>NC_142887.1:43057500-46056250 GCF_051225735.1 Oryctolagus cuniculus | reverse complement strand
GGACAAATTGTTGTGGATTTTGGGTGAAATTTAACCAAAAATCACCGTGAAAGTGGTTTTGGAGAAAAGCACAATCTTCCTGTTCGGCAAATGTATCCAATGTCATGTTTACAGAATGAATTTTCATGTTTTCTCAGGTTTCTGAAGCTTTCTTCCTAGAAAACTCGAATGTGTGGAGCATTTGACTCCAGGTGGAACCAATTAGCGTTTGCCAGCAGAAAACAAAAAGGGTCCTGCTAAAATGCATTCAAAACCTTAAAGTCCATAGAGAATATCCAGAAAACACAAACACACACAGAGGCTGTAGCAAGATCTGGGATTGAGATAGCTACAAATCACCAGACAGTTTTGTTTTCATCCAGGAGTATCTGGACAAATTGTTGTAGTTTTGAAGTGAAATTTAACCAAAAAATCACCGTGAAAGTGGTTTTGGAGAAAAGCACAATCTTCCTGTTCGGCAAATGTATCCAATGTCATGTTTACAGAAAGAAATATCATGTTTTCTCAGGTTTCTGAAGCTTTCTTCCTAGAAAACTCGAATGTGTGGAGTGTTTGACTCCAGGTGGAACCAATTAGCGTTTGCCAGCAGAAAACAAAAAGGGTCCTGCTAAAATGCATTCAAAACCTTAAAGTCCATAGAGAATATCCAGAAAACACAAACACACACAGAGGCTGTAGGAAGATCTGGGATTGAGAAAGCTACAAATCACCAGATAGTTTTGTTTTCATCCAGGAGTATCTGGACTAATTGTTGTGGATTTTGGGTGAAATTTAACCAAAAATAACCGTGAAAGTGGTTTTGGAGAAAAGCACAATCTTCCTGTTCGGCAAATGTATCCAATGTCATGTTTACAGAAAGAAATATCATGTTTTCCCAGGTTTCTGAAGCTTTCTTCCTAGAAAACTCGAATGTGTGGAGTACTTAACTCCAGGTGGAACCAATTAGCGTTTGCCAGCAGAAAACAAAGGGGGTCCTGCTAAAATGCATTCAAAACCTTAAAGTCCATAGAGAATATCCAGAAAACACAAACACACACAGAGGCTGTAGTAAGATCTGGGATTGAGATAGCTACAAATCACCAGACAGTTTTGTTTTCATCCAGGAGTATCTGGACAAATTGTTGTGGATTTTGGGTGAAATTTAACCAAAAATCACCGTGAAAGTGGTTTTGGAGAAAAGCACAATCTTCCTGTTCGGCAAATGTATCCAATGTCATGTTTACAGAAAGAAATATCATGTTTTCTCAGGTTTCTGAAGCTTTCTTCCTAGCAACTCGAATGTGTGGATTGTTTGACTCCAGGTGGAACCAATTAGCGTTTGCCAGCAGAAAACAAAAAGGGTCCTGCTAAAATGCATTCAAAACCTTAAATTCCATAGAGAATATCCAGAAAACACAAACACACACAGAGGCTGTAGGAAGATCTGGGATTGAGAAAGCTACAAATCACCAGATAGTTTTGCTTTCATCCAGGAGTATCTGGACTAATTGTTGTGGATTTTGGGTGAAATTTAACCAAAAATAACCGTGAAAGTGGTTTTGGAGAAAAGCACAATCTTCCTGTTCATCAAATGTATCCAATGTCATGTTTACAGAAAGAAATATCATGTTTTCCCAGGTTTCTGAAGCTTTCTTCCTAGAAAACTCGAATGTGTGGAGTATTTAACTCCAGGTGGAACCAATCAGCGTTTGCCAGCAGAAAACAAAAAGGGTAATGCTAAAATGCATTCAAAACCTTAAAGTCCATAGAGAATATCCAGAAAACACAAACACACACAGAGGCTGTAGCAAGATCTGGGATTGAGAAAGCTACAAATCACCAGATAGTTTTGCTTTCATCCAGGAGTATCTGGACAAATTGTTGTGGATTTCGGGTGAAATTTAACCAAAAATCACCGTGAAAGTGGTTTTGGAGAAAAGCACAATCTTCCTGTTCGGCAAATGTATCCAATGTCATGTTTACAGAAAGAAATATCATGTTTTCTCAGGTTTCTGAAGCTTTCTTCCTAGAAAACTCGAATGTTTGGAGTGTTTGACTCCAGGTGGAAACAATTAGCGTTTGCCAGCAGAAAACAAAAAGGGTCCTCCTGAAATGCATTCAAAACCTTAAAGTCCATAGAGAATATCCAGAAAACACAAACACACACAGAGGCTGTAGGAAGATCTGGGATTGAGAAAGCTACAAATCACCAGATAGTTTTGCTTTCATCCAGGAGTATCTGGACAAATTGTTGTGGATTTCAGGTGAAATTTAACCAAAAATCACCATGAAAGTGGTTTTGGAGAAAAGCACAATCTTCCTGTTCGGCAAATGTATCCAAGGTCATGTTTAGAAATACAAATATCATGTTTTATCAGGTTTCTGGAGCTTTCTTCCAAGAAAACTTGAATGTGTGGAGTATTTGTGTCCAGGTGGAACCAATTAGCGTTTGCCAGCAGAAAACAAAAAGGGTCCTGCTAAAATGCATTCAAAACCTTAAAGTCCATAGAGAATGTCAAGAAAACACAAACACACCAGAGGCTGTAGCAAGATCTGGGATTGAGATAGCTACAAATCACCAGACAGTTTTGTTTTCATCCAGGAGTATCTGGACAAATTGTTGTGGATTTTGGGTGAAATTTAACCAAAAATGACCGTGAAAGTGGTTTTCGAGAAAAGCACAATCTTCCTGTTCGGCAAATGTATCCAACGTCATGTTTACAGAATGAATTTTCATGTTTTCTCAGTTTATGAAGCTTTCTTCCTAGAAAACTCGAATGTGTGGAGTGTTTGACTCCAGGTGGAACCAATTAGCGTTTGCCAGCAGAAAACAAAAAGGGTCCTGCTAAAATGCATTCAAAACCTTAAAGTCCATATAGAATATCCAGAAAACACAAACACACACAGAAGCTGTAGCAAGATCTGGGATTGAGATAGCTACAAATCACCAGATAGTTTTGTTTTCATCCAGGAGTATCTGGACAAATTGTTGTGGGTTTAGGGTGAAATTTAACCAAAAATCACCGTGAAAGTGGTTTTGGAGAAAAGCACAATCTTCCTGTTCGGCAAATGCATCCAATGTCATGTTTACAGAAATAAATACCATGTTTTCACAGGTTTCTGAAGCTTTCTTCCTAGAAAACTCAAATGTGTGGAGTATTTGAGTCCAGGTGGAACCAATTAGCGTTTGCCAGCAGAAAACAAAAAGGGTCCTGCTAAAATGCATTCAAAACCTTAAAGTCCATAGAGAATGTCCAGAAAACACAAACACACTAGAGGCTGTAGCAAGATTTGTGATTAAGATAGCTACAAATCACCAGATAGTTTTGTTTTCAACCAGGAGTATCTGCACGGATTGTTGTAGTTTTGAAGTGAAATTTAACCAAAAAAATCACCGTGAAAGTGGTTTTGGAGAAAAGCACAATCTTCCTGTTCAGGACATGCATCCAATGTCATGTTTACAGAAAGAAATATCATGTTTTCTCAGGTTTCTGAAGCTTTCTTCCTAGAAAACTCGAATGTGTGGAGGATTTGACTCCAGGTGGAACCAATTAGCGTTTGCCAGCAGAAAACAAAAAGGGTCCTGCTGAAATGCATTCCAAACCTTAAAGTCCATAGAGAATATCCAGAAAACACAAACACACACAGAGGCTGTAGCAAGATCTGGGATTGAGATAGCTACAAATCACCAGACAGTTTTGTTTTCATCCAGGAGTATCTGGACATATTGTTGTGGATTTCGGGTGAAATTTAACCAAAAATCACCGTGAAAGTGGTTTTGGAGAAAAGCACAATCTTCCTGTTCGGCAAATGTATCCAAGGTCATGTTTACAAATACGAATACCGTGTTTTCTCAGGTTTCTGGAGCTTTCTTCCTAGAAAACTCGAAGGTGTGGAGTATTTGAGTCCCGGTGGAACCAATTAGCGTTTGCCAGCAGAAAACAAAAAGGGTCCTGCTAAAATGCATTCAAAACCTTAAAGTCCATAGAGAATATCCAGAAAACACAAACACACACAGAAGCTGTAGCAAGATCTGGGATTGAGATAGCTACAAATCACCAGATAGTTTTGTTTTCATCCAGGAGTATCTGGACAAATTGTTGTGGATTGCGGGTGAAATTTAACCAAAAATCACCGTGAAACTGGTTTTGGAGAAAAGCACAATCTACCTGTTCGGCAAATGTATCCAAGGTCATGTTTAGAAATACAAATGTCATGTTTTCTCAGGTTTCTGGAGCTTTTTTCCTAGAAAACTTGAATGTGTGGAGTATTTGTTCCAGGTGGAACCAATTAGCGTTTGCCAGCAGAAAACAAAAACGGTCCTGCTAAAATGCATTCAAAACCTTAAAGTCCATAGAGAATGTCAAGAAAACACAAACACACCAGAGGCTGTAGCAAGATCTGGGATTGAGATAGCTACAAATCACCAGATAGTTTTTTTTTCATCCAGGAGTATCTGGACGGATTGTTGTAGTTTTGAAGTGAAATTTAACCAAAAAAATCACCGTGAAAGTGGTTTTGGAGAAAAGCACAATCTTTCTGTTCAGCAACTGTATCCAATGTCATGTTTACAGAAGGAAATATCATGTTTTCTCAGGTTTCTGAAGCTTTCTTCCTAGAAAACTCGAATGTGTGGAGGATTTGACTCCAGGTGGAACCAATCAGCGTTTGCCAGCAGAAAACAAAAAGGGTCCTGCTAAAATGCATTCAAAACCTTAAATTCCATAGAGAATATCCAGAAAACACAAACACACACAGAGGCTGTAGGAAGATCTGGGATTGAGAAAGCTACAAATCACCAGATAGTTTTGCTTTCATCCAGGAGTATCTGGACTAATTGTTGTGGATTTTGGGTGAAATTTAACCAAAAATAACCGTGAAAGTGGTTTTGGAGAAAAGCACAATCTTCCTGTTCATCAAATGTATCCAATGTCATGTTTACAGAAAGAAATATCATGTTTTCCCAGGTTTCTGAAGCTTTCTTCCTAGAAAACTCGAATGTGTGGAGTATTTAACTCCAGGTGGAACCAATCAGCGTTTGCCAGCAGAAAACAAAAAGGGTAATGCTAAAATGCATTCAAAACCTTAAAGTCCATAGAGAATATCCAGAAAACACAAACACACACAGAGGCTGTAGCAAGATCTGGGATTGAGAAAGCTACAAATCACCAGATAGTTTTGCTTTCATCCAGGAGTATCTGGACAAATTGTTGTGGATTTCGGGTGAAATTTAACCAAAAATCACCGTGAAAGTGGTTTTGGAGAAAAGCACAATCTTCCTGTTCGGCAAATGTATCCAATGTCATGTTTACAGAAAGAAATATCATGTTTTCTCAGGTTTCTGAAGCTTTCTTCCTAGAAAACTCGAATGTTTGGAGTGTTTGACTCCAGGTGGAAACAATTAGCGTTTGCCAGCAGAAAACAAAAAGGGTCCTCCTGAAATGCATTCAAAACCTTAAAGTCCATAGAGAATATCCAGAAAACACAAACACACACAGAGGCTGTAGGAAGATCTGGGATTGAGAAAGCTACAAATCACCAGATAGTTTTGCTTTCATCCAGGAGTATCTGGACAAATTGTTGTGGATTTCAGGTGAAATTTAACCAAAAATCACCATGAAAGTGGTTTTGGAGAAAAGCACAATCTTCCTGTTCGGCAAATGTATCCAAGGTCATGTTTAGAAATACAAATATCATGTTTTATCAGGTTTCTGGAGCTTTCTTCCAAGAAAACTTGAATGTGTGGAGTATTTGTGTCCAGGTGGAACCAATTAGCGTTTGCCAGCAGAAAACAAAAAGGGTCCTGCTAAAATGCATTCAAAACCTTAAAGTCCATAGAGAATGTCAAGAAAACACAAACACACCAGAGGCTGTAGCAAGATCTGGGATTGAGATAGCTACAAATCACCAGACAGTTTTGTTTTCATCCAGGAGTATCTGGACAAATTGTTGTGGATTTTGGGTGAAATTTAACCAAAAATGACCGTGAAAGTGGTTTTCGAGAAAAGCACAATCTTCCTGTTCGGCAAATGTATCCAACGTCATGTTTACAGAATGAATTTTCATGTTTTCTCAGTTTATGAAGCTTTCTTCCTAGAAAACTCGAATGTGTGGAGTGTTTGACTCCAGGTGGAACCAATTAGCGTTTGCCAGCAGAAAACAAAAAGGGTCCTGCTAAAATGCATTCAAAACCTTAAAGTCCATATAGAATATCCAGAAAACACAAACACACACAGAAGCTGTAGCAAGATCTGGGATTGAGATAGCTACAAATCACCAGATAGTTTTGTTTTCATCCAGGAGTATCTGGACAAATTGTTGTGGGTTTAGGGTGAAATTTAACCAAAAATCACCGTGAAAGTGGTTTTGGAGAAAAGCACAATCTTCCTGTTCGGCAAATGCATCCAATGTCATGTTTACAGAAATAAATACCATGTTTTCACAGGTTTCTGAAGCTTTCTTCCTAGAAAACTCAAATGTGTGGAGTATTTGAGTCCAGGTGGAACCAATTAGCGTTTGCCAGCAGAAAACAAAAAGGGTCCTGCTAAAATGCATTCAAAACCTTAAAGTCCATAGAGAATGTCCAGAAAACACAAACACACTAGAGGCTGTAGCAAGATTTGTGATTAAGATAGCTACAAATCACCAGATAGTTTTGTTTTCAACCAGGAGTATCTGCACGGATTGTTGTAGTTTTGAAGTGAAATTTAACCAAAAAAATCACCGTGAAAGTGGTTTTGGAGAAAAGCACAATCTTCCTGTTCAGGACATGCATCCAATGTCATGTTTACAGAAAGAAATATCATGTTTTCTCAGGTTTCTGAAGCTTTCTTCCTAGAAAACTCGAATGTGTGGAGGATTTGACTCCAGGTGGAACCAATTAGCGTTTGCCAGCAGAAAACAAAAAGGGTCCTGCTGAAATGCATTCCAAACCTTAAAGTCCATAGAGAATATCCAGAAAACACAAACACACACAGAGGCTGTAGCAAGATCTGGGATTGAGATAGCTACAAATCACCAGACAGTTTTGTTTTCATCCAGGAGTATCTGGACATATTGTTGTGGATTTCGGGTGAAATTTAACCAAAAATCACCGTGAAAGTGGTTTTGGAGAAAAGCACAATCTTCCTGTTCGGCAAATGTATCCAAGGTCATGTTTACAAATACGAATACCGTGTTTTCTCAGGTTTCTGGAGCTTTCTTCCTAGAAAACTCGAAGGTGTGGAGTATTTGAGTCCCGGTGGAACCAATTAGCGTTTGCCAGCAGAAAACAAAAAGGGTCCTGCTAAAATGCATTCAAAACCTTAAAGTCCATAGAGAATATCCAGAAAACACAAACACACACAGAAGCTGTAGCAAGATCTGGGATTGAGATAGCTACAAATCACCAGATAGTTTTGTTTTCATCCAGGAGTATCTGGACAAATTGTTGTGGATTGCGGGTGAAATTTAACCAAAAATCACCGTGAAACTGGTTTTGGAGAAAAGCACAATCTACCTGTTCGGCAAATGTATCCAAGGTCATGTTTAGAAATACAAATGTCATGTTTTCTCAGGTTTCTGGAGCTTTTTTCCTAGAAAACTTGAATGTGTGGAGTATTTGTTCCAGGTGGAACCAATTAGCGTTTGCCAGCAGAAAACAAAAACGGTCCTGCTAAAATGCATTCAAAACCTTAAAGTCCATAGAGAATGTCAAGAAAACACAAACACACCAGAGGCTGTAGCAAGATCTGGGATTGAGATAGCTACAAATCACCAGATAGTTTTTTTTTCATCCAGGAGTATCTGGACGGATTGTTGTAGTTTTGAAGTGAAATTTAACCAAAAAAATCACCGTGAAAGTGGTTTTGGAGAAAAGCACAATCTTTCTGTTCAGCAACTGTATCCAATGTCATGTTTACAGAAGGAAATATCATGTTTTCTCAGGTTTCTGAAGCTTTCTTCCTAGAAAACTCGAATGTGTGGAGGATTTGACTCCAGGTGGAACCAATCAGCGTTTGCCAGCAGAAAACAAAAAGGGTCCTGCTAAAATGCATTCAAAACCTTAAAGTCCATAGAGAATATCCAGAAAACACAAACACACACAGAGGCTGTAGCAAGATCTGGGATTGAGATAGCTACAAATCACCAGATAGTTTTGTTTTCATCCAGGAGTATCTGGACAAATTGTTCTGGATTTCGGGTGATATTTAACCAAAAATCACCGTGAAAGTGGTTTTGGAGAAAAGCACAATCTTCCTGTTTGGCAAATGTATCCAAGGTCATGTTTACAAATACGAATACCATGTTTTCTCAGGTTTCTGGAGCTTTCTTCCTAGAAAACTCGAATGTGTGGAGTATTTGAGTCCCGGTGGAACCAATTAGCGTTTGCCAGCAGAAAACAAAAAGGGTCCTGCTAAAATGCATTCAAAACCTTAAAGTCCATAGAGAATATCCAGAAAACACAAACACACACAGAGGCTGTAGCAAGATCTGGGATTGAGATAGCTACAAATCACCAGATAGTTTTGTTTTCATCCAGGAGTATCTGGACATATTGTTGTGGATTTCGGGTGAAATTTAACCAAAAATCACCGTGAAAGTGGTTTTGGAGAAAAGCACAATCTTCCTGTTCGGCAAATGTATCCAAGGTCATGTTTAGAAATACAAATATCATGTTTTATCAGGTTTCTGGAGCTTTCTTCCTAGAAAACTTGAATGTGTGGAGTATTTGTGTCCAGGTGGAACCAATTAGCGTTTGCCAGCAGAAAACCAAAAGGGTCCTGCTAAAATGCATTCAAAACCTTAAAGTCCATAGAGAATGTCAAGAAAACACAAACACACCAGAGGCATAGCAAGATCTGGGATTGAGATAGCTACAAATCACCAGACAGTTTTGTTTTCATCCAGGAGTATCTGGACAAATTGTTGTGGATTTTGGGTGAAATTTAACCAAAAATGACCGTGAAAGTGGTTTTCGAGAAAAGCACAATCTTCCTGTTCGGCAAATGTATCCAACGTCATGTTTACAGAATGAATTTTCATGTTTTCTCAGTTTATGAAGCTTTCTTCCTAGAAAACTCGAATGTGTGGAGTGTTTGACTCCAGGTGGAACCAATTAGCATTTGCCAGCAGAAAACAAAAAGGGTCCTGCTCAAATGCATTCCAAACCTTAAAGTCCATAGAGAATATCCAGAAAACACAAACACACACAGAGGCTGTAGCAAGATCTGGGATTGAGATAGCTACAAATCACCAGAGAATTTTGTTTTCATCCAGGAGTATCTGGACAAATTCTTCTGGATTTCGGGTGATATTTAACCAAAAATCACCGTGAAAGTGGTTTTGGAGAAAAGCACAATCTTCCTTTTTGGCAAATGTATCCAAGGTCATGTTTACAAATACGAATACCGTGTTTTCTCAGGTTTCTGGAGCTTTCTTCCTAGAAAACTCGATGGTGTGGAGTATTTGAGTCCCGGTGGAACCAATTAGCGTTTGCCAGCAGAAAACAAAAAGGGTCCTGCTAAAATGCATTCAAAACCTTAAAGTCCATAGAGAATATCCAGAAAACACAAACACACACAGAAGCTGTAGCAAGATCTGTGATTTAGATAGCTACAAATCACCAGATAGTTTTGTTTTCATCCAGGAGTATCTGGACAAATTGTTGTAGTTTTGAAGTGAAATTTAACCAAAAAATCACCGTGAAAGTGGTTTTGGAGAAAAGCACAATCTTCCTGTTCGGCAAATGTATCCAATGTCATGTTTACAGAAAGAAATATCATGTTTTCTCAGGTTTCTGAAGCTTTCTTCCTAGAAAACTCGAATGTGTGGAGTGTTTGACTCCAGGTGGAACCAATTAGCGTTTGCCAGCAGAAAACAAAAAGGGTCCTGCTAAAATGCATTCAAAACCTTAAAGTCCATAGAGAATATCCAGAAAACACAAACACACACAGAGGCTGTAGGAAGATCTGGGATTGAGAAAGCTACAAATCACCAGATAGTTTTGTTTTCATCCAGGAGTATCTGGACTAATTGTTGTGGATTTTGGGTGAAATTTAACCAAAAATAACCGTGAAAGTGGTTTTGGAGAAAAGCACAATCTTCCTGTTCGGCAAATGTATCCAATGTCATGTTTACAGAAAGAAATATCATGTTTTCCCAGGTTTCTGAAGCTTTCTTCCTAGAAAACTCGAATGTGTGGAGTACTTAACTCCAGGTGGAACCAATTAGCGTTTGCCAGCAGAAAACAAAGGGGGTCCTGCTAAAATGCATTCAAAACCTTAAAGTCCATAGAGAATATCCAGAAAACACAAACACACACAGAGGCTGTAGTAAGATCTGGGATTGAGAAAGCTACAAATCACCAGACAGTTTTGTTTTCATCCAGGAGTATCTGGACAAATTGTTGTGGATTTTGGGTGAAATTTAACCAAAAATCACCGTGAAAGTGGTTTTGGAGAAAAGCACAATCTTCCTGTTCGGCAAATGTATCCAATGTCATGTTTACAGAATGAATTTTCATGTTTTCTCAGGTTTATAAAGCTTTCTTCCTAGAAAACTCGAATGTGTGGAGCATTTGACTCCAGGTGGAACCAATTAGCATTTGCCAGCAGAAAACAAAACGGGTCCTGCTAAAATGCATTCAAAACCTTAAAGTCCATAGAGAATATCCAGAAAACACAAACACACACAGAGGCTGTAGCAAGATCTGGGATTGAGATAGCTACAAATCACCAGATAGTTTTGTTTTCATCCAGGAGTATCTGGACAAATTGTTCTAGTTTTGAAGTGAAATTAACCAAAAAATCACCGTGAAAGTGGTTTTGGAGAAAAGCACAATCTTCCTGTTCGGCAAATGTATCCAATGTCATGTATACAGAAAGAAATATCATGTTTTCTCAGGTTTCTGAAGCTTTCTTCCTAGCAACTCGAATGTGTGGATTGTTTGACTCCAGGTGGAACCAATTAGCGTTTGCCAGCAGAAAACAAAAAGGGTCCTGCTAAAATGCATTCAAAACCTTAAAGTCCATAGAGAATATCCAGAAAACACAAACACACACAGAGGCTGTAGGAAGATCTGGGATTGAGAAAGCTACAAATCACCAGATAGTTTTGCTTTCATCCAGGAGTATCTGGACAAATTGTTGTGGATTTTGGGTGAAATTTAACCAAAAATAACCGTGAAAGTGGTTTTGGAGAAAAGCACAATCTTCCTGTTCATCAAATGTAACCAATGTCATGTTTACAGAAAGAAATATCATGTTTTCCCAGGTTTCTGAAGCTTTCTTCCTAGAAAACTCGAATGTGTGGAGGATTTGACTCCAGGTGGAACCAATCAGCGTTTGCCAGCAGAAAACAAAAAGGGTAATGCTAAAATGCATTCAAAACCTTAAAGTCCATAGAGAATATCCAGAAAACACAAACACACACAGAGGCTGTAGCAAGATCTGGGATTGAGAAAGCTACAAATCACCAGATAGTTTTGCTTTCATCCAGGAGTATCTGGACAAATTGTTGTGGATTTCGGGTGAAATTTAACCAAAAATCACCGTGAAAGTGGTTTTGGAGAAAAGCACAATCTTCCTGTTCGGCAAATGTATCCAATGTCATGTTTACAGAAAGAAATATCATGTTTTCTCAGGTTTCTGAAGCTTTCTTCCTAGAAAACTCGAATGTTTGGAGTGTTTGACTCCAGGTGGAAACAATTAGCGTTTGCCAGCAGAAAACAAAAAGGGTCCTCCTGAAATGCATTCAAAACCTTAAAGTCCATAGAGAATATCCAGAAAACACAAACACACACAGAGGCTGTAGGAAGATCTGGGATTGAGAAAGCTACAAATCACCAGATAGTTTTGCTTTCATCCAGGAGTATCTGGACAAATTGTTGTGGATTTCGGGTGAAATTTAACCAAAAATCACCATGAAAGTGGTTTTGGAGAAAAGCACAATCTTCCTGTTCGGCAAATGTATCCAAGGTCATGTTTAGAAATACAAATATCATGTTTTATCAGGTTTCTGGAGCTTTCTTCCAAGAAAACTTGAATGTGTGGAGTATTTGTTCCAGGTGGAACCAATTAGCGTTTGCCAGCAGAAAACAAAAAGGGTCCTGCTAAAATGCATTCAAAACCTTAAAGTCCATAGAGAATGTCAAGAAAACACAAACACACCAGAGGCTGTAGCAAGATCTGGGATTGAGATAGCTACAAATCACCAGACAGTTTTGTTTTCATCCAGGAGTATCTGGACAAATTGTTGTGGATTTTGGGTGAAATTTAACCAAAAATGACCGTGAAAGTGGTTTTGGAGAAAAGCACAATCTTCCTGTTCGGCAAATGTATCCAACGTCATGTTTACAGAATGAATTTTCATGTTTTCTCAGTTTATGAAGCTTTCTTCCTAGAAAACTCGAATGTGTGGAGTGTTTGACTCCAGGTGGAACCAATTAGCATTTGCCAGCAGAAAACAAAAAGGGTCCTGCTAAAATGCATTCAAAACCTTAAAGTCCATAGAGAATATCCAGAAAACACAAACACACACAGAAGCTGTAGCAAGATCTGGGATTGAGATAGCTACAAATCACCAGATAGTTTTGTTTTCATCCAGGAGTATCTGGACAAATTGTTGTGGGTTTAGGGTGAAATTTAACCAAAAATCACCGTGAAAGTGGTTTTGGAGAAAAGCACAATCTTCCTGTTCGGCAAATGCATCCAATGTCATGTTTACAGAAATAAATACCATGTTTTCACAGGTTTCTGAAGCTTTCTTCCTAGAAAACTCAAATGTGTGGAGTATTTGAGTCCAGGTGGAACCAATTAGCGTTTGCCAGCAGAAAACAAAAAGGGTCCTGCTAAAATGCATTCAAAACCTTAAAGTCCATAGAGAATGTCCAGAAAACACAAACACACTAGAGGCTGTAGCAAGATTTGTGATTAAGATAGCTACAAATCACCAGATAGTTTTGTTTTCAACCAGGAGTATCTGCACGGATTGTTGTAGTTTTGAAGTGAAATTTAACCAAAAAAATCACCGTGAAAGTGGTTTTGGAGAAAAGCACAATCTTCCTGTTCAGGAAATGCATCCAATGTCATGTTTACAGAAAGAAATATCATGTTTTCTCAGGTTTCTGAAGCTTTCTTCCTAGAAAACTCGAATGTGTGGAGGATTTGACTCCAGGTGGAACCAATTAGCGTTTGCCAGCAGAAAACAAAAAGGGTCCTGCTGAAATGCATTCCAAACCTTAAAGTCCATAGAGAATATCCAGAAAACACAAACACACACAGAGGCTGTAGCAAGATCTGGGATTGAGATAGCTACAAATCACCAGACAGTTTTGTTTTCATCCAGGAGTATCTGGACATATTGTTGTGGATTTCGGGTGAAATTTAACCAAAAATCACCGTGAAAGTGGTTTTGGAGAAAAGCACAATCTTCCTGTTCGGCAAATGTATCCAATGTCATGTTTACAGAAAGAAATATCATGTTTTCTCAGGTTTCTGAAGCTTTCTTCCTAGAAAACTCGAATGTGTGGAGTCTTTGACTCCAGGTGGAACCAATTAGCGTTTGCCAGCAGAAAACAAAAAGGGTCCTGCTAAAATGCATTCAAAACCTTAAAGTCCATAGAGAATATCCAGAAAACACAAACACACACAGAAGCTGTAGCAAGATCTGGGATTGAGATAGCTACAAATCACCAGATAGTTTTGTTTTCATCCAGGAGTATCTGCACAAATTGTTGTGGATTGCGGGTGAAATTTAACCAAAAATCACCGTGAAAGTGGTTTTGGAGAAAAGCACAATCTACCTGTTCGGCAAATGTATCCAAGGTCATGTTTAGAAATACAAATGTCATGTTTTCTCAGGTTTCTGGAGCTTTTTTCCTAGAAAACTTGAATGTGTGGAGTATTTGTTCCAGGTGGAACCAATTAGCGTTTGCCAGCAGAAAACAAAAACGGTCCTGCTAAAATGCATTCAAAACCTTAAAGTCCATAGAGAATGTCAAGAAAACACAAACACACCAGAGGCTGTAGCAAGATCTGGGATTGAGATAGCTACAAATCACCAGATAGTTTTTTTTTCATCCAGGAGTATCTGGACGGATTGTTGTAGTTTTGAAGTGAAATTTAACCAAAAAAATCACCGTGAAAGTGGTTTTGGAGAAAAGCACAATCTTTCTGTTCAGCAACTGTATCCAATGTCATGTTTACAGAAGGAAATATCATGTTTTCTCAGGTTTCTGAAGCTTTCTTCCTAGAAAACTCGAATGTGTGGAGGATTTGACTCCAGGTGGAACCAATCAGCGTTTGCCAGCAGAAAACAAAAAGGGTCCTGCTAAAATGCATTCAAAACCTTAAAGTCCATAGAGAATATCCAGAAAACACAAACACACACAGAAGCTGTAGCAAGATCTGTGATTTAGATAGCTACAAATCACCAGATAGTTTTGTTTTCATTCAGGAGTATCTGGACAAATTGTTGTGGATTTAGGGTGAAATTTAACCAAAAATCACCGTGAAAGTGGTTTTGGAGAAAAGCACAATCTTCCTGTTCGGCAAATGCATCCAATGTCATGTTTACAGAAATAAATACCATGTTTTCACAGGTTTCTGAAGCTTTCTTCCTAGAAAACTCAAATGTGTGGAGTATTTGAGTCCAGGTGGAACCAATTAGCGTTTGCCAGCAGAAAACAAAAAGGGTCCTGCTAAAATGCATTCAAAACCTTAAAGTCCATAGAGAATATCCAGAAAACACAAACACACATAGAGGCTGTAGCAAGATCTGGGATTGAGATAGCTACAAATCACCAGACAGTTTTGTTTTCATCCAGGAGTATCTGGACAAATTGTTGTGGATTTCGGGTGAAATTTAACCAAAAATCACCGTGAAAGTGGTTTTGGAGAAAAGCACAATCTACCTGTTCGGCAAATGTATCCAAGGTCATGTTTAGAAATACAAATGTCGTGTTTTCTCAGGTTTCTGGAGCTTTCTTCCTAGAAAACTCGAATGTGTGGCGTATTTGACTCCAGGTGGAACCAATTAGCGTTTGCCAGCAGAAAATAAAAAGGGTCCTGCTAAAACGCATTCAAAACCTTAAAGTCCATAGAGAATATCCAGAAAACACAAACACACACAGAGGCTGTAGCAAGATCTGGGATTGAGAAAGCTACAAATCACCAGATAGTTTTGTTTTCATCCAGCAGTATCTGGACAAAATGTTGTGGATTTCGGGTGAAATTTAACCAAAAATCACCGTGAAAGTGGTTTTGGAGAAAAGCACAATCTTCCTGTTCGGCAAATGTATCCAATGTCATGTTTACAGAAAGAAATATCATGTTTTCTCAGGTTTCTGAAGCTTTCTTCCTAGAAAACTCGAATGTGTGGAGGATTTGACTCCAGGTGCAACCAATTAGCGTTTGCCAGCAGAAAACAAAAAGGGTCCTGCTCAAATGCATTCAAAACCTTAAAGTCCATAGAGAATATCCAGAAAACACAAACACACACAGAGGCTGTAGCAAGATCTGGGATTGAGATAGCTACAAATCACCAGATAGTTTTGTATTCATCCAGGAGTATCTGGACATATTGTTGTGGATTTCGGGTGAAATGTAACCAAAAATCACCGTGAAAGTGGTTTTGGAGAAAAGCACAATCTTCCTGTTCGGCAAATGTATCCAAGGTCATGGTTACAAATACAAATATCATGTTTTCTCAGGTTTCTGAAGCTTTCTTCCTAGAAAACTTGAATGTGTGGAGTATTTGTGTCCAGGTGGAACCAATTAGCGTTTGCCAGCAGAAAACAAAAAGGGTCCTGCTAAAATGCATTCAAAACCTTAAAGTCCATAGAGAATGTCAAGAAAACACAAACACACCAGAGGCTGTAGCAAGATCTGGGATTGAGATAGCTACAAATCACCAGACAGTTTTGTTTTCATCCAGGAGTATCTGGACAAATTGTTGTGGATTTTGGGTGAAATTTAACCAAAAATGACCGTGAATGTGGTTTTCGAGAAAAGCACAATCTTCCTGTTCGGCAAATGTATCCAACGTCATGTTTACAGAATGAATTTTCATGTTTTCTCAGTTTATCAAGCTTTCTTCCTAGAAAACTCGAATGTGTGGAGTGTTTGACTCCAGGTGGAACCAATTAGCATTTGCCAGCAGAAAACAAAAAGGGTCCTGCTAAAATGCATTCAAAACCTTAAAGTCCATAGAGAATATCCAGAAAACACAAACACACACAGAGGCTGTAGCAAGATCTGGGATTGAGATAGCTACAAATCACCAGAGAATTTTGTTTTCATCCAGGAGTATCTGGACAAATTCTTCTGGATTTCGGGTGATATTTAACCAAAAATCACCGTGAAAGTGGTTTTGGAGAAAAGCACAATCTTCCTGTTCTTCAAATGTATCCAATGTCATGTTTACAAATACGAATACCGTGTTTTCTCAGGTTTCTGGAGCTTTCTTCCTAGAAAACTCGAAGGTGTGGAGTATTTGAGTCCCGGTGGAACCAATTAGCGTTTGCCAGCAGAAAACAAAAAGGGTCCTGCTAAAATGCATTCAAAACCTTAAAGTCCATAGAGAATATCCAGAAAACACAAACACACACAGAAGCTGTAGCAAGATCTGTGATTTAGATAGCTACAAATCACCAGATAGTTTTGTTTTCATCCAGGAGTATCTGGACAAATTGTTGTGGATTTAGGGTGAAATTTAACCAAAAATCACCGTGAAAGTGGTTTTGGAGAAAAGCACAATCTTCCTGTTCGGCAAATGCATCCAATGTCATGTTTACAGAAATAAATACCATGTTTTCACAGGTTTCTGAAGCTTTCTTCCTAGAAAACTCAAATGTGTGGAGTATTTGAGTCCAGGTGGAACCAATTAGCGTTTGCCAGCAGAAAACAAAAAGGGTCCTGCTCAAATGCATTCAAAACCTTAAAGTCCATAGAGAATATCCAGAAAACACAAACACACACAGAGGCTGTAGGAAGATCTGGGATTGAGAAAGCTACAAATCACCAGATAGTTTTGTTTTCATCCAGGAGTATCTGGACAAATTGTTGTGGATTGCGGGTGAAATTTAACCAAAAATCACCGTGAAAGTGGTTTTGGAGAAAAGCACAATCTACCTGTTCGGCAAATGTATCCAAGGTCATGTTTAGAAATACAAATGTCATGTTTTCTCAGGTTTCTGGAGCTTTTTTACTAGAAAACTTGAATGTGTGGAGTATTTGACTGCAGCTGGAACGAATTAGCGTTTTGCAACAGAAAAAAAAAGGGTCCTGCTAAAATGCATTCAAAACCTTAAAGTCCATAGAGAATGTCAAGAAAACACAAACACACCAGAGGCTGTAGCAAGATATGGGATTGAGATAGCTACAAATCACCAGATAGTTTTTTTTTCATCCAGGAGTATCTGGACGGATTGTTGTAGTTTTGAAGTGAAATTTAACCAAAAAAATCACCGTGAAAGTGGTTTTGGAGAAAAGCACAATCTTTCTGTTCAGCAACTGTATCCAATGTCATGTTTACAGAAGGAAATATCATGTTTTCTCAGGTTTCTGAAGCTTTCTTCCTAGAAAACTCGAATGTGTGGAGGATTTGACTCCAGGTGGAACCAATCAGCGTTTGCCAGCAGAAAACAAAAAGGGTCCTGCTAAAATGCATTCAAAACCTTAAAGTCCATAGAGAATATCCAGAAAACACAAACACACACAGAGGCTGTAGCAAGATCTGGGATTGAGATAGCTACAAATCACCAGATAGTTTTGTTTTCATCCAGGAGTATCTGGACAAATTGTTCTGGATTTCGGGTGATATTTAACCAAAAATCACCGTGAAAGTGGTTTTGGAGAAAAGCACAATCTTCCTGTTCGGCAAATGTATCCAAGGTCATGTTTACAAATACGAATACCATGTTTTCTCAGGTTTCTGAAGCTTTCTTCCTAGAAAACTCGAATGTGTGGAGTATTTGAGTCCCGGTGGAACCAATTAACGTTTGCCAGCAGAAAACAAAAAGGGTCCTGCTAAAATGCATTCAAAACCTTAAAGTCCATAGAGAATGTCCAGAAAACACAAACACACACAGAGGCTGTAGCAAGATCTGGGATTGAGAAAGCTACAAATCACCAGATAGTTTTGTTTTCATCCAGCAGTATCTGGACAAAATGTTGTGGATTTCGGGTGAAATTTAACCAAAAATCACCGTGAAAGTGGTTTTGGAGAAAAGCACAATCTTCCTGTTCGGCAAATGTATCCAATGTCATGTTTACAGAAAGAAATATCATGTTTTCTCAGGTTTCTGAAGCTTTCTTCCTAGAAAACTCGAATGTGTGGAGTATTTGACTCCAGGTGCAACCAATTAGCGTTTGCCAGCAGAAAACAAAAAGGGTCCTGCTCAAATGCATTCAAAACCTTAAAGTCCATAGAGAATATCCAGAAAACACAAACACACACAGAGGCTGTAGCAAGATCTGGGATTGAGATAGCTACAAATCACCAGATAGTTTTGTATTCATCCAGGAGTATCTGGACATATTGTTATGGATTTCGGGTGAAATGTAACCAAAAATCACCGTGAAAGTGGTTTTGGAGAAAAGCACAATCTTCCTGTTCGGCAAATGTATCCAAGGTCATGTTTAGAAATACAAATATCATGTTTTATCAGGTTTCTGGAGCTTTCTTCCTAGAAAACTTGAATGTGTGGAGTATTTGTGTCCAGGTGGAACCAATTAGCGTTTGCCAGCAGAAAACAAAAAGGGTCCTGCTAAAATGCATTCAAAACCTTAAAGTCCATAGAGAATGTCAAGAAAACACAAACACACCAGAGGCTGTAGCAAGATCTGGGATTGAGATAGCTACAAATCACCAGACAGTTTTGTTTTCATCCAGGAGTATCTGGACAAATTGTTGTGGATTTTGGGTGAAATTTAACCAAAAATGACCGTGAAAGTGGTTTTCGAGAAAAGCACAATCTTCCTGTTCGGCAAATGTATCCAACGTCATGTTTACAGAATGAATTTTCATGTTTTCTCAGTTTATGAAGCTTTTTTCCTAGAAAACTCGAATGTGTGGAGTGTTTGACTCCAGGTGGAACCAATTAGCATTTGCCAGCAGAAAACAAAAAGGGTCCTGCTAAAATGCATTCAAAACCTTAAAGTCCATAGAGAATATCCAGAAAACACAAACACACACAGAGGCTGTAGCAAGATCTGGGATTGAGATAGCTACAAATCACCAGAGAATTTTGTTTTCATCCAGGAGTATCTGGACAAATTCTTCTGGATTTCGGGTGAAATTTAACCAAAAATCACCGTGAAAGTGGTTTTGGAGAAAAGCACAATCTTCCTGTTCTTCAAATGTATCCAATGTCATGTTTACAAATACGAATACCGTGTTTTCTCAGGTTTCTGGAGCTTTCTTCCTAGAAAACTCGAAGGTGTGGAGTATTTGAGTCCCGGTGGAACCAATTAGCGTTTGCCAGCAGAAAACAAAAAGGGTCCTGCTAAAATGCATTCAAAACCTTAAAGTCCATAGAGAATATCCAGAAAACACAAACACACACAGAAGCTGTAGCAAGATCTGTGATTTAGATAGCTACAAATCACCAGATAGTTTTGTTTTCATCCAGGAGTATCTGGACAAATTGTTGTGGATTTAGGGTGAAATTTAACCAAAAATCACCGTGAAAGTGGTTTTGGAGAAAAGCACAATCTTCCTGTTCGGCAAATGCATCCAATGTCATGTTTACAGAAATAAATACCATGTTTTCACAGGTTTCTGAAGCTTTCTTCCTAGAAAACTCAAATGTGTGGAGTATTTGAGTCCAGGTGGAACCAATTAGCGTTTGCCAGCAGAAAACAAAAAGGGTCCTGCTAAAATGCATTCAAAACCTTAAAGTCCATAGAGAATGTCCAGAAAACACAAACACACTAGAGGCTGTAGCAAGATTTGTGATTAAGATAGCTACAAATCACCAGATAGTTTTGTTTTCAACCAGGAGTATCTGGACAAATTGTTGTAGTTTTGAAGTGAAATTTAACCAAAAAAATGACCGTGAAAGCGGTTTTGGAGAAAAGCACAATCTTCCTGTTCAGGAAATGCATCCAATGTCATGTTTACAGAAAGAAATATCATGTTTTCTCAGGTTTCTGAAGCTTTCTTCCTAGAAAACTCGAATGTGTGGAGGATTTGACTCCAGGTGGAACCAATTAGCGTTTGCCAGCAGAAAACAAAAAGGGTCCTGCTAAAATGCATTCAAAACCTTAAAGTCCATAGAGAATGTCAAGAAAACACAAACACACACAGAGGCTGTAGCAAGATCTGGGATTGAGATAGCTACAAATCACCAGATAGTTTTGTTTTCATCCAGGAGTATCTGGACATATTGTTGTGGATTGCGGGTGAAATTTAACCAAAAATCACCGTGAAAGTGGTTTTGGAGAAAAGCACAATCTTCCTGTTCGGCAAATGTATCCAATGTCATGGTTACAAATACAAATATCATGTTTTCTAGGTTTCTGGAGCTTTCTTCCTAGAAAACTCGAATGTGTGGCGTATTTGACTCCAGGTGGAACCAATTAGCGTTTGCCAGCAGAAAACAAAAAGGGTCCTGCTAAAACGCATTCAAAACCTTAAAGTCCATAGAGAATATCCAGAAAACACAAACACACACAGAGGCTGTAGCAAGATCTGGGATTGAGATAGCTACAAATCACCAGATAGTTTTGTTTTCATCCAGGAGTATCTGGACAAATTGTTCTGGATTTCGGGTGATATTTAACCAAAAATCACCGTGAAAGTGGTTTTGGAGAAAAGCACAATCTTCCTGTTTGGCAAATGTATCCAAGGTCATGTTTACAAATACGAATACCATGTTTTCTCAGGTTTCTGGAGCTTTCTTCCTAGAAAACTCGAATGTGTGGAGTATTTGAGTCCCGGTGGAACCAATTAGCGTTTGCCAGCAGAAAACAAAAAGGGTCCTGCTAAAATGCATTCAAAACCTTAAAGTCCATAGAGAATGTCCAGAAAACACAAACACACACAGAGGCTGTAGCAAGATCTGGGATTGAGATAGCTACAAATCACCAGATAGTTTTGTTTTCATCCAGCAGTATCTGGACAAAATGTTGTGGATTTCGGGTGAAATTTAACCAAAAACCACCGTGAAAGTGGTTTTGGAGAAAAGCACAATCTTTCTGTTCAGCAAGTGAATCCAATGTCATGGTTACAAATATAAATATCATGTTTTCTCAGGTTTCTGAAGCTTTCTTCCTAGAAAACTCGAATGTGTGGAGGATTTGACTCCAGCTGGAACCAATTAGCGTTTGCCAGCAGAAAACAAAAAGGGTCCTGCTAAAATGCATTCCAAACCTTAAAGTCCATAGAGAATATCCAGAAAACACAAACACACACAGAGGCTGTAGCAAGATCTGGGATTGAGATAGCTACAAATCACCAGATAGTTTTGTTTTCATCCAGGAGTATCTGGACAAATTGTTGTGGATTGCGGGTGAAATTTAACCAAAAATCACCGTGAAAGTGGTTTTGGAGAAAAGCACAATCTTGCTGTTCGGAAAATGTATCCAATGTCATGTTTACAGAAAGAAATATCATGTTTTCTCAGGTTTCAGAAGCTTTCTTCCTAGAAAACTTGAATGTGTGGAGTATTTGACTGCAGCTGGAACGAATTAGCGTTTTGCAACAGAAAAAAAAAGGGTCCTGCTAAAATGCATTCAAAACCTTAAAGTCCATAGAGAATATCCAGAAAACACAAACACACACAGAGGCTGTAGCAAGATCTGGGATTGAGATAGCTACAAATCACCAGATAGTTTTGTTTTCATCCAGGAGTATCTGGACAAATTGTTGTGGATTTCGGGTGAAATTTAACCAAAAATCACCGTGAAAGTGGTTTTGGAGAAAAGCACAATCTTCCTTTTCAGCAACTGTATCCAAGGTCATGTTTACAAATACGAATATCATGTTTTCTCAGGTTTCTGAAGCTTTCTTCCTAGGAAACTCGAATGTGTGGAGTATTTGACTCCAGGTGGAACCAATTAGCGTTTGCCAGCAGAAAACAAAAAGGGTCCTGCTAAAATGCATTCAAAACCTTAAAGTCCATAGAGAATGTACAGAAAACACAAACACACACAGAGGCTGTAGCATGATCTGGGATTGAGATAGCTACAAATCACCAGATAGTATTGTTTTCATCCAGGAGTATCTGGACAAATTGTTGTTGATTTCGGGTGAAATTTAACCAGAAATCACCATGAAAGAGGTTTTGGAGAAAAGCACAATCTTCCTGTTCGGCAAATGTATCCAATGTCATGCTTACAGAAAGAAATATGTTTTCTCAGTTTTCTGGAGCTTTCTTCCTAGAAAACTCGAATGTGTGGAATATTTGACTCCAGGTGGAACCAATTAGCATTTGCCAGCAGAAAACAAAAAGGGTCCTGCTAAAATGTTTTCAAAACCTTAAAGTCCATAGAGAATATCCAGAAAACACAAACACACATAGAGGCTGTAGCAAGATCTGGGATTGAGATAGCTACAAATCACCAGATAGTTTTGTTTTCATCCAGGAGTATCTGGACAAATTGTTGTGGATTTTGGGTGAAATTTAACCAAAAATCACCGTGAAAGTGGTTTTGGAGAAAAGCACAATCTTCCTGTTCGGCAAATGTATCCAATGTCATGGTTACAAATACAAATATCATGTTTTCTCAGGTTTCTGAAGCTTTCTTCGTAGAAAACTCGAATGTGTGGAGTATTTGACTCCAGCTGGAACAAATTAGTGTTTTCCAACAGAAAACAAAAATGGTCCTGCTAAAATGCATTCCAAACCTTAAAGTCCATAGAGAATATCCAGAAAACACAAACACACACAGAGGCTGTAGCAAGATCTGGGATTGAGATAGCTACAAATCACCAGATAGTTTTGTTTTCATCCAGGAGTATCTGGACAAATTGTTGTCTATTTCGGGTGAAATTTAACCAAAAATCACCGTGAAAGTGGTTTTGGAGAAAAGCACAATCTTCCTGTTCGGCAAATGTATCCAATGTCATGTTTATAGAAAGAAATATCATGATTTCTCAGGTTTCTGAAGCTTTCTTCCTAGAAAACTCGAATGTGTGGAGTATTTGACTCCAGCTGGAACCAATTAGCGTTTGCCAGCAGAAAACAAAAAGGGTCCTGCTAAAATGCATTCAAAACCTTAAAGTCCATAGAGAATATCCAGAAAGCACAAACACACACAGAGGCTGTAGCAAGATCTGGGATTGAGATAGCTACAAATCACCAGAGAGTTTTGTTTTCATCCAGGAGTATCTGGACAAATTGTTGTGGATTGCGGGTGAAATTTAACCAAAAATCACCGTGAAAGTGGTTTTGGAGAAAAGCACAATCTTCCTGTTCGGCAAATGTATCCAATGTCATGTTTACAGAAAGAAATATCATGTTTTCTCAGGTTTCTGGAGCTTTCTTCCTAGAAAACTCGAATGTGTGGAGGATTTGACTCCAGGTGGAACCAATTAGCGTTTGCCAGCAGAAAACAAAAAGGGTCCTGCTAAAATGCATTCAAAACCTTAAAGTCCATAGAGAATATCCAGAAAACACAAACACACACAGAGGCTGTAGCAAGATCTGGGATTGAGATAGCTACAAATCACCAGAGAGTTTTGTTTTCATCCAGGAGTATCTGGACAAATTGTTGTGGATTGCGGGTGAAATTTAACCAAAAATCACCGTGAAAGTGGTTTTGGAGAAAAGCACAATCTTCCTGTTCGTCCAATGTATCCAAGGTCATGTTTACAAATACGAATATCATGTTTTCTCAGGTTTCTGGAGCTTTCTTCCTAGAAAACTCGAATGTGTGGAAGATTTGACTCCAGCTGGAACCAATTCGCGTTTGCCAGCAGAAAACAAAAAGGGTCCTGCTAAAATGCATTCAAAACCTTAAAGTCCATAGAGAATGTACAGAAAACACAAACACACACAGAGGCTGTAGCAAGATCTGGGATTGAGATAGCTACAAATCACCAGATAGTTTTGTTTTCATCCAGGAGTATCTGGACAAATTGTTGTGGATTTCGGGTGAAATTTAACCAAAAATCACCGTGAAAGAGGTTTTGGAGAAAAGCACAATCTTCCTTTTCAGCAAATGTATCCAAGGTCATGTTTACAAATACGAATATCATGTTTTCTCAGGTTTCTGAAGCTTTCTTCCTAGGAAACTCGAATGTGTGGAGTATTTGACTCCAGGTGGAACCAATTAGCGTTTGCCAGCAGAAAACAAAAAGGGTCCTGCTAAAATGCATTCAAAACCTTAAAGTCCATAGAGAATGTACAGAAAACACAAACACACACAGAGGCTGTAGCATGATCTGGGATTGAGATAGCTAAAAATCACCAGATAGTTTTGTTTTCATCCAGGAGTATCTGGACAAATTGTTGTGGATTTCGGGCAAATTTAACCAAAAATCACCGTGAAAGTGGTTTTGGAGAAAAGCACAATCTTCCTGTTTGGCAAATGTATCCAATGTCATGTTTACAGAAAGAAATATCATGTTTTCTCAGGTTTCTGGAGCTTTCTTCCTAGAAAACTCGAATGTGTGGAGGATTTGACTCCAGGTGCAACCAATTAGCGTTTGCCAGCAGAAAACAAAAAGGGTCCTGCTAAAATGCATTCCAAACCTTAAAGTCCATAGAGAATATCCAGAAAACACAAACACACACAGAGGCTGTAGCAAGATCTGGGATTGAGATAGCTACAAATCACCAGATAGTTTTGTTTTCATCCAGGAGTATCTGGACAAATTGTTGTGGATTGCGGGTGAAATTTAACCAAAAATCACCGTGAAAGTGGTTTTGGAGAAAAGCACAATCTTGCTGTTCGGAAAATGTATCCAATGTCATGTTTACAGAAAGAAATATCATGTTTTCTCAGGTTTCAGAAGCTTTCTTCCTAGAAAACTTGAATGTGTGGAGTATTTGACTGCAGCTGGAACGAATTAGCGTTTTCCAACAGAAAACAAAAAGGGTCCTGCTAAAATGCATTCAAAACCTTAAAGTCCATAGAGAATATCCAGAAAACACAAACACACACAGAGGCTGTAGAAAGATCTGGGATTGAGATAGCTACAAATCACCAGATAGTTTTGTTTTCATCCAGGAGTATCTGGACAAATTGTTGTGGATTTCGGGTGAAATTTAACCAAAAATCACCGTGAAAGTGGTTTTGGAGAAAAGCACAATCTTCCTTTTCAGCAAATGTATCGAAGGTCATGTTTACAAATATAAATATCATGTTTTCTCAGGTTTCTGAAGCTTTCTTCCTAGAAAACTCGAATGCGTGGAGTATTTGACTCCAGGTGGATCCAATTAGCGTTTGCCAGCAGAAAACAAAAAGGGTCCTGCTAAAATGCATTCCAAACCTTAAAGTCCATAGAGAATGTCCAGAAAACACAAACACACACAGAGGCTGTAGCAAGATCTGGGATTGAGATAGCTACAAATCACCAGATAGTTTTGTTTTCATCCAGGAGTATCTGGACAAATTGTTGTGGATTTCGGGTGAAATTTAACCAAAAATCACCGTGAAAGTGGTTTTGGAGAAAAGCACAATCTTCCTTTTCAGCAAATGTATCCAAGGTCATGTTTACAAATACGAATATCATGTTTTCTCAGGTTTCTGAAGCTTTCTTCCTAGGAAACTCGAATGTGTGGAGTATTTGACTCCAGGTGGAACCAATTAGCGTTTGCCAGCAGAAAACAAAAAGGGTCCTGCTAAAATGCATTCAAAACCTTAAAGTCCATAGAGAATGTACAGAAAACACAAACACACACAGAGGCTGTAGCATGATCTGGGATTGAGATAGCTACAAATCACCAGATAGTTTTGTTTTCATCCAGGAGTATCTGGACAAATTGTTGTGGATTTCGGGCAAATTTAACCAAAAATCACCGTGAAAGTGGTTTTGGAGAAAAGCACAATCTTCCTGTTCTGCAAATGTATCCAATGTCATGTTTACAGAAAGAAATATCATGTTTTCTCAGGTTTCTGGAGCTTTCTTCCTAGAAAACTCGAATGTGTGGAGGATTTGACTCCAGCTGGAACCAATTAGCGTTTGCCAGCAGAAAACAAAAAGGGTCCTGCTAAAATGCATTCCAAACCTTAAAGTCCATAGAGAATATCCAGAAAACACAAACACACACAGAGGCTGTAGCAAGATCTGGGATTGAGATAGCTACAAATCACCAGATAGTTTTGTTTTCATCCAGGAGTATCTGGACAAATTGTTGTGGATTGCGGGTGAAATTTAACCAAAAATCACCGTGAAAGTGGTTTTGGAGAAAAGCACAATCTTGCTGTTCGGAAAATGTATCCAATGTCATGTTTACAGAAAGAAATATCATGTTTTCTCAGGTTTCAGAAGCTTTCTTCCTAGAAAACTTGAATGTGTGGAGTATTTGACTGCAGCTGGAACGAATTAGCGTTTTCCAACAGAAAACAAAAAGGGTCCTGCTAAAATGCATTCAAAACCTTAAAGTCCATAGAGAATATCCAGAAAACACAAACACACACAGAGGCTGTAGAAAGATCTGGGATTGAGATAACTACAAATCACCAGATAGTTTTGTTTTCATCCAGGAGTATCTGGACAAATTGTTGTGGATTTCGGGTGAAATTTAACCAAAAATCACCGTGAAAGTGGTTTTGGAGAAAAGCACAATCTTCCTTTTCAGCAAATGTATCGAAGGTCATGTTTACAAATATAAATATCATGTTTTCTCAGGTTTCTGAAGCTTTCTTCCTAGAAAACTCGAATGCGTGGAGTATTTGACTCCAGGTGGATCCAATTAGCGTTTGCCAGCAGAAAACAAAAAGGGTCCTGCTAAAATGCATTCAAAACCTTAAAGTCCATAGAGAATGTACAGAAAACACAAACACACACAGAGGCTGTAGCAAGATCTGGGATTGAGATAGCTACAAATCACCAGATAGTTTTGTTTTCATCCAGGAGTATCTGGACAAATTGTTGTGGATTTCGGGTGAAATTTAACCAAAAATCACCGTGAAAGTGGTTTTGGAGAAAAGCACAATCTTCCTTTTCAGCAAATGTATCCAAGGTCATGTTTACAAATACGAATATCATGTTTTCTCAGGTTTCTGAAGCTTTCTTCCTAGGAAACTCGAATGTGTGGAGTATTTGACTCCAGGTGGAACCAATTAGCGTTTGCCAGCAGAAAACAAAAAGGGTCCTGCTAAAATGCATTCAAAACCTTAAAGTCCATAGAGAATGTACAGAAAACACAAACACACACAGAGGCTGTAGCATGATCTGGGATTGAGATAGCTACAAATCACCAGATAGTTTTGTTTTCATCCAGGAGTATCTGGACAAATTGTTGTGGATTTCGGGTGAAATTTAACCAAAAATCACCATGAAAGAGGTTTTGGAGAAAAGCACAATCTTCCTTTTTGGCAAATGTATCCAATGTCATGCTTACAGAAAGAAATATGTTTTCTCAGTTTTCTGGAGATTTCTTCCTAGAAAACTCGAATGTGTGGAATATTTGACTCCAGGTGGAACCAATTAGCATTTGCCAGCAGAAAACAAAAAGGGTCCTGCTAAAATGCATTCAAAACCTTAAAGTCCATAGAGAATATCCAGAAAACACAAACACACATAGAGGCTGTAGCAAGATCTGGGATTGAGATAGCGACAAATCACCAGATAGTTCTGTTTTCATCCAGGAGTATCTGCACAAATTGTTGTGGATTTTGGGTGAAATTTAACCAAAAATCACCGTGAAAGTGGTTTTGGAGAAAAGCACAATCTTCCTGTTCGGCAAATGTATCCAATGTCATGTTTACAGAAAGAAATATCATGTTTTCTCAGGTTTCTGAAGCTTTCTTCCTAGAAAACTCGAATGTGTGGAGTATTTGACTCCAGCTGGAACAAATTAGTGTTTTCCAACAGAAAACAAAAAGGGTCCTGCTAAAATGCATTCAAAACCTTAAAGTCCATAGAGAATATCCAGAAAACACAAACACACACAGAGGCTGTAGCAAGATCTGGGATTGAGATAGCTACAAATCACCAGAGAGTTTTGTTTTCATCCAGGAGTATCTGGACAAATTGTTGTGGATTTCGGGTGAAATTTAACCAAAAATCACCGTGAAAGTGGTTTTGGAGAAAAGCACAATCTTCCTGTTCGGCAAATGTATCCAATGTCATGTTTACAGAAAGAAATATCATGATTTCTCAGGTTTCTGAAGCTTTCTTCCTAGAAAACTCGAATGTATAGAGTATTTGACTCCAGCTGGTACCAATTAGCGTTTGCCAGCAGAAAACAAAAAGGGTCCTGCTAAAATGCATTCAAAACCTTAAAGTCCATAGAGAATATCCAGAAAGCACAAACACACACAGAGGCTGTAGCAAGATCTTGGATTGACATAGCTACAAATCACCAGAGAGTTTTGTATTCATCCAGGAGTATCTGGACAAATTGTTGTGGATTGCGGGTGAAATTTAACCAAAAATCACCGTGAAAGTGGTTTTGGAGAAAAGCACAATCTTCCTGTTCGGCAAATGTATCCAATGTCATGTTTATAGAAAGAAATATCATGTTTTCTCAGGTTTCTGCAGCTTTCTTCCTAGAAAACTCGAATGTGTGGAGGATTTGACTCCAGGTGGAACCAATTAGCGTTTGCCAGCAGAAAAGAAAAAGGGTCCTGCTAAAATGCATTTAAAACCTTAAAGACCATAGAGAATATCCAGAAAACACAAACACACACAGAGGCTGTAGCAAGATCTGGGATTGAGATAGCTACAAATCACCAGATAGTTTTGTTTTCATCCAGGAGTATCTGGACAAATTGTTGTGGATTGCGGGTGAAATTTAACCAAAAATCACCGTGAAAGTGGTTTTGGAGAAAAGCACAATCTTCCTTTTCGGCAAATGTATCCAAGGTCATGTTTACAAATACGAATATCATGTTTTCTCAGGTTTCTGGAGCTTTCTTCCTAGAAAACTCGAATGTGTGTAGTATTTGACTCCAGGTGGAACCAATTAGCGTTTGCCAGCAGAAAACAAAAAGGATCCTGCTAAAATGCATTCAAAACCTTAAAGTCCATAGAGAATATCCAGAAAACACAAACGCACCAGAGGCTGTAGCAAGATTTGGGATTGAGATAGCTACAAATCACCAGATAGTTTTGTTTTCATCCAGGAGTATCTGGACAAAATGTTGTAGTATCAGGGTGAAATTTAACCAAAAAATCACCGTGAAAGTGGTTTTGGAGAAAAGCACAATCTTGCTGTTCAGCAAGTGAATCCAATGTCATGTTTACAAATATAAATATCATGTTTTCTCAGGTTTCTGGAGCTTTCTTCCTAGAAAACTCGAATGTGTGGAGGATTTGACTCCAGCTGGAACCAATTAGCGTTTGCCAGCAGAAAACAAAAAGGGTCCTGCTAAAATGCATTCCAAACCTTAAAGTCCATAGAGAATATCCAGAAAACACAAACACACACAGAGGCTGTAGCAAGATCTGGGATTGAGATAGCTACAAATCACCAGATAGTTTTGTTTTCATCCAGGAGTATCTGGACAAATTGTTGTGGATTGCGGGTGAAATTTAACCAAAAATCACCGTGAAAGTGGTTTTGGAGAAAAGCACAATCTTGCTGTTCGGAAAATGTATCCAATGTCATGTTTACAGAAAGAAATATCATGTTTTCTCAGGTTTCAGAAGCTTTCTTCCTAGAAAACTTGAATGTGTGGAGTATTTGACTGCAGCTGGAACGAATTAGCGTTTTCCAACAGAAAACAAAAAGGGTCCTGCTAAAATGCATTCAAAACCTTAAAGTCCATAGAGAATATCCAGAAAACACAAACACACACAGAGGCTGTAGCAAGATCTGGGATTGAGATAGCTACAAATCACCAGATAGTTTTGTTTTCATCCAGGAGTATCTGGACAAATTGTTGTGGATTGCGGGTGAAATTTAACCAAAAATCACCGTGAAAGTGGTTTTGGAGAAAAGCACAATCTTCCTGTTCTGCAAATGCATCCAATGTCATGTTTACAGAAAGAAATATCATGTTTTCTCAGGTTTCTGGAGCTTTCTTCCTAGAAAACTCGAATGTGTGGAGGATTTGACTCCAGGTGGAACCAATTAGCGTTTGCCAGCCGAAAACAAAAACGGTCCTGCTCAAATGCATTCAAAACCTTAAAGTCCATAGAGAATATCCAGAAAACACAAACACACACAGAGGCTGTAGCAAGATCTGGGATTGAGATAGCTACAAATCACCAGATAGTTTTGTTTTCATCCAGGAGTATCTGGACAAATTGTTGTGGATTTCGGGTGAAATTTAACCAAAAATCGCCAAGAAAGAGGTTTTGGAGAAAAGCACAATCTTCCTGTTTGGCAAATGTATCCAATGTCATGCTTACAGAAAGAAATATGTTTTCTCAGTTTTCTGGAGCTTTCTTCCAAGAAAACTCGAATGTGTGGAATATTTGACTCCAGGTGGAACCAATTAGCATTTGCCAGCAGAAAACAAAAAGGGTCCTGCTCAAATGCATTCAAAACCTTAAAGTCCATAGAGAATATCCAGAAAACACAAACACACATAGAGGCTGTAGCAAGATCTGGGATTTAGATAGCTACAAATCACCAGATAGTTTTGTTTTCATCCAGGAGTATCTGGACAAATTGTTGTGGATTGCGGGTGAAATTTAACCAAAAATCACCGTGAAAGTGGTTTTGGAGAAAAGCACAATCTTGCTGTTCGGAAAATGTATCCAATGTCATGTTTACAGAAAGAAATATCATGTTTTCTCAGGTTTCAGAAGCTTTCTTCCTAGAAAACTTGAATGTGTGGAGTATTTGACTGCAGCTGGAACGAATTAGCGTTTTCCAACAGAAAACAAAAAGGGTCCTGCTAAAATGCATTCAAAACCTTAAAGTCCATAGAGAATATCCAGAAAACACAAACACACATAGAGGCTGTAGAAAGATCTGGGATTGAGATAGCTACAAATCACCAGATAGTTTTGTTTTCATCCAGGAGTATCTGGACAAATTGTTGTGGATTTCGGGTGAAATTTAACCAAAAATCACCGTGAAAGTGGTTTTGGAGAAAAGCACAATCTTCCTTTTCAGCAAATGTATCGAAGGTCATGTTTACAAATATAAATATCATGTTTTCTCAGGTTTCTGAAGCTTTCTTCCTAGAAAACTCGAATGCTTGGAGTATTTGACTCCAGGTGGATCCAATTAGCGTTTGCCAGCAGAAAACAAAAAGGGTCCTGCTAAAATGCATTCAAAACCTTAAAGTCCATAGAGAATGTACAGAAAACACAAACACACACAGAGGCTGTAGCAAGATCTGGGATTGAGATAGCTACAAATCACCAGATAGTTTTGTTTTCATCCAGGAGTATCTGGACAAATTGTTGTGGATTTCGTGTGAAATTTAACCAAAAATCACCGTGAAAGTGGTTTTGGAGAAAAGCACAATCTTCCTTTTCAGCAAATGTATCCAAGGTCATGTTTACAAATACGAATATCATGTTTTCTCAGGTTTCTGAAGCTTTCTTCCTATGAAACTCGAATGTATGGAGTATTTGACTCCAGGTCGAACCAATTAGCGTTTGCCAGCAGAAAACAAAAAGGGTCCTGCTAAAATGCATTCAAAACCTTAAAGTCCATAGAGAATGTACAGAAAACACAAACACACACAGAGGCTGTAGCATGATCTGGGATTGAGATAGCTACAAATCACCAGATAGTTTTGTTTTCATCCAGGAGTATCTGGACAAATTGTTGTGGATTTTGGGTGAAATTTAACCAAAAATCACCATGAAAGAGGTTTTGGAGAAAAGCACAATCTTCCTTTTTGGCAAATGTATCCAATGTCATGCTTACAGAAAGAAATATGTTTTCTCAGGTGTCTGGAGCTTTCTTCCTAGAAAACTCGAATGTGTGGAATATTTGACTCCAGGTGGAACCAATTAGCATTTGCCAGCAGAAAACAAAAAGGGTCCTGCTAAAATGCATTCAAAACCTTAAAGTCCATAGAGAATATCCAGAAAACACAAACACACATAGAGGCTGTAGCAAGATCTGGGATTGAGATAGCTACAAATCACCAGATAGTTTTGTTTTCATCCAGGAGTATCTGCACAAATTGTTGTGGATTTTGGGTGAAATTTAACCAAAAATCACCGTGAAAGTGGTTTTGGAGAAAAGCACAATCTTCCTGTTCGGCAAATGTATCCAATGTCATGTTTACAGAAAGATATATCATGATTTCTCAGGTTTCTGAAGCTTTCTTCCTAGAAAACTCGAATGTGTGGAGTATTTGACTCCAGCTGGAACCAATTAGCGTTTGCCAGCAGAAAACAAAAAGGGTCCTGCTAAAATGCATTCAAAACCTTAAAGTCCATAGAGAATATCCAGAAAACACAAACACACATAGAGGCTGTAGAAAGATCTGGGATTGAGATAGCTACAAATCACCAGATAGTTTTGTTTTCATCCAGGAGTATCTGGACAAATTGTTGTGGATTTCGGGTGAAATTTAACCAAAAATCACCGTGAAAGTGGTTTTGGAGAAAAGCACAATCTTCCTTTTCAGCAAATGTATCGAAGGTCATGTTTACAAATATAAATATTATGTTTTCTCAGGTTTCTGAAGCTTTCTTCCTAGAAAACTCGAATGCTTGGAGTATTTGACTCCAGGTGGATCCAATTAGCGTTTGCCAGCAGAAAACAAAAAGGGTCCTGCTAAAATGCATTCAAAACCTTAAAGTCCATAGAGAATGTACAGAAAACACAAACACACTCAGAGGCTGTAGCAAGATCTGGGATTGAGATAGCTACAAATCACCAGATAGTTTTGTTTTCATCCAGGAGTATCTGGACAAATTGTTGTGGATTTCGTGTGAAATTTAACCAAAAATCACCGTGAAAGTGGTTTTGGAGAAAAGCACAATCTTCCTTTTCAGCAAATGTATCCAAGGTCATGTTTACAAATACGAATATCATGTTTTCTCAGGTTTCTGAAGCTTTCTTCCTAGGAAACTCGAATGTATGGAGTATTTGACTCCAGGTCGAACCAATTAGCGTTTGCCAGCAGAAAACAAAAAGGGTCCTGCTAAAATGCATTCAAAACCTTAAAGTCCATAGAGAATGTACAGAAAACACAAACACACACAGAGGCTGTAGCATGATCTGGGATTGAGATAGCTACAAATCACCAGATAGTTTTGTTTTCATCCAGGAGTATCTGGACAAATTGTTGTGGATTTTGGGTGAAATTTAACCAAAAATCACCATGAAAGAGGTTTTGGAGAAAAGCACAATCTTCCTTTTTGGCAAATGTATCCAATGTCATGCTTACAGAAAGAAATATGTTTTCTCAGGTGTCTGGAGCTTTCTTCCTAGAAAACTCGAATGTGTGGAATATTTGACTCCAGGTGGAACCAATTAGCATTTGCCAGCAGAAAACAAAAAGGGTCCTGCTAAAATGCATTCAAAACCTTAAAGTCCATAGAGAATATCCAGAAAACACAAACACACATAGAGGCTGTAGCAAGATCTGGGATTGAGATAGCTACAAATCACCAGATAGTTTTGTTTTCATCCAGGAGTATCTGCACAAATTGTTGTGGATTTTGGGTGAAATTTAACCAAAAATCACCGTGAAAGTGGTTTTGGAGAAAAGCACAATCTTCCTGTTCGGCAAATGTATCCAATGTCATGTTTACAGAAAGATATATCATGATTTCTCAGGTTTCTGAAGCTTTCTTCCTAGAAAACTCGAATGTGTGGAGTATTTGACTCCAGCTGGAACCAATTAGCGTTTGCCAGCAGAAAACAAAAAGGGTCCTGCTAAAATGCATTCAAAACCTTAAAGTCCATAGAGAATATCCAGAAAACACAAACACACATAGAGGCTGTAGAAAGATCTGGGATTGAGATAGCTACAAATCACCAGATAGTTTTGTTTTCATCCAGGAGTATCTGGACAAATTGTTGTGGATTTCGGGTGAAATTTAACCAAAAATCACCGTGAAAGTGGTTTTGGAGAAAAGCACAATCTTCCTTTTCAGCAAATGTATCGAAGGTCATGTTTACAAATATAAATATTATGTTTTCTCAGGTTTCTGAAGCTTTCTTCCTAGAAAACTCGAATGCTTGGAGTATTTGACTCCAGGTGGATCCAATTAGCGTTTGCCAGCAGAAAACAAAAAGGGTCCTGCTAAAATGCATTCAAAACCTTAAAGTCCATAGAGAATGTACAGAAAACACAAACACACTCAGAGGCTGTAGCAAGATCTGGGATTGAGATAGCTACAAATCACCAGATAGTTTTGTTTTCATCCAGGAGTATCTGGACAAATTGTTGTGGATTTCGTGTGAAATTTAACCAAAAATCACCGTGAAAGTGGTTTTGGAGAAAAGCACAATCTTCCTTTTCAGCAAATGTATCCAAGGTCATGTTTACAAATACGAATATCATGTTTTCTCAGGTTTCTGAAGCTTTCTTCCTAGGAAACTCGAATGTATGGAGTATTTGACTCCAGGTCGAACCAATTAGCGTTTGCCAGCAGAAAACAAAAAGGGTCCTGCTAAAATGCATTCAAAACCTTAAAGTCCATAGAGAATGTACAGAAAACACAAACACACACAGAGGCTGTAGCATGATCTGGGATTGAGATAGCTACAAATCACCAGATAGTTTTGTTTTCATCCAGGAGTATCTGGACAAATTGTTGTGGATTTTGGGTGAAATTTAACCAAAAATCACCATGAAAGAGGTTTTGGAGAAAAGCACAATCTTCCTTTTTGGCAAATGTATCCAATGTCATGCTTACAGAAAGAAATATGTTTTCTCAGGTGTCTGGAGCTTTCTTCCTAGAAAACTCGAATGTGTGGAATATTTGACTCCAGGTGGAACCAATTAGCATTTGCCAGCAGAAAACAAAAAGGGTCCTGCTAAAATGCATTCAAAACCTTAAAGTCCATAGAGAATATCCAGAAAACACAAACACACATAGAGGCTGTAGCAAGATCTGGGATTGAGATAGCTACAAATCACCAGATAGTTTTGTTTTCATCCAGGAGTATCTGCACAAATTGTTGTGGATTTTGGGTGAAATTTAACCAAAAATCACCGTGAAAGTGGTTTTGGAGAAAAGCACAATCTTCCTGTTCGGCAAATGTATCCAATGTCATGTTTACAGAAAGATATATCATGATTTCTCAGGTTTCTGAAGCTTTCTTCCTAGAAAACTCGAATGTGTGGAGTATTTGACTCCAGCTGGAACCAATTAGCGTTTGCCAGCAGAAAACAAAAAGGGTCCTGCTAAAATGCATTCAAAACCTTAAAGTCCATAGAGAATATCCAGAAAGCACAAACACACACAGAGGCTGTAGCAAGATCTTGGATTGACATAGCTACAAATCACCAGAGAGTTTTGTTTTCATCCAGGAGTATCTGGACAAATTGTTGTGGATTGCGGGTGAAATTTAACCAAAAAATCACCGTGAAAGCGGTTTTGTAGAAAAGCACAATCTTCCTGTTCGGCAAATGTATCCAATGTCATGGTTACAAATACAAATATCATGTTTTCTCAGGTTTCTGAAGCTTTCTTCCTAGAAAACTCGAATGTGTGGAGTATTTGACTCCAGCTGGAACAAATTAGTGTTTTCCAACAGAAAACAAAAAGGGTCCTTCTAAAATGCATTCAAAACCTTAAAGTCCATAGAGAATGTCCAGAAAACACAAACACACCAGAGGCTGTAGCAAGATCTGGGATTGAGATAGCTACAAATCACCAGATAGTTTTGTTTTCATCCAGGAGTATCTGGACAAATTGTTGTGGATTTTGGGTGAAATTTAACCAAAAATCACCGTGAAAGTGGTTTTGGAGAAAAGCACAATCTTCCTGTTCGGCAAATGTATCCAATGTCATGTTTACAGAAAGAAATATCATGTTTTCTCAGGTTTCTGAAGCTTTCTTCCTAGAAAACTCGAATGTGTGGAGTCTTTGACTCCAGGTGGAACCAATTAGCGTTTGCCAGCAGAAAACAAAAAGGGTCCTGCTAAAATGCATTCAAAACCTTAAAGTCCATAGAGAATATCCAGAAAGCACAAACACACACAGAGGCTGTAGCAAGATCTTGGATTGACATAGCTACAAATCACCAGATAGTGTTGTTTTCATCCAGGAGTATCTGCACAAATTGTTGTGGATTGCGGGTGAAATTTAACCAAAAATCACCGTGAAAGTGGTTTTGGAGAAAAGCACAATCTTCCTGTTCGGCAAATGTATCCAATGTCATGTTTATAGAAAGAAATATCATGTTTTCTCAGGTTTCTGCAGCTTTCTTCTTAGAAAACTCGAATGTGTGGAGTATTTGACTCCAGGTGGAACCAATTAGCGTTTGCCAGCAGAAAACAAAAAGGGTCCTGCTAAAATGCATTCAAAACCTTAAAGTCCATAGAGAATATCCAGAAAACACAAACACACACAGAGGCTGTAGCAAGATCTGGGATTGAGATAGCTACAAATCACCAGATAGTTTTGTTTTCATCCAGGAGTATCTGGACAAATTGTTGTGGATTTCGGGTGAAATTTAACCAAAAATCACCGTGAAAGTGGTTTTGGAGAAAAGCACAATCTTCCTTTTCGGCAAATGTATCCAAGGTCATGTTTACAAATACGCATATCATGTTTTCTCAGGTTTGTGGGGCTTTCTTCCTAGAAAACTCGAATGTGTGGAGGATTTGACTCCAGGTGGAACCAATTAGCGTTTGCCAGCAGAAAACAAAAAGGGTCCTGCTAAAATGCATTCAAAACCTTAAAGTCCATAGAGAATATCCTGAAAACACAAACACACACAGAGGCTGTAGCAAGATCTGGGATTGAGATAGCTACAAATCACCAGATAGTTTTGTTTTCATCCAGGAGTATCTGGACAAATTGTTGTAGTTTTGAAGTGAAATTTAACCAAAAAATCACCGTGAAAGTGGTTTTGGAGCAAAGCAGAATCGTTCTGTTCAGCAAGTGAATCCAATGTCATGTTTACAGAAAGAAATATCATGTTTTCTCAGGTTTCTGAGGCTTTCTTCCTAGAAAACTCGAATGTGTGGAGTATTTGACTGCAGCTGGAACCAATTAGTGTTTGCCAGCAGAAAACAAAAAGGGTCCTGCAAAAAGGCATTCAAAACCTTAAAGTCCATAGAGAATGTCCAGAAAACACAAACACACCAGAGGCTGTAGCAAGATTTGGGATTGAGATAGCTACAAATCACCAGATAGTTTTGTTTTCATCCAGGAGTATCTGGACAAATTGTTGTGGATTTTGGGTGAAATTTAACCAAAAATCACCATGAAAGAGGTTTTGGAGAAAAGCACAATCTTCCTTTTTGGCAAATGTATCCAATGTCATGCTTACAGAAAGAAATATGTTTTCTCAGGTGTCTGGAGCTTTCTTCCTAGAAAACTCGAATGTGTGGAATATTTGACTCCAGGTGGAACCAATTAGCATTTGCCAGCAGAAAACAAAAAGGGTCCTGCTAAAATGCATTCAAAACCTTAAAGTCCATAGAGAATATCCAGAAAACACAAACACACATAGAGGCTGTAGCAAGATCTGGGATTGAGATAGCTACAAATCACCAGATAGTTTTGTTTTCATCCAGGAGTATCTGCACAAATTGTTGTGGATTTTGGGTGAAATTTAACCAAAAATCACCGTGAAAGTGGTTTTGGAGAAAAGCACAATCTTTCTGTTCGGCAAATGTATCCAATGTCATGTTTACAGAAAGATATATCATGATTTCTCAGGTTTCTGAAGCTTTCTTCCTAGAAAACTCGAATGTGTGGAGTATTTGACTCCAGCTGGAACCAATTAGCGTTTGCCAGCAGAAAACAAAAAGGGTCCTGCTAAAATGCATTCAAAACCTTAAAGTCCATAGAGAATATCCAGAAAGCACAAACACACACAGAGGCTGTAGCAAGATCTTGGATTGACATAGCTACAAATCACCAGAGAGTTTTGTTTTCATCCAGGAGTATCTGGACAAATTGTTGTGGATTGCGGGTGAAATTTAACCAAAAAATCACCGTGAAAGCGGTTTTGTAGAAAAGCACAATCTTCCTGTTCGGCAAATGTATCCAATGTCATGGTTACAAATACAAATATCATGTTTTCTCAGGTTTCTGAAGCTTTCTTCCTAGAAAACTCGAATGTGTGGAGTATTTGACTCCAGCTGGAACAAATTAGTGTTTTCCAACAGAAAACAAAAAGGGTCCTTCTAAAATGCATTCAAAACCTTAAAGTCCATAGAGAATGTCCAGAAAACACAAACACACCAGAGGCTGTAGCAAGATCTGGGATTGAGATAGCTACAAATCACCAGATAGTTTTGTTTTCATCCAGGAGTATCTGGACAAATTGTTGTGGATTTTGGGTGAAATTTAACCAAAAATCACCGTGAAAGTGGTTTTGGAGAAAAGCACAATCTTCCTGTTCGGCAAATGTATCCAATGTCATGTTTACAGAAAGAAATATCATGTTTTCTCAGGTTTCTGAAGCTTTCTTCCTAGAAAACTCGAATGTGTGGAGTCTTTGACTCCAGGTGGAACCAATTAGCGTTTGCCAGCAGAAAACAAAAAGGGTCCTGCTAAAATGCATTCAAAACCTTAAAGTCCATAGAGAATATCCAGAAAGCACAAACACACACAGAGGCTGTAGCAAGATCTTGGATTGACATAGCTACAAATCACCAGATAGTGTTGTTTTCATCCAGGAGTATCTGCACAAATTGTTGTGGATTGCGGGTGAAATTTAACCAAAAATCACCGTGAAAGTGGTTTTGGAGAAAAGCACAATCTTCCTGTTCGGCAAATGTATCCAATGTCATGTTTATAGAAAGAAATATCATGTTTTCTCAGGTTTCTGCAGCTTTCTTCTTAGAAAACTCGAATGTGTGGAGTATTTGACTCCAGGTGGAACCAATTAGCGTTTGCCAGCAGAAAACAAAAAGGGTCCTGCTAAAATGCATTCAAAACCTTAAAGTCCATAGAGAATATCCAGAAAACACAAACACACACAGAGGCTGTAGCAAGATCTGGGATTGAGATAGCTACAAATCACCAGATAGTTTTGTTTTCATCCAGGAGTATCTGGACAAATTGTTGTGGATTTCGGGTGAAATTTAACCAAAAATCACCGTGAAAGTGGTTTTGGAGAAAAGCACAATCTTCCTTTTCGGCAAATGTATCCAAGGTCATGTTTACAAATACGCATATCATGTTTTCTCAGGTTTGTGGGGCTTTCTTCCTAGAAAACTCGAATGTGTGGAGGATTTGACTCCAGGTGGAACCAATTAGCGTTTGCCAGCAGAAAACAAAAAGGGTCCTGCTAAAATGCATTCAAAACCTTAAAGTCCATAGAGAATATCCTGAAAACACAAACACACACAGAGGCTGTAGCAAGATCTGGGATTGAGATAGCTACAAATCACCAGATAGTTTTGTTTTCATCCAGGAGTATCTGGACAAATTGTTGTAGTTTTGAAGTGAAATTTAACCAAAAAATCACCGTGAAAGTGGTTTTGGAGCAAAGCAGAATCGTTCTGTTCAGCAAGTGAATCCAATGTCATGTTTACAGAAAGAAATATCATGTTTTCTCAGGTTTCTGAAGCTTTCTTCCTAGAAAACTCGAATGTGTGGACGATTTGACTCCAGGTGGAACCAATTAGTGTTTGCCAGCAGAAAACAAAAAGGGTCCTGCTAAAATGCATTCAAAACCTTAAAGTCCATAGAGAATGTCCAGAAAACACAAACACACACAGAGGCTGTAGCAAGATCTGGGATTGAGATAGCTGCAAATCACCAGATAGTTTTGTTTTCATCCAGGAGTATCTGGACAAATTGTTGTGGATTTCGGGTGAAATTTAACCAAAAATCACCGTGAAAGTGGTTTTGGAGAAAAGCACAATCTTTCTGTTCAGCAAGTGAATCCAATTTCATGTTAACAAATATAAATATCATGTTTTCTCAGGTTTCTGGAGCTTTCTTCCTAGAAAACTCGAATGTGTGGAGTATTTGACTCCAGCTGGAACGAATTAGCGTTTTCCAACAGAATACAAAAAGGGTCCTGCTAAAATGCATTCAAAACCTTAAAGTCCTTAGAGAATGTCCAGAAAACACAAACACACACAGAGGCTGTAGCAAGATCTGGGATTGAGATAGCTACAAATCACCGGATAGTTTTGTTTTCATCCAGGAGTATCTGGACAAATTGTTGTGGATTTCGGGTGAAATTTAACCAAAAATCACCGTGAAAGTGGTTTTGGAGAAAAGCACAATCTTCCTGTTCGGGAAATGCATCCAATGTCATGTTTACAGAAAGAAATATCATGTTTTCTCAGGTTTCTGAAGCTTTCTTCCTAGAAAACTCGAAAGTGTGGAGTATTTGACTTCAGGTGGAACCAATTAGCGTTTGCCAGCAGAAAACAAAAAGGGTCCTGCTAAAATGCATTCAAAACTTTAAAGTCCATAGAGCATGTCCAGAAAACACAAACACACCAGATGCTGCAGCAAGATCTGGGATTGAGATAGCTACAAATCACCAGATAGTTTTGTTTTCATCCAGGAGTATCTGGACAAATTGTTGTGGATTTCGGGTGAAATTTAACCAAAAATCACCGTGAAAGTGGTTTTTGAGAACAGCACAATCTTCCTGTTCGGGAAATGCATCCAATGTCATGTTTACAGAAAGAAATATCATGTTTTCTCAGGTTTCTGAAGCTTTCTTCCTAGAAAACTCGAATGTGTGGAGTATTTGACTTCAGGTGGAACCAATTAGCGTTTGCCAGCAGAAAACAAAAAGGGTCCTGCTAAAATGCATTCAAAACCTTAAAGTCCATAGAGAATGTCCAGAAAACACAAACACACCAGAGGCTGTAGCAAGATCTGGGATTGAGATAGCTGCAAATCACCAGATAGTTTTGTTTTCATCCAGGAGTATCTGGACAAATTGTTGTGGATTTCGTGTGAAATTTAACCAAAAATCACCGTGAAAGTGGTTTTGGAGAAAAGCACAATCTTCCTGTTCTTCAAATGTATCCAATGTCATGTTTACAAATATAAATATCATGTTTTCTCAGGTTTCTGGAGCTTTCTTCCTAGAAAACTCGAATATGTGGAAGATTTGACTCCAGATGGAACCAATTAGCGTTTGCCAGCAGAAAACAAAAAGGGTCCTGCTAAAATGCATTCAAAACCTTAAAGTCCATAGAGAATATCCAGAAAACACAAACACACACAGAGGCTGTAGCAAGATCTGGGATTGAGATAGCTACAAATCACCAGATAGTTTTGTTTTCATCCAGGAGTATCTGGACAAATTGTTGTGGATTTCGGGTGAAATTTAACGAAAAATCACGGTGAAAGTGGTTTTGGAGAAAAGCACAATCTTCCTGTTCGGGAAATGCATCCAATGTCATGTTTACAGAAAGAAATATCATGTTTTCTCAGGTTTCTGAAGCTTTCTTCCTAGAAAACTCGAATGTGTGGATTATTTGACTCCAGCTGGAACCAATTAGCGTTTTCCGACAGAATACAAAAAGGGTCCTGCTAAAATGCATTCAAAACCTAAAAGTCCATAGAGAATGTCCAGAAAACACAAACACACCAGAGGCTGTAGCAAGATCTGGGATTGAGATAGCTACAAATCACCAGATAGTTTTGTTTTCATCCAGGAGTATCTGGACAAATTGTTGTGGATTTCGGGTGAAATTTAACCAAAAATCACCGTGAAAGTGGTTTTGGAGAAAAGCACAATTTTCCTGTTCGGCAAATGTATCCAATGTCATGTTTACAGAAAGAAATATCATGTTTTCTCAGGTTTCTGAAGCTTTCTTCCTAGAAAACTCGAATGTGTGGAGGATTTCACTCCAGGTGGAACCAATTAGCGTTTGCCAGCAGAAAACAAAAACGGTCCTGCTAAAATGCATTCAAAAGCTTAAAGTCCATGGAGAATATCCAGAAAACACAAACACACACAGAGGCTGTAGCAAGATCTGGGATTGAGATAGCTACAAATCACCAGATAGTTTTGTTTTCATCCAGGAGTATCTGGACAAATTGTTGTGGATTTCGGGTGAAATTTAACGAAAAATCACGGTGAAAGTGGTTTTGGAGAAAAGCACAATCTTCCTGTTTGGCAAATGTATCCAATGTCATGTTGTCAGAAAGAAATAGCATGTTTTCTCAGGTTTCTGAAGCTTTCTTCCTAGAAAACTCGAATGTGTGGAGTATTTGACTCCAGCTGGAACCAATTAGCGTTTGCCAGCAGAAAACAAAAAGGGTCCTGCTAAAATGCATTCAAAACCTTAAAGTCCATAGAGAATGTCCAGAAAACACAAACACACCAGAGGCTGCAGCAAGATCTGGGATTGAGATAGCTGCAAATCACCAGATAGTTTTGTTTTCATCCAGGAGTATCTGGACAAATTGTTGTGGATTTCGGGTGAAATTTAACCAAAAATCACCGTGAAAGTGGTTTTGGAGAAAAGCACAATCTTTCTGTTCAGCAAGTGAATCCAATGTCATGTTTACAAATATAAATATCATGTTTTCTCAGGTTTCTGGAGCTTTCTTCCTAGAAAACTCGAATGTGTGGAGGATTTGACTCCAGATGGAACCAATTAGCGTTTGCCAGCAGAAAACAAAAAGGGTCCTGCTAAAATGCATTCCAAACCTTAAAGTCCATAGAGAATATCCAGAAAACACAAACACACACAGAGGCTGTAGCAAGATCTGGGATTGAGATAGCTACAAATCACCAGATAGTTTTGTTTTCATCCAGGAGTATCTGGACAAATTGTTGTGGATTTCGGGTGAAATTTAACCTAAAATCACCGTGAAAGTGGTTTTGGAGAAAAGCACAATCTTCCTGTTTGGCAAATGTATCCAATGTCATGTTTACAGAAAGAAATATCATGTTTTCTCAGGTTTCTGAAGCTTTCTTCCTAGAAAACTCGAATGTGTGGAGGATTTGACTCCAGGTGGAACCAATTAGCGTTTGAAAGCAGAAAAAAAAAGGGTCCTGCTAAAATGCATTCCAAACCTTAAAGTCCATAGAGAATATCCAGAAAACACAAACACACACAGAGGCTGTAGCAAGATCTGGGATTGAGATAGCTACAAATCACCAGATAGTTTTGTTTTCATCCAGGAGTATCTGGACAAATTGTTGTGGATTTCGGGTGAAATTTAACCAAAAATCACCGTGAAAGTGGATTTGCAGAAAAGCACAATCTTTCTGTTCGGCAAATGTATCCAATGTCATGTTTACAGAAAGAAATATCAAGTTTTCTCAGGTTTCTGAAGCTTTCTTCCTAGAAAATTCGAATGTGTGGAGTATTTGACTCCAGGTGGAACCAATTAGCGTTTGCCAGCAGAAAACAAAAAGGGTACTGCTAAAATGCATTCAAAACCTTAAAGTCCATAGAGAATGTACAGAAAACACAAACACACCAGAGGCTGTAGCAAGATCTGGGATTGAGATAGCTACAAATCACCAGATAGTTTTGTTTTCATCCAGGAGTATCTGGACAAATTGTTGTGGATTTCGGGTGAAATTTAACGAAAAATCACCGTGAAAGTGGTTTTGGAGAAAAGCACAATCTTCCTGTTCGGGAAATGCATCCAATGTCATGTTTACAGAAAGAAATATCATGTTTTCTCAGGTTTCTGAAGCTTTCTTCCTAGAAAACTCGAAAGTGTGGAGTATTTGACTTCAGGTGGAACCAATTAGCGTTTGCCAGCAGAAAACAAAAAGGGTCCTGCTAAAATGCATTCAAAACTTTAAAGTCCATAGAGCATGTCCAGAAAACACAAACACACCAGATGCTGCAGCAAGATCTGGGATTGAGATAGCTACAAATCACCAGATAGTTTTGTTTTCATCCAGGAGTATCTGGAAAAATTGTTGTGGATTTCGGGTGAAATTTAACCAAAAATCACCGTGAAAGTGGTTTTGGAGAAAAGCACAATCTTCCTGTTTGGCAAATGTATCCAATGTCATGTTTACAGAAAGAAATATCATGTTTTCTCAGGTTTCTGAAGCTTTCTTCCTAGAAAACTCGAATGTGTGGAGGATTTGACTCCAGGTGGAACCAATTAGCGTTTGAAAGCAGAAAAAAAAAGGGTCCTGCTAAAATGCATTCCAAACCTTAAAGTCCATAGAGAATATCCAGAAAACACAAACACACACAGAGGCTGTAGCAAGATCTGGGATTGAGATAGCTACAAATCACCAGATAGTTTTGTTTTCATCCAGGAGTATCTGGACAAATTGTTGTGGATTTCGGGTGAAATTTAACCTAAAATCACCGTGAAAGTGGTTTTGGAGAAAAGCACAATCTTCCTGTTTGGCAAATGTATCCAATGTCATGTTTACAGAAAGAAATATCATGTTTTCTCAGGTTTCTGAAGCTTTCTTCCTAGAAAACTCGAATGTGTGGAGGATTTGACTCCAGGTGGAACCAATTAGCGTTTGAAAGCAGAAAAAAAAAGGGTCCTGCTAAAATGCATTCCAAACCTTAAAGTCCATAGAGAATATCCAGAAAACACAAACACACACAGAGGCTGTAGCAAGATCTGGGATTGAGATAGCTACAAATCACCAGATAGTTTTGTTTTCATCCAGGAGTATCTGGACAAATTGTTGTGGATTTCGGGTGAAATTTAACCAAAAATCACCGTGAAAGTGGATTTGCAGAAAAGCACAATCTTTCTGTTCGGCAAATGTATCCAATGTCATGTTTACAGAAAGAAATATCAAGTTTTCTCAGGTTTCTGAAGCTTTCTTCCTAGAAAATTCGAATGTGTGGAGTATTTGACTCCAGGTGGAACCAATTAGCGTTTGCCAGCAGAAAACAAAAAGGGTCCTGCTAAAATGCATTCAAAACCTTAAAGTCCATAGAGAATGTACAGAAAACACAAACACACACAGAGGCTGTAGCAAGATCTGGGACTGAGATAGCTACAAATCACCAGATAGTTTTGTTTTCATCCAGGAGTATCTGGACAAATTGTTGTGGATTGCGGGTGAAATTTAACCAAAAATCACCGTGAAAGTGGTTTTTGAGAGCAGCACAATCTTCCTGTTCGGGAAATGCATCCAATGTCATGTTTACAGAAAGAAATATCATGTTTTCTCAGGTTTCTGAAGCTTTCTTCCTAGAAAACTCGAATGTGTGGAGGATTTCACTCCAGGTGGAACCAATTAGCGTTTGCCAGCAGAAAACAAAAAGGGTCCTGCTCAAATGCATTCAAAACCTTAAAGTCCATGGAGAATATCCAGAAAACACAAACACACACAGAGGCTGTAGCAAGATCTGGGATTGAGATAGCTACAAATCACCAGATAGTTTTGTTTTCATCCAGGAGTATCTGGACAAATTGTTGTGGATTTCGGGTGAAATTTAACGAAAAATCACGGTGAAAGTGGTTTTGGAGAAAAGCACAATCTTCCTGTTTGGCAAATGTATCCAATGTCATGTTTTCAGAAAGAAATAGCATGTTTTCTCAGGTTTCTGAAGCTTTCTTCCTAGAAAACTCGAATGTGTGGAGTATTTGACTCCAGCTGGAACCAATTAGCGTTTTCCGACAGAATACAAAAAGTGTCCTGCTAAAATGCATTCAAAACCTTAAAGTCCATAGAGAATGTCCAGAAAATACAAACACACCAGAGGCTGTAGCAAGATCTGGGATTGAGATAGCTACAAATCACCAGATAGTTTTGTTTTCATCCAGGAGTATCTGGACAAATTGTTGTGGATTTCGGGTGAAATTTAACGAAAAATCACCGTGAAAGTGGTTTTGGAGAAAAGCACAATCTTCCTGTTCGGGAAATGCATCCAATGTCATGTTTACAGAAAGAAATATCATGTTTTCTCAGGTTTCTGAAGCTTTCTTCCTAGAAAACTCGAAAGTGTGGAGTATTTGACTTCAGGTGGAACCAATTAGCGTTTGCCAGCAGAAAACAAAAAGGGTCCTGCTAAAATGCATTCAAAACTTTAAAGTCCATAGAGCATGTCCAGAAAACACAAACACACCAGATGCTGTAGCAAGATCTGGGATTGAGATAGCTACAAATCACCAGATAGTTTTGTTTTCATCCAGGAGTATCTGGACAAATTGTTGTGGATTTCGGGTGAAATTTAACCAAAAATCACCGTGAAAGTGGTTTTGGAGAAAAGCACAATCTTCCTGTTTGGCAAATGTATCCAATGTCATGTTTACAGAAAGAAATATCATGTTTTCTCAGGTTTCTGAAGCTTTCTTCCTAGAAAACTCGAATGTGTGGAGGATTTGACTCCAGCTGCAACCAATTAGCGTTTGCCAGCAGAAAACAAAAAGGGTCCTGCTAAAATGCATTCAAAACCTTAAAGTCCATAGAGAATATCCAGAAAACAAAAACACACACAGAGGTTGTAGCAAGATCTGGGTTTGAGATAGCTACAAATCACCAGATAGTTTTGTTTTCATCCAGGAGTATCTGGACAAATTGTTGTGGATTTCGGGTGAAATGTAACCAAAAATCACCGTGAAAGTGGTTTTGGAGAAAAGCACAATCTTCCTGTTCGGCAAATGTATCCAATGTCATGTTTACAGAAAGAAATATCATGTTTTCTCAGGTTTTTGAAGCTTTCTTCCTAGAAAACTCGAATGTGTGGAGGATTTCACTCCAGGTGGAACCAATTAACGTTTGCCAGAAGAAAACAAAAAGGGTCCTGCTCAAATGCATTCAAAACCTTAAAGTCCATGGAGAATATCCAGAAAACACAAACACACACAGAGGCTGTAGCAAGATCTGGGATTGAGATAGCTACAAATCACCAGATAGTTTTGTTTTCATCCAGGAGTATCTGGAAAAATTGTTGTGGATTTCGGGTGAAATTTAACGAAAAATCACGGTGAAAGTGGTTTTGGAGAAAAGCACAATCTTCCTGTTTGGCAAATGTATCCAATGTCATGTTTTCAGAAAGAAATAGCATGTTTTCTCAGGTTTCTGAAGCTTTCTTCCTAGAAAACTCGAATGTGTGGAGGATTTGACTCCAGCTGGAACCAGTTATCGTTTTCCGACAGAATACAAAAAGGGTCCTGCTAAAATGCATTCAAAACCTTAAAGTCCATAGAGAATGTCCAGAAAACACAAACACACCAGAGGCTGTAGCAAGATCTGGGATTGAGATAGCTACAAATCACCAGATAGTTTTGTTTTCATCCAGGAGTATCTGGACAAATTGTTGTGGATTTCAGGTGAAATTTAACGAAAAATCACCGTGAAAGTGGTTTTGGAGAAAAGCACAATCTTCCTGTTCGGGAAATGCATCCAATGTCATGTTTACAGAAAGAAATATCATGTTTTCTCAGGTTTCTGAAGCTTTCTTCCTAGAAAACTCGAAAGTGTGGAGTATTTGACTTCAGGTGGAACCAATTAGCGTTTGCCAGCAGAAAACAAAAAGGGTCCTGCTCAAATGCATTCAAAACTTTAAAGTCCATAGAGCATGTCCAGAAAACACAAACACACCAGATGCTGCAGCAAGATCTGGAATTGAGATAGCTACAAATCACCAGATAGTTTTGTTTTCATCCAGGAGTATCTGGACAAATTGTGGATTTCGGGTGAAATTTAACCCAAAATCACCGTGAAAGTGGTTTTTGAGAACAGCACAATCTTCCTGTTCGGGAAATGCATCCAATGTCATGTTTACAGAAAGAAATATCATGTTTTCTCAGGTTTCTGAAGCTTTCTTCCTAGAAAACTCGAATGTGTGGAGTATTTGACTTCAGGTGGAACCAATTAGCGTTTGCCAGCAGAAAACAAAAAGGGTCCTGCTAAAATGCATTCCAAAACTTAAAGTCCATAGAGAATGTCCAGAAAACACAAACACACACAGAGGCTGTAGCAAGATCTGGGAGTGAGATAGCTACAAATCACCAGATAGTTTTGTTTTCATCCAGGAGTATCTGGAAAAATTGTTGTGGATTTCGGGTGAAATTTAACCAAAAATCACCGTGAAAGTGGTTTTGGAGAAAAGCACAATCTTCCTGTTTGGCAAATGTATCCAATGTCATGTTTACAGAAAGAAATATCATGTTTTCTCAGGTTTCTGAAGCTTTCTTCCTAGAAAACTCGAATGTGTGGAGGATTTGACTCCAGGTGGAACCAATTAGCATTTGAAAGCAGAAAACAAAAAGGGTCCTGCTAAAATGCATTCCAAACCTTAAAGTCCATAGAGAATATCCAGAAAACACAAACACACACAGAGGCTGTAGCAAGATCTGGGATTGAGATAGCTACAAATCACCAGATAGTTTTGTTTTCATCCAGGAGTATCTGGACAAATTGTTGTGGATTTCAGGTGAAATTTAACCAAAAATCACCGTAAAAGTAGATTTGCAGAAAAGCACAATCTTCCTGTTTTACAAATGCATCCAATGTCATGTTTACAGAAAGAAATATCATGTTTTCTCAGGTTTCTGAAGCTTTCTTCCTAGAAAACTCGAATGTGTGGAGGATTTGACTCCAGCTGCAACCAATTAGCGTTTGCCAGCAGAAAACAAAAAGGGTCCTGCTAAAATGCATTCAAAACCTTAAAGTCCATAGAGAATATCCAGAAAACACAAACACACACAGAGGTTGTAGCAAGATCTGGGTTTGAGATAGCTACAAATCACCAGATAGTTTTGTTTTCATCCAGGAGTATCTGGACAAATTGTTGTGGATTTCGGGTGAAATTTAACCAAAAATCACCGTGAAAGTGGTTTTGGAGAAAAGCACAATCTTCCTGTTCGGCAAATGTATCCAATGTCATGTTTACAGAAAGAAATATCATGTTTTCTCAGGTTTCTGAAGCTTTCTTCCTAGCAAACTCGAATGTGTGGAGTATTTGACTCCAGGTGGAACCAATTAGCGTTTGCCAGAAGAAAACAAAAAGGGTCCTGCTCAAATGCATTCAAAATCTTAAAGTCCATGGAGAATATCCAGAAAACACAAACACACACAGAGGCTGTAGCAAGATCTGGGATTGAGATAGCTACAAATCACCAGATAGTTTTGTTTTCATCCAGGAGTATCTGGACAAATTGTTGTGGATTTCGGGTGAAATTTAACGAAAAATCACGGTGAAAGTGGTTTTGGAGAAAAGCACAATCTTCCTGTTTGGCAAATGTATCCAATGTCATGTTTTCAGAAAGAAATAGCATGTTTTCTCAGGTTTCTGAAGCTTTCTTCCTAGAAAACTCGAATGTGTGGAGTATTTGACTCCAGCTGGAACCAATTAGCGTTTTCCGACAGAATACAAAAAGGGTCCTGCTAAAATGCATTCAAAACCTTAAAGTCCATAGAGAATGTCCAGAAAACACAAACACACCAGAGGCTGTAGCAAGATCTGGGATTGAGATAGCTACAAATCACCAGATAGTTTTGTTTTCATCCAGGAGTATCTGGACAAATTGTTGTGGATTTCGGGTGAAATTTAACCAAAAATCACCGTGAAAGTGGTTTTGGAGAAAAGCACAATCTTCCTGTTCGGGAAATGCATCCAATGTCATGTTTACAGAAAGAAATATCATGTTTTCTCAGGTTTCTGAAGCTTTCTTCCTAGAAAACTCGAAAGTGTGGAGTATTTGACTTCAGGTGGAACCAATTAGCGTTTGCCAGCAGAAAACAAAAAGGGTCCTGCTAAAATGCATTCAAAACTTTAAAGTCCATAGAGCATGTCCAGAAAACACAAACACACCAGATGCTGCAGCAAGATCTGGAATTGAGATAGCTACAAATCACCAGATAGTTTTGTTTTCATCCAGGAGTATCTGGACAAATTGTGGATTTCGGGTGAAATTTAACCAAAAATCACCGTGAAAGTGGTTTTTGAGAACAGCACAATCTTCCTGTTCGGGAAATGCATCCAATGTCATGTTTACAGAAAGAAATATCATGTTTTCTCAGGTTTCTGAAGCTTTCTTCCTAGAAAACTCGAATGTGTGGAGTATTTGACTTCAGGTGGAACCAATTAGCGTTTGCCAGCAGAAAACAAAAAGGGTCCTGCTAAAATGCATTCAAAACCTTAAAGTCCATAGAGAATGTCCAGAAAACACAAACACACCAGAGGCTGTAGCAAGATCTGGGATTGAGATAGCTGCAAATCACCAGATAGTTTTGTTTTCATCCAGGAGTATCTGGACAAATTGTTGTGGATTTCGGGTGAAATTTAACCAAAAATCACCGTGAAAGTGGTTTTGGAGAAAAGCACAATCTTTCTGTTCAGCAAGTGAATCCAATTTCATGTTAACAAATATAAATATCATGTTTTCTCAGGTTTCTGGAGCTTTCTTCCTAGAAAACTCGAATGTGTGGAGGATTTGACTCCAGATGGAACCAATTAGCGTTTGCCAGCAGAAAACAAAAAGGGTCCTGCTAAAATGCATTCCAAACCTTAAAGTCCATAGAGAATATCCAGAAAACACAAACACACACAGAGGCTGTAGCAAGATCTGGGATTGAGATAGCTACAAATCACCAGATAGTTTTGTTTTCATCCAGGAGTATCTGGACAAATTGTTGTGGATTTCAGGTGAAATTTAACCAAAAATCACCGTAAAAGTAGATTTGCAGAAAAGCACAATCTTCCTGTTTTACAAATGCATCCAATGTCATGTTTACAGAAAGAAATATCATGTTTTCTCAGGTTTCTGAAGCTTTCTTCCTAGAAAACTCGAATGTGTGGAGGATTTGACTCCAGCTGCAACCAATTAGCGTTTGCCAGCAGAAAACAAAAAGGGTCCTGCTAAAATGCATTCAAAACCTTAAAGTCCATAGAGAATATCCAGAAAACACAAACACACACAGAGGTTGTAGCAAGATCTGGGTTTGAGATAGCTACAAATCACCAGATAGTTTTGTTTTCATCCAGGAGTATCTGGACAAATTGTTGTGGATTTCGGGTGAAATTTAACCAAAAATCACCGTGAAAGTGGTTTTGGAGAAAAGCACAATCTTCCTGTTCGGCAAATGTATCCAATGTCATGTTTACAGAAAGAAATATCATGTTTTCTCAGGTTTCTGAAGCTTTCTTCCTAGCAAACTCGAATGTGTGGAGTATTTGACTCCAGGTGGAACCAATTAGCGTTTGCCAGAAGAAAACAAAAAGGGTCCTGCTCAAATGCATTCAAAATCTTAAAGTCCATGGAGAATATCCAGAAAACACAAACACACACAGAGGCTGTAGCAAGATCTGGGATTGAGATAGCTACAAATCACCAGATAGTTTTGTTTTCATCCAGGAGTATCTGGACAAATTGTTGTGGATTTCGGGTGAAATTTAACGAAAAATCAAGGTGAAAGTGGTTTTGGAGAAAAGCACAATCTTCCTGTTTGGCAAATGTATCCAATGTCATGTTTTCAGAAAGAAATAGCATGTTTTCTCAGGTTTCTGAAGCTTTCTTCCTAGAAAACTCGAATGTGTGGAGTATTTGACTCCAGCTGGAACCAATTAGCGTTTTCCGACAGAATACAAAAAGGGTCCTGCTAAAATGCATTCAAAACCTTAAAGTCCATAGAGAATGTCCAGAAAACACAAACACACCAGAGGCTGTAGCAAGATCTGGGATTGAGATAGCTACAAATCACCAGATAGTTTTGTTTTCATCCAGGAGTATCTGGACAAATTGTTGTGGATTTCGGGTGAAATTTAACCAAAAATCACCGTGAAAGTGGTTTTGGAGAAAAGCACAATCTTCCTGTTCGGGAAATGCATCCAATGTCATGTTTACAGAAAGAAATATCATGTTTTCTCAGGTTTCTGAAGCTTTCTTCCTAGAAAACTCGAAAGTGTGGAGTATTTGACTTCAGGTGGAACCAATTAGCGTTTGCCAGCAGAAAACAAAAAGGGTCCTGCTAAAATGCATTCAAAACTTTAAAGTCCATAGAGCATGTCCAGAAAACACAAACACACCAGATGCTGCAGCAAGATCTGGAATTGAGATAGCTACAAATCACCAGATAGTTTTGTTTTCATCCAGGAGTATCTGGACAAATTGTGGATTTCGGGTGAAATTTAACCAAAAATCACCGTGAAAGTGGTTTTTGAGAACAGCACAATCTTCCTGTTCGGGAAATGCATCCAATGTCATGTTTACAGAAAGAAATATCATGTTTTCTCAGGTTTCTGAAGCTTTCTTCCTAGAAAACTCGAATGTGTGGAGTATTTGACTTCAGGTGGAACCAATTAGCGTTTGCCAGCAGAAAACAAAAAGGGTCCTGCTAAAATGCATTCAAAACCTTAAAGTCCATAGAGAATGTCCAGAAAACACAAACACACCAGAGGCTGTAGCAAGATCTGGGATTGAGATAGCTGCAAATCACCAGATAGTTTTGTTTTCATCCAGGAGTATCTGGACAAATTGTTGTGGATTTCGGGTGAAATTTAACCAAAAATCACCGTGAAAGTGGTTTTGGAGAAAAGCACAATCTTTCTGTTCAGCAAGTGAATCCAATTTCATGTTAACAAATATAAATATCATGTTTTCTCAGGTTTCTGGAGCTTTCTTCCTAGAAAACTCGAATGTGTGGAGGATTTGACTCCAGATGGAACCAATTAGCGTTTGCCAGCAGAAAACAAAAAGGGTCCTGCTAAAATGCATTCCAAACCTTAAAGTCCATAGAGAATATCCAGAAAACACAAACACACACAGAGGCTGTAGCAAGATCTGGGATTGAGATAGCTACAAATCACCAGATAGTTTTGTTTTCATCCAGGAGTATCTGGACAAATTGTTGTGGATTTCGGGTGAAATTTAACCAAAAATCACGGTGAAAGTGGTTTTGGAGAAAAGCACAATCTTCCTGTTTGGCAAATGTATCCAATGTCATGTTTTCAGAATGAAATAGCATGTTTTCTCAGGTTTCTGAAGCTTTCTTCCTAGAAATCTCGAATGTGTGGAGTATTTGACTCCAGCTGGAACAAATTAGCGTTTTCCAACACAATACAAAAAGGGTCCTGCTAAAATGCATTCCAAACCTTAAAGTCCATAGAGAATGTCCAGAAAACACAAACACACCAGATGCTGCAGCAAGATCTGGGATTGAGATAGCTACAAATCACCAGATAGTTTTGTTTTCATCCAGGAGTATCTGGACAAATTGTTGTGGATTTCGGGTGAAGTTTAACCAAAAATCATCGTGAAAGTGGTTTTTGAGAACAGCACAATCTTCCTGTTCGGGAAATGCATCCAATGTCATGTTTACAGAAAGAAATATCATGTTTTCTCAGGTTTCTGGAGCTTTCTTCCTAGAAAACTCGAATGTGTGGAGGATTTGACTCCAGATGGAACCAATTAGCGTTTGCCAGCAGAAAACAAAAGGGTCCTGCTAAAATGCATTCCAAAACTTAAAGTCCATAGAGAATATCCAGAAAACACAAACACACACAGAGGCTGTAGCAAGATCTGGGATTGAGATAGCTACAAATCACCAGATAGTTTTGTTTTCATCCAGGATTATCTGGACAAATTGTTGTAGTTTTGAAGTGAAATTTCACAAAAAAATCACCGTGAAAGTGGTTTTGGAGAAAAGCACAATCTTCCTGTTTTACAAATGCATCCAATGTCATGTTTACAGAAAGAAATATCATGTTTTCTCAGGTTTCTGAAGCTTTCTTCCTAGAAAACTCGAATGTGTGGAGGATTTGACTCCAGGTGGAACCAATTAGCGTTTGCCAGCAGAAAACAAAAAGGGTCCTGCTAAAATGCATTCCAAACCTTAAAATCCATAGAGAATATCCAGAAAACACAAACACACACAGAGGCTGTAGCAAGATCTGGGATTGAGATAGCTACAAATCACCAGATAGTTTTTTTTTCATCCAGGAGTATCTGGACAAATTGTTGTGGATTTCGGGTGAAATTTAACCAAAAATCACCGTGAAAGTGGATTTGCAGAAAAGCACAATCTTTCTGTTCGGCAAATGTATCCAATGTCATGTTTACAGAAAGAAATATCAAGTTTTCTCAGGTTTCTGAAGCTTTCTTCCTAGAAAACTCGAATGTGTGGAGGATTTGACTCCAGGTGGGACCAATTAGCGTTTGCCAGCAGAAAACAAAAAGGGTCCTGCTAAAATGCATTCAAAACCTTAAAGTCCATAGAGAATATCCAGAAAACACAAACACACACAGAGGCTGTAGCAAGATCTGGGATTGAGATAGCTACAAATCACCAGATAGTTTTGCTTTCATCCAGGAATATCTGGACAAATTGTTGTGGATTTCGGGTGAAATTTAACCAAAAATCACGGTGAAAGTGGTTTTGGAGAAAAGCACAATCTTCCTGTTCGGCAAATGCATCCAATGTCATGTTTTCAGAAAGAAATAGCATGTTTTCTCAGGTTTCTGAAGCTTTCTTCCTAGAAAACTCGAATGTGTGGAGTATTTGACTCCAGCTGGAACCAATTAGCGTTTTCCGACAGAAAACAAAAAGGGTCCTGCTAAAATGCATTCAAAACCTTAAAGTCCATAGAGAATGTCCAGAAAACACAAACACACCAGAGGCTGTAGCAAGATCTGGGATTGAGATAGCTACAAATCACCAGATAGTTTTGTTTTCATCCAGGAGTATCTGGACAAATTGTTGTGGATTTCGGGTGAAATTTAACCAAAAATCACCGTGAAAGTGGTTTTGGAGAAAAGCACAATCTTCCTGTTCGGGAAATGCATCCAATGTCATGTTTACAGAAAGAAATATCATGTTTTCTCAGGTTTCTGGAGCTTTCTTCCTAGAAAACTCGAATGCGTGGAGGATTTGACTCCAGATGGAACCAATTAGCGTTTGCCAGCAGAAAACAAAAAGGGTCCTGCTAAAATGCATTCCAAACCTTAAAGTCCATAGAGAATATCCAGAAAACACAAACACACACAGAGGCTGTAGCAAGATCTGGGATTGAGATAGCTACAAATCACCAGATAGTTTTGTTTTCATCCAGGATTATCTGGACAAATTGTTGTAGTTTTGAAGTGAAATTTCACAAAAAAATCACCGTGAAAGTGGTTTTGGAGAAAAGCACAATCTTCCTGTTTTACAAATGCATCCAATGTCATGTTTACAGAAAGAAATATCAAGTTTTCTCAGGTTTCTGAAGCTTTCTTCCTAGAAAACTCGAATGTGTGGAGGATTTGACTCCAGGTGGGACCAATTAGCGTTTGCCAGCAGAAAACAAAAAGGGTCCTGCTAAAATGCATTCAAAACCTTAAAGTCCATAGAGAATATCCAGAAAACACAAACACACACAGAGGCTGTAGCAAGATCTGGGATTGAGATAGCTACAAATCACCAGATAGTTTTGTTTTCATCCAGGAATATCTGGACAAATTGTTGTGGATTTCGGGTGAAATTTAACCAAAAATCACGGTGAAAGTGGTTTTGGAGAAAAGCACAATCTTCCTGTTTGACAAATGTATCCAATGTCATGTTTTCAGAAAGAAATAGCATGTTTTCTCAGGTTTCTGAAGCTTTCTTCCTAGAAAACTCGAATGTGTGGAGTATTTGACTCCAGCTGGAACCAATTAGCGTTTTCCGACAGAATACAAAAAGGGTCCTGCTAAAATGCATTCAAAACCTTAAAGTCCATAGAGAATGTCCAGAAAACACAAACACACCAGAGGCTGTAGCAAGATCTGGGATTGAGATAGCTACAAATCACCAGATAGTTTTGTTTTCATCCAGGAGTATCTGGACAAATTGTTGTGGATTTCGGGTGAAATTTAACCAAAAATCACCGTGAAAGTGGTTTTGGAGAAAAGCACAATCTTCCTGTTCGGGAAATGCATCCAATGTCATGTTTACAGAAAGAAATATCATGTTTTCTCAGGTTTCTGAAGCTTTCTTCCTAGAAAACTCGAAAGTGTGGAGTATTTGACTTCAGGTGGAACCAATTAGCGTTTGCCAGCAGAAAACAAAAAGGGTCCTGCTAAAATGCATTCAAAACTTTAAAGTCCATAGAGCATGTCCAGAAAACACAAACACACCAGATGCTGCAGCAAGATCTGGAATTGAGATAGCTACAAATCACCAGATAGTTTTGTTTTCATCCAGGAGTATCTAGACAAATTGTGGATTTCGGGTGAAATTTAACCAAAAATCACCGTGAAAGTGGTTTTTGAGAACAGCACAATCTTACTGTTGGGAAATGCATCCAATGTCATGTTTACAGAAAGAAATATCATGTTTTCTCAGGTTTCTGAAGCTTTCTTCCTAGAAAACTCGAATGCGTGGAGTATTTGACTTCAGGTGGAACCAATTAGCGTTTGCCAGCAGAAAACAAAAAGGGTCCTGCTAAAATGCATTCAAAACCTTAAAGTCCATAGAGAATGTCCAGAAAACACAAACACACCAGAGGCTGTAGCAAGATCTGGGATTGAGATAGCTGCAAATCACCAGATAGTTTTGTTTTCATCCAGGAGTATCTGGACAAATTGTTGTGGATTTCGGGTGAAATTAACCAAAAATCACCGTGAAAGTGGTTTTGGAGAAAAGCACAATCTTCCTGTTTGGCAAATGTATCCAATGTCATGTTTACAGAAAGAAATATCATGTTTTCTCAGGTTTCTGAAGCTTTCTTCTAGAAAACTCGAATGTGTGGAGGATTTGACTCCAGGTGGAACCAATTAGCGTTTGAAAGCAGAAAACAAAAAGGGTCCTGCTAAAATGCATTCCAAACCTTAAAGTCCATAGAGAATATCCAGAAAACACAAACACACACAGAGGCTGTAGCAAGATCTGGGATTGAGATAGCTACAAATCACCAGATAGTTTTGTTTTCATCCAGGAGTATCTGGACAAATTGTTGTGGATTTCGGGTGAAATTTAACCAAAAATCACCGTGAAAGTGGATTTGCAGAAAAGCACAATCTTTCTGTTCGGCAAATGTATCCAATGTCATGTTTACAGAAAGAAATATCAAGTTTTCTCAGGTTTCTGAAGCTTTCTTCCTAGAAAACTCGAATGTGTGGAGGATTTGAGGCCAGGTGGAACCAATTAGCGTTTTCCGACAGAAAACAAAAAGGGTCCTGCTAAAATGCATTCAAAACCTTAAAGTCCATAGAGAATGTCCAGAAAACACAAACACACCAGAGGCTGCAGCAAGATCTGGAATTGAGATAGCTACAAATCACCAGATAGTTTTGTTTTCATCCAGGAGTATCTGGACAAATTGCTGTAGTTTTGAAGTGAAATTTCACAAAAAAATCACCGTGAAAGTGGTTTTGGAGAAAAGCACAATCTTCCTGTTCGGGAAATGCATCCAATGTCATGTTTACAGAAAGAAATATCATGTTTTCTCAGGTTTCTGAAGCTTTCTTCCTAGAAAACTCGAAAGTGTGGAGTATTTGACTTCAGGTGGAACCAATTAGCGTTTGCCAGCAGAAAACAAAAAGGGTCCTGCTAAAATGCATTCAAAACTTTAAAGTCCATAGAGCATGTCCAGAAAACACAAACACACCAGATGCTGCAGCAAGATCTGGAATTGAGATAGCTACAAATCACCAGATAGTTTTGTTTTCATCCAGGAGTATCTGGACAAATTGTGGATTTCGGGTGAAATTTAACCAAAAATCACCATGAAAGTGGTTTTTGAGAACAGCACAATCTTACTGTTCGGGAAATGCATCCAATGTCATGTTTACAGAAAGAAATATCATGTTTTCTCAGGTTTCTGAAGCTTTCTTCCTAGAAAACTCGAATGCGTGGAGTATTTGAATTCAGGTGGAACCAATTAGCGTTTGCCAGCAGAAAACAAAAAGGGTCCTGCTAAAATGCATTCAAAACCTTAAAGTCCATAGAGAATGTCCAGAAAACACAAACACACCAGAGGCTGTAGCAAGATCTGGGATTGAGATAGCTGCAAATCACCAGATAGTTTTGTTTTCATCCAGGAGTATCTGGACAAATTGTTGTGGATTTCGGGTGAAATTAACCAAAAATCACCGTGAAAGTGGTTTTGGAGAAAAGCACAATCTTCCTGTTTGGCAAATGTATCCAATGTCATGTTTACAGAAAGAAATATCATGTTTTCTCAGGTTTCTGAAGCTTTCTTCTAGAAAACTCGAATGTGTGGAGGATTTGACTCCAGGTGGAACCAATTAGCGTTTGAAAGCAGAAAACAAAAAGGGTCCTGCTAAAATGCATTCCAAACCTTAAAGTCCATAGAGAATATCCAGAAAACACAAACACACACAGAGGCTGTAGCAAGATCTGGGATTGAGATAGCTACAAATCACCAGATAGTTTTGTTTTCATCCAGGAGTATCTGGACAAATTGTTGTGGATTTCGGGTGAAATTTAACCAAAAATCACCGTGAAAGTGGATTTGCAGAAAAGCACAATCTTTCTGTTCGGCAAATGTATCCAATGTCATGTTTACAGAAAGAAATATCAAGTTTTCTCAGGTTTCTGAAGCTTTCTTCCTAGAAAACTCGAATGTGTGGAGGATTTGAGGCCAGGTGGAACCAATTAGCGTTTTCCGACAGAAAACAAAAAGGGTCCTGCTAAAATGCATTCAAAACCTTAAAGTCCATAGAGAATGTCCAGAAAACACAAACACACCAGAGGCTGTAGCAAGATCTGGGATTGAGATAGCTACAAATCACCAGATAGTTTTGTTTTCATCCAGGAGTATCTGGACAAATTGTTGTGAATTGTGGGTGAAATTTAACCAAAAATCACAGTGAAAGTGGTTTTTGAGAACAGCACAATCTTCCAGTTCGGGAAATGCATCCAATGTCATGTTTACAGAAAGAAATATCATGTTTTCTCAGGTTTCTGAAGCTTTCTTCCTAGAAAACTCGAATGTGTGGAGGATTTGACTCCAGGTGGAACCAATTAGCGTTTGCCAGCAGAAAACAAAAAGGGTCCTGCTAACATGCCTTCCAAACCTTAAAGTCCATAGAGAATGTCCAGAAAACACAAACACACCAGAGGCTGTAGCAAGATCTGGGATTGAGATAGCTGCAAATCACCAGATAGTTTTGTTTTCATCCAGGAGTATCTGGACAAATTGTTGTGGATTTCGGGTGAAATTTAACCAAAAATCACCGTGAAAGTGGTTTTGGAGAAAAGCACAATCTTCCTGTTTGGCAAATGTATCCAATGTCATGTTTACAGAAAGAAATATCATGTTTTCTCATGTTTCTGAGGGTTTCTTCCTAGAAAACTCGAATGTGTGGAGTATTTGACTCCAGGTAGAACCAATTAGCGTTTGCCAGCAGAAAACAAAACGGGTCCTGCTAAAATGCATTCAAAACCTTAAAGTCCATAGAGAATATCCAGAAAACACAAACACACCAGAGGCTGCAGCAAGATCTGGAATTGAGATAGCTACAAATCACCAGATAGTTTTGTTTTCATCCAGGAGTATCTGGACAAATTGCTGTAGTTTTGAAGTGAAATTTCACAAAAAAATCACCGTGAAAGTGGTTTTGGAGAAAAGCACAATCTTCCTGTTCGGGAAATGCATCCAATGTCATGTTTACAGAAAGAAATATCATGTTTTCTCAGGTTTCTGAAGCTTTCTTCCTAGAAAACTCGAAAGTGTGGAGTATTTGACTTCAGGTGGAACCAATTAGCGTTTGCCAGCAGAAAACAAAAAGGGTCCTGCTAAAATGCATTCAAAACTTTAAAGTCCATAGAGCATGTCCAGAAAACACAAACACACCAGATGCTGCAGCAAGATCTGGAATTGAGATAGCTACAAATCACCAGATAGTTTTGTTTTCATCCAGGAGTATCTGGACAAATTGTGGATTTCGGGTGAAATTTAACCAAAAATCACCATGAAAGTGGTTTTTGAGAACAGCACAATCTTACTGTTCGGGAAATGCATCCAATGTCATGTTTACAGAAAGAAATATCATGTTTTCTCAGGTGTCTGAAGCTTTCTTCCTAGAAAACTCGAATGCGTGGAGTATTTGAATTCAGGTGGAACCAATTAGCGTTTGCCAGCAGAAAACAAAAAGGGTCCTGCTAAAATGCATTCAAAACCTTAAAGTCCATAGAGAATGTCCAGAAAACACAAACACACCAGAGGCTGTAGCAAGATCTGGGATTGAGATAGCTGCAAATCACCAGATAGTTTTGTTTTCATCCAGGAGTATCTGGACAAATTGTTGTGGATTTCGGGTGAAATTAACCAAAAATCACCGTGAAAGTGGTTTTGGAGAAAAGCACAATCTTCCTGTTTGGCAAATGTATCCAATGTCATGTTTACAGAAAGAAATATCATGTTTTCTCAGGTTTCTGAAGCTTTCTTCTAGAAAACTCGAATGTGTGGAGGATTTGACTCCAGGTGGAACCAATTAGCGTTTGAAAGCAGAAAACAAAAAGGGTCCTGCTAAAATGCATTCCAAACCTTAAAGTCCATAGAGAATATCCAGAAAACACAAACACACACAGAGGCTGTAGCAAGATCTGGGATTGAGATAGCTACAAATCACCAGATAGTTTTGTTTTCATCCAGGAGTATCTGGACAAATTGTTGTGGATTTCGGGTGAAATTTAACCAAAAATCACCGTGAAAGTGGATTTGCAGAAAAGCACAATCTTTCTGTTCGGCAAATGTATCCAATGTCATGTTTACAGAAAGAAATATCAAGTTTTCTCAGGTTTCTGAAGCTTTCTTCCTAGAAAACTCGAATGTGTGGAGGATTTGAGGCCAGGTGGAACCAATTAGCGTTTTCCGACAGAAAACAAAAAGGGTCCTGCTAAAATGCATTCAAAACCTTAAAGTCCATAGAGAATGTCCAGAAAACACAAACACACCAGAGGCTGTAGCAAGATCTGGGATTGAGATAGCTACAAATCACCAGATAGTTTTGTTTTCATCCAGGAGTATCTGGACAAATTGTTGTGAATTGTGGGTGAAATTTAACCAAAAATCACAGTGAAAGTGGTTTTTGAGAACAGCACAATCTTCCAGTTCGGGAAATGCATCCAATGTCATGTTTACAGAAAGAAATATCATGTTTTCTCAGGTTTCTGAAGCTTTCTTCCTAGAAAACTCGAATGTGTGGAGGATTTGACTCCAGGTGGAACCAATTAGCGTTTGCCAGCAGAAAACAAAAAGGGTCCTGCTAACATGCCTTCCAAACCTTAAAGTCCATAGAGAATGTCCAGAAAACACAAACACACCAGAGGCTGTAGCAAGATTTGGGATTGAGATAGCTACAAATCACCAGATAGTTTTGATTTCATCCAGGAGTATCTGGACAAATTGTTGTGGATTTCGGGTGAAATTTAACCAAAAATCACCGTGAAAGTGGATTTGCAGAAAAGCACAATCTTCCTGTTCAGCAAATGTATCCAATGTCATGTTTACAGAAAGAAATATCATGTTTTCTCAGGTTTCTGAAGCTTTCTTCCTAGAAAACTCGAAAGTGTGGAGTATTTGACTTCAGGTGGAACCAATTAGCGTTTGCCAGCAGAAAACAAAAAGGATCCTGCTAAAATGCATTCAAAACTTTAGTCCATAGAGCATGTCCAGAAAACACAAACACACCAGATGCTGCAGCAAGATCTGGAATTGAGATAGGTACAAATCACCAGATAGTTTTGTTTTCATCCAGGGGTATCTGGACAAATTGTTGTGGATTTCGGGTGAAATTTAACCAAAAATCACCGTGAAAGTGGTTTTGGAGAACAGCACAATCTTCCTGTTCGTGAAATGCATCCAATGTCATGTTTACAGAAAGAAATATCATGTTTTCTCAGGTTTCTGAAGCTTTTTTCCTAGAAAACTCGAATGTGTGGAGTATTTGACTTCAGGTGGAACCAATTAGCGTTTGCCAGCAGAAAACAAAAAGGGTCCTGCTAAAATGCATTCAAAACCTTAAAGTCCATAGAGAATGTCCAGAAAACACAAACACACCAGAGGCTGTAGCAAGATCTGGGATTGAGATAGCTGCAAATCACCAGATAGTTTTGTTTTCATCCAGGAGTATCTGGACAAATTGTTGTGGATTTCGGGTGAAATTTAACCAAAAATCACCGTGAAAGTGGTTTTGGAGAAAAGCACAATCTTCCTGTTTGGCAAATGTATCCAATGTCATGTTTACAGAAAGAAATATCATGTTTTCTCATGTTTCTGAGGGTTTCTTCCTAGAAAACTCGAATGTGTGGAGTATTTGACTCCAGGTAGAACCAATTAGCGTTTGCCAGCAGAAAACAAAACGGGTCCTGCTAAAATGCATTCAAAACCTTAAAGTCCATAGAGAATATCCAGAAAACACAAACACACACAGAGGCTGTAGCAAGATCTGGGATTGAGATAGCTACAAATCACCAGATAGTTTTGTTTTCATCCAGGAGTATCTGGACAAATTGTTGTGGATTTCGGGTGAAATTTAACGAAAAATCACGGGGAAAGTGGTTTTGGAGAAAAGCACAATCTTCCTGTTCGGCAAATGCATCCAATGTCATGTTTTCAGAAAGAAATAGCATGTTTTCTCAGGTTTCTGAAGCTTTCTTCCTAGAAAACTCGAATGTGTGGAGTATTTGACTCCAGCTGGAACCAATTAGCGTTTACCAGCGGAAAACAAAAAGGGTCCTGCTAAAATGCATTCAAAACCTTAAAGTCCATAGAGAATGTCCAGAAAACACAAACACACACAGAGGCTGTAGCAAGATCTGGGATTGAGATAGCTACAAATCACCAGATAGTTTTGTTTTCATCCAGGAGTATCTGGACAAATTGTTGTGGATTTCGGGTGAAATTTAACCAAAAATCCCCGTGAAAGTGGTTTTGGAGAAAAGCACAATCTTCCTGTTCGGGAAATGCATCCAATGTCATGTTTACAGAAAGAAATATCATGTTTTCTCAGGTTTCTGAAGCTTTCATCCTAGAAAACTCGAAAGTGTGGAGTATTTGACTTCAGGTGGAACCAATTAGCGTTTGCCAGCAGAAAACAAAAAGGGTCCTGCTAAAATGCATTCAAAACTTTAGTCCATAGAGCATGTCCAGAAAACACAAACACACCAGATGCTGCAGCAAGATCTGGAATTGAGATAGGTACAAATCACCAGATAGTTTTGTTTTCATCCAGGGGTATCTGGACAAATTGTTGTGGATTTCGGGTGAAATTTAACCAAAAATCACCGTGAAAGTGGTTTTGGAGAACAGCACAATCTTCCTGTTCGTGAAATGCATCCAATGTCATGTTTACAGAAAGAAATAGCATGTTTTCTCAGGTTTCTGAAGCTTTCTTCCTAGAAAACTCGAATGTGTGGAGGATTTCACTCCAGGTGGAACCAATTAGCGTTTGCCAGTGGAAAACAAAATGGGTCCTGCTAAAATGCAGTCAAAACCTTAAAGTCCATAGAGAATATCCAGAAAACACAGACACACACAGAGGCTGTAGCAAGATCTGGGAGTGAGATAGCTACAAATCACCAGATAGTTTTGTTTTCATCGAGGAGTATCTGGACAAATTGTTGTGGATTTCGGGTGAAATTTAACCAAAAATCACAGTGAAAGTGGTTTTGGAGAAAAGCACAATCTTCCTGTTCGGCAAATGTATCCAATGTCATGTTTACAGAAAGAAATATCATGTTGTCTCATGTTTCTGAGGCTTTCTTCCTAGAAAACTCGAATGTGTGGAGTATTTGACTTCAGGTGGAACCAATTAGCGTTTGCCAGCAGAAAACAAAAAGGGTCCTGCTAAAATGCATTCAAAACCTTAAAGTCCATAGAGAATGTACAGAAAACACAAACACACACAGAGGCAGTAGCAAGATCTGGGAGTGAGATAGCTACAAATCACCAGATAGTTTTGTTTTCATCCAGGAGTATCTGGACTAATTGTTGTGGATTTCGGGTGAAATTTAACCAAAAATCACCGTGAAAGTGGTTTTGGAGAAAAGCACAATCTTCCTGTGCGGCAAATGTATCCAATGTCATGTTTACAGAAAGAAATATCATGTTTTCTCAGGTTTCTGAAGCTTTCTTCCTAGAAAACTCGAATGTGTGGAGTATTTAACTCCATGGGGAACCAATTAGCGTTTGCCACCTGAAAAAAAAAGGGTCCTGCTAAAATGCATTCAAAACCTTAAAGTCCATAGAGAATGTCCAGAAAACACAAACACACACAGAGACTGTAGCAAGATCTGGGATTGAGATAGCTACAAATCACCAGATAGTTTTGTTTTCATCCAGGAGTATCTGGACAAATTGTTGTGGATTTCGGGTGAAATTTAACCAAAAATCACCGTGAAAGTGGTTTTTGAGAACAGCACAATCTTCCTGTTCGGGAAATGCAACCAATGTCATGTTTACAGAAAGAAATATCATGTTTTCTCAGGTTTCTGAAGCTTTCTTCCTAGAAAACTCGAATGTGTAGAGTATTTGACTCCACCTGGAACCAATTAGCGTTTGCCAGCAGAAAACAAAAAGGGTCCTGCTAAAATGCCTTCCAAACTTTAAAGTCCATAGAGAATATCCAGAAAACACAAACACACACAGAGGCTGTAGCAAGATCTGGGATTGAGATAGCTACAAATCACCAGATAGTTTTGTTTTCATCCAGGAGTATCTGGACAAATTGTTGTGGATTTCGGGTGAAATTTAACCAAAAATCACCGTGAAAGTGGTTTTGGAGAAAAGCACAATCTTCCTGTTCGTGAAATGCATCCAATGTCATGTTTACAGAAAGAAATATCATGTTTTCTCAGGTTTCTGAAGCTTTCTTCCTAGAAAACTCGCATGTGTGGAGTATTTGACTCCAGGTAGAACCAATTAGCGTTTGCCAGCAGAAAACAAAAAGGGTCCTGCTAAAATGCATTCAAAACCTTAAAGTCCATAGAGAATGTACAGAAAACACAAACACACACAGAGGCTGTAGCAAGATCTGGGATTGAGATAGCTACAAATCACCAGATAGTTTTGTTTTCATCCAGGAGTATCTGGACAAATTGTTGTGGATTTCGGGTGAAATTTAACCAAAAATCACCGTGAAAGTGGTTTTGGAGAAAAGCACAATCTTCCTGTTTGGCAAATGTATCCAATGTCATGTTTACAGAAAGAAATATCATGTTTTCTCATGTTATGAGGCTTTCTTCCTAGAAAACTCGAATGTGTGGAGGATTTGACTCCAGGTGGAAGCAATTAGCGTTTGCCAGCAGAAAACAAAACGGGTCCTGCTAAATTGCATTCAAAACCTTAAAGTCCATAGAGAATATCCAGAAAACACAAACACACACAGAGGCTGTAGCAAGATCTGGGATTGAGATAGCTACAAATCACCAGATAGTTTCTTGTTTTCATCCAGGAGTATCTGGACAAATTGTTGTGGATTTCGGGTGAAATTTAACCAAAAATCACCGTGAAAGTGGTTTTGGAGAAAAGCACAATCTTCCTGTTTGGCAAATGTATCCAAGGTCATCGTTACAGAAAGAAATATCATGTTTTCTCAGGTTTCTGAAGCTTTCTTCCTAGAAAACTCGAATGTGTGGAGTATTTGACTCCAGCTGGAACCAATTAGCGTTTGCCAGCAGAAAACAAAAAGGGTCCTGCTAAAATGCATTCCAAACCTTAAAGTCCATAGAGAATATCCAGAAAACACAGACACACACAGAGGCTGTAGCAAGATCTGGGATTGAGATAGCTACAAATCACCAGATAGTTTTGTTTTCATCCAGGAGTATCTGGACAAATTGTTGTGGATTTCGTGTGAAATTTAACCAAAAATCACCGTGAAAGTGGTTTTGGAGAAAAGCACAATCTTCCTGTTCGGCAAATGTATCCAATGTCATGTTTACAGAAAGAAATAGCATGTTTTCTCAGGTTTCTGAAGCTTTCTTCCTAGAAAACTCGAATGTGTGGAGTATTTGACTCCAGGTGGAACCAATTAGCGTTTGCCAGCAGAAAACAAAAAGGGTCCTGCTAAAATGCATTCAAAACCTTAAAGTCCATAGAGAATGTACAGAAAACACAAACACACACAGAGGCTGTAGCAAGATCTGGGAGTGAGATAGCTACAAATCACCAGATAGTTTTGTTTTCATCCAGGAGTATCTGGACTAATTGTTGTGGATTTCGGGTGAAATTTAACCAAAAATCACCGTGAAAGTGGTTTTGGAGAAAAGCACAATCTTCCTGTTCGGCAAATGTATCCAATGTCATGTTTACAGAAAGAAATATCATGTTTTCTCATGTTTCTGAGGCTTTCTTCCTAGAAAACTCGAATCTGTGGAGTATTTGACTCCAGGTAGAACCAATTAGCGTTTGCCAGCAGAAAACAAAACGGGTCTTGCTAAAATGCATTCAAAACCTTAAAGTCCATAGAGAATATCCAGAAAACACAAACACACACAGAGGCTGTAGCAAGATATGGGATTGAGATAGCTACAAATCACCAGAGAGTTTTGTTTTCATCCAGGAGTATCTGGACTAATTGTTGTGGATTTCGGGTGAAATTTAACCAAAAATCACCGTGAAAGTGGTTTTGGAGAAAAGCACAATCTTCCTGTTCGGCAAATGTATCCAATGTCATGTTTACAGAAAGAAATATCATGTTTTCTCATGTTTCTGAGGCTTTCTTCCTAGAAAACTCGAATCTGTGGAGTATTTGACTCCAGGTAGAACCAATTAGCGTTTGCCAGCAGAAAACAAAACGGGTCTTGCTAAAATGCATTCAAAACCTTAAAGTCCATAGAGAATATCCAGAAAACACAAACACACACAGAGGCTGTAGCAAGATCTGGGATTGAGATAGCTACAAATCACCAGAGAGTTTTGTTTTCATCCAGGAGTATCTGGACTAATTGTTGTGGATTTCGGGTGAAATTTAACCAAAAATCACCGTGAAAGTGGTTTTGGAGAAAAGCACAATCTTCCTGTGCGGCAAATGTATCCAATGTCATGTTTACAGAAAGAAATATCATGTTTTCTCATGTTTCTGAGGCTTTCTTCCTAGAAAACTCGAATCTGTGGAGTATTTGACTCCAGGTAGAACCAATTAGCGTTTGCCAGCAGAAAACAAAACGGGTCTTGCTAAAATGCATTCAAAACCTTAAAGTCCATAGAGAATATCCAGAAAACACAAACACACACAGAGGCTGTAGCAAGATCTGGGATTGAGAAAGCTACAAATCACCAGATAGATTCTTGTTTTCATCGAGGAGTATCTGGACAAATTGTTGTGGATTTCGGGTGAAATTTAACCAAAAATCACCGTGAAAGTGGTTTTGGAGAAAAGCACAATCTTCCTGTTTGGCAAATGTATCCAAGGTCATCGTTACAGAAAGAAATATCATGTTTTCTCAGGTTTCTGAAGCTTTCTTCCTAGCAAACTCGAATGTGTGGAGTGTTTGACTCCAGGTGGAACCAGTTAGCGTTTGCCAGCCGAAAACAAAAAGTGTCCTGCTAAAATGCATTCAAAACCTTAAAGTCCATAGAGAATATCCAGAAAACACAAACACACACAGAGGCTGTAGCAAGATCTGGGATTGTGATAGCTACAAATCACCAGAGAGTTTTGTTTTCATCCAGGAGTATCTGGACAAATTGTTGTGGATTTCGGGTGAAATTTAACCAAAAATCACCGTGAAAGTGGTTTTGGAGAAAAGCACAATCTTCCTGTTCGGCAAATGTATCCAATGTCATGTTTACAGAAAGAAATATCATGTTTTCTCATGTTTCTGAGGCTTTCTTCCTAGAAAACTCGAATCTGTGGAGTATTTGACTCCAGGTAGAACCAATTAGCGTTTGCCAGCAGAAAACAAAACGGGTCTTGCTAAAATGCATTCAAAACCTTAAAGTCCATAGAGAATATCCAGAAAACACAAACACACACAGAGGCTGTAGCAAGATCTGGGATTGAGATAGCTACAAATCACCAGAGAGTTTTGTTTTCATCCAGGAGTATCTGGACTAATTGTTGTGGATTTCGGGTGAAATTTAACCAAAAATCACCGTGAAAGTGGTTTTGGAGAAAAGCACAATCTTCCTGTTCGGCAAATGTATCCAATGTCATGTTTACAGAAAGAAATATCATGTTTTCTCATGTTTCTGAGGCTTTCTTCCTAGAAAACTCGAATCTGTGGAGTATTTGACTCCAGGTAGAACCAATTAGCGTTTGCCAGCAGAAAACAAAACGGGTCTTGCTAAAATGCATTCAAAACCTTAAAGTCCATAGAGAATATCCAGAAAACACAAACACACACAGAGGCTGTAGCAAGATCTGGGATTGAGAAAGCTACAAATCACCAGATAGATTCTTGTTTTCATCGAGGAGTATCTGGACAAATTGTTGTGGATTTCGGGTGAAATTTAACCAAAAATCACCGTGAAAGTGGTTTTGGAGAAAAGCACAATCTTCCTGTTTGGCAAATGTATCCAAGGTCATCGTTACAGAAAGAAATATCATGTTTTCTCAGGTTTCTGAAGCTTTCTTCCTAGAAAACTCGAATGTGTGGAGTATTTGACTCCAGCTGGAACCAATTAGCGTTTGCCAGCGGAAAACAAAAAGGGTCCTGCTAAAATGCATTCAAAACCTTAAAGTCCATAGAGAATATCCAGAAAACACAGACACACACAGAGGCTGTAGCAAGATCTGGGATTGAGATAGCTACAAATCACCAGATAGTTTTGTTTTCATCCAGGAGTATCTGGACAAATTGTTGTGGATTTCGGGTGAAATTTAACCAAAAATCACCGTGAAAGTGGTTTTGGAGAAAAGCACAATCTTCCTGTTCGGCAAATGTATCCAATGTCATGTTTACAGAAAGAAATATCATGTTTTCTCAGGTTTCTGAATCTTTCTTCATAGAAAATTCGAATGTGTGGAGTATTTGACTCCAGGTGGAACCAATTAGCGTTTGCCAGCAGAAAACAAAAAGGGTCCTGCTAAAATGCATTCAAAACCTTAAAGTCCATAGAGAATGTACAGAAAACACAAACACACACAGAGGCTGTAGCAAGATCTGGGAGTGAGATAGCTACAAATCACCAGATAGTTTTGCTTTCATCCAGGAGTATCTGGACTAATTGTTGTGGATTGCGGGTGAAATTTAACCAAAAATCACCGTGAAAGTGGTTTTGGAGAAAAGCACAATCTTCCTGTTTGGCAAATGTATCCAATGTCATGTTTACAGAAAGAAATATCATGTTTTCTCAGGTTTCTGAAGCTTTCTTCCTAGAAAACTCGAATGTGTGGAGGATTTGACTCCAGGTGGAAGCAATTAGCGTTTGCCAGCGGAAAACAAAAAGGGTCCTGCTAAAATGCATTCAAAACCTTAAAGTCCATAGAGAATATCCAGAAAACACAGACACACACAGAGGCTGTAGCAAGATCTGGGATTGAGATAGCTACAAATCACCAGATAGTTTTGTTTTCATCCAGGAGTATCTGGACAAATTGTTGTGGATTTCGTGTGAAATTTAACCAAAAATCACCGTGAAAGTGGTTTTGGAGAAAAGCACAATCTTCCTGTTCGGCAAATGTATCCAATGTCATGTTTACAGAAAGAAATATCATGTTTTCTCAGGTTTCTGAAGCTTTCTTCCTAGAAAACTCGAATGTGTGGAGGATTTGACTCCAGGTGGAACCAATTAGCGTTTGCCAGCAGAAAACAAAAAGGGTCCTGCTAAAATGCATTCAAAACCTTAAAGTCCATAGAGAATGTACAGAAAACACAAACACACACAGAGGCTGTAGCAAGATCTGGGAGTGAGATAGCTACAAATCACCAGATAGTTTTGTTTTCATCCAGGAGTATCTGGACTAATTGTTGTGGATTTCGGGTGAAATTTAACGAAAAATCACCGTGAAAGTGGTTTTCGAGAAAAGCACAATCTTCCTGTTCGGAAATGTATCCAATGTCATGTTTACAGAAAGAAATATCATGTTTTCTCATGTTTCTGAGGCTTTCTTCCTAGAAAACTCGAATGTGTGGAGTATTTGACTCCAGGTGGAACCAATTAGCGTTTGCCAGCAGAAAACAAAAAGGGTCCTGCTAAAATGCATTCAAAACCTTAAAGTCCATAGAGAATGTACAGAAAACACAAACACACACAGAGGCTGTAGCAAGATCTGGGAGTGAGATAGCTACAAATCACCAGACAGTTTTGTTTTCATCCAGGAGTATCTGGACTAATTGTTGTGGATTTCGGGTGAAATTTAACCAAAAATCACCGTGAAAGTGGTTTTGGAGAAAAGCACAATCTTCCTGTGCGGCAAATGTATCCAATGTCATGTTTACAGAAAGAAATATCATGTTTTCTCATGTTTCTGAGGCTTTCTTCCTAGAAAACTCGAATCTGTGGAGTATTTGACTCCAGGTAGAACCAATTAGCGTTTGCCAGCAGAAAACAAAACGGGTCCTGCTAAAATGCATTCAAAACCTTAAAGTCCATAGAGAATATCCAGAAAACACAAACACACACAGAGGCTGTAGCAAGATCTGGGATTGAGATAGCTACAAATCACCAGATAGTTTCTTGTTTTCATCCAGGAGTATCTGGACAAATTGTTGTGGATTTCGGGTGAAATTTAACCAAAAATCACCGTGAAAGTGGTTTTGGAGAAAAGCACAATCTTCCTGTTTGGAAAATGTATCCAATGTCATCGTTACAGAAAGAAATATCATGTTTTCTCAGGTTTCTGAAGCTTTCTTCCTAGAAAACTCGAATGTGTGGAGGATTTGACTCCAGGTGGAACCAATTAGCGTTTGCCAGCGGAAAACAAAAAGGGTCCTGCTAAAATGCATTCAAAACCTTAAAGTCCATAGAGAATATCCAGAAAATACAGACACACACAGAGGCTGTAGCAAGATCTGGGATTTAGATAGCTACAAATCACCAGATAGTTTTGTTTTCATCGAGGAGTATCTGGACAAATTGTTGTGGATTTCGTGTGAAATTTAACCAAAAATCACCGAGAAAGTGGTTTTGGAGAAAAGCACAATCTTCCTGTTCGGAAATGTATCCAATGTCATGTTTACAGAAAGAAATATCATGTTTTCTCAGGTTTCTGAAGCTTTCTTCCTAGAAAACTCGAATGTGTGGAGTATTTGACTCCAGGTGGAACCAATTAGCGTTTGCCAGCAGAAAACAAAAAGGGTCCTGCTAAAATGCATTCAAAACCTTAAAGTCCATAGAGAATGTACAGAAAACACAAACACACACAGAGGCTGTAGCAAGATCTGGGAGTGAGATAGCTACAAATCACCAGATAGTTTTGTTTTCATCCAGGAGTATCTGGACTAATTTTTGTGGATTTCGGGTGAAATTTAACGAAAAATCACCGTGAAAGTGGTTTTCGAGAAAAGCACAATCTTCCTGTGCGGCAAATGTATCCAATGTCATGTTTACAGAAAGAAATATCATGTTTTCTCATGTTTCTGAGGCTTTCTTCCTAGAAAACTCGAATGTGTGGAGTATTTGACTCCAGGTGGAACCAATTAGCGTTTGCCAGCATAAAACAAAAAGGGTCCTGCTAAAATGCATTCAAAACCTTAAAGTCCATAGAGAATGTCAAGAAAACACAAACACACCAGAGGCTGTAGCAAGATCTGGGATTGAGGTAGCTACAAATCACCAGAGAGTTTTGTTTTCATACAGCAGTATCTGGACAAATTGTTGTGGATTTCGGGTGAAATTTAACCAAAAATCACCGTGAAAGTGGTTTTGAAGAAAAGCACAATCTTCCTGTTCAGCAAATTCATCCAATGTCAAGTTTACAGAAAAAATATCATGTTTTCTCAGGTTTCTGGAGCTTTCGTCCTAGAAGACTAGAATGTGTGGATGATTTGACTCCAGGTGGAACCAATTAGCGTTTGCCAGCAGAAAACAAAAAGTGTCCTGCTATAATGCATTCGAAACCTTAAAGTCCATAGAGAATATCCAGAAAACACAAACACACACAGAGGCTGTAGCAAGATCTGGGATTGAGATAGCTACAAATCACCAGATAGTTTTGTTTTCATCAAGGAGTATCTGGACAAATTGTTGTAGTTTTGAAATGAAATTTCACCAAAAAAATCACCGTGAAAGTGGTTTTGCAGAAAAGCACAATCTTTCTGTTCAGCAAATGAATCCAATGTCATGTGTACAAATACAAATATCATGTTTTCTCAGGTTTCTGAAGCTTTCTTCCTAGAAAACTCGAATGTGTGGAGTATTTAACTCCATGTGGAACCAAATAGCGTTTGCCACCTGAAAAAAAAGGGTCCTGCTAAAATGCATTCAAAACCTTAAAGTCCATAGAGAATATCCAGAAAACACAAACACACACAGAGGCTGTAGCAAGATCTGGGATTGAGATAGCTAGAAATCACCGGATAGTTTTGTCTTCATCCGGGAGTATCTGGACAAATTGTTGTTTATTTTGGGTGAAATGTAACCAAAAATCACCGTGAAAGTGGTTTTTGAGAACAGCACAATCTTCCTGTTCGGGAAATGCAACCAATGTCATGTTTACAGAAAGAAATATCATGTTTTCTCAGGTTTCTGAAGCTTTCTTCCTAGAAAACTCGAATGTGTAGAGTATTTGACTCCACCTGGAACCAATTAGCGTTTGCCAGCAGAAAACAAAAAGGGTCCTGCTAAAATGCCTTCCAAACCTTAAAGTCCATAGAGAATATCCAGAAAACACAGACACACACAGAGGCTGTAGCAAGATCTGGGATTGAGATAGCTACAAATCACCAGACAGTTTCTTGTTTTCATCCAGGAGTATCTGGACAAATTGTTGTGGATTTCGGGTGAAATTTAACCAAAAATCACCGTGAAAGTGGTTTTGGAAAAAAGCACAATCTTCCGGTGTGGCAAATGCATCCAATGTCATGTTTACAGAAAGAAATATCATGTTTTCTCAGGTTTCTGAAGCTTTCTTCCTAGAAAACTCGAATCTGTGGAGTATTTGACTCCAGGTGGAACCAATTAGCGTTTGCCAGCAGAAAACAAAAAGGGTCCTGCTAAAATGCATTCAAAACCTTAAAGTCCATAGAGAATATCCAGAAAACACAAACACACACAGAGGCTGTAGCAAGATCTGGGATTGAGATAGCTACAAATCACCAGATAGTTTTGTTTTCATCCAGGAGTATCTGGACAAATTGTTGTAGTTTTGAAGTGAAATTTAACCCAAAAATCACCGTGAAAGTGGTTTTGGAGAAAAGCACAATCTTCCTGTTTGGCAAATGTATCCAATGTCATCGTTACAAAAAGAAATATCATGTTTTCTCAGGTTTCTGAAGCTATCTTCCTAGAAAACTCGAATGTGTGGAGTATTTGACTCCAGCTGGAACCAATTAGCGTTTGACAGCAGAAAACAAAAAGGGTCCTGCTAAAATGCATTCAAAACCTTAAAGTCCATAGAGAATGTCCAGAAAACACAAACACACCAGAGGCTGTAGCAAGATCTGGGATTGAGATAGCTACAAATCACCAGAGAGTTTTGTTTTCATCCAGGAGTATCTGGACAAATTGTTGTGGATTTCGGGTGAAATTTAACCAAAAATCACCGTGAAAGTGGTTTTGGAGAAAAGCACAATCTTCCTGTTCGGCAAATGCATCCAATGTCATGTTTACAGAAAGAAATATCATGTTTTCTCAGGTTTCTGAAGCTTTCTTCCTAGAAAACTCGAATGTGTGGAGGATTTCACTCCAGGTGCAACCAATTAGCGTTTGCCAGCAGAAAACAAAAAGGGTCCTGCTAAAATGCATTCAAAACCTTAAAGTCCATAGAGAATATCCAGAAAACACAGACACACACAGAGGCTGTAGCAAGATCTGGGATTGAGATAGCTACAAATCACCAGAGAGTTTTGTTTTCATCCAGGATTATCTGGACAAATTGTTGTGGATTTCGGGTGAAATTTAACCAAAAATCACCGTGAAACTGGTTTTGGAGAAAAGCACAATCTTCCTGTTCGGCAAATGCATCCAATGTCATGTTTACAGAAAGAAATATCATGTTTTCTCAGGTTTCTGAAGCTTTCTTCCTAGAAAACTCGAATGTGTGGAGTATTTAACTCCATGTGGAACCAAATAGCGTTTGCCACCTGAAAAAAAAGGGTCCTGCTAAAATGCATTCAAAACCTTAAAGTCCATAGAGAATGTCCAGAAAACACAAACACACACAGAGACTGTAGCAAGATCTGGGATTGAGATAGCTACAAATCACCAGATAGTTTTGTTTTCATCCAGGAGTATCTGGACAAATTGTTGTGGATTTCGGGTGAAATTTAACCAAAAATCACCGTGAAAGTGGTTTTTGAGAACAGCACAATCTTCCTGTTCGGGAAATGCAACCAATGTCATGTTTACAGAAAGAAATATCATGTTTTCTCAGGTTTCTGAAGCTTTCTTCCTAGAAAACTCGAATGTGTAGAGTATTTGACTCCACCTGGAACCAATTAGCGTATGCCAGGAGAAAACAAAAAGGGTCCTGCTAACATGCCTTCCAAACCTTAAAGTCCATAGAGAATATCCAGAAAACACAAACACACACAGAGGCTGTAGCAAGATCTGGGATTGAGATAGCTACAAATCACCAGATAGTTTTGTTTTCATCCAGGAGTATCTGGACAAATTGTTGTGGATCTCGGGTGAAATTTAACCAAAAATCACCGTGAAACTGGTTTTGGAGAAAAGCACAATCTTCCTGTTCGGCAAATGTATCCAATGTCATGTTTACAGAAAGAAATATCATGTTTTCTCAGGTTTCTGAAGCTTTCTTCCTAGAAAACTCGAATGTGTGGAGTATTTAACTCCATGTGGAACCAAATAGCGTTTGCCACCTGAAAAAAAAGGGTCCTGCTAAAATGCATTCAAAACCTTAAAGTCCATAGAGAATATCCAGAAAACACAAACACACACAGAGGCTGTAGCAAGATCTGGGATTGAGATAGCTAGAAATCACCGGATAGTTTTGTCTTCATCCGGGAGTATCGGGACAAATTGTTGTTTATTTTGGGTGAAATGTAACCAAAAATCACCGTGAAAGTGGTTTTTGAGAACAGCACAATCTTCCTGTTCGGGAAATGCAACCAATGTCATGTTTACAGAAAGAAATATCATGTTTTCTCAGGTTTCTGAAGCTTTCTTCCTAGAAAACTCGAATGTGTAGAGTATTTGACTCCACCTGGAACCAATTAGCGTTTGCCAGCAGAAAACAAAAAGGGTCCTGCTAAAATGCCTTCCAAACCTTAAAGTCCATAGAGAATATCCAGAAAACACAAACACACACAGAGGCTGTAGCAAGATCTGGGATTGAGATAGCTACAAATCACCAGACAGTTTCTTGTTTTCATCCAGGAGTATCTGGACAAATTGTTGTGGATTTCGGGTGAAATTTAACCAAAAATCACCGTGAAAGTGGTTTTGGAAAAAAGCACAATCTTCCGGTGTGGCAAATGCATCCAATGTCATGTTTACAGAAAGAAATATCATGTTTTCTCAGGTTTCTGAAGCTTTCTTCCTAGAAAACTCGAATCTGTGGAGTATTTGACTCCAGGTGGAACCAATTAGCGTTTGCCAGCAGAAAACAAAAAGGGTCCTGCTAAAATGCATTCAAAACCTTAAAGTCCATAGAGAATATCCAGAAAACACAAACACACACAGAGGCTGTAGCAAGATCTGGGATTGAGATAGCTACAAATCACCAGATAGTTTTGTTTTCATCCAGGAGTATCTGGACAAATTGTTGTAGTTTTGAAGTGAAATTTAACCCAAAAATCACCGTGAAAGTGGTTTTGGAGAAAAGCACAATCTTCCTGTTTGGCAAATGTATCCAATGTCATCGTTACAGAAAGAAATATCATGTTTTCTCAGGTTTCTGAAGCTTTCTTCCTAGAAAACTCGAATGTGTGGAGTATTTGACTCCAGCTGGAACCAATTAGCGTTTGACAGCAGAAAACAAAAAGGGTCCTGCTAAAATGCATTCAAAACCTTAAAGTCCATAGAGAATGTCCAGAAAACACAAACACACCAGAGGCTGTAGCAAGATCTGGGATTGAGATAGCTACAAATCACCAGAGAGTTTTGTTTTCATCCAGGAGTATCTGGACAAATTGTTGTGGATTTCGGGTGAAATTTAACCAAAAATCACCGTGAAAGTGGTTTTGGAGAAAAGCACAATCTTCCTGTTCGGCAAATGCATCCAATGTCATGTTTACAGAAAGAAATATCATGTTTTCTCAGGTTTCTGAAGCTTTCTTCCTAGAAAACTCGAATGTGTGGAGGATTTCACTCCAGGTGCAACCAATTAGCGTTTGCCAGCAGAAAACAAAAAGGGTCCTGCTAAAATGCATTCAAAACCTTAAAGTCCATAGAGAATATCCAGAAAACACAGACACACACAGAGGCTGTAGCAAGATCTGGGATTGAGATAGCTACAAATCACCAGAGAGTTTTGTTTTCATCCAGGATTATCTGGACAAATTGTTGTGGATTTCGGGTGAAATTTAACCAAAAATCACCGTGAAACTGGTTTTGGAGAAAAGCACAATCTTCCTGTTCGGCAAATGTATCCAATGTCATGTTTACAGAAAGAAATATCATGTTTTCTCAGGTTTCTGAAGCTTTCTTCCTAGAAAACTCGAATGTGTGGAGTATTTAACTCCATGTGGAACCAAATAGCGTTTGCCACCTGAAAAAAAAAGGGTCCTGCAAAAATGCATTCAAAACCTTAAAGTCCATAGAGAATGTCCAGAAAACACAAACACACACAGAGACTGTAGCAAGATCTGGGATTGAGATAGCTACAAATCACCAGATAGTTTTGTTTTCATCCAGGAGTATCTGGACAAATTGTTGTGGATTTCGGGTGAAATTTAACCAAAAATCACCGTGAAAGTGGTTTTTGAGAACAGCACAATCTTCCTGTTCGGGAAATGCAACCAATGTCATGTTTAGAGAAAGAAATATCATGTTTTCTCAGGTTTCTGAAGCTTTCTTCCTAGAAAACTCGAATGTGTAGAGTATTTGACTCCACCTGGAACCAATTAGCGTTTGACAGCAGAAAACAAAAAGGGTCCTGCTAACATGCCTTCCAAACCTTAAAGTCCATAGAGAATATCCAGAAAACACAAACACACACAGAGGCTGTAGCAAGATCTGGGATTGAGATAGCTACAAATCACCAGAGAGTTTTGTTTTCATCCAGGAGTATCTGGACAAATTGTTCTGGATTTCGGGTGATATTTAACCAAAAATCACCGTGAAAGTGGTTTTGGAGAAAAGCACAATCTTCCTGTTCGGCAAATGCATCCAATGTCATGTTTACAGAAAGAAATATCATGTTTTCTCAGGTTTCTGAAGGTTTCTTCCTAGAAAACTCGAATGTGTGGAGGATTTCACTCCAGGTGCAACCAATTAGCGTTTGCCAGCAGAAAACAAAAAGGGTCCTGCTAAAATGCATTCAAAACCTTAAAGTCCATAGAGAATATCCAGAAAACACAGACACACACAGAGGCTGTAGCAAGATCTGGGATTGAGATAGCTACAAATCACCAGAGAGTTTTGTTTTCATCCAGGATTATCTGGACAAATTGTTGTGGATTTCGGGTGAAATTTAACCAAAAATCACCGTGAAAGTGGTTGTGGAGAAAAGCACAATCTTCCTGTGCTACAAATGTATCCAATGTCATGTTTACAGAAGGAAATATCATGTTTTCTCAGGTTTCTGAAGCTTTCTTCCTAGAAAACTCGAATGTGTGGAGTATTTAACTCCATGTGGAACCAAATAGCGTTTGCCACCTGAAAAAAAAAGGGTCCTGCTAAAATGCATTCAAAACCTTAAAGTCCATAGAGAATGTCCAGAAAACACAAACACACACAGAGACTGTAGCAAGATCTGGGATTGAGATAGCTACAAATCACCAGATAGTTTTGTTTTCATCCAGGAGTATCTGGACAAATTGTTGTGGATTTCGGGTGAAATTTAACCAAAAATCACCGTGAAAGTGGTTTTTGAGAACAGCACAATCTTCCTGTTCGGGAAATGCAACCAATGTCATGTTTAGAAAAAGAAATATCATGTTTTCTCAGGTCTCTGAAGCTTTCTTCCTAGAAAACTCGAATGTGTAGAGTATTTGACTCCACCTGGAACCAATTAGCGTATGCCAGCAGAAAACAAAAAGGGTCCTGCTAACATGCCTTCCAAACCTTAAAGTCCATAGAGAATATCCAGAAAACACAAACACACACAGAGGCTGTAGCAAGATCTGGGATTGAGATAGCTACAAATCACCAGATAGTTTTGTTTTCATCCAGGAGTATCTGGACAAATTGTTGTGGATTTCGGGTGAAATTTAACGAAAAATCACCGTGAAAGTGGTTTTGGAGAAAAGCACAATATTCCTGTTTGGCAAATGTATCCAATGTCATCGTTACAGAAAGAAATATCATGTTTTCTCAGGTTTCTGAAGCTTTCTTCCTAGAAAACTCGAATGTGTGGAGGATTTGACTCCAGGTGGAAGCAATTAGCGTTTGCCAGCGGAAAACAAAAAGGGTCCTGCTAAAATGCATTCAAAACCTTAAAGTCCATAGAGAATATCCAGAAAACACAAACACACACAGAGGCTGTAGCAAGATCTGGGATTGAGATAGCTACAAATCACCAGATAGTTTTGTTTTCATCCAGGAGTATCTGGACAAATTGTTGTGGATTTCGGGTGAAATTTAACCAAAAATCACCGTGAAAGTGGTTTTGGAGAAAAGCACAATCTTCCTGTGCGGCAAATGTATCCAATGTCATGTTTACAGAAAGAAATGTCATGTTTTCTCAGGTTTCTGAAGCTTTCTTCCTAGAAAACTCGAATGTGTGGAGTATTTGACTCCAGGTGGAACCAATTAGCGTTTGCCAGCAGAAAACAAAAAGGGTCCTGCTAAAATGCATTCAAAACCTTAAAGTCCATAGAGAATGTCCAGAAAACACAAACACACACAGAGGCTGTAGCAAGATCTGGGAGTGAGATAGCTACAAATCACCAGATAGTTTTGTTTTCATCCAGGAGTATCTGGACTAATTGTTGTGGATTTCGGGTGAAATTTAACCAAAAATCACCGTGAAAGTGGTTTTGGAGAAAAGCACAATCTTCCTGTGCGGCAAATGTATCCAATGTCATGTTTACAGAAACAAATATCATGTTTTCTCATGTTTCTGAGGCTTTCTTCCTAGAAAACTCGAATGTGTGGAGTATTTGACTCCAGCTGGAACCAATTAGCGTTTGCCAGCAGAAAACAAAAAGGGTCCTGCTAAAATGCATTCAAAACCTTAAAGTCCATAGAGAATGTCAAGAAAACACAAACACACCAGAGGCTGTAGCAAGATCTGGGATTGAGATAGCTACAAATCACCAGAGAGTTTTGTTTTCATCCAGGAGTATCTGGACAAATTGTTGTGGATTTCGGGTGAAATTTAACCAAAAATCACCGTGAAAGTGGTTTTGGAGAAAAGCACAATCTTCCTGTGCTACAAATGTATCCAATGTCATGTTTACAGAAAGAAATTTCAAGTTTTCTCTGGTTTCTGAAGCTTTCTTCCTAGAAAACTCGAATGTGTGGAGGATTTCACTCCAGCTGCAACCAATTAGCGTTTTCCAACAGAAAGCAAAAAGGGTCCTGCTAAAATGCATTCAAAACCTTAAAGTCCATAGAGAATATCCAGAAAACACAAACACACACAGAGGCTGTAGCAAGATCTGGGATTGAGATAGCTACAAATCACCAGATAGTTTTCTTTTCATCCAGGAGTATCTGGACAAATTGTTGTGGATTTTGGGTGAAATTTAACCAAAAATCACCGTGAAAGTGGTTTTGGAGAAAAGCACAATTTCCTGTTCGCCAAATGCATCCAATGTCATGTTTACAGAAAGAAATATCATGTTTTCTCAGGTTTCTGAAGCTTTCTTCCTAGAAAACTCGCATGTGTGGGGTATTTGACTCCACGTGGAACCAATTAGCGTTTGCCAGCAGAAAACAAAAAGGGTCCTGCTAAAATGCATCCAAAACCTTAAAGTCCATAGAGAATATCCAGAAAACACAAACACACACAGAGGCTGTAGCAAGATCTAGGATTGAGATAGCTAGAAATCTCCAGATAGTTTCTTGTTTTCATCCAGGAGTATCTGGACAAATTGTTGTGGATTTCGGGTGAAATTTAACCAAAAATCACCGTGAAAGTGGTTTTGGAGAAAAGCACAATCTTCCTGTTCGGCAAATGCATACAATGTCTGGTTTACAGAAAGAAATATCATGTTTTCTCAGGTTTCTGAAGCTTTCTTCCTAGAAAACTCGAATGTGTGGAGTATTTGACTCCACGTGGAACCAATTAGCGTTTGCCAGCAGAAAACAAAAAGGGTCCTGCTAAAATGCATTCAAAACCTTAAAGTCCATAGAGAATATCCAGAAAACACAAACACGCACAGAGACTGTAGCAAGATCTGGGATTGAGATAGCTACAAATCACCAGATAGTTTTGTTTTCATCCAGGAGTATCTGGACAAATCGTTGTGGATTTCGGGTGAAATTTAAACAAACATCACCGTGAAAGTGGTTTTGGAGAAAAGCACAATCTTCCTGTGCTACAAATGTATCCAATGTCATGTTTACAGAAAGAAATATCATGTTTTCTCATGTTTCTGAGGCTTTCTTCCTAGAAAACTCGAATGTGTGGAGGATTTCACTCCAGCTGCAAACAGTTAGCGTTTGCCAGCAGAAAACAAAAAGGGTCCTGCTAAAATGCATTCAAAACCTTAAAGTCCATAGAGAATATCCAGAAAACACAAACACACACAGAGGCTGTAGCAAGATCTGGGATTGAGATAGCTACAAATCACCAGAGAGTTTTGTTTTCATCCAGGAGTATCTGGACAAATTGTTTTGGAATTTGGGTGAAATTTAACCAGAAATCACCGTGAAAGTGGATTTGCAGAAAAGCACAATCTTCCTGTCGGCAAATGTATCCAATGTCATGTTTACAGAATGAAATATCATGTTTTCTCAGGTTTCTGGAGTTTTCTTCCTAGAAAACTCGAATGCGTGGAGTATTTGACTCCAGCTGGAACCAATTAGCGTTTGCCAGCAGAAAACACAAAGGGTCCTGCTAAAATGCATTCAAAACTTTAAAGTCCATAGAGAATGTCCAGAAAACACAGACACACACAGAGGCTGTAGCAAGATCTGGGATTGAGATAGCTACAAATCACCAGATAGTTTCTTGTTTTCATCCAGGACTATCTGGACAAATTGTTGTGGATTTCGGGTGAAATTTAAACAAACATCACCGTGAAAGTGGTTTTGGAGAAAAGCACAATCTTCCTTTTCAGCAAATGTATCCAATGTCATGTTTACAGAAAGAAATATCATGTTTTCTCATGTTTCTGAGGCTTTCTTCCTAGAAAACTCGAATGTGTGGAATATTTCACTCCAGGTGGAACCAATTAGCGTTTGCCAGCAGAAAACAAAAAGGGTCCTGCTAAAATGCATTCAAAACCTTAAAGTCCATAGAGAATATCCAGAAAACACAAACACACACAGAGGCTGTAGCAAGATCTGGGATTGAGATAGCTACAAATCACCAGAGAGTTTTGTTTTCATCCAGGAGTATCTGGACAAATTGTTGTGGATTTCGGGTGAAATTTAACCAAAAATCACCGTGAAAGTGGTTTTGGAGAAAAGCACAATCTTCCTGTTCGGCAAATGTATCCAATGTCATGTTTACAGAAAGAAATATCATGTTTTCTCATGTTTCTGAAGCTTTCTTCCTAGAAAACTCGAATGTGTGGGGTATTTGACTCCAGCTGGAACCAATTAGCGTTTGCCAGCAGAAAACAAAAAGGGTCCTGGTAAAATGCATTCAAAACCTTAAAGTCCATAGAGAATGTCCAGAAAACACAAACACACACAGAGGCTGTGGCAAGATCTGGGATTGTGATAGCTACAAATCACCAGAGAGTTTTGTTTTCATCCAGGAGTATCTGGACAAATTGTTGTGGATTTCGGGTGAAATTTAACCAAAAATCACCGTGAAAGTGGTTTTGGAGAAAAGCACAATCTTCCTGTGCTACAAATGTATCCAATGTCATGTTTACAGAAGGAAATATCATGTTTTCTCAGGTTTCTGAAGCTTTCTTCCTAGAAAACTCGAATGTGTGCAGTATTTGACTCCAGGTGGAAACAATTAGCGTTTGCCAGCAGAAAACAAAAAGGGTCCTGCTAAAATGCATTCAAAACCTTAAAGTCCATAGAGAATCTCCAGAAAACACAAACACACACAGAGGCTGTAGCAAGATCTGGGATTTAGATAGCTACAAATCACCAGATTGTTTTGTTTCCATCCAGGAGTATCTGGACAAATTGTTGTGGATTTCGGGTGAAATTTAACCAAAAATCACCGTGAAAGTGGTTTTGGAGAAAAGCACAATTTCCTGTTCGGCAAATGCATACAATGTCTGGTTTACAGAAAGAAATATCATGTTTTCTCAGGTTTCTGAAATTTTCTTCCTAGAAAACTCGAATGTGTGGAGTATTTGACTCCAGGTGGAACCAATTAGCGTTTGCCAGCAGAAAACAAAAAGGGTCCTGCTAAAATGCATTCAAAACCTTAAAGTCCATAGAGAATATCCAGAAAACACAAACACACACAGAGACTGTAGCAAGATCTGGGATTGAGATAGCTACAAATCACCAGATAGTTTTGTTTTCATCCAGGAGTATCTGGACAAATCGTTGTGGATTTCGGGTGAAATTTAAACAAACATCACCGTGAAAGTGGTTTTGGAGAAAAGCACAATCTTCCTGTGCTACAAATGTATCCAATGTCATGTTTACAGAAAGAAATATCATGTTTTCTCATGTTTCTGAGGCTTTCTTCCTAGAAAACTCGAATGTGTGGAGGATTTCACTCCAGCTGCAAACAGTTAGCGTTTGCCAGCAGAAAACAAAAAGGGTCCTGCTAAAATGCATTCAAAACCTTAAAGTCCATAGAGAATATCCAGAAAACACAAACACACACAGAGGCTGTAGCAAGATCTGGGATTGAGATAGCTACAAATCACCAGATAGTTTTGTTTTCATCCAGGAGTATCTGGACAAATTGTTTTGGAATTTGGGTGAAATTTAACCAGAAATCACCGTGAAAGTGGATTTGCAGAAAAGCACAATCTTCCTGTCGGCAAATGTATCCAATGTCATGTTTACAGAATGAAATATCATGTTTTCTCAGGTTTCTGGAGTTTTCTTCCTAGAAAACTCGAATGCGTGGAGTATTTGACTCCAGCTGCAACCAATTAGCGTTTGCCAGCAGAAAACACAAAGGGTCCTGCTAAAATGCATTCCAAACCTTAAAGTCCATAGAGAATGTCCAGAAAACACAGACACACACAGAGGCTGTAGCAAGATCTGGGATTGAGATAGCTGCAAATCACCAGATAGTTTTGTTTTCATCCAGGAGTATCTGGACAAATTGTTGTGGATTTCGGGTGAAATTTAACCAAAAATCACCGTGAAAGTGGTTTTGGAGAAAAGCACAATCTTCCTGTGCGGCAAATGTATCCAATGTCATGTTTACAGAAAGAAATATCATGTTTTCTCATGTTTCTGAGGCTTTCTTCCTAGAAAACTCGAATGTGTGGAATATTTCACTCCAGGTGGAACCAATTAGCGTTTGCCAGCAGAAAACAAAAAGGGTCCTGCTAAAATGCATTCAAAACCTTAAAGTCCATAGAGAATATCCAGAAAACACAAACACACACAGAGGCTGTAGCAAGATCTGGGATTGAGATAGCTACAAATCACCAGAGAGTTTTGTTTTCATCCAGGAGTATCTGGACAAATTGTTGTGGATTTCGGGTGAAATTTAACCAAAAATCACCGTGAAAGTGGTTTTGGAGAAAAGCACAATCTTCCTGTTCGGCAAATGTATCCAATGTCATGTTTACAGAAAGAAATATCATGTTTTCTCATGTTTCTGAAGCTTTCTTCCTAGAAAACTCGAATGTGTGGGGTATTTGACTCCAGCTGGAACCAATTAGCGTTTGCCAGCAGAAAACAAAAAGGGTCCTGCTAAAATGCATTCAAAACTTTAAAGTCCATAGAGAATATCCAGAAAACACAAACAAACACAGAGGCTGTGGCAAGATCTGGGATTGTGATAGCTACAAATCACCAGAGAGTTTTGTTTTCATCCAGGAGTATCTGGACAAATTGTTGTGGATTTCGGGTGAAATTTAACCAAAAATCACCGTGAAAGTGGTTTTGGAGAAAAGCACAATCTTCCTGTGCTACAAATGTATCCAATGTCATGTTTACAGAAAGAAATATCATGTTTTCTCAGGTTTCTGAAGCTTTCTTCCTAGAAAACTCGAATGTGTGCAGTATTTGACTCCAGGTGGAACCAATTAGCGTTTGCCAGCAGAAAACAAAAAGGGTCCTGCTCAAATGCATTCAAAACCTTAAAGTCCATAGAGAATATCCAGAAAACACAAACACACACAGAGGCTGTAGCAAGATCTGGGATTGAGATAGCTACAAATCACCAGATTGTTTTGTTTCCATCCAGGAGTATCTGGACAAATTGTTGTGGATTTCGGGTGAAATTTAACCAAAAATCACCGTGAAAGTGATTTTGGAGAAAAGCACAATTTCCTGTTCGTCAAATGCATACAATGTCTGGTTTACAGAAAGAAATATCATGTTTTCTCAGGTTTCTGAAGCTTTCTTCCTAGAAAACTCGCATGTGTGGAGTATTTGAGTCCAGCTGGAACCAATTAGCGTTTGCCAGCAGAAAACGAAAAGGGTGCTGCTAAAATGCATTCAAAACCTTAAAGTCCATAGAGAATATCCAGAAAACACAAACACACACAGAGGCTGTAGCAAGATCTGGGATTGAGATAGCTACAAATCACCAGATAGTTTTGTTTTCATCCAGGAGTATCTGGACAAATTGTTGTGGATTTTGGGTGAAATTTAACCAAAAATCACCGTGAAAGTGGTTTTGGAGAAAAGCACAATCTTCCTGTTCGGCAAATGCATATAATGTCTGGTTTACAGAAAGAAATATCATGTTTTCTCAGGTTTCTGAAACTTTCTTCCTAGAAAACTCGAATGTGTGGAGTATTTGACTCCAGGTGGAACCAATTAGCGTTTGCCAGCAGAAAACAAAAAGGGTCCTGCTAAAATGCATTCAAAACCTTAAAGTCCATAGAGAATATCCAGAAAACACAAACACACACAGAGACTGTAGCAAGATCTGGGATTGAGATAGCTACAAATCACCAGATAGTTTTGTTTTCATCCAGGAGTATCTGGACAAATCGTTGTGGATTTCGGGTGAAATTTAAACAAACATCACCGTTAAAGTGGTTTTGGAGAAAAGCACAATCTTCCTGTGCTACAAATGTATCCAATGTCATGTTTACAGAAAGAAATATCATGTTTTCTCATGTTTCTGAGGCTTTCTTCCTAGAAAACTCGAATGTGTGGAGGATATCACTCCAGCTGCAAACAGTTAGCGTTTGCCAGCAGAAAACAAAAAGGGTCCTGCTCAAATGCATTCAAAACCTTTAAAGTCCAAAGAGAATATCCAGAAAACACAAACACACACAGAGGCTGTAGCAAGATCTGGGATTGAGATAGCTACAAATCACCAGATAGTTTTGTTTTCATCCAGGAGTATCTGGACAAATTGTTTTGGAATTTGGGTGAAATTTAACCAGAAATCACCGTGAAAGTGGATTTGCAGAAAAGCACAATCTTCCTGTCGGCAAATGTATCCAATGTCATGTTTACAGAATGAAATATCATGTTTTCTCAGGTTTCTGGAGTTTTCTTCCTAGAAAACTCGAATGCGTGGAGTATTTGACTCCAGCTGGAACCAATTAGCGTTTGCCAGCAGAAAACACAAAGGGTCCTTCTAAAATGCATTCAAAACCTTAAAGTCCATAGAGAATGTCCAGAAAACACAGACACACACAGAGGCTGTAGCAAGATCTGGGATTGAGATAGCTACAAATCACCAGATAGTTTCTTGTTTTCATCCAGGAGTATCTGGACAAATTGTTGTGGATTTCGGGTGAAATTTAACCAAAAATCACCGTGAAAGTGGTTTTGGAGAAAAGCACAATCTTCCTGTGCGGCAAATGTATCCAATGTCATGTTTACAGAAAGAAATATCATGTTTTCTCAGGTTTCTGAGGCTTTCTTTCTAGAAAATTCGAATGTGTGGAATATTTCACTCCAGGTGGAACCAATTAGCGTTTGCCAGCAGAAAACAAAAAGGGTCCTGCTAAAATGCATTCAAAACCTTAAAGTCCATAGAGAATATCCAGAAAACACAAACACACACAGAGGCTGTAGCAAGATCTGGGATTGAGATAGCTACAAATCACCAGAGAGTTTTGTTTTCATCCAGGAGTATCTGGACAAATTGTTGTGGATTTCGGGTGAAATTTAACCAAAAATCACCGTGAAAGTGGTTTTGGAGAAAAGCACAATCTTCCTGTGCGGCAAATGTATCCAATGTCATGTTTACAGAAAGAAATATCATGTTTTCTCATGTTTCTGAAGCTTTCTTCCTAGAAAACTCGAATATGTGGAGTATTTGACTCCAGCTGGAACCAATTAGCGTTTGCCAGCAGAAAACAAAAAGGGTCCTGCTAAAATGCATTCAAAACCTTAAAGTCCATAGAGAATATCCAGAAAACACAAACACACACAGAGGCTGTAGCAAGATCTGGGATTGTGATAGCTACAAATCACCAGAGAGTTTTGTTTTCATCCAGGAGTATCTGGACAAATTGTTGTGGATTTCGGGTGAAATTTAACCAAAAATCACCGTGAAAGTGGTTTTGGAGAAAAGCACAATCTTCCTGTGCGGCAAATGTATCCAATGTCATGTTTACAGAAAGAAATATCATGTTTTCTCAGGTTTCTGAAGCTTTCTTCCTAGAAAACTCGAATGTGTGGAGTATTTGACTCCAGGTGGAACCAATTAGCGTTTGCCAGCAGAAAACAAAAAGGGTCCTGCTCAAATGCATTCAAAACCTTAAAGTCCACAGAGAATATCCAGAAAACACAAACACACACAGAGGCTGTAGCAAGATCTGGGATTGAGATAGCTACAAATCACCAGATTGTTTTGTTTCCATCCAGGAGTATCTGGACAAATTGTTGTGGATTTCGGGTGAAATTTAACCAAACATCACCGTGAAAGTGGTTTTGGAGAAAAGCACAATTTCCTGTTCGGCAAATGCATACAATGTCTGGTTTACAGAAAGAAATATCATGTTTTCTCAGGTTTCTGAAGCTTTCTTCCTAGAAAACTCGCATGTGTGGAGTATTTGAGTCCAGCTGGAACCAATTAGCGTTTGCCAGCAGAAAACGAAAAGGGTGCTGCTAAAATGCATTCAAAACCTTAAAGTCCATAGAGAATATCCAGAAAACACAAACACACACAGAGGCTGTAGCAAGATCTGGGATTGAGATAGCTACAAATCACCAGATAGTTTTGTTTTCATCCAGGAGTATCTGGACAAATTGTTGTGGATTTTGGGTGAAATTTAACCAAAAATCACCGTGAAAGTGGTTTTGGAGAAAAGCACAATCTTCCTGTTCGGCAAATGCATACAATGTCTGGTTTACAGAAAGAAATATCATGTTTTCTCAGGTTTCTGAAACTTTCTTCCTAGAAAACTCGAATGTGTGGAGTATTTGACTCCAGGTGGAACCAATTAGCGTTTGCCAGCAGAAAACAAAAAGGGTCCTGCTAAAATGCATTCAAAACCTTAAAGTCCATAGAGAATATCCAGAAAACACAAACACACACAGAGACTGTAGCAAGATCTGGGATTGAGATAGCTACAAATCACCAGATAGTTTTGTTTTCATCCAGGAGTATCTGGACAAATCGTTGTGGATTTCGGGTGAAATTTAAACAAACATCACCGTGAAAGTGGTTTTGGAGAAAAGCACAATCTTCCTGTTCGGCAAATGTATCCAATGTCATGTTTACAGAAAGAAATATCATGTTTGCTCAGGTTTCTGAAGCTTTCTTCCTAGAAAACTCGAATGTGTGGAATATTTCACTCCAGGTGGAACCAATTAGCGTTTGCCAGCAGGAAACAAAAAGGGTCCTGCTCAAATGCATTCAAAACCTTAAAGTCCATAGAGAATATCCAGAAAACACAAACACACACAGAGGCTGTAGCAAGATCTGGGATTGAGATAGCTACAAATCACCAGAGAGTTTTGTTTTCATCCAGGAGTATCTGGACAAATTGTTGTGGATTTCGGGTGAAATTTAACCAAAAATCACCGTGAAAGTGGTTTTGGAGAAAAGCACAATTTCCTGTTCGGCAAATGCATACAATGTCTGGTTTACAGAAAGAAATATCATGTTTTCTCAGGTTTCTGAAGCTTTCTTCCTAGAAAACTCGCATGTGTGGAGTATTTGAGTCCAGCTTGAACCAATTAGCGTTTGCCAGCAGAAAACGAAAAGGGTGCTGCTAAAATGCATTCAAAACCTTAAAGTCCATACAGAATATCCAGAAAACACAAACACACACAGAGGCTGTAGCAAGATCTGGGATTGAGATAGCTACAAATCACCAGATAGTTTTGTTTTCATCCAGGAGTATCTGGACAAATTGTTGTGGATTTTGGGTGAAATTTAACCAAAAATCACCGTGAAAGTGGTTTTGGAGAAAAGCACAATCTTCCTGTTCGGCAAATGCATACAATGTCTGGTTTACAGAAAGAAATATCATGTTTTCTCAGGTTTCTGAAGCTTTCTTCCTAGAAAAATCGCATGTGTGGAGTATTTGACTCCAGGTGGAACCAATTAGCGTTTGCCAGCAGAAAACAAAAAGGGTCCTGCTAAAATGCATTCAAAACCTTAAAGTCCATAGAGAATATCCAGATAACACAAACACACACAGAGTCTGTAGCAAGATCTGGGATTGAGATAGCTACAAATCACCAGAGAGTTTTGTTTTCATCCAGGGGTATCTGGACAAATCGTTGTGGATTTCGGGTGAAATTTAAACAAACATCACCGTGAAAGTGGTTTTGGAGAAAAGCACAATCTTCCTGTTCGGCAAATGCATACAATGTCTGGTTTACAGAAAGAAATATCATGTTTTCTCAGGTTTCTGAAACTTTCTTCCTAGAAAACTCGAATGTGTGGAGTATTTGACTCCAGGTGGAACCAATTAGCGTTTGCCAGCAGAAAACAAAAAGGGTCCTGCTAAAATGCATTCAAAACCTTAAAGTCCATAGAGAATATCCAGAAAACACAAACACACACAGAGACTGTAGCAAGATCTGGGATTGAGATAGCTACAAATCACCAGATAGTTTTGTTTTCATCCAGGAGTATCTGGACAAATCGTTGTGGATTTCGGGTGAAATTTAAACAAACATCACCGTGAAAGTGGTTTTGGAGAAAAGCACAATCTTCCTGTTCGGCAAATGTATCCAATGTCATGTTTACAGAAAGAAATATCATGTTTGCTCAGGTTTCTGAAGCTTTCTTCCTAGAAAACTCGAATGTGTGGAATATTTCACTCCAGGTGGAACCAATTAGCGTTTGCCAGCAGGAAACAAAAAGGGTCCTGCTCAAATGCATTCAAAACCTTAAAGTCCATAGAGAATATCCAGAAAACACAAACACACACAGAGGCTGTAGCAAGATCTGGGATTGAGATAGCTACAAATCACCAGAGAGTTTTGTTTTCATCCAGGAGTATCTGGACAAATTGTTGTGGATTTCGGGTGAAATTTAACCAAAAATCACCGTGAAAGTGGTTTTGGAGAAAAGCACAATTTCCTGTTCGGCAAATGCATACAATGTCTGGTTTACAGAAAGAAATATCATGTTTTCTCAGGTTTCTGAAGCTTTCTTCCTAGAAAACTCGCATGTGTGGAGTATTTGAGTCCAGCTTGAACCAATTAGCGTTTGCCAGCAGAAAACGAAAAGGGTGCTGCTAAAATGCATTCAAAACCTTAAAGTCCATACAGAATATCCAGAAAACACAAACACACACAGAGGCTGTAGCAAGATCTGGGATTGAGATAGCTACAAATCACCAGATAGTTTTGTTTTCATCCAGGAGTATCTGGACAAATTGTTGTGGATTTTGGGTGAAATTTAACCAAAAATCACCGTGAAAGTGGTTTTGGAGAAAAGCACAATCTTCCTGTTCGGCAAATGCATACAATGTCTGGTTTACAGAAAGAAATATCATGTTTTCTCAGGTTTCTGAAGCTTTCTTCCTAGAAAAATCGCATGTGTGGAGTATTTGACTCCAGGTGGAACCAATTAGCGTTTGCCAGCAGAAAACAAAAAGGGTCCTGCTAAAATGCATTCAAAACCTTAAAGTCCATAGAGAATATCCAGATAACACAAACACACACAGAGTCTGTAGCAAGATCTGGGATTGAGATAGCTACAAATCACCAGAGAGTTTTGTTTTCATCCAGGGGTATCTGGACAAATCGTTGTGGATTTCGGGTGAAATTTAAACAAACATCACCGTGAAAGTGGTTTTGGAGAAAAGCACAATCTTCCTGTGCTACAAATGTATCCAATGTCAAGTTTACAGAAAGAAATATCATGTTTTCTCATGTTTCTGAGGCTTTCTTCCTAGAAAACTCGAATGTGTGGAGGATTTCACTCCAGCTGCAAACAGTTAGCGTTTGCCAGCAGAAAACAAAAAGGGTCCTGCTCAAATGCATTCAAAACCTTAAAGTCCATAGAGAATATCCAGAAAACACAAACACACACAGAGGCTGTAGCAAGATCTGGGATTGAGATAGCTACAAATCACCACATAGTTTTGTTTTCATCCAGGAGTATCTGGACAAATTGTTGTAGTTTTGAAGTGAAATTTCACAAAAAAATCACCGTGAAAGTGGTTTTGGAGAAAAGCACGATCTTGCTGTTCGGCAAATGTATCCAATGTCATGTTTACAGAAAGAAATATCATGTTTTCTCAGGTTTCTGAAGCTTTCTTCCTAGAAAACTCGAATGTGTGGAGTATGTGGCTCCAGGTGGAACCAATTAGCGTTTGCCAGCAGAAAACAAAAAGGGTCCTGCTAAAATGCATTCAAAACCTTAAAGTCCATAGAGAATATCCAGAAAACACAAACACACACAGAGGCTGTAGCAAGATCTGGGATTGAGATAGCTACAAATCACCAGATAGTTTTGTATTCCTCCAGCAGTATCTGGACAAATTGTTGTGGATTTCGGGTGAAATTTAACCAAAAATCACCGTGAAAGTGGTTTTGGAGAAAAGCACAATCTTCCTGTTCGGCAAATGTATCCAATGTCATGTTTACAGAAAGAAATATCATGTTTTCTCAGGTTTTTGAAGCTTTCTTCCTAGAAAACTCAAATGTGTGGAGTATGTGACTCCAGGTGGAACCAATTAGCGTTTGCCAGCAGAAAACAAAAAGGGTCCTGCTAAAATGCATTCAAAACCTTAAAGTCCATAGAGAATATCCAGAAAACACAAACACACACAGAGGCTGTAGCAAGATCTGGGATTGAGATAGCTACAAATCACCAGATAGTTTTGTTTTCATCCAGGAGTATCTGGACAAATTGTTGTGGATTTCGGGTGAAATTTAACCAAAAATCTCCGTGAAAGTGGTTTTGGAGAAAAGCACAATCTTCCTGTTCGGCAAATGTATCCAATGTCATATTTACAGAAAGAAATATCATGTTTTCTCAGGTTTCTGAAGCTTTCTTCCTATAAAACTCGAATGTGTGGAGTATGTGACTCCAGGTGGAACCAATTAGCGTTTGCCAGCAGAAAACAAAAAGGGTCCTGCTAAAATGCATTCAAAACCTTAAAGTCCATAGAGAATATCCAGAAAACACAAACACACACAGAGGCTGTAGCAAGATCTGGGATTGAGATAGCTACAAATCACCAGATAGTTTTGTATTCATCCAGCAGTACGTGGACAAATTGTTGTGGATTTCGGGTGAAATTTAACCAAAAATCACCGTGAAAGTGGTTTTGGAGAAAAGCACAATCTTCCTGTTTGGCAAATGTATCCAATGTCATATTTACAGAAAGAAATATCATGTTTTCTCAGGTTTCTGAAGCTTTCTTCCTATAAAACTCGAATGTGTGGAGTATGTGACTCCAGGTGGAAGCAATTAGCGTTTGCCAGCAGAAAACAAAAAGGGTCCTGCTAAAATGCATTCAAAACCTTAAAGTCCATAGAGAATATCCAGATAACACAAACACACACAGAGTCTGTAGCAAGATCTGGGATTGAGATAGCTACAAATCACCAGAGAGTTTTGTTTTCATCCAGGGGTATCTGGACAAATCGTTGTGGATTTCGGGTGAAATTTAAACAAACATCACCGTGAAAGTGGTTTTGGAGAAAAGCACAATCTTCCTGTGCTACAAATGTATCCAATGTCAAGTTTACAGAAAGAAATATCATGTTTTCTCATGTTTCTGAGGCTTTCTTCCTAGAAAACTCGAATGTGTGGAGGATTTCACTCCAGCTGCAAACAGTTAGCGTTTGCCAGCAGAAAACAAAAAGGGTCCTGCTCAAATGCATTCAAAACCTTAAAGTCCATAGAGAATATCCAGAAAACACAAACACACACAGAGGCTGTAGCAAGATCTGGGATTGAGATAGCTACAAATCACCACATAGTTTTGTTTTCATCCAGGAGTATCTGGACAAATTGTTGTAGTTTTGAAGTGAAATTTCACAAAAAAATCACCGTGAAAGTGGTTTTGGAGAAAAGCACGATCTTGCTGTTCGGCAAATGTATCCAATGTCATGTTTACAGAAAGAAATATCATGTTTTCTCAGGTTTCTGAAGCTTTCTTCCTAGAAAATTCGAATGTGTGGACTGTTTGACTCCAGGTGGAACCAATTAGCGTTTGCCAGCAGAAAACAAAAAGGGCCCTGCTAAAATGCATTCAAAACCTTAAAGTCCATAGAGAATATCCAGAAAACACAAACACACACAGAGGCTGTAGCAAGATCTGGGATTGAGATAGCTACAAATCACCAGATAGTTTTGCTTTCATCCAGGAGTATCTGGACAAAATGTTGTAGTTTGGAAGTGAAATTTAACCAAAAAATGACCGTGAAAGTGGTTTTGGAGAAAAGCACAATCTTCCTGTTCGGCAAATGTATCCAATGTCATGTTTACAGAAAGAAATATCATGTTATCTCAGGTTTCTGAAGCTTTCTTCCTAGAAAACTCGAATGTGTGGACTGTTTTACTCCAGGTGGAACCAATTAGCGTTTGCCAGCAGAAAACAAAAAGGGTCCTGCTCAAATGCATTCAAAACCTTAAAGTCCATAGAGAATATCCAGAAAACACAAACACACACAGAGGCTGTAGCAAGATCTGGGATTGAGATAGCTACAAATCACCACATAGTTTTGTTTTCATCCAGGAGTATCTGTACAAATTGTTGTGGATTTCGGGTGAAATTTAACCAAAAATCTCCGTGAAAGTGGTTTTGGAGAAAAGCACAATCTTCCTGTTTGGCAAATGTATCCAATGTCATGTTTACAGAAAGAAATATCATGTTTTCTCAGGTTTCTGAAGCTTTCTTCCTAGAAAACTCGAATGTGTGGAGTATGTGGCTCCAGGTGGAACCAATTAGCGTTTGCCAGCAGAAAACAAAAAGGGTCCTGCTAAAATGCATTCAAAACCTTAAAGTCCATAGAGAATATCCAGAAAACACAAACACACACAGAGGCTGTAGCAAGATCTGGGATTGAGATAGCTACAAATCACCAGATAGTTTTGTATTCCTCCAGCAGTATCTGGACAAATTGTTGTGGATTTCGGGTGAAATTTAACCAAAAATCACCGTGAAAGTGGTTTTGGAGAAAAGCACAATCTTCCTGTTCGGCAAATGTATCCAATGTCATGTTTACAGAAAGAAATATCATGTTTTCTCAGGTTTTTGAAGCTTTCTTCCTAGAAAACTCAAATGTGTGGAGTATGTGACTCCAGGTGGAACCAATTAGCGTTTGCCAGCAGAAAACAAAAAGGGTCCTGCTAAAATGCATTCAAAACCTTAAAGTCCATAGAGAATATCCAGAAAACACAAACACACACAGAGGCTGTAGCAAGATCTGGGATTGAGATAGCTACAAATCACCAGATAGTTTTGTTTTCATCCAGGCGTATCTGGACAAATTGTTGTGGATTTCGGGTGAAATTTAACCAAAAATCTCCGTGAAAGTGGTTTTGGAGAAAAGCACAATCTTCCTGTTCGGCAAATGTATCCAATGTCATATTTACAGAAAGAAATATCATGTTTTCTCAGGTTTCTGAAGCTTTCTTCCTATAAAACTCGAATGTGTGGAGTATGTGACTCCAGGTGGAACCAATTAGCGTTTGCCAGCAGAAAACAAAAAGGGTCCTGCTAAAATGCATTCAAAACCTTAAAGTCCATAGAGAATATCCAGAAAACACAAACACACACAGAGGCTGTAGCAAGATCTGGGATTGAGATAGCTACAAATCACCAGATAGTTTTGTATTCATCCAGCAGTACGTGGACAAATTGTTGTGGATTTCGGGTGAAATTTAACCAAAAATCACCGTGAAAGTGGTTTTGGAGAAAAGCACAATCTTCCTGTTTGGCAAATGTATCCAATGTCATGTTTACAGAAAGAAATATCATGTTTTCTCAGGTTTCTGAAGCTTTCTTCCTAGAAAACTCGAATGTGTGGAGTATGTGACTCCAGGTGGAACCAATTAGCGTTTGCCAGCGGAAAACAAAAAGGGTCCTGCTAAAATGCATTCAAAACCTTAAAGTCCATAGAGAATATCCAGAAAACACAAACACACACAGAGGCTGTAGCAAGATCTGGGATTGAGATAGCTACAAATCACCAGATAGTTTTGTTTTCATCCAGGAGTATCTGGAAAAATTGTTGTAGTTTTGAAGTGAAATTTCACAAAAAAATCACCGTGAAAGTGGTTTTGGAGAAAAGCACAATCTTCCTATTCGGCAAATGTATCCAATGTCATGTTTACAGAAAGAAATATCATGTTTTCTCAGGTTTCTGAAGCTTTCTTCCTAGAAAACTCGAATGTGTGGAGGATTTGGCTCCAGGTGGAACCAATTAGCGTTTGCCAGCAGAAAACAAAAAGGGTCCTGCTCAAATGCATTCAAAACCTTAAAGTCCATAGAGAATATCCAGAAAACACAAACACACACAGAGGCTGTAGCAAGATCTGGGATTGAGATAGCTACAAATCACCAGATAGTTTTGTTTTCATCCAGGAGTATCTGGACAAATTGCTGTAGTTTTGAAGTGAAATTTCACAAAAAAATCACCGTGAAAGTGGTTTTGGAGAAAAGCACAATCTTCCTGTTCGGCAAATGTATCCAATGTCATGTTTACAGAAAGAAATATCATGTTTTCTCAGGTTTCTGAAGCTTTCTTCCTAGAAAATTCGAATGTGTGGACTGTTTGACTCCAGGTGGAACCAATTAGCGTTTGCCAGCAGAAAACAAAAAGGGCCCTGCTAAAATGCATTCAAAACCTTAAAGTCCATAGAGAATATCCAGAAAACACAAACACACACAGAGGCTGTAGCAAGATCTGGGATTGAGATAGCTACAAATCACCAGATAATTTTGTTTTCATCCAGGAGTATCTGGACAAAATGTTGTAGTTTTGAAGTGAAATTTAACCAAAAAATGACCGTGAATGTGGTTTTGGAGAAAAGCACAATCTTCCTGTTCGGCAAATGTATCCAATGTCATGTTTAAAGAAAGAAATATCATGTTATCTCAGGTTTCTGAAGCTTTCTTCCTAGAAAACTCGAATATGTGGAGGATTTGACTCCAGGTGGAAGCAATTAGCGTTTGCCAGCAGAAAACAAAAAGGGCCCTGCTAAAATGCATTCAAAACCTTAAAGTCCATAGAGAATATCCAGAAAACACAAACACACACAGAGGCTGTAGCAAGATCTGGGATTGAGATAGCTACAAATCACCACATAGTTTTGTTTTCATCCAGGAGTATCTGTACAAATTGTTGTGGATTTCGGGTGAAATTTAACCAAAAATCTCCGTGAAAGTGGTTTTGGAGAAAAGCACAATCTTCCTGTTTGGCAAATGTATCCAATGTCATGTTTACAGAAAGAAATATCATGTTTTCTCAGGTTTCTGAAGCTTTCTTCCTAGAAAACTCGAATGTGTGGAGGATGTGATTCCAGGTGGAACCAATTAGCGTTTGCCAGCAGAAAACAAAAAGGGTCCTGCTAAAATGCATTCCAAACCTTAAAGTCCATAGAGAATATCCAGAAAACACAAACACACACAGAGGCTGTAGCAAGATCTGGGATTGAGATAGCTACAAATCACCAGATAGTTTTGTTTTCATCCAGGAGTATTTGGAAAAATTGTTGTAGTTTTGAAGTGAAATTTCACAAAAAAATCACCGTGAAAGTGGTTTTGGAGAAAAGCACAATCTTCCTGTTCGGCAAATGTATCCAATGTCATGTTTACAGAAAGAAATATCATATTTTCTCAGGTTTCTGAAGATTTCTTCCTAGAAAACTCGAATGTGTGGAGTATGTGGCTCCAGGTGGAACCAATTAGCGTTTGCCAGCAGAAAACAAAAAGCGTCCTGCTAAAATGCATTCAAAACCTTAAAGTCCATAGAGAATATCCAGAAAACACAAACACACACAGAGGCTGTAGCAAGATCTGGGATTGAGATAGCTACAAATCACCAGATAGTTTTGTATTCATCCAGCAGTATCTGGACAAATTGCTGTAGTTTTGAAGTGAAATTTCACAAAAAAATCACCGTGAAAGTGGTTTTGGAGAAAAGCACAATCTTCCTGTTCGGCAAATGTATCCAATGTCATGTTTACAGAAAGAAATATCATGTTTGCTCAGGTTTCTGAAGCTTTCTTCCTAGAAAACTCGAATGTGTGGAGTATGTGACTCCAGGTGGAACCAATTAGCGTTTGCCAGCAGAAAACAAAAAGGGTCCTGCTAAAATGCATTCAAAACCTTAAAGTCCATAGAGAATATCCAGAAAACACAAACACACACAGAGGCTGTAGCAAGATCTGGGATTGAGATAGCTACAAATCACCAGATAGTTTTGTTTTCATCCAGGAGTATCTGGACAAATTGTTGTGGATTTCGGGTGAAATTTAACCAAAAATCTCCGTGAAAGTGGTTTTGGAGAAAAGCACAATCTTCCTGTTTGGCAAATGTATCCAATGTCATATTTACAGAAAGAAATATAATGTTTTCTCAGGTTTCTGAAACTTTCTTCCTATAAAACTCGAATGTGTGGAGTATGTGACTCCAGGTGGAACCAATTAGCGTTTGCCAGCAGAAAACAAAAAGGGTCCTGCTCAAATGCATTCAAAACCTTAAAGTCCATAGAGAATATCCAGAAAACACAAACACACACAGAGGCTGTAGCAAGATCTGGGATTGAGATAGCTACAAATCACCAGATAGTTTTGTTTTCATCCAGGAGTATCTGGACAAATTGTTGTGGATTTCGGGTGAAATTTAACCAAAAATCTCCGTGAAAGTGGTTTTGGAGAAAAGCACAATCTTCCTGTTTGGCAAATGTATCCAATGTCATATTTACAGAAAGAAATATCATGTTTTCTCAGGTTTCTGAAACTTTCTTCCTATATAACTCGAATGTGTGGAATATTTCACTCCAGGTGGAACCAATTAGCGTTTGCCAGCAGAAAACAAAAAGGGTCCTGCTAAAATGCATTCAAAACCTTAAAGTCCATAGAGAATATCCAGAAAACACAAACACACACAGAGGCTGTAGCAAGATCTGGGATTGAGATAGCTACAAATCACCAGATAGTTTTGTATTCATCCAGCAGTATCTGGACAAATTGTTGTGGATTTCGGGTGAAATTTAACCAAAAATCACCGTGAAAGTGGTTTTGGAGAAAAGCACAATCTTACTGTTCGGCAAATGTATCCAATGTCATGTTTACAGAAAGAAATATCATGTTTTCTCAGGTTTCTGAAGCTTTCTTCCTAGAAAACTCGAATGTGTGGAGTATGTGACTCCAGGTGGAACCAATTAGCGTTTGCCAGCAGAAAACAAAAAGGGTCCTGCTAAAATGCATTCAAAACCTTAAAGTCCATAGAGAATATCCAGAAAACAGAAACACACACAGAGGCTGTAGCAAGATCTGGGATTGAGATAGCTACAAATCACCACATAGTTTTGTTTTCATCCAGGAGTATCTGGACAAATTGCTGTAGTTTTGAAGTGAAATTTCACAAAAAAATCACCGTGAAAGTGGTTTTGGAGAAAAGCACAATCTTCCTGTTCGGCAAATGTATCCAATGTCATGTTTACAGAAAGAAATATCATGTTTTCTCAGGTTTCTGAAGCTTTCTTCCTAGAAAATTCGAATGTGTGTACTGTTTGACTCCAGGTGGAACCAATTAGCGTTTGCCAGCAGAAAACAAAAAGGGCCCTGCTAAAATGCATTCAAAACCTTAAAGTCCATAGAGAATATCCAGAAAACACAAACACACACAGAGGCTGTAGCAAGATCTGGGATTGAGATAGCTACAAATCACCAGATAGTTTTGCTTTCATCCAGGAGTATCTGGACAAAATGTTGTAGTTTTGAAGTGAAATTTAACCAAAAAATGACCGTGAAAGTGGTTTTGGAGAAAAGCACAATCTTCCTGTTCGGCAAATGTATCCAATGTCATTTTTACAGAAAGAAATATCATGTTATCTCAGGTTTCTGAAGCTTTCTTCCTAGAAAACTCGAATGTGTGGACTGTTTTACTCCAGGTGGAACCAATTAGCGTTTGCCAGCAGAAAACAAAAAGGGTCCTGCTCAAATGCATTCAAAACCTTAAAGTCCATAGAGAATATCCAGAAAACACAAACACACACAGAGGCTGTAGCAAGATCTGGGATTGAGATAGCTACAAATCACCACATAGTTTTGTTTTCATCCAGGAGTATCTGTACAAATTGTTGTGGATTTCGGGTGAAATTTAACCAAAAATCTCCGTGAAAGTGGTTTTGGAGAAAAGCACAATCTTCCTGTTTGGCAAATGTATCCAATGTCATGTTTACAGAAAGAAATATCATGTTTTCTCAGGTTTCTGAAGCTTTCTTCCTAGAAAACTCGAATGTGTGGAGTATGTGGCTCCAGGTGGAACCAATTAGCGTTTGCCAGCAGAAAACAAAAAGGGCCCTGCTAAAATGCATTCAAAACCTTAAAGTCCATAGAGAATATCCAGAAAACACAAACACACACAGAGGCTGTAGCAAGATCTGGGATTGAGATAGCTACAAATCACCAGATAGTTTTGTATTCATCCAGCAGTACGTGGACAAATTGTTGTGGATTGCGGGTGAAATTTAACCAAAAATCACCGTGAAAGTGGTTTTGGAGAAAAGCACAATCTTACTGTTCGGCAAATGTATCCAATGTCATGTTTACAGAAAGAAATATCATGTTTTCTCAGGTTTCTGAAGCTTTCTTCCTAGAAAACTCGAATGTGTGGAGTATGTGACTCCAGGTGGAACCAATTAGCGTTTGCCAGCGGAAAACAAAAAGGGTCCTGCTAAAATGCATTCAAAACCTTAAAGTCCATAGAGAATATCCAGAAAACACAAACACACACAGAGGCTGTAGCAAGATCTGGGATTGAGATAGCTACAAATCACCAGATTGTTTTGTTTTCATCCAGGAGTATCTGGAAAAATTGTTGTAGTTTTGAAGTGAAATTTCACAAAAACATCGCCGTGAAAGTGGTTTTGGAGAAAAGCACAATCTTCCTATTCGGCAAATGTATCCAATGTCATGTTTACAGAAGGAAATATCATGTTTTCTCAGGTTTCTGAAGCTTTCTTCCTAGAAAACTCGAATGTGTGGAGTATGTGGCTCCAGGTGGAACCAATTAGCGTTTGCCAGCAGAAAACAAAAAGGGTCCTGCTCAAATGCATTCAAAACCTTAAAGTCCATAGAGAATATCCAGAAAACACAAACACACACAGAGGCTGTAGCAAGATCTGGGATTGAGATAGCTACAAATCACCAGATAGTTTTGTATTCATCCAGCAGTATCTGGACAAATTGTTGTGGATTTCGGGTGAAATTTAACCAAAAATCACCGTGAAAGTGGTTTTGGAGAAAAGCACAATCTTCCTGTTCGGCAAATGTATCCAATGTCATGTTTACAGAAAGAAATATCATGTTTTCTCAGGTTTTTGAAGCTTTCTTCCTAGAAAACTCGAATGTGTGGAGTATGTGACTCCAGGTGGAACCAATTAGCGTTTGCCAGCAGAAAACAAAAAGGGTCCTGCTCAAATGCATTCAAAACCTTAAAGTCCATAGAGAATATCCAGAAAACACAAACACACACAGAGGCTGTAGCAAGATCTGGGATTGAGATAGCTACAAATCACCAGATAGTTTTGTTTTCATCCAGGAGTATCTGGACAAATTGTTGTGGATTTCGGGTGAAATTTAACCAAAAATCTCCGTGAAAGTGGTTTTGGAGAAAAGCACAATCTTCCTGTTCGGCAAATGTATCCAATGTCATATTTACAGAAAGAAATATCATGTTTTCTCAGGTTTCTGAAGCTTTCTTCCTATAAAACTCGAATGTGTGGAGGATTTGACTCCAGGTGGAACCAATTAGCGTTTGCCAGCAGAAAACAAAAAGGGTCCTGCTAAAATGCATTCAAAACCTTAAAGTCCATAGAGAATATCCAGAAAACACAAACACACACAGAGGCTGTAGCAAGATCTGGGATTGAGATAGCTACAAATCACCAGATAGTTTTGTATTCATCCAGCAGTACGTGGACAAATTGTTGTGGATTGCGGGTGAAATTTAACCAAAAATCACCGTGAAAGTGGTTTTGGAGAAAAGCACAATCTTACTGTTCGGCAAATGTATCCAATGTCATGTTTACAGAAAGAAATATCATGTTTTCTCAGGTTTCTGAAGCTTTCTTCCTAGAAAACTCGAATGTGTGGAGTATGTGACTCCAGGTGGAACCAATTAGCGTTTGCCAGCGGAAAACAAAAAGGGTCCTGCTAAAATGCATTCAAAACCTTAAAGTCCATAGAGAATATCCAGAAAACACAAACACACACAGAGGCTGTAGCAAGATCTGGGATTGAGATAGCTACAAATCACCAGATAGTTTTGTTTTCATCCAGGAGTATCTGGAAAAATTGTTGTAGTTTTGAAGTGAAATTTCACAAAAAAATCACCGTGAAAGTGGTTTTGGAGAAAAGCACAATCTTCCTGTTCGGCAAATGTATCCAATGTCATGTTTACAGAAAGAAATATCATGTTTTCTCAGGTTTCTGAAGCTTTCTTCCTAGAAAACACGAATGTGTGGAGGATTTGGCTCCAGGTGGAACCAATTAGCGTTTGCCAGCAGAAAACAAAAAGGGTCCTGCTCAAATGCATTCAAAACCTTAAAGTCCATAGAGAATATCCAGAAAACACAAACACACACAGAGGCTGTAGCAAGATCTGGGATTGAGATAGCTACAAATCACCAGATAGTTTTGTTTTCATCCAGGAGTATCTGGACAAATTGCTGTAGTTTTGAAGTGAAATTTCACAAAAAAATCACCGTGAAAGTGGTTTTGGAGAAAAGCACAATCTTCCTGTTCGGCAAATGTATCCAATGTCATGTTTACAGAAAGAAATATCATGTTTTCTCAGGTTTCTGAAGCTTTCTTCCTAGAAAATTCGAATGTGTGGACTGTTTGACTCCAGGTGGAACCAATTAGCGTTTGCCAGCAGAAAACAAAAAGGGCCCTGCTAAAATGCATTCAAAACCTTAAAGTCCATAGAGAATATCCAGAAAACACAAACACACACAGAGGCTGTAGCAAGATCTGGGATTGAGATAGCTACAAATCACCAGATAGTTTTGCTTTCATCCAGGAGTATCTGGACAAAATGTTGTAGTTTTGAAGTGAAATTTAACCAAAAAATGACCGTGAAAGTGGTTTTGGAGAAAAGCACAATCTTCCTGTTCGGCAAATGTATCCAATGTCATGTTTAAAGAAAGAAATATCATGTTATCTCAGGTTTCTGAAGCTTTCTTCCTAGAAAACTCGAATGTGTGGAGGATTTGACTCCAGGTGGAAGCAATTAGCGTTTGCCAGCAGAAAACAAAAAGGGCCCTGCTAAAATGCATTCAAAACCTTAAAGTCCATAGAGAATATCCAGAAAACACAAACACACACAGAGGCTGTAGCAAGATCTGGGATTGAGATAGCTACAAATCACCACATAGTTTTGTTTTCATCCAGGAGTATCTGTACAAATTGTTGTGGATTTCGGGTGAAATTTAACCAAAAATCTCCGTGAAAGTGGTTTTGGAGAAAAGCACAATCTTCCTGTTTGGGAAATGTATCCAATGTCATGTTTACAGAAAGAAATATCATGTTTTCTCAGGTTTCTGAAGCTTTCTTCCTAGAAAACTCGAATGTGTGGAGTATGTGACTCCAGGTGGAACCAATTAGCGTTTGCCAGCAGAAAACAAAAAGGGTCCTGCTAAAATGCATTCCAAACCTTAAAGTCCATAGAGAATATCCAGAAAACACAAACACACACAGAGGCTGTAGCAAGATCTGGGATTGAGATAGCTACAAATCACCAGATAGTTTTGTTTTCATCCAGGAGTATCTGGAAAAATTGTTGTAGTTTTGAAGTGAAATTTCACAAAAAAATCACCGTTAAAGTGGTTTTGGAGAAAAGCACAATCTTCCTGTTCGGCAAATGTATCCAATGTCATGTTTACAGAAAGAAATATCATGTTTTCTCAGGTTTCTGAAGATTTCTTCCTAGAAAACTCGAATGTGTGGAGTATGTGGCTCCAGGTGGAACCAATTAGCGTTTGCCAGCAGAAAACAAAAAGGGTCCTGCTAAAATGCATTCAAAACCTTAAAGTCCATAGAGAATATCCAGAAAACACAAACACACACAGAGGCTGTAGCAAGATCTGGGATTGAGATAGCTACAAATCACCAGATAGTTTTGTATTCATCCAGCAGTATCTGGACAAATTGTTGTGGATTTCGGGTGAAATTTAAGCAAAAATGACCGTGAAAGTGGTTTTGGAGAAAAGCACAATCTTCCTGTTCGGCAAATGTATCCAATGTCATGTTTACAGAAAGAAATATCATGTTTGCTCAGGTTTCTGAAGCTTTCTTCCTAGAAAACTCGAATGTGTGGAGTATGTGACTCCAGGTGGAACCAATTAGCGTTTGCCAGCAGAAAACAAAAAGGGTGCTGCTAAAATGCATTCAAAACCTTAAAGTCCATAGAGAATATCCAGAAAACACAAACACACACAGAGGCTGTAGCAAGATCTGGGATTGAGATAGCTACAAATCACCAGATAGTTTTGTTTTCATCCAGGAGTATCTGGACAAATTGTTGTGGATTTCGGGTGAAATTTAACCAAAAATCTCCGTGAAAGTGGTTTTGGAGAAAAGCACACTCTTCCTGTTTGGCAAATGTATCCAATGTCATATTTACAGAAAGAAATATAATGTTTTCTCAGGTTTCTGAAACTTTCTTCCTATAAAACTCGAATGTGTGGAGTATGTGACTCCAGGTGGAACCAATTAGCGTTTGCCAGCAGAAAACAAAAAGGGTCCTGCTCAAATGCATTCAAAACCTTAAAGTCCATAGAGAATATCCAGAAAACACAAACACACACAGAGGCTGTAGCAAGATCTGGGATTGAGATAGCTACAAATCACCAGATAGTTTTGTTTTCATCCAGGAGTATCTGGAAAAATTGTTGTAGTTTTGAAGTGAAATTTCACAAAAAAATCACCGTGAAAGTGGTTTTGGAGAAAAGCACAATCTTCCTGTTCGGCAAATGCATCCAATGTCATGTTTACAGAAAGAAATATCATGTTTTCTCAGGTTTCTGAAGCTTTCTTCCTAGAAAACTCGAATGTGTGGAGGATTTGGCTCCAGGTGGAACCAATTAGCGTTTGCCAGCAGAAAACAAAAAGGGTCCTGCTAAAATGCATTCAAAACCTTAAAGTCCATAGAGAATATCCAGAAAACACAAACACACACAGAGGCTGTAGCAAGATCTGGGATTGAGATAGCTACAAATCACCACATAGTTTTGTTTTCATCCAGGAGTATCTGGACAAATTGCTGTAGTTTTGAAGTGAAATTTCACAAAAAAATCACCGTGAAAGTGGTTTTGGAGAAAAGCACAATCTTCCTGTTCGGCAAATGTATCCAATGTCATGTTTACAGAAAGAAATATCATGTTTTCTCAGGTTTCTGAAGCTTTCTTCCTAGAAAATTCGAATGTGTGGACTGTTTGACTCCAGGTGGAACCAATTAGCGTTTGCCAGCAGAAAACAAAAAGGGCCCTGCTAAAATGCATTCAAAACCTTAAAGTCCATAGAGAATATCCAGAAAACACAAACACACACAGAGGCTGTAGCAAGATCTGGGATTGAGATAGCTACAAATCACCAGATAGTTTTGTTTTCATCCAGGAGTATCTGGACAAAATGTTGTAGTTTTGAAGTGAAATTTAACCAAAAAATGACCGTGAAAGTGGTTTTGGAGAAAAGCACAATCTTCCTGTTCGGCAAATGTATCCAATGTCATGTTTACAGAAAGAAATATCATGTTATCTCAGGTTTCTGAAGCTTTCTTCCTAGAAAACTCGAATGTGTGGAGTATGTGACTCCAGGTGGAACCAATTAGCGTTTGCCAGCAGAAAAAAAAAAGGGTCCTACTCAAATGCATTCAAAACCTTAAAGTCCATAGAGAATCTCCAGAAAACACAAACACACACAGAGGCTGTAGCAAGATCTGGGATTGAGATAGCTACAAATCACCAGATAGTTTTGTATTCATCCAGCAGTATCTGGACAAATTGTTGTGGATTTCGGGTGAAATTTAACCAAAAATCACCTTGAAAGTGGTTTTGGAGAAAAGCACAATATTACTGTTCGGCAAATGTATCCAATGTCATGTTTACAGAAAGAAATATCATGTTTTCTCTGGTTTCTGAAGCTTTCTTCCTAGAAAACTCGAATGTGTGGAGGATGTGACTCCAGGTGGAACCAATTAGCGTTTGCCAGCAGAAAACAAAACGGGTCTTGCTCAAATGCATTCAAAACCTTAAAGTCCATAGAGAATATCCAGAAAACACAAACACACACAGAGGCTGTAGCAAGATCTGGGATTGAGATAGCTACAAATCACCAGATAGTTTTGTTTTCATCCAGGAGTATCTGGAAAAATTGTTGTAGTTTTGAAGTGAAATTTCACAAAAAAATCACCGTGAAAGTGGTTTTGGAGAAAAGCACAATCTTCCTGTTCGGCAAATGTATCCAATGTCATGTTTACAGAAAGAAATATCATGTTTTCTCAGGTTTCTGAAGCTTTCTTCCTAGAAAACTCGAATGTGTGGAGGATTTGGCTCCAGGTGGAACCAATTAGCGTTTGCCTGCAGAAAACAAAAAGGGTCCTGCTAAAATGCATTCAAAACCTTAAAGTCCATAGAGAATATCCAGAAAACACAAACACACACAGAGGCTGTAGCAAGATCTGGGATTGAGATAGCTACAAATCACCAGATAGTTTTGTTTTCATCCAGGAGTATCTGGACAAATTGCTGTAGTTTTGAAGTGAAATTTCACAAAAAAATCACCGTGAAAGTGGTTTTGGAGAAAAGCACAATCTTCCTGTTCGGCAAATGTATCCAATGTCATGTTTACAGAAAGAAATATCATGTTTTCTCAGGTTTCTGAAGCTTTCTTCCTAGAAAATTCGAATGTGTGGACTGTTTGACTCCAGGTGGAACCAATTAGCGTTTGCCAGCAGAAAACAAAAAGGGCCCTGCTAAAATGCATTCAAAACCTTAAAGTCCATAGAGAATATCCAGAAAACACAAACACACACAGAGGCTGTAGCAAGATCTGGGATTGAGATAGCTACAAATCACCAGATAGTTTTGCTTTCATCCAGGAGTATCTGGACAAAATGTTGTAGTTTTGAAGTGAAATTTAACCAAAAAATGACCGTGAAAGTGGTTTTGGAGAAAAGCACAATCTTCCTGTTCGGCAAATGTATCCAATGTCATTTTTACAGAAAGAAATATCATGTTATCTCAGGTTTCTGAAGCTTTCTTCCTAGAAAACTCGAATGTGTGGACTGTTTTACTCCAGGTGGAACCAATTAGCGTTTGCCAGCAGAAAACAAAAAGGGTCCTGCTCAAATGCATTCAAAACCTTAAAGTCCATAGAGAATATCCAGAAAACACAAACACACACAGAGGCTGTAGCAAGATCTGGGATTGAGATAGCTACAAATCACCACATAGTTTTGTTTTCATCCAGGAGTATCTGTACAAATTGTTGTGGATTTCGGGTGAAATTTAACCAAAAATCTCCGTGAAAGTGGTTTTGGAGAAAAGCACAATCTTCCTGTTTGGCAAATGTATCCAATGTCATGTTTACAGAAAGAAATATCATGTTTTCTCAGGTTTCTGAAGCTTTCTTCCTAGAAAACTCGAATGTGTGGAGTATGTGGCTCCAGGTGGAACCAATTAGCGTTTGCCAGCAGAAAACAAAAAGGGCCCTGCTAAAATGCATTCAAAACCTTAAAGTCCATAGAGAATATCCAGAAAACACAAACACACACAGAGGCTGTAGCAAGATCTGGGATTGAGATAGCTACAAATCACCAGATAGTTTTGTATTCATCCAGCAGTACGTGGACAAATTGTTGTGGATTGCGGGTGAAATTTAACCAAAAATCACCGTGAAAGTGGTTTTGGAGAAAAGCACAATCTTACTGTTCGGCAAATGTATCCAATGTCATGTTTACAGAAAGAAATATCATGTTTTCTCAGGTTTCTGAAGCTTTCTTCCTAGAAAACTCGAATGTGTGGAGTATGTGACTCCAGGTGGAACCAATTAGCGTTTGCCAGCGGAAAACAAAAAGGGTCCTGCTAAAATGCATTCAAAACCTTAAAGTCCATAGAGAATATCCAGAAAACACAAACACACACAGAGGCTGTAGCAAGATCTGGGATTGAGATAGCTACAAATCACCAGATTGTTTTGTTTTCATCCAGGAGTATCTGGAAAAATTGTTGTAGTTTTGAAGTGAAATTTCACAAAAACATCGCCGTGAAAGTGGTTTTGGAGAAAAGCACAATCTTCCTATTCGGCAAATGTATCCAATGTCATGTTTACAGAAGGAAATATCATGTTTTCTCAGGTTTCTGAAGCTTTCTTCCTAGAAAACTCGAATGTGTGGAGTATGTGGCTCCAGGTGGAACCAATTAGCGTTTGCCAGCAGAAAACAAAAAGGGTCCTGCTCAAATGCATTCAAAACCTTAAAGTCCATAGAGAATATCCAGAAAACACAAACACACACAGAGGCTGTAGCAAGATCTGGGATTGAGATAGCTACAAATCACCAGATAGTTTTGTATTCATCCAGCAGTATCTGGACAAATTGTTGTGGATTTCGGGTGAAATTTAACCAAAAATCACCGTGAAAGTGGTTTTGGAGAAAAGCACAATCTTCCTGTTCGGCAAATGTATCCAATGTCATGTTTACAGAAAGAAATATCATGTTTTCTCAGGTTTTTGAAGCTTTCTTCCTAGAAAACTCAAATGTGTGGAGTATGTGACTCCAGGTGGAACCAATTAGCGTTTGCCAGCAGAAAACAAAAAGGGTCCTGCTCAAATGCATTCAAAACCTTAAAGTCCATAGAGAATATCCAGAAAACACAAACACACACAGAGGCTGTAGCAAGATCTGGGATTGAGATAGCTACAAATCACCAGATAGTTTTGTTTTCATCCAGGAGTATCTGGACAAATTGTTGTGGATTTCGGGTGAAATTTAACCAAAAATCTCCGTGAAAGTGGTTTTGGAGAAAAGCACAATCTTCCTGTTCGGCAAATGTATCCAATGTCATATTTACAGAAAGAAATATCATGTTTTCTCAGGTTTCTGAAGCTTTCTTCCTATAAAACTCGAATGTGTGGAGGATTTGACTCCAGGTGGAACCAATTAGCGTTTGCCAGCAGAAAACAAAAAGGGTCCTGCTAAAATGCATTCAAAACCTTAAAGTCCATAGAGAATATCCAGAAAACACAAACACACACAGAGGCTGTAGCAAGATCTGGGATTGAGATAGCTACAAATCACCAGATAGTTTTGTATTCATCCAGCAGTACGTGGACAAATTGTTGTGGATTGCGGGTGAAATTTAACCAAAAATCACCGTGAAAGTGGTTTTGGAGAAAAGCACAATCTTCCTGTTCGGCAAATGTATCCAATGTCATGTTTACAGAAAGAAATATCATGTTTTCTCAGGTTTCTGAAGCTTTCTTCCTAGAAAACTCGAATGTGTGGAGTATGTGACTCCAGGTGGAACCAATTAGCGTTTGCCAGCGGAAAACAAAAAGGGTCCTGCTAAAATGCATTCAAAACCTTAAAGTCCATAGAGAATATCCAGAAAACACAAACACACACAGAGGCTGTAGCAAGATCTGGGATTGAGATAGCTACAAATCACCAGATAGTTTTGTTTTCATCCAGGAGTATCTGGAAAAATTGTTGTAGTTTTGAAGTGAAATTTCACAAAAAAATCACCGTGAAAGTGGTTTTGGAGAAAAGCACAATCTTCCTGTTCGGCAAATGTATCCAATGTCATGTTTACAGAAAGAAATATCATGTTTTCTCAGGTTTCTGAAGCTTTCTTCCTAGAAAACTCGAATGTGTGGAGGATTTGGCTCCAGGTGGAACCAATTAGCGTTTGCCAGCAGAAAACAAAAAGGGTCCTGCTCAAATGCATTCAAAACCTTAAAGTCCATAGAGAATATCCAGAAAACACAAACACACACAGAGGCTGTAGCAAGATCTGGGATTGAGATAGCTACAAATCACCAGATAGTTTTGTTTTCATCCAGGAGTATCTGGACAAATTGCTGTAGTTTTGAAGTGAAATTTCACAAAAAAATCACCGTGAAAGTGGTTTTGGAGAAAAGCACAATCTTCCTGTTCGGCAAATGTATCCAATGTCATGTTTACAGAAAGAAATATCATGTTTTCTCAGGTTTCTGAAGCTTTCTTCCTAGAAAATTCGAATGTGTGGACTGTTTGACTCCAGGTGGAACCAATTAGCGTTTGCCAGCAGAAAACAAAAAGGGCCCTGCTAAAATGCATTCAAAACCTTAAAGTCCATAGAGAATATCCAGAAAACACAAACACACACAGAGGCTGTAGCAAGATCTGGGATTGAGATAGCTACAAATCACCAGATAGTTTTGCTTTCATCCAGGAGTATCTGGACAAAATGTTGTAGTTTTGAAGTGAAATTTAACCAAAAAATGACCGTGAAAGTGGTTTTGGAGAAAAGCACAATCTTCCTGTTCGGCAAATGTATCCAATGTCATGTTTAAAGAAAGAAATATCATGTTATCTCAGGTTTCTGAAGCTTTCTTCCTAGAAAACTCGAATGTGTGGAGGATTTGACTCCAGGTGGAAGCAATTAGCGTTTGCCAGCAGAAAACAAAAAGGGCCCTGCTAAAATGCATTCAAAACCTTAAAGTCCATAGAGAATATCCAGAAAACACAAACACACACAGAGGCTGTAGCAAGATCTGGGATTGAGATAGCTACAAATCACCACATAGTTTTGTTTTCATCCAGGAGTATCTGTACAAATTGTTGTGGATTTCGGGTGAAATTTAACCAAAAATCTCCGTGAAAGTGGTTTTGGAGAAAAGCACAATCTTCCTGTTTGGGAAATGTATCCAATGTCATGTTTACAGAAAGAAATATCATGTTTTCTCAGGTTTCTGAAGCTTTCTTCCTAGAAAACTCGAATGTGTGGAGTATGTGACTCCAGGTGGAACCAATTAGCGTTTGCCAGCAGAAAACAAAAAGGGTCCTGCTAAAATGCATTCCAAACCTTAAAGTCCATAGAGAATATCCAGAAAACACAAACACACACAGAGGCTGTAGCAAGATCTGGGATTGAGATAGCTACAAATCACCAGATAGTTTTGTTTTCATCCAGGAGTATCTGGAAAAATTGTTGTAGTTTTGAAGTGAAATTTCACAAAAAAATCACCGTTAAAGTGGTTTTGGAGAAAAGCACAATCTTCCTGTTCGGCAAATGTATCCAATGTCATGTTTACAGAAAGAAATATCATGTTTTCTCAGGTTTCTGAAGATTTCTTCCTAGAAAACTCGAATGTGTGGAGTATGTGGCTCCAGGTGGAACCAATTAGCGTTTGCCAGCAGAAAACAAAAAGGGTCCTGCTAAAATGCATTCAAAACCTTAAAGTCCATAGAGAATATCCAGAAAACACAAACACACACAGAGGCTGTAGCAAGATCTGGGATTGAGATAGCTACAAATCACCAGATAGTTTTGTATTCATCCAGCAGTATCTGGACAAATTGTTGTGGATTTCGGGTGAAATTTAAGCAAAAATGACCGTGAAAGTGGTTTTGGAGAAAAGCACAATCTTCCTGTTCGGCAAATGTATCCAATGTCATGTTTACAGAAAGAAATATCATGTTTGCTCAGGTTTCTGAAGCTTTCTTCCTAGAAAACTCGAATGTGTGGAGTATGTGACTCCAGGTGGAACCAATTAGCGTTTGCCAGCAGAAAACAAAAAGGGTGCTGCTAAAATGCATTCAAAACCTTAAAGTCCATAGAGAATATCCAGAAAACACAAACACACACAGAGGCTGTAGCAAGATCTGGGATTGAGATAGCTACAAATCACCAGATAGTTTTGTTTTCATCCAGGAGTATCTGGACAAATTGTTGTGGATTTCGGGTGAAATTTAACCAAAAATCTCCGTGAAAGTGGTTTTGGAGAAAAGCACACTCTTCCTGTTTGGCAAATGTATCCAATGTCATATTTACAGAAAGAAATATAATGTTTTCTCAGGTTTCTGAAACTTTCTTCCTATAAAACTCGAATGTGTGGAGTATGTGACTCCAGGTGGAACCAATTAGCGTTTGCCAGCAGAAAACAAAAAGGGTCCTGCTCAAATGCATTCAAAACCTTAAAGTCCATAGAGAATATCCAGAAAACACAAACACACACAGAGGCTGTAGCAAGATCTGGGATTGAGATAGCTACAAATCACCAGATAGTTTTGTTTTCATCCAGGAGTATCTGGACAAATTGTTGTGGATTTCGGGTGAAATTTAACCAAAAATCTCCGTGAAAGTGGTTTTGGAGAAAAGCACAATCTTCCTGTTTGGCAAATGTATCCAATGTCATATTTACAGAAAGAAATATCATGTTTTCTCAGGTTTCTGAAACTTTCTTCCTATATAACTCGAATGTGTGGAATATTTCACTCCAGGTGGAACCAATTAGCGTTTGCCAGCAGAAAACAAAAAGGGTCCTGCTAAAATGCATTCAAAACCTTAAAGTCCATAGAGAATATCCAGAAAACACAAACACACACAGAGGCTGTAGCAAGATCTGGGATTGAGATAGCTACAAATCACCAGATAGTTTTGTTTTCATCCAGGAGTATCTGGAAAAATTGTTGTAGTTTTGAAGTGAAATTTCACAAAAAAATCACCGTGAAAGTGGTTTTGGAGAAAAGCACAATCTTCCTGTTCGGCAAATGCATCCAATGTCATGTTTACAGAAAGAAATATCATGTTTTCTCAGGTTTCTGAAGCTTTCTTCCTAGAAAACTCGAATGTGTGGAGGATTTGGCTCCAGGTGGAACCAATTAGCGTTTGCCAGCAGAAAACAAAAAGGGTCCTGCTAAAATGCATTCAAAACCTTAAAGTCCATAGAGAATATCCAGAAAACACAAACACACACAGAGGCTGTAGCAAGATCTGGGATTGAGATAGCTACAAATCACCACATAGTTTTGTTTTCATCCAGGAGTATCTGGACAAATTGCTGTAGTTTTGAAGTGAAATTTCACAAAAAAATCACCGTGAAAGTGGTTTTGGAGAAAAGCACAATCTTCCTGTTCGGCAAATGTATCCAATGTCATGTTTATAGAAAGAAATATCATGTTTTCTCAGGTTTCTGAAGCTTTCTTCCTAGAAAACTCGAATGTGTGGAGTATTTGACTCCAGGTGGAACCAATTAGCGTTTGCCAGCAGAAAACAAAAAGGGTCCTGCTAAAATGCATTCAAAACCTTAAAGTCCATAGAGAATATCCAGAAAACACAAACACACACAGAGGCTGTAGCAAGATCTGGGATTGAGATAGCTACAAATCACCAGATAGTTTTGTTTTCATCCAGGAGTATCTGGACAAATTGTTGTGGATTTTGGGTGCAATTTAACCAAAAATAACTGTGAAAGTGGTTTTGGAGAAAAGCACAATCTTACTGTTCGGCAAATGTATCCAATGTCATGTTTATAGAAAGAAATATCATGTTTTCTCAGGTTTCTGAAGCTTTCTTCCTAGAAAACTCGAATGTGTGGAGTATTTGACTCCAGGTGGAAGCAATTAGCGTTTGCCAGCAGAAAACAAAAAGGGTCCTGCTCAAATGCATTCAAAACCTTAAAGTGCATAGAGAATATCCAGAAAACACAAACACACACAGAGGCTGTAGCAAGATCTGGGATTGAGATAGCTACAAATCACCAGATAGTATTGTTTTCATCCAGGAGTATCTGGACAAATTGTTGTGGATTTCGGGTGAAATTTAGCCAAAAATAACTGTGAAAGTGGTTTTGGAGAAAAGCACAATCTTCCTGTTCGGCAAATGTATCCAATGTCATGTTTACAGAAAGAAATATCATGTTTTCTCAGGTTTCTGAAGCTTTCTTCCTAGAAAACTGGAATGTGTGGAGGATGTGACTCCAGGTGGAACCAATTAGCGTTTGCCAGCAGAAAACAAAAAGGGTCCTGCTCAAATGCATTCCAAACCTTAAAGTCCATAGAGAATATCCAGAAAACACAAACACACACAGAGGCTGTAGCAAGATCTGGGATTGAGATAGCTGCAAATCACCAGATAGTTTTGTATTCATCCAGGAGTATCTCGACAAATTGTTGTGGATTTCGGGTGAAATTTAACCAAAAATCACCTTGAAAGTGGTTTTGGAGAAAAGCACAATCTTCCTGTTCGGCAAATGTATCCAATGTCATGTTTACAGAAAGAAATATCATGTTTTCTCAGGTTTCTGAAGCTTTCTTCCTAGAAAACTCGAATGTGTGGAGGATTTGACTCCAGGTGGAAGCAATTAGCGTTTGCCAGCAGAAAACAAAAAGGGTCCTGCTAAAATGCATTCAAAACCTTAAAATCCATAGAGAATATCCAGAAAACACAAACACACACAGAGGCTGTAGCAAGATCTGGGATTGAGATAGCTACAAATCACCAGATAGTTTTGTTTTCATCCAGGAGTATCTGGACAAATTGTTGTGGATTTTGGGTGCAATTTAACCAAAAATCACCGTGAAAGTGGTTTTGGAGAAAAGCACAATTTTACTGTTCGGCAAATGTATCCAATGTCATGTTTTTAGAAAGAAATATCATGTTTTCTCAGGTTTCTGAAGCTTTCTTCCTAGAAAACTCGAATGTGTGGACTATTTGACTCCAGGTGGAAGCAATTAGCGTTTGCCAGCAGAAAACAAAAAGGGTCCTGCTAAAATGCATTCAAAAACTTAAAGTCCATAGAGAATATCCAGAAAACACAAACACACACAGAGGCTGTAGCAAGATCTGGGATTGAGATAGCTACAAATCACCAGATAGTTTTCTTTTCATCCAGGAGTATCTGGACAAATTGTTGTAGTTTTGAAGTGAAATTTCACAAAAAAATCACCGTGAAAGTGGTTTTGGAGAAAAGCACAATCTTCCTGTTCGGCAAATGTATCCAATGTCATGTTTACAGAAAGACATATCATGTTTGCTCAGGTTTCTGAAGCTTTCTTCCTAGAAAACTCGAATGTGTGGAGTATTTGACTCCAGGTGGAACCAATTAGCGTTTGCCAGCAGAAAACAAAAAGGGTCCTGCTAAAATGCATTCAAAACCTTAAAGTCCATAGAGAATATCCAGAAAACACAAACACACACAGAGGCTGTAGCAAGATCTGGGATTGAGATAGCTACAAATCACCAGATAGTGTTGTTTTCATCCAGGAGTATCTGGACAAATTGTTGTGGATTTCGGGTGAAATTTAACCAAAAATCACCGTGAAAGTGGTTTTGGAGAAAAGCACAATCCTCCTGTTCGGCAAATGTATCCAATGTCATGTTTACAGAAAGAAATATCATGTTTTCTCAGGTTTCTGAAGCTTTCTTCCTAGAAAACTCGAATGTGTGGAGGATGTGACTCCAGGTGGAACCAATTAGCGTTTGCCAGCAGAAAACAAAAAGGGTCCTGCTCAAATGCATTCAAAACCTTAAAGTCCATAGAGAATATCCAGAAAACACAAACACACACAGAGGCTGTAGCAAGATCTGGGATTGAGATAGCTACAAATCACCACATAGTTTTGTTTTCATCCAGGAGTATCTGGACAAATTGTTGTAGCTTTGAATTGAAATTTCACAAAAAAATCACCGTGAAAGTGGTTTTGGAGAAAAGCACAATCTTCCTGTTCGGCAAATGTATCCAATGTCATGTTTACAGAAAGACATATCATGTTTTCTCAGGTTTCTGAAGCTTTCTTCCTAGAAAACTCGAATGTGTGGAGTATTTGACTCCAGGTGGAACCAATTAGCGTTTGCCAGCAGAAAACAAAAAGGGTCCTGCTAAAATGCATTCAAAAACTTAAAGTCCATAGAGAATATCCAGAAAACACAAACACACACAGAGGCTGTAGCAAGATCTGGGATTGAGATAGCTACAAATCACCAGATAGTTTTGTTTTCATCCAGGAGTATCTGGACAAATTGTTGTGGATTTTGGGTGCAATTTAACCAAAAATAACTGTGAAAGTGGTTTTGGAGAAAAGCACAATCTTACTGTTCGGCAAATGTATCCAATGTCATGTTTATAGAAAGAAATATCATGTTTTCTCAGGTTTCTGAAGCTTTCTTCCTAGAAAACTCGAATGTGTGGAGTATTTGACTCCAGGTGGAAGCAATTAGCGTTTGCCAGCAGAAAACAAAAAGGGTCCTGCTCAAATGCATTCAAAACCTTAAAGTGCATAGAGAATATCCAGAAAACACAAACACACACAGAGGCTGTAGCAAGATCTGGGATTGAGATAGCTACAAATCACCAGATAGTATTGTTTTCATCCAGGAGTATCTGGACAAATTGTTGTGGATTTCGGGTGAAATTTAGCCAAAAATAACTGTGAAAGTGGTTTTGGAGAAAAGCACAATCTTCCTGTTCGGCAAATGTATCCAATGTCATGTTTACAGAAAGAAATATCATGTTTTCTCAGGTTTCTGAAGCTTTCTTCCTAGAAAACTGGAATGTGTGGAGGATGTGACTCCAGGTGGAACCAATTAGCGTTTGCCAGCAGAAAACAAAAAGGGTCCTGCTCAAATGCATTCCAAACCTTAAAGTCCATAGAGAATATCCAGAAAACACAAACACACACAGAGGCTGTAGCAAGATCTGGGATTGAGATAGCTGCAAATCACCAGATAGTTTTGTATTCATCCAGGAGTATCTCGACAAATTGTTGTGGATTTCGGGTGAAATTTAACCAAAAATCACCGTGAAAGTGGTTTTGGAGAAAAGCACAATTTTACTGTTCGGCAAATGTATCCAATGTCATGTTTACAGAAAGAAATATCATGTTTTCTCAGGTTTCTGAAGCTTTCTTCCTAGAAAACTCGAATGTGTGGAGGATGTGACTCCAGGTGGAACCAATTAGCGTTTGCCAGCAGAAAACAAAAAGGGTCCTGCTCAAATGCATTCAAAACCTTAAAGTCCATAGAGAATATCCAGAAAACACAAACACACACAGAGGCTGTAGCAAGATCTGGGATTGAGATAGCTACAAATCACCAGATAGTTTTGTTTTCATCCAGGAGTATCTGGACAAATTGTTGTGGATTTCGGGTGAAATTTAAGCAAAAATGACCGTGAAAGTGGTTTTGGAGAAAAGCACAATCTTCCTGTTCGGCAAATGTATCCAATGTCATGTTTACAGAAAGAAATATCATGTTTTCTCAGGTTTCTGAAGCTTTCTTCCTAGAAAACTCGAATGTGTGGAGGATGTGACTCCAGGTGGAACCAATTAGCGTTTGCCAGCAGAAAACAAAAAGGGTCCTGCTAAAATGCATTCCAAACCTTAAAGTCCATAGAGAATATCCAGAAAACACAAACACACACAGAGGCTGTAGCAAGATCTGGGATTGAGATAGCTACAAATCACCACATAGTTTTGTATTCATCCAGCAGTATCTGGACAAATTGTTGTGGATTTCGGGTGAAATTTAACCAAAAATCACCTTGAAAGTGGTTTTGGAGAAAAGCACAATCTTCCTGTTCGGCAAATGTATCCAATGTCATGTTTACAGAAAGAAATATCATGTTTTCTCAGGTTTCTGAAGCTTTCTTCCTAGAAAACTCGAATGTGTGGAGGATTTGACTCCAGGTGGAAGCAATTAGCGTTTGCCAGCAGAAAACAAAAAGGGTCCTGCTAAAATGCATTCAAAACCTTAAAGTCCATAGAGAATATCCAGAAAACACAAACACACACAGAGGCTGTAGCAAGATCTGGGATTGAGATAGCTACAAATCACCAGATAGTTTTGTTTTCATCCAGGAGTATCTGGACAAATTGTTGTGGATTTTGGGTGCAATTTAACCAAAAATCACCGTGAAAGTGGTTTTGGAGAAAAGCACAATTTTACTGTTCGGCAAATGTATCCAATGTCATGTTTTTAGAAAGAAATATCATGTTTTCTCAGGTTTCTGAAGCTTTCTTCCTAGAAAACTCGAATGTGTGGACTATTTGACTCCAGGTGGAAGCAATTAGCGTTTGCCAGCAGAAAACAAAAAGGGTCCTGCTAAAATGCATTCAAAAACTTAAAGTCCATAGAGAATATCCAGAAAACACAAACACACACAGAGGCTGTAGCAAGATCTGGGATTGAGATAGCTACAAATCACCAGATAGTATTGTTTTCATCCAGGAGTATCTGGACAAATTGTTGTAGTTTTGAAGTGAAATTTCACAAAAAAATCACCGTGAAAGTGGTTTTGGAGAAAAGCACAATCTTCCTGTTCGGCAAATGTATCCAATGTCATGTTTACAGAAAGACATATCATGTTTGCTCAGGTTTCTGAAGCTTTCTTCCTAGAAAACTCGAATGTGTGGAGTATTTGACTCCAGGTGGAACCAATTAGCGTTTGCCAGCAGAAAACAAAAAGGGTCCTGCTAAAATGCATTCAAAACCTTAAAGTCCATAGAGAATATCCAGAAAACACAAACACACACAGAGGCTGTAGCAAGATCTGGGATTGAGATAGCTACAAATCACCAGATAGTGTTGTTTTCATCCAGGAGTATCTGGACAAATTGTTGTGGATTTCGGGTGAAATTTAACCAAAAATCACCGTGAAAGTGGTTTTGGAGAAAAGCACAATCCTCCTGTTCGGCAAATGTATCCAATGTCATGTTTACAGAAAGAAATATCATGTTTTCTCAGGTTTCTGAAGCTTTCTTCCTAGAAAACTCGAATGTGTGGAGGATGTGACTCCAGGTGGAACCAATTAGCGTTTGCCAGCAGAAAACAAAAAGGGTCCTGCTCAAATGCATTCAAAACCTTAAAGTCCATAGAGAATATCCAGAAAACACAAACACACACAGAGGCTGTAGCAAGATCTGGGATTGAGATAGCTACAAATCACCACATAGTTTTGTTTTCATCCAGGAGTATCTGGACAAATTGTTGTAGCTTTGAATTGAAATTTCACAAAAAAATCACCGTGAAAGTGGTTTTGGAGAAAAGCACAATCTTCCTGTTCGGCAAATGTATCCAATGTCATGTTTACAGAAAGACATATCATGTTTTCTCAGGTTTCTGAAGCTTTCTTCCTAGAAAACTCGAATGTGTGGAGTATTTGACTCCAGGTGGAACCAATTAGCGTTTGCCAGCAGAAAACAAAAAGGGTCCTGCTAAAATGCATTCAAAAACTTAAAGTCCATAGAGAATATCCAGAAAACACAAACACACACAGAGGCTGTAGCAAGATCTGGGATTGAGATAGCTACAAATCACCAGATAGTTTTGTTTTCATCCAGGAGTATCTGGACAAATTGTTGTGGATTTCGGGTGAAATTTAACCAAAAATAACTGTGAAAGTGGTTTTGGAGAAAAGCACAATCTTCCTGTTCGGCAAATGTATCCAATGTCATGTTTACAGAAAGAAATATCATGTTTTCTCAGGTATTCAAAGCTTTCTTCCTAGAAAACTCAAATGTGTGGAGGATTTGACTCCAGGTGGAACCAATTAGCGTTTGACAGCAGAAAACAAAAAGGGTCCTGCTAAAATGCATTCCAAACCTTAAAGTCCATAGAGAATATCCAGAAAACACAAACACACACAGAGGCTGTAGCAAGATCTGGGATTGAGATAGCTACAAATCACCAGACAGTTTTGTTTTCATCCAGGAGTATCTGGACAAATTGTTGTGGATTTCGGGTGAAATTTAGCCAAAAATAACTGTGAAAGTGGTTTTGGAGAAAAGCACAATCTTCCTGTTCGGCAAATGTATCCAATGTCATGTTTACAGAAAGAAATATCATGTTTTCTCAGGTTTCTGAAGCTTTCTTCCTAGCAAACTCGAATGTGTGGAGTATTTGACTCCAGGTGGAACCAATTAGCGTTTGCCAGCAGAAAACAAAAAGGGTCCTGCTCAAATGCATTCCAAACCTTAAAGTCCATAGAGAATATCCAGAAAACACAAACACACACAGAGGCTGTAGCAAGATCTGGGATTGAGATAGCTACAAATCACCAGATAGTTTTGTATTCATGCAGCAGTATCTCGACAAATTGTTGTGGATTTCGGGTGAAATTTAACCAAAAATCACCGTGAAAGTGGTTTTGGAGAAAAGCACAATCTTCCTGTTCAGCAAATGTATCCAATGTCATGTTTACAGAAAGAAATATCATGTTTTCTCAGGTTTCTGAAGCTTTCTTCCTAGAAAACTGGAATGTGTGGAGGATGTAACTCCAGGTGGAACCAATTAGCGTTTGCCAGCAGAAAACAAAAAGGGTCCTGCTAAAATGCATTCCAAACCTTAAAGTCCATAGAGAATATCCAGAAAACACAAACACACACAGGCTGTAGCAAGATCTGGGATTGAGATAGCTACAAATCACCAGATAGTTTTGTTTTCATCCAGGAGTATCTGGACAAATTGTTGTAGCTTTGAATTGAAATTTCACAAAAAAATCACCATGAAAGTGGTTTTGGAGAAAAGCACAATCTTCCTGTTCGGCAAATGTATCCAATGTCATGTTTACAGAAAGAAATATCATGTTTTCTCAGGTTTCTGAAGCTTTCTTCCTAGAAAACTCGAATGTGTGGAGTATTTGACTCCAGGTGGAACCAATTAGCGTTTGCCAGCAGAAAACAAAAAGGGTCCTGCTAAAATGCATTCAAAACCTTAACGTCCATAGAGAATATCCAGAAAACACAAACACACACAGAGGCTGTAGCAAGATCTGGGATTGAGATAGCTACAAATCACCAGATAGTGTTGTTTTCATCCAGGAGTATCTGGACAAATTGTTGTGGATTTCGGGTGAAATTTAACCAAAAATCACCGTGAAAGTGGTTTTGGAGAAAAGCACAATCTTCCTGTTTGGCAAATGTATCCAATGTCATGTTTACAGAAAGAAATATCATGTTTTCTCAGGTTTCTGAAGCTTTCTTCCTAGAAAACTCGAATGTGTGGAGGATGTGACTCCAGGTGGAACCAATTAGCGTTTGCCAGCAGAAAACAAAAAGGGTCCTGCTCAAATGCATTCAAAACCTTAAAGTCCATAGAGAATATCCAGAAAACACAAACACACACAGAGGCTGTAGCAAGATCTGGGATTGAGATAGCTACAAATCACCACATAGTTTTGTTTTCATCCAGGAGTATCTGGACAAATTGTTGTAGCTTTGAATTGAAATTTCACAAAAAAATCACCGTGAAAGTGGTTTTGGAGAAAAGCACAATCTTCCTGTTCGGCAAATGTATCCAATGTCATGTTTACAGAAAGACATATCATGTTTTCTCAGGTTTCTGAAGCTTTCTTCCTAGAAAACTCGAATGTGTGGAGTATTTGACTCCAGGTGGAACCAATTAGCGTTTGCCAGCAGAAAACAAAAAGGGTCCTGCTAAAATGCATTCAAAACCTTAAAGTCCATAGAGAATATCCAGAAAACACAAACACACACAGAGGCTGTAGCAAGATCTGGGATTGAGATAGCTACAAATCACCAGATAGTTTTGTTTTCATCCAGGAGTATCTGGACAAATTGTTGTGGATTTCGGGTGAAATTTATCCAAAAATAACTGTGAAAGTGGTTTTGGAGAAAAGCACAATCTTCCTGTTCGGCAAATGTATCCAATGTCATGTTTACAGAAAGAAATATCATGTTTTCTCAGGTTTCTGAAGCTTTCTTCCTAGAAAACTCGAATGTGTGGAGGATGTGATTCCAGGTGAACCAATTAGCGTTTGCCAGCAGAAAACAAAAAGGGTCCTGCTCAAATGCATTCAAAACCTTAAAGTCCATAGAGAATATCCAGAAAACACAAACACACACAGAGGCTGTAGCAAGATCTGGGATTGAGATAGCTACAAATCACCACATAGTTTTGTTTTCATCCAGGAGTATCTGGACAAATTGTTGTGGATTTCGGGTGAAATTTAAGCAAAAATGACCGTGAAAGTGGTTTTGGAGAAAAGCACAATCTTACTGTTCGGCAAATGTATCCAATGTCATGTTTACAGAAAGACATATCATGTTTTCTCAGGTTTCTGAAGCTTTCTTCCTAGAAAACTCGAATGTGTGGAGGATGTGACTCCAGGTGGAACCAATTAGCGTTTGCCAGCAGAAAACAAAAAGGGTCCTGCTCAAATGCATTCAAAACCTTAAAGTCCATAGAGAATATCCAGAAAACACAAACATACACAGAGGCTGTAGCAAGATCTGGGATTGAGATAGCTACAAATCACCAGATAGTTTTGTTTTCATCCAGGAGTATCTGGACAAATTGTTGTGGATTTTGGGTGCAATTTAACCAAAAATCACCGTGAAAGTGGTTTTGGAGAAAAGCACAATTTTACTGTTCGGCAAATGTATCCAATGTCATGTTTATAGAAAGAAATATCATGTTTTCTCAGGTTTCTGAAGCTTTCTTCCTAGAAAACTCGAATGTGTGGAGTGTTTGACTCCAGGTGGAACCAATTAGCGTTTGCCAGCAGAAAACAAAAAGGGTCCTGCTAAAATGCATTCAAAAACTTAAAGTCCATAGAGAATATCCAGAAAACACAAACACACACAGAGGCTGTAGCAAGATCTGGGATTGAGATAGCTACAAATCACCACATAGTTTTGTTTTCATCCAGGAGTATCTGGACAAATTGTTGTAGCTTTGAATTGAAATTTCACAAAAAAATCACCGTGAAAGTGGTTTTGGAGAAAAGCACAATCTTCCTGTTCGGCAAATGTATCCAATGTCATGTTTACAGAAAGAAATATCATGTTTTCTCAGGTTTCTGAAGCTTTCTTCCTAGAAAACTCGAATGTGCGGAGTATTTGACTCCAGGTGGAACCAATTAGCGTTTGCCAGCAGAAAACAAAAAGGGTCCTGCTAAAATGCATTCAAAACCTTAAAGTCCATAGAGAATATCCAGAAAACACAAACACACACAGAGGCTGTAGCAAGATCTGGGATTGAGATAGCTACAAATCACCAGATAGTTTTGTATTCATCCAGCAATATCTCGACAAATTGTTGTGGATTTCGGGTGAAATTTAACCAAAAATCACCGTGAAAGTGGTTTTGGAGAAAAGCACAATCTTCCTGTTCGGCAAATGTATCCAATGTCATGTTTACAGAAAGAAATATCATGTTTTCTCAGGTTTCTGAAGCTTTCTTCCTAGAAAACTGGAATGTGTGGAGGATGTGATTCCAGGTGGAACCAATTAGCGTTTGCCAGCAGAAAACAAAAAGGGTCCTGCTCAAATGCATTCCAAACCTTAAAGTCCATAGAGAATATCCAGAAAACACAAACACACACAGAGGCTGTAGCAAGATCTGGGATTGAGATAGCTGCAAATCACCAGATAGTTTTGTTTCCATCCAGGAGTATCTGGACAAATTGTTGTGGATTTCAGGTGAAATTTAACCAAAAATGACCGTGAAAGTGGTTTTGGAGAAAAGCACAATCTTCCTGTTCGGCAAATGTATCCAATGTCATGTTTACAGAAAGAAATATCATGTTTTCTCAGGTTTCTGAAGCTTTCTTCCTAGAAAACTCGAATGTGCGGAGTATTTGACTCCAGGTGGAACCAATTAGCGTTTGCCAGCAGAAAACAAAAAGGGTCCTGCTAAAATGCATTCAAAACCTTAAAGTCCATAGAGAATATCCAGAAAACACAAACACACACAGAGGCTGTAGCAAGATCTGGGATTGAGATAGCTACAAATCACCAGATAGTTTTGCTTTCATCCAGGTATATCTGGACAAATTGTTGTGGATTTCGGGTGAAATTTAACCAAAAATCACCGTGAAAGTGGTTTTGGAGAAAAGCACAATCTTCCTGTTCGGCAAATGTATCCAATGTCATGTTTACAGAAAGAAATATCATGTTTTCTCAGGTTTTCAAAGCTTTCTTCCTAGAAAACTCAAATGTGTGGAGGATTTGACTTCAGGTGGAACCAATTAGCGTTTGCCAGCAGAAAACAAAAAGGGTCCTGCTAAAATGCATTCCAAACCTTAAAGTCCATAGAGAATATCCAGAAAACACAAACACACACAGAGGCTGTAGCAAGATCTGGGATTGAGATAGCTACAAATCACCAGACAGTTTTGTTTTCATCCAGGAGTATCTGGACAAATTGTTGTGGATTTCGGGTGAAATTTAGCCAAAAATAACTGTGAAAGTGGTTTTGGAGAAAAGCACAATCTTCCTGTTCGGCAAATGTATCCAATGTCATGTTTACAGAAAGAAATATCATGTTTTCTCAGGTTTCTGAAGCTTTCTTCCTAGCAAACTCGAATGTGTGGAGTATTTGACTCCAGGTGGAACCAATTAGCGTTTGCCAGCAGAAAACAAAAAGGGTCCTGCTAAAATGCATTCAAAACCTTAAAGTCCATAGAGAATATCCAGAAAACACAAACACACACAGAGGCTGTAGCAAGATCTGGGATTGAGATAGCTACAAATCACCAGATAGTTTTGTATTCATGCAGCAGTATCTCGACAAATTGTTGTGGATTTCGGGTGAAATTTAACCAAAAATCACCGTGAAAGTGGTTTTGGAGAAAAGCACAATCTTCCTGTTCGGCAAATGTATCCAATGTCATGTTTACAGAAAGAAATATCATGTTTTCTCAGGTTACTGAAGCTTTCTTCCTAGAAAACTCGAATGTGTGGAGGATGTGACTCCAGGTGGAACCAATTAGCGTTTGCCAGCAGAAAACAAAAAGGGTCCTGCTCAAATGCATTCAAAACCTTAAAGTCCATAGAGAATATCCAGAAAACACAAACACACACAGAGGCTGTAGCAAGATCTGGGATTGAGATAGCTACAAATCACCAGATAGTTTTGTTTTCTCCCAGGAGTATCTGGACAAATTGTTGTGGATTTTGGGTGCAATTTAACCAAAAATCACCGTGAAAGTGGTTTTGGAGAAAACCACAATCTTCCTGTTCAGCAAATGTATCCAATGTCATGTTTACAGAAAGAAATATCATGTTTTCTCAGGTGTCTGAAGCTTTCTTCCTAGAAAACTCGAATGTGTGGAGTATTTGCCTCCAGGTGGAACCAATTAGCGTTTGCCAGCAGAAAACAAAAAGGGTCCTGCTAAAATGCATTCAAAACCTTAAAGTCCATAGAGAATATCCAGAAAACACAAACACACACAGAGGCTGTAGCAAGATCTGGGATTGAGATAGCTACAAATCACCAGATAGTTTTGTTTTCATCCAGGAGTATGTGGAAAAAATTGTTGTAGTTTTGAAGTGAAATTTAACCAAAAAATAAACATGAAAGTGGTTTTGGAGAAAAGCACAATCTTCCTGTTGGGCAAATGTATCCAATGTCATGTTTACAGAAAGAAATATCATGTTTTCTCAGGTTTCTGAAGCTTTCTTCCTAGCAAACTCGAATGTGGGGAGTATTTGACTCCAGGTGGAACCAATTAGCGTTTGCCAGCAGAAAACAAAAAAGGGTCCTGCTAACATGCATTCCAAACCTTAAAGTCCATAGAGAATATCCAGAAAACACAAACACACACAGAGGCTGTAGCAAGATCTGGGATTGAGATAGCTACAAATCACCAGACAGTTTTGTTTTCATCCAGGAGTATCTGGACAAATTGTTGTGGATTTCGGGTGAAATTTAGCCAAAAATCACCGTGAAAGTGGTTTTGGAGAAAAGCACAATCTTCCTGTTCGGCAAATGTATCCAATGTCATGTTTACAGAAAGAAATATCATGTTTTCTCAGGTTTCTGAAGCTTTCTTCCTAGAAAACTCGAATGTGTGGAGGATGTGACTCCAGGTGGAACCAATTAGCGTTTGCCAGCAGAAAACAAAAAGGGTCCTGCTCAAATGCATTCAAAACCTTAAAGTCCATAGAGAATATCCAGAAAACACAAACACACACAGAGGCTGTAGCAAGATCTGGGATTGAGATAGCTACAAATCACCAGATAGTTTTGTTTTCATCCAGGAGTATCTGGACAAATTGTTGTAGTTTTGAAGTGAAATTTAACCAAAAAATAACCATGAAAGTGGTTTTGGAGAAAAGCACAATCTTCCTGTTCGGCAAATGTATCCAATGTCATGTTTACAGAAAGAAATATCATGTTTTCTCAGGTTTCTGAAGCTTTCTTCCTAGCAAACTCGAATGTGTGGAGTATTTGACTCCAGGTGGAACCAATTAGCGTTTGCCAGCAGAAAACAAAAAAGGGTCCTTCTAACATGCATTCCAAACCTTAAAGTCCATAGAGAATATCCAGAAAACACAAACACACACAGAGGCTGTAGCAAGATCTGGGATTGAGATAGCTACAAATCACCAGACAGTTTTGTTTTCATCCAGGAGTATCTGGACAAATTGTTGTGGATTTCGGGTGAAATTTAGCCAAAAATAACTGTGAAAGTGTTTTTGGAGAAAAGCACAATCTTCCTGTTCGGCAAATGTATCCAATGTCATGTTTACAGAAAGAAATATCATGTTTTCTCAGGTTTCTGAAGCTTCCTTCCTAGAAAACTGGAATGTGTGGAGGATGTGACTCCAGGTGGAACCAATTAGCGTTTGCCAGCAGAAAACAAAAAGGGTCCTGCTCAAATGCATTCCAAACCTTAAAGTCCATAGAGAATATCCAGAAAACACAAACACACACAGAGGCTGTAGCAAGATCTGGGATTGAGATAGCTACAAATCACCAGATAGTTTTGTTTTCATCCAGCAGTATCTCGACAAATTGTTGTGGATTTCGGGTGAAATTTAAACCAAAATCACCGTGAAAGTGGTTTTGGAGAAAAGCACAATCTTCCTGTTCGGCAAATGTATCCAATGTCATCTTTACAGAAAGAAATATCATGTTTTCTCAGGTTTCTGAAGCTTTCTTCCTAGAAAACTCGAATGTGTGGAGGATGTGACTCCAGGTGGAACCAATTAGCGTTTGCCAGCAGAAAACAAAAAGGGTCCTGCTCAAATGCATTCAAAACCTTAAAGTCCATAGAGAATATCCAGAAAACACAAACACACACAGAGGCTGTAGCAAGATCTGGGATTGAGATAGCTACAAATCACCAGATAGTTTTCTTTTCATCCAGGAGTATCCGGACAAATTGTTGTAGCTTTGAATTGAAATTTCACAAAAAAATCACCGTGAAAGTGGTTTTGGAGAAAAGCACAATCTTCCTGTTCGGCAAATGTATCCAATGTCATGTTTACAGAAAGAAATATCATGTTTTCTCAGGTTTCTGAAGCTTTCTTCCTAGAAAACTCGAATGTGTGGAGGATTTGCCTCCAGGTGTACCCAATAAGCATTTGCCAGCAGAAAACAAAAAGGGTCGTGCTAAAATGCATTCAAAACCTTAAAGTCCATAGAGAATATCCAGAAAACACAAACACACACAGAGGCTGTAGCAAGATCTGGGATTGAGATAGCTACAAATCACCAGATAGTTTTGTTTTCTCCCAGGAGTATCTGGACAAATTGTTGTGGATTTTGGGTGAAATTTAACCAAAAATCACCGTGAAAGTGGTTTTGGAGAAAAGCACAATCTTCCTGTTCGGCAAATGTATCCAATGTCATGTTTACAGAAAGAAATATCATGTTTTCTCAGGTGTCTGAAGCTTTCTTCCTAGAAAACTCGAATGTGTGGAGGATTTGCCTCCAGGTGGAACCAATTAGCGTTTGCCAGCAGAAAACAAAAAGGGTCCTGCTCAAATGCATTCAAAACCTTAAAGTCCATAGAGAATATCCAGAAAACACAAACACACACAGAGGCTGTAGCAAGATCTGGGATTGAGATAGCTACAAATCACCAGATAGTTTTGTTTTCATCCAGGAGTATCTGGACAAATTGTTGTAGTTTTGAAGTGAAATTTAACCAAAAAATTACCGTGTAAGTGGTTTTGGAGAAAAGCACAATCTTCCTGTTCGGCAAATGTATCCAATGTCATGTTTACAGAAAGAAATATCATGTTTTCTCAGGTTTCTGAAGCTTTCTTCCTAGAAAACTCGAATGTGTGGAGTATGTGGCTCCAGGTGGAACCAATTAGCGTTTGCCAGCAGAAAACAAAAAGGGTCCTGCTAAAATGCATTCAAAACCTTAAAGTCCATAGAGAATATCCAGAAAACACAAACACACACAGAGGCTGTAGCAAGATCTGGGATTGAGATAGCTACAAATCACCAGATAGTTTTGTATTCATCCAGCAATATCTCGACAAATTGTTGTGGATTTCGGGTGAAATTTAACCAAAAATCACCGTGAAAGTGGTTTTGGAGAAAAGCACAATCTTCCTGTTCGGCAAATGTATCCAATGTCATGTTTACAGAAAGAAATATCATGTTTTCTCAGGTTTCTGAAGCTTTCTTCCTAGAAAACTCGAATGTGTGGAGGATGTGACTCCAGGTGGAACCAATTAGCGTTTGCCAGCAGAAAACAAAAAGGGTCCTGCTAAAATGCATTCAAAACCTTAAAGTCCATAGAGAATATCCAGAAAACACAAACACACACAGAGGCTGTAGCAAGATCTGGGATTGAGATAGCTACAAATCACCAGATAATTTTGTTTTCATCCAGGAGTATCTGGACAAATTGTTGTAATTTTGAATTGAAATTTCACAAAAAAATCACCGTGAAAGTGGTTTTGTAGAAAAGCACAATCTTCCTGTTCGGCAAATGTATCCAATGTCATGTTTACAGAAAGACATATCATGTTTTCTCAGGTTTCTGAAGCTTTCTTCCTAGAAAACTCGAATGTGTGGAGGATGTGACTCCAGGTGGAACCAATTAGCGTTTGCCAGCAGAAAACAAAAAGGGTCCTACTAAAATGCATTCAAAACCTTAAAGTCCATAGAGAATATCCAGAAAACACAAACACACACAGAGGCTGTAGCAAGATCTGGGATTGAGATAGCTACAAATCACCAGATAGTTTTGTTTTCATCCAGGAGTATCTGGACAAATTGTTGTAGTTTTGCAGTGAAATTTAACCAAAAAATGACCGTGAAAGTGGTTTTGAAGAAAAGCACAATCTTCCTGTTCGGCAAATGTATCCAATGTCATGTTTACAGAAAGAAATATCATGTTTTCTCAGGTTTCTGAAGCTTTCTTCCTAGAAAACTCGAATGTGTGGAGTATTTGACTCCAGGTGTACTCAATAAGCATTTGCCAGCAGAAAACAAAAAGAGTCCTGCTAAAATGCATTCCAAACCTTAAAGTCAATAGAGAATATCCAGAAAACACAAACACACACAGAGGCTGTAGCAAGATCTGGGATTGAGATAGCTACAAATCACCAGATAGTTTTGTTTTCTCCCAGGAGTATCTGGACAAATTGTTGTGGATTTTGGGTGAAATTTAACCAAAAATCAACGTGAAAGTGGTTTTGGAGAAAAGCACAATCTTCCTGTTCGGCAAATGTATCCAATGTCATGTTTACAGAAAGAAATATCATGTTTTCTCAGGTTTCTAAAGCTTTCTTCCTTGCAAACTCGAATGTGTGGAGTCTTTGACTCCAGGTGGAATTAATTAGCGTTTGCCAGCAGAAAACAAAAAAGGGTCCTGCTAACATGCATTCCAAACCTTAAAGTCCATAGAGAATATCCAGAAAACACAAATACACACAGAGGCTGTAGCAAGATCTGGGATTGAGATAGCTACAAATCACCAGACAGTTTTGTTTTCATCCAGGAGTATCTGGACAAATTGTTGTGGATTTCGGGTGAAATTTATCCAAAAATAACTGTGAAAGTGGTTTTGGAGAAAAGCACAATCTTCCTGTTCGGCAAATGTATCCAATGTCATGTTTACAGAAAGAAATATCATGTTTTCTCAGGTTTCTGAAGCTTTCTTCCTAGAAAACTGGAATGTGTGGAGGATTTGACTCCAGGTGGAACCAATTAGCGTTTGCCAGCAGAAAACAAAAAGGGTCCTGCTAAAATGCATTCAAAAACTTAAAATCCATAGAGAATATCCAGAAAACACAAACACACACAGAGGCTGTAGCAAGATCTGGGATTGAGATAGCTACAAATCACCAGATAGTTTTGTATTCATCCAGCAGTATCTCGACAAATTGTTGTGGATTTCGGGTGAAATTTAAACCAAAATCACCATGAAAGTGGTTTTGGAGAAAAGCACAATCTTCCTGTTCGGCAAATGTATCCAATGTCATGTTTACAGAAAGAAATATCATGTTTTCTCAGGTTTCTGAAGCTTTCTTCCTAGAAAACTGGAATGTGTGGAGGATGTGACTCCAGGTGGAACCAATTAGCGTTTGCCAGCAGAAAACAAAAAGGGTCCTGCTCAAATGCATTCAAAACCTTAAAGTCCATAGAGAATATCCAGAAAACACAAACACACACAGAGGCTGTAGCAAGATCTGGGATTGAGATAGCTACAAATCACCAGATAGTTTTCTTTTCATCCAGGAGTATCCGGACAAATTGTTGTAGCTTTGAATTGAAATTTCACAAAAAAATCACCGTGAAAGTGGTTTTGGAGAAAAGCACAATCTTCCTGTTCGGCAAATGTATCCAATGTCATGTTTACAGAAAGACATATCATGTTTTCTCAGGTTTCTGAAGCTTTCTTCCTAGAAAACTCGAATGTGTGGAGGATGTGACTCCAGGTGGAACCAATTAGCGTTTGCCAGCAGAAAACAAAAAGGGTCCTGCTCAAATGCATTCAAAACCTTAAAGTCCATAGAGAATATCCAGAAAACACAAACACACACAGAGGCTGTAGCAAGATCTGGGATTGAGATAGCTACAAATCACCAGATAGTTTTGTTTTCATCCAGGAGTATCTGGACAAATTGTTGTAGTTTTGCAGTGAAATTTAACCAAAAAATGACCGTGTAAGTGGTTTTGGAGAAAAGCACAATCTTCCTGTTCGGCAAATGTATCCAATGTCATGTTTACAGAAAGAAATATCATGTTTTCTCAGGTTTCTGAAGCTTTCTTCCTAGAAAACTCGAATGTGTGGAGTATTTGACTCCAGGTGGAACCAATTAGCGTTTGCCAGCAGAAAACAAAAAAGGGTCCTGCTAACATGCATTCCAAACCTTAAAGTCCATAGAGAATATCCAGAAAACACAAACACACACAGAGGCTGTAGCAAGATCTGGGATTGAGATATCTACAAATCACCAGACAGTTTTGTTTTCATCCAGGAGTATCTGGACAAATTGTTGTGGATTTCGGGTGAAATTTAGCCAAAAATAACTGTGAAAGTGGTTTTGGAGAAAAGCACAATCTTCCTGTTCGGCAAATGTATCCAATGTCATGTTTACAGAAAGAAATATCATGTTTTCTCAGGTTTCTGAAGGTTTCTTCCTAGAAAACTCGAATGTGTGGAGTCTTTGACTCCAGGTGGAATTAATTAGCGTTTGCCAGCAGAAAACAAAAAGGGTCCTGCTAAAATGCATTCAAAACCTTAAAGTCCATAGAGAATATCCAGAAAACACAAACACACACAGAAGCTGTAGCAAGATCAGGGATTGAGATAGCTACAAATCACCAGATAGTTTTCTTTTCATCCAGGAGTATCCGGACAAATTTTTGTAGCTTTGAATTGAAATTTCACAAAAAAATCACCGTGAAAGTGGTTTTGTAGAAAAGCACAATCTTCCTGTTCGGCAAATGTATCCAATGTCATGTTTACAGAAAGACATATCATGTTTTCTCAGGTTTCTGAAGCTTTCTTCCTAGAAAACTCGAATGTGTGGAGGATGTGACTCCAGGTGGAACCAATTAGCGTTTGCCAGCAGAAAACAAAAAGGGTCCTGCTCAAATGCATTCAAAACCTTAAAGTCCATAGAGAATATCCAGAAAACACAAACACACACAGAGGCTGTAGCAAGATCTGGGATTGAGATAGCTACAAATCACCAGATAGTTTTGTTTTCTCCCAAGAGTATCTGGACAAATTGTTGTGGATTTTGGGTGAAATTTAACCAAAAATCACCGTGAAAGTGGTTTTGGAGAAAAGCACAATCTTCCTGTTCGGCAAATGTATCCAATGTCATGTTTACAGAAAGAAATATCATGTTTTCTCAGGTGTCTGAAGCTTTCTTCCTAGCAAACTCGAATGTGTGGAGGATTTGCCTCCAGGTGGAACCAATTAGCGTTTGCCAGCAGAAAACAAAAAGGGTCCTGCTCAAATGCATTCAAAACCTTAAAGTCCATAGAGAATATCCAGAAAACACAAACACACACAGAGGCTGTAGCAAGATCTGGGATTGAGATAGCTACAAATCACCAGATAGTTTTGTTTTCATCCAGGAGTATCTGGACAAATTGTTGTAGTTTTGAAGTGAAATTTAACCAAAAAATGACCGTGAAAGTGGTTTTGGAGAAAAGCACAATCTTCCTGTTCGGCAAATGTATCCAATGTCATGTTTACAGAAAGAAATATCATGTTTTCTCAGGTTTCTGAAGCTTTCTTCCTTGCAAACTCGAATGTGTGGAGTATTTGACTCCAGGTGGAACCAATTAGCGTTTGCCAGCAGAAAACAAAAAAGGGTCCTGCTAACATGCATTCCAAACCTTAAAGTCCATAGAGAATATCCAGAAAACACAAACACACACAGAGGCTGTAGCAAGATCTGGGATTGAGATATCTACAAATCACCAGACAGTTTTGTTTTCATCCAGGAGTATCTGGACAAATTGTTGTGGATTTCGGGTGAAATTTAGCCAAAAATAACTGTGAAAGTGGTTTTGGAGAAAAGCACAATCTTCCTGTTCGGCAAATGTATCCAATGTCATGTTTACAGAAAGAAATATCATGTTTTCTCAGGTTTCTGAAGGTTTCTTCCTAGAAAACTCGAATGTGTGGAGTCTTTGACTCCAGGTGGAATTAATTAGCGTTTGCCAGCAGAAAACAAAAAGGGTCCTGCTAAAATGCATTCAAAACCTTAAAGTCCATAGAGAATATCCAGAAAACACAAACACACACAGAAGCTGTAGCAAGATCAGGGATTGAGATAGCTACAAAGCACCAGATAGTTTTCTTTTCATCCAGGAGTATCCGGACAAATTTTTGTAGCTTTGAATTGAAATTTCACAAAAAAATCACCGTGAAAGTGGTTTTGGAGAAAAGCACAATCTTCCTGTTCGGCAAATGTATCCAATGTCATGTTTACAGAAAGACATATCATGTTTTCTCAGGTTTCTGAAGCTTTCTTCCTAGAAAACTCGAATGTGTGGAGGATGTGACTCCAGGTGGAACCAATTAGCGTTTGCCAGCAGAAAACAAAAAGGGTCCTGCTCAAATGCATTCAAAACCTTAAAGTCCATAGAGAATATCCAGAAAACACAAACACACACAGAGGCTGTAGCAAGATCTGGGATTGAGATAGCTACAAATCACCAGATAGTTTTGTTTTCATCCAGGAGTATCTGGACAAATTGTTGTAGTTTTGCAGTGAAATTTAACCAAAAAATGACCGTGTAAGTGGTTTTGGAGAAAAGCACAATCTTCCTGTTCGGCAAATGTATCCAATGTCATGTTTACAGAAAGAAATATCATGTTTTCTCAGGTTTCTGAAGCTTTCTTCCTAGAAAACTCGAATGTGTGGAGGATTTGCCTCCAGGTGTACCCAATAAGCATTTGCCAGCAGAAAACAAAAAGGGTCGTGCTAAAATGCATTCAAAACCTTAAAGTCCATAGAGAATATCCAGAAAACACAAACACACACAGAGGCTGTAGCAAGATCTGGGATTGAGATAGCTACAAATCACCAGATAGTTTTGTTTTCATCCAGGAGTATCTGGACAAATTGTTGTAGTTTTGCAGTGAAATTTAACCAAAAATCACCGTGAAAGTGGTTTTGGAGAAAAGCACAATCTTCCTGTTCGGCAAATGTATCCAATGTCATGTTTACAGAAAGAAATATCATGTTTTCTCAGGTGTCTGAAGCTTTCTTCCTAGAAAACTCGAATGTGTGGAGGATTTGCCTCCAGGTGGAACCAATTAGCGTTTGCCAGCAGAAAACAAAAAGGGTCCTGCTCAAATGCATTCAAAACCTTAAAGTCCATAGAGAATATCCAGAAAACACAAACACACACAGAGGCTGTAGCAAGATCTGGGATTGAGACATCTACAAATCACCAGACAGTTTTGTTTTCATCCAGGAGTATCTGGACAAATTGTTGTGGATTTCGGGTGAAATTTAGCCAAAAATAACTGTGAAAGTGGTTTTGGAGAAAAGCACAATCTTCCTGTTCGGCAAATGTATCCAATGTCATGTTTACAGAAAGAAATATCATGTTTTCTCAGGTTTCTGAAGCTTTCTTCCTAGAAAACTCGAATGTGTGGAGTATTTGACTCCAGGTGGAATTAATTAGCGTTTGCCAGCAGAAAACAAAAAGGGTCCTGCTAAAATGCATTCAAAACCTTAAAGTCCATAGAGAATATCCAGAAAACACAAACACACACAGAGGCTGTAGCAAGATCTGGGATTGAGATAGCTACAAATCACCAGATAGTTTTGTTTTCATCCAGGAGTATCTGGACAAATTGTTGTGGATTTCAGGTGAAATTTAGCCAAAAATAACTGTGAAAGTGGTTTTGGAGAAAAGCACAATCTTCCTGTTCGGCAAATGTATCCAATGTCATGTTTACAGAAAGAAATATCATGTTTTCTCAGGTTTCTGAAGCTTTCTTCCTAGAAAACTCGAATGTGTGGAGGATGTGACTCCAGGTGGAACCAATTAGCGTTTGCCAGCAGAAAACAAAAAGGGTCCTGCTCAAATGCATTCAAAACCTTAAAGTCCATAGAGAATATCCAGAAAACACAAACACACACAGAGGCTGTAGCAAGATCTGGGATTGAGATAGCTACAAATCACCAGATAGTTTTGTTTTCATCCAGGAGTATCTGGACAAATTGTTGTAGTTTTGCAGTGAAATTTAACCAAAAAATGACCGTGTAAGTGGTTTTGAAGAAAAGCACCATCTTCCTGTTCGGCAAATGTATCCAATGTCATGTTTACAGAAAGAAATATCATGTTTTCTCAGGTTTCTGAAGCTTTCTTCCTAGAAAACTTGAATGTGTGGAGGATTTGCCTCCAGGTGTACCCAATAAGCATTTGCCAGCAGAAAACAAAAAGGGTCCTGCTAAAATGCATTCAAAACCTTAAAGTCCATAGAGAATATCCAGAAAACACAAACACACACAGAGGCTGTAGCAAGATCTGGGATTGAGATAGCTACAAATCACCAGATAGTTTTGTTTTCATCCAGGAGTATCTGGACAAATTGTTGTGGATTTCGGGTGAAATTTAAGCAAAAATGACCGTGAAAGTGGTTTTGGAGAAAAGCACAATCTTCCTGTTCGGCAAATGTATCCAATGTCATGTTTACAGAAAGAAATATCATGTTTTCTCAGGTTTCTGAAGCTTTCTTCCTAGAAAACTCGAATGTGTGGAGGATGTGACTCCAGGTGGAACCAATTAGCGTTTGCCAGCAGAAAACAAAAAGGGTCCTGCTCAAATGCATTCAAAACCTTAAAGTCCATAGAGAATATCCAGAAAACACAAACACACACAGAGGCTGTAGCAAGATCTGGGATTGAGATAGCTACAAATCACCAGATAGTTTTGTTTTCATCCAGGAGTATCTGGACAAATTGTTGTAGTTTTGCAGTGAAATTTAACCAAAAAATGACCGTGTAAGTGGTTTTGAAGAAAAGCACCATCTTCCTGTTCGGCAAATGTATCCAATGTCATGTTTACAGAAAGAAATATCATGTTTTCTCAGGTTTCTGAAGCTTTCTTCCTAGAAAACTTGAATGTGTGGAGTATTTGACTCCAGGTGGAACCAATAAGCATTTGCCAGCAGAAAACAAAAAGGGTCCTGCTAAAATGCATTCAAAACCTTAAAGTCCATAGAGAATATCCAGAAAACACAAACACACACAGAGGCTGTAGCAAGATCTGGGATTGAGATAGCTACAAATCACCAGATAGTTTTGTTTTCATCCAGGAGTATCTGGACAAATTGTTGTAGTTTTGCAGTGAAATTTAACCAAAAATCACCGTGAAAGTGGTTTTGGAGAAAAGCACAATCTTCCTGTTCGGCAAATGTATCCAATGTCATGTTTACAGAAAGAAATATCATGTTTTCTCAGGTTTCTGAAGCTTTCTTCCTAGAAAACTCGAATGTGTGGAGGATGTGACTCCAGGTGGAACCAATTAGCGTTTGCCAGCAGAAAACAAAAAGGGTCCTGCTCAAATGCATTCAAAACCTTAAAGTCCATAGAGAATATCCAGAAAACACAAACACACACAGAGGCTGTAGCAAGATCTGGGATTGAGATAGCTACAAATCACCAGATAGTTTTGTTTTCATCCAGGAGTATCTGGACAAATTGTTGTAGTTTTGCAGTGAAATTTAACCAAAAAATGACCGTGTAAGTGGTTTTGAAGAAAAGCACCATCTTCCTGTTCGGCAAATGTATCCAATGTCATGTTTACAGAAAGAAATATCATGTTTTCTCAGGTTTCTGAAGCTTTCTTCCTAGAAAACTTGAATGTGTGGAGGATTTGCCTCCAGGTGTACCCAATAAGCATTTGCCAGCAGAAAACAAAAAGGGTCGTGCTAAAATGCATTCAAAACCTTAAAGTCCATAGAGAATATCCAGAAAACACAAACACACACAGAGGCTGTAGCAAGATCTGGGATTGAGATAGCTACAAATCACCAGATAGTTTTGTTTTCATCCAGGAGTATCTGGACAAATTGTTGTAGTTTTGCAGTGAAATTTAACCAAAAATCACCGTGAAAGTGGTTTTGGAGAAAAGCACAATCTTCCTGTTCGGCAAATGTATCCAATGTCATGTTTACAGAAAGAAATATCATGTTTTCTCAGGTTTCTGAAGCTTTCTTCCTAGAAAACTCGAATGTGTGGAGGATGTGACTCCAGGTGGAACCAATTAGCGTTTGCCAGCAGAAAACAAAAAGGGTCCTGCTCAAATGCATTCAAAACCTTAAAGTCCATAGAGAATATCCAGAAAACACAAACACACACAGAGGCTGTAGCAAGATCTGGGATTGAGATAGCTACAAATCACCAGATAGTTTTGTTTTCATCCAGGAGTATCTGGACAAATTGTTGTAGTTTTGCAGTGAAATTTAACCAAAAAATGACCGTGTAAGTGGTTTTGAAGAAAACCACCATCTTCCTGTTCGGCAAATGTATCCAATGTCATGTTTACAGAAAGAAATATCATGTTTTCTCAGGTTTCTGAAGCTTTCTTCCTAGAAAACTTGAATGTGTGGAGGATTTGCCTCCAGGTGTACCCAATAAGCATTTGCCAGCAGAAAACAAAAAGGGTCGTGCTAAAATGCATTCAAAACCTTAAAGTCCATAGAGAATATCCAGAAAACACAAACACACACAGAGGCTGTAGCAAGATCTGGGATTGAGATAGCTACAAATCACCAGATAGTTTTGTTTTCATCCAGGAGTATCTGGACAAATTGTTGTAGTTTTGCAGTGAAATTTAACCAAAAATCACCGTGAAAGTGGTTTTGGAGAAAAGCACAATCTTCCTGTTCGGCAAATGTATCCAATGTCATGTTTACAGAAAGAAATATCATGTTTTCTCAGGTTTCTGAAGCTTTCTTCCTAGCAAACTCGAATGTGTGGAGTATTTGCCTCCAGGTGGAACCAATTAGCATTTGCCAGCAGAAAACAAAAAGGGTCCTGCTCAAATGCATTCAAAACCTTAAAGTCCATAGAGAATATCCAGAAAACACAAACACACACAGAGGCTGTAGCAAGATCTGGGATTGAGATAGCTACAAATCACCTGATAGTTTTGTTTTCATCCAGGAGTATCTGGACAAATTGTTGTAGTTTTGCAGTGAAATTTCACAAAACAATGACCGTGAAAGTGGTTTTGGAGAAAAGCACAATCTTCCTGTTCGGCAAATGTATCCAATGTCATGTTTACAGAAAGAAATATCATGTTTTCTCAGGTTTCTGAAGCTTTCTTCCTAGCAAACTCGAATGTGTGGAGTATTTGACTCCAGGTGGAACCAATTAGCGTTTGCCAGCAGAAAACAAAAAAGGGTCCTGCTAACATGCATTCCAAACCTTAAAGTCCATAGAGAATATCCAGAAAACACAAACACACACAGAGGCTGTTACAAGATCTGGGATTGAGATAGCTACAAATCACCAGATAGTTTTGTTTTCATCCAGGAGTATCTGGACAAATTGTTGTGGATTTTGGGTGAAATTTAACCAAAATCACCGTGAAAGTGGTTTTGGAGAAAAGCACAATCTTCCTGTTCGGCAAATGTATCCAATGTCATGTTTACAGAAAGAAATATCATGTTTTCTCAGGTTTCTGAAGCTTTCTTCCTAGAAAACTCGAATGTGTGGAGTATTTGGCTCCAGGTGGAACCAATTAGCGTTTGCCAGCAGAAAACAAAAAGGGTCCTGCTCAAATGCATTCCAAACCTTAAAGTCCATAGAGAATATCCAGAAAACACAAACACACACAGAGGCTGTAGCAAGATCTGGGATTGAGATAGCTTCAAATCACCAGATAGTTTTGTTTTCATCCAGGAGTTTCTGGAAAAATTGTTGTAGTTTTGAAGTGAAATTTAACCAAAAAATCACCGTAAAAGTGGATTTGGAGACAAGCACAATCTTCCTGTTCTGCAAATGTATCCAATGTCATGTTTACAGAAAGAATTATCATGTTTTCTCAGGTTTCTGAAGCTTTCTTCCTAGAAAACTCGAATGTGTGGAGGATGTGCCTCCAGGTGGAACCAATTAGCGTTTGCCAGCAGAAAACAAAAAGGGTCCTGCTAAAATGCATTCAAAACCTTAAAGTCCATAGAGAATATCCAGAAAACACAAACACACACAGAGGCTGTAGCAAGATCTGGGATTGAGATAGCTACAAATCACCAGATAGTTTTGTATTCATCCAGCAGTATGTGGACAAATTGTTGTGGATTTCGGGTGAAATTTAACCAAAAATCACCGTGAAAGTGGTTTTGGAGAAAAGCACAATCTTCCTGTTCGGCAAATGTATCCAATGTCATGTTTACAGAAAGAAATATCATGTTTTCTCAGGTTACTGAAGCTTTCTTCCTAGAAAACTCAAATGTGTGGAGTGTTTGACTCCAGGTGAAACCAATTAGCGTTTGCCAGCAGAAAACAAAAAGGGTCCTGCTCAAATGCATTCAAAACCTTAAAGTCCATAGAGAATATCCAGAAAACACAAACACACACAGAGGCTGTAGCAAGATCTGGGATTGAGATAGCTACAAATCACCAGATAGTTTTGTTTTCATCCAGGAGTATCTGGACAAATTGTTGTGGATTTCGGGTGAAATTTAACCAAAAATCACCGTGAAAGTGGTTTTGGAGAAAAGCACAATCTTCCTGTTCGGCAAATGTATCCAATGTCATGTTTACAGAAAGAAATATCATGTTTTCTCAGGTTTCTGAAGCTTTCTTCCTAGAAAACTCGAATGTGTGGAGGATGTGACTCCAGGTGGAACCAATTAGCGTTTGCCAGCAGAAAACAAAAAGGGTCCTTCTAAAATGCATTCAAAAATTTAAAATCCATAGAGAATATCCAGAAAACACAAACACACACAGAGGCTGTAGCAAGATCTGGGATTGAGATAGCTACAAATCACCAGATAGTTTTGTATTCATCCAGCAGTATCTCGACAAATTGTTGTGGATTTCGGGTGAAATTTAACCAAAAATCACCGTGAAAGTGGTTTTGGAGAAAAGCACAATCTTCCTGTTCGGCAAATGTATCCAATGTCATGTTTACAGAAAGACATATCATGTTTTCTCAGGTTTCTGAAGCTTTCTTCCTAGCAAACTCGAATGTGTGGAGTATTTGCCTCCAGGTGGAACCAATTAGCGTTTGCCAGCAGAAAACAAAAAGGGTCCTGCTCAAATGCATTCAAAACCTTAAAGTCCATAGAGAATATCCAGAAAACACAAACACACACAGAGGCTGTAGCAAGATCTGGGATTGAGATAGCTACAAATCACCTGATAGTTTTGTTTTCATCCAGGAGTATCTGGACAAATTGTTGTAGTTTTGAAGTGAAATTTCACAAAACAATGACCGTGAAAGTGGTTTTGGAGAAAAGCACAATCTTCCTGTTCGGCAAATGTATCCAATGTCATGTTTACAGAAAGAAATATCATGTTTTCTCAGGTTTCTGAAGCTTTCTTCCTAGCAAACTCGAATGTGTGGAGTATTTGACTCCAGGTGGAACCAATTAGCGTTTGCCAGCAGAAAACAAAAAAGGGTCCTGCTAACATGCATTCCAAACCTTAAAGTTCATAGAGAATATCCAGAAAACACAAACACACACAGAGGCTGTAGCAAGATCTGGGATTGAGATAGCTACAAATCACCAGATAGTTTTGTTTTCATCCAGGAGTATCTGGACAAATTGTTGGAGTTTTGAAGTGAAATTTCACAAAAACATGACCGTGAAAGTGGTTTTGGAGAAAAGCACAATCTTCCTGTTCGGCAAATGTATCCAATGTCATGTTTACAGAAAGAAATATCATGTTTTCTCAGGTTTCTGAAGCTTTCTTCCTAGCAAACTCGAATGTGTGGGGTATTTGACTCCAGCTGGAACCAATTAGCGTTTGCCAGCAGAAAACAAAAAGGGCCCGGCTAAAATGCATTCAAAACCTTAAAGTCCATAGAGAATATCCAGAAAACACAAACACACACAGAGGCTGTAGCAAGATCTGGGATTGAGATAGCTACAAATCACCAGATAGTTTTGTATTCATCCAGCAGTATGTGGACAAATTGTTGTGGATTTCGGGTGAAATTTAACCAAAAATCACCGTGAAAGTGGTTTTGGAGAAAAGCACAATCTTTCTGTTCGGCAAATGTATCCAATGTCATGTTTACAGAAAGAAATATCATGTTTTCTCAGGTTACTGAAGCTTTCTTCCTAGAAAACTCAAATGTGTGGAGTGTTTGACTCCAGGTGAAACCAATTAGCGTTTGCCAGCAGAAAACAAAAAGGGTCCTGCTCAAATGCATTCAAAACCTTAAAGTCCATAGAGAATATCCAGAAAACACAAACACACACAGAGGCTGTAGCAAGATCTGGGATTGAGATAGCTACAAATCACCAGATAGTTTTATTTTCATCCAGGAGTATCTGGACAAATTGTTGTGGATTTCGGGTGAAATTTATCCAAAAATAACTGTGAAAGTGGTTTTGGAGAAAAGCACAATCTTCCTGTTCGGCAAATGTATCCAATGTCATGTTTACAGAAAGAAATATCATGTTTTCTCAGGTTTCTGAAGCTTTCTTCCTAGAAAACTCGAATGTGTGGAGGATGTGACTCCAGGTGGAACCAATTAGCGTTTGCCAGCAGAAAACAAAAAGGGTCCTGCTAAAATGCATTCAAAAATTTAAAATCCATAGAGAATATCCAGAAAACACAAACACACACAGAGGCTGTAGCAAGATCTGGGATTGAGATAGCTACAAATCACCAGATAGTTTTGTATTCATCCAGCAGTATCTCGACAAATTGTTGTGGATTTCGGGTGAAATTTAACCAAAAATCACCGTGAAAGTGGTTTTGGAGAAAAGCACAATCTTCCTGTTCGGCAAATGTATCCAATGTCATGTTTACAGAAAGACATATCATGTTTTCTCAGGTTTCTGAAGCTTTCTTCCTAGCAAACTCGAATGTGTGGAGTATTTGCCTCCAGGTGGAACCAATTAGCATTTGCCAGCAGAAAACAAAAAGGGTCCTGCTCAAATGCATTCAAAACCTTAAAGTCCATAGAGAATATCCAGAAAACACAAACACACACAGAGGCTGTAGCAAGATCTGGGATTGAGATAGCTACAAATCACCTGATAGTTTTGTTTTCATCCAGGAGTATCTGGACAAATTGTTGTAGTTTTGAAGTGAAATTTCACAAAACAATGACCGTGAAAGTGGTTTTGGAGGAAAGCACAATCTTCCTGTTCGGCAAATGTATCCAATGTCATGTTTACAGAAAGAAATATCATGTTTTCTCAGGTTTCTGAAGCTTTCTTCCTAGCAAACTCGAATGTGTGGAGTATTTGACTCCAGATGGAACCAATTAGCGTTTGCCAGCAGAAAACAAAAAAGGGTCCTGCTAACATGCATTCCAAACCTTAAAGTCCATAGAGAATATCCAGAAAACACAAACACACACAGAGGCTGTAGCAAGATCTGGGATTGAGATAGCTACAAATCACCAGATAGTTTTGTTTTCATCCAGGAGTATCTGGACAAATTGTTGTAGTTTTGAAGTGAAATTTCACAAAAACATGACCGTGAAAGTGGTTTTGGAGAAAAGCACAATCTTCCTGTTCGGCAAATGTATCCAATGTCATGTTTACAGAAAGAAATATCATGTTTTCTCAGGTTTCTGAAGCTTTCTTCCTAGCAAACTCGAATGTGTGGAGTGTTTGACTCCAGGAGGAATCAATTAGCGTTTGCCAGCAGAAAACAAAAAAGGGTCCTGCTAACATGCATTCCAAACCTTAAAGTCCATAGAGAATATCCAGAAAACACAAACACACACAGAGGCTGTAGCAAGATCTGGGATTGAGATAGCTACAAATCACCAGATAGTTTTGTTTTCATCCAGGAGTATCTGGACAAATTGTTGTGGATTTTGGGTGAAATTTAACCAAAAATCACCGTGAAAGTGGTTTTGGAGAAAAGCACAATCTTCCTGTTCGGCAAATGTATCCAATGTCATGTTTACAGAAAGAAATATCATGTTTTCTCAGGTTTCTGAAGCTTTCTTCCTAGAAAACTCGAATGTGTGGAGGATTTGGCTCCAGGTGGAACCAATTAGCGTTTGCCAGCAGAAAACAAAAAGGGTCCTGCTCAAATGCATTCAAAACCTTAAAGTCCATAGAGAATATCCAGAAAACACAAACACACACAGAGGCTGTAGCAAGATCTGGGATTGAGATAGCTTCAAATCACCAGATAGTTTTGTTTTCATCCAGGAGTTTCTGGAAAAATTGTTGTAGTTTTGAAGTGAAATTTAACCAAAAAATCACCGTAAAAGTGGATTTGGAGACAAGCACAATCTTCCTGTTCTGCAAATGTATCCAATGTCATGTTTACAGAAAGAATTATCATGTTTTCTCAGGTTTCTGAAGCTTTCTTCCTAACAAATTCGAATGTGTGGACTGTTTGACTCCAGGTGGAACCAATTAGCGTTTGCAGCAGAAAACAAAAAGGGTCCTGCTCAAATGCATTCAAAAACTTAAAGTCCATAGAGAATATCCAGAAAACACAAACACACACAGAGGCTGTAGCAAGATCTGGGATTGAGATAGCTACAAATCACCAGATAATTTTGTTTTCATCCAGGAGTATCTGGACAAATTGTTGTAGTTTTGAAGTGAAATTTAACCAAAAAATCACCGTGAAAGTGGTTTTGGAGAAAAGCACAAACTTCCTGTTTGGCAAATGTATCCAATGTCATGTTTACAGAAAGAAATATGTTTTCTCAGGTTTCTGAAGCTTTCTTCCTAGAAAACTCGAATGTGTGGAGGATGTGCCTCCAGGTGGAACCAATTAGCGTTTGCCAGCAGAAAACAAAAAGGGTCGTGCTAAAACGCATTCAAACCCTTAAAGTCCATAGAGAATATCCAGAAAACACAAACACACACAGAGGCTGTAGCAATATCTGGGATTGAGATAGCTACAAATCACCAGATAGTTTTGTTTTCATCCAGGAGTATCTGGACAAATTGTTGTGGATTTCGGGTGAAATTTATCCAAAAATAACTGTGAAAGTGGTTTTGGAGAAAAGCACAATCTTCCTGTTCGGCAAATGTATCCAATGTCATGTTTACAGAAAGAAATATCATGTTTTCTCAGGTTTCTGAAGCTTTCTTCCTAGAAAACTCGAATGTGTGGAGGATGTGACTCCAGGTGGAACCAATTAGCGTTTGCCAGCAGAAAACAAAAAGGGTCCTGCTCAAATGCATTCAAAACCTTAAAATCCATAGAGAATATCCAGAAAACACAAACACACACAGAGGCTGTAGCAAGATCTGGGATTGAGATAGCTACAAATCACCAGATAGTTTTGTATTCATCCAGCAGTATCTCGAAAAATTGTTGTGGATTTCGGGTGAAATTTAAACCAAAATCACCGTGAAAGTGGTTTTGGAGAAAAGCACAATCTTCCTGTTCGGCAAATGTATCCAAAGTTATGTTTACAGAAAGAAATATCATGTTTTCTCAGGTGTCTGAAGCTTTCTTCCTAGAAAACTCGAATGTGTGGAGGATTTGCCTCCAGGTGTACCCAACAAGCATTTGCCAGCAGAAAACAAAAAGGGTAGTGCTAAAATGCATTCAAAACCTTAAAGTCCATAGAGAATATCCAGAAAACACAAACACACACAGAGGCTGTAGCAAGATCTGGGATTGAGATAGCTACAAATCACCAGATAGTTTTGTTTTCGCCCAGGAGTATCTGGACAAATTGTTGTGGATTTTGGGTGAAATTTAACCAAAAATCACCGTGAAAGTGGTTTTGGAGAAAAGCGCAATCTTCCTGTTCGGCAAATGTATCCAATGTCATGTTTACAGAAAGACATATCATGTTTTCTCAGGTTTCTGAAGCTTTCTTCCTAGCAAACTCGAATGTGTGGAGTATTTGCCTCCAGGTGGAACCAATTAGCATTTGCCAGCAGAAAACAAAAAGGGTCCTGCTCAAATGCATTCAAAACCTTAAAGTCCATAGAGAATATCCAGAAAACACAAACACACACAGAGGCTGTAGCAAGATCTGCGATTGAGATAGCTACAAATCACCTGATAGTTTTGTTTTCATCCAGGAGTATCTGGACAAATTGTTGTAGTTTTGAAGTGAAATTTCACAAAACAATGACCGTGAAAGTGGTTTTGGAGGAAAGCACAATCTTCCTGTTCGGCAAATGTATCCAATGTCATGTTTGCAGAAAGAAATATCATGTTTTCTCAGGTTTCTGAAGGTTTCTTCCTAGAAAACTCGAATGTGTGGAGTATTTGACTCCAGGTGGAACCAATTAGCGTTTGCCAGCAGAAAACAAAAAAGGGTCCTGCTAACATGCATTCCAAACCTTAAAGTCCATAGAGAATATCCAGAAAACACAAACACACACAGAGGCTGTAGCAAGATCTGGGATTGAGATAGCTACAAATCACCAGATAGTTTTGTTTTCATCCAGGAGTATCTGGACAAATTGTTGTAGTTTTGCAGTGAAATTTAACCAAAAAATGACCGTGAAAGTGTTTTTGGAGAAAAGCACAATCTTCCTGTTCGGCAAATGTATCCAATGTCATGTTTACAGAAAGAAATATCATGTTTTCTCAGGTTTCTGAAGCTTTCTTCCTAGAAAACTCGAATGTGTGGAGTATTTGACTCCAGGTGTACCCAATAAGCATTTGCCAGCAGAAAACAAAAAGGGTCCTGCTCAAATGCATTCAAAAACTTAAAGTCCATAGAGAATATCCAGAAAACACAAACACACACAGAGGCTGTAGCAAGATCTGGGATTGAGATAGCTACAAATCACCAGATAGTTTTGTTTTCATCCAGGAGTATCTGGACAAATTGTTGTAGTTTTGAAGTGAAATTTAACCAAAAAATCACCGTGAAAGTGGTTTTGGAGAAAAGCACAATCTTCCTGTTTGGCAAATGTATCCAATGTCATGTTTACAGAAAGAAATATGTTTTCTCAGGTTTCTGAAGCTTTCTTCCTAGAAAACTCGAATGTGTGGAGGATGTGCCTCCAGGTGGAACCAATTAGCGTTTGCCAGCAGAAAACAAAAAGGGTCCTGCTAAAATGCATTCAAAACCTTAAAGTCCATAGAGAATGTCCAGAAAACACAAACACACACAGAGGCTGTAGCAAGATCTGGGATTGAGATAGCTACAAATCACCAGATAGTTTTGTATTCATCCAGCAGTATGTGGACAAATTGTTGTGGATTTCGGGTGAAATTTAACCAAAAATCACCGTGAAAGTGGTTTTGGAGAAAAGCACAATCTTTCTGTTCGGCAAATGTATCCAATGTCATGTTTACAGAAAGAAATATCATGTTTTCTCAGGTTACTGAAGCTTTCTTCCTAGAAAACTCAAATGTGTGGAGTGTTTGACTCCAGGTGAAACCAATTAGCGTTTGCCAGCAGAAAACAAAAAGGGTCCTGCTGAAATGCATTCAAACCCTTAAAGTCCATAGAGAATATCCAGAAAACACAAACACACACAGAGGCTGTAGCAAGATCTGGGATTGAGATAGCTACAAATCACCAGATAGTTTTGTTTTCATCCAGGAGTATCTGGACAAATTGTTGTGGATTTCGGGTGAAATTTATCCAAAAATAACTGTGAAAGTGGTTTTGGAGAAAAGCACAATCTTCCTGTTCGGCAAATGTATCCAATGTCATGTTTACAGAAAGAAATATCATGTTTTCTCAGGTTTCTGAAGCTTTCTTCCTAGAAAACTCGAATGTGTGGAGGATGTGACTCCAGGTGGAACCAATTAGCGTTTGCCAGCAGAAAACAAAAAGGGTCCTGCTAAAATGCATTCAAAAATTTAAAATCCATAGAGAATATCCAGAAAACACAAACACACACAGAGGCTGTAGCAAGATCTGGGATTGAGATAGCTACAAATCACCAGATAGTTTTGTATTCATCCAGCAGTATCTCGACAAATTGTTGTGGATTTCGGGTGAAATTTAACCAAAAATCACCGTGAAAGTGGTTTTGGAGAAAAGCACAATCTTCCTGTTCGGCAAATGTATCCAATGTCATGTTTACAGAAAGACATATCATGTTTTCTCAGGTTTCTGAAGCTTTCTTCCTAGCAAACTCGAATGTGTGGAGTATTTGCCTCCAGGTGGAACCAATTAGCATTTGCCAGCAGAAAACAAAAAGGGTCCTGCTCAAATGCATTCAAAACCTTAAAGTCCATAGAGAATATCCAGAAAACACAAACACACACAGAGGCTGTAGCAAGATCTGGGATTGAGATAGCTACAAATCACCAGATAGTTTTGTTTTCATCCAGGAGTATCTGGACAAATTGTTGTAGTTTTGCAGTGAAATTTAACCAAAAAATGACCGTGAAAGTGTTTTTGGAGAAAAGCACAATCTTCCTGTTCGGCAAATGTATCCAATGTCATGTTTACAGAAAGAAATATCATGTTTTCTCAGGTTTCTGAAGCTTTCTTCCTAGAAAACTCGAATGTGTGGAGTATTTGACTCCAGGTGTACCCAATAAGCATTTGCCAGCAGAAAACAAAAAGGGTCCTGCTCAAATGCATTCAAAAACTTAAAGTCCATAGAGAATATCCAGAAAACACAAACACACACAGAGGCTGTAGCAAGATCTGGGATTGAGATAGCTACAAATCACCAGATAGTTTTGTTTTCATCCAGGAGTATCTGGACAAATTGTTGTAGTTTTGAAGTGAAATTTAACCAAAAAATCACCGTGAAAGTGGTTTTGGAGAAAAGCACAATCTTCCTGTTTGGCAAATGTATCCAATGTCATGTTTACAGAAAGAAATATGTTTTCTCAGGTTTCTGAAGCTTTCTTCCTAGAAAACTCGAATGTGTGGAGGATGTGCCTCCAGGTGGAACCAATTAGCGTTTGCCAGCAGAAAACAAAAAGGGTCCTGCTAAAATGCATTCAAAACCTTAAAGTCCATAGAGAATGTCCAGAAAACACAAACACACACAGAGGCTGTAGCAAGATCTGGGATTGAGATAGCTACAAATCACCAGATAGTTTTGTATTCATCCAGCAGTATGTGGACAAATTGTTGTGGATTTCGGGTGAAATTTAACCAAAAATCACCGTGAAAGTGGTTTTGGAGAAAAGCACAATCTTTCTGTTCGGCAAATGTATCCAATGTCATGTTTACAGAAAGAAATATCATGTTTTCTCAGGTTACTGAAGCTTTCTTCCTAGAAAACTCAAATGTGTGGAGTGTTTGACTCCAGGTGAAACCAATTAGCGTTTGCCAGCAGAAAACAAAAAGGGTCCTGCTGAAATGCATTCAAACCCTTAAAGTCCATAGAGAATATCCAGAAAACACAAACACACACAGAGGCTGTAGCAAGATCTGGGATTGAGATAGCTACAAATCACCAGATAGTTTTGTTTTCATCCAGGAGTATCTGGACAAATTGTTGTGGATTTCGGGTGAAATTTATCCAAAAATAACTGTGAAAGTGGTTTTGGAGAAAAGCACAATCTTCCTGTTCGGCAAATGTATCCAATGTCACGTTTACAGAAAGAAATATCATGTTTTCTCAGGTTTCTGAAGCTTTCTTCCTAGAAAACTCGAATGTGTGGAGGATGTGACTCCAGGTGGAACCAATTAGCGTTTGCCAGCAGAAAACACAAAGGGTCCTGCTAAAATGCATTCAAAAATTTAAAATCCATAGAGAATATCCAGAAAACACAAACACACACAGAGGCTGTAGCAAGATCTGGGATTGAGATAGCTACAAATCACCAGATAGTTTTGTATTCATCCAGCAGTATCTCGACAAATTGTTGTGGATTTCGGGTGAAATTTAACCAAAAATCACCGTGAAAGTGGTTTTGGAGAAAAGCACAATCTTCCTGTTCGGCAAATGTATCCAATGTCATGTTTACAGAAAGACATATCATGTTTTCTCAGGTTTCTGAAGCTTTCTTCCTAGCAAACTCGAATGTGTGGAGTATTTGCCTCCAGGTGGAACCAATTAGCATTTGCCAGCAGAAAACAAAAAGGGTCCTGCTCAAATGCATTCAAAACCTTAAAGTCCATAGAGAATATCCAGAAAACACAAACACACACAGAGGCTGTAGCAAGATCTGGGATTGAGATAGCTACAAATCACCTGATAGTTTTGTTTTCATCCAGGAGTATCTGGACAAATTGTTGTAGTTTTGAAGTGAAATTTCACAAAACAATGACCGTGAAAGTGGTTTTGGAGGAAAGCACAATCTTCCTGTTCGGCAAATGTATCCAATGTCATGTTTACAGAAAGAAATATCATGTTTTCTCAGGTTTCTGAAGCTTTCTTCCTAGCAAACTCGAATGTGTGGAGTATTTGACTCCAGGTGGAACCAATTAGCGTTTGCCAGCAGAAAACAAAAAAGGGTCCTGCTAACATGCATTCCAAACCTTAAAGTCCATAGAGAATATCCAGAAAACACAAACACACACAGAGGCTGTAGCAAGATCTGGGATTGAGATAGCTACAAATCACCAGATAGTTTTGTTTTCATCCAGGAGTATCTGGACAAATTGTTGTAGTTTTGAAGTGAAATTTCACAAAAACATGACCGTGAAAGTGGTTTTGGAGAAAAGCACAATCTTCCTGTTCGGCAAATGTATCCAATGTCATGTTTACAGAAAGAAATATCATGTTTTCTCAGGTTTCTGAAGCTTTCTTCCTAGCAAACTCGAATGTGTGGGGTATTTGACTCCAGCTGGAACCAATTAGCGTTTGCCAGCAGAAAACAAAAAGGGCCCTGCTAAAATGCATTCAAAACCTTAAAGTCCATAGAGAATATCCAGAAAACACAAACACACACAGAGGCTGTAGCAAGATCTGGGATTGAGATAGCTACAAATCACCAGATAGTTTTGTATTCATCCAGCAGTATGTGGACAAATTGTTGTGGATTTCGGGTGAAATTTAACCAAAAATCACCGTGAAAGTGGTTTTGGAGAAAAGCACAATCTTTCTGTTCGGCAAATGTATCCAATGTCATGTTTACAGAAAGAAATATCATGTTTTCTCAGGTTACTGAAGCTTTCTTCCTAGAAAACTCAAATGTGTGGAGTGTTTGACTCCAGGTGAAACCAATTAGCGTTTGCCAGCAGAAAACAAAAAGGGTCCTGCTCAAATGCATTCAAAACCTTAAAGTCCATAGAGAATATCCAGAAAACACAAACACACACAGAGGCTGTAGCAAGATCTGGGATTGAGATAGCTACAAATCACCAGATAGTTTTGTTTTCATCCAGGAGTATCTGGACAAATTGTTGTGGATTTCGGGTGAAATTTATCCAAAAATAACTGTGAAAGTGGTTTTGGAGAAAAGCACAATCTTCCTGTTCGGCAAATGTATCCAATGTCATGTTTACAGAAAGAAATATCATGTTTTCTCAGGTTTCTGAAGCTTTCTTCCTAGAAAACTCGAATGTGTGGAGGATGTGACTCCAGGTGGAACCAATTAGCGTTTGCCAGCAGAAAACAAAAAGGGTCCTGCTCAAATGCATTCAAAAATTTAAAATCCATAGAGAATATCCAGAAAACACAAACACACACAGAGGCTGTAGCAAGATCTGGGATTGAGATAGCTACAAATCACCAGATAGTTTTGTATTCATCCAGCAGTATCTCGACAAATTGTTGTGGATTTCGGGTGAAATTTAACCAAAAATCACCGTGAAAGTGGTTTTGGAGAAAAGCACAATCTTCCTGTTCGGCAAATGTATCCAATGTCATGTTTACAGAAAGACATATCATGTTTTCTCAGGTTTCTGAAGCTTTCTTCCTAGCAAACTCGAATGTGTGGAGTATTTGCCTCCAGGTGGAACCAATTAGCATTTGCCAGCAGAAAACAAAAAGGGTCCTGCTCAAATGCATTCAAAACCTTAAAGTCCATAGAGAATATCCAGAAAACACAAACACACACAGAGGCTGTAGCAAGATCTGGGATTGAGATAGCTACAAATCACCTGATAGTTTTGTTTTCATCCAGGAGTATCTGGACAAATTGTTGTAGTTTTGAAGTGAAATTTCACAAAACAATGACCGTGAAAGTGGTTTTGGAGGAAAGCACAATCTTCCTGTTCGGCAAATGTATCCAATGTCATGTTTACAGAAAGAAATATCATGTTTTCTCAGGTTTCTGAAGCTTTCTTCCTAGCAAACTCGAATGTGTGGAGTATTTGACTCCAGATGGAACCAATTAGCGTTTGCCAGCAGAAAACAAAAAAGGGTCCTGCTAACATGCATTCCAAACCTTAAAGTCCATAGAGAATATCCAGAAAACACAAACACACACAGAGGCTGTAGCAAGATCTGGGATTGAGATAGCTACAAATCACCAGATAGTTTTGTTTTCATCCAGGAGTATCTGGACAAATTGTTGTAGTTTTGAAGTGAAATTTCACAAAAACATGACCGTGAAAGTGGTTTTGGAGAAAAGCACAATCTTCCTGTTCGGCAAATGTATCCAATGTCATGTTTACAGAAAGAAATATCATGTTTTCTCAGGTTTCTGAAGCTTTCTTCCTAGCAAACTCGAATGTGTGGAGTGTTTGACTCCAGGAGGAATCAATTAGCGTTTGCCAGCAGAAAACAAAAAAGGGTCCTGCTAACATGCATTCCAAACCTTAAAGTCCATAGAGAATATCCAGAAAACACAAACACACACAGAGGCTGTAGCAAGATCTGGGATTGAGATAGCTACAAATCACCAGATAGTTTTGTTTTCATCCAGGAGTATCTGGACAAATTGTTGTGGATTTTGGGTGAAATTTAACCAAAAATCACCGTGAAAGTGGTTTTGGGGAAAAGCACAATCTTCCTGTTCGGCAAATGTATCCAATGTCATGTTTACAGAAAGAAATATCATGTTTTCTCAGGTTTCTGAAGCTTTCTTCCTAGAAAACTCGAATGTGTGGAGGATTTGGCTCCAGGTGGAACCAATTAGCGTTTGCCAGCAGAAAACAAAAAGGGTCCTGCTCAAATGCATTCAAAACCTTAAAGTCCATAGAGAATATCCAGAAAACACAAACACACACAGAGGCTGTAGCAAGATCTGGGATTGAGATAGCTTCAAATCACCAGATAGTTTTGTTTTCATCCAGGAGTTTCTGGAAAAATTGTTGTAGTTTTGAAGTGAAATTTAACCAAAAAATCACCGTAAAAGTGGATTTGGAGACAAGCACAATCTTCCTGTTCTGCAAATGTATCCAATGTCATGTTTACAGAAAGAATTATCATGTTTTCTCAGGTTTCTGAAGCTTTCTTCCTAGCAAATTCGAATGTGTGGACTGTTTGACTCCAGGTGGAACCAATTAGCGTTTGCCAGCAGAAAACAAAAAGGGTCCTGCTCAAATGCATTCAAAAACTTAAAGTCCATAGAGAATATCCAGAAAACACAAACACACACAGAGGCTGTAGCAAGATCTGGGATTGAGATAGCTACAAATCACCAGATAGTTTTGTTTTCATCCAGGAGTATCTGGACAAATTGTTGTAGTTTTGAAGTGAAATTTCACCAAAAAATCACCGTGAAAGTGGTTTTGGAGAAAAGCACAATCTTCCTGTTTGGAAAATGTATCCAATGTCATGTTTACAGAAAGAAATATCATTTTTTCTCAGGTTTCTGAAGCTTTCTTCCTAGAAAACTCGAATGTGTGGAGGATGTGCCTCCAGGTGGAACCAATTAGTGTTTGCCAGCAGAAAACAAAAAGGGTCGTGCTAAAATGCATTCAAAACCTTAAAGTCCATAGAGAATATCCAGAAAACACAAACACACACAGAGGCTGTAGCAAGATCTGGGATTGAGATAGCTACAAATCACCAGATAGTTTTGTATTCATCCAGCAGTATGTGGACAAATTGTTGTGGATTTCAGGTGAAATTTAACCAAAAATCACCGTGAAAGTGGTTTTGGAGAAAAGCACAATCTTACTGTTCGGCAAATGTATCCAATGTCATGTTTACAGAAAGAAATATCATGTTTTCTCAGGTTACTGAAGCTTTCTTCCTAGAAAACTCGCATGTGTGGAGTGTTTGACTCCAGGTGAAACCAATTAGCGTTTGCCAGCAGAAAACAAAAAGGGTCCTGCTAAAATGCATTCAATCCCTTAAAGTCCATAGAGAATATCCAGAAAACACAAACACACACAGAGGCTGTAGCAAGATCTGGGATTGAGATAGCTACAAATCACCAGATAGTTTTGTATTCATCCAGCAGTATGTGGACAAATTGTTGTGGATTTCGGGTGAAATTTAACCAAAAATCACCGTGAAAGTGGTTTTGGAGAAAAGCACAATCTTTCTGTTCGTCAAATGTATCCAATGTCATGTTTACAGAAAGAAATATCATGTTTTCTCAGGTTACTGAAGCTTTCTTCCTAGAAAACTCAAATGTGTGGAGTGTTTGACTCCAGGTGAAACCAATTAGCGTTTGCCAGCAGAAAACAAAAAGGTCCTGCTGAAATGCATTCAAACCCTTAAAGTCCATAGAGAATATCCAGAAAACACAAACACACACAGAGGCTGTAGCAAGATCTGGGATTGAGATAGCTACAAATCACCAGATAGTTTTGTTTTCATCCAGGAGTATCTGGACAAATTGTTGTGGATTTCGGGTGAAATTTATCCAAAAATAACTGTGAAAGTGGTTTTGGAGAAAAGCACAATCTTCCTGTTCGGCAAATGTATCCAAAGTCATGTTTACAGAAAGAAATATCATGTTTTCTCAGGTTTCTGAAGCTTTCTTCCTAGAAAACTCGAATGTGTGGAGGATTTGCCTCCAGGTGTACCCAACAAGCATTTGCCAGCAGAAAACAAAAAGGGTCGTGCTAAAATGCATTCAAAACCTTAAAGTCCATAGAGAATATCCAGAAAACACAAACACACACAGAGGCTGTAGCAAGATTTGGGATTGAGATAGCTACAAATCACCAGATAGTTTTGTTTTCGCCCAGGAGTATCTGGACAAATTGTTGTGGATTTTGGGTGAAATTTAACCAAAAATCACCGTGAAAGTGGTTTTGGAGAAAAGCACAATCTTCCTGTTCGGCAAATGTATCCAATGTCATGTTTACAGAAAGACATATCATGTTTTCTCAGGTTTCTGAAGCTTTCTTCCTAGCAAACTCGAATGTGTGGAGTATTTGCCTCCAGGTGGAACCAATTAGCATTTGCCAGCAGAAAACAAAAAGGGTCCTGCTCAAATGCATTCAAAACCTTAAAGTCCATAGAGAATATCCAGAAAACACAAACACACACAGAGGCTGTAGCAAGATCTGGGATTGAGATAGCTACAAATCACCTGATAGATTTGTTTTCATCCAGGAGTATCTGGACAAATTGTTGTAGCTTTGAATTGAAATTTCACAAAACAATGACCGTGAAAGTGGTTTTGGAGGAAAGCACAATCTTCCTGTTCGGCAAATGTATCCAATGTCATGTTTACAGAAAGAAATATCATGTTTTCTCAGGTTTCTGAAGCTTTCTTCCTAGCAAACTCGAATGTGTGGAGTATTTGACTCCAGGTGGAACCAATTAGCGTTTGCCAGCAGAAAACAAAAAAGGGTCCTGCTAACATGCATTCCAAACCTTAAAGTCCATAGAGAATATCCAGAAAACACAAACAAACACAGAGGCTGTAGCAAGATCTGGGATTGAGATAGCTACAAATCACCAGATAGTTTTGTTTTCATCCAGGAGTATCTGGACAAATTGTTGTAGTTTTGCAGTGAAATTTAACCAAAAAATGACCGTGAAAGTGTTTTTGGAGAAAAGCACAATCTTCCTGTTCGGCAAATGTATCCAATGTCATGTTTACAGAAAGAAATATCATGTTTTCTCAGGTTTCTGAAGCTTTCTTCCTAGAAAACTCGAATGTGTGGAGTATTTGACTCCAGGTGTACCCAATAAGCATTTGCCAGCAGAAAACAAAAAGGGTCCTGCTCAAATGCATTCAAAACCTTAAAGTCCATAGAGAATATCCAGCAAACACAAACACACACAGAGGCAGTAGCAAGATCTGGGATTGAGATAGCTACAAATCACCAGATAGTTTTGTTTTCACCCAGGAGTATCCGGACAAATTGTTGTGGATTTTGGGTGAAATTTAACTAAAAATCACCGTGAAAGTGGTTTTGTAGAAAAGCACAATCTTCCTGTTCTGCAAATGTATCCAATGTCATGTTTACAGAAAGACATATCATGTTTTCTCAGGTTTCTGAAGCTTTCTTCCTAGAAAACTCGAATGTGTGGAGGATTTGCCTCCAGGTGTACCCAATAAGCATTTGCCAGCAGAAAACAAAAAGGGTCCTGCTAAAATGCATTCAAAACCTTAAAGTCCATAGAGAATATCCAGAAACACAAACACACACAGAGGCTGTAGCAAGATCTGGGATTGAGATAGCTACAAATCACCAGATAGTTTTGTTTTCTCCCAGGAGTATCTGGACAAATTGTTGTGGATTTTGGGTGAAATTTAACCAAAAAATCACCGTGAAAGTGGTTTTGGGGAAAAGCACAATCTTCCTGTTCGGCAAATGCATCCAATGTCATGTTTACAAATACAAATATCATGTTTTCTCAGGTTTCTGAAGCTTTCTTCCTAGAAAACTCGAATGTGTGGAGGATTTGACTCCAGGTGGAACCAATTAGCGTTTGCCAGCAGAAAACAAAAAGGGTCCTGCTCAAATGCATTGAAAACCTTAAAGTCCATAGAGAATATCCAGAAAATACAAACACACACAGAGGCTGTAGCAAGATCTGGGATTGAGATAGCTACAAATCACCAGATAGTTTTGTTTTCATCCAGGAGTATCTGGACAAATTGTTGTAGTTTTCAAGTGAAATTTCACAAAAAAATGACCGTGAAAGTGGTTTTGGAGAAAAGCACAATCTTCCTGTTCGGCAAATGTATCCAATGTCATGTTTACAGAAAGAAATATCATGTTTTCTCAGGTTTCTGAAGCTTTCTTCCTAGCAAACTCGAATGTGTGGAGTGTTTGACTCCAGGAGGAATCAATTAGCGTTTGCCAGCAGAAAACAAAAAAGGGTCCTGCTAACATGCATTCCAAACCTTAAAGTCCATAGAGAATATCCAGAAAACACAAACACACACAGAGGCTGTAGCAAGATCTGGGATTGAGATAGCTACAAATCACCACATAGTTTTGTTTTCATCCAGGAGTATCTGGACAAATTGTTGTAGTTTTGCAGTGAAATTTAACCAAAAAATGACCGTGAAAGTGGTTTTGGAGAAAACACAATCTTCCTGTTCAGCAAATGTATCCAATGTCATGTTTACAGAAAGAAATATCATGTTTTCTCAGGTTTCTGAAGCTTTCTTCCTAGAAAACTCGAATGTGTGGAGTATTTGACTCCAGGTGTACCCAATAAGCATTTGCCAGCAGAAAACAAAAAGGGTCCTGCTAAAATGCATTCAAAACCTTAAAGTCCATAGAGAATATCCAGCAAACACAAACACACACAGAGGCTGTAGCAAGATCTGGGATTGAGACAGCTACAAATCACCAGATAGTTTTGTTTTCTCCAAGGAGTATCTGGACAAATTGTTGTGGATTTTGGGTGAAATTTAACCAAAAATCACCGTGAAAGTGGTTTTGGAGAAAAGCACAATCTTCCTGTTCGGCAAATGTATCCAATGTCATGTTTACAGAAAGAAATATCATGTTTTCTCAGGTTTCTGAAGCTTTCTTCCTAGAAAACTCGAATGTGTGGAGGATTTGGCTCCAGGTGGAACCAATTAGCGTTTGCCAGCAGAAAACAAAAAGGGTCCTGCTCAAATGCATTCAAAACCTTAAAGTCCATAGAGAATATCCAGAAAACACAAACACACACAGAGGCTGTAGCAAGATCTGGGATAGAGATAGCTACAAATCACCAGATAGTTTTGTTTTCATCCAGGAGTATATGGAAAAATTGTTGTAGTTTTGAAGTGAAATTTAACCAAAAAATCACCGTAAAAGTGGATTTGGAGAAAAGAACAATCTTCCTGTTCTGCAAATGTATCCAATGTCATGTTTACAGAAAGAAATATCATGTTTTCTCAGGTTTCTGAAGCTTTCTTCCTAGAAAATTCGAATGTGTGGAGGATTTGACTCCAGGTGGAACCAATTAGCGTTTGCCAGCAGAAAACAAAAAGGGTCCTGCTCAAATGCATTCAAAAACTTAAAGTCCATAGAGAATATCCAGAAAACACAAACACACACAGAGGATGTAGCAAGATCTGGGATTGAGATAGCTACAAATCACCAGATAGTTTTGTTTTCATCCAGGAGTATCTGGACAAATTGTTGTAGTTTTGAAGTGAAATTTAACCAAAAAATCACCGTGAAAGTGGTTTTGGAGAAAAGCACAATCTTCCTGTTTGGCAAATGTATCCAATGTCATGTTTACAGAAAGAAATATGTTTTCTCAGGTTTCTGAAGCTTTCTTCCTAGAAAACTCGAATGACCTGGAGTCAAATCCTGCACACATTCGAGTTTTCTAGGCAGAAAGCATCAGAAACCTGAGAAAACATAATATTTGTATTTGTAAACATGACATTGGATGCATTTGCCGAACAGGAAGATTGTGCTTTTCTGCAAAACCACTTTCACGGTGATTTTTTGGTTAAATTTCACCTCAAATCTACAACAATTTGTCCAGAAACTCCTGGATGAAAACAAAACTATCTGGTGTGTTGTGGCTATCTCAATCCGATATCTTACTACAGCCTCTGTGTGTGTTTGTGTTTTTTAGACATTCTCTATGGACTTTACGGTTTTGAATGCAGTTTAGCATATAAGGTTTGTTTTTAGCTGCCAAACGCTAATTGGTTACACCTGGCGTCAAATCCGGCATACATTCGAGTTTTCTAGGAAGAAAGCTTCAGGACCTGAGAAAACATGATATTTCTTTCTGTAAACATGACATTGGATGCATTTACCGAACAGGAAGATTGTGCTTTTCCCCAAAACCACTTTCACCGTGATTTTTTGGTTAAATTTCACTTCAAAACTACAACGATTTGTCCAGATACTCCTGGATGAAAACAAAACTATCTGGTGTGTTGTGGCTATCTCAAGCACAGATCTTGCTATAGCCTCTGTGTTTGTTTGTGCTTTCTGGACATTCTCTATGGACATTACGGTTTTGAATGCTTTTTAGCATGTAAGGTTTTGTTTTTAGCTGGCAAACGCTAATTGGTTCCACCTGGAGTCAAATCCTCCACACATTCGAGTTTTCTAAGATGAAAGCTTCAGAAACCTGAGAAAATATGATATTTCTTTCTGTAAACATGACATTGGATGCACTTGCTGAACAGGAAGATTGTGCTATTCTCCAAAACCACTTTCACAGTGATTGTTTTAGTTAAATTTTACTTCAAAACTACAACAATTTGTCCAGATACTCCTGGATGAAAACAAAACTATCTGGTGATTTGTAGCTATCTCAATCCCAGATCTTGCTACAGCCTCTGTGTGTGTTTGTGTTTTCTGGACATTCTCTATGGACATTACGGTTTTGAATGCATTTTAGCATGTAAGGTTTTGTTTTTAGCTGCCAAACGCTAATTGGTTCCACCTGGAGTCAAATCCTCCACACATTCGAGTTTTCTAGGAAGAAAGCTTCGGAAACCTGAGAAAACACGATATTTCTTTCTGTAAACATGACATTGGATGCATTTGCCGAACAGGAAGAATGTGCTTTTCTCCAAAACCACTTTCAGCGTGATTTTGGTTAAATTTCACTTCAAAAGTACAACAATTTGTCCAGATATTCCTGGATGAAAACAAAATTATCTGGTGTGTTGTGGCTATCTCAATCCGATATCTTGCTACAGCCTCTGTGTGTGTTTGTGTTTTCTGGACATTCTCTATGGGCTTTACAGTTTTGAATGCATTTTAGCATGTAAGATTTTGTTTTTAGCTGCCAAACGCTAATTGGTTCCACCTGGAGTCAAATCCTCCACACATTCGAGTTTTCTAGGCAGAAAGCATCAGAAACCTGAGAAAACATGATATTTCTTTCTGTAAACATGACATTGGATGCATTTGCTGAACAGGAAGATTGTGCTTTTCTGCAAAACCACTTTCACGGTGATTTTTTGGTTAAATTTCACTTCAAATCTAAAACAATTTGTCCAGAAACTCCTGGATGAAAACAAAACTATCTGGTGTGTTGTGGCTATCTCAATCCGATATCTTGCTACAGCCTCTGTGTGTGTTTGTGTTTTTTAGACATTCTCTATGGACTTTACGGTTTTGAATGCATTGTAGCATGTAAGGTTTGTTTTTAGCTGCCAAACGCTAATTGGTTCCACCTGGAGTGAAATCATCCACACATTCGAGTTTTCTAGGAAGAAAGTTTCAGAAATCTGAGAAAACATGATATTTCTTTCTGTAAACATGACATTGGATGCATTTGCCGAACAGGAAGATTGTGCTATTCTCCAAAAGCACTTTCACAGTGATTTTTTGGATAAATTTCAATTCAAATCTACAACAATTTGTCCAGATACTCCTGGATTAAAATAAAACTATCTGGTGATTTTTAGCTATCTCAATCCCAGATCTTGCTACAGCCTCTGTGTTTGTTTGTGTTTTCTGGACATTCTCTATGGACTTTACAGATTTGAATGCATTTTCGCATGTAAATTTTTGTTTTTAGCTGCCAAACCCTAATTGGTTCCACCTGGTGTCAAATCCGGCATACATTCGAGTTTTCTAGGAAGAAAGCTTCAGGACCTGAGAAAACATGATATTTCTTTCTGTAAACATGACATTGGATGCATTTGCCGAACAGGAAGATTGTGCTTTTCCCCAAAACCACTTTCACGGTGATTTTTTGGTTAAATTTCACTTCAAAACTACAACAATTTGTCCAGATACTCCTGGATGAAAACAAAACTATCTGGTGTGTTCTGGCTATCTCAAGCACAGATCTTGCTATAGCCTCTGTGTTTGTTTGTGCTTTCTGGACATTCTCTTTGGACATTACGGTTTTGAATGCATTTTAGCATGTAAGGTTTTGTTTTCAGCTGCCAAACGAAAAGTGGTTCCACCTGGAGTCAAATCCTAGACACATTCGAGTTTTCTTAGATGAAAGCTTCAGAAACCTGAGAAAATATGATATTTGTATTTGTAAGCATGACATTGGATGCATTTGCTGAATAGGAAGATTGTGCTATTCTCCAAAACCACTTTCACAGTGATTGTTTTAGTTAAATTTTACTTCAAAACTACAACAAATTGTCCAGAAACTCCTGGATGAAAACAAAATTATCTGGTGATTTTTAGCTATCTCAATCCCAGATCTTGCTACAGCCTCTGTGTGTGTTTCTGTTTTCTGGACATTCTCTATGGACTTTACAGTTTTGAATGCATTTTAGCAGGACTCTATTTGTTTTCTGCTGGCAAACGCTAATTGGTTCCACCTGGAGTCAAATCCTCCACACATTCGAGTTTTCTAGGCAGAAAGTTCCAGAAACCTGAGAAAACATGATATTTCTTTCTGTAAACATGACATTGGATGCATTTGCCGAACAGGAAGATTGTGCTTTTCTCCAAAACCACTTTCACGGTGATTTTTTGGTTAAATTTCACTTAAAAACTACAACAATTTGTCCAGATACTCCTGGATGAAAATAAAGATATCTGGTGATTTTTAGCTATCTCAATCCCAGATCTTGCTACAGCCTCTGTGTTTGTTTGTGTTTTCTGGACATTCTCTATGGACTTTACAGTTTTGAATGCATTTTAGCATGTAAATTTTTGTTTTTAGCTGCCAAACACTAATTGGTTCCACCTGGAGTCAAATCCTGCACACATTCGAGTTTTCTAGGCAGAAAGCATCAGAAACCTGAGAAAACATGATATTTCTTTCTGTAAACATGACATTGGATGCATTTGCCGAACAGGAAGATTGTGCTTTTCTGCAAAACCACTTTCACGGTGATTTTTTGGATAAATTTCTCTTCAAATCTACAACAAATTGTCCAGAAACTCCTGGATGAAAACAAAACTATCTGGTGTGTTGTGGCTATCTCAATCCGATATCTTACTACAGCCTCTGTGTGTGTTTGTGTTTTCTGGACATTCTCTATGGACTTTACGGTTTTGAATGCATTTTAGCATGTAAGGTTTTGTTTTTAGCTGCCAAACGCTAATTAGTTCCACCTGGAGTCAAATCATCCACACATTCGAGTTTTCTAGGAAGAAAGCTTCAGAAACCTGAGAAAACATGATATTTGTATTTGTAAACATGAAATTGCATGCATCTGCCGAACAGGAAGATTGTGCTTTTCTCCAAAACCACTTTCACAGTGATTGTTTTAGTTAAATTTTACTTCAAAACTACAACAATTGTCCAGATACTCCTGGATGAAAACAAAACTATCTGGTGATTTTTAGCTATCTAAATCCCAGATCTTGCTACAGCCTCTGTGTGTGTTTGTGTTTTCTGGAATTCTCTATGGACTTTACGGTTTTGAATGCATTTTAGCAGGACCCTTTTTGTTTTCTGCTGGCAAACGCTAATTGGTTCCACCTGGAGTCAAATCCTCCACACATTCGAGTTTTCTAGGAAGAAAGCTTCAGAAACCTGTGAAAACATGATATTTCTTTCTGTAAACATGGCATTGGATGCATTTGCCAAACAGGAAGATTGTGCTTTTCTCCAAAACCACTTTCACGGTGATTTTTTGGTTAAATTTCACTTCAAAACAACAACAATTTGTCCAGATACTCCTGGATGAAAACTAAGATATCTGGTGATTTTTAGCTATCTCAATCCCAGATCTTGCTACAGCCTCTGTGTTTGTTTGTGTTTTCTGGACATTCTCTATGGACTTTAAGGTTTTGAATGCATTTTAGCAGGACTCTATTTGTTTTCTGCTGGCAAACGCTAATTGGTTCCACCTGGAGTCAAATCCTCCACACATTCGAGTTTTCTAGGAAGAAAGCTTCAGAAACCTGAGAAAACATGATATTTCTTTCTGTAAACATGACATTGGATGCATTTGCCGAACAGGAAGATTGTGCTTTTCTCCAAAACCACTTTCACGGTGATTTTTTGGTTAAATTTTACTTCAAACTACAACAATTTGTCCAGATACTCCTGGATGAAAACAAAACTATCTGGTGTGTTGTGGTTATCTCAATCCCAGATCTTGCTACTGCCTCGGTGTGTTTGTGTTTTCTGGACATTTTCTATGGACTTTACCGTTTTGAATGCATTTTAGCATGTAAGGGTTTGTTTTTAGCTGCCAAATGCTAATTGGTTCCACCTGGAGTCAAATCCTCCACACATTCGAGTTTTCTAGGCAGAAAGCTTCAGAAACCTGAGAAAACATGATATTTGCATTTTTAAACATGACATTGGATGCATTTGCCGAACAGGAATATTGTGCTTTTCTCCAAAACCACTTTCAGAGTGATTTTTTGGTTACATTTCACCCGAAATCCACAAAAATTTTTCCAGATACTCCTGGATGAAAACAAAACTATCTGGTGATTTTTAGCTATCTCAATCCAAGATCTTGCTACAGCCTCTGTGTTTGTTTGTGCTTTCTGGACATTCTCTATGGACATTACGGTTTTGAATGCCTTTTAGCATGTAAGGTTTTGTTTTTAGCTGCCAAACGCTAATTGGTTCCACCTGTAGTCAAATCCTCCACACATTCGAGTTTTCTAAGATGAAAGCTTCAGAAACCTGAAAAAATATCATATTTGTATTTGTAAACATGACATTGGATGCATTTGCAAAACAGGAAGATTGTGCTTTTCTCCAAAACCACTTTCACAGTGATTGTTTTAGTTAAATTTTACTTCAAAACTACAACAATTGTCCAGATACTCCTGGATGAAAACAAAACTATCTGGTGATTTTTAGCTATCTCAATCCCAGATCTTGCTACAGCCTCTGTGTGTGTTTGTGTTTTCTGGACATTCTCTATGGACTTTACGGTTTTGAATGCATTTTAGCAGGACCCTTTTTGTTTTCTGCTGGCAAACGCTAATTGGTTCCACCTGGAGTCAAATCCTCCACACATTCGAGTTTTCCAAGAAGAAAGCGTCAGAAACCTGAGAAAACATGATATTTCTTTCTGTAAACCTCACATTGGATGCATTTGCCAAACAGGAACATTGTGCTTTTCTACAAAACCACTTTCAGGGTGATTTTTTGTTAAATTTCACTTCAAAAGTACAACAATTTGTCCAGATATTCCTGGATGAAAACAAAACTATCTGTTTTGTTGTGGCTATCTCAATCCGATATCTTGCTACAGCCTCTGTGTGTGTTTGTGTTTTTTAGACATTCTCTATGGACTTTACGGTTTTCAATGCATTTTAGCATGTAAGGTTTGTTTTTAGCTGCCAAACGCTAATTGGTTCCACCTGGAGTCAAATCATCCACACATTCGAGTTTTCTAGGAAGAAAGCTTCAGAAACCTGAGAAAACATGATATTTCTTTCTGTAAACATGACATTGGATGCATTTGCCAAACAGGAAGATTGTGCTTTTCTCCAAAACCACTTTCACGGTGATTTTTTGGTTAAATTTCACTTCAAAACTACAACAATTTGTCCAGATACTCCTGGATGAAAATAAAGATATCTGGTGATTTTTAGCTATCTCAATCCCAGATCTTGCTACAGCCTCTGTGTTTGTTTGTGTTTTCTGGACATTCTCTATGGACTTTACAGTTTTGAATGCATTTTAGCATGTAAATTTTTGTTTTTAGCTGCCAAACACTAATTGGTTCCACCTGGAGTCAAATCCTGCACACATTCGAGTTTTCTAGGCAGAAAGCATCAGAAACCTGAGAAAACATGATATTTCTTTCTGTAAACATGACATTGGATGCATTTGCCGAACAGGAAGATTGTGCTTTTCTGCAAAACCACTTTCACGGTGATTTTTTGGATAAATTTCTCTTCAAATCTACAACAAATTGTCCAGAAACTCCTGGATGAAAACAAAACTATCTGGTGTGTTGTGGCTATCTCAATCCGATATCTTACTACAGCCTCTGTGTGTGTTTGTGTTTTCTGGACATTCTCTATGGACTTTACGGTTTTGAATGCATTTTAGCATGTAAGGTTTTGTTTTTAGCTGCCAAACGCTAATTAGTTCCACCTGGAGTCAAATCATCCACACATTCGAGTTTTCTAGGAAGAAAGCTTCAGAAACCTGAGAAAACATGATATTTGTATTTGTAAACATGAAATTGCATGCATCTGCCGAACAGGAAGATTGTGCTTTTCTCCAAAACCACTTTCACAGTGATTGTTTTAGTTAAATTTTACTTCAAAACTACAACAATTGTCCAGATACTCCTGGATGAAAACAAAACTATCTGGTGATTTTTAGCTATCTAAATCCCAGATCTTGCTACAGCCTCTGTGTGTGTTTGTGTTTTCTGGAATTCTCTATGGACTTTACGGTTTTGAATGCATTTTAGCAGGACCCTTTTTGTTTTCTGCTGGCAAACGCTAATTGGTTCCACCTGGAGTCAAATCCTCCACACATTCGAGTTTTCTAGGAAGAAAGCTTCAGAAACCTGTGAAAACATGATATTTCTTTCTGTAAACATGGCATTGGATGCATTTGCCAAACAGGAAGATTGTGCTTTTCTCCAAAACCACTTTCACGGTGATTTTTTGGTTAAATTTCACTTCAAAACAACAACAATTTGTCCAGATACTCCTGGATGAAAACTAAGATATCTGGTGATTTTTAGCTATCTCAATCCCAGATCTTGCTACAGCCTCTGTGTTTGTTTGTGTTTTCTGGACATTCTCTATGGACTTTAAGGTTTTGAATGCATTTTAGCAGGACTCTATTTGTTTTCTGCTGGCAAACGCTAATTGGTTCCACCTGGAGTCAAATCCTCCACACATTCGAGTTTTCTAGGAAGAAAGCTTCAGAAACCTGAGAAAACATGATATTTCTTTCTGTAAACATGACATTGGATGCATTTGCCGAACAGGAAGATTGTGCTTTTCTCCAAAACCACTTTCACGGTGATTTTTTGGTTAAATTTTACTTCAAACTACAACAATTTGTCCAGATACTCCTGGATGAAAACAAAACTATCTGGTGTGTTGTGGCTATCTCAATCCCAGATCTTGCTACTGCCTCGGTGTGTTTGTGTTTTCTGGACATTTTCTATGGACTTTACCGTTTTGAATGCATTTTAGCATGTAAGGGTTTGTTTTTAGCTGCCAAATGCTAATTGGTTCCACCTGGAGTCAAATCCTCCACACATTCGAGTTTTCTAGGCAGAAAGCTTCAGAAACCTGAGAAAACATGATATTTGCATTTTTAAACATGACATTGGATGCATTTGCCGAACAGGAATATTGTGCTTTTCTCCAAAACCACTTTCAGAGTGATTTTTTGGTTACATTTCACCCGAAATCCACAAAAATTTTTCCAGATACTCCTGGATGAAAACAAAACTATCTGGTGATTTTTAGCTATCTCAATCCAAGATCTTGCTACAGCCTCTGTGTTTGTTTGTGCTTTCTGGACATTCTCTATGGACATTACGGTTTTGAATGCCTTTTAGCATGTAAGGTTTTGTTTTTAGCTGCCAAACGCTAATTGGTTCCACCTGTAGTCAAATCCTCCACACATTCGAGTTTTCTAAGATGAAAGCTTCAGAAACCTGAAAAAATATCATATTTGTATTTGTAAACATGACATTGGATGCATTTGCAAAACAGGAAGATTGTGCTTTTCTCCAAAACCACTTTCACAGTGATTGTTTTAGTTAAATTTTACTTCAAAACTACAACAATTGTCCAGATACTCCTGGATGAAAACAAAACTATCTGGTGATTTTTAGCTATCTCAATCCCAGATCTTGCTACAGCCTCTGTGTGTGTTTGTGTTTTCTGGACATTCTCTATGGACTTTACGGTTTTGAATGCATTTTAGCAGGACCCTTTTTGTTTTCTGCTGGCAAACGCTAATTGGTTCCACCTGGAGTCAAATCCTCCACACATTCGAGTTTTCCAAGAAGAAAGCGTCAGAAACCTGAGAAAACATGATATTTCTTTCTGTAAACCTCACATTGGATGCATTTGCCAAACAGGAACATTGTGCTTTTCTACAAAACCACTTTCAGGGTGATTTTTTGTTAAATTTCACTTCAAAAGTACAACAATTTGTCCAGATATTCCTGGATGAAAACAAAACTATCTGTTTTGTTGTGGCTATCTCAATCCGATATCTTGCTACAGCCTCTGTGTGTGTTTGTGTTTTTTAGACATTCTCTATGGACTTTACGGTTTTCAATGCATTTTAGCATGTAAGGTTTGTTTTTAGCTGCCAAACGCTAATTGGTTCCACCTGGAGTCAAATCATCCACACATTCGAGTTTTCTAGGAAGAAAGCTTCAGAAACCTGAGAAAACATGATATTTCTTTCTGTAAACATGACATTGGATGCATTTGCCGAACAGGAAGATTGTGCTTTTCTGCAAAACCACTTTCACGGTGATTTTTTGGATAAATTTCACTTCAAATCTACAACAAATTGTCCAGAAACTCCTGGATGAAAACAAAACTATCTGGTGTGTTGTGACTATCTCAATCCGATATCTTACTACAGCCTCTGTGTGTGTTTGTGTTTTCTGGACATACCCCATGGACTTTACAGTTTTGAATGCATTTTAGCATGTAAATTTTTGTTTTTAGCTGCCAAACACTAATTGGTTCCACCTGGAGTCAAATCTGGCATACATTCGAGTTTTCTAGGAAGAAAGCTTCTGGACCTGAGAAAACATGATATTTGTATTTGTAAACATGACATTGGATGCATTTGCCGAACAGGAAGATTGTGCTTTTCCCCAAAACCACTTTCACGGTGATTTTTTGGTTAAATTTCACTTCAAAACTACAACAATTTGTCCAGATACTCCTGGATGAAAACAAAACTATCTGGTGTGTTCTGGCTATCTCAATCACAGATCTTGCTATAGCCTCTGTGTTTGTTTGTGCTTTCTGGACATTCTCTATGGACATTACGGTTTTGAATGCAATTTAGCATGTAAGGTTTTGTTTTTAGCTGCCAAACGCTAATTGGTTCCACCTGGAGTCAAATCATCCACACATTCGAGTTTTCTAAGATGAAAGCTTCAGAAACCTGAGAAAATATCATATTTGTATTTGTAAACATGACATTTGATGCATTTCCTGAACAGGAAGATTGTGCTATTCTCGAAAACCACTTTCACAGTGATTGTTTTAGTTAAATTTTACTTCAAAACTACAACAATTGTCCAGATACTCCTGGATGAAAACAAAACTATCTGGTGATTTTTAGCTATCTCAATCCAAGATCTTGCTACAGCCTCTGTGTGCGTTTGTGTTTTCTGGACATTCTCTATGGACTTTACGGTTTTGAATGCATTTTAGCAGGACTCTATTTGTTTTCTGCTGGCAAACGCTAATTGGTTCCACCTGGAGTCAAATCCGGCATACATTCGAGTTTTCTAAGAAAGCTTCAGAAACCTGAGAAAATATGATATTTCTTTCTGTAAACATGACATTGGATGCATTTGCCAAGCAAGAAGATTGTGCTTTTCTCCAAAACCACTTTCACGGTGATTTTTGGTTGAATTTCACTTCAAAACTACAACAATTTGTCCAGATACTCCTGGATGAAAACAAAGATATCTGGTGATTTTTAGCTATCTCAATCCCAGATCTTGCTACAGCCTCTGTGTGTGTTTGTGTTTTCTGGACATTCTCTATGGACTTTAAGGTTTTGAATGCATTCTAGCATGTAAGTTTTTGTTTTCAGCTGCCAAACGCTAATTGGTTCCACCTGGAGTCAAATCCTCCACACATTCGAGTTTTCTAGGAAGAAAGCTTCAGAAACCTGTGAAAACATGATATTTCTTTCTGTAAACATGGCATTGGATGCATTTGCCAAACAGGAAGATTGTGCTTTTCTCCAAAACCACTTTCACAGTGATTGTTTTAGTTAAATTTCACTTCAAAACTACAACAATTTGTCCAGATACTCCTGGATGAAAACTAAGATATCTGGTGATTTTTAGCTATCTCAATCCCAGATCTTGCTACAGCCTCTGTGTGTGTTTGTGTTTTTTAGACATTCTCTATGGACTTTACGGTTTTGAATGCATTGTAGCATGTAAGGTTTGTTTTTAGCTGCCAAACGCTAATTGGTTCCACCTGGAGTGAAATCATCCACACATTCGAGTTTTCTAGGAAGAAAGTTTCAGAAATCTGAGAAAACATGATATTTCTTTCTGTAAACATGACATTGGATGCATTTGCCGAACAGGAAGATTGTGCTATTCTCCAAAAGCACTTTCACAGTGATTTTTTGGATAAATTTCACTTCAAATCTACAACAATTTGTCCAGATACTCCTGGATTAAAATAAAACTATCTGGTGATTTTTAGCTATCTCAATCCCAGATCTTGCTACAGCCTCTGTGTTTGTTTGTGTTTTCTGGACATTCTCTATGGACTTTACAGATTTGAATGCATTTTCGCATGTAAATTTTTGTTTTTAGCTGCCAAACCCTAATTGGTTCCACCTGGTGTCAAATCCGGCATACATTCGAGTTTTCTAGGAAGAAAGCTTCAGGACCTGAGAAAACATGATATTTCTTTCTGTAAACATGACATTGGATGCATTTGCCGAACAGGAAGATTGTGCTTTTCCCCAAAACCACTTTCACGGTGATTTTTTGGTTAAATTTCACTTCAAAACTACAACAATTTGTCCAGATACTCCTGGATGAAAACAAAACTATCTGGTGTGTTCTGGCTATCTCAAGCACAGATCTTGCTATAGCCTCTGTGTGTGTTTGTGCTTTCTGGACATTCTCTTTGGACATTACGGTTTTGAATGCATTTTAGCATGTAGGGTTTGTTTTCAGCTGCCAAACGAAAAGTGGTTCCACCTGGAGTCAAATCCAAGACACATTCGAGTTTTCTTAGATGAAAGCTTCAGAAACCTGAGAAAATATGATATTTGTATTTGTAAGTATGACATTGGATGCATTTGCTGAATAGGAAGATTGTGCTATTCTCCAAAACCACTTTCACAGTGATTGTTTTAGTTAAATTTTACTTCAAAACTACAACAAATTGTCCAGAAACTCCTGGATGAAAACAAAACTATCTGGTGATTTTTAGCTATCTCAATCCCAGATCTTGCTACAGCCTCTGTGTGTGTTTCTGTTTTCTGGACATTCTCTATGGACTTTACAGTTTTGAATGCATTTTAGCAGGACTCTATTTGTTTTCTGCTGGCAAACGCTAATTGGTTCCACCTGGAGTCAAATCCTCCACACATTCGAGTTTTCTAGGCAGAAAGTTCCAGAAACCTGAGAAAACATGATATTTCTTTCTGTAAACATGACATTGGATGCATTTGCAGAACAGGAAGATTGTGCTTTTCTCCAAAACCACTTTCAGGGTGATTTTTTGGTTAAATTTCACTTCAAAACTACAACAATTTGTCCAGATACTCCTGGATGAAAATAAAGATATCTGGTGATTTTTAGCTATCTCAATCCCAGATCTTGCTACAGCCTCTGTGTTTGTTTGTGTTTTCTGGACATTCTCTATGGACTTTACAGTTTTGAATGCATTTTAGCATGTAAATTTTTGTTTTTAGCTGCCAAACACTAATTGGTTCCACCTGGAGTCAAATCCTGCACACATTCGAGTTTTCTAGGCAGAAAGCATCAGAAACCTGAGAAAACATGATATTTCTTTCTGTAAACATGACATTGGATGCATTTGCCGAATAGGAAGATTGTGCTTTTCTGCAAAACCACTTTCACGGTGATTTTTTGGATAAATTTCTCTTCAAATCTACAACAAATTGTCCAGAAACTCCTGGATGAAAACAAAACTATCTGGTGTGTTGTGGCTATCTCAATCCGATATCTTACTACAGCCTCTGTGTGTGTTTGTGTTTTCTGGACATTCTCTATGGACTTTACGGTTTTGAATGCATTTTAGCATGTAAGGTTTTGTTTTTAGCTGCCAAACGCTAATTGGTTCCACCTGGAGTCAAATCATCCACACATTCGAGTTTTCTAGGAAGAAAGCTTCAGAAACCTGAGAAAACATGATATTTGTATTTGTAAACATGAAATTGCATGCATCTGCCGAACAGGAAGATTGTGCTTTTCTCCAAAACCATTTTCACAGTGATTGTTTTAGTTAAATTTTACTTCAAAACTACAACAATTGTCCAGATACTCCTGGATGAAAACAAAACTATCTGGTGATTTTTAGCTATCTAAACCCCAGATCTTGCTACAGCCTCTGTGTGTGTTTGTGTTTTCTGGAATTCTCTATGGACTTTACGGTTTTGAATGCATTTTAGCAGGACCCTTTTTGTTTTCTGCTGGCAAACGCTAATTGGTTCCACCTGGAGTCAAATCCTCCACACATTCGAGTTTTCTAGGAAGAAAGCTTCAGAAACCTGTGAAAACATGATATTTCTTTCTGTAAACATGGCATTGGATGCATTTGCCAAACAGGAAGATTGTGCTTTTCTCCAAAACCACTTTCACGGTGATTTTTTGGTTAAATTTCACTTCAAAACAACAACAATTTGTCCAGATACTCCTGGATGAAAACTAAGATATCTGGTGATTTTTAGCTATCTCAATCCCAGATCTTGCTACAGCCTCTGTGTTTGTTTGTGTTTTCTGGACATTCTCTATGGACTTTAAGGTTTTGAATGCATTTTAGCAGGACTCTATTTGTTTTCTGCTGGCAAACGCTAATTGGTTCCACCTGGAGTCAAATCCTCTACACATTCGAGTTTTCTAGGAAGAAAGCTTCATAAACCTGAGAAAACATGATATTTCTTTCTGTAAACATGACATTGGATGCATTTGCCGAACAGGAAGATTGTGCTTTTCTCCAAAACCACTTTCACGGTGATTTTTTGGTTAAATTTTACTTCAAACTACAACAATTTGTCCAGATACTCCTGGATGAAAACAAAACTATCTGGTGTGTTGTGGCTATCTCAATCCCAGATCTTGATACAGCCTCTGTGTTTGTTTGTGTTTTCTGGACATTCTCTATGGACTTTACCGTTTTGAATGCATTTTAGCATGTAAGGGTTTGTTTTTAGCTGCCAAATGCTAATTGGTTCCACCTGGAGTCAAATCCTCCACACATTCGAGTTTTCTAGGCAGAAAGCTTCAGAAACCTGAGAAAACATGATATTTGCATTTTTAAACATGACATTGGATGCATTTGCCGAACAGGAATATTGTGCTTTTCTCCAAAACCACTTTCAGAGTGATTTTTTCGTTACATTTCACCCGAAATCCACAAAAATTTTTCCAGATACTCCTGGATGAAAACAAAACTATCTGGTGATTTTTAGCTATCTCAATCCAAGATCTTGCTACAGCCTCTGTGTTTGTTTGTGCTTTCTGGACATTCTCTATGGACATTACGGTTTTGAATGCCTTTTAGCATGTAAGGTTTTGTTTTTAGCTGCCAAACGCTAATTGGTTCCACCTGTAGTCAAATCCTCCACACATTCGAGTTTTCTAAGACGAAAGCTTCAGAAACCTGAAAAAATATCATATTTGTATTTGTAAACATGACATTGGATGCATTTGCAAAACAGGAAGATTGTGCTTTTCTCCAAAACCACTTTCACAGTGATTGTTTTAGTTAAATTTTACTTCAAAACTACAACAATTGTCCAGATACTCCTGGATGAAAACAAAACTATCTGGTGATTTTTAGCTATCTCAATCCCAGATCTTGCTACAGCCTCTGTGTGTGTTTGTGTTTTCTGGACATTCTCTATGGACTTTACGGTTTTGAATGCATTTTAGCAGGACCCTTTTTGTTTTCTGCTGGCAAACGCTAATTGGTTCCACCTGGAGTCAAATCCTCCACACATTCGAGTTTTCCAAGAAGAAAGCGTCAGAAACCTGAGAAAACATGATATTTCTTTCTGTAAACCTGACATTGGATGCATTTGCCAAACAGGAACATTGTGCTTTTCTACAAAACCACTTTCAGGGTGATTTTTTGTTAAATTTCACTTCAAAAGTACAACAATTTGTCCAGATATTCCTGGATGAAAACAAAACTATCTGTTTTGTTGTGGCTATCTCAATCCGATATCTTGCTACAGCCTCTGTGTGTGTTTGTGTTTTTTAGACATTCTCTATGGACTTTACGGTTTTCAATGCATTTTAGCATGTAAGGTTTGTTTTTAGCTGCCAAACGCTAATTGGTTCCACCTGGAGTCAAATCCGCCACACATTCGAGTTTTCTAGGAAGAAAGCTTCAGAAACCTGAGAAAACATGATATTTCTTTCTGTAAACATGACATTGGATGCATTTGCCGAACAAGAAGATTGTGCTTTTCTGCAAAACCACTTTCACGGTGATTTTTTGGATAAATTTCACTTCAAATCTACAACAAATTGTCCAGAAACTCCTGGATGAAAACAAAACTATCTGGTGTGTTGTGACTATCTCAATCCGATATCTTACTACAGCCTCTGTGTGTGTTTGTGTTTTCTGGACATACCCCATGGACTTTACAGTTTTGAATGCATTTTAGCATGTAAGTTTTTGTTTTTAGCTGCCAAACACTAATTGGTTCCACCTGGAGTCAAATCTGGCATACATTCGAGTTTTCTAGGAAGAAAGCTTCTGGACCTGAGAAAACATGATATTTGTATTTGTAAACATGACATTGGATGCATTTGCCGAACAGGAAGATTGTGCTTTTCCCCAAAACCACTTTCACGGTGATTTTTTGGTTAAATTTCACTTCAAAACTACAACAATTTGTCCAGATACTCCTGGATGAAAACAAAACTATCTGGTGTGTTCTGGCTATCTCAATCACAGATCTTGCTATAGCCTCTGTGTTTGTTTGTGCTTTCTGGACATTCTCTATGGACATTACGGTTTTGAATGCAATTTAGCATGTAAGTTTTTGTTTTCAGCTGCCAAACGCTAATTGGTTCCACCTGGAGTCAAATCATCCACACATTCGAGTTTTCTAAGATGAAAGCTTCAGAAACCTGAGAAAATATCATATTTGTATTTGTAAACATGACATTTGATGCATTTCCTGAACAGGAAGATTGTGCTATTCTCGAAAACCACTTTCACAGTGATTGTTTTAGTTAAATTTTACTTCAAAACTACAACAATTGTCCAGATACTCCTGGATGAAAACAAAACTATCTGGTGATTTTTAGCTATCTCAATCCAAGATCTTGCTACAGCCTCTGTGTGCGTTTGTGTTTTCTGGACATTCTCTATGGACTTTACGGTTTTGAATGCATTTTAGCAGGACTCTATTTGTTTTCTGCTGGCAAACGCTAATTGGTTCCACCTGGAGTCAAATCCGGCATACATTCGAGTTTTCTAGGTAGAAAGCTTCAGAAACCTGAGAAAATATGATATTTCTTTCTGTAAACATGACATTGGATGCATTTGCCAAGCAAGAAGATTGTGCTTTTCTCCAAAACCACTTTCACGGTGATTTTTGGTTGAATTTCACTTCAAAACTACAACAATTTGTCCAGATACTCCTGGATGAAAACAAAGATATCTGGTGATTTTTAGCTATCTCAATCCCAGATCTTGCTACAGCCTCTGTGTGTTTTTGTGTTTTCTGGACATTCTCTATGGACTTTAAGGTTTTGAATGCATTCTAGCATGTAAGTTTTTGTTTTCAGCTGCCAAACGCTAATTGGTTCCACCTGGAGTCAAATCCTCCACACATTCGAGTTTTCTAGGAAGAAAGCTTCAGAAACCTGTGAAAACATGATATTTCTTTCTGTAAACATGGCATTGGATGCATTTGCCAAACAGGAAGATTGTGCTTTTCTCCAAAACCACTTTCACGGTGATTTTTTGGTTAAATTTCACTTCAAAACTACAACAATTTGTCCAGATACTCCTGGATTAAAACTAAGATATCTGGTGATTTTTAGCTATCTCAATCCCAGATCTTGCTACAGCCTCTGTGTTTGTTTGTGTTTTCTGGACATTCTCTATGGACTTTAAGGTTTTGAATGCATTTTAGCAGGACTCTATTTGTTTTCTGCTGGCAAACGCTAATTGGTTCCACCTGGAGTCAAATCCACCTCACATTCGAGTTTTCTAGGAAGAAAGCTTCAGAAACCTGAGAAAACATGATATTTCTTTCTGTAAACATGACATTGGATGCATTTCCCGAACAGGAAGATTGTGCTTTTCTCCAAAACCACTTTCACGGTGATTTTTGGTTAAACTTTACTTCAAACTACAACAATTTGTCCAGATACTCCTGGATGAAAACAATACTATCTGGTGTGTTGTGGTTATCTCAATCCCAGATCTTGCTACTGCCTCGGTGTGTTTGTGTTTTCTGGACATTTTCTATGGACTTTACCGTTTTGAATGCATTTTAGCATGTAAGGGTTTGTTTTTAGCTGCCAAATGCTAATTGGTTCCACCTGGAGTCAAATCCTCCACACATTCGAGTTTTCTAGGCAGAAAGCTTCAGAAACCTGAGAAAACATGATATTTGCATTTTTAAACATGACATTGGATGCATTTGCCGAACAGGAATATTGTGCTTTTCTCCAAAACAACTTTCAGAGTGATTTTTTGGTTACATTTCAACCGAAATCCACAAAAATTTTTCCAGATACTCCTGGATGAAAACAAAACTATCTGGTGATTTTTAGCTATCTCAATCCAAGATCTTGCTACAGCCTCTGTGTGCGTTTGTGTTTTCTGGACATTCTCTATGGACTTTACGGTTTTGAATGCATTTTAGCATGTAAGTTTTTGTTTTCAGCTGGCAAACGCTAATTGGTTCCACCTGGAGTCAAATCCTCCTCACATTCGAGTTTTCCAGGAAGAAAGCTTCAGAAACCTGAGAAAAGATGATATTTGTATTTGTAAACATGACATTGGATTCATTTGCTGAACAGAAAAATTGTGCTTTTCTCCAAAACCACTTTCACGGTGATTTTTTGGTTAAATTTTACTTCAAAACTACAACAATTTGTCCAGATACTCCTGGACGAAAACAAAGATATCTGGTGATTTTTAGCTATCTCAATCCCAGATCTTGCTACAGCCTCTGTGTGTGTTTGTGTTTTGTGGACATTCTCTATGGACTTTACGGTTTTGAATGCATTTTAGCAGGACTCTATTTGTTTTCTGCTGGCAAACACTAATTGTTTCCACCTGGAGTCAAATCCTCCACACATTCGAGTTTTCTAGGAAGAAAGCTTCAGAAACCTGAGAAAACATGATGTTTCTTTCTGTAAACATGACATTGGATGCATTTCCCGAACAGGAAGATTGTGCTTTTCTCCAAAACCACTTTCACGGTGATTTTTTGGTTAAATTTCACTTCAAAGTACAACAATTTGTCCAGATACTCCTGGATGAAAACAAAACTATCTCTAGTGTTATGGCAATCTCAGTACCAGATCTTGCTACAGCCTCTGTGTGTGTTTGTGTTTTCTGTACATTCTCTATGGACTTTACGGTTTTGAATGCATTTTAGCATGTAAGGTTTTGCTTTTAGCTGCCAAATGCTAATTGGTTCCACCTGGAGGCAAATCCGCCACACATTGTAGTTTTCTAGGCAGGAAGCTTCAGAATCCTGAGAAAACATGATATTTGTATTTGTAAACATGACGTTGGATGCATTTGCCGAACAAGAAGATTGTGATTTTCTCCAAAACCACTTTCACGGTGATTTTTTGGTTAAATTTCAGTTCAAAACTGCAACAAATTTTCCAGATACTCCTGGATGAAAACAAAACTATCTGGTGTGTTGTGGCTATCTCAATCCCAGATCTTGCTACAGCCTCTGTGTGTGTTTGTGTTTTCTGGACATTCTCTATGGACTTTACGGTGTTGAATGCATTTTAGCATGTAAGTTTTTTTTTTTTTTTTGTTACTTTTTAAAAAGATTTATTTATTTGAAAGTCAGGTTACACAGAGAGAGGAGAGGCAGAGAGAGAGAGAGGGAGAGGTCTTCCATCCGATGGTTCACTCCCCAGTTGGCTGCAATGGCCAGAGCTGCGTTGATCCGAAGCCAGGAGCCAGTAGCTTCTTCCAGGTTTCCCACACGGGTGCAGGGGCCCAAAGACTTGGGCCATCTTCCACTGCTTTCACAGACCATAGCATAGAGCTGGATCGGAAGTGGAGCAGCTGGGTCTCAATCCAGTGCCCATATGGGATGCCCGTGCTTCAGGCTAGGGCGTTAATCTGCTGCGCCACAATGCTGGACCCTAATTATACTTTTAAACTCATATTTTCCTTAAATACGTTCTTAAAAAGTACATAAATGTACATAACCATGTACAATTTGAATACTTTTACAAGTTTTTTTTTTTTTTTAGTTTGTATTCTTTTTATTTTATTTTATTTTTTTTTAAAACTTTTATTTAATGCATATAAATTTCCAAAGTACGACTTATGGATTACAATGGCTTTCCCCCCATACCGTCCCTCCCACCCACAACCCTCCCCTTTCCCACTCCCTCTCCCCTTCCATTCACATCAAGATTCATTTTCGATTATCTTAATATACAGAAGATCAGCTTAGTATACATTAAGTATGGATTTCAACAGTTTGCTCCCACACAGAAACATAAAGTGAAAAATAATAGATGATTTTTTTAAATGATGATGAAATCAGAGCAGACCTATTGTCATGTTTAATCCCAGTGAGAGTCAAGTTGGGAATTGATAATTTCTTTCTTTCTTTTCTTTTTTTTTTTTTTTTTTTTTTTTTTTTTTTTACAGAGGATCAGTTTAGTATGCATTAAGTAAGGATTTCAACAGTTTGCACCCCCATAGAAACACAAAGTGAAATATATTGTTTGAGTACTCGTTATAGCATTAAATCTCAATGTACAGCACATTAAGGACAGAGATCCTACATGAGGAGTAAGTGCACAGTGAATCCTGTTGTTGACTTTACCAATTGACACTCCTGTCTATGGCATCAGTAATCTCCCTATGCTCCAGTCATGAGTTTCCAAGGCTATGGAAGCCCTCTGAGTTCTCCGACTCTTATTTTGTTTAGACAAGGTCATAGTCAAAGTGGAGGTTCTCTCCTCCCTTCAGAGAAAGGTACCTCCTTCTTTGATGGCCTGTTCTTTCCACTGGGATCTCACTCGGAGAGATCTTTTGCCAGAGTGCCTTGGCTTTCCATGCCTGAAATACTCTCATGAGCTTTTCAGCCAGCTCCGAATGCCTTTAGGGCTGATTCTGAGGCCAGAGTGCTATTTAGGACATCTGCCATTCTATGAGTCTGCTGAATATCTCACTTCCCATGTTGGATCACTCTCCCCTTTATTTTCTCCATCGGTTAGCGTTAGCAGGTACTAGACTTGTCTATGTGCTCCCTTTGACTCCCAGTCCCTTCACCATGACCAACTGTGAACTGAAACTGATCACCTGGAACAGTGAGATGGCATTGGTACGTGCCACCTCGATGGGATTGAATTGGAATCCCCTGGTATGCTTCCAACTCCACCACTTGGGGCAAGTCAGCCTGAGCATGTCCCAAATTATACATCTCTTCCCTCTCCCATTCCCACCACCATGTTCAACAGGGATCACATTTCAGTTAATTTTCAACACTTAAGAATAACTGTGCATCAATTACAGATCTAAACCAGTCATATTAAGTAGAACAGATAAAAAAAAAAAAACTACTAAGAGGGATAATGTATTTAGTTGTTCATTAACAGTCAGGGCTATGCTGATCAAGCCACCATTTCCCATAGTGTCCACCTCACTCCAACAGGTTTCCCTCTTGGTGTTCAGTCAGTTGTCAGCAATCAGGGAGAACATATGGTATTTGTCCCTTTGGGACTGGCTTATTTCACTCAGCATGATGTGTTCCAGATTCCTCCATTTTGTTGCAAATGACTGGATTTCGTTGTTTCTTACTGCGGTATAGTATTCTAAAGAGTACATATCCCATAATTTCTTTATCCAGTCTATCGTTGATGGGCATTTAGGTTGGTTCCAGGTCTTAGCTATTGTGAATTGAGCTGCAATAAACATTAGGGTGCAGACCTCTTTTTTGTTTGCCAATTTAAATTCCTTTGGGTAAATTCCAAGGAGTGGGATGGCTGGGTCGAACGGTAGGGTTATCTTCAGGTTTCTGAGGAATCTCCAGACTGACTTCCATAGTGGCTTGACCAGTTTGCATTCCCACCAACAGTGGGTTAGTGTCCCTTTTTCCCCACATCCTCGCCAGCATCTGTTGTTGGTAGATTTCTGCATGTGAGCCATTCTAACCGGGGTGAGGTGAAACCTCATTGTGGTTTTGATTTGCATTTCCCTGATTGCCAATGACCTTGAACAATTTTTCATGTGCCTGTTGGCCATTTGGATTTCCTCTTTTGAAAAATGTCTATTGAGGTCCTTGGCCCATCTCTTAAGTGGGTTGTTGGTGTTGTTTTTGTGGAGTTTCTTGATCTCTTTGTAGATTCTGGTTATTAACCCTTTGTCTGTTGCATAGTTTGCAAATATTTTTTCCCATTCTGTCGGTTGTCTTTTCACTCTCCTGACTGTTTCTTTTGCAGTACAGAAACTTCTCAATTTGATGCAATCCCAATAGTTGATTTTGGCTTTGACTGCCTGTGCCTCCCGGGTCTTTTCCAGAAATTCTTTGCCTGTGCCAATATCTTGAAGGGTTTCTCCAATGTTCTCTAGTAACTTGATGGTGTCAGGTCGTAGATTTAGGTCTTTAATCCATGTGGAGTGGATTTTTGTGTAAGGTGTAAGGTAGGGGTCTTGCTTCATGATTCTGCACGTGGAAATCCAATTTTCCCAGCACCATTTATTGAATAGACTGTCCTTGCTCCAGGAATTAGTTTTAGATCCTTGATCAAATATAAGTTGGCTGTAGATGTTTGGGTTGATTTCTGGTGTTTCAATTCTGTTCCATTGGTCTATCCATCTGTTTCTGTACCAGTACCATGTTGTTTTAATTACAACTGCCCTGTAGTATGTCCTGAAATCTGGTATTGTGATGCCTCCGGCTTTGTTTTTGTTGTACAAGATTGCTTTAGCTATTCGAGGTCTCTTGTGCCTCCATATAAATTTCAGCACCATTTTTTCCAGATCTGAGAAGAAGGTCTTCGGTATCTTGATTGGTATTGCATTGAATCTGTAAATTGCTTTTGGGAGATTCAGCTGGCAAACGCTAATTGGTTCCACCTGGAGTGAAATCTGCCACACATTCGAGTTTTCTAGGAAGAAAGCTTCAGAAATCTGAGAAAACATGATATTTCTTTCTCTAAACATGACATTGGATGCATTTGCCGACCAGGAAGATTGTGCTATTCTCCAAAACCACTTTCACGGTGATTTTTTGGATAAATTTCACTTCAAAACTACAACAATTTGTCCAGATACTCCTGGATTAAAACAAAACTATCTGGTGATTTTTAGCTATCTCAATCCCAGATCTTGCTACAGCCTCTGTGTTTGTTTGTGTTTTCTGGACATTCTCTATGGACTTTACAGTTTTGAATGCATTTCAGCATGTAAGTTTTTGTTTTTAGCTGCCAAACGCTAATTGGTTCCACCTGGAGTCAAATCCTCCACACATTCGAGTTTTCTAGGAAGAAAGCTTCAGAAACCTGTGAAAACATGATATTTCTTTCTGTAAACATGACATTGGATGCATTTGCCGAACAGGAAGATTGTGCTTTTCACCAAAACCACTTTCATGGTGATTTTTTGGTCAAATTTCACTTCAAAATACAACAATTTGTCCAGATACTCCTGGATGAAAACAAAACTCTCTGGTGTGTTGTGGCTATCTCAATCCCAGATCTTGCTACAGCCTCTGTGTTTGTTTGTGTTTTCTGGACATTCTCTATGGACATTACGGTTTTGAATGCATTTTAGCATGTAAGTTTTTGTTTTTAGCTGCCAAACGCTAATTGGTTCCACCTGGAGTCAAATCCGCCACACATTCGAGTTTTCTAGGAAGAAAGCTTCATAAACCTGAGAAAACATGATATTTCTTTCTGTAAACATGACATTGGATGCATTTGCCAAACAGGAAGATTGTGCTTTTCTCCAAAACCACTTTCAGGGTGATTTTTTGGTTAAATTTCACTTCAAACTACAACAATTTGTCCAGAAACTCCTGGATGAAAACAAAATTATCTGGTGTGTTGTGGCTATCTCAAGCCCAGATGTTGCTACAGCCTCTGTGTGTGTTTGTGTTTTCTGGACATTCTCTATGGACTTTACCGTTTTGAATGCATTTTAGCATGTAAGTTTTCCTTTTTAGCTGCCAAATGCTAATTGCTTCCACCTGGAGTCAAATCCTCCACACATTCGAGTTTTCTAGGAAGAAAGCGTCAGAAACCTGAGAAAACATGATATTTCTTTCTGTAAACATGACATTGGATGCATTTGCCGACCAGGAATATTGTGCTATTCTCCAAAACCACTTTCACGGTGATTTTTTGGATAAATTTCACTTCAAAACTACAACAATTTGTCCAGATACTCCTGGATTAAAACAAAATTATCTGGTGATTTTTAGCTATCTCAATCCCAGATCTTGCTACCGCCTCTGTGTGTGTTTGTGTTTTCTGGACATTCTCTATGGACTTTATGGTTATGAATGCATTTTAGCATGTAAGTTTTTGTTTTCAGCTGCCAAGCGCTAATTGGTTCCACCTGGAGTCAAATCCGCCACACATTCGAGTTTTCTAGGAAGAAAGCGTCAGAAACCTGAGAAAACATGATATTTCTTTCTGTAAACATGACATTGGATGCATTTGCCGAACAGGAAGATTGTGCTTTTCTCCAAAACCACTTTCAGGGTGATTTTTTGGTTAAATTTCACTTCAAAACTACAACAATTTGTCCAGAAACTCCTGGATGAAAACAAAATTATCTGGTGTGTTGTGGCTATCTCAAGCCCAGATCTTGCTACAGCCTCTGTGTTTGTGTTTTCTGGACATTCTCTATGGACTTTAAGGTTTTGAATGCATTTTAGCATGTAAGTTTTCCTTTTTAGCTGCCAAATGCTAATTGGTTCTACCTGGAGTCAAATCCTCCACACATTCGAGTTTTCTAGGAAGAAAGCGTCAGAAACCTGAGAAAACATGATATTTCTTTCTGTAAACATGTCATTGGATGCATTTGCCGAACAGGAAGATTGTGCTTTTCCACAAAACCACTTTCATGGTGATTTTTTGGTCAAATTTCACTTCAAAATTACAACAATTTGTGCAGATACTCCTGGATGAAAACAAAACTATCTGGTGTGTTCTGGATATCTCAATCCCAGATCTTGCTACAGCCTCTGTGTTTGTTTGTGTTTTCTGGACATTCTCTATGGACTTTACGGTTTGGAATGCATTTTAGCATGTAAGGTTTTGTTTTTAGCTGCCAAACGCTAATTGCTTCCACCTGGAGTCAAATCCTCCACACATTCGAGTTTTCTAGGAAGAAAGCTTCAGAAACCTGAGAAAACATGATATTTGTATTTGTAAACATGACATTGGATGCATTTGCCGAACAGGAAGATTGTGCTATTCTCCAAAACCACTTTCACAGTGATTTTTTTAGTCAAATTTTACTTCAAAACTACAACAATTTGTCCAGATACTCCTGGATGAAAACAAAACTATCTGGTGATTTTTAGCTGTCTCAATCAAAGATCTTGCTACAGCCTCTATGTGTGTTTGTGTTTTCTGGACATTCTATATGGACTTTACGGTTTTGAATGCATTTTACCATGTAAGGTTTTGTTTTTACCTGCCAAATGCTAATAGGTTCCACCTGGAGTCAAATCCTCCACACATTCGAGTTTTCTAGGAAGAAAGCTTCAGAAACCTGAGAAAACATGATATTTGTATTTGTAAACATGACATTGGATGTATTTGCTGACAGGAAGATTGTGCTTTTCTCCAAAACCACTTTCACGGTGATTTATTGGTTAAATTTCACTTCAAAACTACAACAATTTGTCCAGATACTCCTGGATGAAAACAAAGATATCTGGTGATTTTTAACTATCTCAATCCCAGATCTTGCTACAGCCTCTGTGTGTGTTTGTGTTTTCTGGACATTCTCTATGGACTTTACGGTTTTGAATGCATTTTACAGGACTCTATTTGTTTTCTACTGGCAAACGCTAATTGGTTCCACCTGGAGTCAAATCCTCCACACATTCGAGTTTTCTAGGAAGAAAGCTCCAGAAACCTGAGAAAACATGATATTTCTTTCTGTAAACTTGACATTGGATGCATTTGCGGAACAGGAAGTTTGTGCTTTTCTCCAAAACCACTTTCACGGTGATTTTTTGGTTGAATTTCACTTCAAAATACAACAGTTTGTCCAGATACTCCTGGATGAAAACAAAACTATCTGGTGTGTTGTGGCTATCTCAATCCCAGATCTTGCTACAGCCTCTTTGTGTGTTTGTGTTTTCTGGACATTCTCTATGGACTTTACGGTTTTGAATGCATTTTAGCATGTAAGTTTTTGTTTTCAGCTGGAAAACGCTAATTGGTTCCACCTGGAGTCAAATCCGCCACACATTCGAGTTTTCTAGGAAGAAAGCTTCAGAAACCTGAGAAAACATGATATTTCTTTCTGTAAACATGACATTGGATGCATTTGCCGAACAGGAAGATTGTGCTTTTCTGCAAAACCACTTTCAGGGGGATTTTTTCGTTAAATTTCACTTCAAATCTACAACAATTTGTCCAGATACTCCTGGATGAAAACAGAATTATCTGGTGTGTTGTGGCTATCTCAAGCCCAGATGTTGCTACAGCCTCTGTGTTTGTTTGCGTTTTCTGGACATTCTCTATGGACTTTACTGTTTTGAATGCATTTTAGCATGTAAGTTTTTGTTTTCAGCTGGCAAACGCTAATTGGTTCCACCTGGAGTCAAATCCTCCTCACATTCAAGTTTTCTAGGAAGAAAGCTTCAGAAACCTGAGAAAAGATGATATTTGTATTTGTAAACATGACATTGGATGCATTTGCCGAACAGGAAGATTGTGCTTTTCTCCAAAACCACTTTCACGGTGATTTTTTGGTTAAATTTTACTTCAAACTACAACAATTTGTCCAGAAACTCCTGGATGAAAACAAAATTATCTGGTGTTTTGTGGCTATCTCAAGCCCAGATCTTGCTACAGCCTCTGTGTTTGTTTGTGTTTTCTGGACTTTCTCTATGGACTTTACCGTTTTGAATGCATTTTAGCATGTAAGTTTTCCTTTTTAGCTGCCAAATGCTAATTGGTTCCATCTGGAGTCAATCCTCCACACATTCGAGTTTTCTAGGAAGAAAGCGTCAGAAACCTGAGAAAACATGATATTTCTTTCTGTAAACATGACATTGGATGCATTTGCCGACCAGGAATATTGTGCTATTCTCCAAAACCACTTTCACGGTGATTTTTTGGATAAATTTCACTTCAAAACTACAACAATTTGTCCAGATACTCCTGGATTAAAACAAAACTATCTGGTGATTTTTATTTATCTCAATCCCAGATCTTGCTACAGCATCTGTGTTTGTTTGTGTTTTCTGGACATTCTCTATGGACTTTACAGTTTTGAAGGCATTTCAGCATGTAAGTTTTTGTTTTTAGCTGCCAAACGCTAATTGGTTCCACCTGGAGTCAAATCCGGCATACATTCGAGTTTTCTAGGAAGAAAGCTTCAGAAACCTGAGAAAACATGATATTTCTTTCTGTAAACATGACATTGGATGCATTTGCCGAACAGGAAGATAGTGCTTTTTACCAAAACCACTTTCATGGTGATTTTTTGGTCAAATTTCACTTCAAAAGTACAACAATTTGTCCAGATACTCCTGGATGAAAACAAAACTATCTGGTGTGTTGTGGCTATCTCAATCCCAGATCTTGCTACAGCCTCTGTGTTTGTTTGTGTTTTCTGGACATTCTCTATGGACATTACGGTTTTGAATGCATTTCAGCATGTAAGGTTTTGTTTTTAGCTGCCAAACGCTAATTGGTTCCACCTGGAGTCAAATCCTCCACACATTCGAGTTTTCTAGGAAGAAAGCTTCAGAAACCTGAGAAAACATGATATTTGTATTTTTAAACATGACATTGGATGCATTTGCCAAACAGGAAGATTGTGCTATTCTCCAAAACCACTTTCACAGTGATTTTTTTAGTTAAATTTTACTTCAAAACTACAACAATTTGTCCAGATACTCCTGGATGAAAACAAAACTATCTGGTGATTTTTAGCTCTCTCAATCAAAGATCTTGCTACAGCCTCTGTGTGTGTTTGTGTTTTCTGGACATTCTCTATGGACTTTATGGTTTTCAATGCATTTTAGCATGTAAGGTTTTGTTTTTAGCTGCCAAATGCTAATTGGTTCCACCTGGAGTCAAATCCTCCACACATTCGAGTTTTCTAGGAAGAAAGCTTCAGAAACCTGAGAAAACATGATATTTGTATTTGTAATCATGACATTCGATGCATTTGCCAAACAGGAAGATTGTGCTTTTCTCCAAAACCACTTTCACGGTGATTTTTTGGTTAAATTTCACTTCAAAACTACAACAATTTGTCCAGATACTCTGGATGAAAACAAAATTATCTGGTGTGTTGTGGCTATCTCAAGCCCAGTTGTGGCTACAGCCTCTGTGTTTGTTTGTGTTTTCTGGACATTCTCTATGGACTTTACCGTTTTGAATGCATTTTAGCATGTAAGTTTTCCTTTTTAGCTGCCAAATGCTAATTGGTTCCACCTGGAGTCAAATCCTCCACACATTGGAGTTTTCTATGAAGAAAGCGTCAGAAACCTGAGAAAACATGATATTTCTTTCTGTAAACATGACATTGGATGCATTTGCCGAACAGCAAGATTGTGCTATTCTCCAAAACCACTTTCACGGTGATTTTTTGGATAAATTTCACTTCAAAACTACAACAATTTGTCCAGATACTCCTGGATGAAAACAAAACTATCTGGTGATTTTTAGCTATCTCAATCCCAGATCTTGCTACAGCCTCTGTGTGTGTTTGTGTTTTCTGGACATTCTCTATGGACATTACGGTTTTGAATGCATTTTAGCATGTAAGGTTTTGTTTTCTGCTGGCAAACGCTAATTGGTTCCACCTGGAGTCAAATCCTCCACACATTCGAGTTTTCTAGGAAGAAAGCTTCAGAAACCTGAGAAAACATGATATTTGTATTTGTACACATGACATTGGATGCATTTGCCAAACATGAAGGTTGTGCTATTCTCCAAAACCACTTTCGCGGTGATGTTTTGGTTAAATTTTACTTCAAAACTGCAACAATTTTTCCAGATACTCCTGGATGAAAACAAAACTCTCTGGTGTGTTGTGGCTATCTCAATCCCAGATCTTGCTACACCCTCGGTGTGTGTTTGTGTTTTCTGGACATTCTCTATGGACTTTACGGTTTTGAATGCATTTTAGCATGTAAGGTTTTGTTTTTAGCTGCCAAACGCTAATTGGTTCCACCTGGAGTCAAATCCTCCACACAATCGAGTTTTCTAGGAAGAAAGCTTCAGAAACCTGAGAAAACATGATATTTGTATTTGTAAACATGACATTGGATGCGTTTGCCGAACAGGAAGATTGTGCTCTTCTCCAAAACCACTTTCACAGTGATTTTTTTAGTTAAATTTTACTTCAAAACTACAAAAATTTGTCCAGAAACTCCTGGATGAAAACAAAATTATATGGTGTGTTGTGGCTATCTCAAGCCCAGATGTGGCTACAGCCTCTGTGTTTGTTTTTTCTGGACATTCTCTATGGACTTTACTGTTTTGAATGCATTTTAGCATGTAAGTTTTCCTTTTTAGCTGTCAAATGCTAATTGGTTCCACCTGGAGTCAAATCCTCCACACATTCGGGTTTTCTAGGAAGAAAGCGTCAGAAACCTGAGAAAACATGATATTTCTTTCTGTAAACATGACATTGGATGCATTTGCCGAACAGCAAGATTGTGCTTTTCTCCAAAACCACTTTCACGGTGATTTATTGGTTAAATTTCACTTCAAAACTACAACAATTTTTCCAGATACTCCTGGATGAAAACAAAGATATCTGGTGATTTTTAACTATCTCAATCCCAGATCTTGCTACAGCCTCTGTGTGTGTTTGTGTTTTCTGGACATTCTCTATGGACTTTACGGTTTTGAATGCATTTTAGCAGGACTCTGTTTGTTTTCTGCTGGCAAACGCTAATTGGTTCCACCTGGAGTCAAATCCTCCACACATTCGAGTTTTCTAGGAAGAAAGCTCCAGAAACCTGAGAAAACATGATATTTCTTTCTGTAAACATGACATTGAATGCATTTGCCGAACAGGAAGATTGTGCTTTTCCCCAAAACCACTTTCACGGTGATTTTTTGGTTAAATTTCACTTCAAAATACAACAACTTGTCCAGATACTCCTGGATGAAAACAAAACTATCTCTTGTGTTATGGCTATCTCAATCCCAGATCTTGCCACAGCCTCTGTGTGTGTTTGTGTTTTCTCAACATTCTCTATGGGCTTTACAGCTTTGGATGCATTTTAGCATTTAAGTTTTTGTTTTTAGCTGCCAAACGCTAACTGGTTCCACCTGGAGTCAAATCCTCCCCACATTCGAGTTGTCTAGGAAGAAAGCTCCAGAAACCTGAGAAAACATGATATTTCTTTCTGTAAACATGACATTGGAAGCATTTGCCGAACAGGAATATTGTGCTATTCTCCAAAACCACTTTTGCGGTGATTTTTTGGTTACATTACACTTCAAAACTACAACAATTTGTCCAGATACTCCTGGATTAAAACAAAACTATCTGGTGATTTTTAGCTATCTCAATCCCAGATCTTGCTACAGCCTCTGTGTTTGTTTGTGTTTTCTGGACATTCTCTATGGACTTTACAGTTTTGAATGCATTTCAGCCTGTAAGGTTTTGTTTTAAGCTGCGAAACGCTAATTGGTTCCACCTGGAGTCAAATCCTCCACACATTCGAGTTTTCTAGGAAGAAATCTTCAGAAACCTGAGAAAACATGATATTTGTATTTGTAAACATGACATTGGATGCATTTGCCGAACAGGAAGATTGTGCTATTCTCCAAAACCACTTTCACGGTGATTTTTTGGTTAAATTTTACTTCAAAACTGCAACAATTTTTCCAGATACTCCTGGATGAAAACAAAACTCTCTGGTGTGTTGTGGCTATCTCAATCCCAGATCTTGCTACAGCCTCGGTGTGTGTTTGTGTTTTCTGGACATTCTCTATGGACTTCACGGTTTTGAATGCAGTTTAGCATGTATGGTTTTGTTTTTAGCTGCCAAACGCTAATTGGTTCCACCTGGAGTCAAATCCTCCACACATTCGAGTTTTCTAGGAAGAAAGCTTCGGAAACCTGAGAAAACACGATATTTGTATTTGTAAACATGACATTGGAAGCATTTGCCGAACAGGAAGATGGTGCTTTTCTCCAAAACCACTTTCACGGTGATTTTTTGGTTAAATTTCACCCGAAATCCACAACAATTTTTCCAGATACTCCTGGATGAAAACAAAACTATCTGGTGATTTTTAGCTATATCAATGCCGGATCTTGCTACAGCCTCTGTGTTTGTTTGTGTTTTCTGGACATTCTCTATGGACTTTACGGTTTTGAATGCATTTTAGCAGGACTCTATTTGTTTTCCGCTGGAAAACGCTAATTCATTCCACCTGGAGTCAAATCCTCCACACATTCGAGTTTTCTAGGAAGAAAGCTTCAGAAACCTGAGAAAACATGATATTTCTTTCTGGAAACATGACATTGGATGCATTTGCCGAACAGGAAGATTATGCTATTCTCCAAAACCACTTTCGCGGTGATTTTTTGGTTACATTTCACTTCAAAACTACAACAATTTGTCCAGATACTCCTGGATGAAAACAAAATTATCTGGTGTGTTGTGGCTATCTCAAGCCCAGATGTTGCTACAGCCTCTGTGTGTGTTTGTGTTTTCTGGACATTCTCTATGGACTTTACAGTTTTGAATGCATTTTAGCATGTAAGTTTTTGTTTTCAGCTGGCAAACGCTAATTGGTTCCACCTGGAGTCAAATCCTCCACACATTCGAGTTTTCTAGGAAGAAAGCTTCAGAAACCTGAGAAAACATGATATTTCTTTCTGGAAACATGACATTGGATGCATTTGCCGAACAGGAAGATTATGCTATTCTCCAAAACCACTTTCGCGTTGATTTTTTGGTTACATTTCACTTCAAAACTGCAACAATTTGTCCAGATACTCCTCGATGAAAACAAAACTATCTGGTGATTTTTAGCTATCTCAATCCCGGATCTTGCTACAGCCTCTGTGTTTGTTTGTGTTTTCTGGACATTCTCTATGGACTTTACAGTTTTGAATGCGTTTTAGCATGTAAGTTTTTGTTTTTAGCTGCCAAACGCTAATTGGTTCCACCTGGAGTCAAATCCCTCATACATTCGAGTTTCTAGGAAGAAAGCTTCAGAAACCTGATAAAACATGATATTTCTTTCTGTAAACATGACATTGGAAGCATTTGCCGAACAGGAAGATTGTGCTTTTCTCCAAAACAACTTTCACGGTGATTTTTTGGTTAAATTTCACTTCAAAACTACAACAATTTGTCCAGATAGTCCTGGATGAAAACAAAACTATCTGGTGTGTTGTGGCTATCTCAATCCCAGATCTTGCTACAGCCTCTGTGTGTGTTTGTGTTTTCTGGACATTCTCTATGGACTTTACGGTTTTGAATGCATTTTAGCATGTAAGTTTTTGTTTTCAGCTGCCAAATGCTAATTGGTTCCACCTGGAGTCAAATCCTCCACACATTCGAGGTTTCTAGGCAGAAAGCTTCAGAAACCTGAGAAAACATGATATTTGTATTTGTAAACATGACATTGGATGCATTTGCCGTACAGGAAGATTGTGCTTTTCTCCAAAACCACTTTCACGGTGATTTTTTGGTTAAATTTTACTTCAAAACTACAACAATTTGTCCAGATACTCCTGGATGAAAACAAAACTATCTGGTGATTTTTAGCTATCTCAATCCCGGATCTTGCTACAGCATCTGTGTTTGTTTGTGTTTTCTGGAGATTCTCTATGGACTTTACAGTTTTGAATGCATTTTAGCATGTAAGTTTTTGTTTTCAGCTGCCAAATGCTAATTGGTTCCACCTGGAGTCAAATCCTCCACACATTCGAGGTTTCTAGGCAGAAAGCTTCAGAAACCTGAGAAAACATGATATTTGTATTTGTAAACATGACATTGGATGCATTTGCTGAACAGGAAGATTGTGCTTTTCTCCAAAACCACTTTCACGGTGATTTTTTGGTTAAATTTCACTTCAAAACTGCAACAATTTGTCCAGATACTCCTGGATGAAAACAAAACTCTCTGTTGTGTTGTGGCTATCTCAATCCCAGATCTTGCTACAGCCTCGGTGTGTTTGTGTTTTCTGGACATTCTCTATGGACTTTACGGTTTTGAATGCATTTTAGCAGGACTCTATTTGTTTTCTGCTGGCAAACGCTAATTGGTTCCACCTGGAGTCAAATCCTCCACACATTCGAGTTTTCTAGGAAGAAAGCTTCAGAAACCTGAGAAAACATGATATTTCTTTCTGTAAACATGACATTGGATGCATTTGCCGAACAGGAAGATTATGCTATTCTCCAAAACCACTTTCGCGGTGATTTTTTGGTTACATTTCACTTCAAAACTACAACAATTTGTCCAGATACCCCTGGATGAAAACAAAACTATCTGGTGATTTTTAGCTATCTCAATCCCAGATCTTGCTACAACCTCTGCGTTTGTTTGTGTTTTCTGGACATTCTCTATGGACTTTACAGTTTTGAATGCATTTTAGCATGTAAGTTTTTGTTTTTAGCTGCCAAACGCTAATTGGTTCCACCTGGAGTCAAATCCTCCACACATTCGAGTTTTCTAGGAAGAAAGCTTCAGAAACCTGAGAAAACATGATATTTCTTTCTGTAAACAAGACATTGGAAGCATATACCGAACAGGAAGATTGTGCTTTTCCCCAAAACCACATTCACGGTGATTTTTTGGTTAAATTTCACTTCAAACTACAACAATTTGTCCAGACACTCCTGGATGAAAACAAAACTATCTGGTGATTTTTAGCTATCTCAATCCCGGATCTTGCTACAGCATCTGTGTTTGTTTGTGTTTTCTGGACATTCTCTATGGACTTTACAGTTTTGAATGCATTTTAGCATGTAAGTTTTTGTTTTTAGCTGCGAAACGCTAATTGGTTCCACCTGGAGTCAAATCCCTCATACATTCGAGTTTTCTAGGAAGAAAGCTTCAGAAACCTGAGAAAACAAGATATTTGTATTTGTAAACATGACATTGGATGCATTTGCCGAACAGAAAAATTGTGCTTTTTCTCCAAAACCACTTTCACGGTGATTTTTGGTTAAATTTTACTTCAAACTACAACAATTTGTCCAGATAGTCCTGGATGAAAACAAAACTCTCTGTTGTGTTGTGGCTATCTCAATCCCAGATCTTGCTACAGCCTCGGTGTGTTTGTGTTTTCTGGACATTCTCTATGGACTTTACAGTTTAGAATGCATTTTAGCATGTAAGTTTTTATTTTTAGCTGCCAAATGCTAATTGGTTCCACCTGGAGACAAATACTCCACACATTCGAGGTTTCTAGGCAGAAAGCTTCAGAAACCTGAGAAAAAATGATATTTGTATTTCTAAACATGACATTGGATGCATTTGCCAAACAGGAAGATTGTGCTTTTCTCCAAAACCACTTTCACGGTGATTTTTTGGTTACATTTCACTTCAAAACTACAACAATTTATCCAGATACTCCTGGATGAAAACAAAATTATCTGGTGTGTTGTGGCTATCTCAAACCCAGATGTTGCTACAGCCTCTGTGTTTCTTTGTGTTTCTGGACATTCTCTATGGACTTTACAGTTTTGCATGCATTTTAGCATGTAAGTTTTTGTTTTCAGCTGGCAAACGCTAATTGGTTCCACCTGGAGTCAAATCCAGCTCACATTCGAGTTTTCTAGGAAGAAAGCTTCAGAAACCTCAGAAAAGATGATATTTGTATTTGTAAACATGACATTGGATTCATTTGCTGAACAGAAAAATTGTGCTTTTCTCCAAAACTACTTTTACGGTGATTTTTTGGTTAAATTTTACTTCAAACTACAACAATTTGTCCAGATAGTCCTGGATGAAAACAAAACTATCTGGTGATTTTTAGCTATCTCAATCCCAGATCTTGCTACAGCCTCTGTGTGTGTTTGTGTTTTCTGGACATTCTCTATGGACTTTACGGTTTTGAATGCATTTTAGCAGGACTCTATTTATTTTCTGCTGGAAAACGCTAATTGATTCCACCTGGAGTCAACTCCTCCACACATTCGAGTTTTCTAGGAAGAAAGCTTCAGAAACCTGAGAAAACATGATATTTCTTTCTGTAAACATGACATTGGATGCATTTGCCGAACAGGAAGATTATGCTATTCCCCAAAACCACTTTCACGGTGATTTTTTGGTTAAATTTCACTTCAAACTACAACAATTTGTCCAGATACTCCTGGATGAAAACAAAACTATCTGGTGATTTTTAGCTATCTCAATCCCAGATCTTGCTACAACCTCTGCTTTTGTTTGTGTTTTCTGGACATTCTCTATGGACTTTACAGTTTTGAATGCGTTTTAGCATGTAAGTTTTTGTTTTTAGCTGCCAAACGCTAATTGGTTCCACCTGGAGTCAAATCCTCCTCACATTCGAGTTTTCTAGGAAGAAAGCTTCAGAAACCTGAGAAAACATGATATTTCTTTCTGTAAACATGACATTGGAAGCATTTGCCGAACAGGAAGATTGTGCTTTTCTCCAAAACCACTTTCATGGTGATTTTTTGTTTAAATTTCACTTCAAAACTACAACAATTTGTCCAGATAGTCCTGGATGAAAACAAAACTATCTGGTGTGTTGTGGCTATCTCAATCCCAGATCTTGCTACATACTCTGTGTGTGTTTGTGTTTTCTGGACATTCTCTATGGACTTTACGGTTTTGAATGCATTTTAGCATGTAAGTTTTTGTTTTCAGCTGCCAAATGCTAATTGGTTCCACCTGGAGTCAAATCCTCCACACATTCGAGGTTTCTAGGCAGAAAGGTTCAGAAACCTGAGAAAACATGATATTTGTATTTGTAAACATGACATTGGATGCATTTGCCGAACAGGAAGATTGTGCTTTTCTCCAAAACCACTTTCACGGTGATTTTTTGGTTAAATTTCACTTCAAAACTGCAACAATTTGTCCAGATACTCCTGGATGAAAACAAAACTCTCTGTTGTGTTGTGGCTATCTCAATCCCAGTTGTGGCTACAGCCTCTGTGTTTGTTTGTGTTTTCTGGACATTCTCTATGGACTTTACGGTTTTGAATGCATTTTAGCAGGACTCTATTTGTTTTCTGCTGGCAAACGCTAATTGGTTCCACCTGGAGTCAAATCCTCCACACATTCGAGTTTTCTAGGAAGAAAGCTTCAGAAACCTGAGAAAACATGATATTTCTTTCTGTAAACATGACATTGGATGCATTTGCCGCACAGGAAGATTATGCTATTCTCCAAAACCACTTTCGCGGTGATTTTTTGGTTACATTTCACTTCAAAACTACAACAATTTGTCCAGATACCCCTGGATGAAAACAAAACTATCTGGTGATTTTTAGCTATCTCAATCCCAGATCTTGCTACAACCTCTGCTTTTGTTTGTGTTTTCTGGACATTCTCTATGGACTTTACAGTTTTGAATGCATTTTAGCATGTAAGTTTTTGTTTTCAGCTGGCAAACGCTAATTGGTTCCACCTGGAGTCAAACCCTCCTCACATTCGAGTTTTCTAGGAAGAAAGCTTCAGAAACCTCAGAAAACATGATATTTGTATATGCAAACATGACATTGGATTCATTTGCTGAACAGAAAAATTGTGCTTTTTCTCCAAAACCACTTTCACGGTGATTTTTTGGTTAAATTTCACCCGAAATCCACAACAATTTTTCCAGATTTTAGCAGGACTCTTTTTGTTTTTAGCTGCCAAACGCTAATTGGTTCCACCTGGAGTCAAATCCGCCACACATTCGAGTTTTCTAGGAAGAAAGCTTCAGAAACCTGAGAAAACATGATATTTCTTTCTGTAAACATGACATTGGATGCATTTGCCGAACAGGAAGATTGTGCTTTTCTCCAAAACCACTTTCACGGTGATTTTTTGGTTAAATTTCACTTCAAAACTACAACAATTTGTCCAGATACTCCTGGATGAAAAGAAAATTATCTGGTGTGTTGTGGCTATCTCAAGCCCAGATGTTGCTACAGCCTCTGTGTGTGTTTGTGTTTTCTGGACATTCTCTATGGACTTTACAGTTTTGAATGCATTTTAGCATGTAAGTTTTTGTTTTCAGCTGGCAAACGCTAATTGGTTCCACCTGGAGTCAAATCCTCCACACATTCGAGTTTTCTAGGAAGAAAGCTTCAGAAACCTGAGAAAAAATGATATTTGTATTTCTAAACATGACATTGGATGCATTTGCCAAACAGGAAGATTGTGCTTTTCTCCAAAACCACTTTCACGGTGATTTTTTGGTTACATTTCACTTCAAAACTACAACAATTTATCCAGATACTCCTGGATGAAAACAAAATTATCTGGTGTGTTGTGGCTATCTCAAACCCAGATGTTGCTACAGCCTCTGTGTTTCTTTGTGTTTCTGGATATTCTCTATGGACTTTACAGTTTTGCATGCATTTTAGCATGTAAGTTTTTGTTTTCAGCTGGCAAACGCTAATTGGTTCCACCTGGAGTCAAATCCAGCTCACATTCGAGTTTTCTAGGAAGAAAGCTTCAGAAACCTCAGAAAAGATGATATTTGTATTTGTAAACATGACATTGGATTCATTTGCTGAACAGAAAAATTGTGCTTTTCTCCAAAACTACTTTTACGGTGATTTTTTGGTTAAATTTTACTTCAAACTACAACAATTTGTCCAGATAGTCCTGGATGAAAACAAAACTATCTGGTGATTTTTAGCTATCTCAATCCCAGATCTTGCTACAGCCTCTGTGTGTGTTTGTGTTTTCTGGACATTCTCTATGGACTTTACGGTTTTGAATGCATTTTAGCAGGACTCTATTTATTTTCTGCTGGAAAACGCTAATTGATTCCACCTGGAGTCAACTCCTCCACACATTCGAATTTTCTAGGAAGAAAGCTCCAGAAACCTGAGAAAACATGATATTTCTTTCTGTAAACATGACATTGGATGCATTTGCCGAACAGGAAGATTATGCTATTCCCCAAAACCACTTTCACGGTGATTTTTTGGTTAAATTTCACTTCAAACTACAACAATTTGTCCAGATACTCCTGGATGAAAACAAAACTATCTGGTGATTTTTAGCTATCTCAATCCCAGATCTTGCTACAGCCTCTGTGTTTGTTTGTGTTTTCTGGACATTCTCTATGGACTTTACAGTTTTGAATGCGTTTTAGCATGTAAGTTTTTGTTTTTAGCTGCCAAACGCTAATTGGTTCCACCTGGAGTCAAATCCTCCACACATTCGAGTTTTCTAGGAAGAAAGCTTCAGAAACCTGAGAAAACATGATATTTCTTTCTGTAAACATGACATTGGAAGCATTTGCCGAACAGGAAGATTGTGCTTTTCTCCAAAACCACTTTCACGGTGATTTTTTGTTTAAATTTCACTTCAAAACTACAACAATTTGTCCAGATAGTCCTGGATGAAAACAAAACTATCTGGTGTGTTGTGGCTATCTCAATCCCAGATCTTGCTACATACTCTGTGTGTGTTTGTGTTTTCTGGACATTCTCTATGGACTTTACGGTTTTGAATGCATTTTAGCATGTAAGTTTTTGTTTTCAGCTGCCAAATGCTAATTGGTTCCACCTGGAGTCAAATCCTCCACACATTCGAGGTTTCTAGGCAGAAAGCTTCAGAAACCTGAGAAAACATGATATTTGTATTTGTAAACATGACATTGGATGCATTTGCCGAACAGGAAGATTGTGCTTTTCTCCAAAACCACTTTCACGGTGATTTTTTGGTTAAATTTCACTTCAAAACTGCAACAATTTTTCCAGATACTCCTGGATGAAAACAAAACTCTCTGTTGTGTTGTGGCTATCTCAATCCCAGTTGTGGCTACAGCCTCTGTGTTTGTTTGTGTTTTCTGGACATTCTCTATGGACTTTACGGTTTTGAATGCATTTTAGCAGGACTCTATTTGTTTTCTGCTGGCAAACGCTAATTGGTTCCACCTGGAGTCAAATCCTCCACACATTCGAGTTTTCTAGGAAGAAAGCTTCAGAAACCTGAGAAAACATGATATTTCTTTCTGTAAACATGACATTGGATGCATTTGCCGCACAGGAAGATTATGCTATTCTCCAAAACCACTTTCGCGGTGATTTTTTGGTTACATTTCACTTCAAAACTACAACAATTTGTCCAGATACCCCTGGATGAAAACAAAACTATCTGGTGATTTTTAGCTATCTCAATCCCAGATCTTGCTACAACCTCTGCTTTTGTTTGTGTTTTCTGGACATTCTCTATGGACTTTACAGTTTTGAATGCATTTTAGCATGTAAGTTTTTGTTTTCAGCTGGCAAACGCTAATTGGTTCCACCTGGAGTCAAACCCTCCTCACATTCGAGTTTTCTAGGAAGAAAGCTTCAGAAACCTCAGAAAACATGATATTTGTATATGCAAACATGACATTGGATTCATTTGCTGAACAGAAAAATTGTGCTTTTTCTCCAAAACCACTTTCACGGTGATTTTTTGGTTAAATTTCACCCGAAATCCACAACAATTTTTCCAGATTTTAGCAGGACTCTTTTTGTTTTTAGCTGCCAAACGCTAATTGGTTCCACCTGGAGTCAAATGCGCCACACATTCGAGTTTTCTAGGAAGAAAGCTTCAGAAACCTGAGAAAACATGATATTTCTTTCTGTAAACATGACATTGGATGCATTTGCCGAACAGGAAGATTGTGCTTTTCTCCAAAACCACTTTCACGGTGATTTTTTGGTTAAATTTCACTTCAAAACTACAACAATTTGTCCAGATACTCCTGGATGAAAAGAAAATTATCTGGTGTGTTGTGGCTATCTCAAGCCCAGATGTTGCTACAGCCTCTGTGTGTGTTTGTGTTTTCTGGACATTCTCTATGGACTTTACAGTTTTGAATGCATTTTAGCATGTAAGTTTTTGTTTTCAGCTGGCAAACGCTAATTGGTTCCACCTGGAGTCAAATCCTCCACACATTCGAGTTTTCTAGGAAGAAAGCTTCAGAAACCTGAGAAAACATGATATTTCTTTCTGTAAACATGACATTGGATGCATTTGCCGAACAGGAAGATTATGCTATTCTCCAAAACCACTTTCGCGGTGATTTTTTGGTTACATTTCACTTCAAAACTGCAACAATTTGTCCAGATACTCCTCGATGAAAACAAAACTATCTGGTGATTTTTAGCTATCTCAATCCCGGATCTTGCTACAGCCTCTGTGTTTGTTTGTGTTTTCTGGACATTCTCTATGGACTTTACAGTTTAGAATGCATTTTAGCATGTAAGTTTTTGTTTTTAGCTGCGAAACGCTAATTGGTTCCACCTGGAGTCAAATCCCTCATACATTCGAGTTTCTAGGAAGAAAGCTTCAGAAACCTGAGAAAACATGATATTTCTATTTGTAAACATGACATTGGATGCATTTGCCGAACAGGAAGATTGTGCTTTTCTCCAAAACCACTTTCACGGTGATTTTTTGGTTAAATTTCACCCGAAATCCACAACAATTTTTCCAGATACTCCTGGATGAAAACAAAACTCTCTGGTATGTTGTGGCTATCTCAATCCCAGATCTTGCTACAGCCTCGGTGTGTTTGTGTTTTCTGGACATTCTCTATGGACTTTACGGTTTTGAATGCATTTTAGCAGGACTCTATTTGTTTTCTGCTGGCAAACGCTAATTGGATCCACCTGGAGTCAAATCCTCCACACATTCGAGTTTTCTAGGAAGAAAGCTTCAGAAACCTGAGAAAACATGATATTTCTTTCTGTAAACATGACATTGGAAGCATATGCCGAACAGGAAGATTGTGCTTTTCCCCAAAAGCACTTTCAAGGTGATTTTTTGGTTAAATTTGACTTCAAAACTGCAACAATTTGTCCAGATAGTCCTGGATGAAAACAAAACTATCTGGTGTGTTGTGGCTATCTCAAGCCCAGATCTTGCTACAGCCTCGGTGTGTTTGTGTTTTCTGGACATTCTCTATGGACTTTACAGTTTAGAATGCATTTTAGCATGTAAGTTTTCGTTTTTAGCTGCGAAACGCTAATTGGTTCCACCTGGAGTCAAATCCTCCACACATTCGAGTTTTCTAGGAAGAAAGCTCCAGAAACCTGAGAAAACATGATATTTGTATTTGTAAACATGACATTGGATGCATTTGCCGAACAGGAAGATGGTGCTTTTCTCCAAAACCACTTTCACGGTGATTTTTTGGTTAAATTTCACCCGAAATCCACAACAATTTTTCCAGATACTCCTGGATGAAAACAAAACTATCTGGTGATTTTTAGCTATATCAATCCCGGATCTTGCTACAGCATCTGTTTTTGTTTGTGTTTTCTGGACATTCTCTATGGACTTTAAGGTTTTGAATGCATTTTAGCATGTAAGTTTTTGTTTTCAGCTGGCAAACGCTAATTGGTTCCACCTGGAGTCAAATCCTCCACACATTCGAGTTTTCTAGGAAGAAAGCTTCAGAAACCTGAGAAAACATGATATTTCTTTCTGTAAACATGACATTGGATGCATTTGCCGAACAGGAAGATTATGCTATTCTCCAAAACCACTTTCGCGGTGATTTTTTGGTTACATTTCACTTCAAAACTGCAACAATTTGTCCAGATACTCCTCGATGAAAACAAAACTATCTGGTGATTTTTAGCTATCTCAATCCCGGATCTTGCTACAGCATCTGTGTTTGTTTGTGTTTTCTGGACATTCTCTATGGACTTTACAGTTTAGAATGCATTTTAGCATGTAAGTTTTTGTTTTTAGCTGCGAAATGCTAATTGGTTCCACCTGGAGTCAAATCCCTCATACATTCGAGTTTCTAGGAAGAAAGCTTCAGAAACCGGGAAAACATGATATTTGTATTTGTAAACATGACATTGGATGCATTTGCCGAACAGGAAGATTGTGCTTTTCTCCAAAACCACTTTCACGGTGATTTTTTGGTTAAATTTCACCCGAAATCCACAACAATTTTTCCAGATACTCCTGGATGAAAACAAAACTCTCTGGTGTGTTGTGGCTATCTCAATCCCAGATCTTGCTACAGCCTCGGTGTGTTTGTGTTTTCTGGACATTCTCTATGGACTTTACGGTTTTGAATGCATTTTAGCAGGACTCTATTTGTTTTCTGCTGGCAAACGCTAATTGGATCCACCTGGAGTCAAATCCTCCACACATTCGAGTTTTCTAGGAAGAAAGCTTCAGAAACCTGAGAAAACATGATATTTCTTTCTGTAAACATGACATTGGAAGCATATGCCGAACAGGAAGATTGTGCTTTTCCCCAAAACCACATTCACGGTGATTTTTTGGTTAAATTTCACTTCAAAACTGCAACAATTTGTCCAGATACTCCTCGATGAAAACAAAACTATCTGGTGTGTTGTGGCTATCTCAAGCCCAGATCTTGCTACAGCCTCGGTGTGTTTGTGTTTTCTGGACATTCTCTATGGACTTTACAGTTTAGAATGCATTTTAGCATGTAAGTTTTCGTTTTTAGCTGCGAAACGCTAATTGGTTCCACCTGGAGTCAAATCCTCCACACATTCGAGTTTTCTAGGAAGAAAGCTCCAGAAACCTGAGAAAACATGATATTTGTATTTGTAAACATGACATTGGATGCATTTGCCAAACAGGAAGATGGTGCTTTTCTCCAAAACCACTTTCACGGTGATTTTTTGGTTAAATTTCACCCGAAATCCACAACAATTTTTCCAGATACTCCTGGATGAAAACAAAACTATCTGGTGATTTTTAGCTATATCAATCCCGGATCTTGCTACAGCATCTGTGTTTGTTTGTGTTTTCTGGACATTCTCTATGGACTTTACGGTTTTGAATGCATTTCAGCATGTAAGTTTTTGTTTTTAGCTGCGAAACGCTAATTGGTTCCACCTGGAGTCAAATCCCTCATACATTCGAGCTTTCTAGGAAGAAAGCTTCAGAAACCTGAGAAAACATGATATTTGTATTTGTAAACATGACATTGGATGCATTTGCCGAACAGGAAGATTGTGCTTTTCTCCAAAACCACTTTCACGGTGATTTTTTGGTTAAATTTCACTTCAAAACTACAACAATTTATCCAGATACTCCTGGATGAAAACAAAACTATCTGGTGATTTTTAGCTATCTCAATCCCGGATCTTGCTACAGCATCTGTGTTTGTTTGTGTTTTCTGGAGATTCTCTATGGACTTTACAGTTTTGAATGCATTTTAGCATGTAAGTTTTTGTTTTTAGCTGGCAAACGCTAATTGGTTCCACCTGGAGTCAAATCCACCTCACATTCGAGTTTTCTAGGAAGAAAGCTTCAGAAACCTGAGAAAAGATGATATTTGTATTTGTAAACATGACATTGGATTCATTTCCTGAACAGAAAAATTGTGCTTTTCTCCAAAACCACTTTCACGGTGATTTTTTGGTTAAATTTTACTTCAAACTACAACAAGTTGTCCAGATAGTCCTGGATGAAAACAAAACTATCTGGTGATTTTTAGCTATCTCAATCCCAGATCTTGCTACAGCCTCTGTGTGTGTTTGTGTTTTCTGGACATTCTCTATGGACTTTACGGTTTTGAATGCATTTTAGCAGGACTCTATTTGTTTTCTGCTGGAAAACGCTAATTGATTCCACCTGGAGTCAAATCCTCCACACATTCGAGTTTTCTAGGAAGAAAGCTTCAGAAACCTGAGAAAACATGATATTTCTTTCTGTAAACATGACATTGGATGCATTTGCCGAACAGGAAGATTATGCTATTCCCCAAAACCACTTTCGCGGTGATTTTTTGGTTAAATTTCACTTCAAAACTACAACAATTTGTCCAGATAGTCCTGGATGAAAACAAAACTATCTGGTGATTTGTAGCTATCTCAATCCCAGATCTTGCTACAGCCTCTGTGTTTGTTTGTGTTTTCTGGACATTCTCTATGGACTTTACAGTTTTGAATGCGTTTTAGCATGTAAGTTTTTGTTTTTAGCTGCCAAACGCTAATTGGTTCCACCTGGAGTCAAATCCTCCTCACATTCGAGTTTTCTAGGAAGAAAGCTTCAGAAACCTGAGAAAACATGATATTTCTTTCTGTAAACATGACATTGGAAGCATTTGCCATAGAGGAAGATGGTGCTTTTCTCCAAAACCACTTTCACGGTGATTTTTTGGTTAAATTTCACTTCAAAACTACAACAATTTGTCCAGATAGTCCTGGATGAAAACAAAACTCTCTGGTGTGTTGTGGCTATCTCAATCCCAGATCTTGCTACAGCCTCTGTGTGTGTTTGTGTTTTCTGGACATTCTCTATGGACTTTACGGTTTTGAATGCATTTTAGCATGTAAGTTTTTGTTTTTAGCTGCCAAACGCTAACTGGTTCCACCTGGAGTCAAATACTCCACACATTCGAGGTTTCTAGGCAGAAAGCTTCAGAAACCTGAGAAAACATCATATTTGTATTTGTAAACATGACATTGGATGCATTTGCCGAACAGGAAGATTGTGCTTTTCTCCAAAACCACTTACACGGTGATTTTTTGGTTAAATTTTACTTCAAAACTACAACAATTTGTCCAGATACTCCTGGATGAAAACAAAACTATCTGGTGATTTTTAGCTATCTCAATCCCGGATCTTGCTACAGCATCTGTGTTTGTTTGTGTTTTCTGGAGATTCTCTATGGACTTTACAGTTTTGAATGCATTTTAGCATGTAAGTTTTTGTTTTTAGCTGTCAAATGCTAATTGGTTCCACCTGGAGTCAAATCCCTCATACATTCGAGTTTTCTAGGAAGAAAGCTTCAGAAACCTGAGAAAACATGATATTTCTTTCTGTAAACATGACATTGGATGCATTTGCCGAACAGGAAGATTGTGCTTTTCTCCAAAACCACTTTCACGGTGATTTTTTGGTTAAATTTCACTTCAAAACTGCAACAATTTGTCCAGATACTCCTGGATGAAAACAAAACTCTCTGTTGTGTTGTTTCTATCTCAATCCCAGATCTTGCTACAGCCTCGGTGTGTTTGTGTTTTCTGGACATTCTCTATGGACTTTACGGTTTTGAATGCATTTTAGCAGGACTCTATTTGTTTTCTGCTGGCAAACGCTAATTGGTTCCACCTGGAGTCTAATACGCCACACATTCGAGTTTTCTAGGAAGAAAGCTTCAGAAACCTGAGAAAACATGATATTTCTTTCTGTAAACATGACATTGGATGCATTTGCCGAACAGGAAGATTATGCTATTCTCCAAAACCACTTTCGCAGTGATTTTTTGGTTACATTTCACTTCAAAACTACAACAATTTGTCCAGATACCCCTGGATGAAAACAAAACTATCTGGTGATTTTTAGCTATCTCAATCCCAGATCTTGCTACAACCTCTGCGTTTGTTTGTGTTTTCTGGACATTCTCTATGGACTTTACAGTTTAGAATGCATTTTAGCATGTAAGTTTTTGTTTTCAGCTGGCAAACGCTAATTGGTTCCACCTGGAGTCAAACCCTCCTCACATTCGAGTTTTCTAGGAAGAAAGCTTCAGAAACCTCAGAAAACATGATATTTGTATTTGCAAACATGACATTGGATTCATTTGCTGAACAGAAAAATTGTGCTTTTTCTCCAAAACCACTTTCACGGTGATTTTTTGGTTAAATTTCACCCGAAATCCACAACAATTTTTCCAGATTTTAGCAGGACTCTTTTTGTTTTTAGCTGCCAAACGCTAATTGGTTCCACCTGGAGTCAAATCCGCCACACATTCGAGTTTTCTAGGAAGAAAGCTTCAGAAACCTGAGAAAACATGATATTTCTTTCTGTAAACATGACATTGGATGCATTTGCCGAACAGGAAGATTGTGCTTTTCTCCAAAACCACTTTCACGGTGATTTTTTGGTTAAATTTCACTTCAAAACTACAACAATTTGTCCAGATACTCCTGGATAAAAACAAAATTATCTGGTGTGTTGTGGCTATCTCAAGCCCAGATGTTGCTACAGCCTCTGTGTTTCTTTGTGTTTCTGGACATTCTCTTTGGACTTTACAGTTTTGAATGCATTTTAGCATGTAAGTTTTTGTTTTCAGCTGGCAAGTGCTAATTGGTTCCACCTGGAGTCAAATCTGCCACACATTTGAGTTTTCTAGGAAGAAAGCTTCAGAAACCTGAGAAAACATGATATTTCTTTCTGGAAACATGACATGGGATGCATTTGCCGAACAGGAAGATTGTGCTTTTCTCCAAAACCACTTTCACGGTGATTTTTTGGTTAAATTTCCCTTCAAACTACAACAATTTGTCCAGATAGTCCTGGATGAAAACAAAACTATCTGGTGTGTTGTGGCTATCTCAATCCTAGATCTTGCTACAGCCTCTGTGTGTGTTTGTGTTTTCTGGACATTCTCTGTGGACTTTACGGTTTTGAAATCATTTTAGCATGTAAGTTTTTGTTTTTAGCTGCCAAACGCTAATTGGTTCCACCTGAAGTCAAATACGCCACACATTCGAGTTTTCTTGGAAGAAAGCAACAGAAACCTGAGAAAACATGATATTTCTTTCTGTAAACTTTACATTGGATGCATTTGACGAACAGGAAAATTGTGCTTTTCTCCAAAACCACTTTCACGATGATTTTTTGGATAAATTTCACTTCAAAGTACAACAATTTGTCAAGATACTCCTGAATGAAAACAAAACTATCTGGTGTGATGTGGCTATCTCAATCCCAGATCTTGCTACAGCCTCTGTGTTTGTGTTTTCTGGACATTCTCTATGGACTTTACGGTTTTGAATGCATTTTAGCATGTAAGTTTTTGTTTTTAGCTGCCAAACGCTAATTGGTTCCACCTGGAGTCAAATCCTCCACACATTCGAGTTTTCTAGGAAGAAAGCTTCAGAAACCTGAGAAAACATGATATTTCTTTCTGTAAACATGACATTGGAAGCATTTGCCGAACAGGAAGATTGTGCTTTTCTCCAAAACAACTTTCACGGTGATTTTTTGGTTAAATTTCACCCGAAATCCAGAAGAATTTTTCCAGATACTCCTGTATGAAAACAAAACTATTTGGTGATTTTTAGCTATCTCAACCCCAGATCTTGCTACAGCCTCTGTGTTTGTGTTTTCTGGACATTCTCTATGTACTTGAAGGTTTTGAATGCATTTTAGCAGGACTCTATTTCTTTTCTGCTGGCAAATGCTAATCGGTTCCACCTGGAGTCAAATCCGGCATACATTCGAGATTTCTAGGATGAAAGCTCCAGAAACTTTAGAAAACATGATATTTCTTTCTGTAAACATGACATTGGAGGCATTTGCCAAACAGGAAGATTGTGCTTTTCTCCAAAACCACTTTCAAGGTGATTTTTTGGTTAAATTTCACTTCAAAACTACAACAATTTGTGCAGATAAACCTGGATGAAAACAAATGATCTGATGTGTTGTGGCTATCTCCATCCCAGATCTTGCTACAGCCTCTGTGTGTGTTTGTGTTTTCTGGACATTCTCTATGGACTTTGCAGTTCTGAATGCATTTTAGCATGTAAGTTTTTGTTTTTAGCTGCCAAACGCTAATTGGTTCCACATGCAGTCAAATCCTCCACACATTCGAGTTTTCTAGGCAGAAAGCCTCAGAAACCTGAGAAAACATGATATTTGCAGTTGTAAACATGTCATTGGATGCATTTGCCGAACAGGAAGATTGTGCTTTTCTCCAAAACCACTTTCACGGTGATTTTTTGGTTAAATTTCACTTCAAAACTACAACCAGTTGTCCAGATACTCCTGGATGAAAACAAAACTCTCTGGTGTGTTGTGGCTATCTCAATCCCAGATCTTGCTACAGCCTCTGTGTGTGTTTGTGTTTTCTGGACATTCTCTATGGACTTTACGGTTTTGAATGCATTTTAGCATGTAAGTTTTTGTTTTCAGCTGGCAAACGCTAATTGGTACCACCTGGAGTCAAATCCTCCACACATTCGAGTTTTCTAGGAAGAAAGCTTCAGAAACCTGAGAAAACATGATATTTCTTTCTGTAAACATGACATTGGATGCATTTGCCGAACAGGAAGATTGTGCTTTTCTCCAAAACCACTTTCACGGTGATTTTTTGGTTACATTTCACTTCAAAACTGCAATAATTTGTCCAGATACTCCTCGATGAAAACAAAACTATCTGGTGATTTTTAGCTATCTCAATCCCGGATCTTGCTACAGCATCTGTGTTTGTTTGTGTTTTCTGGACATTCTCTATGGACTTTACAGTTTTGAATGCATTTAAGCATGTAAGTTTTTGTTTTTAGCTGCGAAACGCTAATTGGTTCCACCTGGAGTCAAATCCTCCACACATTCGAGTTTTCTAGGAAGAAAGCTTCAGAAACCTGAGAAAACATGATATTTCTTTCTGTAAACATGACATTGGATGCATTTGCCGAACAGGAAGATTGTGCTTTTCCCCAAAACCACATTCACGGTGATTTTTTGGTTACATTTCACTTCAAAACTGCAACAATTTGTCCAGATACTCCTGGATGAAAACAAAACTATCTGGTGTGTTGTGGCTATCTCAAGCCCAGATGTTGCTACAGCCTCTGTGTGTGTTTGTGTTTTCTGGACATTCTCTATGGACTTTACAGTTTTGAATGCATTTTAGCATGTAAGTTTTTGTTTTCAGCTGGCAAAAGCTAATTCGTTCCACCTGGAGTCAAATCCTCCTCACATTCGAGTTTTCTAGGAAGAAAGCTCCAGAAACCTGAGAAAACATGATATTTGTATTTGTAAACATGACATTGGATGCATTTGCCGAACAGGAAGATGGTGCTTTTCTCCAAAACCACTTTCACGGTGATTTTTTGGTTAAATTTTACTTCAAAACTAAAACAATTTGTCCAGATACTCCTGGATGAAAACAAAACTCTCTGGTGTGTTGTGGCTATCTCAATCCCAGATCTTGCTACAGCCTCTGTGTGTGTTTGTGTTTTCTGGACATTCTCTATGGACTTTACGGTTTTGAATGCATTTTAGCATGTAAGGTTCTGTTTTTAGCTGCCAAACGCTAATTGGTTCCACCTGGAGTCAAATCCTCCACACATTCGAGTTTTCTAGGAAGAAAGCTTCAGAAACCTGAGAAAACATGATATTTCTTTCTGTAAACATGACATTGGATTCATTTGCTGAACAGGACGATGATTGTGCTTTTCTAGAAAACCACTTTCACAATGATTTTTGGTTAAAATTTACTTCAAAGCTACAACAATTTATCCAGATACTCCTGGATGAAAACAAAACTATCTGGTGTGTTGTGGCTATCTCAATCCCAGATCTTGCTACAGCCTCTGTGTGTGTTTGTGTTTTCTGGACATTCTCTATGGACTTTATGGTTTTGAATGCATTTTAGCATGTAAGTTTTTGTTTTCTACTGGCAAACGCTAATTGGTTCCACCTGGAGTCAAATCCTCCACACATTCGAGTTTTCTAGGAAGAAAGCTTCAGAAACCTGAGAAAACATGATATTTCTTTCTGGAAACATGACATTGGATGCATTTGCCTTCAGGAAGATTGTGCTTTTCTCCAAAACCACTTTCACTGTGATTTTTTGGTTAAATTTCACCCGAAATCCACAAGAATGTGCCCAGATACTCCTGGATGAAAACAAAACTATCTGGTGTGTTGTGGCTATCTCAATCCCAGATCTTGCTACAGCCTCTGTGTGTGTTTGTGTTTTCTGGACATTCTCTATGGACTTTACGGTTTTGAATGCATTTTAGCATGTAAGGTTCTGTTTTTAGCTGCCAAACGCTAATTGGTTCCACCTGGAGTCAAATCCTCCACACATTCGAGTTTTCTAGGAAGAAAGCTTCAGAAACCTGAGAAAACATGATATTTCTTTCTGTAAACATGACATTGGATTCATTTGCTGAACAGGACGATGATTGTGCTTTTCTAGAAAACCACTTTCACAATGATTGTGGGTTAAATTTTACTTCAAAGCTACAACAATTTATCCAGATACTCCTGGATGAAAACAAAACTATCTGGTGTGTTGTGGCTATCTCAATCCCAGATCTTGCTACAGCCTCTGTGTGTTTTTGTGTTTTCTGGACATTCTCTATGGACTTTACGGTTTTGAATGCATTTTAGCATGTAAGTTTTTCTTTTTAGCAGCCAAATGCTAATTGGTTCCACCTAGAGTCAAATCCTCCACACATTGTAGTTTTCTAGGAAGAAAGCTTCAGAAACCTGAGAAAACATGATATTTCTTTCTGGAAACATGACATTGGATGCATTTGCCAAACAGGAAGATTGTGCTTTTCTCCAAAACCACGTTCACCCTGATTTTTTGGTTAAATTTCACTTCAAAACTACAACAATTTGTCCAGATACTCCTGGATGAAAACAAAACTATCTGGTGTGTTGTGGCTATCTCAATCCCAGATCTTGCTACAACCTTTGTGTTCGTTTGTGTTTTCTGGACATTCTCTATGGACTTTATGGTTTTGAATGCATTTTAGCATGTAAGGTTCTGTTTTTAGCTGCCAAACGCTAATTGGTTCCACCTGGAGTCAAATCCTCCACACATTCGAGCTTTCTAGGAAGAAAGCTTCAGAAACCTGAGAAAACATGATATTTCTTTCTGTAAACATGACATTGGATTCATTTGCTGAACAGGACGATGATTGTGCTTTTCTAAAAAACCACTTTCACAATGATTTTTGGTTAAATTTTACTTCAAAGCTACAACAATTTATCCAGATACTCCTGGATGAAAACAAAACTATCTGGTGTGTTGTGGCTATCTCAATCCCAGATCTTGCTACAGCCTCTGTGTGTGTTTGTGTTTTCTGGACATTCTCTATGGACTTTACAGTTTTGAATGCATTTTAGCATGTAAGTTTTTGTTTTCAGCTGGCAAAAGCTAATTGGTTCCACCTGGAGTCAAATCCTCCTCACATTCGAGTTTTCTAGGAAGAAAGCTCCAGAACCCTGAGAAAACATGATATTTGTATTTGTAAACATGACATTGGATGCATTTGCCGAACAGGAAGATGGTGCTTTTCTCCAAAACCACTTTCACGGTGATTTTTTGGTTAAATTTTACTTCAAAACTAAAACAATTTGTCCAGATACTCCTGGATGAAAACAAAACTCTCTGGTGTGTTGTGGCTATCTCAATCCCAGATCTTGCTACAGCCTCTGTGTGTGTTTGTGTTTTCTGGACATTCTCTATGGACTTTAAGGTATTGAATGCATTTTAGCAGGACTCTATTTGTTTTCTGCTGGCAAATGCTAATTGGTTCCACCTGGAGTAAAATCCGGCATACATTCGAGTTTTCTAGGAAGAAATCTCCAGAAACCTTAGAAAACATGATATTTCTTTTCGTAAACATGACATTGGATGCATTTGCCGAACAGGAAGATTGTGCTTTTCTCCAAAACCACTTTCACGGTGATTTTTTGCTTAAATTTTACTTCAAAACTACAACAATTTGTCCAGATACTCCTGCATGAAAACAAAACTATCTGGTGTGTTGTGGCTATCTCAATCCCACATCTTGCTACAGCCTCTGTGTGTGTTTGTGTTTTCTGGACATTCTCTATGGACTTTACGGTTTTGAATGCATTTTAGCATGTAAGGTTCTGTTTTTAGCTGCCAAACGCTAATTGGTTCCACCTGGAGTCAAATCCTCCACACATTCGAGTTTTCTAGGAAGAAAGCTTCAGAAACCTGAGAAAACATGATATTTCTTTCTGGAAACATGACATTGGATTCATTTGCTGAACAGGACGATGATTGTGCTTTTCTAGAAAACCACTTTCACAATGATTTTTGGTTAAATTTTACTTCAAAGCTACAACAATTTATCCAGATACTCCTGGATGAAAACAAAACTATCTGGTGTGTTGTGGCTATCTCAATCCCAGATCTTGCTACAGCCTCTGTGTGTGTTTGTGTTTTCTGGACATTCTCTATGGACTTTATGGTTTTGAATGCATTTTAGCATGTAAGTTTTTGTTTTCTGCTGGCAAACGCTAATTGGTTCCACCTGGAGTCAAATCCTCCACACATTCGAGTTTTCTAGGAAGAAAGCTTCAGAAACCTGAGAAAACATGATATTTCTTTCTGGAAACATGACATTGGATGCATTTGCCGAACAGGAAGATTGTGCTTTTCTCCAAAACCACTTTCACTGTGATTTTTTGGTTAAATTTCACCCGAAATCCACAAGAATGTGCCCAGATACTCCTGGATGAAAACAAAACTATCTGGTGTGTTGTGGCTATCTCAATCCCAGATCTTGCTACAACCTTTGTGTTTGTTTGTGTTTTCTGGACATTCTCTATGGACTTTATGGTTTTGAATGCATTTTAGCATGTAAGGTTCTGTTTTTAGCTGCCAAACGCTACTTGCTTCCACCTGGAGTCAAATCCTCCACACATTCGAGCTTTCTAGGAAGAAAGCTTCAGAAACCTGAGAAAACATGATATTTCTTTCTGTAAACATGACATTGGATTCATTTGCTGAACAGGACGATGATTGTGCTTTTCTAAAAAACCACTTTCACAATGATTTTTGGTTAATTTTTACTTCAAAGCTACAACAATTTATCCAGATACTCCTGGATGAAAACAAAACTATCTGGTGTGTTGTGGCTATCTCAATCCCAGATCTTGCTACAGCCTCTGTGTGTGTTTGTGTTTTCTGGACATTCTCTATGGACTTTACGGTTTTGAATGCATTTTAGCATGTAAGTTTTTCTTTTTAGCAGCCAAATGCTAATTGGTTCCACCTAGAGTCAAATCCTCCACACATTGTAGTTTTCTAGGAAGAAAGCTTCAGAAACCTGAGAAAACAAGATATTTCTTTCTGGAAACATGACATTGGATTCATTTGCTGAACAGGATGATGATTGTGCTTTTCTAAAAAACCACTTTCACAATGATTTTTGGTTAAATTTTACTTCAAAGCTACAACAATTTATCCAGATACTCCTGGATGAAAACAAAACTATCTGGTGTGTTGTCGCTATCTCAATCCCAGATCTTGCTACAACCTTTGTGTTTGTTTGTGTTTTCTGGACATTCTCTATGGACTTTATGGTTTTGAATGCATTTTAGCATGTAAGGTTCTGTTTTTAGCTGCCAAATGCTAATTGGTTCCACCTGGAGTCAAATCCTCCAGACATTCGAGTTTTCTAGGAAGAAAGCTTCAGAAACCTGAGAAAACATGATATTTCTTTCTGGAAACATGACATTGGATTCATTTGCTGAACAGGACGATGATTGTGCTTTTCTAAAAAACCACTTTCACAATGATTTTTGGTTAAATTTTACTTCAAAGCTACAACAATTTATCCAGATACTCCTGGATGAAAACAAAACTATCTGGTGTGTTGTGGCTATCTCAATCCCAGATCTTGCTACAGCCTCTGTGTGTGTTTGTGTTTTCTGGACATTCTCTATGGACTTTACAGTTTTGAATGCATTTTAGCATGTAAGTTTTTGTTTTCAGCTGGCAAAAGCTAATTGGTTCCACCTGGAGTCAAATCCTCCTCACATTCGAGTTTTCTAGGAAGAAAGCTCCAGAACCCTGAGAAAACATGATATTTGTATTTGTAAACATGACATTGGATGCATTTGCCGAACAGGAAGATGGTGCTTTTCTCCAAAACCACTTTCACGGTGATTTTTTGGTTAAATTTTACTTCAAAACTAAAACAATTTGTCCAGATACCCCTGGATGAAAACAAAACTCTCTGGTGTGTTGTGGCTATCTCAATCCCAGATCTTGCTACAGCCTCTGTGTGTGTTTGTGTTTTCTGGACATTCTCTATGGACTTTAAGGTATTGAATGCATTTTAGCAGGACTCTATTTGTTTTCTGCTGGCAAATGCTAATTGGTTCCACCTGGAGTAAAATCCGGCATACATTCGAGTTTTCTAGGAAGAAATCTCCAGAAACCTTAGAAAACATGATATTTCTTTTCGTAAACATGACATTGGATGCATTTGCCGAACAGGAAGATTGTGCTTTTCTCCAAAACCACTTTCACGGTGATTTTTTGCTTAAATTTTACTTCAAAACTACAACAATTTGTCCAGATACTCCTGCATGAAAACAAAACTATCTGGTGTGTTGTGGCTATCTCAATCCCACATCTTGCTACAGCCTCTGTGTGTGTTTGTGTTTTCTGGACATTCTCTATGGACTTTACGGTTTTGAATGCATTTTAGCATGTAAGGTTCTGTTTTTAGCTGCCAAACGCTAATTGGTTCCACCTGGAGTCAAATCCTCCACACATTCGAGTTTTCTAGGAAGAAAGCTTCAGAAACCTGAGAAAACATGATATTTCTTTCTGGAAACATGACATTGGATTCATTTGCTGAACAGGACGATGATTGTGCTTTTCTAGAAAACCACTTTCACAATGATTTTTGGTTAAATTTTACTTCAAAGCTACAACAATTTATCCAGATACTCCTGGATGAAAACAAAACTATCTGGTGTGTTGTGGCTATCTCAATCCCAGATCTTGCTACAGCCTCTGTGTGTGTTTGTGTTTTCTGGACATTCTCTATGGACTTTACAGTTTTGAATGCATTTTAGCATGTAAGTTTTTGTTTTCAGCTGGCAAAAGCTAATTGGTTCCACCTGGAGTCAAATCCTCCTCACATTCGAGTTTTCTAGGAAGAAAGCTCCAGAACCCTGAGAAAACATGATATTTGTATTTGTAAACATGACATTGGATGCATTTCCTGACAGGAAGATTGTGCTTTTCTCCAAAACCACTTTCACTGTGATTTTTTGGTTAAATTTCACCCGAAATCCACAAGAATGTGCCCAGATACTCCTGGATGAAAACAAAACTATCTGTGGATTTTTAGCTATCTCAATCCCAGATCTTGCTACAGCCTCTGTGTGTGTTTGTGTTTTCTGGACATTCCCTATGGACTTTACGGTTTTGAATGCATTTTAGCATGTAAGTTTTTGTTTTTAGGTGCCAAACGTAATTGGTTCCACCTGGAGTCAAATCCTCCACACATTCGAGTTTTCTAGGAAGAAAGCTCCAGAAACCTGAGAAAACATGATATTTCTTTCTGGAAACATGACATTGGATGCATTTGCCGACAGGAAGATTGTGCTTTTCTCCAAAACCACTTTCACTGTGATTTTTTGGTTAAATTTCACCCGAAATCCACAAGAATGTTCCCAGATACTCCTGGATGAAAACAAAACTATCTGTGGATTTTTAGCTATCTCAATCCCAGATCTTGCTACAGCCTCTGTGTGTGTTTGTGTTTTCTGGACATTCCCTATGGACTTTACGGTTTTGAATGCATTTTAGCATGTAAGTTTTTGTTTTTAGGTGCCAAACGTAATTGGTTCCACCTGGAGTCAAATCCTCCACACATTCGAGTTTTCTAGGAAGAAAGCTTCAGAAACCTGAGAAAACATGATATTTCTTTCTGGAAACATGACATTGGATGCATTTGCCGAACAGGAAGATTGTGCTTTTCTCCAAAACCACTTTCACTGTGATTTTTTGGTTAAATTTCACCCGAAATCCACAAGAATGTGCCCAGATACTCCTGGATGAAAACAAAACTATCTGTGGATTTTTAGCTATCTCAATCCCAGATCTTGCTACAGCCTCTGTGTGTGTTTGTGTTTTCTGGACATTCTCTATGGACTTTACGGTTTTGAATGCATTTTAACATGTAAGTTTTTCTTTTTAGCAGCCAAATGCTAATTGGTTCCACCTGGAGTCAAATCCTCCACACATTCGAGTTTTCTAGGAAGAAAGCTTCAGAAACCTGAGAAAACATGATATTTCTTTCTGGAAACATGACATTGGATGCATTTGCCAAACAGGAAGAATGTGCTTTTCTCCAAAACCACGTTCACCCTGATTTTTTGGTTAAATTTTACTTCAAAACTAAAACAATTTGTCCAGATACTCCTGGATGAAAACAAAACTATCTGGTGTGTTGTGGCTATCTCAATCCCAGATCTTGCTACAGCCTCTGTGTGTGTTTGTGTTTTCTGGACATTCTCTATGGACTTTAAGGTATTGAATGCATTTTAGCAGGACTCTATTTGTTTTCTGCTGGCAAATGCTAATTGGTTCCACCTGGAGTAAAATCCGGCATACATTCGAGTTTTCTAGGAAGAAATCTCCAGAAACCTTAGAAAACATGATATTTCTTTTCGTAAACATGACATTGGATGCATTTGCCGAACAGGAAGATTGTGCTTTTCTCCAAAACCACTTTCACGGTGATTTTTTGCTTAAATTTTACTTCAAAACTACAACAATTTGTCCAGATACTCCTGCATGAAAACAAAACTATCTGGTGTGTTGTGGCTATCTCAATCCCACATCTTGCTACAGCCTCTGTGTGTGTTTGTGTTTTCTGGACATTCTCTATGGACTTTACGGTTTTGAATGCATTTTAGCATGTAAGGTTCTGTTTTTAGCTGCCAAACGCTAATTGGTTCCACCTGGAGTCAAATCCTCCACACATTCGAGTTTTCTAGGAAGAAAGCTTCAGAAACCTGAGAAAACATGATATTTCTTTCTGGAAACATGACATTGGATTCATTTGCTGAACAGGACGATGATTGTGCTTTTCTAGAAAACCACTTTCACAATGATTTTTGGTTAAATTTTACTTCAAAGCTACAACAATTTATCCAGATACTCCTGGATGAAAACAAAACTATCTGGTGTGTTGTGGCTATCTCAATCCCAGATCTTGCTACAGCCTCTGTGTGTGTTTGTGTTTTCTGGACATTCTCTATGGACTTTACAGTTTTGAATGCATTTTAGCATGTAAGTTTTTGTTTTCAGCTGGCAAAAGCTAATTGGTTCCACCTGGAGTCAAATCCTCCTCACATTCGAGTTTTCTAGGAAGAAAGCTCCAGAACCCTGAGAAAACATGATATTTGTATTTGTAAACATGACATTGGATGCATTTCCTGACAGGAAGATTGTGCTTTTCTCCAAAACCACTTTCACTGTGATTTTTTGGTTAAATTTCACCCGAAATCCACAAGAATGTGCCCAGATACTCCTGGATGAAAACAAAACTATCTGTGGATTTTTAGCTATCTCAATCCCAGATCTTGCTACAGCCTCTGTGTGTGTTTGTGTTTTCTGGACATTCCCTATGGACTTTACGGTTTTGAATGCATTTTAGCATGTAAGTTTTTGTTTTTAGGTGCCAAACGTAATTGGTTCCACCTGGAGTCAAATCCTCCACACATTCGAGTTTTCTAGGAAGAAAGCTCCAGAAACCTGAGAAAACATGATATTTCTTTCTGGAAACATGACATTGGATGCATTTGCCGACAGGAAGATTGTGCTTTTCTCCAAAACCACTTTCACTGTGATTTTTTGGTTAAATTTCACCCGAAATCCACAAGAATGTTCCCAGATACTCCTGGATGAAAACAAAACTATCTGTGGATTTTTAGCTATCTCAATCCCAGATCTTGCTACAGCCTCTGTGTGTGTTTGTGTTTTCTGGACATTCCCTATGGACTTTACGGTTTTGAATGCATTTTAGCATGTAAGTTTTTGTTTTTAGGTGCCAAACGTAATTGGTTCCACCTGGAGTCAAATCCTCCACACATTCGAGTTTTCTAGGAAGAAAGCTTCAGAAACCTGAGAAAACATGATATTTCTTTCTGGAAACATGACATTGGATGCATTTGCCGAACAGGAAGATTGTGCTTTTCTCCAAAACCACTTTCACTGTGATTTTTTGGTTAAATTTCACCCGAAATCCACAAGAATGTGCCCAGATACTCCTGGATGAAAACAAAACTATCTGTGGATTTTTAGCTATCTCAATCCCAGATCTTGCTACAGCCTCTGTGTGTGTTTGTGTTTTCTGGACATTCTCTATGGACTTTACGGTTTTGAATGCATTTTAACATGTAAGTTTTTCTTTTTAGCAGCCAAATGCTAATTGGTTCCACCTGGAGTCAAATCCTCCACACATTCGAGTTTTCTAGGAAGAAAGCTTCAGAAACCTGAGAAAACATGATATTTCTTTCTGGAAACATGACATTGGATGCATTTGCCAAACAGGAAGAATGTGCTTTTCTCCAAAACCACGTTCACCCTGATTTTTTGGTTAAATTTTACTTCAAAACTAAAACAATTTGTCCAGATACTCCTGGATGAAAACAAAACTATCTGGTGTGTTGTGGCTATCTCAATCCCAGATCTTGCTACAGCCTCTGTGTGTGTTTGTGTTTTCTGGACATTCTCTATGGACTTTAAGGTATTGAATGCATTTTAGCAGGACTCTATTTGTTTTCTGCTGGCAAATGCTAATTGGTTCCACCTGGAGTAAAATCCGGCATACATTCGAGTTTTCTAGGAAGAAATCTCCAGAAACCTTAGAAAACATGATATTTCTTTTCGTAAACATGACATTGGATGCATTTGCCGAACAGGAAGATTGTGCTTTTCTCCAAAACCACTTTCACGGTGATTTTTTGCTTAAATTTTACTTCAAAACTACAACAATTTGTCCAGATACTCCTGCATGAAAACAAAACTATCTGGTGTGTTGTGGCTATCTCAATCCCACATCTTGCTACAGCCTCTGTGTGTGTTTGTGTTTTCTGGACATTCTCTATGGACTTTACGGTTTTGAATGCATTTTAGCATGTAAGGTTCTGTTTTTAGCTGCCAAACGCTAATTGGTTCCACCTGGAGTCAAATCCTCCACACATTCGAGTTTTCTAGGAAGAAAGCTTCAGAAACCTGAGAAAACATGATATTTCTTTCTGGAAACATGACATTGGATTCATTTGCTGAACAGGACGATGATTGTGCTTTTCTAGAAAACCACTTTCACAATGATTTTTGGTTAAATTTTACTTCAAAGCTACAACAATTTATCCAGATACTCCTGGATGAAAACAAAACTATCTGGTGTGTTGTGGCTATCTCAATCCCAGATCTTGCTACAGCCTCTGTGTGTGTTTGTGTTTTCTGGACATTCTCTATGGACTTTACAGTTTTGAATGCATTTTAGCATGTAAGTTTTTGTTTTCAGCTGGCAAAAGCTAATTGGTTCCACCTGGAGTCAAATCCTCCTCACATTCGAGTTTTCTAGGAAGAAAGCTCCAGAACCCTGAGAAAACATGATATTTGTATTTGTAAACATGACATTGGATGCATTTCCTGACAGGAAGATTGTGCTTTTCTCCAAAACCACTTTCACTGTGATTTTTTGGTTAAATTTCACCCGAAATCCACAAGAATGTGCCCAGATACTCCTGGATGAAAACAAAACTATCTGTGGATTTTTAGCTATCTCAATCCCAGATCTTGCTACAGCCTCTGTGTGTGTTTGTGTTTTCTGGACATTCCCTATGGACTTTACGGTTTTGAATGCATTTTAGCATGTAAGTTTTTGTTTTTAGGTGCCAAACGTAATTGGTTCCACCTGGAGTCAAATCCTCCACACATTCGAGTTTTCTAGGAAGAAAGCTCCAGAAACCTGAGAAAACATGATATTTCTTTCTGGAAACATGACATTGGATGCATTTGCCGACAGGAAGATTGTGCTTTTCTCCAAAACCACTTTCACTGTGATTTTTTGGTTAAATTTCACCCGAAATCCACAAGAATGTTCCCAGATACTCCTGGATGAAAACAAAACTATCTGTGAATTTTTAGCTATCTCAATCCCAGATCTTGCTACAGCCTCTGTGTGTGTTTGTGTTTTCTGGACATTCCCTATGGACTTTACGGTTTTGAATGCATTTTAGCATGTAAGTTTTTGTTTTTAGGTGCCAAACATAATTGGTTCCACCTGGAGTCAAATCCTCCACACATTCGAGTTTTCTAGGAAGAAAGCTTCAGAAACCTGAGAAAACATGATATTTCTTTCTGGAAACATGACATTGGATGCATTTGCCGAACAGGAAGATTGTGCTTTTCTCCAAAACCACTTTCACTGTGATTTTTTGGTTAAATTTCACCCGAAATCCACAAGAATGTGCCCAGATACTCCTGGATGAAAACAAAACTATCTGTGGATTTTTAGCTATCTCAATCCCAGATCTTGCTACAGCCTCTGTGTGTGTTTGTGTTTTCTGGACATTCTCTATGGACTTTACGGTTTTGAATGCATTTTAACATGTAAGTTTTTCTTTTTAGCAGCCAAATGCTAATTGGTTCCACCTGGAGTCAAATCCTCCACACATTCGAGTTTTCTAGGAAGAAAGCTTCAGAAACCTGAGAAAACATGATATTTCTTTCTGGAAACATGACATTGGATGCATTTGCCAAACAGGAAGAATGTGCTTTTCTCCAAAACCACGTTCCCCCTGATTTTTTGGTTAAATTTCACTTCAAAACTACAACAATTTGTTCAGATACTCCTGGATGAAAACAAAACTATCTGGTGTGTTGTGGCTATCTCAATCCCAGATCTTGCTACAACCTTTGTGTTTGTTTGTGTTTTCTGGACATTCTCTATGGACTTTACGGTTTTGAATGCATTTCAGCATGTAAGTTTTTGTTTTTAGCTGCCAAATGCTAATTGGTTCCACCTGGAGTCAAATCCTCCACACATTCGAGTTTTCTAGGAAGAAAGCTTCAGAAACCTGAGAAAACATGATATTTCTTTCTGTAAACATGACATTGGATTCATTTGCTGAACAGGACGATGATTGTGCTTTTCTAAAAAACCACTTTCACAATGATTTTTGGTTAAATTTTACTTCAAAGCTACAACAATTTATCCAGATACTCCTGGATGAAAACAAAACTATCTGGTGTGTTGTGGCTATCTCAATCCCAGATCTTGCTACAGCCTCTGTGTGTGTTTGTGTTTTCTGGACATTCTCTATGGACTTTACAGTTTTGAATGCATTTTAGCAGGACCCTTTTTGTTTTCTGCTGGCAAACGCTAATTGGTTCCACCTGGAGTCAAATCCTCCACACATTCGAGTTTTCTAGGAAGAAAGCTTCAGAAACCTGAGAAAACATGATATTTCTTTCTGTAAACATGACATTGGATGCATTTGCCTTCAGGAGATTGTGCTTTTCTCTAAACCATTTTCACGGTGATTTTTTGGTGAAAATCACCCGAAATCCACAAGAATTTGTGCAAATACTACTGGATGAAAACAAAACTATCTGGTGATTTATAGCTATCTCAATCCCAGATCTTGCTAAAGCCTCTGTGTGTTTTTGTGTTTTCTGGACATTCTCTATGGACTTTACGGTTTTGAATGCATTTTAACATGTAAGTTTTTGTTTTTAGCTGCCAAACGCTAATTGGTTCCACCTGGAGTCAAATCCTCCACACATTCAAGTTTTCTAGGAAGAAAGCTCCAGAAACTTGAGAAAACATGATATTTCTTTCTGTAAACATGACATTGGATGCATTTGCCAAACAGGAAGATTGTGCTTTTCTCCAAAACCACGTTCACCCTGATTTTTTGGTTACATTTCACTTCAAAACTACAACAATTTGTCCAGATACTCCTGGATGAAAACAAAACTATCTGGTGTGTTGTGGCTATCTCAATCCCAGATCTTGCTACAGCCTTTGTGTTTGTTTGTGTTTTCTGGACATTCTCTATGGACTTTACGGTTTTGAATGCATTTTAGCATGTAAGGTTTTGTTTTTAGCTGCCAAACGCTAATTGGTTCCACCTGGAGTCAAATCCTCCACACATTCGAGTTTTCTAGGAAGAAAGCTTCAGAAACCTGAGAAAACATGATATTTCTTTCTGGAAACATGACATTGGATTCATTTTCTGAACAGGACGATGATTGTGCTTTTCTAGAAAACCACTTTCACAATGATTGTGGGTTAAATTTTACTTCAAAGCTACAACAATTTATCCAGATACTACTGGATGAAAACAAAACTATCTGGTGTGTTGGGGCTATCTCAATCCCAGATCTTGCTACAGCCTCTGTGTGTGTTTGTGTTTTCTGGACATTCTCTATGGACTTTACGGTTTTGAATGCTTTTTAGCATGTAAGGTTTTGTTTTTAGCTGCCAAACGCTAATTGGTTGCACCTGGAGTCAAATCCTCCACACATTCGAGTTTTCTAGGAAGAAAGCTTCAGAAACCTGAGAAAACATGATATTTCTTTCTGTAAACATGACATTGGATTCATTTTCTGAACAGGAAAATTGTGCTTTTCTCCAAAACCGCTTTCACGGTGATTTTTCGGTTAAATTTCACTTCAAAACTACAACAATTTGCCCCGATACTCCTGGATGAAAACAAACTATCTGGTGTGTTGTGGCTATCTCAATCCCAGATCTTGCTACAGCCTCTGTGTGTGTTTGTGTTTTCTGGACATTCTCTATGGACTTTACGGTTTTGAATGCATTTTAGCAGGACCCCTTTTTTTTTCTGCTGGCAAACGCTAATTGGTTCCACCTGGAGTCAAATCCTCCACACATTCGAGTTTTCTAGGAAGAAAGCTTCAGAAACCTGAGAAAACATGATATTTCTTTCTGTAAACATGACATTGGATGCATTTGCCGACAGGAAGATTGTGCTTTTCTCTAAACCATTTTCACGGTGATTTTTTGGTGAAAATCACCCGAAATCCACAAGAATTTGTGCAAATACTACTGGATGAAAACAAAACTATCTGGTGATTTATAGCTATCTCAATCCCAGATCTTGCTAAAGCCTCTGTGTGTTTTTGTGTTTTCTGGACATTCTCTATGGACTTTACGGTTTTGAATGCATTTTAACATGTAAGTTTTTGTTTTTAGCTGCCAAACGCTAATTGGTTCCACCTGGAGTCAAATCCTCCACACATTCAAGTTTTCTAGGAAGAAAGCTCCAGAAACCTGAGAAAACATGATATTTCTTTCTGTAAACATGACATTGGATGCATTTGCCAAACAGGAAGATTGTGCTTTTCTCCAAAACCACTTTCACGTGGATTTTTTGGTTACATTTCACTTCAAAACTACAACAATTTGTCCAGATACTCCTGGATGAAAACAAAACTATCTGGTGTGTTGTGGCTATCTCAATCCCAGATCTTGCTACAGCCTTTGTGTTTGTTTGTGTTTTCTGGACATTCTCTATGGACTTTACGGTTTTGAATGCATTTTAGCATGTAAGGTTTTGTTTTTAGCTGCCAAACGCTAATTGGTTCCACCTGGAGTCAAATCCTCCACACATTCGAGTTTTCTAGGAAGAAAGCTTCAGAAACCTGAGAAAACATGATATTTCTTTCTGGAAACATGACATTGGATTCATTTTCTGAACAGGACGATGATTGTGCTTTTCTCCAAAACCACTTTCACAATGATTTTTGGTTAAATTTTACTTCAAAGCTACAACAATTTATCCAGATACTACTGGATGAAAACAAAACTCTCTGTTGTGTTGTTTCTATCTCAATCCCAGATCTTGCTACAGCCTCTGTGTGTGTTTGTGTTTTCTGGACATTCTCTATGGACTTTACGGTTTTGAATGCTTTTTAGCATGTAAGGTTTTGTTTTTAGCTGCCAAACGCTAATTGGTTGCACCTGGAGTCAAATCCTCCACACATTCGAGTTTTCTAGGAAGAAAGCTTCAGAAACCTGAGAAAACATGATATTTCTTTCTGTAAACATGACATTGGATTCATTTTCTGAACAGGAAAATTGTGCTTTTCTCCAAAACCGCTTTCACGGTGATTTTTTGGTTAAATTTCACTTCAAAACTACAACAATTTGCCCCGATACTCCTGGATGAAAACAAACTATCTGGTGTGTTGTGGCTATCTCAATCCCAGATCTTGCTACAGCCTCTGTGTGTGTTTGTGTTTTCTGGACATTCTCTATGGACTTTACGGTTTTGAATGCATTTTAGCAGGACCCCTTTTTTTTTCTGCTGGCAAACGCTAATTGGTTCCACCTGGAGTCAAATCCTCCACACATTCGAGTTTTCTAGGAAGAAAGCTTCAGAAACCTGAGAAAACATGATATTTCTTTCTGTAAACATGACATTGGATGCATTTGCTGAACAAGTAGATTGTGCTTTTCTCCAAAACCACTTTCACAATGATTTTTAGTTAAATTTTAGTTCAAAGCTACAACAATTTATCCAGATACTCCTGGATGGAAACAAAACTATCTGGTGTGTTGTGGCTATCTCAATCCAAGATCTTGCTACAGCCTCTGTGTGTGTTTGTGTTTTCTGGACATTCTTTATGAACTTTAATGTTTTGAATGCATTTTAGCATGTAAGTTTTTGTTTTCTGCTGGCAAACGCTAATTGGTTCCACCTGGAGTCAAATCCTCCACACATTCGAGTTTTCTAGGAAGAAAGCCTCAGAAACCTGAGAAAACATGATATTTCTTTCTGGAAACATGACATTGGATGCATTTGCCGACAGGAAGATTGTGCTTTTCTCCAAAACCACTTTCACGGTGATTTTTTGGTTAAATTTCACCCGAAATCCACAAGAATTTGTCCAGATACTCCTGGATGAAAACAAAACTATCTGGTGTGTTGTGGCTATCTCAATCCCAGATCTTGCTACAGCCTCTGTGTGTGTTTGTGTTTTCTGGACATTCTCTATGGACTTTAAGGTTTTGAATGCATTTTAGCATGTAAGTTTTTGTTTTCTGCTGGCAAACGCTAATTGGTTCCACCTGGAGTCAAATCCTCCACACATTCGAGTTTTCTAGAAAGAAAGCTTCAGAAACCTGAGAAAACATGATATTTCTTTCTGGAAACATGACATTGGATCTATTTTCCAAACAGGAAGATTGTGCTTTTCTCCAAAACCACTTTCACGGTGATTTTTGGTTAAATTTCACCCAAAATCCACAACAATTTGTCCAGATACTCCTGGATGAAAGCAAAACTATCTGATGTGTTGTGGCTTTCTCAATCCCAGATCTTGCTACAGCCTCTGTGTGTGTTTGTGTTTTCTGGACATTCTCTATGGACTTTACGTTTTTTTTTTTTTCCCAATCAATTCTCAGTTTATTCTTTTTACAGTATCAAATTCCAGTAAGTAAAACAACCAAAGAAATCTTAAAAATACACGAAACAGATCTTCATCTCTGCACTCCTTTCCGATGAAAAGTGTGTCCAGCATGGCTAAAGTATGCAATATGCAAAAGCTCTGTGTTGCCTTCAGCAAGTCCGTTCCCACCCACCCTCCTTATTCACAAATGTGCCTCTACTGAACACAATTACATCACTAAGCCTGTTAGTTTCAGAGGGTTTGTTAAAACTGGAAGATCTTTGTATAGGGGCTCCACTCATTTGCCTCGAGATTGTAGACTTCCACCGTATTCATAAACTCATTGCCATCAAACCCTCCCACTGCATAAATGGTGTTTCCCACAGTTGCGATCCCAGCGTTGCTCCTTGGTGAAGTCATGTTTCCCATCATCTTCCACTCGTTTCTGGCCGGATCATACATCTCCACACAGCTGATGGCATGAGAACCATCAAAGCCACCACCGACAAACAGTTTTCCCTCCAGAACAGCTACTCCAGCTCCCCGCCTCGCCACATTCATGGGTGCAATTAAAGTCCAGGTATTATTTTCAGGATTGTAACGTTCTACTGTGTTCAGACAATTCCAAGACTCTGCACCTCCGATTATATACAAATAACCTCCAAGCTCACAGACTGCAGACTGGTGTCTACGAATGTTAAGAGGAGCACAGCTTGTCCACAACTTTGTTACAGGGTCAAAGACATCACAATTTTTCAGTCCTTTTTGGCCATATGAATCAGAGCCACCAATGATATATAACTTTCCATCGAGAGCACACACTCCTGCATTGCAACGGTTAGTTCTTAACTCTGGAACAGGAGTCCAGTCATCTATGTTTGGGTCATACATCTCTCCACAACTCAGGTCATCGGAGTGGCCATTCGACCCACCCACCACGTAGAGCTGGCCCGTGAGTACAGCCATCTGAAATCGAGCTCGTGGTGTTCTCATGGGAGCAAGGAAGGACCAAAGATCTGTATGTGGATCATAGCATTCAACGGTCCGAAGACATTCCTCTCTGTTATAACCACCTGCAGCTATGAGTTTGCCATTCATCTCTGCTGTCCCCAGACCAGATCGTGCGTACTGCATAGGAGACATAGGCTTTTCTATTAGCTCATCTGGTTGCATCTCAAAACTTAAACTCTTAGTTAGCTTTGGAGTACTTGTTGGTGAGCTCTGTGGGCTGTTTCGCCCGTGAAGGAAAATAACACAGAATATACCATCCAGCACAGCCAGGCACAAGTAAGTGTTATTCGAAGTCTTTTCCGAAGCAACGATTTTCCACTCATGCTTAGGGCTTTGCGTGGCAGCACTGGGAGCAGACAGACATCCAGTGGAGCTCCCACTGATTTGCTTGTGGCCATTCTCACGTGGTGGCTTCTTCTGCACAAACTGAATGTGGTCATCATCACTGCCAAACACCTCAGCCTGTCCATCTAGAAGGTTCCCATCAAGCAGCTTGTGATCAGCTGAGTAGTACAAGGTTTGAACCTCTTCCATCAGCTCCTCCAGACTGTCTCCATTCTCCCAGATGCTACGCTGCACCCAGTTGATTACCTTTGTATATAATTTGCCATTGCTGGGCAAGCAAACATTATCTTCCAGCATCACCTCCAACTTTAGCCGTGGAAGTTTAAGAAACTCCTCCTCTTCTGAAATTTGTAACAAATGCTCCTGAATGTAAGCATCAACCTTGTTCAACAAACGGGAGTCTCCCATACAACTTGCAAAATTTCGGTAGGAGATGCAGCTGGTTATATCCATTCTAGATAGCAAATAATCACCACAAACCTGCTTTACTCGATCCATTTTCAGCTTTTTTGCTGCAGAATAAACATCTTTTACTAATTCCTTATCAGCTTTCAACCTGAAGTCGAACATCAAAGAACTGTCCACTTTTCCTCAGGGCATTCAATTTGGCAACAGAAGACTCAATAAAATTTTCATCTTCAAACATCAAATATCCATTGGGAATCATTTTTTCCTTATAAATTTAGCTGCTCGAGTGATGAGGACCGTATTTCTGCAAACAATCCAAAAACAAAGGAGTGTCAATGCCCAGCACTGTGTCACGGTTCAGGCGAAGACAGGTGGCTGAAGTGATGGCAGATGTGTCAAGCTCTAAAGGTGACTCCAAAACTATCAGGCTTGGAAATGATGTAATCAGTCCTTAAAAGCTATAGACACGAATTTATTCTGTGAGAATGATGCATCATAATCTGGCTCATGTCTGAGGAGACTCAATCGCAGATCCTGCTACAGCCTCTGTGTGTGTTTGTGTTTTCTGGACATTCTCTATGGACTTTACGGTTTTGAATGCATTTTAGCATGTAAGGTTTTGTTTTCTGCTGGCAAACGCTAATTGGTTCCACCTGGAGTCAAATCCTCCACACATTCCAGTTTTATAGGAAGAAAGCTTCAGAAACCTGAGAAAACATGATATTTCTTTCTGTAAACATGACATTGGATGCATTTGCTGACAGGAAGATTGTGCTTTTCTCCAAAACCACTTTCACTGTGATTTTTTGGTTAAATTTCACCCGAAATCCACAAGAATGTGCCCAGATACTCCTGGATGAAAACAAAGCAATCTGGTGTGTTGTGGCTATCTCAATCCCAGATCTTGATACAGCCTCTGTGTTTGTTTGCGTTTTCTGGACATTCTCTATGGACTTTATGGTTTTGAATGCATTTTAGCATGTAAGTTTTCGTTTTTAGCTGCCAAACGCTAATTGGTTCCACCTGGAGTCAAATCCTCCACACATTCGAGTTTTCTAGGAAGAAAGCTCCAGAAACCTGAGAAAACATGATATTTCTTTCTGGAAACATGACATTGGATGCATTTGCCGAAGAGGAAGATTGTGCTTTTCTCCAAAACCACTTTCACGGTGATTTTTTGGTTAAATTTCACTCAAAATCCACAACAATTTGTCCAGATACTCCTGGATGAAAACAAAACTGTCTGTGGATTTTTAGCTATCTGAATCCCAGATCTTGCTACAGCCTCTGTGTGTGTTTGTGTTTTCTGGACATTCTCTATGGACTTTACGGTTTTGAATGCATTTTAGCATGTAAGGTTTTGTTTTCAGCTGCCAAACGCTAATTGGTTCCACCTGGAGTCAAATCCGCCACACATTCGAGTTTTCTAGGAAGAAAGCTTCAAAAATCTGAGAAAATATGATATTTCTCTCTGTAAACATGACATTGGATGCATTTGACGAACAGGAAGATTGTGCTTTTCTCCAAAACCACTTTCACGGTGATTTTTTGGTTAAATTTCACTTCAAAACTACAACAATTTCTCCAGATACTCCTGGATGAAAACAAAGCAATCTGGTGTGTTGTGGCTATCTCAATCCCAGATCTTGCTACAGCCTCTGTGTGTGTTTGTGTTTTCTGGACATTCTCTATGGACTTTACGGTTTTGAATGCATTTTAGCATGTAAGGTTTTGTTTTTAGCTGCCAAACGCTAATTGGTTCCACCTGGAGTGAAATCCGCCACACATTCGAGTTTTCTAGGAAGAAAGCTTCAGAAACCTGAGAAAACATGATATTTCTTTCTGGAAACATGACATTGGATGCAATTGCCAACAGGAAGATTGTGCTTTTCTCCAAAACCACTTTCACGGTGATTTTTTGGTTAAATTTCACCCGAAATCCACAACAATTTTTCCAGATACTCCTGGATGAAAACAAAACTATCTGTGGATTTTTAGCTATCTCAATCCCAGATCTTGCTACAGCCTCTGTGTGTGTTTGTGTTTTCTGGACATTCTGTATGCATTTTACAGTTTTGAATGCATTTTAGCATGTAAGTTTTCGTTTTCAGCTGCCAAACGCTAAGTGGTTCCACCTGGAGTCAAATCCTCCACACATTCGAGTTTTATAGGAAGAAGGCTTCAGAAACCTGAGAAAACATGATATTTCTTTCTGGAAACATGACATTGGATGCATTTTCCAAACAGGAAGATTGTGCTTTTCTCCAAAACCACTTTCACGGTGATTTTTTGGTTACATTTCACTTCAAAACTACAACAATTTCTCCAGAAACTCCTGGATGAAAACAAAGCAATCTGGTGTGTTGTGGCTATCTCAATCCCAGATCTTGATACAGCCTCTGTGTTTGTTTGCGTTTTCTGGACATTCTCTATGGACTTTACGGTTTTGAATGCATTTTAGCATGTAAGTTTTCGTTTTTAGCTGGGATTCGAGTTTTCTAGGAAGAAAGTCAGAAACCTGAGAAAACATGATATTTCTTTCTGGAAACATGACATTGAATGCATTTGCCGAACAGGAGGATTGTGCTTTTCTCCAAAACCACTTTCACGGTGATATTTGGTTAAATTTCACTCGAAATCCACAACAATTTGTCCAGATATTCCTGGATGAAAACAAAACTCTCTGGTGATTTTTAGCTATCTCAATCCCAGATCTTGCTACAGCCTCTGTGTGTGTTTGTGTTTTCTGGACATTCTCTATGGACTTTACGGTTTTGAATGCATTTTAGCATGTAAGGTTTTGTTTTGAGCTGCCAAACGCTAATTGGTTCCACCTGGAGTCAAATCCTCCACACATTCGAGTTTTCTAGGAAGAAAGCTTCAGAAACCTGAGAAAACATGATATTTCTTTCTGGAAACATGACATTGGATGCATTTGCCGAAGAAGAAGATTGTGCCTTTCCCCAAAACCACTTTCACGTTGATTTTTTTGGTTAAATTATACTTCAAAACTACAACAATTTGTCCAGATACTGCTGGATGAAAACAAAACAATCTGGTGATTTTTAGCTATCTCAATCCCAGGTCTTGCTACAGCCTCTGTGTGTGTTAGTGTTTTCTGGACATTCTCTATGGACTTTACGGTTTTGAATGCATTTTAGCATGTAAGGTTTTGTTTTGAGCTGCCAAACGTTAATTGGTTCCACCTGGAGTCAAATCCTCCACACATTCGAGTTTTCTAGGAAGAAAGCTTCAGAAACCTGAGAAAACATGATATTTCTTTCTGTAAACATGACATTGGATTCATATGCTGAACAGGAAGATTGTGCTTTTCTCCAAAAATACTTTCACAATGATTTTTGGATAAATTTTACTTTAAAGCTACAAGAATTTGTCCAGATACTCCTGGATGAAAACAAAACTATCTGGTGTGTTGTGGCTATCTCAATCCGAGATCTTGCTACAGCCTCTGTGTGTGTTTGTGTTTTCTGGACATTCTCTATGGACTTTATGGTTTTGAATGCATTTTAGCAGGACCCTTTTTGTTTTCTGCTGGCAAACGCTAATTGGTTCCACCTGGAGTCAAATCCTCCACACATTCGAGTTTTCTAGGTAGAAAGCTTCAGAAACCTGAGAAAACATGATATTTCTTTCTGTAAACATGACATTGGATGCATTTGCCGACAGGAAGATTGTGCTTTTCTCCAAAACCACTTTCACTGTGATTTTTTGGTTAAATTTCACCTGAAATCCACAAGAATTTGTCCAGATACTCCTGGATGAAAACAAAACTGTCTGTGGATTTTTACCTATCTCAATCACAGATCTTGCTACAGCCTCAGTGTGTGTTTGTGTTTTCTGGACATTCTCTATGCATTTTACAGTTTTGAATGCATTTTAGCATGTAAGTTTTTGTTTTCAGCTGCGAAACGCTAAGTGGTTACACCTGGAGTCAAATCCTCCACAAATTCGAGTTTTCTAGGAAGAAAGCTCCAGAACCCTGAGAAAACATGATTTTTCTTTCTGGAAACATGACATGGGATGCATTTTCCAAACAGGAAGATTGTGCTTTTCTCCAAAACCACTTTCACGGTGATTTTTTGGTTAAATTTCACTTCAAAACTACAACAATTTGTCCAGATACTCCTGGATGAAAACATAACTATCTGGTGTGTTGTGGCTATCTCAATTACAGATCTTGCTACAGCCTTTGTGTTTGTTTTTGTTTTCTGGACATTCTCTATGGACTTTACGGTTTTGAATGCATTTTAGCATATAAAGTTTTGTTTTTAGCTGCCAAACGCTAATTGGTTCCACCTGGAGTCAAATCCTCCACACATTCGAGTTTTCTAGGAGGAAAGCTTCAGAAACCTCAGAAAACATGATGTTTGTATTTGTAAATGTGACATTGGATGCATTTGCTGAACAGAAAGATTGTACTTTTCTCCAAAAGCATTTTCACGGTGATTTTTGGTTAAATTTCCCCCGAAATCCACAAGAATTTGTCCAGATACTCTGCATGAAAACAAAACTATTTGGTGATTTTTAGCTATCTCAATCTGAGATCTTGCTACAGCCTCTGTGTGTGTTTGTGTTTTCTGCACATTCTCTATGGACTTTACGGTTTTGAATGCATTTTAGCATGTAAGTTTTTGTTTTTAGCTGCCAAACGCTAATTGGTTCCACCTGGATTCAAATCCGCCACACATTCGAGTTTCTAGGAAGAAAGCTTCAGAAACCTGAGAAAACATGATATTTCTTTCTTTAACATGACATTGGATGCATTTGCTGAACAGGAAGATTGTGCCTTTCTCCAAAACCATTTTCACGGTGAATTTTTGGTTAACATAACCCGAAATCTACAAGAATTTGTGCAAAAACTACTGGATGAAAACAAAACTATCTGGTGATTTTCAGCTATCTCAATCCCAGATCTTGCTACAGCCTCTGTGTGTGTTTGTGTTTTCTGGACATTCTCTATGGACTTTACGGTTTTGAATGCATTTTAGCATGTAAAATATTGCTTTCAGCTGCCAAACACTAGTTGGTTCCACCTGGAGTGAAATCCGCCACACATTCGAGTTTTCTAGGAAGAAAGCTTCAGAAACCTGAGAAAACATGATATTTCTTTCTGTAAAAATGACATTGGATGCAATTGTCGTACAAGAAGATTGTGATTTTCTCCAAAACCACTTTCACGGTGATTTTTTGGTTAATTTTCACTCAAAATCCACAACAATTTGTCCAGATACTGCTGGATGAAAACAAAATTATCTGGTGATTTTTAGCCATCTCAATCCCAGATCTTGGTACAGCCTCTGTGTGTCTTTTTTGTTTTCTGGACATTCTATATGGACTTTACGGTTTTGAATGCATTTTTGCATGTAAGTTTTTGTTTTCAGCTGCCAAACGCTAATTGTTTCCACCTGGAGTCAAATCCTCCACACATTCGAGTTCTCTAGGAAGAAAGCTTCAGAAACCTGAGAAAACATGATATTTCTTTCTGTAAACATGACATTGGATGCATTTGCCGAACAGGAAGATTGTGCTTTTCTCCAAAACCACTTTCACTGTGATTTTCTGGTTAAATTTCACATCAAAACTGCAACAATTTGTCCACATACTCCTGGATGAAAACAAAACTATCTGGTGTGTTGTGCCTATCTCAATCCCAGATCTTGCTACAGCCTCTGTGTGTGTTTGTGTTTTCTGGACATTCTCTATGGACTTTACGGTTTTGAATGCATTTTAGCTTGTACGGTTTGGTTTTTAGCTGCCAAACGCTAATTGGTTCCACCTGGAGTCAAATCCTCCACACATTCGAGTTTTCTAGGAGGAAAGCTTCAGAAACCTCAGAAAACATGATGTTTGTATTTGTAAATGTGACATTGGATGCATTTGCTGAACAGAAAGATTGTACTTTTCTCCAAAAGCAATTTCACGGTGATTTTTGGTTAAATTTCCCCCGAAATCCACAAGAATTTGTCCAGATACTCCTGGATGAAAACAAAGATATCTTTTGATTTTTAGCTATCTCAATCCCAGTTCTTGCTGCAGCCTCTGTGTGTGTTTGTGTTTTCTGGACATTCTCTATGGATTTTACGGTTTTGAATGCATTTTCGCATGTAAGGTTTTGTTTTTAGCTGCCAAACGCTAATTGGTTCCACCTGGAGTCAAATCCTCCACACATTCGAGTTTTCTAGGAAGAAAGCTTCAGAAACCTGAGAAAACATGATATTTCTTTCTGTAAACATGACATTGGATTCATATGCTGAACAGGAAGATTGTGCTTTTCTCCAAAAATACTTTCACAATGATTTTTGGATAAATTTTACTTTAAAGCTACAAGAATTTGTCCAGATACTCCTGGATGAAAACAAAACTATCTGGTGTGTTGTGGCTATCTCAATCCGAGATCTTGCTACAGCCTCTGTGTGTGTTTGTGTTTTCTGGACATTCTCTATGGACTTTATGGTTTTGAATGCATTTTAGCAGGACCCTTTTTGTTTTCTGCTGGCAAACGCTAATTGGTTCCACCTGGAGTCAAATCCTCCACACATTCGAGTTTTCTAGGTAGAAAGCTTCAGAAACCTGAGAAAACATGATATTTCTTTCTGTAAACATGACATTGGATGCATTTGCCGACAGGAAGATTGTGCTTTTCTCCAAAACCACTTTCACTGTGATTTTTTGGTTAAATTTCACCTGAAATCCACAAGAATTTGTCCAGATACTCCTGGATGAAAACAAAACTGTCTGTGGATTTTTACCTATCTCAATCACAGATCTTGCTACAGCCTCAGTGTGTGTTTGTGTTTTCTGGACATTCTCTATGCATTTTACAGTTTTGAATGCATTTTAGCATGTAAGTTTTTGTTTTCAGCTGCGAAACGCTAAGTGGTTACACCTGGAGTCAAATCCTCCACACATTCGAGTTGTCTAGGAAGAAAGCTTCAGAAACCTGAGAAAACATGATATTTCTTTCTGGAAACATGACATTGGATGCATTTGCCGAACAGGAAGATTGTGCTTTTCTCCAAAACCACTTTCACGGTGATTTTTTGGTTACATTTCAGTTCAAATCTACAACAATTTGTCCAGAAACTCCTGGATGAAAACAAAACTATCTGGTGTGTTGTGGCTATCTCAATCCCAGATCTTGCTACAGCCTCTGTGTGTGTTTGTGTTTTCTGGACATTCTCTATGGACTTTACGGTTTTTAATGCATTTTAGTATGTACGTTTTTGTTTTTAGCTGCCAAATGCTAATTGTTTCCACCTGGAGTCAAATCCTCCACAAATTCGAGTTTTCTAGGAAGAAAGCTTCAGAAACCTGAGAAAACATGATTTTTCTTTCTGGAAACATGACATGGGATGCATTTTCCAAACAGGAAGATTGTGCTTTTCTCCAAAACCACTTTCACGGTGATTTTTTGGTTAAATTTCACTTCAAAACTACAACAATTTGTCCAGATACTCCTGGATGAAAACATAACTATCTGGTGTGTTGTGGCTATCTCAATTACAGATCTTGCTACAGCCTTTGTGTTTGTTTTTGTTTTCTGGACATTCTCTATGGACTTTACGGTTTTGAATGCATTTTAGCATATAAAGTTTTGTTTTTAGCTGCCAAACGCTAATTGGTTCCACCTGGAGTCAAATCCTCCACACATTCGAGTTTTCTAGGAGGAAAGCTTCAGAAACCTCAGAAAACATGATGTTTGTATTTGTAAATGTGACATTGGATGCATTTGCTGAACAGAAAGATTGTACTTTTCTCCAAAAGCATTTTCACGGTGATTTTTGGTTAAATTTCCCCCGAAATCCACAAGAATTTGTCCAGATACTCTGCATGAAAACAAAACTATTTGGTGATTTTTAGCTATCTCAATCTGAGATCTTGCTACAGCCTCTGTGTGTGTTTGTGTTTTCTGCACATTCTCTATGGACTTTACGGTTTTGAATGCATTTTAGCATGTAAGTTTTTGTTTTTAGCTGCCAAACGCTAATTGGTTCCACCTGGATTCAAATCCGCCACACATTCGAGTTTCTAGGAAGAAAGCTTCAGAAACCTGAGAAAACATGATATTTCTTTCTTTAACATGACATTGGATGCATTTGCTGAACAGGAAGATTGTGCCTTTCTCCAAAACCATTTTCACGGTGAATTTTTGGTTAACATAACCCGAAATCTACAAGAATTTGTGCAAAAACTACTGGATGAAAACAAAACTATCTGGTGATTTTCAGCTATCTCAATCCCAGATCTTGCTACAGCCTCTGTGTGTGTTTGTGTTTTCTGGACATTCTCTATGGACTTTACGGTTTTGAATGCATTTTAGCATGTAAAATATTGCTTTCAGCTGCCAAACACTAGTTGGTTCCACCTGGAGTGAAATCCGCCACACATTCGAGTTTTCTAGGAAGAAAGCTTCAGAAACCTGAGAAAACATGATATTTCTTTCTGTAAACATGACATTGGATGCAATTGTCGTACAAGAAGATTGTGATTTTCTCCAAAACCACTTTCACGGTGATTTTTTGGTTAATTTTCACTCAAAATCCACAACAATTTGTCCAGATACTGCTGGATGAAAACAAAATTATCTGGTGATTTTTAGCCATCTCAATCCCAGATCTTGGTACAGCCTCTGTGTGTCTTTTTTGTTTTCTGGACATTCTATATGGACTTTACGGTTTTGAATGCATTTTTGCATGTAAGTTTTTGTTTTCAGCTGCCAAACGCTAATTGTTTCCACCTGGAGTCAAATCCTCCACACATTCGAGTTCTCTAGGAAGAAAGCTTCAGAAACCTGAGAAAACATGATATTTCTTTCTGTAAACATGACATTGGATGCATTTGCCGAACAGGAAGATTGTGCTTTTCTCCAAAACCACTTTCACTGTGATTTTCTGGTTAAATTTCACATCAAAACTGCAACAATTTGTCCACATACTCCTGGATGAAAACAAAACTATCTGGTGTGTTGTGCCTATCTCAATCCCAGATCTTGCTACAGCCTCTGTGTGTGTTTGTGTTTTCTGGACATTCTCTATGGACTTTACGGTTTTGAATGCATTTTAGCTTGTACGGTTTGGTTTTTAGCTGCCAAACGCTAATTGGTTCCACCTGGAGTCAAATCCTCCACACATTCGAGTTTTCTAGGAGGAAAGCTTCAGAAACCTCAGAAAACATGATGTTTGTATTTGTAAATGTGACATTGGATGCATTTGCTGAACAGAAAGATTGTACTTTTCTCCAAAAGCATTTTCACGGTGATTTTTGGTTAAATTTCCCCCGAAATCCACAAGAATTTGTCCAGATACTCCTGGATGAAAACAAAGATATCTTTTGATTTTTAGCTATCTCAATCCCAGTTCTTGCTGCAGCCTCTGTGTGTGTTTGTGTTTTCTGGACATTCTCTATGGATTTTACGGTTTTGAATGCATTTTCGCATGTAAGGTTTTGTTTTTAGCTGCCAAACGCTAATTGGTTCCACCTGGAGTCAAATCCTCCACACATTCGAGTTTTCTAGGAAGAAAGCTCCAGAAACCTGAGAAAATATGATATTTCTTTCTGTAAACATGACATTGGATGCATTTACCGAACAGGAAGATTGTGCTTTTCCCCAAAACCACTTTCACGGTGAATTTTGTTAAATTTCACCTGAAATCCACAACAATTTGTCCAGATACTCCTGGATGAAAACAAAACTCTCTGGTGATTTTTAGCTATCTCAATCCAAGATCTTGCTACAGCCTCGGTGTGTTTGTGTTTTCTGGACATTCTCTATGAACTTTATGGTTTTGAATGCATTTTAGCATGTAAGGTTTAGTTTTTAGCTGCCAAACGCTAATTGGTTCCACCTGGAGTCAAATCCTCCATACATTCTAGTTTTCTAGGAAGAAAGCTTCAGAAACCTGAGAAAACATGATATTTCTTTCTGTAAACATGACATTGGATGCATTTGCCGAACAGGAAGATTGTGCTTTTCTCCAAAATCACTTTCACGGTGATTTTTTGGTTAAATTTCACTTCAAAACTACAACCAGTTGTCCAGATACTCCTGGATGAAAACAAAACTATCTGGTGTGTTGTGGCTATCTCAATCCCAGATCTTGCTACAGCCTCTGTGTTTGTTTGTGTTTTCTGGACATTCTCTATGGACTTTACGGTTTTGAATGCATTTTAGCATGTAAGGTTTTGTTTATAGCTGCCAAACGCTAATTGTTTACACCTGGAGTCAAATCCTCCACACATTCGAGTTTTCTAGGAAGAAAGCTTCAGAAACCTGAGAAAACATGATATTTCTTTCTGTAAACATGAGATTGGATGCATTTGCCGAACAGGAAGATTGTGCTTTTCCCCAAAACCACTTTCACGGTGATTTTTTGGTTAAATTTCACTTCAAAACTACAACAATTTCTCCAGATACTCCTGGGTGAAAATAAAACTATCTGGTGTGTTGTGGCTATCTCAATCCCAGATCTTACTACAGCCTCTGTGTGTGTTTGTGTTTTCTGGACATTCTCTATGGACTTCACGGTTTTGAATGCAGTTTAGCATGTAAGGTTTTGTTTTTAGCTGCCAAACGCTAATTGGTTCCACCTGGAGTCAAATCCTCCACACATTCGAGTTTTCTAGGAAGAAAGCTTCAGAAACCTGAGAAAACATGATATTTCTTTCTCTAAACATGACATTGGATGCATTTGCCGAACAGGAAGATTGTGCTTTTCCCCAAAACCACTTTCACGGTGTTTTGTGTTAAATTTCACCCAAAATCCACAACAATTTGTCCAGATACTCCTGGATGAAAACAAAACTATCTGGTGTGTTGTGGCTATCTCAATCCCAAATCTTGCTACAGCCACTGTGTGTGTTTGTGTTTTCTGGACATTCTCCATGGACTTTACAGTTTTGAATGCATTTTAGCATGTAAGGTTTTGTTTTTAGCTGCCAAACGTTAATTGGTTCCACCTGGAGTCAAATCCTCCACACATTCGAGTTTTCTAGGAAGAAAGCTTCAGAAACCTGAGAAAACATGATATTTCTTTCTGTAAACATGACATTGGATGCATTTGCCGAACAGGAAGATTGTGCTTTTCTGCAAGACCACTTTCACGGTGATTTTTTGGTTAAATTTCACTTCAAAACTACAACAATTTGTCCAGATACTTTTGGATGAAAATAAAGATATCTGGTGATTTTGAGCTATCTCAATCCCAGATCTTGCTACAGCCTCTGTGTGTGTTTGTGTTTTCTGGACATTCTCTATGGACTTTAAGGTTTTGAATGCATTTTAGTAGGACTCTTTTTGTTTTCTGCTGGCAATCGCTAATTGGTTCCACCTGGGGTCAAATCCTCCACACATTCGAGTTCTCTAGGAAGAAAGCTCCAGAAACCTGAGAAAACATGATATTTCTTTCTGTAAACATGACATTGGATGCATTTGCCGAACAGGAAGATTGTGCTTTTCCCCAAAACCACTTTCACCATGTTTTCTGTTAAATTTCACTTCAAAACTACAACAATTTGTCCAGATACTCCTGGATGAAAACAAAACTATCTGGTGTGTTGTGGCTATCTCAATCCCAGATCTTGCTACAGCCTCTGTGTGTCTTTTTTGTTTTCTGGACATTCTATATGGACTTTACGGTTTTGAATGCATTTTTGCATGTAAGTTTTTGTTTTCAGCTGCCAAACGCTAATTGTTTCCACCTGCAGTCAAATCCTCCACACATTCGAGTTTTCTAGGAAGAAAGCTCCAGAAACCTGAGAAAACATGATATTTCTTTCTGTAAACATGACATTGGATGCATTTGCCGAACAGGAAGATTGTGCTTTTCTCCAAGACCACTTTCACGGTGATTTTTTGGTTAAATTTCACTTCAAAACTACAACAATTTGTCCAGATACTTTTGGATGAAAATAAAGATATCTGGTGATTTTGAGCTATCTCAATCCCAGATCTTGCTACAGCCTCTGTGTGTGTTTGTGTTTTCTGGACATTCTCTATGGACTTTAAGGTTTTGAATGCATTTCAGTAGGACTCTTTTTGTTTTCTGCTGGCAATCGCTAATTGGTTCCACCTGGGGTCAAATCCTCCACACATTCGAGTTCTCTAGGAAGAAAGCTTCAGAAACCTAAAAAAACATGATATTTCTTTCTGTAAACATGACATTGGATGCATTTGCCGAACAGGAAGATTGTGCTTTTCCCCAAAACTACTTTCACGGTTATTTTTTGGTTAAATTTCACTTCAAAACTGCAACAATTTGTCCAGATACTCCTGGATGAAAACAAAACTATCGTGATTTTTAGCAATCTGAATCCCAGATCTTGCTACAGCCTCTGTGTGTGTTTGTGTTTTCTGGACATTCTCTATGGATTTTATGGTTTGAATGCATTTTAGCATGTAAGTTTTTGTTTTATCTGCCAAACGCTGATTGGTTCGACCTGGAGTCAAATCCTCCACACATTCCAGTTTTCTAGGAAGAAAGCTTCAGAAACCTGAGAAAACATGATATTTCTTTCTGTAAACATGACATTGGATGCATTTGCCGAACAGGAAGATTGTGCTACTCTCAAAAGCCACTTTCACGGTGATTTTTTGGTTAAATTTCACTTCAAACTACAACAATTTGTCCAGATACTCCTGGATGAAAACAAAGATATCTGGTGATTTTTAGCTATCTCAATCCCAGATCTTGTTACAGCCTCTGTGTGTGTTTGTGTTTTCTGCGCATTCTCTGTGGACTTTAAGGTTTAGAATGAATTTTAGCAGGACACTTTTGTGTTCTGCTGGAAAACGCTAATTGGTTCCACCTGGAGTCAAATCCTCCACACATTCCAGTTTTCTAGGAAGAAAGCTTCAGAAACCTGAGAAAACATGATATTTCTTTCTGTAAACTTGACATTGGATGCATTTGCCGAACAGGAAGATTGTGCTTTTCTCCAAAACCACTTTAACGGGGATTTTTTGGTTACATTTCACTTCAAAACTACAACAATTTGTCCAGATAATCCTGGATGAAAACAAAACTATCTGGTGTGTTGTGGCTATCTCAATCCCAGATCTTGCTACAGCCTCTGTGTGTGTTTGTGTTTTCTGGACATTCTCTATGGACTTGAAAGTTTTGAATGCATTTTATCATGTAAGTTTTTGTTTTTAGCTGCCAAACGCTAATTGGTTCCACCTGGAGTCAAATCCTCCACACATTCGAGTTTTCTGGGAAGAAAGCTCCAGAAACCAGAGAAAACATGATATTTCTTTCTGTAAACATGACATTGGATGCATTTGCCGAACAGGAAGATTGTGCTACTCTCAAAAAGCACTTTCACGGTGATTTTTTGGTTAAATTTCACTTCAAAACTGCAACAATTTTTCCAGATACTCCTGGATGAAAACAAAACTATCTGGTGATTTCTAGCTATCTCAATCCCAGATCTTGCTACAGCCTCTGTGTGTGTTTGAGTTTTCTGTGCATTCTCTGTGGACGTTAAGGTTTTGAATGAATTTTAGCAGGACTCTTTTTGTTTTCTGCTGGCAAACGCTAATTGGTTCCACCTGGAGTCAACTCCTCCACACCTTCGAGTATTCTAGGAAGAAAGCTTCAGAAACCTGAGAAAACATGATATTTCTTTCTGTAACCAGGACTTTGGATGCATTTGCAGAACAGTGAGATTGTGCTTTTCCCCAAAACCACTTTAACGGTGATTTTTTTTTTTTCATTTCAATTCAAAACTACAACAATTTGTCCAGATACTCCTGAATGAAAACAAAACTATCTGGTGGGTTGTGGCTATCTCAATCCCAGATCTTGCTACAGCCTCTGTGTTTGTTTGTGTTTTCTGGACATTCTCTATGGACTTTACGGTTTTGAATGCATTTTAGCATGTAAGTTTTTGTTTTTAGCTGCCAAACGCTAATTGGTTCCACCTGGAGTCAAATCCTCCACACATTCGAGTTTTCTAGGAAGAAACCTCCAGAAACCTGAGAAAACATGATATTTCTTTCTGTAAACATGACATTGGATGCCTTTGCTGAACAGGAAGTTTGGGCTTTTCTCCAAAACCACTTCCACGGTGATTTTTTGGTTAAATTTCACTCAAAATCCACAACAATTTGTCCAGATACTCCTGGATGAAAACAAAACTGTCTGTGGATTTTTAGCTATCTGAATCCCAGATCTTGCTACAGCCTCTGTGTGTGTTTGTGTTTTCTGGACATTCTCTATGGACTTTACGGTTTTGAATGCATTTTAGCATGTAAGGTTTTGTTTTCAGCTGCCAAACGCTAATTGGTTCCACCTGGAGTCAAATCCGCCACACATTCGAGTTTTCTAGGAAGAAAGCTTCAAAAATCTGAGAAAATATGATATTTCTCTCTGTAAACATGACATTGGATGCATTTGACGAACAGGAAGATTGTGCTTTTCTCCAAAATCACTTTCACGGTGATTTTTTGGTTAAATTTCACTTCAAAAGTACAACAATTTCTCCAGATACTCCTGGATGAAAACAAAGCAATCTGGTGTGTTGTGGCTATCTCAATCCCAGATCTTGCTACAGCCTCTGTGTGTGTTTGTGTTTTCTGGACATTCTCTATGGACTTTACGGTTTTGAATGCTTTTTAGCATGTAAGGTTTTGTTTTTAGCTGCCAAACGCTAATTGGTTCCACCTGGAGTCAAATCCTCCACACATTCGAGTTTTCTAGGAAGAAAGCTTCAGAAACCTGAGAAAACATGATATTTCTTTCTGGAAACATGACATTGGATGCAATTGCCAACAGGAAGATTGTGCTTTTCTCCAAAACCACTTTCACGGTGATTTTTTGGTTAAATTTCACCCGAAATCCACAACAATTTTTCCAGATACTCCTGGATGAAAACAAAACTATCTGTGGATTTTTAGCTATCTCAATCCCAGATCTTGCTACAGCCTCTGTGTGTGTTTGTGTTTTCTGGACATTCTGTATGCATTTTACAGTTTTGAATGCATTTTAGCATGTAAGTTTTCGTTTTCAGCTGCCAAACGCTAAGTGGTTCCACCTGGAGTCAAATCCTCCACACATTCGAGTTTTATAGGAAGAAGGCTTCAGAAACCTGAGAAAACATGATATTTCTTTCTGGAAACATGACATTGGATGCATTTTCCAAACAGGAAGATTGTGCTTTTCTCCAAAACCACTTTCACGGTGATTTTTTGGTTACATTTCACTTCAAAATTACAACAATTTCTCCAGATACTCCTGGATGAAAACAAAGCAATCTGGTGTGTTGTGGCTATCTCAATCCCAGATCTTGATACAGCCTCTGTGTTTGTTTGCGTTTTCTGGACATTCTCTATGGACTTTACGGTTTTGAATGCATTTTAGCATGTAAGTTTTCGTTTTTAGCTGGGATTCGAGTTTTCTAGGAAGAAAGTCAGAAACCTGAGAAAACATGATATTTCTTTCTGGAAACATGACATTGAATGCATTTGCCGAACAGGAGGATTGTGCTTTTCTCCAAAACCACTTTCACGGTGATATTTGGTTAAATTTCACTCGAAATCCACAACAATTTGTCCAGATATTCCTGGATGAAAACAAAACTCTCTGGTGATTTTTAGCTATCTCAATCCCAGATCTTGCTACAGCCTCTGTGTGTGTTTGTGTTTTCTGGACATTCTCTATGGACTTTACGGTTTTGAATGCATTTTAGCATGTAAGGTTTTGTTTTGAGCTGCCAAACGCTAATTGGTTCCACCTGGAGTCAAATCCTCCACACATTCGAGTTTTCTAGGAAGAAAGCTTCAGAAACCTGAGAAAACATGATATTTCTTTCTGGAAACATGACATTGGATGCATTTGCCGAAGAAGAAGATTGTGCCTTTCCCCAAAACCACTTTCACGTTGATTTTTTTGGTTAAATTATACTTCAAAACTACAACAATTTGTCCAGATACTGCTGGATGAAAACAAAACAATCTGGTGATTTTTAGCTATCTCAATCCCAGGTCTTGCTACAGCCTCTGTGTGTGTTAGTGTTTTCTGGACATTCTCTATGGACTTTACGGTTTTGAATGCATTTTAGCATGTAAGGTTTTGTTTTGAGCTGCCAAACGCTAATTGGTTCCACCTGGAGTCAAATCCTCCACACATTCGAGTTTTCTAGGAAGAAAGCTTCAGAAACCTGAGAAAACATGATATTTCTTTCTGTAAACATGACATTGGATTCATATGCTGAACAGGAAGATTGTGCTTTTCTCCAAAAATACTTTCACAATGATTTTTGGATAAATTTTACTTTAAAGCTACAAGAATTTGTCCAGATACTCCTGGATGAAAACAAAACTATCTGGTGTGTTGTGGCTATCTCAATCCGAGATCTTGCTACAGCCTCTGTGTGTGTTTGTGTTTTCTGGACATTCTCTATGGACTTTATGGTTTTGAATGCATTTTAGCAGGACCCTTTTTGTTTTCTGCTGGCAAACGCTAATTGGTTCCACCTGGAGTCAAATCCTCCACACATTCGAGTTTTCTAGGTAGAAAGCTTCAGAAACCTGAGAAAACATGATATTTCTTTCTGTAAACATGACATTGGATGCATTTGCCGACAGGAAGATTGTGCTTTTCTCCAAAACCACTTTCACTGTGATTTTTTGGTTAAATTTCACCTGAAATCCACAAGAATTTGTCCAGATACTCCTGGATGAAAACAAAACTGTCTGTGGATTTTTACCTATCTCAATCACAGATCTTGCTACAGCCTCAGTGTGTGTTTGTGTTTTCTGGACATTCTCTATGCATTTTACAGTTTTGAATGCATTTTAGCATGTAAGTTTTTGTTTTCAGCTGCGAAACGCTAAGTGGTTACACCTGGAGTCAAATCCTCCACACATTCGAGTTGTCTAGGAAGAAAGCTTCAGAAACCTGAGAAAACATGATATTTCTTTCTGGAAACATGACATTGGATGCATTTTCCAAACAGGAAGATTGTGCTTTTCTCCAAAACCACTTTCACGGTGATTTTTTCGTTAAATTTTACTTGAAAACTACAACAATTTGTCCAGATACTCCTGGATGAAAAGAAAACTATCTGGTGTGTTGTGGCTATCTCAATCCCAGATGTTGCTACAGCCTCTGTGTGTGTTTGTGTTTTCTGGACATTCTCTATGGACTTTACGGTTTTTAATGCATTTTAGTATGTACGTTTTTGTTTTTAGCTGCCAAATGCTAATTGTTTCCACCTGGAGTCAAATCCTCCACAAATTCGAGTTTTCTAGGAAGAAAGCTTCAGAAACCTGAGAAAACATGATTTTTCTTTCTGGAAACATGACATGGGATGCATTTTCCAAACAGGAAGATTGTGCTTTTCTCCAAAACCACTTTCACGGTGATTTTTTGGTTAAATTTCACTTCAAAACTACAACAATTTGTCCAGATACTCCTGGATGAAAACATAACTATCTGGTGTGTTGTGGCTATCTCAATTACAGATCTTGCTACAGCCTCTGTGTTTGTTTTTGTTTTCTGGACATTCTCTATGGACTTTACGGTTTTGAATGCTTTTTAGCATATAAAGTTTTGTTTTTAGCTGCCAAACGCTAATTGGTTCCACCTGGAGTCAAATCCTCCACACATTCGAGTTTTCTAGGAGGAAAGCTTCAGAAACCTCAGAAAACATGATGTTTGTATTTGTAAATGTGACATTGGATGCATTTGCTGAACAGAAAGATTGTACTTTTCTCCAAAAGCATTTTCACGGTGATTTTTGGTTAAATTTCCCCCGAAATCCACAAGAATTTGTCCAGATACTCTGCATGAAAACAAAACTATTTGGTGATTTTTAGCTATCTCAATCTGAGATCTTGCTACAGCCTCTGTGTGTGTTTGTGTTTTCTGCACATTCTCTATGGACTTTACGGTTTTGAATGCATTTTAGCATGTAAGTTTTTGTTTTTAGCTGCGAAACGCTAATTGGTTCCACCTGGATTCAAATCCGCCACACATTCGAGTTTCTAGGAAGAAAGCTTCAGAAACCTGAGAAAACATGATATTTCTTTCTTTAACATGACATTGGATGCATTTGCTGAACAGGAAGATTGTGCCTTTCTCCAAAACCATTTTCACGGTGAATTTTTGGTTAACATAACCCGAAATCTACAAGAATTTGTGCAAAAACTACTGGATGAAAACAAAACTATCTGGTGATTTTCAGCTATCTCAATCCCAGATCTTGCTACAGCCTCTGTGTGTGTTTGTGTTTTCTGGACATTCTCTATGGACTTTACGGTTTTGAATGCATTTTAGCATGTAAAATATTGCTTTCAGCTGCCAAACACTAGTTGGTTCCACCTGGAGTGAAATCCGCCACACATTCGAGTTTTCTAGGAAGAAAGCTCAGAAACCTGAGAAAACATGATATTTCTTTCTGTAAACATGACATTGGATGCAATTGCCGTACAAGAAGATTGTGATTTTCTCCAAAACCACTTTCACGGTGATTTTTTGGTTAATTTTCACTCAAAATCCACAACAATTTGTCCAGATACTGCTGGATGAAAACAAAATTATCTGGTGATTTTTAGCTATCTCAATCCCAGATCTTGGTACAGCCTCTGTGTGTCTTTTTTGTTTTCTGGACATTCTATATGGACTTTACGGTTTTGAATGCATTTTTGCATGTAAGTTTTTGTTTTCAGCTGCCAAACGCTAATTGTTTCCACCTGGAGTCAAATACTCCACACATTCGAGTTCTCTAGGAAGAAAGCTTCAGAAACCTGAGAAAACATGATATTTCTTTCTGTAAACATGACATTGGATGCATTTGCCGAACAGGAAGATTGTGCTTTTCTCCAAAACCACTTTCACGGTGATTTTCTGGTTAAATTTCACATCAAAACTGCAACAATTTGTCCACATACTCCTGGATGAAAACAAAACTATCTGGTGTGTTGTGGCTATCTCAATTCTAGATCTTGCTACAGCCTCTGCGTGTGTTTGTGTTTTCTGGACATTCTCTATGGACTTTAGGGTTTTGAATGCATTTTAGCTTGTACGGTTTGGTTTTTAGCTGCCAAACGCTAATTGGTTCCACCTGGAGTCAAATCCTCCACACATTCGAGTTTTCTAGGAGGAAAGCTTCAGAAACCTCAGAAAACATGATGTTTGTATTTGTAAATGTGACATTGGATGCATTTGCTGAACAGAAAGATTGTACTTTTCTCCAAAAGCAATTTCACGGTGATTTTTGGTTAAATTTCCCCCGAAATCCACAAGAATTTGTCCAGATACTCCTGGATGAAAACAAAGATATCTTTTGATTTTTAGCTATCTCAATCCCAGTTCTTGCTGCAGCCTCTGTGTGTGTTTGTGTTTTCTGGACATTCTCTATGGACTTTACAGTTTTGAATGCATTTTAGCAGGACCCTTTTTGTTTTTAGCTGCCAAACGCTAATTGGTTCCACCTGGAGTCAAATCCTCCACACATTCGAGTTTTCTAGGAAGAAAGCTTCAGAAACCTGAGAAAACATGATATTTGTATTTGTAAACATGACATTGGATGCATTTGGCGAACAGGAAGATTGTGCTTTTCTCCAAAACCACTTTCACGGTGATTTTTGGGTAAATTTCCCACGAAATCCACAACAATTTGTCCAGATTCTCCTGGATGAAAACAAAACTATCTGGTGGGTTGTGGCTATCTCAATCCCAGATCTTGCTACAGCCTCTGTGTGTGTTTGTGTTTTCTGGACATTCTCTATGGATTTTACGGTTTTGAATGCATTTTCGCATGTAAGGTTTTGTTTTTAGCTGCCAAACGCTAATTGGTTCCACCTGGAGTCAAATCCTCCACACATTCGAGTTTTCTAGGAAGAAAGCTCCAGAAACCTGAGAAAATATGATATTTCTTTCTGTAAACATGACATTGGATGCATTTACCGAACAGGAAGATTGTGCTTTTCCCCAAAACCACTTTCACGGTGATTTTTTGATTAAAGTTTACTTCAAAACTACAACAATTTTTCCAGATACTCCTGGATGAAAACAAAACTATCTGGTGTGTTGTGGCTATCTCAATCCAAGATCTTGCTACAGCCTCTGTGTTTGTTTGTGTTTTCTGGATGTTCTCTATGGACTTTATGGTTTTGAATGCATTTTACAATGTAAGTTTTTGTTTTTAGCTGCCAAACGCTAATTGGTTCCACCTGGAGTTAAATCCTCCACACCTTCGAGTTTTCTAGGAAGAAAGCTTCAGGAACCTGAGAAAACATTATATTTCTTTCTGTAAACATGACATTGGATGCCTTTGCCGAACAGGAAGATTGTGCTTTTCCGCAAAGTCACTTTCACGTTTATTTTTTGGTTACATTTCACTTCAAAACTACAACAATTTGACCCGATATTCCTGGATGAAAACAAAACTATCTGGTGTGTTGTGGCTATCTCAATCCCAGATTTTTCTACAGACTCTGTGTTTGTTTTTGTTTTTTGGACATTCTCTATGGACTTTACGGTTATGAATGCCTTTTAACATGTAATTTTTTGTTTTTAGCTGCCAAACGCTAATTGGTTCCACCTGGAGTCAAATCCTCCACACATTCGAGTTTTCTAGGAAGAAAGCTCTAGAAACCTGAGAAAACATGATATTTCTTTCTGTAAACATGACATTGGATGCATTTGCCAAACAGGAAGATTGTGCTTTTCTCCAAAACCACTTTCACGGTGATTTTTTGGTTAAATTTCTCTTCAAAACTACAACAAATTGTCTAGAGACTCCTGGATGAAAACGAAGATATCTGGTGATTTTTAGCTATGTCAATCCCAGATCTTGCTACAGCCTCTGTGTGTGTTTGTGTTTTCTGGACATTCTCTATGGACTTTATGGTTTTGAATGCATTTTAGCATGTAAGGTTTTTTTTTTTTAGCTGGCAAACGCTAACTGGTTCCACCTGGAGTCAAATCCTCCACACATTCGAGTTTTCTAGGAAGAAAGCTCCAGAAACCTGAGAAAACATCATATTTCTTTCTGTAAACATGACATTGGATGCATTTGCCGAACAGGAAGATTGTGCATTTCCCCAAAACCACTTTCACGGTGATTTTTTGGTTAAATTTCTCCCGAAATCCACAACAATTTTTCCAGATACTCCTGGATGAAAACAAAACTATCTGGTGTGTTGTGGCTATCTCAATCCCAGATGTTGCTACAGCCTCTGTGTGTGTTTGTGTTTTCTGGACATTCTCTATGGACTTTACGGTTTTGAATGCATTTTAGCATGTAAGGTTTAGTTTTTACCTGCCAAACACTAATTGGTTCCACCTGGAGTCAAATCCTCCACACATTCGAGTTTTCTAGGAAGAAAGCTTCAGAAACCTGAGAAAACATGATATTTCTTTCTGTAAGCATGAGATTGGATGCATTTGCCGAACAGGAAGATTGTGCTTTTCTCCAAAACCACTTTCACGGTGTTTTTTGGTTAAATTTCATGTCAAAACTAAAACAATTTGTCCAGATACTCCTGGATGAAAACAAAACTATCTGGTAATTTGTAGCTATCTCAATCCCAGATCTTGCTACAGCCTCTGTGTTTGTTTGTGTTTTCTGGACTTTCTCTATGGACTTTACAGTTTTGAATGCATTTTAGCATGTAAGGTTTAGTTTTTAGCTCCAAACGCTCATTGGTTCCACCTGGATCAAATCCTCCACACATTCGAGTTTTCTAGGAAGAAAGCTCTAGAAACCTGAGAAAACATGATATTTCTTACTGTAAACATGACATTGGATGCATTTTCTAAACAGGAAGATTGTGCTTTTCTCCAAAACCACTTTCACGGTGATTTTTTGGTTGAATTTCACTTCAAATCTAGAACAATTTCTCCAGATACTCCTGGGTGAAAATAAAACTATCTGGTGTGTTGTGGCTATCTCAATCCCAGATCTTGCTACAGCCTCTGTGTGTGTTTGTGTTTTCTGGACATTCTCTATGGACTTCACGGTTTTGAATGCAGTTTAGCATGTAAGGTTTTGTTTTTAGCTGCCAAACGCTAATTGGTTCCACCTGGAGTCAAATCCTCCACACATTCGAGTTTTCTAGGAAGAAAGCTTCAGAAACCTGAGAAAACATGATATTTCTTTCTCTAAACATGACATTGGATGCATTTGCCGAACAGGAAGATTGTGCTTTTCCCCAAAACCACTTTCACGGTGTTTTGTGTTAAATTTCACCCGAAATCCACAACAATTTGTCCAGATACTCCTGGATGAAAACAAAACTATCTGGTGTGTTGTGGCTATCTCAATCCCAGATCTTGCTACAGCCACTGTGTGTGTTTGTGTTTTCTGGACATTCTCCATGGACTTTACAGTTTTGAATGCATTTTAGCATGTAAGGTTTTGTTTTTAGCTGCCAAACTTTAATTGGTTCCACCTGGAGTCAAATCCTCCACACATTCGAGTTTTCTAGGAAGAAAGCTTCAGAAACCTGAGAAAACATGATATTTCTTTCTGTAAACATGACATTGGATGCATTTGCCGAACAGGAAGATTGTGCTTTTCCCCAAAACCACTTTCATGGTGTTTTGTGTTAAATTTCACCCGAAATCCACAACAATTTGTCCAGATATTCCGGGATGAAAACAAAACTATCTGGTGTGTTGTGGCTATCTCAATCCCAGATCTTCCTACAGCCTCTGTGTTTGTTTGTGTTTTCTGGATATACTCTATGGACTTTGAAGTTTTGAATTCATTTTAGCAGGACCCTTTTTGTTTTCTGCTACCAAACGCTAATTGGTTCCACCTGGAGTCAAATCCTCCACACATTTGAGTTTTCTAGGAAGAAAGCTTCAGAAACCTGAGAAAACATGATATTTCTTTCTGTAAACATGACATTGGATGCATTTGCCGAACAGGAAGATTGTGCTTTTCTCCAAAATCACTTTCACGGTGATTTTTTGGTTAAATTTCACTTCAAAACTACATCAATTTGTCCAGATACTCCTGGATGAAAACAAAACTATCTGGTGTGTTGTGGCTATCTCAATCCCAGATCTTGCTACAGCCTCTGTGTGTGTTTGTGTTTTCTGGACATTCTCTATGGACTTTATGGTTTTGAATGCATTTCAGCATGTAAGGTTTTGTTTTTAGTTGCCAAACGCTAATTGGTTCCACCTGCTGTCAAAACCTCCACACATTTGAGTTTTCTAGGAAGAAAGCTTCAGAAACCTGAGAAAACATGATATTTCTTTCTGTAACCATGACATTGGATGCACTTGCCGAACAGGAAGATTGTGCTTTTCTCCAAAACCACTGTAACGGTGATTTTTGGTTAAATTTCACTTCAAAACTACAACAATTTGTCCAGATACTCCTGGATGAAAACAAAACTATCTGGAGTGTTGTGCCTATCTCAATCCCAGATCTTGCTACAGCCTCTGTGTTTGTTTGTGTTTTCTGGATATTCTCTATGGACTTTACAGTTTTGAATGCATTTTAGCATGTAAGTTTTTGTTTTCTCCTGGCAAACGCTAATTGGTTCCACCTGGAGTCAAATCCTCCAAACATTCGAGTTTTCTAGGAAGAAAGCTCCAGAAACCTGAGAAAACATGATATTTCTTTCTGTAAACATGACATTGGATGCATTTGTCGAACAGGAAGATTGTGCTTTTCCCCAAAACCACTTTCACGGTGAATTTTGTTAAATTTCACCTGAAATCCACAACAATTTGTCCAGATACTCCTGGATGAAAACAAAACTCTCTGGTGATTTTTAGCTATCTCAATCCAAGATCTTGCTACAGCCTCGGCGTGTTTGTGTTTTCTGGACATTCTCTATGAACTTTATGGTTTTGAATGCATTTTAGCATGTAAGGTTTTGTTTTTAGCTGCCAAACGCTAATTGGTTCCACCTGAAGTCAAATCCTCCACACATTCCAGTTTTCTAGGAAGAAAGCGTCAGAAACCTGAGAAAACATGATATTTTTCTGTAACCATGACATTGGATGCATTTGCCGAACAGGAAGATTGTGCTTTTCTCCAAAACCACTTTCACGGTGATTTTTTGGTTAAATTTTACTTCAAAACTACAACAATTTTCCAGATACTCCTGGATGAAAACAAAACTATCTGGTGTGTTGTGGCTATCTCAATCCAAGATCTTGCTACAGCCTCTGTGTTTGTTTGTGTTTTCTGGATGTTCTCTATGGACTTTATGGTTTTGAATGCATTTTACAATGTAAGTTTTTGTTTTTAGCTGCCAAACGCTAATTGGTTCCACCTGGAGTTAAATCCTCCACACCTTCGAGTTTTCTAGGAAGAAAGCTTCAGAAACCTGAGAAAACATTATATTTCTTTCTGTAAACATGACATTGGATGCATTTGCCGAACAGGAAGATTGTGCTTTTCCGCAAAGTCACTTTCACGTTTATTTTTTGGTTACATTTCACTTCAAAACTACAACAATTTGACCCGATATTCCTGGATGAAAACAAAATTATCTGGTGTGTTGTGGCTATCTCAATCCCAGATTTTTCTACAGACTCTGTGTTTGTTTTTGTTTTCTGGACATTCTCTATGGACTTTACGGTTATGAATGCCTTTTAACATGTAATTTTTTGTTTTTAGCTGCCAAACGCTAATTGGTTCCACCTGGAGTCAAATCCTCCATACATTCTAGTTTTCTAGGAAGAAAGCTTCAGAAACCTGAGAAAACATGATATTTCTTTCTGTAAACATGACATTGGATGCATTTGCCGAACAGGAAGATTGTGCTTTTCTCCAAAATCACTTTCACGGTGATTTTTTGGTTAAATTTCACTTCAAAACTACAACCATTTGTCCAGATACTCCTGGATGAAAACAAAACTATCTGGTGTGTTGTGGCTATCTCAATCCCAGATCTGGCTACAGCCTCTGTGTTTGTTTGTGTTTTCTGGACATTCTCTATGGACTTTACGGTTTTGAATGCATTTTAGCATGTAAGGTTTTGTTTATAGCTGCCAAACGCTAATTGTTTACACCTGGAGTCAAATCCTCCACACATTCGAGTTTTCTAGGAAGAAAGCTTCAGAAACCTGAGAAAACATGATATTTCTTTCTGTAAACATGAGATTGGATGCATTTGCCGAACAGGAAGATTGTGCTTTTCCCCAAAACCACTTTCACGGTGATTTTTTGGTTAAATTTCACTTCAAAACTAGAACAATTTCTCCAGATACTCCTGGGTGAAAATAAAACTATCTGGTGTGTTGTGGCTATCTCAATCCCAGATCTTGCTACAGCCTCTGTGTGTGTTTGTGTTTTCTGGACATTCTCTATGGACTTTGAAGTTTTGAATTCATTTTAGCAGGACCCTTTTTGTTTTCTGCTACCAAACGTTAATTGGTTCCACCTGGAGTCAAATCCTCCACACATTTGAGTTTTCTAGGAAAAAAGCTTCAGAAACCTGAGAAAACATGATATTTCTTTCTGTAAACATGACATTGGATGCATTTGCCGAACAGGAAGATTGTGCTTTTCCCCAAAACCACTTTTACGGTGAATTTTGTTAAATTTCACCCGAAATCCACAACAATTTGTCCAGATACCCCTGGATGAATACAAAACTATCTGGTGTGTTGTGCTATCTCAATCCCAGATCTTGCTACAGCTTTTGTGTGTGTTTGTGTTTTCTGGACATTCTCAATGGACTTTACGGTTTTGAGTGCATTTTAGCATGTAAGGTTTAGTTTTTAGCTCCAAACGCTCATTGGTTCCACCTGGATCAAATCCTCCACACATTCGAGTTTTCTAGGAAGAAAGCTCTAGAAACCTGAGAAAACATGATATTTCTTTCAGTAAACATGACATTGGATGCATTTGCCAAACAGGAAGATTGTGCTTTTCTCCAAAACCACTTTCACGGTGATTTTTTGGTTGAATTTCACTTCAAATCTAGAACAATTTGTCTAGATACTCCTGGATGAAAGCAAAGATATCTGGTGATTTTTAGCTATCTCAATCCGAGATCTTGCTACAGCCTCTGTGTGTGTTTGTGTTTTCTGGACATTCTCTATGGACTTGAAAGTTTGAATGCATTTTAGCATGTAAGGTTTTGTTTTTAGCTGCCAAACGCTAATTGGTTCCACCTGGAGTCAAATCCTCCATACATTCTAGTTTTCTAGGAAGAAAGCTTCAGAAACCTGAGAAAACATGATATTTCTTTCTGTAAACATGACATTGGATGCATTTGCCGAACAGGAAGATTGTGCTTTTCTCCAAAATCACTTTCACGGTGATTTTTTGGTTAAATTTCACTTCAAAACTACAACCAGTTGTCCAGATACTCCTGGATGATAACAAAACTATCTGGTGTGTTGTGGCTATCTCAATCCCAGATCTTGCTACAGCCTCTGTGTTTGTTTGTGTTTTCTGGACATTCTCTATGGACTTTACGGTTTTGAATGCATTTTAGCATGTAAGGTTTTGTTTATAGCTGCCAAACGCTAATTGTTTACACCTGGAGTCAAATCCTCCACACATTCGAGTTTTCTAGGAAGAAAGCTTCAGAAACCTGAGAAAACATGATATTTCTTTCTGTAAACATGACATTGGATGCATTTGCCGAACAGGAAGATTGTGCTTTTCCCCAAAACCACTTTCACGGTGATTTTTTGGTTAAATTTCACTTCAAAACTACAACAATTTCTCCAGATACTCCTGGGTGAAAATAAAACTTTCTGGTGTGTTGTGGCTATCTCAATCCCAGATCTTACTACAGCCTCTGTGTGTGTTTGTGTTTTCTGGACATTCTCTATGGACTTCACGGTTTTGAATGCAGTTTAGCATGTAAGGTTTTGTTTTTAGCTGCCAAACGATAATTGGTTCCACCTGGAGTCAAATCCTCCACACATTCGAGTTTTCTAGGAAGAAAGCTTCAGAAACCTGAGAAAACATGATATTTCTTTCTCTAAACATGACATTGGATGCATTTGCCGAACAGGAAGATTGTGCTTTTCCCCAAAACCACTTTCACGGTGTTTTGTGTTAAATTTCACCCAAAATCCACAACAATTTGTCCAGATACTCCTGGATGAAAACAAAACTATCTGGTGTGTTGTGGCTATCTCAATCCCAGATCTTGCTACAGCCTCTGTGTGTCTTTTTTGTTTTCTGGACATTCTATATGGACTTTACGGTTTTGAATGCATTTTTGCATGTAAGTTTTTGTTTTCAGCTGCCAAACGCTAATTGTTTCCACCTGCAGTCAAATCCTCCACACATTCGAGTTTTCTAGGAAGAAAGCTCCAGAAACCTGAGAAAACATGATATTTCTTTCTGTAAACATGACATTGGATGCATTTGCCGAACAGGAAGATTGTGCTTTTCTCCAAGACCACTTTCACGGTGATTTTTTGGTTAAATTTCACTTCAAAACTACAACAATTTGTCCAGATACTTTTGGATGAAAATAAAGATATCTGGTGATTTTGAGCTATCTCAATCCCAGATCTTGCTACAGCCTCTGTGTGTGTTTGTGTTTTCTGGACATTCTCTATGGACTTTAAGGTTTTGAATGCATTTTAGTAGGACTCTTTTTGTTTTCTGCTGGCAATCGCTAATTGGTTCCACCTGGGGTCAAATCCTCCACACATTCGAGTTCTCTAGGAAGAAAGCTTCAGAAACCTAAAAAAACATGATATTTCTTTCTGTAAACATGACATTGGATGCATTTGCCGAACAGGAAGATTGTGCTTTTCCCCAAAACTACTTTCACGGTTATTTTTTGGTTAAATTTCACTTCAAAACTGCAACAATTTGTCCAGATACTCCTGGATGAAAACAAAACTATCGTGATTTTTAGCAATCTGAATCCCAGATCTTGCTACAGCCTCTGTGTGTGTTTGTGTTTTCTGGACATTCTCTATGGACTTTATGGTTTGAATGCATTTTAGCATGTAAGTTTTTGTTTTATCTGCCAAACGCTGATTGGTTCGACCTGGAGTCAAATCCTCCACACATTCCAGTTTTCTAGGAAGAAAGCTTCAGAAACCTGAGAAAACATGATATTTCTTTCTGTAAACTTGACATTGGATGCATTTGCCGAACAGGAAGATTGTGCTTTTCTCCAAAACCACTTTAACGGGGATTTTTTGGTTACATTTCACTTCAAAACTACAACAATTTGTCCAGATAATCCTGGATGAAAACAAAACTATCTGGTGTGTTGTGGCTATCTCAATCCCAGATCTTGCTACAGCCTCTGTGTGTGTTTGTGTTTTCTGGACATTCTCTATGGACTTGAAAGTTTTGAATGCATTTTATCATGTAAGTTTTTGTTTTTAGCTGCCAAACGCTAATTGGTTCCACCTGGAATCAAATCCTCCACACATTCGAGTTTTCTGGGAAGAAAGCTCCAGAAACCAGAGAAAACATGATATTTCTTTCTGTAAACATGACATTGGATGCATTTGCCGAACAGGAAGATTGTGCTACTCTCAAAAACCACTTTCACGGTGATTTTTTGGTTAAATTTCACTTCAAAACTGCAACAATTTTTCCAGATACTCCTGGATGAAAACAAAACTATCTGGTGATTTGTAGCTATCTCAATCCCAGATCTTGCTACAGCCTCTGTGTGTGTTTGAGTTTTCTGTGCATTCTCTGTGGACGTTAAGGTTTTGAATGAATTTTAGCAGGACTCTTTTTGTTTTCTGCTGGCAAACGCTAATTGGTTCCACCTGGAGTCAACTCCTCCACACCTTCGAGTATTCTAGGAAGAAAGCTTCAGAAACCTGAGAAAACATGATATTTCTTTCTGTAACCAGAACTTTGGATGCATTTGCAGAACAGTGAGATTGTGCTTTTCCCCAAAACCACTTTAACGGTGATTTTTTTTTTTTTCATTTCAATTCAAAACTACAACAATTTGTCCAGATACTCCTGAATGAAAACAAAACTATCTGGTGGGTTGTGGCTATCTCAATCCCAGATCTTGCTACAGCCTCTGTGTTTGTTTGTGTTTTCTGGACATTCTCTATGGACTTTACGGTTTTGAATGCATTTTAGCATGTAAGTTTTTGTTTTTAGCTGCCAAACGCTAATTGGTTCCACCTGGAGTCAAATCCTCCACACATTCGAGTTTTCTAGGAAGAAAGCTCCAGAAACCTGAGAAAACATGATATTTCTTTCTGTAAACATGACATTGGATGCCTTTGCCGAACAGGAAGATTGTGCTTTTCTCCAAAACCACTTTCACGGTGATTTTTTGGTTAAATTTCACTTCAAAACTACAACAATTTGTCCAGATACTCCTGGATGAAAACAAAGATATTTGGTGATTTTTAGCTATCTCAATCCCAGATCTTGCTACAGCCTCTGTGTGTGTTTGTGTTTTGTGGACATTCTCTATGGACTATAAGTTTTTGAATGTATTTTAGCAGGACTCTTTTTGTTTTCTGCTGGCAAACGCTAATTGGTTCGACCTGGAGTCAAATCCTCCACACATTCGAGTTTTCTAGGAAGAAAGCTTCAGAAACCTGAGAAAACATGATATTTCTTTCTGTAAACATGACATTGGATGCATTTGCCGAATAGGAAGATTGTGCTTTTCTCCAAAACCACTTTCACGGTGATTTTTTTGTTAAATTTCACTTCAAAAGTACAACAGTTTGTCCAGATACTCCTGGATGAAAACAAAACTATCTGGTGGTTTTTAGCTATCTCAATCCCAGATCTTGTTACAGCCTCTGTGTGTGTTTGTGTTTTCTGGACATTCTCTATGGACTTTATGGTTTTGAATGCATTTCAGCATGTAAGGTTTTGTTTTTAGCTGGCAAACGCTAATTTGTTCCACCTGGAGACAAATCCTCCACACATTCGAGTTTTCTAGGAAGAAAGCTTCAGAATCCTGAGAAAACATGATATTTCTTTCTGTAATCATGACATTGGATGCATTTGCCGAACAGGAAGATTGTGTTTTTCTCCAAAACCACTTTCACGGTGATTTTTTGGTTAAATTTTACTTCAAAACTACAACAATTTGTCCAGATACTCCTGGATGAAAACAAAACTATCTGGTGTGTTGTGGCTATCTCAATCCCAGATCTTGCTACAGCCTCTGTGTTTGTTTGTGTTTTCTGGACATTCTCTATGGACTTTAAGGTTTTGAATGCATTTTAGCATGTAAGTATTTGTTTTCCTCTGGCAAACGCTAATTGGTTCCACCTGGAGTCAAATCCTCCACACATTCGAGTTTTCTAGGAAGAAAGCTTCAGAAACCTGAGAAAACATGATATTTCTTTCTGTAAACATGCCATTGGATGCATTTGCCGAACAGGAAGATTGTGCTTTTCTCCAAAAGCACTTTCAAGGTGATTTTTTGGTTAAATTTTACTTCAAAACTACAACAATTTGTCCAGATACTCCTGGATGAAAACAAAACTATCTGGTGATTTTTAGCTATCTCAGTCCCAGATCTTGCTACAGCCTCTGTGTTTGTGTTTTCTAGACATTCTCTATGGACTTTACAGTTTTGAATGCATTTTAGCATGTAAGTTTTTGTTTTTAGCTGGCAAACGCTAATTGGTTCCACCTGGAGTCAACTCATCCACACATTCGAGTTTTCTAGGAAGAAAGCTTCAGAAAGCTGAGAAAACATGATATTTGTATTTGTAAACATGACATTGGATGCATTTGCCGAACAGGAAGATTGTGCTTTTCCCCAAAACCACTTTCACGGTGATTTTTGGTTAAATTTCACCTGTAATCCACAAGAATTTGTCCAGATACTCCTGGATGAAAACAAAACTATCTGGTGATTTTTAGCTATCTCAATCCCAGATCCTGCTACAGCCTTTGTGTTTGTGTTTTCTGTACATTCTCTATGGACTTTACCGTTTTGAATGCATTTCAGCATGTAAGGTTTGGTTTTAACTGGCAAACGCTAATTGGTTCCACCTGGAGTCAAATCCTCCACACATTCGAGTTTTCTAGGAAGAAAGCTTCAGAATCCTGAGAAAACATGATATTTCTTTCTGTAATCATGACATTGGATGCATTTGCCGAACAGGAAGATTGTGTTTTTCTCCAAAACCACTTTCACGGTGATTTTTTGGTTAAATTTTACTTCAAAACTACAACAATTTGTCCAGATACTCCTGGATGAAAACAAAACTATCTGGTGTGTTGTGGCTATCTCAATCCCAGATCTTGCTACAGCCTCTGTGTTTGTTTGTGTTTTCTGGACATTCTCTATGGACTTTACCGTTTTGAATGCATTTTAGCATGTAAGTATTTGTTTTCCTCTGGCAAACGCTAATTGGTTCCACCTGGAGTCAAATCCTCCACACATTCGAGTTTTCTAGGGAGAAAGCTCTAGAAACATGAGAAAACATGATATTTGTATCTGTAAACATGACATTGGATGCATTTGCCGAACAGGAAGATTGTGCTTTTCTCCAAAACCTCTGTCAGGGTGATTTTTTGGTTAAATTTCACTTCAAAACTACAACAATTTGTCCAGATACTCCTGGATGAAAACAAAATTATCTGGTGTGTTGTGGCTATCTCAATCCGATATTTTGCTACAGCCTCTGTGTTTGTGTTTTCTGGACATTCTCTGTGGACTTTACGGTTCTGAATGCATTTTAGCATTTAAGTTTTTAGTTTTTAGCTGCCAAATGCTAATTGGTTCCACCTGGAGTCAAATCCTCCACACATTCGAGTTTTCTAGGAAGAAAGCTTCAGAAACCTGAGAAAACATGATATTTCTTTCTGGAAACATGACATTGGATGCATTTGCCGAACAGGAAGATTGTGCTTTTCTCCAAAACCACTTTCACGGTGATTTTTTGGTTAAATTTTACTTGAAAACTACCACAATTTGTCCAGATACTCCTGGATGAAAACAAAACTATCTGGTGTGTTGTGGCTATCTCAATCCCAGATCTTGCTGCAGCCCCTGTGTTTGTTTGTGTTTTCTGGACATTCTCTATGGACTTTAAGGTTTTGAATGCATTTTAGCAGGACCCTTTTTGTTTTCTGCTGGCAAACGCTAAGTGGTTCCACCTGGAGTCAAATCCTCCACACATTCGAGTTTTCTAGGAAGAAAGCTTCAGAAACCTGAGAAAACTTGATATTTCTTTCTGTAAACATGACATTGGATGCATTTGCCGAACAGGAAAATTGTGCTTTTCCCAAAACCACTTTCATGGAGATTTTTTGGTTACATTTCACTTCAAAACTACAACAATTTGTCCTGGATGAAAACAAAACTATCTGCTGTGTTGTTGGTATCTCAATCCCAGATCTTGCTACAGCCTCTGTGTTTGTGTTTTCTGGACATTCTCTATGGACTTTAAGGTTTTGAATGCATTTTAGCAGGACCCTTTTGGTTTTCTGCTGGCAAACGCTAATTGGATCCACCTGGAGTCAAATCCTCCACACATTCGAGTTTTCTAGGAAGAAAGCTTCAGAATCCTGAGAAAGCATGATATTTGTATTTGTAAACATGACATTGGATGCATTTGCCGAACAGGAAGATTGTGCTTTTCTCCAAAACCACTTTCACGGTGATTTTTTGGTTAAATTTCATTTCAAAACTACAATATTTTGTCCAGATATTCCTGGATGAAAACAAAACTATCTGGTGATTTTTAGCTATCTCAATCCCAGATCTTGCTATAGCCTCTGTATGTGTTTGTCTTTTCTGGACATTTTCTATGGACTTTAAGGTTTTGAATGCATTTTAGCAGGACCCTGTTTGTTTTCTGCTGGCAAACGCTAATTAGTTCCACCTGGAGTCAAATCCTCCACACATTCGAATTTTCTAGGAAGAAAGCTCCAGAAACCTGAGAAAATATGATATTTGCATTTGTAAACATGACACTGGATTCATTTGCTGAACAGAATGATTGTGCTTTTCTCCAAACCACTTTCAAGGTGATTTTTGGTTAAACTTCACTTCAAAACTACATTTTGTACAGATAATCCTGGATGAAAACAAAAATATCTGTGATTTTACGCTATCTCAATCCCAGATCTTGCTACAGCCTCTGTGTTTGTGTATTGAGGACATTCTCTATGGGCTTTAAGGTTTTGAGTTCATTTTAGCATGTAAGTTTTTGTTTTCAGCTGGCAAACGCTAATTGGTTCCACCTGGAGTCAAATCCTCCACACATTCGAGTTTTCTAGGAAGAAAGCGTCAGAAACCTGAGAAAACATGATATTTGTATTTGTAAACATGACATTGGATGCATTTGCCGAACAGGAAGATTGTGCTTTTCTCCAAAACCACTTTCACGGTGAGTTTTTGGTTAAATTGCACTTCAAAACTGCAACAATTTGTTCAGATACTACTGGATGAAAACAAAGATATCTGGTGATTTTTAGCTATCTCAATCCCAGATCTTGGTACAGCCTCTGTGCTTGTTTGTGTTTTCTGGACATTGTCTATGGACTTTACAGTTTTGAATGCATTTTAGCATGTAAGTTTTTGTTTTTAGCTGCCAAACGATAATTGGTTCCACCTGGAGTCAAATCCTCCACACATTCGAGTTTTCTAGGAAGAAAGCTTCAGAAACCTGAGAAAACATGATATCTGTATTCTAAACATGACATTGGATGCATTTGCTGAAAAGAAAGATTGTGCTTTTCTTCAAAACAACTTTCTCGGTGATTTTTTTGTTAAATTTCACCCGAAATCCACAACAATTTGACCAGATCCTCCTGCATGAAAACAAAACTATCTGGTGTGTTGTGGCTATCTCAATCCCAGATCTTGCTACAGCCTCTGTGTTTGAGTGTGTTTTCTGGACATTTTCTATGGACTTTACGGTTTTGAATGCATTTTAGCATGTAAGCTTTTGTTTTAAGCTGCCAAACGCTAATTGGTTCCACCTGGAGTCAAGCCTCCACACATTCGAGTTTTCTAGGAAGAAAGCTCCAGAAACCTGAGAAAACATGACATTTCTTTGTGTAAACATGACATTGGATGCATTTCCCGAACAGGAAGATTGGGCTTTTCTCCAAAACCACTTTCACGGTGATTTTTTGGTTCAATTTCACTTCAAAACTACAACATTTAGTCCAGATACTCCTGTATGAAAACAAACCTATCTGGTGATTTTTAGCTATCTCAATCCCAGATCTTGCTACAGCCTCTGTGTGTGTTTGTGTTTTCTGGACATTCTCTATGGACTTTACGGTTTTGAATGCATTTTAGCATGTAAGATTTTGTTTTTAGCTGCCAAACAGGAATTGGTTCCACCTGGAGTCAAATCCTCCACAACTTCGAGTTTTCTAGGAAGAAAGCTCCAGAAACCTGAGAAAACATGATATTTGTATTTGTAAATATGACATTGGATGCATTTGTCGAACAGAAAGATTGTGCTTTTCTACAAAAATCTGTCACCGTGATTTTTTGGTTAAATTTCACTTGAAAACTACAACAATTTGTCCAGATACTCCTGGATGAAAACTAAACTATCTGGTGATTTGTAGCAATCTCAATCCCAGATCTTGCTACAGCCTCTGTGTGTGTTTGTGTTTTCTGGACATTCTCTATGGACTTTATGGTTTTGAATGCATTTTAGCAGGACCCTTTTTGTTTTCTGCTTGCAAACGCTAGTTGGTTCCACCTGGAGTCAAATACTCCACACATTTGAGTTTTCTAGGAAGAAAGGTTCAGAAACCTGAGAAAACCTGATATTTCTTTCTGTAAATATGACATTGGATGCATTTGCGAACAGGAAGATTGTGCTTTTCTCCAAAACCACTTTCACGTTGATTTTTTGGTTAAATTTCAGTTCAAAACTACAACAATTTGTCCAGATACTCCTGGATGAAAACAAAACTATCTGGTGTGTTGTGGCTCTCTCAATCCCAGATCTTGCTACAGCCTCTGAGTGTGTTTGTGTCTTCTGGACATTCTCTATGGACTTTATGGTTTTGAATGCATTTTAGCATGTAAGTTTTTGTTTTTAGCTGCCAAACGCTAATTGGTTCCACCTGGAGTCAAATCCTCCACACATTCGAGTTTTCTAGGAAGAAATCTTCAGAATCCTGAGAAAACATGATATTTCTTTCTGTAAACATGACATTGCATGCATTTGCCGAACAGGAAGATTGTGCTTTTCTCTAAAACCACTTTCACGGTGATTTTTGTTAAATTTCACCCTAAAACCACAACAATTTGTCCAGATACTCCTGGATGAAAACAAAACTATCTGGTGTGTTGTGGCTATCTCAATCCTAGATATTGCTACAGCCTCTGTGTATGTTTGAGTTTTCTGGACAATCTCTATGGACGTTAGGTTTTGAATGCATTTTAGCATGTAAGTTTTTGTTTTCACCTGGCAAACGCTAATTGGTTCCACCTGGAGTCAAATCCTCCACACATTCGAGTTTTCTAAGAAGAAAGCTTCAGAAACCTGAGAAAACATGATATTTCTTTCTGTAAACATGACATTGGATGCATTTGCGAAACAGGATGAGTGTGCTTTTCTCCAAAACCACTTTTTGGTGATTTTTGGTTAAATTTCACCCGAAATCCACAAGAATTTGTCGAGATATGCCTGGATGAAAAAAAAACTATCTGGTGATTTTTAGCTGTCTCATCCCCAGAACTTGCTACATCCTCTGTGTGTGTTTGTGTTTTCTGGACATTCTCTATGGACTTTACGGTTGTGAATGCATTTTAGGAGGACCCATTTTGTTTCTGCTGGCAAAAGCGAATTGGTTCCACCTGGAGTCAAATCCTCTACACATTCGAGTTTTCTAGGAAGAAAGCTTCAGAAACCTGAGAAAACATGATATTTCTTTCTGTAAACATGACATTGGATGCATTTGCTGAACAGGAAGATTGTGCTTTTCTCCAAAACCACTTTCACGGTGATTTTTGGTTAAATTTCACTTCAAAGCTACAACAATTTATCCGGATACTCCTGGATGAAAACAACACTATCTGGTGTGTTGTGGCTATCTCAATCCCAGATCTTGGTACAGCCTCTGTGCTTGTTTGTGTTTTCTGGACATTCTCTATGGACTTTACGGTTTTGAATGCATTTTAGCATGTAAGTTTTTGTTTTAGGCTGGCAAACGCTAATTGGTTGCACCTGGAGTCAAATCCTCCACACATTCGAGTTTTCTAGGAAGAAATCTTCAGAATCCTGAGAAAACATGATATTTCTTTCTGTAAACATGACATTGCATGCATTTGCCGAACAGGAAGATTGTGCTTTTCTCTAAAACCACTTTCACGGTGATTTTTGTTAAATTTCACCCTAAAACCACAACAATTTGTCCAGATACTCCTGGATGAAAACAAAACTATCTGGTGTGTTGTGGCTATCTCAATCCTAGATATTGCTACAGCCTCTGTGTATGTTTGAGTTTTCTGGACAATCTCTATGGACGTTAGGTTTTGAATGCATTTTAGCATGTAAGTTTTTGTTTTCACCTGGCAAACGCTAATTGGTTCCACCTGGAGTCAAATCCTCCACACATTCGAGTTTTCTAAGAAGAAAGCTTCAGAAACCTGAGAAAACATGATATTTCTTTCTGTAAACATGACATTGGATGCATTTGCGAAACAGGATGAGTGTGCTTTTCTCCAAAACCACTTTTTGGTGATTTTTGGTTAAATTTCACCCGAAATCCACAAGAATTTGTCGAGATATGCCTGGATGAAAAAAAAACTATCTGGTGATTTTTAGCTGTCTCATCCCCAGAACTTGCTACATCCTCTGTGTGTGTTTGTGTTTTCTGGACATTCTCTATGGACTTTACGGTTGTGAATGCATTTTAGGAGGACCCATTTTGTTTCTGCTGGCAAAAGCGAATTGGTTCCACCTGGAGTCAAATCCTCTACACATTCGAGTTTTCTAGGAAGAAAGCTTCAGAAACCTGAGAAAACATGATATTTCTTTCTGTAAACATGACATTGGATGCATTTGCTGAACAGGAAGATTGTGCTTTTCTCCAAAACCACTTTCACGGTGATTTTTGGTTAAATTTCACTTCAAAGCTACAACAATTTATCCGGATACTCCTGGATGAAAACAACACTATCTGGTGTGTTGTGGCTATCTCAATCCCAGATCTTGGTACAGCCTCTGTGCTTGTTTGTGTTTTCTGGACATTCTCTATGGACTTTACGGTTTTGAATGCATTTTAGCATGTAAGTTTTTGTTTTAGGCTGGCAAACGCTAATTGGTTGCACCTGGAGTCAAATCCTCCACACATTCGAGTTTTCTAGGTAGAAAGCTTCAGAATCCTGAGAAAACATGATATTAATTTCTGTAAACATGACATTGGATGCATTTGCCGGACAGTAAGATTGTGCTTTTCTCCAAATCCACTTTCACGGTGATTTTTGTTAAATTTCATCCTAAAACCACAACAATTTGTCCAGATACTCCTGGATGAAAACAAAACTATCTGGTGTGTTGTGGCTATCTCAATTCTAGATATTGCTACAGCCTCTGTTTGTGTTTGAGTTTTCTGGACCATCTCTATGGACTTTAGGTTTTGAATGCATTTTATCATGTAAGTTTTTGTTTTCACCTGGAAAACGCTAATTGGTTCCACCTGGAGTCAAATCCTCCAGACATTCGAGTTTTCTAGGAAGAAAGCTTCAGAAACCTGAGAAAACATGATATTTGTATTTGTAAACACGACATTGGATGCTTTTGTCGAACAGGAAGATTGTGCTTTTCTCCAAAACCACTTTCACGGTGATTTTTGGTTAAATTTCAAACGAAATCCACAACAATTTGTGCAAATTCTCCTGGATGAAAACAAAACTATCTGGTAATTTTTAGCTATCTCAATCCCAGAACTTGCTACAGCCTCTGTGTGTGTTTGTGTTTTCTGAACATTCTCTAATGGCTTTACGGTTTGAATGCATTTTAGCATGCAACTTTTTGTTTTCAGCTGGCAAACGCTAATTGGTTCCACCTGGAGTCAAATCCTCCACAAATTCGAGTTTTGTAGGAAGAAAGCTTCAGAAACCTGAGAAAACATGATATTTTTTTCTGTAAACATGACATTGGATGCATTTGCCGAACAGGAAGATTGTGCTTTTCTCCAACAACACTTTCACTGTGATTTTTTGGTTAAATGTCACCCGAAATCCACAACAATTTGTCCAGATACTCCTGGATGAAAACAAAACTATTTGGTGCGTTGTGGCTATCTCAATCCCCGATCTTGCTACGGCCTCTGTGTTTGTTTGTGTTTTCTGGACATTCTCTATGGACTTTACAGTTTTGAATGCATTTAGGCATGTAAGCTTTTGTTTTTATCTGCCAAACGCTTATTGGTTCCACCTGGAGTCAAATCCTCCACACATTCGAGTTTTCTAGGAAGAAAGCTCCAGAAACCTGAGAAAACATGATATTTCTTTCTGTAAACATGACATTGGATGCATTTGCTGAACAGGAAGATTGTGCTTTTCTCCAAAACCACTTTTACCATTATTTTTTGCTTACATTTCACTTCAAAACTACAACAATTTTTCCAGACACTCCTGGATGAAAACAAAACTATCTGGTGATTTTTAGCTATCTCAATCCCAGATCTTGCTACAGCTTCTGTGTGTGTTTGTGTTCTCTGGACATTCTCTATGTACTTTACGGTTTTGAATACATTTTAGCATGTAAGATTTTGTTTTCTGCTGGCAAAAGCTAATTGGTTCCACCTGGAGTCAAATACTCCACAGATTCGAGTTTTCTAGGAAGAAAGCTTCAGAAACCTGAGAAAACATGATATTTCTTTCTGTAAACATGACATTGGATGCATTTGCCGAACAGGAAGATTGTGCTTTTCTCCAAAACCACTTTCACGGTGATTTTTGGTTAAATTTCACCCGAAATCCACAAGAATTTGTCCAGATACGCTTGGATGAAAACAAAACTATCTGGTGATTTGTAGCTATCTCAATCCCAGATCTTGCTACAGCCTCTGTGTGTGTTTGTGTTTTCTGGACATTCTCTATGGACTTTAAAGTTTTGAATGCATTTTAGCAGGACCCTTTTTGTTTTCTGCTGCCAAACGCTAATTGGTTCCACCTGGAGTCAAATCCTCAACACATTCGAGTTTTCTAGGAAGAAAGCTTCAGAAACCTGAGAAAACATGATATTTCTTTCTGTAAACATGACATTGGATGCATTTGCCGAACAGGAAGATTGTGCTTTTCTCCAAAACCACTTTCACGGTGATTTTTGGTTAAATCTCACCCGAAATCCACAAGAATTTGCCCAGATACGCTTGGATGAAAACAAAACTATCTGGTGATTTTTAGCTATCTCAATCCCAGATCTTGCTACAGCCTCTGTGTGTGTTTGTGTTTTCTGGACATTCTCTATGGACTTTAAAGTTTTGAATGCATTTTAGCAGGACCCTTTTTGTTTTCTGCTGGCAAAAGCTAATTGGTTCCACCTGGAGTAAAAACCTCTACACATTCGGGTTTTCTAGGAAGAAAGCTTCAGAAACATGAGAAAACATGATATTTTTATTTGTAAACATGACATTGGATGCATTTGCTGAACAGAAAGATTGTGCTTTTCTCCAAAACCACTTTCACGGTGATTTTTTGGTTAAATTTCACTTCAAAACTACAACAATTTGTCCAGATACTCCTGGATGAAAACAAAACTATCTGGTGATTTTTAGCTATCTCAATCCCATTTCTTACTACAGCCTCTGTGTGTGTTTGTGTTTTCTGGACATTCTCTATGGACTTGATGGTTTTGAATGCATTTTAGCATGTAAGTTTTTGTTTTTAGCTGCGAAACGCTAATTGGTTCCACCTGCAGTCAAATCCTCCACACATTCGAGTTTTCTAGGAAGAAAGCTTCAGAAACCTGAGAAAACATGATATTTGTATTTGTAAACATGACATTGGATGCATTTGCCGAACAGGAAGATTGTGCTATTCTCCAAAACCACTTTCACAGTGACTTTTGGTTAAATTTCACTTCAAAACTACAACAATTTGTCCAGATACTCATGGATGAAAACAAAACTATCTGGTGATTTGTAGCTATCTCAATCCCAGATCTTGCTACAGCCTCTGTGTTTGTTTGTGTTTTCTGGATATTCTCTATGGACTTTACGGTTTTGAATGCACATTAGCAGGACCCTTTTTGTTTTCTGCTGGCAAACGTTAATTGGATCCACCTGGAGTCAAATACTCCACACATTCGAGTTTTCTAGGAAGAAAGCTTCAGAAACCTGAGAAAACATGATATTTCTTTCTGAAAACATGACATTCGATGCATTTGCCGAACAGGAAGATTGTGATTTTCTCCAAATCCACTTTCACAGTGATTCTTGGTTAAATTTCACCCGAAATCCACAAGAATTTGTCCAGATACTCCTGGATGAAAACAAAACTATCTGGTGATATTTAGCTATCTCATCCCTAGATCTTGCTACAGCCTCTGTGTGTGTTTGTGTTTTCTGGACATTCTCTATGGACTTTACGGTTGTGAATCCATTTTAGCAGGACCCTTTTTGTTTTCTGCTGGCAAACGCTAATTGGTTCCACCTGGAGTCAAATCCTCCACTCATTCGAGTTTTCTAGGAAGAAAGCTTCAGAAAGCTGAGAAAACATGACATTTTTATTTGTAAACATGACATTGGATGCATTTGCCGAACAGGAAGATTGTGCTTTTCTCCAAAACCACTTTCACGGTGATTTTTGTTAAATTTCGTCCGAAATGCACAACAATTTGTCCAGATACTCCTGGATGAAAACAAAACTATCTGGTGTGTTGTGGCTATCTCCATCTGAGATCTTGCTTCAGTCTCTGTGTTTGTCTGTGTTTTCTGGATATTCTCTATGGACTTTACAGTTTTAAATGCATTTTTGCATATAAGTTTTTGTTTTTGCTACCAAACGCTAATTGGTTCCACCTGGAGTCAAATCCTCCACACATTCGAGTTTTCTAGGAAGAAAGCTTCAGAAACCTGAGAAAACATGATATTTGTATTTGTAAACATGACATTGGATGCATTTGCCGAACAGGAAGATTGTGCTATTCTCCAAAACCACTTTCACGGTGACTTTTGGTTAAATTTCACTTCAAAACTACAACAATTTGTCCAGATACTCCTTGATGAAAACAAAACTATCTGGTGATTTGTAGCTATCTCAATCCCAGATCTTGCTACAGCCTCTGTGTGTGTTTGTGTTTTCTGGACATTCTCTATGGACTTTACGGTTTTGAATGCATTTTAGCAGGACCCTTTTTGTTTTCTGCTGGCAAACGCTAATTGGTTCCTCCTGGAGTCAAATACTCCACACATTTGAGCTTTCCAGGAAGAAAGCTTCAGAAACCTGAGAAAACATGACATTTCTTTCTGTAAACATGACATTGGATGCATTTGCCGAACAGGAAGATTGTGCTTTTCTCCAAAACCACTTTCACGGTGATTTTTGGTTAAATTTCACTTCAAAACTACAACAATTTGTCCAGATACTCATGGATGAAAACAAAACTATCTGGTGATTTGTAGCTATCTCAATCCCAGATCTTGCTACAGCCTCTGTGTGCGTTTGTGTTTTCTGCACATTCTCTATGGACTTTACGGTTGTGAATCCATTTTAGCAGGACCCTTTTTGTTTTCTGCTGGCAAACGCTAATTGGTTCCACCTGGAGTCAAATACTCCACTCATTTGAGTTTTCTAGGAAGAAAGCTTCAGAAAGCTGAGAAAACATGATATTTTTATTTGTAAACAAGACATTGGATGCATTTGCCGAACAGGAAGATTGTGCTTTTCTCCAAAACCACTTTCATGGTGATTTTTTGGTTAAATTTCACTTCAAAACTACAACAGTTTGTCCAGATACTCCTGGATGAAAACAAAACTATCTGGTGTATTGTGGCTATCTCAATCCCAGATCTTGCTACAGCCTCTGTGTGTGTTTGTGTCTTCTGGACATTCTCTATGGACTTTACGGTTTTGAATGCATTTTAGCATGTAAGTTTTTGTTTTTGTTACCAAATGCTAATTGGTTCCACCTGGAGTCAAATCCTCCACACATTTGAGTTTTCTAGGAAGAAAGCTTCAGAAACCTGAGAAAACATGATATGTCTTTCTGTAAACATGACATTGGATACATTTGCCGAACAGGAAGATTGTGCTTTTCTCCAAAACCACTTTCACGGTGATTTTTGGTTAAATTTCACTTCAAAACTACAACAATTTGTCCAGATACTCATGGATGAAAACAAAACTATCTGGTGATTTGTAGCTATCTCATTCCCAGATCTTGCTACAGCCTCTGTGTGTGTTTGTGTTTTCTGGACATTCTCTATGGACTTTACGGTTTTGAATGCATTTTAGCATGTAAGTTTTTGTTTTCAGCTGGCAAACGCTAATTGGTTCCACCTGGAGTCAAATCCTCCACGCATTCGAGTATTCTTGGAAGAAAGCTCCAGAAACCTGAGAAAACATGACATTTCTTTCTGTAAACATGACATTGGATGCATTTTCCCAACAGGAAGATTGTGCTTTTCTCCAAAACAACTTTCACGTTGATTTTTTGGTTAAATTTCACTTCAAAAGTACAACAATTTGTCTAGATACTCCTGGATGAAAACAAAGATATCTGGTGATTTTTAGCTATCTCATTCCCAGATCTTGCTACAGCCTATGTGTGTGTTTGTATTTTCTGGACATTCTCTATGAACTTTAAGGTTTTGAATGCATTTTAGCATGTAAGTTTTTGTTTTTAGCTGCCAAACGCTAATTGGTTCCACCTGGAGTCAAATCCTCCACACATTCGAGTTTTCTAGGAAGAAAGCTCCAGAAACCTGAGAAAACATGATATTTCTTTCTGTAAACATGACATTGGATGCAATGCCAAACAGGAAGATTGTGCTTTTCTCCAAAACCACTTTCACGGTGAGTTTTTGGTTAAATCTCTCTTCAAAACTACTACAATTTGTCCAGATACTCCTGGATGAAAACAAAACTATCTGGTGTATTGTGGCTCTCTCAATCCCAGATCTTGCTACAGCCTCTGTGTATGTTTGTGTTTTCTGGACATTCTCTATGGACTTTATGGTTTTGAATGCATTTTAACATGTAAGGTTTAGTTTTTAGCTGCCAAACGCTAATTGGTTCCACCTTGAGTCAAATCCTCCACACATTCGAGTTTTCTAGGAAGAAAGCTACAGAATTCTGAGAAAACATGATATTTGTATTTGTGAGCATGAGATTGGATTCATTTCCTGAACAGAAAGATTGTGCTTTTCTCCAAAACCACTTTCACGGTGATTTTTGTTTAAATTTCACTTCAAAACTACAACAATTTTTCCAGATATTCCTGGATGAAAACAAAGCTATCTGGTGTGTTGTGGCTATCTCAATCCCAGATCTTGCTGCAGCCTCTGTGTGTGTTTGTGTTTTCTGGACATTCTCTATGGACTTTATGGTTTTGAATGCATTTTAGAAGGACCCTTTTTCTTTTCTGCTGGCAAACGCTAATTGGTTCCACCTGGAGTCAAATCCTCCACACATTCGAGTTTTCTAGGAAGAAATCTTCAGAAACCTGAGAAAACATGATAGTTTTTTCTGTAAACATGACATTGGATGCATTTGCAGAACAGGAAGATTGTGCTTTTCTCCAAAACCACTTTCACGGTGATTTTTTGGTTAAATCTCACTTCAAAACTACAACAATTTGTCCAGGTACTCCTGGATGAAAACAACACTATCTGGTGTGTTGTGGTTATCTCAGTCCCAGATGTTGCTACAGCCTCTGTGTGTGTTTGTGTTTTCTGGACATTCTCTATGGACTTTACGGTTTTGAATGCATTTTAGCAAGAACCTATTTGTTTTCTTCTGGCAAACGCTAATTGGTTGCACCTGGAGTCAAATACTCCTCACATTCCAGTTTTCTAGGAAGAAAGCTTCAGAATCCTGAGAAAACATGATATTTCTTTCTGCAAACATAACATTGGATGCATTTGCCGAACAGGAAGATTGTGCTTTTCCCAAAACCACTTTCACGGTGATTTTTTCGTTAAATTTCACTTCAAAAGTACAACAATTTCTCCAGATACTCCTGGATGAAAACTTAACTATCTGGTGTGTTGTGGCTATCTCAATCCCAGATCTTGCTACAGCCTCTGTGTGTGTTTGTGTTTTCTGGACATTCTCTATGGACTTTACGGTTTTGAATGCATTTTAGCATGTAAAGATTTGGTTTTAGCTGCCAAACGCTAATTGGTCCACCTGGAGTCAAATACTCCACACATTCGAGTTTTCTAGGAAGAAAGCTTCAGAAACCTGAGAAAACATGATATTTTTTTCTGTAAACATGACATTGGATGCATTTGCCGAACAGGAAGATTGTGCTTTTCTCCAAAACCACTTTCACGGTGATTTTCGTTAAATTTCACCCGAATTCCACAACAATTTGTCCAGATACTCCTGGATGAAAACAAAACTATCTGGTGTGTTGTGGCTATCTCAATCCCAGATCTTGCTACAGCCTCTGTGTGTGTTTGTGTTTTCTGGACATTCTCTATTGACTTTATAGTTTTGAATGCATTTTAGCATGTAATTTTTTTTTTTAGCTGCCAAACGCTAATTGGTTCCACCTGGAGTCAATCCTCCACACATTCGAGTTTTCTAGGAAGAAGGTTTCAGAAACATGAGAAAACATGATATTTCTTTCTGTAAGCATTTCATTGGATGCATTTCTTCAAACAGGAAGATTGTGCTTTTCTTCAAAACCATGTTCACGGTGATTTTTTGGTTACATTTCACTTCAAAACTACAACAATTTGTCCAGATACTCCTGGATGAAAACAAAGATCTCTGGTGATTTTTAGCTATCTTCAATCCCAGATCTCGCTACAGCCTCTGTGTTTGTGTTTTCTGGACATTCTCTATGGACTTTACGGTTTTGAATGCATTTTAGCATGCAAGTTTTTGTCTTTAGCTGCCAAAGGCTAATTGGTTCCACCTGGAGTGAAATCCTCCGCACATTCGAGTTTTCTTGGAAGAAAGCTTCAGAAACCTGAGAAAACATGATATTTCTTTCTGTAAACATGACATTGGAAGCATTTCCCGAACAGGAAGATTGTGCTTTTCTCCAAAACCACTTTCACGGTGATTTTTGCTTAAATTTCACTTCAAAACTACAACAATTTGTCCAGATACTCCTGGATGAAAACAAAGCTATCTGGTGTGTTGTGGCTATCTCAATCCCAGATCTTGCTGCAGCCTCTGTGTGTGTTTGTGTTTTCTGGACATTCTCTATGAACTTTACGGGTTTGAATGCAATTTAGCATGTAAGTTTTTGTTTTTCCTACCAAACGCTACTTGCTTCCACCTGGAGTCAAATACTCCACACATTCGAGTTTTCTAGGAAGAAAGCTCTAGAAACATGAGAAAACGTGATATTTCTTTCTGTAAACATGACATTGGATGCATTTGCCGAACAGGAAGATTGTGCTTTTCTCCAAAACCACTTTCAGGGTGATTTTTTGGTTGCATTTCAGTTCAAATCTACCACAATTTGTCCAGAAACTCCTGGATGAAAACAAAACTATCTGGTGTGTTGTGGCTATCTCAATCCCAGATCTTGCTCCAGCCTCTGTGTGTGTTTGTGTTTTCTGGACATTCTCTATGGACTTTACAGTTTTGAATGCATTTTAGCATGTAAGTTTTTTTTTTAGCTGCCAAACGCTAATTGGTTCCACCTGGAGTCAAATCCTCCACACATTCGAGTTTTCTAGGAAGAAAGATTCAGAAACCTGAGAAAACATGATATTTCTTTCTGTAAACATGACATTGGATGCATTTGCCCAACAGGAAGATTGTGCTTTTCTCCAAAACCACTTTCACGTTGATTTTTTGGTTAAATTTCACTTCAAAAGTACAACAATTTGTCTAGATACTCCTGGATGAAAACAAAGATATCTGATGATTTTTAGCTATCTCATTCCCAGATCTTGCTACAGCCTATGTGTGTGTTTGTATTTTCTGGACATTCTCTATGGACTTTACGGTTTTGAATGCATTTTAGCATGTAAGTTTTTGTTTTTAGCTGCCAAACGCTAATTGGTTCCACCTGGAGTCAAATCCTCCACACATTCGAGTTTTCTAGGAAGAAAGCTCCAGAAACCTGAGAAAACATGATATTTCTTTCTGTAAACATGACATTGGATGCAATGCCAAACAGGAAGATTGTGCTTTTCTCCAAAACCACTTTCACGGTGAGTTTTTGGTTAAATCTCACTTCAAAAGTACTACAATTTGTCCAGATACTCCTGGATGAAAACAAAACTATCTGGTGTATTGTGGCTATCTCAATCGCAGATCATCCTACAGCCTCTGTGTATGTTTGTGTTTTCTGGACATTCTCTATGGACTTTACGGTTTTGAATGCATTTTAGCATGTAAGTTTTTGTTTTTAGCTGCCAAACGCTAATTGGTTCCACCTGGATTCAAATCCTCCACACATTTGAGTTTTCTAGGAAGAAAGCTTCAGAAACCTGAGAAAACATGATATTTCTTTCTGTAAACATGACATTGGAAGCATTTGCCGAACAGGAAGATTGTGCTTTTCCCCAAAACCACTTTCATGGACATTTTTTGGTTAAATTTCACTTCAAAACTCCAACAATTTGTCCAGAAACTCCTGGATGACAACAAAACTATCTGGTCTGTTGTGGCTATCTCAAACCCAGATCTTGCTACAGCCTCTGTGTGTGTTTGTGTTTTCTGGACATTCTCTATGGACTTTACAGTTTTGAATGCATTTTAGCATGTAAGTTTTTGTTTTTCCTACCAAACACTAATTGGTTCCACCTGGAGTCAAATCCTCCACACATTCGAGTTTTCTAGGAAGAAAGCTTCAGAAACCTGAGAAAACATGATATTTCTTTCTGTAAACATGACATTGGATACATTGGCCGAACAGGAAGATTGTGCTTTTCTCCAAAACCACTTTCAGGGTGATTTTTTGGTTACATTTCAGTTCAAAACTACAACAATTTGTCCAGAAACTCCTGGATGAAAACAAAACTATCTGGTGTATTGTGGCTATCTCAATCCCAGATCTTACTCCAGCCTCTGTGTGTGCTTGTGTTTTCTGGACATTCTCTATGGACTTTACGGGTTTGAATGCATTTTAGCATGTAAGTTTTTGTTTTTAGCTGCCAAACGCTAATTGGTTCCGCCTGGATTCAGTCCTCCACTCATTCGAGTTTTCTAGGAAGAAAGCTTCAGAAACCTGAGAAAACATGATATTTCTTTCTGTAAACATGACATTGGATGCATTTGCCGAACAGGAAGATTGTGCTTTTCTCCAAAACAACTTTCACGGTGATTTTTTGGTTAAATTTCACTTCAAAAGTACAATAATTTGTCTAGATACTCCTGGATGAAAACAAAGATATCTGGTGATTTTTAGCTATCTCATTCCCAGATCTTGCTACAGCCTCTGTGTGTGTTTGTGTTTTCTGGACATTCTCTATGGACTTTACGGTTTTGAATGCATTTTAGCATGTAAGTTTTTGTTTTCAGCTGGCAAACGCTAATTGGTTCCACCTGGAGTCAAATCCTCCACGCATTCGAGTATTCTTGGAAGAAAGCTCCAGAAACCTGAGAAAACATGACATTTCTTTCTGTAAACATGACATTGGATGCATTTTCCCAACAGGAAGATTGTGCTTTTCTCCAAAACAACTTTCACGTTGATTTTTTGGTTAAATTTCACTTCAAAAGTACAACAATTTGTCTAGATACTCCTGGATGAAAACAAAGATATCTGGTGATTTTTAGCTATCTCATTCCCAGATCTTGCTACAGCCTATGTGTGTGTTTGTATTTTCTGGACATTCTCTATGAACTTTAAGGTTTTGAATGCATTTTAGCATGTAAGTTTTTGTTTTTAGCTGCCAAACACTAATTGGTTCCACCTGGAGTCAAATCCTCCACACATTCGAGTTTTCTAGGAAGAAAGCTCCAGAAACCTGAGAAAACATGATATTTCTTTCTGTAAACATGACATTGGATGCAATGCCAAACAGGAAGATTGTGCTTTTCTCCAAAACCACTTTCACGGTGAGTTCTTGGTTAAATCTCTCTTCAAAACTACTACAATTTGTCCAGATACTCCTGGATGAAAACAAAACTATCTGGTGTATTGTGGCTATCTCAATCCCAGATCTTGCTACAGCCTCTGTGTATGTTTGTGTTTTCTGGACATTCTCTATGGACTTTATGGTTTTGAATGCATTTTAACATGTAAGGTTTAGTTTTTAGCTGCCAAACGCTAATTGGTTCCACCTGGAGTCAAATCCTCCACACATTCGAGTTTTCTAGGAAGAAAGCTACAGAATTCTGAGAAAACATGATATTTGTATTTGTGAGCATGAGATTGAATTCATTTCCTGAACAGAAAGATTGTGCTTTTCTCCAAAACCACTTTCACGGTGATTTTTGCTTAAATTTCACTTCAAAACTACAACAATTTGTCCAGATACTCCTGGATGAAAACAAAGCTATCTGGTGTGTTGTGGCTATCTCAATCCCAGATCTTGCTGCAGCCTCTGTGTGTGTTTGTGTTTTCTGGACATTCTCTATGGACTTTACGGTTTTGAATGCATTTTAGCAAGAACCTATTTGTTTTCTTCTGCCAAACGCTAATTGGATGCACCTGGAGTCAAATACTCCTCACATTCCAGTTTTCTAGGAAGAAAGCTTCAGAAACGTGAGAAAACATGATATTTCTTTCTCTAAACATGACATTGGATGCATTTGCCGAACAGGAAGATTGTGCTTTTCCCAAAACCACTTTCACGGTGATTTTTTCGTTAAATTTCACTTCAAAAGTACAACAATTTGTCCATATACTCCTGGATGAAAACTTAACTATCTGGTGTGTTGTGGCTATCTCAATCACAGATCTTGCTACAGCCTCTGTGTGTGTTTGTGTTTTCTGGACATTCTCTATGGACTTTATGGTTTTGAATGCATTTTAGCATGTAAGGATTTGGTTTTAGCTGCCAAACGCTAATTGGTCCACCTGGAGTCAAATACTCCACACATTCGAGTTTTCTAGGAAGAAAGCTTCAGAAACCTGAGAAAACATGATATTTCTTTCTGTAAACATGACATTGGATGCATTTGCCGAACAGGAAGATTGTGCTTTTCTCCAAAACCACTTTCACGGTGATTTTCGTTAAATTTCACCCGAATTCCACAACAATTTGTCCAGATACTCCTGGATGAAAACAAAACTATCTGGTGTGTTGTGGCTATCTCAATCCCAGATCTTGCTACAGCCTCTGTGTGTGTTTGTATTTTCTGGACATTCTCTATTGACTTTATAGTTTTGAATGCATTTTAGCATGTAAGTTTTTGTTTTTAGCTGCCAAACGCTAATTGGTTCCACCTGGAGTCAATCCTCCACACATTCGAGTTTTCTAGGAAGAAGGTTTCAGAAACATGAGAAAACATGATATTTCTTTCTGTAAGCATTTCATTGGATGCATTTCTTCAAACAGGAAGATTGTGCTTTTCTTCAAAACCATGTTCACGGTGATTTTTTGGTTACATTTCACTTCAAAACTACAACAATTTGTCCAGATACTCCTGGATGAAAACAAAGATCTCTGGTGATTTTTAGCTATCTTCAATCCCAGATCTCGCTACAGCCTCTGTGTTTGTGTTTTCTGGACATTCTCTATGGACATTACGGTTTTGAATGCATTTTAGCATGCAAGTTTTTGTCTTTAGCTGACAAAGGCTAATTGGTTCCACCTGGAGTGAAATCCTCCGCACATTCGAGTTTTCTTGGAAGAAAGCTTCAGAAACCTGAGAAAACATGATATTGCTTTCTGTAAACATGACATTGGAAGCATTTCCCGAACAGGAAGATTGTGCTTTTCCCCAAAACCACTTTCATGGACATTTTTTGGTTAATTTCACTTCAAAACTACAACAATTTGTCCAGATACTCCTGGATGAAAACAAAACTATCTGGTGTGTTGTGGCTATCTCAATCCCAGATCTTGCTACAGCCTCTGTGTGTGTTTGTGTTTTCTGGACATTCTCTATGAACTTTACGGGTTTCAATGCATTTTAGCATGTAAGTTTTTGTTTTTCCTACCAAACGCTAATTGGTTCCACCTGGAGTCAAATACTCCACACATTCGAGTTTTCTAGGAAGAAAGCTCTAGAAACATGAGAAAACGTGATATTTCTTTCTGTAAACATGACATTGGATGCATTTGCCGAACAGGAAGATTGTGCTTTTCTCCAAAACCACTTTCAGGGTGATTTTTTGTTACATTTCAGTTCAAATCTACAACAATTTGTCCAGAAACTCCTGGATGAAAACAAAACTATCTGGTGTGTTGTGGCTATCTCAATCCCAGATCTTGCTCCAGCCTCTGTGTGTGCTTGTGTTTTCTGAAATTCTCTATGGACTTTACGGTTTTGAATGCATTTTAGCATGTAAGGTTTTGTTTTTAGCTGCCAAACGCTAATTGGTTCCACTTGGAGTTAAATCCTCCACACATTCGAGTTTTCTAGGAAGAAATCTTCAGAAACCTGAGAAAACATGATATTTCTTTCTGTAAACATGACATTGGATGCATTTGCCGAACAGGAAGATTGTGCTTTTCTCCAAAACCACTTTCACGGTGATTTTTGCTTAAATTTCACTTCAAAACTACAACAATTTGTCCAGATACTCCTGGATGAAAACAAAGCTATCTGGTGTGTTGTGGCTATCTCAATCCCAGATCTTGCTGCAGCCTCTGTGTGTGTTTGTGTTTTCTGGACATTCTCTATGGACTTTACGGTTTTGAATGCATTTTAGCAAGAACCTATTTGTTTTCTTCTGCCAAACGCTAATTGGATGCACCTGGAGTCAAATACTCCTCACATTCCAGTTTTCTAGGAAGAAAGCTTCAGAAACGTGAGAAAACATGATATTTCTTTCTCTAAACATGACATTGGATGCATTTGCCGAACAGGAAGATTGTGCTTTTCCCAAAACCACTTTCACGGTGATTTTTTCGTTAAATTTCACTTCAAAAGTACAACAATTTGTCCATATACTCCTGGATGAAAACTTAACTATCTGGTGTGTTGTGGCTATCTCAATCACAGATCTTGCTACAGCCTCTGTGTGTGTTTGTGTTTTCTGGACATTCTCTATGGACTTTACGGTTTTGAATGCATTTTAGCATGTAAGGATTTGGTTTTAGCTGCCAAACGCTAATTGGTCCACCTGGAGTCAAATACTCCACACATTCGAGTTTTCTAGGAAGAAAGCTTCAGAAACCTGAGAAAACATGATATTTCTTTCTGTAAACATGACATTGGATGCATTTGCCGAACAGGAAGATTGTGCTTTTCTCCAAAACCACTTTCACGGTGATTTTCGTTAAATTTCACCCAAATTCCACAACAATTTGTCCAGATACTCCTGGATGAAAACAAAACTATCTGGTGTGTTGTGGCTATCTCAATCCCAGATCTTGCTACAGCCTCTGTGTGTGTTTGTATTTTCTGGACATTCTCTATTGACTTTATAGTTTTGAATGCATTTTAGCATGTAAGTTTTTGTTTTTAGCTGCCAAACGCTAATTGGTTCCACCTGGAGTCAATCCTCCACACATTCGAGTTTTCTAGGAAGAAGGTTTCAGAAACATGAGAAAACATGATATTTCTTTCTGTAAGCATTTCATTGGATGCATTTCTTCAAACAGGAAGATTGTGCTTTTCTTCAAAACCATGTTCACGGTGATTTTTTGGTTACATTTCACTTCAAAACTACAACAATTTGTCCAGATACTCCTGGATGAAAACAAAGATCTCTGGTGATTTTTAGCTATCTTCAATCCCAGATCTCGCTACAGCCTCTGTGTTTGTGTTTTCTGGACATTCTCTATGGACTTTACGGTTTTGAATGCATTTTAGCATGCAAGTTTTTGTCTTTAGCTGCCAAAGGCTAATTGGTTCCACCTGGAGTGAAATCCTCCGCACATTCGAGTTTTCTTGGAAGAAAGCTTCAGAAACCTGAGAAAACATGATATTGCTTTCTGTAAACATGACATTGGAAGCATTTCCCGAACAGGAAGATTGTGCTTTTCCCCAAAACCACTTTCATGGACATTTTTTGGTTAATTTCACTTCAAAACTACAACAATTTGTCCAGATACTCCTGGATGAAAACAAAACTATCTGGTGTGTTGTGGCTATCTCAATCCCAGATCTTGCTACAGCCTCTGTGTGTGTTTGTGTTTTCTGGACATTCTCTATGAACTTTACGGGTTTCAATGCATTTTAGCATGTAAGTTTTTGTTTTTCCTACCAAACGCTAATTGGTTCCACCTGGAGTCAAATACTCCACACATTCGAGTTTTCTAGGAAGAAAGCTCTAGAAACATGAGAAAACGTGATATTTCTTTCTGTAAACATGACATTGGATGCATTTGCCGAACAGGAAGATTGTGCTTTTCTCCAAAACCACTTTCAGGGTGATTTTTTGTTACATTTCAGTTCAAATCTACAACAATTTGTCCAGAAACTCCTGGATGAAAACAAAACTATCTGGTGTGTTGTGGCTATCTCAATCCCAGATCTTGCTCCAGCCTCTGTGTGTGCTTGTGTTTTCTGAAATTCTCTATGGACTTTACGGTTTTGAATGCATTTTAGCATGTAAGGTTTTGTTTTTAGCTGCCAAACGCTAATTGGTTCCACTTGGAGTTAAATCCTCCACACATTCGAGTTTTCTAGGAAGAAATCTTCAGAAACCTGAGAAAACATGATATTTCTTTCTGTAAACATGACATTGGATGCATTTGCCGAACAGGAAGATTGTGCTTTTCTCCAAAACCACATTCACGGTGATTTTTTGGTTAAATTTCACTTCAAAACTACAACAATTTGTCCAGATACTCCTGGATGAAAACAAAACTATCTGGTGATTTTTAGCTATCTCAATCCCAGATCTTGCTACAGCCTCTGTGTGTGTTTGTGTTTTCTGGACATTCTCTATGGACTTTACAGTTTTGAATGCATTTTAGCATGTAAGGTTTTGTTTTTAGCTGCCAAACGCTAATTCGTTCCACCTGGAGTCAAATCCTCCACACATTCGAGTTTTCTAGGAAGAAAGCTTCAGAAACCTGAGAAAACATGATATTTTTATTTGTAAACATGACATTGGATGCATTTGCCGAACAGGAAGATTGTGCTTTTCTCCAAAACTTCTTTCACGGTGATTTTTGTTAAATTTCACCCGAATTCCACAACAATTTGTCCAGATACTCCTGGATGAAAACAAAACTATCTGGTGGGTTGTGGCTATCTCAATCCCAGATCTTGCTCCAGCCTCTGTGTGTGCTTGTGTTTTCTGAAATTCTCTATGGACTTTACGGTTTTGAATGCATTTTAGCATGTAAGGTTTTGTTTTTAGCTGCCAAACGCTAATTGGTTCCACTTGGAGTTAAATCCTCCACACATTCGAGTTTTCTAGGAAGAAATCTTCAGAAACCTGAGAAAACATGATATTTCTTTCTGTAAGCATTTCATTGGATGCATTTGCCAAACAGGAAGATTGTGCTTTTCTTCAAAACCACGTTCACAGTGATTTTTTGGTTACATTTCACTTCAAAACTACAACAATTTCTCCAGATACTCCTGGATGAAAACAAAGATCTCTGGTGATTTTTAGCTATCTTCAATCCCAGATCTCGCTACAGCCTCTGTGTTTGTGTTTTCTGGACATTCTATATGGACTTTACGGTTTTGAATGCATTTTAGCATGTAAGTTTTTGTTTTCAGGTGCCAAACGCTAATTGGTTCCACCTGGAGTCAAATCCTCCACACATTCGAGTTTTCTAGGAAGAAAGCTTCAGAAACCTGAGAAAACATGATATTTTTATTTGTAAACATGACATTGGATGCATTTGCCGAACAGGAAGATTGTGCTTTTCTCCAAAACTTCTTTCACGGTGATTTTTGTTAAATTTCACCCGAATTCCACAACAATTTGTCCAGATACTCCTGGATGAAAACAAAACTATCTGGTGGGTTGTGGCTATCTCAATCCCAGATCTTGCTCCAGCCTCTGTGTGTGCTTGTGTTTTCTGAAATTCTCTATGGACTTTACGGTTTTGAATGCATTTTAGCATGTAAGGTTTTGTTTTTAGCTGCCAAACGCTAATTGGTTCCACTTGGAGTTAAATCCTCCACACATTCGAGTTTTCTAGGAAGAAATCTTCAGAAACCTGAGAAAACATGATATTTCTTTCTGTAAACATGACATTGGATGCATTTGCCGAACAGGAAGATTGTGCTTTTCTCCAAAACCACATTCACGGTGATTTTTTGGTTAAATTTCACTTCAAAACTACAACAAGTTGTCCAGATACTCCTGGATGAAAACAAAACTATCTGGTGATTTTTAGCTATCTCAATCCCAGATCTTGCTACAGCCTCTGTGTGTGTTTGTGTTTTCTGGACATTCTCTATGGACTTTACAGTTTTGAATGCATTTTAGCATGTAAGGTTTTGTTTTTAGCTGCCAAACGCTAATTCGTTCCACCTGGAGTCAAATCCTCCGCACATTCGAGTTTTCTAGGAAGAAAGCTTCAGAAATCTGAGAAAACATGATATTTTTATTTGTAAACATGACATTGGATGCATTTGCCGAACAGGAAGATTGTGCTTTTCTCCAAAACTTCTTTCACGGTGATTTTTGTTAAATTTCACCCGAATTCCACAACAATTTGTCCAGATACTCCTGGATGAAAACAAAACTATCTGGTGTGTTGTGGCTATCTCAATCCCAGATCTTGCTCCAGCCTCTGTGTGTGCTTGTGTTTTCTGAAATTCTCTATGGACTTTACGGTTTTGAATGCATTTTAGCATGTAAGGTTTTGTTTTTAGCTGCCAAACGCTAATTGGTTCCACTTGGAGTTAAATCCTCCACACATTCGAGTTTTCTAGGAAGAAATCTTCAGAAACCTGAGAAAACATGATATTTCTTTCTGTAAACATGACATTGGATGCATTTGCCGAACAGGAAGATTGTGCTTTTCTCCAAAACCACATTCACGGTGATTTTTTGGTTAAATTTCACTTCAAAACTACAACAATTTGTCCAGATACTCCTGGATGAAAACAAAACTATCTGGTGATTTTTAGCTATCTCAATCCCAGATCTTGCTACAGCCTCTGTGTGTGTTTGTGTTTTCTGGACATTCTCTATGGACTTTACAGTTTTGAATGCATTTTAGCATGTAAGGTTTTGTTTTTAGCTGCCAAACGCTAATTCGTTCCACCTGGAGTCAAATCCTGCACACATTCGAGTTTTCTAGGAAGAAAGCTTCAGAAACCTGAGAAAACATGATATTTTTATTTGTAAACATGACATTGGATGCATTTGCCGAACAGGAAGATTGTGCTTTTCTCCAAAACTTCTTTCACGGTGATTTTTGTTAAATTTCACCCGAATTCCACAACAATTTGTCCAGATACTCCTGGATGAAAACAAAACTATCTGGTGTGTTGTGGCTATCTCAATCCCAGATCTTGCTCCAGCCTCTGTGTGTGCTTGTGTTTTCTGAAATTCTCTATGGACTTTACGGTTTTGAATGCATTTTAGCATGTAAGGTTTTGTTTTAGCTGCCAAACGCTAATTGGTTCCACTTGGAGTTAAATCCTCCACACATTCGAGTTTTCTAGGAAGAAATCTTCAGAAACCTGAGAAAACATGATATTTCTTTCTGTAAACATGACATTGGATGCATTTGCCGAACAGGAAGATTGTGCTTTTCTCCAAAACCACATTCACGGTGATTTTTTGGTTAAATTTCACTTCAAAACTACAACAATTTGTCCAGATACTCCTGGATGAAAACAAAACTATCTGGTGATTTTTAGCTATCTCAATCCCAGATCTTGCTACAGCCTCTGTGTGTGTTTGTGTTTTCTGCACATTCTCTATGGACTTTACAGTTTTGAATGCATTTTAGCATGTAAGGTTTTGTTTTTAGCTGCCAAACGCTAATTCGTTCCACCTGGAGTCAAATCCTCCACACATTCGAGTTTTCTAGGAAGAAAGCTTCAGAAACCTGAGAAAACATGATATTTTTATTTGTAAACATGACATTGGATGCATTTGCCGAACAGGAAGATTGTGCTTTTCTCCAAAACTTCTTTCACGGTGATTTTTGTTAAATTTCACCCGAATTCCACAACAATTTGTCCAGATACTCCTGGATGAAAACAAAACTATCTGGTGTTTTGTGGCTATCTCAATCCCAGATCTTGCTACAGCGTCTGTGTGTGTTTGTGTTTTCGGGACATTCTCTATGTACTTTATAGTTTTGAATGCATTTTAGCATGTAAGTTTTTGTTTTAGCTGCCAAACGCTAATTGGTTCCACCTGGAGTCAAATCCTCCACACATTCGAGTTTTCTAGGAAGAAAGCTTCAGAAACCTGAGAAAACATGATATTTCTTTCTGTAAGCATTTCATTGGATGCATTTGCCGAACAGGAAGATTGTGCTTTTCTTCAAAACCACGTTCACGGTGATTTTTTGGTTACATTTCACTTCAAAACTACAACAATTTCTCCAGATACTCCTGGATGAAAACAAAGATCTCTGGTGATTTTTAGCTATCTTCAATCCCAGATCTCGCTACAGCCTCTGTGTTTGTGTTTTCTGGACATTCTCTATGGACTTTACGGTTTTGAATGCATTTTAGCATGTAAGTTTTTGTTTTTAGCTGCCAAACGCTAATTGGTTCCACCTGGAGTCAAATCCTCCACACATTCGAGTTTTCTAGGAAGAAAGCTCCAGAAACCTGAGAAAACATTATATTTCTTTCTGTAAACATGACATTGGATGCAATGCCAAACAGGAAGATTGTGCTTTTCTCCAAAACCACTTTCACGGTGAGTTTTTGGTTAAATCTCACTTCAAAAGTACTACAATTTGTCCAGATACTCCTGGATGAAAACAAAACTATCTGGTGTATTGTGGCTATCTCAATCGCAGATCATCCTACAGCCTCTGTGTATGTTTGTGTTTTCTGGACATTCTCTATGGACTTTACGGTTTTGAATGCATTTTAGCATGTAAGTTTTTGTTTTTCGCTGCCAAACGCTAATTGGTTCCACCTGGATTCAAATCCTCCACACATTTGAGTTTTCTAGGAAGAAAGCTTCAGAAACCTGAGAAAACATGATATTTCTTTCTGTAAACATGACATTGGAAGCATTTGCCGAACAGGAAGATTGTGCTTTTCTCCAAAACCACTTTCATGGACATTTTTTGGTTAAATTTCACTTCAAAACTCCAACAATTTGTCCAGAAACTCCTGGATGACAACAAAACTATCTGGTCTGTTGTGGCTATCTCAATCCCAGATCTTGCTACAGCCTCTGTGTGTGTTTGTGTTTTCTGGACATTCTCTATGGACTTTACAGTTTTGAATGCATTTTAGCATGTAAGTTTTTGTTTTTCCTACCAAACACTAATTGGTTCCACCTGGAGTCAAATCCTCCACACATTCGAGTTTTCTAGGAAGAAAGCTTCAGAAACCTGAGAAAACATGATATTTCTTTCTGTAAACATGACATTGGATGCATTTGCCGAACAGGAAGATTGTGCTTTTCTCCAAAACCACTTTCAGGGTGATTTTTTGGTTACATTTCAGTTCAAAACTACAACAATTTGTCCAGAAACTCCTGGATGAAAACAAAACTATCTGGTGTATTGTGGCTATCTCAATCCCAGATCTTACTCCAGCCTCTGTGTGTGCTTGTGTTTTCTGGACATTCTCTATGGACTTTATGGGTTTGAATGCATTTTAGCATGTAAGTTTTTGTTTTTAGCTGCCAAACGCTAATTGGTTCCGCCTGGATTCAGTCCTCCACTCATTCGAGTTTTCTAGGAAGAAAGCTTCAGAAACCTGAGAAAACATGATATTTCTTTCTGTAAACATGACATTGGATGCATTTGCCGAACAGGAAGATTGTGCTTTTCTCCAAAACAACTTTCACGGTGATTTTTTGGTTAAATTTCACTTCAAAAGTACAATAATTTGTCTAGATACTCCTGGATGAAAACAAAGATATCTGGTGATTTTTAGCTATCTCATTCCCAGATCTTGCTACAGCCTCTGTGTGTGTTTGTGTTTTCTGGACATTCTCTATGGACTTTACGGTTTTGAATGCATTTTAGCATGTAAGTTTTTGTTTTCAGCTGGCAAACGCTAATTGGTTCCACCTGGAGTCAAATCCTCCACGCATTCGAGTATTCTTGGAAGAAAGCTCCAGAAACCTGAGAAAACATGACATTTCTTTCTGTAAACATGACATTGGATGCATTTTCCCAACAGGAAGATTGTGCTTTTCTCCAAAACAACTTTCACGTTGATTTTTTGGTTAAATTTCACTTCAAAAGTACAACAATTTGTCTAGATACTCCTGGATGAAAACAAAGATATCTGGTGATTTTTAGCTATCTCATTCCCAGATCTTGCTACAGCCTATGTGTGTGTTTGTATTTTCTGGACATTCTCTATGAACTTTAAGGTTTTGAATGCATTTTAGCATGTAAGTTTTTGTTTTTAGCTGCCAAACACTAATTGGTTCCACCTGGAGTCAAATCCTCCACACATTCGAGTTTTCTAGGAAGAAAGCTCCAGAAACCTGAGAAAACATGATATTTCTTTCTGTAAACATGACATTGGATGCAATGCCAAACAGGAAGATTGTGCTTTTCTCCAAAACCACTTTCACGGTGAGTTCTTGGTTAAATCTCTCTTCAAAACTACTACAATTTGTCCAGATACTCCTGGATGAAAACAAAACTATCTGGTGTATTGTGGCTATCTCAATCCCAGATCTTGCTACAGCCTCTGTGTATGTTTGTGTTTTCTGGACATTCTCTATGGACTTTATGGTTTTGAATGCATTTTAACATGTAAGGTTTAGTTTTTAGCTGCCAAACGCTAATTGGTTCCACCTGGAGTCAAATCCTCCACACATTCGAGTTTTCTAGGAAGAAAGCTACAGAATTCTGAGAAAACATGATATTTGTATTTGTGAGCATGAGATTGAATTCATTTCCTGAACAGAAAGATTGTGCTTTTCTCCAAAACCACTTTCACGGTGATTTTTGCTTAAATTTCACTTCAAAACTACAACAATTTGTCCAGATACTCCTGGATGAAAACAAAGCTATCTGGTGTGTTGTGGCTATCTCAATCCCAGATCTTGCTGCAGCCTCTGTGTGTGTTTGTGTTTTCTGGACATTCTCTATGGACTTTACGGTTTTGAATGCATTTTAGCAAGAACCTATTTGTTTTCGTCTGGCAAACGCTAATTGGATGCACCTGGAGTCAAATACTCCTCACATTCGAGTTTTCTAGGAAGAAAGCTTCAGAAACCTGAGAAAACATGATATTTCTTTCTGTAAACATGACATTGGATGCATTTGCCGAACAGGAAGATTGTGCTTTTCCCAAAACCACTTTCACGGTGATTTTTTCGTTAAATTTCACTTCAAAAGTACAACAATTTGTCCATATACTCCTGGATGAAAACTTAATTATCTGGTGTGTTGTGGCTATCTCAATCCCAGATCTTGCTACAGCCTCTGTGTGTGTTTGTGTTTTCTGGACATTCTCTATGGACTTTACGGTTTTGAATGCATTTTAGCATGTAAGGATTTGGTTTTAGCTGCCAAACGCTAATTGGTCCACCTGGAGTCAAATACTCCACACATTCGAGTTTTCTAGGAAGAAAGCTTCAGAAACCTGACAAAACATGATATTTCTTTCTGTAAACATGACATTGGATGCATTTGCCGAACAGGAAGATTGTGCTTTTCTCCAAAACTTCTTTCACGGTGATTTTTGTTAAATTTCACCCGAATTCCACAACAATTTGTCCAGATACTCCTGGATGAAAACAAAACTATCTGGTGTGTTGTGGCTATCTCAATCCCAGATCTTGCTACAGCCTCTGTGTGTGTTTGTATTTTCTGGACATTCTCTATTGACTTTATAGTTTTGAATGCATTTTAGCATGTAAGTTTTTGTTTTTAGCTGCCAAACGCTAATTGGTTCCACCTGGAGTCAATCCTCCACACATTCGAGTTTTCTAGGAAGAAGGTTTCAGAAACCTGAGAAAACATGATATTTCTTTCTGTAAGCATTTCATTGGATGCATTTCTTCAAACAGGAAGATTGTGCTTTTCTTCAAAACCATGTTCACGGTGATTTTTTGGTTACATTTCACTTCAAAACTACAACAATTTGTCCAGATACTCCTGGATGAAAACAAAGATCTCTGGTGATTTTTAGCTATCTTCAATCCCAGATCTCGCTACAGCCTCTGTGTTTGTGTTTTCTGGACATTCTCTATGGACTTTACGGTTTTGAATGCATTTTAGCATGCAAGTTTTTGTCTTTAGCTGCCAAAGGCTAATTGGTTCCACCTGGAGTGAAATCCTCCGCACATTCGAGTTTTCTTGGAAGAAAGCTTCAGAAACCTGAGAAAACATGATATTGCTTTCTGTAAACATGACATTGGAAGCATTTCCCGAACAGGAAGATTGTGCTTTTCCCCAAAACCACTTTCATGGACATTTTTTGGTTAATTTCACTTCAAAACTACAACAATTTGTCCAGATACTCCTGGATGAAAACAAAACTATCTGGTGTGTTGTGGCTATCTCAATCCCAGATCTTGCTACAGCCTCTGTGTGTGTTTGTGTTTTCTGGACATTCTCTATGAACTTTACGGGTTTGAATGCATTTTAGCATGTAAGTTTTTGTTTTTCCTACCAAACGCTAATTGGTTCCACCTGGAGTCAAATCCTCCACACATTCGAGTTTTCTAGGAAGAAAGCTCTAGAAACATGAGAAAACGTGATATTTCTTTCTGTAAACATGACATTGGATGCATTTGCCGAACAGGAAGATTGTGCTTTTCTCCAAAACCACTTTCAGGGTGATTTTTTTGTTACATTTCAGTTCAAATCTACAACAATTTGTCCAGAAACTCCTGGATGAAAACAAAACTATCTGGTGTGTTGTGGCTATCTCAATCCCAGATCTTGCTCCAGCCTCTGTGTGTGCTTGTGTTTTCTGAAATTCTCTATGGACTTTACGGTTTTGAATGCATTTTAGCATGTAAGGTTTTGTTTTTAGCTGCCAAACGCTAATTGGTTCCACTTGGAGTTAAATCCTCCACACATTCGAGTTTTCTAGGAAGAAATCTTCAGAAACCTGAGAAAACATGATATTTCTTTCTGTAAACATGACATTGGATGCATTTGCCGAACAGGAAGATTGTGCTTTTCTCCAAAACCACATTCACGGTGATTTTTTGGTTAAATTTCACTTCAAAACTACAACAATTTGTCCAGATACTCCTGGATGAAAACAAAACTATCTGGTGATTTTTAGCTATCTCAATCCCAGATCTTGCTACAGCCTCTGTGTGTGTTTGTGTTTTCTGGACATTCTCTATGGACTTTACAGTTTTGAATGCATTTTAGCATGTAAGGTTTTGTTTTTAGCTGCCAAACGCTAATTCGTTCCACCTGGAGTCAAATCCTCCACACATTCGAGTTTTCTAGGAAGAAAGCTTCAGAAACCTGAGAATACATGATATTTGTATTTGTAAACATGACATTGGATGCATTTGCCGAACAGGAAGATTGTGCTTTTCTCCAAAACCACTTTCACGGTGATTTTTTGGTTAAATTTCACTTCAAATGTACAACAATTTGTCTATATACTCCTGGATGAAAACAAAGATATCTGGTGATTTTTAGCTATCTAATTCCCAGATCTTGCTACAGCCTCTGTGTGTGTTTGTGTTTTCTGGACATTCTCTATGGACTTTACGGTTTTGAATGCATTTTAGCATGTAAGTTTTTGTTTCTGCTACCAAACGCTAATTGGTTCCACCTGGAGTCAAATCCTCCACACATTCGAGTTTTCTAGGAAGAAAGCTTCAGAAACCTGAGAAAACATGATATTTCTTTCTGTAAGCATTTCATTGGATGCATTTGCCGAACAGGAAGATTGTGCTTTTCTTCAAAACCACGTTCACGGTGATTTTTTGGTTACATTTCACTTCAAAACTACAACAATTTCTCCAGACACTCCTGGATGAAAACAAAGATCTCTGGTGATTTTTAGCTATCTTCAATCCCAGATCTCGCTACAGCCTCTGTGTTTGTGTTTTCTGGACATTCTATATGGACTTTACGGTTTTGAATGCATTTTAGCATGTAAGTTTTTGTTTTCAGGTGCCAAACGCTAATTGGTTCCACCTGGAGTCAAATCCTCCACACATTCGAGTTTTCTAGGAAGAAAGCTTCAGAAACCTGAGAAAACATGATATTTTTATTTGTAAACATGACATTGGATGCATTTGCCGAACAGGAAGATTGTGCTTTTCTCCAAAACTTCTTTCACGGTGATTTTTGTTAAATTTCACCCGAATTCCACAACAATTTGTCCAGATACTCCTGGATGAAAACAAAACTATCTGGTGGGTTGTGGCTATCTCAATCCCAGATCTTGCTCCAGCCTCTGTGTGTGCTTGTGTTTTCTGAAATTCTCTATGGACTTTACGGTTTTGAATGCATTTTAGCATGTAAGGTTTTGTTTTTAGCTGCCAAACGCTAATTGGTTCCACTTGGAGTTAAATCCTCCACACATTCGAGTTTTCTAGGAAGAAATCTTCAGAAACCTGAGAAAACATGATATTTCTTTCTGTAAGCATTTCATTGGATGCATTTGCCGAACAGGAAGATTGTGCTTTTCTTCAAAACCACGTTCACGGTGATTTTTTGGTTACATTTCACTTCAAAACTACAACAATTTCTCCAGATACTCCTGGATGAAAACAAAGATCTCTGGTGATTTTTAGCTATCTTCAATCCCAGATTTCGCTACAGCCTCTGTGTTTGTGTTTTCTGGACATTCTATATGGACTTTACGGTTTTGAATGCATTTTAGCATGTAAGTTTTTGTTTTCAGGTGCCAAACGCTAATTGGTTCCACCTGGAGTCAAATCCTCCACACATTCGAGTTTTCTAGGAAGAAAGCTTCAGAAACCTGAGAAAACATGATATTTTTATTTGTAAACATGACATTGGATGCATTTGCCGAACAGGAAGATTGTGCTTTTCTCCAAAACTTCTTTCATGGTGATTTTTGTTAAATTTCACCCGAATTCCACAACAATTTGTCCAGATACTCCTGGATGAAAACAAAACTATCTGGTGGGTTGTGGCTATCTCAATCCCAGATCTTGCTCCAGCCTCTGTGTGTGCTTGTGTTTTCTGAAATTCTCTATGGACTTTACGGTTTTGAATGCATTTTAGCATGTAAGGTTTTGTTTTTAGCTGCCAAACGCTAATTGGTTCCACTTGGAGTTAAATCCTCCACACATTCGAGTTTTCTAGGAAGAAAGCTTCAGAAACCTGAGAAAACATGATATTTCTTTCTGGAAACATGACATTGGATGCATTTGCCGAACAGGAAGATTGTGCTTTTCTCCAAAACCACATTCACGGTGATTTTTTGGTTAAATTTCACTTCAAAACTACAACAATTTGTCCAGATACTCCTGGATGAAAACAAAACTATCTGGTGATTTTTAGCTATCTCAATCCCAGATCTTGCTACAGCCTCTGTGTGTGTTTGTGTTTTCTGGACATTCTCTATGGACTTTACAGTTTTGAATGCATTTTAGCATGTAAGGTTTTGTTTTTAGCTGCCAAACGCTAATTCGTTCCACCTGGAGTCAAATCCTCCACACATTCGAGTTTTCTAGGAAGAAAGCTTCAGAAACCTGAGAATACATGATATTTGTATTTGTAAACATGACATTGGATGCATTTGCCGAACAGGAAGATTGTGCTTTTCTCCAAAACTTCTTTCACGGTGATTTTTGTTAAATTTCACCCGAATTCCACAACAATTTGTCCAGATACTCCTGGATGAAAACAAAACTATCTGGTGTTTTGTGGCTATCTCAATCCCAGATCTTGCTACAGCGTCTGTGTGTGTTTGTGTTTTCGGGACATTCTCTATGTACTTTATAGTTTTGAATGCATTTTAGCATGTAAGTTTTTGTTTTAGCTGCCAAACGCTAATTGGTTCCACCTGGAGTCAAATCCTCCACACATTCGAGTTTTCTAGGAAGAAAGCTTCAGAAACCTGAGAAAACATGATATTTCTTTCTGTAAGCATTTCATTGGATGCATTTGCCGAACAGGAAGATTGTGCTTTTCTTCAAAACCACTTTCACGGTGATTTTTTGGTTACATTTCACTTCAAAACTACAACAATTTCTCCAGACACTCCTGGATGAAAACAAAGATATCTGGTGATTTTTTGCTATCTTCAATCCCAGATCTCGCTACAGCCTCTGTGTTTTTGTTTTCTGGACATTCTATATGGACTTTACGGTTTTGAATGCATTTTAGCATGTAAGTTTTTGTTTTCAGGTGCCAAACGCTACTTCGTTCCACCTGGAGTCAAATCCTCCACACATTCGAGTTTTCTAGGAAGAAAGCTTCAGAATCCTGAGAAAACATGATATTTCTTTCTGTAATCATGACATTGGATGCATTTGCCGAACATGAAGATTGTGCTTTTCTCCAAAACCACTTTCACGGTGATTTTTCATAAATTTCACCCGAAATCCACAACAATTTGTCCAGATACTCCTGGATGAAAACAAAACTATCTGGTGTGTTGTGGCTATCTCAATCCCAGATCTTGCTGCAGCCTCTGTGTGTGTTTCTGTTTTCTGGACATTCTCTATGGACTTTACGGCTTTGAATGCATTTTAGCATGCAAGTTTTTGTTTTTAGCTGGCAAACGCTAATTGGTTCCACCTGAAGTCAAATCCTCCATACATTCGAGTTTTCTTGGAAGAAAGCTTCAGAAACCTAAGAAAACATGATATTTCTTTCTGTAAACATGACATTGGATGCATTTGCCGAACAGGAAGATTGTGCTTTTCCCCAAAACCACTTTCATGGACATTTTTTGATTAAATTTCACTTCAAAACTACAACAATTTGTCCAGATACTCCTGGATGAAAACAAAACTATCTGGTGTGTTGTGGCAATCTCAATCCCAGATCTTGCTACAGCCTCTGTGTGTGTTTGTGTTTTATGTACATTCTCTATGGACTTTACAGTTTTGAATGCATTTTAGCATGTAAGGTTTTGTTTTTAGCTGAAAAACGATAATTGGTTCCACCTGGAGTCAAATCCTCCACACATTCGAGTTTTCTAGGAAGAAATCTTCAGAAACCTGAGAAAACATGATATTTCTTTCTGTAAGCATGACATTGGATGCATTTGGCGAATAGGAAGATTGTGCTTTTCTCCAAAACCACGATCACGGCGATTTTTTGGTTAAATTTCACTTCAAAAGTACAACAATTTGTCCAGATACTCCTGGATGAAAACAAAACTATCTGGTGATTTTTAGCTATCTCAATCCCAGATCTTGCTACAGCCTCTGTGTGTGTTTGTGTTTTCTGGATATCTTCTATGAACTTTACGGTTTTGAATGCATTTTAGCATGTAAGGTTTTGTTTTTAGCTACCAAACGATAATTGATTCCACCTGGAGTCAAATCCTCCACACATTCGAGTTTTCTAGGAATAAATCTCCAGAAACCTGAGAAAACATGATATTTCTTTCTGTAAACATGACATTGGATGCATTTGCCGAAAAGGAAGATTGTGCTTTTCTCCAAAACCACTTTCCCGCTGATTTTTTGGTTAAATTTCACTTCAAAACTACAACAATTTGTCCAGATACTCCTGGATGAAAACAAAACTATCTGGTGTGTTGTGGCTATCTCAATATCAGATCTTGCTACAGCCTCTGTGTGTGTTTGTGGTTTCTGGACATTCTCTATGGACTTTACGGTTTTGGATGCATTTTAGCATGTAAGGTTTTGTTTTTAGCTGCCAAATGCTAATTGGTTCCACCTGGAGTCAAATCCTCCACACATTCGAGTTTTCTAGGAAGAAAGCTCCAGAAACCTGAGAAAACATGATATTTGTATTTGTAAACATGATATTGGATGCATTTGCCGAACAGGAAGATTGTGCTTTTTACCATAAACCACTTTCACAATGATTTTTGGTTAAATTTCACTTCAAAACTACAACAATTTGTCCAGATACTCCTGGATGAAAACAAAATTATCTGGTGATTTTTAGCTATCTCAATCCTAGATCTTGCTACAGCCTCTGTGTGTGTTTGTGTTTTGTGGACATTCTCTATGGACTTTAAGGTTTTGAATGCATTTTAGCTGGACTCTTTTTGTTTTCTGGTAGCAAACGCTAATTGGTTCCACCTGGAGTCAAATCCTCCACACATTCGAGTTTTCTAGGAAGAAAGCTCTAGAAACCTGAGAAAACATGATATTTCTTTCTGTAAACATGACATTGGATGCATTTGCCGAACAGGAAGATTGTGCTTTTCTCCAAAACCACTTTCAAGGTGAGTTTTTGGTTAAATTTCACTTCAAATCTACAACAATTTGTCCAGACACTCCTGGATGAAAACAAAACTATCTGGTGTGTTGTGCCTATCTCAATCCCAGATCTTTCTACAGCCTCTGTGTATGTTTGTGTTTTCTGGATATGCTCTATGGACTTTACAGTTTTGAATGCATTTTAGCATGTAAGGTTTTGTTTTTGCTACCAAACGCTAATTGGTTCCACCTGGAGTCAAATCCTCCACACATTCGAGTTTTCTAGGAAGAAAGCTTCAGAAACCTGAGAAAACATGATATTTCTTTCTGTAAACATGACATTGGATGCATTTGCCGAACAGGAAGATTGTGCTTTTCTCCAAAACCACTTTCACGGTGATTTTTTGGTTAAATTTCACTTCAAATGTACAACAATTTGTCTAGATACTCCTGGATGAAAACAAAGATATCTGGTGATTTTTAGCTATCTCATTCCCAGATCTTGCTACAGCCTCTGTGTGTGTTTGTGTTTTCTGGACATTCTCTATTGACTTTACGGTTTTGAATGCATTTTAGCATGTAAGTTTTTGTTTTTGCTACCAAACGCTAATTGGTTCCACCTGGAGTCAAATCCTCCACACATTCGAGTTTTCTAGGAAGAAAGCTTCAGAAACCTGAGAAAACATGATATTTCTTTCTGTAAACATGACATTGTTTGCATTTGCCGAACAGGAAGATTGTGCTTTTCTCCAAAACCACTTTCACGGTGATTTTTGATAAATTTCGTGCGAAATCCACAACAATTTGTCTAGATACTCCTGGATGAAAACAAAACTATCTGGTGTGTTGTGGCTATCTCAATCCCAGATCTTGCTACAGCCCCTGTGTGTGTTTGTGTTTTCTGGACATTCTCTATGGACCTTTGGGTTTTGAATGCATTTTAGCATGTAAGTTTTTGTTTTCAGATGGCAAACACTAATTGATTCCACCTGGAGTCAAATCCCCCACACATTCGAGTTTTCTAGGAAGAAAGCTTCATAAACCTGAGAAAACATGATATTTCTTTCTGTAAACATGACATTGGATGCATTTGCCGAACAGGAAGATTGTGCTTTTCTCCAAAACCACTTTCACGGTGATTTTTTGGTTACATTTCACTTCAAAACTACAACAATTTGTCCAGATACTCCTGGATGAAAACAAAACTATCTGGTGTGTAGTGGCTATCTCAATCCCAGATCTTGCTACAGCCTCTGTGTGTGTTTGTGTTTTCTGGACATTCTCTATGGACTTTACGGTTTTGAATGCATTTTAGCATGTAAGTTTTTGTTTTTAGCTGGCAAACGCTAATTGGTTCCACCTGGAGTCAAATACTCCACACCTTCGAGTTTTCTAGGAAGAAGGCTTCAGAAACCTGAGAAAACATGATATTTCTTTCTGTAAACATGACATTGGATGCATTTTCCAAACAGGAAGATTGTGCTATTCTCCTAAACCACTTTCACGGTGATTTTTGGTTAAATTTCACTTCAAAACTACAATAATTTGTCCAGAAACTCCTGGATGAAAACAAAACTATCTGGTGTGTTGTGGCCATCTCAATCCCAGATCTTGCTACAGCCTCTGTGTGTGTTTGTGTTTTCTGGACATTCTCTATGGACTTTAGAGTTTTGAATGCATTTTAGCATGTAAGGTTTTGTTTTTAGCTGCCAAACGCTAATTGGTTCCACCTGGAGTCAAATCCTCCACACATTCGAGTTTTCCAGGAAGAAAGCTTCAGAAACCTGAGAAAACATGATATTTCTTTCTGTAAACATGACATTGGATGCATTTACCGAACAGGAAGATTGTTCATTTCTCCAAAACGACTTTCCCGGTGATTTTTTGGTTACATTTCACTTCAAATCTACAACAATTTGTCCAGATACTCCTGGATGAAAACAAAACTATCTGGTGAGTTGTGCCTATCTCAATCCCAGATCTTGCTACTGCCTCTGTGTGTGTTTTTGTTTTCTGGACATTCTCTATGGACTTTACGGTTTTGAATGCATTTTAGCATGTAAGTTTTTGTTTTTGCTACCAAACGCTAATTGGTTCCAACTGCAGTCAAATCCTCCACACATTCGAGTTTTCTAGGAAGAGAGCTCTAGAAAACTGAGAAAACATGACTTTTGTATTTGTAAACATGACATTGGATGCATTTGCCGAACAGGAAGATTGTGCTTTTCTCCAAAACCACTTTCACGGTGATTTTTTGGTTACATTTCAGTTCAAATCTACAACAATTTGTCCAGAAACTCCTGGATGAAAACAAAACTATCTGGTGTGTTGTGGCTATCTCAATCCCAGATCTTGCTACAGCCTCTGTGTGTGTTTGTGTTTTCTGGACATTCTCTATGGACTTTACGGTTTTGAATGCATTTTAGCATGTAAGGTTTTGTTTTTGCTACCAAACTCTAATTGGTTCCACCTGGAGTCAAATCCTCCACACATTCGACTTTTCTAGGAAGAAAGCTTCAGAAACCTGAGAAAACATGATATTTCTTTCTGTAAACATGACATTGGATGCAATTTCCGAACAGGAAGATTGTGCTATTCTCCTAAACCACTTTCACGGTGATTTTTGGTTAAATTTCACTTCAAAACTACAACAATTTGTCCAGAAACGCCTGGATGAAAACAAAACTATCTGGTGTGTTGTGGCTATCTCAATCCCAGATCTTGCTACAGCCTCTCTGTTTGTTTGTGTTTTCTGGACATTCTCTATGGACTTTACGGTTTTGAATGCATTTTAGCATGTAAGTTTTGGTTTGCAGCTGCCAAACGCTAATTGGTTCCACCTGGAGTCAAATCCTCCACACATTCGAGTTTTCTAGGAAGAAAGCTTCAGAAACCTGAGAAAACATGATATTTCTTTCTGGAAACATGACATTGGATCTATTTTCCAAACAGGAAGATTGTGCTTTTCTCCAAAACCACTTTCACGGTGATTTTTGGTTAAATTTCACCCAAAATCCACGACAATTTGTCCAGATACTCCTGGATGAAAACAAAGATATCTGGTGATTTTTAGCTATCTCATTCCCAGATCTTGCTACAGCCTCTGTGTGTGTTTGTGTTTTCTGGACATTCTCTATGGACTTTACGGTTTTGAATGCATTTTAGCATGTAAGTTTTTGTTTTTGCTACCAAACGCTAATTGGTTCCACCTGGAGTCAAATCCTCTACACATTCGAGTTTTCTAGGAAGAAAGCTTCAGAAACCTGAGAAAACATGATATTTCTTTCTGTAAACATGACATTGTTTGCATTTGCCGAACAGGAATATTGTGCTTTTCGCCAAAACCACTTTCACGGTGATTTTTGATAAATTTCGTGCGAAATCCACAACAATTTGTCCAGATACTCCTGGATGAAAACAAAACTATCTGGTGTGTTGTGGCTATCTCAATCCCAGATCTTGCTACAGCCCCTGTGTGTGTTTGTGTTTTCTGGACATTCTCTATGGACCTTTGGGTTTTGAATGCATTTTAGCATGTAAGTTTTTGTTTTCAGATGGCAAACGCTAATTGGTTCCACCTGGAGTCAAATCCTCCACACATTCGAGTTTTCTAGGAAGAAAGCTTCATAAACCTGAGAAAACATGATATTTCTTTCTGTAAACTTGACATTGGATGCATTTGCCGAACAGGAAGATTGTGCATTTCTCCAAAACCACTTTCACGGTGATTTTTTGGTTACATTTCACTTCAAAACTACAACAATTTGTCCAGATACTCCTGGATGAAAACAAAACTATCTGGTGTGTAGTGGCTATCTCAATCCCAGATCTTGCTACAGCCTCTGTGTGTGTTTGTGTTTTCTGGACATTCTCTATGGACTTTACGGTTTTGAATGCATTTTAGCATGTAAGTTTTTGTTTTTAGCTGGCAAACGCTAATTGGTTCCACCTGGAGTCAAATACTCCACACCTTCGAGTTTTCTAGGAAGAAGGCTTCAGAAACCTGAGAAAACATGATATTTCTTTCTGTAAACATGACATTGGATGCATTTTCCGAACAGGAAGATTGTGCTATTCTCCTAAACCACTTTCACGGTGATTTTTGGTTAAATTTCACTTCAAAACTACAATAATTTGTCCAGAAACTCCTGGATGAAAACAAAACTATCTGGTGTGTTGTGGCCATCTCAATCCCAGATCTTGCTACAGCCTCTGTGTGTGTTTGTGTTTTCTGGACATTCTCTATGGACTTTAGAGTTTTGAATCCATTTTAGCATGTAAGGTTTTGTTTTTAGCTGCCAAACGCTAATTGGTTCCACCTGGAGTCAAATCCTCCACACATTCGAGTTTTCCAGGAAGAAAGCTTCAGAAACCTGAGAAAACATGATATTTCTTTCTGTAAACATGACATTGGATGCATTTACCGAACAGGAAGATTGTTCATTTCTCCAAAACGACTTTCCCGGTGATTTTTTGGTTACATTTCACTTCAAATCTACAACAATTTGTCCAGATACTCCTGGATGAAAACAAAACTATCTGGTGAGTTGTGCCTATCTCAATCCCAGATCTTGCTACTGCCTCTGTGTGTGTTTTTGTTTTCTGGACATTCTCTATGGACTTTACGGTTTTGAATGCATTTTAGCATGTAAGTTTTTGTTTTTGCTACCAAACGCTAATTGGTTCCACCTGCAGTCAAATCCTCCACACATTCGAGTTTTCTAGGAAGAGAGCTCTAGAAAACTGAGAAAACATGACTTTTGTATTTGTAAACATGACATTGGATGCATTTGCCGAACAGGAAGATTGTGCTTTTCTCCAAAACCACTTTCACGGTGATTTTTTGCTTAAATTTCACTTCAAATGTACAACAATTTGTCTAGATACTCCTGGATGAAAACAAAGATATCTGGTGATTTTTAGCTATCTCATTCCCAGATCCTGTTACAGCCTCTGTGTGTGTTTGAGTTTTCCGGACAGTCTCTATGGACTTTACGGTTTTGAATGCATTTTAGCATGTCAGTTTTTGTTTTTAGCTGCCAAATGCTAATTGGTTCCACCTGGATTCAAATCCTCCACACCTTCGAGTTTTCTAGGAAGAAAGCTCCAGAAACCTGAGAAAACATGATATTTCTTTCTGTAAACATGACATTGGATGCATTTGCCAAACAGGAAGATTGTGCTTTTCCCCAAAACCACTTTCACGGTGATTTTTGTTAAATTTCGTCCTAAATCCACAACAATTTGTCCAGATACTCCTGGATGAAAACAAAACTATCTGGTGGTTGTGGCTATCTCAATCTGAGATGTTGTTACAGCCTCTGTGTTTGTTTGTGTTTTCTGGATATTCTCTATGGACTTTACGGTTTTTAATGCACTTTAGCATGTAAGTTTTTGTTTTTGCTACCAAACGCTAATTGGTACCACCTGGAGTCAAATCCTCCACACATTCGAGTTTTCTAAGAAGAAAGCTCTAGAAACCTGAGAAAACATGATATTTCTTTCTGTAAACATGAAATTGGATGCATTTGCCGAACAGGAAGATTGTGCTTTTCTCCAAAAGCACTTTCACGGTGATTTTTTGGTTACATTTCACTTCAAATCTACAACAATTTGTCCAGATACTCCTGGATGAAAACAAAACTATCTGCTGATTTTTAGCTTTCTCAATTACAGATCTTGCTACAGCCTCTGTGTGTGTTTTTGTTTTCTGGACATTCTCTATGGACTTTACGGTTTTGAATGCATTTTAGCATGTAAGGTTTTGTTTTTGCTACCAAACGCTAATTGGTTCCACCTGGAGTCAAATCCTCCACACATTCGAGTTTTCTAGGAAGAAAGCTTCAGAAATCTGAGAAAACATGATATTTCTTTCTGTAAACATGACATTGGATGCATTTGCCGAACAGGAAGATTGTGCTTTTCTCCAAAACCACTTTCACGGTGATTTTTTGGTTAAATTTCACTTCAAATGTACAACAATTTGTCTATATACTCCTGGATGAAAACAAAGATATCTGGTGATTTTTAGCTATCTAATTCCCAGATCTTGCTACAGCCTCTGTGTGTGTTTGTGTTTTCTGGACATTCTCTATGGACTTTACGGTTTTGAATGCATTTTAGCATGTAAGTTTTTGTTTCTGCTACCAAACGCTAATTGGTTCCACCTGGAGTCAAATCCTCCACACATTCGAGTTTTCTAGGAAGAAAGCTTCAGAAACCTGAGAAAACATGATATTTCTTTCTGTAAACATGACATTGGATGCATTTACCGAACAGGAAGATTGTTCATTTCTCCAAAACGACTTTCCCGGTGATTTTTTGGTTACATTTCACTTCAAATCTACAACAATTTGTCCAGATACTCCTGGATGAAAACAAAACTATCTGGTGAGTTGTGCCTATCTCAATCCCAGATCTTGCTACTGCCTCTGTGTGTGTTTTTGTTTTCTGGACATTCTCTATGGACTTTACGGTTTTGAATGCATTTTAGCATGTAAGTTTTTGTTTTTGCTACCAAACGCTAATTGGTTCCACCTGCAGTCAAATCCTCCACACATTCGAGTTTTCTAGGAAGAGAGCTCTAGAAAACTGAGAAAACATGACTTTTGTATTTGTAAACATGACATTGGATGCATTTGCCGAACAGGAAGATTGTGCTTTTCTCCAAAACCACTTTCACGGTGATTTTTGTTAAATTTCGTCCGAAATCCACAACAATTTGTCCAGAAACTCCTGGATGAAAACAAAACTATCTGGTGTGTTGTGGCTATCTCAATCTGAGATCTTGCTACAGCCTCTGTGTTTGTTTGGGTTTTCTGGATATTCTCTATGGACTTTACGGTTTTGAATGCATTTTAGCATGTAAGTTTTTGTTTTTGCTACCAAACGCTAATTGGTTCCACCTGGAGTCAAATCCTCCACACATTCGAGTTTTCTAGGAAGAAATCTCTAGAAACCTGAGAAAACATGATATTTCTTTCTGTAAACATGACATTGGATGCATTTGCCGAACAGGAAGATTGTGCTATTCTCCTAAACCACTTTCACGGTGATTTTTGGTTAAATTTCACTTCAAAACTACAACAATTTGTCCAGAAACTCCTGGGTGAAAACAAAACTATCTGGTGTGTTGTGGCTATCTCAATCCCAGATCTCACTACAACCTCTGTGTGTGTTTGTGTTTTCTGGACATTCTATATGGACTTTACAGTTTTGAATGCATTTTAGCATCTAAGGTTTTGTTTTTAGCTGCCAAACGCTAATTGGTTCCACCTGGAGTCAAATCCTCCACACATTCGAGTTTTCTAGGAAGAAAGCTCTAGAAACCTGAGAAAACATGATATTTCTTTCTGTAAACATGACATTGGATGCATTTGCCGAACAGGAAGATTGTTCATTTCTCCAAAACCACTTTCCCGGTGATTTTTTGGTTACATTTCACTTCAAATCTACAACAATTTGTCCAGATACTCCTGGATGAAAACAAAACTATCTGGTGAGTTGTGCCTATCTCAATCCCAGATCTTGCTACTGCCTCTGTGTGTGTTTTTGTTTTCTGGACATTCTCTATGGACTTTACGGTTTTGAATGCATTTTAGCATGTAAGTTTTTGTTTTTGCTACCAAACGCTAATTGGTTCCACCTGCAGTCAAATCCTCCACACATTCGAGTTTTCTAGGAAGAGAGCTCTAGAAAACTGAGAAAACATGACTTTTGTATTTGTAAACATGACATTGGATGCATTTGCCGAACAGGAAGATTGTGCTTTTCTCCAAAACCACTTTCACGGTGATTTTTTGCTTAAATTTCACTTCAAATGTACAACAATTTGTCTAGATACTCCTGGATGAAAACAAAGATATCTGGTGATTTTTAGCTATCTCATTCCCAGATCCTGTTACAGCCTCTGTGTGTGTTTGAGTTTTCCGGACAGTCTCTATGGACTTTACGGTTTTGAATGCATTTTAGCATGTCAGTTTTTGTTTTTAGCTGCCAAATGCTAATTGGTTCCACCTGGATTCAAAACCTCCACACCTTCGAGTTTTCTAGGAAGAAAGCTCCAGAAACCTGAGAAAACATGATATTTCTTTCTGTAAACATGACATTGGATGCATTTGCCAAACAGGAAGATTGTGCTTTTCCCCAAAACCACTTTCACGGTGATTTTTGTTAAATTTCGTCCTAAATCCACAACAATTTGTCCAGATACTCCTGGATGAAAACAAAACTATCTGGTGGTTGTGGCTATCTCAATCTGAGATGTTGTTACAGCCTCTGTGTTTGTTTGTGTTTTCTGGATATTCTCTATGGACTTTACGGTTTTTAATGCACTTTAGCATGTAAGTTTTTGTTTTTGCTACCAAACACTAATTGGTACCACCTGGAGTCAAATCCTCCACACATTCGAGTTTTCTAAGAAGAAAGCTCTAGAAACCTGAGAAAACATGATATTTCTTTCTGTAAACATGAAATTGGATGCATTTGCCGAACAGGAAGATTGTGCTTTTCTCCAAAAGCACTTTCACGGTGATTTTTTGGTTACATTTCACTTCAAATCTACAACAATTTGTCCAGATACTCCTGGATGAAAACAAAACTATCTGCTGATTTTTAGCTTTCTCAATTACAGATCTTGCTACAGCCTCTGTGTGTGTTTTTGTTTTCTGGACATTCTCTATGGACTTTACGGTTTTGAATGCATTTTAGCATGTAAGGTTTTGTTTTTGCTACCAAACGCTAATTGGTTCCACCTGGAGTCAAATCCTCCACACATTCGAGTTTTCTAGGAAGAAAGCTTCAGAAATCTGAGAAAACATGATATTTCTTTCTGTAAACATGACATTGGATGCATTTGCCGAACAGGAAGATTGTGCTTTTCTCCAAAACCACTTTCACGGTGATTTTTGGTTAAATTTCACCCAAAATCCACGACAATTTGTCCAGATACTCCTGGATGAAAACAAAGATATCTGGTGATTTTTAGCTATCTCATTCCCAGATCTTGCTACAGCCTCTGTGTGTGTTTGTGTTTTCTGGACATTCTCTATGGACTTTACGGTTTTGAATGCATTTTAGCATGTAAGTTTTTGTTTCTGCTACCAAACGCTAATTGGTTCCACCTGGAGTCAAATCCTCCATACATTCGAGTTTTCTAGGAAGAAAGCTTCAGAAACCTGAGAAAACATGATATTTCTTTCTGTAAACATGACATTGGATGCATTTACCGAACAGGAAGATTGTTCATTTCTCCAAAACGACTTTCCCGGTGATTTTTTGGTTACATTTCACTTCAAATCTACAACAATTTGTCCAGATACTCCTGGATGAAAACAAAACTATCTGGTGAGTTGTGCCTATCTCAATCCCAGATCTTGCTACTGCCTCTGTGTGTGTTTTTGTTTTCTGGACATTCTCTATGGACTTTACGGTTTTGAATGCATTTTAGCATGTAAGTTTTTGTTTTTGCTACCAAACGCTAATTGGTTCCACCTGCAGTCAAATCCTCCACACATTCGAGTTTTCTAGGAAGAGAGCTCTAGAAAACTGAGAAAACATGACTTTTGTATTTGTAAACATGACATTGGATGCATTTGCCGAACAGGAAGATTGTGCTTTTCTCCAAAACCACTTTCACGGTGATTTTTGTTAAATTTCGTCCGAAATCCACAACAATTTGTCCAGAAACTCCTGGATGAAAACAAAACTATCTGGTGTGTTGTGGCTATCTCAATCTGAGATCTTGCTACAGCCTCTGTGTTTGTTTGGGTTTTCTGGATATTCTCTATGGACTTTACGGTTTTGAATGCATTTTAGCATGTAAGTTTTTGTTTTTGCTACCAAACGCTAATTGGTTCCACCTGGAGTCAAATCCTCCACACATTCGAGTTTTCTAGGAAGAAATCTCTAGAAACCTGAGAAAACATGATATTTCTTTCTGTAAACATGACATTGGATGCATTTGCCGAACAGGAAGATTGTGCTATTCTCCTAAACCACTTTCACGGTGATTTTTGGTTAAATTTCACTTCAAAACTACAACAATTTGTCCAGAAACTCCTGGGTGAAAACAAAACTATCTGGTGTGTTGTGGCTATCTCAATCCCAGATCTCACTACAACCTCTGTGTGTGTTTGTGTTTTCTGGACATTCTATATGGACTTTACAGTTTTGAATGCATTTTAGCATCTAAGGTTTTGTTTTTAGCTGCCAAACGCTAATTGGTTCCACCTGGAGTCAAATCCTCCACACATTCGAGTTTTCTAGGAAGAAAGCTCTAGAAACCTGAGAAAACATGATATTTCTTTCTGTAAACATGACATTGGATGCATTTGCCGAACAGGAAGATTGTTCATTTCTCCAAAACGACTTTCACGGTGATTTTTTGGTTACATTTCACTTCAAATCTACAACAATTTGTCCAGATACTCCTGGATGAAAACAAAACTATCTGGTGATTTTTAGCTATCTCAATCCCAGATCTTGCTACAGCCTCTGTGTGTGTTTTTTTTTCTGGATATTCTCTATGGACTTTACAGTTTTGAATGCAGTTTAGCATGTAAGTTTTTGTTTTTGCTACCAAACGCTAATTGGTTCCACCTGGAGTCAAATCCTCCACACATTCGAGTTTTCTAGGAAGAGTGCTCTAGAAACCTGAGAAAACATGATATTTCTTTCTGTAAACATGACATTGGATGCATTTGCCGAACAGGAAGATTGTGCTTTTCTCCAAAACCACTTTCACGGTGATTTTTTGGTTACATTTCAGTTCAAATCTACAACAATTTGTCCAGAAACTCCTGGATGAAAACAAAACTATCTGGTGTGTTGTGGCTATCTCAATCCCAGATCTTGCTACAGCCTCTGTGTGTGTTTGTGTTTTCTGGACATTCTCTATGGACTTTACGGTTTTGAATGCATTTTAGCATGTCAGGTTTTATTTTGAGCTGCCAAACGGAATTGGTTCCACCTAGAGTCAAATCCACGACACATTTGAGTTTTCTAGGAAGAAAGCTTCAGAAACCTGAGAAAACATGATATTTCTTTCTGTAAACATGACATTGGATGCATTTGCCGAACAGGAAGATTGTGCTATTCTCCTAAACCACTTTCACGGTGATTTTTGGTTAAATTTCACTTCAAAACTACAAGAATTTGTCCAGAAATTCCTGGATGAAAACAAAACTATCTGGTGTTTTGTGGCTATCTCAATCCCAGATCTAGCTACAACCTCTGTGTGTGTTTGTGTTTTCTGGACATTCTCTATGGACTTTACAGTTTTGAATGCATTTTAGCATGTAAGGTTTTGTTTTTAGCTGCCAAACGCTAATTGGTTCCACCTGGAGTCAAATCCCCCACACATTCGAATTTTCTATGGAGAAAGCTCTAGAAACCTGAGAAAACATGATATTTCTTTCTGTAAACATGACATTGGATGCATTTGCCGAACAGGAAGATTGTTCATTTCTCAAAACCACTTTCACGGTGATTTTTTGGTTACATTTCACTTCAAAACTACAACAATTTGTCCAGATACTCCTGGATGAAAACAAAACTATCTGGTGATTTTTAGCTATCTCAATCCCAGATCTTGCTACAGCCTCTGTGTGTTTTTTTTTTTTTTTCTGGATATTCTCTATGGACTTTACAGTTTAATGCATTTTAGCATGTAAGTTTTTGTTTTTGCTACCAAACGCTAATTGGTTCCACCTGGAGTCAAATCCTCCACACATTCGAGTTTTCTAGGAAGAGAGCCCTAGAAACCTGAGAAAACATGATATTTGTATTTGTAAACATGACATTGGATGCATTTGCCGAACAGGAAGATTGTGCTTTTCTCCAAAACCACTTTCACGGTGATTTTTTGGTTACATTTCAGTTCAAATCTACAACAATTTGTCCAGAAACTCCTGGATGAAAACAAAACTATCTGGTGTGTTGTGGCTATCTCAATCCCAGATCTTGCTACAGCCTCTGTGTGTGTTTGTGTTTTCTGGACATTCTCTATGGACTTTACAGTTTTGAATGCATTTTAGCATGTAAGGTTTTATTTTTAGCTGCCAAACGCTAATTGGTTCCACCTGGAGTCAAATCCTCTACACATTCGACTTTTCTAGGAAGAAAGCTTCAGAAACCTGAGAAAACATGATATTTCTTTCTGTAAACATGACATTGGATGCATTTGCCGGACAGGAAGATTGTGCTTTTCCCCAAAACCACTTTCACGGTGATTTTTTGGTTACACTTCACTTCAAAAATACAACAAGTGGAACCAATTAGCGTCTGCCAGCAGAAAACAAAAACTTACATGCTAACATGCATTCAAAACCGTAAAGTCCATAGAGAAGGTCCAGAAATCACAAACACACTGAGGATGTAGCAAAATCTGGGATTGAGATAGCTAAAAATCACCAGATAGTTTTGTTTTCATCCAGGAGTATCTGGACAAATTGATGTGGATTTCGATTGAAATTTAACCAAAAAATCACCGTGAAAGTGGTTTTGGAGAAAAGCACAATCTTCCTGTTCGGCAAATGCATCCAATGTCATGTTTACAGAAAGAAATATCATCTTTTCTCAGGTTTCTGAAGCTTTCTTGCTAGAAAACTCGAATGTGTGGCGGATTTGACTCCACGTGGAACCAATTAGCGTTTGCAAGCTGAAAACAAAAACTTACATGCTAAAATGCATTCAAAACCGTAAAGTCCATAGAGAATGTCCAGAAAACACAAACACACACAGAGGCTGTAGCAAGATCTGGGATTGAGATAGCTAAAAATCACCAGATAGTTTTGTTTTCATCCAGTAGTTTTTGCACAAATTCTTGTAGATTTCGGTTTATTTTAACCAAAAATTCACCGTGAAAATGGTTTTGGAGAAAGGCACAATCTTCCTGTTCAGCAAATGCATCCAATGTCATGTTTAGAAATACAAATGTCATGTTTTCTCAGGTTTCTGCAGCTTTCTTCCTAGAAAACTCGAATGTATGGCGGATTTGACTCCAGGTGGAACCAATTAGAGTTTGCCAGCTAAAAACAAAAACTTACATGCTAAAATACATTCAAAACTGTAAAGTCCATAGAGAATATCCAGAAAACACAAACAATCACAGAGGCTGTAGCAAGATCTCGGATTGATATAGCCACAACACACCAGATAGTTTTGTTTTCATCCAGGAGTATCTGGACAAATTGTTGTAGTTTTGAAGTGAAATTTAACCAAAAACTCACTTTGAAAATGGTTTTGGAGAAAAGCACAATCTTCCTGTTCGGCAAATGCATCCAATGTCATGTTTACAGAAAGAAATATCATGTTTTCTCAGGTTTCTGAAGCTTTCTTCCTAGAAAACTCGAATGTGTGGAGGATTTGACTCCAGGTGGAAAAAATTAGGGTTTGGCAGCAGAAAACAAATAGGGTCCTGCTAAAATGCATTCAAAACCTTAAAGTCAATAGAGAATGTCCAGAAAACACAAACAATCACAGAGGCTGTAGCAAGATCTGGGATTGAGATAGCCACAACACACCAGATAGTTTTGTTTTCCTCCAGGAGTATCTGGACAAATTGTTGTAGTTTTGAAGTGAAATTTAACCAAAAAACACCGCGAAAGTGGTTTTGGATAAAAGCACAATCTTCCTGTTCGGAAAATACATCCAATGTCATGGTACAGAAAGAAATATCACGTTTTCCCAGGTTTCTGAAGCTTTCTTCCTAGAAAACTCGAATGCGTGGCAGATTTGTCTCCAGGTGGAACCAATTAGCGTTTTCCAGCTGAAAACAAAAACTTACATGCTAAAATGCATTCAAAACCGTAAAGTCCATAGAGAATGGCCAGAAAACACAAAAAATCACAGAGGCTGTAGCAAGATCTGGGATTGAGATAGCTAAAAATAACCAAATAGTTTTGTTTTCCTCCCGGAGTATCTGGAAAAATTGTTGTAGTTTTGAAGTGAAATTTAACCAAAAATCACCGTGAAAGCGGTTTTGGAGAAAAGCACAATCTTCCTGTTCGGCAAATGCATCCAATGTCATGTTTACAGAAAGAAATATCATGTTTTCTCAGGTTTCTGAAGCTTTCTTCCTAGAAAACTCGAATGTGTGGAGGATTTGACTCCAGGTGGAACCAATTAGCGTTTGGCAGCAGAAAACAAAAAGGGTCCTGCTGAAATGCATTCAAAACCTTAAAGTCCACAGAGAACGTCCAGAAAACAGAAACAATCACAGAGGCTGTAGCAAGATTTGCGAATGAGAAGGCTAAAAATCACTAGATAGTTTTGTTTTCATCCAGGAGTATCTGGACAAATTGTTGTAGTTTTGAAGTAAAATTTAACCAAAAAATCACCGTGAAAGTGGTTTTGGAGAAAAGCACAATCTTCCTGTTCGGCAAATGCATCCAATGTCATGTTTACAAATACAAATATCATGTTTTCTCAGGTTTCTGAAGCTTTCTTCCTAGAAAACGCGAATGTGTGGAGGATTTGACTCCAGGTAGAACCAATTTGCTTTTGCCAGCAGAAAACAAAAAGGGTCCTGCTAAAATGCATTCAAAACCTTAAAGTCCATAGAGAATGTACAGAAAACACAAACACACACAGAGGCTGTAGCAAGATCTGGGATTGAGATAGCCACAACACACCAGATAGTTTTGTTTTCATCCAGGAGTATCTGGACAAATTGTTGTAGTTTTGAAGTGAAATGTAACCAAAAAATCACCGTGAAAGTGGTTTTGGAGAAAAGCACAATCTTCCTGTTCGGCAAATGCATCCAATGTCATGTTTACAGAAAGAAATATCATGTTTTCTCAGGTTTCTGAAGCTTTCTTCCTAGAAAACTCGAATGTGCGGAGGATTTGATTCCAGGTGAAACCAATTAGCTTTTGGCAGCAGAAAACAAAAAGGGTCCTGCTAAAATGCATTCAAAACCTTAAAGTCCATAGAGAATGTCCAGAAAACACAAACACACACAGAGGCTGTAGCAAGATCTGGGATTGAGAGAGCTAAAAATCACTAGATATCTTTGTTTTCATCCAGGAGTATCTGGACAAATTGTTGTGGATTTCGTGTGAAATTTAACCAAAAATCATCGTGAAAGTGGATTTGGAGAAAAGCACAATCTTCCTGTTCGGCAAATGCATGCAATATCATGTTTACAAATACAAAAGTCATGTTTTCTCAGGTTTCTGAAGCTTTCTTCCTAGAACAATCGAATGTGTGGAGGATTTGACTCCAGGTGGAACCAATTAGCGTTTGCCAGCTAAAAACAAAAACTTGCATGCTAAAATACATACAAACCTGTAAAGTCCATAGAGAATATCAGGAAAACACAAACAATCACAGAGGCTGTAGCAAGATCTGGGATTGAGATAGCCACAACACACAAGAGAGTCTTGTTTTCATCCAGGAGTATCTGGACAAATTGTTGTAGTTTTGAAGTAAAATTTAACCAAAAAACACCGCTAAAGTGGTTTTGGATAAAAGCAACATCTTCCTGTTCGGAAAATGCATCCAATGTCATGGTACAGAAAGAAATATCATGTTTTCTCAGGTTTCTGAAGCTTTCTTCCTAGAAAACTCGAATGTGTGGAGGATTTGACTCCAGGTGGAACCAATTAGCATTTGCCAGCAGAAAACAAAAAGGGTCTTGCTAAAATGCATTGAAAACCTTAAACTCCATAAGAATGTCCAGAAAACATAAACAAACACAGAGGCTGTAGCAAGATATGCGATTGAGACAGCTAAAAATCACCAGATAGTTTTTTTTTCACCCAGGAGTATCTGGACAAATTGTTGTACTTTTGAAGTGAAACTTAACCAAAAAATCACCGTGAAAGTGGTTTTGGAGAAAAGCACAATCTTCCTGTTCGGAAAATGCATCCAATGTCATGTTTACAGAAAGAAATATCATGTTTTCTCAGGTTTCTGAAGCTTTCTTCCTAGAAAACTCGAATGTGTGGAGGATTTGACTCCAGGTGGAACCAATTAGTGTTTGCCAGCTGAAAACAAAAACTTACATGCTAAAGTGCATTCAAAACCGTAAAGTCCATAGAGAATGTCCAGAAAACACAAACAAACAAAGACGCTGTAGCAAGATCTCGGATTGAGATAGCCCCAACACACCAGATAGTTTTGTTTTCATCCAGGAGTATCTGGACAAATTGTTGTAGATTTGAAGTGAAATTTAACCAAAAAATCACCGTGAAAGTGGTTTTGGAGAAAAGCACAATCTTCCTGTTCGGCAAATGCATCCAATGTCATGTTTACAGAAAGAAATATCATGTTTTCTCAGGTTTCTCAAGCTTTCTTCCTAGAAAACTCGAATGTGTGGAGGATTTGACTCCAGGTGGAACCAATTAGCATTTACCAGCTAAAAACAAAATCTTACATGCTAAAATGCATTCAAAACCGTAAAGTCCATAGAAAATGTACAGAAAACACAAACAAACACAGAGGCTGTAGCAAGATCTGCGATTGAGATAGCTAAAAATCCCCAGATAGTTTTGTTTTCATGAAGGAGTATCTGGACAAATTGTTGTAGTTTTGAAGTAAAATTTAACCAAAAAATCACCGTGAAAGAGGATTTGTAGAAAACTACAATCTTCCTGTTCGGCAAATGCATCCAATGTCATGTTTAGAAGTACAAATATCATGTTTTTCAGGTTTTTGAAGCTTTCTTCCTAGAAAACTCGAATGTGTGGAGGATTTGACTCCAGGTGGAACCAATTAGCGTTTGGCAGCTAAAAACAAAAACTTACATGCTAAAATGCATTCAAAACCGTAAGGTCCATAGAGAATGTTGAGAAAACACAAACAAACACAGAGGCTGTAGCAAGATCTGGGATTGAGATAGCCACAACACACCAGATAGTTTTGTTTTCATCCAGGAGTATCTGGACAAATTGTTGTAGTTTTGAAGTGAAATTTAACCAAGAAATCACCGCGAAAGTGGTTTTGGAGAAAAGCACAATCTTCCTGTTTGGCAAATGCATCCAATGTCATGTTTACAGAAAGAAATATCATGTTTTCTCAGGTTTCTGAAGCTTTCTTCCTAGAAAACTCGAATGTGCGGAGGATTTGACTCCAGGTGGAACCAATTAGCTTTTGGCAGCAGAAAACAAAAAGGGTCCTGACAAAATGCATTCAAAATCTTAAAGTCCATAGAGAATGTCCAGAAAACACAAACACACACAGAGGCTGTAGCAAGATCTGGGATTGAGAGAGCTAAAAATCACTAGATATCTTTGTTTTCATCCAGGAGTATCTGGACAAATTGTTGTGGATTTCGTGTGAAATTTAACCAAAAATCAACGTGAAAGTGGATTTGGAGAAAAGCACAATCTTCTTGTTCGGCAAATGCATCCAATATCATGTTTACAATTGCAAAAGTCATGTTTTCTCAGGTTTCTGAAGCTTTCTTCCTAGAACAATCGAATGTGTGGAGGATTTGACTCCAGGTGGAACCAATAAACGTTTGGCAGCTAAAAACAAAACCTTACATGCTAAAATGCATTCAAAACCGTAAAGTCCATGGAGAATGTCCAAAAAATACAAACAAACACAGAGGCTGTAGCAAGATCTGGGATTGAGATAGCCACAACACACCAGATAGTTTTGTTTTCATCCAGGAGTATCTGGACAAATTGTTGTGGATTTCGGGTGAAATTTAACAAAAAATCACCGTGAAAGTGATTTTGGGAAGAGCACAATCTTCCTGTTCGACAAATGCATCCAATGTCATGTTTACAGAAATAAATATCATGTTTTCTCTGGTTTCTGAAGCTCTCTTCCTAGAACACTCGAATGTGTGGAGGATTTGATTCCAGGTGGAACCAATTAGCGTTTGGCAGCTAAAAACAAAAACTTAAATGCTAAAATGCATTCAAAACTTTCAAGTCCATAGAGAATGTCCAGAAAACACAAACACACACAGAGGCTGTAGCAAGATCTGGGATTGAGATAGCCACAACACACCAGATAGTTTTGTTTTCATCCAGCAGTATCTGGACAAATTGTTGTAGTTTTGAAGTGAAATTTAACCAAAAAATCACCGTGAATGTGGTTTTAGAGAAAAGCACAATGTTCCTGTTAGGCAAATGCATCCAATGTCATGGTTACAAATACAAATATCATGTTTTCTCAGGTTTCTGGAGCTTTCTTCCTGGAAAACTCGAATGTGTGGAGAATTTGACTCCAGGTGGAACCACTTAGCATTTCCCAGCTGAAAACAAAAATTTACATGCTAAAGTGCATTCAAAACCGTAAGGTCCATAGAGAATGTCGAGAAAACACCAACAAACACAGAGGCTGTAGCAAGATCTGGGATTGAGATAGCCACAACACACCAGATAGTTTTGTATTCATCCAGGAGTTTCTGGAGAAATTGTTGTGGATTTCGGGTAAAATTTAACAAAAAAATCACCGTGAAAGTGGATTTGGAGAAAAGCACAATCTTCTTGTACGGCAAATGCATCCAATGTCATGTTTACAAATACAAATATCATGTTTTTGAGGTTTCTGAAGCTTTCTTCCTAGAAAACTCGAATGTTTGGCGGATTTGACTCCAGGTGGAACCAATTAGCGTTTGCCAGCTAAAAACAAAATCTTACATGCTAAAATGCATTCAAAACCCTAAAGTCCATAAAGAATATCCAGAAAACACAAACAATCTCAGAGGCTGTAGCAAGATCTCGGATTGAGATAGCCACAACACACCAGATAGTTTTGTTTTCATCCAGGAGTATCTGGACAAATTGTTGTAGTTTTGAAGTAAAATTTAACCAAAAAATCCACGTGAAAGTGGTTTTGGAGATAAGCACAATCTTCCTGTTCGGCAAATGCATCCAATTTCATGTTTACAGAAAGAAATATCATGTTTTCTCAGGATTCTGAAGCTTTCGTCCTAGAAAACTCAAATGTGTGGAGGATTTGACTCCAGGTGGAACCAATTAGTGTTTGCCAGCTGAAAACAAAAACTTACATGCTAAAGTGCATTCAAAACCGTAAAGTCCATAGAGAATGTCCAGAAAACACAAACAAACAAAGAGGCTGTAGCAAGATCTCGGATTGAGATAGCCCCAACACACCAGATAGTTTTGTTTTCATCCAGGAGTATCTGGACAAATTGTTGTAGATTTGAAGTGAAATTTAACCAAAAAATCACCGTGAAAGTGGTTTTGGAGAAAAGCACAATCTTCCTGTTCGGCAAATGCATCCAATGTCATGTTTACAGAAAGAAATATCATGTTTTCTCAGGTTTCTCAAGCTTTCTTCCTAGAAAACTCGAATGTGTGGAGGATTTGACTCCAGGTGGAACCAATTAGCATTTACCAGCTAAAAACAAAATCTTACATGCTAAAATGCATTCAAAACCGTAAAGTCCATAGAAAATGTACAGAAAACACAAACAAACACAGAGGCTGTAGCAAGATCTGCGATTGAGATAGCTAAAAATCCCCAGATAGTTTTGTTTTCATGAAGGAGTATCTGGACAAATTGTTGTAGTTTTGAAGTAAAATTTAACCAAAAAATCACCGTGAAAGAGGATTTGTAGAAAACTACAATCTTCCTGTTCGGCAAATGCATCCAATGTCATGTTTAGAAGTACAAATATCATGTTTTTCAGGTTTTTGAAGCTTTCTTCCTAGAAAACTCGAATGTGTGGAGGATTTGACTCCAGGTGGAACCAATTAGCGTTTGGCAGCTAAAAACAAAAACTTACATGCTAAAATGCATTCAAAACCGTAAGGTCCATAGAGAATGTTGAGAAAACACAAACAAACACAGAGGCTGTAGCAAGATCTGGGATTGAGATAGCCACAACACACCAGATAGTTTTGTTTTCATCCAGGAGTATCTGGACAAATTGTTGTAGTTTTGAAGTGAAATTTAACCAAGAAATCACCGCGAAAGTGGTTTTGGAGAAAAGCACAATCTTCCTGTTTGGCAAATGCATCCAATGTCATGTTTACAGAAAGAAATATCATGTTTTCTCAGGTTTCTGAAGCTTTCTTCCTAGAAAACTCGAATGTGCGGAGGATTTGACTCCAGGTGGAACCAATTAGCTTTTGGCAGCAGAAAACAAAAAGGGTCCTGACAAAATGCATTCAAAATCTTAAAGTCCATAGAGAATGTCCAGAAAACACAAACACACACAGAGGCTGTAGCAAGATCTGGGATTGAGAGAGCTAAAAATCACTAGATATCTTTGTTTTCATCCAGGAGTATCTGGACAAATTGTTGTGGATTTCGTGTGAAATTTAACCAAAAATCAACGTGAAAGTGGATTTGGAGAAAAGCACAATCTTCTTGTTCGGCAAATGCATCCAATATCATGTTTACAATTGCAAAAGTCATGTTTTCTCAGGTTTCTGAAGCTTTCTTCCTAGAACAATCGAATGTGTGGAGGATTTGACTCCAGGTGGAACCAATAAACGTTTGGCAGCTAAAAACAAAACCTTACATGCTAAAATGCATTCAAAACCGTAAAGTCCATGGAGAATGTCCAAAAAATACAAACAAACACAGAGGCTGTAGCAAGATCTGGGATTGAGATAGCCACAACACACCAGATAGTTTTGTTTTCATCCAGGAGTATCTGGACAAATTGTTGTGGATTTCGGGTGAAATTTAACAAAAAATCACCGTGAAAGTGATTTTGGGAAGAGCACAATCTTCCTGTTCGACAAATGCATCCAATGTCATGTTTACAGAAATAAATATCATGTTTTCTCTGGTTTCTGAAGCTCTCTTCCTAGAACACTCGAATGTGTGGAGGATTTGATTCCAGGTGGAACCAATTAGCGTTTGGCAGCTAAAAACAAAAACTTAAATGCTAAAATGCATTCAAAACTTTCAAGTCCATAGAGAATGTCCAGAAAACACAAACACACACAGAGGCTGTAGCAAGATCTGGGATTGAGATAGCCACAACACACCAGATAGTTTTGTTTTCATCCAGCAGTATCTGGACAAATTGTTGTAGTTTTGAAGTGAAATTTAACCAAAAAATCACCGTGAATGTGGTTTTAGAGAAAAGCACAATGTTCCTGTTAGGCAAATGCATCCAATGTCATGGTTACAAATACAAATATCATGTTTTCTCAGGTTTCTGGAGCTTTCTTCCTGGAAAACTCGAATGTGTGGAGAATTTGACTCCAGGTGGAACCACTTAGCATTTCCCAGCTGAAAACAAAAATTTACATGCTAAAGTGCATTCAAAACCGTAAGGTCCATAGAGAATGTCGAGAAAACACCAACAAACACAGAGGCTGTAGCAAGATCTGGGATTGAGATAGCCACAACACACCAGATAGTTTTGTATTCATCCAGGAGTTTCTGGAGAAATTGTTGTGGATTTCGGGTAAAATTTAACAAAAAAATCACCGTGAAAGTGGATTTGGAGAAAAGCACAATCTTCTTGTACGGCAAATGCATCCAATGTCATGTTTACAAATACAAATATCATGTTTTTGAGGTTTCTGAAGCTTTCTTCCTAGAAAACTCGAATGTTTGGCGGATTTGACTGCAGGTGGAACCAATTAGCGTTTGCCAGCTAAAAACAAAATCTTACATGCTAAAATGCATTCAAAACCCTAAAGTCCATAAAGAATATCCAGAAAACACAAACAATCTCAGAGGCTGTAGCAAGATCTCGGATTGAGATAGCCACAACACACCAGATAGTTTTGTTTTCATCCAGGAGTATCTGGACAAATTGTTGTAGTTTTGAAGTAAAATTTAACCAAAAAATCCACGTGAAAGTGGTTTTGGAGATAAGCACAATCTTCCTGTTCGGCAAATGCATCCAATTTCATGTTTACAGAAAGAAATATCATGTTTTCTCAGGATTCTGAAGCTTTCGTCCTAGAAAACTCAAATGTGTGGAGGATTTGACTCCAGGTGGAACCAACTAGCGTTTGCCAGCAGAAAACAAAAAGGGTCCTGCTAAAATGCATTCAAAACCGTAAAGTCCATAGAGAATGTCCAGAAAACACAAACAAACACAGAGGCTGTAGCAAGATCTGCGATTGAGATAGGTAAAAATCCACAGATAGTTTTGTTTTCCTCCAGGAGTATCTGGACAAATTGTTGTAGTTTTGAAGTAAAATTTAACCAAAAAATCACCGTGAAAGTGGTTTTGGAGAAAAGCATAATCTTCCTGTTCGGCAAATGCATCCAATGTCATAGTTACAGAAAGAAATATCATGTTTTCTCAGGTTTCTGAAGCTTTCTTCCTAGAAAACTCGAATGTGCGGAGGATTTGACTCCAGGTGGAACCAATTAGTGTTTGGCAGCAGAAAACAAAAAGGGTCCTGCTAAAATGCATTCAACACCTTAAAGTCCATAGAGAATGTCCAGAAAACACAAACACACACAGAGGCTGTAGCAAGATCTGGGATTGAGATAGCTAAAAATCACTAGATATCTTTTTTTTCACCCAGGAGTATCTGGACAAATTGTTGTAGTTTTGAATTGAAATTTACCCAAAAAATAACTGTGAAAGTGGTTTTGGAGAAAAGCACAATCTTCCTGTTCGGCAAATGCATCCAATGTCATGGTTACAAATACAAAAGTCATGTTTTCTCAGGTTTCTGGAGCTTTCTTCCTAGAAAACTCGAATGTGTGGTGGATTTGACTCCAGGTGGAACCAATTAGCCTTTGAAAGCTAAAAACAAAAACTTACATGCTAAAATGCTTTCAAAACCGTAAAGTCCATAGAGAATGTCCAGAAAACACAAAAAAACACAGAGGCTGTAGCAAGATCTGGGATTGAGATAGCCACAACACACCCTATAGTTTTGTTTTCATCCAGGAATATCTGGACAAATTGTTGTAGTTTTGAAGTGAAATTTAAGCAAAAAATCACCGTGAATGAAAATAAAAATCTTCCTGTTCGACAAATGCATCCAATGTCATGTTTACAAATAGAAATATCATATTTTCTCAGGTTTCTGAAGCTTTCTTCCTGGAAAACTCGAATGTGTGGCGGATTTGACTCCAGGTGGGACCAATTTGCATTTGCCAGCTGAAAACAAAAACCTACATGCTAAAGTGCATTCAAAACCGTAAAGTCCATAGAGAATGTCCAGAAAACACAAACAAACACAGAGGCTGTAGCAAGATCTGGGATTGAGATAGCCACAACACACCAGATAGTTTTGTTTTCATCCAGGAGTATCTGGACAAATTGTTGTGGATTTCGGGTGAAATTTAACAAAAAATCACCGTGAAAGTGATTTTGGGAAGAGCACAATCTTCCTGTTCGACAAATGCATCCAATGTCATGTTTACAGAAATAAATATCATGTTTTCTCTGGTTTCTGAAGCTCTCTTCCTAGAACACTCGAATGTGTGGAGGATTTGATTCCAGGTGGAACCAATTAGCGTTTGGCAGCTAAAAACAAAAACTTAAATGCTAAAATGCATTCAAAACTTTCAAGTCCATAGAGAATGTCCAGAAAACACAAACACACACAGAGGCTGTAGCAAGATCTGGGATTGAGATAGCCACAACACACCAGATAGTTTTGTTTTCATCCAGCAGTATCTGGACAAATTGTTGTAGTTTTGAAGTGAAATTTAACCAAAAAATCACCGTGAATGTGGTTTTAGAGAAAAGCACAATGTTCCTGTTAGGCAAATGCATCCAATGTCATGGTTACAAATACAAATATCATGTTTTCTCAGGTTTCTGGAGCTTTCTTCCTGGAAAACTCGAATGTGTGGAGAATTTGACTCCAGGTGGAACCACTTAGCATTTCCCAGCTGAAAACAAAAATTTACATGCTAAAGTGCATTCAAAACCGTAAGGTCCATAGAGAATGTCGAGAAAACACCAACAAACACAGAGGCTGTAGCAAGATCTGGGATTGAGATAGCCACAACACACCAGATAGTTTTGTATTCATCCAGGAGTTTCTGGAGAAATTGTTGTGGATTTCGGGTAAAATTTAACAAAAAAATCACCGTGAAAGTGGATTTGGAGAAAAGCACAATCTTCTTGTACGGCAAATGCATCCAATGTCATGTTTACAAATACAAATATCATGTTTTTGAGGTTTCTGAAGCTTTCTTCCTAGAAAACTCGAATGTTTGGCGGATTTGACTCCAGGTGGAACCAATTAGCGTTTGCCAGCTAAAAACAAAATCTTACATGCTAAAATGCATTCAAAACCCTAAAGTCCATAAAGAATATCCAGAAAACACAAACAATCTCAGAGGCTGTAGCAAGATCTCGGATTGAGATAGCCACAACACACCAGATAGTTTTGTTTTCATCAAGGAGTATCTGGACAAATTGTTGTAGTTTTGAAGTAAAATTTAACCAAAAAATCCACGTGAAAGTGGTTTTGGAGATAAGCACAATCTTCCTGTTCGGCAAATGCATCCAATTTCATGTTTACAGAAAGAAATATCATGTTTTCTCAGGATTCTGAAGCTTTCGTCCTAGAAAACTCAAATGTGTGGAGGATTTGACTCCAGGTGGAACCAACTAGCGTTTGCCAGCAGAAAACAAAAAGGGTCCTGCTAAAATGCATTCAAAACCGTAAAGTCCATAGAGAATGTCCAGAAAACACAAACAAACACAGAGGCTGTAGCAAGATCTGCGATTGAGATAGGTAAAAATCCACAGATAGTTTTGTTTTCCTCCAGGAGTATCTGGACAAATTGTTGTAGTTTTGAAGTAAAATTTAACCAAAAAATCACCGTGAAAGTGGTTTTGGAGAAAAGCATAATCTTCCTGTTCGGCAAATGCATCCAATGTCATAGTTACAGAAAGAAATATCATGTTTTCTCAGGTTTCTGAAGCTTTCTTCCTAGAAAACTCGAATGTGCGGAGGATTTGACTCCAGGTGGAACCAATTAGTGTTTGGCAGCAGAAAACAAAAAGGGTCCTGCTAAAATGCATTCAACACCTTAAAGTCCATAGAGAATGTCCAGAAAACACAAACACACACAGAGGCTGTAGCAAGATCTGGGATTGAGATAGCTAAAAATCACTAGATATCTTTTTTTTCACCCAGGAGTATCTGGACAAATTGTTGTAGTTTTGAATTGAAATTTACCCAAAAAATAACTGTGAAAGTGGTTTTGGAGAAAAGCACAATCTTCCTGTTCGGCAAATGCATCCAATGTCATGGTTACAAATACAAAAGTCATGTTTTCTCAGGTTTCTGGAGCTTTCTTCCTAGAAAACTCGAATGTGTGGTGGATTTGACTCCAGGTGGAACCAATTAGCCTTTGAAAGCTAAAAACAAAAACTTACATGCTAAAATGCTTTCAAAACCGTAAAGTCCATAGAGAATGTCCAGAAAACACAAAAAAACACAGAGGCTGTAGCAAGATCTGGGATTGAGATAGCCACAACACACCCTATAGTTTTGTTTTCATCCAGGAATATCTGGACAAATTGTTGTAGTTTTGAAGTGAAATTTAAGCAAAAAATCACCGTGAATGAAAATAAAAATCTTCCTGTTCGACAAATGCATCCAATGTCATGTTTACAAATAGAAATATCATATTTTCTCAGGTTTCTGAAGCTTTCTTCCTGGAAAACTCGAATGTGTGGCGGATTTGACTCCAGGTGGGACCAATTTGCATTTGCCAGCAGAAAACAAAAACCTACATGCTAAAGTGCATTCAAAACCGTAAAGTCCATAGAGAATGTCCAGAAAACACAAACAAACACAGAGGCTGAAGCAAGATCTGGGATTGAGATAGCTACAAATCACCAGATAGTTTTGTTTTCATCCAGGAGTATCTGGACAAATTGTTGTGGATTTCGGGTGAAATTTAAACAAAGATAACCGTGAAAGTGGATTTGGAGAAAAGCACAATCTTCCTGTTCGGCAAATGCATCCAATGTCATGGTTACAGAAAGAAATATCATGTTTTTCAGGTTTCTGAAGCTTTCTTCCTATAAAACTCGAATGTGTGGAGGATTTGACACCAGGTGGAACCAATTAGCGTTTGGCAGCAGAAAACAAATAGGGTCCTGCTAAAATGCATTCAAAACCTTAAAGTCAATAGAGAATGTCCAGAAAACACAAACAATCACAGAGGCTGTAGCAAGATCTGGGATTGAGATAGCCACAACACACCAGACAGTTTTGTTTTCCTCCAGGAGTATCTGGACAAATTGTTGTAGTTTTGAAGTGAAATTTAAACAAAAAACACCGCGAAAGTGGTTTTGGAGAAAAGCAGAATCTTCCTGTTAGGCAAATGCATCCAATGTCATGTTTACAAATACAAATATCATGTTTTCTCAGGTTTCTGAAGCTTTCTTCCTAGAAAACTCGAATGTGTGGAGGATTTGACTCCAGGTGGAACCAATTAGCGTTTGCAAGCTGAAAACAAAAGCTTACATGCTAAAGTGCACTCAAAACCGTAAAGTCCATAGAGAATGTCCAGAAAACACAAACACACACAGAGGCTGTAACAAGATCTGGGATTGAGATAGCCACAACACACCAGATAGTTTTGTTTTCATCCACGAGTATCTGGACAAATTGTTGTAATTTTGAAGTGAAATTTAACCAAAAACTCACCTTGAAAGTGGTTTTGGAGAAAAGCACAATCTTCTTGTTCGGCAAATGCATCCAATGTCATGTTTACAGAAAGAAATATCATGTTTTCTCAGGTTTCTGAAGCTTGCTTCCTAGAAAACTCGAATGTGTGGCGGATTTGACTCCAGGTGGAACCAATTAGCGTTTGCCAGCAGAAAACAAAAAGGGTCTTGCTAAAATGCATTGAAAACCTTAAAGTCCATAAGAATGTCCAGAAAACATAAACAAACACAGAGGTTGTAGCAAGATATGCGATTGAGATAGCTAAAAATCACCAGATAGTTTTGTTTTCACCAAGGAGTATCTGGACAAATTGTTGTAGTTTTGAAGTGAAACTTAACCAAAAAATCACCGTGAAAGTGGTTTTGGAGAAAAGCACAATCTTCCTGTTCGGCAAATGCATCCAATGTCATGTTTACAGAAAGAAATATCATGTTTTCTCAGGTTTCTGAAGCTTTCTTCCTAGAAAACTCGAATGTGTGGAGGATTTGACTCCAGGTGGAACCAATTAGCGTTTGCAAGCTGAAAACAAAAGCTTACATGCTAAAGTGCACTCAAAACCGTAAAGTCCATAGAGAATGTCCAGAAAACACAAACAATCACAGAGGCTGTAGCAAGATCTGGGATTGAGATAGCCACAACACACCAGATAGTTTTGTTTTCATCCAGGAGTATCTGGACAAATTGTTGTAGTTTTGAAGTGAAATTTAACCAAAAACTCACCTTGAAAGTGGTTTTGGAGAAAAGCACAATCTTCCTGTTCGGTAAATGCATCCAATGTCATGTTTACAGAAAGAAATATCATGTTTTCTCAGGTTTCTGAAGCTTTCTTCCTAGAAAACTCGAATGTGTGGAGGATTTGACTCCAGGTGGAACCAATTAGCGTTTGGCAGCAGAAAACAAATAGGGTCCTGCTAAAATGCATTCAAAACCTTAAAGTCAATAGAGAATGTCCAGAAAACACAAACAATCACAGAGGCTGTAGCAAGATCTGGGATTGAGATAGCCACAACACACCAGATAGTTTTGTTTTCATCCAGGAGTATCTGGACAAATTGTTGTAGTTTTGAAGTGAAATTTAACCAAAAACTCACCTTGAAAGTGGTTTTGGAGAAAAGCAGAATCTTCCTGTTAGGCAAATGCATCCAATGTCATGTTTACAGAAAGAAATATCATGTTTTCTCAGGTTTCTGAAGCTTTCTTCCTAGAAAACTCGAATGTGCGGAGGATTTGACCCCAGGTGGAACCAATTAGCGTTTGCCAGCTGAAAACAAATAGGGTCCTGCTAAAATGCATTCAAAACCTTAAAGTCAATAGAGAATGTCCAGAAAACACAAACACACACAGAGGCTGTAGCAAGATCTGGGATTGAGATAGCCACAACACACCAGATAGTTTTGTTTTCATCCAGGAGTATCTGGACAAATTGTTGTAGTTTTGAAGTGAAATTTAACCAAAAACTCACCTTGAAAGTGGTTTTGGAGAAAAGCACAATCTTCCTTTTCGGCAATTGCATGCAATGTCATGTTTACAGAAAGAAATATCATGTTTTCTCAGGTTTCTGAAGCTTTCTTCCTAGAAAACGCGAATGTGTGGAGGATTTGACTCCAGTTGGAACCAGTTAGCGTTTGGCAGCAGAAAACAAATAGGGTCCTGCTAAAATGCATTCAAAACCATAAAGTCAATAGAGAATGTCCAGAAAACACAAACAATCACAGAGGCTGTAGCAAGATCTGGGATTGAGATAGCCACAACACACCAGATAGTTTTGTTTTCCTCCAGGAGTATCTGGACAAATTGTTGTAGTTTTGAAGTGAAATTTAACCAAAAAACAACGCAAAAGTGGTTTTGGATAAAAGCACAATTCCTGTTCGGAAAATACATCCAATGTCATGGTACAGAAAGAAATATCATGTTTTCTCAGGTTTCTGAAGCTTTCTTCCTAGAAAACTCGAATGTGTGGAGTATTTGACTGCAGTTGGAACCAATTAGCGTTTGCCAGCTGAAAACAAAAACTTACATGCTAAAATGCATTCAAAACCGTAAAGTCCATAGAGAATGCCCAGAAAACACAAACAATCACAGAGGCTGTAGCAAGATCTGGGATTGAGATAGCCACAACACACCAGATAGTATTGTTGTCATCCAGGAGTATCTGGACAAATTGTTGTAGTTTTAAAGTAAAATTTAACCTAAGAAGCACCTTGAAAGTGGTTTTGGGGAAAAACACAATCTTCCTGTTCGGCAAATGCATCCAATGTCATGTTTACAGAAAGAAATATCATGTTTTCTCAGGTTTCTGAAGCTTTCTTCCTAGAAAACTCGAATGTGTGGCGGATTTGACTCCAGGTGGAACCAATTAGCGTTTGCCAGCAGAAAACAAAAAGGGTCTGGCTAAAATGCATTGAAAACCTTAAAGTCCATAAGAATGTCCAGAAAACATAAACAAACACAGAGGCTGTAGCAAGATATGCGATTGAGATAGCTAAAAATCACCAGATAGTTTTGTTTTCATCCAGGAGTATCTGGACAAATTGTTGTAGTTTTGAAGTAAAATTTAACAAAAAATCACCGTGAAAGTGGTTTTGGAGAAAAGCACAATCTTCCTGTTCGGCAAATGCATCCAATGTCATGTTTACAGAAAGAAATATCATGTTTTCTCAGGTTTCTGAAGCTTTCTTCCTAGAAAACACGAATGTGTGGAGGATTTTACTCCAGGTGGAACCAATTAGCGTTTGCAAGCTGAAAACAAAAACTTACATGCTAAAGTGCATTCAAAACCGTAAAGTCCATAGAGAATATCCAGAAAACAAAAACACACACAGAGGATGTAGCAATTTCTGGGATTGAGATAGCTACAAATCACCAGATAGTTTTGTTTTCATCCAGGAGTATCTGGACAAATTGTTGTGGATTTCGTGTGAAATTTAACCAAAAATCAACGTGAAAGTGGATTTGGAGAAAAGCACAATCTTCCTGTTCGGCAAATGCATTCAATATCATGTTTACAAATGCAAAAGTCATGTTTTCTCAGGTTTCTGAAGCTTTCTTCCTAGAAAACTCGAATGTGTGGAGGATTTGACTCCAGGTGGAACCAATTAGCATTTACCAGCTAAAAACAAAATCTTACATGCTAAAATGCATTCAAAACCGTAAAGTCCATAGAAAATGTACAGAAAACACAAACAAACACAGAGGCTGTAGCAAGATCTGCGATTGAGATAGCTAAAAATCCCCAGATAGTTTTGTTTTCATGAAGGAGTATCTGGACAAATTGTTGTAGTTTTGAAGTAAAATTTAACCAAAAAATCACCGTGAAAGAGGATTTGTAGAAAACTACAATCTTCCTGTTCGGCAAATGCATCCAATGTCATGTTTAGAAGTACAAATATCATGTTTTTCAGGTTTTTGAAGCTTTCTTCCTAGAAAACTCGAATGTGTGGAGGATTTGACTCCAGGTGGAACCAATTAGCGTTTGGCAGCTAAAAACAAAAACTTACATGCTAAAATGCATTCAAAACCGTAAGGTCCATAGAGAATGTTGAGAAAACACAAACAAACACAGAGGCTGTAGCAAGATCTGGGATTGAGATAGCCACAACACACCAGATAGTTTTGTTTTCATCCAGGAGTATCTGGACAAATTGTTGTAGTTTTGAAGTGAAATTTAACCAAGAAATCACCGCGAAAGTGGTTTTGGAGAAAAGCACAATCTTCCTGTTTGGCAAATGCATCCAATGTCATGTTTACAGAAAGAAATATCATGTTTTCTCAGGTTTCTGAAGCTTTCTTCCTAGAAAACTCGAATGTGCGGAGGATTTGACTCCAGGTGGAACCAATTAGCTTTTGGCAGCAGAAAACAAAAAGGTTCCTGAGAAAATGCATTCAAAATCTTAAAGTCCATAGAGAATGTCCAGAAAACACAAACACACACAGAGGCTGTAGCAAGATCTGGGATTGAGAGAGCTAAAAATCACTAGATATCTTTGTTTTCATCCAGGAGTATCTGGACAAATTGTTGTGGATTTCGTGTGAAATTTAACCAAAAATCAACGTGAAAGTGGATTTGGAGAAAAGCACAATCTTCTTGTTCGGCAAATGCATCCAATATCATGTTTACAATTGCAAAAGTCATGTTTTCTCAGGTTTCTGAAGCTTTCTTCCTAGAACAATCGAATGTGTGGAGGATTTGACTCCAGGTGGAACCAATAAACGTTTGGCAGCTAAAAAAAAAACCTTACATGCTAAAATGCATTCAAAACCGTAAAGTCCATGGAGAATGTCCAAAAAATACAAACAAACACAGAGGCTGTAGCAAGATCTGGGATTGAGATAGCCACAACACACCAGATAGTTTTGTTTTCATCCAGGAGTATCTGGACAAATTGTTGTGGATTTCGGGTGAAATTTAACAAAAAATCACCGTGAAAGTGATTTTGGGAAGAGCACAATCCTCCTGTTCGACAAATGCATCCAATGTCATGTTTACAGAAATAAATATCATGTTTTCTCTGGTTTCTGAAGCTCTCTTCCTAGAACACTCGAATGTGTGGAGGATTTGATTCCAGGTGGAACCAATTAGCGTTTGGCAGCTAAAAACAAAAACTTAAATGCTAAAATGCATTCAAAACTTTCAAGTCCATAGAGAATGTCCAGAAAACACAAACACACACAGAGGCTGTAGCAAGATCTGGGATTGAGATAGCCACAACACACCAGATAGTTTTGTTTTCATCCAGCAGTATCTGGACAAATTGTTGTAGTTTTGAAGTGAAATTTAACCAAAAAATCACCGTGAATGTGGTTTTAGAGAAAAGCACAATGTTCCTGTTAGGCAAATGCATCCAATGTCATGGTTACAAATACAAATATCATGTTTTCTCAGGTTTCTGGAGCTTTCTTCCTGGAAAACTCGAATGTGTGGAGAATTTGACTCCAGGTGGAACCACTTAGCATTTCCCAGCTGAAAACAAAAATTTACATGCTAAAGTGCATTCAAAACCGTAAGGTCCATAGAGAATGTCGAGAAAACACCAACAAACACAGAGGCTGTAGCAAGATCTGGGATTGAGATAGCCACAACACACCAGATAGTTTTGTTTTCATCCAGGAGTTTCTGGAGAAATTGTTGTGGATTTCGGGTAAAATTTAAGAAAAAAATCAACGTGAAAGTGGATTTGGAGAAAAGCACAATCTTCTTGTACGGCAAATGCATCCAATGTCATGTTTACAAATACAAATATCATGTTTTTGAGGTTTCTGAAGCTTTCTTCCTAGAAAACTCGAATGTTTGGCGGATTTGACTCCAGGTGGAACCAATTAGCGTTTGCCAGCTAAAAACAAAAACTTACATGCTAAAATGCATTCAAAACCCTAAAGTCCATAAAGAATATCCAGAAAACACAAACAATCTCAGAGGCTGTAGCAAGATCTCGGATTGAGATAGCCACAACACACCAGATAGTTTTGTTTTCATCCAGGAGTATCTGGACAAATTGTTGTAGTTTTGAAGTAAAATTTAACCAAAAAATCCACGTGAAAGTGGTTTTGGAGATAAGCACAATCTTCCTGTTCGGCAAATGCATCCAATTTCATGTTTACAGAAAGAAATATCATGTTTTCTCAGGATTCTGAAGCTTTCGTCCTAGAAAACTCAAATGTGTGGAGGATTTGACTCCAGGTGGAACCAACTAGCGTTTGCCAGCAGAAAACAAAAAGGGTCCTGCTAAAATGCATTCAAAACCGTAAAGTCCATAGAGAATGTCCAGAAAACACAAACAAACACAGAGGCTGTAGCAAGATCTGCGATTGAGATAGGTAAAAATCCACAGATAGTTTTGTTTTCCTCCAGGAGTATCTGGACAAATTGTTGTAGTTTTGAAGTGAAATTTAACCAAAAAATCACCGTGAAAGTGGTTTTGGAGAAAAGCATAATCTTCCTGTTCGGCAAATGCATCCAATGTCATGGTTACAGAAAGAAATATCATGTTTTCTCAGGTTTCTGAAGCTTTCTTCCTAGAAAACTCGAATGTGCGGAGGATTTGACTCCAGGTGGAACCAATTAGTGTTTGGCAGCAGAAAACAAAAAGGGTCCTGCTAAAATGCATTCAACACCTTAAAGTCCATAGAGAATGTCCAGAAAACACAAACACACACAGAGGCTGTAGCAAGATCTGGGATTGAGATAGCTAAAAATCACTAGATATCTTTTTTTTCACCCAGGAGTATCTGGACAAATTGTTGTAGTTTTGAATTGAAATTTACCCAAAAAATAACTGTGAAAGTGGTTTTGGAGAAAAGCACAATCTTCCTGTTCGGCAAATGCATCCAATGTCATGGTTACAAATACAAAAGTCATGTTTTCTCAGGTTTCTGCAGCTTTCTTCCTAGAAAACTCGAATGTGTGGTGGATTTGACTCCAGGTGGAACCAATTAGCCTTTGAAAGCTAAAAACAAAAACTTACATGCTAAAATGCTTTCAAAACCGTAAAGTCCATAGAGAATGTCCAGAAAACACAAAAAAACACAGAGGCTGTAGCAAGATCTGGGATTGAGATAGCCACAACACACCCTATAGTTTTGTTTTCATCCAGGAATATCTGGACAAATTGTTGTAGTTTTGAAGTGAAATTTAAGCAAAAAATCACCGTGAATGAAAAGAAAAATCTTCCTGTTCGACAAATGCATCCAATGTCATGTTTACAAATAGAAATATCATATTTTCTCAGGTTTCTGAAGCTTTCTTCCTGGAAAACTCGAATGTGTGGCGGATTTGACTCCAGGTGGGACCAATTTGCATTTGCCAGCTGAAAACAAAAACCTACATGCTAAAGTGCATTCAAAACCGTAAAGTCCATAGAGAATGTCCAGAAAACACAAACAAACACAGAGGCTGAAGCAAGATCTGGGATTGAGATAGCTAAAAATCACCAGATAGTTTTGTTTTCATCCAGGAGTATCTGGACAAATTGTTGTGGATTTCGGGTGAAATTTAAACAAAGATAACCGTGAAAGTGGATTTGGAGAAAAGCACAATCTTCCTGTTCGGCAAATGCATCCAATGTCATGGTTACAGAAAGAAATATCATGTTTTTCAGGTTTCTGAAGCTTTCTTCCTATAAAACTCGAATGTGTGGAGGATTTGACACCAGGTGGAACCAATTAGCGTTTGGCAGCAGAAAACAAATAGGGTCCTGCTAAAATGCATTCAAAACCTTAAAGTCAATAGAGAATGTCCAGAAAACACAAACAATCACAGAGGCTGTAGCAAGATCTGGGATTGAGATAGCCACAACACACCAGACAGTTTTGTTTTCCTCCAGGAGTATCTGGACAAATTGTTGTAGTTTTGAAGTGAAATTTAACCAAAAAACACCGCGAAAGTGGTTTTGGAGAAAAGCAGAATCTTCCTGTTAGGCAAATGCATCCAATGTCATGTTTACAAATACAAATATCATGTTTTCTCAGGTTTCTGAAGCTTTCTTCCTAGAAAACTCGAATGTGTGGAGGATTTGACTCCAGGTGGAACCAATTAGCGTTTGCAAGCTGAAAACAAAAGCTTACATGCTAAAGTGCACTCAAAACCGTAAAGTCCATAGAGAATGTCCAGAAAACACAAACACACACAGAGGCTGTAACAAGATCTGGGATTGAGATAGCCACAACACACCAGATAGTTTTGTTTTCATCCACGAGTATCTGGACAAATTGTTGTAATTTTGAAGTGAAATTTAACCAAAAACTCACCTTGAAAGTGGTTTTGGAGAAAAGCACAATCTTCCTGTTCGGCAAATGCATCCAATGTCATGTTTACAGAAAGAAATATCATGTTTTCTCAGGTTTCTGAAGCTTGCTTCCTAGAAAACTCGAATGTGTGGCGGATTTGACTCCAGGTGGAACCAATTAGCGTTTGCCAGCAGAAAACAAAAAGGGTCTTGCTAAAATGCATTGAAAACCTTAAAGTCCATAAGAATGTCCAGAAAACATAAACAAACACAGAGGTTGTAGCAAGATATGCGATTGAGATAGCTAAAAATCACCAGATAGTTTTGTTTTCACCAAGGAGTATCTGGACAAATTGTTGTAGTTTTGAAGTGAAACTTAACCAAAAAATCACCGTGAAAGTGGTTTTGGAGAAAAGCACAATCTTCCTGTTCGGCAAATGCATCCAATGTCATGTTTACAGAAAGAAATATCATGTTTTCTCAGGTTTCTGAAGCTTTCTTCCTAGAAAACTCGAATGTGTGGAGGATTTGACTCCAGGTGGAACCAATTAGCGTTTGCAAGCTGAAAACAAAAGCTTACATGCTAAAGTGCACTCAAAACCGTAAAGTCCATAGAGAATGTCCAGAAAACACAAACAATCACAGAGGCTGTAGCAAGATCTGGGATTGAGATAGCCACAACACACCAGATAGTTTTGTTTTCATCCAGGAGTATCTGGACAAATTGTTGTAGTTTTGAAGTGAAATTTAACCAAAAACTCACCTTGAAAGTGGTTTTGGAGAAAAGCACAATCTTCCTGTTCGGCAAATGCATCCAATGTCATGCTTACAGAAAGAAATATCATGTTTTCTCAGGTTTCTGAAGCTTTCTTCCTAGAAAACTCGAATGTGTGGAGGATTTGACTCCAGGTGGAACCAATTAGCGTTTGGCAGCAGAAAACAAATAGGGTCCTGCTAAAATGCATTCAAAACCTTAAAGTCAATAGAGAATGTCCAGAAAACACAAACAATCACAGAGGCTGTAGCAAGATCTGGGATTGAGATAGCCACAACCCACCAGATAGTTTTGTTTTCATCCAGGAGTATCTGGACAAATTGTTGTAGTTTTGAAGTGAAATTTAACCAAAAACTCACCTTGAGAGTGGTTTTGGAGAAAAGCACAATCTTCCTGTTTGGCAAATGCATCCAATGTCATGTTTACAGAAAGAAATATCATGTTTTCTCAGGTTTCTGAAGCTTTCTTCCTAGAAAACTCGAATGTGCGGAGGATTTGACTCCAGGTGGAACCAATTAGCGTTTGCCAGCTGAAAACAAATAGGGTCCTGCTAAAATGCATTCAAAACCTTAAAGTCAATAGAGAATGTCCAGAAAACACAAACACACACAGAGGCTGTAGCAAGATCTGGGATTGAGATAGCCACAACACACCAGATAGTTTTGTTTTCATCCAGGAGTATCTGGACAAATTGTTGTAGTTTTGAAGTGAAATTTAACCAAAAACTCACCTTGAAAGTGGTTTTGGAGAAAAGCACAATCTTCCTTTTCGGCAATTGCATGCAATGTCATGTTTACTGAAAGAAATATCATGTTTTCTCAGGTTTCTGAAGCTTTCTTCCTAGAAAACGCGAATGTGTGGAGGATTTGACTCCAGTTGGAACCAGTTAGCGTTTGGCAGCAGAAAACAAATAGGGTCCTGCTAAAATGCATTCAAAACCATAAAGTCAATAGAGAATGTCCAGAAAACACAAACAATCACAGAGGCTGTAGCAAGATCTGGGATTGAGATAGCCACAACACACCAGATAGTTTTGTTTTCCTCCAGGAGTATCTGGACAAATTGTTGTAGTTTTGAAGTGAAATTTAACCAAAAAACAACGCAAAAGTGGTTTTGGATAAAAGCACAATTCCTGTTCGGAAAATACATCCAATGTCATGGTACAGAAAGAAATATCATGTTTTCTCAGGTTTCTGAAGCTTTCTTCCTAGAAAACTCGAATGTGTGGAGTATTTGACTGCAGTTGGAACCAATTAGCGTTTGCCAGCTGAAAACAAAAACTTACATGCTAAAATGCATTCAAAACCGTAAAGTCCATAGAGAATGCCCAGAAAACACAAACAATCACAGAGGCTGTAGCAAGATCTGGGATTGAGATAGCCACAACACACCAGATAGTATTGTTGTCATCCAGGAGTATCTGGACAAATTGTTGTAGTTTTAAAGTAAAATTTAACCTAAGAAGCACCTTGAAAGTGGTTTTGGGGAAAAACACAATCTTCCTGTTCGGCAAATGCATCCAATGTCATGTTTACAGAAAGAAATATCATGTTTTCTCAGGTTTCTGAAGCTTTCTTCCTAGAAAACTCGAATGTGTGGCGGATTTGACTCCAGGTGGAACCAATTAGCGTTTGCCAGCAGAAAACAAAAAGGGTCTGGCTAAAATGCATTGAAAACTTTAAAGTCCATAAGAATGTCCAGAAAACATAAACAAACACAGAGGCTGTAGCAAGATATGCGATTGAGATAGCTAAAAATCACCAGATAGTTTTGTTTTCATCCAGGAGTATCTGGACAATTTGTTGTAGTTTTGAAGTAAAATTTAACAAAAAATCACCGTGAAAGTGGTTTTGGAGAAAAGCACAATCTTCCTGTTCGGCAAATGCATCCAATGTCATGTTTACAGAAAGAAATATCATGTTTTCTCAGGTTTCTGAAGCTTTCTTCCTAGAAAACACGAATGTGTGGAGGATTTTACTCCAGGTGGAACCAATTAGCGTTTGCAAGCTGAAAACAAAAACTTACATGCTAAAGTGCATTCAAAACCGTAAAGTCCATAGAGAATATCCAGAAAACAAAAACACACACAGAGGATGTAGCAAGATCTGGGATTGAGATAGCTACAAATCACCAGATAGTTTTGTTTTCATCCAGGAGTATCTGGACAAATTGTTGTGGATTTCGTGTGAAATTTAACCAAAAATCAACGTGAAAGTGGATTTGGAGAAAAGCACAATCTTCCTGTTCGGCAAATGCATTCAATATCATGTTTACAAATGCAAAAGTCATGTTTTCTCAGGTTTCTGAAGCTTTCTTCCTAGAACAATCGAATGTGTGGAGGATTAGACTCCAGGTGGCACCAATTAGCGTTTGGCAGCCAAAAACAAAAACTTACATGCTAAAATGCATTCAAAACTTTCAAGTCCATAGAGAATGTCCAGAAAACACAAACACACACAGAGGCTGTAGCAAGATCTGGGATTGAGATAGCCACAACACACCAGATAGTTTTGTTTTCATCCAGGAGTATCTGGACAAATTGTTGTGGATTTCGGGTGAAATTTAACCAAAAATCACTGTGAAAGTGTATTTGGAGAAAAGCACAATCTTCCTGTTCGGCAAATGCATCCAATGTCATGTTTACAGAAAGAAATATCATGTTTTCTCAGGTTTCTGAAGCTTTCCTCCTAGAAAACTCGAATGTGTGGAGGATTTTACTCCAGGGGGAACCAATTAGTGTTTGGCAGCAGAAAACAAAAAGGGTCCTGCTAAAATGCATTCAAAACCGTAAAGTCCATAGAGAATGTCCAGAAAACACAAACACACACAGAGGCTGTAGCAAGATCTCGGATTGAGATAGCTAAAAATCACCAGATATCTTTGTTTTCACCCAGGAGTATCTGGACAAATTGTTGTAGTTTTGAATTGAAATTTAACCAAAAAATCACCGTGAAAGTGGTTTTGGAGAAAAGCACAATCTTCCTGTTCGGCAAATGCATCCAATGTCATGGTTACAAATACAAATATCATGTTTTCTCAGGTTTCTGGAGCTTTCTTCCTAGAAAACTCGAATGTGTGGAGGATTTGAAACCAGGTGAAACCAATTAGCGTTTGAAAGCTAAAAACAAAAACTTACATGCTAAAATGCATTCAATACCGTGAAGTCCATAGAGAATGTCCAGAAAACACAAACAATCACAGAGGCTGTAGCAAGATCTCGGATTGAGATAGCTAAAAATCACCAGATAGTTTTGTTTTCATCCAGGAGTATCTGGACAAATTGTTGTAGTTTTGAAGTAAAATTTAACCAAAAAATCACCGTGAAAGTGGTTTTGGAGAATAGCACAATCTTCCTGTTCAGCACATACATCCAATATCATGTTTACAAATACAAATATCATGTTTTCTCAGGGTTCTGAAGCTTTCTTCCTAGAAATCTCGAATGAGTGGAGGATTTGACTCCAGGTGGAACCAATTAGCGTTTGGCAGCTAAAAACAAAAACTTACATGCTAAACTGCATTGAAAACTGTAAAGTCAATAGAGAATGTCCAGAAAACACAAAAACACACAGAGGCTGTAGCAAGATCTGGGATTGAGATAGCCACAACACACCAGATAGTTTTGTTGTCATCCAGGAGTATCTGGAAAATTGTTGTGGATTTCGGGTGTGTTTTAACCAAAAAATCACCGTGAAAGTGGATTTGGAGAAAAGCACAATCTTCCTGTTCGGCAAATGCATCCAATGTCATGTTTACAAATACAAATATCATGTTTTTCAGGTTTCTGAAGCTTTCTTCCTAGAAAACTCGAATGTGTGGCGGATTTGACTCCAGGTGGGACCAATTAGCTTTTGGCAGCTAAAAACAAAAATTTACATGCTAACATGAATTCAAAACTGTAAAGTCCATAGAGAATATGCAGAAAAGAAAAACAAACACAGAGGCTGTAGCAAGATCTGGGATTGAGATAGCTAAAAATCACCAGATAGTTTTGTTTTCATTCAGGAGTATCTGGACAAATTGTTGAAGTTTTGAAGTGAAATTTAACCAAAAAATCACTGAGAAAGTGGTTTTGGAGAAAAGCACAATCTTCGTGTTCGGCAAATGCATCCAATGTCATGTTTACAAATACAAATATCATGTTTTCTCAGGTTTCTGGAGCTTTCTTCTGAGAAACCTCGAATGTGTGGAGGATGTGACTCCAGGTGGAACCAATTAGCGTTGGCTAGCAGAAAACAAAAACTTACATGCTAAAATGCATTCAAAACCGTAAAGTCCGTAGAGAATGTCCAGAAAACACAAACACACACAAGGGCTGTAGCAAGATCTGGGATTGAGATATCCAGAACACACCAGATAGTTTTGTTTTCATCCAGGAGTATCTGGAAAAATTGTTGTAGTTTTGAAGTGAAACTTAACCAAACAGTCACCGTGAGAGTGGTTTTGTGGAAAAGCACAATCTTCCTGTTCGGCAAATGCATCCAATGTCATGTTTACAGAAAGAAATATCATGTTTTCTCAGGATTCTGAAGCTTTCTTCCTAGAAAACTCGAATGTGTGGAGGATTTGACTGCAGGTTGAACCAATTAGCGTTTGTCAGCAGAAAACAAAACCTTACATGCTAAAATGCATTCAAAACCGTAAAGTCCATAGAGATTGTCCAGAAAACACAAACACACACAGAGGCTGTAGCAAGAACTGGGATTGAGATAGCCACAACACACCAGATAGTTTTGTTTTCAACCAGGAATATCTGGACAAATTGTTGTGGATTTCGGGTGAAAAATTAAAAAAAATCACCGTGAAAGTGGTTTTGGAGAAAAGCACAATCTTCCTGTTTGGCAAATGCATCCAATGTCATGTTTACAGAAAGAAATATCATGTTTTCTCAGGTTTCTGAAGCTTTCTTCCTAAAAAACTCGAATGTGTGGAGGATTTGACTCCAGGAGGAACCAATTAGCGTTTGCCAGCTAAAAGCAAAACCTTACATGCTAAAATGCATTCAAAACCGTAAAGTCCATAGAGAATGTCCAGAAAACACAAACACACACAGAGGCTGTAGCAAGATCTGTGGTTGAGATAGCTAAAAATCACCAGATATCTTTGTTTTCACAAAGGAGTATCTAGACAAATTGTTGTAGTTTTGAAGTGAAATTTTACCAAAAAATAACCTTGAAAGTGGTTTTGGAGAAAAGCACAATCTTCCTGTTTGGCAAATGCATCCAATGTCATGCTTACAGAAAGAAATATCATGTTTTCTCAGATTTCTGGAGCTTTCTTCCTAGAAAACTCGAATGTGTGGAGGATTTGACTCCAGGTGGAACCAATTAGCGTTTGGCAGCTAAAAACAAAAACTTACATGCTAAAATGCATTCAAAACTGTAAAGTCCATAGAGAATATGCAGAAAAGAGAAACAAGCACAGAGGCTGTAGCAATATCTGGGATTGAGATAGCCACAACACACTAGATAGTTTTGTTTTCATCCAGGAGTATCTGGACAAATTGTTGTAGATTTGAAGTAAAATTTAACCAAAAAACACAGTGAAAGTGGTTTTGGAGAAAAGCACAATCTTCCTGTTCGGCAAATGCATCCAATGTCATGTTTACAGAAAGAAATATCAGGTTTTCTCAGGTTTCTGAAGCTTTCTTCCTAGAAAACTCGAATGTGTGGAGGATTTGACTCCAGGTGGAACCAATTAGCGTTTGGCAGCTAAAAACAAAACCTTACATGCTAAAATGCATTCAAAACCATAAAGTCCATAGAAAATGTCCAGAAAACACAAACACACACAGAGGCTGTAGCAAGATCTGGGATTGAGATAGCCACAACACACCAGATAGTTTTGTTTTCATCCAGGAGTATCTGGACAAATTGTTGTAGTTTTGAAGTGAAATGTAACCAAAAAATCACCGTGAAAGTGGTTTTGGGGAAAAGCACAATCTTCCTTTTCGGAAAATGCATCCTATCTCATGTTTACAGAAAGAAATATCATGTTTTCTCAGGTTTCTGAAGCTTTCTTCCTAGAAAACTTGAATGTGTGCCGGATTTGACTCCAGGTGGAACCAATTAGCGTTTGGCAGCTAAAAACAAAAACTTACATGCTAAAATGCATTCAAAACCATAAAGTCCATAGAGAATGTCCAGAAAACACAAAAACACACAAAAGCTGTAGCACGATCTCGGATTGAGATAGCTAAAAATCACCAGATATCTTTGTTTTCATCCAGGAGTATCTGGACAAATTGTTGTAGTTTTGAAGTGAAATTTAACCAAAAATTCACCGTGAAAGTGGTTTTGGGGAAAAGCACAATCTTCCTGTTCGGCAAATGCATCCAATGTCATGTTTACAGAAAGAAATATCATGTTTTCTCAGGTTTCTGGAGCTTTTTTCCTAGAAAACTCGAATGTGTGGAGTATTTGACTCCAGGTGGAACCAATTAGCGTTTGCCAGCAGAAAACAAAAAGGGTCCTGCTAAAATGCATTCAAAACCGTAAAGTCCATAGAGAATGTCCAGAAAACACAAACACACACAGAGGCTGTAGCAAGATCTGGGTTTGAGATAGCCACAACACACCAGATAATTTTGTTTTCCTCCAGGAGTATCTGGACAAATTTTTGTAGTTTTGAAGTGAAATTTAACCAAAAAATCACCGTGAAAGTGGTTTTGGAGAAAAGCACAATCTTCCTGTTCGGCAAATGCATCCAATGTCATGTATACAAATACAAATGTCATGTTTTCTCAGGTTTCTGAAGCTTTCTTCCTAGAAAACTCGAATGTGTGGAGGATTTGACTCCAGGTGGAACGAATTAGCGTTTGGCAGCTAAAAACAAAACCTTACATGCTAAAATGCATTCAAAACTGTAAAGTCCATAGAGAATGTCCAGAAAACACAAACACACACAGAGGCTGTAGCAAGATCTGGGATTGAGATAGCCACAACACACCAGATAGTTTTGTTTTCATCCAGGAGTATCTGGACAAATTGTTGTGGATTTCGGGTGAAATTTAACGAAAAAATCACCGTGAAAGTGGTTTTGGAGAAAAGCACAATCTTCCTGTTCGGCAAATGCATCCAATGTCATGTTTCCAGAAAGAAATATCATGTTTTCTCAGGTTTATGAAGCTTTCTTCCTAGAAAACTCGACTGTGTGGAGGATTTGACTCCAGGTGGAACCATTTAGCTTTGGGGAGGTAAAAACAAAATCTTACATGCTAAAATGCATTCAAAACCATAAAGTCCATAGAGAATGTCCAGAAAACACAAACACACACAAAGGCTGTGGTAAGATCTTGGATTGAGATAGCGACAACACACCAGATAGTTTTGTTTTCATCCAGGAGTATCTGGACAAATTGTTGTGGATTTCGGGTGAAATTTAACGAAAAAATCACCGTGAAAGTGGTTTTGGAGAAAAGCACAATCTTCCTGTTCGGCAAATGCATCCAATGTCATGTTTACAGAAAGAAATATCATGTTTTCTCAGGTTTCTGAAGCTTTCTTCCTAGAAAACTCGAATGTGTGGAGGATTTGACTCCAGGTGGAACCAATTAGCGTTTGGCAGCTAAAAACAAAACCTTACATGCTAAAATGCATTCAAAACCGTAAAGTCCATAGAGAATGTCCAGAAAACACAAACACACACAGAGGCTGTAGCAAGATCTGGGATTGAGATAGCCACAACACACCAGATAGTTTTGTTTTCATCCAGGAGTATCTGGACAAATTGTTGTAGTTTTGAAGTGAAATTTAACCAAAAAATCACCGTGAAAGTGGTTTTGGAGAAAAGCACAATCTTCCTGTTCGGCAAATGCATCCAATGTCATGTTTACAGAAAGAAATATCATGTTTTCTCAGGTTTCTGAAGCTTTCTTCTTAGAAAACTCGAATGTGTGGAGGATTTGACTCCAGGTGGAACCAATTAGCGTTTGACAGCTAAAAACAAAAACTTACATGCTAAAATGCATTCAAAACCGTAAAGTCCATAGAGAATGTCCAGAAAACACAAACACAGAGGCTGTAGCAAGATCTGGGATTGAGAGAGCCACAACACACCAGACAGTTTTGTTTTCATCCAGGAGTATCTGGACAAATTGTTGTAGTTTTGAAGTGAAATTTAACCAAAAAATCACCGTGAAAGTGGTTTTGGAGAAAAGCACAATCTTCCTGTTCGGCAAATGCATCCAATGTCATGTATACAAATACAAATGTCATGTTTTCTCAGGTTTCTGAAGCTTTCTTCCTAGAAAACTCGAATGTGTGGAGGATTTGACTCCAGGTGGAACCAATTAGCGTTTGCCAGCAGAAAACAAAAAGGGTCCTGCTAAAATGCATTCAAAACCTTAAAGTCCATAGAGAATGTCCAGAAAACACAAACACACACAGAGGCTGTAGCAAGATCTGGGATTGAGATAGCCACAACACACCAGATAGTTTTGTTTTCATCCAGGAGTATCTGGACAAATTGTTGTAGTTTTGAAGTGAAATTTAACCAAAAAATCACCGTGAAAGTGGTTTTGGAGAAAAGCACAATCTTCCTGTTCGGCAAATGCATCCAATGTCATGTATACAAATACAAATATCATGTTTACTCAGGTTTCTGAAGCTTTCTTCCTAGAAAACTCGAATGTGTGGAGGATTTGACTCCAGGTGGAACCAATTAGCGTTTGCAGCAGAAAACAAAAAGGGTCCTGCTAAAATGCATTCAAAACCATAAAGTCCATAGGGAATGACCAGAAAACACAAACACACACAGAGGCTGTAGCAAGATCTGGGATTGAGATAGCTAAAAATCCCGAGATATCTTTGTTTTCATCCAGGAGTATCTGCACAAATTGTTGTAGTTTTGAAGTGAAATTTCACCAAAAATCACCGTGAAAGTGGTTTTGGAGAAAAGCACAATCTTCCTGTTCGGCAAATGCATCCAATGTCATGTTTACAGAAAGAAATATCATGTTTTCTCATGTTTCTGGAGCTTTCTTCTTAGAAAACTCGAATGTGTGGAGTATTTGACTCCAGGTGGAACCAATTAGCGTTTGACAGCTAAAAACAAAACCTTACATGCTAAAATGCATTCAAAATTTCAAGTCCATAGAGAATGTCCAGAAAACACAAACACACACAGAGGCTGTAGCAAGATCTGGGATTGAGATAGCTAAAAATCACCAGATAGTTTTGTTTTCATCCAGGAGTATCTGGACAAGTTGTTGTAGTTTTGAAGTGAAACTTAACCAAAAAATCACCGTGAAAGTGGTTTTGGAGAAAAGCACAATCTTCCTGTTCGGCAAATGCATCCAATGTCATGTTTACAGAAAGAAATATCATGTTTTCTCAGGTTTCTGGAGCTTTCTTCTTAGAAAACTCGAATGTGTGGAGTATTTGACTCCAGGTGGAACCAATTAGCGTTTGACAGCTAAAAACAAAACCTTACATGCTAAAATGCATTCAAAATTTCAAGTCCATAGAGAATTTCCAGAAAACACGAACACACACAGAGGCTGTAGCAAGATCTGGGATTGAGATAGCCACAACACACCAGATAGTTTTGTTTTCATCCAGGAGTATCTGGACAATTGTTGTGGATTTTGGGGGAAATTTAACCAAAAATCACCGTGAGAGTGGTTTTGGAGAAAAGCACAATCTTCCTGTTCAGCAAATGCATCCAATGTCATGTTTACAGAAAGAAATATCATGTTTTCTCAGGTTTCTGAAGCTTTCTTCCTAGAAAACTCGAATGTGTGGAGGATTTGACTCCAGGTGGAACCAATTAGCGTTTGCCAGCTGAAAACAAAAACTTACATGCTAAAATGCATTCAAAACCATAAAGTCCATAGAGAATGTCCGGAAAACACAAACACACAGAAAGGCTGTGGTAAGATCTGGGATTGAGATAGCCACAATACACCAGATAGTTTTGTTTTCATCCAGGAGTATCTGGACAAATTGTTGTGGATTTCGGGTGAAATTCAACGAAAAAATCACCGTGAAAGTGGTTTTGGAGAAAAGCACAATCTTCCTGTTCGGCAAATGCATCCAATGTCATGTTTACAGAAAGAAATATCATGTTTTCTCAGGTTTGTGAAGCTTTCTTCCTATAAAACTCGAATGTGTGGAGGATTTGACTCCGGGGAGAACCAATTAGCGTTTGCCAGCTAAAAACAAAACCTTAAATGCTAAAATACATTCAAAACCGTAAAGTCCATAGAGAATGTCCAGAAAACACAAACACACACAGAGGCTGTAGCAAGATCTGTGATTGAGATAGCCAGAACACACCAGATAGTTTTGTTTTCATCCAGGAGTATCTGGACAAATTGTTGTAGTTTTGAAGTGAAATTTAACCAAAAAATCACCGTGAAAGTGGTTTTGGAGAAAAGCACAATCTTCCTGTTCGGCAAATGCATCCAATGTCATGTTTACAGAAAGAAATATCATGTGTACTCAGGTTTCTGAAGCTTTCTTCCTAGAAAACTCGAATGTGTGGAGGATTTGACTCCAGGTGGAACCAATTAGAGTTTGCAGCAGAAAACAAAAAGGGTCCTGCTAAAATGCATTCAAAACCATAAAGTCCATAGGGAATGACCAGAAAACACAAACACACACAGAGGATGTAGCAAGATCTGGGATTGAGATAGCTAAAAATCCCCAGATATCTTTGTTTTCATCCAGGAGTATCTGCACAAATTTTTGTAGTTTTGAAGTGAAATTTCACCAAAAATGACCGTGAAAGTGGTTTTGGAGAGAAGCACAATCTTCCTGTTCGGCAAATGCATCCAATGTCATGTTTACAGAAAGAAATATCATGTTTTCTCAGGTTTCTGGAGCTTTCTTCCTAGAAAACTCGAATGTGTGGAGGATTTGACTCCAGGTGGAACCAATTAGCGTTTAGCAGCTAAAAACAAAACCTTACATGCTAAAGTGCATTCAAAACCATAAAGTCCATAGAGAATGTCCAGAAAACACAAACACACACAGAGGCTGTAGCAAGATCTGGGATTGAGATAGCCACAACACACCAGATAGTTTTGTTTTCATCCAGGAGTATCTAGACTAATTGTTGTACTTTGAAGTGAAATTTAACCAAAAAATCACCGTGAAAGTGGTTTTGGAGAATAGCACAATCTTCTTGTTCGGCAAATGCATCCAATGTCATGTTTACAGAAAGAAATATCATGTTTTCTCAGGTTTCTGAAGCTTTCTTCTTAGAAAATTCGAATGTGTTGAGTATTTGACTCCAGGTGGAACCAATTATCGTTTGGCAGCTAAAAACAAAACCTTACATGCTAAAATGCATTCAAAACCGTAAAGTCCATGGAGAATGTCCAGAAAACACAAACACACACAGAGGCTGTAGCAAGATCAGGGATTGACATAGCTAAAAATCACCAGATAGTTTTGTTTTCATCCAGGAGTATCTGGACAAATTCTTGTGGATATCGTGTGAAATTTAAGCAAAAAATCACCGAGAAAGTGGACTTGGAGGAAAGCACAATCTTCCTGTTCGGCAAATGCATCCAATCTCATGTTTATGGAAAGAAATATCATGTTTTCTCAGGTTTCTGAAGCTTTCTTCCTAGAAAACTGGAATGTGTGGTGGATTTGACTCCAGGTGGAACCAAATAGCTTTGGGCAGCTAAAAACAAAAACTTACATGCTAAAATGCATTCAAAACCATAAAGTCCATAGGGAATGACCAGAAAACACAACCACACACAAAGGCTGTAGTAAGATCTGGGATTGAGATAGCTAAAAATCACCAGATAGTTTTGTTTTCATCCAGGAGTATCTGGACAAATTGTTGTAGTTTTGAAGTGAAATTTAACCAAAAAATCACCGTGAAAGTGGTTTTGGAGAAAAGCACAATCTTCCTGTTCGGCAAATGCATCCAATGTCATGTTTACAGAAAGAAATATCATGTGTACTCAGGTTTCTGAAGCTTTCTTCCTAGAAAACTCGAATGTGTGGAGGATTTGACTCCAGGTGGAACCAATTAGAGTTTGCAGCAGAAAACAAAAAGGGTCCTGCTAAAATGCATTCAAAACCATAAAGTCCATAGGGAATGACCAGAAAACACAAACACACACAGAGGATGTAGCAAGATCTGGGATTGAGATAGCTAAAAATCCCCAGATATCTTTGTTTTCATCCAGGAGTATCTGCACAAATTTTTGTAGTTTTGAAGTGAAATTTCACCAAAAATGACCGTGAAAGTGGTTTTGGAGAAAAGCACAATCTTCCTGTTCGGCAAATGCATCCAATGTCATGTTTACAGAAAGAAATATCATGTTTTCTCAGGTTTCTGGAGCTTTCTTCCTAGAAAACTCGAATGTGTGGAGGATTTGACTCCAGGTGGAACCAATTAGCGTTTAGCAGCTAAAAACAAAACCTTACATGCTAAAGTGCATTCAAAACCATAAAGTCCATAGAGAATGTCCAGAAAACACAAACACACACAGAGGCTGTAGCAAGATCTGGGATTGAGATAGCCACAACACACCAGATAGTTTTGTTTTCATCCAGGAGTATCTAGACAAATTGTTGTACTTTGAAGTGAAATTTAACCAAAAAATCACCGTGAAAGTGGTTTTGGAGAATAGCACAATCTTCTTGTTCGGCAAATGCATCCAATGTCATGTTTACAGAAAGAAATATCATGTTTTCTCAGGTTTCTGAAGCTTTCTTCTTAGAAAATTCGAATGTGTTGAGTATTTGACTCCAGGTGGAACCAATTATCGTTTGGCAGCTAAAAACAAAACCTTACATGCTAAAATGCATTCAAAACCGTAAAGTCCATGGAGAATGTCCAGAAAACACAAACACACACAGAGGCTGTAGCAAGATCAGGGATTGACATAGCTAAAAATCACCAGATAGTTTTGTTTTCATCCAGGAGTATCTGGACAAATTCTTGTGGATATCGTGTGAAATTTAAGCAAAAAATCACCGAGAAAGTGGACTTGGAGGAAACCACAATCTTCCTGTTCGGCAAATGCATCCAATCTCATGTTTATGGAAAGAAATATCATGTTTTCTCAGGTTTCTGAAGCTTTCTTCCTAGAAAACTGGAATGTGTGGTGGATTTGACTCCAGGTGGAACCAAATAGCTTTGGGCAGCTAAAAACAAAAACTTACATGCTAAAATGCATTCAAAACCATAAAGTCCATAGGGAATGACCAGAAAACACAACCACACACAAAGGCTGTAGTAAGATCTGGGATTGAGATAGCTAAAAATCACCAGATAGTTTTGTTTTCATCCAGGAGTATCTGGACAAATTGTTGTAGTTTTGAAGTGAAATTTAACCAAAAAATCACCGTGAAAGTGGTTTTGGAGAAAAGCACAATCTTCCTGTTCGGCAAATGCATCCAATGTCATGTTTACAGAAAGAAATATCATGTGTACTCAGGTTTCTGAAGCTTTCTTCCTAGAAAACTCGAATGTGTGGAGGATTTGACTCCAGGTGGAACCAATTAGAGTTTGCAGCAGAAAACAAAAAGGGTCCTGCTAAAATGCATTCAAAACCATAAAGTCCATAGGGAATGACCAGAAAACACAAACACACACAGAGGATGTAGCAAGATCTGGGATTGAGATAGCTAAAAATCCCCAGATATCTTTGTTTTCATCCAGGAGTATCTGCACAAATTTTTGTAGTTTTGAAGTGAAATTTCACCAAAAATGACCGTGAAAGTGGTTTTGGAGAAAAGCACAATCTTCCTGTTCGGCAAATGCATCCAATGTCATGTTTACAGAAAGAAATATCATGTTTTCTCAGGTTTCTGGAGCTTTCTTCCTAGAAAACTCGAATGTGTGGAGGATTTGACTCCAGGTGGAACCAATTAGCGTTTAGCAGCTGAAAACAAAACCTTACATGCTAAAGTGCATTCAAAACCATAAAGTCCATAGAGAATGTCCAGAAAACACAAACACACACAGAGGCTGTAGCAAGATCTGGGATTGAGATAGCCACAACACACCAGATAGTTTTGTTTTCATCCAGGAGTATCTAGACAAATTGTTGAAGTTTTGAAGTGAAATTTAACCAAAAAATCACCGTGAAAGTGGTTTTGGAGAATAGCACAATCTTCTTGTTCGGCAAATGCATCCAATGTCATGTTTACAGAAAGAAATATCATGTTTTCTCAGGTTTCTGAAGCTTTCTTCTTAGAAAATTCGAATGTGTTGAGTATTTGACTCCAGGTGGAACCAATTATCGTTTGGCAGCTAAAAACAAAACCTTACATGCTAAAATGCATTCAAAACCGTAAAGTCCATGGAGAATGTCCAGAAAACACAAACACACACAGAGGCTGTAGCAAGATCAGGGATTGACATAGCTAAAAATCACCAGATAGTTTTGTTTTCATCCAGGAGTATCTGGACAAATTCTTGTGGATATCGTGTGAAATTTAAGCAAAAAATCACCGAGAAAGTGGACTTGGAGGAAAGCACAATCTTCCTGTTCGGCAAATGCATCCAATCTCATGTTTATGGAAAGAAATATCATGTTTTCTCAGGTTTCTGAAGCTTTCTTCCTAGAAAACTGGAATGTGTGGTGGATTTGACTCCAGGTGGAACCAAATAGCTTTGGGCAGCTAAAAACGAAAACTTACATGCTAAAATGCATTCAAAACCATAAAGTCCATAGGGAATGACCAGAAAACACAACCACACACAAAGGCTGTAGTAAGATCTGGGATTGAGATAGCTAAAAATCACCAGATAGTTTTGTTTTCATCCAGGAGTATCTGGACAAATTGTTGTGGATTCCGGGTGAAATTTAACCAAAAAATCACCGTGAAAGTGGTTTTGGAGAAAAGCACAATCTTCCTGTTCGGCAAATGCATCCAATGTCATGTTTACAGAAAGAAATATCATGTTTTCTCAGGTTTCTGAAGCTTTCTTCCTAGAAAACTTGAATGTGTGGTGGATTTGACTCCGGGGAGAACCAATTAGCGTTTGCCAGCTAAAAACAAAAACTTACATGCAAAAATGCATTCAAAACTTTCAAGTTCATAGATAATGTCCAGAAAACACAAACACACACAGAGGCTGTAGCAAGATCTGGGATTGAGATAGCCACAACACACCAGATAGTTTTGTTTTCATCCAGCAGTATCTGGACAATTGTTGTGGATTTTGGGGGAAATTTAACCGAAAAACACCGTGAAAGTGGTTTTGGAGAAAAGCAAAATATTCCTGTTCAGCAATTGCATCCAATGTCATGTTTACAGAAAGAAATGTCATGTTTTCTCAGGTTTCTGAAGCTTTCTTCCTAGAAAACTCGTATGTGTGGAGGATTTAACTCCAGGTGGAACCAATTAGCATTTGGCAGCTAAAAACAAAACCTTACATGCTAAAATGCATTCAACACCGTAAAGTCCATAGAAAATGTCCAGAAAACACAAACACACACAGAGGCTGTAGCAAGATCTGGGATTGAGATAGCCACAACACACCAGATAATTTTGATTTCATCCAGGTGTATCTTGACCAATTGTTGCAGTTTGAAGTGAAATTTAACCAAAAAATCACCGTGAAAGTGGTTTTGGAGTAAAGCACAATCTTCCTGTTCGGCAAATGCATCCAATGTCATGTTTACAGAAGGAAATATCATGTTTTCTCAGGTTTCTGAAGCTTTCTTCCTAGAAAACTCGAATGTGTGGAGGATTTGACTCCAGGTGGAACCAATTAGCGTTTGCCAGCTAAAAACAAAAACTTACATGCTAAAATGAATTCAAAACCGTAAAGTCCATAGAGAATGTCCAGAAAACACAAACACACACAGAGGCTGTAGCAAGATCTGGGATTGAGATAGCCACAACACACCAGATGGTTTTGTTTTCATCCAGGAGTATCTGGACAATTGTTGTGGATTTTGGGTGAAATTTAACCAAAAATCACCGTGAGAGTGGTTTTGGAGAAAAGCACAATCTTCCTGTTCGGCAAATGCATCCAATGTCATGTTTACAGAAAGAAATATCATGTTTTCTCAGGTTTCTGAAGCTTTCTTCCTAGAAAACTCGAATGTGTGGAGGATTTGACTCCAGGTGGAACCAATTAGCGTTTGCCAGCAGAAAACAAAAACTTACATGCTAAAATGCATTCAAAACCGTAAAGTCCATAGAAAATGTCCACAAAACACAAACACACACAGAGGCTGTAGCAAGATCTGGGATTGAGATAGCCACAACACACCAGATAGTTTTGTTTTCATCCAGGAATATCTGGACAAATTGTTGTGGATTTCGGGTGAAATTTAACCAAAAATCAAAGTGAAAGTGGATTTGGAGAAAAGCACAATCTTCCTGTTTGGCAAATGCATCCAATGTCATGTTTACCGAAAGAAATATTATGTTTTCTCAGGTTTCTGAAGCTTTCTTCCTAGAAAACTGGAATGTGTGGAGGATTTGACTCCAGGTGGAACCAATTAGCTTTGGGCAGGTGAAAACAAAATCTTACATGCTAAAATGCATTCAAAACCGTAAAGTCCATAGGGAATGACCAGAAAACACAACCACACACAAAGGCTGTAGTAAGATCTGGGATTGAGATAGCTAAAAATCACCAGATAGTTTTGTTTTCATCCAGGAGTATCTGGACAAATTGTTGTGGATTCCGGGTGAAATTTAACCAAAAAATCACCGTGAAAGTGGTTTTGGAGAAAAGCACAATCTTCCTGTTCGGCAAATGCATCCAATGTCATGTTTACAGAAAGAAATATCATGTTTTCTCAGGTTTCTGAAGCTTTCTTCCTAGAAAACTTGAATGTGTGGTGGATTTGACTCCGGGGAGAACCAATTAGCGTTTGGCAGCTAAAAACAAAAACTTACATGCAAAAATGCATTCAAAACTTTCAAGTTCATAGAGAATGTCCAGAAAACACAAACACACACAGAGGCTGTAGCAAGATCTGGGATTGAGATAGCCACAACACACCAGATAGTTTTGTTTTCATCCAGGAGTATCTGGACAATTGTTGTGGATTTTGGGGGAAATTTAACCAAAAAACACCGTGAAAGTGGTTTTGGAGAAAAGCACAATATTCCTGTTCAGCAATTGCATCCAATGTCATGTTTACAGAAAGAAATGTCATGTTTTCTCAGGTTTCTGAAGCTTTCTTCCTAGAAAACTCGAATGTGTGGAGGATTTAACTCCAGGTGGAACCAAATAGCGTTTGGCAGCTAAAAACAAAAACTTAAATGCTAAAATGCATTCAAAACTTTCAAGTCCATAGAGAATGTCCAGAAAACACAAACACACACAGAGGCTGTAGCAAGATCTGGGATTGAGATAGCCACAACACACCAGATAATTTTGTTTTCATCCAGGTGTATCTTGACCAATTGTTGCAGTTTGAAGTGAAATTTAACCAAAAAATCACCGTGAAAGTGGTTTTGGAGTAAAGCACAATCTTCCTGTTCGGCAAATGCATCCAATGTCATGTTTACAGAAGGAAATATCATGTTTTCTCAGGTTTCTGAAGCTTTCTTCCTAGAAAACTCGAATGTGTGTAGGATTTGACTCCAGGTGGAACCAATTAGCGTTTGCCAGCTAAAAACAAAAACTTACATGCTAAAATGAATTCAAAACCGTAAAGTCCATAGAGAATGTCCAGAAAACACAAACACACACAGAGGCTGTAGCAAGATCTGGGATTGAGATAGCCACAACACACCAGATAGTTTTGTTTTCATCCAGGAGTATCTGGACAATTGTTGTGGATTTTCGGTGAAATTTAACCAAAAATCACCGTGAGAGTGGTTTTGGAGAAAAGCACAATCTTCCTGTTCGGCAAATGCATCCAATGTCATGTTTACAGAAAGAAATATCATGTTTTCTCAGGTTTCTGGAGCTTTCTTCCTAGAAAACTCGAATGTGTGGAGGATTTGACTCCAGGTGGAACCAATTAGCGTTTGCCAGCTGAAAACAAAAACTTACATGCTAAAATGCATTCAAAACTTTCAAGTCCATTGAGAGTGTCCAGAAAACACAAAGAAACACAAAGACTGTAGCAAGATCTGGGATTGAGATAGCCACAACACACCAGATAGTTTTGTTTTCATCCAGGAATATCTGGACAAATTGTTGTGGATTTCGGGTGAAATTTAACCAAGAATCAAAGTGAAAGTGGATTTGGAGAAAAGCACAATCTTCCTGTTTGGCAAATGCATCCAATGTCATGTTTACCGAAAGAAATATTATGTTTTCTCAGGTTTCTGAAGCTTTCTTCCTAGAAAACTGGAATGTGTGGAGGATTTGACTCCAGGTGGAACCAATTAGCTTTGGGCAGGTAAAAACAAAATCTTACATGCTAAAATGCATTCAAAACCATAAAGTTCATAGGGAATGACCAGAAAACACAACCACACACAAAGGCTGTAGTAAGATCTGGGATTGAGATAGCTAAAAATCACCAGATAGTTTTGTTTTCATCCAGGAGTATCTGGACAAATTGTTGTGGATTCCGGGTGAAATTTAACCAAAAAATCACCGTGAAAGTGGTTTTGGAGAAAAGCACAATCTTCCTGTTCGGCAAATGCATCCAATGTCATGTTTACAGAAAGAAATATCATGTTTTCTCAGGTTTCTGAAGCTTTCTTCCTAGAAAACTTGAATGTGTGGTGGATTTGACTCCGGGGAGAACCAATTAGCGTTTGGCAGCTAAAAACAAAAACTTACATGCTAAAATGCATTCAAAACCATAAAGTCCATGGAGAATGTCCAGAAAACACAAACACACACAGAGGCTGTAGCAAGATCTGGGATTGAGATAGCCATAACACACCAGATAGTTTTATTTTCATCCAGGAGTATCTGGACAAATTGTTGTAGTTTTGAAGTAAAATTTAACCAAAAAATCACCGTGAAGGTGGTATTGGAGAAAAGTACAATCTTCCCGTTCGGCAAATGCATCCAATGTCATGTTTACAGAAAGAAATATCATGTTTTCTCAGGTTTCTGAAGCTTTCTTCCTAGAAAACTCGAATGTGTGGAGGATTTGACTCCAGGTGGAACCAATTAGCGTTTGTCAGCAAAAAACAAATCCTTACATGCTAAAATGCATTCAAAACCGTAAAGTCCATAGAGAATGTCCAGAAAACACAAACAATCACAGAGGCTGTAGCAAGATCTGGGATTGAGATAGCCACAACACACCAGATAGTTTTGTTTCCATCCAGGAGTATCTGGACAAATTGTTGTAGTTTGAAGTAAAATTTAACCAAAAATCACCGTGAAAGTGGTTTTGGAGAAAAGCACAATCTTCCTGTTTAGCAAATGCATCCAATGTGATGTTTACAAATACAAATATCATGTTTTCTCAGGTTTCTGAAGCTTTCTTCCTAGAAAACTCGAATGTGTGGAGGATTTGACTCCAGGTGGAAACAATGAGCCTTTGGCAGCTAAAAACAAAAACTTACATGATAAAATGCATTCAAAACTTTCAGGTCCATAGAGAATGTCCAGAAAATACAAACACACACAGAGGCTGTAGCAAGATCTGGGATTGATATAGCCACAACACACCAGATAGTTTTGTTTTCATCCAGGAGTATCTGGACAAATTGTTGTAGTTTTGATGTGAAATTTAACCAAAAAATCACCGTGAAAGTGGTTTTGGTGAAAAGCACAATCTTCCTGTTCGGAAAATGCATCCAATGTCATGTTTTCAGAAAGAAATATCATGTTTTCTCAGGTTTCTGAAGCTTTCTTCCTAGAAAACTCGAATGTGTGGAGGATTTGACTCCAGGTGGAACCAATGAGCCTTGGCAGCTAAAAACAAAAACTTAAATGCAAAAATGCATTCAAAACTGTAAAGTCCATAGAGAGTGTCCAGAAAACACAAAGAAACACAGAGGCTGTAGTAAGATCTGGGATTGAGATAGCCACAACACACCAGATAGTTTTGTTGTCATCCAGGAGTATCTGGACAAATTGTTGTGGATTTTGGGTGAAATTTAACCAAAAAATCACCGTGAAAGTGGTTTTGTGGAAAAGCACAATCTTCCTGTTCGGCAAATGCATCCAATGTCATGTTTACAGAAAGAAATATCATGTTTTCTCAGGTTTCTGAAGCTTTCTTCCTAGAAAACTGGAATGTGTGGAGGATTTGACTCGAGGTGGAACCAATTAGCGTTTGCCAGCAGAAAACAAAACCTTGCATGCTAAAATGAATTCAAAACCGTAAAGTCCATAGAGAATGTCCAGAAAACACAAACACACACAGAGGCTGTAGCAAGATCTGGGATTGAGGTAGCCACAACACACCAGAGTGTTTTGTTTTCATCCAGGAGTATCTGGACAAATTGTTGCTGTTTGAAGTGAAATTTAACCAAAAAATCACCGTGAAAGTGGTTTTGGAGAAAAGCACAATCTTCCTGTTCGGCAAATGCATCCAATGTGATGTTTACAAATGCACATATCATGTTTTGTCAGGTTTCTGAAGCTTTCTGCCTAGAAAACTCGAATGTGTGGAGGATTTGACTCCAGGTGGAACCAATTAGAGTTTGGCAGTTAAAAACAAAAACTTACATGATAAAATGCATTGAAAACCATAAAGTCCATAGAGAATGCCCCAAAACACAAACACACACAGAGGCTGGAGCAAGATCTGGGATTGAGATAGCCACAACACACCAGATAGTTTTGTTTTCTTCCAGGAGTATCTGGACAAATTTTTGTGGATTTTGGGAGAAATTTAACCAAAAATCACCGTGAAAGTGGTTTTGGAGAAAAGCACAATCTTCCTGTTCGGCAAATGCATCCAATGTCATGTTTACAGAAAGAAATATCATGTTTTCTCAGGTTTCTGAAGCTTTCTTCCTAGAAAACACGAATGTGTGGAGGATTTGACTCCAGGTGGAACCAATTAGCGTTTGGCAGCCGAAAACAAAAACTTACATGATAAAATGCATTCAAAACCATAAAGTCCATAGAGAATGCCCCAAAACACAAACACACACAGAGGCTGTAGCAAGATCTGGGATTGAGATAGCCACAACACACCAGATAGTTTTGTTTACATCCAGGAGTATCTGGACAAATTTTTTTGGATTTTGGGAGAAATTTAACGAAAAATCACCGTGAAAGTGGTTTTGGAGAAAAGCACAATCTTCCTGTTCGGCAAATGCCTCCAATGTCATCTTTACAGAAAGAAATATCATGTTTTCTCAGGTTTCTGAAGCTTTGTTCCAAGAAAACTCGAATGTGTGGAGGATTTGACTCCAGGTGGAACCAATTAGCCTTTGCCAGCTAAAAACAAAAGCTTACATGCTAAAATGCATTCAAAACCGTAAAGTCCATAGAGAATGTCCAGAAAACACAAACACACACAGAGGCTGTAGCAAGATCTGGGATTGAGATAGTCACAAAACACCAGAAAGTTTGTTTTCATCTATGAGTATCTGGAAAAATTGTTGTAGTTTGAAGTAAAATTTAACCAAAAATCACCATGAAAGTGGTTTTGTGGAAAAGCACAATCTTCCTGTACGGCAAATGCATCCAATGTCATCTTTACAGAAAGAAATATCATGTTTTCTCAGGTTTCTGAAGCTTTCTTCCTAGAAAACTCGAATGTGTGGAGGATTTGACTCCAGGTGGAACCAATGAGCCTTTGGCAGCTAAAAACAAAAACTTACATGCTAAAATGCATTCAAAACCGTAAAGTCCATAGAGAATGTCCAGAAAACACAAACACACATAGAGGCTGTAGCAAGATCTGGGATTGAGATAGCCACAACACACCAGATAGTTTTGTTTACATCCAGGAGTATCTGGACAAATTGTTGTAGTTTTGAAGTGAAATTTAACCATAAATCACCATGAAAGTGGTTTTGGAGAAAAGCACTTTCTTCGTGTTAGGCAAATGCATCCAATGTCATGTTTACAGAAAGAAATATCATGTTTTCTCAGGTTTCTGAAGCTTTCTTCCTAGAAAACTCGAATGTGTGGAGGATTTGACTCCAGGTGCAACCAATTAGCGTTTGGCAGCTAAAAACAAAAACTTACATGCTAAAATGCATTCAAAACCGTAAAGTCCATAGAGAATGTCCAGAAAACACAAACACACACAGAGGCTGTAGCAAGATCTGGGATTGAGGTAGCCACAACACCCCAGATAGTTTTGTTTTCATCCAGGAGTATCTGGACAAATTGTTGTAGTTTGAAGTAAAATTTAACCAAAAATCACCGTGAAAGTGGTTTTGGAGAAAAGCACAATCTTCCTGTTCGGCAAATGCATCCAATGTCATGTTTACAAATACAAATATCATGTTTTCTCAGGTTTCTGATGCTTTCTTCCTACAAAACTCGAATGTGTGGAGGATTTGATTCCAGGTGGAACCAATTAGCATTTCCCAGAAGAAAACAAAAAGGGTCCTGCTAAAATGCATTCAAAACCTTAAAGTCCACAGTGAATGTCCAGAAAACACAAACACACACAAAGGCTGTAGCAAGAGCTGGGATTGAGATAGCTAAAAATCACCAGATATCTTTGTTTTCATCCAGGAGTATCTGGACAAATTGTTGTAGTTCTGAAGTGAAATTTAACCAAAAAATCACCGTGAACGTGGTTTTGGAGAAAAGCACAATATTCCTGTTCGGCAAATGCATCCAATGTCATGTTTACAGAAAGAAATATCATGTTTTCTCAGGTTTGTGAAGCTTTCTTCCTAGAAAACTCGAATGTGTGGAGGATTTGACTCCAGGTGGAACCAGTTAGCGTTTGGCAGCTAAAAACCAAACCTTACATGCTAAAATGCATTCAAAACCGTAAGGTCCATAGAGAATGTCCAGAAAACACAAACACACACAGAGGCTGTAGCAAGATCTGTGATTGAGATAGCCACAACACACCAGAGAGTTTTGTTGTCATCCAGGAGTATCTGGACAAATTGTTGTGGATTTTGGGTGAAATTTAACCAAAAAATCACGGTGAAAGTGTTTTGAAGAAAAGCACAATCTTCCAGTTCGGCAAATGCATCCAATGTCATGTTTACAGAAAGAAATATCATGTTTTCTCAGGTTTCTGGAGCTTTCTTCCTAGAAAACTCGAATGTGTGGAGGATTTGACTCCAGGTGGAACCAACTAGCGTTTGCCAGCTAAAAACAAAACCTTACATGTTGAAACGCATTCAAAACTTTCAAGCCCATAGAGAATATCCAGAAAACACAAACACACACAGAGGCTTTTGCAAGATCTGGGATTAAGATAGCCACAACACACCAGATAGTTTTGTTTTCATCCAGGAGTATCTGGACAAATTGTTGTAGTTTTGATGTGAAATTTAACCAAAAAATCACCGTGAAAGTGGTTTTGGTGAAAAGCACAATCTCCCTGTTCGGCAAATGCATCCAATTTCATGTTTACAGCAAGAAATATCATGTTTTCTCAGGTTTCTGAAGCTTTCTTCCTAGAAAACTCGAATGTGTGGAGGATTTCACTCCAGGTGGAACCAATTAGCGTTTGGCAGCTAAAAACAAAAACTTACATGCTAAAATGCATTCAAAACCGTAAAGTCCATAGAGAATATCCAGAAAACACAAACACACACAGAGGCTGTAGCAAGATCTGGGATTGAGATAGCCACAACACACCAGATAGTTTTGTTTTCATCCAGGAGTATCTGGACAAATTGTTGTAGTTGTGAAGTGAAATTTAACCAAAAATCACGGTGAAAGTGGTTTTAGGGAAAAGCACAATCTTCCTGTTCGGCAAATGCATCCAATGTCATGTTTACAGAAAGAAATATCATGTTTTCTCAGGTTTCTGGAGCTTTCTTCCTAGAAAACTCGAATGTGTGGAGGATTTGACTGCAGGTGGAACCAATGAGCCTTTGGCAGCTAAAAACAAAAACTTACATGCTAAAATGCATTCAAAACTGTAAATTCCATAGAGAATGTCCAGAAAACACAAACACACACAGAGGCTGTAGCAAGATCTGGGATTGAGATAGCCACAACACACCAGATAGTTTTGTTTTCATCCAGGAGTGTCTGGAAAAATTTTTGTAGTTTGAAGTAAAATTTAACCAGCAATCAACGTGAAAGTGCTTTTGGAGAAAAGCACAATCTTCCTGTTCGGCAAATGCATCCAATGTCATCTTTACAAATACAAATATCATGTTTTCTCAGGTTTCTGTAGCTTTCTTCCTAGAAAACTCGAATGTGTGGAGGATTTGACTCCAGGTGGAACCAATGAGCCTTTGGCAGCTAAAAACAAAAACTTACATGCTAAAATACATTCAAAACCGTAAAGTCCATAGAGAATGTCCAGAAAACACAAACACACACAGAGGCTGTAGCAAGAACTGGGATTGAGATAGCCACAACACACCAGAGATTTTTGTTTTCAACCAGGAGTATCTGGACAAATTGTTGTGGATTTCGGGTGAAATTTAACAAAAATCACTGTGAAAGTGGTTTTGGAGAAAAGCACAAACTTCCTGTTCAGCAAATGCATCCAATGTCATGTTTACAGAAACAAATATCATGTTTTCTCAGGTTTCTGAAGCTTTCTTCCTAGAAAACTCGAATGTGTGGAGGATTTGACTGCAAGTGGAACCAATTAGCGTTTCCCAGCTGTTAACAAAAAGGGTCCTCCTAAAATGCATTCAAAACATTAAAGTCCATAGAGAATATCCAGAAAACACAAACAAACACAGAGTCTGTAGCAAGATCTCGGATTGAGATAGCCACAACACACCAGATAGTTTTGTTTTCATCCAGGAGTATCTGGACAAATTGTTGTACTTTGAAGAGAAATTTAACCAAAAAACACCGTGAAATTGGTTTTGGAGAAAAGCACAATCTTCCTGTTCGGCAAATGCATCCAATGTCATGTTTACAGAAAGAAATATCATGTTTTCTCAGGTTTCTGAAGCTTTCTTCCTAGAAAACTCGAATGTGTGGAGGATTTGACTCCAGGTGGAACCAATTAGCGTTTGGCAGCAGAAAACAAAAAGGGTCCTGCTAAAATGCATTCAAAACCTTAAAGTCCATAGAGAATGTCCAGAAAACGCAAACAGACACAGAGGCTGTAGCAATATCTGGGATTGAGATAGCTAAAAATAACCAGATAGTTTTGTTTTCATCCAGGACTATCTGGACAAATTGTTGTAGTTTTTAAGTGAAATTTAAACAAAAATAACGGTGAAAGTGGTTTTGGAGAAAAGCACAATCTTCCTGTTCGGCAAATGCATCCAATGTCAGGTTTACAAATACAAATGTCATGTTTTCTCAGGTTTCTGAAGCTTTCTTCCTAGAAAACTCGAATGTGTGGAGGATTTGACTCCAGCTGGAACCAATTAGCGTTTGGCAGCTAAAAACAAAACCTTACATGCTAAAACGCATTCAAAACCGTAAAGTCCTTAGAGAATGTCCAGAAAACACAAACACACACAGAGGCTGTAGCAAGAACTGGGATTGAGATAGCCACAACACACCAGATAGTTTTGTTTTCATCCAGGAGTATCTGGACAAATTGTTGTAGATTTGAAGTGAAATTTAACCAAAAACTCACCATGAAAGTGGTTTTGGAGAAAAGCACAATCTTCCTGTTCGGCAAATGCATCCAATGTCATGTTTACAGAAAGAAATATCATGTTTTCTCAGGTTTCTGAAGCTTTTTTCCTAGAAAACTCGAATGTATGGAGGATTTGACTCCAGGTGGAACCAGTTAGCGTTTGGCAGCTAAAAACAAAACCTTACATGCTAAAATGCATTCAAAACCGTAAAGTCCATAGAGAATGTCCAGAAAACACAAACAATCACAGAGGATGTAGCAAAATCTGGGATTGAGCTAGCCACAACACACCAAATAGTTTTGTTTTCATCCACGAGTATCTGGAAAAATTGTTGTAGTTTTGAAGTAAAATTTAACCAAAAATTCACCGTGAAAGTGGTTTTGGAGAAAAGCACAATCTTCCTGTTCGGCAAATGCATCCAATGTCATGTTTACAAATACAAAAGTCATGTTTTCTCAGGTTTCTGAAGCTTTCTTCCTAGAAAACTCGAATGTGTGGAGGATTTGACTCCAGGTAGAACCAATTAGCGTTTGTCAGCTCAAAACAAAAACTTAGAGGCTGAAATGCATTCAAAACCTTAAAGTCCATAGAGAATGTCCAGAAAACACAAACACACACAGAGGCTGTAGCAAGATCTGGGATTGAGATAGCCACAACACACCAGATAGTTTTGTTTTCATCCAGGAGTATCTGGACAAATTCTTGTGGATTTCGAGTGAAATTTAACCAAAAATCACGGTGAAAGTGTTTTGGAGAAAAGCACAATCTTCCAGTTAGGCAAATGCATCCAATGTCAGGTTTACAGGAAGAAATATCATGTTTTCTCAGGTTTCTGAAGCTCTCTTCCTAGAAAACTCGAATGTGTGGAGGATTTGACTCCAGGTGGAACCAATTAGCGTTTAGCAGCTAAAAACAAAACCTTACATGCTAAAATGCATTCAAAACTGTAAAGTCCATAGAGAATGTCCAGAAAACTCAAACACACACAGAGGCTGTAGCAAGATCTGGGATTGAGATAGCCACAACACACCAGATAGTTTTGTTTTCATCCAGGAGTATCTGGACGAATTGTTGAAGTTTTGAAGTAAAATTTAACCACAAAATCACCGTGAAAGTGGTTTTAGAGAAAAGCACAATCTTCCTGTTCGGCAAATGCATCCAATGTCATGTTTACAGAAAGAAATATCATGTTTTCTCAGGTTTCTGAAGCTTTCTTCCTAGAAAACTCGAATGTGTGGAGGATTTGACTCCAGGTGGAACTAATTAGCGTCTTGCAGCAGAAAACAAAAATGGTCCTGCTAAAATGCATTCAAAACCGTAAAGTCCATAGAGAATGTCCAGAAAACACAAACAATCACAGAGGATGTAGCAAAATCTGGGATGGAGCTAGCCACAACACACCAAATAGTTTTGTTTTCATCCACCAGTATCTGGAAAAATTGTTGTAGTTTTGAAGTAAAATTTAACCAAAAATTCACCGTGAAAGTGGTTTTGGAGAAGAGCACAATCGTCCTGTTCTTCAATTGCATCCAATGTCATGTTTACAAATACAAATGTCATGTTTTCTCAGGTTTCTGAAGCTTTCTTCCTAGAAAACTCGAATGTGTGGAGGATTTGACTCCAGGTGGAACCAATTAGCGTTTGCCAGCTAAAAAAAAAAACTTACAGGCTGAAATGCATTCAAAACCTTAAAGTCCATAGAGAATTTCCAGAAAACACAAACACACACAGAGGATGTAGCAAGATCTGGGATTGAGATAGCGACAACACACCAGATAGTTTTGTTTTCATCCAGGAGTATCTGGACAAATTGTTGTAGTTTAGAAGTAAAATTTAACCAAAAAATCACTGTGAAAGTGGTTTTGGAGAAAAGCTCAATCGTCCTGTTCTTCAATTGCATCCAATGTCATGTTTACAAATACAAATGTCATGTTTTCTCAAGTTTCTGAAGCTTTCTTCCTAGAAAACTCGAATGTGTGGAGGATTTGACTCCAGGTGGAACCAATTAGCGTTTGGCAGCTAAAAACAAAAACTTAGAGGCTGAAATGCATTCAAAACCTTAAAGTCCATAGAGAATGTCCAGAAAACACAAACACACACAGAGGCTGTAGCAAGATCTGGGATTGAGATAGCTAAAAATAACCAGATAGTTTTGTTTTCATCCAGGAGTATCTGGACAAATTGTTGTAGTTTTTAAGTGAAATTTAACCAAAAATAACGGTGAAAGTGGTTTTGGAGAAAAGCACAATCTGCCTGTTCGGCAAATGCATCCAATGACATGTTTACAGCAAGAAATATCATGTTTTCTCAGGTTTCTGAAGCTTTCTTCCTAGAAAACTCGAATGTGTGGAGGATTTGACTCCAGTTGGAACCAATGAGCCTTTGCCAGCTAAAAACAAAAACTTACATGCTAAAATGCATTCAAAACTGTAAAGTCCATAGAGAATGTCCAGAAAACACAAACACACACAGAGGCTGTAGCAAGAACTGGGATTGAGATAGCCACAACACACCAGAGAGTTTTGTTTTCAACCAGGAGTATCTGGACAAATTGTTGTGGATTTTGGGTGAAATTTAACAAAAATCACTGTGAAAGTGGTTTTGGAGAAAAGCACAAACTTCCTGTTCAGCAAATGCATCCAATGTCATGTTTACAGAAACAAATATCATGTTTTCTCATATTTCTGAAGCTTTCTTCCTAGAAAACTCGAATGTGTGGAGGATTTGACTGCAAGTGGAACCAATTAGCGTTTCCCAGCTGTTAACAAAAAGGGTCCTCCTAAAATGCATTCAAAACATTAAAGTCCATAGAGAATGTCCAGAAAACACAAACACACACAGAGGCTGTAGCAAGATCTCGGATTGAGATAGCCACAACACACCAGATAGTTTTGTTTTCATCCAGGAGTATCTGGACAAATTGTTGTACTTTGAAGAGAAATTTAACCAAAAAACACCGTGAAATTGGTTTTGGAGAAAAGCACAATCTTCCTGTTCGGCAAATGCATCCAATGTCATGTTTACAGAAAGAAATATCATGTTTTCTCAGGTTTCTGAAGCTTTCTTCCTAGAAAACTCGAATGTGTGGAGGATTTGACTCCACGTGGAACCAATTACGTTTGGCAGCAGAAAACAAAAAGGGTCCTGCTAAAATGCATTCAAAACCATAAAGTCCATAGAGAATGTCCAGAAAACGCAAACAGACACAGAGGCTGTAGCAATATCTGGGATTGAGATAGCTAAAAATAACCACATAGTTTTGTTTTCATCCAGGAGTATCTGGACAAATTGTTGTAGTTTTTAAGTGAAATTTAACCAAAAATTCACCGTGAAAGTGGTTTTGGAGAAAAGCACACTCTTCCTGTTCGGCAAATGCATCCAATGTCATGTTTACAAATACAAAAGTCATGTTTTCTCAGGTTTCTGAAGCTTTCTTCCTAGAAAACTCGAATGTGTGGAGGATTTGACTCCAGGTAGAACCAATTAGCGTTTGTCAGCTCAAAACAAAAACTTAGAGGCTGAAATGCATTCAAAACCTTAAAGTCCATAGAGAATGTCCAGAAAACACAAACACACACAGAGGCTGTAGCAAGATCTGGGATTGAGATAGCCACAACACACCAGATAGTTTTGTTTTCATCCAGGAGTATCTGGACAAATTCTTGTGGATTTCGGGTGAAATTTAACCAAAAAATCACCGTGAAAGTGATTTTGGGGAAAAGCACAATCTTCCTGTTTGGCAAATGCATCCAATGTCATGTTTACAGGAAGAAATATCATGTTTTCTCAGGTTTCTGAAGCTTTCTTCCTAGAAAACTCGAATGTGTGGAGGATTTGACTCCAGGTGGAACCAATTAGCGTTTGCCAGCAGAAAACAAAACCTTACATGCTAAAATGCATTCAAAACTGTAAAGTCCATAGAGAATGTCCAGAAAACTCAAACACACACAGAGGCTGTAGCAAGATCTGGAATTGAGATAGCCACAACACACCAGATAGTTTTGTTTTCATCCAGGAGTATCTGGACGAATTGTTGAAGTTTTGAAGTAAAATTTAACCAAAAAATCACGGTGAAAATGTTTTGGAGAAAAGCACAATCTTCCAGTTCGGCAAATGCATCCAATGTCATGTTTACAGAAAGAAGTATCATGTTTTCTCAGGTTTCTGAAGCTTTCTTCCTAGAAAACTCGAATGTGTGGAGGATTTGACTCCAGGTGGAACCAATTAGCGTTTGCCAGCAGAAAACAAAACCTTACATGCTAAAATGCATTCAAAACCGTAAAGTCCATAGAGAATGTCCAGAAAACTCAAACACACACAGAGGCTGTAGCAAGATCTGGAATTGAGATAGCCACAACACACCAGATAGTTTTGTTTTCATCCAGGAGTATCTGGACGAATTGTTGAAGTTTTGATGTAAAATTTAACCAAAAAATCACCGTGAAAGTGGTTTTAGAGAAAAGCACAATCTTGCAGTTCGGCAAATGCATCCAATGTCATGTTTACAGGAAGAAATATCATGTTTTCTCAGGTTTCTGAAGCTTTCTTCCTAGAAAACTCGAATGTGTGGAGGATTTGACTCCAGGTGGAACCAATTAGCGTCTTGCAGCAGAAAACAAAAATGGTCCTGCTAAAATGCATTCAAAACTGTAAAGTCCAGAGAGAATGTCCAGAAAACACAAACAAACACAGAGGATGTAGCAAAATCTGGGATTGAGCTAGCCACAACACACCAAATAGATTTGTTTTCATCCACGAGTATCTGGAAAAATTGTTGTAGTTCAGAAGTAAAATTTAACCAAAAAATCACTGTGAAAGTGGTTTTGGAGAAAAGCTCAATCGTCCTGTTCTTCAATTGCACCCAATGTCATGTTTACAAATACAAATGTCCTGTTTTCTCAAGTTTCTGAAACTTTCTTCCTAGAAAACTCGAATGTGTGGAGGATTTGACTCCAGGTGGAACCAATTAGCGTTTGGCAGCTAAAAACAAAAACTTAGAGGCTGAAATGCATTCAAAACCTTAAAGTCCATAGAGAATGTCCAGAAAACACAAACACACACAGAGGCTGTAGCAAGATCTGGGATTGAGATAGCTAAAAATAACCAGATAGTTTTGTTTTCATCCAGGAGTATCTGGACAAATTGTTGTAGTTTTTAAGTGAAATTTAACCAAAAATAACGGTGAAAGTGGTTTTGGAGAAAAGCACAATCTGCCTGTTCGGCAAATGCATCCAATGTCATGTTTACAGCAAGAAATATCATGTTTTCTCAGGTTTCTGAAGCTTTCTTCCTAGAAAACTCGAATGTGTGGAGGATTTGACTCCAGGTGGAACCAATGAGCCTTTGCCAGCTAAAAACAAAAACTTACATGCTAAAATGCATTCAAAACTGTAAAGTCCATAGAGAATGTCCAGAAAACACAAACACACACAGAGGCTGTAGCAAGAACTGGGATTGAGATAGCCACAACACACCAGAGAGTTTTGTTTTCAACCAGGAGTATCTGGACAAATTGTTGTGGATTTTGGGTGAAATTTAACAAAAATCACTGTGAAAGTGGTTTTGGAGAAAAGCACAAACTTCCTGTTCGGCAAATGCATCCAATGTCATGTTTACAGAAAGAAATATCATGTTTTCACAGGTTTCTGAAGCTTTCTTCCTAGAAAACTCGAATGTGTGGAGGATTTGACTGCAAGTGGAACCAATTAGCGTTTCCCAGCTGTTAACAAAAAGGGTCCTCCTAAAATGCATTCAAAACATTAAAGTCCATAGAGAATGTCCAGAAAACACAAACACACACAGAGGCTGTAGCAAGATCTCGGATTGAGATAGCCACAACACACCAGATAGTTTTGTTTTCATCCATTAGTATCTGGACAAATTGTTGTACTTTGAAGAGAAATTTAACCAAAAAACACCGTGAAATTGGTTTTGGAGAAAAGCACAATCTTCCTGTTCGGCAAATGCATCCAATGTCATGTTTACAGAAAGAAATATCATGTTTTCTCAGGTTTCTGAAGCTTTCTTCCTAGAAAACTCGAATGTGTGGAGGATTTGACTCCACGTGGAACCAATTACGTTTGGCAGCAGAAAACAAAAAGGGTCCTGCTAAAATGCATTCAAAACCATAAAGTCCATAGAGAATGTCCAGAAAACGCAAACAGACACAGAGGCTGTAGCAATATCTGGGATTGAGATAGCTAAAAATAACCACATAGTTTTGTTTTCATCCAGGAGTTTCTGGACAAATTGTTGTAGTTTTGAAGTGAAATTTAACCAAAAATCACATTGAAAGTGGTTTTGGAGAAAACCACAATCTTCCTGTTCGGCAAATGCATCCAATGTCATGTTTACAGAAAGAAATATCATGTTTTCTCAGGTTTCTGAAGCTTTCTTCCTAGAAAACTCGAATGTATGGAGGATTTCACTCCAGGTGGAACCAGTTAGCGTTTGGCAGCTAAAAACAAAACCTTACATGCTAAAATGCATTCAAAACCGTAAAGTCCATAGAGAATGTCCAGAAAACACAAACAATCACAGAGGCTGTAGCAAGATCTGGGATTGAGCTAGCCACAACACACCAAATAGTTTTGTTTTCATCCACGATTATCTGGAAAAATTGTTGTAGTTTTGAAGTAAAATTTAACCAAAAATTCACCGTGAAAGTGGTTTTGGAGAAAAGCACACTCTTCCTGTTCGGCAAATGCATCCAATGTCATGTTTACAAATACGAAAGTCATGTTTTCTCAGGTTTCTGAAGCTTTCTTCCTAGAAAACTCGAATGTGTGGAGGATTTGACTCCAGGTAGAACCAATTAGCGTTTGCCAGCTCAAAACAAAAACTTAGAGGCTGAAATGCATTCAAAACCTTAAAGTCCATAGAGAATGTCCAGAAAACACAAACACACACAGAGGCTGTAGCAAGATCTGGGATTGAGATAGCCACAACACACCAGATAGTTTTGTTTTCATCCAGGAGTATCTGGACAAATTCTTGTGGATTTCGGGTGAAATTTAACCAAAAAATCACCGTGAAAGTGATTTTGGGGAAAAGCACAATCTTCCTGTTTGGCAAATGCATCCAATGTCATGTTTACAAATACAAATATCATGTTTTCTCAGGTTTCTGAAGCTTTCTTCCTAGAAAACTCGAATGTGTGGAGGATTTGACTCCAGGTGGAACCAATTAGCGTTTGCCAGCAGAAAACAAAACCTTACATGCTAAAATGCATTCAAAACTGTAAAGTCCATAGAGAATGTCCAGAAAACTCAAACACACACAGAGGCTGTAGCAAGATCTGGAATTGAGATAGCCACAACACACCAGATAGTTTTGTTTTCATCCAGGAGTATCTGGACGAATTGTTGAAGTTTTGATGTAAAATTTAACCAAAAAATCACCGTGAAAGTGGTTTTAGAGAAAAGCACAATCTTGCAGTTCGGCAAATGCATCCAATGTCATGTTTACAGGAAGAAATATCATGTTTTCTCAGGTTTCTGAAGCTTTCTTCCTAGAAAACTCGAATGTGTGGAGGATTTGACTCCAGGTGGAACCAATTAGCGTCTTGCAGCAGAAAACAAAAATGGTCCTGCTAAAATGCATTCAAAACTGTAAAGTCCAGAGAGAATGTCCAGAAAACACAAACAAACACAGAGGATGTAGCAAAATCTGGGATTGAGCTAGCCACAACACACCAAATAGATTTGTTTTCATCCACGAGTATCTGGAAAAATTGTTGTAGTTCAGAAGTAAAATTTAACCAAAAAATCACTGTGAAAGTGGTTTTGGAGAAAAGCTCAATCGTCCTGTTCTTCAATTGCACCCAATGTCATGTTTACAAATACAAATGTCCTGTTTTCTCAAGTTTCTGAAACTTTCTTCCTAGAAAACTCGAATGTGTGGAGGATTTGACTCCAGGTGGAACCAATTAGCGTTTGGCAGCTAAAAACAAAAACTTAGAGGCTGAAATGCATTCAAAACCTTAAAGTCCATAGAGAATGTCCAGAAAACACAAACACACACAGAGGCTGTAGCAAGATCTGGGATTGAGATAGCTAAAAATAACCAGATAGTTTTGTTTTCATCCAGGAGTATCTGGACAAATTGTTGTAGTTTTTAAGTGAAATTTAACCAAAAATAACGGTGAAAGTGGTTTTGGAGAAAAGCACAATCTGCCTGTTCGGCAAATGCATCCAATGTCATGTTTACAGCAAGAAATATCATGTTTTCTCAGGTTTCTGAAGCTTTCTTCCTAGAAAACTCGAATGTGTGGAGGATTTGACTCCAGGTGGAACCAATGAGCCTTTGCCAGCTAAAAACAAAAACTTACATGCTAAAATGCATTCAAAACTGTAAAGTCCATAGAGAATGTCCAGAAAACACAAACACACACAGAGGCTGTAGCAAGAACTGGGATTGAGATAGCCACAACACACCAGAGAGTTTTGTTTTCAACCAGGAGTATCTGGACAAATTGTTGTGGATTTTGGGTGAAATTTAACAAAAATCACTGTGAAAGTGGTTTTGGAGAAAAGCACAAACTTCCTGTTCGGCAAATGCATCCAATGTCATGTTTACAGAAAGAAATATCATGTTTTCACAGGTTTCTGAAGCTTTCTTCCTAGAAAACTCGAATGTGTGGAGGATTTGACTGCAAGTGGAACCAATTAGCGTTTCCCAGCTGTTAACAAAAAGGGTCCTCCTAAAATGCATTCAAAACATTAAAGTCCATAGAGAATGTCCAGAAAACACAAACACACACAGAGGCTGTAGCAAGATCTCGGATTGAGATAGCCACAACACACCAGATAGTTTTGTTTTCATCCATTAGTATCTGGACAAATTGTTGTACTTTGAAGAGAAATTTAACCAAAAAACACCGTGAAATTGGTTTTGGAGAAAAGCACAATCTTCCTGTTCGGCAAATGCATCCAATGTCATGTTTACAGAAAGAAATATCATGTTTTCTCAGGTTTCTGAAGCTTTCTTCCTAGAAAACTCGAATGTGTGGAGGATTTGACTCCACGTGGAACCAATTACGTTTGGCAGCAGAAAACAAAAAGGGTCCTGCTAAAATGCATTCAAAACCATAAAGTCCATAGAGAATGTCCAGAAAACGCAAACAGACACAGAGGCTGTAGCAATATCTGGGATTGAGATAGCTAAAAATAACCACATAGTTTTGTTTTCATCCAGGAGTTTCTGGACAAATTGTTGTAGTTTTGAAGTGAAATTTAACCAAAAATCACATTGAAAGTGGTTTTGGAGAAAACCACAATCTTCCTGTTCGGCAAATGCATCCAATGTCATGTTTACAGAAAGAAATATCATGTTTTCTCAGGTTTCTGAAGCTTTCTTCCTAGAAAACTCGAATGTATGGAGGATTTCACTCCAGGTGGAACCAGTTAGCGTTTGGCAGCTAAAAACAAAACCTTACATGCTAAAATGCATTCAAAACCGTAAAGTCCATAGAGAATGTCCAGAAAACACAAACAATCACAGAGGCTGTAGCAAGATCTGGGATTGAGCTAGCCACAACACACCAAATAGTTTTGTTTTCATCCACGATTATCTGGAAAAATTGTTGTAGTTTTGAAGTAAAATTTAACCAAAAATTCACCGTGAAAGTGGTTTTGGAGAAAAGCACACTCTTCCTGTTCGGCAAATGCATCCAATGTCATGTTTACAAATACGAAAGTCATGTTTTCTCAGGTTTCTGAAGCTTTCTTCCTAGAAAACTCGAATGTGTGGAGGATTTGACTCCAGGTAGAACCAATTAGCGTTTGCCAGCTCAAAACAAAAACTTAGAGGCTGAAATGCATTCAAAACCTTAAAGTCCATAGAGAATGTCCAGAAAACACAAACACACACAGAGGCTGTAGCAAGATCTGGGATTGAGATAGCCACAACACACCAGATAGTTTTGTTTTCATCCAGGAGTATCTGGACAAATTCTTGTGGATTTCGGGTGAAATTTAACCAAAAAATCACCGTGAAAGTGATTTTGGGGAAAAGCACAATCTTCCTGTTTGGCAAATGCATCCAATGTCATGTTTACAAATACAAATATCATGTTTTCTCAGGTTTCTGAAGCTTTCTTCCTAGAAAACTCGAATGTGTGGAGGATTTGACTCCAGGTGGAACCAATTAGCGTTTGCCAGCAGAAAACAAAACCTTACATGCTAAAATGCATTCAAAACTGTAAAGTCCATAGAGAATGTCCAGAAAACTCAAACACACACAGAGGCTGTAGCAAGATCTGGAATTGAGATAGCCACAACACACCAGATAGTTTTGTTTTCATCCAGGAGTATCTGGACGAATTGTTGAAGTTTTGAAGTAAAATTTAACCAAAAAATCACGGTGAAAGTGTTTTGGAGAAAAGCACAATCTTCCAGTTCGGCAAATGCATCCAATGTCATGTTTACAGAAAGAAATATCATGTTTTCTCAGGTTTCTGAAGCTTTCTTCCTAGAAAACTCGAATGTGTGGAGGATTTGACTCCAGGTGGAACCAATTAGCGTTTGCAAGCTGAAAACAAAACCTTACATGCTAAAATGCATTCAAAACTGTAAAGTCCATAGAGAATGTCCAGAAAACTCAAACACACACAGAGGCTGTAGCAAGATCTGGAATTGAGATAGCCACAACACACCAGATAGTTTTGTTTTCATCCAGGAGTATCTGGACAAATTGTTGAAGTTTTGATGTAAAATTTAACCAAAAAATCACCGTGAAAGTGGTTTTAGAGAAAAGCACAATCTTCCTGTTCGGCAAATGCATCCAATGTCATGTTTACAGAAAGAAATATCAAGTTTTCTCAGGTTTCTGAAGCTTTCTTCCTAGAAAACTCGAATGTGTGGAGGATTTGACTCCAGGTGGAACCAATTAGCGTCTTGCAGCAGAAAACAAAAATGGTCCTGCTAAAATGCATTCAAAACCGTAAAGTCCATAGAGAATGTCCAGAAAACACAAACAATCACAGAGGATGTAGCAAAATCTGGGATTGAGCTAGCCACAACACACCAAATAGTTTTGTTTTCATCCACGAGTATCTGGAAAAATTGTTGTGGATTTCAGGTGAAATTTAACCAAAAATTCACCGTGAAAGTGGTTTTGGAGAAAAGCACAATCTTCCAGTTCGGCAAATGCATCCAATGTCATGTTTACAGGAAGAAATATCATGTTTTCTCAGGTTTCTGAAGCTTTCTTCCTAGAAAACTCGAATGTGTGGAGGATTTGACTCCAGGTGGAACCAATTAGCGTCTTGCAGCAGAAAACAAAAATGGTCCTGCTAAAATGCATTCAAAACTGTAAAGTCCAGAGAGAATGTCCAGAAAACACAAACAAACACAGAGGATGTAGCAAAATCTGGGATTGAGCTAGCCACAACACACCAAATAGATTTGTTTTCATCCACGAGTATCTGGAAAAATTGTTGTAGTTCAGAAGTAAAATTTAACCAAAAAATCACTGTGAAAGTGGTTTTGGAGAAAAGCTCAATCGTCCTGTTCTTCAATTGCACCCAATGTCATGTTTACAAATACAAATGTCATGTTTTCTCAAGTTTCTGAAACTTTCTTCCTAGAAAACTCGAATGTGTGGAGGATTTGACTCCAGGTGGAACCAATTAGCGTTTGGCAGCTAAAAACAAAAACTTAGAGGCTGAAATGCATTCAAAACCTTAAAGTCCATAGAGAATGTCCAGAAAACACAAACACACACAGAGGCTGTAGCAAGATCTGGGATTGAGATAGCTAAAAATAACCAGATAGTTTTGTTTTCATCCAGGAGTATCTGGACAAATTGTTGTAGTTTTTAAGTGAAATTTAACCAAAAATAACGGTGAAAGTGGTTTTGGAGAAAAGCACAATCTGCCTGTTCGGCAAATGCATCCAATGTCATGTTTACAGCAAGAAATATCATGTTTTCTCAGGTTTCTGAAGCTTTCTTCCTATAAAACTCGAATGTGTGGAGGATTTGACTCCAGGTGGAACCAATGAGCCTTTGCCAGCTAAAAACAAAAACTTACATGCTAAAATGCATTCAAAACTGTAAAGTCCATAGAGAATGTCCAGAAAACACAAACACACACAGAGGCTGTAGCAAGAACTGGGATTGAGATAGCCACAACACACCAGAGAGTTTTGTTTTCAACCAGGAGTATCTGGACAAATTGTTGTGGATTTTGGGTGAAATTTAACAAAAATCACTGTGAAAGTGGTTTTGGAGAAAAGCACAAACTTCCTGTTCGGCAAATGCATCCAATGTCATGTTTACAGAAAGAAATATCATGTTTTCTCAGGTTTTTGAAGCTTTCTTCCTAGAAAACTCGAATGTGTGGAGGATTTGACTGCAAGTGGAACCAATTAGCGTTTCCCAGCTGTTAACAAAAAGGGTCCTCCTAAAATGCATTCAAAACATTAAAGTCCATAGAGAATGTCCAGAAAACACAAACACACACAGAGGCTGTAGCAAGATCTCGGATTGAGATAGCCACAACACACCAGATAGTTTTGTTTTCATCCAGGAGTATCTGGACAAATTGTTGTACTTTGAAGAGAAATTTAACCAAAAAACACCGTGAAATTGGTTTTGGAGAAAAGCACAATCTTCCTGTTCGGCAAATGCATCCAATGTCATGTTTACAGAAAGAAATATCATGTTTTCTCAGGTTTCTGAAGCTTTCTTCCTAGAAAACTCGAATGTGTGGAGGATTTGACTCCACGTGGAACCAATTACGTTTGGCAGCAGAAACAAAAAGGGTCCTGCTAAAATGCATTCAAAACCATAAAGTCCATAGAGAATGTCCAGAAAACGCAAACAGACACAGAGGCTGTAGCAATATCTGGGATTGAGATAGCTAAAAATAACCACATAGTTTTGTTTTCATCCAGGAGTTTCTGGACAAATTGTTGTAGTTTTGAAGTGAAATTTAACCAAAAATCACATTGAAAGTGGTTTTGGAGAAAAGCACAATCTTCCTGTTCGGCAAATGCATCCAATGTCATGTTTACAGAAAGAAATATCATGTTTTCTCAGGTTTCTGAAGCTTTCTTCCTAGAAAACTCGAATGTGTGGAGGATTTCACTCCAGGTGGAACCAGTTAGCGTTTGGCAGCTAAAAACAAAACCTTACATGCTAAAATGCATTCAAAACCGTAAAGTCCATAGAGAATGTCCAGAAAACACAAACAATCACAGAGGCTGTAGCAAGATCTGGGATTGAGCTAGCCACAACACACCAAATAGTTTTGTTTTCATCCACGATTATCTGGAAAAATTGTTGTAGTTTTGAAGTAAAATTTAACCAAAAATTCACCGTGAAAGTGGTTTTGGAGAAAAGCACACTCTTCCTGTTCGGCAAATGCATCCAATGTCATGTTTACAAATACGAAAGTCATGTTTTCTCAGGTTTCTGAAGCTTTCTTCCTAGAAAACTCGAATGTGTGGAGGATTTGACTCCAGGTGGAACCAATTAGCGTTTGGCAGCAGAAAACAAAAACTTACATGCTAAAATGCATTCAAAACCTTAAAGTCCATAGAGAATGTCCAGAAAACACAAACACACACAGAGGCTGTAGCAAGATCTGGGATTGAGATAGCCACAACACACCAGATAGTTTTGTTTTCATCCAGGAGTATCTGGACAAATTCTTGTGGATTTCGGGTGAAATTTAACCAAAAAATCACCGTGAAAGTGATTTTGGGGAAAAGCACAATCTTCCTGTTTGGCAAATGCATCCAATGTCATGTTTACAAATACAAATATCATGTTTTCTCAGGTTTCTGAAGCTTTCTTCCTAGAAAACTCGAATGTGTGGAGGATTTGACTCCAGGTGGAACCAATTAGCGTTTGCCAGCAGAAAACAAAACCTTACATGCTAAAATGCATTCAAAACTGTAAAGTCCATAGAGAATGTCCAGAAAACTCAAACACACACAGAGGCTGTAGCAAGATCTGGAATTGAGATAGCCACAACACACCAGATAGTTTTGTTTTCATCCAGGAGTATCTGGACGAATTGTTGAAGTTTTGAAGTAAAATTTAACCAAAAAATCACGGTGAAAGTGTTTTGGAGAAAAGCACAATCTTCCAGTTCGGCAAATGCATCCAATGTCATGTTTACAGGAAGAAATATCATGTTTTCTCAGGTTTCTGAAGCTTTCTTCCTAGAAAACTCGAATGTGTGGAGGATTTGACTCCAGGTGGAACCAATTAGCGTCTTGCAGCAGAAAACAAAAATGGTCCTGCTAAAATGCATTCAAAACCGTAAAGTCCATAGAGAATGTCCAGAAAACACAAACAATCACAGAGGATGTAGCAAAATCTGGGATTGAGCTAGCCACAACACACCAAATAGTTTTGTTTTCATCCACGAGTATCTGGAAAAATTGTTGTGGATTTCAGGTGAAATTTAACCAAAAATTCACCGTGAAAGTGGTTTTGGAGAAAAGCACAATCTTCCAGTTCGGCAAATGCATCCAATGTCATGTTTACAGGAAGAAATATCATGTTTTCTCAGGTTTCTGAAGCTTTCTTCCTAGAAAACTCGAATGTGTGGAGGATTTGACTCCAGGTGGAACCAATTAGCGTCTTGCAGCAGAAAACAAAAATGGTCCTGCTAAAATGCATTCAAAACTGTAAAGTCCAGAGAGAATGTCCAGAAAACACAAACAAACACAGAGGATGTAGCAAAATCTGGGATTGAGCTAGCCACAACACACCAAATAGATTTGTTTTCATCCACGAGTATCTGGAAAAATTGTTGTAGTTCAGAAGTAAAATTTAACCAAAAAATCACTGTGAAAGTGGTTTTGGAGAAAAGCTCAATCGTCCTGTTCTTCAATTGCACCCAATGTCATGTTTACAAATACAAATGTCCTGTTTTCTCAAGTTTCTGAAACTTTCTTCCTAGAAAACTCGAATGTGTGGAGGATTTGACTCCAGGTGGAACCAATTAGCGTTTGGCAGCTAAAAACAAAAACTTAGAGGCTGAAATGCATTCAAAACCTTAAAGTCCATAGAGAATGTCCAGAAAACACAAACACACACAGAGGCTGTAGCAAGATCTGGGATTGAGATAGCTAAAAATAACCAGATAGTTTTGTTTTCATCCAGGAGTATCTGGACAAATTGTTGTAGTTTTTAAGTGAAATTTAACCAAAAATAACGGTGAAAGTGGTTTTGGAGAAAAGCACAATCTGCCTGTTCGGCAAATGCATCCAATGTCATGTTTACAGCAAGAAATATCATGTTTTCTCAGGTTTCTGAAGCTTTCTTCCTATAAAACTCGAATGTGTGGAGGATTTGACTCCAGGTGGAACCAATGAGCCTTTGCCAGCTAAAAACAAAAACTTACATGCTAAAATGCATTCAAAACTGTAAAGTCCATAGAGAATGTCCAGAAAACACAAACACACACAGAGGCTGTAGCAAGAACTGGGATTGAGATAGCCACAACACACCAGAGAGTTTTGTTTTCAACCAGGAGTATCTGGACAAATTGTTGTGGATTTTGGGTGAAATTTAACAAAAATCACTGTGAAAGTGGTTTTGGAGAAAAGCACAAACTTCCTGTTCGGCAAATGCATCCAATGTCATGTTTACAGAAAGAAATATCATGTTTTCTCAGGTTTCTGAAGCTTTCTTCCTAGAAAACTCGAATGTGTGGAGGATTTGACTGCAAGTGGAACCAATTAGCGTTTCCCAGCTGTTAACAAAAAGGGTCCTCCTAAAATGCATTCAAAACATTAAAGTCCATAGAGAATGTCCAGAAAACACAAACACACACAGAGGCTGTAGCAAGATCTCGGATTGAGATAGCCACAACACACCAGATAGTTTTGTTTTCATCCAGGAGTATCTGGACAAATTGTTGTACTTTGAAGAGAAATTTAACCAAAAAACACCGTGAAATTGGTTTTGGAGAAAAGCACAATCTTCCTGTTCGGCAAATGCATCCAATGTCATGTTTACAGAAAGAAATATCATGTTTTCTCAGGTTTCTGAAGCTTTCTTCCTAGAAAACTCGAATGTGTGGAGGATTTGACTCCACGTGGAACCAATTACGTTTGGCAGCAGAAAACAAAAAGGGTCCTGCTAAAATGCATTCAAAACCATAAAGTCCATAGAGAATGTCCAGAAAACGCAAACAGACACAGAGGCTGTAGCAATATCTGGGATTGAGATAGCTAAAAATAACCACATAGTTTTGTTTTCATCCAGGAGTTTCTGGACAAATTGTTGTAGTTTTGAAGTGAAATTTAACCAAAAATCACATTGAAAGTGGTTTTGGAGAAAAGCACAATCTTCCTGTTCGGCAAATGCATCCAATGTCATGTTTACAGAAAGAAATATCATGTTTTCTCAGGTTTCTGAAGCTTTCTTCCTAGAAAACTCGAATGTGTGGAGGATTTCACTCCAGGTGGAACCAGTTAGCGTTTGGCAGCTAAAAACAAAACCTTACATGCTAAAATGCATTCAAAACCGTAAAGTCCATAGAGAATGTCCAGAAAACACAAACAATCACAGAGGCTGTAGCAAGATCTGGGATTGAGCTAGCCACAACACACCAAATAGTTTTGTTTTCATCCACGATTATCTGGAAAAATTGTTGTAGTTTTGAAGTAAAATTTAACCAAAAATTCACCGTGAAAGTGGTTTTGGAGAAAAGCACACTCTTCCTGTTCGGCAAATGCATCCAATGTCATGTTTACAAATACGAAAGTCATGTTTTCTCAGGTTTCTGAAGCTTTCTTCCTAGAAAACTCGAATGTGTGGAGGATTTGACTCCAGGTGGAACCAATTAGCGTTTGGCAGCAGAAAACAAAAACTTACATGCTAAAATGCATTCAAAACCTTAAAGTCCATAGAGAATGTCCAGAAAACACAAACACACACAGAGGCTGTAGCAAGATCTGGGATTGAGATAGCCACAACACACCAGATAGTTTTGTTTTCATCCAGGAGTATCTGGACAAATTCTTGTGGATTTCGGGTGAAATTTAACCAAAAAATCACCGTGAAAGTGATTTTGGGGAAAAGCACAATCTTCCTGTTTGGCAAATGCATCCAATGTCATGTTTACAAATACAAATATCATGTTTTCTCAGGTTTCTGAAGCTTTCTTCCTAGAAAACTCGAATGTGTGGAGGATTTGACTCCAGGTGGAACCAATTAGCGTTTGCCAGCAGAAAACAAAACCTTACATGCTAAAATGCATTCAAAACTGTAAAGTCCATAGAGAATGTCCAGAAAACTCAAACACACACAGAGGCTGTAGCAAGATCTGGAATTGAGATAGCCACAACACACCAGATAGTTTTGTTTTCATCCAGGAGTATCTGGACGAATTGTTGAAGTTTTGAAGTAAAATTTAACCAAAAAATCACGGTGAAAGTGTTTTGGAGAAAAGCACAATCTTCCAGTTCGGCAAATGCATCCAATGTCATGTTTACAGGAAGAAATATCATGTTTTCTCAGGTTTCTGAAGCTTTCTTCCTAGAAAACTCGAATGTGTGGAGGATTTGACTCCAGGTGGAACCAATTAGCGTCTTGCAGCAGAAAACAAAAATGGTCCTGCTAAAATGCATTCAAAACTGTAAAGTCCAGAGAGAATGTCCAGAAAACACAAACAAACACAGAGGATGTAGCAAAATCTGGGATTGAGCTAGCCACAACACACCAAATAGATTTGTTTTCATCCACGAGTATCTGGAAAAATTGTTGTAGTTCAGAAGTAAAATTTAACCAAAAAATCACTGTGAGAGTGGTTTTGGAGAAAAGCTCAATCGTCCTGTTCTTCAATTGCACCCAATGTCATGTTTACAAATACAAATGTCCTGTTTTCTCAAGTTTCTGAAACTTTCTTCCTAGAAAACTCGAATGTGTGGAGGATTTGACTCCAGGTGGAACCAATTAGCGTTTGGCAGCTAAAAACAAAAACTTAGAGGCTGAAATGCATTCAAAACCTTAAAGTCCATAGAGAATGTCCAGAAAACACAAACACACACAGAGGCTGTAGCAAGATCTGGGATTGAGATAGCTAAAAATAACCAGATAGTTTTGTTTTCATCCAGGAGTATCTGGACAAATTGTTGTAGTTTTTAAGTGAAATTTAACCAAAAATAACGGTGAAAGTGGTTTTGGAGAAAAGCACAATCTGCCTGTTCGGCAAATGCATCCAATGTCATGTTTACAGCAAGAAATATCATGTTTTCTCAGGTTTCTGAAGCTTTCTTCCTAGAAAACTCGAATGTGTGGAGGATTTGACTCCAGGTGGAACCAATGAGCCTTTGCCAGCTAAAAACAAAAACTTACATGCTAAAATGCATTCAAAACTGTAAAGTCCATAGAGAATGTCCAGAAAACACAAACACACACAGAGGCTGTAGCAAGAACTGGGATTGAGATAGCCACAACACACCAGAGAGTTTTGTTTTCAACCAGGAGTATCTGGACAAATTGTTGTGGATTTTGGGTGAAATTTAACAAAAATCACTGTGAAAGTGGTTTTGGAGAAAAGCACAAACTTCCTGTTCGGCAAATGCATCCAATGTCATGTTTACAGAAAGAAATATCATGTTTTCACAGGTTTCTGAAGCTTTCTTCCTAGAAAACTCGAATGTGTGGAGGATTTGACTGCAAGTGGAACCAATTAGCGTTTCCCAGCTGTTAACAAAAAGGGTCCTCCTAAAATGCATTCAAAACATTAAAGTCCATAGAGAATGTCCAGAAAACACAAACACACACAGAGGCTGTAGCAAGATCTCGGATTGAGATAGCCACAACACACCAGATAGTTTTGTTTTCATCCAGGAGTATCTGGACAAATTGTTGTACTTTGAAGAGAAATTTAACCAAAAAACACCGTGAAATTGGTTTTGGAGAAAAGCACAATCTTCCTGTTCGGCAAATGCATCCAATGTCATGTTTACAGAAAGAAATATCATGTTTTCTCAGGTTTCTGAAGCTTTCTTCCTAGAAAACTCGAATGTGTGGAGGATTTGACTCCACGTGGAACCAATTACGTTTGGCAGCAGAAAACAAAAAGGGTCCTGCTAAAATGCATTCAAAACCATAAAGTCCATAGAGAATGTCCAGAAAACGCAAACAGACACAGAGGCTGTAGCAATATCTGGGATTGAGATAGCTAAAAATAACCACATAGTTTTGTTTTCATCCAGGAGTTTCTGGACAAATTGTTGTAGTTTTGAAGTGAAATTTCACCAAAAATCACATTGAAAGTGGTTTTGGAGAAAAGCACAATCTTCCTGTTCGGCAAATGCATCCAATGTCATGTTTACAGAAAGAAATATCATGTTTTCTCAGGTTTCTGAAGCTTTCTTCCTAGAAAACTCGAATGTGTGGAGGATTTCACTCCAGGTGGAACCAGTTAGCGTTTGGCAGCTAAAAACAAAACCTTACATGCTAAAATGCATTCAAAACCGTAAAGTCCATAGAGAATGTCCAGAAAACACAAACAATCACAGAGGCTGTAGCAAGATCTGGGATTGAGCTAGCCACAACACACCAAATAGTTTTGTTTTCATCCACGATTATCTGGAAAAATTGTTGTAGTTTTGAAGTAAAATTTAACCAAAAATTCACCGTGAAAGTGGTTTTGGAGAAAAGCACACTCTTCCTGTTCGGCAAATGCATCCAATGTCATGTTTACAAATACGAAAGTCATGTTTTCTCAGGTTTCTGAAGCTTTCTTCCTAGAAAACTCGAATGTGTGGAGGATTTGACTCCAGGTAGAACCAATTAGCGTTTGTCAGCTCAAAACAAAAACTTAGAGGCTGAAATGCATTCAAAACCTTAAAGTCCATAGAGAATGTCCAGAAAACACAAACACACACAGAGGCTGTAGCAAGATCTGGGATTGAGATAGCCACAACACACCAGATAGTTTTGTTTTCATCCAGGAGTATCTGGACAAATTCTTGTGGATTTCGGGTGAAATTTAACCAAAAAATCACCGTGAAAGTGATTTTGGGGAAAAGCACAATCTTCCTGTTTGGCAAATGCATCCAATGTCATGTTTACAAATACAAATATCATGTTTCCTCAGGTTTCTGAAGCTTTCTTCCTAGAAAACTCGAATGTGTGGAGGATTTGACTCCAGGTGGAACCAATTAGCGTTTGCCAGCAGAAAACAAAACCTTACATGCTAAAATGCATTCAAAACTGTAAAGTCCATAGAGAATGTCCAGAAAACTCACACACACAGAGGCTGTAGCAAGATCTGGGATTGAGATAGCCACAACACACCAGATAGTTTTGTTTTCATCCAGGAGTATTGGACGAATTGTTGAAGTTTTGAAGTAAAATTTAACCAAAAAATCACCGTGAAAGTGGTTTTAGAGAAAAGCACAATCTTCCTGTTCGGCAAATGCATCCAATGTCATGTTTACAGAAAGAAATATCATGTTTTCTCAGGTTTCTGAAGCTTTCTTCCTAGAAAACTCGAATGTGTGGAGGATTTGACTCCAGGTGGAACCAATTAGCGTTTGGCAGCTAAAAACAAAAACTTAGAGGCTGAAATGCATTCAAAACCTTAAAGTCCATAGAGAATGTCCAGAAAACACAAACACACACAGAGGCTGTAGCAAGATCTGGGATTGAGATAGCTAAAAATAACCAGATAGTTTTGTTTTCATCCAGGAGTATCTGGACAAATTGTTGTAGTTTTTAAGTGAAATTTAACCAAAAATAACGGTGAAAGTGGTTTTGGAGAAAAGCACAATCTGCCTGTTCGGCAAATGCATCCAATGTCATGTTTACAGCAAGAAATATCATGTTTTCTCAGGTTTCTGAAGCTTTCTTCCTAGAAAACTCGAATGTGTGGAGGATTTGACTCCAGGTGGAACCAATGAGCCTTTGCCAGCTAAAAACAAAAACTTACATGCTAAAATGCATTCAAAACTGTAAAGTCCATAGAGAATGTCCAGAAAACACAAACACACACAGAGGCTGTAGCAAGAACTGGGATTGAGATAGCCACAACACACCAGAGAGTTTTGTTTTCAACCAGGAGTATCTGGACAAATTGTTGTGGATTTTGGGTGAAATTTAACAAAAATCACTGTGAAAGTGGTTTTGGAGAAAAGCACAAACTTCCTGTTCGGCAAATGCATCCAATGTCATGTTTACAGAAAGAAATATCATGTTTTCACAGGTTTCTGAAGCTTTCTTCCTAGAAAACTCGAATGTGTGGAGGATTTGACTGCAAGTGGAACCAATTAGCGTTTCCCAGCTGTTAACAAAAAGGGTCCTCCTAAAATGCATTCAAAACATTAAAGTCCATAGAGAATGTCCAGAAAACACAAACACACACAGAGGCTGTAGCAAGATCTCGGATTGAGATAGCCACAACACACCAGATAGTTTTGTTTTCATCCAGGAGTATCTGGACAAATTGTTGTACTTTGAAGAGAAATTTAACCAAAAAACACCGTGAAATTGGTTTTGGAGAAAAGCACAATCTTCCTGTTCGGCAAATGCATCCAATGTCATGTTTACAGAAAGAAATATCATGTTTTCTCAGGTTTCTGAAGCTTTCTTCCTAGAAAACTCGAATGTGTGGAGGATTTGACTCCACGTGGAACCAATTACGTTTGGCAGCAGAAAACAAAAAGGGTCCTGCTAAAATGCATTCAAAACCATAAAGTCCATAGAGAATGTCCAGAAAACGCAAACAGACACAGAGGCTGTAGCAATATCTGGGATTGAGATAGCTAAAAATAACCACATAGTTTTGTTTTCATCCAGGAGTTTCTGGACAAATTGTTGTAGTTTTGAAGTGAAATTTCACCAAAAATCACATTGAAAGTGGTTTTGGAGAAAAGCACAATCTTCCTGTTCGGCAAATGCATCCAATGTCATGTTTACAGAAAGAAATATCATGTTTTCTCAGGTTTCTGAAGCTTTCTTCCTAGAAAACTCGAATGTGTGGAGGATTTCACTCCAGGTGGAACCAGTTAGCGTTTGGCAGCTAAAAACAAAACCTTACATGCTAAAATGCATTCAAAACCGTAAAGTCCATAGAGAATGTCCAGAAAACACAAACAATCACAGAGGCTGTAGCAAGATCTGGGATTGAGCTAGCCACAACACACCAAATAGTTTTGTTTTCATCCACGATTATCTGGAAAAATTGTTGTAGTTTTGAAGTAAAATTTAACCAAAAATTCACCGTGAAAGTGGTTTTGGAGAAAAGCACACTCTTCCTGTTCGGCAAATGCATCCAATGTCATGTTTACAAATACGAAAGTCATGTTTTCTCAGGTTTCTGAAGCTTTCTTCCTAGAAAACTCGAATGTGTGGAGGATTTGACTCCAGGTAGAACCAATTAGCGTTTGTCAGCTCAAAACAAAAACTTAGAGGCTGAAATGCATTCAAAACCTTAAAGTCCATAGAGAATGTCCAGAAAACACAAACACACACAGAGGCTGTAGCAAGATCTGGGATTGAGATAGCCACAACACACCAGATAGTTTTGTTTTCATCCAGGAGTATCTGGACAAATTCTTGTGGATTTCGGGTGAAATTTAACCAAAAAATCACCGTGAAAGTGATTTTGGGGAAAAGCACAATCTTCCTGTTTGGCAAATGCATCCAATGTCATGTTTACAAATACAAATATCATGTTTCCTCAGGTTTCTGAAGCTTTCTTCCTAGAAAACTCGAATGTGTGGAGGATTTGACTCCAGGTGGAACCAATTAGCGTTTGCCAGCAGAAAACAAAACCTTACATGCTAAAATGCATTCAAAACTGTAAAGTCCATAGAGAATGTCCAGAAAACTCACACACACAGAGGCTGTAGCAAGATCTGGGATTGAGATAGCCACAACACACCAGATAGTTTTGTTTTCATCCAGGAGTATTGGACGAATTGTTGAAGTTTTGAAGTAAAATTTAACCAAAAAATCACCGTGAAAGTGGTTTTAGAGAAAAGCACAATCTTCCTGTTCGGCAAATGCATCCAATGTCATGTTTACAGAAAGAAATATCATGTTTTCTCAGGTTTCTGAAGCTTTCTTCCTAGAAAACTCGAATGTGTGGAGGATTTGACTCCAGGTGGAACCAATTAGCATTTGCCAGCAGAAAACAAATGGGTCCTTCTAAAATGCATTCAAAACCTTAAAGTCCATAGAGAATTTCCAGAAAACACAAACACACACAGAGGCTGTAGAATATCTGGGATTGAGATAGCTAAAAATAACCAGATAATTTTGTTTTCATCCAGGAGTATCTGGACAAATTGTTGTAGTTTTGAAGTGAAATTTAACCAAAAATAACGGTGAAAGTGGTTTTGGAGAAAAGCACAATCTTCCTGTTCGGCAAATGCATCCATTCTCATGTTTACAAATACAAATGTCATGTTTTCTCAGGTTTCTGAAGCTTTCTTCCTAGAAAACTCGAATGTGTGGAGGATTTGACTCCAGGTGGAACCAATTAGCGTTTGCCAGGAGAAAACAAAACCTTACATGCTAAAATGCATTCAAAACCTTAAAGTCCATAGAGAATGTCCAGAAAACACAAACACACACAGAGGCTGTAGCAAGATCTGGGATTGAGATAGCTACAAATCACCAGATATCTTTGTTTTCATCCAGGAGTATCTAGACAATTTGTTGTAGTTTTGAAGTGAAATTTAACCAAAAAATCACCGTGAAAGTGGTTTTGGAGAAAAACACAATCTTCCTGTTCGGCAAATGCATCCAATGTCAGGTTTACAAATACAAATGTCATGTTTTCTCAGGTTTCTGAAGCTTTCTTCCTAGAAAACTCGAATGTGTGGAGGATTTGACTCCAGGTGGAACCAATTAGCGTTTGGCAGCTAAAAACAAAAACTTACTTGCTAAAATGCATTCAAAACCGTAAAGTATATAGAGAACGTCCATAAAACAAAAACACACACAGAGGGTGTAGCAATATCTGGGATTGAGATAGCTAAAAATAACCAGATAGTTTTGTTTTCATCCAGGAGTATCTGGACAAATTGTTGTAGTTTTGAAGTGAAATTTAACCAAAAATAACGGTGAAAGTGGTTTTGGAGAAAAGCACAATCTACCTCTTCGGCAAATGCATCCAATGTCATGTTTACAGCAAGAAATATCATGTTTTCTCAGGTTTCTGGAGCTTTCTTCCTAGAAAACTCGAATGTGTGGAGGATTTGACTCCAGGTGGAACCAATTATCGTTTGGCAGCTAAAAACAAAAACTTACATGCTAAAATGCATTCAAAACTGTAAAGTCCATAGCGAATGTCCAGAAAACACAAACACACACAGAGGCTGTAGCAAGAACTGGGATTGAGATAGCCACAACACACCAGATAGTTTTGTTTTCAACCAGGAGTATCTGGACAAATTGTTGTGGATTTCGGGTGAAATTTAACAAAAATCACTGTGAAAGTGGTTTTGGAGAAAAGCACAAACTTCCTGTTCAGCAAATGCATCTAATGTCATGTTTACAGAAAGAAATATCATGTTTTCTCAGGTTTCTGAAGCTTTCTTCCTAGAAAACTCGAATGTGTGGAGGATTTGACTCCAGGTGGAACCAATTAGCGTTTGGCAGCTAAAAACAAAAACTTACTTGCTAAAATGCATTCAAAACCGTAAAGTCCATAGAGAATGTCCAGAAAACACAAACAAACACAGAGGCTGTAGCAAGATCTGGGATTGAGATAGCCACAACACACCAGATAGTTTTGTTTTCATCCAGGAGTATCTGGACAAATTGTTGTAGTTTTGAAGTGAAATGTAACCAAAAAATCACCGTGAAAGTGGTTTTGGAGAAAAGCACAATCTTCCTGTTCGGCAAATGCATCCAATGTCATGTTTACAGAAAGAAATATCATGTTTTCTCAGGTTTCTGAAGCTTTCTTCCTAGAAAACTCGAATGTGTGGAGTATTTGACTCCAGGTGGAACTAATTAGCGTTTGCCAGCAGAAAACAAATGGGTCCTGCTAAAATGCATTCAAAACCTTAAAGTCCATAGAGAATGTCCAGAAAACACAAACACACACAGAGGCTGTAGCAAGATCTGGGATTGAGATAGCTAAAAATCACCAAATAGTTTTGTTTTCATCCAGGAGTATCTGGACAAATTGTTGTAGTTCAGAAGTAAAATTTAACCAAAAAATCACTGTGAAAGTGGTTTTGGAGAAAAGCTCAATCGTCCTGTTCTTCAATTGCATCCAATGTCATGTTTACAAATACAAATGTCATGTTTTCTCAAGTTTCTGAAACTTTCTTCCTAGAAAACTCGAATGTGTGGAGGATTTGACTCCAGGTGGAACCAATTAGCGTTTGGCAGCTAAAAACAAAAACTTAGAGGCTGAAATGCATTCAAAACCTTAAAGTCCATAGAGAATGTCCAGAAAACACAAACACACACAGAGGCTGTAGCAAGATCTGGGATTGAGATAGCTAAAAATAACCAGATAGTTTTGTTTTCATCCAGGAGTATCTGGACAAATTGTTGTAGTTTTTAAGTGAAATTTAACCAAAAATCACCGTGAAAGTGGTTTTGGAGAAAAGCACAATCTGCCTGTTCGGCAAATGCATCCAATGTCATGTTTACAGCAAGAAATATCATGTTTTCTCAGGTTTCTGAAGCTTTCTTCCTAGAAAACTCGAATGTGTGGAGGATTTGACTCCAGGTGGAACCAATGAGCCTTTGCCAGCTAAAAACAAAAACTTACATGCTAAAATGCATTCAAAACTGTAAAGTCCATAGAGAATGTCCAGAAAACACAAACACACACAGAGGCTGTAGCAAGAACTGGGATTGAGATAGCCACAACACACCAGATAGTTTTGTTTTCAACCAGGAGTATCTGGACAAATTGTTGTGGATTTCGGGTGAAATTTAACAAAAATCACTGTGAAAGTGGTTTTGGAGAAAAGCACAAACTTCCTGTTCAGCAAATGCATCTAATGTCATGTTTACAGAAAGAAATATCATGTTTTCTCAGGTTTCTGAAGCTTTCTTCCTAGAAAACTCGAATGTGTGGAGGATTTGACTCCAGGTGGAACCAATTAGCGTTTGGCAGCTAAAAACAAAAACTTAGAGGCTGAAATGCATTCAAAACCTTAAAGTCCATAGAGAATGTCCAGAAAACACAAACACACACAGAGGCTGTAGCAAGATCTGGGATTGAGATAGCTAAAAATAACCAGATAGTTTTGTTTTCATCCAGGAGTATCTGGACAAATTGTTGTAGTTTTTAAGTGAAATTTAACCAAAAATCACCGTGAAAGTGGTTTTGGAGAAAAGCACAATCTGCCTGTTCGGCAAATGCATCCAATGTCATGTTTACAGCAAGAAATATCATGTTTTCTCAGGTTTCTGAAGCTTTCTTCCTAGAAAACTCGAATGTGTGGAGGATTTGACTCCAGGTGGAACCAATGAGCCTTTGCCAGCTAAAAACAAAAACTTACATGCTAAAATGCATTCAAAACTGTAAAGTCCATAGAGAATGTCCAGAAAACACAAACACACACAGAGGCTGTAGCAAGAACTGGGATTGAGATAGCCACAACACACCAGAGAGTTTTGTTTTCAACCAGGAGTATCTGGACAAATTGTTGTGGATTTTGGGTGAAATTTAACAAAAATCACTGTGAAAGTGGTTTTGGAGAAAAGCACAAACTTCCTGTTCAGCAAATGCATCCAATGTCATGTTTACAGAAAGAAATATCATGTTTTCTCAGGTTTCTGAAGCTTTCTTCCTAGAAAACTCGAATGTGTGGAGGATTTGACTGCAAGTGGAACCAATTAGCGTTTCCCAGCTGTTAACAAAAAGGGTCCTCCTAAAATGCATTCAAAACATTAAAGTCCATAGAGAATGTCCAGAAAACACAAACACACACAGAGGCTGTAGCAAGATCTGGGATTGAGATAGCCACAACACACCAGATAGTTTTGTTTTCATCCAGGAGTATCTGGACAAATTGTTGTACTTTGAAGAGAAATTTAACCAAAAAACACCGTGAAATTGGTTTTGGAGAAAAGCACAATCTTCCTGTTCGGCAAATGCATCCAATGTCATGTTTACAGAAAGAAATATCATGTTTTCTCAGGTTTCTGAAGCTTTCTTCCTAGAAAACTCGAATGTGTGGAGGATTTGACTCCACGTGGAACCAATTACGTTTGGCAGCAGAAAACAAAAAGGGTCCTGCTAAAATGCATTCAAAACCATAAAGTCCATAGAGAATGTCCAGAAAACGCAAACAGACACAGAGGCTGTAGCAATATCTGGGATTGAGATAGCTAAAAATAACCACATAGTTTTGTTTTCATCCAGGAGTTTCTGGACAAATTGTTGTAGTTTTGAAGTGAAATTTAACCAAAAATCACATTGAAAGTGGTTTTGGAGAAAAGCACAATCTTCCTGTTCGGCAAATGCATCCAATGTCATGTTTACAGAAAGAAATATCATGTTTTCTCAGGTTTCTGAAGCTTTCTTCCTAGAAAACTCGAATGTATGGAGGATTTCACTCCAGGTGGAACCAGTTAGCGTTTGGCAGCTAAAAACAAAACCTTACATGCTAAAATGCATTCAAAACCGTAAAGTCCATAGAGAATGTCCAGAAAACACAAACAATCACAGAGGCTGTAGCAAGATCTGGGATTGAGCTAGCCACAACACACCAAATAGTTTTGTTTTCATCCACGATTATCTGGAAAAATTGTTGTAGTTTTGAAGTAAAATTTAACCAAAAATTCACCGTGAAAGTGGTTTTGGAGAAAAGCACACTCTTCCTGTTCGGCAAATGCATCCAATGTCATGTTTACAAATACGAAAGTCATGTTTTCTCAGGTTTCTGAAGCTTTCTTCCTAGAAAACTCGAATGTGTGGAGGATTTGACTCCAGGTAGAACCAATTAGCGTTTGCCAGCTCAAAACAAAAACTTAGAGGCTGAAATGCATTCAAAACCTTAAAGTCCATAGAGAATGTCCAGAAAACACAAACACACACAGAGGCTGTAGCAAGATCTGGGATTGAGATAGCCACAACACACCAGATAGTTTTGTTTTCATCCAGGAGTATCTGGACAAATTCTTGTGGATTTCGGGTGAAATTTAACCAAAAAATCACCGTGAAAGTGATTTTGGGGAAAAGCACAATCTTCCTGTTTGGCAAATGCATCCAATGTCATGTTTACAAATACAAATATCATGTTTCCTCAGGTTTCTGAAGCTTTCTTCCTAGAAAACTCGAATGTGTGGAGGATTTGACTCCAGGTGGAACCAATTAGCGTTTGCCAGCAGAAAACAAAACCTTACATGCTAAAATGCATTCAAAACTGTAAAGTCCATAGAGAATGTCCAGAAAACTCAAACACACACAGAGGCTGTAGCAAGATCTGGGATTGAGATAGCCACAACACACCAGATAGTTTTGTTTTCATCCAGGAGTATCTGGACGAATTGTTGAAGTTTTGAAGTAAAATTTAACCAAAAAATCACCGTGAAAGTGATTTTAGAGAAAAGCACAATCTTCCTGTTCGGCAAATGCATCCAATGTCATGTTTACAGAAAGAAATATCATGTTTTCTCAGGTTTCTGAAGCTTTCTTCCTAGAAAACTCGAATGTGTGGAGGATTTGACTCCAGGTGGAACCAATTAGCATTTGCCAGCAGAAAACAAATGGGTCCTTCTAAAATGCATTCAAAACCTTAAAGTCCATAGAGAATTTCCAGAAAACACAAACACACACAGAGGCTGTAGAATATCTGGGATTGAGATAGCTAAAAATAACCAGATAATTTTGTTTTCATCCAGGAGTATCTGGACAAATTGTTGTAGTTTTGAAGTGAAATTTAACCAAAAATAACGGTGAAAGTGGTTTTGGAGAAAAGCACAATCTTCCTGTTCGGCAAATGCATCCATTCTCATGTTTACAAATACAAATGTCATGTTTTCTCAGGTTTCTGAAGCTTTCTTCCTAGAAAACTCGAATGTGTGGAGGATTTGACTCCAGGTGGAACCAATTAGCGTTTGCCAGGAGAAAACAAAACCTTACATGCTAAAATGCATTCAAAACCTTAAAGTCCATAGAGAATGTCCAGAAAACACAAACACACACAGAGGCTGTAGCAAGATCTGTGATTGAGATAGCTAAAAATCACCAGATATCTTTGTTTTCATCCAGGAGTATCTAGACAATTTGTTGTAGTTTTGAAGTGAAATTTAACCAAAAAATCACCTTGAAAGTGGTTTTGGAGAAAAACACAATCTTCCTGTTCGGCAAATGCATCCAATGTCAGGTTTACAAATACAAATGTCATGTTTTCTCAGGTTTCTGAAGCTTTCTTCCTAGAAAACTCGAATGTGTGGAGGATTTGACTCCAGGTGGAACCAATTAGCGTTTGGCAGCTAAAAACAAAAACTTACTTGCTAAAATGCATTCAAAACCGTAAAGTCCATTGAGAATGTCTAGAAAACACAAACAAACACTGAGGCTGTAGCAAGATCTGGGATTGAGATAGCCACAACACACCAGATGGTTTTGTTTTCATCCAGGAGTATCTGGACAAATTGTTGTAGTTTTGAAGTGAAATGTAACCAAAAAATCACCGTGAAAGTGGTTTTGGAGAAAAGCACAATCTTCCTGTTCGGCAAATGCATCCAATGTCATGTTTACAGAAAGAAATATCATGTTTTCTCAGGTTTCTGAAGCTTTCTTCCTAGAAAACTCGAATGTGTGGAGTATTTGACTCCAGGTGGAACTAATTAGCGTTTGCCAGCAGAAAACAAATGGGTCCTGCTAAAATGCATTCAAAACCGTAAAGTCCATAGAGAATGTCCAGAAAACGCAATCAGACACAGAGGCTGTAGCAATATCTGGGATTGAGATAGCTAAAAATAACCACATAGTTTTGTTTTCATCCAGGAGTTTCTGGACAAATTGTTGTAGTTTTGAAGTGAAATTTAACCAAAAATCACATTGAAAGTGGTTTTGGAGAAAAGCACAATCTTCCTGTTCGGCAAATGCATCCAATGTCATGTTTACAGAAAGAAATATCATGTTTTCTCAGGTTTCTGAAGCTTTCTTCCCAAAAAACTCGAATGTGTGGAGGATTTGACTCCAGGTGGACCAATTAGCGTTTGGCAGCTAAAAACAAAACCTTACATGCTAAAACGCATTCAAAACCGTAAAGTCCTTAGAGAATGTCCAGAAAACACAAACACACACAGAGGCTGTAGCAAGAACTGGTATTGAGATAGCCACAACACACCAGATAGTTTTGTTTTCATCCAGGAGTATCTGGACAAATTGTTGTACTTTGAAGAGAAATTTAACCAAAAAATCACCGTGAAAGTGGTTTTGGGGAAAAGCACAATCTTCCTGTTCGGCAAATGCATCTAATGTCATGTTTACAGAAAGAAATATCATGTTTTCTCAGGTTTCTGAAGCTTTCTTCCTAGAAAACTCGAATGTATGGAGGATTTCACTCCAGGTGGAACCAGTTAGCGTTTGGCAGCTAAAAACAAAACCTTACATGCTAAAATGCATTCAAAACCGTAAAGTCCATAGAGAATGTCCAGAAAACACAAACAATCACAGAGGCTGTAGCAAGATCTGGGATTGAGCTAGCCACAACACACCAAATAGTTTTGTTTTCATCCACGATTATCTGGAAAAATTGTTGTAGTTTTGAAGTAAAATTTAACCAAAAATTCACCGTGAAAGTGGTTTTGGAGAAAAGCACACTCTTCCTGTTCGGCAAATGCATCCAATGTCATGTTTACAAATACGAAAGTCATGTTTTCTCAGGTTTCTGAAGCTTTCTTCCTAGAAAACTCGAATGTGTGGAGGATTTGACTCCAGGTAGAACCAATTAGCGTTTGCCAGCTCAAAACAAAAACTTAGAGGCTGAAATGCATTCAAAACCTTAAAGTCCATAGAGAATGTCCAGAAAACACAAACACACACAGAGGCTGTAGCAAGATCTGGGATTGAGATAGCCACAACACACCAGATAGTTTTGTTTTCATCCAGGAGTATCTGGACAAATTCTTGTGGATTTCGGGTGAAATTTAACCAAAAAATCACCGTGAAAGTGATTTTGGGGAAAAGCACAATCTTCCTGTTTGGCAAATGCATCCAATGTCATGTTTACAAATACAAATATCATGTTTCCTCAGGTTTCTGAAGCTTTCTTCCTAGAAAACTCGAATGTGTGGAGGATTTGACTCCAGGTGGAACCAATTAGCGTTTGCCAGCAGAAAACAAAACCTTACATGCTAAAATGCATTCAAAACTGTAAAGTCCATAGAGAATGTCCAGAAAACTCACACACACAGAGGCTGTAGCAAGATCTGGGATTGAGATAGCCACAACACACCAGATAGTTTTGTTTTCATCCAGGAGTATCTGGACGAATTGTTGAAGTTTTGAAGTAAAATTTAACCAAAAAATCACCGTGAAAGTGGTTTTAGAGAAAAGCGCAATCTTCCTGTTCGGCAAATGCATCCAATGTCATGTTTACAGAAAGAAATATCATGTTTTCTCAGGTTTCTGAAGCTTTCTTCCTAGAAAACTCGAATGTGTGGAGGATTTGACTCCAGGTGGAACCAATTAGCATTTGCCAGCAGAAAAAAAATGGGTCCTTCTAAAATGCATTCAAAACCTTAAAGTCCATAGAGAATTTCCAGAAAACACAAACACACACAGAGGCTGTAGAATATCTGGGATTGAGATAGCTAAAAATAACCAGATAATTTTGTTTTCATCCAGGAGTATCTGGACAAATTGTTGTAGTTTTGAAGTGAAATTTAACCAAAAATCACTGTGAAAGTGGTTTTGGAGAAAAGCACAATCTTCCTGTTCGGCAAATGCATCCATTCTCATGTTTACAAATACAAATGTCATGTTTTCTCAGGTTTCTGAAGCTTTCTTCCTAGAAAACTCGAATGTGTGGAGGATTTGACTCCAGGTGGAACCAATTAGCGTTTGCCAGGAGAAAACAAAACCTTACATGCTAAAATGCATTCAAAACCTTAAAGTCCATAGAGAATGTCCAGAAAACACAAACACACACAGAGGCTGTAGCAAGATCTGGGATTGAGATAGCTAAAAATCACCAGATATCTTTGTTTTCATCCAGGAGTATCTAGACAATTTGTTGTAGTTTTGAAGTGAAATTTAACCAAAAAATCACCTTGAAAGTGGTTTTGGAGAAAAGCACAATCTTCCTGTTCGGCAAATGCATCCAAGTCAGGTTTACAAATACAAATGTCATGTTTTCTCAGGTTTCTGAAGCTTTCTTCCTAGAAAACTCGAATGTGTGGAGGATTTGACTCCAGGTGGAACCAATTAGCGTTTGGCAGCTAAAAACAAAAACTTACTTGCTAAAATGCATTCAAAACCGTAAAGTCCATAGAGAATGTCCAGAAAACACAAACAAAAACAGAGGCTGTAGCAAGATCTGGGATTGAGATAGCCACAACACACCAGATAGTTTTGTTTTCATCCAGGAGTATCTGGACAAATTGTTGTAGTTTTGAAGTGAAATGTAACCAAAAAATCACCGTGAAAGTGGTTTTGGAGAAAAGCACAATCTTCCTGTTCGGCAAATGCATCCAATGTCATGTTTACAGAAAGAAATATCATGTTTTCTCAGGTTTCTGAAGCTTTCTTCCTAGAAAACTCGAATGTGTGGAGTATTTGACTCCAGGTGGAACTAATTAGCGTTTGCCAGCAGAAAACAAATGGGTCCTGCTAAAATGCATTCAAAACCTTAAAGTCCATAGAGAATGTCCAGAAAACACAAACACACACAGAGGCTGTAGCAAGATCTGGGATTGAGATAGCTAAAAATCACCAAATAGTTTTGTTTTCATCCAGGAGTATCTGGACAAATTGTTGTGGATTTCGGGTGAAATTTAACCAAAAAATCACCGTGAAAGTGGTTTTGGAGAAAAGCACAAACTTCCTGTTCGGCAAATGCATCCAATGTCATGTTTACAGAAAGAAATATCGTGTTTTCTCAGGTTTCTTAAGCTTTCTTCCTAGAAAACTCGAATGTGTGGAGTATTTGACTCCAGGTGGAACCAATTAGCGTTTGCCAGTTAAAACAAAAACATACATGCTAAAATGCATTCAAAACCGTAAAGTATATAGAGAACGTCCAGAAAACAAAAACACACACAGAGGGTGTAGCAATATCTGGGATTGAGATAGCTAAAAATAACCAGATAGTTTTGTTTTCCTCCAGGAGTATCTGGACAAATTGTTGTAGTTTTGAAGTGAAATTTAACCAAAAATAACGGTGAAAGTGGTTTTGGAGAAAAGCACAATCTACCTCTTCGGCAAATGCATCCAATGTCATGTTTACAGCAAGAAATATCATGTTTTCTCAGGTTTCTGGAGCTTTCTTCCTAGAAAACTCGAATGTGTGGAGGATTTGACTCCAGGTGGAACCAATGAGCCTTTGCCAGCTAAAAACAAAAACTTACATGCTAAAATGCATTCAAAACTGTAAAGTCCATAGAGAATGTCCAGAAAACACAAACACACACAGAGGCTGTAGCAAGAACTGGGATTGAGATAGCCACAACACACCAGATAGTTTTGTTTTCAACCAGGAGTATCTGGACAAATTGTTGTGGATTTCGGGTGAAATTTAACAAAAATCACTGTGAAAGTGGTTTTGGAGAAAAGCACAAACTTCCTGTTCAGCAAATGCATCTAATGTCATGTTTACAGAAAGAAATATCATGTTTTCTCAGGTTTCTGAAGCTTTCTTCCTAGAAAACTCGAATGTGTGGAGGATTTGACTCCAGGTGGAACCAATTAGCTTTTGCCAGCAGAAAACAAAAAGGGTCCTGCTAAAATGCATTCAAAACCTTAAAGTCCATAGAGAATATCCAGAAAACACAAACACACACAGAGGCTGTAGCAAGATCTGGGATTGAGATAGCCACAACACACCAGATAGTTTTGTTTTCATCCAGGAGTATCTGGACAAATTGTTGTAGTTTTGAAGTGAAATGTAACCAAAAAATCACCGTGAAAGTGGTTTTGGAGAAAAGCACAATCTTCCTGTTCGGCAAATGCATCCAATGTCATGTTTACAGAAAGAAATATCATGTTTTCTCAGGTTTCTGAAGCTTTCTTCCTAGAAAACTCGAATGTGTGGAGTATTTGACTCCAGGTGGAACTAATTAGCGTTTGCCAGCAGAAAACAAATGGGTCCTGCTAAAATGCATTCAAAACCTTAAAGTCCATAGAGAATGTCCAGAAAACACAAACACACACAGAGGCTGTAGCAAGATCTGGGATTGAGATAGCTAAAAATCACCAAATAGTTTTGTTTTCATCCAGGAGTATCTGGACAAATTGTTGTGGATTTCGGGTGAAATTTAACCAAAAAATCACCGTGAAAGTGGTTTTGGAGAAAAGCACAAACTTCCTGTTCGGCAAATGCATCCAATGTCATGTTTACAGAAAGAAATATCGTGTTTTCTCAGGTTTCTTAAGCTTTCTTCCTAGAAAACTCGAATGTGTGGAGTATTTGACTCCAGGTGGAACCAATTAGCGTTTGCCAGTTAAAACAAAAACATACATGCTAAAATGCATTCAAAACCGTAAAGTATATAGAGAAGGTCCAGAAAACAAAAACACACACAGAGGGTGTAGCAATATCTGGGATTGAGATAGCTAAAAATAACCAGATAGTTTTGTTTTCATCCAGGAGTATCTGGACAAATTGTTGTAGTTTTGAAGTGAAATTTAACCAAAAATAACGGTGAAAGTGGTTTTGGAGAAAAGCACAATCTACCTCTTCGGCAAATGCATCCAATGTCATGTTTACAGCAAGAAATATCATGTTTTCTCAGGTTTCTGGAGCTTTCTTCCTAGAAAACTCGAATGTGTGGAGGATTTGACTCCAGGTGGAACCAATGAGCCTTTGCCAGCTAAAAACAAAAACTTACATGCTAAAATGCATTCAAAACTGTAAAGTCCATAGAGAATGTCCAGAAAACACAAACACACACAGAGGCTGTAGCAAGAACTGGGATTGAGATAGCCACAACACACCAGATAGTTTTGTTTTCAACCAGGAGTATCTGGACAAATTGTTGTGGATTTCGGGTGAAATTTAACAAAAATCACTGTGAAAGTGGTTTTGGAGAAAAGCACAAACTTCCTGTTCAGCAAATGCATCTAATGTCATGTTTACAGAAAGAAATATCATGTTTTCTCAGGTTTCTGAAGCTTTCTTCCTAGAAAACTCGAATGTGTGGAGGATTTGACTCCAGGTGGAACCAATTAGCGTTTGGCAGCTAAAAACAAAAACTTACTTGCTAAAATGCATTCAAAACCGTAAAGTCCATAGAGAATGTCCAGAAAACACAAACAAACACAGAGGCTGTAGCAAGATCTGGGATTGAGATAGCCACAACACACCAGATAGTTTTGTTTTCATCCAGGAGTATCTGGACAAATTGTTGTAGTTTTGAAGTGAAATGTAACCAAAAATCACCGTGAAAGTGGTTTTGGAGAAAAGCACAATCTTCCTGTTCGGCAAATGCATCTAATGTCATGTTTACAGAAAGAAATATCATGTTTTCTCAGGTTTCTGAAGCTTTCTTCCTAGAAAACTCGAATGTGTGGAGTATTTGACTCCAGGTGGAACTAATTAGCGTTTGCCAGCAGAAAACAAATGGGTCCTGCTAAAATGCATTCAAAACCTTAAAGTCCATAGAGAATGTCCAGAAAACACAAACACACACAGAGGCTGTAGCAAGATCTGGGATTGAGATAGCTAAAAATCACCAAATAGTTTTGTTTTCATCCAGGAGTATCTGGACAAATTGTTGTGGATTTCGGGTGAAATTTAACCAAAAAATCACCGTGAAAGTGGTTTTGGAGAAAAGCACAAACTTCCTGTTCGGCAAATGCATCCAATGTCATGTTTACAGAAAGAAATATCGTGTTTTCTCAGGTTTCTTAAGCTTTCTTCCTAGAAAACTCGAATGTGTGGAGGATTTGACTCCAGGTGGAACCAATTAACGTTTTGCAGCTAAAAACAAAACCTTACATGCTAAAATGCATTCAAACTTTCAAGTCCATAGAGAATATCCAGAAAACAAAAACACACACAGAGGCTGTAGCAAGATCTGGGATTGAGATAGCTAAAAATCACCAGATATCTTTGTTTTCATCCAGGAGTATCTAGACAATTTGTTGTAGTTTTGAAGTGAAATTTAACCAAAAAATCACCTTGAAAGTGGTTTTGGAGAAAAGCACAATCTTCCTGTTCAGCAAATGCATCCAATGTCAGGTTTACAAATACAAATGTTATGTTTTCTCAGGTTTCTGAAGCTTTCTTCCTAGAAAACTCGAATGTGTGGAGGATTTGACTCCAGGTGGAACCAATTAGCGTTTGGCAGCTAAAAACAAAGCCTTACATGCTAAAATGCATTCAAAACCGTAAAGTCCATAGAGAATGTACAGAAAACACAAACACACAGAGGCTGTAGCAAGATCTGGGATTGAGATAGCTACAAATCACCAGATAGTTTTGTTTTTATCCAGGAGTATCTGGAGAAATTGTTGTAGTTTTGAAGTGAAATGTAACCAAAAATCACCGTGAAAGTGGTTTTGAGAATAGCACAATCTTCCTGTTCCGCAAATGCATTCAATGTCAGGTTTACAAATACAAATGTTATGTTTTCTCAGGTTTCTGAAGCTTTCTTCCTAGAAAACTCGAATGTGTGGAGGATTTGACTCCAGCTGGAACCAATTAGCGTTTGCCAGCTAAAAACAAAACCTTACATGCTAAAATGCATTCAAAACTGTAAAGTCCATAGAGACTGTCCAGAAAACACAAACACACATAGAGGCTGTAGCAAGATCTGGGATTGAGATAGCCACAACACACCAGATAGTTTTGTTTTCATCCAGGAGTTTCTGGACAAATTGTTGTAGTTTTGAAGTGAAATTAATCAAAAAATCACCGTGAACGTGGTTTTGGAGAAAAGCACAATCTTCCTGTTCGGCAAATGCATCCAATGTCATGTTTACAGAAAGAAATATCATGTTTTCTCAGGTTTCTGGAGCTTTCTTCCTAAGAAACTCGAATGTGTGCAGGATTTGACTCCAGGTGGAACCAATTAGCGTTTGGCAGCTAAAAACAAAAACTTACATGCTAAAATGCATTCAAAACCGTAAAGTCCATAGAGAATGTCCAGAAAAGACAAACACACACAGAGGCTGTAGCAAGATCTGGGATTGAGATAGCCACAACACACCAGATAGTTTTGTTTTCATCCAGGAGTATCTGGACAAATTGTTGTAGTTTTGAAGTGAAATGTAACCAAAAAAATCACCGTGAAAGTGGTTTTGGAGAAAAGCACAATCTTCCAGTTCGGCATGTGCATCCAAAATCACGTTTACAGTAAGAAATATCATGTTTTCTCAGGTTTCTGAAGCTTTCTTCCTTGAAAATTCGAATGTGTGAAGGATTTGACTCCAGGTGGAACCAATTAGCGTTTGGCAGCTAAAAACAAAAACTTACATGCTAAAATGCATTCAAAACTGTAAAGTCCATAGAGAATATCCAGAAAACACAAACACACAGAGAAGCTGTAGCAAGATCTGGGATTGAGATAGCTAAAAATCACCACATAGTTTTGTTTTCATCCAGGAGTATCTGGACAAATTGTTGTAATTTTGAAGTGAAATTTAACCAAAAAATCACTGTGAAAGGGGTTTATGGTGAAAAGCACAATCTTCCTGTTCGGCAAACGCATCCATTGTCATGTTTACCGAAAGAAATATCATGTTTTCTCAGGTTTCTGAAGCTTTCTTCCTAGAAAACTCGAATGTGTGGAGGATTTCACTCCAGGTGGAACCAATTAGCGTTTGCCAGCTAAAAACAAAAACTTCCATGCTAAAATGCATTCAAAACTGTAAATTTCATAGAGAATTTCCAGAAAACACAAACAAACACAGAGGCTGTAGCAAGATCTGGGATTGAGATAGCTACAAATCACCACATAATTTTGTTTTCATCCAGGAGTATCTGGACAAATTGTTGTAGTTTTGAAGTGAAATTTAACCAAAAAACTCCGGGAAAGTGGTTTTGGAGAAAAGCACCATCTTCCTGTTCGGCAAATGCATCCAATGTCATGTTTACAGAAAGAAATATCATGTTTTCTCAGGTTTCTGAAGCTTTCTTCCTAGAAAACTAGAATGTGTGGAGGATTTGACTCTAGGTGGAACCAATTAGCGTTTGCCAGCTAAAAACAAAAACTTTCATGCTAAAATGCATTCAAAACCATAAAGTCCATAGAGAATGTCCAGAAAACACAAACACACACAGAGGCTCTAGCAAGATCTGGGATTGAGAAAGCTAAAAATCACTAGATAGTTTTGTTTTCATCCAGGAGTATCTGGACAAATTGTTGTAGTTTTGAAGTGAAATTTAACCAAAAAATCACAGTGAACGAGGTTTTGAAGAAAAGCACAATCCTCCTGTTCAGCAAATGCATCCATTGTCATGTTTAAAGAAAGAAATATCATGTTTTCTCAGGTTTCTGAAGCTTTCTTCCTAGAAAACTCGAATGTGTGGAGTATTTGACTCCAGGTGGAACCAATTAGCGTTTGCCAGCTGAAAACAAAACCTTACATGCTAAAATGCATTCAAAACCGTAAGTCCATAGAGAATGTCCAGAAAACACAAACAAACACGGAGGCTGTATCAAGATCTGGGATTGAGATAGCCACAACACACCAGATAATTTTGTTTTCATCCAGGAGTATCTGGACAAATTGTTGTGGTTTTGAAGTAAAATTTAACCAAAAAAAAAAAAACCGTGAAAGTGGTTTTGGAGAAAAGCAGAATCTTCTTTAACAGTAAATGCATCCAATGTCATGTTTACAGAAAGAAATATCATGCTTTCTAGGGTTTCTGAAGCTTTCTTCCTAGAAAACTCGAATGTGTGGAGTATTTGACTCCAGGTGGAACCAATTAGCGTTTGCCAGCTAAAAACAAAAACTTACATGCTAAAATGCATTCAAAACCATAAAGTCCATAGAGAATGTCCAGAAAACACAAACACACACAGAGGCTGTAGCAAGATCTTGGATTGAGATAGCGACAACACACCAGATAGTTTTGTTTTCATCCAGGAGTATCTGGACAAATTGTTGTAGTTTTGAAGTGAAATTTAACGAAAAAATCACAGTGAAAGTGGTTTTGGAGAAAAGCACAATCTTCCTGTTTGGCAAATGCATCCATTCTCATGTTTACAAATACAAATGTCATGTTTTCTCAGGTTTCTGAAGCTTTCTTCCTAGAAAACTCGAATGTGTGGAGGATTTGACTCCAGGTGGAACCAATTAGCGTTTGCCAGCTAAAAACAAAAACTTCCATGCTAAAATGCATTCAAAACGTAATCTTCATAGAGAATGTCAGGAAAACACAAACAAACACAGAGGCTGTAGCAAGATCTGGGATTGAGGTAGCTAAAAATTACCACATAATTTTGTTTTCATCCAGGAGTAGCTGGACAAATTGTTGTAGTTTTGAAGTGAAATTTAACCAAAAAACACCGGGAAAGTGGTTTTGGAGAAAAGCACAATCTTCCTGTTCGGCAAATGCATCCAATGTCATGTTTACAAATACAAATGTCATGTTTTCTCAGGTTTCTGGAGCTTTCTTCCTAGAAAACTCGAATGTGTGGAGGATTTGACTCCAGGTGCAACCAATTAGCGTTTGCCAGCTAAAAACAAAAACTTACATGCTAAAATGCATTCAAAACCATAAAGTCCATAGAGAATGTCCAGAAAACACAAACTCACACACAGGCTGTAGCAAGATCTTGGATTGAGATATCGACAACACATCAGATAGCTTTGTTTTCATCCAGGAGTATCTGGACAAATTGTTGTAGATTTGAAGTGAAATTTAACCAAAAAATCACAGTGAAAGTGGTTTTGGAGAAAAGCACAATCTTCCTGTTCGGCAAACGCATCCATTGTCATGTTTACCGAAAGAAATATCATGTTTTCTCAGGTTTCTGAAGCTTTCTTCCTAGAAAACTCGAATGTGTGGAGGATTTGACTCCAGGTGGAACCAATTAGCGTTTGCCAGCTAAAAACAAAAACTTCCATGCTAAAATGCATTCAGAACCGTAAACTTCATAGAGAATGTCCAGAAAAAACAAACAAACACAGAGGCTGTAGCAAGATCTGGGATTGAGATAACTAAAAATCACCACAATTTTGTTTTCATCCAGGAATATCTGGACAATTTGTTGTAGTTTTGAAGTGAAATTTAACCAAAAAACACCGGGAAAGGGGTTTTGGAGAAAAGCACAATCTTCCTGTTCGGCAAATGCATCCAATGTCATGCTTCCAAATATAAATGTCATGTTTTCTCAGGTTTCTGAAGCTTTCTTCCTAGAAAACTCGAATGTGTGGAGTATTTGACTCCAGGTGGAACCAATTAGCGTTTGCCAGCTGAAAACAAAAACTTACATGCTAAAATGCATTCAAAACCGTAAAGTCCATAGAGAATGTCCAGAAAACACAAACAAACACGGATGCTGTACCAATATCTGGGATTGAGATAGACACAACACACCAGATAGTTTTGTTTTCATCCAGGAGTATCTGGACAAATTGTTGTAGTTTTGATGTGAAATTTAACCAAAAAATCACCGTGAACGTGGTTTTGGAGAAAAGCACAATCTTCCTGTTCGGCAAATGCATCCAATGTCATGTTTACAAATACAAATGTCATGTTTTCTCAGGTTTCTGAAGCTTTCTTCCTAGAAAACTCGAATGTGTGGAGGATTTGACTCCAGGTGGAACCAATTAGCGTTTGGCAGCTAAAAACAAAAACTTCCATGCTAAAATGCATTCAAAACTTTCAAGTCCATAGAGAATGTCCAGAAAACACAAACAAACACAGAGGCTGTAGCAAGATCTGGGATTGAGATAGCCACAACCCACCAGATAGTTTTGTTTTCATCCAGGAATATCTGGACAAATTCTTGCAGTTTTGAAGTAAAATTTAACCAAAAAATCACCGTGAAAGTGGTTTTGGAGAAAAGCACAATCTTCCTTTACAGCAAATGCATCCAATGTCATGTTTACAGAAAGAAATATCATGCTTTCTAGGGTTTCTGAAGCTTTCTTCCTAGAAAACTCGAATGTGTGGAGTATTTGACTCCAGGTGGAACCAATTAGCGTTTTCGAGCTAAAAACAAAACTTACATGCTAAAATGCATTCAAAACCATAAAGTCCATAGAGAATGTCCAGAAAACACAAACACACACAGAGGCTGTAGCAAGGTCTTGGATTGAGATAGCGACAACACACCAGATAGTTTTGTTTTCATCCGGGAGTATCTGGACAAATTGTTGTAGTTTTGAAGTGAAATTTAACGAAAAAATCACAGTAAAAGTGGTTTTGGAGAAAAGCACAATCTTCCTGTTCGGCAAATGCATTCATTCTCATGTTTACAAATACAAATGTCATGTTTTCTCAGGTTTCTGAAGCTTTCTTCCTAGAAAACTCGAATGTGTGGAGGATTTGACTCCAGGTGGAACCAATTAGCGTTTGCCAGCTAAAAACAAAAACTTCCATGCTAAAATGCATTCAAAACGTAATCTTCATAGAGAATGTCCAGAAAACACAAACAAACACAGAGGCTGTAGCAAGATCTGGGATTGAGATAGCTAAAAATTACCACATAATTTTGTTTTCATCCAGGAGTAGCTGGACAAATTGTTGTAGTTTTGAAGTGAAATTTAACCAAAAAACACCGGGAAAGTGGTTTTGGAGAAAAGCACAATCTTCCTGTTCGGCAAATGCATCCAATGTCATGTTTACAAATATAAATGTCATGTTTTCTCAGGTTTCTGAAGCTTTCTTCCTAGAAAACTCGAATGTGTGGAGGATTTGACTCCAGGTGGAACCAATTAGCGTTTGCCAGCTAAAAACAAAAACTTCCATGCTAAAATGCATTCAAAACTTTCAAGTCCATAGAGAATGTCCAGAAAACACAAACTCACACACAGGCTGTAGCAAGATCTTGGATTGAGATAGCGACAACACATCAGATAGCTTTGTTTTCATCCAGGAGTATCTGGACAAATTGTTGTAGTTTTGAAGTGAAATTTAACCAAAAAATCACCGTGAAAGTGGTTTTGGAGAAAAGCACAATCTTCCTGTTCGGCAAACGCATCCATTGTCATGTTTACCGAAAGAAATATCATGTTTTCTCAGGTTTCTGAAGCTTTCTTCCTAGAAAACTCGAATGTGTGGAGGATTTCACTCCAGGTGGAACCAATTAGCGTTTGCCAGCTAAAAACAAAACCTTACATGCTAAAATGCATTCAAAACCATCCAGTCCATAGAGAATGTCCAGCAAACACAAACAAACACAGAGGCTGTAGCAAGATCTGGGATTGAGATAGCCACAACACACCAGATAGTTTTGTTTTCATCCAGGAGTATCAGGACAAATTGTTGTACTTTGAAGAGAAATTTAACCAAAAAATCACCGTTAAAGTGGTTTTGGGGAAAAGCACAATCTTCCTGTTCGGCAAATGCATCCAATGTCATGTTTACAGAAAGAAATATCATGTTTTCTCAGGTTTCTGAAGCTCTCTTCCTAGAAAACTCGAATGTGTGGAGGATTTGACTCCAGGTGGAACCAATTAGCGTTTGGCAGCTAAAAAGAAAACCTTACATGCTAAATGCATTCAAAACCATCAAGTCCATAGAGAATGTCCAGAAAACACAAACAAACACAGAGGCTGTAGCAAGATCTGGGATTGAGATAGCTAAAAATCACCAGATATCTTTGTTTTCCTCCAGGAGTATCTAGACAAATTTTTGTAGTTTTGAAGTGAAATTTAACCAAAAAATCACCGTTAAAGTGGTTTTGGGGAAAAGCACAATCTTCCTGTTCGGCAAATGCATCCAATGTCATGTTTACAGAAAGAAATATCATGTTTTCTCAGGTTTCTGAAGCTCTCTTCCTAGAAAACTCGAATGTGTGGAGGATTTGACTCCAGGTGGAACCAATTAGCGTTTGGAAGCTAAAAACAAAACGGGTCCTGCTAAAATGCATTCAAAACCGTAAAGTCCATAGAGAATGTCCAGAAAACACAAACACACACAGAGGTTGTAGCAAGATCTGGGATTGAGATAGCCACAACACACCAGATAGTTTTGTTTTCATCCAGGAGTATCTGGACAAATTGTTGTAGATTTGAAGTGAAATTTAACCAAAAAATCACCGTGAAAGTGGTTTTGGAGAAAAGCACAATGTTCCTGTTCGGCAAATGCATCCAATGTCATGTTTACAGAAAGAAATATCAGGTTTTCTCAGGCTTCTGAAGCTTTCTTCATAGAAAACTCGAATGTGTGGAGGATTTGACTCCAGGTGGAACCAATTAGCGTTTGGCAGCTGAAAACAAAAACTTATATGCTAAAATGCATTCAAAACCATAAAGTCCATACAGAATGTCCAGAAAACACAAACACACACAGAGGCTGTAGCAAGATCTGGGATTGAGATAGCCACAACACACCAGATAGTTTTGTTTTCATCCAGGAGTATCTGGACAAATTGTTGTACTTTGAAGAGAAATTTAACCAAAAAATCACCGTTAAAGTGGTTTTGGAGAAAAGCACAATCTTCCTGTTCGGCAAATGCATCCAATGTCATGTTTACAGAAAGAAATATCATGTTTTCACAGGTTTCTGAAGCTTTCTTCCTAGAAAACTCGAATGTGTGGAGGATTTGACTCCAGCTGGAACCAATTAGCGTTTGCCAGCTAAAAACAAAACCTTACATGCTAAAATGCATTCAAAACCGTAAAGTCCATAGAGATTGTCCAGAAAACAGAAACAAACACAGAGGCTGTAGCAATATCTGGGATTGAGATAGCCACAACACACCAGATAGTTTTGTTTTCATCCAGGAGTATCACGACAAATTGTTGTACTTTGAAGAGAAATTTAACCAAAAAATCACCGTTAAAGTGGTTTTGGAGAAAAGCACAATCTTCCTGTTCGCAAATTCATCCAATGTTATGTTTACAGAAAGAAATATCATGTTTTCTCAGGTTTCTGAAGCTCTCTTCCTAGAAAACTCGAATGTGTGGAGGATTTGACTCCAGGTGGAACCAATTAGCGTTTGGCAGCAGAAAACAAAAACTTACATGCTGAAATGCATTCAAAACTTTCAAGTCCATAGAGAATGTCCAGAAAACACAAACAAACACAGAGACTGTAGCAAGATCTGGGATTGAGGTAGCTAAAAATCACCAGATATCTTTGTTTTCATCCAGGAGTATCTGGACAAATTGTTGTAGTTTTGATGTGAAATTTAACCAAAAAATCACCGTGAAAGTGGTTTTGGTGAAAAGCACAATCTTCCTGTTCGGCAAATGCATCCAATGTCATGTTAACAGAAAGAAATATCATGTTTTCTCAGGTTTCTGAAGCTTTCTTCCTAGAAAACTCGAATGTGTGGAGGATTTGACTCCAGGTGGAACCAATTAGCGTTTGCAGCTGAAAACAAATCTTACATAATAAAAAGCATTCACAACCGTAAAGTCCATAGAGAATGTCCAGAAAACACAAACACACACAGAGGCTGTAGCAAGATCTGGGATTGAGATAGCCACAACACACCAGATAGTTTTGTTTTCATCCAGGAGTATCTGGACAAATTGTTGTGGATTTCGGGTGAAATTGAACCAAAAATCACCGTGAAAGTGGTTTTGGTGAAAAGCACAATCTTCCTGTTCGGCAAATGCATCCAATGTCATGTTTACAGAAAGAAATATCATGTTCTCTCAGGTTTCTGAAGCTTTCTTCCTAGAAAACTCGAATGTGTGGAGGATTTGACTCCAGGTGGAACCAATTAGCCTTTGCCAGCTAAAAACAAAAACTTACATGCTAAAATGCATTCAAAACCGTAAAGTCCATAGAGAATGTCCAGAAAACACAAACACACACAGAGGCTGTAGCAAGATCTGGGATTGAGATAGCCACAACACACCAGATAGTTTTGTTTTCATCCAGGAGTATCTGGACAAATTGTTGTAGATTTGAAGTGAAATTTAACCAAAAAATCACCGTGAAAGTGGTTTTGGAGAAAAGCACAATGTTCCTGTTCGGCAAATGCATCCAATGTCATGTTTACAGAAAGAAATATCAGGTTTTCTCAGGCTTCTGAAGCTTTCTTCATAGAAAACTCGAATGTGTGGAGTATTTGACTCCAGGTGGAACCAATTAGCGTTTGGCAGCTGAAAACAAAAACTTATATGCTAAAATGCATTCAAAACCATAAAGTCCATACAGAATGTCCAGAAAACACAAACACACACAGAGGCTGTAGCAAGATCTGGGATTGAGATAGCCACAACACACCAGATAGTTTTGTTTTCATCCAGGAGTATCTGGACAAATTGTTGTAGATTTGAAGTGAAATTTAACCAAAAAATCACCGTGAAAGTGGTTTTGGAGAAAAGCATAATGTTCGTGTTCGGCAAATGCATCCAATGTCATGTTTACAAATACAAAAGTCATGTTTCCTCAGGTTTCTGAAGGTTTCTTCCTAGAAAACTCGAATGTTTGGAGGATTTGACTCCAGGTGGAACCAATTAGCGTTTGCCAGCTAAAAACAAAACCTTGCATGCTAAAATGCATTCAAAACCATCAAGTCCATAGAGAATGTCCAGAAAACAGAAACAAACACAGAGGCTGTAGCAAGATCTGGGATTGAGATAGCCACAACACACCAGATAGTTCTGTTTTCATCCAGGAGTATCAGGACAAATTGTTGTACTTTGAAGAGAAATTTAACCAAAAAATCACCGTTAAAGTGGTTTTGGAGAAAAGCACAATCTTCCTGTTCGGCAAATGCATCCAATGTCATGTTTACAGAAAGAAATATCATGTTTTCACAGGTTTCTGAAGCTTTCTTCCTAGAAAACTCGAATGTGTGGAGGATTTGACTCCAGCTGGAACCAATTAGCGTTTGCCAGCTAAAAACAAAACCTTACATGCTAAAATGCATTCAAAACCGTAAAGTCCATAGAGATTGTCCAGAAAACAGAAACAAACACAGAGGCTGTAGCAATATCTGGGATTGAGATAGCCACAACACACCAGATAGTTTTGTTTTCATCCAGGAGTATCACGACAAATTGTTGTACTTTGAAGAGAAATTTAACCAAAAAATCACCGTTAAAGTGGTTTTGGAGAAAAGCACAATCTTCCTGTTCGCAAATTCATCCAATGTTATGTTTACAGAAAGAAATATCATGTTTTCTCAGGTTTCTGAAGCTCTCTTCCTAGAAAACTCGAATGTGTGGAGTGTTTGACTCCAGGTGGAACCAATTAGCGTTTGGCAGCAGAAAACAAAAACTTACATGCTGAAATGCATTCAAAACTTTCAAGTCCATAGAGAATGTCCAGAAAACACAAACAAACACAGAGACTGTAGCAAGATCTGGGATTGAGGTAGCTAAAAATCACCAGATATCTTTGTTTTCATCCAGGAGTATCTGGACAAATTGTTGTAGTTTTGATGTGAAATTTAACCAAAAAATCACCGTGAAAGTGGTTTTGGTGAAAAGCACAATCTTCCTGTTCGGCAAATGCATCCAATGTCATGTTAACAGAAAGAAATATCATGTTTTCTCAGGTTTCTGAAGCTTTCTTCCTAGAAAACTCGAATGTGTGGAGGATTTGACTCCAGGTGGAACCAATTAGCGTTTGCAGCTGAAAACAAATCTTACATAATAAAAAGCATTCAAAACCGTAAAGTCCATAGAGAATGTCCAGAAAACACAAACACACACAGAGGCTGTAGCAAGATCTGGGATTGAGATAGCCACAACACACCAGATAGTTTTGTTTTCATCCAGGAGTATCTGGACAAATTGTTGTGGATTTCGGGTGAAATTGAACCAAAAATCACCGTGAAAGTGGTTTTGGTGAAAAGCACAATCTTCCTGTTCGGCAAATGCATCCAATGTCATGTTTACAGAAAGAAATATCATGTTCTCTCAGGTTTCTGAAGCTTTCTTCCTAGAAAACTCGAATGTGTGGAGGATTTGACTCCAGGTGGAACCAATTAGCCTTTGCCAGCTAAAAACAAAAACTTACATGCTAAAATGCATTCAAAACCGTAAAGTCCATAGAGAATGTCCAGAAAACACAAACACACACAGAGGCTGTAGCAAGATCTGGGATTGAGATAGCCACAACACACCAGATAGTTTTGTTTTCATCCAGGAGTATCTGGACAAATTGTTGTAGATTTGAAGTGAAATTTAACCAAAAAGTCACCGTGAAAGTGGTTTTGGAGAAAAGCATAATGTTCCTGTTCGGCAAATGCATCCAATGTCATGTTTACAAATACAAAAGTCATGTTTTCTCAGGTTTCTGAAGCTTTCTTCCTAGAAAACTCGAATGTGTGGAGGATTTGACTCCAGGTGGAACCAATTAGCGTTTGGCAGCTAAAAAGAAAACCTTACATGCTAAATGCATTCAAAACCATCAAGTCCATAGAGAATGTCCAGAAAACACAAAAAAACACAGAGGCTGTAGCAAGATCTGGGATTGAGATAGCTAAAAATCACCAGATATCTTTGTTTTCCTCCAGGAGTATCTAGACAAATTTTTGTAGTTTTGAAGTGAAATTTAACCAAAAAATCACCTTGAAAGTTATTTTGGAGAAAAGCACAATCTTCCTGTTCGGCAAATGCATCCAATGTCATGTTTACAGAAAGAAATATCATGTTTTCTCAGGTTTCTGAAGATTTCTTCCTAGAAAACTCGAATGTGTGGATTATTTGACTCCAGGTGAAACCAATTAGCGTTTGGAAGCTAAAAACAAAACGGGTCCTGCTAAAATGCATTCAAAACCGTAAAGTCCATAGAGAATGTCCAGAAAACACAAACACACACAGAGGCTGTAGCAAGATCTGGGATTGAGATAGCCACAACACACCAGATAGTTTTGTTTTCATCCAGGAGTATCTGGACAAATTGTTGTAAATTTGAAGTGAAATTTAACCAAAAAATCACCGTGAAAGTGGTTTTGGAGAAAAGCACAATCTTCCTGTTCGGCAAATGCATCCAATGTCATGTTTGCAAGTACAATATCATGTTTTCTCAGGTTTCTGAAGCTTTCTTCCTAGAAAACTCGAATGTGTGGAGGATTTGACTCCAGGTGGAACCAATTAGCGTTTGCCAGCAGAAAACAAAAAGAGTCCTGCTAAAATGCATTCAAAACTGTAAAGTCCATAGAGAATGTCCAGAAAACACAAGCGCACACAGAGGCTGTAGCAAGATCTGGGATTGATATAGCTAAAAATCACCAAATATCTTTGTTTTCATCCAGGAGTATCTGGAAAATTGTTTTAGTTTTGAAGTGAAATTTAACCCAAAAATCGCCGTGAAAGTGGTTTTGGAGAAAAGCACAATCTTCCTGTTCGGCAAAGGCATGCAATGTCATGTTTACAGAAAGAAATATCATGTTTTCTCAGGTTTCTGAAGCTTTCTTCCTAGACAACTCGAATGTGTGGAGTGTTTGACTCCAGGTGGAACCAATTAGCGTTTGGCAGCAGAAAACAAAAAGGGTCCTGCTAAAATGCATTCAAAACCATAAAGTCCATAGAGAATGTCCAGAAAACACAAACACACACAGAGGCTGTAGCAAGATCTGGGATTGAGATAGCCACAACCCACCAGATAGTTTTGTTTTCATCCAGGAGTATCTGGACAAATTGTTGTGGATTTCGGGTGAAATTGAACCAAAAATCACATTGAAAGTGGTTTTGGAGAAAAGCACAATCTTCCTGTTCGGCAAATGCATCCAATGTCATGTTTACAAATACAAATATCATGTTTTCTCAGGTTTCTGAAGCTTTCTTCCTAGAAAACTCGAATGTGTGGAGTATTTGACTCCAGGTGGAACCAATTAGCGTTTGGAAGCTAAAAACAAAAACTTACATGCTAAAATGCATTCAAAACCGTAAAGTCCATAGAGAATGTCCAGAAAATACAAACACACACAGAGGCTGCAGCAAGATCTTGGATTGAGATAGCCTCAACACACCAGATAGTTTTGTTTTCATCCAGGAATATCTGGACAAATTGTTGTAGTTTTGAAGTGAAATTTAACCAAAAAATCCACGTGAAAGTGGTTTTGGAGAAAAGCACAATCGTCCTGTTCGGCAAATGCATCCAATGTCATGTTTACAAATACAAAAGTCATGTTTTCTGAGGTTTCTGAAGCTTTCTTCCTAGAAAACTCAAATGTGTGGCGGATTTGACTCCAGGTGGAACCAATTAAATTTTGCCAGCTGAAAACAAAAACTTACATGCTAAAGTGCATTCAAAACCTTAAAGTCCATAGAGAATGTCTAGAAAACACAAACACAGAGGCTGTAGCAAGATCTGTGATTGAGGTAGGTACAACACACCAGATAGTTTTGTTTTCATCCAGTATATCTGGACAAAATGTTGTGGATTTCGGGTGAAATTTAACCAATAATCAACGTGAAAGTGGATTTGGAGAAAAGCACAATCTTCCTGTTCGGCAAATGCATCCAATGTCATGTTTAGAAATACAAATATCATGTTTTCTAAGGTTTCTGAAGCTTTCTTCCTGGAAAACTCGAATGTGTGGAGGATTTGACTCCAGGTGGAACCAATTAGCGTTTGCCAGCAGAAAACAAAAAGGGTCCTGCTAAAATGCATTCAAAACCTTAATGTCCATAGAGAATGTCCAGAAAACACAAACACACACAGAGGCTGTAGGAAGATCTGGGATTGAGATAGCTAAAAATCACCAGATAGTTTTGTTTTCATCCAGGAGTATCTGGACAAATTGTTTTAGTTTTGAAGTGAAATTTAACCAAAAATCACCGTGAAAGTGGTTTTGGAGAAAAGCACAATCTTCCTGTTCGCAAATGCATCCAATGTCAGGTTTAGAAATACAAATATCATGTTTTCTCAGGTTTCTGAAGCTTTCTTCCTAGAAAACTCGAATGTGTGGAGTATTTGACTCCAGGTGGAACCAATTAGCGTTTGGCAGCTAAAAACAAAAACTTACATGCTAAAATGCATTCAAAACCATAAAGTCCATACAGAATGTCCAGAAAACACAAACAAACACAGAGGCTGTAGCAAGATCTGGGACTGAGATAGCCACAACCCACCAGATAGTTTTGTTTTCATCCAGGAGTATCAGGACAAATTGTTGTACTTTGAAGAGAAATTTAACCAAAAAATCACCGTTAAAGTGGTTTTGGGGAAAAGCACAATCTTCCTGTTCGGCAAATGCATCCAATGTCATGTTTACAAATACAAAAGTCATGTTTTCTCAGGTTTCTGAAGCTTTCTTCCTAGAAAACTCGAATGTTTGGAGGATTTGACTCCAGGTGGAACCAATTAGCGTTTGCCAGCTAAAAACAAAAACTTACATGCTAAAATACATTCAACACTGTAAAGTCCATAGAGAATGTCCAGAAAACACAAACACACACAGAGGCTGTAGCAAGATCTGGAATTGAGATAGCTAAAAATCACCAGATAGTTTTGTTTTCATCTAGGAGTATCTGGACAAATTCTTGTGCATTTCGGGTGAAATTTAACCAAAAAATCACGGTGAAAGTGGTTTTGGGGAAAAGCACAATCTTCCTGTTCGGCAAGTGCATCCAATGTCTTGTTTACAGAAAGAAATATCATGTTTTCTCAGGTTTCTGAAACTTTCTTCCTAGAAAACTCGAATTTGTAGAGGATTTGACTCCAGGTGCAACCAATTAGCGTTTGGCAGCTAAAAACAAAAACTTACATGCTAAAATGCATTCAAAACCATAAAGTCCATAGAGAATGTCCTGAAAACACAAACACAGAGGCTGTAGCGAAATATGGGATTGAGATAGCCACAACACACCAGATAGTTTTGTTTTCATCCAGTAGTATCTGGAAAAATTGTTGTACTTTCAAGTGAAATTTAACCAAAAAATCACATTGAAAGTGGTTTTGGAGAATAGCACAATATTCCTGTTCAGCAAATGCATCCAATGTCATGTTGACAAATACAAAAGTCATGTTTTCTCAGGTTTCTGAAGCTTTCTTCCTAGAAAACTCGAATGTGTGGAGGATTTGACTCCAGGTGGAACCAATTAGCGTTTGGCAGCTAAAAACAAAACCTTACATGCTAAAATGCATTCAAAACCATAAAGTCCATAGAGATTGTCCAGAAAACAGAAACAAACACAGAGGCTGTAGCAAGATCTGTGATTGAGGTAGCTACAACACACCAGATAGTGTTGTTTTCATCCAGTATATCTGGACAAATTGTTGTGGATTTCGGGTGAAATTTAACCAAAAATCAACGTGAAAGTGGATTTGGAGAAAAGCACAATCTTCCTGTTCGGCAAATGCATCCAATGTCATGTTTACAAATACAAATATCATGTTTTCTCAGGTTTATGAAGCTTTCTTGCCAGAAAACTCGAATGTGTGGAGGATTTGACTCCAGGTGGAACCAATTAGCATTTGCCAGCAGAAAACAAAAAGGGTCCTGCTAAAATGCATTCAAAACCTTAATGTCCATAGAGAATGTCCAGAAAACAAAAACACACACAGAGGCTGTAGCAAGATCTGGGATTGATATAGCTAAAAATCACCAGATATCTTTGTTTTCATCCAGGAGTATCTGGACAAATTGTTTTAGTTTTGAAGTGAAATTTAACCAAAAAATCACCGTGAAAGTGGTTTTGGAGAAAAGCACAATCTTCCTGTTCGCAAATGCATCCAATGTCATGTTTGCAAGTACAATATCATGTTTTCTCAGGTTTCTGAAGCTTTCTTCCTAGAAAACTCGAATGTGTGGAGGATTTGACTCCAGGTGGAACCAATTAGCGTTTGCCAGCAGAAAACAAAAAGAGTCCTGCTAAAATGCATTCAAAACTATAAGGTCCATAGAGAATGTCCAGAAAACACAAGCGCACACAGAGGCTGTAGCAAGATCTGGGATTGATATAGCTAAAAATCACCAAATATCTTTGTTTTCATCCAGGAGTATCTGGACAAATTGTTTTAGTTTTGAAGTGAAATTTAACCCAAAAATCACCGTGAAAGTGGTTTTGGAGAAAAGCACAATCTTCCTGTTCGGCAAAGGCATGCAATGTCATGTTTACAGAAAGAAATATCATGTTTTCTCAGGTTTCTGAAGCTTTCTTCCTAGACAACTCGAATGTGTGGAGTGTTTGACTCCAGGTGGAACCAATTAGCGTTTGGCAGCAGAAAACAAAAAGGGTCCTGCTAAAATGCATTCAAAACCATAAAGTCCATAGAGAATGTCCAGAAAACACAAACACACACAGAGGCTGTAGCAAGATCTGGGATTGAGATAGCCACAACCCACCAGATAGTTTTGTTTTCATCCAGGAGTATCTGGACAAATTGTTGTGGATTTCGGGTGAAATTTAACCAAAAATCACATTGAAAGTGGTTTTGGAGAAAAGCACAATCTTCCTGTTCAGCAAATGCATCCAATGTCATGTTTACAGAAAGAAATATCATGTTTTCTCAGGTTTCTGAAGCTTTCTTCCTAGAAAACTCGAATGTGTGGAGGATTTGACTCCAGGTGGAACCAATTAGCGTTTGGAAGCTAAAAACAAAAAGGGTCCTGCTAAAATGCATTCAAAACCGTAAAGTCCATAGAGAATGTCCAGAAAATACAAACACACACAGAGGCTGCAGCAAGATCTTGGATTGAGATAGCCTCAACACACCAGATAGTTTTGTTTTCATCCAGGAATATCTGGACAAATTGTTGTAGTTTTGAAGTGAAATTTAACCAAAAAATCACCGTGAAAGTGGTTTTGGAGAAAAGCACAATCTTCCTGTTCGGCAAATGCATCCAATGTCATGTTTACAAATACAAAAGTCATGTTTTCTGAGGTTTCTGAAGCTTTCTTCCTAGAAAACTCAAATGTGTGGCGGATTTGACTCCAGGTGGAACCAATTAAATTTTGCCAGCTGAAAACAAAAACTTACATGCTAAAGTGCATTCAAAACCTTAAAGTCCATAGAGAATGTCTAGAAAACACAAACACAGAGGCTGTAGCAAGATCTGTGATTGAGGTAGCTACAACACACCAGATAGTTTTGTTTTCATCCAGTATATCTGGACAAAATGTTGTGGATTTCGGGTGAAATTTAACCAATAATCAACGTGAAAGTGGATTTGGAGAAAAGCACAATCTTCCTGTTCGGCAAATGCATCCAATGTCATGTTTAGAAATACAAATATCATGTTTTCTAAGGTTTCTGAAGCTTTCTTCCTGGAAAACTCGAATGTGTGGAGGATTTGACTCCAGGTGGAACCAATTAGCGTTTGCCAGCAGAAAACAAAAAGGGTCCTGCTAAAATGCATTCAAAACCTTAATGTCCATAGAGAATGTCCAGAAAACACAAACACACACAGAGGCTGTAGCAAGATCTGGGATTGAGATAGCTAAAAATCACAAGATATCTTTGTTTTCATCCAGGAGTATCTGGACAAATTGTTTTAGTTTTGAAGTGAAATTTAACCAAAAATCACTGTGAAAGTGGTTTTGGAGAAAAGCACAATCTTCCTGTTCGCAAATGCATCCAATGTCAGGTTTAGAAATACAAATATCATGTTTTCTCAGGTTTCTGAAGCTTTCTTCCTAGAAAACTCGAATGTGTGGAGTATTTGACTCCAGGTGGAACCAATTAGCGTTTGGCAGCTAAAAACAAAAACTTACATGCTAAAATGCATTCAAAACCATAAAGTCCATACAGAATGTCCAGAAAACACAAACAAACACAGAGGCTGTAGCAAGATCTGGGACTGAGATAGCCACAACACACCAAATAGTTTTGTTTTCATCCAGGAGTATCAGGACAAATTGTTGTACTTTGAAGAGAAATTTAACCAAAAAATCACCGTTAAAGTGGTTTTGGGGAAAAGCACAATCTTCCTGTTCGGCAAATGCATCCAATGTCATGTTTACAGAAAGAAATATCATGTTTTCTCAGTTTTCTGAAGCTTTTTTCCTAGAAAACTGGAATGTGTGGAGGATTTGACTCCAGGTGGAACCAATTAGCATTGGCAGCTAAAAACAAAAACTTACATGGTAAAGTGCATTCAAAACTGTAAAGCCCATAGAGAATGTCCAGAAAACGCAAACAAACACAGAGGCTGTAGAAAGATCTGGGATTGAGATAGCCACAACACACCAGATAGTTTTGTTTTCATCCAGGAGTATCTGGACAAATTGTTGTAGATTTGAAGTGAAATTTAACCAAAAAATCACATTGAAAGTGGTTTTGGAGAAAAGCACAATCTTCCTGTTCGGCAAATGCATCCAATGTCATGTTTACAAATACAAAAGTCATGTTTCCTCAGGTTTCTGAAGGTTTCTTCCTAGAAAACTCGAATGTGTGGAGGATTTGACTCCAGGTGGAACCAATTAGCGTTTGGCAGCTAAAAACAAAACCTTACATGCTAAAATGCATTCAAAACCATCAAGTCCATAGAGAATGTCCAGAAAACACAAACAAACACAGAGGCTGTAGCAAGATCTGGGATTGAGATAGCCACAACACACCAGATAGTTTTGTTTTCATCCAGGAGTATCTGGACAAATTGTTGTACTTTGAAGAGAAATTTAACCAAAAAATCACCGTGAAAGTGGTTTTGGGGAAAAGCACAATCTTCCTGTTCGGCAAATGCATCCAATGTCATGTTTACAGAAAGAAATATCATGTTTTCTCAGGTTTCTGAAGCTTTTTTCCTAGAAAACTCGAATGTGTGGAGGATTTGACTCCAGGTGGAACGAACTAGCGTTTGGCAGCTAAAAACAAAAACTTACATGCTAAAATGCATTCAAAACCGTAAAGTCCATAGAGAATGTCCAGAAAACATAAACAAACACAGAGGCTGTAGCAAGATCTGCGATTGAGATAGCCACAACACACCAGATAGTTTTGTTTTCATCCAGGAGTATCAGGAGAAATTGTTGTACTTTGAAGAGAAATTTAACCAAAAAATCACCGTGAATGTGGTTTTGCAGAAAAGCACAATCTTCCTGTTCGCAAATGCATCCAATGTCATGTTTACAGAAAGAAATATCATGTTTTTTCAGGTTTCTGAAGCTCTCTTCCTAGAAAACTCGAATGTGTGGAGGATTTGACTCCAGGTGGAACCAAAAAGCTTTTGCCAGCAGAAAACAAAAACTTACATGCTAAAATGCATTCAAAACTTTCAAGTCCATAGAGAATGTCCAGAAAACACAAACAAACACAGAGACTGTAGCAAGATCTGGGATTGAGGTAGCTAAAAATCACCAGATATCTTTGTTTTCATCCAGGAGTATCTGGACAAATTGTTGTAGTTTTGAATTAAAATTTAATCAAAAAATCACCGTGAAAGTGGTTTTGGAGAAAATCACAATCTTCCGGTTCGGAAAATGCATCCAATGTAATGTATACAAATACAAAAGTCATGTTTTCTCAGGTTTCTGAAGCTTTCTTCCTAGAAAACTCGAATGTTTGGAGGATTTGACTCCAGGTGGAACCAATTAGCATTTACCAGCTAAAAACAAAAACTTACACGCTAAAATACATTCAAAACTGTAAAGTCCATAGGGAATGTCCAGAAAACACAAACACACACAGAGGCTGTAGCAAGATCTGGGATTGAGATAGCTAAAAATCACCAGATAGTTTTGTTTTCATCTAGGAGTATCTGGACAAATTCTTGTGCATTTCGGGTGAAATTTAACCAAAAAATCACCGTGAAAGTGGTTTTGGAGAAAAGCACAATCTTCCTGTTCGGCAAGTGCATCTAATGTCATGTTTACAGAAAGAAATATCATGTTTTCTCAGGTTTCTGAAGCTTTCTTCCTAGAAAACTCGAATGTGTGGAGGATTTGACTCCAGGTGGAACCAATTAGCGTTTGGCAGCTAAAAACAAAAACTTACATGCTAAAATATATTCAGAACCATAAAGTCCATAGAGAATGTCCTGAAAACACAAACACAGAGGCTGTAGCGAAATATCGGATTGAGATAGCCACAACACACCAGATAGTTTTGTTTTCATCCAGGAGTATCTCGACAAATTGTTGTGGATTTCGGGTGAAATTTTACCAAAAATCACCGAGAAAGTGGATTTGGAGAAAAGCACAATCTTCCTGTTCGGCAAATGCATCCAATGTCACGTTTACAGAAAGAAATATCATGTTTTTTCAGGTTTCTTAAGCTTTCTTCCTAGAAAACTGGAATGTGTGGCGGATTTGACTCCAGGTGGAACCAATTAGCGTTTGTCAGCAGAAAACAAAACCTTACATGCTAAAATGCATTCAAAACCGTAAAGTCCATAGAGAATGTCCAGAAAACAGAAACACACCTCGAGGTTGTAGCAAGATCTGGGATTGAGATAGCCACAACACACCAGATAGTTTTGTTTTCATCCAGGAGTATCTGAACAAATTGTTGAAGTTTTGAAGTGAAATTTAACCAAAAAATCACAGTGAAAGTGGTTTTGGAGAAAACCAAAATCTTCCTGTTCGGCAAATGCATCCAATGTCATGTTTACAAATACAAATATCATGTTTTCTCAGGTTTCTGAAGCTTTCTTCCTAGAAAACTGGAATGTGTTGCGGAATTGAATCCTGGTGGAACCAATTAGCGTTTGCCAGCTAAAAACAAAAACTTACATGCTAAAATGCATTCAAAACCGTAAAGTCCATAGAGAATGTCCAGAAAACACAAACACACACAGAGGCTGTAGCAAGATCTGGGATTGAGATAGCCACAACACACCAGATAGTTTTGTTTTCATCCAGGAGTATCTGGACAAATTGTTGAAGTTTTGAAGTGAAATTTAACCAAAAAGTCACCGTGAAAGTGGTTTTGGAGAAAAGCACAATCTTCCTGTTCGGCAAATGCATCCAATGTCATGTTTACAAATACAAAAGTCATGTTTTCTCAGGTTTCTGAAGCTTTCTTCCTGGAAAACTCGAATGTGTGAAGGATTTTTCTCCAGGTGCAACCAATTAGCGTTTGGCAGCTAAAAACAAAACCTTACATGCTAAAATGTATTCAAAACTGTAAAGTCCATAGAGAATGTCCAGAAAACACAAACAAACACAGAGGCTGTAGCAAGATCTGGGATTGAGATAGCCACAACACACCAGATAGTTTTGTTTTCATCCAGGAGTATCTGGACAAATTGTTGAAGATTTGAAGTGAAATTTAACCAAAAAATCACCGTGAAAATGGTTTTGGAGAAAAGCACAATCTTCCTGTTCGGCAAATGCATCCAGTGTCATGTTTACAAATACAAAAGTCATGTTTTCTCAGGTTTCTGAAGCTTTCTTCCTAGAAAACTCGAATGTGTGGAGGATTTGACTCCAGGTGGAAGCAATTAGCGTTTGCCAACAGAAAACAAAACCTTACAAGCTAAAATGCATTCAAAACCATAAAGTCCATAGAGAATGTCCAGAAAACAGAAACAAACACAGAGGCTGTAGCAAGATCTGGGATTGAGATAGCTAAAAATCACCAGATAGTTTTGTTTTCATCCAGGAGTATCTGGAAAAATTGTTGTAGTTTTGAAGTGAAATTTAACAAAAAAAATCACCGTGAAAGTGGTTTTGGAGAAAAGCACAATCTTCCTGTTCGGCAAATGCATCCAATGTCATGTTTACAAATACAAAAGTCATGTTTTCTCAGGTTTCTGAAGCTTTCTTCCTAGAAAACTCGAATGTGTGGAGGATTTGACTCCAGGTGGAACCAATTAGCGTTTGCCAGCAGAAAACAAAAGCTTACAAGCTAAAATGCATTCAAAACCATAAAGTCCATAGAGAATGTCCAGAAAACGCAAACAAACACAGAGGGTGTAGCAAGATCTGGGATTGAGATAGCCGCAACACACCAGATAGTTTTGTTTTCATCCAGGAGTATCTGGAAAAATTGTTGTAGTTTTGAATTGAAATTTAACCAAAAAATCACCGTGAAAGTGGTTTTGGAGATAAGCACAATCTTCCTGTTCGGCAAATGCATCCAATGTCATGTTTACTGAAAGAAATATCATGTTTTCTCAAGGTTTCTGAAGCTTTCTTCCTAGAAAACTCGAATGTGTGGCGTATTAGAATCCAGGTGGAACCAATTAGCGTTTGCCAGCTGAAAACAAAACCTTACATGCTAAAATGCATTGAAAACCGTAAAGTCCATAGAGACTGTCCAGAAAACACAAACACAGAGGCTGTAGCAAGATCTGGGATTGAGATAGCTAAAAATCACCAGATATTTTGGTTTTCATCCAGGAGTATCTGGACAAATTGTTGTAGTTTTGAAGTGAAATTTAACCAAAAAATCACCGTGAAAGTGGATTTGGAGAAAAGCACAATCTTCCTGTTCGGCAAATGCATCCAATGTCATGTTTACAAATACAAATGTCATGTTTTCTCAGGTTTCTGAAGCTTTCTTCCTAGAAAACTCGAATGTGTGGAGGATTTGACTCCAGGTGGAACCAATTAGCGTTTGTCAGCAGAAAACAAAACCTTACATGCTAAAATGCATTCAAAACCGTAAAGTCCATAGAGAATGTCCAGAAAACAGAAACACACACAGAGGCTGTAGCAAGATCTGGGATTGAGATAGCCACAACACACCAGATAGTTTTGTTTTCATCCAGTAGTATCTGAACAAATTGTTGAAGTTTTGAAGTGAAATTTAACCAAAAAATCACAATGAAAGTGGTTTTGGAGAAAAGCAAAATCTTCCTGTTCGGCAAATGCATCCAATGTCATGTTTACAAATACAAAAGTCAAGTTTTCTCAGGTTTCTGAAGCTTTCTTCCTAGAAAACTCGAATGTGTGGAGGATTTGACTCCAGGTGGAACCAATTCGCGTTTGGCAGCTAAAAACAAAACCTTACATGCTAAAATGCATTCAAAACCGTAAAGTCCATAGAGAATGTCCAGAAAACACAAACACACACAGAGGCTGTAGCAAGATCTGGGATTGAGATAGCCACAACACACCAGATAGATTTGTTTTCGTCCAGGAGTATCTGGACAAATTGTTGAATTTTTGAAGTGAAATTTAACCAAAAAATCACCGTAAAAGTGCTTTTGGAGAAAAGCACAAGCTTCCTGTTCGGCAAATGCATCCAATGTCATGTTTACAAATACAAAAGTCATGTTTTCTCAGGTTTCTGAAGCTTTCTTCCTAGAAAACTCGAATGTGTGGAGGATTTGACTCCAGGTGGAACCAATTAGCGTTTGGCAGCTAAAAACAAAACCTTACATGCTAAAATGCATTCAAAATCGTAAAGTCCATAGAGAATGTCCAGAAAACAGAAACAAACACAGAGGCTGTAGCAAGGTCTGGGATTGAGATAGCCACAACACTCCAGATAGTTTTGTTTTCATCCAGAGTATCTGGACAAATTGTTGAAGTTTTGAAGTGAAATTTAACCAAAAAATCACCGTGAAAGTGGTTTTGGAGAAAAGCACAATCTTCCTGTTCGGCAAATGCATCCAATGTCATGTTTACAAATACAAAAGTCATGTTTTCTCAGGTTTCTGAAGCTTTCTTCCTAGAAAACTCGAATGTGTGGCGGATTTGACTCCAGGTGGAACCAATTAGCGTTTGGCCGCTAAAAACAAAAACTTACATGCTAAAGTGCATTCAAAACTGTAAAGTCCATAGAGAATGTCCAGAAAACACAAACAAACACAGAGGCTGTAGCAAGATCTGGGATTGAGATAGCCACAACACACCAGATAGTTTTGTTTTCATCCAGGAGTATCTAGACAAATTGTTGTAGTTTTGAAGTGAAATTTAACCAAAAAATCACCTTGAAAGTGGTTTTGGAGAAAAGCACAATCTTCCTGTTCGGCAAATGCATCCAATGTCATGTTTACAAATACAAAAGTCATGTTTTCTCAGGTTTCTGAAGCTTTCTTCCTAGAAAACTCGAATGTGTGGAGGATTTGACTCCAGGTGGAACCAATTAGCGTTTGCCAGCTAAAAACAAAAACTTACATGCTAAAGTGCATTCAAAACCGTAAAGTCCATAGAGAATGTGCAGAAAACGCAAACAAACACAGAGGGTGTAGCAAGATCTGGGATTGAGATAGCCACAACACACCAGATAGTTTTGTTTTCATCCAGGAGTATTGGACAAATTGTTGTGGATTTCGGGTGAAATTTAACCAAAAATCACCGTGAAAGTGCTTTTGGAGAAACACAATCTTCCTGTTTGGGAAATGTATCCAATGTCATGTTTACAAATACAAATATCATGTTTTCTCAGGTTTCTGAAGCTTTCTTCCTAGAAAACTCGAATGTGTGGAGGATTTGACTCCAGGTGGAACCAATTAGCGTTTGGCAGCTAAAAACAAAAACTTACATGCTAAAATGCATTCAAAACCTTAAAGTCCATAGAGAATGTCAAGAAAACACAAACAAACACAGAGGCTGTAGCAAGATCTGGGATTGAGATAGCTAAAAATCACCAGATAGTTTTGTTTTCATCCAGGAGTATCTGGTCAAATTGTTGAAGTTTTCAAGTGAAATTTAACCAAAAAATCACTGTGAAAGTGGTTTTGCAGAAAAGCACAATCTTAGTGTTTTGCAAATGCATCCAATGTCATGTTTACAAATACAAAAGTCATGTTTTCTCAGGTTTCTGAAGCTTTCTTCCTAGAAAACTCGAATGTGTGGAGGATTTGACTCCAGGTGGAAGCAATTAGCGTTTGCCAGCAGAAAACAAAACCTTACAAGCTAAAATGCATTCAAAACCATAAAGTCCATAGAGAATGTCCAGAATACACAAACAAACACAGAGGGTGTAGCAAGATCTGGGATTGAGATAGCCACAACACACCAGATAGTTTTGTTTTCATCCAGGAGTATCTAGACAAATTGTTCTTGTTTTGAAGTGAAATTTAACCAAAAAATCACATTGAAAGTGGTTTTCGCGAAAATCACAATCTTCCTGTTCGGCAAATGCATCCAATGTCATGTTTACAAATACAAAAGTCATGTTTTCTCAGGTTTCTGAAGCTTTCTTCCTAGAAAACTCGAATGTGTGGAGGATTTGACTCCAGGTGGAACCAATTAGCGTTTGCCAGCTAAAAACAAAACCTTACATGCTAAAATGCATTCAAAACCGTAAAGTCCATAGAGAATGTCCAGAAAACAGACACAAACATAGAGGCTGTAGCAAGATCTGGGATTGAGATAGCCACAACACACCAGATAGTTTTGTTTTCATCCATGAGTATCTGGACAAATTGTTGAAGTTTTGAAGTGAAATTTAACCAAAAAATCACCGTGAAAGTGGTTTTGGGGAAAAGCACAATCTTCCTGTTCGGCAAATGCATCCAATGTCATGTTTACAAATACAAAAGTCATGTTTTCTAGGGTTTCTGAAGCTTTCTTCCTAGAAAACTCGAATGTGTGGAGGATTTGACTCCAGGTGGAACCAATTTGCGTTTGCCAGCGAAAAACAAAAACTTACATGCTAAATTGCATTCAAAACCGTAAAGTCCATAGAGAATGTCTAGAAAACAGACACAAACATAGAGGCTGTAGCAAGATCTGGGATTGAGATAGCCACAACACACCAGATAGTTTTGTTTTCATCCAGGAGTATCTGGACAAATTGTTGTATTTTTGTAGTGAAATTTAACCAAAAAATCACCGTGAAAGTGGTTTTGGGGAAAAGCACAATCTTCCTGTTCGGCAAATGCATCCAATGTCATGTTTACAAATACAAAAGTCATGTTTTCTCAGGTTTCTGAAGCTTTCTTCCTAGAAAACTCGAATGTGTGGAGGATTTGACTCCAGGTGGAACCAATTAGCGTTTGGCAGCTAAAAACAAAAACTTACATGCTAAAATGCATTCAAAACCGTAAAGTCCATAGAGAAAGTCCAGAAAACAGAAACAAACACAGAGGCTGTAGCAAGATCTGGGATTGAGATAGCCGCAACACACCAGACAGTTTTGTTTTCATCCAGGAGTATCTGGACAAATTGTTGTAGTTTTGAAGTGAAATTTAACCATTTAACCAAAAAATCACCGTGAAAGTGGTTTTGGAGAAAAGCACAATCTTCCTGTTCGGGAAATGCATCCAATGTCATGTTTACAAATACAAAAGTCATGTTTTCTCAGGTTTCTGAAGCTTTCTTCCTAGAAAACTCGAATGTGTGGAGGATTTGACTCCAGGTGGAACCAATTAGCGTTTGGCAGCTAAAAACAAAAACTTACATGCTAAAATGTATTCAAAACCTTAAAGTCCATAGAGAATGTCCAGAAAACAGAAACAAACACAGAGGCTGTAGCAAGGTCTGGGATTGAGATAGCCACAACACACCAGATAGTTTTGTTTTCATCCAGGAGTATCTGGACAAATTGTTGAAGTTTTGAAGTGAAATTTAACTAAAAAATCAACGTGAAAGTGGTTTTGGAGAAAAGCACAATCTTCCTGTTCGGGAAATGCATCCAATGTCATGTTTACAAATACAAAAGTCATGTTTTCTCAGGTTTCTGGAGCTTTCTTCCTAGAAAACTCGAATGTGTGGCGGATTTGACTCCAGGTGGAACCAATTAGCCTTTGGCAGCTAAAAACAAAAACTTACATGCTAAAATGCATTCAAAACTGTAAAGTCCATAGAGAATGTCCAGAAAACGCAAACAAACACAGAGGCTGTAGAAAGATCTGGGATTGAGATAGCCACAACACACCAGATAGTTTTGTTTTCATCCAGGAGTATCTGGACAAATTGTTGAAGTTTTGAAGTGAAATTTAACCAAAAAATCACCGTGAAAGTGGTTTTGGAGAAAAGCACAATCTTCCTGTTCGGCAAATGCATCCAATGTCATGTTTACAAATACAAAAGTCATGTTTTCTCAGGTTTCTGAAGCTTTCTTCCTAGAAAACTCGAATGTGTGGAGTATTTGACTCCAGGTGGAACCAATTAGCGTTTGCCAGCTAAAAACAAAAACTTACATGCTAAAATGCATGCAAAACCGTAAAGTCCATAGAGAATGTCCAGAAAACACAAGCAAACACAGAGGCTGTAGCAAGATCTGGGATTGAGATAGCCACAACACACCAGATAGTTTTGTTTTCATCCAGGAGTATCTGGGCAAATTGTTGTAGTTTTGAAGTGAAATTTAACCAAAAAATCACCGTGAAAGTGGTTTTGGGGAAAAGCACAATCTTCCTGTTCGGCAAATGCATCCAATGTCATGTTTACAGAAAGAAATATCATGTTTTCTCAGGTTTCTGAAGCTTTCTTCCTAGAAAACTCGAATGTGTGGAGGATTTGACTCCAGGTGGAACAATTAGCGTTTGCCAGCTAAAAACAAAACCTTACAAGCTAAAATGCATTCAAAACCGTAAAGTCCATAGAGAATGTCCAGAAAACGCAAACAAACACAGAGGCTGTAGAAAGATCTGGGATTGAGATAGCCACAACACACCAGATAGTTTTGTTTTCATCCAGGAGTATCTGGACAAATTGTTGTATTTTTGTAGTGAAATTTAACCAAAAAATCACCGTGAAAGTGGTTTTGGAGAAAATCACAAACTTCCTGTTAGGCAAATGCATACAATGTCATGTTTACAAATACAAAAGTCATGTTTTCTCAGGTTTCTGAAGCTTTCTTCCTAGAAAACTCGAATGTGTGGAGGATTTGACTCCAGGTGGAACCAATTAGCCTTTGGCAGCTAAAAACAAAAACTTACATGCTAAAATGCATTCAAAACTGTAAAGTCCATAGAGAATGTCCAGAAAACGCAAACAAACACAGAGGCTGTAGCAAGATCTGGGATTGAGATAGCTGAAAATCACCAGATAGTTTTGTTTTCATCCAGGAGTATCTGGACAAATTGTTGTAGTTTTGAAGTGAAATTTAACCAAAAAATCACCGTGAAAGTGGTTTTGGAGAAAAGCACAATCTTCCTGTTCGGCAAATGCATCCAATGACATCTTTACTGAAAGAAATATCATGTTTTCTCAGGTTTCTGATGCTTTCTTCCTAGAAAACTCAAATGTGTGCAGTATTTGACTCCAGGTGGAACCAATTAGCGTTTGCCAGCTAAACACAAAATCTTACATGCTAAAATGCATTCAAAACTCTAAAGTCCATAGAGAATGTCCAGAAAACACAAGCAAACACAGAGGCTGTAGCAAGATCTGGGATTGAGATAGCCACAACACACCAGATAGTTTTGTTTTCATCCAGGAGTATCTGGACAAATTGTTGAAGTTTTGAAGTGAAATTTATCCAAAAAATCACCGTGAAAGTGGTTTTGGAGAAAAGCACAATCTTCCTGTTCGGCAAATGCATCCAATGTCATGTTTACTGAAAGAAATATCATGTTTTCTCAGGTTTCTGAAGCTTTCTTCTTAGAAAACTCAAATGTGTAGAGTATTGGACTCCAGGTGGAACCAATTAGCGTTTGCCAGCTAAAAACAAAGACTTACATGCTAAAATGCATTCAAAACCTAAAGTCCATAGAGAATGTCCAGAAAACAGAAACAAACACCGAGGCTGTAGGAAGATCTGGGATTGAGATAGCCACAACACACCAGATAGTTTTGTTTTCATCCAGGAGTATCTGGACAAATTGTTGAAGTTTTGAAGTGAAATTTAACCAAAAAATCACCGTGAAAGTGGTTTTGGAGAAAAGCACAATCTTCCTGTTCGGCAAATGCATCCAATGTCATGTTTACTGAAAGAAATATCATGTTTTCTCAGGTTTCTGAAGCTTTCTTCCTAGAAAACTCGAATGTGTGTAGGATTTGACTCCAGGTGGAACCAATTAGCGTTTGCCAGCTAAAAACAAAAACTTACATGCTAAAATGCATTCAAAACCGTAAAATCCATAGAGAATGTCCAGAAAACACAAGCAAACACAGAGGCTGTAGCAAGATCTGGGATTGAGATAGCCACAACACACCAGATAGTTTTGTTTTCATCCAGGAGTATCTGGAAAAATTGTTTTAGTTTTGAAGTGAAATTTAACCAAAAAATCACCGTGAAAGTGGTTTTGGAGAAAAGCACAAACTTCCTGTTCGGCAAATGCATCCAATGTCATGTTTACAAATACAAAAGTCATGTTTTCTCAGGTTACTGAAGCTTTCTTCCTAGAAAACTCGAATGTGTGGCGTATTAGACTCCAGGTGGAACCAATTAGCGTTTGCCAGCTAAAAACAAAACCTTACATGCTAAAATGCATTCAAAACTGTAAAGTCCATAGAGAATGTCCAGAAAACACAAACAAACACAGAGGCTGTAGCAAGATCTGGGATTGAGATAGCCACAACACACCAGATAGTTTTGTTTTCATCCAGGAGTATGTGGACAAATTGTTGTAGTTTTGAAGTGAAATTTAACCAAAAAACCACCGTGAAAGTGGTTTTGGAGAAAAGCACAATCTTCCTGTTCGGCAAATGCATCCAATCTCATGTTTACTGAAAGAAATATCATGTTTTCTCAGGTTTCTGAGGCTTTCTTCCTAGAAAACTCAAATGTGTGGAGTATTTGACTCCAGGTGGAACCAATTAGCGTTTGCCAGCTAAACACAAAAACTTTTTTTTTTGACAGGCAGAGTGGACAGTGAGAGAGAGAGACAGAGAGAGAAAGGTCTTCCTTTGCCACTGGTTCACCCTCCAATGGCCGCTGCTGCAGCCGGCGCACCGCGCTGATCCTGGCAGGAGCCAGGAGCCAGGTGCTTTTCCTGGTCTCCCATGGGGTGCAGGGCCCAAGCACCTGGGCCATCCTCCACTGCACTCCCTGGCCATAACAGAGAGCTGGCCTGGAAGAGGGGCAACCGGGACAGAATCCGGCGCCCCAACCGGGACTAGAACCCGGTGTGCCCGCGCCGCAAGGTGGAGGATTAGCCTATTGAGCCACGGCGCCGGCTTAAACACAAAAACTTACATGCCAAAATGCATTCAAAACTCTAAAGTCCATAGAGAATGTCCAGAAAACACAAGCAAACACAGAGGCTGTAGCAAGATCTGGGATTGAGATAGCCACAACACACCAGATAGTTTTGTTTTCATCCAGGAGTATCTGGACAAATTGTTGTAGTTTTGAAGTGAAATTTAACCAAAAAATCACCGTGAAAGTGGTTTTGGAGAAAAGCAAAAACTTCCTGTTGGGCAAATGCATCCAATATCATGTTTACAAATACAAAAGTCATGTTTTCTCAGGTTTCTGAAGCTTTCTTCCTAGAAAACTCAAATGCGTGGAGGATTTGACTCCAGGTGGAACCAATTAGCGTTTGCCAGCTAAAAACAAAAACTTACATGCTAAAATGCATTCAAAACTGTAAAGTCCATAGAGAATGTCCAGAAAACGCAAACAAACACAGAGGCAGTAGCAAGATCTGGGATTGAGATAGCCACAACACACCAGATAGTTTTGTTTTCATCCAGGAGTATCTGGACAAATTGTTGTAGTTTTGAAGTGAAATTTAACCAAAAAATCCCTATGAAAGTGGTTTTGGAGAAAAGCACAATCTGCCTGTTCGGCAAATGCATCCAATGTCATGTTTACTGAAAGAAATATCATGTTTTCTCAGGTTTCTGAAGCTTTCTTCCTAGAAAACTCGAATGTGTGGAGTATTTGACTCCAGGTGGAACCAATTAGCGTTTGGCAGCTAAAAAGAAAAACTTACATGCTAAAATGCATTCAAAACCGTAAAGTCCATAGAGAATGTCCAGAAAACACAAGCAAACACAGAGGCTGTAGCAAGATATTGGACTGAGATAGCTAAAAATCACCAGATAGTTTTGTTTTCATCCAGGAGTATCTGGACAAATTGTTGTAGTTTTGCAGTGAAATTTAACCAATAAATCACCGTGAAAGTGGTTTTGGAGAAAAGCACAAACTTCCTGTTCGGCAAATGCATCCAATGTCATGTTTACAAATACAAAAGTCATGTTTTCTCAGGTTTCTGAAGCTTTCTTCCTAGAAAACTCGAATGTGTGGAGGATTTGACTCCAGGTGGAACCAATTAGCGTTTGGCAGCTAAAAACAAAAACTTACATGCTAAAATGCATTCAAAACCGTAAAATCCATAGAGAATGTCCAGAAAACACAAGCAAACACAGAGGCTGCAGCAAGATCTGGGATTGAGATAGCCACAACACACCAGATAGTTTTGTTTTCATCCAGGAGTATCTGGACAAATTGTTGTAGTGTTGAAGTGAAATTTAACCAAAAAATCACAGTGAAAGTGGTTTTGGAGAAAAGCGCAATCTTCCAGTTCGGCAAATGCATCCAATGTCATGTTTACTGAAAGAAATATCATGTTTTCTCAGGTTTCTGAAGCTTTCTTCCTGGAAAACTCAAATGTGTGGAGTATTTGACTCCAGGTGGAACCAATTAGCGTTTGCCAGCTAAACACAAAAACTTACATGCTAAAATGCATTCAAAACTCTAAAGTCCATAGAGAATGTCCAGAAAACACAAGCAAACACAGAGGCTATAGCAAGATGTGGGATTGAGATAGCCACAACACACCAGATAGTTTTGTTTTCATCCAGGAGTATCTGGAAAAATTGTTGAAATCTTGAAGTGAAATTTATCCAAAAAATCACCGTGAAAGTGGTTTTGGAGAAAAGCACAATCTTCCTGTTCGGCAAATGCATCCAATGTCATGTTTACTGAAAGAAATATCATGTTTTCTCAGGTTTCTGAAGCTTTCTTCCTAGTAAACTCAAATGTGTAGAGTATTGGACTCCAGGTGGAACCAATTAGCGTTTGCCAGCTAAAAACAAAAACTTACATGCTAAAATGCATTCAAAACCGTAAAGTCCATAGAGAATGTCCAGAAAACACAAGCAAACACAGAGGCTGTAGCATGATCTGGGATTGAGATAGCCACAACACACCAGATAGTTTTGTTTTCATCCAGGAGTATCTGGACAAATTGTTGAAGTTTTGAAGTGAAATTTAACCAAAAAATCACCGTGAAAGTGGTTTTGGAGAAAAGCACAATCTTCCTGTTCGGCAAATGCATCCAATGTCATGTTTACAAATACAAAAGTCACGTTTTCTCAGGTTTCTGAAGCTTTCTTCCTAGAAAACTCGAATGTGTGGAGGATTTGACTCCAGGTGGAACCAATTAGCGTTTGCCAGCTAAAAACAAAAACTTACATGCTAAAATGCATTCAAAACCGTAAAGTCCATAGAGAATGTCCAGAAAACACAAGCAAACACAGAGGCTGTAGCAAGATCTGGGATTGAGATAGCCACAACACACCAGATAGTTTTGTTTCCATCCAGGAGTATCTGAACAAATTGTTGAAGTTTTGAAGTGAAATTTAACCCAAAAATCACCGTGAAAGTGGTTTTGGAGAAAAGCACAATCTTCCTGTTCGGCAAATGAATCCAATGTCATGTTTACAAATACAAAAGTCATGTTTTCTCAGGTTTCTGAAGCTTTCTTCCTAGAAAACTCGAATGTGTGGAGGATTTGACTCCAGGTGGAACCAATTAGCGTTTGCCAGCTAAAAACAAAAACTTACATGCTAAAATGCATTCAAAACCGTAAAGTCCATAGAGAATGTCCAGAAAACACAAGCAAACACAGAGGCTGTAGCATGATCTGGGATTGAGATAGCCACAACACACCAGATAGTTTTGTTTTCATCCAGGAGTATCTGGACAAATTGTTGAAGTTTTGAAGTGAAATTTAACCAAAAAATCACCGTGAAAGTGGTTTTGGAGAAAAGCACAATCTTCCTGTTCGGCAAATGCATCCAATGTCATGTTTACAAATACAAAAGTCACGTTTTCTCAGGTTTCTGAAGCTTTCTTCCTAGAAAACTCGAATGTGTGGAGGATTTGACTCCAGGTGGAACCAATTAGCGTTTGCCAGCTAAAAACAAAAACTTACATGCTAAAATGCATTCAAAACCGTAAAGTCCATAGAGAATGTCCAGAAAACACAAGCAAACACAGAGGCTGTAGCAAGATCTGGGATTGAGATAGCCACAACACACCAGATAGTTTTGTTTCCATCCAGGAGTATCTGAACAAATTGTTGAAGTTTTGAAGTGAAATTTAACCCAAAAATCACCGTGAAAGTGGTTTTGGAGAAAAGCACAATCTTCCTGTTCGGCAAATGAATCCAATGTCATGTTTACAAATACAAAAGTCATGTTTTCTCAGGTTTCTGAAGCTTTCTTCCTAGAAAACTCGAATGTGTGGAGGATTTGACTCCAGGTGGAACCAATTAGCGTTTGGCAGCTAAAAAGAAAACCTTACATGCTAAAATGCATTCAAAACCATAAAGTCCATAGAGAATTTCCAGAAAACACAAACAAACACAGAGGCTGTAGCAAGATCTGGGATTGAGATAGCCACAACACACCAGATAGTTTTGTTTTCATCCAGGAGTATCTGGACAAATTGTTGAAGTTTTGAAGTGAAATTTAACCAAAAAATCACCGTGAAAGTGGTTTTGGAGAAAAGCACAATCTTCCTGTTCGGCAAATGCATCCAATGTCATGTTTACAAATACAAAAGTCATGTTTTCTCAGGTTTCTGAAGCTTTCTTCCTAGAAAACTCGAATGTGTGGAGTATTTGACTCCAGGTGGAACCAATTAGCGTTTGCCAGCTAAAAACAAAAACTTACATGCTAAAATGCATGCAAAACCGTAAAGTCCATAGAGAATGTCCAGAAAACACAAGCAAACACAGAGGCTGTAGCAAGATCTGGGATTGAGATAGCCACAACACACCAGATAGTTTTGTTTTCATCCAGGAGTATCTGGGCAAATTGTTGTAGTTTTGAAGTGAAATTTAACCAAAAAATCACCGTGAAAGTGGTTTTGGGGAAAAGCACAATCTTCCTGTTCGGCAAATGCATCCAATGTCATGTTTACAGAAAGAAATATCATGTTTTCTCAGGTTTCTGAAGCTTTCTTCCTAGAAAACTCGAATGTGTGGAGGATTTGACTCCAGGTGGAACAATTAGCGTTTGCCAGCTAAAAACAAAACCTTACAAGCTAAAATGCATTCAAAACCGTAAAGTCCATAGAGAATGTCCAGAAAACGCAAACAAACACAGAGGCTGTAGAAAGATCTGGGATTGAGATAGCCACAACACACCAGATAGTTTTGTTTTCATCCAGGAGTATCTGGACAAATTGTTGTATTTTTGTAGTGAAATTTAACCAAAAAATCACCGTGAAAGTGGTTTTGGAGAAAATCACAAACTTCCTGTTAGGCAAATGCATACAATGTCATGTTTACAAATACAAAAGTCATGTTTTCTCAGGTTTCTGAAGCTTTCTTCCTAGAAAACTCGAATGTGTGGAGGATTTGACTCCAGGTGGAACCAATTAGCCTTTGGCAGCTAAAAACAAAAACTTACATGCTAAAATGCATTCAAAACTGTAAAGTCCATAGAGAATGTCCAGAAAACGCAAACAAACACAGAGGCTGTAGCAAGATCTGGGATTGAGATAGCTGAAAATCACCAGATAGTTTTGTTTTCATCCAGGAGTATCTGGACAAATTGTTGTAGTTTTGAAGTGAAATTTAACAAAAATCACCGTGAAAGTGGTTTTGGAGAAAAGCACAATCTTCCTGTTCGGCAAATGCATCCAATGACATCTTTACTGAAAGAAATATCATGTTTTCTCAGGTTTCTGATGCTTTCTTCCTAGAAAACTCAAATGTGTGCAGTATTTGACTCCAGGTGGAACCAATTAGCGTTTGCCAGCTAAACACAAAATCTTACATGCTAAAATGCATTCAAAACTCTAAAGTCCATAGAGAATGTCCAGAAAACACAAGCAAACACAGAGGCTGTAGCAAGATCTGGGATTGAGATAGCCACAACACACCAGATAGTTTTGTTTTCATCCAGGAGTATCTGGACAAATTGTTGAAGTTTTGAAGTGAAATTTATCCAAAAAATCACCGTGAAAGTGGTTTTGGAGAAAAGCACAATCTTCCTGTTCGGCAAATGCATCCAATGTCATGTTTACTGAAAGAAATATCATGTTTTCTCAGGTTTCTGAAGCTTTCTTCTTAGAAAACTCAAATGTGTAGAGTATTGGACTCCAGGTGGAACCAATTAGCGTTTGCCAGCTAAAAACAAAGACTTACATGCTAAAATGCATTCAAAACCTAAAGTCCATAGAGAATGTCCAGAAAACAGAAACAAACACCGAGGCTGTAGGAAGATCTGGGATTGAGATAGCCACAACACACCAGATAGTTTTGTTTTCATCCAGGAGTATCTGGACAAACTGTTGTAGTTTTGAAGTGAAATTTAACCAAAAAATCACAGTGAAAGTGGTTTTGGAGAAAAGCACAATCTTCCTGTTCGGCAAATGCATCCAATGTCATGTTTACTGAAAGAAATATCATGTTTTCTCAGGTTTCTGAAGCTTTCTTCCTAGAAAACTCGAATGTGTGTAGGATTTGACTCCAGGTGGAACCAATTAGCGTTTGCCAGCTAAAAACAAAAACTTACATGCTAAAATGCATTCAAAACCGTAAAATCCATAGAGAATGTCCAGAAAACACAAGCAAACACAGAGGCTGTAGCAAGATCTGGGATTGAGATAGCCACAACACACCAGATAGTTTTGTTTTCATCCAGGAGTATCTGGACAAATTGTTTTAGTTTTGAAGTGAAATTTAACCAAAAAATCACCGTGAAAGTGGTTTTGGAGAAAAGCACAAACTTCCTGTTCGGCAAATGCATCCAATGTCATGTTTACAAATACAAAAGTCATGTTTTCTCAGGTTACTGAAGCTTTCTTCCTAGAAAACTCGAATGTGTGGAGGATTTGACTCCAGGTGGAACCAATTAGCGTTTGCCAGCTAAAAACAAAACCTGACATGCTAAAATGCATTCAAAACTGTAAAGTCCATAGAGAATGTCCAGAAAACACAAACAAACACAGAGGCTGTAGCAAGATCTGGGATTGAGATAGCCACAACACACCAGATAGTTTTGTTTTCATCCAGGAGTATGTGGACAAATTGTTGTAGTTTTGAAGTGAAATTTAACCAAAAAACCACCGTGAAAGTGGTTTTGGAGAAAAGCACAATCTTCCTGTTCGGCAAATGCATCCAATCTCATGTTTACTGAAAGAAATATCATGTTTTCTCAGGTTTCTGAGGCTTTCTTCCTAGAAAACTCAAATGTGTGGAGTATTTGACTCCAGGTGGAACCAATTAGCGTTTGCCAGCTAAACACAAAAACTTTTTTTTTTGACAGGCAGAGTGGACAGTGAGAGAGAGAGACAGAGAGAGAAAGGTCTTCCTTTGCCACTGGTTCACCCTCCAATGGCCGCTGCTGCAGCCGGCGCACCGCGCTGATCCTGGCAGGAGCCAGGAGCCAGGTGCTTTTCCTGGTCTCCCATGGGGTGCAGGGCCCAAGCACCTGGGCCATCCTCCACTGCACTCCCTGGCCATAACAGAGAGCTGGCCTGGAAGAGGGGCAACCGGGACAGAATCCGGCGCCCCAACCGGGACTAGAACCCGGTGTGCCCGCGCCGCAAGGTGGAGGATTAGCCTATTGAGCCACGGCGCCGGCTTAAACACAAAAACTTACATGCCAAAATGCATTCAAAACTCTAAAGTCCATAGAGAATGTCCAGAAAACACAAGCAAACACAGAGGCTGTAGCAAGATCTGGGATTGAGATAGCCACAACACACCAGATAGTTTTGTTTTCATCCAGGAGTATCTGGACAAATTGTTGTAGTTTTGAAGTGAAATTTAACCAAAAAATCACCGTGAAAGTGGTTTTGGAGAAAAGCAAAAACTTCCTGTTGGGCAAATGCATCCAATATCATGTTTACAAATACAAAAGTCATGTTTTCTCAGGTTTCTGAAGCTTTCTTCCTAGAAAACTCAAATGCGTGGAGGATTTGACTCCAGGTGGAACCAATTAGCGTTTGCCAGCTAAAAACAAAAACTTACATGCTAAAATGCATTCAAAACTGTAAAGTCCATAGAGAATGTCCAGAAAACGCAAACAAACACAGAGGCTGTAGCAAGATCTGGGATTGAGATAGCCACAACACACCAGATAGTTTTGTTTTCATCCAGGAGTATCTGGACAAATTGTTGTAGTTTTGAAGTGAAATTTAACCAAAAAATCCCTATGAAAGTGGTTTTGGAGAAAAGCACAATCTGCCTGTTCGGCAAATGCATCCAATGTCATGTTTACTGAAAGAAATATCATGTTTTCTCAGGTTTCTGAAGCTTTCTTCCTAGAAAACTCGAATGTGTGGAGTATTTGACTCCAGGTGGAACCAATTAGCGTTTGGCAGCTAAAAAGAAAAACTTACATGCTAAAATGCATTCAAAACCGTAAAGTCCATAGAGAATGTCCAGAAAACAGAACCAAACACAGAGGCTGTAGCAAGATATTGGACTGAGATAGCTAAAAATCACCAGATAGTTTTGTTTTCATCCAGGAGTATCTGGACAAATTGTTGTAGTTTTGCAGTGAAATTTAACCAATAAATCACCGTGAAAGTGGTTTTGGAGAAAAGCACAAACTTCCTGTTCGGCAAATGCATCCAATGTCATGTTTACAAATACAAAAGTCATGTTTTCTCAGGTTTCTGAAGCTTTCTTCCTAGAAAACTCGAATGTGTGGAGGATTTGACTCCAGGTGGAACCAATTAGCGTTTGGCAGCTAAAAACAAAAACTTACATGCTAAAATGCATTCAAAACCGTAAAATCCATAGAGAATGTCCAGAAAACACAAGCAAACACAGAGGCTGCAGCAAGATCTGGGATTGAGATAGCCACAACACACCAGATAGTTTTGTTTTCATCCAGGAGTATCTGGACAAATTGTTGTAGTGTTGAAGTGAAATTTAACCAAAAAATCACAGTGAAAGTGGTTTTGGAGAAAAGCGCAATCTTCCAGTTCGGCAAATGCATCCAATGTCATGTTTACTGAAAGAAATATCATGTTTTCTCAGGTTTCTGAAGCTTTCTTCCTGGAAAACTCAAATGTGTGGAGTATTTGACTCCAGGTGGAACCAATTAGCGTTTGCCAGCTGAAATCAAAAACTTACATGCTAAAATGCATTCAAAACTCTAAAGTCCATAGAGAATGTCCAGAAAACACAAGCAAACACAGAGGCTGTAGCAAGATGTGGGATTGAGATAGCCACAACACACCAGATAGTTTTGTTTTCATCCAGGAGTATCTGGAAAAATTGTTGAAATCTTGAAGTGAAATTTATCCAAAAAATCACCGTGAAAGTGGTTTTGGAGAAAAGCACAATCTTCCTGTTCGGCAAATGCATCCAATGTCATGTTTACTGAAAGAAATATCATGTTTTCTCAGGTTTCTGAAGCTTTCTTCCTAGTAAACTCAAATGTGTAGAGTATTGGACTCCAGGTGGAACCAATTAGCGTTTGCCAGCTAAAAACAAAAACTTACATGCTAAAATGCATTCAAAACCGTAAAGTCCATAGAGAATGTCCAGAAAACACAAGCAAACACAGAGGCTGTAGCATGATCTGGGATTGAGATAGCCACAACACACCAGATAGTTTTGTTTTCATCCAGGAGTATCTGGACAAATTGTTGAAGTTTTGAAGTGAAATTTAACCAAAAAATCACCGTGAAAGTGGTTTTGGAGAAAAGCACAATCTTCCTGTTCGGCAAATGCATCCAATGTCATGTTTACAAATACAAAAGTCACGTTTTCTCAGGTTTCTGAAGCTTTCTTCCTAGAAAACTCGAATGTGTGGAGGATTTGACTCCAGGTGGAACCAATTAGCGTTTGCCAGCTAAAAACAAAAACTTACATGCTAAAATGCATTCAAAACCGTAAAGTCCATAGAGAATGTCCAGAAAACACAAGCAAACACAGAGGCTGTAGCAAGATCTGGGATTGAGATAGCCACAACACACCAGATAGTTTTGTTTCCATCCAGGAGTATCTGAACAAATTGTTGAAGTTTTGAAGTGAAATTTAACCCAAAAATCACCGTGAAAGTGGTTTTGGAGAAAAGCACAATCTTCCTGTTCGGCAAATGAATCCAATGTCATGTTTACAAATACAAAAGTCATGTTTTCTCAGGTTTCTGAAGCTTTCTTCCTAGAAAACTCGAATGTGTGGAGGATTTGACTCCAGGTGGAACCAATTAGCGTTTGGCAGCTAAAAAGAAAACCTTACATGCTAAAATGCATTCAAAACCATAAAGTCCATAGAGAATTTCCAGAAAACACAAACAAACACAGAGGCTGTAGCAAGATCTGGGATTGAGATAGCCACAACACACCAGATAGTTTTGTTTTCATCCAGGAGTATCTGGACAAATTGTTGAAGTTTTGAAGTGAAATTTAACCAAAAAATCACCGTGAAAGTGGTTTTGGAGAAAAGCACAATCTTCCTGTACGGCAAATGCATCCAATGTCATGTTTACAAATACAAAAGTCATGTTTTCACAGGTTTCTGAAGCTTTCTTCCTAGAAAACTCGAATGTGTGGAGGATTTGACTCCAGGTGGAACCAATTAGCGTTTGCCAGCTAAAAACAAAAACTTACATGCTAAAATGCATTCAAAACTGTAAAGTCCATAGAGAATGTCCAGAAAACGCAAACAAACACAGAGGAAGTAGCAAGATCTGGGATTGAGATAGCCACAACACACCAGATAGTTTTGTTTTCATCCAGGAGTATCTGGGCAAATTGTTGTAGTTTTGAAGTGAAATTTAACCAAAAAATCACAGTGAAAGTGGTTTTGGAGAAAAGCACAATCTTCCTGTTCGGCAAATGCATCCAATGTCATGTTTACAAATACAAAAGTCATGTATTCTCAGGTTTCTGGAGCTTTCTTCCTAGAAAACTCGAATGTGTGGAGGATTTGACTCCAGGTGGAACCAATTAGCGTTTGGCAGCTAAAAGAAAACCTTACATGCTAAAATGCATTCAAAACCATAAAGTCCATAGAGAATTTCCAGAAAACACAAACAAACATAGAGGCTGTAGCAAGATCTGGGATTGAGATAGCCACAACACACCAGATAGTTTTGTTTTCATCCAGGAGTATCTGGACAAATTGTTGAAGTTTTGAAGTGAAATTTAACCAAAATTCACCGTGAAAGTGGTTTTGGAGAAAAGCACAATCTTCCTGTTCGGCAAATGCATCCAATGTCATGTTTACTGAAAGAAATATCATGTTTTCTCAGGTTTCTGAAGCTTTCTTCCTAGAAAACTCGAATGTGTGGAGGATTTGACCCCAGGTGGAACCAATTAGCGTTTGCCAGCTAAAAACAAAAACTTACATGCTAAAATGCATTCAAAACCATAAAGTCCATAGAGAATGTCCAGAAAACATAAGCAAACAAAGAGGCTTAGCAAGATCTGGGATTGAGATAGCCACAACACACCAGATAGTTTTGTTTTCATCCAGGAGTATCTGGACAAATTGTTGAAGTTTTGAAGTGAAATTTAACCAAAAAATCACCGTGAAAGTGGTTTTGGAGAAAAGCACAATCTTCCTGTTCGGCAAATGCATCCAATGTCATGTTTACAAATACAAAAGTCATGTTTTCTCAGGTTTCTGAAGCTTTCTTCCTAGAAAACTCGAATGTGTGGAGTATTTGACTCCAGGTGGAACCAATTAGCGTTTGCCAGCTAAAAACAAAAACTTACATGCTAAAATGCATGCAAAACCGTAAAGTCCATAGAGAATGTCCAGAAAACACAAGCAAACACAGAGGCTGTAGCAAGATCTGGGATTGAGATAGCCACAACACACCAGATAGTTTTGTTTTCATCCAGGAGTATCTGGGCAAATTGTTGTAGTTTTGAAGTGAAATTTAACCAAAAAATCACAGTGAAAGTGGTTTTGGAGAAAAGCACAATCTTCCTGTTCGGCAAATGAATCCAATGTCATGTTTACAAATACAAAAGTCATGTATTCTCAGGTTTCTGGAGCTTTCTTCCTAGAAAACTCGAATGTGTGGAATATTTGACTCCAGGTGGAACCAATTAGCGTTTGGCAGCTAAAAGAAAACCTTACATGCTAAAATGCATTCAAAACCATAAAGTCCATAGAGAATTTCCAGAAAACGCAAGCAAACACAGAGGCTGTAGCAAGATCTGGGATTGAGATAGCTAAAAATCACCAGATAGTTTTGTTTTCATCCAGGAGTATCTGGAAAAATTGTTGTAGTTTTGAAGTGAAATTTAACCAAAAAATCACCGTGAAAGTGGTTTTGGAGAAAAGCACAATCTTCCTGTTCGGCAAATGCATCCAATGTCATGTTTACAAATACAAAAGTCATGTTTTCTCAGGTTTCTGAAGCTTTCTTCCTAGAAAACTCGAATGTGTGGAGGATTTGACTCCAGGTGGAACCAATTAGCGTTTGCCAGCTAAAAACAAAAACTTACATGCTAAAATGCAGTCAAAACCGTAAAGTCCGTAGAGAATGTCCAGAAAACACAAGCATACACAGAGGCTGTAGCAAGATCTGGGATTGAGATAGCCACAACACACCAGATAGTTTTGTTTTCATCCAGGAGTATGTGGACAAATTGTTTTAGTTTTGAAGTGAAATTTAACCAAAAAATCACCGTGAAAGTGGTTTTGGAGAAAAGCACAATCTTCCTGTTCGGCAAATGCATCCAATGTCATGTTTACTGAAAGAAATATCATGTTTTCTCAGGTTTCTGAAGCTTTCTTCCTAGAAAACTCGAATGTGTGGAGGATTTGACTCCAGGTGGAACCAATTAGCGTTTGCCAGCAGAAAATAAAAAGGGTCCTGCTAAAATGCATTCAAAACCGTAAAGTCCATAGAGAATGTCCAGAAAACAGAACCAAACACAGAGGCTGCAGCAAGATCTGGGATTCAGATAGCCACAACACACCAGATAGTTTTGTTTTCACCCAGGAGTATCTGGAAAAATTGTTGTAGTTTTGAAGTGAAATTTAACCGAAAAATCACCGTGAAAGTGGTTTTGGGAAAAAGCGCAATCTTCCAGTTCGGCAAATGCATCCAATGTCATGTTTACAAATACAAAAGTCACGTTTTCTCAGGTTTCTGAAGCTTTCTTCCTAGAAAACTCGAATGTGTGGAGGATTTGACTCCAGGTGGAACCAATTAGCGTTTGCCAGCAGAAAACAAAAAGGGTCCTGCTAAAATGCATTCAAAATCCTAAAGGCCTTAGAGAATGTCCAGAAAACACAAACACACACAGAGGCTATAGCAAGATCTGGGATTGAGATAGCTACAAATCACCAGATAGTTTTGTTTTCATCCAGGAGTATCTGGAAAAATTGTTGTGGATTTCAGGTGAAATTTAACCAAAAATCACCGTGAAAGTGGATTTGGAGAAAAGCACAATCTTCGTGTTCGGCAAATGCATCCAATGTTATGTTTACAGAAAGAAATATCATGTTTTCTCAGGTTTCTGAAGCTTTCTTCCTAGAAAACTCGAATGTGTGGAGGATTTGACTCCAGGTGGAACCAATTAGCGTTTGCCAGCAGAAAACAAATAGGGTCCTGCTAAAATGCATTCAAAACTGTAAAGTCCTTAGAGAATGTCCAGAAAACACAAACACACACAGAGGCTGTAGGAAGATCTGGGAGTGAGATAGCCACAACACAGCAGATAGTTTTGTTTTCATCCAGGAGTATCTAGACAAATTGTAGTTTTGAAGTGAAATTTAACCAAAAAATCACCTTGAAAGTGGTTTTGGAGAAAAGCACAATCTTCCTGTTCGGCAAATGCATCCAATGTCATGTTCACAGAAAGAAATATCATATTTTCTCAGGTTTCTGGAGCTTTCTTCCTAGAAAACTCGAACGTGTGGCGGATTTGACTCCAGGTGAAACCAATTAGCGTTTGGCAGCTAAAAACAAAAACTTACATGCTAAAATGCATTCAAAACCATAAAGTCCATAGAGAATGTCCAGAAAACACAAACAAACACAGAGGCTGTAGGAAGATCTGGGATTGAGATAGCCACCACACACCAGATATTTTTTTTTATCTTTTATTTAATGAATATAAATTTCCAAAGTACGACTCATGGGTTACAATGGCTTCCCCCCCCATACCGTCCCTCCCACCCACAACCCTCCCCTTTCCCACTCCCTCTCCACTTGCATTCACATAAAGATTCATTTTCGATTATTATATACAGAAGATCAGCTTAGTATACCTTAAGTAAGTATTTCAACAGTTTGCTCCCACACAGAAACATAAAGTGAAAAATAATAGATGATTTTTTTTAAATGATGATGAAATCAGATCAGACCTATTGTCATGTTTAATCCCAGTGAGAGTCAAGTTGGGAATTGAAAATTTCTTTTTTCTTTCTTTTTTTTTTTTTACAGAAGATCAGTTTAGTGTACATTAAGTAAAGATTTCAGTCGTTTGCACCCCCCATAAAACACAAAGTGAAATATCCTGTTTGAGTACTCGTTATAGCATTAAGCATCAGTGTACAGCACGTTAAGGACCGAGATCCTACATGAGGAGTAAGTGCACAGTGACTCCTGTTGTTGACTTTACCAATTGACACTCCTGTTTATGGCATCAGTAATCTCCCTATGCACCAGTTATGAGTTTCCAAGGCTATGGAAGCCCCTTGAGTTCTACGACTCTTATCTTGTTTAGACACGGTCATAGTCAAAGTGGAGGTTCTCTCCTCCCTTCTGAGAAAGGCACCTCCCTCTTTGAAGACCTGTTCTTTCCACTGGGATCTCACTCACAGAGATCTTTTTGCCAGAGTGTCTTGGCTTTCCATGCCTGAAATACTCTCATGGGCTTTTCAGCCAGATCCGAGTGCCTTTAGGGCTGACTCTGAGGCCAGAGTGCTATTTAGGACATCCGCCATTCTATGAGTCTGCTGAGTATCTCACTTCCCATGTTGGATCACTCTCCCCTTTATTTATTCTATCGGTTGGTGTTAGCAGATACTAGACTTGTTTATGTGCTCCCTTTGACTCTTAGTCCTTTCATTATGATCAATTGTGAACTGAAATTGATCACTTGGAGTAGTGAGATGGCATTGGCACATGCCACCTTGATGGGATTGAATTGGAATCCCCTGGTATGTTTCCAACTCTACCAATTGGGGCAAGTCAGCCCGAGCATGTCCCAAATTATACATCTCTTCCCTCTCTTATTCCCACTCTTATGTTTAACAGGGATCACATTTCAGTTAATTTTCAACACTTAAGAATAACTGTGTGATAATTACAGAATTAAACCAGTCATATTAAGTAGAACAGACAAAAAAAATACTATGAGGGATAATGTATTAAGTTGTCCATTAGCAGTCAGGGCTATGCTGATCAAGTCACCATTTCTCATAGTGTCCATTTCACTTCAGGAGGTTTCCTTTTTGGTGTTGAGTCAGTTGTCACCGATCAGGGAGAACATATGGTATTTGTCCCTTTGGGACTGGCTTACTTCACTCAGCATGATGTGTTCCAGATTCCTCCATTTTGTTGCAAATGACTGGATTTCGTTGTTTCTTACTGCGGTATAGTACTCTAAAGAATAGCCAAGACCTGGAACCAACCTAAATGCCCATCAACAATAGACTGGATAAAGAAATTATGGGATATGTATTCTTTAGAGTACTACACCAGATATTTTTGTTTTCATCCAGGAGTATCTGGACAAATTGTTGTGGATTTCGGGAGAATTTTAACAAAAATCACCGTGAAAGTGGTTTTGGGGAAAAGCACAATCTTCATGTTCGGCAAATGCATCCAATGTCATGTTTACAGAAAGAAATATCAAGTTTTCTCAGGTTTCTGAAGCTTTCTTCCTAGAAAACTCGAATGTGTGGAGGATTTGACTCCAGGTGGAACCAATTAGCGTTTGCCAGCAGAAAAAAAAAGGTTTCTGCTAAAATGCATTCAAAACCATAAAGTCCATAGAGAATGTCCAGAAAACACAAACACACACAGAGGCTGTAGCAAGATCTGGGATTGAGATAGCCACAGCACACCAGATAGTTTTGTTTTCATCCAGGAGCATCTAGAAAAATTGTTGTAGTTTTGAAGTGAAATTTAACCAAAAAATCACCTAGAAAGTCGTTTTGGAGAAAAGCACAATCTTCCTGTTCGGCAAATGCATCCAATGTCATGTTTACAAATACAAATATCATGTTTTCTCAGGTTTCTGGAGCTTTCTTCCTAGAAAACTCGAATGTGTGGAGGATTTCACTTCAGGTGGAACCAATTAGCGTTTGGCAGCTAAAACACAAGAAGGATCCTGCTGAAATGCACTCAAAACCGTAAAGTACGGCCGGCGCCGTGGCTCAATAGGCTAATCCTCCACCTTGCGGCGCCGGCACACCGGGTTCTAGTCCCGGTTGGGGCGCCGGATTCTGTCCCGGTTGCCCCTCTTCCAGGCCAGCTCTCTGCTATGGCCAGGGAGTGCAGTGGAGGATGGCCCAGGTGCTTGGGCCCTGCACCCCATGGGAGACCAGGAAAAGCACCTGGCTCCTGGCTCCTGCCAGGATCAGCGCGGTGCGCCGGCTGCAGCGGCGGCCATTGGAGGGTGAACCAACGGCAAAGGAAGACCTTTCTCTCTGTCTCTCTCACTGTCCACTCTGCCTGTCAAAAAAAAAAAAAAAAAAAAAAAAAAAAAACCGTAAAGTCCACAGAGAATGTCCAGAAAACACAAACACACACCGAGGCTGTTCCAAGATCTGGGATTGAGATAGCTACAAATCACCAGATAGTTTTGTTTTCATCCAGGAGTATCTGGACAAATTGTTGTGGATTTCGGGTGAAATTTAACAAAAATCACCGTGAAAGTGGTTTTGGAGAAATGTACAATCTTCCTGTTCGGCAAATGCATCCAATGTCATGTTTACAGAATGAAATATCATGTATTTTCAGGTTTCTGAAGCTTTCTTCCTAGAAAACTTGAATGTGTGGCGGATTTGACTCCAGGTGGAACCAATTAGCGTTTGGCAGCAAAAAAAAAAAAAAAAAACCTGCATGCTGAAGTGCATTCAAAAACGTAAAGTCCATAGAGAATGTCCAGAAATCACAAACAAACACAGAGGCTGTAGCAAAGATATCGGATTGAGATAGCCACAACACACCAGATAGTTTTGTTTACATCCAGGAGTATCTGGACAAATTGTTGTAGTTTTGAAGTGAAATTTAACCAAAAAATCACAGTAAACGAGGTTTTGAAGAAAAGCACAATCTTCCCATTCGGCAAATGCATCCAATGTCATGTTTACCAAAAGAAATATCATGTTTTCTCAGGTTTCTGACGCTTCATTCCTAGAAAACTCGAATGTGTGGAGGATTTGACTCCAGGTGCAACCAATTAGCATTTGCCAGCTAAAAACAAAAACTTACATGCTAAAATGCATTCAAAACCGTAAAGTCCATAGAGAATGTCCAGAAAACACAATCATACACAGAGGCTGTAGCAAGATCTGGGATTGAGATAGCTAAAAATCACCAGATAGTTTTGTTTTCATCCAGGAGTATCTGGACAAATTGTTGTGGATTTCGGGCGAAATTTAACCAAAAAATCACCTTGAAAGTGGTTTTGGAGAAAAGCACAATCTTCCTGTTCGGCAAATGCATCCAATGTCATGTTTACAAATACAAATCTCATGTTTTCTCAGGTTTCTCAAGCTTTCTTCCTAGAAAACTCGAATGTGTGGCGGATTTGACTCCAGGTGGAATCAATTAGCGTTTGCCAGCTAAAAACAAAAACTTACATGCTGAAATGCATTCAAAACCATAAAGTCCATAGAGAATGTCCAGAAAACACAAACAAACACAGAGGCTGTAGCAAGATCTTGGATTGACATAGCCACAACACACCAGATAGTTTTGTTTTCATCCAGGAGTATGTGGACAAATTGTTTTGGATTTCGGGAGAATTTTAACAAAAATCACCGTGAAAGTGGTTTTGGGGAAAAGCACAATCTTCCTGTTCAGCAAATGCATCCAATGTCATGTTCACAGAAAGAAATATCATGTTTTCTCAGGTTTCTGAAGCTTTCTTCCTAGAAAACTCGAATGTGTGGAGGATTTGACTCCAGGTGGAACCAATTAGCGTTTGGCAGCTAAAAACAAAAAGGGTCCTGCTAAAATGCATTCAAAACCTTAAAGTCCATAGAGAATGTCCAGAAAACAGAAACAAACACAGAGGGTGTAGCAAGATCTGGGATTGAGATAGCCACAACACACCAGATATCTTTGTTTTCATCCAGGAGCATCTAGAAAAATTGTTGCAGTTTTGAAGTGAAACGTAACCAAAAAATCACCTTGAAAGTGGTTGTGGAGAAAAGCACAATCTTCCTGTTTGGCAAATGCATGCAATGTCATGTTTACAGAAAGAAATATCATGTTTTCTCAGGTTTCTGAAGCTTTCTTCCTAGAAAACTCGAATGTGTGGAGGATTTGACTCCAGGTGGAACCAATTAGAGTTTGGCAGCTAAAAACAAAAACTTACAGGCTAAAGTGCATTCAAAACCGTAAAGTCCATGAGACTGTCCAGAAAACACAAACACACACAGAGGCTGTACCAAGATATGGGATTGAGACAGCCACAACACACCAAATAGTTTTGTTTTCATCCAGGAGTATCTGGACAAATTGTTGTGGATTTCAGGTGAAATTTAACCAAAAATCACCGTGAAAGTGGATTTGGAGAAAAGCACAATTTTCCTGTTTGTCAAATGCATCCAATGTCATGTTTACAGAAAGAAATATCATGTTTTCTCAGGTTTCTGAAGCTTTCTTCCTAGAAAATTCGAATGTGTGGAGGATTTGACTCCAGGTGGAACCAATTAGCGTTTGCCAGCTGAAAACAAAAACTTACATGCTAAAAAGCATTCAAAATCATGAAGTCCACAGAGAATGTCCAGAAAACACAAACAAACACAGAGGCTGTAGCAAGATATCGGATTGAGATAGCCACAACACACCAGATAGTTTTGTTTACAACCAGGAGTATCTGGACAAATTGTTGTAGTTTTGAAGAGAAATTTAACCAAAAAATCACAGTAAACGAGGTTTGAAGAAAAGCACAATCTTCCTGTTCGGCAAATGCATCCAATGTCATGTTTACAGAAAGAAATATCATGTTTTCTCAGGTTTCTGAAGCTTTCTTCCTAGAAAACTCGAATGTGTGGAGGATTTGACTCCAGGTGGAACCAATTAGCGTTTGGCAGCTAAAAACAAAAATTTACTTGCTAAAATGCATTCAAAACCGTAAAGTAAATAGAGAATGTCCAGAAAACACAAACACACACAGAGGCTGTAGCAAGATCTGGGATTGAGATAGCCACAACACACCAGATAGTTTTGTTTTCATCCAGGAGTATCTGGACAAATTGTTGTGGATTTCGGGTGAAATTTAACCAAAAATCACCCTGATAGTGGATTTGGAGAAAAGCACAATCTTCCTGTTTGTCAAATGCATCCAATGTCATGTTCACAGAAGGACATATCATGTTTTCTCAGATTTCTGAAGCTTTCTTCCTAGAAAACTGGAATGTGTACAAGATTTGACTCCAGGTGGAACCAATTCGCGTTTGGCAGCTAAAAACAAAAACATACATGCTAAAATGCATTCAAAACCGTGAAGTCCATAGGGAATGTCCAGAAAACACAAACACACACAGAGGCTGCAGCAAGATGTGGGATTGAGATAGCTAAAAATCCCCAGATAATTTTGTTGTCATCCCGGAGTATCTGGACAAATTGTTGTGAATTTCAGGTGAAATTTAACCAAAAAATCACCGTGAAAGTGAATTTGGAGAAAAGCACAATCTTCCCGTTTGTCAAATGCATCCAATGTCATGTTTACAGAAAGAGATATCATGTGTTCTCAGGTTTCTGAAGCTTTCTTCCTAGAAAACTCGAATGTGTGGAGGATTTGACTCCAGGTGGAACCAATTAGCGTTTGGCAGCTAAAAGCAAAACCTTACATGATAAAATGCATTCAAAAGCGTAAAGTCCATAGAGACTGTCCAGAAAACACAAACACACACAGAGGTTGTAGCAAGATCTGGGATTGAGATAGCTAAAAATCACCAGATAGTTTTGTTTTCATCCAGGAGTATCTGGACAAATTGTTGTGGATTTCGGGTGAAATTCAACCAAAAAATCACCTAGAAAGTGGTTTTGGGGAAAAGCACAATCTTCCTCTTGTCAAATGCATCCAATGTCATGTTTACAAATACAAATATCATGTGTTCTCAGGTTTCTGGAGCTTTCTTCCTAGAAAACTCGAATGTGTGGCGGATTTGACTCCAGGTGGAACCAATTAGCGTTTGCCAGCTGAAAACAAAAACTTACATGCTGAAATGCATTCAAAACCATAAAGTCCATAGAGAATGTCCAGAAAACACAAACAAACACAGAGGCTGTAGCAAGATCTGGGATTGAGATAGCCACAACACACCAGATAGTTTTGTTTTCATCCAGGAGTATCTGGACAAATTGTTGTGGATTTCGGGTGAAATTTAACCAAGAAATCACCGTGAAAGTGGTTTTGGAGAAAAGCACAATCTTCCTGTTCGGAAAATCCATCCAATGTCATGTTTACAAATACAAATATCATGTTTTCTCAGGTTTCTGGAGCTTTCTTCCTAGAAAACTCGAATGTGTGGAGGATTTGACTCCAGGTGGAACCAATTAGCGTTTGGCAGCTAAAAGCAAAACCTTACATGCTAAAATGCATTCGAAACCTTAAAGTCCATAGAGAATGTCCAGAAAACACAAACACACACAGAGGCTGTAGCAAGATCTGGGATTGAGATAGCCACAACACACCAGATAGTTTTGTTTTCATCCAGGAGTATCTGGACAAATTGTTGTGGATTTCGGGTGAAATTTAACCAAAAATCACCCTGATAGTGGATTTGGAGAAAAGCACAATCTTCCTGTTTGTCAAATGCATCCAATGTCATGTTCACAGAAGGACATATCATGTTTTCTCAGATTTCTGAAGCTTTCTTCCTAGAAAACTGGAATGTGTAGAAGATTTGACTCCAGGTGGAACCAATTCGCGTTTGGCAGCTAAAAACAAAAACATACATGCTAAAATGCATTCAAAACCGTGAAGTCCATAGAGAATGTCCAGAAAACACAAACACACACAGAGGCTGCAGCAAGATGTGGGATTGAGATAGCCACAACACACCAGATAGTTTTGTTTTCATCCAGGAGCATCTAGAAAAATTGTTGCAGTTTTGAAGTGAAATTTAACCAAAAAATCACCGTGAAAGTGGTTTTGGAGAAAAGCACAATCTTCCTGTTCGGCAAATGCATCCAATGTCATGTTTACAGAAAGAAATACCATGTTTTCTCAGGTTTCTGCAGCTTAATTCCTAGAAAACTCGAATGTGTGGAGGATTTCATTTCAGGTGGAACCAATTAGCGTTTGGCAAATAAAAACAATAAGGGTCCTGCTAAAATGCATTCAAAACCGTAAAGTCCACAGAGAATGTCCAGAAAACACAAACACACACCGAGGCTGTTCCAAGATCTGGGATTGAGATAGCTACAAATCACCAGATAGTTTTGTTTTCATCCAGGAGTATCTGGACAAATTGTTGTGGATTTCGGGTGAAATTTAAGAAAAATCACCGTGAAAGTGGTTTTGGAGGAAAGCACAATCTTCCTGTTCGGCAAATGCATCCAATGTCATGTTTACAGAAAGAAATATCATGTTTTCTCAGGTTTCTGAAGCTTTCTTCCTAGAAAACTCGAATGTGAGGAGGATTTGACTCCAGGTGGAACCAATTAGCGTTTGGCAGCTAAAAACAAAAAGGGTCCTGCTAAAATGCATTCAAAACCTTAAAGTCCATAGAGAATGTCCAGAAAACACAAACACACACGGAGGCTGTAGCAAGATCTGGGATTGAGATAGCCACAACACACCAGATAGTTTTGTTTTCATCCAGGAGTATCTGGACAAATTGTTGTAGTTTTGAAGTGAAATTTAACAAAAAATCACCATGAAAGTGGTTTTGGAGAAAAGCACAGTCTTCCTATTGGGCAAATGCATCCAATGTCATGTTTACAAATACAAATATCATGTTTTCTCAGGTTTCTGAAGCTTTCTTCCTAGAAAACTCGAATGTGTGGAGTATTTGATCCAGGTGGAACCAATTAGCGTTTGCCAGCTAAAAACAAAAACTTACATACTAAAATGCATTCAAAACCCTAAAGTCCATAGAGAATGTCCAGAAAAAACAAACACACACAGAGGCTGTAGCAAGATCTGGGATTGAGATAGCCACAACACACCAGATAGTTTTATTTTCATACAGGATTTTCAGGACAAATTGTTGTAGTTTTGAATGAAATTTAACCAAAAATCACCGTGAAAGTGGTTTTGGAGAAAAGCACAATCTTCCTGTTGGGCAAATGCATCCAATGTCATGTTTACAAATACAAATATCATATTTTCTCAGGTTTCTGAAGCTTTCTTCCTAGAAAATCGAATGTGAGGAGGATTTGACTCCAGGTGGAACCAATTAGCGTTTGGCAGCTAAAAACAAAAACTTACATGCTAAAATGCATTCAAAACCTTAAAGTCCATAGAGAATGTCCAGAAAACACAAACACACACAGAGGCTGTAGCAAGATCTGGGATTGAGATAGCTGAAATCACCAGATATCTTTGTTTTCATCCAGGAGTATCTAGACAAATTGTTGTATTTTTGAAGTGAAATTTAACCAAAAAATCACCGTGAAAGTGGTTTTGGAGAAAAGCACAATCTTCCTGTTCGGCAAATGCATCCAATGTCATGTTTACAAATACAAATATCATGTTTTCTCAGGTTTCTGAAGCTTTCTTCCTAGAAAACTCGAATGTGTGGAGGATTTGACTCCAGGTGGAACCAATTGGCGTTTGGCAGCTAAAAGTAAAACCTTACATGCTAAAATGCATTCAAAACCATAAAGTCCATAGAGAATGTCCAGAAAACACAAACACACACAGAGGCTGTAGCAAGATCTGGGATTGAGATAGCCACAACACACCAGATAGTTTTGTTTTCATCCAGGAGTATCTGGACAAATTGTTGTGGATTTCGGGAGAATTTAAACAAAAATCACCGTGAAAGTGGTTTTTGGGGAAAAGCGCAATCTTCCTGTTCAGCAAATGCATCCAATGTCATGTTTACAGAAAGAAATATCATGTTTTCTCAGGTTTCTGAAGCTTTCTTCCTAGAAAACTCGAATGTGTGGAGGATTTGACTCCAGGTGGAACCAATTAGCGTTTGCCAGCTAAAAACAAAAAGGGTCCTGCTAAAATGCATTCAAAACCTTAAAGTCCATAGAGAATGTTCAGAAAACACAAACACACACAGTGGCTGTAGCAAGATCTGGGATTGAGATAGCCACAACACACCAGATAGTTTTGTTTTCATCCAGGAGCATCTAGAAAAATTGTTGCAGTTTTGAAGTGAAATTTAACCAAAAAATCACCTTGAAAGTCGTTTTGGAGAAAAGCACAATCTTCCTGTTCGGCAAATGCATCCAATGTCATGTTTACAGAAAGAAATACCATGTTTTCTCAGGTTTCTGGAGCTTTATTCCTAGAAAACTCGAATGTGTGGAGGATTTCATTTCAGGTGGAACCAATTAGCGTTTGGCAAATAAAAACAATAAGGGCCCTGCTAAAATGCATTCAAAACCGTAAAGTCCACAGAGAATGTCCAGAAAACACAAACACACACCAAGGCTGTACCAAGATCTGGGATTGAGATAGCTTCAAATCACCAGATAGTTTTGTTTTCATCCAGGAGTATCTGGACAAATTGTTGTGGATTTCGGGTGAAATTTAACAAAAATCACCGTGAAAGTGGTTTTGGAAAAAAGCACAATCTTCTTGTTCGGCAAATGCATCCAATGTCATGTTTACAGAAAGAAATATCATGTTTTCTCAGGTTTCTGAAGCTTTCTTCCTAGAAAACTCGAATGTGAGGAGGATTTGACTCCAGGTGGAACCAATTAGCGTTTGGCAGCTTAAAACAAAAACTTACATGCTAAAATGCATTCAAAACCTTAAAGTCCGTAGAGAATGTCCAGAAAACACAAACACACACAGAGGCTGTAGCAAGATCTGGGATTGAGATAGCTAAAAATCACCAGATATCTTTGTTTTCATCCAGGAGTATCTAGACAAATTGTTGTAGTTTTGAAGTGAAATTTAACCAAAAAATCACCGTGAAAGTGGTTTTGGAGAAAAGCACAATCTTCCTGTTCGGTAAATGCATCCAATGTCATGTTTACAAATACAAATATCATGTTTTCTCAGGTTTCTGAAGCTTTCTTCCTAGAAAACTCGAATGTGTGGAGGATTTGCTCCAGGTGGAACCAATTAGCGTTTGCCACCAGAAAACAAAAAGGGTCCTGCTAAAATGCATTCAAATCCTGAAAAGTCCATAGAGAATGTCCAGAAAACACAAACAAACACAGAGGCTGTAGCAATATATCGGATTGAGATAGCCACAACACACCAGATAGTTTTGTTTACATCCAGGAGTATCTGGACAAATTGTTGTGGATTTCGGGTGAAATTTAACAAAAATCACCGTGAAAGTGGTTTTGGAAAAAAGCACAATCTTCCTGTTCTGCAAATGCATCCAATGTCATGATTACAGAAAGAAATATCATGTTTTCTCAGGTTTCTGAAGCTTTCTTCCTAGAAAACTCGAATGTGAGGAGGATTTGACTCCAGGTGGAACCAATTAGCGTTTGGCAGCTAAAAACAAAAACTTACATGCTAAAATGCATTCAAAACCTTAAAGTCCGTAGAGAATGTCCAGAAAACACAAACACACACAGAGGCTGTAGCAAGATCTGGGATTGAGATAGCTAAAAATCACCAGATATCTTTGTTTTCATCCAGGAGTATCTAGACAAATTGTTGTAGTTTTGAAGTGAAATTTAACCAAAAAATCACCGTGAAAGTGGTTTTGGTGAAAAGCACAATCTTCCTGTTCGGTAAATGCATCCAATGTCATGTTTCCAAATACAAATATCAAGTTTTCTCAGGTTTCTGAAGCTTTCTTCCTAGAAAACTCGAATGTGTGGAGGATTTGCTCCAGGTGGAACCAATTAGCGTTTGCCACCAGAAAACAAAAAGGGTCCTGCTAAAATGCATTCAAATCCTGAAAAGTCCATAGAGAATGTCCAGAAAACACAAACAAACACAGAGGCTGTAGCAATATATCGGATTGAGATAGCCACAACACACCAGATAGTTTTGTTTACATCCAGGAGTATCTGGACAAATTGTTGTGGATTTCGGGTGAAATTTAACCAAGAGTCACCGTGAAAGTGGTTTTGGAGAAAAGCGCAATCTTCCTGTTCAGCAAATGCATCCAATGTCATCTTTACAAATACAAATGTCATGTTTTCTCAGGTTTCTTAAGCTTTCTTCCTAGAAAACTCGAATGTGTGGAGGATTTGACTCCAGGTGGAACCAATTAGCGTTTGTCAGCCGAAAACAAAAACTTACATAATAAAATGCATTCAAAACCCTAAAGTCCATAGAGAATGTCCAGAAAACACAAACAAAAACAGAGGCTGTAGCAAGATCTGGGATTGAGATAGCCACAACACACCAGATAGTTTTGTTTTCATCCAGGAGTATCTGGACAAATTGTTGTAGTTTTGAAGTGAAATGTAACCAAAAAATCACCGTGAAAGTGGTTTTGGAGAAAAGCACAATCTTCCTGTTCGGCAAATGCATCCAATGTCATGTTTACAGAAAGAAATATCATGTTTTCTCAGGTTTCTGAAGCTTTCTTCCTAGAAAACTCGAATGTGTGGAGTATTTGACTCCAGGTGGAACTAATTAGCGTTTGCCAGCAGAAAACAAATGGGTCCTGCTAAAATGCATTCAAAACCTTAAAGTCCATAGAGAATGTCCAGAAAACACAAACACACACAGAGGCTGTAGCAAGATCTGGGATTGAGATAGCTAAAAATCACCAAATAGTTTTGTTTTCATCCAGGAGTATCTGGACAAATTGTTGTGGATTTCGGGTGAAATTTAACCAAAAATCACCTTGAAAGTGGTTTTGGAGAAAAGCACAATCTTCCTGTTCGGCAAATGCATCCAATGTCATCTTTACAAATACAAATGTCATGTTTTCTCAGGTTTTTGAAGCTTTCTTCCTAGAAAACTCCAATGTGTGGCGCATTTCACTCCAGGTGGATCCAATTAGCGTTTGCCAGCTGAACACAAATCTTGCATAATAAAATGCATTCAAAACCGTAAAGTCCATAGAGAATGTCCAGAAAACACAAACACACACAGAGGCTGTAGCAAGATCTGGGATTGAGATAGCCAAAACACACCAGATAGTTTTATTTTCATCCAGGATTGTCTGGACAAATTGTTGTAGTTTTGAGTGAAATTTAACCAAAAATCACCGTGAAAGTGGTTTTGGAGAAAAGCACAATCTTCCTGTTCGGCAAATGCATCCAATGTCATGTTTACAGAAAGAAATATCATGTTTTCTCAGGTTTCTGGAGCTTTCTTCCTAGAAAACTCGAATGTGTGGAGGATTTGACTCCAGGTGGAACAAATTAGTGTTATGCAGCTAAAAACAAAACCTTACATGCTAAAATGCATTCAAAACCGCAAAGTCCATAGAGAATGTCCAGAAAACACAAACACACACAGAGGCTGTAGCAAGATCTGGGATTGAGATAGCCACAACACACCAGATAGTTTTGTTTTCATCCAGGAGTATCTGGACAAATTGTTTTGGATTTCGGGTGAAATTTAACCAAAAATCACCGTGAAAGTGGTTTTGGAGAAAAGCACAATCTTCCTGTTCGGCAAATGTATCCAATGTCATGTTTACAGAAAGAAATATCATGTTTTCTCAGGTTTCTGAAGCTTTCTTCCTAGAAAACTCGAATGTGTGGAGTATTTGATCCAGGTGGAACCAATTAGCGTTTGGCAGCTAAAAACAAGAAGTGTCCTGCTAAAATGCAATCAAAACCGTAAAGTCCATAGAGAATGTCCAGAAAACACAAACAAACACAGAGGCTGTAGAAAGATCTGGGATTGAGATAGCCACAACACACCAGATAGTTTTGTTTTCATCCAGGAGTATCTGGAAAAATTGTTATGGATTTTGGGTGAAATTTAACCAAAAATCACGGTGTAAGTGGTTTTGGAGAAAAGCACAATCTTCCTGTTCGGCAAATGCATCCAATGTCATCTTTACAAATACAAATGTCATGTTTTCTCAGGTTTTTGAAGCTTTCTTCCTAGAAAACTCCAATGTGTGGCGCATTTCACTCCAGGTGGATCCAATTAGCGTTTGCCAGCTGAAAATAAAAACTTGCATAATAAAATGCATTCAAAACCGTAAAGTCCATAGAGAATGTCCAGAAAACACAAACACACACAGAGGCTGTAGCAAGATCTGGGATTGAGATAGCCAAAACACACCAGATAGTTTTGTTTTCATCCAGGAGTATCTGGACAAATTGTTGTGGATTTTGGGTGAAATTTAACCAAAAATCACCGTGAAAGTGGTTTTGGAGAAAAGCACAATCTTCCTGTTCGGCAAATGCATCCAATGTCATGTTTACGGAAAGAAATATCATGTTTTCTCAGGTTTCTGGAGCTTTCTTCCTAGAAAACTCGATTGTGTGGCGCATTTCACTCCAGGTGGAACCAATTAGTGTTATGCAGCTAAAAACAAAACCTTACATGCTAAAATGCATTCAAAACCGTAAAGTCCATAGAGAATGTCCAGAAAACACAAACACACACAGAGGCTGTAGCAAGAACTGGGATTGAGATAGCCACATCACACCAGATAATTTTGTTTTCATCCAGGAGTATCTGGACAAATTGTTTTGGATTTCGGGTGAAACTTAACGAAAAATCACCGTGAAAGTGGTTTTGGAGAAAAGCACAATCTTCCTGTTCGGCAAATGCATCCAATGTCATGTTTACAGAAAGAAATATCATGTTTTCTCAGGTTTCTGAAGCTTTCTTCCTAGAAAACTCGAATGTGTGGAGGATTTGACTCTAGGTGGAACCAATTAGCGTTTGGCAGCTAAAAACAAAACCTTACATGCTAAAGTGCATTCAAAACCGTAAAGTCCATAGAGAATGTCCAGAAAACACAAACACACAAAGAGGCTGTAGCAAGATCTGGGATTGAGATAGCCACAACACACCAGATAGTTTTGTTTTCATCCAGGAGTATCTGGACAAATTGTTGTAGTTTTGAAGTGAAATTTAACCAAAAAATCACCGTGAAAGTGGTTTTGGGGAAAAGCACAGTCTTCCTGTTGGGCAAATGCATCCAATGTCATGTTTACAAATACAAATATCATGTTTTCTCAGGTTTCTGAAGCTTTCGTCCTAGAAAACTTGAATGTGTGTAGGATTTGACTCCAGGTGGAACCAATTAGCGTTTGGCAGCTAAAAACAAAAAGGGTCCTGCTAAAATGCATTCAAAACCGTAAAGTCCATAGAGAATGTCCAGAAAACACAAACACACACAGAGGCTGTAGCAAGATCTGGGAATGAGATAGCTACAAATCACCAGATAGTTTTGTTTTCATCCAGGAGTATCTAGACAAATTGTTGCAGTTTTGAAGTGAAATTTGACCAAAAAATCACCTTGAAAGTGGTTTTGGGGAAAAGCACAATCTTCCTGTTCGGCAAATGCATCCAATGTCATGTTTACAAATACAAATATCATGTTTTCTCAGGTTTCTGAAGCTTTCTTCCTAGAAAACTCGAATGTGTGGAGGATTTGACTCCAGGTGGAACCAATTAGTGTTATGCAGTTAAAAACAAAACCTTACATGCTAAAATGCATTCAAAACCGTAAAGTCCATAGAGAATGTCCAGAAAACACAAACACACACAGAGGCTGTAGCAAGATCTGGGATTGAGATAGCCAAAACACACCAGATAGTTTTATTTTCATCCAGGATTGTCTGGACAAATTGTTGTAGTTTTGAGTAAATTTAACCAAAAAATCACCGTGAAAGTGGTTTTGGAGAAGAGCACAATCTTCCTGTTTGGCAAATGCATCCAATGTCATGTTTACTGAAAGAAATATCATGTTTTCTCAGGTTTCTGATGCTTTCTTCCTAGAAAACATCAATGTGTGGAGGATTTGACTCCAGGTGGAACCAATTAGCGTTTGGCAGCTAAAAACAAGAAGTGTCCTGCTAAAATGCAATCAAAACCGTAAAGTATATAGAGAATGTCCAGAAAACACAAACACACACAGAGGCTGTAGCAAGACCTGGGATTGAGATAGCCACAACACACCAGATAGTTTTGTTTTCATCCAGGAGTATCTGGACTAATTGTTGTGGATTTCGGGTGAAATTTAACCAAAAATCACCGTGAAAGTGGTTTTGGAGAAAAGCACAATCTTCCTGTTCGGCAAATGCATCCAATGTCATGTTTACAGAAAGAAATATCATGTTTTCTCAGGTTTCTGGAGCTTTCTTCCTAGAAAACTCGAATGTGTGGAGGATTTGACTCCAGGTGGAACCAATTAGCGTTTGCCAGCAGAAAACAAAATGGATCCCGCTAAAATGCATTGAAAACCTTAGGTCCATAGAGAATGTCCAGAAAACACAAACACACACAGAGGCTGTAGCAAGATCTGGGATTGAGATAGCCACAACACACCAGATAGTTTTGTTTTCATCCAGGAGTATCTGGACAAATTGTTGTGGATTTCGGGTGACATTTAACCAAAAATCACCGTGAAAGTGGTTTTGGAGAAAAGCAGAATCTACCTGTTCGGCAAATGCGTCCAATGTCATGTTTACAGAAAGAAATATCATGTTTTCTCAGGTTTCTGGTGCTTTCTTCCTAGAAAACTCGGATGTGTGGAGGATTTGACTCCAGGTGGAACCAATTAGCGTTTGGCAGCTAAAAACAAAACCTTACATGCTAAAATGCATTCAAAACTTTCAAGTCCATAGAGAATGTCCAGAAAACACAAACACACACAGAGGCTGTAGCAAGATCTGAGATTGAGATAGCCACAACACACCAGATAGTTTTGTTTTCATCCAGGAGTATCTGGACAAATTGTTGTAGTTTAGAAGTGAAATTTAACCAAAAAATCACCGTGAAAGTGGTTTTGGGGAAAAGCACAACCTTTCTGTTCGGCAAATGCATCCAATGTCATGTTTACAGAAAGAAATATCATGTTTTCTCAGGTTTCTGAAGCTTTCTTGCTAGAAAACTCGAATGTGTGGAGGATTTGACTCCAGGTGGAACCAATTACCGTTTGGCAGCTAAAAACAAAAAGGGTCCTGCTAAAATGCATTGAAAACCTTAGGTCCATAGAGAATGTCCAGAAAACACAAACACACACAGAGGCTGTAGCAAGATCTGGGATTGAGATAGCCACAACACACCAGATAGTTTTGTTTTCATCCAGGAGTATCTGGACATATTGTTGTGGATTGCGGGTGACATTTAACCAAAAATCACCGTGAAAGAGGTTTTGGAGAAAAGCAGAATCTACCTGTTCGGCAAATGCGTCCAATGTCATGTTTACAGAAAGAAATATCATTTTTTCTCAGGTTTCTGGTGCTTTCTTCCTAGAAAACTCGAATGTGTGGAGGATTTGACTCCAGGTGGAACCAATTAGCGTTTGGCAGCTAAAAACAAAACCTTACATGCTAAAATGCATTCAAAACCGTAAAGTCCATAGAGAATGTCCAGAAAACACAAACACACACAGAGGCTGTAGCACGATCTGGGATTGAGATAGCCTCAACACACCAGATAGTTTTGTTTTCATCCAGGAGTATCTGGACAAATTGTTGTGGATTTCGTGTGAAATTTGACAAAAAATCACCGTGAAAGTGATTTTGGAGAAAAGCACAATCTTCCTGTTCGGCAAACGCATCCAATGTCATGTTTACAAATACAAATATCATGTTTTCTCAGGTTTCTGAAGCTTTCTTCCTAGAAAACTCGAATGCGTGGAGGATTTGACTCCAGGTGGAAAATTAGTGTTTTGCAGCTAAAACAAAAAATTACATGCTAAAATGCATTCAAAACCGTAAAGTCCATAGATAATATCCAGAAAATACAAACAAACACAGAGGCTGTAGCAAGATCTGGGATTGAGATAGCCACAACACTCCAGATAGTTTTGTTTTCATCCAGGAGTATCTGGACAAATTTTTGTAGTTTTGAATTGAAATTTAACCAAAAAATCACCGTGAAAGTGGTTTTGGATAAAAGCACAATCTTCCTGTTCGGCAAATGCATCCAATGTCATGTTTACAGAAAGAAATATCATGTTTTCTCAGGTTTCTGAAGCTTTCTTCCTAGAAAACTCGAATGTGTGGAGGATATGACTCCAGGTGGTACCAATTAGCGTTTACAAGAAGAAAACAAAAAGGGTCCCGCAAAATGCATTCAAAACCTTAAAGTCCATAGAGAATGTCCAGAAAACACAAACACACACAGAAGCTGTAGTAATATCTGGGATTGAGATAGCTAAAAATCACCAGATATCTTTGTTTTCATCCAGGAGTATCTGGACAAATTGTTGTAGTTTTGAAGTGAAATTTAACCAAAAAATCACCGTGAAAGTGGTTTTGGAGAAAGGCACAATCTTCCTGTTTGGCAAATGCATCCAATGTCATGTTTACAGAAAGAAATATCATGTTTTCTCAGGTTTCTGAAGCATTCTTCCTAGAAAATTCGAATGTGTGGAGGATTTGACTCCAGGTGGAACCAGTTAGCCTTTGCCAGCAGAAAAAAAAAGGGTCCTGCTAAAATGCATTCAAAACCTTAAAGTCCATAGAGAATGTCCAGAAAACACCAACACACACAGAGGCTATAGTAAGATCTATGATTGGGATAGCCACAACACACCAGATAGTTTTGTATTCATCCAGGAGTATCTGGACAAATTGTAGTGGATTTCGGGTGAAATTTAACCAAAAATCACCGTGAAAGTGGTTTTGGAGAAAAGCACAATCTTCCTGTTTGGCAAATGCATCCAATGTCATTTTTACAGAAAGAAATATCATGTTTTCTCAGGTTTCTGAAGCTTTCTTCCTAGAAAACTCGAATGTGTGGAGGATTTGACTCCAGGTGGAACCAATTAGCGTTTGGCAGCTAAAAACAAAAACTTACATGCTAAAATGCATTCAAAACTTTCAAGTCCATATAGAATGTCCAGAAAACACAAACACACACAGAGGCTGTAGCAAGATCTGGGATTGAGATAGCTAAAAATCACCAGAAAATTTTGTTTTCATCCAAGAGTATCTGGACAAATTGTAGTTTTGATGTGAAATTTAACCAAAAATCACCGTAAAAGTGCTTTTGGAGAAAAGCACAAGCTTCCTGTTCGGCAAATGCATCCAATGTCATGTTTACAGAATGAAATATCATGTTTTCTCAGGTTTCTGAAGCTTTCTTCCTAGAAAACTCGAATGTGTGGAGGATTTGACTCCAGGTGGAACCAATTAGCGTTTGGCAGCTAAAAACAATAACTTACATGCTAAAGTGCGTTCAAAACCGTAAAGTCCATAGAGCATGACCAGAAAAAACAAACACACACAGAGGTTGTAGCAAGATCTGGGATTGAGATAGCCACAACACACCAGATAGTTTTGTTTTCATCCAGGAGTATCTGGACAAATTGTAGTTTTGAAGTGAAATTTAACCAAAAAATCACAGTGAACGAGGTTTTGAAGAAAAGCACAATCTTCCTGTTCATCAAATGCATGCAATGTCATGTTTACAGAAAGAAATATCATGTTTTCTCAGGTTTCTGAAGCTTTCTTCCTAGAAAACTCGAATGTGTGGAGGATTTGACTCTAGGTGGAACCAATTAGCGTTTGGCAGCTAAAAACAAAACCTTACATGCTAAAGTGCATTCAAAACCGTAAAGTCCATAGAGAATGTCCAGAAAACACAAACACACACAGAGGCTGTAGCAAGATCTGGGATTGAGATAGCCACAACACACCAGATAGTTTAGTTTTCATCCAGGAGTATCTGGACAAATTGTTGTAGTTTTGAAGTGAAATTTAACCAAAAAATCACAGTGAACGAGATTTTGAAGAAAAGCACAATCTTCCTGTTCGGCAAATGCATCCAATGTCATGTTTACAGAAAGAAATATCATGTTTTCTCAGGTTTCTGAAGCTTTCTTCCTAGAAAACTCGAATGTGTGGAGGATTTGACTCCAGGTGGAACCAATTACCGTTTGGCAGCTAAAAACAAAACCTTACATGCTAAAATGCATTCAAAACTGTAAAGTCCATAGAGAATATCCAGAAAACACAAACACACACAGAGGCTGTAGCAAGATCTGGGATTGAGATAGCCACAACACACCAGATACCTTTGTTTTCATCCAGGAGTATCTGGAAAATTGTTGTAATTTTGAAGTGAAATTTAACCAAAAAATCACCGTGAAAGTGGTTTTGGGGAAAAGCACAATTTTCCTGTTCGGCAAATGCATCCAATGTCATGTTTACAGAAAGAAATATCATGTTTTCTCAGGTTTCTGGAGCTTTCTTCCTAGAAAACTCGAATGTGTGGAGGATTTGACTCCAGGTGGAACCAATTAGCGTTTGGCAGCTAAAAACAATAACTTACATGCTAAAGTGCGTTCAAAACCGTAAAGTCCATAGAGCATGACCAGAAAACACAAACACACACAGAGGTTGTAGCAAGATCTGGGATTGAGATAGCCACAACACACCAGATAGTTTTGTTTTCATCCAGGAGTATCTGGACAAATTGTTGTAGTTTTGAAGTGAAATTTAACCAAAAAATCACAGTGAACGAGGTTTTGAAGAAAAGCACAATCTTCCTATTCATCAAATGCATGCAATGTCATGTTACAAGAAAGAAATATCATGTTTTCTCAGGGTTCTGAAGCTTTCTTGCTAGAAAACTCGAATGTGTGGAGGATTTGACTACAGGTGGAACCAATTAGTGTTTGGCAGCTAAAAACAAAACCTTACATGCTAAAGTGCATTCAAAACCGTAAAGTCCATAGAGAATGTCCAGAAAACACAAACACACACAGAGGCTGTAGCAAGATCTGGGATTGAGATAGCCACAACACACCAGATAGTTTTGTTTTCATCCAGGAGTATCTGGACAAATTGTTGTAGTTTTGAAGTGAAATTTAACCAAAAAATCACAGTGAACGAGATTTTGAAGAAAAGCACAATCTTCCTGTTCGGCAAATGCATCCAATGTCATCTTTACAGAAAGAAATATCATGTTTTCTCAGGTTTCTGAAGCTTTCTTCCTAGAAAACTCGAATGTGTGGAGGATTTGACTCCAGGTGGAACCAATCACCGTTTGGCAGCTAAAAACAAAACCTTACATGCTAAAATGCATTCAAGAGCGTAAAGTCCATAGAGGCTGTCCAGAAAACACAAACACACACAGAGGCTGTAGCAAGATCTGGGATTGAGATAGCCACAACTCACCAGATAGTTTTGTTTTCATCCAGGAGTATCTGGAATAATTGTTGTGGATTTCGGGTGAAATTTAACAAAAATCACCGTGAAAGTGGTTTTGGAGATAAGCACAATCTTCCTGTTCGACAAATGCATCCAATGTCATGTTTACAGAAAGAAATATCATGTTTTCTCAGGTTTTTGAAGCTTTCTTCCTAGAAAACTGGATTGTGTGGAGTATTTGACTCCAAATGGAATCAATTAGCGTTTGGCAGCTAAAAACAAAACCTTACATGCTAAAATGCATTCAAATCCTGAAAAGTCCATAGATAATGTCCAGAAAAAACAAACACACACAGAGGCTGTAACAAGGTCTGGGATTGAGATAGCCACAACTAACCACATGGTTTTGTTTTCATCCAGGAGAATCTGGAAAAATTGTTGTGGATTTCGGGTGAAATTTAACCAAAAATCACCGTGAAAGTGGTTTTGTTTAAAAGCACAATCTTCCTGTTCGACAAATGCATCCAATGTCATTTTTACAGAAAGAAATATCATGTTTTCTCTGGTTTCTGAAGCTTTCTTCCTAGAAAACTCAAATGTGTGGCGTATTAGACTCCAGGTGGAACCAATTAGCGTTTGGCAGCTAAAAACAAAAACTTACATGCTAAAATGCATTCAAAACTTTCAAGTCCATAGAGAATGTCCAGAAAACACAAACAAACACAGAGGCTGTAGCAAGATCTGGGATTGAGATAGCTAAAAATCACCAGATAGTTTTGTTTTCATCCAGGAGTATCTGGACAAATTGTTGTGGATTTCGGGAGAAATTTAACCAAAATCACCGTGAAAGTGGATTTGGAGAAAAGCACAATCTTCCTGTTCGGCTAATGCATCCAATGTCATGTTTACAGAAAGAAATATCATGTTTTCTCAGGTTTCTGAAGCTTTCTTCCTAGAAAACTCGAATATGTGGAGGATTTGACACCAGGTGGAACCGATTAGAGTTTGGCAGCTAAAAACAAAAACTTACATGCTAAAATGCATTCAAAACTGGAAATATCATAGAGAAAGTCCAGAAAATACAAACAAACACAGAGGCTGTAGCAAGATATCGGATTGAGATAGCCACAACACACCAGATATTTTTCTTTTCATCCATGAGTATCTGGACAAATTGTTGTAGTTTTGAAGTGAAATTTAACCAAAAAATCACAGTGAACGAGGTTTTGGAGAAAAGCACAATCTTCCTGTTCGGCAAATGCATCCAATGTCATGTTTACAGAAAGAAATATCATGTTTTCTCAGGTTTCTGAAGCTTTCTTCCTAGAAAACTCGAATGTGTGGAGGATTTGACTCCAGGTGGAACCAATCACCGTTTGGCAGCTAAAAACAAAACCTTACATGCTAAAATGCATTCAAGAGCGTAAAGTCCATAGAGGCTGTCCAGAAAACACAAACACACACAGAGGCTGTAGCAAGATCTGGGATTGAGATAGCCACAACTCACCAGATAGTTTTGTTTTCATCCAGGAGTATCTGGAATAATTGTTGTGGATTTCGGGTGAAATTTAACAAAAATCACCGTGAAAGTGGTTTTGGAGATAAGCACAATCTTCCTGTTCGACAAATGCATCCAATGTCATGTTTACAGAAAGAAATATCATGTTTTCTCAGGTTTTTGAAGCTTTCTTCCTAGAAAACTGGATTGTGTGGAGTATTTGACTCCAAATGGAATCAATTAGCGTTTGGCAGCTAAAAACAAAACCTTACATGCTAAAATGCATTCAAATCCTGAAAAGTCCATAGATAATGTCCAGAAAAAACAAACACACACAGAGGCTGTAACAAGGTCTGGGATTGAGATAGCCACAACTAACCACATGGTTTTGTTTTCATCCAGGAGAATCTGGAAAAATTGTTGTGGATTTCGGGTGAAATTTAACCAAAAATCACCGTGAAAGTGGTTTTGTTTAAAAGCACAATCTTCCTGTTCGACAAATGCATCCAATGTCATTTTTACAGAAAGAAATATCATGTTTTCTCTGGTTTCTGAAGCTTTCTTCCTAGAAAACTCAAATGTGTGGCGTATTAGACTCCAGGTGGAACCAATTAGCGTTTGGCAGCTAAAAACAAAAACTTACATGCTAAAATGCATTCAAAACTTTCAAGTCCATAGAGAATGTCCAGAAAACACAAACAAACACAGAGGCTGTAGCAAGATCTGGGATTGAGATAGCTAAAAATCACCAGATAGTTTTGTTTTCATCCAGGAGTATCTGGACAAATTGTTGTGGATTTCGGGAGAAATTTAACCAAAATCACCGTGAAAGTGGATTTGGAGAAAAGCACAATCTTCCTGTTCGGCTAATGCATCCAATGTCATGTTTACAGAAAGAAATATCATGTTTTCTCAGGTTTCTGAAGCTTTCTTCCTAGAAAACTCGAATATGTGGAGGATTTGACACCAGGTGGAACCGATTAGAGTTTGGCAGCTAAAAACAAAAACTTACATGCTAAAATGCATTCAAAACTGGAAATATCATAGAGAAAGTCCAGAAAATACAAACAAACACAGAGGCTGTAGCAAGATATCGGATTGAGATAGCCACAACACACCAGATATTTTTCTTTTCATCCATGAGTATCTGGACAAATTGTTGTAGTTTTGAAGTGAAATTTAACCAAAAAATCACAGTGAACGAGGTTTTGGAGAAAAGCACAATCTTCCTGTTCGGCAAATGCATCCAATGTCATGTTTACAGAAAGAAATATCATGTTTTCTCAGGTTTCTGAAGCTTTCTTCCTAGAAAACTCGAATGTGTGGAGGATTTGACTCCAGGTGGAACCAATTAGCGTTTGGCAGCTGAAAACAAAAACTTACATGCTAAAGTGCTTTCAAAACTATCAAGTCCATAGAGACTGTCCAGAAAACACAAACACACACAGAGGCTGTAGCAAGATCTGGGATTGAGATAGCCACAACACATCAGATAGATTTGTTTTCATCCAGGAGTATCTGGACAAATTGTTGTAGTTTTGAAGTGAAATTTAAGCAAAAAATCACAGTGAACGAGGTTTTGAAGAAAAGCACAATCTTCCTGTTCAGCAAATGCATCCAATGTCATGTTTACAGAAAGAAATATCATGTTTTCTAGGGTTTCTGAAGCTTTCTTCCTAGAAAACTCGAATGTGTGGTGGATTTCACTCCAGGTGGAACCAATTAGCATTTGCCAGCTAAAAACAAAACCTTACATGCTAAAATGCATTCAAAATCGTAAAGTCCATAGAGAATGTCCAGAAAATACAAACATACACGGAGGCTGTAGCAAGATCTGGGATTGAGATAGCCACAACACACCAGATAATTTTGTTTTCATCCAGGAGTATCTGGACAAATTGTTGTAGTTTTGAAGTGAAATTTAACCAAAAATCACCGTGAAAGTGGTTTTGGAGAAAAGCACAATCTTCCTGTTCAGCAAATGCATCCAATGTCATGGTAACAAATACAAATGTCATGCTTTCTCAGGTTTCTGAAGCTTTCTTCCTAGAAAACTCGAATGTGTGGAGGATTTCACTCCAGGTGGAACCAATTAGCGTTTGCCAGCTAAAAACAAAAACTTACATGCTAAAATGCATTCAAGAGCGTAAAGTCCATAGAGAATGTCCAGAAAACACAAACACACCGAGGCTGTAGCAAGATCTGGGATTGTGATACCCACAACCCACCAGATAGTTTTGTTTTCATCCAGGAGTATCTGGACAAATTCTTGTAGTTTTGAAGTGAAGTTTAAACAAAAAATCACCGTGAAAGTGGTTTTGGAGAAAAGCACAATCTTCCTGTTCGGAAAATGCATCCAATGTCATGTTTACAGAAAGAAATATCATGTTTTCTCAGGTTTCTGGAGCTTTCTTCCTAGAAAACTCGAATGTGTGGAGGATTTGACTCCAGGTGGAACCAATTAGCGTTTGGCAGCTAAAAACAAAAGCTTACATGCTAAAGTGCATTCAAAACCTTAAAGTCCATAGAGAATGTCCAGAAAACACAAACAGACACAGAGGCTGTAGAAAGATCTGGGATTGAGATAGCCACAACACACCAGATAGTTTTGTTTTTATCCAGGAGTATCTGGACAAATTTTTGTAGTTTTGAAGTAAAATTTAATCAAAAAATCACGGTGAAAGTGGTTTTGCAGAAAAGCACAATCCTCCTGTTCGGCAAATGCATCCAATGTCATGTTTACAGAAAGAAATATCATGTTATCTCAGGTTTCTGAAGCTTTCTTACTAGAAAACTCGAATGTGTGGAGGATTTGATTCCAGGTGGAACCAATTAGCGTTTGGCAGCTAAAAACAAAAACTTACATGCTAAAATGCATTCAAAACCGTAAAGTCCATAGAGAATGTCCAGAAAACACAAACAAACACAAAGGCTTTAGCAAGGTCTGGGATTGAGATAGCTAAAAATCACCAGATAGTTTTGTTTTCATCCAGGAGTATCTGGAAAAATTGTTGTAGTTTTGAAGTAAAATTTAACCAAAAAATCACCGTGAAAGTGGTTTTCGAGAAAAGCACAATCTTCCTGATTGGCAAATGCATCCAATGTCATGTTTACAGAATGAAATATCATGTTTTTTCAGGTTTCTGAAGCTTTCTTCCTAGAAAACTGGAATGTGTGGCTGATTTGAATCCAGGTGGAACCAATTAGCGTTTGGCAGCTAAAAACAAAAACTTACATGCTAAAATGCATTCAAAACTGTAAACTCCATAGAGAATATCCAGAAAACACAAACACACACAGAGGCTGTAGCAAGATCTGGGATTGAGATAGCCACAACACACCAGATAGTTTTGTTTTCAACCAGGAGTATCTGGAGAAATTGTTGTAGTTTTCACGTGAAATTTAACCAAAAAATCACAGTGAACGAGGGTTTGAAGAAAAGCACAATCTCCCTGTTCAGCAAATGCATCCAATTTCATCTTTAAAGAAAGAAATATCATATTTGCTAAGGTTTCTGAAGCTTTCTTCCTAGAAAACTCGAGTGTGTGGAGGATTTGACTCCAGGTGGAACCAATTAGCTTTTGCCAGCTGAAAACAAAAACTTACTTGCTGAAATGCATTCAAAACCATAAAGCACTTAGAGAATGTCCAGAAAGCACAAACAAACACAGAGGCTGTAGCAAGATCTGGGATTGAGATAGCAACAACACACCAGATAGTTTTGTTTTCATCCAGGAGTATCTGGACAAATTGTTGTAGTTTTGAAGTGAAATTTAACCAAAAAATCACAGTGAACGAGGTTTTGAAGAAAAGCACAATCTTCCTGTTCAGCAAATGCATCCAATGTCATGTTTAAAGAAAGAAATATCATGTTTTCTAGGGTTTCTGAAGCTTTCTTCCTAGAAAACTCGAATGTGTGGAGGATTTGACTCCAGGTGGAACCAATAAGCGTTTGGCAGCTAAAAACAAAAACTTACATGCTAAAGTGCTTTCAAAACTATCAAGTCCATAGAGAATGTCCAGAAAGCAGAAACACACAGAGAGGCTGTAGCAAGATCTGGGATTGAGATAGCCACAACACACCAGATAGTTTTGTTTTCATCCAGGAGTATCTGGACAAATTGTTGTAGTTTTGAAGTGAAATTTAACCAAAAAATCACAGTGAAAGTGGTTTTGCAGAAAAGCTCAATCCTCCAGTTCGGCAAATGCATCCAATGTCATGTTTACAGAAAGAAATATCATGTTTTTTCAGGTTTCTGAAACTTTCTTCCTAGAAAACTCGAATGTGTGGCGGATTTGACTCCAGGTGGAACCAATTAGCGTTTGGCAGCTAAAAACAAAAACTTACATGCTAAAATGCATTCAAAACCATAAAGTCCATAGAAAATGTCCAGAAAACACAAACACAGAGGCTGTAGCAAGATCTGGGATTGAGATAGCCACAACACACCAGATATCTTTGTTTCATCCAGGAGTATCTAGAAAAATTGTTGTAGTTTTGAAGTGAAATTTAACCAAAAAATCACTGTGAAAGTGGTTTTGGAGAAAAGCACAATCTTCCTGTTCGGCAAATGCATGCAATGTCATGTTTACAGAAAGAAATATCATGTGTTCTCAGGTTTCTGGAGCTTTCTTCCTAGAAAACTCGAATATATGCAGGATTTGACTCCAGGTGGAACCAATTAGCGTTTGGCAGCTAAAAACAAAACCTTACATGCTAAAATGCATTCAAAACTTTCAAGTCTATAGAGAATGTCCAGAAAACACAAACACACACAGAGGCTGTAGCAAGATCTGAGATTGAGATAGCCACAACACACCAGATATTTTTGTTTTCATCCAGGAGTATCTGGACAAATTGTTGTAGTTTTGAAGTGAAATTTAACCAAAAAATCACCGTGAAAGTGGTTTTGGGGAAAACCACAACCTTTCTGTTCGGCAAATGCATCCAATGTCATGTTTACAGAAAGAAATATCATGTTTTCTCAGGTTTCTGAAGCTTTCTTGCTAGAAAACTCGAATGTGTGGAGGATTTGACTCCAGGTGGAACCAATTAGCGTTTGCCAGCAGAAAACAAAATGGATCCCGCTAAAATGCATTGAAAACCTTAGGTCCATAGAGAATGTCCAGAAAACACAAACACACACAGAGGCTGTAGCAAGATCTGGGATTGAGATAGCCACAACACACCAGATAGTTTTGTTTTCATCCAGGAGTATCTGGACAAATTGTTGTGGATTTCGGGTGACATTTAACCAAAAATCACCATGAAAGTGGTTTTGGAGAAAAGCAGAATCTACCTGTTCGGCAAATGCGTCCAATGTCATGTTTACAGAAAGAAATATCATTTTTTCTCAGGTTTCTGGTGCTTTCTTCCTAGAAAACTCGAATGTGTGGAGGATTTGACTCCAGGTGGAACCAATTAGCGTTTGGCAGCTAAAAACAAAACCTTACATGCTAAAATGCATTCAAAACCGTAAAGTCCATAGAGAATGTCCAGAAAACACAAACACACACAGAGGCTGTAGCACGATCTGGGATTGAGATAGCCTCAACACACCAGATAGTTTTGTTTCCATCCAGGAGTATCTGGACAAATTGTTGTAGTTTTGAAGTGAAATTTAACCAAAAAATCACCGTGAAAGTGGTTTTGGGGAAAAGCACAACCTTTCTGTTTGTCAAATGCATCCAATGTCATGTTTACAGAAATAAATATCATGTTTTCTCAGGTTTCTGAAGCTTTCTTGCTAGAAAACTCGAATGTGTGGAGGATTTGACTCCAGGTGGAACCAATTAGCGTTTGCCAGCAGAAAACAAAATGGATGCCGCTAAAATGCATTGAAAACCTTAGGTCCATAGAGAATGTCCAGAAAACACCAACACACACAGAGGCTGTAGCAAGATCTGGGATTGAGATAGCCACAACACACCAGATAGTTTTGTTTTCATCCAGGAGTATCTGGAATAATTGTTGTGGATTTCGGGTGACATTTAACCAAAAATCACCATGAAAGTGGTTTTGGAGAAAAGCAGAATCTACCTGTTCGGCAAATGCGTCCAATGTCATGTTTACAGAAAGAAATATCATTTTTTCTCAGGTTTCTGGTACTTTCTTCCTAGAAAACTCGAATGTGTGGAGGATTTGACTCCAGGTGGAACCAATTAGCGTTTGGCAGCTAAAAACAAAACCTTACATGCTAAAATGCATTCAAAACCGTAAAGTCCATAGAGAATGTCCAGAAAACACAAACACACACAGAGGCTGTAGCACGATCTGGGATTGAGATAGCCTCAACACACCAGATAGTTTTGTTTTCATCCAGGAGTGTCTGGACAAATTGTTGTGGATTTCGTGTGAAATTTGACAAAAAATCACCGTGAAAGTGATTTTGGAGAAAAGCACAATCTTCCTGTTCGGCAAACGCATCCAATGTCATGTTTACAAATACAAATATCATGTTTTCTCAGGTTTCTGAAGCTCTCTTCCTAGAAAACTCGAATGCGTGGAGGATTTGACTCCAGGTGGAAAATTAGTGTTTTGCAGCTAAAAACAAAAACTTACATGCTAAAATGCATTCAAAACCGTAAAGTCCATAGATAATATCCAGAAAATACAAACAAACACAGAGGCTGTAGCAAGATCTGGGATTGAGATAGCCACAACACTCCAGATAGTTTTGTTTTCATCCAGGAGTATCTGGACAAATTTTTGTAGTTTTGAAGTGAAATTTAACCAAAAAATCACCGTGAAAGTGGTTTTGGAGAAAAGCACAATCTTCCTGTTCGGCAAATGCATCCAATGTCATGTTTACAGAAAGAAATATCATGTTTTCTCAGGTTTCTGAAGCTTTCTTCCTAGAAAACTCGAATGTGTGGAGGATATGACTCCAGGTGGTACCAATTAGCGTTTACAAGAAGAAAACAAAAAGGGTCCCGCAAAATGCATTCAAAACCTTAAAGTCCATAGAGAATGTCCAGAAAACACAAACACACACAGAGGCTGTAGTAATATCTGGGATTGAGATAGCTAAAAATCACCAGATATCTTTGTTTTCATCCAGGAGTATCTGGACAAATTGTTGTAGTTTTGAAGTGAAATTTAACCAAAAAATCACCGTGAAAGTGGTTTTGGAGAAAGGCACAATCTTCCTGTTTGACAAATGCATCCAATGTCATGTTTACAGAAAGAAATATCATGTTTTCTCAGGTTTCTGAAGCTTTCTTCCTAGAAAATTCGAATGTGTGGAGGATTTGACTCCAGGTGGAACCAGTTAGCCTTTGCCAGCAGAAAAAAAAAGGGTCCTGCTAAAATGCATTCAAAACCTTAAAGTCCATAGAGAATGTCCAGAAAACACCAACACACACAGAGGCTATAGTAAGATCTATGATTGGGATAGCCACAACAAACCAGATAGTTTTGTATTCATCCAGGAGTATCTGGACAAATTGTAGTGGATTTCGGGTGAAATTTAACCAAAAATCACCGTGAAAGTGGTTTTGGAGAAAAGCACAATCTTCCTGTTTGGCAAATGCATCCAATGTCATTTTTACAGAAAGAAATATCATGTTTTCTCAGGTTTCTGAAGCTTTCTTCCTAGAAAACTCGAATGTGTGGAGGATTTGACTCCAGGTGGAACCAATTAGCGTTTGGCAGCTAAAAACAAAAACTTACATGCTAAAATGCATTCAAAACTTTCAAGTCCATAGAGAATGTCCAGAAAACACAAACACACACAGAGGCCGTAGCAAGATCTGGGATTGAGATAGCTAAAAATCACTAGATATCTTTGTTTTCATCCAGGAGTATGTAAACAAATTTTTGTGGATTTCGGGTGAAATTTAACAAAAATCACCGTGAAAGTGGATTTGGAGAAAAGCACAAACTTCCTGTTCGGCAAATGCATCCAATGTCATGTTTACAGAAAGAAATATCATGTGTTCTCAGGTTTCTGGAGCTTTCTTCCTAGAAAACTCGAATGTGTGGAGGATTTGACTCCAGGTGGAACCAATTAGCTTTTGGCTGCTAAAAACAAAACCTTACATGCTAAAATGCCTTCAAAACCTTAAAGTGCATAAAGAATGTCCAGAAAACACAAACACACACAGAGACTGTAGCAAGATCTGGGATTGAGATAGCCTGAACAAACCAGATAGTTTTGTTTTCATCCAGGAGTATCTGGAAAAATTGTTGTAGTTTTGATGTGAAATTTAATGAAAAATCACCGTGAAAGTGGTTTTGGAGAAAAGCACAATCTTCCTGTTTAGCAAATGCATCCAATGTCATGTTTACAAATACAAATATCATGTTTTCTCGGGTTTCTGAAGATTTCTTCCTAGAAAATTCGAATGTGTGGAGGATTTGACTGCAGGTGGAACCAATTAGCGTTTGCTAGCTAAAAACAAAAACTTACATGCTAAAATGCATTCAAAAGCGTAAAGTCCATAGAGACTGTCCAGAAAACACAAACAAACACAGAGGCTGTAGCAAGATCTGGGATTGAGATAGCTAAAAATCACCAGAAAATTTTGTTTTCATCCAGGAGTATCTGGACAAATTGTAGTTTTGATGTGAAATTTCACCAAAAATCACCGTGAAACTGGTTTTGGAGAAAAGGACAATCTTCCTGTTGGGCAAATGCATCCAATGTCATGTTTACAGAATGAAATATCATGTTTTCTCAGGTTTCTGAAGCTTTCTTCCTAGAAAACTCGAATGTGTGGAGGATTTGACTCCAGGTGGAACCAATTAGCGTTTGGCAGCTAAAAACAAAACCTTACATGCTAGAATGCATTCAAAACCTTAAAGTCAATAGAGAATGTCCAGAAACCACAAACAAACACAGAGGCTGTAGCAAGATCTGGGATTGAGATAGCCACAACACACCAGATAGTTTTGTTTTCATCCAAGAGTATCTGGACATATTGTAGTTTTGATGTGAAATTTAACCAAAAATCACCGTGAAAGTTGTTTTGGAGAAAAGGACAATCTTCCTGTTGGGCAAATGCATCCAATGTCATGTTTACAGAAAGAAATATCATGTTTTCTCAGGTTTCTGAAGCTTTCTTCCTAGAAAACTCGAATGAGTGGAGGATTTGACTACAGGTGGAACCAATTAGCGTTTGGCAGCTAAAAACAAAACCTTACATGCTAAAATGCATTCAAAACCTTAAAGTCCATAGAGAATGTCCAGAAAACACAAACACACACAGAGGCTGTAGCAAGATCTGCGATTTAGATAGCTAAAAATCACCAGATAGTTTTGTTTTCATCCAGGAGTATCTGGAAAAATTGTTGTAGTTTTGAAGTGAAATTTAACCAAAAAATCACCGTGAAAGTGGTTTTGGAGAAAGGCACAATCTTCCTGTTTGGCAAATGCATCCAATGTCATGTTTACAGAAAGAAATATCATGTTTTCTCAGGTTTCTGAAGCTTTCTTCCTAGAAAATTCGAATGTGTGGAGGATTTGACTCCAGGTGGAACCAATTAGCGTTTGCCAGCAGAAAAGAAAAAGGGTCCTGCTAAAATGCATTCAAAACCGTAAAGTCCATAGAGAATGTCCAGAAAACACCAACACAAAGAGAGGCTGTAGTAAGATCTATGATTGAGATAGCCACAACACACCAGATAGTTTTGTTTTCATCCAGGAGTATCTGGACAAATTGTTGTAGTTTTGAAGTGAAATTTAACCAAAAAATCAGAGGGAACGAGGTTTTGAAGAAAAGCACAATCTTCCTGTTCGGCAAATGCATCCAATGTCATGTTTACAGAAAGAAATATCATGTTTTCTCAGGTTTCTGAAGCTTTCTTCGTAGAAAACTCGAATGTGTGGAGGATTTGACTCCAGGTGGAACCAATTAGCGTTTGGCAGCTAAAAACAAAACCTTACATGCTAAAGTGCATTCAAAACCGTAAAGTCCATAGAGAATGTCCAGAAAACACAAACACACACAGAGGCTGTAGCAAGATCTGGGATTGAGATAGCCACAACACACCAGATAGTTTTGTTTTCATCCAGGAGTATCTGGACAAATTGTTGTAGTTTTGAAGTGAAATTTAACCAAAAAATCACAGTGAACGAGATTTTGAAGAAAAGCACAATCTTCCTGTTCGGCAAATGCATCCAATGTCATGTTTACAGAAAGAAATATCATGTTTTCTCAGGTTTCTGAAGCTTTCTTCCTAGAAAACTCGAATGTGTGGAGGATTTGACTCCAGGTGGAACCAATTACCGTTTGGCAGCTAAAAACAAAACCTTACATGCTAAAATGCATTCAAGAGCGTAAAGTCCATAGAGACTGTCCAGAAAACACAAACACACACAGAGGCTGTAGCAAGATCTGGGATTGAGATAGCCACAACTCACCAGATAGTTTTGTTTTCATCCAGGAGTATCTGGAAAAATTGTTGTGGATTTCGGGTGAAATTTAACAAAAATCACCGTGAAAGTGGTTTTGGAGATAAGCACAATCTTCCTGTTCGGCAAATGCATCCAATGTCATGTTTACAGAAAGAAATATCATGTTTTCTCAGGTTTTTGAAGCTTTCTTCCTAGAAAACTCGAATGTGTGGAGGATTTGACTCCAGGTGGAACCAATTAGCGTTTGGCAGCTAAAAACAAAACCTTACATGCTAAAATGCATTCAAAACTGTAAATTCCATAGAGAATGCCCGGAAAACACAAACACACACAGAGGCTGTAGCAAGATCTGGGATTGAGATAGCCACAACACACCAGATATCTTTGTTTTCATCCAGGAGTATCTGGAAAATTGTTGTAATTTTGAAGTGAAATTTAACCAAAAAATCACCGTGAAAGTGGTTTTGGGGAAAAGCACAATTTTCCTGTTCGGCAAATGCATCCAATGTCATGTTGACAGAAAGAAATATCATGTTTTCTCAGGTTTCTGGAGCTTTCTTCCTAGAAAACTCGAATGTGTGGAGGATTTGACTCCAGGTGGAACCAATTACCGTTTGGCAGCTAAAAACAAAACCTTACATGCTAAAATGCATTCAAGAGCGTAAAGTCCATAGAGACTGTCCAGAAAACACAAACACACACAGAGGCTGTAGCAAGATCTGGGATTGAGATAGCCACAACTCACCAGATAGTTTTGTTTTCATCCAGGAGTATCTGGAAAAATTGTTGTGGATTTCGGGTGAAATTTAACAAAAATCATCGTGAAAGTGGTTTTGGAGATAAGCACAATCTTCCTGTTCGGCAAATGCATCCAATGTCATGTTTACAGAAAGAAATATCATGTTTTCTCAGGTTTTTGAAGCTTTCTTCCTAGAAAACTGGATTGTGTGGAGTATTTGACTCCAAATGGAACCAATTAGCGTTTGGCAGCTAAAAACAAAACCTTACATGCTAAAATGCATTCAAAACTGTAAATTCCATAGAGAATGCCCAGAAAACACAAACACACACAGAGGCTGTAGCAAGATCTGGGATTGAGATAGCCACAACACACCAGATATCTTTGTTTTCATCCAGGAGTATCTGGACTAATTGTTGGAGTTTTGAAGTGAAATTTAACCAAAAAATCACCGTGAAAGTGGTTTTGGAGAAAAGCACAATTTTCCTGTTCGGCAAATGCATCCAATGTCATGTTTACAGAAAGAAATATCATGTTTTCACAGGATTCTGAAGCTTTCTTCCTAGAAAACTCGAACGTGTGGCGGATTTGACTCCAGGTGGAACCAATTAGCGTTTGGCAGCTAAAAACAAAAAGGGTCCTGCTAAAATGCATTCAAGTCCTGAAAAGTCCATAGAGAATGTCCAGAAAACACAAACACACACAGAGGCTGTAACAAGGTTTGGGATTGAGATAGCCACAACTAACCACATGGTTTTGTTTTCATCCAGGAGAATCTGTAAAAATTGTTGTGGATTTCGGGTGAAATTTAACCAAAAATCACCGTGAAAGTGGTTTTGGGGAAAAGCACAATCTTCCTGTTCGACAAATGCATCCAATGTCATTTTTACAGAAAGAAATATCATGTTTTCTCAGGTTTCTGGAGCTTTCTTCCTAGAAAACTCAAATGTGTGGCGTATTAGACTCCAGGTGGAACCAATTAGCGTTTGGCAGCTAAAAACAAAAACTTACATGATAAAATGCATTCAAAACTTTCAAGTCCATAGAGAATGTCCAGAAAACACAAACAAACACAGAGGCTGTAGCAAGATCTGGGATTGAGATAGCTAAAAATCACCAGATAGTTTTGTTTTCATCCAGGAGTATCTGGACAAATTGTTGTGGATTTCGGGTGAAATTTAACCAAAATCACCGTGAAAGTGGATTTGGAGAAAAGCACAATCTTCCTGTTCGGCTAATGCATCCAATGTCATGTTTACAGAAAGAAATATCATGTTTTCTCAGGTTTCTGAAGCTTTCTTCCTAGAAAACTCGAATATGTGGAGGATTTGACACCAGGTGGAACCAATTAGCGTTTGGCAGCTAAAAACAAAAACTTACATGCTAACATGCATTCAAAACTGTAAGTATCATAGAGAAAGTCCAGAAATACAAACAAACACAGAGGCTGTAGCAAGATATCGGATTGAGATAGCCACAACACACTAGATATTTTTCTTTTCATCCATGAGTATCTGGACAAATTGTTGTAGTTTTGAAGTGAAATTTAACCAAAAAATCACAGTGAACGAGGTTTTGCAGAAAAGCACAATCTTCCTGTTTGGCAAATGCATCCAATGTCATGTTTACAGAAAGAAATATCATGTTTTCTCAGGTTTCTGAAGCTTTCTTCCTAGAAAACTCGAATGTGTGGAGGATTTGACTCCAGGTGGAACCAATTAGCGTTTGGCAGCAGAAAACAAAAACTTACATGCTAAAGTGCTTTCAAAACTATCAAGTCCATAGAGACTGTCCAGAAAACACAAACACACACAGAGGCTGTAGCAAGATCTGGGATTGAGATAGCCACAACACATCAGATAGATTTGTTTTCATCCAGGAGTATCTGGACAAATTGTTGTAGTTTTGAAGTGAAATTTAAGCAAAAAATCACAGTGAACGAGGTTTTGAAGAAAAGCACAATCTTCCTGTTCAGCAAATGCATCCAATGTCATGTTTACAGAAAGAAATATCATGTTTTCTCAGGTTTCTGAAGCTTTCTTCCTAGAAAACTCGAATGTGTGGAGGATTTGACTCCAGGTGGAACCAATTAGCGTTTGGCAGCTGAAAACAAAAACTTACATGCTAAAGTGCTTTCAAAACTATCAAGTCCATAGAGACTGTCCAGAAAACACAAACACACACAGAGGCTGTAGCAAGATCTGGGATTGAGATAGCCACAACACATCAGATAGATTTGTTTTCATCCAGGAGTATCTGGACAAATTGTTGTAGTTTTGAAGTGAAATTTAACCAAAAAATCACAGTGAACGAGGTTTTGGAGAAAAGCACAATCTTCCTGTTCGGCAAATGCATCCAATGTCATGTTTACAGAAAGAAATATCATGTTTTCTAGGGTTTCTGAAGCTTTCTTCCTAGAAAACTCGAATGTGTGGTGGATTTCACTCCAGGTGTAACCAATTAGCATTTGCCAGCTAAAAACAAAACCTTACATGCTAAAATGCATTCAAAATCGTAAAGTCCATAGAGAATGTCCAGAAAACACAAACATACACGGAGGCTGTAGCAAGATCTGGGATTGAGATAGCCACAACACACCAGATAATTTTGTTTTCATCCAGGAGTATCTGGACAAATTGTTGTAGTTTTGAAGTGAAATTTAACCAAAAATCACCGTGAAAGTGGTTTTGGAGAAAAGCACAATCTTCCTGTTCAGCAAATTCATCCAATGTCATGGTAACAAATACAAATGTCATGCTTTCTCAGGTTTCTGAAGCTTTCTTCCTAGAAAACTCGAATGTGTGGAGGATTTCACTCCAGGTGGAACCAATTAGCGTTTGGCAGCTAAAAACAAAACCTTACATGCTAAAATGCATTCAAAATTTGAAGTCCATAGAGAATGTCCAGAAAACACAAATACACACAGAGGCTGTAGCAAGATCCGGGATTGAGATAGCTACAAATCACCAGATAGTTTTGTTTTCATCCAGGAGTATCTGGACATATTGTTGTGGATTTTGGTTGAAATTTAACCAACAATCACCGTGAAAGTGGTTTTGGAGAAAAGCACAATCTTCCTGTTCAGAAAATGCATCCAATGTCATGTTTACAGAAAGAAATATCATGTTTTCTCAGGTTTCTGGAGCTTTCTTCCTAGAAAACTCGAATGTGTGGAGGATTTGACTCCAGGTGGAACCAATTAGCGTTTGCCAGCTAAAAACAAAAACTTACATGCTAAAATGCATTCAAACCTTAAAGTCCATAGAGAATGTCTAGAAAACACAAACACACACAGAGGCTGTAGCAAGATCTGGGATTGAGATAGCCACAACACACCAGATAGTTCTGTTTTCATCGAGGAGTATCTGGACAAATTGTTGTAGTTTTAAAGTTAAATTTAACCAACAATCACCGTGAAAGTGGTTTTGGAGAAAAGCACAATCTTCCAGTTCGGCAAATGCATCCAATGTCATGTTTACAGAAAGAAATATCATGTTTTCTCAGGTTTCTGAAGCTTTCTTCCTAGAAAACTCGAATGTGTGGAGGATTTGACTCCAGGTGGAACCAATTAGCATTTGCCAGCTAAAAACAAAAGGGTCCTGCTAAAATGCATTCAAAACTTTCAAGTCCATAGAGAATGTCCAGAAAATACAAACACACACAGAGGCTGTAGCAAGATCTGGGATTGAGATAGCTACGAATCACCAGATAGTTTTGTTTTCATCCAGGAGTATCTGGACAAATTGTTGTAGTTTTGAAGTGAAATTTAACCAAAAAATCACCTTGAAAGTGGTTTTGGAGAAAAGCACAATCTTCCTGTTCGGCAAATGCATCCAATGTCATGTTTACAGAAAGAAATATCATGTTTTCTCAGGTTTCTGAAGCTTTCTTCCTAGAAAACTCGAATGTGTGCAGGATTTGACTCCAGGTGGAACCAATTAGCGTTTGGCAGCTAAAAACAAAACCTTACATGCTAAAATGCATTCAAAACCGTAAAGTCCATAGAGAATGTCCAGAAAACACAAACACACACAGAGGCTGTAGCAAGATCTGGGATTGAGATTGCTAAAATCACCAGAATTCTTTGTTTTCATCCAGGAGTATCTGGACAAATTCTAGTGGATTTCGGTTGAAATTTAACCAAAAAATCACCGTGAAAGTGGTTTTGGAGAAAAGCACAATGTTCCTGTTCGGCAAATGCATCCAATGTCATGTTTGCAGAAAGAAATATAATGTTTTCTCAGGTTTCTGGAGCTTTCTTCCTAGAAAACTCGAATGTGTGGAGGATTTGACTCCAGGTGGAACCAATTAGCGTTTGGCAGCTAAAAACAAAAAGGGTCTTGCTAAAATGCATTCAAAACCGTAAAGTCCACAGAGAATGTATAGAAAACACAACCACACACAGAGGCTGTAGCAAGATCTGGGATTGAGATAGCTACGAATCACCAGATAGTTTTGTTTTCATCCAGGAGTATCTGGACAAATTGTTGTAGTTTTGAAGTGAAATTTTACCAAAAAATCACCGTGAAAGTGGTTCTGGAGAAAAGCACAATCTTCCTGTTCGGCAAATGCATCCATTGTCATGTTTACAGAAAGAAATATCATGTTTTCTCAGGTTTCTGGAGCTTTCTTCCTAGAAAACTCGAATGTGTGGAGGATTTGACTCCAGGTGGAACCAATTAGCGTTTGGCAGCTAAAAACAAAACCTTACATGCTAAAATGCATTCAAAACTTTGAAGTCCATAGAGAATGTCCAGAAAACACAAATACACACAGAGGCTGTAGCAAGATCCGGGATTGAGATAGCTAAAAATCACCAGATAGTTTTGTTTTCATCCAGGAGTATCTGGACATATTGTTGTGGATTTTGGTTGAAATTTAACCAACAATCACCGTGAAAGTGGTTTTGGAGAAAAGCACAATCTTCCTGTTCGGCAAATGCATCCAATGTCATGTTTCCTGAAAGAAATACCATGTTTTCTCAGGTTTCTGGAGCTTTCTTCCTAGAAAACTCGAATGTGTGGAGGATTTGACTCCAGGTGGAACCAATTAGCGTTTGCCAGCTAAAAACAAAAACTTACATGCTAAAATGCATTCAAAACTTTCAAGTCCGTAGAGAATGTCCAGAAAACACAAACACACACAGAGGCTGTAGCAAGATCTGGGATTGAGATAACCACAACCCACCAGATAGTTTTGTTTTCATCCAGGAGTATCTGGACGAATTGTTGTGGATTTTGGTTGAAATTTAACCAACAATCACCGTGAAAGTGGTTTTGGAGAAAAGCACAATCTTCCTGTTCGGCAAATGCATCCAATGTCATGTTTACAGAAAGAAATATCATGTTTTCTCAGGTTTCTGGAGCTTTCTTCCTAGAAAACTCGAATGTGTGGAGGATTTGACTCCAGGTGGAACCAATTAGCGTTTGGCAGCTAAAAACAAAAAGGGTCTTGGTAAAGTTCATTCAAAACCGTAAAGTCTACAGAGAATGTATAGAAAACACAACCACACACAGAGGCTGTAGCAAGATCTGGGATTGAGATAGCTACAAATCACCAGATAGTTTTGTTTTCATCCAGGAGTATCTGGACAAATTGTTATAGTTTTGAAGTGAAATTTAACCAAAAAATCACCGTGAAAGTGGTTTTGGAGAAAAGCACAATCTTCCTGTTCGGCAAATGCATCCATTGTCATGTTTACAGAAAGAAATATCATGTTTTCTCAGGTTTCTGGAGCTTTCTTCCTAGAAAACTCGAATGTGTGGAGGATTTGACTCCAGGTGGAACCAATTAGCGTTGGCAGCTAAAAACAAAACCTTATATGCTAAAATGCATTCAAAACTTTGAAGTCCATAGAGAATGTCCAGAAAACACAAATACACACAGAGGCTGTAGCAAGATCCGGGATTGAGATAGCTAAAAATCACCAGATAGTTTTGTTTTCATCCAGGAGTATCTGGACATATTGTTGTGGATTTTGGTTGAAATTTAACCAACAATCACCGTGAAAGTGGTTTTGGGGAAAAGCACAATCTTCCTGTTCGGCAAATGCATCCAATGTCATGTTTCCTGAAAGAAATATCATGTTTTCTCAGGTTTCTGGAGCTTTCTTCCTAGAAAACTCGAATGTGTGGCGGATTTGACTCCAGGTGGAACCAATTAGCGTTTGGCAGCTAAAAACAAATCTTACATGCTAAAATGCATTCAAAACTTTCAAGTCCATAGAGAATGTCCAGAAAACACAAACACACACAGAGGCTGTAGCAAGATCTGGGATTGAGATAGCTGAAAATCACCAGATATCTTTGTTTTCATCCAGGAGTATCTGGACAAATTGTTGTGGATTTTGGTTGAAATTTAACCAACAATCACCGTGAAATTGGTTTTGGAGAAAAGCACAATCTTCCTGTTCGGCAAATGCATCCAATGTCATGTTTACAGAAAGAAATATTATGTTTTCTCAGGTTTCTGAAGCTTTCTTCCTAGAAAACTCGAATGTGTGGAGGATTTGACTCCAGGTGGAACCAATTAGCGTTTGCCAGCTAAAAACAAAACCTTACATGCTAAAATGCATTCAAAACCGTAAAGTCCATAGAGAATGTCCAGAAAACACAAACACACACAGAGGCGGTAGCAAGATCTGGGATTGAGATAGCTAAAAATCATCAGACATCTTTGTTTTCATCCAGGAGTATCTGGACAAATTGTTGTGGATTTCGGGTGAAATTTAACAAAAAATCACCATGAAAGTGGTATTGGAGAAAAGCACAATCTTCCTGTTCGGCAAATGCATCCAATGTCATGTTTCCTGAAAGAAATATCATGTTTTCTCAGGTTTCTGAAGATTTCTTCCTAGAAAACTCGAATGTGTGGAGGATTTTACTCCAGGTGGAACCAATTAGCGTTTGGCAGCTAAAAACAAAAACTTAAATGCTAAAATTCATTCAAAACCATGAAGTCCATAGAGAATGTCCAGAAAACACAAACACACACAGAGGCTGTAGCAAGATCCGGGATTGAGATAGCTACAAATCACCAGATAGTTTTGTTTTCATCCAGGAGTATCTGGACAAATTGTAGTTTTGAAGTGAAATTTAACCAAAAAATCACCGTGCAAGTGGTTTTGGAGAAAAGCACAATCTTCCTGTTCGGCAAATCTATCCAATGTCACGTTTACAGAAAGAAATATCATGTTTTCTCAGGTTTCTGAAGCTTTCTTCCTAGAAAACTCGAATGTGTGGCGGATTTGACTCCAGGTGGAACCAATTAGCGTTTGGCAGCTAGAAACAAAAACGGTCCTGCTAAAATGCATTCAAAACCGTAAAGTCCATAGAGAATGTCCAGAACACACAAACACACACAGAGGCTGTACCAAGATCTGGGATTGAGATAGCTACAAATCACCAGATAGTTTTGTTTTCATTCAGGAGTATCTGGACAAATTGTTGTAGTTTTGAAGTGAAATTTAACAAAAATCTCCGTGAAAGTGGTTTTGGAGAAAAGCACAATCTTCCTGTTTGGCAAATGCATCCAATGTCATGTTTACAGAAAGAAATATCATGTTTTCTCAGGTTTCTGGAGATTTCCTCCTAGAAAACTCGAATGTGTGGAGGATTTGACTCCAGGTGGAACCAATTAGCGTTTGGCAGCTAAAAACAAAAACTTACATGCGAAAATGCATTCAAAACTTTCAAGTCCATAGACAATGTCCAGAAAACACAAACAGACACAGAGGCTGTAGCAAGTTCCGGGATTGAGATAGATAAAAATCACCAGATATCTTTGCTTTCATCCAGGAGTATCTGGACAAATTGTTATGGATTTTGGTTGAAATTTAACCAACAATCACCGTGAAAGTGGTTTTGGAGAAAAGCACAATCTTCCTGTTCGGCAAATGCATCCAATGTCAATTTTACAGAAAGAAATATGTTTTCTCAGGTTTCTGAAGCTTTCTTCCAAGAAAACTCGAATGTTTGGCGGATTTGACTCAAGGTGGAACCAATTAGCGTTTGGCAGCAAAAAACAAAACCTTACATGCTAAAATGCATTCAAAACCGTAAAGTCCACAGAGAATGTCCAGAAAACACAAACACACACAGAGGCTGTAGCAAGATCTGGGATTGAGATAGCTACAAATCAACAGATATCTTTGTTTTCATCCAGGAGTATCTGGACAAATTGCTGTGGATTTTAGTTGAAATTTAACCAACAATCACCGTGAAAGTGGTTTTGGAGAAAAGCACAATGTTCCTGTTCGGCAAATGCATCCAATGTCATGTTTGCAGAAAGAAATATCATGTTTTCTCAGGTTTCTGAAGCTTTCTTCCTAGAAAACTCGAATGTGTGGCGGATTTGACTCCAGGTGGAACCAATTAGCGTTTGGCAGCTAAAAACAAAAAGGGTCCTGCTAAAATGCATTCAAAACCGTAAAGTCCACAGAGAATGTCCAGAAAACACAAACACACACAGAGGCTGTACCAAGATCTGGGATTGAGATAGCTACAAATCACCAGATATCTTTGTTTTCATCCAGGAATATCTGGACAAATTGTTGTGGATTTCGGGTGAAATTTAACAAAAATCACAGTGAAAGTGGTTTTGGAGAAAAGCACAATCTTCCTCTTCGGCAAATGCATCCAATGTCATGTTTACAGAAAGAAATATCATGTTTTCTCAGGTTTCTGGAGCTTTCTTCCTAGAAAACTCGAATGTGTGGAGGATTTGACACCAGGTGGAACCAATTAGCGTTTGGAAGCTAAAAACAAAAACTTACATGCTAACATGCATTCAAAACCATGAAATCCATAGAGAATGTCCAGAAAACACAACCACACACAGAGGCTGTAGCAAGATCTGGGATTGAGATAGCTACAAATCACCAGATATCTTTGTTTTCATCCAGGAGTGTCTGGACAAACTGTTGTGGATTTTGGTTGAAATTTAACCAACAATCACCGTGAAAGTGGTTTTGGAGAAAAGCACAATCTTTCTTTTTGGCAAATGCATCCAATGTCATGTTTACAGAAAGAAATATCATGTTTTCTCAGGTTTCTGGAGCTTTCTTAGTAGAAAACTCCAATGTGTGGAGGATTTGACTCCACGTGGAACCAATTAGCGCTTGGGAGCTAAAAACAAAAAGGGTCCTGCTAAAATGCATTCAAAACCGTAAAGTCCACAGAGAATGTCCAGAAAACACAACCACACACAGAGGCTGTACCAAGATCTGGGATTGAGATAGCTACAAATCACCAGATAGTTTTGTTTTCATTCAGGAGTATCTGGACAAATTGTTGTGGATGTCGGGTGAAATTTAACAAAAATCACCATGAAAGTGGTTTTGGAGAAAAGCACAATCTTCCTGTTTGGTAAATGCATCCAATGTCATGTTTACAGAAAGAAATGTCATGTTTTCTCAGGTTTCTGGAGCTTTCCTCCTAGAAAACTCGAATGTGTGGCGGATTTGACTCCAGGTGGAACCAATTAGCGTTTGCCAGCTAAAAACAAAAACTTACATGCTAAAATGCATTCAAAACTTTCAAGTCCATAGAGAATGTCCAGAAAATACAAACACACACAGAGGCTGTAGCAAGATCTGGGATTGAGATAGCTACAAATCACCAAATAGTTTTGTTTTCATCCAGGAATATCTGGACCAATTGTTGTAGTTTTGAAGTGAAATTTAACCAAAAAATCACCATGAAAGTGGTTTTGGAGAAAAGCACAATCTTCCTGTTCGGCAAGTGCATCCAATGTCATGTTTACAGAAAGAAATATCATGTTTTCTCAGGTTTCTGGAGCTTTCTTCCTAGAAAACTCGAATGTGTGGCGGATTTGACTCCAGGTGGAACCAATTAGCGTTTGCCAGCTAAAAACAAAACCTTAAATGCTGAAATGCATTCAAAACCTTAAAGTCCACAGAGAATGTCCAGAAAACACAAACACACACAGAGGCTGTAGCAAGATCTGGGATTGAGATATCTACAAATCACCAGATAGTTTTGTTTTCATCCAGGAGTATCTGGACAAATTGTTGTGGATGTCGGGTGAAATTTAACAAAAATCACCGTGAAAGTGGTTTTGGAGAAAAGCACAATCTTCCTGTTCGGGAAATGCATCCAATGTCATGTTTACAGAAAGAAATATCATGTTTTCTCAGGGTTCTCAAGCTTTCTTCCTAGAAAACTCGAATGTGTGGAGGATTTGACTCCAGGTGGAACCAATTAGCGTTTGCCAGCTAAAAACAAAACCTTACATGCTAAAATGCATTCAAAACTGTAAAGTCCACAGAGAATGTCCAGAAAACACAAACACACACAGAGGCTATACCAAGATCTGGGATTGAGATAGCTACAAATCATCAGATATCTTTGTTTTCATCCAGGAGTATCTGGACAAATTGTTATGGATTTTGGTTGAAATTTAACCAACAATAACCGTGAAAGTGGTTTTGGAGAAAAGCACAATCTTCCTGTTCGGCAAATGCATCCAATGTCAATTTTACAGAAAGAAATATCATGTTTTCTCAGGTTTCTGAAGCTTTCTTCCAAGAAAACTCGAATGTTTGGCGGATTTGACTCAAGGTGGAACCAATTAGCGTTTGGCAGCAAAAAACAAAACCTTACATGCTAAAATGCATTCAAAACCATAAAGTCCACAGAGAATGTCCAGAAAACACAAACACACACAGAGGCTGTAGCAAGATCTGGGATTGAGATAGCTACAAATCACCAGATATCTTTGTTTTCATCCAGGAGTATCTGGACAAATTGCTGTGGATTTTAGTTGAAATTTAACCAAAAATCACCGTGAAAGTGGTTTTGGAGAAAAGCACAATGTTCCTGTTCGGCAAATGCATCCAATGTCATGTTTGCAGAAAGAAATATCATGTTTTCTCAGGTTTCTGAAGCTTTCTTCCTAGAAAACTCGAATGTGTGGCGGATTTGACTCCAGGTGGAACCAATTAGCGTTTGGCAGCTAAAAACAAAAAGGGTCCTGCTAAAATGCATTCAAAACCGTAAAGTCCACAGAGAATGTCCAGAAAACACAAACACACAAAGAGGCTGTACCAAGATCTGGGATTGAGATAGCTACAAATCACCAGATAGTTTTGTTTTCATCCAGGAATATCTGGACAAATTGTTGTGGATTTTGGGTGAAATTTAACAAAAATCACAGTGAAAGTGGTTTTGGAGAAAAGTACAATCTTCCTGTTCGGCAAATGCATCCAATGTCATGTTTACAGAAAGAAATATCATGTTTTCTCAGGTTTCTGGAGCTTTCTTCCTAGAAAACTCGAATGTGTGGAGGATTTGACACCAGGTGGAACCAATTAGCGTTTGGCAGCTAAAAACAAAAACTTACATGCTAACATGCATTCAAAACCATGAAGTCCATAGAGAATGTCCAGAAAACACAACCACACACAGAGGCTGTAGCAAGATCTGGGATTGAGATAGCTACAAATCACCAGATATCTTTGTTTTCATCCCGGAGTGTCTGGACAAATTGTTGTGGATTTTGGTTGAAATTTAACCAACAATCACCGTGACAGTGGTTTTGGAGAAAAGCACAATCTTTCTTTTTGGCAAATGCATCCAATGTCATGTTTACAGAAAGAAATATCATGTTTTCTCAGGTTTCTGGAGCTTTCTTAGTAGAAAACTCCAATGTGTGGAGGATTTGACTCCACGTGGAACCAATTAGCGCTTGGGAGCTAAAAACAAAAAGGGTCCTGCTAAAATGCATTCAAAACCGTAAAGTCCACAGAGAATGTCCAGAAAACACAACCACACACAGAGGCTGTACCAAGATCTGGGATTGAGATAGCTACAAATCACCAGATAGTTTTGTTTTCATTCAGGAGTATCTGGACAAATTGTTGTGGATGTCGGGTGAAATTTAACAAAAATCACCTTGAAAGTGGTTTTGGAGAAAAGCACAATCTTCCTGTTTGGTAAATGCATCCAATGTCATGTTTACAGAAAGAAATGTCATGTTTTCTCAGGTTTCTGGAGCTTTCCTCCTAGAAAACTCGAATGTGTGGAGGATTTGACTCCAGGTGGAACCAATTAGCGTTTGCCAGCTAAAAACAAAAACTTACATGCTAAAATGCATTCAAAACTTTCAAGTCCATAGACAATGTCTAGAAAATACAAACACACACAGAGGCTGTAGCAAGATCTGGGATTGAGATAGCTACAAATCACCAGATAGTTTTGTTTTCATCCAGGAGAATCTGGACAAATTGTTGAGGATTTCGAGTGAAATTTAACCAAAAAATCACCGTGAAAGTGGTTTTGGAGAAAAGCACAATCTTCCTGTTCGGCAAATGCATCCAATGTCATGTTTACAGAAAGAAATATCATGTTTTCTCAGGGTTCTCAAGCTTTCTTCCTAGAAAACTCGAATGTGTGGAGGATTTGACTCCAGGTGGAACCAATTAGCGTTTGCCAGCTAAAAACAAAACCTTACATGCTAAAATGCATTCAAAACTGTAAAGTCCACAGAGAATGTCCAGAAAACACAAACACACACAGAGGCTATACCAAGATCTGGGATTGAGATAGCTACAAATCATCAGATATCTTTGTTTTCATCCAGGAGTATCTGGACAAATTGTTATGGATTTTGGTTGAAATTTAACCAACAATAACCGTGAAAGTGGTTTTGGAGAAAAGCACAATCTTCCTGTTCGGCAAATGCATCCAATGTCATGTTTACAGAAAGAAATATCATGTTTTCTCAGGTTTCTGAAGCTTTCTTCCAAGAAAACTCGAATGTTTGGCGGATTAGACTCAAGGTGGAACCAATTAGCGTTTGGCAGCAAAAAACAAAACCTTACATGCTAAAATGCATTCAAAACCGTAAAGTCCACAGAGAATGTCCAGAAAACACAAACACACACAGAGGCTGTAGCAAGATCTGGGATTGAGATAGCTACAAATCACCAGATATCTTTGTTTTCATCCAGGAGTATCTGGACAAATTGCTGTGGATTTTAGTTGAAATTTAACCAACAATCACCGTGAAAGTGGTTTTGGAGAAAAGCACAATGTTCCTGTTCGGCAAATGCATCCAATGTCATGTTTGCAGAAAGAAATATCATGTTTTCTCAGGTTTCTGAAGCTTTCTTCCTAGAAAACTCGAATGTGTGGCAGATTTGACTCCAGGTGGAACCAATTAGCGTTTGGCAGCTAAAAACAAAAAGGGTCCTGCTAAAATGCATTCAAAACCGTAAAGTCCACAGAGAATGTCCAGAAAACACAAACACACACAGAGCCTGTACCAAGATCTGGGATTGAGATAGCTACAAATCACCAGATAGTTTTGTTTTCATCCAGGAATATCTGGACAAATTGTTGTGGATTTTGGGTGAAATTTAACAAAAATCACAGTGAAAGTGGTTTTGGAGAAAAGCACAATCTTCCTGTTCGGCAAATGCATCCAATGTCATGTTTACAGAAAGAAATATCATGTTTTCTCAGGTTTCTGGAGCTTTCTTCCTAGAAAACTCGAATGTGTGGAGGATTTGACACCAGGTGGAACCAATTAGCGTTTGGCAGCTAAAAACAAAAACTTACATGCTAACATGCATTCAAAACCATGAAGTCCATAGAGAATGTCCAGAAAACACAACCACACACAGAGGCTGTAGCAAGATCTGGGATTGAGATAGCTACAAATCACCAGATATCTTTGTTTTCATCCAGGAGTGTCTGGACAAATTGTTGTGGATTTTGGTTGAAATTTAACCAACAATCACCGTGACAGTGGTTTTGGAGAAAAGTACAATCTTTCTTTTTGGCAAATGCATCCAATGTCATGTTTACAGAAAGAAATATCATGTTTTCTCAGGTTTCTGGAGCTTTCTTAGTAGAAAACTCCAATGTGTGGAGGATTTGACTCCACGTGGAACCAATTAGCGCTTGGGAGCTAAAAACAAAAAGGGTCCTGCTAAAATGCATTCAAAACCGTAAAGTCCACAGAGAATGTCCAGAAAACACAACCACACACACAGAGGCTGTAGCAAGATCTGGGATTGAGATAGCTACAAATCACCAGATAGTTTTGTTTTCATCCAGGAGAATCTGGACAAATTGTTGAGGATTTCGAGTGAAATTTAACCAAAAAATCACCGTGAAAGTGGTTGTGGAGAAAAGCACAATCTTCCTGTTCGGCAAGTGCATCCAATGTCATGTTTACAGAAAGAAATATCATGTTTTCTCAGGTTTCTGGAGCTTTCTTCCTAGAAAACTCGAATGTGTGGCGGATTTGACTCCAGGTGGAACCAATTAGCGTTTGCCAGCTAAAAACAAAAACTTACATGCTAAAATGCATTCAAAACCGTAAAGTCCACAGAGAATGTCCAGAAAACACAAACACACACAGAGCCTGTACCAAGATCTGGGATTGAGATATCTACAAATCACCAGATAGTTTTGTTTTCATCCAGGAGTATCTGGACAAATTGTTGTGGATGTCGGGTGAAATTTAACAAAAATCACCGTGAAAGTGGTTTTGGAGAAAAGCACAATCTTCCTGTTCGGCAAATGCATCCAATGTCATGTTTACAGAAAGAAATATCATGTTTTCTCAGGTTTCTGGAGCTTTCTTCCTAGAAAACTCGAATATATGCAGGATTTGACTCCAGGTGGAACCAATTAGCGTTTGGCAGCGAAAAACAAAAACTTACATGCTAAAATGCATTCCAAACTTTCAAGTCCATAGACAATGTCCAGAAAACACAAACACACACAGAGGCTGTAGCAAGATCCGGGATTGAGATAGCTAAAAATCACCAGATATCTTTGTTTTCATCCAGGAGTATCTGGACAAATTGTTGTGGATTTTGGTTGAAATTTCACCAACAATCACCGTGAAAGTGGTTTTGGAGAAAAGCACAATCTTCCTGTTTGGCAAATGCATCCAATGTCAATTTTACAGAAAGAAATATCATGTTTTCTCAGGGTTCTGAAGCTTTCTTCCTAGAAAACTCGAATATATGCAGGATTTGACTCCAGGTGGAACAAATTAGCGTTTAGCAGCAAAAAACAAAACCTTACATGCTAAAATGCATTCAAAACCGTAAAGTCCACAGAGAATGTCCAGAAAACACAAACACACACAGAGGCTGTAGCAAGATCTGGGATTGAGATAGCTACAAATCACCAGATATCTTTGTTTTCATCCAGGAGTATCTGGACAAATTGCTGTGGATTTTGGTTGAAATTTAACCAACATTCACCGTGAAAGTGGTTTTGGAGAAAAGCACAATCTTCCTGTTCGGCAAATGCATCCAATGTCAATTTTACAGAAAGAAATATCATGTTTTCTCAGGGTTCTGGAGCTTTCTTCCTAGAAAACTCGAATGTGTGGAGGATTTGACTCCAGGTGGAACCAATTAGCGTTTGGCAGCTAAAAACAAATGGGTCCTGCTAAAATGCATTCAAAAATTTCAAGTCCACAGAGAATGTCCAGAAAACACAAAGACACACAGAGGCTATGCCAAGATCTGGGATTGAGATAGCTACAAATCACCAGATAGTTTTGTTTTCATCCAGCAGTATCTGTACAAATTGTTTTGGATTTCGGGTGAAATTTAACAAAAATCACCGTGAAAGTGGTTTTGGAGAAAAGCACAATCTTCCTGTTCGGCAAGTGCATCCAATGTCATGTTTACAGAAAGAAATATCATGTTTTCTCAGGTTTCTGGAGCTTTCTTCCTAGAAAACTCGAATGTGTGGCGGATTTGACTCCAGGTGGAACCAATTAGCGTTTGCCAGCTAAAAACAAAATGGGTCCTGCTAAAATGCATTCAAAAGTGTCAAGTCCATAGAGAATGTCCAGAAAATACAAACACACACAGAGGCTGTAGCAAGATCTGGGATTGAGATAGCTACAAATCACCAGATATCTTTGTTTTCATCCAGGAGAATCTGGACAAATTGTTGAGGATTTCGAGTGAAATTTAACCAAAAAATCACCGTGAAAGTGGTTTTGGAGAAAAGCACAATCTTCCTGTTCAGCAAATGCATCCAATGTCATGTTTACAGAAAGAAATATCATGTTTTCTCAGGTTTCTGGAGCTTTCTTCCTAGAAAACTCGAATGTGTGGCGGATTTGACTCCAGGTGGAACCAATTAGCGTTTGCCAGCTAAAAACAAAACCTTACATGCTAAAATGCATTCAAAACTGTAAAGTCCACAGAGAATGTCCAGAAAACACAAACACACACAGAGGATATACCAAGATCTGGGATTGAGATAGCTACAAATCATCAGATATCTTTGTTTTCATCCAGGAGTATCTGGACAAATTGTTGTGGATGTCGGGTGAAATTTAACAAAAATCACGGTGAAAGTGGTTTTGGAGAAAAGCACAATCTTCCTGTTCAGCAAGTGCATCCAATGTCATGTTTACAGAAAGAAATATCATGTTTTCTCAGGTTTCTGGAGCTTTCTTAATTGAAAACTCGAATGTGTGGAGGATTTGACTCCAGGTGGAACCAATTAGCGTTTGGCAGCGAAAAACAAAAACTTACATGCTAAAATGCATTCAAAACTTTCAAGTCCATAGACAATGTCCAGAAAACACAAACACACACAGAGGATATACCAAGATCTGGGATTGAGATAGCTAAAAATCACCAGATATCTTTGTTTTCATCCTGGAGTATCTGGACAAATTGTTGTGGATTTTGGTTGAAATTTAACCAACAATCACCGTGAAAGTGGTTTTGGAGAAAAGCACAATCTTCCTGTTTGGCAAATGCATCCAATGTCAATTTTACAGAAAGAAATATCATGTTTTCTCAGGGTTCTGAAGCTTTCTTCCTAGAAAACTCGAATGTTTGGCGGATTTGACTCCAGGTGGAACAAATTAGCGTTTAGCAGCAAAAAACAAAACCTTACATGCTAAAATGCATTCAAAACTGTAAAGTCCACAGAGAATGTCCAGAAAACACAAACACACACAGAGGCTGTAGCAAGATCTGGGATTGAGATAGCTACAAATCACCATATATCTTTGTTTTCATCCAGGAGTATCTGGACAAATTGCTGTGGATTTTGGTTGAAATTTAACCAACAATCACCGTGAAAGTGGTTTTGGAGAAAAGCACAATCTTCCTGGTCAGCAAATGCATCCAATGACATGTTTACAGAAAGAAATATCATGTTTTCTCAGGTTTCTGGAGCTTTCTTAATTGAAAACTCGAATGTGTGGAGGATTTGACTCCAGGTGGAACCAATTAGCGTTTGGCAGCTAAAAACAAAAAGGGTCCTGCTAAAATGCATTCAAAAATTTCAAGTCCACAGAGAATGTCCAGAAAACACAAACACACACAGAGGCTGTAGCAAGATCTGGGATTGAGATAGCTACAAATCACCAGATAGTTTTGTTTTCATCCAGGAGTATCTGGACCAATTGTTGTAGTTTTGAAGTGAAATTTAACCAAAAAATCACCGTGAAAGTGGTTTTGGAGAAAAGCACAATCTTCCTGTTCGGCAAATGCATCCAATGTCATGTTTACAGAAAGAAATATCATGTTTTCTCAGGTTTCTGAAGCTTTCTTTCTAGAAAATTCGAATGTGTGGCGGATTTGACTCCAGGTGGAAGCAATTAGTGTTTGGCAGCTAAAAACAAAACCTTACATGATAAAATGCATTCAAAACCGTAAAGTCCACAGAGAATGTCCAGAAAACACAAAGACACACAGAGGCTATGCCAAGATCTGGGATTGAGATAGCTACAAATCACCAGATAGTTTTGTTTTCATCCAGCAGTATCTGTACAAATTGTTGTGGATTTCGGGTGAAATTTAACAAAAATCACCGTGAAAGTGGTTTTGGAGAAAAGCACAATCTTCCTGTTCGGCAAATGCATCCAATGTCATGTTTACAGAAAGAAATATCATGTTTTCTCAGGTTTCTGGAGCTTTCTTCCTAGAAAACTCGAATGCGTGGAGGATTTGACTCCTGGTGGAACCAATTAGTGTTTGGCAGCTAAAAACAAAATGGTCCTGCTAAAATGCATTCAAAACCGTAAAGTCCACAGAGAATGTCCAGAAAACACAAACACACACAGAGGCTGTACCAAGATCTGGGATTGAGATATCTACAAATCACCAGATAGTTTTGATTTCATCCAGGAGTATCTGGACAAATTGTTGTGGATGTCGGGTGAAATTTAACAAAAATCACCGTGAAAGTGGTTTTGGAGAAAAGCACAATCTTCCTGTTCGGCAAATGCATCCAATGTCATGTTTACAGAAAGAAATATCATGTTTTCTCAGGATTCTGGAGCTTTCTTCCTAGAAAACTCGAATGTGTGGAGGATTTGACTCCAGGTGGAACCAATTAGCGTTTGCCAGCTAAAAACAAAATGGGTCCTGCTAAAATGCATTCAAAACTTTCAAGTCCATAGAGAATGTCCAGAAAATACAAACACACACAGAGGCTGTAGCAAGATCTGGGATTGAGATAGCTACAAATCACCAGATAGTTTTGTTTTCATCCAGGAGTATCTGGACAAATTGTTGAGGATTTCGAGTAAAATTTAACCAAAAAATCACCGTGAAAGTGGTTTTGGAGAAAAGCACAATCTTCCTGTTCGGCAAATGCATCCAATGTCATGTTTACAGAAAGAAATATCATGTTTTCTCAGGTTTCTGGAGCTTTCTTCCTAGAAAACTCGAATGTGTGGAGGATTTGACTCCAGGTGGAACCAATTAGCGTTTGCCAGCTAAAAACAAAACCTTACATGCTAAAATGCATTCAAAACTGTAAAGTCCACAGAGAATGTCCAGAAAACACAAACACACACAGAGGCTATACCAAGATCTGGGATTGAGATAGCTACAAATCATCAGATATCTTTGTTTTCATCCAGGAGTATCTGGACAAATTGTTGTGGATGTCGGGTGAAATTGAACAAAAATCACCGTGAAAGTGGTTTTGGAGAAAAGCACAATCTTCCTGTTCGGCAAATGCATCCAATGTCATGTTTACAGAAAGAAATATCATGTTTTCTCAGGTTTCTGGAGCTTTCTTCCTAGAAAACTCGAATGTATGCAGGATTTGACTCCAGGTGGAACCAATTAGCGTTTGCCAGCTAAAAACAAAATGGGTCCTGCTAAAATGCATTCAAAAGTGTCAAGTCCATAGAGAATGTCCAGAAAATACAAACACACACAGAGGCTGTAGCAAGATCTGCGATTGAGATAGCTACAAATCACCAGATAGTTTTGTTTTCATCCAGGAGTATCTGGACAAATTGTTGAGGATTTCGAGTGAAATTTAACAAAAATCACCGTGAAAGTGGTTTTGGAGAAAAGCACAATCTTCCCTTTCGGCAAATGCATCCAATGTCATGTTTACAGAAAGAAATATCATGTTTTCTCAGGTTTCTGGAGCTTTCTTCCTAGAAAACTCGAATGTGTGGCGGATTTGACTCCAGGTGGAAGCAATTAGTGTTTGGCAGCTAAAAACAAAACCTTACATGCTACAATGCATTCAAAACCGTAAAATCCACAGAGAATGTCCAGAAAACACAAAGACACACAGAGGCTATACCAAGATCTGGGATTGAGATAGCTACAAATCACCAGATAGTTTTGTTTTCATCCAGCAGTATCTGTAAAATTGTTGTGGATTTCGGGTGAAATTTAAAAAAATCACCGTGAAAGTGGTTTTGGAGAAAAGCACAATCTTCCTGTTCGGCAAATGCATCCAATGTTATGTTTACAAATACAAATATCATGTTTTCTTTGGTGTCTGGAGCTTTCTTCCTAGAAAACTCGAATGTGTGGAGGATTTGAGTCCAGGTGGAACCAATTAGAGTTTGGCAGCTAAAAACAAAAAGGGTCCTTCTAAAATGCATTCAAAACTTTCAAGTCCATAGAGAATGTCCAGAAAATACAAACACACACAGAGGCTGTAGCAAGATCCGGGATTGAGATAGCTACAAATCACCAGATAGTTTTGTTTTCATCCAGCAGTATCTGTAAAATTGTTGTGGATTTCGGGTGAAATTTAACAAAAATCACCGTGAAAGTGGTTTTGGAGAAAAGCACAATCTTCCTGTTCGGCAAATGCATCCAATGTCATGTTTACAGAAAGAAATATCATGTTTTCTCAGGTTTCTGGAGCTTTCTTCCTAGAAAACTCGAATGTGTGGAGGATTTGACTCCTGGTGGAACCAATTAGTGTTTGGCAGCTAAAAACAAAATGGTCCTGCTAAAATGCATTCAAAACCGTAAAGTCCACAGAGAATGTCCAGAAAACACAAACACACACAGAGGCTGTACCAAGATCTGGGATTGAGATATCTACAAATCACCAGATAGTTTTGATTTCATCCAGGAGTATCTGGACAAATTGTTGTGGATGTCGGGTGAAATTTAACAAAAATCACCGTGAAAGTGGTTTTGGAGAAAAGCACAATCTTCCTGTTCGGCAAATGCATCCAATGTCATGTTTACAGAAAGAAATATCATGTTTTCTCAGGATTCTGGAGCTTTCTTCCTAGAAAACTCGAATGTGTGGAGGATTTGACTCCAGGTGGAACCAATTAGCGTTTGCCAGCTAAAAACAAAATGGGTCCTGCTAAAATGCATTCAAAACTTTCAAGTCCATAGAGAATGTCCAGAAAATACAAACACACACAGAGGCTGTAGCAAGATCTGGGATTGAGATAGCTACAAATCACCAGATAGTTTTGTTTTCATCCAGGAGTATCTGGACAAATTGTTGAGGATTTCGAGTGAAATTTAACCAAAAAATCACCGTGAAAGTGGTTTTGGAGAAAAGCACAATCTTCCTGTTCGGCAAATGCATCCAATGTCATGTTTACAGAAAGAAATATCATGTTTTCTCAGGTTTCTGGAGCTTTCTTCCTAGAAAACTGGAATGTGTGGAGGATTTGACTCCAGGTGGAACCAATTAGCATTTGCCAGCTAAAAACAAAACCTTACATGCTAAAATGCATTCAAAACTGTAAAGTCCACAGAGAATGTCCAGAAAACACAAACACACACAGAGGCTATACCAAGATCTGGGATTGAGATAGCTACAAATCATCAGATATCTTTGTTTTCATCCAGGAGTATCTGGACAAATTGTTGTGGATGTCGGGTGAAATTGAACAAAAATCACCGTGAAAGTGGTTTTGGAGAAAAGCACAATCTTCCTGTTCGGCAAATGCATCCAATGTCATGTTTACAGAAAGAAATATCATGTTTTCTCAGGTTTCTGGAGCTTTCTTCCTAGAAAACTCGAATGTATGCAGGATTTGACTCCAGGTGGAACCAATTAGCGTTTGCCAGCTAAAAACAAAATGGGTCCTGCTAAAATGCATTCAAAAGTGTCAAGTCCATAGAGAATGTCCAGAAAATACAAACACACACAGAGGCTGTAGCAAGATCTGCGATTGAGATAGCTACAAATCACCAGATAGTTTTGTTTTCATCCAGGAGTATCTGGACAAATTGTTGAGGATTTCGAGTGAAATTTAACAAAAATCACCGTGAAAGTGGTTTTGGAGAAAAGCACAATCTTCCCTTTCGGCAAATGCATCCAATGTCATGTTTACAGAAAGAAATATCATGTTTTCCAGGTTTCTGGAGCTTTCTTCCTAGAAAACTCGAATGTGTGGCGGATTTGACTCCAGGTGGAAGCAATTAGTGTTTGGCAGCTAAAAACAAAACCTTACATGCTACAATGCATTCAAAACCGTAAAATCCACAGAGAATGTCCAGAAAACACAAAGACACACAGAGGCTATACCAAGATCTGGGATTGAGATAGCTACAAATCACCAGATAGTTTTGTTTTCATCCAGCAGTATCTGTAAAATTGTTGTGGATTTCGGGTGAAATTTAAAAAAAATCACCGTGAAAGTGGTTTTGGAGAAAAGCACAATCTTCCTGTTCGGCAAATGCATCCAATGTTATGTTTACAAATACAAATATCATGTTTTCTTTGGTGTCTGGAGCTTTCTTCCTAGAAAACTCGAATGTGTGGAGGATTTGAGTCCAGGTGGAACCAATTAGAGTTTGGCAGCTAAAAACAAAAAGGGTCCTTCTAAAATGCATTCAAAACTTTCAAGTCCATAGAGAATGTCCAGAAAATACAAACACACACAGAGGCTGTAGCAAGATCTGGGATTGAGATAGCTAAAAATCACCAGATATCTTTGTATTCATCCAGGAGTATCTGGACAAATTGTTGTGGATTTTGGTTGAAATTTAACCAACAATCACCGTGAAAGTGGTTTTGGAGAAAAGCACAATCTTGCTTTTCGGCAAATGCATCCAATGTCATGTTTACAGAAAGAAATATCATGTTTTCTCAGGTTTCTGGAGCTTTCTTCCTAGAAAACTCGAATGTGTGCAGGATTTGACTCCAGGTGGAACCAACTAGCGTTTGGCAGCTAAAAACAAAAAGGGTCCTGGTAAAATGCATTCAAAACCGTAAAGTCCACAGAGAATGTCCAGAAAACACAAACACACACAGAGGCTGTACCAAGATCTGGGATTGAGATAGCTACAAATCACCAGATATCTTTGTTTTCATCCAGGAATATCTGGAAAAATTGTTGTGGATTTCAGGTGAAATTTAACAAAAATCACCGTGAAAGTAGTTTCGGAGAAAAGCACAATCTGCCTGTTCGGCAAATGCATCCAATGTCATGTTTACAGAAAGAAATATCATGTTTTCTCAGGTTTCTGGAGCTTTCTTAATTGAAAACTCGAATGTGTGGAGGATTTGACTCCAGGTGGAAACAATTAGCATTTGGCAGCTAAAAACAAAAAGGGTCCTGCTAAAATGCATTCAAAACCGTAAAGTCCACAGAGAATGTCCAGAAAACACAAACACACACACAGGCTGTACCAAGATCTGGGATTGAGATAGCTACAAATCACCAGATAGTTTTGTTTTCATCCAGGAGTATCTGGACAAATTGCTGTGGATTGCAGGTGAAATTTAACCAAAAATTACCGTGAAAGTGGTTTTGGAGAAAAGCACAATCTTCCTGTTCGGCAAGTACATCCAATGTCATGTTTACAGAAAGAAATATCATGTTTTCTCAGGTTTCTGGTACTTTCTTCCTAGAAAACTCGAATGTGTGGAGGATTTGACTCCAGGTGGAACCAATTAGCGTTTGGCAGCTAAAAACAAAACCTTACATGCTAAAATGCATTAAAAAACTTAAAGTCCGTAGAGAATGTCCAGAAAAAACAAACGCACACAGAGGCTGTAGCAAGATCTGGGATTGAGATACCCACAACACACCAGATAGTTCTGTTTTCATCCAGGATTATCTGGACCAATTGTTGTAGTTTTGAAGTGAAATTTAACAAAAATCACCGTGAAAGTGGTTTTGGAGAAAAGCACAATCTTCCTGTTCGGCAAATGCATCCAATGTCATGTTTCCAGAAAGAAATATCATGTTTTCTCAGGTTTCTGGAGCTTTCTTCCTAGAAAACTCGAATGTGTGGAGGATTTGACTCCAGGTGGAAGCCATTAGCGTTTGGCAGCTAAAAACAAAACCTTACATGCTAAAATGCATTCAAAACCGTAAAGTCCACAGAGAATGTCCAGAAAACACAAACACACACAGAGGCTGTACGAAGATCTGGGATTGAGATAGCTACAAATCACCAGATAGTTTTGTTTTCATCCAGAAATATCTGGACAAATTGTTGTAGTTTTGAAGTGAAATTTAACCAACAATCACCGTGAAATTGGTTTTGGAGAAAAGCACAATCTTCCTTTTCGTCAAATGCATCCAATGTCATGTTTACAGAAAGAAATATCGTATTTTCTCAGGTTTCTGGAGCTTTCTTCCTAGAAAACTCGAATGTGTGCAGGATTTCACTCCAGGTGGAACCAATTAGCGTTTGGCAGCTAAAAACAAAATGGGTCCTGCTAAAATGCATTCAAAACTGTAAAGTCCACAGAGAATGTCCAGAAAACACAACCACACACAGAGGCTGTAGCAAGATCTGGGATTGAGATAGCTACAAATCACCAGATAGTTTTGTTTTCATCCAGGAGTATCTGGAGAAATTGCTGTGGATTTCAGGTGAAATTTAACCAAAAATCACCGTGAAGGTGGTTTTGGAGAAAAGCACAATCTTCCTGTTTGGCAAATGCATCCAATGTCAATTTTACAGAAAGACATATCATGTTTTCTCAGGTTTCTGAAGCTTTCTTCCTAGAAAACTCGAATGTGTGGCTGATTTGATTCCAGGTGGAACCAATTAGCGTTTGCCAGCTAAAAACAAAAGCTTACATGCTAAAATGCATTCGAAACCTTAAAGTCCATAGAGAATGTCCAGAAAACACAAACACACACAGAGGCTGTAGCAAGATCCGGGATTGAGATAGCCACAACACACCAGATAGTTCTGTTTTCATCCAGGAGTATCTGGACAAATTGTTGTAGTATTGAAGTGAAATTTAACCAACAATCACCGTGAAAGTGGTTTTGGAGAAAAGCACAATCTTCCTTTTCAGGAAATGCATCCAATGTCATGTTGACAGAAAGAAATATCATGTTTTCTCAGGTTTCTGGAGCTTTCTTCCTAGAAAACTCGAATGTGTGGCGGATTTGACTCCAGGTGGAACCAATTAGCGTTTGGCAGCTAAAAACAAAAAGGGTCCTGCTAAAATGCATTCAAAACCGTAAAGTCCACAGAGAATGTCCAGAAAACACAAACACACACAGAGGCTGTACCAACATCTGGGATTGAGATAGCTACAAATCACCAGATAGTTTTGTCTTCATCCAGGAGTATTTGGACAAATTGTTGTGGATTTCGAGGGAAATTGAACAAAAATCATGGTGAAAGTGTTTTTGGAGAAAAGCACAACCTTCCTGTTCGGCAAATGCATCGAATGTCATGTTTACAGTAAGAAATATCATGTTTTCTCAGGTTTCTGGAGCTTTCTTCCTAGAAAACTCGAATGTGTGGAGGACTTGACTCCAGGTGGAACCAATTAGCGTTTGCCAGCTAAAAACAAAAAGGGTCCTGCTAAAATGCATTCAAAACTTTCAAGTCCATAGAGAATGTCCAGAAAATACAAACACACACAGAGGTTGTAGCAAGATCTGGGATTGAGATAGCTACAAATCACCAGATAGTTTTGTTTTCATCCAGGAGTATCTGGACAAATTGTTGTAGTTTTCAAGTGAAATTTAACCAAAAAATCACCGTGAAAGTGGTTCTGGAGAAAAGTACAATATTCCTGTTCGGCAAATGCATCCAATGTCAGGTTTACAGAAAGAAATATCATGTTTTCTCAGGTTTCTGACGCTTTCTTCCTAGAAAACTCGAATGTGTGGCGGATTTGACTCCAGGTGGAACCAACTGGCGTTTGGCAGCTAAAAACAAAAACTTACATGCTAAAGTGCATTCAAAACCGTAAAGTCCACAGACAATGTCCAGAAAACACAAACACACACAGAGGCTGTACCAACATCTGGGATTGAGATAGCTAAAAATCAACAGATATCTTTGTTTTCATCCAGGAGTATCTGGACAAATTGTTGTGGATTTTGGTTGTAATTTAACCAACAGTCTCCGTGAAAGTGGTTTTGGAGAAAGCACAATCTTTCTTTTTGGCAAATGCATCCAATGTCATGTTTACAGAAAGAAATATCATGTTTTCTCAGGTTTCTGGAGCTTTCTTCCTGGAAAACTCGAATGTGTGGCGGATTTGACTCCAGGTGGAACCAATTAGCGTTTGGCAGCTAAAAACAAAAAGGGTCCTGCAAAAATGCATTCAAAACCGTACAGTCCACAGAGAATGTCCAGAAAACACAAACACACACAGAGGCTGTACCAAGATCTGGGATTGAGATAGCTACAAATCACCAGATAGTTTTGTTTTCATCCAGGAGTATCTGGACAAATTGTTGTGGATTTCGGGTGAAATTTAACAAAAATCATGGTGAAAGTGTTTTTGGAGAAAAGCACAATCTTCCTGTTTGGCAAATGAATCCAATGTCAATTTTACAGAAAGACATATCATGTTTTCTCAGGTTTCTGAAGCTTTATTCCTAGAAAACTCGAATGTGTGGAGGATTTGACTCCAGGTGGAACCAATTAGCGTTTGGCAGCTAAAAACAAAAACTTACTTGCTAAAATGCATTCAAAACCGTAAAGTCCATAGAGAATGTCCAGAAAACACAAACAAACACAGAGGCAGTAGCAAGATCTGGGATTGAGATAGCCACAACACACCAGATAGTTCTGTTTTCATACAGGAGATCTGGACAAATTGTTGTAGTATTGAAGTGAAATTTAACCAACAATCACCGTGAAAGTGGTTTTGGAGAAAAGCACAATCTTCCTTTTCGGCAAATGCATCCAATGTCATGTTGACAGAAAGAAATATCATGTTTTCTCAGATTTCTGGAGCTTTCTTCCTAGAAAACTCGAATGTGTGGCGGATTTGACTCCAGGTGGAACCAATTAGCGTTTGGCAGCTAAAAACAAAAAGGGTCCTGCTAAAATGCATTCAAAACCGTAAAGTCCTTAGAGAATGTCCAGAAAACACAAACACACACAGAGGCTGTACCAACATCTGGGATCGAGATAGCTACAAATCACCAGATAGTTTTGTTTTCATCCAGGAGTATTTGGACAAATTGTTGTGGATTTCGAGGGAAATTGAACAAAAATCACGGTGAAAGTGCTTTTGGAGAAAAGCACAACCTTCCTGTTCAGCAAATGCATCGAATGTCATGTTTACAGAAAGAAATATCATGTTTTCTCAGGTTTCTGGAGCTTTCTTCCTAGAAAACTCGAATGTGTGGAGGATTTGACTCCAGGTGGAACCAATTAGCGTTTGCCAGCTAAAAACAAGAAGGGTCCTGCTAAAATGCATTCAAAACTTTCAAGTCCATAGAGAATGTCCAGAAAATACAAACACACACAGAGGTTGTAGCAAGATCTGGGATTGAGATAGCTACAAATCACCAGATAGTTTTGTTTTCATCCAGGAGTATCTGGACCAATTGTTGTAGTTTTGAAGTGAAATTTAACCAAAAAATCACCGTGAAAGTGGTTTTGGAGAAAAGCACAATCTTCCCTTTCGGCAAATGCATCCAATGTCATGTTTACAGAAAGAAATATCATGTTTTCTCAGGTTTCTGGAGCTTTCTTCCTAGAAAACTCGAATGTGTGGCGGATTTGAATCCAGGTGGAACCAACTAGCGTTTGGCAGCTAAAAACAAAACCTTACATGCTAAAATGCATTTAAAACGGTAAAGTCCACAGACAATGTCCAGAAAACACAAACACACACAGAGGCTTTACCAACATCTGGGATTGAGATAGCTAAAAATCAACAGATAGTTTTGTTTTCATCCAGGAGGATCTGGACAAATTCTTGTGGATTTTGGTTGAAATTTAAACAACAATCACCGTGAAAGTGGTTTTGGAGAAAAGCACAATCTTCCTGTTCGGCAAATGCATCCAATGTCATGTTTACAGAAAGAAATATCATGTTTTCTCAGGTTTGTGGAGCTTTCTTCCTAGAAAACTCGAATGTGTGGAGGATTTGACTCCAGGTGGAACCAATTAGCGTTTGGCAGCTAAAAACAAAAACTTACATGCTAATATGCATTCAAATATTTCAAGTCCATAGAGAATGTCCAGAAAATACAAACACACACAGAGGCTGTAGCAAGATCTGGGATTGAGATAGCTACAAATCACCAGATAGTTTTGTTTTCATCCAGGAGTATCTGGACAAATTGTTGTAGTTTTGAAGTGAAATTTAACCAAAAAATCAGCGTGAAAGTGGTTTTGGAGAAAAGCACAATCTTCCTGTTCGGCAAATGCATCCAATGTCATGTTTACAGAAAGAAATATCATGTTTTCTCAGGTTTCTGGAGCTTTCTTCCTAGAAAACTGGAATGTGTGGAGGATTTGACTCCAGGTGGAACCAATTAGCGTTTGGCAACTAAAAACAAAACCTTACATGCAAAAATGCATTCAATACCGTAAAGTCTATAGAGAATGTCCAGAAAACACAAACACACACAGAGGCTGTAGCAAGATCTGGGATTGAGATAGCTACAAATCACCAGATATCTTTGTTTTCATCCAGGAGTATCTGGACTAATTGTTGTGGATTTTGGTTGAAATTTAACCAATAATCACCGTGAAAGTGGTTTTGGAGAAAAGCACAATCTTCCTGCTCGGCAAATGCATCCAATGTCATGTTTACAGAAAGAAATATCATGTTTTCTCAGGTTTCTGGAGCTTTCTTCCTAGAAAACTCGAATGTGTGGAGGATTTGACTCCAGGTGGAACCAATTAGCGTTTGCCAGCTAAAAACAAAAAGGGTCCGGCTAAAATGCATTCAAAACCGTAAAGTCCACAGAGAATGTCCAGAAAACACAAACACACCCAGAGCCTGTAGCAAGATCTGGGATTGAGATACCTACAAATCACCAGATAGTTTTCTTTTCATCCAGGAGTATCTGGACAAATTGTTGTGGATTTCGGGTGAAATTTAAAACAATCACCGTGAAAGTGGTTTTGGAGAAAAGCACAATCTTCCTGTTCGGCAAATGCATCCAATGTCAGGTTTACAGAAAGAAATATCATGTTTTCTCAGGTTTCTGAAGTTTTCTTACTAGAAAACTCGAATGTGTGGAGGATTTGACTCCAGGTGGAACCAATTAGCGTTTGCCAGCTAAAAACAAAAAGGGTCCTGCTAAAATGCATTCAAAACTTTCAAGTCCATAGAGAATGTCCAGAAAATACAAACACACACAGAGGCTGTAGCAAGATCTGGGATTGAGATACCTACAAATCACCAGATAGTTTTGTTTTCATCCAGGAGTATCTGGACAAATTGTTGTAGTTTTGAAGTGAAATTTAACCAAAAATCACCGTGAAAGTGGTTTTGGAGAAAAGCACAATCTTCCTGTTCGGCAAATGCATCCAATGTCATGTTTACAGAAAGAAATATCATGTTTTCTCAGGTTTCTGAAGCTTTCTTCCTAGAAAACTCGAATGTGTGGAGGATTTAACTCCAGGTGGAACCAATTAGCGTTTGGCAGCTAAAAACAAAACCTTACATGCTAAAATGCATTCAAAACCGTAAAGTCTATAGAGAATGTCCAGAAAACACAAACACACACAGAAGCTGTAGCAAGATCTGGGATTGAGATAGCTACAAATCACCAGATATCTTTGTTTTCATCCAGGAGTATCTGGACAAATTGTTGTGGATTTTGGTTGAAATTTAACCAATAATCACAGTGAAAGTTGTTTCGGAGAAAAGCACAATCTTCCTGTTCGGCAAATGCATCCAATGTCATGTTTACAGAAAGAAATATCATGTTTTCTCAGGTTTCTGGAGCTTTCTTCCTAGAAAACTCGATTGTGTGGAGGATTTGACTCCAGGTGGAACCAATTAGCGTTTGCCAGCTAAAAACAAAAAGGGTCCTGCTAAAATGCATTCAAAACCGTAAAGTCCACAGAGAATGTCCAGAAAACACAAACACACACAGAGGCTGTACCAACATCTGGGATTGAGATAGCTACAAATCACCAGATAGTTTTGTTTTCATCCAGCAGTATCTGGACAAATTGTTGTGGATTTCGGGTGAAATTTAACAAAAATAACCGTGAAAGTGGTTTTGGAGAAAAGCACAATCTTCCTGTTCGGCAAATGCATCCAATGTCATGTTTACAGAAAGAAATATTATGTTTTCTCAGGTTTCGGAAGCTTTCTTCCTAGAAAACTCGAATGTGTGGAGGATTTGACTCCAGGTGGAACCAATTAGCGTTTGGCAGCTAAAAACAAAAAGGGTCCTGCTAAAATGCATTCAAAGCTTTCAAGTCCATAGAGAATGTCCAGAAAATACAAACACACACAGAGGCTGTAGCAAGATCTGGGATTGACATAGCTACAAATCACCAGATAGTTTTGTTTTCATCCAGGAGTATCTGGACAAATTGTTGTAGTTTTGAAGTGAAATTTAACCAAAAATCACCGTGAACGTGGTTTTGGAGAAAAGCACAAACTTCCTGTTCAGCAAATGCATCCAATGTCATGTTTACAGAAAGAAATATCATGTTTTCTCAGGTTTCTGGAGCTTTCTTCCTAGAAAACTCGAATGTGTGGCTGATTTGACTCCAGGTGGAACCAATTAGCGTTTGGCAGCCAAAAACAAAAACTTACATGCTAAAATGCATTCAAAACTTTCAAGTCCATAGAGATTGTCCAGAAAACACAAACACACACAGAAGCTGTAGCAAGATCTGGGATTGAGATAGCCACAACACACCAGATAGTTTTGTTTTCATCCAGGAGGATCTGGACAAATTGTTGTAGTTTTGAAGTGAAATTTAATCAACAATCACCGTGAAAGTGGTTTTGGAGAAAAGCACAATCTTCCTTTTCGACAAATGCATCCAATGTCATGTTTACAGAAAGAAATATCATGTTTTCTCAGTTTTCTGGAGCTTTCTTTAGAAAACTCGAATGTGTGGAGGATTTGACTCCAGGTGGAACCAATTAGCCTTTGCCAGCAGAAAACAAAAAGGGTCCTGCTAAAATGCGTTCAAAACTTTAAGTCCATAGAGAATGTCCAGAAAACACAAACACACACAGAGGCTGTAGCAAGATCTGGGATTGAGATAGCTACAAATCACCAGATAGTTTTGTTTTCATCCAGGAGTATCTGGACAAATTGTTGTAGTTTTGAAGTGAAATTTAACCAAAAATTCACCATGAAAGTGGTTTTGGAGAAAAGCACAATCTTCCTGTTTGGCAAATGCATCCAATGTCATGTTTACAAATACAAATATCATGTTTTCTCAGGTTTCTGGAGCTTTCTTCCAAGAAAACTCGAATGTGTGGAGGATTTGACTCCAGGTGGAACCAATTAGCGTTTGGCAGCTAAAAACAAAAAGGGTCCTGCTAAAATGCATTCAAAACCGTAAAGTCCACAGAGAATGTCCAGAAAACACAAACACACACAGAGGCTGTAGCAAGGTCTGGGATTGAGATAGCTACAAATCACCAGATAGTTTTGTTTTCATCCAGGAGTATCTGGACAAATTGTTGTCGATTTCGGGTGAAATTTAACAAAAATCACCGTGTAAGTGGTTTTGGAGAAAAGCACAATCTTCCTGTTCGGCAATGCATCCAATGTCATCTTTATAGAAAGTAATATCATGTTTTCTCAGGTTTCTGAAGCTTTCTTCCTAGAAAACTCGAATGTGTGGAGGATTTGACTCCAGGTGGAACCAATTAGTGCTTGGCAGCTAAAAACAAAAAGGGTCCTGTTAAATGCATTCAAAACTTTCAAGTCCATAGAGAATGTCCAGAAAACGCAAACGCACACAGAGGCTGTAGCAAGATCTGGGATTGAGATAGCTACAAATCACCAGATAGTTTTGTTTTCATCCAGGAATATCTGGACAAATTGTTGTAGTTTTGAAGTGAAATTTAATCAACAATCACCGTGAAAGTGGTTTTGGAGAAAAGCACAATCTTCCTTTTCGACAAATGCATCCAATGTCATGTTTACAGAAAGAAATATCATGTTTTCTCAGGTTTCTGGAGCTGTCTTCCTAGAAAACTCGAATGTGTGGAGGATTTGACTCCAGGTGGAACCAATTAGCCTTTGCCAGCAGAAAACAAAAAGGGTCCTGCTAAAATGCGTTCAAAAACTTTAAGTCCATAGAGAATGTCCAGAAAACAGAAACAAACACAGAGGCTGTAGCAAGATCTGGGATTGAGATAGCTACAAATCACCAGATAGTTTTGTTTTCATCCAGGAGTATCTGGACAAATTGTTGTAGTTTTGAAGTGAAATTTAACCAAAAAATCACCCTGAAAGTGGTTTTGGAGAAAAGCACAATCTTCCTGTTCGGAAAATGCATCCAATGTCATGTTTACACAAAGAAATATCATGTTTTCTCAGCTTTCTGAAGCATTTTTCCTAGAAAACTCGAATGAGTGGAGGATTTGACTCCAGGTGGAACCAATTAGCGTTTAGCAGCTAAAAACAAAACCTTACATGCCAAAATGCATTCAAAACCGTAAAGTCCATAGAGAATGTCCAGAAAACACAAACACACACAGAGGCTGTAGCAAGATCTGGGATTGAGATAGCCACAACACACCAGATAGTTTTGTTTTCATCCAGGAGTATCTGGACAAATTGTTGTAGTTTTGAAGTGAAATTTAACCAAAAAATCACCGTGAAAGTGGTTTTGGAGAAAAGCACAATCTTCCTGTTCGGCAAATGCATCCAATGTCATGTTTACAGAAAGAAATATTATGTTTTCTCAGGTTTCTGAAGCTTTCTTCCTAGAAAACTCGAATGTGTGGAGGATTTGACTCCAGGTGGAACCAATTAGCGTTTGCCAGTAGAAAACAAAAAGGGTCCTGCTAAAATGCATTCAAAACCGTAAAGTCCATAGAGAATGTCCAGAAAACACAAACACACACAGAGGCTGTAGCAAGATCTGGGATTGAGATACCTACAAATCACCAGATAGTTTTGCTTTCATCCAGGAGTATCTGGACAAATTGTTGTAGTTTTGAAGTGAAATTTAACCAAAAAATCACCGTGAAAGTGGTTTTGGAGAAAAGCACAATCTTCCTGTTCGGCAAATGCATCCAATTTCATGTTTACAAATACAAATGTCATGTTTTCTCAGGTTTCTGAAGCTTTCTTCCTAGAAAACTCGAATGTGTGGAGTATTTGACTCCAGGTGGAACCAATTAGCTTTTGCCAGCAGAAAACAAAACCTTACATGCTAAAATGCATTCAAAACCGTAAAGTCCATAGAGAATGTACAGAAAACACAAACACACACAGAGGCTGTAGCAAGATCTGTGATTGAGAAAGCCACAACACACCAGATAGTTTTGTTTTCATCCAGGAGTATCTGGACAAATTGTTGTGGATTTTGGGTGAAATTTAACCAGAAATCACCGGAAAAGTGGTTTTGGAGAAAAGTAGAATCTTCCTGTTCGGCAAATGCATCCAATGTCTTGTTTACAGAAAGAAATATCATGTTTTCTCAGGTTTCTGAAGCTTTCTTCCTAGAAATCTCGAATGTGTGGAGGATTTGACTCCAGGTGGAACCAATTAGCGTTTGGCAGCTAAAAACAAATCTTACATGCTAAAATGCATTCAAAACCATAAAGTCCATAGAGAATGTCCAGAAAACACAAACACACACAGAGGCTGTAGCAAGATCTGGGATTGAGATACCTACAAATCAGCAGATAGTTTTGTTTTCATCCAGGAGTATCTGGACAAATTGTTGTAGTTTTGAAGTGAACTTTAACCAAAAAATCACCATGAAAGTGGTTTTGGAGAAATGCACAATCTTCCTATTCGGCAAATGCATCCAATGTCATGTTTACAGAAAGAAATATCATGTTTTCTCAGGTTTCTGAAGCTTTCTTCCTAGAAAACTCGAATGTGTGGAGGATTTGACTCCAGGTGGAACCAATTAGCGTTTGGCATCTAAAAACAAAACCTTACATGCTAAAATGCATTCAAAACTTTCAAGTCCATAGAGAATGTCCAGAAAACACAAACACACACAGAGGCTGTAGCAAGATCTGGGATTGAGATAGCCACAACACACCAGATAGTTTTGTTTTCAGCCAGGAGTATCTGGACAAATTCTTGTGGTTTTGAAGTGAAATTTAACCAACTATCACCGTGAAAGTGAATTTGGGGAAAATTACAATCTTCCTTTTCGTCAAATGCATCCAATGTCATGTTTACAGAAAGAAATATCATGTTTTCTCTGGTTTCTGTAGCTTTCTTCCTAGAAAACTCGACTGTGTGGAGGATTTGACTCCAGGTCGAACCAATTAGCGTTTGGCAGCTAAAAACAAAACCTTACATGCTAAAATGCATTCAAAACCATGAAGTCCATAGAAAATGTCCTGAAAACACAAACACACACAGAGGCTGTAGCAAGATCTGGGATTGAGATACCTACAAATCACCAGATAGTTTTGCTTTCATCCAGGAGTATCTGGACAAATTGTTGTAGTTTTGAAGTGAAATTTAACCAAAAAATCACCGTGAAAGTGGTTTTGGAGAAAAGCACAATCTTCCTGTTCGGCAAATGCATCCAATTTCATGTTTACAAATACAAATGTCATGTTTTCTCAGGTTTCTGAAGCTTTCTTCCTAGAAAACTCGAATGTGTGGAGTATTTGACTCCAGGTGGAACCAATTAGCTTTTGCCAGCAGAAAACAAAACCTTACATGCTAAAATGCATTCAAAACCGTAAAGTCCATAGAGAATGTACAGAAAACACAAACACACACAGAGGCTGTAGCAAGATCTGGGATTGAGAAAGCCACAACACACCAGATAGTTTTGTTTTCATCCAGGAGTATCTGGACAAATTGTTGTGGATTTTGGGTGAAATTTAACCAGAAATCACCGGGAAAGTGGTTTTGGAGAAAAGTAGAATCTTCCTGTTCGGCAAATGCATCCAATGTCTTGTTTACAGAAAGAAATATCATGTTTTCTCAGGTTTCTGAAGCTTTCTTCCTAGAAATCTCGAATGTGTGGAGGATTTGACTCCAGGTGGAACCAATTAGCCTTTGCCAGCAGAAAACAAAAAGGGTCCTGCTAAAATGCGTTCAAAACTTTAAGTCCATAGAGTATGTCCAGAAAACACAAACACACACAGAGGCTGTAGCAAGATCTGGGATTGAGATAGCTACAAATCACCAGATAGTTTTGTTTTCATCCAGGAGTATCTGGACAAATTGTTGTAGTTTTGAAGTGAAATTTAACCAAAAATTCACCATGAAAGTGGTTTTGGAGAAAAGCACAATCTTCCTGTTTGGCAAATGCATCCAATGTCATGTTTACAAATACAAATATCATGTTTTCTCAGGTTTCTGGAGCTTTCTTCCTAGAAAACTCGAATGTGTGGAGGATTTGACTCCAGGTCGAACCAATTAGAGTTTGGCAGCTAAAAACAAAAAGGGTCCTGCTAAAATGCATTCAAAACCGTAAAGTCCACAGAGAATGTCCAGAAAACACAAACACACACAGAGGCTGTAGCAAGGTCTGGGATTGAGATAGCTACAAATCACCAGATAGTTTTGTTTTCATCCAGGAGTATCTGGACAAATTGTTGTCGATTTCGGGTGAAATTTAACAAAAATCACCGTGTAAGTGGTTTTGGAGAAAAGCACAATCTTCCTGTTCGGCAAATGCATCCAATGTCATCTTTATAGAAAGTAATATCATGTTTTCTCAGGTTTCTGAAGCTTTCTTCCTAGAAAACTCGAATGTGTGGAGGATTTGACTCCAGGTGGAACCAATTAGTGTTTGGCAGCTAAAAACAAAAAGGGTCCTGTTAAATGCATTCAAAACTTTCAAGTCCATAGAGAATGTCCAGAAAACGCAAACGCACACAGAGGCTGTAGCAAGATCTGGGATTGAGATAGCTACAAATCACCAGATAGTTTTGTTTTCATCCAGGAATATCTGGACAAATTGTTGTAGTTTTGAAGTGAAATTTAATCAACAATCACCGTGAAAGTGGTTTTGGAGAAAAGCACAATCTTCCTTTTCGACAAATGCATCCAATGTCATGTTTACAGAAAGAAATATCATGTTTTCTCAGGTTTCTGGAGCTGTCTTCCTAGAAAACTCGAATGTGTGGAGGATTTGACTCCAGGTGGAACCAATTAGCCTTTGCCAGCAGAAAACAAAAAGGGTCCTGCTAAAATGCGTTCAAAAACTTTAAGTCCATAGAGAATGTCCAGAAAACAGAAACAAACACAGAGGCTGTAGCAAGATCTGGGATTGAGATAGCTACAAATCACCAGATAGTTTTGTTTTCATCCAGGAGTATCTGGACAAATTGTTGTAGTTTTGAAGTGAAATTTAACCAAAAAATCACCCTGAAAGTGGTTTTGGAGAAAAGCACAATCTTCCTGTTCGGAAAATGCATCCAATGTCATGTTTACACAAAGAAATATCATGTTTTCTCAGCTTTCTGAAGCATTTTTCCTAGAAAACTCGAATGAGTGGAGGATTTGACTCCAGGTGGAACCAATTAGCGTTTAGCAGCTAAAAACAAAACCTTACATGCCAAAATGCATTCAAAACCGTAAAGTCCATAGAGAATGTCCAGAAAACACAAACACACACAGAGGCTGTAGCAAGATCTGGGATTGAGATAGCCACAACACACCAGATAGTTTTGTTTTCATCCAGGAGTATCTGGACAAATTGTTGTAGTTTTGAAGTGAAATTTAACCAAAAAATCACCGTGAAAGTGGTTTTGGAGAAAAGCACAATCTTCCTGTTCGGCAAATGCATCCAATGTCATGTTTACAGAAAGAAATATTATGTTTTCTCAGGTTTCTGAAGCTTTCTTCCTAGAAAACTCGAATGTGTGGAGGATTTGACTCCAGGTGGAACCAATTAGCGTTTGCCAGTAGAAAACAAAAAGGGTCCTGCTAAAATGCATTCAAAACCGTAAAGTCCATAGAGAATGTCCAGAAAACACAAACACACACAGAGGCTGTAGCAAGATCTGGGATTGAGATACCTACAAATCACCAGATAGTTTTGCTTTCATCCAGGAGTATCTGGACAAATTGTTGTAGTTTTGAAGTGAAATTTAACCAAAAAATCACCGTGAAAGTGGTTTTGGAGAAAAGCACAATCTTCCTGTTCGGCAAATGCATCCAATTTCATGTTTACAAATACAAATGTCATGTTTTCTCAGGTTTCTGAAGCTTTCTTCCTAGAAAACTCGAATGTGTGGAGTATTTGACTCCAGGTGGAACCAATTAGCTTTTGCCAGCAGAAAACAAAACCTTACATGCTAAAATGCATTCAAAACCGTAAAGTCCATAGAGAATGTACAGAAAACACAAACACACACAGAGGCTGTAGCAAGATCTGGGATTGAGAAAGCCACAACACACCAGATAGTTTTGTTTTCATCCAGGAGTATCTGGACAAATTGTTGTGGATTTTGGGTGAAATTTAACCAGAAATCACCGGGAAAGTGGTTTTGGAGAAAAGTAGAATCTTCCTGTTCGGCAAATGCATCCAATGTCTTGTTTACAGAAAGAAATATCATGTTTTCTCAGGTTTCTGAAGCTTTCTTCCTAGAAATCTCGAATGTGTGGAGGATTTGACTCCAGGTGGAACCAATTAGCGTTTGGCAGCTAAAAACAAATCTTACATGCTAAAATGCATTCAAAACCATAAAGTCCATAGAGAATGTCCAGAAAACACAAACACACACAGAGGCTGTAGCAAGATCTGGGATTGAGATACCTACAAATCAGCAGATAGTTTTGTTTTAATCCAGGAGTATCTGGACAAATTGTTGTAGTTTTGAAGTGAACTTTAACCAAAAAATCACCATGAAAGTGGTTTTGGAGAAATGCACAATCTTCCTGTTCGGCAAATGCATCCAATGTCATGTTTACAGAAAGAAATATCATGTTTTCTCAGGTTTCTGAAGCTTTCTTCCTAGAAAACTCGAATGTGTGGAGGATTTGACTCCAGGTGGAACCAATTAGCGTTTGGCATCTAAAAACAAAACCTTACATGCTAAAATGCATTCAAAACTTTCAAGTCCATAGAGAATGTCCAGAAAACACAAACACACACAGAGGCTGTAGCAAGATCTGGGATTGAGATAGCCACAACACACCAGATAGTTTTGTTTTCAGCCAGGAGTATCTGGACAAATTCTTGTGGTTTTGAAGTGAAATTTAACCAACTATCACCGTGAAAGTGAATTTGGGGAAAACTACAATCTTCCTTTTCGTCAAATGCATCCAATGTCATGTTTACAGAAAGAAATATCATGTTTTCTCTGGTTTCTGTAGCTTTCTTCCTAGAAAACTCGACTGTGTGGAGGATTTGACTCCAGGTCGAACCAATTAGCGTTTGGCAGCTAAAAACAAAACCTTACATGCTAAAATGCATTCAAAACCATGAAGTCCATAGAAAATGTCCTGAAAACACAAACACACACAGAGGCTGTAGCAAGATCTGGGATTGAGATACCTACAAATCACCAGATAGTTTTGCTTTCATCCAGGAGTATCTGGACAAATTGTTGTAGTTTTGAAGTGAAATTTAACCAAAAAATCACCGTGAAAGTGGTTTTGGAGAAAAGCACAATCTTCCTGTTCGGCAAATGCATCCAATTTCATGTTTACAAATACAAATGTCATGTTTTCTCAGGTTTCTGAAGCTTTCTTCCTAGAAAACTCGAATGTGTGGAGTATTTGACTCCAGGTGGAACCAATTAGCTTTTGCCAGCAGAAAACAAAACCTTACATGCTAAAATGCATTCAAAACCGTAAAGTCCATAGAGAATGTACAGAAAACACAAACACACACAGAGGCTGTAGCAAGATCTGGGATTGAGAAAGCCACAACACACCAGATAGTTTTGTTTTCATCCAGGAGTATCTGGACAAATTGTTGTGGATTTTGGGTGAAATTTAACCAGAAATCACCGGGAAAGTGGTTTTGGAGAAAAGTAGAATCTTCCTGTTCGGCAAATGCATCCAATGTCTTGTTTACAGAAAGAAATATCATGTTTTCTCAGGTTTCTGAAGCTTTCTTCCTAGAAATCTCGAATGTGTGGAGGATTTGACTCCAGGTGGAACCAATTAGCGTTTGGCAGCTAAAAAAAAATCTTACATGCTAAAATGCATTCAAAACCATAAAGTCCATAGAGAATGTCCAGAAAACACAAACACACACAGAGGCTGTAGCAAGATCTGGGATTGAGATACCTACAAATCAGCAGATAGTTTTGTTTTAATCCAGGAGTATCTGGACAAATTGTTGTAGTTTTGAAGTGAACTTTAACCAAAAAATCACCATGAAAGTGGTTTTGGAGAAATGCACAATCTTCCTGTTCGGCAAATGCATCCAATGTCATGTTTACAGAAAGAAATATCATGTTTTCTCAGGTTTCTGAAGCTTTCTTCCTAGAAAACTCGAATGTGTGGAGGATTTGACTCCAGGTGGAACCAATTAGCGTTTGGCATCTAAAAACAAAACCTTACATGCTAAAATGCATTCAAAACTTTCAAGTCCATAGAGAATGTCCAGAAAACACAAACACACACAGAGGCTGTAGCAAGATCTGGGATTGAGATAGCCACAACACACCAGATAGTTTTGTTTTCAGCCAGGAGTATCTGGACAAATTCTTGTGGTTTTGAAGTGAAATTTAACCAACTATCACCGTGAAAGTGAATTTGGGGAAAATTACAATCTTCCTTTTCGTCAAATGCATCCAATGTCATGTTTACAGAAAGAAATATCATGTTTTCTCTGGTTTCTGTAGCTTTCTTCCTAGAAAACTCGACTGTGTGGAGGATTTGACTCCAGGTCGAACCAATTAGCGTTTGGCAGCTAAAAACAAAACCTTACATGCTAAAATGCATTCAAAACCATGAAGTGCATAGAAAATGTCCTGAAAACACAAACACACACAGAGGCTGTAGCAAGATCTGGGATTGAGATACCTACAAATCACCAGATAGTTTTGCTTTCATCCAGGAGTATCTGGACAAATTGTTGTAATTTTGAAGTGAAATTTAACCAAAAAATCACCGTGAAAGTGGTTTTGGAGAAAAGCACAATCTTACTGTTCGGCAAATGCATCCAATTTCATGTTTACAAATACAAATGTCATGTTTTCTCAGGTTTCTGAAGCTTTCTTCCTAGAAAACTCGAATGTGTGGAGTATTTGACTCCAGGTGGAACCAATTAGCTTTTGCCAGCAGAAAACAAAACCTTACATGCTAAAATGCATTCAAAACCGTAAAGTCCATAGAGAATGTACAGAAAACACAAACACACACAGAGGCTGTAGCAAGATCTGGGATTGAGATAGCCACAACACACCAGATAGTTTTGTTTTCATCCAGGAGTATCTGGACAAATTGTTGTAGTTTTGAAGTGAAATTTAACCAAAAAATCACCGTGAAAGTGGTTTTGGAGAAAAGCACAATCTTCCTGTTCGGCAAATGCATCCAATGTCATGTTTACAGAAAGAAATATTATGTTTTTTCAGGTTTCTGAAGCTTTCTTCCTAGAAAACTCGAATGTGTGGAGGATTTGACTCCAGGTGGAACGAATTAGCATTTGCCAGCAGAAAACAAAAAGGGTCCTGCTAAAATGTATTCAAAACCGTAAAGTCCATAGAGAATGTCCAGAAAACACAAACACACACAGAGGCTGTAGCAAGATCTGGGATTGAGATAGCCACAACACACCAGATAGTTTTGTTTTCATCCAGGAGTATCGGGACAAATTGTTGTGGATTTTGGGTGAAATTTAACCAGAAATCACCGTGAAAGTGGTTTTGGAGAAAAGCACAATCTTCCTGTTCGGCAAATGCATCCAATGTCTTGTTTACAGAAAGAAATATCATGTTTTCTCAGGTTTCTGAAGCTTTCTTCCTAGAAATCTCGAATGTGTGGAGGATTTGACTCCAGGTGGAACCAATTAGCGTTTGGCAGCTAAAAACAAATCTTACATGCTAAAATGCATTCAAAACCATAAAGTCCATAGAGAATGTCCAGAAAACACAAACACACACAGAGGCTGTAGCAAGATCTGGGATTGAGATACCTACAAATCAGCAGATAGTTTTGTTTTCATCCAGGAGTATCTGGACAAATTGTTGTAGTTTTGAAGTGAACTTTAACCAAAAAATCACCATGAAAGTGGTTTTGGAGAAATGCACAATCTTCCTGTTCGGCAAATGCATCCAATGTCATGTTTACAGAAAGAAATATCATGTTTTCTCAGGTTTCTGAAGCTTTCTTCCTAGAAAACTCGAATGTGTGGAGGATTTGACTCCAGCTGGAACCAATTAGCGTTTGGCATCTAAAAACAAAACCTTACATGCTAAAATGCATTCAAAACTTTCAAGTCCATAGAGAATGTCCAGAAAACACAAACACACACAGAGGCTGTAGCAAGATCTGCGATTGAGATAGCCACAACACACCAGATAGTTTGGTTTTCAGCCAGGAGTATCTGGACAAATTCTTGTGGTTTTGAAGTGAAATTTAACCAACTATCACCGTGAAAGTGAATTTGGGTTAAATTACAATCTTCCTTTTCATCAAATGCATCCAATGTCATGTTTACAGAAAGAAATATCATGTTTTCTCTGGTTTCTGTAGCTTTCTTCCTAGAAAACTCGACTGTGTGGAGGATTTGACTCCAGGTCGAACCAATTAGCGTTTGGCAGCTAAAAACAAAACCTTACATGCTAAAATGCATTCAAAACCATGAAGTCCATAGAAAATGTCCTGAAAACACAAACACACACAGAGGCTGTAGCAAGATCTGGGATTGAGATAGCTAAAAATCACCAAATATTTTGTTTTCCTCCAGGAGTATCTGGACAAATTCTTGTGGATTTTGGGTGAAATTTAACCAAAAAATCACCGTGAAAGTGGTTTTGGAGAAAAGCACAATCTTCCTGTTCGGCAAATGCATCCAAAGTCATGTTTACAGAAAGAAATATCATGTTTTCTCAGGTTTCTGAAGCTTTCTTCCTAGAAAACTCGAATGTGTGGAGGATTTGACTCCAGGTGGAACCAATTAGCGCTTGGCAGCTAAAAACAAAAACTTACATGCTAAAATACATTCAAAACGTTCAAGTCCATTGAGAGTGTCCAGAAAACACAAACACACACAGAGGCTGTATCAAGATCTGGGATTGAGATTGCCACAACACACCAGATACTTTTGTTTTCATCCAGGAGTATCTGGACAAATTGTTGTGGATTTCGGGTGAAATTTTGCAAAAATCACCGTGAAAGCGGTTTTGGAGAAAAGCACAATCTTCCTGTTCGGCAAATGCATCCAATGTCATGTTTACAGAAAGAAATATCATGTTTTCTCAGGTTTCTGAAGCTTTCTTCCTAGAAAACTCGAATGTGTGGAGGATTTGACTCCAGGTAGAACCAATTAGCGTCTGCCAGCAGAAAACAAAAAGGGTCCTGCTAAAATGCATTCAAAACCGTAAAGTCCAAAGAGAATGTCCAGAAAACACAAACAAACACAGAGGCTGTAGCAAGATCTGGGATTGAGATAGCCACAACACACCAGATAGTTTTGTTTTCATCCAGGAGGATCTGGACAAATTGTTGTGGATTTTGGTTGAAATTTAAAAAACAATCACCGTGAAAGTGGTTTTGGAGAAAAGCACAATCTTCCTGTTCGGCAAATGCATCCAATGTCATGTTTACAAATACAAATGTCATGTTTTCTCAGGTTTCTGAAGCTTTCTTCCTAGAAAACTCGAATGTGTGGAGGATTTGACTCCAGGTGGAACCAATTAGCGTTTGGCAGCTAAAAACAAAACCTTACATGCTAAAATGCATTCAAAACCGTAAAGTCCATAGAGAATGTCCAGAAAACACAAACACACACAGAGGCTGTAGCAAGATCTGGGATTGAGATACCTACAAATCACCAGATAGTTTTGTTTTCATCCAGGAGTATCTGGACAAATTGTTGTGGATTTCGGGTGAAATTGAACAAAAATGACCGTGAAAGTGGTTTTGGAGAAAAGCACAATCTTCCTGTTCAGCAAAGGAATCCAATGTCATGTTTAGAGAAAGAAATATCATGTTTTCTCAGGTTTCTGGAGCTTTCTTCCTAGAAAACACGAATGTGTGGAGGATTTGACTCCAGGTGGAACCAATTAGCGTTTGGCAGCTAAAAACAAAAAGGGTCCTGCTAAAATGCATTCAAAACCGTAAAGTCCACAGAGAATGTCCAGAAAACACAAACACGCACAGAGGCTGTAGCAAGATCTGGGATTGAGATAGCCCCAACACACCAGATAGTTTTGTTTTAATCCAGGAGTATCTGGACAAAATGTTGTAGTTTTGAAGTGAAATTTAACCAAAAAATCACGGAGAAAGTGGTTTTGGAGAAAAACACAATCTTCCTGTTCGGCAAATGCATCCAATGTCATCTTTACAGAAAGAAATATCATGTTTTCTCAGGTTTCTGGAGCTTTCTTCCTGGAAAACTCGAATGTGTGGAGGATTTGACTCCAGGTGGAACCAATTAGCGTTTGCCAGCAGAAAACAAAAAGGGTCCTGCTAAAATGGTGGGAATGGGAGAGGGAAGAGATGTATAATTTGGGACATGCTCAGGCTGACTTGCCCCAAGTGGTGGAGTTGGAAGCATACCAGGGGATTCCAATTCAAACCCATCAAGGTGGCATGTACCAATGCCATCTCACTGTTCCAGGTGATCAGTTTCAGTTCACAGTTGGTCATGGTGAAGGGACTGGGAGTCAAAGGGAGCACATGGACAAGTCTAGTACCTGCTAACGCTAACTGATGGAGTAAATAAAGGGGAGAGTGATCCAACATGGGAAGTGAGATACTCAGCAGACTCATAGAATGGCAGATGTCCTAAATAGCACTCTGGCCTCAGAATCAGCCCTAAAGGCATTCGGAGCTGGCTGAAAAGCTCATGAGAGTATTTCAGGCATGGAAAGCCAAGACAATCTGGCAAAAGATCTCTGCGAGTGAGATCCCAGTGGAAAGAACAGGCCATCAAAGAAGGAGGTACCTTTCTCTGAAGGGAGGAGAGAACCTCCACTTTGACTATGACCTTGTCTAAACAAGATAAGAGTTGGAGAACTCAGAGGGCTTCCATAGCCTTGGAAACTCATGACTGGAGCATAGGGAGATTGCTGATGCCATAGACAGGAGTGTCAATTGGTAAAGTCAACAACAGGAGTCACTGTGCACTTACTCCTCATGTAGGATCTCTGTCCTTAATGTGCTGTACATTGAGATTTAATGCTATAATGAGTACTCAAACAATATATTTCACTTTGTGTTTCTATGGGGGTGCAAACTGTTGAAATCCTTACTTAATGCATACTAAACTGATCTTCTGTTAAAAAAAAAAAAGAAAAGAAATTATCAATTCCCAACTTGACTCTCACTGGGATTAAACATGACAATAGGTCTGCTCTGATTTCATCATCATTTAAAAAAATCATCTATTATTTTTCACTTTATGTTTCTGTGTGGGAGCAAACTGTTCAAATCCATACTTAATGTATGCTGAGCTGATCTTCTGTATATTAAGATAATCGAAAATGAATCTTGATGTGAATGGAAGGGGAGAGGGGGTGGGAAAGGGGAGGGTTGTGGGTGGGAGGGACGGTATGGGGGGAAAGACATTGTAATCCATAAGTCGTACTTTGGAAATTTATATGCATTAAATAAAAGTTTAAAAAAAAATGCATTCAAAACCTTAAAGTCCATAGAGAATGTCCAGAAAACACAAACACACACAGAGGCTGTAGCAAGATCTGGGATTGAGATAGCTACAAATCACCAGATAGTTTTGCTTTCATCCAGGAGTATCTGGACAAATTGTTGTAGTTTTGAAGTGAAATTTAACCAAAAAATCACCGTGAAAGTGGTTGTGGAGAAAAGCACAATCTTCCTGTTTGGCAAATGCATCCAATATCATGTTTACAGAAAGAAATATCATGTTTTCTCAGGTTTCTGAAGCTTTCTTCCTAGAAAACTCGAATGTGTGGAGGATTTGACTCCAGGTCGAACCAATTAGCGTTTGCCAGCAGAAAACAAAACCTTACATGCTAAAATGCATTCAAAACCGTAAAGTCCATAGAGAATGTCCAGAAAACACAAACACACACAGAGGCTGTAGCAAGATCTGGGATTGAGATAGCCACAACACACCAGAAAGTTTTGTTTTCATCCAGGAGTATCTGGACAACTTCTTGTGGATTTTGGGTGAAATTTAACCAAAAATCACCGTGAAAGTGGTTTTGGAGAAAAGCACAATCTTCCTGTTCGGCAAATGCATCCAATGTCATGTTTACAAATACAAATGTCATGTTTTCTCAGGGTTCTGAAGCTTTCTGCCTAGAAAACTCGAATGTGTGGAGGATTTGACTCCAGGTGGAACCAATTAGCGTTTGCCAGCTGAAATCAAAAACTTACATGCTAAAGTGCATTCAAAACTTTCAATTCCATAGAGAATGTCCAGAAAACACAAACAAACACAGAGGCTGTAGCAAGATCTGGGATTGAGATAGCTAAAAATCACCAAATAGTTTTGTTTTCATCCAGGAGTATCTGGACAAATTCTTGTGGATTTTGGATGAAATTTAACCAAAAAATAACCGTGAAAGTGGTTTTGGAGAAAAGCACAATCTTCCTGTTCGGCAAATGCATCCAATGTCATGTTTACAGAAAGAAATATCATGTTTTCTCAGGGTTCTGAAGCTTTCTGCCTAGAAAACTCGAATGTGTGGAGGATTTGACTCCAGGTGGAACCAATTAGCGTTTGCCAGCTGAAAACAAAAACTTACATGCTAAAATGCATTCAAAACTTTCAAGTCCGTAGAGAATGTCCAGAAAACACAAAAAAACACAGAGGCTGTAGCAAGATCTGAGATTGAGATAGCCACAACACACCAGATATCTTTGTTTTCATCCAGGAGTATCTGGACAAATTGTTGTAGTTTTGAAGTGAAATTTAACCAAAAAATCACCGTGAAAGTGGTTTTGGAGAAAAGCACAATCTTCCTGTTCGGCAAATGCATCCAATGTCATGTTTACAGAAAGAAATATCATGTTTTCTCAGGGTTCTGAAGCTTTCTTCCTAGAAAACTCGAATGTGTGGAGGATTTGACTCCAGGTGGAACCAATTAGCGTTTGGCAGCTAAAAAAAAACTTACATGCTAAAATGCATTCAAAACCATAAAGTCCATAGAGAATGTCCAGAAAACACAAACACACCGAGGCTGTAGCAAGATCTGGGATTGACATAGCCACAACACACCAGATAGTTTTGTTTTCATCCAGGAGTATCTGGACAAATTGTTGTAGTTTTGCAGTAAAATTTAACCAACAAATCACCCTGAAAGTGGTTTTGGATAAAAGCACAATCTTCCTGTTCGGAAAATGCATCCAATGTCATGTTTACAGAAAGAAATATCATGTTTTCTCAGGTTTCTGAAGCTTTCTTCCTAGAAAACTCGAACGTGTGGCGGATTTTACTCCAGGTGGAACCAATTAGCGTTTGCCAGCTGAAAACAAAAACTTACATGCTAAAATGCATTCAAAACCGTAAAGTCCATAGAGAATGTCCAGAAAACACAAACAAACACAGAGGCTGTAGCAAGATCTGGGATTGAGATAGCCACAACATACCAGATAGTTTTGTTTTCATCCAGGAGTATCTGACAAATTCTAGTGGATTTCGGTTGAAATTTAACCAAAAAATGACCGTGAAAGTGGTTTTGGAGAAAAGCACAATCTTCCTGTTCGGCAAATGCATCCAATGTCATGTTTACAGAAAGAAATATCATGTTTTCTCAGGGTTCTGAAGCTTTCTGCCTAGAAAACTCGAATGTGTGGCGGATTTGACTCCAGGTGGAACCAATTAGCGTTTGCCAGCTGAAATCAAAAACTTACATGCTAAAGTGCATTCAAAACTTTCAAGTCCATAGAGAATGTCCAGAAAACACAAACACACACAGAGGCTGTAGCAAGATCTGGGATTGAGATAGCTAAAAATCAGCAAATAGTTTTGTTTTCCTCCAGGAATATCTGGACAAATTCTTGTGGATTTCGGGTGAAATTTAACCAAAAAATCACCGTGAATGTGGTTTTGGAGAAAAGCACAATCTTCCTGTTCGGCAAATGCATCCAATGTCATGTTTCCAGAAAGAAATATCATGTTTTCTCAGGGTTCTGGAGCTTTCTGCCTAGAAAACTCGAATGTGTGGAGGATTTGACTCCAGGTGGAACCAATTAGCGTTTGCCAGCTGAAAACAAAAACTTACATGCTAAAGTGCATTCAAAACTTTCAAGTCCATAGAGAATGTCCAGAAAACACAAACAAACATAGGGGCTGTAGCAAGATCTGGGATTGAGATAGCTAAAAATCACCAAATATTTTGTTTTCCTCCAGGAGTATCTGGACAAATTCTTGTGGATTTTGGGTGAAATTTAACCAAAAAATCACCGTGAAAGTGGTTTTGGAGAAAAGCACAATCTTCCTGTTCGGCAAATGCATCCAATGTCATGTTTACAGAAAGAAATATCATGTTTTCTCAGGGTTCTGAAGCTTTCTTCGTAGAAAACTCGAATGTGTGGAGGATTTGACTCCAGGTGGAACCAATTAGCGTTTGCCAGCTGAAAACAAAAACTTACATGCTAAAATGCTTTCAAAACCTTAAAGTCCATAGAGAATGTCCAGGAAACACAAACAAACACCGAGGCTGTAGCAAGATCTGGGATTGAGATAGCCACAACACACCAGATAGTGTTGTTTACATCCAGGAGTATCTGGACAAATTGTTGTAGTTTTGAAGTGAAATTTAACCAGTAAACACCGTGAAAGTGGTTTTGGAGAAAAGCACAATCTTCCTGTTCGGCAAATGCATCCAATGTCATGTTTACAGAAAGAAATATCATGTTTTCTCAGGATTCTGAAGTTTTCTTACTAGAAAACTCGAATATGTGGAGGATTTAACTCCAGGTGGAACCAATTAGCGTTTGACAGCTAAAAACAAAAACTTACATGCTAAAATGCATTCAAAACCGTAAAGTCCATAGAGAATGTCCAGAAAACACAAACACAGAGGCTGTAGCAAGATATCGGATTGAGATAGCCACAACACACCAGATAATTTTGTTTTTATCCAGGAGTATCTGGACAAATTTTTGTAGTTTTGAAGTGAAATTTAACCAAAAAATCACCGTGAAAGTGGTTTTGGAGAAAAGCACAATCTTCCTATTCGGCAAATGCATCCAATGTCATGTTTACAGATAGAAATACCATGTTTCTCAGATTTCTGAAGCTTTCTTCCTAGAAAACTCGAATGTGTGGCAGATTTGACTCCAGGTGGAACCAATTAGCGTTTGCCAGCTGAAAACAAAAACTTACATGCTAAAGTGCATTCAAAACTTTCAAGTCCATAGAGAATGTCCAGAAAACACAAACACACACAGAGGCTGTAGCAAGATCTGGGATTGAGATAGCTAAAAATCACCAGATATCTTTCTTTTCATCCAGGAGTATCTGTACAAATTCTTGTGGATTTTGGGTGAAATTTAACCAAAAAATCATCGTGAAAGTGGTTTTGGAGAAAAGCACAATCTTCCTGTTCGGCAAATGCATCCAATGTCATGTTTCCAGAAAGAAATATCATGTTTTCTCAGGTTTCTGAAGCTTTCTGCCTAGAAAACTCGAATGTGTGGAGGATTTGACTCCAGGTGGAACCAATTAGCGTTTGCCAGCTGAAAACAAAAACTTACATGCTAAAATGCATTCAAAACTTTCAAGTCCATAGAGAATGTCCAGGAAACACAAACAAATACAGAGGCTGTAGCCAGATCTGGGATTGAGATAGCCACAACACACCAGATAGTTTTGTTTACATCCAGGAGTATCTGGACAAATTGTTGTAGTTTTCAAGTGAAATTTAACCAGTAAACACCGTGAAAGTGGTTTTGGAGAAAAGCACAATCTTCCTGTTCGGCAAATGCATCCAATGTCATGTTTACAGAAAGAAATATCATGTTTTCTCAGGATTCTGAAGTTTTCTTACTAGGAAACTCGAATGTGTGGAGGATTTGACTCCAGGTGGAACCAATTAGCGTTTGACAGCTAAAAACAAAAACTTACATGCTAAAATGCATTCAAAACCGTAAAGTCCATAGAGAATGTCCAGAAAACACAAACACAGAGGCTGTAGCAAGATATCGGATTGAGATAGCCACAACACACCAGATAATTTTGTTTTTATCCAGGAATATCTGGACAAATTTTTGTAGTTTTGAAGTGAAATTTAACCAAAAAATCACCGTGAAAGTGGTTTTGGAGAAAAGCACAATCTTCCTGTTCGGCAAATGCATCCAATGTCATGTTTACAGATAGAAATACCATGTTTCTCAGATTTCTGAAGCTTTCTTCCTAGAAAACTCGAATGTGTGGCAGATTTGACTCCAGGTGGAACCAATTAGCGTTTGCCAGCTGAAAACAAAAACTTACATGCTAAAGTGCATTCAAAACTTTCAAGTCCATAGAGAATGTCCAGAAAACACAAACACACACAGAGGCTGTAGCAAGATCTGGGATTGAGATAGCTAAAAATCACCAGATATCTTTCTTTTCATCCAGGAGTATCTGTACAAATTCTTGTGGATTTTGGATGAAATTTAACCAAAAAATCACCGTGAAAGTGGTTTTGGAGAAAAGCACAATCTTCCTGTTCGGCAAATGCATCCAATGTCATGTTTCCAGAAAGAAATATCATGTTTTCTCAGGTTTCTGAAGCTTTCTGCCTAGAAAACTCGAATGTGTGGAGGATTTGACTCCAGGTGGAACCAATTAGCGTTTGCCAGCTGAAAACAAAAACTTACATGCTAAAGTGCATTCAAAACTTTCAAGTCCATAGAGAATGTCCAGAAAACACAAACAAACATAGGGGCTGTAGCAAGATCTGGGATTGAGATAGCTAAAAATCACCAAATATTTTGTTTTCCTCCAGGAGTATCTGGACAAATTCTTGTGGATTTTGGGTGAAATTTAACCAAAAAATCACCGTGAAAGTGGTTTTGGAGAAAAGCACAATCTTCCTGTTCGGCAAATGCATCCAATGTCATGTTTACAGAAAGAAATATCATGTTTTCTCAGGGTTCTGAAGCTTTCTTCCTAGAAAACTCGAATGTGTGGAGGATTTGACTCCAGGTGGAACCAATTAGCGTTTGCCAGCTGAAAACAAAAACTTACATGCTAAAATGCTTTCAAAACCGTAAAGTCCATAGAGAATGTCCAGGAAACACAAACAAACACAGAGGCTGTAGCAAGATCTGGGATTGAGATAGCCACAACATACCAGATAGTTTTGTTTTCATCCAGGAGTATCTGACAAATTCTAGTGGATTTCGGTTGAAATTTAACCAAAAAATGACCGTGAAAGTGGTTTTGGAGAAAAGCACAATCTTCCTGTTCGGCAAATGCATCCAATGTCATGTTTACAGAAAGAAATATCATGTTTTCTCAGGGTTCTGAAGCTTTCTGCCTAGAAAACTCGAATGTGTGGCGGATTTGACTCCAGGTGGAACCAATTAGCGTTTGCCAGCTGAAATCAAAAACTTACATGCTAAAGTGCATTCAAAACTTTCAAGTCCATAGAGAATGTCCAGAAAACACAAACACACACAGAGGCTGTAGCAAGATCTGGGATTGAGATAGCTAAAAATCAGCAAATAGTTTTGTTTTCCTCCAGGAATATCTGGACAAATTCTTGTGGATTTCGGGTGAAATTTAACCAAAAAATCACCGTGAATGTGGTTTTGGAGAAAAGCACAATCTTCCTGTTCGGCAAATGCATCCAATGTCATGTTTCCAGAAAGAAATATCATGTTTTCTCAGGGTTCTGGAGCTTTCTGCCTAGAAAACTCGAATGTGTGGAGGATTTGACTCCAGGTGGAACCAATTAGCGTTTGCCAGCTGAAAACAAAAACTTACATGCTAAAGTGCATTCAAAACTTTCAAGTCCATAGAGAATGTCCAGAAAACACAAACAAACATAGGGGCTGTAGCAAGATCTGGGATTGAGATAGCTAAAAATCACCAAATATTTTGTTTTCCTCCAGGAGTATCTGGACAAATTCTTGTGGATTTTGGGTGAAATTTAACCAAAAAATCACCGTGAAAGTGGTTTTGGAGAAAAGCACAATCTTCCTGTTCGGCAAATGCATCCAATGTCATGTTTACAGAAAGAAATATCATGTTTTCTCAGGGTTCTGAAGCTTTCTTCGTAGAAAACTCGAATGTGTGGAGGATTTGACTCCAGGTGGAACCAATTAGCGTTTGCCAGCTGAAAACAAAAACTTACATGCTAAAATGCTTTCAAAACCTTAAAGTCCATAGAGAATGTCCAGGAAACACAAACAAACACCGAGGCTGTAGCAAGATCTGGGATTGAGATAGCCACAACACACCAGATAGTGTTGTTTACATCCAGGAGTATCTGGACAAATTGTTGTAGTTTTGAAGTGAAATTTAACCAGTAAACACCGTGAAAGTGGTTTTGGAGAAAAGCACAATCTTCCTGTTCGGCAAATGCATCCAATGTCATGTTTACAGAAAGAAATATCATGTTTTCTCAGGATTCTGAAGTTTTCTTACTAGAAAACTCGAATATGTGGAGGATTTAACTCCAGGTGGAACCAATTAGCGTTTGACAGCTAAAAACAAAAACTTACATGCTAAAATGCATTCAAAACCGTAAAGTCCATAGAGAATGTCCAGAAAACACAAACACAGAGGCTGTAGCAAGATATCGGATTGAGATAGCCACAACACACCAGATAATTTTGTTTTTATCCAGGAGTATCTGGACAAATTTTTGTAGTTTTGAAGTGAAATTTAACCAAAAAATCACCGTGAAAGTGGTTTTGGAGAAAAGCACAATCTTCCTATTCGGCAAATGCATCCAATGTCATGTTTACAGATAGAAATACCATGTTTCTCAGATTTCTGAAGCTTTCTTCCTAGAAAACTCGAATGTGTGGCAGATTTGACTCCAGGTGGAACCAATTAGCGTTTGCCAGCTGAAAACAAAAACTTACATGCTAAAGTGCATTCAAAACTTTCAAGTCCATAGAGAATGTCCAGAAAACACAAACACACACAGAGGCTGTAGCAAGATCTGGGATTGAGATAGCTAAAAATCACCAGATATCTTTCTTTTCATCCAGGAGTATCTGTACAAATTCTTGTGGATTTTGGGTGAAATTTAACCAAAAAATCATCGTGAAAGTGGTTTTGGAGAAAAGCACAATCTTCCTGTTCGGCAAATGCATCCAATGTCATGTTTCCAGAAAGAAATATCATGTTTTCTCAGGTTTCTGAAGCTTTCTGCCTAGAAAACTCGAATGTGTGGAGGATTTGACTCCAGGTGGAACCAATTAGCGTTTGCCAGCTGAAAACAAAAACTTACATGCTAAAATGCATTCAAAACTTTCAAGTCCATAGAGAATGTCCAGGAAACACAAACAAATACAGAGGCTGTAGCCAGATCTGGGATTGAGATAGCCACAACACACCAGATAGTTTTGTTTACATCCAGGAGTATCTGGACAAATTGTTGTAGTTTTCAAGTGAAATTTAACCAGTAAACACCGTGAAAGTGGTTTTGGAGAAAAGCACAATCTTCCTGTTCGGCAAATGCATCCAATGTCATGTTTACAGAAAGAAATATCATGTTTTCTCAGGATTCTGAAGTTTTCTTACTAGGAAACTCGAATGTGTGGAGGATTTGACTCCAGGTGGAACCAATTAGCGTTTGACAGCTAAAAACAAAAACTTACATGCTAAAATGCATTCAAAACCGTAAAGTCCATAGAGAATGTCCAGAAAACACAAACACAGAGGCTGTAGCAAGATATCGGATTGAGATAGCCACAACACACCAGATAATTTTGTTTTTATCCAGGAATATCTGGACAAATTTTTGTAGTTTTGAAGTGAAATTTAACCAAAAAATCACCGTGAAAGTGGTTTTGGAGAAAAGCACAATCTTCCTGTTCGGCAAATGCATCCAATGTCATGTTTACAGATAGAAATACCATGTTTCTCAGATTTCTGAAGCTTTCTTCCTAGAAAACTCGAATGTGTGGCAGATTTGACTCCAGGTGGAACCAATTAGCGTTTGCCAGCTGAAAACAAAAACTTACATGCTAAAGTGCATTCAAAACTTTCAAGTCCATAGAGAATGTCCAGAAAACACAAACACACACAGAGGCTGTAGCAAGATCTGGGATTGAGATAGCTAAAAATCACCAGATATCTTTCTTTTCATCCAGGAGTATCTGTACAAATTCTTGTGGATTTTGGATGAAATTTAACCAAAAAATCACCGTGAAAGTGGTTTTGGAGAAAAGCACAATCTTCCTGTTCGGCAAATGCATCCAATGTCATGTTTCCAGAAAGAAATATCATGTTTTCTCAGGTTTCTGAAGCTTTCTGCCTAGAAAACTCGAATGTGTGGAGGATTTGACTCCAGGTGGAACCAATTAGCGTTTGCCAGCTGAAAACAAAAACTTACATGCTAAAGTGCATTCAAAACTTTCAAGTCCATAGAGAATGTCCAGAAAACACAAACAAACATAGGGGCTGTAGCAAGATCTGGGATTGAGATAGCTAAAAATCACCAAATATTTTGTTTTCCTCCAGGAGTATCTGGACAAATTCTTGTGGATTTTGGGTGAAATTTAACCAAAAAATCACCGTGAAAGTGGTTTTGGAGAAAAGCACAATCTTCCTGTTCGGCAAATGCATCCAATGTCATGTTTACAGAAAGAAATATCATGTTTTCTCAGGGTTCTGAAGCTTTCTTCCTAGAAAACTCGAATGTGTGGAGGATTTGACTCCAGGTGGAACCAATTAGCGTTTGCCAGCTGAAAACAAAAACTTACATGCTAAAATGCTTTCAAAACCGTAAAGTCCATAGAGAATGTCCAGGAAACACAAACAAACACAGAGGCTGTAGCAAGATCTGGGATTGAGATAGCCACAACATACCAGATAGTTTTGTTTTCATCCAGGAGTATCTGACAAATTCTAGTGGATTTCGGTTGAAATTTAACCAAAAAATGACCGTGAAAGTGGTTTTGGAGAAAAGCACAATCTTCCTGTTCGGCAAATGCATCCAATGTCATGTTTACAGAAAGAAATATCATGTTTTCTCAGGGTTCTGAAGCTTTCTGCCTAGAAAACTCGAATGTGTGGCGGATTTGACTCCAGGTGGAACCAATTAGCGTTTGCCAGCTGAAATCAAAAACTTACATGCTAAAGTGCATTCAAAACTTTCAAGTCCATAGAGAATGTCCAGAAAACACAAACACACACAGAGGCTGTAGCAAGATCTGGGATTGAGATAGCTAAAAATCAGCAAATAGTTTTGTTTTCCTCCAGGAATATCTGGACAAATTCTTGTGGATTTCGGGTGAAATTTAACCAAAAAATCACCGTGAATGTGGTTTTGGAGAAAAGCACAATCTTCCTGTTCGGCAAATGCATCCAATGTCATGTTTCCAGAAAGAAATATCATGTTTTCTCAGGGTTCTGGAGCTTTCTGCCTAGAAAACTCGAATGTGTGGAGGATTTGACTCCAGGTGGAACCAATTAGCGTTTGCCAGCTGAAAACAAAAACTTACATGCTAAAGTGCATTCAAAACTTTCAAGTCCATAGAGAATGTCCAGAAAACACAAACAAACATAGGGGCTGTAGCAAGATCTGGGATTGAGATAGCTAAAAATCACCAAATATTTTGTTTTCCTCCAGGAGTATCTGGACAAATTCTTGTGGATTTTGGGTGAAATTTAACCAAAAAATCACCGTGAAAGTGGTTTTGGAGAAAAGCACAATCTTCCTGTTCGGCAAATGCATCCAATGTCATGTTTACAGAAAGAAATATCATGTTTTCTCAGGGTTCTGAAGCTTTCTTCGTAGAAAACTCGAATGTGTGGAGGATTTGACTCCAGGTGGAACCAATTAGCGTTTGCCAGCTGAAAACAAAAACTTACATGCTAAAATGCTTTCAAAACCTTAAAGTCCATAGAGAATGTCCAGGAAACACAAACAAACACCGAGGCTGTAGCAAGATCTGGGATTGAGATAGCCACAACACACCAGATAGTGTTGTTTACATCCAGGAGTATCTGGACAAATTGTTGTAGTTTTGAAGTGAAATTTAACCAGTAAACACCGTGAAAGTGGTTTTGGAGAAAAGCACAATCTTCCTGTTCGGCAAATGCATCCAATGTCATGTTTACAGAAAGAAATATCATGTTTTCTCAGGATTCTGAAGTTTTCTTACTAGAAAACTCGAATATGTGGAGGATTTAACTCCAGGTGGAACCAATTAGCGTTTGACAGCTAAAAACAAAAACTTACATGCTAAAATGCATTCAAAACCGTAAAGTCCATAGAGAATGTCCAGAAAACACAAACACAGAGGCTGTAGCAAGATATCGGATTGAGATAGCCACAACACACCAGATAATTTTGTTTTTATCCAGGAGTATCTGGACAAATTTTTGTAGTTTTGAAGTGAAATTTAACCAAAAAATCACCGTGAAAGTGGTTTTGGAGAAAAGCACAATCTTCCTATTCGGCAAATGCATCCAATGTCATGTTTACAGATAGAAATACCATGTTTCTCAGATTTCTGAAGCTTTCTTCCTAGAAAACTCGAATGTGTGGCAGATTTGACTCCAGGTGGAACCAATTAGCGTTTGCCAGCTGAAAACAAAAACTTACATGCTAAAGTGCATTCAAAACTTTCAAGTCCATAGAGAATGTCCAGAAAACACAAACACACACAGAGGCTGTAGCAAGATCTGGGATTGAGATAGCTAAAAATCACCAGATATCTTTCTTTTCATCCAGGAGTATCTGTACAAATTCTTGTGGATTTTGGGTGAAATTTAACCAAAAAATCATCGTGAAAGTGGTTTTGGAGAAAAGCACAATCTTCCTGTTCGGCAAATGCATCCAATGTCATGTTTCCAGAAAGAAATATCATGTTTTCTCAGGTTTCTGAAGCTTTCTGCCTAGAAAACTCGAATGTGTGGAGGATTTGACTCCAGGTGGAACCAATTAGCGTTTGCCAGCTGAAAACAAAAACTTACATGCTAAAATGCATTCAAAACTTTCAAGTCCATAGAGAATGTCCAGGAAACACAAACAAATACAGAGGCTGTAGCCAGATCTGGGATTGAGATAGCCACAACACACCAGATAGTTTTGTTTACATCCAGGAGTATCTGGACAAATTGTTGTAGTTTTCAAGTGAAATTTAACCAGTAAACACCGTGAAAGTGGTTTTGGAGAAAAGCACAATCTTCCTGTTCGGCAAATGCATCCAATGTCATGTTTACAGAAAGAAATATCATGTTTTCTCAGGATTCTGAAGTTTTCTTACTAGGAAACTCGAATGTGTGGAGGATTTGACTCCAGGTGGAACCAATTAGCGTTTGACAGCTAAAAACAAAAACTTACATGCTAAAATGCATTCAAAACCGTAAAGTCCATAGAGAATGTCCAGAAAACACAAACACAGAGGCTGTAGCAAGATATCGGATTGAGATAGCCACAACACACCAGATAATTTTGTTTTTATCCAGGAATATCTGGACAAATTTTTGTAGTTTTGAAGTGAAATTTAACCAAAAAATCACCGTGAAAGTGGTTTTGGAGAAAAGCACAATCTTCCTGTTCGGCAAATGCATCCAATGTCATGTTTACAGATAGAAATACCATGTTTCTCAGATTTCTGAAGCTTTCTTCCTAGAAAACTCGAATGTGTGGCAGATTTGACTCCAGGTGGAACCAATTAGCGTTTGCCAGCTGAAAACAAAAACTTACATGCTAAAGTGCATTCAAAACTTTCAAGTCCATAGAGAATGTCCAGAAAACACAAACACACACAGAGGCTGTAGCAAGATCTGGGATTGAGATAGCTAAAAATCACCAGATATCTTTCTTTTCATCCAGGAGTATCTGTACAAATTCTTGTGGATTTTGGATGAAATTTAACCAAAAAATCACCGTGAAAGTGGTTTTGGAGAAAAGCACAATCTTCCTGTTCGGCAAATGCATCCAATGTCATGTTTCCAGAAAGAAATATCATGTTTTCTCAGGTTTCTGAAGCTTTCTGCCTAGAAAACTCGAATGTGTGGAGGATTTGACTCCAGGTGGAACCAATTAGCGTTTGCCAGCTGAAAACAAAAACTTACATGCTAAAGTGCATTCAAAACTTTCAAGTCCATAGAGAATGTCCAGAAAACACAAACAAACATAGGGGCTGTAGCAAGATCTGGGATTGAGATAGCTAAAAATCACCAAATATTTTGTTTTCCTCCAGGAGTATCTGGACAAATTCTTGTGGATTTTGGGTGAAATTTAACCAAAAAATCACCGTGAAAGTGGTTTTGGAGAAAAGCACAATCTTCCTGTTCGGCAAATGCATCCAATGTCATGTTTACAGAAAGAAATATCATGTTTTCTCAGGGTTCTGAAGCTTTCTTCCTAGAAAACTCGAATGTGTGGAGGATTTGACTCCAGGTGGAACCAATTAGCGTTTGCCAGCTGAAAACAAAAACTTACATGCTAAAATGCTTTCAAAACCGTAAAGTCCATAGAGAATGTCCAGGAAACACAAACAAACACCGAGGCTGTAGCAAGATCTGGGATTGAGATAGCCACAACACACCAGATAGTGTTGTTTACATCCAGGAGTATCTGGACAAATTGTTGTAGTTTTGAAGTGAAATTTAACCAGTAAACACCGTGAAAGTGGTTTTGGAGAAAAGCACAATCTTCCTGTTCGGCAAATGCATCCAATGTCATGTTTACAGAAAGAAATATCATGTTTTCTCAGGATTCTGAAGTTTTCTTACTAGAAAACTCGAATATGTGGAGGATTTGACTCCAGGTGGAACCAATTAGCGTTTGACAGCTAAAAACAAAAACTTACATGCTAAAATGCATTCAAAACCGTAAAGTCCATAGAGAATGTCCAGAAAACACAAACACAGAGGCTGTAGCAAGATATCGGATTGAGATAGCCACAACACACCAGATAATTTTGTTTTTATCCAGGAGTATCTGGACAAATTTTTGTAGTTTTGAAGTGAAATTTAACCAAAAAATCACCGTGAAAGTGGTTTTGGAGAAAAGCACAATCTTCCTATTCGGCAAATGCATCCAATGTCATGTTTACAGATAGAAATACCATGTTTCTCAGATTTCTGAAGCTTTCTTCCTAGAAAACTCGAATGTGTGGCAGATTTGACTCCAGGTGGAACCAATTAGCGTTTGCCAGCTGAAAACAAAAACTTACATGCTAAAGTGCATTCAAAACTTTCAAGTCCATAGAGAATGTCCAGAAAACACAAACACACACAGAGGCTGTAGCAAGATCTGGGATTGAGATAGCTAAAAATCACCAGATATCTTTCTTTGCATCCAGGAGTATCTGTACAAATTCTTGTGGATTTTGGGTGAAATTTAACCAAAAAATCACCGTGAAAGTGGTTTTGGAGAAAAGCACAATCTTCCTGTTCGGCAAATGCATCCAATGTCATGTTTCCAGAAAGAAATATCATGTTTTCTCAGGTTTCTGAAGCTTTCTGCCTAGAAAACTCGAATGTGTGGAGGATTTGACTCCAGGTGGAACCAATTAGCGTTTGCCAGCTGAAAACAAAAACTTACATGCTAAAATGCATTCAAAACTTTCAAGTCCATAGAGAATGTCCAGGAAACACAAACAAACACAGAGGCTGTAGCCAGATCTGGGATTGAGATAGCCACAACACACCAGATAGTTTTGTTTACATCCAGGAGTATCTGGACAAATTGTTGTAGTTTTCAAGTGAAATTTAACCAGTAAACACCGTGAAAGTGGTTTTGGAGAAAAGCACAATCTTCCTGTTCGGCAAATGCATCCAATGTCATGTTTACAGAAAGAAATATCATGTTTTCTCAGGATTCTGAAGTTTTCTTACTAGAAAACTCGAATGTGTGGAGGATTTGACTCCAGGTGGAACCAATTAGCGTTTGACAGCTAAAAACAAAAACTTACATGCTAAAATGCATTCAAAACCGTAAAGTCCATAGAGAATGTCCAGAAAACACAAACACAGAGGCTGTAGCAAGATATCGGATTGAGATAGCCACAACACACCAGATAATTTTGTTTTTATCCAGGAGTATCTGGACAAATTTTTGTAGTTTTGAAGTGAAATTTAACCAAAAAATCACCGTGAAAGTGGTTTTGGAGAAAAGCACAATCTTCCTCTTCGGCAAATGCATCCAATGTCATGTTTACAGATAGAAATACCATGTTTCTCAGATTTCTGAAGCTTTCTTCCTAGAAAACTCGAATGTGTGGCAGATTTGACTCCAGGTGGAACCAATTAGCGTTTGCCAGCTGAAAACAAAAACTTACATGCTAAAGTGCATTCAAAACTTTCAAGTCCATAGAGAATGTCCAGAAAACACAAACACACACAGAGGCTGTAGCAAGATCTGGGATTGAGATAGCTACAAATCACCAGATATCTTTCTTTTCATCCAGGAGTATCTGTACAAATTCTTGTGGATTTTGGATGAAATTTAACCAAAAAATCACCGTGAAAGTGGTTTTGGAGAAAAGCACAATCTTCCTGTTCGGCAAATGCATCCAATGTCATGTTTACAGAAAGAAATATCATGTTTTCTCAGGGTTCTGAAGCTTTCTTCCTAGAAAACTCGAATGTGTGGAGGATTTGACTCCAGGTGGAACCAATTAGCGTTTGCCAGCTGAAAACAAAAACTTACATGCTAAAATGCTTTCAAAACCGTAAAGTCCATAGAGAATGTCCAGGAAACACAAACAAACACCGAGGCTGTAGCAAGATCTGGGATTGAGATAGCTAAAAATCACCAGATAGTGTTGTTTACATCCAGGAGTATCTGGACAAATTGTTGTAGTTTTGAAGTGAAATTTATCCAGTAAACACCGTGAAAGTGGTTTTGGAGAAAAGCACAATCTTCCTGTTCGGCAAATGCATCCAATGTCATGTTTACAGAAAGAAATATCATGTTTTCTCAGGATTCTGAAGTTTTCTTACTAGAAAACTCGAATATGTGGAGGATTTGACTCCAGGTGGAACCAATTAGCGTTTGACAGCTAAAAACAAAAACTTACATGCTAAAATGCATTCAAAACCGTAAAGTCCATAGAGAATGTCCAGAAAACACAAACACAGAGGCTGTAGCAAGATATCGGATTGAGATAGCCACAACACACCAGATAATTTTGTTTTTATCCAGGAGTATCTGGACAAATTTTTGTAGTTTTGAAGTGAAATTTAACCAAAAAATCACCGTGAAAGTGGTTTTGGAGAAAAGCACAATCTTCCTATTCGGCAAATGCATCCAATGTCATGTTTACAGATAGAAATACCATGTTTCTCAGATTTCTGAAGCTTTCTTCCTAGAAAACTCGAATGTGTGGCAGATTTGACTCCAGGTGGAACCAATTAGCGTTTGCCAGCTGAAAACAAAAACTTACATGCTAAAGTGCATTCAAAACTTTCAAGTCCATAGAGAATGTCCAGAAAACACAAACACACACAGAGGCTGTAGCAAGATCTGGGATTGAGATAGCTACAAATCACCAGATATCTTTCTTTTCATCCAGGAGTATCTGTACAAATTCTTGTGGATTTTGGGTGAAATTTAACCAAAAAATCACCGTGAAAGTGGTTTTGGAGAAAAGCACAATCTTCCTGTTCTGCAAATGCATCCAATGTCATGTTTCCAGAAAGAAATATCATGTTTTCTCAGGTTTCTGAAGCTTTCTGCCTAGAAAACTCGAATGTGTGGAGGATTTGACTCCAGGTGGAACCAATTAGCGTTTGCCAGCTGAAAACAAAAACTTACATGCTAAAATGCATTCAAAACTTTCAAGTCCATAGAGAATGTCCAGGAAACACAAACAAACACAGAGGCTGTAGCCAGATCTGGGATTGAGATAGCCACAACACACCAGATAGTTTTGTTTACATCCAGGAGTATCTGGACAAATTGTTGTAGTTTTCAAGTGAAATTTAACCAGTAAACACCGTCAAAGTGGTTTTGGAGAAAAGCACAATCTTCCTGTTCGGCAAATGCATCCAATGTCATGTTTACAGAAAGAAATATCATGTTTTCTCAGGATTCTGAAGTTTTCTTACTAGAAAACTCGAATGTGTGGAGGATTTGACTCCAGGTGGAACCAATTAGCGTTTGACAGCTAAAAACAAAAACTTACATGCTAAAATGCATTCAAAACTTTCAAGTCCATAGAGAATGTCCAGAAAACACAAACACAGAGGCTGTAGCAAGATATCGGATTGAGATAGCCACAACACACCAGATAATTTTGTTTTTATCCAGGAGTATCTGGACAAATTTTTGTAGTTTTGAAGTGAAATTTAACCAAAAAATCACCCTGAAAGTGGTTTTGGAGAAAAGCACAATCTTCCTGTTCGGCAAATGCATCCAATGTCATGTTTACAGATAGAAATACCATGTTTCTCAGATTTCTGAAGCTTTCTTCCTAGAAAACTCGAATGTGTGGCAGATTTGACTCCAGGTGGAACCAATTAGCATTTGCCAGCTGAAAACAAAAACTTACATGCTAAAGTGCATTCAAAACTTTCAAGTCCATAGAGAATGTCCAGAAAACAAAAACACACACAGAGGCTGTAGCAAGATCTGGGATTGAGATAGCTAAAAATCACCAGATATCTTTCTTTGCATCCAGGAGTATCTGTACAAATTCTTGTGGATTTTGGATGAAATTTAACCAAAAAATCACCGTTAAAGTGGTTTTGGAGAAAAGCACAATCTTCCTGTTCGGCAAATGCATCCAATGTCATGTTTACAGAAAGAAATATCATGTTTTCTCAGGTTTCTGAAGCTTTCTGCCTAGAAAACTCGAATGTGTGGAGGATTTGACTCCAGGTGGAACCAATTAGCGTTTGCCAGCTGAAAACAAAAACTTACATGCTAAAGTGCATTCAAAACTTTCAAGTCCATAGAGAATGTCCAGAAAACACAAACACACACAGAGGCTGTAGCAAGATCTGGGATTGAGATAGCTAAAAATCACCAAATAGTTTTGTTTTCCTGCAGGAGTATCTGGACAAATTCTTGTGGACTTTGGGTGAAATTTAACCAAAAAATCACCGTGAAAGTGGTGTTGGAGAAAAGCACAATCTTCCTGTTCGGCAAATGCATCCAATGTCATGTTTACAGAAAGAAATATCATGTTTTCTCAGGGTTCTGAAGCTTTCTGCCTAGAAAACTCGAATGTGTGGAGGATTTGACTCCAGGTGGAACCAATTAGCGTTTGCCAGCTGAAAACAAAAACTTACATGCTAAAATGCATTCAAAACCGTAAAGTCCATAGAGAATGTCCAGGAAACACAAACAAACACAGAGGCTGTAGCAAGATCTGGGATTGAGATAGCCACAACACACCAGATAGTTTTGTTTACATCCAGGAGTATCTGGACAAATTGTTGTAGTTTTTAAGTGAAATTTAACCAGTAAACACCGTGAAAGTGGTTTTGGAGAAAAGCACAATCTTCCTGTTCGGCAAATGCATCCAATGTCATGTTTAAAGAAAGAAATATCATGTTTTCTCAGGATTCTGAAGATTTCTTCCTAGAAAACTCGAATGTGTGGAGGATTTGACTCCAGGTGGAACCAATTAGCGTTTTGCAGCTAAAAACAAAACTTACATGCTAAAATGCATTCAGAACCGTAAAGTCCATAGAGAATGTCCAGAAAACACAAACACAGAGGCTGTAGCAAGATATCGGATTGAGATAGCCACAACACACCAGATAATTTTGTTTTTATCCAGGAGTATCTGGACAAATTTTTGTAGTTTTGAAGTGAAATTTAACCAAAAAATCACCGTGAAAGTGGTTTTGGAGAAAAGCACAATCTTCCTATTCGGCAAATGCATCCAATGTCATGTTTACAGATAGAAATACCATGTTTCTCAGATTTCTGAAGCTTTCTTCCTAGAAAACTCGAATGTGTGGCAGATTTGACTCCAGGTGGAACCAATTAGCGTTTGCCAGCTGAAAACAAAAACTTACATGCTAAAGTGCATTCAAAACTTTCAAGTCCATAGAGAATGTCCAGAAAACACAAACACACACAGAGGCTGTAGCAAGATCTGGGATTGAGATAGCTACAAATCACCAGATATCTTTCTTTTCATCCAGGAGTATCTGTACAAATTCTTGTGGATTTTGGGTGAAATTTAACCAAAAAATCACCGTGAAAGTGGTTTTGGAGAAAAGCACAATCTTCCTGTTCTGCAAATGCATCCAATGTCATGTTTCCAGAAAGAAATATCATGTTTTCTCAGGTTTCTGAAGCTTTCTGCCTAGAAAACTCGAATGTGTGGAGGATTTGACTCCAGGTGGAACCAATTAGCGTTTGCCAGCTGAAAACAAAAACTTACATGCTAAAATGCATTCAAAACTTTCAAGTCCATAGAGAATGTCCAGGAAACACAAACAAACACAGAGGCTGTAGCCAGATCTGGGATTGAGATAGCCACAACACACCAGATAGTTTTGTTTACATCCAGGAGTATCTGGACAAATTGTTGTAGTTTTCAAGTGAAATTTAACCAGTAAACACCGTGAAAGTGGTTTTGGAGAAAAGCACAATCTTCCTGTTCGGCAAATGCATCCAATGTCATGTTTACAGAAAGAAATATCATGTTTTCTCAGGATTCTGAAGTTTTCTTACTAGAAAACTCGAATGTGTGGAGGATTTGACTCCAGGTGGAACCAATTAGCGTTTGACAGCTAAAAACAAAAACTTACATGCTAAAATGCATTCAAAACCGTAAAGTCCATAGAGAATGTCCAGAAAACACAAACACAGAGGCTGTAGCAAGATATCGGATTGAGATAGCCACAACACACCAGATAATTTTGTTTTTATCCAGGAGTATCTGGACAAATTTTTGTAGTTTTGAAGTGAAATTTAACCAAAAAATCACCCTGAAAGTGGTTTTGGAGAAAAGCACAATCTTCCTGTTCGGCAAATGCATCCAATGTCATGTTTACAGATAGAAATACCATGTTTCTCAGATTTCTGAAGCTTTCTTCCTAGAAAACTCGAATGTGTGGCAGATTTGACTCCAGGTGGAACCAATTAGCATTTGCCAGCTGAAAACAAAAACTTACATGCTAAAGTGCATTCAAAACTTTCAAGTCCATAGAGAATGTCCAGAAAACACAAACACACACAGAGGCTGTAGCAAGATCTGGGATTGAGATAGCTAAAAATCACCAGATATCTTTCTTTGCATCCAGGAGTATCTGTACAAATTCTTGTGGATTTTGGATGAAATTTAACCAAAAAATCACCGTTAAAGTGGTTTTGGAGAAAAGCACAATATTCCTGTTCGGCAAATGCATCCAATGTCATGTTTACAGAAAGAAATATCATGTTTTCTCAGGTTTCTGAAGCTTTCTGCCTAGAAAACTCGAATGTGTGGAGGATTTGACTCCAGGTGGAACCAATTAGCGTTTGCCAGCTGAAAACAAAAACTTACATGCTAAAGTGCATTCAAAACTTTCAAGTCCATAGAGAATGTCCAGAAAACACAAACACACACAGAGGCTGTAGCAAGATCTGGGATTGAGATAGCTAAAAATCACCAAATAGTTTTGTTTTCCTGCAGGAGTATCTGGACAAATTCTTGTGGACTTTGGGTGAAATTTAACCAAAAAATCACCGTGAAAGTGGTGTTGGAGAAAAGCACAATCTTCCTGTTCGGCAAATGCATCCAATGTCATGTTTACAGAAAGAAATATCATGTTTTCTCAGGGTTCTGAAGCTTTCTTCGTAGAAAACTCGAATGTGTGGAGGATTTGACTCCAGGTGGAACCAATTAGCGTTTGCCAGCTGAAAACAAAAACTTACATGCTAAAATGCATTCAAAACCGTAAAGTCCATAGAGAATGTCCAGGAAACACAAACAAACACAGAGGCTGTAGCAAGATCTGGGATTGAGATAGCCACAACACACCAGATAGTTTTGTTTACATCCAGGAGTATCTGGACAAATTGTTGTAGTTTTTAAGTGAAATTTAACCAGTAAACACCGTGAAAGTGGTTTTGGAGAAAAGCACAATCTTCCTGTTCGGCAAATGCATCCAATGTCATGTTTAAAGAAAGAAATATCATGTTTTCTCAGGATTCTGAAGATTTCTTCCTAGAAAACTCGAATGTGTGGAGGATTTGACTCCAGGTGGAACCAATTAGCGTTTTGCAGCTAAAAACAAAAACTTACATGCTAAAATGCATTCAGAACCGTAAAGTCCATAGAGAATGTCCAGAAAACACAAACACAGAGGCTGTAGCAAGATATCGGATTGAGATAGCCACAACACACCAGATAATTTTGTTTTTATCCAGGAGTATCTGGACAAATTTTTGTAGTTTTGAAGTGAAATTTAACCAAAAAATCACCCTGAAAGTGGTTTTGGAGAAAAGCACAATCTTCCTGTTCGGCAAATGCATCCAATGTCATGTTTACAGATAGAAATACCATGTTTCTCAGATTTCTGAAGCTTTCTTCCTAGAAAACTCGAATGTGTGGCAGATTTGACTCCAGGTGGAACCAATTTAGCGTTTGCCAGCTGAAAACAAAAACTTACATGCTAAAGTGCATTCAAAACTTTCAAGTCCATAGAGAATGTCCAGAAAATACAAACACACACAGAGGCTGTAGCAAGATCTGGGATTGAGATAGCTAAAAATCACCAGATATCTTTCTTTGCATCCAGGAGTATCTGTACAAATTCTTGTGGATTTTGGGTGAAATTTAACCAAAAAATCACCGTGAAAGTGGTTTTGGAGAAAAGCACAATCTTCCTGTTCGGCAAATGCATCCAATGTCATGTTTCCAGAAAGAAATATCATGTTTTCTCAGGGTTCTGAAGCTTTCTGCCTAGAAAACTCGAATGTGTGGAGGATTTGACTCCAGGTGGAACCAATTAGCGTTTGCCAGCTGAAAACAAAAACTTACATGCTAAAGTGCATTCAAAACTTTCAAGTCCATAGAGAATGTCCAGAAAACACAAACAAACATAGGGGCTGTAGCAAGATCTGGGATTGAGATAGCTAAAAATCACCAAATATTTTGTTTTCCTGCAGGAGTATCTGGACAAATTCTTGTGGACTTTGGGTGAAATTTAACCAAAAAATCACCGTGAAAGTGGTTTTGGAGAAAAGCACAATCTTCCTGTTCGGCAAATGCATCCAATGTCATGTTTACAGAAAGAAATATCATGTTTTCTCAGGGTTCTGAAGCTTTCTGCCTAGAAAACTCGAATGTGTGGAGGATTTGACTCCAGGTGGAACCAATTAGCGTTTGCCAGCTGAAAACAAAAACTTACATGCTAAAGTGCATTCAAAACTTTCAAGTCCATAGAGAATGTCCAGAAAACACAAACACACATAGGGGCTGTAGCAAGATCTGGGATTGAGATAGCTAAAAACCACCAGATATCTTTGTTTTCATCCAGGAGTATCTGGACAAATTCTTGTGGATTTTGGGTGAAATTTAACCAAAAAATCACCGTGAAAGTGGTTTTGGAGAAAAGCACAATCTTCCTGTTCGGCAAATGCATCCAATGTCATGTTTACAGAAAGAAATATCATGTTTTCTCAGGGTTCTGAAGCTTTCTGCCTAGAAAACTCGAATGTGTGGAGGATTTGACTCCAGGTGGAACCAATTAGCGTTTGCCAGCTGAAAACAAAAACTTACATGCTAAAGTGCATTCAAAACTTTCAAGTCCATAGAGAATGTCCAGAAAACAAAAACACACACAGAGGCTGTAGCAAGATCTGGGATTGAGATAGCTAAAAATCACCAAATAGTTTTGTTTTCCTCCAGGAGTATCTGGACAAATTCTTGTGGATTTTGGGTGAAATTTAACCAAAAGATCACCGTGAAAGTGGTTTTGGAGAAAAGCACAATCTTCCTGTTCGGCAAATGCATCCAATGTCATGTTTACAGAAAGAAATATCATGTTTTCTCAGGGTTCTGAAGCTTTCTGCCTAGAAAACTCGAATGTGTGGAGGATTTGACTCCAGGTGGAACCAATTAGCGTTTGCCAGCTGAAAACAAAAACTTACATGCTAAAATGCATTAAAAACCGTAAAGTCCATAGAGAATGTCCAGGAAACACAAACAAAAACAGAGGCTGTAGCAAGATCTGGGATTGAGATAGCCACAACACACCAGATAGTTTTGTTTACATCCAGGAGTATCTGGACAAATTGTTGTAGTTTTTAAGTGAAATTTAACCAGTAAACACCGTGAAAGTGGTTTTGGAGAAAAGCACAATCTTCCTGTTCGGCAAATGCATCCAATGTCATGTTTACAGAAAGAAATATCATGTTTTCTCAGGATTCTGAAGATTTCTTCCTAGAAAACTCGAATGTGTGGAGGATTTGACTCCAGGTGGAACCAATTAGCGTTTGCCAGCTAAAAACAAAAACTTACATGCTAAATTGCATTCAAAACCGTAAGGTCCATAGAGAATGTCCAGAAAACACAAACACAGAGGCTGTAGCAAGATCTGGGATTGAGATAGCCACAACACACCAGATAGTTTTGTTTTCATCCAGGAATATCTGGACAAATTCTTGTGGATTTTGGGTGAAATTTAACCAAAAAATCACCGTGAAAGTGGTTTTGGAGAAAAGCACAATCTTCCTGTTCGGCAAATGCATCCAATGTCATGTTTACAGAAAGAAATATCATGTTTTCTCAGGGTTCTGAAGCTTTCTGCCTAGAAAACTCGAATGTGTGGAGGATTTGACTCCAGGTGGAACCAATTAGCGTTTGCCAGCTGAAAACAAAAACTTACATGCTAAAGTGCATTCAAAACTTTCAAGTCCATAGAGAATGTCCAGAAAACACAAACACACACAGAGGCTGTAGCAAGATCTGGGATTGAGATAGCTAAAAATCACCAAATAGTTTTGTTTTCCTGCAGGAGTATCTGGACAAATTCTTGTGGACTTTGGGTGAAATTTAACCAAAAAATCACCGTGAAAGTGGTGTTGGAGAAAAGCACAATCTTCCTGTTCGGCAAATGCATCCAATGTCATGTTTACAGAAAGAAATATCATGTTTTCTCAGGGTTCTGAAGCTTTCTGCCTAGAAAACACGAATGTGTGGAGGATTTGACTCCAGGTGGAACCAATTAGCGTTTGCCAGCTGAAAACAAAAACTTACATGCTAAAATGCATTCAAAACCGTAAAGTCCATAGAGAATGTCCAGGAAGCACAAACAAACACAGAGGCTGTAGCAAGATCTGGGATTGAGATAGCCACAACACACCAGATAGTTTTGTTTACATCCAGGAGTATCTGGACAAATTGTTGTAGTTTTTAAGTGAAATTTAACCAGTAAACACCGTGAAAGTGGTTTTGGAGAAAAGCACAATCTTCCTGTTCGGCAAATGCATCCAATGTCATGTTTACAGAAAGAAATATCATGTTTTCTCAGGGTTCTGAAGCTTTCTGCCTAGAAAACTCGAATGTGTGGAGGATTTGACTCCAGGTGGAACCAATTAGCGTTTGCCAGCTGAAAACAAAAACTTACATGCTAAAGTGCATTCAAAACTTTCAAGTCCATAGAGAATGTCCAGAAAACACAAACACACATAGAGGCTGTAGCAAGATCTGGGATTGAGATAGCTAAAAACCACCAGATATCTTTGTTTTCATCCAGGAGTATCTGGACAAATTCTTGTGGATTTTGGGTGAAATTTAACCAGAAAATCACCGTGAAAGTGGTGTTGGAGAAAAGCACAATCTTCCTGTTCGGCAAATGCATCCAATGTCATGTTTACAGAAAGAAATATCATGTTTTCTCAGGGTTCTGAAGCTTTCTGCCTAGAAAACTCGAATGTGTGGAGGATTTGACTCCAGGTGGAACCAATTAGCGTTTGCCAGCTGAAAACAAAAACTTACATGCTAAAGTGCATTCAAAACTTTCAAGTCCATAGAGAATGTCCAGAAAACACAAACACACACAGAGGCTGTAGCAAGATCTGGGATTGAGATAGCTAAAAATCACCAAATAGTTTTGTTTTCCTCCAGGAGTATCTGGACAAATTCTTGTGGATTTTGGGTGAAATTTAACCAAAAAATCACCGTGAAAGTGGTTTTGGAGAAAAGCACAATCTTCCTGTTCGGCAAATGCATCCAATGTCATGTTTACAGAAAGAAATATCATGTTTTCTCAGGGTTCTGAAGCTTTCTGCCTAGAAAACTCGAATGTGTGGAGGATTTGACTCCAGGTGGAACCAATTAGCGTTTGCCAGCTGAAAACAAAAACTTACATGCTAAAATGCATTCAAAACCGTAAAGTCCATAGAGAATGTCCAGGAAGCACAAACAAACACAGAGGCTGTAGCAAGATCTGGGATTGAGATAGCCACAACACACCAGATAGTTTTGTTTACATCCAGGAGTATCTGGACAAATTGTTGTAGTTTTCAAGTGAAATTTAACCAGTAAACACCGTGAAAGTGGTTTTGGAGAAAAGCACAATCTTCCTGTTCGGCAAATGCATCCAATGTCATGTTTACAGAAAGAAATATCATGTTTTCTCAGGGTTCTCAAGCTTTCTGCCTAGAAAACTCGAATGTGTGGAGGATTTGACTCCAGGTGGAACCAATTAGCGTTTGACAGCTAAAAACAAAAACTTACATGCTAAAATGCATTCAAAACCGTAAAGTCCATAGAGAATGTCCAGAAAACACAAACACAGAGGCTGTAGCAAGATATCGGATTGAGATAGCCACAACACACCAGATAGTTTTGTTTTCATCCAGGAGTATCTGGACAAATTGTTGTAGTTTTGAAGTGAAATTTAACCAAAAAATCACCCTGAAAGTGGTTTTGGAGAAAAGCACAATCTTCCTGTTCGGCAAATGCATCCAATGTCATGTTTACAGAAAGAAATATCATGTTTTCTCAGGGTTCTCAAGCTTTCTGCCTAGAAAACTCGAATGTGTGGAGGATTTGACTCCAGGTGGAACCAATTAGCGTTTGCCAGCTGAAATCAAAAACTTACATGCTAAAGTGCATTCAAAACTTTCAAGTCCATAGAGAATGTCCAGAAAACACAAACACACACAGAGGCTGTAGCAAGATCTGGGATTGAGATAGCTAAAAATCACCAAATAGTTTTGTTTTCCTCCAGGAGTATCTGGACAAATTCTTGTGGATTTTGAAGTGAAATTTAACCAAAAAATCACCGTGAAAGTGGTTTTGGAGAAAAGCACAATCTTCCTGTTCGGCAAATGCATCCAATGTCATGTTTACAGAAAGAAATATCATGTTTTCTCAGGGTTCTCAAGCTTTCTGCCTAGAAAACTCGAATGTGTGGAGGATTTGACTCCAGGTGGAACCAATTAGCGTTTGCCAGCTGAAAACAAAAACTTACATGGTAAAATGAATTCAAAACCGTAAAGTCCATAGAGAATGTCCAGGAAACACAAACAAACACAGAGGCTGTAGCAAGATCTGGGATTGAGATAGCCACAACACACCAGATAGTTTTGTTTACATCCAGGAGTATCTGGACAAATTGTTGTAGTTTTGAAGTGAAATTTAACCAGTAAACACCGTGAAAGTGGTTTTGGAGAAAAGCACAATCTTCCTGTTTGGCAAATGCATCCAATGTCATGTTTATAGAAAGAAATATCATGTTTTCTCAGGGTTCTGAAGCTTTCTTCCTAGAAAACTCGAATGTTTGGAGGATTTGACTCCAGGTGGAACCAATTAGCGTTTTGCAGCTAAAAACAAAAACTTACATGCTAAATTGCATTCAAAACCGTAAAGTCCATAGAGAATGTCCAGAAAACACAAACACAGAGGCTGTAGCAAGATATCGGATTGAGATAGCCACAACACACCAGATAGTTTTGTTTTCATCCAGTAGTATCTGGACAAATTGTTGTAGTTTTGAAGTGAAATTTAACCAAAAAAAAACCCTGAAAGTGGTTTTGGAGAAAAGCACAATCTTCCTGTTCGGCAAATGCATCCAATGTCATGTTTACAGAAAGAAATATCATGTTTTCTCAGGGTTCTCAAGCTTTCTGCCTAGAAAACTCGAATGTGTGGAGGATTTGACTCCAGGTGGAACCAATTAGCGTTTGCCAGCTGAAATCAAAAACTTACATGCTAAAGTGCATTCAAAACTTTCAAGTCCATAGAGAATGTCCAGAAAACACAAACACACACAGAGGCTGTAGCAAGATCTGGGATTGAGATAGCTAAAAATCACCAAATAGTTTTGTTTTCCTCCAGGAGTATCTGGACAAATTCTTGTGGATTTTGAAGTGAAATTTAACCAAAAAAAAACCCTGAAAGTGGTTTTGGAGAAAAGCACAATCTTCCTGTTCGGCAAATGCATCCAATGTCATGTTTACAGAAAGAAATATCATGTTTTCTCAGGGTTCTCAAGCTTTCTGCCTAGAAAACTCGAATGTGTGGAGGATTTGACTCCAGGTGGAACCAATTAGCGTTTGCCAGCTGAAAACAAAAACTTACATGCTAAAGTGCATTCAAAACTTTCAAGTCCATAGAGAATGTCCAGGAAACACAAACAAACACAGAGGCTGTAGCAAGATCTGGGATTGAGATAGCCACAACACACCAGATAGTTTTGTTTACATCCAGGAGTATCTGGACAAATTGTTGTAGTTTTGAAGTGAAATTTAACCAGTAAACACCGTGAAAGTGGTTTTGGAGAAAAGCACAATCTTCCTGTTTGGCAAATGCATCCAATGTCATGTTTATAGAAAGAAATATCATGTTTTCTCAGGGTTCTGAAGCATTCTTCCTAGAAAACTCGAATGTGTGGAGGATTTGACTCCAGGTGGAACCAATTAGCGTTTTGCAGCTAAAAACAAAAACTTACATGCTAAATTGCATTCAAAACCGTAAAGTCCATAGAGAATGTCCAGAAAACACAAACACAGAGGCTGTAGCAAGATATGGGATTGAGATAGCCACAACACACCAGATAGTTTTGTTTTCATCCAGGAGTATCTGGACAAATTGTTGTAGTTTTGAAGTGAAATTTAACCAAAAAAAAACCCTGAAAGTGGTTTTGGAGAAAAGCACAATCTTCCTGTTCGGCAAATGCATCCAATGTCATGTTTACAAATACAAAAGTCATGTTTTCTCAGGATTCTGAAGATTTCTTCCTAGAAAACTCGAATGTGTGGAGGATTTGACTCCAGGTGGAACCAATTAGCGTTTGCCAGCTAAAAACTAAAACTTACATGCTGAAATGCATTCAAAATCGTAAAGTCCATAGAGAATGTCCAGAAAACACAAACACAGAGGCTGTAGCAAGATATCGGATTGAGATAGCCACAACACACCAGATAATTTTGTTTTCATCCAGGAGTATCTGGACAAATTGTTGTAGTTTTGAAGTGAAATTTAACCAAAAAATCACCCTGAAAGTGGTTTTGGAGAAAAGCACAATCTTCCTGTTCGGCAAATGCATCCAATGTCATGTTTACAGAAAGAAATATCATGTTTTCTCAGGGTTCTGAAGCTTTCTGCCTAGAAAACTCGAATGTGTGGAGGATTTGACTCCAGGTGGAACCAATTAGCGTTTGCCAGCTGAAAACAAAAACTTACATGCTAAAATGCATTCAAAACCGTAAAGTCCATAGAGAATGTCCAGGAAACACAAACAAACACAGAGGCTGTAGCAAGATCTGGGATTGAGATAGCCACAACACACCAGATAGTTTTGTTTACATCCAGGAGTATCTGGACAAATTGTTGTAGTTTTCAAGTGAAATTTAACAAGTAAACACCGTGAAAGTGGTTTTGGAGAAAAGCACAATCTTCCTGTTCGGCAAATGCATCCAATGTCATGTTTACAGAAAGAAATATCATGTTTTCTCAGGGTTCTGAAGCTTTCTGCCTAGAAAACTCGAATGTGTGGAGGATTTGACTCCAGGTGGAACCAATTAGCGTTTGCCAGCTAAAAACAAAACCTTACATGCTAAAATGCATTCAAAACCGTAAAGTCCATAGAGAATGTCCAGAAAACACAAACACAGAGGCTGTAGCAAGATATCGGATTGAGATAGCCACAACACACCAGATAGTTTTGTTTTTATCCAGGAGTATCTGGACAAATTGTTGTAGTTTTGAAGTGAAATTTAACCAAAAAATCACCGTGAAAGTGGTTTTGGAGAAAAGCACAATCTTCCTGTTCGGCAAATGCATCCAATGTCATGTTTACAGAAAGAAATAGCATGTTTCTCAGATTTCTGAAGCTTTCTTCCTAGAAAACTCGAATATGTGGCGGATTTGACTCCAGGTGGAACCAATTAGCGTTTGCCAGCTGAAAACAAAAACTTACATGCTAAAGTGCATTCAAAACTTTCAAGTCCATAGAGAATGTCCAGAAAACACAAACACACACAGAGGCGGTAGCAAGATCTGGGATTGAGATAGCTAAAAATCACCAAATAGTTTTGTTTTCCTGCAGGAGTATCTGGACAAATTCTTGTGGACTTTGGGTGAAATTTAACCAAAAAATCACCGTGAAAGTGGTTTTGGAGAAAAGCACAATCTTCCTGTTCGGCAAATGCATCCAATGTCATGTTTACAGAAAGAAATATCATGTTTTCTCAGGGTTCTGAAGCTTTCTGCCTAGAAAACTCGAATGTGTGGAGGATTTGACTCCAGGTGGAACCAATTAGCGTTTGCCAGCTGAAAACAAAAACTTACATGCTAAAGTGCATTCAAAACTTTCAAGTCCATAGAGAATGTCCAGAAAACACAAACACACACAGAGGCTGTAGCAAGATCTGGGATTGAGATAGCTACAAATCACCAGATAGTTTTGTTTTCATCCAGGAGTATCTGGACAAATTCTTGTGGACTTTGGGTGAAATTTAACCAAAAAATCACCGTGAAAGTGGTTTTGGAGAAAAGCACAATCTTCCTGTTCGGCAAATGCATCCAATGTCATGTTTACAGAAAGAAATATCATGTTTTCTCAGGGTTCTGAAGCTTTCTGCCTAGAAAACTCGAATGTGTGGAGGATTTGACTCCAGGTGGAACCATTTAGCGTTTGCCAGCTAAAAACAAAACCTTACATGCTAAAATGCATTCAAAACCGTAAAGTCCATAGAGAATGTCCAGCAAACACAAACACAGAGGCTGTAGCAAGATATCGGATTGAGATAGCCACAACACACCAGATAATTTTGTTTTTATCCAGGAGTATCTGGACAAATTGTTGTAGTTTTGAAGTGAAATTTAACCAAAAAAAAAACCCTGAAACTGGTTTTGGAGAAAAGCACAATCTTCCTGTTCGGCAAATGCATCCAATGTCATGTTTACAAATACAAAAGTCATGTTTTCTCAGGTTTCTGAAGCTTTCTTCCTAGAAAACTGGAATGTGTGGCGTATTTGACTCCAGGTGGAACCAATTAGCGTTTTGCAGCTAAAAACAAAACCTTACATGCTAAAATGCATTCAAAACCATAAAGTCCATAAAGAATGTCCAGAAAACACAAACAAACACAGAGGCTGTAGCAAGATCTGGGATTGAGATAGCCACAACACACCAGATAGCTTTGTTTACATCCAGGAGTATCTGGACAAATTGTTGTAGTTTTCAAGTGAAATTTAACCAGTAAACACCGTGAAAGTGGTTTTGGAGAAAAGCACAATCTTCCTGTTCGGCAAATGCATCCAATGTCATGTTTACAGAAAGAAATATCATGTTTTCTCAGGATTCTGAAGATTTCTTCCTAGAAAACTCGAATGTGTGGAGGATTTGACTCCAGGTGGAACCAATTAGCGTTTGACAGCTAAAAACAAAAACTTACATGCTAAAATGCATTCAAAACCGTAAAGTCCATAGAGAATGTCCAGAAAACACAAACACAGAGGCTGTAGCAAGATATCGGATTGAGATAGCCACAACACACCAGATAATTTTGTTTTCATCGAGGAGTATCTGGACAAATTGTTGTAGTTTTGAAGTGAAATTTAACCAAAAAAAAAACCCTGAAACTGGTTTTGGAGAAAAGCACAATCTTCCTGTTCGGCAAATGCATCCAATGTCATGTTTACAGAAAGAAATATCATGTTTTCTCAGGGTTCTGAAGCTTTCTGCCTAGAAAACTCGAATGTGTGGAGGATTTGACTCCAGGTGGAACCAATTAGCGTTTGCCAGCTGAAAACAAAAACTTACATGCTAAAATGAATTCAAAACCGTAAAGTCCATAGAGAATGTCCAGGAAACACAAACAAACACAGAGGCTGTAGCAAGATCTGGGATTGAGATAGCCACAACACACCAGATAGTTTTGTTTACATCCAGGAGTATCTGGACAAATTGTTGTAGTTTTGAAGTGAAATTTAACCAGTAAACACCGTGAAAGTGGTTTTGGAGAAAAGCACAATCTTCCTGTTTGGCAAATGCATCCAATGTCATGTTTATAGAAAGAAATATCATGTTTTCTCAGGGTTCTGAAGCTTTCTTCCTAGAAAACTCGAATGTGTGGAGGATTTGACTCCAGGTGGAACCAATTAGCGTTTTGCAGCTAAAAACAAAAACTTACATGCTAAATTGCATTCAAAACCGTAAAGTCCATAGAGAATGTCCAGAAAACACAAACACAGAGGCTGTAGCAAGATATCGGATTGAGATAGCCACAACACACCAGATAGTTTTGTTTTCATCCAGGAGTATCTGGACAAATTGTTGTAGTTTTGAAGTGAAATTTAACCAAAAAAAAAACCCTGAAAGTGGTTTTGGAGAAAAGCACAATCTTCCTGTTCGGCAAATGCATCCAATGTCATGTTTACAGAAAGAAATATCATGTTTTCTCAGGGTTCTGAAGCTTTCTGCCTAGAAAACTCGAATGTGTGGAGGATTTGACTCCAGGTGGAACCAATTAGCGTTTGCCAGCTGAAAACAAAAACTTACATGCTAAAGTGCATTCAAAACTTTCAAGTCCATAGAGAATGTCCAGGAAACACAAACAAACACAGAGGCTGTAGCAAGATCTGGGATTGAGATAGCCACAACACACCAGATAGTTTTGTTTACATCCAGGAGTATCTGGACAAATTGTTGTAGTTTTCAAGTGAAATTTAACCAGTAAACACCGTGAAAGTGGTTTTGGAGAAAAGCACAATCTTCCTGTTCGGCAAATGCATCCAATGTCATGTTTACAGAAAGAAATATCATGTTTTCTCAGGGTTCTGAAGCTTTCTGCCTAGAAAACTCGAATGTGTGGAGGATTTGACTCCAGGTGGAACCAATTAGCGTTTGCCAGCTAAAAACAAAACCTTACATGCTAAAATGCATTCAAAACCGTAAAGTCCATAGAGAATGTCCAGAAAACACAAACACAGAGGCTGTAGCAAGATCTGGGATTGAGATACCTACAAATCACCAGATAGTTTTGCTTTCATCCAGGAGTATCTGGACAAATTGTTGTAGTTTTGAAGTGAAATTTAACCAAAAAAAAAACCCTGAAACTGGTTTTGGAGAAAAGCACAATCTTCCTGTTCGGCAAATGCATCCAATGTCATGTTTACAAATACAAAAGTCATGTTTTCTCAGGTTTCTGAAGCTTTCTTCCTAGAAAACTCGAATGTGTGGCGTATTTGACTCCAGGTGGAACCAATTAGCGTTTTGCAGCTAAAAACAAAACCTTACATGCTAAAATGCATTCAAAACCATAAAGTCCATAAAGAATGTCCAGAAAACACAAACAAACACAGAGGCTGTAGCAAGATCTGGGTTGAGATAGCCACAACACACCAGATAGCTTTGTTTACATCCAGGAGTATCTGGACAAATTGTTGTAGTTTTCAAGTGAAATTTAACCAGTAAACACCGTGAAAGTGGTTTTGGAGAAAAGCACAATCTTCCTGTTCGGCAAATGCATCCAATGTCATGTTTACAGAAAGAAATATCATGTTTTCTCAGGATTCTGAAGATTTCTTCCTAGAAAACTCGAATGTGTGGAGGATTTGACTCCAGGTGGAACCAATTAGCGTTTGACAGCTAAAAACAAAAACTTACATGCTAAAATGCATTCAAAACCGTAAAGTCCATAGAGAATGTCCAGAAAACACAAACACAGAGGCTGTAGCAAGATATCGGATTGAGATAGCCACAACACACCAGATAATTTTGTTTTCATCGAGGAGTATCTGGACAAATTGTTGTAGTTTTGAAGTGAAATTTAACCAAAAAAAAAACCCTGAAACTGGTTTTGGAGAAAAGCACAATCTTCCTGTTCGGCAAATGCATCCAATGTCATGTTTACAGAAAGAAATATCATGTTTTCTCAAGGTTCTGAAGCTTTCTGCCTAGAAAACTCGAATGTGTGGAGGATTTGACTCCAGGTGGAACCAATTAGCGTTTGCCAGCTGAAAACAAAAACTTACATGCTAAAATGAATTCAAAACCGTAAAGTCCATAGAGAATGTCCAGAAAACACAAACACAGAGGCTGTAGCAAGATCTGGGATTGAGATACCTACAAATCACCAGATAGTTTTGCTTTCATCCAGGAGTATCTGGACAAATTGTTGTAGTTTTGAAGTGAAATTTAACCAAAAAAAAAACCCTGAAACTGGTTTTGGAGAAAAGCACAATCTTCCTGTTCGGCAAATGCATCCAATGTCATGTTTACAAATACAAAAGTCATGTTTTCTCAGGATTCTGAAGATTTCTTCCTAGAAAACTCGAATGTGTGGAGGATTTGACTCCAGGTGGAACCAATTAGCGTTTTGCAGCTAAAAACAAAAACTTACATGCTAAATTGCATTCAAAACCGTAAAGTCCATAGAGAATGTCCAGAAAACACAAACACAGAGGCTGTAGCAAGATATCGGATTGAGATAGCCACAACACACCAGATAGTTTTGTTTTCATCCAGGAGTATCTGGACAAATTGTTGTAGTTTTGAAGTGAAATTTAACCAAAAAAAAACCCTGAAAGTGGTTTTGGAGAAAAGCACAATCTTCCTGTTCGGCAAATGCATCCAATGTCATGTTTACAAATACAAAAGTCATGTTTTCTCAGGATTCTGAAGATTTCTTCCTAGAAAACTCGAATGTGTGGAGGATTTGACTCCAGGTGGAACCAATTAGCGTTTGCCAGCTAAAAACTAAAACTTACATGCTGAAATGCATTCAAAATCGTAAAGTCCATAGAGAATGTCCAGAAAACACAAACACAGAGGCTGTAGCAAGATATCGGATTGAGATAGCCACAACACACCAGATAATTTTGTTTTCATCCAGGAGTATCTGGACAAATTGTTGTAGTTTTGAAGTGAAATTTAACCAAAAAATCACCCTGAAAGTGGTTTTGGAGAAAAGCACAATCTTCCTGTTCGGCAAATGCATCCAATGTCATGTTTACAGAAAGAAATATCATGTTTTCTCAGGGTTCTGAAGCTTTCTTTATAGAAAACTCGAATGTGTGGAGGATTTGACTCCAGGTGGAACCAATTAGCGTTTGCCAGCTGAAAACAAAAACTTACATGCTAAAATGCATTCAAAACCGTAAAGTCCATAGAGAATGTCCAGGAAACACAAACAAACACAGAGGCTGTAGCAAGATCTGGGATTGAGATAGCCACAACACACCAGATAGTTTTGTTTACATCCAGGAGTATCTGGACAAATTGTTGTAGTTTTCAAGTGAAATTTAACCAGTAAACACCGTGAAAGTGGTTTTGGAGAAAAGCACAATCTTCCTGTTCGGCAAATGCATCCAATGTCATGTTTACAGAAAGAAATATCATGTTTTCTCAGGGTTCTGAAGCTTTCTGCCTAGAAAACTCGAATGTGTGGAGGATTTGACTCCAGGTGGAACCAATTAGCGTTTGCCAGCTAAAAACAAAACCTTACATGCTAAAATGCATTCAAAACCGTAAAGTCCATAGAGAATGTCCAGAAAACACAAACACAGAGGCTGTAGCAAGATATCGGATTGAGATAGCCACAACACACCAGATAGTTTTGTATTTATCCAGGAGTATCTGGACAAATTGTTGTAGTTTTGAAGTGAAATTTAACCAAAAAATCACCGTGAAAGTGGTTTTGGAGAAAAGCACAATCTTCCTGTTCGGCAAATGCATCCAATGTCATGTTTACAGAAAGAAATAGCATGTTTCTCAGATTTCTGAAGCTTTCTTCCTAGAAAACTCGAATATGTGGCGGATTTGACTCCAGGTGGAACCAATTAGCGTTTGCCAGCTGAAAACAAAAACTTACATGCTAAAGTGCATTCAAAACTTTCAAGTCCATAGAGAATGTCCAGAAAACACAAACACACACAGAGGCTGTATATCAAGATCTGGGATTGAGATAGCTAAAAATCACCAGATATCTTTCTTTGCATCCAGGAGTATCTGTACAAATTCTTGTGGATTTTGGGTGAAATTTAACCAAAAAATCACCGTGAAAGTGGTTTTGGAGAAAAGCACAATCTTCCTGTTCGGCAAATGCATCCAATGTCATGTTTCCAGAAAGAAATATCATGTTTTCTCAGGGTTCTGAAGCTTTCTGCCTAGAAAACTCGAATGTGTGGAGGATTTGACTCCAGGTGGAACCAATTAGCGTTTGCCAGCTGAAAACAAAAACTTACATGCTAAAGTGCATTCAAAACTTTCAAGTCCATAGAGAATGTCCAGAAAACACAAACACACACAGAGGCGGTAGCAAGATCTGGGAATGAGATAGCTAAAAATCACCAAATAGTTTTGTTTTCCTGCAGGAGTATCTGGACAAATTCTTGTGGACTTTGGGTGAAATTTAACCAAAAAATCACCGTGAAAGTGGTTTTGGAGAAAAGCACAATCTTCCTGTTCGGCAAATGCATCCAATGTCATGTTTACAGAAAGAAATATCATGTTTTCTCAGGGTTCTGAAGCTTTCTGCCTAGAAAACTCGAATGTATGCAGGATTTGACTCCAGGTGGAACCAATTAGCGTTTGCCAGCTGAAAACAAAAACTTACATGCTAAAGTGCATTCAAAACTTTCAAGTCCATAGAGAATGTCCAGAAAACACAAACACACACAGAGGCTGTAGCAAGATCTGGGATTGAGATAGCTACAAATCACCAGATAGTTTTGTTTTCATCCAGGATTATCTGGACAAATTCTTGTGGACTTTGGGTGAAATTTAACCAAAAAATCACCGTGAAAGTGGTTTTGGAGAAAAGCACAATCTTCCTGTTCGGCAAATGCATCCAATGTCATGTTTACAGAAAGAAATATCATGTTTTCTCAGGGTTCTGAAGCTTTCTGCCTAGAAAACTCGAATGTGTGGAGGATTTGACTCCAGGTGGAACCATTTAGCGTTTGCCAGCTAAAAACAAAACCTTACATGCTAAAATGCATTCAAAACCGTAAAGTCCATAGAGAATGTCCAGCAAACACAAACACAGAGGCTGTAGCAAGATATCGGATTGAGATAGCCACAACACACCAGATAATTTTGTTTTTATCCAGGAGTATCTGGACAAATTGTTGTAGTTTTCAAGTGAAATTTAACCAAAAAAAAAACCCTGAAACTGGTTTTGGAGAAAAGCACAATCTTCCTGTTCGGCAAATGCATCCAATGTCATGTTTACAAATACAAAAGTCATGTTTTCTCAGGTTTCTGAAGCTTTCTTCCTAGAAAACTGGAATGTGTGGCGTATTTGACTCCAGGTGGAACCAATTAGCGTTTTGCAGCTAAAAACAAAACCTTACATGCTAAAATGCATTCAAAACCATAAAGTCCATAAAGAATGTCCAGAAAACACAAACAAACACAGAGGCTGTAGCAAGATCTGGGATTGAGATAGCCACAACACACCAGATAGCTTTGTTTACATCCAGGAGTATCTGGACAAATTGTTGTAGTTTTCAAGTGAAATTTAACCAGTAAACACCGTGAAAGTGGTTTTGGAGAAAAGCACAATCTTCCTGTTCGGCAAATGCATCCAATGTCATGTTTACAGAAAGAAATATCATGTTTTCTCAGGGTTCTGAAGCTTTCTGCCTAGAAAACTCAAATGTGTGGAGGATTTGACTCCAGGTGGAACCAATTAGCGTTTGCCAGCTGAAAACAAAAACTTACATGCTAAAGTGCATTCAAAACTTTCAAGTCCATAGAGAATGTCCAGAAAACACAAACACACATAGAGGCTGTAGCAAGATCTGGGATTGAGATAGCTAAAAACCACCAGATATCTTTGTTTTCATCCAGGAGTATCTGGACAAATTCTTGTGGATTTTGCGTGAAATTTACCAAAAAATCACCGTGAAAGTGGTTTTGGAGAAAAGCACAATCTTCCTGTTCGGCAAATGCATCCAATGTCATGTTTACAGAAAGAAATATCATGTTTTCTCAGGGTTCTGAAGCTTTCTGCCTAGAAAACTCGAATGTGTGGAGGATTTGACTCCAGGTGGAACCAATTAGCGTTTGACAGCTAAAAACAAAAACTTACATGCTAAAATGCATTCAAAACCGTAAAGTCCATAGAGAATGTCCAGAAAACACAAACACAGAGGCTGTAGCAAGATATCGGATTGAGATAGCCACAACACACCAGATAATTTTGTTTTCTTCGAGGAGTATCTGGACAAATTGTTGTAGTTTTGAAGTGAAATTTAACCAAAAAATCACCCTGAAAGTGGTTTTGGAGAAAAGCACAATCTTCCTGTTCGGCAAATGCATCCAATGTCATGTTTACAGAAAGAAATATCGTGTTTTCTCAGGGTTCTGAAGCTTTCTGCCTAGAAAACTCGAATGTGTGGAGGATTTGACTCCAGGTGGAACCAATTAGCGTTTGCCAGCTGAAAACAAAAACTTACATGCTAAAGTGCATTCAAAACTTTCAAGTCCATAGAGAATGTCCAGGAAACACAAACAAACACAGAGGCTGTAGCAAGATCTGGGACTGAGATAGCCACAACACACCAGATAGTTTTGTTTACATCCAGGAGTATCTGGACAAATTGTTGTAGTTTTCAAGTGAAATTTAACCAGTAAACACCGTGAAAGTGGTTTTGGAGAAAAGCACAATCTTCCTGTTCGGCAAATGCATCCAATGTCATGTTTACAGAAAGAAATATCATGTTTTCTCAGGATTCTGAAGATTTCTTCCTAGAAAACTCGAATGTGTGGAGGATTTGACTCCAGGTGGAACCAATTAGCGTTTGACAGCTAAAAACAAAAACTTACATGCTAAAATGCATTCAAAACCGTAAAGTCCATAGAGAATGTCCAGAAAACACAAACACAGAGGCTGTAGCAAGATATCGGATTGAGATAGCCACAACACACCAGATAATTTTGTTTTCATGGAGGAGTATCTGGACAAATTGTTGTAGTTTTGAAGTGAAATTTAACCAAAAAATCACCCTGAAAGTGGTTTTGGAGAAAAGCACAATCTTCCTGTTCGGCAAATGCATCCAATGTCATGTTTACAGAAAGAAATATCATGTTTTCTCAGGGTTCTGAAGCTTTCTGCCTAGAAAACTCGAATGTGTGGAGGAGTTGACTCCAGGTGGAACCAATTAGCGTTTGCCAGCTGAAAACAAAAAGGGTCCTGCTAAAAGGCATTCAAAACCTTAAAGTCCATAGAGAATGTCCAGAAAACACAAACACACACAGAGGCTGTAGCAAGATCTGGGATTGAGATAGCCACAACACACCAGATAGTTTTGTTTACATCCAGGAGTATCTGGACAAATTGTTGTAGTTTGAAGTGAAATTTAACCAAAAAACACCGTGAAAGTGGTTTTGGAGAAAAGCACAATCTTCCTGTTCGGCAAATGCATCAAATGTCGTGTTAACAAAAAGAAATATCATGTTTTCTAAGGTTTCTGAAGCTTTTCTCCTAGAAAACTCGAATGTGTGGAGGATTTGACTCCAGGTGGAACCAATTAGCGTTTGGCAGCTAAAACCAAAGACTTCCTGCTAAATTGCATTCAAAACCGTAAAGTCCATAGAGAATGTCCAGAAAACACAAACACATAGGCTGTAGCAAGATCTGGGATTGAGATAGCCACAACACACCAGATAATTTTGTTTTCATCCAGGAGTATCTGGACAAATTGTTGTAGTTTTGAAGTGAAATTTAACAAAAATAAAAACCCTGAAAGTGGTTTTGGAGTAAACCACAATCTTCCTGTTCGGCAAATGCATCCAATTTCATGTTTACAGAAAGAAATACCATGTTTTCTCAGGTTGCTGAAGCTTTCTTCCTAGAAAACTCGAATGTGTGGCGGATTTGACTCCAGGTGGAACCAATTAGCGTTTGCCAGCTGAAAACAAAAAACTTAGATGCTAAAGTGCATTCAAAACCGTAAAGTCCATAGAGAATATCCAGAAAACACAAACAATCACAGAGGCTGTAGCAAGATCTGGGATTGAGATAGCCACAACACACCAGATAGTTTTGTTTTCATCCAGGAGTATCTGGACAAATTCTTGTGGATTTTCGGTGAAATTTAACCAAAAATCACCGTTAAAGTGGTTTTAGAGAAAAGCATAATCGTCCGGTTCGGCAAATGCATCCAATGTCATGTTTACAGAAAGAAATATCATGTTTTCTCAGGTTTCTGAAGCTTTCTTCCTAGAAAACTCGAATGTGTGGAGGAGTTGACTCCAGGTGGAACCAATTAGCGTTTGCCAGCTGAAAACAAAAAGGGTCCTGCTAAAATGCATTCAAAACCTTAAAGTCCATAGAGAATGTCCAGAAAACACAAACACACACAGAGGCTGTAGCAAGATCTGGGATTGAGATAGCTAAAAGCACCAGATATCTTTGTTTTCATCCAGGAGTATCTGGACAAATTGTTGTAGTTTGAAGTGAAATTTAACCAAAAAATCACCGTCAACGTGGTTTTGGAGAAAAGCACAATCTTCCTGTTTGGCAAATGCATCCAATATCATGTTTACAGAAAGAAATATCACGTTTTCTCAGGGTTCTGAAGCTTTCTGCCTAGAAAACTCGAATGTGTGGAGGAGTTGACTCCAGGTGGAACCAATTAGCGTTTGCCAGCTGAAAACAAAAATTTACATTCTAAAATGCATTCCCAATCGTAAAGTCCATAGAGAATGTCCAGAAAACACAAACAAACACAGAGGCTGTAGCAAGATCTGGGATTGAGATAGCCACAACACACCAGATAATTTTGTTTTCATCAAGAAGTATCTGCACAAATTGTTGTACTTTTGAAGTGACATTTAACCAAAAAATCACCTTGAAAGTGATTTTGGAGAAAAGCACAATCTTCCTGTTCGGCAAATGCATCCAATGTCGTGTTTACAGAAAGAAATATCATGTTTTCTCAGGTTTCTGAAGCTTTCTTCCAAAAACTCGAATGTGTGGAGGATTTGACTCCAGGTGGAACCAATTAGCGTTTGCCAGCTAAAAACAAAAACTTACATGCTGAAATGCATTCAAAACCTTAAAGTCCATAGAGAATGTCCAGAAAACACAAACACACACAGAGGCTGTAGCAAGATCTGGGAATGAGATAGCCACAACTCACCAGATAATTTTGTTTTCGTCCAGGAGTATTTGCACAAATTGTTGTATTTTGAAGTGAATTTTAATCAAAAAATCACCGTTAAAGTGGTTTTGGGGAAAGGCACAATCTTCCTGTTCGGCAAATGCATCCAATGTCGTGTTAACAAAAAGAAATATCATGTTTTCTAAGGTTTCTGAAGCTTTCTTCCTAGAAATCTCGAATGTGTGGAGGATTTGACTCCAGGTGGAACCAATTAGCGTTTGGCAGCTAAAAACAAACACTTACATGCTAAAATGCATTCAAAACCTTAAAGTCCATAGAGAATGTCCAGAAAACACAAACACACACAGAGGCTGTAGCAAGATCTGGGATTGAGATAGCTAAAAATCACCAAATAGTTTTGTTTTCCTCCAGGAGTATCTGGAAAAATTCTTGTGGATTTTGGGTGAAATTTAACCAAAAAATCACCGTGAAAGTGGTTTTGGAGAAAAGCACAATCTTCCTATTCGGCAAATGCATCCAATGTCATGTTTACAGAAATAAATATCATGTTTTCTCAGGTTTCTGAAGCTTTCTGCCTAGAAAACTCGAATGTGTGGAGGAGTTGACTCCAGGTGGAACCAATTAGCGTTTGCCAGCTGAAAACAAAAAGGGTCCTGCTAAAAGGCATTCAAAACCTTAAAGTCCATAGAGAAGGTCCAGAAAACACAAACACACACAGAGGCTGTAGCAAGATCTGGGATTGAGATAGCCACAACACACCAGATAGTTTTGTTTACATCCAGGAGTATCTGGACAAATTGTTGTAGTTTGAAGTGAAATTTAACCAAAAAACACCGTGAAAGTGGTTTTGGAGAAAAGCACAATCTTCCTGTTCGGCAAATGCATCCAATGTCATGTTTACAGAAAGAAATATCATGTTTTCTCAGGTTTCTGAAGCTTTCTTCCTAGAAAACTCGAATGTGTGGAGGAGTTGACTCCAGGAGGAACCAATTAGCGTTTGCCAGCAGAAAACAAAAACGGTCCTGCTAAAATGTATTCAAAACCGTAAAGTCCATAGAGAATGTCCAGAAAACACAAACACACACAGAGGCTGTAGCAAGATCTGGGATTGAGATAGCCACAACACACCAGATAGTTTTGTTTTCATCCAGGAGTATTTGCACAAATTGTTGTATTTTGAAGTGAATTTTTATCAAAAAATCACCGTTAAAGTGGTTTTGGGGAAAGGCACAATCTTCCTGTTCGGCAAATGCATCCAATGTCGTGTTAACAAAAAGAAATATCATGTTTTCTAAGGTTTCTGAAGCTTTTCTCCTAGAAAACTCGAATGTGTGGAGGATTTGACTCCAGGTGGAACCAATTAGCGTTTGGCAGCTAAAAACAAAGACTTCCTGCTAAATTGCATTCAAAACCGTAAAGTCCATAGAGAATGTCCAGAAAACACAAACACATAGGCTGTAGCAAGATCTGGGATTGAGATAGCCACAACACACCAGATAATTTTGTTTTCATCCAGGAGTATCTGGACAAATTGTTGTAGTTTTGAAGTGAAATTTAACAAAAATAAAAACCCTGAAAGTGGTTTTGGAGTAAACCACAATCTTCCTGTTCGGCAAATGCATCCAATTTCATGTTTACAGAAAGAAATACCATGTTTTCTCAGGTTGCTGAAGCTTTCTTCCTAGAAAACTCGAATGTGTGGCGGATTTAACTCCAGGTGGAACCAATTAGCGTTTGCCAGCTGAAAACAAAAAACTTAGATGCTAAAGTGCATTCAAAACCGTAAAGTCCATAGAGAATATCCAGAAAACACAAACAATCACAGAGGCTGTAGCAAGATCTGGGATTGAGATAGCCACAACACACCAGATAGTTTTGTTTTCATCCAGGAGTATCTGGACAAATTCTTGTGGATTTTCGGTGAAATTTAACTAAAAAATCACCGTTAAAGTGGTTTTAGAGAAAAGCATAATCGTCCGGTTCGGCAAATGCATCCAATGTCATGTTTACAGAAAGAAATATCATGTTTTCTCAGGTTTCTGAAGCTTTCTTCCTAGAAAACTCGAATGTGTGGAGGAGTTGACTCCAGGAGGAACCAATTAGCGTTTGCCAGCAGAAAACAAAAAGGGTCCTGCTAAAATGCATTCAAAACCTTAAAGTCCATAGAGAATGTCCAGAAAACACAAACACACACAGAGGCTGTAGCAAGATCTGGGATTGAGATAGCTAAAAGCACCAGATATCTTTGTTTTCATCCAGGAGTATCTGGACAAATTGTTGTAGTTTGAAGTGAAATTTAAACAAAAAATCACCGTCAACGTGGTTTTGGAGAAAAGCACAATCTTCCTATTCGGCAAATGCATCCAATGTCATGTTTACAGAAAGAAATATCACGTTTTCTCAGGTTTCTGAAGCTTTCTGCCTAGAAAACTCGAATGTGTGGAGGAGTTGACTCCAGGTGGAACCAATTAGCGTTTGCAGCTGAAAACAAAAATTTACATTCTAAAATGCATTCCCAACCGTAAAGTCCATAGAGAATGTCCAGAAAACACAAATAAACACAGAGGCTGTAGCAAGATCTGGGATTGAGATAGCCACAACACACCAGATAATTTTGTTTTCATCAAGAATTATCTGCACAAATTGTTGTACTTTTGAAGTGACATTTAACCAAAAAATCACCTTGAAAGTGATTTTGGGGAAAAGCACAATCTTCCTGTTCGGCAAATGCATCCAATGTCGTGTTTACAGAAAGAAATATCATGTTTTCTCAGGTTTCTGAAGCTTTCTTCCAAAAACTCGAATGTGTGGAGGATTTGACTCCAGGTGGAACCAATTAGCGTTTGCCAGCTAAAAACAAAAACTTACATGCTGAAATGCATTCAAAACCTTAAAGTCCATAGAGAATGTCCAGAAAACACAAACACACACAGAGGCTGTAGCAAGATCTGGGAATGAGATAGCCACAACTCACCAGATAATTTTGTTTTCGTCCAGGAGTATTTGCACAAATTGTTGTATTTTGAAGTGAATTTTAATCAAAAAATCACCGTTAAAGTGGTTTTGGGGAAAGGCACAATCTTCCTGTTCGGCAAATGCATCCAATGTCGTGTTAACAAAAAGAAATATCATGTTTTCTAAGGTTTCTGAAGCTTTCTTCCTAGAAATCTCGAATGTGTGGAGGATTTGACTCCAGGTGGAACCAATTAGCGTTTGGCAGCTAAAAACAAACACTTACATGCTAAAATGCATTCAAAACCTTAAAGTCCATAGAGAATGTCCAGAAAACACAAACACACACAGAGGCTGTAGCAAGATCTGGGATTGAGATAGCTAAAAATCACCAAATAGTTTTGTTTTCCTCCAGGAGTATCTGGAAAAATTCTTGTGGATTTTGGGTGAAATTTAACCAAAAAATCACCGTGAAAGTGGTTTTGGAGAAAAGCACAATCTTCCTATTCGGCAAATGCATCCAATGTCATGTTTACAGAAATAAATATCATGTTTTCTCAGGTTTCTGAAGCTTTCTGCCTAGAAAACTCGAATGTGTGGAGGAGTTGACTCCAGGTGGAACCAATTAGCGTTTGCCAGCTGAAAACAAAAAGGGTCCTGCTAAAAGGCATTCAAAACCTTAAAGTCCATAGAGAAGGTCCAGAAAACACAAACACACACAGAGGCTGTAGCAAGATCTGGGATTGAGATAGCCACAACACACCAGATAGTTTTGTTTACATCCAGGAGTATCTGGACAAATTGTTGTAGTTTGAAGTGAAATTTAACCAAAAAACACCGTGAAAGTGGTTTTGGAGAAAAGCACAATCTTCCTGTTCGGCAAATGCATCCAATGTCATGTTTACAGAAAGAAATATCATGTTTTCTCAGGTTTCTGAAGCTTTCTTCCTAGAAAACTCGAATGTGTGGAGGAGTTGACTCCAGGAGGAACCAATTAGCGTTTGCCAGCAGAAAACAAAAACGGTCCTGCTAAAATGTATTCAAAACCGTAAAGTCCATAGAGAATGTCCAGAAAACACAAACAAACACAGAGGCTGTAGCAAGATCTGGGATTTAGATAGCTAAAAGCACCAGATATCTTTGTTTTCATCCAGGAGTATCTGGACAAATTGTTGTAGTTTTGAAGTGAAATTTAACCAAAAAATCACCGTGAAAGTGATTTTGGGGAAAAGCACAATCTTCCTGTTCGGCAAATGCATCCAATGTCATGTTTACAGAAAGAAATACCATGTTTTCTCAGGTTTCTGAAGCTTTATTCCTAGAAAACTCGAATGTGTGGAGGATTTGACTCCAGGTGGAACCAATTAACGTTTGCCAGCTGAAAACAAAAACTTACATGCTGAAATGCATTCAAAACCGTAAAGTCCATAGAGAATGTCCAGAAAACACAAACACACACAGAGGCTGTAGCAAGATCTGAGATTGAGATAGCTAAAAATCACGAAATAGTTTTGTTTTCCTCCAGGAGTATCTGGACAAATTCTTGTGGATTTTGGGTGAAATTTAACCAAAAAATCACCGTTAAAGTGGTTTTGGAGAAAAGCACAATCTTCCTGTTCGGCAAATGCATCCAATGTCATGTTTACAGAAAGAAATATCATGTTTTCTCAGGTTTCTGAAGCTTTCTTCCTAGAAAACTCGAATGTGTGGAGGATTTGACTCCAGGTGGAACCAATTAACGTTTGCCAGCTAAAAACAAAAACTTACATGCTGAAATGCATTCAAAACCGTAAAGTCCATAGAGAATGTCCAGAAAACACAAACAAACACAGAGGCTGTAGCAAGATCTGGGATTGAGATAGCCACAACACACCAGATAATTTTCTTTTCATCCAGGAGTATTTGAACAAATTGTTGTATTTTGAAGTGAAATTTAACCAAAAAATCACTGTGAAGGTGGTTTTGGGGAAAAGCACAATCTTCCTGTTTGGCAAATGCATCCAATGTCGTGTTTACAGAGAGAAATATCATGTTTTCTCAGGTTTCTGAAGCTTTCTTCCTAGAAAACTCGAATGTGTGGAGGATTTGACTCCAGGTGGAACGAATTAGCGTTTGCCAGCTGAAAACAAAAACTTACATGCTGAAATGCATTCAAAACCTTAAAGTCCATAGAGAATGTCCAGAAAACACAAACACACACAGAGGCTGTAGCAAGATCTGAGATTGAGATAGCTAAAAATCACGAAATAGTTTTGTTTTCCTCCAGGTGTATCTGGACAAATTCTTGTGGATTTTGGGTGAAATTAAACCAAAAAATCACCGTTAAAGTGGTTTTGGAGAAAAGCACAATCTTCCTGTTCGGCAAATGCATCCAATGTCATGTTTACAGAAAGAAATATCATGTTTTCTCAGGTTTCTGAAGCTTTCTTCCTAGAAAACTCGAATGTGTGGAGGATTTGACTCCAGGTGGAACCAATTAACGTTTGCCAGCTGAAAACAAAAACTTACATGCTAAAATGCATTCAAAACCGTAAAGTCCATAGAGAATGTCCAGAAAACACAAACAAACACAGAGGCTGTAGCAAGATCTGGGATTGAGATAGCCACAACACACCAGATAATTTTGTTTTCATCCAGGAGTATTTGAACAAATTGTTGTATTTTGAAGTGAAATTTAACCAAAAAATCACTGTGAAAGTGGTTTTGGGGAAAAGCACAATCTTCCTGTTTGGCAAATGCATCCAATGTCGTGTTTACAGAGAGAAATATCATGTTTTCTCAGGTTTCTGAAGCTTTCTTCCTAGAAAACTCGAATGTGTGGAGGATTTGACTCCAGGTGGAACGAATTAGCGTTTGCCAGCTGAAAACAAAAACTTACATGCTGAAATGCATTCAAAACCTTAAAGTCCATAGAGAATGTCCAGAAAACACAAACACACACATAGGCTGTAGCAAGATCTGGGATTGAGATAGCTAAAAATCACCAAATAGTTTTGTTTTCATCCAGGAGTGTCTGAACAAATTCTTGTGGATTTTGGATGAAATTTAACCAAAATATCACCGTGAAAGTGGTGTTGGAGAAAAGCACAATCTTCCTGTTCGGCAAATGCATCCAATGTCATGTTTACAGAAAGAAATATCATGTTTTCTCAGGTTTCTGAAGCTTTCTTCCTAGAAAACTCGAATGTGTGGAGGATTTGACTCCAGGTGGAACCAATTAGCGTTTGTCAGCTGAAAACAAAAACTTACATGCTAAAATGCATTCAAAACCGTAAAGTCCATAGAGAATGTCCAGAAAACACAAACACACACAGAGGCTGTAGCAAGATCTGGGATTGAGATAGCCACCACACACCAGATAGTTTTGTTTTCATCCAGGAGTATCTGGACAAATTGTTGTGGATTTCAGGTGAAATTTAACCAAAAATCACCGTGAAAGTGGTTTTGGAGAAAAGCACAATCTTCCTTTTTGCAAATGCATCCAATGTCATGTTTACAAATACAAACATCACGTTTTCTCAGGTTTCTGGAGCTTTCTTCCTAGAAAACTCGAATGTGTGGAGGATTTGACTCCAGGTGGAACCAATTATTGTTTGGAAGCTTAAAACAAAAACTTACATGCTAAAGTGCATTCAAAACCGTAAAGTCCACAGAGAATGTCCAGAAAACACAAACAAACACAGAGGCTGTAGGAAGATCTCGGATTGAGATAGCCACAACACACCCGATAGTTTTGTTTTCATCCTGGAGTGTCTGGACAAATTGTTGTAGTTTTGAAGTGAAATTTAACCAAAAAAAACCCTGAAAGTGGTTTTGGAGAAAAGCACAATCTTCCTGTTTGGCAAATGCATCCAGTGTCATGTTTACTGAAAGAAATACCATGTTTTCTCAGGATTCTGAAGCTTTCTTCCTGGAAAACTCGAATGTGTGGAGGATTTGACTCCAGGTGGAACCAATTAGCGTTTGCCAGCAGAAAACAAAAACTTTCATGCTAAAGTGCATCAAAACCGTAAAGTCCATAGAGAATATCCAGAAAACACAAACAATCACAGAGGCTGTAGCAAGATCTGGGATTGAGAAAGCCACAACACACCAGATAGTTTTGTTTTCATCCAGGAGTATCTGGACAAATTGTTGTAGTTTGAAGTGAAATTTAACCAAAAAATCACCCTGCAAGTGGTTTTGGAGAAAAGCACCATCTTCCTGATCAGCAAATGCATCCAATGTCATGTTTACAGAAAGAAATATCATGTTTTCTCAGGGTTCTGAAGCTTTCTTTATAGAAAACTCGAATGTTTTGAGTATTTGACTCCAGTTGGAACCAATTATCGTTTGGAAGCTTAAAACAAAAACTTACATGCTAAAATGCATTCAAAACCGTAAAGTCCATAGAGAATGTCTAGAAAACACAAACAAACACAGAGGCTGTAGCAAGATCTGGGATTGAGATAGCCACAACACACCAGATAATTTTGTTTTCATCCAGGAGTATCTGGACAAATTGTTGTAGTTTTGAAGTGAAATTTAACCAAAAAAACACCGTGAAAGTGGTTTTGGAGAAAAGCACAATCTTCCTGTTCGGCAAATGCATCCCATGTCATGTTTACGAATACAAATATCATGTTTTCTCAGGTTTCGGAAGCTTTCTTCCTAGACAACTCGAATGTGTGGAGGATTTGACTCCAGGTGGAACGAATTAGCGTTTGCCAGCTAAAAACAAAAACTTACATGCTGAAATGCATTCAAAACCATAAAGTCCATAGAGAATGTCCAGAAAACACAAACACACACAGAGGCTGTAATAAGATCTGGGATTGAGATAGCTAAAAATCACCAAATAGTTTTGTTTTCCTCCAGGAGTATCTGGACAAATTCTGTGCATTTTGGGTGAAATTTAACCAAAAAATCACCGTGAAAGTGGTTTTGGAGAAAAGCATAATCTTGCTATTTGGCAAATGCATCCAATGTCATGTTTACAGAAAGAAATATCATGTTTTCTCAGGTTTCTAGAGCTTTCTTCCTAGAAAACTCGAATGTGCGGAGGATTTGATTCCAGGTGGAACCAATTAACGTTTGCCAGCTGAAAACAAAAACTTACATGCTAAAATGCATTCAAAACCGTAAAGTCCATAGAGAATGTCCAGAAAACACAAACAAACACAGAGGCTGTAGCAAGATCTGGGATTGAGATAGCCACAACACACCAGATAATTTTGTTTTCATCCAGGAGTATTTGAACAAATTGTTGTATTTTGAAGTGAAATTTAACCAAAAAATCACTGTGAAAGTGGTTTTGGGGAAAAGCACAATCTTCCTGTTTGGCAAATGCATCCAATGTCGTGTTTACAGAGAGAAATATCATGTTTTCTCAGGTTTCTGAAGCTTTCTTCCTAGAAAACTCGAATGTGTGGAGGATTTGACTCCAGGTGGAACGAATTAGCGTTTGCCAGCTGAAAACAAAAACTTACATGCTGAAATGCATTCAAAACCTTAAAGTCCATAGAGAATGTCCAGAAAACACAAACACACACAGAGGCTGTAGCAAGATCTGGGATTGAGATAGCCACAACACACCAGATAATTTTATTTTAATCCAGGAGTATCTCGAAAAATTGTTGTGGATTTAAGGTGAAATTTAACCAAAAATCACCGTGAAGGTGGTTTTGGAGAAAAGCACAATCTTCCTGTTCAGAAAATGCATCCAATATCATGTTTACAGAAAGAAATATCATGTTTTCTCAGGTTTCAGGAGCTTTCTTCCTAGAAAACTCGAATGTGTGGAGGATTTGACTCCAGGTGGAACCAACTAGCATTTGTCAACAGAATACAAAAAGGGTCCTGCTAAAATGCATTCAAAATTGTAAAGTCCATAGAGAATGTCCAGAAAACACAAACACACACAGAAGCTGTAGCAAGATCAGGGATTGAGATAGCCACAACGCACCAGATAATTTTGGTTTCATCCAGGAGTATCTGAAAAATTCTTGTGGATTTTGGGTGAAATTTAACCAAAAAATCACCGTGAAAGTGGTTTAGGAGAAAAGCACAATCTTCCTGTTCGGCAAATGCATCCAATGTCATGTTTACAGAAATAAATATCATGTTTTCTCAGGTTTCTGAAGCTTTCTGCCTAGAAAACTCGAATGTGTGGAGGATTTGACTCCAGGTGGAACCATTTAGTGTTTGCCAGCTGAAAACAAAAACTTACATGCTAAAATGCATTCAAAACCGTAAAGTCCATAGAGAATGTCCAGAAAACACAAACAAACACAGAGGCTGTAGCATGATCTCGGATTGAGATAGCCACAACACACCCGATAGTTTAGTTTATATCCAGGAGTATCTGGACAAATTGTTGTAGTTTGAAGTGAAATTTAACCAAAAAACACCGTGAAAGTGGTTTTGGAGAAAAGCACAATCTTCCTGTTCGGCAAATTAATCCAATATGATGTTTACAGAAAGAAATATCATGTTTTCTCAGGGTTCTGAAGCTTTCTTTATAGAAAACTCGAATGTGTTGAGTATTTGACTCCAGGTGGAACCAATTATCGTTTGGAAGCTTAAAACAAAAACTTACATGCTAAATTGCATTCAAAACCGTAAAGTCCATAGACAATGTCCAGAAAACACAAACAAACACAGAGGCTGTAGCAAGATCTGGGATTGAGATAGCCACAACACACCAGATAGTTTTGTTTTCATCCTGGAGCATCTGGACAAATTCTTGTGGATTTCGGGTGAAATTTAACCAAAAAATCACCGTGAAAGTGGTTTTGGAGAAAAGCACAATCTTCCTATTCGGCTAATGCATCCAATGTCATGTTTACAGAAAGAAATATCATGTTTTCTCAGGTTTCTGATGCTTTCTGCCTAGAAAGCTCGAATGTGTGGAGGATTTGACTCCAGGTGGAACCAATTAGCGTTTGCCAGCTGAAAACAAATACTTATATGCTAAATTGCATTCAAAACCGTAAAGTCCATAGAGAATGTCCAGAAAACACAAACACAGAGGCTGTAGCAAGATATCGGATTGAGATAGCCACAACACACCAGATAATTTTGTTTTCATCCAGGAGTATCTGGACAAATTGTTGTAGTTTTGAAGTGAAATTTAACCAAAAAAACACCGTGAAAGTGGTTTTGGAGAAAAGCACAATCTTCCTGTACGGCAAATGCATCCAATGTCATGTTTACAGAATGAAATATCATGTTTTCTCAGGTTTCGGAAGCTTTCTTCCTAGACAACTCGAATGTGTGGAGGATTTGACTCCAGGTGGAACCAATTAGCGTTTGCCAGCTAAAAACAAAAACTTACATGCTGAAATGCATTCAAAACCATAAAGTCCATAGAGAATGTCCAGAAAACACAAACACACACAGAGGCTGTAGCAAGATCTGGGATTGAGATAGCTAAAAATCACCAAATAGTTTTGTTTTCCTCCAGGAGTATCTGGACAAATTCTGTGGATTTTGGGTGAAATTTAACCAAAAAATCACCGTGAAAGTGGTTTTGGAGAAAAGCATAATCTTCCTATTTGGCAAATGCATCCAATGTCATGTTTACAGAAAGAAATATCATGTTTTCTCAGGTTTCTGAAGCTTTCTTCCTAGAAAACTCGAATGTGCGGAGGATTTGACTCCAGGTGGAACCAATTAGCGTTTGGCAGCTAAAAACAAAACCTTACATGCTAAAATGCATTCAAAACCATAAAGTCCATAGAGAATATCCAGAAAACACAAACACACACAGAGGCTGTAGCAAGATCTGGGATTAAGATAGCCACAACACACCAGATAGTTTTGTTTTCATCCAGCAGTATCTGGACAAATTGTTGTAGTTTGAAGTGAAATTTAACCAAAAAAATCACCGTGAAAGTGGTTTTGGGGAAAAGCACAATCTTCCTGTTCAGCAAATGCATCCAATGTCATGTTTACAGAAAGAAATATCATGTCTTCACAGGTTTCTGGAGCTTTCTTCCTAGAAAACTCGAATGTGTGGAGGATTTGACTCCAGGTGGAACCAATTAGCGTTTGCCAGCAGAAAACAAAAACTTGCATGCTAAAATGATTTCAAAACCTTAAAGTCCATAGAGAATGCACAGAAAACACAAACACAGAGGCTGTAGCAATATCTGGGATTGAGATAGCCACAACACACCAGATAGTTTTGTTTTCATCCAGGAGTATCTGCACAAATTGTTGTGGTTTTGAAGTGAAATTTAAACAAAAAATACCCTGAAAGTGATTTTGGAGAAAAGCACAATCTTCCTGTTCTGCAAATGCATCCAATGTCATGTTTACAGAAAGAAATACCACGTTTTCTCAGGTTTCTGAAGCTTTCTTCGTAGAAAACTCGAATGCGTGGAGGATTTGACTCCAGGTGCAACCAATTAGTGTTTGGAAACAGAAAACAAAAACTTACATGCTAAAAGGCATTAAAAACCGTAAAGTCCATAAGAATTTCCAGAAAACACAAACACACACAGAGGCTGTAGCAAGATCTGGGATTGAGATAGCCACAGCACACCTGACAGTTTTGTTTTCATCCAGAAGTATCTGGACAAATTGTTGTAGTTTTGAAGTGAACTTTAACAAAAATCAACGTGAAAGTGGTTTTAGAGAAAAGCACAATCTTCCTATTCGGCAAATGCATCCCATGTCATGTTTACGAATACAAATAACATGTTTTCTCAGGTTTCTGGAGATTTCTTCCTAGAAAACTCGACTGTGTGGAGGATTTGACTCCAGGTGGAACCAATTAGCGTTTGCCAGCTGAAAACAAAAACTTACATGCTAAAATGCATTCAAAACCTTAAAGTCCATAGAGAATGTCCAGAAAACACAAACACACACAGAGGCTGTAGCAAGATCTGTGATTGAGATAGCTACAAATCAGAGAGTTTTGTTTTCATCCAGGAGTATCTCGACAAATTGTTGTAGTTTTGAAGTGAAATTTAACCAAAAAACACCGTGAAAGTGGTTTTGGAGAAAAGCACAATCTTCCTGTTCGGCAAATGCATCCAATGTCATCTTTACAGAAAGAAATATCATGTTTTCTCAGGTTTCTGAAGCTTTCTTCCTAGAAAACTCGAATGTGTGGAGGATTTGACTCCAGGTGGAACCAATTAGTGTTTGCCAGCTGAATACAAAAAGGGTCCTACTAAAATGCACTCAAAACCGTAAAGTCCATACAGAATGTCCAGAAAACACAAACACACACAGAGGCTGTAGCAAGATCTGGGATTGAGATAGCCACAACACACCAGATAGTTTTGTTTTCATCCAGGATTATCTGGACAAATTGTTGTAGTTTTAAAGTGAACTTTAACCAAAAAATCACTGTGAAAGTGGTTTTGGAGAAAAGCACAATCTTCCTGTTCGGTAATGCATCCAATGTCATGTTTACAAATGCAAATACCATGTTTTCTCAGGTTTCTGGAGCTTTCTTCCTAGAAAACTCGAATGTGTGGAGGATTTGTCTCCAGGTGGAATCAATTAGCGTTTGGCAGCTAAAAACAGAAACTTACATGCTAAAATGCATTCAAAACCGAAAAGTCCATAGAGAATGTACAGAAAACACAGACACACACAGAGGCTCTAGCAAGATCTGGGATTGAGATAGCCACCACATACCAGATATTTTTGTTTTCATCCAGAGTATCTGGACAAAATGAAGTTGTATCTGGGTGAAATTTAACCGAAAATTCACCGTGAAAGTGGTTTTGGAGAAAACCACAATCTGTCTGTTCAGCAAATGAATCCAATGTCATGTTTACAAATACAAATATAATGTTTTCTCAGCTTTCTGGAGCTTTCTTCCTAGAAAATTCGAATGTGTGGAATATTTGACTCCAGGTGGAACCAATTAGCGTTTGCCAGCAGAAAACAAAAAGGGTCCTGCTAAAATGCATTCAAAACCTTAAAGTCCATAGAGAATGTCCAGAAAACACAAACACCCACAGAGGCTGTAGGAAGATCAGGGATTGAGATAGCCACAACACACCAGATAATTTTGTTTTCATCCAGGAGTATCTCGAAAAATTGTTGTGGATTTCGGGTGAAATTTAACCAAAAATCACTGTGAAAGTGGTTTTGGAGAAAAGCACAATCTTCCTGTTCAGCAAATGCATCCAATGTCATGTTTACAGAAAGAAATATCATGTTTTCTCAGGTTTCTAGAGCTTTCTTCCTAGAAAACTAGAATGTGTGGAGTACTTGACTCCAGTTGGAACCAATTAGTGTTTGGCAGCTAAAAACAAAAGCTTACATGCTAAAATGTATTCAAAACCGTAAAGTCCATAGAGAATGTCCAGAAAACACAAACACACACAGAGGCTGTAGCAAGATCTGGGATTGAGATAGCCACCACACACCAGATAGTTTTGTTTTCATCCAGGAGTATCTCGAAAAATTGTTATGGATTTCAGGTGAAATGTAACCAAAAAATCACCGTGAAAGTGGTTTTGGAGAAAAGCACAATCTTCCTTTCCTGCAAATGCATCCAATGTCATGTTTACAAATACAAACATCACGTTTTCTCAGGTTTCTGGAGCTTTCTTCCTAGAAAAGTCGAATGTGTGGAGGATTTGACTCCAGGTGGAACCAATTAGCGTTTGCCAGCAGAAAACAAAAAGGGTCTTGCTAAAATGCATTCGAAACCTAAAGTCCATAGAGAATGTCCAGAAAACACACACACACACAGAGGCTGTAGCAAGATCTGCGATTGAGATAGCCACAACACACCAGATATTTTTGTTTTCATCCAGAGTATCTGGACAAAATGAAGTTGTATTTGGGTGAAATTTAACCAAAAATCACCGTGAAAGTGGTTTTGGAGAAAAGCACAATCTGTCTGTTCAGCAAATGAATCCATTGTCATGTTTACAAATACAAATATCATGTTTTCTCAGGTTTCTGGATCTTTCTTCCTAGAAAACTCGAATGTGTGGAGGATTTGGCTCCAGGTGGAACCAATTAGCGTTTGTCAGCTAAAAACAAAAACTTACATGCTAAAATGCATTCAAAACCGTAAAGTCCATAGAGAATGTCCAGAAAACACAAACACACACAGAGGCAGTAGCAAGATCTGGGATTGAGATAGCCACAACTCACCAGATAGTTTTGTTTTCATCCAGGAGTATCTGGACCAATTTTTGTGGATTTCAGGTGAAATTTAACCAAAATATCACCGTGAAAGTGGTTTTGGAGAAAAGTAAAATCTTCCTGTTCTGCAAATGCCTCCAATGTCATGTTAACAAATACAAACATCACGTTTTCTCAGGTTTCTGGAGCTTTCTTCCTAGAAAACTTGAATGTGTGGAGAATTTGACCCCAGGTGGAAGCAATTAGCATTTGCCAGCAGAATACAAAAAGGGTCCTGCTAAAATGCATTCAAAACCTTAAAGTCCATAGAGAATGTCCAGAAAACACAAACACACAGAGGCTGTAGCAAGATCTGTGATTGAGATAGCCACAACACACCAGATAATTTTATTTTAATCCAGGAGTATCACGAAAAATTGTTGTGGATTTAAGGTGAAATTTAACCAAAAATCACCGTGAAGGTGGTTTTGGAGAAAAGCACAATCTTCCTGTTCAGAAAATGCATCCAATATCATGTTTACAGAAAGAAATATCATGTTTTCTCAGGTTTCAGGAGCTTTCTTCCTAGAAAACTCGAATGTGTGGAGGATTTGACTCCAGGTGGAACCAATTAGCATTTGCCAACAGAATACAAAAAGGGTCCTGCTAAAATGCATTCAAAATTGTAAATTCCACAGAGAATGTCCAGAAAACACAAACACACACAGAAGCTGTAGCAAGATCTGGGATTGAGATAGCCACAACACACCAGATAATTTTGTTTTCATCCAGGAGTATCTAAAAAATTGTTGTGGATTTCGGGTGAAATTTAACCCAAAAAAAAACCATGAAAGTGGCTTTGGAGAAAAGCACAATCTTACTGTTCAGCAAATGCATCCAATGTCATGTTTACAGAAAGAAATATCATGTTTTCTCAGGTTTCTGGAGCTTTCTTCCTAGAAAACTCGAATGTGTGGAGGTTTCGACTCCAGGTGGAACCAATTAGCGTTTCCCAGCAGAAAACAAAAAGGGTCCTGCTAAAATGCATTCAAAACCTTAAAGTCCATAGAGAATGTCCAGAAAACACAAACACACACAGAGGCTGTAGCAAGATCAGGGATTGAGATAGCCACAACACACCAGATAGTTTTGTTTTAATCCAGGAGTGTCTCGAAAAATTGTTGTGGATTTCGGGTGAAATTTAACCTAAAATCACCGTGAAAGTGGTTTTGGAGAAAAGCACAATCTTCCTGTTCGGCAAATGCATTCAATGTCATGTTTACAGAAAGAAATATCATGTTTTCTCAGGTTTCTGAAGCTTTCTTCCTAGAAAACTCGAATGTGTGGAGGATTTGACTCCAGGTGGAACCAATTCCTCCGGTGCCCTGAACTCTATATGGCAGCCTCAAAACCAAAGCTCACATCAGAAAATTCATTACAAACCATGATAAATAAGGGAAATGTGAAAAAGCCAAAGAAATGCAAGAGTCCTTTGTGATATTTGGCAGGATTTAGACACAAAGAAACTGGCTGTTTCCAGATTCATCCCCCCCCTTCCACAGACTGACTTTGGAATTCTGATTGAATTCACCTCAAAATCGCTCTCACACTCCATTTGGAGGGAATTAGAATCTGTCCCCTCAGCAGAAGCGTTCCATGTCATTTTCCAAAACACAGAATCTCATCTTGGTTGTGTTGCCTATGGATTTCTAATCCTGAAAGGGCAATTTGCTGTGTTTTTTTTTTTTTTTTTATAATGGCTACTCTGTCCAAAATCTTGCTTGTATTGCATCAGAATACAAAATTTGGGAATAAGAAGGCAAAACCGACTCAGACCCAGAAAACATTTAGGAAATTGCCACTCAAGAAACCACAAATCGGCTGAGGCACCCAAAACAATGACAGCAAGCCAGAATTGGAGCAAGCCAACAGCTGTGCCCTGATTGAAAAAGAACCTTCCTCTTGTGCCCTGAACTCAATATGCCAGCCTCAAAACCAAAGCTCACATCAGAAAATTCATTACAAACCATGATAAATAAGGGAAATATGAAAAAGCCAAAGAAATGCAAGAGTCCTTTGTGATATTTGGCAGGATTTAGACACAAAGAAACTGGCTGTTTCCAGATTCATCCCCCCCTTCCACAGATGAAACTCAGTTTGGAGGCAATTAATATCTGTCACCTCAGCCAAAGTGTTCCATTTTATTTTCATAAACACAAAAACTCACCTTGGTCATGTTACCTGTAGATTTCTAAGCTTCAAACGCCTATTTGTTGTGTTTTTTATTTCATAATGGCTATTCTGTACAAACTCTTCTTTGCATTGCATCAGAATACAAAATTTGGGAAGGAAGAAGGCAAAACCAACTCAGACCCTGAAACCATTTGGGAAATTGCCACACAAGAAACCACAAATCGGCTGAGGCACTCAAAACAAGGACAGCAAGCCAGAAGTGGAGCAAGCCAACAGCTGTGCCCTGATTGAAAAAGAACCTTCCTCTTGTGCTCTGAACTCAATATGTCAGCCTCAAAACCAAAGCTCACATCAGAAAATTCATTACAAACCATGATAAAGAAGAAAAAAGAGAAAATCCAAAGAAATGCAAGAATCCATAATGATATAGGGCTTGATTTAGTCGCTAGGAAACCGGCTGTTCCCGGATTCATCCACCCCTCCAGCTGACTGCCTGTGGAATTCTGACTGAATTAACCTGACATTCGCAGTGAAACTCAAGAAACCAAATTTCAGCTGAGGCACCCAAAACAAAGACAATAGCCAGAATTGCAGCACACCAACAGCTGTGCCCTGTTTGAAAAAGACCATTCCTCCGGTGCCCTGAACTCTATATTGCAGCCTCAAAACCAAAGCTCACATCAGAAAATTCATTACAAACCATGATAAATAAGGGAAATGTGAAAAAGCCAAAGAAATGCAAGAGTCCTTTGTGATATTTGGCAGGATTTAGACACAAAGAAACTGGCTGTTTCCAGATTCATCCCCCCCTTCCACAGACTGACTTTGGAATTCTGATTGAATTCACCTCAAAATCCCTCTCACACTCCATTTGGAGGGAATTAGAATCTGTCCCCTCAGCAGAAGCGTTCCATGTCATTTTCCAAAAACACAGAATCTCATCTTGGTTGTGTTGCCTATGGATTTCTAATCCTGAAAGGGCAATTTGCTGTGTTTTTTTTTTTTCTTTCATAATGGCTACTCTCCAAAATCTTGCTTGTATTGCATCAGAATACAAAATTTGGGAATAAGAAGGCAAAACCGACTCAGACCCAGAAAACATTTAGGAAATTTCCACTCAAGAAACCACAAATCGGCTGAGGCACTCAAAACAATGACAGCAAGCCAGAATTGGAGCAAGCCAACAGCTGTGCCCTGATTGAAAAAGACCATTCCTCCGGTGCCCTGAACTCCATATTGCAGCCTCAAAACCAAAGCTCACATCAGAAAATTCATTACAAACCATGATAAATAAGGGAAATGTGAAAAAGCCAAAGAAATGCAAGAGACCTTTGTGATAATTGGCAGGATTTAGACAAAAAGAAACTGGCTGTTTCCAGATTCATCCCCCCCTTCCACAGACTGACTTTGGAATTCTGATTGAATTCACCTCAAAATCCCTCTCACACTCCATTTGGAGGGAATTAGAATCTGTCCCCTCAGCAGAAGCGTTCTATGTCATTTTCCAAAACACAGAAACTCATCTTGGTCATGTTGCCTGCAGATTTCTAATCCTGAAAGGGCAATGCACTGTGTTTTTTTTTTTTTTCTTTCATAATGGCTACTCTCCAAAATCTTGCTTGTATTGCATCAGAATACAAAATTTGGGAATAAGAAGGCAAAACCGACTCAGACCCAGAAAACATTTAGGAAATTTCCACTCAAGAAACCACAAATCGGCTGAGGCAACCAAAACAATGACAGCAAGCCAGAATTGGAGCAAGCCAACAGCTGTGCCCTGATTGAAAAAGACCATTCCTCCGGTGCCCTGAACTCTATATTGCAGCCTCAAAACCAAAGCTCACATCAGAAAATTCATTACAAACCATGATAAATAAGGGAAATGTGAAAAAGCCAAAGAAATGCAAGAGTCCTTTGTGATATTTGGCTGGATTTAGACACAAAGAAACTGGCTGTTTCCAGATTCATCCCCCCCTTCCACAGACTGACTTTGGAATTCTGATTGAATTCACCTGAAAATCGCAGTGAAACTCAGTTTGTAGGCAATTAATATCTGTCACCTCAGCCAAAATGTTCCATTTTATTTTCATAAACACAAAAACTCACCTTGGTCATGTTACCTGTAGATTTCTAAGCTTCAAATGCCTATTTGTTGTGTTTTTTATTTCATAATGGCTATTCTGTACAAACTCTTCTTTGCATTGCATCAGAATACAAAATTTGGGAAGGAAGAAGGCAAAGCCAACTCAGACCCTGAAAACATTTGGGAAATTGCCACACAAGAAACCACAAATCGGCTGAGGCACTCAAAACAAGGACAGCAAGCCAGAAGTGGAGCAAGCCAACAGCTGTGCCCTGATTGAAAAAGAACCTTCCTCTTGTGCCCTGAACTCAATATGCCAGCCTCAAAACCAAAGCTAACATCAGAAAATTCATTGCAAACCATGATAAAGAAGAAAAAAGAGAAAAAAGCCAAAGAAAGGCAAGAATCCATAATGATATTGGGTTTGATTTAGTTGCAAGGAAACTGGCTGTTCCCAGATTCATCCACCACTAAAGCTGACTGCCTGTGGAATTCTGACTGAATTAACCTGACAATTGCAGTGAAACTCAAGAAACCAAATTTCAGCTGAGGCACCCAAAACAAAGACAATAGCCAGAATTGGAGCATACCAACAGCTGTGCCCTGTTTGAAAAAGACCATTCCTCCGGTGCCCTGAACTCTATATTGCAGCCTCAAAACCAAAGCTCACATCAGAAAATTCATTACAAACCATGATAAATAAGGGAAATGTGAAAAAGCCAAAGAAATGCAAGAGTCCTTTGTGATATTTGGCTGGATTTAGACACAAAGAAACTGGCTGTTTCCAGATTCATCCCCCCCTTCCACAGACTGACTTTGGAATTCTGATTGAATTCACTTCAAAATCGCACTCACACTCATTTTGGAGGGAATTAGAATCTGTCCCCTCAGCAGAAGCGTTCTATGTCATTTTCCAAAACACAGAAACTCATCTTGGTCGCGTTGCCTGTAGATTTCTAATCTTGAAAGGGCAATGCGCTGTGTTTTTTTTTTTTTTTCTTTCATAATGGCTACTCTCCAAAATCTTGCTTGTATTGCATCAGAATACAAAATTTGGGAATAAGAAGGCAAAACCGACTCAGACCCAGAAAACATTTAGGAAATTGCCACTCAAGAAACCACAAATCGGCTGAGGCACTCAAAACAAGGACAGCAAGCCAGAAGTGGAGCAAGCCAACAGCTGTGCCCTGATTGAAAAAGAACCTTCCTCTTGCGCCCTGAACTCCATATTGCAGCCTCAAAACCAAAGCTCACATCAGAAAATTCATTACAAACCATGATAAATAAGGGAAATGTGAAAAAGCCAAAGAAATGCAAGAATCCATAATGATATTGGGTTTGATTTAGTTGCAAGGAAACTGGCTGTTCCCAGATTCATCCACTACTAAAGCTGACTGCCTGTGGAATTCTGACTGAATTAACCTGACAATTGCAGTGAAACTCAAGAAACCAAATTTCAGCTGAGGCACCCAAAACAAAGACAATAGCCAGAATTGGAGCACACCAACAGCTGTGCCCTGTTTGAAAAAGACCATTCCTCCGGTGCCCTGAACTCTATATTGCAGCCTCAAAACCAAAGCTCACATCAGAAAATTCATTACAAACCATGATAAATAAGGGAAATGTGAAAAAGCCAAAGAAATGCAAGAGTCCTTTGTGATATTTGGCTGGATTTAGACACAAAGAAACTGGCTGTTTCCAGATTCATCCCCCCCTTCCACAGACTGACTTTGGAATTCTGATTGAATTCACCTGAAAATCGCAGTGAAACTCAGTTTGGAGGCAATTAATATCTGTCACCTCAGCCAAAGTGTTCCATTTTATTTTCATAAACACAAAAACTCACCTTGGTCATGTTACCTGTAGATTTCTAAGCTTCAAACGCCTATTTGTTGTGTTTTTTATTTCATAATGGCTATTCTGTACAAACTCTTCTTTGCATTGCATCAGAATACAAAATTTGGGAAGGAAGAAGGCAAAGCCAACTCAGACCCTGAAAACATTTGGGAAATTGCCACTCAAGAAACCACAAATCGGCTGAGGCACTCAAAACAAGGACAGCAAGCCAGAAGTGGAGCAAGCCAACAGCTGTGCCCTGATTGAAAAAGAACCTTCCTCTTGTGCCCTGAACTCAATATGCCAGCCTCAAAACCAAAGCTAACATCAGAAAATTCATTACAAACCATGATAAAGAAGAAAAAAGAGAAAAAAGCCAAAGAAAGGCAAGAATCCATAATGATATTGGGTTTGATTTAGTTGCAAGGAAACCGGCTGTTCCCAGATTCATCCACCACTAAAGCTGACTGCCTGTGGAATTCTGACTGAATTAACCTGACAATTGCAGTGAAACTCAAGAAACCAAATTTCAGCTGAGGCACCCAAAACAAAGACAATAGCCAGAATTGGAGCACACCAACAGCTGTGCCCTGTTTGAAAAAGACCATTCCTCCGGTGCCCTGAACTCTATATTGCAGCCTCAAAACCAAAGCTCACATCAGAAAATTCATTACAAACCATGATAAATAAGGGAAATGTGAAAAAGCCAAAGAAATGCAAGAGTCCTTTGTGATATTTGGCTGGATTTAGACACAAAGAAACTGGCTGTTTCCAGATTCATCCCCCCCTTCCACAGACTGACTTTGGAATTCTGATTGAATTCACTTCAAAATCGCACTCACACTCATTTTGGAGGGAATTAGAATCTGTCCCCTCAGCAGAAGCGTTCTATGTCATTTTCCAAAACACAGAAACTCATCTTGGTCGCGTTGCCTGTAGATTTCTAATCTTGAAAGGGCAATGCGCTGTGTTTTTTTTTTTTTTTCTTTCATAATGGCTACTCTCCAAAATCTTACTTGTATTGCATCAGAATACAAAATTTGGGAATAAGAAGGCAAAACCGACTCAGACCCAGAAAACATTTAGGAAATTGCCACTCAAGAAACCACAAATCGGCTGAGGCACTCAAAACAAGGACAGCAAGCCAGAAGTGGAGCAAGCCAACAGCTGTGCCCTGATTGAAAAAGAACCATCCTCTTGCGCCCTGAACTCCATATTGCAGCCTCAAAACCAAAGCTCACATCAGAAAATTCATTACAAACCATGATAAATAAATAAATGAGAAAAAAGCCAAAGAAATGCAAGAATCCATAATGATATTGGGTTTGATTTAGTTGCAAGGAAACCGGCTGTTCCCAGATTCATCCACCACTAAAGCTGACTGCCTGTGGAATTCTGACTGAATTAACCTGACAATTGCAGTGAAACTCAAGAAACCAAATTTCAGCTGAGGCACCCAAAACAAAGACAATAGCCAGAATTGGAGCACACCAACAGCTGTGCCCTGTTTGAAAAAGACCATTCCTCCGGTGCCCTGAACTCTATATTGCAGCCTCAAAACCAAAGCTCACATCAGAAAATTCATTACAAACCATGATAAATAAGGGAAATGTGAAAAAGCCAAAGAAATGCAAGAGTCCTTTGTGATATTTGGCTGGATTTAGACACAAAGAAACTGGCTGTTTCCAGATTCATCCCCCCCTTCCACAGACTGACTTTGGAATTCTGATTGAATTCACCTGAAAATCGCAGTGAAACTCAGTTTGGAGGCAATTAATATCTGTCACCTCAGCCAAAGTGTTCCATTTTATTTTCATAAACACAAAAACTCACCTTGGTCATGTTACCTGTAGATTTCTAAGCTTCAAACGCCTATTTGTTGTGTTTTTTATTTCATAATGGCTATTCTGTACAAACTCTTCTTTGCATTGCATCAGAATACAAAATTTGGGAAGGAAGAAGGCAAAGCCAACTCAGACCCTGAAAACATTTGGGAAATTGCCACACAAGAAACCACAAATCAGCTGAGGCACTCAAAACAATGACAGCAAGCCAGAAGTGGAGCAAGCCAACAGCTGTGCCCTGATTGAAAAAGAACCTTCCTCTTGTGCCCTGAACTCAATATGCCAGCCTCAAAACCAAAGCTAACATCAGAAAATTCATTGCAAACCATGATAAAGAAGAAAAAAGAGAAAAAAGCCAAAGAAAGGCAAGAATCCATAATGATATTGGGTTTGATTTAGTTGCAAGGAAACCGGCTGTTCCCAGATTCATCCACCACTAAAGCTGACTGCCTGTGGAATTCTGACTGAATTAACCTGACAATTGCAGTGAAACTCAAGAAACCAAATTTCAGCTGAGGCACCCAAAACAAAGACAATAGCCAGAATTGGAGCATACCAACAGCTGTGCCCTGTTTGAAAAAGACCATTCCTCCGGTGCCCTGAACTCTATATTGCAGCCTCAAAACCAAAGCTCACATCAGAAAATTCATTACAAACCATGATAAATAAGGGAAATGTGAAAAAGCCAAAGAAATGCAAGAGTCCTTTGTGATATTTGGCTGGATTTAGACACAAAGAAACTGGCTGTTTCCAGATTCATCCCCCCCTTCCACAGACTGACTTTGGAATTCTGATTGAATTCACTTCAAAATCGCACTCACACTCATTTTGGAGGGAATTAGAATCTGTCCCCTCAGCAGAAGCGTTCTATGTCATTTTCCAAAACACAGAAACTCATCTTGGTCGCGTTGCCTGTAGATTTCTAATCTTGAAAGGGCAATGCGCTGTGTTTTTTTTTTTTTCTTTCATAATGGCTACTCTCCAAAATCTTGCTTGTATTGCATCAGAATACAAAATTTGGGAATAAGAAGGCAAAACCGACTCAGACCCAGAAAACATTTAGGAAATTGCCACACAAGAAACCACAAATCGGCTGAGGCACCCAAAACAATGACAGCAAGCCAGAATTGGAGCAAGCCAACAGCTGTGCCCTGATCGAAAAAGAACCATCCTCTTGTGCCCTGAACTCAATATGCCAGCCTCAAAACCAAAGCTCACATCAGAAAATTCATTACAAACCATGATATATAAGGGAAATGTGAAAAAGCCAAAGAAATGCAAGAGTCCTTTGTGATATTTGGCAGGATTTAGACACAAAGAAACTGGCTGTTTCCAGATTCATCCCCCCCTTCCACAGACTGACTTTGGAATTCTGATTGAATTCACCTCAAAATCCCTCTCACACTCCATTTGGAGGGAATTAGAATCTGTCACCTCAGCAGAAGCGTTCCATGTCATTTTCCAAAACACAGAATCTCATCTTGGTTGTGTTGCCTATGGATTTCTAATCCTGAAAAGGCAATTTGCTGTGTTTTTTTTTTCTTTCATAATGGCTACTCTGTCCAAATTCTTGCTTGTATTCCATCAGAATACAAAATTTGGGAAGGAAGAAGGCAAAACCAACTCAGACCCCGAAAACATTTAGGAAATTGCCACACAAGAAACCACAAATCAGCTGAGGCACCCAAAACAATGACAGCAAGCCAGAATTTGAGCAAGCCAACAGCTGTGCCCTGATTGAAAAAGAACCTTCCTCTTGTGCTCTGAACTCAATATGTCAGCCTCAAAACCAAAGCTCACATCAGAAAATTCATTACAAACCATGATAAAGAAGAAAAAAGAGAAAATCCAAAGAAATGCAAGAATCCATAATGATATAGGGCTTGATTTAGTCGCTAGGAAACCGGCTGTTCCCGGATTCATCCACCCCTCCAGCTGACTGCCTGTGGAATTCTGGCTGAATTAACCTGAAAATCACAGTGAAACTCAGTTTGGAGGCAATTAATATCTGTCACCCCAGCCAAAGTGTTCCATTTTATTTTCATAAACACAAAAACTCACCTTGGTCATGTTACCTGTAGATTTCTAAGCTTCAAACGCCTATTTGTTGTGTTTTTTATTTCATAATGGCTATTCTGTACAAACTCTTCTTTGCATTGCATCAGAATACAAAATTTGGGAAGGAAGAAGGCAAAGCCAACTCAGACCCTGAAAACATTTGGGAAATTGCCACACAAGAAACCACAAATCGGCTGAGGCACTCAAAACAATGACAGCAAGCCAGAAGTGGAGCAAGCCAACAGCTGTGCCCTGATTGAAAAAGAACCATCCTCTTGCGCCCTGAACTCCATATTGCAGCCTCAAAACCAAAGCTCACATCAGAAAATTCATTACAAACCATGATAAAGAAGAAAAAAGAGAAAAAAGCTAAAGAAATGCAAGAATCCATAATGATATTGGGTTTGATTTAGTTGCAAGGAAACCGGCTGTTCCCAGATTCATCCACCACTAAAGCTGACTGCCTGTGGAATTCTGACTGAATTAACCTGACAATTGCAGTGAAACTCAAGAAACCAAATTTCAGCTGAGGCACCCAAAACAAAGACAATAGCCAGAATTGGAGCACACCAACAGCTGTGCCCTGTTTGAAAAAGACCATTCCTCCGGTGCCCTGAACTCTATATTGCAGCCTCAAAACCAAAGCTCACATCAGAAAATTCATTACAAACCATGATAAATAAGGGAAATGTGAAAAAGCCAAAGAAATGCAAGAGTCCTTTGTGATATTTGGCTGGATTTAGACACAAAGAAACTGGCTGTTTCCAGATTCATCCCCCCCTTCCACAGACTGACTTTGGAATTCTGATTGAATTCACCTGAAAATCGCAGTGAAACTCAGTTTGGAGGCAATTAATATCTGTCACCTCAGCCAAAGTGTTCCATTTTATTTTCATAAACACAAAAACTCACCTTGGTCATGTTACCTGTAGATTTCTAAGCTTCAAACGCCTATTTGTTGTGTTTTTTATTTCATAATGGCTATTCTGTACAAACTCTTCTTTGCATTGCATCAGAATACAAAATTTGGGAAGGAAGAAGGCAAAGCCAACTCAGACCCTGAAAACATTTGGGAAATTGCCACACAAGAAACCACAAATCGGCTGAGGCACTCAAAACAATGACAGCAAGCCAGAAGTGGAGCAAGCCAACAGCTGTGCCCTGATTGAAAAAGAACCATCCTCTTGCGCCCTGAACTCCATATTGCAGCCTCAAAACCAAAGCTCACATCAGAAAATTCATTACAAACCATGATAAAGAAGAAAAAAGAGAAAAAAGCTAAAGAAATGCAAGAATCCATAATGATATTGGGTTTGATTTAGTTGCAAGGAAACCGGCTGTTCCCAGATTCATCCACCACTAAAGCTGACTGCCTGTGGAATTCTGACTGAATTAACCTGACAATTGCAGTGAAACTCAAGAAACCAAATTTCAGCTGAGGCACCCAAAACAAAGACAATAGCCAGAATTGGAGCACACCAACAGCTGTGCCCTGTTTGAAAAAGACCATTCCTCCGGTGCCCTGAACTCTATATTGCAGCCTCAAAACCAAAGCTCACATCAGAAAATTCATTACAAACCATGATAAATAAGGGAAATGTGAAAAAGCCAAAGAAATGCAAGAGTCCTTTGTGATATTTGGCTGGATTTAGACACAAAGAAACTGGCTGTTTCCAGATTCATCCCCCCCTTCCACAGACTGACTTTGGAATTCTGATTGAATTCACCTGAAAATCGCAGTGAAACTCAGTTTGGAGGCAATTAATATCTGTCACCTCAGCCAAAGTGTTCCATTTTATTTTCATAAACACAAAAACTCACCTTGGTCATGTTACCTGTAGATTTCTAAGCTTCAAACGCCTATTTGTTGTGTTTTTTATTTCATAATGGCTATTCTGTACAAACTCTTCTTTGCATTGCATCAGAATACAAAATTTGGGAAGGAAGAAGGCAAAGCCAACTCAGACCCTGAAAACATTTGGGAAATTGCCACACAAGAAACCACAAATCGGCTGAGGCACTCAAAACAAGGACAGCAAGCCAGAAGTGGAGCAAGCCAACAGCTGTGCCCTGATTGAAAAAGAACCTTCCTCTTGTGCCCTGAACTCAATATGCCAGCCTCAAAACCAAAGCTAACATCAGAAAATTCATTGCAAACCATGATAAAGAAGAAAAAAGAGAAAAAAGCCAAAGAAAGGCAAGAATCCATAATGATATTGGGTTTGATTTAGTTGCAAGGAAACCGGCTGTTCCCAGATTCATCCACCACTAAAGCTGACTGCCTGTGGAATTCTGACTGAATTAACCTGACAATTGCAGTGAAACTCAAGAAACCAAATTTCAGCTGAGGCACCCAAAACAAAGACAATAGCCAGAATTGGAGCATACCAACAGCTGTGCCCTGTTTGAAAAAGACCATTCCTCCGGTGCCCTGAACTCTATATTGCAGCCTCAAAACCAAAGCTCACATCAGAAAATTCATTACAAACCATGATAAATAAGGGAAATGTGAAAAAGCCAAAGAAATGCAAGAGTCCTTTGTGATATTTGGCTGGATTTAGACACAAAGAAACTGGCTGTTTCCAGATTCATCCCCCCCTTCCACAGACTGACTTTGGAATTCTGATTGAATTCACTTCAAAATCGCACTCACACTCATTTTGGAGGGAATTAGAATCTGTCCCCTCAGCAGAAGCGTTCTATGTCATTTTCCAAAACACAGAAACTCATCTTGGTCGCGTTGCCTGTAGATTTCTAATCTTGAAAGGGCAATGCGCTGTGTTTTTTTTTTTTTTCTTTCATAATGGCTACTCTCCAAAATCTTGCTTGTATTGCATCAGAATACAAAATTTGGGAATAAGAAGGCAAAACCGACTCAGACCCAGAAAACATTTAGGAAATTGCCACACAAGAAACCACAAATCGGCTGAGGCAACCAAAACAATGACAGCAAGCCAGAATTGGAGCAAGCCAACAGCTGTGCCCTGATTGAAAAAGAACCATCCTCTTGTGCCCTGAACTCCATATGGCAGCCTCAAAACCAAAGCTCACATCAGAAAATTCATTACAAACCATGATAAATAAGAGAAATGTGAAAAAGCCAAAGAAATGCAAGAGTGCTTTGTGATATTTGGCTGGATTTAGACACAAAGAAACTGGCTGTTTCCAGATTCATCCCCCCCTTCCACAGACTGACTTTGGAATTCTGATTGAATTCACTTCAAAATCGCACTCACACTCATTTTGGAGGGAATTAGAATCTGTCCCCTCAGCAGAAGCGTTCTATGTCATTTTCCAAAACACAGAAACTCATCTTGGTCGCGTTGCCTGTAGATTTCTAATCTTGAAAGGGCAATGCGCTGTGTTTTTTTTTTTTCTTTCATAATGGCTACTCTCCAAAATCTTGCTTGTATTGCATCAGAATACAAAATTTGGGAATAAGAAGGCAAAACCGACTCAGACCCAGAAAACATTTAGGAAATTGCCACACAAGAAACCACAAATCGGCTGAGGCACCCAAAACAATGACAGCAAGCCAGAATTGGAGCAAGCCAACAGCTGTGCCCTGATCGAAAAAGAACCATCCTCTTGTGCCCTGAACTCAATATGCCAGCCTCAAAACCAAAGCTCACATCAGAAAATTCATTACAAACCATGATATATAAGGGAAATGTGAAAAAGCCAAAGAAATGAAAGAGTCCTTTGTGATATTTGGCAGGATGTCGACACAAAGAAACTGGCTGTTTCCAGATTCATCCCCCACTTCCACAGACTGACTTTGGAATTCTGATTGAATTCACCTCAAAATCGCTCTCACACTCCATTTGGAGGGAATTAGAATCTGTCCCCTCAGCAGAAGCGTTCCATGTCATTTTCCAAAAACACAGAATCTCATCTTGGTTGTGTTGCCTATGGATTTCTAATCCTGAAAGGGCAATTTGCAGAAGCGTTCCATGTCATTTTCCAAAAACACAGAATCTCATCTTGGTTGTGTTGCCTATGGATTTCTAATCCTGAAAAGGCAATTTGCTGTGTTTTTTTTTTTTCTTTCATAATGGCTACTCTGTCCAAATTCTTGCTTGTATTCCATCAGAATACAAAATTTGGGAAGGAAGAAGGCAAAACCAACTCAGACCCCGAAAACATTTAGGAAATTGCCACACAAGAAACCACAAATCAGCTGAGGCACCCAAAACAATGACAGCAAGCCAGAATTTGAGCAAGCCAACAGCTGTGCCCTGATTGAAAAAGAACCTTCCTCTTGTGCTCTGAACTCAATATGTCAGCCTCAAAACCAAAGCTCACATCAGAAAATTCATTACAAACCATGATAAAGAAGAAAAAAGAGAAAATCCAAAGAAATGCAAGAATCCATAATGATATAGGGCTTGATTTAGTCGCTAGGAAACCGGCTGTTCCCGGATTCATCCACCCCTCCAGCTGACTGCCTGTGGAATTCTGGCTGAATTAACCTGAAAATCACAGTGAAACTCAGTTTGGAGGCAATTAATATCTGTCACCCCAGCCAAAGTGTTCCATTTTATTTTCATAAACACAAAAACTCACCTTGGTCATGTTACCTGTAGATTTCTAAGCTTCAAACGCCTATTTGTTGTGTTTTTTATTTCATAATGGCTATTCTGTACAAACTCTTCTTTGCATTGCATCAGAATACAAAATTTGGGAAGGAAGAAGGCAAAGCCAACTCAGACCCTGAAAACATTTGGGAAATTGCCACACAAGAAACCACAAATCGGCTGAGGCACTCAAAACAATGACAGCAAGCCAGAAGTGGAGCAAGCCAACAGCTGTGCCCTGATTGAAAAAGAACCATCCTCTTGTGCCCTGTACTCCATATTGCAGCCTCAAAACCAAAGCTCACATCAGAAAATTCATTACAAACCATGATAAAGAAGAAAAAAGAGAAAAAAGCTAAAGAAATGCAAGAATCCATAATGATATTCGGTTTGATTTAGTTGCAAGGAAACCGGCTGTTCCCAGATTCATCCACCACTAAAGCTGACTGCCTGTGGAATTCTGACTGAATTAACCTGACAATTGCAGTGAAACTCAAGAAACCAAATTTCAGCTGAGGCACCCAAAACAAAGACAATAGCCAGAATTGGAGCACACCAACAGCTGTGCCCTGTTTGAAAAAGACCATTCCTCCGGTGCCCTGAACTCTATATTGCAGCCTCAAAACCAAAGCTCACATCAGAAAATTCATTACAAACCATGATAAATAAGGGAAATGTGAAAAAGCCAAAGAAATGCAAGAGTCCTTTGTGATATTTGGCTGGATTTAGACACAAAGAAACTGGCTGTTTCCAGATTCATCCCCCCCTTCCACAGACTGACTTTGGAATTCTGATTGAATTCACCTGAAAATCGCAGTGAAACTCAGTTTGGAGGCAATTAATATCTGTCACCTCAGCCAAAGTGTTCCATTTTATTTTCATAAACACAAAAACTCACCTTGGTCATGTTACCTGTAGATTTCTAAGCTTCAAACGCCTATTTGTTGTGTTTTTTATTTCATAATGGCTATTCTGTACAAACTCTTCTTTGCATTGCATCAGAATACAAAATTTGGGAAGGAAGAAGGCAAAGCCAACTCAGACCCTGAAAACATTTGGGAAATTGCCACACAAGAAACCACAAATCGGCTGAGGCACTCAAAACAATGACAGCAAGCCAGAAGTGGAGCAAGCCAACAGCTGTGCCCTGATTGAAAAAGAACCATCCTCTTGCGCCCTGAACTCCATATTGCAGCCTCAAAACCAAAGCTCACATCAGAAAATTCATTACAAACCATGATAAAGAAGAAAAAAGAGAAAAAAGCTAAAGAAATGCAAGAATCCATAATGATATTCGGTTTGATTTAGTTGCAAGGAAACCGGCTGTTCCCAGATTCATCCACCACTAAAGCTGACTGCCTGTGGAATTCTGACTGAATTAACCTGACAATTGCAGTGAAACTCAAGAAACCAAATTTCAGCTGAGGCACCCAAAACAAAGACAATAGCCAGAATTGGAGCACACCAACAGCTGTGCCCTGTTTGAAAAAGACCATTCCTCCGGTGCCCTGAACTCTATATTGCAGCCTCAAAACCAAAGCTCACATCAGAAAATTCATTACAAACCATGATAAATAAGGGAAATGTGAAAAAGCCAAAGAAATGCAAGAGTCCTTTGTGATATTTGGCTGGATTTAGACACAAAGAAACTGGCTGTTTCCAGATTCATCCCCCCCTTCCACAGACTGACTTTGGAATTCTGATTGAATTCACCTGAAAATCGCAGTGAAACTCAGTTTGGAGGCAATTAATATCTGTCACCTCAGCCAAAGTGTTCCATTTTATTTTCATAAACACAAAAACTCACCTTGGTCATGTTACCTGTAGATTTCTAAGCTTCAAACGCCTATTTGTTGTGTTTTTTATTTCATAATGGCTATTCTGTACAAACTCTTCTTTGCATTGCATCAGAATACAAAATTTGGGAAGGAAGAAGGCAAAGCCAACTCAGACCCTGAAAACATTTGGGAAATTGCCACACAAGAAACCACAAATCGGCTGAGGCACTCAAAACAAGGACAGCAAGCCAGAAGTGGAGCGAGCCAACAGCTGTGCCCTGATTGAAAAAGAACCTTCCTCTTGTGCCCTGAACTCCATATGCCAGCCTCAAAACCAAAGCTCACATCAGAAAATTCATTGCAAACCATGATAAAGAAGAAAAAAGAGAAAAAAGCTAAAGAAATGCAAGAATCCATAATGATATTGGGTTTGATTTAGTTGCAAGGAAACCGGCTGTTCCCAGATTCATCCACCACTAAAGCTGACTGCCTGTGGAATTCTGACTGAATTAACCTGAAAATCGCAGTGAAACTCAAGAAACCAAATTTCAGCTGAGGCACCCAAAACAAAGACAATAGCCAGAATTGGAGCACACCAACAGCTGTGCCCTGTTTGAAAAAGACCATTCCTCCGGTGCCCTGAACTCTATATTGCAGCCTCAAAACCAAAGCTCACATCAGAAAATTCATTACAATCCATGATAAATAAGGGAAATGTGAAAAAGCCAAAGAAATGCAAGAGTCCTTTGTGATATTTGGCTGGATTTAGACACAAAGAAACTGGCTGTTTCCAGATTCATCCCCCCCCTTCCACAGACTGACTTTGGAATTCTGATTGAATTCACTTCAAAATCGCACTCACACTCATTTTGGAGGGAATTAGAATCTGTCCCCTCAGCAGAAGCGTTCTATGTCATTTTCCAAAACACAGAAACTCATCTTGGTCGTGTTGCCTGTAGATTTCTAATCCTGAAAGGGCAATGCGCTGTGTTTTTTTTTTTTTTTCTTTCATAATGGCTACTCTCCAAAATCTTGCTTGTATTGCATCAGAATACAAAATTTGGGAATAAGAAGGCAAAACCGACTCAGACCCAGAAAACATTTAGGAAATTGCCACTCAAGAAACCACAAATCGGCTGAGGCACCCAAAACAATGACAGCAAGCCAGAATTGGAGCAAGCCAACAGCTGTGCCCTGATTGAAAAAGAACCTTCCTCTTGTGCCCTGAACTCAATATGCCAGCCTCAAAACCAAAGCTCACATCAGAAAATTCATTACAAACCATGATAAATAAGGGAAATGTGAAAAAGCCAAAGAAATGCAAGAGTCCTTTGTGATATTTGGCAGGATTTAGGCACAAAGAAGCTGTCTGTTTCCAGATTCATCCACCCCTTCCACAGACTGACTTTGGAATTCTGATTGAATTCACCTCAAAATCCCTCTCACACTCCATTTGGAGGGAATTAGAATCTGTCACCTCAGCAGAAGCGTTCCATGTCATTTTCCAAAACACAGAATCTCATCTTGGTTGTGTTGCCTATGGATTTCTAATCCTGAAAGGGCAATTTGCTGTGTTTTTTTTTTTCTTTCATAATGGCTACTCTGTCCAAAATCTTGCTTGTATTGCATCAGAATACAAAATTTGGGAAGGAAGAAGGCAACACCAACTCAGACCCCGAAAACATTTAGGAAATTGCCACACAAGAAACCACAAATCAGTTGAGGCACCCAAAACAATGACAGCAAGCCAGAATTGGAGCAAGCCAACAGCTGTGCCCTGATTGAAAAAGAACCTTCCTCTTGTGCCCTGAACTCAATATGCCAGCCTCAAAACCAAAGCTCACATCAGAAAATTCATTACAAACCATGATAAATAAGAAAAAAGGGAAAAAAGCCAAAACAATGCAAGAATCCATAATGATATAGGGCTTGATTTAGTCGCTAGGAAACCGGCTGTTCCCGGATTCATCCACCCCTCCAGCTGACTGCCTGTGGAATTCTGACTGAATTATCCTGAAAATCACAGTGAAACTCAGTTTGGAGGCAATTAATATCTGTCACCTCAGCCAAAGTGTTCCATTTTATTTTCATAAACACAAAAACTCACCTTGGTCATGTTACCTGTAGATTTCTAAGCTTCAAATGCCTATTTGTTGTGCTTTTTATTTCATAATGGCTATTCTGTACAAACTCTTCTTTGCATTGCATCAGAATACAAAATTTGGGAAGGAAGAAGGCAAAGCCAACTCAGACCCTGAAAACATTTAGGAAATTGCCACACAAGAAACCACAAATCGGCTGAGGCACTCAAAACAATGACAGCAAGCCAGAAGTGGAGCAAGCCAACAGCTGTGCTCTGATTGAAAAAGAACCATCCTCTTGTGCCCTGTACTCCATATTGCAGCCTCAAAACCAAAGCTCACATCAGAAAATTCATTACAAACCATGATAAATAAAAAAATGAGAAAAAAGCCAAAGAAATGCAAGAATCCATAATGATATTGGGTTTGATTTAGTTGCAAGGAAACCGGCTGTTCCCAGATTCCTCCACCACTAAAGCTGACTGCCTGTGGAATTCTGACTGAATTAACCTGACAATCGCAGTGAAACTCAAGAAACCAAATTTCAGCTGAGGCACCCAAAACAAAGACAATAGCCAGAATTGGAGCACACCAACAGCTGTGCCCTGTTTGAAAAAGACCATTCCTCCGGTGCCCTGAACTCTATATTGCAGCCTCAAAACCAAAGCTCACATCAGAAAATTCATTACAAACCATGATAAATAAGAAAAAAGAGAAAATCCAAAGAAATGCAAGAGTCCTTTGTGATATTTGGCTGGATTTAGACACAAAGAAACTGGCTGTTTCCAGATTCATCCCCCCCTTCCACAGACTGACTTTGGAATTCTGATTGAATTCACCTGAAAATCGCAGTGAAACTCAGTTTGGAGGCAATTAATATCTGTCACCTCAGCCAAAGTGTTCCATTTTATTTTCATAAACACAAAAACTCACCTTGGTCATGTTACCTGTAGATTTCTAAGCTTCAAACGCCTATTTGTTGTTTTTTTTATTTCATAATGGCTATTCTGTACAAACTCTTCTTTGCATTGCATCAGAATACAAAATTTGGGAAGGAAGAAGGCAAAGCCAACTCAGACCCTGAAAACATTTGGGAAATTGCCACACAAGAAACCACAAATCGGCTGAGGCACTCAAAACAAGGACAGCAAGCCAGAAGTGGAGCGAGCCAACAGCTGTGCCCTGATTGAAAAAGAACCTTCCTCTTGTGCCCTGAACTCCATATGCCAGCCTCAAAACCAAAGCTCACATCAGAAAATTCATTGCAAACCATGATAAAGAAGAAAAAAGAGAAAAAAGCCAAAGAAAGGCAAGAATCCATAATGATATTGGGTTTGATTTAGTTGCAAGGAAACCGGCTGTTCCCAGATTCCTCCACCACTAAAGCTGACTGCCTGTGGAATTCTGACTGAATTAACCTGACAATCGCAGTGAAACTCAAGAAACCAAATTTCAGCTGAGGCACCGAAAACAAAGACAATAGCCAGAATTGGAGCACACCAACAGCTGTGCCCTGTTTGAAAAAGACCATTCCTCCGGTGCCCTGAACTCTATATTGCAGCCTCAAAACCAAAGCTCACATCAGAAAATTCATTACAAACCATGATAAATAAGAAAAAAGAGAAAATCCAAAGAAATGCAAGAATCCATAATGATATAGGGCTTGATTTAGTCGCTAGGAAACCGGCTGTTCCCGGATTCATCCACCCTTCCAGCTGACTGCCTGTGGAATTCTGGCTGAATTAACCTGAAAATCACAGTGAAACTCAGTTTGGAGGCAATTAATATCTGTCACCTCAGCCAAAGTGTTCCATTTTATTTTCATAAACACAAAAACTCACCTTGATCATGTGTCCTGTAGATTTCTAAGCTTCAAACGCCTATTTGTTGTGTTTTTTATTTCATAATGGCTATTCTGTACAAACTCTTCTTTGCATTGCATCAGAATACAAAATTTGGGAAGGAAGAAGGCAAAGCCAACTCAGACCCTGAAACCATTTGGGAAATTGCCACACAAGAAACCACAAATCGGCTGAGGCACTCAAAACAATGACAGCAAGCCAGAAGTGGAGCAAGCCAACAGCTGTGCCCTGATTGAAAAAGAACCATCCTCTTGTGCCCTGAACTCCATATTGCAGCCTCAAAACCAAAGCTAACATCAGAAAATTCATTACAAACCATGATAAAGAAGAAAAAAGAGAAAAAAGCTAAAGAAATGCAAGAATCCATAATGATATTGGGTTTGATTTAGTTGCAAGGAAACCGGCTGTTCCCAGATTCCTCCACCACTAAAGCTGACTGCCTGTGGAATTCTGACTGAATTAACCTGACAATCGCAGTGAAACTCAAGAAACCAAATTTCAGCTGAGGCACCCAAAACAAAGACAATAGCCAGAATTGGAGCACACCAACAGCTGTGCCCTGTTTGAAAAAGACCATTCCTCCGGTGCCCTGAACTCTATATTGCAGCCTCAAAACCAAAGCTCACATCAGAAAATTCATTACAATCCATGATAAATAAGGGAAATGTGAAAAAGCCAAAGAAATGCAAGAGTCCTTTGTGATATTTGGCTGGATTTAGACACAAAGAAACTGGCTGTTTCCAGATTCATCCCCCCCCTTCCACAGACTGACTTTGGAATTCTGATTGAATTCACTTCAAAATCGCACTCACACTCATTTTGGAGGGAATTAGAATCTGTCCCCTCAGCAGAAGCGTTCTATGTCATTTTCCAAAACACAGAAACTCATCTTGGTCGTGTTGCCTGTAGATTTCTAATCCTGAAAGGGCAATGCGCTGTGTTTTTTTTTTTTTTCTTTCATAATGGCTACTCTCCAAAATCTTGCTTGTATTGCATCAGAATACAAAATTTGGGAATAAGAAGGCAAAACCGACTCAGACCCAGAAAACATTTAGGAAATTGCCACTCAAGAAACCACAAATCGGCTGAGGCACCCAAAACAATGACAGCAAGCCAGAATTGGAGCAAGCCAACAGCTGTGCCCTGATTGAAAAAGAACCTTCCTCTTGTGCCCTGAACTCAATATGCCAGCCTCAAAACCAAAGCTCACATCAGAAAATTCATTACAAACCATGATAAATAAGGGAAATGTGAAAAAGCCAAAGAAATGCAAGAGTCCTTTGTGATATTTGGCAGGATTTAGGCACAAAGAAGCTGTCTGTTTCCAGATTCATCCACCCCTTCCACAGACTGACTTTGGAATTCTGATTGAATTCACCTCAAAATCCCTCTCACACTCCATTTGGAGGGAATTAGAATCTGTCACCTCAGCAGAAGCGTTCCATGTCATTTTCCAAAACACAGAATCTCATCTTGGTTGTGTTGCCTATGGATTTCTAATCCTGAAAGGGCAATTTGCTGTGTTTTTTTTTTTCTTTCATAATGGCTACTCTGTCCAAAATCTTGCTTGTATTGCATCAGAATACAAAATTTGGGAAGGAAGAAGGCAACACCAACTCAGACCCCGAAAACATTTAGGAAATTGCCACACAAGAAACCACAAATCAGTTGAGGCACCCAAAACAATGACAGCAAGCCAGAATTGGAGCAAGCCAACAGCTGTGCCCTGATTGAAAAAGAACCTTCCTCTTGTGCCCTGAACTCAATATGCCAGCCTCAAAACCAAAGCTCACATCAGAAAATTCATTACAAACCATGATAAATAAGAAAAAAGGGAAAAAAGCCAAAACAATGCAAGAATCCATAATGATATAGGGCTTGATTTAGTCGCTAGGAAACCGGCTGTTCCCGGATTCATCCACCCCTCCAGCTGACTGCCTGTGGAATTCTGACTGAATTATCCTGAAAATCACAGTGAAACTCAGTTTGGAGGCAATTAATATCTGTCACCTCAGCCAAAGTGTTCCATTTTATTTTCATAAACACAAAAACTCACCTTGGTCATGTTACCTGTAGATTTCTAAGCTTCAAATGCCTATTTGTTGTGCTTTTTATTTCATAATGGCTATTCTGTACAAACTCTTCTTTGCATTGCATCAGAATACAAAATTTGGGAAGGAAGAAGGCAAAGCCAACTCAGACCCTGAAAACATTTAGGAAATTGCCACACAAGAAACCACAAATCGGCTGAGGCACTCAAAACAATGACAGCAAGCCAGAAGTGGAGCAAGCCAACAGCTGTGCTCTGATTGAAAAAGAACCATCCTCTTGTGCCCTGTACTCCATATTGCAGCCTCAAAACCAAAGCTCACATCAGAAAATTCATTACAAACCATGATAAATAAAAAAATGAGAAAAAAGCCAAAGAAATGCAAGAATCCATAATGATATTGGGTTTGATTTAGTTGCAAGGAAACCGGCTGTTCCCAGATTCCTCCACCACTAAAGCTGACTGCCTGTGGAATTCTGACTGAATTAACCTGACAATCGCAGTGAAACTCAAGAAACCAAATTTCAGCTGAGGCACCCAAAACAAAGACAATAGCCAGAATTGGAGCACACCAACAGCTGTGCCCTGTTTGAAAAAGACCATTCCTCCGGTGCCCTGAACTCTATATTGCAGCCTCAAAACCAAAGCTCACATCAGAAAATTCATTACAAACCATGATAAATAAGAAAAAAGAGAAAATCCAAAGAAATGCAAGAATCCATAATGATATAGGGCTTGATTTAGTCGCTAGGAAACCGGCTGTTCCCGGATTCATCCACCCTTCCAGCTGACTGCCTGTGGAATTCTGGCTGAATTAACCTGAAAATCACAGTGAAACTCAGTTTGGAGGCAATTAATATCTGTCACCTCAGCCAAAGTGTTCCATTTTATTTTCATAAACACAAAAACTCACCTTGATCATGTGTCCTGTAGATTTCTAAGCTTCAAACGCCTATTTGTTGTGTTTTTTATTTCATAATGGCTATTCTGTACAAACTCTTCTTTGCATTGCATCAGAATACAAAATTTGGGAAGGAAGAAGGCAAAGCCAACTCAGACCCTGAAACCATTTGGGAAATTGCCACACAAGAAACCACAAATCGGCTGAGGCACTCAAAACAATGACAGCAAGCCAGAAGTGGAGCAAGCCAACAGCTGTGCCCTGATTGAAAAAGAACCATCCTCTTACGCCCTGAACTCCATATTGCAGCCTCAAAACCAAAGCTCACATCAGAAAATTCATTACAAACCATGATAAAGAAGAAAAAAGAGAAAAAAGCCAAAGAAAGGCAAGAATCCATAATGATATTCGGTTTGATTTAGTTGCAAGGAAACCGGCTGTTCCCAGATTCATCCACCACTAAAGCTGACTGCCTGTGGAATTCTGACTGAATTAACCTGAAAATCGCAGTGAAACTCAAGAAACCAAATTTCAGCTGAGGCACCCAAAACAAAGACAATAGCCAGAATTGGAGCACACCAACAGCTGTGCCCTGTTTGAAAAAGACCATTCCTCCGGTGCCCTGAACTCTATATTACAGCCTCAAAACCAAAGCTCACATCAGAAAACTCATTACAATCCATGATAAATAAGGGAAATGTGAAAAAGCCAAAGAAATGCAAGAGTCCTTTGTGATATTTGGCTGGATTTAGACACAAAGAAACTGGCTGTTTCCAGATTCATCCTCCCCTTCCACAGACTGACTTTGGAATTCTGATTGAATTCACTTCAAAATCGCACTCACACTCATTTTGGAGGGAATTAGAATCTGTCCCCTCAGCAGAAGCATTCTATGTCATTTTCCAAAACACAGAAGCTCATCTTGGTCGCGTTGCCTGTAGATTTCTAATCCTGAAAGGGCAATGCGCTGTGTTTTTTTTTTTTTTCTTTCATAATGGCTACTCTCCAAAATCTTGCTTGTATTGCATCAGAATACAAAATTTGGGAATAAGAAGGCAAAACCGACTCAGACCCAGAAAACATTTAGGAAATTGCCACTCAAGAAACCACAAATCGGCTGAGGCACCCAAAACAATGACAGCAAGCCAGAATTGGAGCAAGCCAACAGCTGTGCCCTGATTGAAAAAGAACCTTCCTCTTGTGCCCTGAACTCAATATGCCAGCCTCAAAACCAAAGCTCACATCAGAAAATTCATTACAAACCATGATAAATAAGGGAAATGTGAAAAAGCCAAAGAAATGCAAGAGTCCTTTGTGATATTTGGCAGGATTTAGACACAAAGAAACTGGCTGTTTCCAGATTCATCCACCCCTTCCACAGACTGACTTTGGAATTCTGATTGAATTCACCTCAAAATCCCTCTCACACTCCATTTGGAGGGAATTAGAATCTGTCACCTCAGCAGAAGCGTTCCATGTCATTTTCCAAAACACAGAATCTCATCTTGGTTGTGTTGCCTATGGATTTCTAATCCTGAAAGGGCAATTTGCTGTGTTTTTTTTTTTCTTTCATAATGGCTACTCTGTCCAAAATCTTGCTTGTATTGCATCAGAATACAAAATTTGGGAAGGAAGAAGGCAACACCAACTCAGACCCCGAAAACATTTAGGAAATTGCCACACAAGAAACCACAAATCAGTTGAGGCACCCAAAACAATGACAGCAAGCCAGAATTGGAGCAAGCCAACAGCTGTGCCCTGATTGAAAAAGAACCTTCCTCTTGTGCCCTGAACTCAATATGCCAGCCTCAAAACCAAAGCTCACATCAGAAAATTCATTACAAACCATGATAAATAAGAAAAAAGGGAAAAAAGCCAAAACAATGCAAGAATCCATAATGATATAGGGCTTGATTTAGTCGCTAGGAAACCGGCTGTTCCCGGATTCATCCACCCCTCCAGCTGACTGCCTGTGGAATTCTGACTGAATTATCCTGAAAATCACAGTGAAACTCAGTTTGGAGGCAATTAATATCTGTCACCTCAGCCAAAGTGTTCCATTTTATTTTCATAAACACAAAAACTCACCTTGGTCATGTTACCTGTAGATTTCTAAGCTTCAAATGCCTATTTGTTGTGCTTTTTATTTCATAATGGCTATTCTGTACAAACTCTTCTTTGCATTGCATCAGAATACAAAATTTGGGAAGGAAGAAGGCAAAGCCAACTCAGACCCTGAAAACATTTGGGAAATTGCCACACAAGAAACCACAAATCGGCTGAGGCACTCAAAACAAGGACAGCAAGCCAGAAGTGGAGCAAGCCAACAGCTGTGCCCTGATTGAAAAAGAACCATCCTCTTGCGCCCTGAACTCCATATTGCAGCCTCAAAACCAAAGCTCACATCAGAAAATTCATTACAAACCATGATAAATAAAAAAATGAGAAAAAAGCCAAAGAAATGCAAGAATCCATAATGATATTGGGTTTGATTTAGTTGCAAGGAAACCGGCTGTTCCCAGATTCCTCCACCACTAAAGCTGACTGCCTGTGGAATTCTGACTGAATTAACCTGACAATCGCAGTGAAACTCAAGAAACCAAATTTCAGCTGAGGCACCCAAAACAAAGACAATAGCCAGAATTGGAGCAAGCCAACAGCTGTGCCCTGTTTGAAAAAGACCATTCCACCAGTGCCCTGAACTCTATATTACAGCCTCAAAACCAAAGCTCACATCAGAAAATTCATTACAATCCATGATAAATAAGGGAAATGTGAAAAAGCCAAAGAAATGCAAGAGTCCTTTGTGATATTTGGCTGGATTTAGACACAAAGAAACTGGCTGTTTCCAGATTCATCCCCCCCCTTCCACAGACTGACTTTGGAATTCTGATTGAATTCACTTCAAAATCGCAATCACACTCATTTTGGAGGGAATTAGAATCTGTCCCCTCAGCAGAAGCGTTCTATGTCATTTTCCAAAACACAGAAACTCATCTTGGTCGCGTTGCCTGTAGATTTCTAATCCTGAAAGGGCAATGCGCTGTGTTTTTTTTTTTTTTTTCTTTCATAATGGCTACTCTCCAAAATCTTGCTTGTATTGCATCAGAATACAAAATTTGGGAAGGAAGAAGGCAACACCAACTCAGACCCCGAAAACATTTAGGAAATTGCCACACAAGAAACCACAAATCAGCTGAGGCACCCAAAACAATGACAGCAAGCCAGAATTGGAGCAAGCCAACAGCTGTGCCCTGATTGAAAAAGAACCTTCCTCTTGTGCCCTGAACTCAATATGCCAGCCTCAAAACCAAAGCTCACATCAGAAAATTCATTACAAACCATGATAAATAAGGGAAATGTGAAAAAGCCAAAGAAATGCAAGAGTCCTTTGTGATATTTGGCAGGATTTAGACACAAGGAAACTGGCTGTTTCCAGATTCATCCCCCCATTCCACAGACTGACTTTGGAATTCTGATTGAATTCACCTCAAAATCGCACTCACACTCAATATGGAGGGAATTAGAATCTGTCACCACAGCAGAAGCGTTCCATGTCGTTTTTGAAAACACAGAAAATAATCTTGGTTGTGTTGCCTATATATTTCTAATTGTGAAAGGGCAATTTTCTGTGTTTTATTTTCTTTCATAATGGCTACTCTGTCCAAATTCTTGCTTGTATTCCATCAGAATACAAAATTTGGGAATAATAAGGCAAAACCGACTAGACCCAGAAAACATTTTGGAAATTGCTGCTCAAGAAACCAAAAGTCAGCTGAAGCACCCAAAACAATGACAGCAAACCAGAAATGGAGCACGCCAACAGCTGTGCCCTGATTGAAAAAGAACCTTCCTCTTGTGCCCTGAACTCAATATGCCAGCCTCAAAACCAAAGCTCACATCAGAAAATTCATTACAAACCATGATAAATAAGAAAAAAGAGAAAAAAGCCAAAAAAATGCAAGAATCCATAATGATATTGGGCTTGATTTAGTCGCTAGGAAACCAGCTGTTCCCAGATTCATCCACCCCTCCAGCTGACTGCCTGTGGAATTCTGACTGAATTAACCTGAAAATCACAGTGAAACTCAGTTTGGAGGCAATTAATATCTGTCACCTCAGCCAAAGTGTTCCACTGTATTTTCCAAAACACAAAAACTCACCTTGGTCATGTTACCTATAGATTTATAAGCCTCAAATGACTATTTGCTCTGTTTTTTATTTCATAATGGCTACTCTGTCCAAACTCTTGTTTGCATTGCATCAGAATACAAAATTGGGAAGGAAGAAGGCAAAACCAACTCAGACCCTGAAAACATTTAGGAAATTGCCACACAAGAAACCACAAATCGGCTGAGGCACCCAAAACAATAACAGCAAGCAAGAATTGGAGCAAGCCAACAGCTGTGCCCTGATTGAAAAAGAACCTTCCTCTTGTGCCCTGAACTCCATATTGCAGCCTCAAAACCAAAGCTCACATCAGAAATTCATTACAAACCATGATAAAGAAGAAAAAAGAGAAAAATGCCAAAGATTTGCAAGAATCCATAATGATATTGGGCTTGATTTAGTTGCAAGGAAACTGGCTGTTCCCAGATTCATCCACCCCTCCAGCTGACTGCCTGTGGAATTCTGACTGAATTAACCTGACAATCGCAGTGAAACTCAAGAAACCAAATTTCAGCTGAGGCACCCAAAACAATGACAGCAAGCCAGAATTGGAGCAAGCCAACAGCTGTGCCCTGTTTGAAAAAGACCATTCCTCCAGTGCCCTGAACTGCTTATTGCAGCCACAAAACCAAACCTAACATCATAAAATTCATTACAAACCATGATAAATAAGGGAAATGTGAAAAATCCAAAGAAATGCAAGAGTCCTTTTTGATATTTGGCTGGATTTAGACACAAGGAAACTGGCTGTTACCATATTCATCCCCCCCTTCCACAGACTGACTTTGGAATTCTGTTTGAATTCACTTCAAAATCGCACTCACACTCAATTTGGAGGGAATTAGAATCTGTCCCCTCAGCAGAAGCTTTCCATGCCATTTTCCAAAACACAGAAACTCATCTTGGTCATGTTGCCTATAGATTTCTATTCCTGAATGGGCAAATTGCTGTGTTTTTTTTTTTTCTTTCATAATGGCTACTCTGTCCAAAATCTTGCTTGTATTGCATCAGAATACAAAATTTGCGAATAACAAGGCAAAACCGACTCAGACCCAGTAAACATTTAGGAAATTGCCACTCAAGAAACCAAAAGTCAGCTGAGGCACCCAAAACAATGACAAAAGCCAGAATTGGAGCAAGCCAACAGCTGTGCCATGTTTCAAAAAGACCATTCCTCCGGTGCCCTGAACTCTATATTGCAGCCTCAAAACCAAAGCTCACATCAGAAAATTCATTACAAACCATGAAAAAAAGAAAAAAGAGAAAAAAGTCAAAGAAATTCAAGAGTCCTTTGTGATATTTGGCTGGATTTAGACACACGGAAACCAGCTGTTTCCAGATTCATCCACCCCTCCTAGCTGACTGGCTGTGGAATTCTGATTGAATTCACCTGAAAATCGCACTCACTCTCGATTTGGAGGAAATTAATATCTGCCCTCAGTGGAAGGGTTCTATGTCATTTTCCAAAACCCAAAAACTCATCTTGGTCATGTTGCCTATGATTTCTAATCATCAAAACCCAATATGTTCTGTTTTTCAATTTCATAATGGATCCTCGTTCTAAACCCTTGTTTGTATTGCATCAGAATACACAATTTGAAAAGGAAAAAGGCAAAACCAACTCAGACCAACAAAACATTTAGGAAAAAGTCGCTCAAAACGAAAAATTGGCTGAGGCACCCAAAGCAATTACAGAAAGCCAGAATTGGAGAGAGCCAACAGCTGTGCCCTAATTGAAAAAGACCATTCCTCTGGTTCCCTGAACTCCTTAAGCCAGCCTCAAAACCACAACCCACATCAGAAAATTTATTACAAACCACCATAAATAAGAAAATGTGAAAAATGCAAAAAAGAAAAAGAAATGCAAGAGTCCTTTGTGATATGGCGCTTGTTTTAGTACAAGGAAACCAGCTGTTTCCGGATTCATCCACCCCTCCCAGCTGACTGACTGTGGAATTCTGATTGTATTCACCTGAAAAGAGAGAACATTTATAAGTATATTGGGACTGTGGAACCTGTCATTTACCAATCACATGTTAGACTGAATCATAGACCAAATATAGGGAAGAAATCCTATGCATGTAAACCTTGTGAGAATTCATTCAGTATTAAATTCTGCCATACCTTCCATCACAGCACTCATATTGTGGAAAACCCTCATGTGTGTAATGATTGTGTGGAAACCACTCACCAGAAGTCAGATCTCATTAGACATCAGAGAATTCACACAGGGTTGAAATCTTACAAATCTAATGATTTGTAAGTTCTTTGGGAAGTTCTTTGGCCAGAAGAAACACCTCATAAATCATCAGAGAATTCACACAGGTGAGAAACCTTTTGAATGTAATGACTGTGGAAAATCCTTTGGCCAGAAGGCAAACTTCATAAATCATCAGAGAATTCACACAGGTGAGAAACCTTATGAATGCAATGACTATGGAAAATCCTTTGGCCAGAAGGCAAACCTCATAAATCATCAGAGAATTCACAGAGGGGAGAAACCTTATGAATGCAATCATTGTGGAAAAGCCTTTGCTGAGAAATCAAAGCTCACAAAGCATCAGACAATTTGTACTGGGGGAAACCTTATGATTGCAACGACTGTGGAAAAACCTTTGCTGAGAAGTCAAACCTCAGAAAGTATCAGAGCCTTCACACCATGGAGAAAGCTTATAAATGAAATGACTGTGGAAAAGCCTTTGGTTCCATCCTTGCATACCAAGGATAAATCCCACTTGGTCTGGGTGGATGATCTTTCTGATGCATTGTTGGATTCAATTGGCCAGAATTCTGTTGCAGATCTTTGCATGTATGTTCATCAGGGAAATTGTTCTATAATTACTTTCTTTGTTGCACTTTTTTCAAGTTTAGGAATGAAGGTGATGTTGGCTTCATAGAAAGAATTTGGGAGAATCACCTCTCTCTCAATTGTTTTGAATAACTTGAGAAGAATTGCAGTTAGTGCTTTAAATGTCTGTTAGAATTCAGCAGTGAAGCCTTCCAGTTTTGGGGTTTTCTTGGTAGTGAGGGTCTTTATTACTGGTATCATTTCCATCTGGTTATGTGTGTGTTTACATTTTCTATATCTTTGTTGCTCAATTTAGGTAGGTTTTATGGATGGAAGGATGGTGGAAAGCCTCTTTGCTGTACTTCATAACTCATAAGATATCAGAGTATCCACACAGGGAATTTTCTACTTGACCTTTTTGTGCAAGTTATATCTCATGAAATATTAGAGAATTCACCAAGGGGAGAAATTCATGAATATAATACATGTGAATAGCCTTTGTGGTGCAAATCAGACCTCATCAAACATAAAAGAATTCTCATGGGGAGCAATTTTATGAATGTAATGACTCAGAGCCTTTTACCATAATTCAGCCCTCATTGTACATCATCAAATTCATATAGGGAAAAACTCCTTTGAAAGTAAAATTCCTTTAATTAGAAGCCATACCTCATAAGACAACAGGGAATTCACGTGGGAGAGAAACCTTATGGGTGTAATGAGTGTTGGAAAGCTCTGCCCAAATCTCTCCTTATATCAGAATGCACAACATATATATCTAATGAATGAAATAAATGTGAGAAAGTCATTTCACATAGGTAATGCCTCATAATCCATCATGGAATTTGAAGAAGGGAGAGACCTTAACAATATAATGAATGTGGAAGAGCTTTTCTCCAAAATTCATGTAAGTATTGTGACAAAACCTTTTGCTGGAAATCACATCCTATCCAACAGAGACTCATGTAAAGGAGAAAGCTTATAAATATTATTGGAGTCAGAAGTCAATGGTACATCAGAGAATTGACACAGGTGGTTTCTTAGGCGTATACTGATTGTGCAAAAACATTTTCTTTATTTCAGGCTTGTATAGATACAGAATTCACAAAAGGTGATAGTCTTTGCATGCTGTAAATACAATAAAACCTTTAGCCAGAAATTAGACATCAACAGACTTCAGAGAATTCATAAGGAACAAAAGTCTATGCAATGAATTTGGAAAATGTATTTCTGCTATAAATCAGTCTTTAATTCCCATGAATAGACTCACAAATGAGAAAACATGCATGCATAGAAAAGTTTTGTACCATAAATTATCTCTAGATGGTAAACTAATAACTCACACAAAAGAAAAATCATGAGTGTAATGGAATTGGGAAACCCTTTGCTATAAGGCAGATTTCCAGAAAGCTTAGCAAGATTACAGAAAAGTCTCTGAAAATGTAACATGTCTGAAAGATTTGTTTGCATCACAAACTGGAGGATAGCTCAAGTGCATGTGTTTTTGTGCCTGGCATCCAAATTGATATCTCTTTTTCTTTGATGAATCCCTTGTTTATTTATATAGCAGATTTAGAGACAAAGGATTCCTGTCCATTGATTTACTACTATATGCCCACAATTGCCATGGTAAGGTCTATGGCAAAAACTGAGTGCTGGGGGCTGTGAATCTGATTCATCACTGATAACATTGAAGACATTGGTTCCTGGTTCTTATGCTGCTATGCATGGAAATGTTTCTCTAATTTCATTTTCAAATAGTTCATTGTTAATATAAAGAAATGCTTCTAATTTTTAAAATTTCATTGAAATAATTTGTGATTAATGTGTCCTAGTCATGCATTATTACAGGGTGTAGTGCAATATTTGCACACATTTATGCAGTAAAAAGTGATCAAGCTAAGCAACTACAGCTTTATTAAGTTTTTAAAGAGTTATTTATTTGAAAGACAGAGTTACAGAGAGAAGTAGCAGCAGAGAGAGAGAGAGGTCTTCCTCTGCAGGTTCACTCCCCAGATGGCCACAATGGCCGGAGCTCTGCCAATCTGATTCCAGGAACCAGGAGCTTCTTCCAGATCTCCCACTTGGGTGCAGGGACCCAAGGACTTGGGCCATCTTCTACTGCTTTCCCAGGCCATAGCAGAGAGTTGGATCAGAAGAGGAGCAGCCAGGACTAGAACTGGTACCCACATGGGATGCTGGTGCTTCAGGCCAGGGTGTTAGCCCACTGTGCCACAATGCTGGCCCCCAAGCAACTACAGTTTCTAATTCTTCTCCATGATTTGAGACTACCAGCTCCTCTCCTTCAGTTCTTTACACAGAACCTAATATGGTTGAATGTAGTCATCTCATTATATTATGGAACACCAGAAGTTCTTTCTGCCTCTTTGATTTTTGATACCTATTATCCAATCCCCCTCTATCCCTAGCTGCTTCCCTTCTCAGCCTCTAGTAATCACAGTTCTGTGTTCAGATCCATTATTTTCTTTCACTTCCACATGTGACAAGGACCAGGTGACATTTGTGTTCCTGCTTCTGGCTTATTTCAATTAATTTAATAATATTTTGTTCTTTTTTTGAATCTAAAAGAGGTTGCCCTTTCCATTGTTTTTCACTGATGGACAGCTAGATTGGTTTCAAATCCTGACTGCAGTGAACTGTGTTATAGTGGCTGTGTTATGGGAAAATTGCTGTATCTTTGATATGCTCTCCTCCTTTCCTTCTAATAAAATTTCCTTATTCTATATAGCCAAGAGCAAGATAACTCTCACATGGTAGGTCAATTTTTATCTTAGTTTAATTTTTGTTATTTATTTGAAAGAGTTACAATAGAGGTAGAGACACAGAGAGGTCCTCCATTAGCTGGTTCACTCTACAGATGACTACAAAGGCCAGAGTTATGCCATTCTGAAACCTGGAGACAGGAGCTTCCTCTGGGTCTCCCACATGGGTGCATGGGCCCAAGGACTTGGGCCATCTTCTACTGCTATCCCAGGAGATAGCAGAGAGCTGTATTGGAAGAAGAGCAGCTGGAACTAGAACTGGCACCCAAATGGGATGCTGGCCCTTCAGGCCAGGGCTTTAACTCACTGTACAACAGCGCCGGCCCCAATTTTTATCCTTTTTAAGGAATGTCCATACTGTTCTGCATAACATCTGTACTAACTTGTGTTTTCACCCACCATATATGATGGTTTTCTTTTCCCATGTGCTCTCTAGCATTTGTTATTTTTTATCAGTTTGGCATAAAAATGATATAGTATTGTTCATGTTTTTGTGTATTTTGAAATCAGTTAATTGGTTTATTAAATCTTTATTATTTGAAAGGTGGATTTAGAGAGAGAGGGAAAGACATAGATAGCTTTCATCTGCTGGCTCACACCCCAGAGAGTTTCAACAGTTGAGCCTGGGGCATGCTGGAGTCAGGAGCTTCATCCAAGTCTCCCACATGAGTGGCAAGGACCTGAGTCCTTCGTCCATCTTCTGCTGGTTTCCCAGGTGTTTAGCAGTGAGCTAAATTGTAAGTGGAGATTCCTAAACTCAAAGTGGAACTCAGATGTTATGCTGGCCTCACAGATTGCAGCTTTCCCCACTTGGCCACAATGCCAGCCCCTCTATCAATTTAATTCCTCAAAAATAGCTCAGTAATGTTGGCATCTATCTCATTTTGTTTTTTCTCTGTTATTATTCAACTTATTGATGTCTTATTTTTGTTCACATTATTCCTCTCAATTGCTCTACCTGAGGTGAGTAGGGCTGCTGTGTTGCTTAAATGAAGTGTATGCTTTAGATTACTCATTTAATGAGTGCATGTCATTCACATAGCACTTCACTGAGGTTCTACTATGTCCCAAATCCTCTTCTAGGCACAGAATTTAGACCACTTTTCTCTTAGGCCCAGATCTGGCCTTTAACATACTACTTGGAATTTAGTAGCTCATGAAATCTGCAGACTGCATAAATGAATGAATATTTTGAGGGCTGTGCTTTTGTGGAGGAACTTCATAGGAGACCGAAGGAATAAAATAAATCAAAAGTATCCACAGTATATAGAATGTATACTATTTTACAAGTCACAGAGAAGAGGAAGAAGAAGGAAAGTAGTAAGACTAGAAAGTTTGCGGCAAGACTAACAGGCGCTGGTCAAGAACTTAATAAGCACATTAGGAAAGCAGTAAGGTTTCTTTTTTTTTTTTGAGGAAAAGTTTTTATTTCTAGTGATGAAATTGGCTACAGAACATTATGAAAGTTTAAAAATACAAAGAGAAATTGTCTATAATTAATAGATTCAAAATTTGACAATCAGTGAATATCATTATTAGTCATTACCAACAACAGTTATTGATTTGAAAGGCAGAGTGACAGGAAGAGGGAACCACTGTTTCACTTCCCAGACACTTGCACTAGCCAAAGCTTGACCAAGCCAAAACCAGGAACTGGGAATTCATTCTGGATGTCCCATTTGGGTGCAGGGACCCAAGCACTTCTGCCATCCTCCGTCTCCTCCCAGGGTGCACACTAGCAGAAACTTGCCTCAAAGCAGAGAAGCTACCACTCAAGCCAGGCATTTGTATATGGGATGTGGGTGTGTGGTGGTGATAGCAAGCCCTCATAGATAAAAAAAAAAAGATGAAGTTATTTCTATGCCAAGGAAATTACTCTGTAGTCTTTCTCTTATAAACTACGTATTGCTGAACCTAGATAATTTTTCCTTTATTTAACAATGACATGAAAATGTCAGTTGAGTTGGCTTTCCTGAAGACCTTGTTTCTTGAATATTAGTGGCTAGCTGAGATAAATTCTTTTCATCTCTTTCTCGCTTCGGCAGCACATGTGCTCGCTTCGGCAGCACATATACTAAAATTGGAACGATACAGAGAAGATTAGCATGCCCCTGCACAGTAAGGTTTCTTTATCTCCCTGTAGACTCTGCTCTCCAGAGGTGAACAGGGTCCTCTAAACCCACTTGCTGCACACACAAACACCTGAGTGTTGTATTCTCCCACAGGTGTTGGAGACTGATATGGTGTTCTGATTTATATTTACATAATGGCTAGTGACATCAGGCATATTCACATGTTTTGACCATTTACATATCTTCTGAGAAATGTCTATTCAGATCCTTGCCTGTTTCTTCACTGTATTTTTTGGAGTTTTTCCAATTCATGTAAATGTTCTGGAAATCTGTAAACATTCAGAGTTTTAATTTTTCCTGCCATCTGTTCATTGTATCTACACTCTGATGTTTACTTTGTTGTGAAGAAGTATCTTAGTTGGATATACTCAAATGTCTCTGTTTTTATTTTTGTGACTATTGCTATTGGAATCTTACCCAAAAGCTATTGTGTGTTGACAATATTTAGAGTTTCCCTATGTTTACTTGGGTTTGGGTCTTATGATTACATTTTAATTCACTGTGAGTTCACTTTCACATAGTGTAAGAGATGTTGGAGTCTCTTTTCAGGCTTCTACATATGGCTAATCAAGTTCCTCTGCACCACTTGTGAAAGAGATTCTTCTTTCTCCAGTTCATTTTAGTTCCTTTGGTAAATATGAGTTGCTGGTAGAAATTTGGGTTTATTTCTATGCTACCAAGTCTTTTCCATTGAACTATGTGTCTGTTATTATATCAGTGCTAACACTTCTTCTTTTTTTTTTGCAGTATATTTATTTGAAAGGCAGAGTTACAGAGAGGTAGAGGCAGAGAGAGAGAGAGGTCTTCCATCCACTGGTTTACTCCCCAAATGGCCACAATGGCCGGAGCTCTGTTGATCTGAATCCAAGTGTCAGGAGCTTCTTCCAGGTCTCTATGCAGGTGCAGGGGCCCAAACACTTTGGCCATTTTCTACTTTTTTCTCAGGCTATACCAGAGAGGGGTATAAGAAGTGGAGCAGCTGGGAAACATACTGGCACCCATATGAGATGCCAGCACTGCAGACGGTGACTTTACCTGCTTTGTCATAGTGCTGACCCCTGTAATATGTCTTAAAATATGGTGTGATGTCTCCAGCTTTTTTTTGCTTTATAATATTGCTTTAGATGTTAAGCATCTCTCATGTTTCTATGTGAATTTTAGCATCATTTTTTTCTAGCTCTGAGAAGAACATCGTTGGTATGTTGATTGGAATTGCATTGAATTTGCAAATTGCTTTTGGTAGTATGGATATTTTGGTATTATTCTTCCCATTCACAAACATAAGTTTTCTGTGAGACTGTCAAAAAGCCTTGACAAAAATTGGACTTTATTACACAAAAATTCATCACTTTTTGGGATCATTTAAATCCATAATTTTGCACTAATATTTGATAAATAATTAAAGACTTTGAGCATTTTAGTAGGAGAAATTAAAATATTTATCAATTTATTCAAATATTGTTTAGATGTGATATTCAAATATTGTTTAGAGCCATTGTCTGTATTCCCTCTAAATTAGGATCTTTTTGCTTTTTGCCTGTTAAACTTGTCCCTTGATTCAACAACCCTTTTTAATGTAATGTAAACTGAAAATGTCATTTCATAAGCTAAAAAAAAATGACAAAGAAGGAAAAAGAAGGGAGGGAGGTTGAGTATATAATTATGTTCTCCGAATTTTTTCTATAAAACATATTGAATCATTTAAAAGCTAATTAAAATTAAACTCAAAATTGGACCATTATGACCAATATTTAAAACAAGTGATTAAAAACTGTAGATGTCTTCAATTTTGATTATCATTCTTCTTTAGAATATCTGAAAGAAATCCGGTTTCTCACTTTAAAATATACCAGTGTGTTAGAATTCAGTATTAAATGACTTTGTTTAAAAGTGTTATTTAATCTATTGCTTTAAGTAGTAATACTATGGCCATTGTAAAACAAAATCCTTATCATTTTTCATAAAGCAGAAAGGGCCTTTAAAACATCATCACTAAAAATATTAAGAGACCTAAAATATAACATTCTTAAAACCCAAGTGATACCATTCAAAATTTTCAAATATGCAGGGATAGTTCGTGTCAAGTAACTAAATAATTGTTAAGTGTATATATGGAATAGCTTCTATAAATTCTTTTGGCAAGGGCTGGCACTGTGGCATAGTGGGTGAGGCTGCCACCTGCAGTGCTGGTATTCCATAGGGGCATCAGTTCAAGACCTGGCTGCTCCACTTCCTATCCAGCTCTCTGCTAGGGCCTGGGAAAGCATTATAAAATGGTGCAAGTCCTTGGGCCCCTGCACCTGCATAGGAGACCAGGAAGAGGCTCCTGGCTCCTGCCTTCCAGTCAGCACAGCTCCAGCCATGGAGGCCAACTGTGGAGTGAACCAGTGAATGGAAGACCACTCTCTCTGCCTGTCCTTCTCTCTCTGTGTAATTCTGACTTTCAAATAATATAAATAAATCTTTAAAAAATTCTTTTGGCAAATAGATGAAGCTACTTGTTATACATTTCAAATAAATAGCAAACATACTAGAAAAATATATTGAATAAAATTTAAGCAACTCATAGCTATACACAGAAATTTCTCACCATAACAACATAGCAACCACTAAATTTCCAAATTCAATTTTCCACAACTTAGAATCTTTAACTCCAGAAGGAGTATGAAATTGACAGAACAGTGGCCTATGTATCAGGATACCTAATGCTAATATAGAATTATCCCTGCTACAACTTACCCATGTGGCCTTGAAGAATTCACTTTACTTCTCTGGGCTTGGCATTTAGCATCCTCATGTGATAAAGGAGGCTTGGATAAGATCAGTTGTACTCTATCTTGAGACTTCAATGATCTCTCAGTTTCCAAACAGGCACCTTAAGGGAAAGTAAACCTTTAGATCAAAGCTTACATTTTTAAATATAAATATATTTTAAACTGTTTCTACAACTAGTACAAAACAACACATTCAAATGTGTACCCTGCCACTTTTCAATATTTGGGAATAATTAATGCATCATTTTAGAGCATTGTCTTGAGGCCAGTGCTGTGGTGTAGCTAGTAAAGCCACTGCATGCAGTGGGGGCATCCCATATGGAGGCCGGTTCAAGTCCAGGCTGCTCCACTTTCCATTCAGCTGTCTGCTATAGCCTGGGAGAGCAGTAGGAAGTTGGCCCAAGTCCTTGGGCCCCTGAATCTGCATGGGAGACCCTGAAGAGGTCCTGGCTCCTGGTTTCAGATTGGCATATCTCTGACCTTTTAGGCCATCTGGGGAGTGAACCAGCAGATGGAGGACCTCTCTCTCTCTCTCTCTTCCTCTTGTTCAATATCTGTGTAACTCTGACTTCCAAATAAATAAATAAATAAATCTTTTAAAAAATCAAAAGAATATTGTCTGGCACACAGTGAACCACTAAGTACAAGATATTATTAGTAATATTAGATTGAAATATTGAAATAAACTAGGCAATAAGCCTTAAGATGCAAATTAATACCAAGAAATATAATCTCAAATTTCTGTGTTCAACAAGGTAGTCTCTTTTCACTACTAACTTTATACTGAATAAGATATTTTGATATTTTGTTAAGTGTAAATTTATCGGGGGCCAGCGCCGTGGCTCACTTGGTTAATTCTCCACCTGTGGTGCTGGTATCCTTTATGGGCAAAGTGTTCTAGTCCTGGTTGCTCCTCTTTCAGTCCAGCTTTCTGCTATGGCCTGGGAAGGCAGTGGAGGATGGCCCAAGTGCTTGGGCCCTGCACCCGGATGGGAGACCAGGAGAAAGCACCTGACTCCTGGCTTTGGATGGGCACAGCTCCAACTGTGGCAGCCATTTGGGGACTGAACCAATGGAAGGAAGACCTTTCTGATTTCTCACTGTATATAACTCTACCTGTCAAATAAAAAAAAATATTAGTTTTTCATAAAAACTGCAGTATTGAAAAAGTTCTAAAATCCCTCTAATTCTAAATCTCTGTGACTGCTAACTCATTAGCACATATTGCATTCCTTACATCTGGGTAATCATGACAATTCACTTTTAAATGATTAACAGATCTGCTGTTATATATAAATACATGCTTTTCCGAAAATCATACAATAAGCAGGCTACATACTTTACTTCAAGTAGAACTGCCATATCCAGTCCTACAATTGTAAATAAGACAGTTTCAATTGTTCAGCATTATCAATTATAAATTCCAATCGTGTAGCAATACTCATAAGAATTTAGGGGGCCGATGATGTGGAGTAGCAAGTAGAGCTGTGGCTTGCAGTGCTGACATTCCAATTGGGTGCCAGTTCAAGTCCTGGCTACTCAAATTACTATCCATCTTTTTAGGCAAGTTAGACTTACTATCCAGCAGTAGAGGATGGCCCAGGCCCTTGGGCTCCTGCACCTGCATAGGAGACCCAAAAGAAGCTGCTGGCTCCTGGCTTTGGATTGGCAGAGCTCCAGCCATTGTGGCCAAATGGGGAGTGAACCAGCGGTTGGAAGACTGCTCTCTCTCTCTCTCTCTCCTTCTCTGTGTAACTCTGATTTTCAAGTAAAATAAATGAATCTTTTTTTAAAAAGGATGAAATAAAAAGGAAGATGAAGATTACAAAATTGTTTAATTTTTTTAATAAATATAAATTTCCAAAGTACAGCTTTTGGATTACAGTGGCTTCCCCTCCCCCAAAACATCCCTCCCACCCATAATCCTCCTATTTCCTGCTTCCTCTCCCATCCCAGAAGATTACAAAATTGTATGAAGGACATTTGTACAGTAAACAAATATACTGATTTCCAATGCAATATTTGAATACTTGAAGCAGGAAGGCTAAGTACTTCTTTGCCAAAATAACATGTTTTCTCCAGTGTAAAACCCATTTGCCATCCCAATACACAAAGGGATTTGGGGCAAGAAGGAAAAAAGAAGTCCACACATGCAGAAATTTTAAGCAAAACGAAATAGAGAATGTATTTAGTTTCATGTAAATCACATGAGAATTAATAGTATTCTACCAATTTGCAACAAATATTTTTAACTTTAATGAATGAATGAATTTTCAGTTACATAGCAGAAAGCTTCTACCCTCTCCCATAAAACTGAAAGAGAAATTTTTTAAAAGTAAAAACTGATGAAAGAATTCTGCAATACATGTTAATGTTAAGTAGCCCAGCAGAGTTTATTTAGAAATACAAACACACACACAGAAAATAAATACATTAAAATCTTACTGAATAGTCCAGTAATAGTTCAGGATCCAATATGTGTGCAAAAGATTCTGGATTTCCCAGTCACTTTGTATAGGAAATGATGTGCTTTGCTATGTAGCATGTACCTTTAGATTCCTGAACACCTCCACTTTGCTTCTTACCCTGAGTTCCAGCAAATACAGGAACACAGCTGTTGAGTCATTCATTTTCTGGATTTGGGAATATCAAAGAATTAATGAGTATAGAAAGTTGTACAGCAAAGACCAAGAATATCCAAGGGAGGTCAGGAAAATCAATTGAACAAGTCAAAATACTATGAATGTATACTGAATGCTCTGTTTTTCATATGTCTTACTTACCTAAAAAGACATGAGGGCTATTGCTCTCTCTCTTAATACAACTAAGGAGAAGATATCACCAATGCTCAAGAAAAATGAATACACAGCAGAGCTAATACAAAATCCCAAAATTCCAAAATAGAAAAACTGGATATGCACTCCTTACACACACCCTGAAGTGGCAATGAAGTAGAACAAATCTAAAATTAGAAAAAATTCTTTTTTTAAAAGATTTATTTATTTATTTTAAAGTCAGAATTACACAGAGAGAGGCAGAGAAGAGAGAGGGGTCTTCCATCCACTGGTTCACTCCCCAGTTGGCTGCAATGGCCAGAGTTGTGCCAATCCAAAGCCAGGAGCAAGGAGCTTCTTCCAGGTCTCCCACATGGGTGCAGGGGCCCAGGACTTGGGCCATCTTCTACTGCTTTCCCAGGCTATAGCAGAGATCTGGATCCATATGAGCTGCCAGCACTGCAAGTGGTGGCTCTACCCACTATGCCACACCACTGGCCCCGAAAATTCTTGTCAAATTAAGAACATTTAACCTTTGTTTTAGAGTGCATTATTAAAATATCTAAACTGGGGGAATACATAATTTCTTTCTTTAGAAATCAGAAGGGAAAAAGAACACTTCAAGCCTACTGTGACACCACACAGAAGGAATGGAGAATCATGATCTCAATTAGCCTAGGGACAGAATAAAAGGGAGGGAAATAGGAACAACAGAATTAAGATGAATAAGCTTTGACAGCTGAGGGAATCTGAATGTAAAGAAAAGGCATGCAGTTAACTGAAACAATAGAGATAAGTCTGAGAGGAAAAAACATTGTTAAGTCATATTAATGGGGCCAGAGCTGTGACTTAGTAAAGTAAAAAAAAAATCTAAAATTTGTTTTTAAATTATATAATTAAAAAAGATTAAAAAAAGATGTTCAATCTTAAGTCTCTACAGCATAAGATATACATCAATTTTCCCAGGTTCTATTTGCATTTATTAACAAAGTTTCATGGGTATAATCACTAAAGTGGCTCCAATAAGTCTTTTTATAAAAATTATTTTTTATTTTGACAGGCAGAGTGGACAGTGAGAGAGACAGAGAGAAAGGTCTTCCTTTTTCTGTTGGTTTACCCCCTAGTGACCGCTGCCACCAGTGTGCTGCGGCTGGCACATGGTGCTGATCCAAAGCCAGGAGCCAAGTGCTTCCTCCTGGTCTCCCATGCAGGTACGGGGCCCAAGCACTTTGGCCATCCTCCATTGCACACCTGGGCCATAGCAGAGAGCTGGACTGGAAGAGGAGCAACTGGGACAGAATCTGGCTCTCCCAGCAGGACTAGAACTCGGTGTGCCTGCACCGCTGGTGGAGGATTAGCCTATTGAGCCATGGCACCTGTCTCCAATAAGTCTTAACCTGGGATGCAACTAAATTTAACAAGGATACTCAATAGGAATTTTAGAAGAATTCCAAAATATGTATCAGAATAAAAATAAATACTTTACTTGGTACATCTCATTTTAACTATACTATTGTCTAAATTTCCAAATGTCAGATGTACTAAAAAAATCCCCAAAGCAGCAGAGTTGGTCCGACATGATGAGGAATAAAATAAAGAAAATGAGAATTCGCAGATCCCAGATTAAAATAACCAAGAAGGCCCAATAAAAGAAAACTCAATGTCTTCATACACTAACATTTATTACCTCAGATTTATTTAACAAAAAGGTGATTATTCCAGCTACATCCCATTAGGTAGCCCAATTTTACCTGCTAAATCCATTTAAAAAAAGCATCTCATGATATATTACTAAAATCATATTGCTATATGCCATCCACCATGTCCCCTGTACCTTATACCTAATGTTAACAGATCTGATGAAAATCAGTAGATAAATGATGTGTCTTAACCAAGTGTGGGAAATGTCTTTTGTTCAACGTTTTTCCAAAAACCCCTCAGTCTCAGTTTGCCTTCACATTGAAAAGACACTTCTGAGGTTTACTAATCAGTCCAGCTTCTTTGGGCCTCCCTCCAATGAAAGGGGCTAAAATCCATCAAAATAAACTCTAGGCACTGTCCTTGTGATCCCAGTGACTTTTTCACTCTAGGGGCTCACAAACCTTCTAAATTCTTTAGATCACCTGTGATGTCCATTAGTTCTCAAAGACTATGATGCAAGTAATTTCCCCTCTTGGAACCTTGTTATTAACTGTGCTGTATGAGAAATGAAGTCTCCTACACACCTTGTGCTTACGATTCTCCAAACCATGTTGCCTGCTAGGACTTTGGCCATGAATATAGGATAGCAATACCTGAACATGATTACTGAGATCTCCTTAATAAAGGATAGACTGGGGCCAGCACTGTGGTGCAGTGGTGTAATCCTTTACCTGCAGTGCTGGCACCCCATATGAGCACCAGTTCTAGTCCCCATTTCTCCTTTTCCCATCCAGCTCTCTGCAATAGCCTGGGAAAGCAGTAGAAGCTGTTCCAAGTGCTTTGGTCCCTGCCAAAATGTGGGAGACCTGGAAGCTCCTAGCTCAGATTGGCCCAGCTGCAGACATTGCAGTCATTAGGGGAGTAAATGAGCATATGGAAGACCTTTCTCTCTGTCTCTTCCTCTCACTGTCTGTAAGTACACCTGTCAAATATGTAAATAAATTCTATATATATATATTTACATTTATTTATATATATTTATGTATATAAATATATTCATATATAAAATATATTATGCTTTATCATATAATATATTATATAATAATTATAAACAGATAATATTATATAATTTATTATAACTATTATATATATTATACATATATATATATATTATTGAGATGACTTCAATAGCCAGAGTGTGGCCAGGTTGAAGCCAGGAGCTCCTCCTCCAATGTGTGTGGCAGCAACCCAGGCACTTGGACCATCTTTCACTGCTTTTTCAATCCATTGGTATGGAGCTGGATCAGAAATAATTATATATTTATATATAAATAAATTCATATATAATATGTATATATAATTATATATTATATATTTATGATAATTATATGTAATTCTATATTATGTATAGAAATATATAATATATATTATAATATATAAATATATATATGATGGATCAAAATGCGGCATTCTCCATTTGGCAGAAGAGACAGGCTCCAATATCTACTGTCTATGTCAGTATGTCAGTATAATGCAGGAGGTAACCCCTCTACCAAATAAGAAAAGCTATTTCAGTTCAGCTGGACATCATTCTGCTGACTGTTGACCTTATTACTGTTAGTTTGGATGCTTTCATTGGTTGCAATCCAGAGACCCAATTTTCCCATAGATATAAACATCAGCAAACATGAAAATTTGGTAAGAAAAGCTTAAGCTCAGAGTTATGATTAATAACTATTTTAACAAAATTTCTCAGAACCCATCTAATCCAAACCTTGGACAATTGGGAGCTGTTGTACTTGGCCCACCCATAATTGAAATGGATTCTAAATCCTTCAACTGCAAGGAGAGTATCATAGACATTAAAGCTCCAAACGGATCCAGTTCCCTGCTAATGTGTCTGGAAAAGCAGCACAGGGTGACTCAAATATTGGGGCTCCTGCACCCATGTGAGAGACCTGGAAGAAGCCCCTGGCTCCTGATATCAGTCTGGCCTAGCCACAGTCACTGCAGCCATTTGAGGAGTGAACAAACCAGGAGGAAGATCCATCTCTCCCACTCTCTCTTTCTAGTGCTGCCTTTCAAATTCATAAATAGACCTTTAAGAAAGTCGATCACTTCAATAAATTTGTCATTGCTCAGTCATGATGACTTTTACTACCTTAAATTCTTTTTCAAAAGATTTATTTATTGGAAAGGCAGAAAGAGGAGCTGGTGGTTGTGGTGCAGTGGACAAATCCGCAATCTGTTACATTGGCATCCTGTATGTGCACCAGTTCAAGTACCAGCTATTCCATTTCTGATCCAGGTCCTTACCAATGGACTGAAAAAGCAGGGAAAGTTGGCCCAAGTGGCTGGGATGCTGCCACGCACATCGGAGGAAAAGCTCCTGGCTTCAACCTGGCCACACTCTGGCTATTAAAGTCATCTCAAAAATGAATTAGGTGGTGGAAGATTTCTGTCTCTCCCTCTCTCTGTAACTCTTTCAAATAAGTAATTAAATATTTTAATATGATAAAAAAGGCAGAGAGACACAGAGACAAAGAGAGAAGGAAAGAGAAGCAGAGAGATATCCCATCTGCTGGTTCACTTTCTATATGGCTACAACTGTGCAAGACCAGGTTTCAAGTCCCCATTGAGGTTACAGTTCTCCAAATTAGATGACAAGAAGGAAAGAATTTGAGCTATTATCCATTTCTTCCCAGGGATATTAACATGAAACTGATTTGGAAGTGGAGTACCCAAAACTCAGATTAGCACTGCAATATATGATGCGGGCATCTGTTGTGATGGTTAACAAATTGGAAAACCTAGAGGAAAAATCAACAGATTCCTGGACATACACAATATACCAAAATTGAGTCATGAAGACACATAGAAAAGCTAAACAAATCAAAAACCAAGACAGAGATTGGATGAGTAATAAAGACCCTCCCAAGAAAGAAAAGTCCAGGATCAGACAGCCTCACTATTGAATTCTACAAGTCTTTTAAAGAACTAATGCTTCTCAAACTATTCAACACAATTGAAAGAGAGACAATCCTCTCAAACTCCTTCTATTAATCTGACAATGACTCATTCTATCATTTATTTATACATAATGTTGAGAAAATCAGAAGTATTTGTTAGGACTTCTGCTAAAATGCACTAGATTTATAATTTTTAAATACATCTTTCCTAGATGTAATGCAGTCCTTTGCTACTTTAGAGTATCAGAAATTTAAAATGTTGGACTGGTGCTGTGGTGGAGCAGGTTAACACCCTGGCCTGAAGCTCCAGCATCCCATATGGGGGCCGGTTCAATACTCAGCTGCTCCACTTCTGATCCTGCTCTCTGCTATGGCCTGGCAAAGTAGTAGAAGATGGCCCAAGTCCTTGGGCCCCTGTACCGATCTGGGAGACCTGGAACTAGCTCCTGGCTCCTGGCTTCGGATCAGCACAGCTCTGACAGTTGCAATCAATTAGGGAGTGAACATCAGATGGAAGACCTCTCTCTTTCTCTCTGGCTCTCCTCTCTGTCTGTAACTCGACTTGTAAATAAATAAATAAATAAATCTTTAAAACAATTAAGAAATTTAAAAAGGGAAAGGTTTTTAAAAAATGTATTTATTTATTGTGAGGCAGAGTGACAGATATAGAGAGGAAGAGAAAGAGAGGTCTGCTATCCACTGGTTCACCCCTAAATGGCCAGAATGGCTGGAGCTGGGCCAATCTGAAGCCAGGTGCCAGAAGCCAGGAGTCAGCAGCTTCCTCCAGGTCTCTCACATGGGTGCAGGGGCCCAAGCACTCAGGGCATATTCAACTGCTTTCCTAGGCCATTAGCAAAGAGCTGGATTGGAAGTGCAGGAGCAGGGACTCAAACTGGTGCCCATGTGGGATGCTGGTGCTGCAGGTGGATGCTTAATCTACTATGCCACAGGGTGGGCCCAGGGAAAGGTTTTAGGAAGACATCTTTCATGTAGACTAGGCTGCAATATTGCAAGGTAAGGTTTAGCTTTTATTTCCACACATCAGTTTTCATCTTTTAGCAACTATAAATACTGAATATCATACATATAGACATAAATATAGGTAACTGCAGATTTTGTTGTCATTCTTTCTAATTCTCTTTTAATGTCTGCTAATAGGCCATCTTATGGATTATTATATTGATGTTACCTGTACACAACCATCAGGCATTTCCACTGTTGAATTTGTTTATGTGTACAGGTAGTTTTGTTTGTGTGTACATGAATGCACATTTGATGGAGATAGCACTGACAGTAATAATGTGAGAAATCCTAATGCTGATTTCAAACTTTCTATCCTCCGCAGAGATGGCTGTCATTGAAGTAGACCACAGGGCCCCTTTGCTGTTGTGGACTGAAATGTGCCTCCCTAAAACTCAAACACTGAAGTGCTAACCACCAACATAACTCTACCTGAAGAAAGTGCTTTTAAGCAGATCAAATGATAGATGTGTCTGTCACATCAGAGAAGGGCTTCTGGAAAAATCGAGCCTATTAGCACCTTGATCTAATATTTTCAAGCTCTACAACTCTGAGAAGTAAAATTCCCTGATTTAAATCATATTCTCTGTGGTATTTTCTTAGCAAATTAATATATCCTCATTTCTGCTAGCATTTTCTGCTGTCATCTAGAAGGTCCTCGTGATTAGCAGAGAAATATAGAAAGTAAAAACTATGATTTTAGATTACCAAGTATCTACTAACATAAAAAAGATATCCCAGAAGCAACCCACTACCATCCTCCAGGACCCAGAAAAAAAAAAAAAAAAAAACAAAAACAGGAATGAGTCAAGTTGTGGGGCAGTAGAAAAGTGAATAATGAAAGATCACAGCAGAAGTAAATAAGGAAGGGTTTGATGCTGTGGTGTAGTAGGTTAATGCCTTGTCCTGCTGTGCATGCATCCCTTATGTTGTTGCTAGAAGACCAGGTTCTCCACTTCCAATCCAGCTCCCTACTAATGCACCTGGGAAATTGGTGGAAGATGGACCATGTTCTTGGGTGCTGGCACCCACATGAGAGACTTGGAAGAAGCATCTGGCCTTTCAAATAAAGAAATCTTAAAAAAAATAGAAGCAGTGTTAGCACTGTTGGAAAAACAGACACATAGTTCAATGGAAAAAATAGGCAGCTGAAATAAACTGACTTTTCTACAGCCAACCCCTATTTAATAAAGGAAAGAAAACAAACAGGAGAAAGAAGAATCCCCTTAGCAAATGGTTTAAAGGAAAGTGATTATCCATATGTAGAAGCCTGAAAAGATACCCCAACACCTCATACACTATGTAAAAGCAACTCAAGGTTAATTAAAAGTCTAAATATAAAACCAAAACCTTGAGAGCTTGTTTTGAGGTTCTAGCAGGGGAGTGCAGCTACTCGTATACCCTTGACCGAAGACCGGTCCTCCTCTAGCGGGGAAGGTCGTCCTCTTCGACCCAGCACGCAGCTTCGGGAGGGATGCACATGGAGTGGTGAGGGAGGAAGGGGACACCCGCCTAGCCAGCCAGATCAGCCGAAGCAACCCTGGCGATCAATGGGGTGACAGATGTCGCAGCCAGATCGCCCTCACATCCTGAGTTCACGCCGGAGCTGAGGAAAGGAAGCAATGCCGTCGGATCTGGCTGCTCTGCGGGAGTCTGAGGAACAACTCACACCAGGTGGCCGCCGTTCTGTCGTCATGGGTAAAGGAGACCCCAACAGGCCGAGGGGCAAAATGTCCTCCTATGCCTTCTTCGTGCAGACGTGCCGGGAAGAGCACAAGAAGAAACACCCTGACTCTTCGGTCAATTTCGCAGAATTCTCTAAGAAATGCTCGGAGAGATGGAAGACCATGTCTGCAAAGGAAAAGTCCAAGTTTGAAGATATGGCAAAAAGTGATAAAGCTCGTTATGACAGGGAGATGAAAAATTACGTTCCTCCCAAGGGTGATAAGAAGGGAAAGAAAAAGGATCCCAATGCTCCTAAAAGACCACCATCTGCCTTCTTTCTCTTTTGCTCTGAACATCGCCCAAAGATCAAAAGTGAACACCCTGGCCTGTCCATTGGGGACACTGCAAAAAAATTGGGTGAGATGTGGTCTGAACACTCAGCCAAAGATAAACAACCATATGAACAGAAAGCAGCTAAGCTAAAGGAGAAATATGAAAAGGATATTGCTGCATACCGTGCCAAGGGCAAAAGTGAAGCGGGAAAGAAGGGCCCTGGTAGGCCCACAGGCTCAAAGAAGAAGAATGAACCTGAAGATGTGGAGGAAGAAGAGGAAGAAGAAGAAGAAGATGATGAGGAAGAGGATGAAGATGAAGAATAAATGGCTATCCTGTAATGATGAGTGTGGAGTGTGCGTGTGTGCTCAGGCAGTTGTTTTGCTAAGAATGTGAATTCAAGTGCAGCTCAATATTAGCTTCAGTATACAAAAACTGTACAGATTTTTGTATAGCTGATAAGATTCTTTGTAGAGAAAATACTTTTTTAAAAAAATGCAGGTTGTAGCTTTTTGAGGGGCTACTACATACAGTTAGATTTTAAAGCTTCTGATGTTGAATGTTCCTAAATATTTAATGGTTTCTTTAATTTCTTGACTTGTGTATGGTAGCACAGCAAAGTTGTAGGAATTAGTATCATTTGTAAATTTGGATTTTTTGTTAGGATGTTGCATTCTGTGTTGTTTTTTTAAAAAAAATTTTGTAATAAAATTATGTATGTTTAAAAAAAAACCAAAACCTAAGTAAACATATGAGAAACTGTAAAACATTAGCAGAGACAACAGTTTGCGTAAGATTCCAAAAGCACAAGTAACAAAAATAAAATATACAAATTTGAGCATATCAAATTAAGATACATCTTCACAACAAAGTAATCAACAGAGTGAAGATACAATGGACGGAATGGCAGGAAACATTGAAAACTCTGACTATGACAAAAGATTGATAGCCAGAACATACATATATAGAACTGGAAAAACTCCAAACAAGAAGCAAAATGTACATGTAAGAAATGGGCAATGATCAGAATAGATGTTTCTCAGAAGAAGAAATCTCAATTGTCAAGACATAGATGAACATGCCCAATATCACTAGCCATTAGGGAAATGTAAATCAAAACCAATAGCAGACTCCATCTGTGGGAGAAGACAATGCTTGGGTTTTCATTTGTGCAACAAGTGGGTTTAGAGGACCCTGTTCACCATTAGAGGGCAGAGTCTACATGGAAGTAAGGAAACCTTAATATTTCCTAATGGGCTTGTTGAATTCTTGACTAGTGCCTATTACCTTTGCCACAACCTTTCCAGTCTCACTACTTTCCTTCTTCTTCCTCTTCTCTATAGCTTGCAAAAACAGTATATCTTCTATATACGGAGGATACTTTTGTTTTGTTTTATTCCTTCTGTCTCATGATGTTCCTCTAAGAAATCACAACCCTCCAAATATTCATTCATTTATGCAGTCTGCAGTTTTCATGGGCTACTACATGGCAAAGTACTAGGTTAAAGGAAAGGTATAGGTCAGGAACTGAGCAAAGTTCACAATTATGTAGTATTATCTGGGGAAATGAACCTGATGGAAGACATCTCTCTCTCTCTCTCTCTCTCTCTCTCTCTCTGTCTCTCCTTCTCTCTCTGTGTAACTCTGATTTTCAAATAAATAAATAAATTTTTAAAAACTAACTAAATAAATATACTAATAACCTGGTGGCAACACCTTTCTATCAGAACATGTGAAGCACTCAAACACAGTTTGTCCCAGAAAGTCAGCCATAGTTTTCAAGGGCACATCTTCTACTCCATTTGTGGACACCTCTGTGTGGAGTAAGGGGCACTTATTTCTTCCCCTCTTCTTTCTTACCACTCTCACAGTTATAACTTCTATTGATGCTTCCACAGAGCAGTCTTTATGAAATTGTAGAACTAATATCCTCCCATTTCAAAAATGTCATGGGTTTAACCACAGAACCCAAAATAAGACAAATAACTGGCCTTCTTAATTACACAGTGTGGAAAGTAAGATTCTCAGTGGATCACTGGGTAACTGTAAAGTACTGGGCAGAGAAAAAGATGTTACTTATCTGTATTTATGATGTTGTAATTCTCCACTTTATGCAAACTCAGATTAAAAGGGCTCCAGTTAGTGGGCAACACTGTTGCATAGTGGGTAAAGCTACTGCCTGCAGTGTCAGCATCCTATATGGGTGCCGGTTGGGATCCTGGCTGCTGCACTTCCCATCCAGCTCTCTGCTGTGGCCTGGGAAAACAGTAGAAGATGGCCCAAATCCCTCATCTCCTGCACCCACCTATGAGACCTGGACAAAGCTCCTGTCTTCTGGTTTTGGATCCAAACAGCTCCAGCCATTGATTTCTGTTTCTACCACTCTGTAACTCTGCCTTTCAAATAAATAAATAATTATTTTAAAAAACAGCTTCATCCCAGAAGAAGCTCCTGGCTTCAGACTGGCACAGCTCCAGCTGTTGCTGCCAATTGGGGAGTGAACCATCGGACAGAAGACGTCTCTCTTTCTTTCTCTCTCTCTCCTCTCTCTGTGTAACTCTTTCAAATGAATAAATAAATCTTTTAAAAAGTAGCTCCAGTTATTGACAACACAGTAGACTTGCATTGATTTTAGTTCCCTTCTTATTTTGCAAAGGGATCAGTGGCAGGTCAAAACAGTTGACAGCCTTGCTAACAGGAGAAGAAATAGCTGAAGACAGAAAATGAAAAGCAGCCAAATAAATCATCAAAGAAAGAGAAGTGGACCACATCCAACACAAACCTTTAAAAGTGGATGCTCACAATTAACGAGTGAAACAGCTGCCCACTGAAATCTTATCTAGGGAGGGAAGATGTCCTAAGTTCTGCTTCTGTAAACTCCAGTCATAAATCTATCCTAATAAATCTGTCCCCGGCATCTCTTTTACAAACATACTGGACCCACTGACCATTGGAAATGTGGACCTAAGTCATGAAGGCTGCCATTTAAACCCACCAATGCTGTAACAGCTAAGAAACTTGAATTTGATGCACAATTCTCAGGAAATCATTCCAGCTGAGCCTAGGGCCATTAATAGAAACTCCTTGGATCCTCCACTGTCTCTGTGCCTGTTTGAAAGAAGGGAGTTTTCCCACCCCAGGTTTCTGGAACAGCTTCAAATTCCACATTGGAAAAATCTGATAATTAATATGAGAGGGATCAATGCACACTTCACACTGCTCCCCACCAGGAAGATGAGGTGCAGGATGAGAGCAGTGGGGCAGATCCTAGTCAGATCCTCCTGCCCACCCCTCTGCTGCCCCAGGCTCCCTGCTGAAGGCCACCCAGCCCCACCCTGCAGGAACCAGCCCAGGAAACATCAAGAGGCCTGGCCAGACTGCATTCTGAGACCACCCACAGTGGGAACCCAGCTTATTTAACTGTGGAGAGCTGGAGTCTTTCTGCCTTCCTTCCCTGCATGTGCATGTTCCCAGAATGCTGCCCCCTCTCTCCTGTAACCACTAAATAAAGCACATTAGGGACAGTTTGGGTGAGGTCCTGCAGGAGAGATTCCAGGCACTGGGAGCCTGGGAAGCAGAGGTGGGAGACAGAACAGCCCGGGTCCCAGTCTTGACCTCGGGGGAAGCTGCCATGATCTATGGCTCCCTGGCACCCACCCTTCTCCCACACGTGTCCCCGCCCCTTCCTGCATGCCAAACCTGCAGCAGAAAGTCCCTGGAGCAGGTACCCTTTCTTCTGGACACACAGGGAGTGATTCGGGGAGTGGCGGGAAGAGACTCCCTGGTAAGTGGGACCCACAGGTGGAGGATGAAGAGGGAAGATGCAGCAGGAGGCAGGCTCGGGGTGAGCACTTGGAAACTCCCTGGGATCGCACTTGCAGAGCAGGAGATGCAGTAAATGACAGAGAAGGAGAAGCACAGCCCCCAGGGCTGACCCTGATCAGGGAATGAACTCCCTCTGTTCAGGCCCCAGGGAATGGCAGCAGCATGCGCATGTGCACAGGCATTCAGAAGGCATAATACATCCCAGCTCCTGGGAACTCTGGGAAATGGAGTACAGGCCACAGCATCCCTAGAGACACCAGCTGACCCTCCCAAAGGCTGTAGTCAGGGGTGGGTGCCCACAACCAGAGGGCCTTTGCTTTTATTCAGTCCCTCCTTCCTTTCCTTCCCCCCACCAAAATCTCAGGGATCAGTTGCTTTCTTCCTTTCCTGAATCAAATCTGAAAGAATGACACTCACTGCTGCTAACTGACCCCAAATCCTGGCTCCCTCATAACCTCTGTCTCTTCCAGAAAAATCTTATTTACTACTTTGGCCCTAGAAATCATAAATGACTATGATAGAATTTAGCTTTTAACAGAGGTGTAGAAGGCATGGTTTAATATCCAGTTTTGAGAATACAATTTTCATTTGTGTTTTATTGATGTTTATAGTTCTTTTAAGATTTATTGATTTATTTGGAAGTCAGAGTTACAGAGAAGGAGAGGCAGAGACAGAGAGAGAGAGAGAGGTTTACCATCTGCTGGTTCACTCCCCAATTGGCAGCAGCAGCACAGCACCGACCCCTTATAGTTCTTTTCAAATCATTTTAAACTGTCTTTTTATTCATCTAGTACAGAGACAGAAGAATGGACACAGAGCTAACATAGCTGTGTATTCAAAGAGACAGGTTAAGGGTTTAAATGCCTTATATCATAGCATTTATACCTTAGATTAATTCTGGGGACAGTATTATCTGGAGTTTACAAAATAGAAACTGAATGGAAAGAGCTTAGAAAAGCATGGTGTTTTTTAATATCATAAAAAAGTCTAAATTAAAGGCCAATCAAGGGGCCAGCACTGTGGCATAGCATGTAAAGCATTGACCTTCCATATGGGTGGAGGTTGAACCCGGCTACTCTTCATTTGATCCAACTCTCTGCTATGGCCAGGGAAAGCGGTGGAAGATGGCCCAAGTCCTTGGGCAGCTGCATCTGTGTGGGAGACCCAGAAGAAGCTCCTGGCTGCTGGCATTGGAGCTGTACAGCTCCAGCCATTGTGACCAATTGGTGAGTGAACCAAAAGATGGAAGATGCTTCTCTCTCTCTCTCTCTCTCTCTCTCTCTCTCTCCCCTTCCTCTCTGTGTAACTGTGACTTTCAAATAAATAAATAACTGTTTTTTAGAATGTCAATCAATATATAATACTAGCTTAAAGATATTTCTTTTGTCTTGTGTCTCAGTTTTTAAAATCTGATTTATCAAATGGAAAAATGTGAGAGATGAAGAGTACCTACAAAAATAATTTACTGTAATTATTTACTGTAATAATTTACTGTAATGATGTACTGTAATTTACTGTAATAATTTACTGTAAACAACCACATAGGATTATAACTTGTCTAGAAAACAAAGGAGATTCAAAGTTGCTATTTTTCATGGTTATTTGTTCTTATTTTTAATATCAAGATAGTATATAAATATTATGCACTCCTAGGTATTTGTGTGTTGTTTGATATGTTTTATTTTTTAATCAGAAATTCAAAGAGATAACTGGGTAACATGGAGTTCTGTGTTTCTGATTACTTCTCTCAATTAGAGATCATGGGATTAGAGTTAGTGCTAGATTAAGAATGCTTCAATCTTTATCCACTGACTTCACACCAGCATTTACTATGTTAAACAATATTCTTTGGGTAGATGGCTCTTTCTTGTCAGACTGTAAACTTCATGGGGTCTAGAAACATATTTGCTTTGACACTAAAACTCAGCATCTTGACAGTCAGTCTTTTAGTTGAATAAATGCATGATATACAAAATAAATATTTCTGCCCCTCAAGAACTGCCTAAGAGAGAAGAAAATAGAAATCAATTTGATGACTCTCAGTATTAGGTGAATATATAATTTGTCATTCTGACATAAGCCTTGTCATAAAAAGGGCATATGAATAACCACACAGAGTTGAAGTGTATGAACACCTAGGGCCAAGTGGATTAAAAGTTCAGCCTAGCTATGTAAGGCATTCCATGTCAACAGGAGAGGAAGGAGGAAGAGGGGAGGGAGTGAAGGTGGGAAGGTGGTTACGGTGGGAAGAATCACCATGCTCATTACTTAGCAGCAAAGAGAGAATCTGTGATCATTTGTTGCTTAAGAAAGGGTGATAGGCATTATTTAATTATAATGCAGGCATCAGTGTTCTTCTGTCTCTGAAATAGGAAGTCTATAACTCAGAATTCCTTGCTGTTTCATCAAAAACAATTCAAAACAAAAACCTAATTAAGCATAAGTGGAAGTTGTGCGTTAGAAGTCTATTCTAATTTCTAGGAGGTTCAGGGGTTGGAAAATTCATCTAAAATCTTGCTGAAAAATGTCCCACACATTTTCCATGAACACTAACCTTAAGCATAAGCTTTTTTTAAAAAAAAAGATTTATTTATTTGAAAGTCAGAATTACAGAGAGAGGAGAGGCAGAGAGAGAGAGAGAGAGAATCGTCCATCTGCTGGTTTACTCCCCAATTGGATGCAATGGCCAGAGCTGAGCTGATCCAAAGCCAGGAGCTAGGAGCTTCTTCCAGGTCTCCCATGTGGGTTCAGGGGTCCAAGGACATGGGCCATTTTCTACTGCTTTCTCAGGCCACAGCACACCTGGATTGGAAGTGGAGCAGGCTGGACTCCAACCGGCGACCATATGGGATGCTGGCACTGCAGGAGGCAGCCTTACCTGCTATACCACAGCACCAGCCCCCATAAGCCCTATCTTCTGCAGAACCAGCACCCCAGACACCAGCCACCACATGGCATCCCATGGCACACTCAACCCTGGCAATGTTCTGCAGCTCTTGCTCCTCTCCACTTTCACTGGAAGAATCTGCAACTCCTTGTTTTCATGCAAGTAATTCTGATTCAGATGATGCCCCTGACACAATTGGCTGGCAAGTGCCATGGCATGTGTCCACGGCCTAGCTAAATGCAAAGCTGGAATATTTCACTGCCATGGTGAGACACGGACTCCATCTAATGAAGTAGGGGATTTTTCAGGGAGTCTAGAGAATCAAATATGACAAAATGACAAATCTTAACCAAAGAGTGCCGTGGTACAGATGAAGAGAACCCAAAATGTATTTTTCTATCTTTTCTTTTCTGAGTTAAGTGCCTAAAAACAAAGCCAATGAGGGTTAAACAGACCCATTCTGAAAATTCCTTAACATCTTCATTTTCATCCAAATTAATATATTACTTGAAGGAAATAAATTTTACATAAATGAAAATGCAGCACCACAGACAATTGTACAGAACATAGCCCTTCAGTTAGCTTCAAACCATCTGGGTCCATTAATGTGTTCTTCCAGAACCCAAGCTGCAGTACAATAGAACCACAGCCTCTGACATTCCTCCTCCACCCTGATGGATCTTGGGTTTTCCTCCCACCTCCCCTCTCCTGTGAATACATCAGTAGCAGGACAAATGGAATCCAAAGATACGATGATGTTATTTAACATGGAATAAACATAGTGTTTTAGTCAGTACAATCCTCAATACTACAATAATAATTCCAAGTTCACTGACTATGAAAGTAAGTATAAGAAATCTGTTCCTAAGTAATCACACCATCGAGAGCTGAATGTAGACTTTCAGAGGGAAAGAAACAGAGAATTGTGTAGACATGTGTATCTCTATAATAGAGATTTACCACTGTACTTTATAGACAGTACACCATGTTTGTATTTTCTTGTTTTTTTTTTTTTCAGTCTGGAATAGTTTATTACATCCAGCTTGTCACTTTGGAAATTTTATAATTAGACACTAATATACAACAAATTTTGAATCCTTACAGACAATATACAGCACCCTAGGCCCTCCCAAGGGCAGAAAACAGACCAAGAGCTCATAGACTAGCTGCAACTGCAAGAAGCAGATGAAGATATCATCAGAAAGATACATATTCCTGCATTGTGGCTGCTGAGCAGTTCTGCCCTTATGGATCTCATCTCTGTTTCAGATCATTAAAGAAAGTTACATGCTTTCTGACATTTCTAAAGATTTCAATAATGAGAATCTAATATATGTTCACTATGCTAAGAGCTTCAGAACAGCCCAAAGATGTGGGCCATTTATTGCTTTCCCAGGCCATAGCAGAGAGCTGGATCAGAAGAGGAGCAGCTGTTACTAGAACCGGAGCCCATATGGGATGCTGGCACTTCAGGCCAGTGCTTTAACCTGCTGTGCCACAGCACTGGCCACAACGTAGTATTTCTAATAGAAGAGATGGTTAAGTCATTAACTCCTCTAAAATACAAGTTAAGTATTAGTTTTGAAACTCTGATTCATTCATGAGAAAAACAAAAGGTTAATTTTCACTCTTTGCTTCTGGGTATGTAAATTTTCTTCTAAGAAATTAATCATGACTTTTACATCTCAGACCCTATTATGAGTAAGTAGAGAATATTGTGGGGTCATACGCTCATTCTATCAAAGGAACATTTCTCCAATTAAAGAAAACATTATGGGCATCCCATATGGGCACTGGTTTGAGTCCTTGCTGCTCCACTTCTGATCTAGCTCCTGGCTATGTCCTGGGAAAGCAGTAGAAAATGTCCCAAGTGCTTGGGCCCATGCACATGCATGGGAGAACTTGAAGCTCTTAGCTCCTGGCTTCAGATCAGCGCAGCTCCAGCCATTGCAACCAGCTAGGGAGTAAACCATCAGATGGAAGACCTCTCTCTCTCTCTCTCTCTCTCTGTGTGTGTGTGTGGGTGTTTGTAACTCTTTCAAATAAATAAACAAATCTTTAAAAAAAAAAGCCAGGGGTCAGGGAAATTTCATCCAGGTCTCTCGCTTGGGTGCAAGACTCAAGGATTTCTACCATATTCTACTGCTTTCCCAGTATGTTTTCAGAGACCTGCATCAGAAGTAGAACATGCAATGGTGCCCATAGAGGATGCTAGTGCTGCAGGTGTTGCTATAACCCATTTTGCCACAGTGCTGGCCCCGTAACAATTTTTAATTCCTAGGAATTAACAGGGAAGAAAGAAGTATGGCAGGATACCTTTTTTAAAAAAAATATTTTATTCATTTGAAAAAGTTATATGGAGAGGTAGAGAGTGAGCTGATCAGAAGCCAGGAGCCAGGAGCTTTTTCTGGGTCTCCACATGAGCAAAAGGGCCCAAGGACTTGGGCCATCCTCTACTGTTTTCCCAGGTGCATTAGCAGGAGGCTGGACTGGAAGTGGAGCAGCTGGGACTCTACCAGCACTCATATGGGATGCCTGTATTTCAGGCCAGGGCTTTAACCTGATGTGCCACAGTGCTGGCTCCAACAGGTGACCTTTTACGCTCAATAATCTCTTCTTGGTATTGGCAGCAGTTTGTAATTTTTTGTTTATTTGCCTTCTTCTTAATCTATATTTTTAAAAAAATTAGAAAAAGTTCCAGCACCCTGAGAACCTCCATCACAAGGGCATACAATCAGATGTTTGTCCAGAAAAGGGTGGTGTAGATGCAATGTGGAAAATGCAAGGTGAGTTGATTCATCTTTCTCAGGCTGTGGTTTCCATGGGCAACTTTTACAACCAACTGCCTTATTTGTTCCTCTTCCACAGAGTGGAAAACACGTTAAGTCATCCTATTTAGCCAAAAGCCAGTGGCAGCACTTCAATATGTCATCAATCCAGGGCCAGCATTGTGGCACAAAGGAGTAAGTTGCCAACTGCAACAGCAGCATGCCTTATGGCACTGCTTTGAGACTCACCTCCTTCACTTCTCGTCCAGCTCTTTGCTTGGGAAAGCAGCAAAGATTGCCCAAGAGTTTGGGTTCCTGCACCCCCATGGGGGACTGGGGCAGACTTCCAGGGTCCTGGCTTCAGCCTGGCTCACCCCAGCTATTGTGGCCATCTGGAAGTGAGCCAGCAGATGAAAGATAGATCTCTCTCTCTCTCTCTCTCCTTCCTTTTACCTAAACATACATTACATACATAAATGAAGATGCATCAATGTAGCAACTTTTTGTGGAAAAGTTTCTGATTATTGCAGGTACTGTCTCAATGCATAAAAATATCAGACACAAAAATTATAAACTGATTTATATTTATATTTCTCAACCACATACTTTTCAGAAAAAATTGTCTGCCACTCAGCATCAGGTATCAGTCTGAAAGCATTCATTAAAAAATCAAGTAATTTTATTAAGTAGAACAGATAATATGACTGGTTTAGATCTGTAATTGATGCACAGTTATTCTTAAGTGTTGAAAATTAACTGAAATGTGATCCCTGTTGAACATGGTGGTGGGAATGGGAGAGGGAAGAGATGTATAATTTGGGACATGCTCAGGCTGACTTGCCCCAAGTGGTGGAGTTGGAAGCATACCAGGGGATTCCAATTCAATTCCATCGAGGTGGCATGTACCAATGCCATCTCACTGTTCCAGGTGATCAGTTTCAGTTCACAGTTGGTCATGGTGAAGGGACTGGGAGTCAAAGGGAGCACATAGACAAGTCTAGTACCTGCTAACGCTAACTGATGGAGTAAATAAAGGGGAGAGTGATCCAACATGGGAAGTGAGATACTCAGCAGACTCATAGAATGGCAGATGTCCTAAATAGCACTCTGGCCTCAGAATCAGCCCTAAAGGCATTCGGAGCTGGCTGAAAAGCTCATGGGAGTATTTCAGGCATGGAAAGCCAAGACACTCTGGCAAAAGATCTCTGCGAGTGAGATCCCAGTGGAAAGAACAGGCCATCAAAGAAGGAGGTACCTTTCTCTGAAGGGAGGAGAGAACCTCCACTTTGACTATGAGCTTGTCTAAACAAGATAAGAATCAGAGAACTCAGAGGGCTTCCATAGCCTTGGAAACTCATGACTGGAGCATAGGGAGATTACTGATGCCATAGACAGGAGTGTCAATTGGTAAAGTCAACAACAGGAGTCACTGTGCACTTACTCCTCATGTAGGATCTCTATCCTTAATGTGCTGTACATTGAGATTTAATGCTATAACGAGTACTCAAACAATATATTTCACTTTGTGTTTCTATGGGGGTGCAAACTGTTGAAAGCTTTACTTAATGCATACTAAACTGATCCTCTGTAAAAAAAAAAAAAAAAAAAAAAAAGAAATTATCAATTCCCAACTTGACTCTCACTGGGATTAAACATGACAATAGGTCTGCTCTGATTTCATCATCATTTAAAAAAATCATCTATTATTTTTCACTTTATGTTTCTGTGTGGGAGCAAACTGTTGAAATCCATACTTAATGTATACTAAGCTGATCTTCTGTATATTAAGATAATCGAAAATGAATCTTGATGTGAATGGAAGGGGAGAGGGAGTGGGAAAGGGGAGGGTTGTGGGTGGGAGGGACGGTACGGGGGGAAAGCCATTGTAATCCATAAGTCGTACTTTGGAAATTTATATGCATTAAATAAAAGTTTAAAAAAAAATAAAAATAAAAATTAAAAAAAAAAATCAAGTAATTTAACTAAACACAAAAACCTCTAGTATAGGCTGCATATAAACCAGTGGCTTCCATGGGTATACACAGATTGATTTTTGTTAATTTACAGGGATCACTGCACTTCCCTGGCACGGAGCTGTCTGAAGAGTTTAAACACTGATGGGTGTGGCATTATTTCTGATATTTGCTTATTATCCAGAGTGCATTTATTCAATATCTATCATGAACTCCACACTCTATATATAAATCTATTTCAAATATGTTGATATTTAATGGTACTTACACACTTAAAAACTGAGCTAATCCTCCTAACTTCTCTCTGGAATAGCTATGCCTTTGACATTGCCTTTTTTCACACATATGGAAATGCATAATATGCTTCTGTATGGTACTTCAGAATTTATAAAAGGCTTTTCAGGTAAAATTTACATAACATCATGTGAAAGTGGCCAAAGGACACAGTCTTCTCATTACAGAGGGGAGAGGTATGAAGTCACTCTCTGAACAGTTACTCAGATTCTGTCAATCAGATTCAGAACCTTATTAGGTATCAGATACACATCTAGATTTTTTCCCTACTGTCTCTTTGTCAGAATTCCCAGCTTATGAGTGAACTTCAGTCTGAATGAATGCTAATATTCAAGGTTCTAAGTGAAAAAATTACTGAGGTTTGTATTGGTGAGGAAAGCATGTATCTAAATGTTACTTGTATTTAATAATAAGTATTGAATCATGAAACTGAATATAAGATTATGCAAATTTTTAAGATGAAGAGCATATATTTAAAACCACATTCTTACATTTTGCAAATGTGTTGAAACAGCTTACTGGAGCATGTGTTTGACATAGTGGTAAAGCCTTCCACATCGCAGTCAGAATGCTCAGGGCTCAAGCCCTAGCCCTGCTTCTGCTTCTGGCTTCCTGCTAACAGAACCCTGGGAGGCAGCAGCTGATGGCTCAAGTACTTGAGTCCCTGCCACCTGTGTGGGAGACCCACACTGAGTTCCTGGCTTCAGCCTGACCCAGCTCTGGTTGGTGCAGACATTTGAGGAATGAGCAATAAATGGAAGGGCTCTCTCTGCCTTGCAAATAAACAAAAATAAATATACAGACATTTACTTAAGGTGTCTTGCTCACTTTTAAATGATTTCCCTTTTCACAGTAAAATGCCTAACTGTCCTCTTTAGTTACAATGCATGTTTTGCTCTCCATGTCCACTCCTGAGCTCCAAGTACTGGCAGCTCACCCTAGCATGCTGACTGGTTCCAATGTTCAAGTACTCATCTCCCATTCTCTTTTGGTGGGTCTACCGGAAAGAAAGGAGAGTATCTACAGTAGTTAATATCTTACTGTTGCTCTTGCTGTCCACCTGCGGGCCTGAAGGATGATCAGCTGAATACACACTGTGATGTTCTGGACGTAGTTTCCAAACTTCAGTCACTTTGCAGTGGAGGGACTCTGTCCTCGTCAATCACCTGAAAGCCTGCAGGAGTAGGGAGAAGCTGTGTTTGAAGAATTCACAAATACAGTGCATTGAAGCCAACCACTACCATCCCCACCACACCCCTACTTCAGGGTTCTGGCAAATCCCAAACCAGGAGTTTGGGACCAGGAGTGGTTCAGGAGGTGACCTCAACTCCTTACTCTGAACAGCTCCAAAGTGCCTGGTGCACCCAGCGGGAGCTCAGCGCCTCGACCTCCCGCCCTCCTGCCCTTGCCACCAGGACGCCCAGCTCCCAGAGCCTCCAGGAGGCCTGCAGCAGACCCGCAGGTCCAGGCACACTGGGTTGTGCATCCAGAGCAAACCCAAAATACAGGCCCAGCTCAAGTGTCACCTCCCCACAAAGTCTCTGTATCCTACTCACTCCCGGAAGGCTGCAGGCCAGCACTCAGAACTGGGAGTCGCGGCATTTGGGGTTCACCCATGCTCCCATGAAGGAAGATGCCCCCGTGGGAACCCCGCTCCACCTGTGGGCAGGGCTGGGGAAGGAGGGCCGAGTAAGCCTCCACCCTAGGACTGCAGCCTGGGAAAGTCCAGGGCCCCAGCGCCCTTGCCGGGCATGGGGTCTCACTAAGTGTGCTCTGAGCCAGGGCCTCAGCCATCAGCAGCTCTCTTGCTTCCAGAATCTGCTGCAGGACAGCTCAGGCTCCGCCCAGCGGGGAACCTCGGGCCAATCCTTCCTGCCCTGGGGCAGGACCAGTGCCGCCCCATGTAGACTGGCTATAAAGGCAGTGGTCATTGTTGGGCAGCTGGTAGTTGCCACCTCTCCCGCTGGCCCTGCTGGCTGAGGCTTGCAGCACGTGCTGCGCTTGGGGAAGTAATGAAGGCCAAGTCTCATCAGGAAAACCAAGTGCGCGGTGCTGATTTACTCACTGACACAGCATCTGTGTGGTCTGCATGGGCAGACAGGGGGAAGGGTTTCGTAGGAGGGCGCTGTTGGCACACTGGGCCGCATGCAGCTGCCTGCTATAGGCATCTAGGGCAGCAGAGTCCTGCAGGGTCCCTAGAGTCCTGGCCATGCTGTGCCTTCCATCATCCACCCTCCTGCACTGATGCTGGGGGAAGTGCTTCTGCGGTTGATATCTCATTTGAATCCATGGTCATTTTCTCATGATGGGATGATCTCACACAGTGACAATGATGGGACAAATCACTGTTCTGCAGCATCTTCCTACCAGGAGCATTGCAGGTAGACAGGGGGCCACGGGTGACCAATGGCACCTCCTGTGCATGGTCTTTGGCCCATCCAGGACCGAAGGTGGAAAGGAAAGGAGAGGAGCTGGCTCAAGGCAGTTCTGCTGTGGGTTCCATCAGGTGCAAAATGCCTCCCGATTGTGGTTAACCTTGCAGGGAAATTGTCTCCTTTTGTGGGCCAGAGACAGCATCTGCTTTATTAGCTGTGCAGTGTATTGATAATTAAAATTTGGGCAGTCCTATCTTTAGTCCTCACAGCGTAGTTACATTCTGAGGAACTGATGAAACTGCTCAGTACTTCGGGGCTGAGTGTAATATTAGGTGGGTAAGCCTGTTGTTGGCTTTTGGTTTATAGCTATTGGGTGACTTTATTTGGTAAAAATGCATTCAGGCTCAGTAGTGTATTCAAGGATGACCACTTAGTGAATTGTCTTTTTTTTAAGAATAAGAGTATTGAAGACTGGGTTGAGCTACCTATGGCAAAACTCCACCATTCCTGGGAAGGCCACAATTGGCAAGAAAAGCAGGTAGCAAGCTTTCATCAAGTAAGTTGAGATTCCTGTGTTTGCAATCTGAAGAGCTCACTGCTGAGCTGGGAGGGGAACTGCTCTGAGCACAACTCATTAGAGAACTGCTCTTGCAGACCTTCCCCGAAGGAAGCACTGTTGTGGTCAGAAGCATTCCAGGAGCTGCTGGCCAGCAATTGTGAATTAGGCTTGAATTGAATCCATTGCAAGCAGCACAAGAGTGCAGAAAGGCTGTGTCCTCAAATGAGCAGCTCACCAAGGAGAATTCGACTTAACCTAGTAGAAGGTCTGTTTATCTCCGTTTATTTCACAGCATATTCACACCAGGTGGGGAAGATAAATCAGCCTTCAGCTCTGCAATGGCAGTGCTCTTGGTTGAGGCTGAGGATGCTTTTCATTGCATGCAGTGTTTGCAAGAGACTTAGTTCCCTGAGGATTTATGCCTCTCCTGTAAATACATTTTTGGCACTAAAACAAACTGAAGTATTTCTGTTTTAGTAGTATGGAACCAACTTAAGTATTTTGCCTACAGGCATCTTTGTCTTTAAAGAGCTAAATCCGCAGGATTACAGGATTGAGTAAAAACGAGAATAGCTAATCCTAGTACTAGAAAAGTACAAGGGATTATTTGATCATTAGCTTCCTCATATTCCTCATGTTTCTTTTTATTTTTCTACCTGCTCTTCCCTACATATAGATGGTCTGGCTGTATTGGAGGCTTTTCTAAAAACTGAATTCTGTGAAGAAAATATAGGCTACTGGCTGGCTTGTGAAAACTTCCAAGAAAGATCCACCCACCCCAGAAGCCATCCTTATATGCAAGAAAAATATATACACTCTTCTTAGAAAAAGGCCCAAAAGAGGTAAGACACAATTCCTCATTTCAGCATAAAGAGTACACTCTTGACATCAAGATGCAACAAAAGAAGTAAAGACATAAGACTAAAGCAAGGGCCAGGGAATCAGAAAAGCTTCCTCTCCTGGTGTCCTGTCTTTCAAATAAGTCTCCCCAGACCTGGCAGGTGGAGCTCATCACACATTACCGCTTCTAATTTTCACTTTCAAAGAGCAGAGCCCCCTTCTCTAACAAAGGATAATGAGTGATCTTTGTTTCAGATGAACATGCTTTCAAACCAAAACTCTTATTATCCAAAATATACAAGAAGCTATGACTCCCAGCTTTACAACTGCCTGGAAAAGGGTGTATTACTTGATGGAGAATAACTTTTTGAAGTTGTATTTATTTGCAAGGCAGAGTTACAGAGAGAAAAAGAGAGGGAAAGACAGAGGTCCATCTGCTGACTCACTCCCTAAATGGCCACAATGGCCAGGGCTGGGCCAGGCTGAAGCCAGCAGCTTCCTCCAGGTCTCCCATGTGGGGGCAGAGGACCAAGTGCTTGGGCCATTCTCTGCTGCTTTACCCAGCAAGTTGTTGTGGAAGAAGAAGAGCAGCTGGGAGTCAAACTGGCATCCATGTGGGATGTTAGTGCTGCAGGCAGCAGTGTAACTTGCTATGCCACAACAGCAGCCCCCAGTAGTAACTCTTATCCCTGGTCTTTCTTTTGAGTCAGAATGCTACCAGGATTTGTGTTCAAAACCACAGATCACCACAGAACCCCATGAGAAGAAAAAGGAGCCGCAGAGTAGAGGACATGTTCTGTTTCCTAAGGCAGAAGTTTTTGACTGCCAGAGACGAACATTCAATTCAGCCTGCGTGTTTGGGAAACATCCCTCACAACTGTTGATTCCAGTTCAGGTAGTAAATCAGGAAGCTGGTGACTATCCAGGAGATGCCTGTATGAGAACAGCTTCCACTACCGTGAAGACACAGGCAGGAAATACATGGTCTGAGTGGGGTGGGTCTCACTGGAAAAGCAGGACTCTGAGATGGAAGATAATGCAATGGAATGCTGTTGTTCTAGACTCACTTAAAATCAATAGGTCTGGGATTCTGTGGCCTTAGCTACCTAGCTCTACATCTTTCCTTAAATCCATCCATATTACCACATGGTTTTAGTTCTAGGTTTTAAGTCCAAACTAATGTAACATGTTTATTATGTAGAATCATCCATTCTATTGTTGTGTATTGCTGAAGCTGAAGTGATGTTTGAATTGTTAAATGGTATATAAAATAGTGAGTGCTCATGTGTAGAAAACCACAGTGGCTGTTCCAGTGCCAAAAACTCTTGAAGGCAGTTAAGCTTTGAAGTGGTCTTTGAATATTTGAATACATTTATTTTGATAACTAATGTCATTGAATACTCAGAGTCCAGGTGTGAGTTGATTTGATTTTGGTAACTGGAAATATGACCAACATAAGATCTTTGTAGTAGAGAAGAAGCATGCATTACTGAATCTGTTCAGGGATCACAAAGTGACCTGAATTGACCAGTTTGGGGTGGAAATCCCTAAGGCACGACTGGGCCTGGGCCGGGCTGCTGTGGGTGGGGCAGAAGGAGAGGGGAGATGCCTGGGACCTGAGGGCCAAGGCTGCAGGTGTTCCTATTGGCCCCTGGTCACCCGTGGGGCCTCAGCCCCTCTCACAATGGAACCGCACATGCACCTCAGATCGTTTTTACCCCTAATTCCACTTTAAAGAAAAGTTTATCAAGGCTGGCACCATGGTTTGGGGGTGCAACCAGAACTGCAGGGCCTGCATCACAGTTGCTGATTCAAGTCCCTGCCGCCCAAATTCCTGTCCCACTCCAGCCAACAGGTGCAGTGGTGATGGACAGGTGCTTGGACCCCACACCACATGGGAGAACTGGAAGGGGGCTCATCGGCCTTCAGCCTCACCCAAACATTGGGGGATCAAACCAGCAGATGGAAGACCCCTGTCTCTATGCCTTTCAAATAAATCTCTTAAAATAAATAAAAAAGAAATGCAAAAATAAAAAAGAACCAGCTAAATAGAAGTGAACTGTATGGAGACAAACACCAATATTACATTACTCAACTCTCCACTGCTCCAATGAACAAAGAAGACAAATAAGAGGGATATAGGCCTCCCCTTTTTTGTTATGCTTCCCTTGGTTCTAACTAGCATGGGCTTCCAGAAAATGCACAAGGAATCCATTCTCTTCTGTGGTCAATACATGATCTCAGAATTTCCCTTATTCATTTGCCTAACAGATTTTGATTATGTTACTCTAAGGAAAGGGAAGGCAACACAACTGCCCTTTTCCCCCATTGTTAAAATCTATTATTTATTTGAAAGGCAGAGTTACAGAGAAGGGGTAGAGACAGATCTTCCATCTGCTGGTTCACTTCCCAAATTGGCCTCAGCTGAGCCAATCCAAAGCCAGGTGCTTCTTCCAGGCCTCCCACATGAATGCAGTAGTTCAAGCACTTGGGCCACCTTCTGATGCTTTCCCAGGCACATTAGCAGGGAGCTAGATTGTAAGTGGAGCAGCTGGGACTTGAATCAGCACCCATATGGGATGCTGGCACAGCAGGCCATGGCTTTACCCACTGTGTTGGTACTGTGTGTGTTTGTGTGTGTGTATGTATTTTTATTTCAAAGACTCATTTATTTATTTGAAAGGCAAGGTTAGAGAGGGAGAGACATAAGAAAAGAGATCTTTCAACCTCTGGTTCACTCCGCAAATGTCCACAACAGCAGAGGCTGGGCCAAGCCAAAGCCTGGAGGCTGAACAGCAGATAATCTTTAGTTATTAATTTAAAATGAATAGGCTGTAGCTGGTGCTGTGGCATATAAGGTGAAGCCACCACCTGCAGTGCTGGCATCCCCTATGGGCACTGGTTCATATCCCAGCTGCTCTGCTTCTAATCTAGCTCCCTGCTAATGTGCCTGGGAAAGCAGCAGGAGATGACCCAAATACTTGGGCCCCTGAATCCATGTGGGAGAACTGGAAGAAGCACCTGGCTTTGGATTAGCCCAGCTCCAGCTGCTTGCAGCCACGTAGGGAGTAAAACAGCAGACAGAACATCTCTGTCTATTTCTGTGTCTCTCTCTATAATTCTGTCTTTCAAATTAATAAATAAATCTTTAAAAAGGGTTTATTAACATATACTATAATCCAATCCAGGAACAGTAAGAGAAGCATTAAATATTGCTACCTATATTTTTATTTATTTTTTTATTTTTTTAATTTTTTAAACTTTTATTTAGTAAATATAATTTTCCAAAGTACAGTTTATGGATTACAAAGGCTTCTCCCCCATAACTTCCCTCCCAACAGCACCCCTCCCATCTCCCACTCCCTCTCCCATTCCATTCAAATCAAGATTAATTTTCAATTATCTTTATACACAGAAGATCGATTTAGTTTATATTCAGTTAAGATTTCATCAGTTTGCAGAACACAGAACATAAAGTGTAAAATACTGTTTGAGTACTAGTTATAGCATTACTTCACATTGGACAACACATTAAGGACAGAGATCCCACATAAGGAGTAAGCACACAGTTATTCCTGTTGTTGACTTAACAATCTGACACTCTTGTTTATGGCATCAGAAATCTCCCTGGGCTCTAGTCATGAGTTGCCAAGGCTATGGAAGCCTCTTGAGTTCACTGAGTTCGATCTTACTTAGACAAGGTCATAGTCAAAGTGGAAGTTCTCTCCTCCCTTCAGAGAAAGGTACCTCCTTCTTTGATGGCCTGTTCTTTCTACTGGGATCTCACTCACAGAGATCTTTTATTTAGGTCCTTTTTTTTTTTCTTTTTTGCCAGAGTGGCTTTCTGCTGCTCCTCCGCACGCAGAGGAGCCACACCGGACCGGACGCTTGTTGTTCCCTTTTTTTACAAGTCCTTTCTATAGTAAAGTAAGAATAAGTAAACAGCAAACTCCCAAAGCAAGAATGAGTAGAGAGAAGTGAGAAAGAATGAAGTAATGAACTTCCCCACGAACTCTCCAATGCACTCTCCAACCAACCCACACCACCATGCCATCTCTCTCCTCCTATATAGTCCTCTCCACCAATCCATGCTCTGCTACCCACACGCCGAGCGCGCCGCTCTCCTCCAATCAGGAGCGGCTCTTGCAGCTTATCAAGTTGGTAAGGGGCAGCTGGGTAGAAGCTGTACGCTCCTCTCCCAGCGCCACATTGTGGGAGAGCAGATGCATAGAATAAGTCTTAATTCCAGTAACAGTATAGTCCGAGTTGCTCCCCACAGATCCCCCTTTCTTTTTAAATATTTTGGCGTTGATACGCGCCTGTGTAAAGTTCAGCGTGATCTTCATGCTATTGACTGTCTTGTTTGTCGTGCTACTTCAGAGTTCGTTGAAAAATGTCCCATATTCAAGATCCCAGGGATTGGTTATTCATTGTTTTTCTTCCTCAAATAGAGTTTTTTTCTTCTAGCTCTTCTGCTGGTAGGTTTACCAACCGAATTCTTCTCTCAGGGGTCCATATTGGTTGTGCCGCACCCTGTGGAAAAAAACAAACGGCGCCTCGTATTCTTCTGAGTAAGGGGAACGGGCCTTCCCATTGGTTGTCCTGTAAATCCTTCCACATTACCCAGTGTATTGATTCCTTATCAGCTGATTGAGCATGCATTTCTGCAGGTGTTTTACCATTCTTTTTCTTGTTCAAAAAATTAATTGTATAAAGAGCTAGGGCCAAGGCATCCTTGTTGGATGTGGCCATTTCCCCTATTCCCCCTTTTTGTTTAATTATTAAACTTTTTAAATATAAGTGAGTGCGTTCTACCACAGCTTGCCCTTGTGGATTGTATGGAATACTGGTAATATGGGAGATTCCGAATTCTTTCAAAAATGCAGCAAAACGAGTTGATGTATACGCTGGGCTGTTATCCATTTTGATCACATGAGGAACTCCCCAGGCTGCAAAAGCCTGCAAGCAGTGTTGGATTACTTGTTGTACTCCTTCTTTATTCATGGCTGTGGCCATAACTACACCTGAATATGTATCTACAGTGACGTGAACACAGCTTTGTCGCCCAAAAGAGGGGATATGTGTAACGTCCATCTGCCAGATATGTCCTGGTTTAAGGCCACGGGGATTGGCTCCCGCAGGAATCTTTGGAACTATGGTAACAATGCACTTTTCACAGGATCTAATAATATCTTCTGCTTGCTTGGGGGGAATATTAAATTTAAAACTTAAAGTGTGGGTGTTAACATGCCATTTAGAGTGATATTCTTTAGCTTGTTCCAAAGCGGTGCATGCAAGCAAGAATCTTGAATAATGATCTGCCATCATGTTTCCTCGAGTAAGTGGGCCAGGTAAATTAGAATGAGCTCTTATGTGGCCTATGTAAATAGCATGCTCTCTTTGATTTAATAACCCCTGAATTTCACTTAAATAAGAATAGACTGAGGAGGATTTAAGAATAAGGCACTGTGTAGCCAGCATCTGAACTGCATTCACCACATATGCACTATCAGACAAAATATTCATGGGTGCGCTCTCTCTCTGCGTAATACTGTTGCGATAATAGCTAATTCTGCATGTTGTGGAGAAGGGGATGCTGTTAAGACAAAATATCGTTGATTGTTAAATATAGCTGCTCCTGTTCCGCCTTTAGCTCCATCCGTAAATATGGTAACTGCCCCTTGAATTGGATCCCTTCGCACCTTCTGCACCCGTTTTATTGAAACCTGTGTGCAGAAGTTAACAAATGGATGGTGAGGGTAGTGATTGTCAATCTCTATTTGTAGAATGAGAACTATGTATGCCCATTGCCAGCATTCCCTTGTAAAGGCTTCTACTGCCTCTTGAGCAAAGGGAACTACACATCACTTTGGAGTCTTCCCCGCCATTTCTGTCGCCTTTTTTATTGCTGTTAATATCAAATCAGCCACCGCTATGCCTTGGGTGTATAGTACACGCGGTGCATGTGAATGTGGGTATACAAACAACAAGGGTCCTCCTTGCCAAATGACTGCGAAGAGATACAGCTGTTCCATAAAAATTAATATTCCTAGAGCTTGTTGTGGATCACATCTTTCCATCTACATTGCTTTAATTTGTTTTTTGATTTTCTGTAATGCCAAGCGGGCTTCTTTTGTCAATCTACGAGGGGAATCAAGCTGGGCATCTCCTTCTAAAATATTGAATAATGGCATCATATCTTCGGTGGTTAATTTACAATAGGGCCTCAACCAATTTAAATTGCCACATAATTTTTGGAAGTCATTAAGGGTCTGCAACCCATCTATTGCAATTTCAAATTCTAATGGGGTCACCTTTTCAGAAGTTACTTTAAGCCCTAAGTACTGTACTACTTCCCCTTTTTGTATCTTCTCTGGCGCTACTTGTAACCCAACTTTTTCCAAATATAATAGCAGCAGCTTATATGCTTCCATAAGGTGACTTTCACTTTCAGCTGTTATTAACAAGTCATCCATGTAGTGTAAAATTTGTACTTTTGGGCACTGTTGTCGAACCAGCTCTACTGCCTGGTCAACATATAGCTGGCATATGGCAGGACTGTTAGTCATTCCTTGGGGAAGCACCTTCCATTCATATCTTTTGTCGGGACCTTGATGATTAATGGAAGGTACGGTGAAAGCAAACCTCTGAATGTCTTGTTCATGTAGAGGTATGCTAAAAAAGCAGTCCTTCAGATCGAGTACTATTAATGGCCAATGCTTTGGGATCATAGTAGGAACCGGGAGTCCGGGTTGTAATGCCCCCATGGGTTGCATCTGCTGATTAACAGCCCATAAATCATGCAACAACCGGTATTTCCCCGATTTTTTCTTTATCACGAATATTGGCGTATTCCATGGGGAGGTTGATGGTTGCAAATGGCCTGCCTCTAATTGTTGTAACACTATATCATTTACCGCAGCCAACTTTTCCTGGGTAAGGGGCCACTGTGGTATCCACTTTGGCTTGTTGTCCAGCCATGACAATGGTAGCGGCTGCATCTCAGTGGCCCCCACGAAAAACCCGTGTCCTGTCTTTTAAAATTGCCTTTGGGCTGGGCTAGGTCCCTTCTGCCTTCTCTGGAGCCTAATCCTCTCTCCTGATATCCCTTTTTATACATAATACGCCGTCCTGTAGAACTCTCCAATTGGTCCTCATTTGTTAATGTCAGTCCCAATTGTTCTAAAATGTCTCTTCCCCATAATGTGATGGGGAGTGCACTAACATAAGGTTGCACATTTCCCTTGTTCCCTTCTTGATCCTGCCAATGAAGCACCTGAGCACTTCTTGATGGTGTCATGGCCGCACCTAGGCCTACTAAAGTATTATCTCCTGGCTGAAGGGGCCATGACTTCGGCCAATCATTTTCTGAAATTATACTTACATCTGCACCTGTATCTAGCAGGCCCTGAATCGACTTTCCTCTAATGGTTAAGGTCCACAGAGGTCGATCTGCTAAAGATAGGGACAAGGCTGCAAATTTCTCCCCTTGGGGTCCATGAACATCCTGCGCTCCAATCATGATCAGCATTTGAGCCACAGGTTCTTCTGGCTTGATTTGAATAATACCCTTTGTAGATTGTATTAGCACTTTTAACTTATCAAAAGGTAATTGAATGACTCTGGTAATGACCATTAGGCCTCTTAAAGCATTTGTTTCTTTTCCTATGATTATTCCAAGTCCCTTATGCTCCGCTGAAATTGTTTCTGCCCTCACCTCTATGGCTTGTGGCCCCATTTGAGGTGTTAGTACCGAATATTCGGTGGCTCGTAACTCTGCGCAGTAAATATTTGGTTTTTGTATTGTTGGGACCGTGGCACCCACCGATTGTTTTGGCCCCAGGGTGCAGGGGCCCACATTCCGTTTTTTTGCTGTTGTCCATATACACCTGATCTTCTTATGGGGCCCGGCTCATTTGGCATCCTCAGGGGATTGCCTGCGCTATTCATTTTAAAGTAACATTCACTGACCCAATGATTCCCTCTTCTACAGCGTGGGCAAAGGCCTGGTCTTCTCGAGTTCTCTATGCCCTGCCGATCTCGGGCTGGAAATTTCGCCCTACATTCCCTCATTAGATGCCCTTCTCGACCACATCTAAAGCATATTCGTCCCCTCATGTTCTGTCTAAATTGTCGGGTTACAGCTACTGCAGCATGTGATCCAGAAGCTACATCATCCATGACATCCCTACAGATTTTCAAAAAGGTAGGGATGTCTTTATGCTGCCATGGTCTAAGAGCTTCACGACATGTTTTATTGGCCTGTTCATATGCCAATCTTCTGACTAAGGGCATTGCTTCTTCCACAGTTTCAAAAATGTTTCCTGCTGCTTCCATTAATCTGTTCACGAAGTCAGTGTAAGGTTCAGTAGGGCCCTGTACTATCTTAGTTAGGCTGTGTCTTATTTCTCCTTTTCTGGGTATCACCTTCCAGGCTCTTCTTGCTATCTCTCTCATGTGTAAGAGGACAGCTGTTGGTAATCGGGCCTGCTCATCGGGATTGGCAAATCGCCCTTCTCCATTTAACATTTCCTCATCCCATGCTTGATTCCCTGCTTGATAGTTCTGCTTTGAATATTCTCGCGTGAATTCTTTATAAGCAGCTAACCATAAGAGGAAGTCACCCCCGCCCAACACCGCCTTTACTAAGTTTCTCCAATCCTCGGGTATTAGGCCTTGCTGCCCAATGTTATCAAGGATTGCCTGAGTGTAACTTGCATGGGGCCCATACAATTGTACTGATTGTTGCAACTCTTTAAGTAATTTATGGTCAAGAGGCGTCCAACCCCTGTTTCCCTGTTGATCCTGAATTACAGGAAACACCTGGCCTGGTTCCTGGTACTGCTCCCAAGCAGGTTTTCTATAAACAGCTCCCCTTTGCTTGCTTTCGGTTCTCGGCCTTTCTATCTCCTCCTGCATACCTACTCCCTCCATCACTCCTTTTTCCTCCTCCCACTCTTCTTCAATCTCATGTGGAAAAAAGGGGCTTTTCTTTACAGGAGGAAACTTTGGTAGTACTAATGGGCGATACCGGGGTGGTGATTCATCCTTTATGGTTGAATTTGCCAGCCTTGTAGGGCCAGGATATATTCTTGGCATCTCTCTCGGGGGCGAGGTTCCCTCTTCAGCTTCCTTCTCCCCCACGTAAGCTTCCTGGCTCTCTAAATCCTTCTTTGATTTTCTTCTCACCTGTTCGTTACAATAGCTGCTCGCCTGGCTGCCCTGCCATAATTCTTCCTGCAATTCACTCCCCTCATTAAGCAACAACTCGATCCCTTCCGTGGGGTCCTGAAGCACCTGATCAACGAGTTGCCACAGCTTCAGCACTTCTATCGATTCCCCAGCCTCGCGTAATTTCCGTCCCACCTGCCTCCACTGCTGTAGAAACCAGGGGGACATCTCCACAACTGCTCTTACGAATGCATGAATTTTCCTCCCCCCTCGTTTCCCTCGCTTAGAAGAAAAGCTGCGAGGAGGTGGGGAGTAGGAAGAGAGAGAAACCACATTCAGCCCACAATGGATGATCTTTAGGGAGAAATAGAGAATGGTGCCTAGCAGGAGGAAGAGGTAGCCAGTGGGCAAAGAGTAGCCAAAGAACTCCATTGTCTGTACCGTCTGTGACATGTTGGAGCGGTGGGCGTAATGGAAGACTGAATCTCCCAGACGTTCCCAGTTAATACCTCTTTCCTAGCTTCTAATTTTCTTCCCCCACGGCTTTTTTCCTGGGTTCTAACTAGCTTTTCACCGGCACTCTTTCCATCTGGCCTTCCCCTAGGCTCTTTGCTAGTCTCTCTCTCCAGTAATTTCCCACTTCTTCCCATTTTTTCCCTCCTAGGTTTCCTATCTGAGTCACGGCACCATTTGCTGCTCCTCCGCACGCGGAGGAGCCGCACCGGACCGGATGCTTGTTGTTCCCTTTTTTTACAAGTCCTTTCTATAGTAAAGTAAGAATAAGTAAACAGCAAACTCCCAAAGCAAGAATGAGTAGAGAGAAGTGAGAAAGAATGAAGTAACGAACTTCCCCGCGAACTCTCCAACACACTCTCCAACCAACCCACACCACCATGCCATCTCTCTCCTCCTATATAGTCCTCTCCACCAATCCATGCTCTGCTACTCACATGCTGAGCCTGCCGCTCTCCTCCAATCAGGAGCGGCTCTTGCAGCTTATCAAGTTGGTAAGGGGCAGCTGGGTAGAAGCTGTACGCTCCTCTCCCAGCGCCACATTGTGGGAGAGCAGATGCATAGAATAAGTCTTAATTCCAGTAACAGTATAGTCCGAGTTGCTCCCCACAGCTTTCCATACCTAAAATACTCTCATGGGCTCTTCAGCCAGATCTGAGTGCCTTAAGGGCTGATTCTGAGGCCAGAGTGCTGTTTAGGACATCTGCCATTCTACGAGACTGCTGTGTATCGCACTTCCCATGCTACCTATATTTTATATAGTCTAAGTATTGTATAAACTAAAATATACAACACTAGGAGTATGCTATCAGTAATTACACTACCAATCTCAGTGATTATAAATAAGAATTTTAGCAACTATACTGATTCTGAACAGTGATTCAATGTTTCTGTTTTTAAATTTAAAAATGCCCATGAACTTCAATGTTTCTGTGTAGCTCCTAATAGAACTACAAGCCTTAGAAGTTCTATGCTGTTTAACATTTCATCTTCAGTGCCAACTTGATTATTACACTGCCAGTTTATAAAACACTTCACAGTCATGTGAACCTTACCATAAGATAGGACTGTGTAGAATAAATCCTTTAACTACAAAGACAATCTTATCTCACAAGGGAGGAAGATCCAGAGGGGTCAAATGACTTGCTAATGTCACTTAGCTCTGTTGGCACAGAAACAAGGAAAGCTCTCAGCTTCCTGCCACCTCCCCTTACACCACCTGCCTCAACTAGACGAGCCTGTAATTTTAAGGATGCTCAGGTCCCATGAGTTTAAATGAATTTTTCAAGGTTACATGACAAGTACCAAAGCCAGAAGTAAAAATTATTGCTTCCATCTTTCTCTTCCTCGTCCACAATGGAAGTTTGATGTACACTTATGCATTATTCAAATATCATTTACAACCAAGAAGCATTATTTTTCCCCAAAAATAACAATGACACTACTTTTTCCATTGAGGAAGTTATTTTAATGGATGATGCAAACATGCTTGTTTTGTTTTTTACTTTGAGATGCAAAGAAATGAACAAGTAGACAGAGAAGTGGTATTCACCCTCTAGTTAACTGCTGAAATGTCCACAGCGGTCAGGGCTGGCCCAGGAGCAGGGAACCTAATCATCTGAACCATCACTTGCTAGCTACCAGGGTCTACATTATCTGAAAGTTGGAGTCAGGGGCTGGAACCGGGAATCAAACACAGAAACTCCAATGTGGGACACAGACATCTGAACCACAAGGCTGCACCCTGGCTTCCAGACTTGTTTTTTCACCAGTCCTCTGAAAATTAAAGTTAATTACAACCTGAAATCCAAGACTAAGTAGTCCTCAAGTGTGTGTGTCTATGTAAGTTTATGCATGAGAGTTAGTTGGGTAGATCAAGAGTCTGCAGTTTAGAGAGAACAGAAGAGTGAAACATGTGTCAGAGGATGTCAGCATTGGAGAGGTGGCTGTGCTCTAGTCAGAGGCTGAGGAGGACAAGTCCACAGAGAGCAGCAGCACCAAGGGAGAATGCTATACTAGCAAGTAAGGAGAAAAAATGTTGAAAAATAAATATGTGAAAAGGATTTATTTATCTGGAAGATGGAGTTATAAAGAAGGAGAGACAGGGAGGGGGAGAGAGAGAGCTTCCATCTGCAGGTCAACCCACCAAATACTCACAATGGCTGGGACTGGGTCAGATCAAAGCCAGGATCTGGAACTCCACCCAAGTCTCCCTCATGGGTGGCAGGGACTCAAGAACTTGGGTTGTCTGCTGCTTTCTCAGATGCATTGGCAGAGAGCTGGATGGGAAGTACAGCAGTTGAGACACAAACAGTGGCCATATGGGATGCCAGCATCAGTGGCAACAGATTATCCTAATGCATCACAACACTGGCTCCAACAAATGAACTTAGGTAAACAAGTCCAAATGCCAGGGAAACATCAGATAAAATGCCAAGGATGAGCATTGTGGTGCAGCAGGGTAAACCACTACTTAGGAGGCATACCTCATTCTTAAGTATGAGGATGTCTTTTAACCACTTTTGTACAAGAGAGTACAAGCCAGAACACCATAGCATCTTCCAGATTCGGCACTGCCTGTTCTCAGGGGGCCCCCCACAAACTCCTGTGCTTCCCCTGGTCAGTTTGTTTTGGCTGAAGCCAGCCAGAACCCTGGGGTCATTGGAGTAGGAGATGGGATTAAAGGATTTCATGCTGCAAAACTGCTCCAAGCCAGTTTTTTCACTGAGAGACAGAGACCCAGAATGACCTCCCCGGAGCTCACAAGACCATGCCTGGACACCTGGCAGGGAAAAAGTTGGAAAAAAAAATCCAGATTCTGGAATCTTCTGGAACATTCTAGAATATTCTAGAATTTTCCCAGAATGTCCTAGAGATTTTGTAGGATGTTCCAGAATGTTCCAAAATGCCACCTAGTGATCCTAGGGGGATTCTGGGATGCAGGTCTGAGTGGAAATTCCCCAGCCAGGTGCAGCGGGTGTCCTGGTGCTGTGCCCAGCCCGGCTGACATTTACACAGCGCACATAGCCTAAGCACCTGCACACATGGGAGGAGAGTCAAGGGGGAGTGGCCACTCCAGGACATCCTGTGCTGATCTCTGGGGGCCGTAGTAATTTCCAGCCCATCAGAAGAGGTTCTCGGCCCCCCAAGATGGTCACCGGGCAATCTGGAATGTTCTAGGACATTCTACAAAAATCTAGAAATACTGAGAACATTCTAAAAAATTCCAGGACCCCCAAAGACTTTCACTGCATGTTCTGGGAACATTCTGGAAAATTCTGAGAATATTCACCATTGTTTCTAGAACATTTCTATTTTTTTATTTATTTTATTTTTTTTTTTTGACAGGCAGAGTGGACAGTGAGAGAGAGACAGAGAGAGAAAGGTCTTCCTTTTTGCCGTTGGTTCACCCTCCAATGGCCGCCGCTGCAGCCGGCGCACCGCGCTGATCCGATGGCAGGAGCCAGGATCCAGGTGCTTTTCCTGGTCTCCCATGGGGTGCAGGGCCCAAGCACCTGGGCCATCCTCCACTGCACTCCCTGGCCATAGCAGAGAGCTGGCCTGGAAGAGGGGCAACCGGGACAGAATCCGGTGCCCCGACCGGGACTAGAACCCGGTGTGCCGGCGCCGCAAGGTGGAGGATTAGCCTATTGAGCCACGGCGCCGGCTAGAACATTTCTAAAACCCCAATGATGCCTACCTGGTGTTCAGGAAAAATTCCAAGAACATTCTGGAAACATTCTGGAAAAATTTCTGAGAGCATTCTTTAAAATTCTGAGTGTATTCTAGAACGTTTTAGTAAATTCTATGACCCCCGAAGACACTCAGCAAGTATTCTAGAAAAAGTTCTAAGAACATTCTAGAAAGTTCTAAAAAAAACTCCATAAAATTCTAGAATATTCTAAGACCTGAGAAACACTCGCCTAGTGTCCTTGAAACATTCTAGAAAATTCTGGAAAATCCCTAGCCCCAGAGAATCCATAATGGAAGCTCATGGAAGCTCCTGGAACATTCTGGAATGCCCCGGGACCTCATCCCATCCCAGTGCCAACCTGGATGTTTGCACAACCTCAGCCCTGCCCCTTCTCCCAAGCCCTGGCTATAAAGAGATGCCTGGTAGCAGCCGGTTCCAGACGACGAAAAGACGATGATGATGAAGGCTCTCATTCTTGCCCTTGTGGTGGGCGTGGCCTGTGCCCAGGTATCAATCACTCGCATCATTTGTGCAATGTTCCATAATGTCCTAGAATGTTCCAGAATGTTCCAGATGATTGCAATAGACTCTCTAGCAGGCCCTACGGGAGCAACTGGAATGTTCCAGAATATTCTAGGATGTTCTAGAACACATCCAGACAATTCCACAATGTTCTAAAATGTTCCGGAATCTTTCCAATTTTGTTTCTAACAATTCTAGGATGTTCTGGAATGTTCTAGAATCTCTCCCCCAGAATATTACAGAACATTCCGAAATGTTACAGACAGTCCCAGTAGACTCTAACAGGCCCTAGGGAAGCATCCAGAGTGTTCCAGAAAAATTCCATAATGTTCTAGAATGTTCCAGAATGTTCTAGAAAATGCTTCTGGAACGTCCCAGCATGCCCCAGGATGTCCCAGCATGCTCCACAATGCCCTGAAACATTCCACCATGTTCCAGCATGCCCTGGCACACCCTGAATGCCCACCTCTCCCCCTGAAGTTGAAGGCCAGAACTACTTCAAGTTCCTGGTGCAGGAGAATGGCCACATCTTCTTTCTCAATCAGAATGTGGGCACTGATGGCACTGCCACCTGCGTCACCCTTACTGCTGGTGAGCCCCCTGCACACACATGTGGATACAGCCAGCACCTGCTAGAAAGAGAGTCTGACCCTGACTGTATACACAGACCCTGAGTGTATGCAACCAGTCCAGAGCTTGACCCTGACTGTATACATGGATCCTGAGTGTATACAGTCAGCTCCTACTAGGGACACACATTGCAACCTGAAAGCCTGACCCTGCTGTATACAGTTAGCACCCACTAGAGAGAGATACATTCTGACCGTGACCGTATACAATCAGTGCCTACTATGCAGAATAACTTTGACCCTGGTGCATCCTAGAGGGGCTTGGCCAGCTGTATACTGGTGGCACACACTAGAGAGAGAGCCTGACCCTGGCTGTGTTCAGGCAGCACCTACTAAATACAAGATCCTCAACCCCAGCACACCCTAGAGGGGGGCTCGGCCAGCTGTATACAGTCAGTGCATACTAAGTAGATCCCATCCTGTCCGGGGTGGGCTTGGCTGACTGTATACAGTCAGCACCCACTAGATGGGGCAAGCACATACAGTCAGCACCTACTAGATATCTGGGGCAGGTTTTGCTGAATGTATACAGTCAGTGCTTACTGAACAGAACCATCCCAGCCCCATCCTATCCTGGGTGATTTTGGTTGACTGTATACAGTCAGCACACACTAGAAGGAGCCATCCTGACTGTGACTGTATACAGTTGGTGCAGACCCAGTGGTAGTTAGTGGGCACCCTCTAGACAGAGGCACCCTCGGTGTACACAGCACGGAGCCCATGCTGCCTGAGGTGCGTCTGGCTGGCTGTATACAGTCAGCGCCCACTAGACAGGGCACCCACCCACAGCCCAGGACCAGGAGCTGAGCGATGAGCACCTGGCACAGTTCTTGGTGTTAATGGAGGAGAACGGGATCCCCGGGAGAACATGGAGTGTGTGGCCAGCACGGGTGAGCTGGGGGTGTGGCCAATGTGGAGGGTTCATGGCCAGGATGGGCATGGCTGTCACGAGTGAGCCAGGGGTGTGGCCAGGGTGGAGGCATGGCTGTGAGCTGGGGGCATGGCTGACATGGATGAGAATCAGGTGTGGTCTGGGTGGAGGGGAATGAACTGGTGGGTGTGGCCTGGGTGGAACATTCCAGGGGGTTCCAGAAAAATCTAGAAAACTCTAGAACGTTCCATGGAGCCACCAGGCCATCCCGTGCTGACTCAGCCAATTTCTCCTCCCTGACAGACACCTGTCCCCAGTGATGATGCTGACGCCCAGGTGAGCAGTGTGGTGCCAGCCAGTCCTCACACATTCCCAGGGGAACATTCTAGAGTGTTTCCGAAATATCCCAGAATGTTCTAGATGTTCAGGCAACAGGAATATTCTGGAACATTCCAGAGCATTCTGCGACATTTCCAGAATGCTCCACATTTTTTTTCTCATCCCCAACAGGTAAAAAGCCAACGTCTCCCTGCCCCTCACTTGCAATCTCTGCTGGAAGCTTCTGGAATGTTCTGGGATGTTTTCAGAATGTTCCAGAATGTTCTGGAATGTCCCATAAGCCTCTGTCCCCAGCTCGCTCTCAGTTTCTCTTTCTCATTGATGTCATAAACTGATTGCACACGACTGTGGATTCTGTGGTCTCTCTGGAATGCTCCCACATCTGGCTCCCAGAGGCCCTTGGGGCCCCCATGTCTGGCTCAGAATCCCCTGGGAGAAGCCACGCCCTCACTTCTGGCTCCCAGAAACCCCTAGGTCCCCTACTCCAGCGCCATCTTCCCCACCACCCACACCTTGTGGGAACATGGGGTTGGGGATCAGGACTATCAATCACCATAGCCCTGCCCATTTCCAGGCCCCAAGCCTGCACCAGGGGCTGCATTGGTGTCTCTAAAGCTCCATACAGGTCTCCATCTGGGTCTCAAAGGCTCCATATGGGTCCCCAGGGGCTCCATACGGGTCTCTAGGGCTTCATCCGGGTCTCCAGAGCTCTATCCAAGTCCCCATGGCTCCATCCATATCTCCAGGGGCTCCATCCAGATCTCTAATGCTCCATCCAGGTCTCTAGCAGGTGCATGGGCCCACCAGGAGCTCCATCCAGGTCTCTAGGGCTCCATCTGGGTCTCGGGGGCTACAACCAGTTCTCTAACAGGTGCACAGGGCTCCATCCGGGTCCCCATGGCTCCATCCATATCTCTAGAGGCTCCATCTGAGTCTCTAGCAGGTGCCTGGGGCTCCCAGGAGCCCCATCTGGGTCTTTAGGGCTCCATCTGGGTCTCCAGGGGCTGCATCTGGGTCTCTAACAAGTGCACAGGGGCTCCATCTGAGTCTCTAGGGGCTCCATCTGGGTCTCCAGGGATCCATCCAGGTCTCTAAGGCTCCATCTGGGTCCCCAAGGCTCTACCCATATCTCTAGGGGCTCGATCTGGGTCTCTAGGGGCTCCATCCAGATCTCTAACAGGTGCATTGGGCCCCAAGGAGCTCCATCCAGGTCTCTAGGGCTCCATCTGGGTCTCTAGGGGCTCCATCCAGATCTCTAACAGGTGCATTGGGCCCCAAGGAGCTCCATCCAGGTCTCTAGGGCTCCATCTGGGTCTCTAGCAAGTGCCTGGGGCTCCCAGGAGCTCCATCCAGGTCTTTAAGGCTCCATCCGAGTCTGCAGGAGCTCCATCTGGGTCTCCAGGGATTCATCCAGGTCTCTAAGGCTCCATCTGGGTCCCCAAGGCTCTACCCATATTTCTAGGGGCTCCATCTGGGTCTCTAGAGGCTCCATCTGGGTCTCTAGCAGGTGCCGGGGGCTCCCAGGAGCTCCTTCCAGGTCTTTAGGGCTCCATCCAGGTCTCCAGGGGCTCCATCTGGGTATCTAGGGGCTCCATACAGGTCTCCAGGGCTCCATTGGGTCTCCAGGGGTTGCATCCAGGTCTCTAGCAAGTGCACCGGGCCTCCATCTGGGTCCCCAGGGCTTCATCCAGGTCCCCAGCAGGTGCCCAGGGCCCCCAGGAGCTCCATTTCCAGTCCAGCTGGAACCCTCCCCCCAAAGCTGGGGACCCCCAAGGCCCCTGGGCCAGAACCGTGGAAAATGCAGAGACTGTGGGAACATGGCTAGGCAACTCCATGAAGGCATCCTCCACGCCTCTGGCTTTCTCTCGTTGCTACGCAACCCCGTGCAGGCTTGCCCGGGGCTGCGGGGCTTAACCCAGTTGCTAGGCAATCCCTCAAAGGTGCGTTCAGGGCCTCTGGCTTAAGCAAGTTGCTAGGCAATCCCACTCATGCACACTAATTATTTAATTATTTTTTAAATTAATTTTAAAAGAATTTTAATGAATTTTTTTTTTTTTTTTTTGGACAGGCAGAGTGGGCAGTGAGAGAGCGAGACAGAGAGAAAGGTCTTCCTTTGCCATTGGTTCACCCTCCAATGGCTGCTGCCGCCAGCGCGCTGCAGCCGGCGCACCACGCTGATCCGATGGCAGGCGCCAGGTACTTCTCCTGGTCTCCCATGGGGTGCAGGGCCCAAGCACTTGGGCCATCCTCCACTGCACTCCTGGGCCACAGCAGAGAGATGGACTGGAAGAGGGGCAACTGGGACAGAATCCGGTGCCCCGACTGGGACTAGAACCCGGTGTGCTGGTGCTGAAAGGCGGAGGATCAGCCTAGTGTGCCGCGGCGCCAGCCAATTTTAATGAATTTTTAAATGGAATTTGAATGTCTTTTTACATTTTTAATTTTTACTTAATTTTTAATTTTTAATGAATTTTTAAATGAAATTTTTAAGAAATGTATTTTTAGATTTTCTGATGACAGCCATATTGGAGTCTGGCAAATTCTCGTTCTGACATCAGCAGCAGAATGTTGGATCCTGGCAAATTCTCATTATGACAGGAATGACAGGCATCTTGGAGGCTGGCAAATTTTTCTGACAGGAGTGGCAGCCATGTTGGAGTCTGGCAGTGTGTTTTCTGATGTCAGTGGTGGCCATCTTGGATTCTGGCAATTGTTTTGACAGGAGCTATAGCCATATTGGATCCTGACAAAATTTCTCTGACAAAAACTCAAGGGAGTCCCTGTAAGAAAAGGTGTCTTTCGGACCCAGGACCAATTTGCTGACAGAAACTTGTATGAGAATTAAAATGTTTTTCCTGAGTGACAGGTCTATTCTGAGTGATGGACAGGTTTCTGAGTGATGGACAAGGGTGACTGGGTGATGGACAGGTGTCCCTGCCAAGAGCCCTGGGACCCCCAGAGACCCTCAGAGACCCCCAGAGATGCTGAAAGACCCTGAGAGAACCCCAGAGACAACTGGGACCCACAGAGACCCCCAGGGACCAACAGAGACCCTCTGGGAAGTGACTATAAGAACCTGGAAGTACACCAGAAGTACCCAAAAATGGGTATAAACAGAACCAAAGTGACTGAAAATGGGTATACAATGGCCGGAAGTGGACCGGAAGTGACTTAGGAACCCAGAAGTAGACTAAAGTGAGTCTGAGAACCCCGAAGTGACATAAATTAGCTGGAAGTTAGTGACTGTAGGAATCGGGAAGTTGACTGGAATTGACTCTGGGAATGCAGAAGTGGACTGGAAGTGGGTCTAGAATGACCAGAAGTGGGTTTAGGAAATTGAAAGTGGACCAGAAATGAATGCAAAGAGGGGAGGGAAGGAAGGAAGGGATGAGTCATGCTGAGACTCCTGCTGAGTCATCAGGAAATTCTGCTGAATCATCACTAGCACACACCTTGTGAGCCATCATTATACATACCCACTTAATCCTCATTATCCCAGACCTGGTGAGTCATTGAGAAACTTCTGCTGAGTCACCATTTTATACCTGCTGAGTCATTATTACCTACCAGGCATCCTTACCCACAAAGGTAGACAACTACACCTGCCAAGTCATACTCTTAGGCCAGTGAGTCACACTTCTAAAATTGCCGAATCATGCTTCCAGACCTCCTGAGTTGTGCTTCTAAACTTGGTGAGTCATGCTTCAAACATGAACCCTAACCCAAATCCCATCCCCACCCTAACCTTGACATCAAACCTAACCTGCTGAGTCATGGCACCAGGCCAGCTGAGTCATGCTTCTACCCCTAAATCTAACCCAAGGCTGCAAGGAAGGAAGGAGGGGCCCCTTGCACCTGCTGGGACTAGATGGAGGTCCTGAGGACCCCATGCACCTGCTGGAAACCAGGATGGAGCCCCTGGGGACCCAAATTGAGCTCTGGAGACCCAGATGGAGCACTGAAGAACCAGATGGAGCCATGGAAACCCAGATGAGGCTCCTAGAGACTGTATGGATCCCTGTGCACCTGCTAGAGACCCAGATGGAGCCCTAGAGACCTGGATGGAGGCCCCGGCACTTGGATGGAGGACCTGGGGACTTGGCTGGTGGCCTGGAGACCCGGATGGAGACCAGGAGATCTGTATGAAGGCCCTAGAGACTGAATGGAGCCCTGGGGACCCAGATGGGGCAATGTATACCTGCTAGAGACTAGGATGGAGCTGCTGGGGACCACCCTATCTCTCAGGACCCCTTGACAGGGCTCAGGTCTCTAAAGAGAACATGTGGGGACCAGGTAGGTGGTAATGATGAGTCAGCAGAAATTTCATGATGACTCAGAAGGTATGGTAATGATGACCCAGCAGAAATTTCATGATGACTCAGCATAAATGGATGGTGCTGACTCAGGAGCGAGGAAATGGATGGACAGGAGGAAGTGGTGGCCCTTTGTGAACTTCTGGCTGTGGGAGACCCTGAGGAAGTGTGCTCCCAGCACTGAAGGATGCAGGATCTCTGTACTTGCGAACTCCAGATAGCTGGGTCTGGGGAGAGTGCAGGGGTGACCTGCGCAGGCCCTGCTGCAGCCACCCTGGGACCTTGAGGCCAACCCATGGGTGCCACAGGGCCCCTCAGGGTCTCTCCCAGCCAGTGCTGTGCCAATCCTCCCTTCTTATCTCTGGCTCTCAACTGATTCTGGGATTTTTCCAACCCGGAGGTGGGGGCACCAGACCAGAGGTCAGGGAATGGTGGGGGGTGAGGGCCACCAGGTGCCCCGTGCACCCTGTGGGAGCCAACCCATGACCCCACCACATGGCTGTGGAGGAAGGCTGGCTGCAGGGTTTCTGGAGGCCCCAGGGCTGGGAGTGAACCCTAGTACACACGCCTGCTGGAGGGCACAGAGTACGCAGCTACTCCCCCTCAGTGTGGGGTGACCCTGGCACTTCCCTGCCAAGGGTGGAAGCAGATGCTAGGCTAGTCTTAGAGCACTGCTCTCTCCAGTCCTGTTATCCATGGGTTCTCAGTCTGGGAAGACAGGTTTCAAAGTGTTTTCAGAAGACTTGGCATCCTAAGAACTGCTGGAAACTCACAGTCAGCAGTCAGTGTCATTCTAGAGCAAAGGTGCATTCGATGTGAATAACCAGGTTTGTGTTTTGAGTCTGCAATCCTTTCAGTCTATATGTTAGATCCCTATGTTGTTACCTGTTTCCAAGTGATTGCAAGACATTGCTGTGAAAATTAAAAAAAAAAAAGAAGTGATAGGAAATAAATTGAGATATTAAATTTTGTGTTTTTTATTTTTATTTTTTGGCAAAGTTAGACAGTGAGAGACAGAAAGATCTTCCTTCCATTGGTTCACCCCCCAAATGGCTGCTATGGCCAGTGTGCAGCACTGATCCAAATCCAGCTGCCAGATACCTCCTCATGGTCTCTCATATGGATGCAGGGCCCAGGCAGTTCGGCCATCTTCCACTGCCTTCCCAGGCCACAGCAGAGAGCTGGACTGCAAGAGGAGCAGCCAGGACTAGAACCCGGTGCCCATATAAGATGCTGGCACTACATGTGGAGGATTAACCAAGTGAGCCACGGCACTGGCCCCAATTTTGTGTTTTTCCACACCCCCTGGTCCCTCAGTCTTCCAGAGGCAGTCACAGATTTTGTTATGATTATCTGTACTTCTTACTTCTAAAGTAGGCTTTACGGACACATATTAGCCTCAGAGACAAGGAGTCTGTCACGTGGCATCTTTAAATGGTGGTTGCTCAAAGGGAGGCTTTATCATGACAAACAGACAGTGGAGAAGTAGAATTCTGATGCATGAATGGCCTCCCTAGACACAGTCTTATTCCATGTGCCTTCATAAGTCTCCATCCCCTGTGTCTCCAGCACCTCTTTTTAAAAAAGATTTATTTGAAAATTACATAGAGGGCCAGTGCCATGGCTCACTAGGCTAATCCTCTGGCTGTGGCACTGGCACTCTAGGTTCTAGTCCTGGTTGCTCCACTTCCAGTCCAGTTCTCTGCTGTGGCCCGGGAAGGCAGTGGAGGATGGCTCAACTTACTTGGACCCTGCACCCGCATGGAGACCAGGAGGGAACACCTGGCTCCTGGCTTTGGATTGCCACTATGCACTGGCCGTGGCAACCATTTGGGGTGTGAATCAATGGAAGGAAGATCTTTATCTCTCTCTTGCTGCCTAACTCTGTCCAAAAAAACCCCATGAAATTTAATATCTCAAGTTATTTCCTTATCACATAGAGGGAGAGACAGAGGCATAGAGAGACAGAAAGAGCTTCCATCCTCTGGCTCACTCCCCAATTGGTTGCAATGGCCAGGGTTGGGCCCATCTGAAGCCAGGAGTCAGGCCTTTGGAGCTTCTTCTGGGTCTCCTATGTGGGTGGCAGAGGACAAAACAGTAAGGCCATCTTCCACTGCTTTCCCAGGTCTTTGGCAGGGAGCTGGATCTGAACGGGAACAGCCAGCATACAAACCAGCACCCATATGGAATGCCAACATTATAGGTAGTGGTGTAACCCACTGCACCACAATGCCAGACCCTCCATCACATCTTTCCTTGAGTGTCCATCTGTGCCTGCATCCCAAGCCAGCTGTCAGGTCCTCCAGCCCCTCTGCATGAAGCCGTGATCTCCCATCAGTTATCTGCATCTCTACTCCGGAGTATTATCCTGCTACCCTGGAGTGACTTCATAGCCTGAGCTTTCAGCTCATGGCAGCCTTCAGATACCTCTCTGCCCTTTGCTTGAAGTCATTGTCTTCCTTGGGCTTCTAGATCCCCTATGACTTCAGCCTCGGCTTTTTTCTTGTGTCCCCATGCTAAATGCCTGCACCCTAAACATCTCATGTGTCTTCATCTCCTGTTCTCTTCCCAGGGTCTCCACGCACTTTGAAGGTTTGGTTATGTGGTTAACTGTTGAGGAACAATGTGGTTTTCTATGAGCTTTAGCCATTGTGAATAAAGCTGCTTTATATATTTTCATGTCAGCTTTTATCAAGGCATACATTTTCACACCAGCTCTGTAAATATATTAGAACATGTATGGTGTATGACATGGTGTTGGATTCCTAATAACATGCCAAGATGTCTGATAAAGCATCTACCCCATGATGCATTCTCACCAGGAATGAATGAGATGTCCTGCTACTCTATCCTTGAAAGCATTTGTAATGTGTGTTTTTAAGTGTAACCATCCTGATACACAGTGTATCCATCTTGTTGCTGTCTAAATGTGCTCTTCCTTTATGTACAGTACATTTCTTTTTCTCAGAATTCTCTAATATTCAGATTGGTTTATATGCTTTTTTATTTATTTGACAGATAGAGTTAGACAGTGAGAAAGAAAGAGAGAGACAGAGAGAAAGGTCTTCCTTCCATTGGTGCATCCCCCAATGGCCACTATGGCTGGAACTATGCTGATCTGAAGCCAGGAGCCAGGTGCTTCCTCCTGGTCTCTGATGTGGGTGCAGAGCCCAAGCACTTGGGCCATCCTCCACTGCACTCCCAGGCCACAACAGAGAGCTGGACTGGAAGAGGAGCAACTGGGACTAGAACCCTGTGCCCATATGGGATGCCAGCACTACAAGTGGAGGATTAACCAAGTGAGCCATGGTGCCAGCCCCGTATATGTTTATTTTATTATGCATTTTACGTGTGTCTCTATGTATTCTGGCAGTATTTAAATTTGAAGGCATTTATTTTCCTGTTACTGAGTTCTCCAAGTTTTTGTTAAATTTGCATACAATTCCTTCAAGTGTGTATTTTTCTTTTTTATACGATTAATTTATTTATTTGAAAGGAACAGTTACAAAGAGGGAGACACATAGTGAGACAGAGAGACAGATCTTTCATCACTGGTTCACTCTAAAAATGACCACAATGGCTGGTTCTGTGCCAGACTGAAGCCAGAAGCCTGGAACTCCATCTGGGTCTCCCATGTGGATGACAGGGGCCCAAGCACTTGGGTCACCTTCTGCTGCTTCCCCAGACACATTAGCAGGGAGCTGGATGGGATGTGGAGTTGAACTAGTGCTCATATGGGATGCCAGTGTCACAGAGCATGGCTTAACCTGCTGTGTGACAATACCAGCCACTGTTTTGCCTTTGATAATAGGCATTCTAACTGGAGTAACTTGGTGTCTAATTGTGGTTTTGATTTGTATTTGTATTTCCCTGTTAATTAGTGATGCTGAACATTTTTCATGTACTTCTTGGCCATTTGTATGCCTTTCTTTGACAAATGAGCATTTAGATCTAATGCCAATTTTAAAATCTGTTCATTTTTCATTGAGTTTTTAAAATGTCTTAAAGGGTGTATACACCTTAATAGGTGTATATTTTCTAAATATTTTCTCCAATTTCATATTGTCTCTTTGTTATGTTGATTATTTTGTTTGCTTTGCAGAAGTTTTTTAATTTGGTAAAATTCCAGGGCCAGTGCCGTGGCTCACTTGCTGCAGTGCCGGCATTCCATATGGGCACTGGGTTCTAGTCCCAGTTGCTCCTCTTCCAGTCCAGCTCTCTGCTGCATCCCAGAATGGCAGTGGAGGATGGCCCAAGTGCTTGGGCCCTGCACCCATATGGGAGACCACAAGGAAGCACCTTGCTCCTGGCTTTGCTCCTGGCACAGCGCCAGCCATAGTGGCCATTTGGGGAGTGAACCAATGGAAGGAAGATCTTTCTCTTTGTCTCTGTCTCTCACTGTCTATAACTCTACCTGTTAAATAAATAAAAAAGTGCATTTGACTATTTTTGCTTTTTTCTTCTAGTGCTTTGTTGTCGTATCCTTCAAATACTTACTCAATCCAATGTCCTGAAGCATTTTTTTCCTAGTACTTTCAGATCTTACATTTAAGTCTTTAAATAATTTTGAATTGAGTGTAAAATTATTTATTTGAGAGCAGATAAACAAAAAGAGAGAGCTCTCATGTTGATTGACTCCACAAATGCCCACAAAGGACAGGACTGGGCCAAACAGAAGCCAATAGTGTGGAATTCAACCCAGCTTTCCTGCATGGTGGAAGGAACCCAGTACTTGAGTTATCCCTACTCCCTCCCAGTATCTGCATTAGCAGGAAACTGGAGTCAGGAGTCAGAGCTGGGTATCTACTAGGTACTTTGATATGAGACACTAGCATCTTAACTGACATCTTAATGCCTAGGGTAAATGAACACCTTTGAGTTCAGTTTTGTATATGATGAGAGATAAAGTAAATCTTCTATGTGTGAATATTCAATATTCAAAGCACCATTCATTGAAAAGACTGTCCTTTCTGCAGTGAATATTCTTAGCATTTCTGCTGAAGATCAGCTCGTAGGAGATGTTTACCTTTAGGCTCTCCAAAATTTTTTATTAATATAAAGAGAACAGATATCATGTATTTTATAAATACAATGCTAAGAAGATATCCATAGTCCCCTCACTCCCTCCATCAATCCCCACTCACCTTTCCTTTTTCTCTATAAGTTTTGCAAAAACATAAATTAAAAAAAAACATGATTTCACAATTTTCTTTTGAACCTTGGGTTTAATGCACCACTAACCATACTATTCAACAAATAAAAAAAAATCCAAAACCACAGTTTGACTAGAGTATTCACAAGGGCTAAAAACAATAATCAAATCATAAATCCATTTCATTCTTATTTATTCTTGTATCCTATATTAATCAGAACTTATCAGGGAAGAAATGACATTTATCTTTCTTGAATTGCTCATTTCAATAAGCATAATGGTTTGCAGTTGCATTCATGTATTGCAAAGACAGGGTTTCATTCTTTTTTATGACTGAGCAGTATTCCATACTACTCATTTTCTTTTTCCAGACATCAGTTAATGGGAATCTGATTTGATTGCTTATCTTAATTATTGCCAATTGAGGTGCAGTAAACATGGGGGTTATAAATAACTCTTCCAAAGCCTGATTTCATCTTGTTTGGGTAAATTCCCATGGGTGGGATTGCTGGGTCATATAGTAGATCTATTTTCAGATTTCTGAGGAATATCCTTACTGTCTTCCATAATGGTTGTACTACTTTACATTCCTATGAACAGCGTATAAGTGTGCCTTTTCTCCAACATCCTTACCAGCATTTATTATTTTTTTCATTTTTGGATGATAGACATTCTAACTGGGATGAGATGAAACTTTATGGTGTTTTTGCATTTCCCTGATGGTTAGTGATGCTGAGTATCTTTTCATGTGTCTGTAGGCCATTTGTATTGATTGCATCCTTTGAAAATTTTCTGTGCATGTCCTTTGCCCATTTCTTAACTGCATTATTTTATTGAAGTTGAGTCTCTTAAGATCTTTATGAACATCAGATTGTTGTACCTGAGTGAGTGCAAACAAAAGAGCTCCACAGATTGATAAAATTTGGTGGTCCTTTATTGCGGGTGGTGGAGAGTGGGCTCATGCCCTAAAGAACTCTCGACCCTGAAGCCCAAAGCAACAGGGTTTACAAAGGCAAAAACCACAAAATCGGGATTGGAATTCATGGTTGCTAGGAATAGGGGGGAATACATGGTTACTGGTTACTGGTTACTGACCTAAAACCTATGTGAAACTAGTATCAATTATAATCTAGTATCAATAAGCTAGTATCAATAAGCTAGTATCAATTATAATATTGACAATACCAGTTACAATCTTAACAATTCCAATTATAATCTTGACATTAATCCAGGTATTGGTTTTAATCATACGTAGGACTAAGACAAATTACATTTTTTATCATTAACCCAGGTGTAGTCTATCCACTTCCAAGCTTGAGCGATCATGCTAGGGGGTTTCTGTGCTCTGCCAAGTGAGATGTAGTGGACTGCTATTATTCAACTGTTTTAGATCATAGTCTCAGACCAGAGTCTCATGGTGTGGGGGGGCACCTTCCCAGAATGGAGTCTCAAGTGCTCCAAAATGGAGTCCCTACTGTCAAGGTGTTACTTCAAGATATTAACCCTTTATCAGTTATATAGTTTGCAAATATTTTCTACCACTCTTCACTTTGCTTAGTGTTTCCTTTGCAGCACAAATCTTCTAAGCTTGATGTAATCCCTTTTGTCTCTTTCTGCTTTCATTGCCTGTGCTTCTGGGGTCTTTACCAAGAAGTCTTTCCTATGCTAATATCTTGCAGTTTTCCCAATATTTTCCTCTAGTAATTTGTTGATATCAGGCCATAGATTTAGAGTCATGATCAGTTGTGAGTTGATTTTTGTCTGGGTGTAAGTACAGGTTTTGTTTCATATGTCTGCATGTTGAGATCCAATTTTCCCAACACTATTTGTTGAAGAGACTGTCCTTTCTCCAGGGATTGATTTTAGCTCATTTGTCAAAGACTAGTTGGTTGTAGCTGCATGGATTAATTTTTTTGGTTTATATTTTGTTTCATTGGTATACATGTCTTTTTCTGTTCCAGTCCCAGGCTGTTTTGTTTGTAACTGCCCTGTAGTATGTCTTGAAATCTGGTCTTCTGATACTTCCAACTTTTTCTTGTTTAATGTTGCTTTAGTTATTTGGGGGTCTCTTGTGTTTCTACACAAATTTAAGCATTCTTTTTTTCTAGATCTGAGAAGAATGTTCTTGGAGTTTTGATTGGGGTCTCATTGAATCTATAAATCGCTTTGGGTAGTATGAACATTTTGATGATATTATTTTTTCCAGTGCACAAACATGAAATATTTTTCCATTTTTGTGTGTGTTCTTCTATTTCTTCCTTTAATGTTTTGTAATTTTCATTGTGAAGATCTTTCAAATTCTTAGTTAAATTTATTCCAAGGTATTTAATTTTTTAGTAGGTATTATGGTTGGTATTGTACTTACAAGTTCTCAGCCTGAATTCATCAAATACAAATATATTTAGCTTATCCAATTCCCAAAGGATTCAAAGTTCACTTTTTTGGTACATTATAAAAATTGTATAAGGAGTTGTTAACTATCCATCCCAGATAATAATTCCTGTCAGATCCTTCATAGAAAGATACAATTATAAATGTGGATGTTAGTTATAAGTGTAGGTGTTGATGAATCTGCCATAGTTTACTGTGGTATTTTTGGTTAAATTTTAAGTCATTCCTGATTACAAACTGATGAGTATCATAACATTTGTGGCAGTGAAGTGTGCTCATAACTTACATTCCTACTTTCTCTGAATTCTGAATGGTTCAAGCTGGACATGGAAAGAAGTCAAAATGTAAGCTTTCTAGCCCACAGAGTTGTTGGTCTTGGTGCTTAGCAACAAAGATTCCTTTCCATTGCCCTAGTACATTACATTGCATCCCTACCTAGTCACTTACAGAGCACAGGTTTTTTGCTAAATTTACAGTATAAAAAAGGGCAGACAAGAACCCATGTTCTCATAGGCATCCTAGAAAAGTGCTAAATAAAGAAAAAGGGGGGTGGTAGCTCATTGCCTCTTTCATCTCTCCATTCATGCAAGTCATTCATAAATCTCACATAGAGGAACAAGTGAGCAGGGGTCAGGAGCAGTGCTCTAATGTTTAGGCATTTTACTTTGTGGAGGGGGTTGTATCCTTGTCAGCCTACATTCAAAAAAGATACTCTGTCCCAGGAAAACAAGAAGACTAGGAAAGTCAGCATACCCAAATTGTTTCTTTTAATTTTAAAGACTCTCTTGTGTCCAACTGTGGTCACTATGTTAAAAGGAATAGTTAGAAGACTGTGAACATTTTGAATGTTGAGCAAGGAGTTGCTCTCCTATGACATGGGTGAATCTATTGTAAGAACAATATGCATGAGTACATTCTTATAGAATATTTCTGCAGTGGTTTTTGAGTTCTTACAGATTTGAGTTTTATAAAATGATGCCAAATCATTATATTTACTTGTTTACTCAAGAGACACAAATGTTTTTCTTTAAAGTGAAGAAACAAATTGTAAATGTTGAGAAGCAATTAATTTTGGGATGTGGTAATTTGCAATAACCAGTAAGGATGGCTAATATATATATATATATATATATATATGTACAAATTTAAAATGCAAACCAAGAAGTGAAAAATATTTTTGTTACTTTAAAAATGAACATTATAAATTCTCTCCTTAAACTATATTTCACCGGGTACGTGGCTCACAAGGCTAATCCTCCGCCTGCAGTGCTGGCACCCCAGGTTCTAGTCCCGGTTGCTCCTCTTCCAGTCCATCTCTCTGCTGTGGCCCAGGAGAGCAATGGAGGGTGGCCCAAGTGCTTGGGCCCTGCACCCACATGGGAGATCAGGAGGCCATGGTGGCCATTTGGTGGGTGAACCAATGGAAGGAAGACCTTTCTCTCTGTCTCTCTCACTGTCTAACTCTGCCTGGCAAAAAATAAATAAATAAATAAATAAATAAATAAATTTTGCCTTGTACACTCTCAGTTCTTATTCTGAAGATGTTAAAGTGTATCACATTTTTATTGAGAAGCAAAGAAAAATGTTCCATTTTAGAATATTAAAAACATACAATTTAAATTTTGCTGAACAGTTTGTAATAGTTGAATTTGTATTTTTAGGCATAAATATGTTTTCTTCTTGATGTATTATGACAGATATATTATTTTCATGGTAGTGGAATGTATGAGGTAAATGATCCAACAGATTTGTTTTCATTAGATCAAACTTTCCATGGGGTACCTAAACAGAATGAGTTTGATATCACAACACTATTTACATTCTCTGTAAGAAAAATAAAGGACATTTGTCCCTAGATTTCAAATCACAGAATGAGATAGTCCAATTTATTTTTGGTTCTCAGTGAGGTATTGCTGTGTTTTATAACACCATGCTTTCATGAAAAATAGATTTTTATTCAAAAGTTCACATTTGTACCACATTTTTTTTCTGTAGGTCTAAAATTTTTCTAAAGGTCAATCTTTCTATAAAAAAGTTCATATGTGTTGCCTGATGTAATCAATTTCTTTTTTTCTAGATTTATTTTTATTTATTTGAAAGACAGAGTTATATAGAGAGGTAGAGACAGAGAGAAAAGTCTTCAATCTGCTGGTTCACTTCCCAATTGGCTGCAAAAGCCGGAGCTGAGCTGATCTGAAGCCCGGAGCCAGGAGCTTTTCTCAGGTCTCCCACATGGGTGCAGGGGCCCAAGGACTTGAGCCATCCTCTGATGCTTTCCCAGGTGCATTAGCAAGGAGTCAGATCAGAAGTGGAGCAACTGGAACTCAAACCAGCACCCATATGGGATGCTGGCACCCTAGGTTGGGGTTTTAACATGCTGTGCCCTGTAATCAATTTCTAAAGTGTATACACTGACAAGAAGAATTACACAAAGTACACTCATCTAACAAGGCATATCTTTGCTAAATTTAAAGACAATGGCTTTACCTGCTACACGTAATGCTAGCCTCAAGTATTTGCTTTGGAGCAATACTCATCTGCAGTTTTCATAGGTTTTATCAGAAAGTATCATTTGATAGTAAATCCTTTTAGTGAATATATGAAATAGATCAAACATTGAATTTGTGAAAAAAATGGCTGCCATTCAGATCATGCCAAGTCTAAGGCTTTGCCACTTCATGATTATATATCCTTGGGCAAACCAGTTACTTACCTCTTCATGCCTCAGTTGCATTTTCTTTAAAGTTAAAATAACAGGAGCTACCTCCATTTTTCTGGAAACATAAAATTCAGGAAACAGCACCTGGTATAAAATAAATGTTAGCAATTATTATTATTATCTATTCGCATTTTCCTAAATAAAGGTATTTAAATATCTGTGCCTTTATGCTTAATGTTGTAGTGTACACATTTAGATACAACTCAAAATTTATTTGAAATTATATACATTCAAGTTTTGTAAAACTTCATATTTTGCTTGACATGGTAACTCAAACTAGATTCAATTCCTTTTAATTTGATGAGTGAGCCATTTCTTATCTAATTCCCTGGATAATGTAACTTATTCACTCATTTGTGCTTTGTGATGATACCTGCCTCTTTGTCAAAACAGTAACTAAACTGCATCATTTTTGGTCAAAAATAAATCAATAGAGTAAATTGGTATTTAAAGAAAGGGACTATTCTTTGGCAGTAATCTTAAACTAGCACATTGATGCACTTTGGTAAATGCATTGGAGACTTGCTGATTGTGTATGTACATTTGTGAATGTATGTATGGTACATGGGTGTGTGTGTGTGTGTGTGTGTGTGTGCTCAATTTAAAGCTACAATAAAATTGTAGCATTATCCAAAGAAATAATTCTAGAAAATCATAGTTTGCAATGATTTTTGCTCTTTGGAGATTATGATGTTTAGATGATGCCTAAAGTTTCTGTGAATTTTTTTCAGAATTCTAGTAATATACAACACTGAAATTCATAAAGAAGGGGAAAATAGTTGGGTTCAAAGATATCATTAGACTACAGAACCAATCAGCCATAATTCAGGCCTCCAAATTAAACTACTTGTATGAGAAAATTTAAGTAGTTGTATTGATGTCACATATTGTTTGCAAACAAACGTATCTTTTTAAAAATTATTTATCTATTTACTTATTTATTTGAAAGCCAGAGTTACACAGAGAGAGAAGAAGAGGCAGAAAGAAGAGAGAGAGGTCTTCCATCTGCTGGTTCACTCCCCAATTGGCTGCAATGACTAGAGCTGCACTGACCCAAAGCCAGGAGCCAGGAGCATCTTCTGGGTCCCCCATGCGAGTTCTGGGGCTCATGGACTTAGACCATCTTCCATTGCTTTCCCAGGCCTTAGCAGAGAGCTGGCTCAGAAATGGAGCAGCCGGGACTCAAACCGGCATCCATTTGGGATGCTAGCACTGTCAGGCTGCAGCTTTACCCGCTATGCCACAGTGCCAACCCCAAATGTATATTAATATTACTGTATTTGGTAAACACATAACATTAGTGTTGAAAGAATAAATAATTATAAACCTCAGTGAAGGCAATTTGTCATTAGGTAACAAAACCATGCAACGCATTCAATTGATTTCTAGTCTAGATATTTTTTCATAAAGAAATTTTAAACAAAATTATATTGATGCCAAAATATTCACAATAGAATGATTCCCTGAAGTGCAAACATATGGTAATCATTTACATTGGATGATTGCTTGATAAAATACATCAATAAATTTCATGTAGTCTATCACTTAATAAATCCTTTAAATTAATTGAATTAGTTTGAGGATATGCTTTGAAGAGTGTCTATAAAAAGTGTAGGGCAATAATTTATGCTGACAATCATAACTTCCCCCCCACCCATAACCCTCCTATTTCCTGCTCCCTCTCACATCCCAGAATATAACAAAATTGTATGAAGGACATTTGTACAGTAAACAAATATACTGATTTCTAATGCAATATTTGAATACTTGAAGCAGGAAGGCTAAGTACTTCTTTGCCAAAATAACATGTTTTCTCCAGTGTAAAACCCATTTGCCATCCCAATACACAAAGGGATTTGGGGCAAGAAGGAAAAAGAAGTCCACACATGCAGAAATTTTAAGCAAAACGAAATAGAGAATGTATTTAGTTTCATGAAAATCACACAAGAATTAATAGTATTCCACCCATTTCCAACAAATATTTTTACTTTAATGAATGAATGAATTTTCAGTTACATAGCAGAAAGCTTCTACCCTCTCCCATAAAACTGAAAGAGAAATTTTTTAAAAGTAAAAACTGATGAAAGAATTCTGCAATACATGTTAATGTTAAGTAGCCCAGCAGAGTTTATTTAGAAATACAAACACACACACAGAAAATAAATACATTAAAATCTTACTGAATAGGTCAGTAATAGTTCAGGATCCAATATAGTATGCAAAAGATTCTGGATTTCCCAGTCACTTTGTATAGGAAATGATGTGCTTTGCTATGTAGCATGTACCTTTAGATTCCTGAACACCTCCACTTTGCTTCTTACCCTGAGTCCCAGCAAATACAGGAACACCGCTGTTGAATCATTCATTTTCTGGATTTGGGAATATCAAAGAATTAATGAGTATAGAAAGTTGTACAGCAGAGACCAAGAATGTCCAAGGGAGGTCACGTAAATCAATTGAACAAGTCAAACTACTATGAATGTATACTGAATGCTCTGTTTTTAATATGTCTTACTTACCTAAAAAGACATGAGGACTATTGCTCTCTCTCTTAATACAACTAAGGAGAAGATATCACCAATTCTCGAGAAAAATGAATACACAGCAGAGCTAATACAAAATCCCAAAAATCCAAAATAGAAAAACTGGATATGCACTCTTTACACACACCCTGAAGTGACAATGAAGGAGAACAAATCTAAAATTAGAAAAAATTCTTTTTTTAAAAGATTTATTTATTTATTTTAAAGTCAGAATTACACAGAGAGAGGCAGAGAAGAGAGAGGGGTCTTCCATCCACTGGTTCACTCCCCAGTTGGCTGCAATGGCCAGAGTTGTGCCAATCCAAAGCCAGGAGCAAGGAGCTTCTTCCAGGTCTCCCACATGGGTGCAGGGGCCCAGGACTTGGGCCATCTTCTACTGCTTTCCCAGGCTATAGCAGAGATCTGGATCCATATGAGCTGCCAGCACTGCAAGTGGTGGCTCTACCCACTATGCCACACCACTGGCCCCGAAAATTCTTGTCAAATTAAGAACATTTAACCTTTGTTTTAGAGTGCATTATTAAAATATCTAAACTGGGGGAATACATAATTTCTTTCTTTAGAAATCAGAAGGGAAAAAGAACACTTCAAGCCTACTGTGACACCACACAGAAGGAATGGAGAATCATGATCTCAATTAGCCTAGGGACAGAATAAAAGGGAGGGAAATAGGAACAACAGAATTAAGATGAATAAGCTTTGACAGCTGAGAGAATCTGAATCTAAAGAAAAGACATGCAGTTAACTGAAACAATAGAGATAAGTCTGAGAGGAAAAGACATTGTTAAGACATATTAATGGGGCCAGAGCTGTGGCTTAGTAAAGTCAAAAAAAATCTAAAATTTGTTTTTAAATTATATAATTAAAAAAGATAAAAAAGATGTTCAATCTTAAGTCTCTACAGCATAAGATATACATCAATTTTCCCAGGTTCTATTTGCATTAATTAACAAAGTTTCATGGGTATAATCACTAGAGTGGCTCCAATAAGTCTTTTTTATAAAAATTATTTTTTATTTTGACAGGCAGAGTGGACAGTGAGAGAGAGAGACAGAGAGAAAGGTCTTCCTTTTTCTGTTGGTTTACCCCCCAGTGGCCGCTGCGGCCAGTGTGCTGCGGCTGGCACACTGCGCTGATCCAAAAGCAAGAGCCAGGTGCTTCCTCCTGATCTCCTATACAGGTGCAGGGCCCAAGCACTTGGGCCATCCTCCACTGCACTCCTGGGCCATAGCAGAGAGCTGGACTGGAAGAGGAGCAACTGGGACAGAATCTGGCTCTCCCAGCAGGACTAGAACTCGGTGTGCCTGCACCGCTGGTGGAGGATTAGCCTATTGAGCCATGGCGCCTGTCTCCAATAAGTCTTAACCTGGGATGCAACTAAATTTAACAAGGATACTCAATAGGAATTTTAGAAGAATTCCAAAATATGTATCAGAATAAAAATAAATACTTTACTTGGTACATCTCATTTTAACTATACTATTGTCTAAATTTCCAAATGTCAGATGTACTAAAAAAATCCCCAAAGCAGCAGAGTTGGTCCGACATGATGAGGAATAAAATAAAGAAAATGAGAATTCGCAGATCCCAGATTAAAATAACCAAGAAGGCCCAATAAAAGAAAACTCAATGTCTTCATACACTAACATTTATTACCTCAGATTTATTTAACAAAAAGGTGATTATTCCAGCCACATCCCATTAGGTAGCCCAATTTTACCTGCTAAATCCACTAAAAATAAAAGCACCTCATGATATATTACTAAAATCATATTGCTATATGCCATCCACCATGTCCCCTGTACCTTATACTTAATGTTAACAGATCTGATGAAATCAATAGATAAATGATGTGTCTTAAGCAAGTGTGGCAAATGCATTTTGTTCCAAGTTTTTCCAAAAACCCCTCAGTCTCAGTTTGCCTTCACCTTGAAAAGACACTTCTGAGGTTTACAAATCAGTCCAGTTTCATTGGGCTTCCCTCCAATGAAAGGGGCTAAAATCCATCAAAATAAACTCTAGGGACTGTCCTTGTGCTCCCAGCAGTCATTAGAGGAGTAAATAAGCATATGGAAGACCTTTCTCTGTCTCTTCCTCTCACTGTCTGTAAGTACACCTGTCAAATACATAAATAAATAATTTATATATATACATTAATTTATATATTTATGTATATAAATATATTCAATATATAATATATTATAATTTAACATACAATATATTATATAATATATAATAATTATAAACAGATATTATATAATTTATTATTAATATTATATATAATATACATATATATTATTGAGAAGACTTCAAAAGCCAGCGTGTGGCCAGTTTGAAACCAGGAGCTTCTCCTCCGCTCTGTGTCACAGTAACCCAGGCACTTGGACCATCTTTCATGGCTTTTTGAATCCATTGGTAAGGAGCTGGATAAGAAATAATTATACATTTATATATAAAGAATAAATTCATATATAATTATATATTTATAATAATTATATGTAATTCTATATTATGTATAGAAATATATAATATAATATATACTATAATATATTAATATATATATGATGGACCAAAATGTAGTATTCTCCTTTTGGCAGAAGGGACAGACTCCAACATCTACTGTCTATGTCATTATGTCAGCATAATGCAGGAGGTAACCCCTCTACCAAATAAGAAAAGCTATTTCAGTTCAGCTGGACATCATTCTGCTGACTGTTGACCTTATTACTGTTAGTCTGGATGCTTTCATTGGTTGCAATCCAGAGACCCAATTTTCACATAGATATAAACATCAGCAAATATGAAAATTTGGTAAGAAAAGCTTAAGCTCAGAGTTATGATTAATAACTATTTTAACAAAATTTCTCAGAACCCATCAAATCCACATCTTGGACAATTGGAAGCTGTTGTACTTGGCCCACCCATAATTGAAATGGATTCTAAATCCTTCAACTGCAAGGAGAGTATCATAGACATTAATGCTCCAAATGGATCCAGTTCCCTGCCAATGTGTCTGGAAAAGCAGCACAGGGTGACTCAAATATTGGGGCTCCTGCACCCATGTGAGAGACCTGGAAGAAGCCCCTGGCTCCTGATATCAGTCTGGCCTAGCCACAGTCATTGCAGCCATTTGAGGAGTGAACAAACCAGGAGGAAGATCCATCTCTCCCACTCTCTCTTTCTAGTGCTGCCTTTCAAATTCATAAATAGATCTTTAAGAAAGTCGATCACTTCAATAAATTTGCCATTGCTCAGTCATGATGACTTTTACTACCTTCAGTTCTTTTTCAAAAGATTTATTTATTGGAAAGGCAGAAAGAGGAGCTGGTGGTTGTGGTGCAGTGGACAAAGTTGCTATCTGCTACATTGGCATCCTGTATGTGCACCAGTTCAAGTACCAGCTATTCCATTTCTGATCCAGCTCCTTACCAATGGACTGAAAAAGCAGGGAAAGATGGCCCAAGTGGCTGGGATGCTGCCACGCACATCGGAGGAAAAGCTCCTGGCTTCAACCTGGCCACACTCTGGCTATTAAAGTCATCTCAAAAATGAATTAGGTGGTGGAAGATTTCTGTCTCTCCCTCTCTCTGTAACTCTTTCAAATAAGTAATTAAATATTTTAATATGATAAAAAAGGCAGAGAGACACAGAGACAAAGAGAGAAGGAAAGAGAAGCAGAGAGGTCTCCCATCTGCTAGTTCACTTTCTATATGGCTACAACTGTGCAAGACCAGGTTCTCAAGTCCCCATTGAGGTTACAGTTCTCCAAATTAGATGACAGGAAGGAAAGAATTTGAGCTATTATCCATTGCTTCCTAGGGGTATTAAGATGAAATTGGTTTGGAAGTGGAGTACCCAAAACTCAGATTAGCACTGCAATATAGGATGTGGGTATCTGTTGTGATGGCTAACAAATTGGAAATCCTAGAGGAAAAATCAACAGATTCCTGGACATACAAAATATACCAAAATTAAGTCATGAAGGCACATAGAAAAGCTAAACAAATCAAAAACCAAGACAGAGATTGGATGAGTAATAAAGACCCTCCCAACAAGGAAAAGTCCAGGATCAGACAGCCTCACTATTGAATTCTACAGGACTTTTAAAGAACTAATTCCAGTATTTCTCAAACTATTCAACTCAATTGAAAGAGAGACAATCCTCTCAAACTCCTTCGATTAATCCTGCATCACCTTAATTCTTCAACTAGAAAAAGATACAGTGGAGAGAGAGTACTATAGAAAAATATCCCTGATGGGGGCCAGTGCTGTGGCACACTGGGTTGATCCTCCACCCATTGAGCTGGCATCCCCTATGGGTGCCAGTTCTGGTCCCGGTTGCTCCTCTTCCAGTCCAGCTTTCTGCTCTGGACTGGGAGGACAGTGGAGGATGGCCCAAGTGCCTGGGTCCCTGCACCCACTTGGGTGACCAGGGAGATGCTCCTAACTCTGGCTTCCGATTGGACCAGCACCACCTGTTGGGCCATATGGAGAATAAACAAGCAGATAAAATACTTATGTCTCTCTGCCTCTGCCTCTGCCTCTCCCTATAAGTAACTCTACCTTTCAAATAAATAATTCTTTGGAAAAAGTCAACAAACAATAAAGGCTGGTGGAGAGGGAGAGAAAAAGGTACCCTAACCCACTGTTGGTGGGAATGAAGCTAGTACAACCATTATGGAAGGCAGTATCAAAGTTCCTCAGAAATCTGAAAACAAACATACCATATGATCCTGCCATCTGACTCCTAGGAATTTATCCACATGAAATGAAATAGAATATACATAGGCATGAGTTATCTGTACCTCATGTTTATTACAACTCAATTCACAATAGCTAACATGGAATCAACCCAGAAGTCCATGAACTGGTGACTGGAAAAAGAATATGAGCTATAAATACAGTATAAAATACTATTCAGCCATAATTGAGAATGAAATCCTATCTTTTGTAACTAAATGGATGAACTGGAAATAAGTATGCTTCATGAAAGAAGCCAGTCCCCAAAAGACAAATACCATATGTTTTCTCTGACTGGTGGTAATTAATATATAGACAACGAAAAGTAGCATATGAGTTAATATGGCATTTTGAGATTTGAGTATTGTTCATAGCACTTTTCTGTACTCTTTGATAGAGTATACAACATATACTCATTGATATTTCTGCTACTACTTGCTGAATTCTTTATTTTGTAGAGGGTTAAAGCTTGTGATTCTAAAATAAAATCAAAGCATGCAGCTGTCAAAATTAAAAGAAAATAAAACGAGAAGGAGGGAGTTGGAAATATGAGACCAAGGGAAGATAGGATAGGATGTTATCAGTTTGCTCTTCAAACTGTATATATAAATTAAATGAAATTTGTTCACTTTATATGCATTTAAATATATAAACTTAACACTGGAAGAAAAAGACCTGAGATCAGTGTTTTCTGGATCACCACTAATAAAATTTAGTCTTCATTTATGTCTGACCATATTTAATTTCTTATTTATTTATTTTATAAGAAAATTAACATCACCATTCCTAACAAGTCCATCCTGCTTCATCCATATCTATCAGTTCCCACTATGCTAATAATTTCTCATGAACTTAAATCCAAATCATCTTAAAGAGATGCAATGTGGGGCTGGTTCTGTGGCATAGCAGATAAAGTTGCTGCCTGCAGTGCTGGCAAGCCATATGGGTGCCAGTTCAAGTCGTGGCTGCTCCACTTCTGAACCAGCTCTCTGCTATGGCCTGGGAAAGCAGTAGAAGGTGGCCCAAGACCTTGGGGCCTTGCACACATGAGAGATCCGGAAGTAGCTCCTGGCTTCGGATTGACACAGACCACCCATTGTGGCCAACTGGGAGTAAACCAGCAGATGGAAGACCTCTCTGTCTCTGTCTGTCTGTCTGTCTGTCTCTCTCTACCTTTCCTCTATTTGTGCAACTCTTTCAAATAAATAAATTAATATTTAAGAAAAAAGCCTGATTCATGTTATTATTTATGTGTTTTAGAGGCTTTGCAGATGTTGATTACATGTGCCATGAAAACCCATTAAAATGCAAATCCTATAAGAGGCAACTCCATGTGCACTAAACTGGTAAAATCCAGTGCATGTGTTGAGAAAAACACACTAGCAATACATTTCAAAAAGCTGTGAAATATTATAAGTGGCTGTCAAAAGCTAAAAATCTGACAATGACTCATTATGTCATTTATTTATACATAATGTTGAGAAAATCAGAAGTATTTGTTAAAACTTCTGCTAAAATGCACTAGATTTATAATTTTTAAATGCATCTTTCCTAGATATAATGCAGTCCTGTGCTACTTTAGAGTATCAGAAATTTAAAATGTTGGACTGGTGCTGTGGTGGAGCAGGTTAACACCCTGGACTGAAGTGCCAGCATCCCATATGGGGGCCGGTTCAATACTCAGCTGCTCCACTTCTGATCCTGCTCTCTGCTATTGCCTGGCAAAGTAGTAGAAGATGGCCTTGGGCCTTGGGCCCCTGTACCCATTTGGGAGACCTGGAACTAGCTCCTGGCTCCTGGCTTCAGATCAGCACAGCTCTGGCAGTTGCAATCAATTAGGGAGTGAACATCAGATGGAAGACCTCTCTCTTTCTCTCTGGCTCTCCTCTCTGTAACTCGACTTGTAAATAAATAAATAAATGAATCTCTAAAACAATTAAGAAATTTAAAATGTGAAAGTTTTTTTAAAAATGCATTTATTTATTGTGAGGCAGAGTGACAGATATAGAGAGGAAGAGAAAGAGAGGTCTGCTATCCACTGGTTCACCCCTAAATGGCCAGAATGGCTGGAGCTGGGCTGATCTGAAGCCAGGTGCCAGAAGCCAGGAGTCAGCAGCTTCTTCCAGGTCTCTCACATGGGTGCAGGGGCTAAGGACTCAGGGCATATTCCACAGCTTTCCTAGGCCATTAGCAAAGAGCTGAATTGGAAATGCAGGAGCAGGGACTCAAACTGGTGCCCATGTGGGATGCTGGTGCTGCAGGTGGATGCTTAATCTACTATGCCACAGGGTGGGCCCAGGGAAAGGTTTTAGGAAGACATCTTTCATGTAGACTAGGCTGCAATATTGCAAGGTAAGGTTTAGCTTTTATTTCCACACATCAGTATTCATCTTTTAGCAACTATAAATACTGAATATCATACATATAGACATAAATATAGGTAACTGCAGATTTTGTTGTCATTCTTTCTAATTCTCTTTTTAATGTCTGCTAATAGGCCATCTTATGGATTATTATATTGATGTTACCTGTACACAACCATCAGGCATTTCCACTGTTGAATTTGTTTATGTGTACAGGTAGTTTTGTTTGTGTGTACATGAATGCACATTTGATGGAGATAGCACTGACACTAATACTGTGAGAAATCCTAACGCTGATTTTAAACTTTCTGTCCTCCGCAGAGATGGCTGTCATTGAAGTAGACCACAGGGCCCCTTTTGCTGTTGTGCACTGAAATGTGCCTCCCTAAAACTCAAACACTGAAGTGCTAACCACCAACATGACTCTACCTGAAGAAAGTCCTTTAAATAGATAAAATGATAGATGTGTCTGTCACATCGGAGAAACGCTTCTGGAAAAATCGAGCCTATTTAAGCACCTTGATCTGATATTTTCAAGCTCTACAACTCTGAGAAGTAAAATTCCATGATTTACATCATATTCTCTGTGGTATTTTCTTAGCAAATTAATATATCCTCATTTCTGCCAGCATTTTCTGCTGTCATCTAGAAGGTCCTAGTGATAGCAGAGAAATATAGAAACTACAATCTGTGATTTTAGATTACCAAGTATCTACTAACACAAAAAAGATATCCCAGAAGCAACCTACTACCATCCTCCAGGACCCAGAAAAAAACAGGAATGAGTCAAGATGCAGGGCAGTAGAAAAAAGTGAATAATGAAAGATCACAGCAGAAGTAAATAAGGAAAGGTTTGGTTCTGTGGTGTAGTGGGTTAAAGCCTTGACCTGCTGCGCATGCATCCCATATGTTGCTGCTAGGAGACCAGGTGCTCCACTTCCAATCCAGCTCCCTACTAATGCACCTAGGAAATTGGTGGAAGATGGACTGTGTTCTACGGTTTTGGCACCCACATGAGAGACTTGGAAGAAGCATCTGGCCATGCAAATAAATAAATAAATCTTAAAAAAAATAGAAGCAGTGTTAGCACTGTTGGAAAAAAAGACACATAGTTCAATGGAAAAGAATAGGCATCTGAAATAATCCAACTTTTCTACAGGCAACTCCTATTTAACAAAGGAAAGAAAACAAACAGGAGAAAGAAGAACCCCTTTAGCAAATGGTTTAAAGGAAAGTGATTATCCATATGTAGAAGCCTGAAAAGATACCCCAACACCTCATACACTATGTAAAAGCAACTCAAGGTGAATTAAAAGTCTAAATATAAAACCAAAAACTAAGTAAACATATGAGAAACTATAAAACATTAGCATAGACAACAGTTTTGGGTTAGATTCCAAAAGCACAAGTAACAAAATAAAATATACAAATTTGAGCATATCAAATTAAGATACACCTTCACAACAAAGTAATCAACAGAGTGAAGATACAATGTACGGAATGGCAGGAAACATTGAAAACTCTGATTATGACAAAAGATTGATAGCCAAAACATACTTATATAGAACTGGAAAAACTCCAAACAAGAAGCAAAATGTACAGTTCAGAAATGGAGAATGATCTGAATAGATGTTTCTCAGAAGAGGAAATCTCAATGGTCAAGACATAGATGAACATGCCCAATATCACTAGCCATTAGGGAAATGTAAATCAAAACCAATAGCAGACTCCATCTGTGGGAGAAGACAATGCTTGGGTTTTCATTTGTGCAACAAGTGGGTTTAGAGGACGCCATTTAACATTATAGTGCAGAGTCTACATGGAAGTAAGGAAACCTTAATATTTCCTAATGGGCTTGTTAAATTCTTGACCAGTGCCTATTTCCTTTGCCGCAAACTTTCCAGTCTCACTACTTTCCTGCTTCTTCCTCTTCTCTGTGGCTTGTAAAAACAGTATACCTTCTATACACGGAGGATACTTTTGTTTTGTTTTATTCCTTCTGTCTCATGATGTTCCTCTAAGAAATCACAACCCTCCAAGTATTCATTAATTTATGCAGTCTGCAGTTTTCATAAGCTATTACATGGCAAAGTACTAGGTTAAAGGAAAAGTATAGGTCAGGAACTGAGCAAAGTTCACAATGATGAAGCCATTGGGGAAATGAACCTGATGGAAGACCTCTCTCTCTCTCTCTCTCTCTCTCTCTCTCTCTCTCTCTCTGCCTCTCCTTCTCTCTCTGTGAAACTTTGATTTTCAAATACATAAATAAATCTTTAAAAACTAAATATACTAATAACCTGGTGGCAACACCTTTCTATCAGAACATGTGAAGCACTCAAACACAGTTTGTCCCAGAAAGTCAGCCATAGTTTTCAAGGGCACATCTTCTATTCCATTTGTGGACACCTCTGTGTGGCGTAAGGGGTACTTATTTCTTCCATTCTTCTTTCTTACCACTCTCACAGTTATAACTTCTATCGATGCTTCCACAGACCAGTCTCTATGAAATTGTAGAACTAATATCCTCCCATTTCAAAAATGTCATGGGTTTAAACACAGAACCCAAAATAAGACAATTAACTGACCTTCTTAATTACACAGTGTGGAAAGTAAGATTCTCAGTGGATCACTGGGTAACTGTAAAGTACTGGGCAGAGAAAAACTGTAACTTATCTGTATTTATGATGCTGTAATTCTCCACTTTATGCATACTCAGATTAAAAGAGCTCCCGTTAGTGGGCAGCACTGTTGCATAGTGGGTAAAGCTACGGCCTGCAGTGTCAGCATCCTATATGGGTGCCGGTTGGGATCCTGGCTGCTGCACTTCCCATCCAGCTCTCTGCTGTGGCCTGGGAAAACAGTAGAAGATGGCCCAAATCCCTCATCTCCTGCACCCACCTATGAGACCTGGACAAAGCTCCTGGCTTCTGGTTTTGGATCCAAACAGCTCCAGCCATTGATTTCTGTTTCTACCACTCTGTAACTCTGCCTTTCAAATAAATAAATAATTATTTAAAAAAACAGCTTCATCCCAGAAGAAGCTCCTGGCTACTGGCTTCAGACTGGCACAGCTCCAACTGTTGCTACCAATTGGGGAGGGAACAATCGGATGGAAGATGTCTTTCACTTTCTCTCTCTCTCTCTCTCCTCTCTCTGTGTAACTCTTTCAAATGAATAAATAAATCTTTAAAAAAAGTAGCTCCAGTTATTGACAACACAGTAGACTTGCATTAATTTTAGTTCCCTCTCACTTTACAAAGGGATCAGCGTCAGGTAAAAACAGTTGAGAGCCTTGCTAACAGGAGAAGAAATAGCTGAAGACAGAAAATGAAAAGCAGCCAAATACATCATCAAAGAAAGAGAAGTGGACCTCATCCAACACAAACCTTTAAAAGTGGATGCTCACAATTAATGAGTGAAACAGCTGCCCACTGAAATCTTATCTAGGGAGGGAAGATGTCCTAAGTTCTGCTTCTGTAAACTCCAGTCATAAATCTGTCCTAATAAATCTGTCCCCGGCATCTCTTCTACAAACATACTGGACCCACTGACCATTGGAAATGTGGTCCTGAAGGGTTAAAAAGTTAAAAGCCGCTCCCCCCACCAACCTCCTCTGGTGAACTTTCCTGACCTCATTAGACTTGCTCTGCATAGCCATTCTCTATAAAGTTAATTAGTCAGTAAATTACCCCAATGTGAGCGTAACCTTAGTTTCACCTAAGTAAGATAGAAGAAATCACCATATATCTCTTTGCCTCCTGGACCCCTGACCCCACCATGTGTCCCTTATCACCATTCAGCTGCATTCCTAGGTATCATCAAGGGAGTTCCTGCAACATTGTTATGTTTGTTGTGTGGCCCTCCCTTTTGGCAATAGGAGGCTTTTTGATACTCCCTGTATAGGCCATATGGTTCTCTGAGGTCTAATCAGGCCCTTACTCGATATCCTGTACTCCCTGTATTCATAAATCAACTGGTTGTAAAATCACTTAACTTGTATCAATTGTTTACTCTATACCTCTGTCTGATCTATGCAATGATTGATTTTCTTTGTTTAAACATGTATAAAAACCCTAACCCAAGACTATTTGGGGCCGCTCGCCTGTACTGGGACGGGGGCCCCGACATGTCAGATCATCAATAAACCTTACCCTTTGTTAATTGCATGAGAGAAGGTCTCTTGGAGCGTTTTGGGGGTGGCAAGAGCAATCCAACTCTAACAGTCCTAAGTCATGTAGGCTGCCATTTAAACCCACCAATGCTGTAACAGCTAAGAAACTTGAATTTGATGCTAAGTTCTCAGGAAATCATTCCAGCTGAGCCTAGGGCCATTAATAGAGACTCCTTGGATCCTCCCCTGTCTCTGTGCCTGTTTGAAAGAAGGGAGTTTTCCCACCCCAGGTTTCTGGAACACCTTCAAATTCCACATTGGAAAAGTCTGATAATTAATACTTGAGAGGGATCAATGCACAAAGCAGCTATTCACGCTTCACACTGCTCCCCACCAGGAAGATGAGGTGCAGGATGAGAGCAGTGGGGCAGATCCTAGTCAGATCCTCCTTCCCACCCCTCTGCTGCCCCAGGCTCCCTGCTGAAGGCCATACAGCCCCACCCTGCAGGAACCAACAGCCCAGGAAACATCAAGAGGCCCAGCCCGACTGCATTCTGAGACCACCCACAGTGGGAACCCAGCTTATTTAACTGTGGAGAGTGGGAGTCTTTCCGCCTTCCTTCTCTGCATGTGCAGGTTCCCAGAACGCTGCCCTCTCTCTCCTGTAACCACTAAATAAAGCACATTAGGGACAGTTTGGGTGAGGTTCTGCAGGAGAGAGTCCAGGCACTGGGAGCCTGGGAAGCAGAGGTGGGAGACAGAACAGCCCAGGTCCCAGCCCTGACCAAGATCTCTGGTGCCCTGGCACCCACCCTTCTCCCACACATGTTGCCGCCCCTTCCTGCATTCCAAACCTGCAGCAGAAAGTCCCAGAGCAGGTACACTTTCTTCCAGAAACACGGGGAGCAAAGCAGGGAGTGTGGGGAACAGAGTCCCTGGTAACTGGGACCCACAGGTGGACAATGAAGAGGGAAGAAGCAGCAGGAGGCAGGCTCGGGGTGAGCACTCAGAAACTGCCTGGGATTGCACGTGCAGAGCAGGAGATGCAGTAAATACCAGAGAAGGAGCAGCACAGCCCCCAGGGCTGACCCTGATCAGGGAATGAACTCTCTCTGGTCCAACTCAGAGCCCCAGGGACTGCCTGTAGCAGGCGAATGGGCACAGCCATTCAGAAGGCAGAATATGTTGGAGCTCCTGGGAACTCAGGGAAACTGAGTCCAGGCCGCAACATCCATAGAGACACCAGCTGGCCCTCCCAAAGGCTGCAGTCAGGGGTGGGTGCCCACAACCAGAAGGCCTTTGCTTTTATTCAGTCACTCCTTCCTTTCCTTCCCACCCCAAAATCTCAGGGATCAGTTGCTGTTCTTCCTTTCCTGAATCAAATCTGAAAGAGTGACACTCACTTCTGCTAACTGACCCCAAATCCTGGCTCCCTCATAAACTCTGTCTCTTCCAGAAAAATCTTATTTACTACTTTGGCCCTAGAAATCATAAATGACTATGATAGAATGTAACTTTTAACAGAGGTGTAGAAGGCATGGTTTAATATCCAGTTTTGAGAATACAATTTTCATTTGTGTTTTATTGATGTTTATAGTTCTTTTAAGATTTATTGATTTATTTGGAAGTCAGAGTTACAGAGAAGGAGAGGCAGAGATAGAGAGAGAGAGAGAGAGGTGTTTTCCATCTGCTGGATCACTCCCCAATTGGCAGCAGCACCACAGTACTGACCCCTTATAGTTCTTTTCAAATGATTTTACACTGTCTTTTTATTCATCTATTACAGAGATAGAAGAATGGACACAGAGCTAACATAGCTGAGTATTCAAGGAGACAGGTTAAGGGGTTAAATGCCTTATATCATGTCAGTTATACGTTATATTAATTCTGGGGACAGTATTATCTGGAATTTACAAAGTAGAAACTGAATGGAAAGAGCTTAGAAAAATACGGTGTTTTTTAATATCATTAAAAAGTCTAAGATAAAGGCTAATCAAGGGGCCAGCACTGTGGCATAGCAGGTAAAGCTACTGCCAGCATGGACATTCCATATGGGTGGAGGTTGAGTCCCGGCTACTCTTCATTTGATCCAACTCTCTGCTATGGCCAGGGAAAGTGGTGGAAGATGGCCCAAATCCTTGGGCAGCTGCACCTGTGTGGGAGACCTGGAAGAAGTTCCTGGCTGCTGGCATTGGAGCTGTACAGCTCCAGCCATTGTGACCAATTGGTGAGTGAACCAAAAGATGGAAGATGTCTCTCTCTCACTCTCTCTCGCCTTCTACTCTGTGTAACTGTGACTTTCAAATAAATAAATAAATCTTTTTTAGAGAGCCAATCAACATATAACACTAGCTTAAAAATCTTTCTTTTCTCTTGGGTCTCAGTTTTTAAAATCTGATTTATCAAATGGAAAAATGTGAGAGATGAAGAGTACCTACAAAAATAATTTACTGTAATTATTTACTGTAATAATTTACTGTAATGATGTACTGTAATTTACTGTAATAATTTACTGTAAACAACCACATAGGATTATAACTTGTCTAGAAAACAAAGGAGATTCAAAGTTGCTATTTTTCATGGTTATTTGTTCTTATTTTTAATATCAAGATAGTATATAAATATTATGCACTCCTAGGTATTTGTGTGTTGTTTGATATGTTTTATTTTTTAATCAGAAATTCAAAGAGATAACTGGGTAACATGGAGTTCTGTGTTTCTGATTACTTCTCTCAATTAGAGATCATGGGATTAGAGTTGGTGCTAGATTAAGAATGCTTCAATCTTTATCCACTGGCTTCACACCAGCATTTACTATGTTAAACAATATTCTTTGGGTAGATTGCTCTTTCTTGTCAGACTGTAAACTTCATGGGGTCTAGAAACATATTTGCTTTGACACTAAAACTCAGCATCTTGACAGTCAGTCTTTTAGTTGAATAAATACATGATATACAAAATAAATATTTCTGCCCCTCAAGAACTGCCTAAGAGAGAAGAAAATAGAAATCAATTTGATGACTCTCAGTATTAGGTGAATATATAATTTGTCTTTCTGAAATAAGCTTGGTCATAAAAAGGGCATATGAATAATCACACAGAGTTGAAGTGTATGAACACCTAGGGCCAGCGGGTTAAATGTTCACCCTAGCTATGTAAGGCATTCCATGTCAATAGGAGAGGAAGGAGGAAGAGGGGAGGGAGTGTAGGTGGGAAGATGGTTATGGAGGGAAGAATCACCATGCTCATTACTTAGCAGCAAAGAGAGAATCTGTGATCATTTGTTGCTTAAGAAAGGGTGATAGGCATTATTTAATTATAATGCAGGCATCAGTGTTCTTCTGTCTCTGAAATAGGAAGTCTATAACTCAGAATTCCTTGCTGTTTCATCAAAAACAATTCAAAACAAAACCTAATTAAGCATAAGAGGAAGTTATGCATTAGAAGTCTATTCCAATCTCTAGGAGGTTCAGGGGTTGGAAAATTCATCCAAAATCTTCCTGAAAAATGTCCCATACATTTTCCATGACCACTATCCATCAGCATAAGCTCTTTTAAAAAAAAGAAAGATTTATTTATTTGAAAGTCAGAGTTACACAGAGAGAGGAGAGGCGGAGAGAGAGAGAGAGAGAGAGAGAGAGAGAGAGAGAGAGAGAATCTTCCATCTGCTGGTTTACTCCCCAATTGGATGCAATGGCCAGAGCTGAGCTGATCCAAAGCCAGGTGTTAGGAGCTTCTTCCAGGTCTCCCATGTGGGTTCAGGAGTCCAAGGATGTGGGCAATCTTCTAATGCTGTCTCAGGCCATAGTACAGCTGGATCAGAAATGGAGCAGCAGGACTTGAACCAGTGACCATATGGGATGCTGGCACTGCAGGCGGCAGACTTACCTGCTACACCACAGCACCAGCCCCCATAAGCCCTATCTTCTGCAGAACCAGCACCCCAGACACCAGCCACCACATGGCATCCCATGGCACACTCAACCCTGGCAATGTTCTGCAGCTCTTGCTCCTCTCCACTTTCACTGGAAGAATCTGCAACTCCTTGTTTTCATGCAAGTAATTCTGATTCAGATGATGCCCCTGACACAATTGGCTGGCAAGTGCCATGGCATGTGTCCACGGCCTAGCTAAATGCAAAGCTGGAACATTTTAAACTTTTCACTGCCATGGTGAGACACGGACTCCATCTAATGAAGTAGGGGATTTTTCAGGGAGTCTAGAGAATCAAATATGACAAAATGACAAATCTTAACCAAAGAGTGCCGTGGTACAGATGAAGAGAACCCAAAATGTATTTTTCTATCTTTTCTTTTCTGAGTTAAGTGCCTAAAAACAAAGCCAATGAGGGTTAAACAGACCCATTCTGAAAATTCCTTAACATCTTCATTTTCATCCAAATTAATATATTGCTTGAAGAAAATAAATTTTACATAAATGAAAATGCAGTACCACAAACAAGTGTACAGAACATAGGCCCTCAGTTAGCTTCAAACCATCTGGGTCCATTAATGTGTTCTTCCAGAACCCAAGCTGCAGTACAATAGAACCACAGCCTCTGACATTCCTCCTCCACCCTGATGGATCTTGGGTTTTCCTCCCACCTCCCCTCTCCTGTGAATACATCAGTAGCAGGACAAATGGAATCCAAAGATACGATGATGTTATTTAACATGGAATAAACATAGTGTTTTAGTCAGTACAATCCTCAATACTACAATAATAATTCCGAGTTCACTGACTATGAAACTAAGTATATGAAATCTATTCCTAAGTAATCACACCATCGAGAGCTGAATGTAGACTTTCAGAGGGAAAGAAACAGAGAATTGTGTAGACATGTGTATCTCTATAATAGAGATTTACCACTGTACTTTATAGACAGTACACCATGTTTGTATTTTTTTTTTTGCAGTCTGGCATAGTTTATTACATCCAGCTTTTCACTTTGGAAATTTTATGATTAGACACTAATATACAACAAATTTTGAATCCTTACAGACAATATACAGCACCCTAGGCCCTCCCAAGGGCAGAAAACAGACCAAGAGCTCACAGATTGGCTGCAACTGCAAGAAGCAGATGAAGATATCATCAGAAAGATACATATTCCTGCATTGTGGCTGCTGAGCAGTTCTGCCCTTATGGATCTCATCTCTGTTTCAGATCGTTAAAGAAAGTTACATGCTTTCTGACATTTCTAAAGATTTCACTAATGAGAATCTAAGATATCTTCACTACGTTAAGAGCCTCAGAACAGCCCAAAGACTTGGGCTTCTACAGCTTTCCCAGGCCATAGCAGAGAGCTGGATCAGAAGAGGAGCAGCTAGGACTAGAACCGGAGCCCATATGGGATGCTGGCACTTCAGGCCAGTGCTTTAATCCGCTGTGCCACAGCACTGGCCGCAACATAGTATTTCTAATAGAAGAGATGGTTAAGTCATTAACTCCTCTAAAATACAAGTTAAGTATTAGTTTTGAAACTCTGATTCAATCATGAGAAAAACAAAAGGTTAATTTTCTCTCTTTGCTTCTGGGTATGTAAATTTTCTTCTAAGAAATTAATCATGACTTTTACATCTCAGACCCTATTATGAGTAAGTAGAGAATATTGTGGGGTCATACACTCATTTTATCAAAGGAACATTTCTCCAATTAAAGAAAACATTATGGGCATCCCATATGGGCACTGGTTTGAGTCCTTGCTGCTCCACTTCTGATCCAGCTCCTTGCTATGGCCTGGGAAAGCAGTAGAAAATGTCCCAAGTGCTTGGGCCCATGCACATGCATGGGAGGCCAGAGCTATGGCCCAGCAGATTTACAACCTAGCCTGAAGCACTTGCATCCCATAAGGGTGCTGGTTCAAGACCGGGCTGCTCCACTTGTGATCAAGCTTTCAGCTTATGGCCTGGGAAAGCAGTAGTAGATGGCCCAAGTCCTTGGGCCCCTGCCTAAGTGGGAGACGTGGAAGAAGCTCCTCGTTCCTGGCTTCAGATCAGTGTAGCTCCAGCCATTACAACCAGTTGGGGAGTAAACCATCAGATGGAAGACTTCCCTCCCTCCCTCTCTCTCTCTCTCTCTGTGTGTGTGTGTGTGTGTGTGTGTGTAACTCTTTCAAAGAAATAAGCAAATCTTCAAAAAAAAAAGCCAAGAGTCAGGGAAATTTCATCCAGGTCCCTCGCTTGGGTGCAGGACCCAAGGATTTGTACCATATTCTGCTGCTTTCCCAGGTATGTTAGCAGGGAGCTGGATCAGAAGTAGAACATGCAATTGGTGCCCATAGAGGATGCTAGTGCTGCAGCTGTTGGTATAACCCATTTTGCCACAGTGCTGGCACCATAACAATTTATAATTCCTAGTAATTAACAGGGAAGAAAGAAGTATGTCAGGATACCTTTTTTTAGAAAAATTATTTTATTTATTTGAAAAAGTTATATAGATAGGGACAGAGAGAGAGAGAGAGAGAGAGAGAGAGAGAGAGAGAGAGAATCTTCTGTCTGCTGGTTCACTGCCCAAATGGCTACAATGGACAGAGCTGAGCTGATCTGAAGCCAGGAGCCAGGAGCTTCTTCTGGGTCTCCCACATGAGCAAAATGGTCCTTGGGCCATCCTCTACTGTTTTCCCAGGTGCATTAGCAAGAGGCTGGACTGGAGGTGGAGCAGCCGGAACTCTACCAGCACTCATATGGGATGCCTGTATTTCAGGCCAGGGCTTTAACCTGATGTGCCACAGTGCTGGCTCCAACAGGTGACCTTTTACGCTCAATAATCTCTTCTTGGTATTGGCAGCAGTTTGTAATTTTTTGTTTATTTGCCTTCTTCTTAATCTATATTTTTAAAAAATTACAAAAGGTTCCAGCACCCTGAGAACCTCCATCACAAGGGCATACAATCAGAGGTTTGTCCAGAAAAGGGTGGTGTAGATGCAACGTGGAAAATGCAAGGTGAGTTGATTCATCTTTCTCAGGCTGTGGTTTCCATGGGCAACTTTTACAACCAACTGCCATATTTGTTCCTATTCCACAGAGTGGAAAACATGTTAAGTCATCCTTTTTAGCCAAAAGCCAGTGGCAGCACTTAAATATGTCATCAATCTAGGGCCAGCATTGCAGTACAAAGAGGTAAGTTGCCAACTGCAACAGCAGCATGCCTTATGGCACTGCTTTGAGACTCACTTGCTTCACTTCTCATCCAGCTCTTTGCTTGGGAAAGCAGCAAAGATTGCCCAAGAGTTTGGGTTCCTGCACCCACATGGGGGACTGGGACAGAGTTCCAGGGTCCTGGCTTCAGCCTGGCTCAGCCCCAGCTTTTGTGGCCATCTGGAAGTGAGCCAGCAGATGAAAGATAGAGATCTCTCTCTCTCTCTCTTCCTTTTACCTAAACATACATTACATACATAAATGAAGATGCATCAATATAGCAACTTTTTGAGGAAAAGTCTTCTGATTATTGCAGGTATTATCTCAATGCAGAAAAATCTTCAGACACAAAAATTATAAACTGATTTATATTTATATTTCTCAACCACATACTTTTCAGAAAAAATTGTCTGCCACTCAGCATCAGGTATCAGTCTGAAAGCATTCATTAAAAAATCAAGTAATTTTACTAAGCACAAAAACCTCTAGTATAGACTGCATATAAACCAGTGGCTTCCATGGGTATACACAGATTGATTTTTGTTAATTTACAGGGATCACTGCACTTCCCTGGCACGGAGCTGTCTGAAGAGTTTAAACACTGATGGGTGTGGCATTATTTCTGATATTTGCTTATTATCCAGAGTGCATTTATTCAATATCTATCATGAACTCCACACTCTGTAAATCTATTTCAAATATGTAGATATTTAATGGTACTTACACATTTACAAACTGAGCCAATCCTCCTAACTTCTCTCTGGAATAGCTATGCCTTTGACATTGCCTTTTTTCACACATATGGAAATGCATAATATGCTTCTGTATGGTACTTCAGAATTTATAAAAGGCTTTTCAGGTAAAATTTACATAACATCATGTGAAAGTGGCCGAAAGACACAGTCTTCTCATTACAGAGGGGAGAGGTATGAAGTGACTCTCTGAACAGTTACTCAGATTCTATCAGTCAGGTTCAGAATCTTACTAGGTATCAGATACACATCTAGATTTTTTTCCCTACTGTCTGTTTGTCAGAATTCCCAGCCTATGAGTGAACTTCAGTCTGAATGAATGCTAATATTCAAGGTTCTAAGTGAAAAAATTACTGAGGTTTGTATTGGTGAGGAAAGCATGTGTCTAAATGTTACTTGTATTTAATAATAAGTATTGAATCATATGAAACTGAATATAAGATTATGCAAATTTTTAAGATGAAGAGCATATATTTAAAACCACATTCTTACATTTTGCAAACGTGTTGAAACACCTTACTGGAGCATGTGTTTGGCATAGTGGTAAAGCCTTCCACATCCCAGTCAGAATGCTCAGGGCTCAAGCCCTAGCCCTGCTTCTGCTTCTGGCTTCCTGCTAACAGAACCCTGGGAGGCAGCAGCTGATGGCTCAAGTACTTGAGTCCCTGCCACCTGTGTGGGGGACCCACACTGAGTTCCTGGCTTCAGCCTGACCCAGCTCTGGTTGGTGCAGACATTTGAGGAATGAGCAGTAAATGGAAGGGCTCTCTCTGCCTTGCAAATAAACAAAAATAAATATACAGACATTTACTTAAGGTGTCTTGCTCACATCTAAATGATTTCCCTTTTCACAGTAAAATGCCTTACTGTCCTCTTTAGTAACAATGCATGTTTTGCTCTCCATGTCCACTCCTGAGCTCCAAGTACTGGCAGCTCACCCTAGCATGCTGACTGGTTCCAATGTTCAAGTACTCATCTCCCATTCTCTTTTGGTGGGTCTACTGGAGAGAAAGGAGAGTATCTACAGTAGTTAATATCTTACTGTTGCTCTTGCTGTCCACCTGCGGGCCTGAAGGATGATCAGCTGAATACACACTGTGATGTTCTGGACGTAGTTTCCAAACTTCAGTCACTTTGCAGCGGAGGGACTCTGTCCTCGTCAATCACCTGAAAGCCTGCAGGAGTAGGGAGAAGCTGTGTTTGAAGAATTCACAAATACAGTGCATTGAAGCCAACCACTACCACCCCCACCACACCCCTACTTCAGGGTTCTGGCAAATCCCAAATCAGGAGTTTGGAACCAGGAGTGGTTCAGGAGGTGACCTCGACTCCTTACTCTGAACAGCTCCAAAGTGCCTGGTGCACCCAGTGGGAGCTCAGCGCCTTGACCTCCCACCCTCCTGCCCTTGCCACCAGGACGCCTGGCTCCCAGAGCCTCCAGGAGGCCTGTAGCAGACCCACAGGTCCAGGTGACTGGGATGTGCGTCTAGAACTAACCCAAAATACAGGCCCAGCTCAAGTGTCACCTCCCCACAAAGTCACTGTCTCCTACTCCCTCCTGGAAGGCTGCAGGCCAGCACCCGGCACCGGGAGTCATGGCATTTGGGGTTTACCCGCTCTCCCACGAAGGAAGATGCCCCCGTGGGAACCCTGCTCCACCTGCGGGCAGGGCTGGGGAAGGAAGGGCCGAGCCAGCCTCCACCTTAGGACTGCAGCCTGGGAAAGTCCAGGGCCCCGGTGCCCTTGCCAGGCATAGGGTCTCTCTAAGTGTACTCTGAGCCAGGGCCTCAGCCATCAGCAGCTCTCTTGCTTCCAGAATCTGCTGCAGGGCAGTTCAGGGTCAGTCCAGCAGGGGGCCTCAGGACAATCATTGCTGCCCTGAGGCAGGACCAGTGCTGCAAGACCCGCCCCATGCCAGGCTGGCTATAAAGTCGGTGGTCATTGGTGGGCAGCTGGTAGTTGCAGTGTGTGCGCGTGACATGGGTGGTGTTAGGTTCTTGGCCGTCCCATTTCGTGCCTTGGGGCTAAAATGCCGATGGTGGCCCCTGAGTCAGGAGGGGCAGGAGAAGAAGAGAGAGACCTGGTGAGTGCGACTGCTCACCTCTCCTGCCAGCCCTGCTGGCTGAGGCTTGCAGCACGTGCTGCACTTGGGGAAGTAATGAAGGCCAACTCTCAGCAGGAAAACCAAGTGCGCGGTGCTGATTTACTCACTGACACAGCATCTGTGTGGTCTGCATGGGCAGACAGGGGGAAGGGTTTGGTAGAAGGGTGCTGGAGGTGCACTGGGCCCTCGTGCAGCTGCCTGCTGTAGGCATCCAGGGCAGCAGAGTCCTGCGGGGTCCCTAGGGATCCTGGCCATGCTGTGCCTTCCATCATCCACCCTCCTGCACTGCTGTTGGTGGCAGTGCTTCTGTGGTTGGTATCTCATTGGAGTCCATGGTCATTTTCTCATGGTGGGCTGATCTCACACAGTGACAATCATGGAACAAATCACTGTTCTGTGGCATCTGCCTCCCAGGAGCATTGCAGGTGGACAGGGGGAAATAGGTGACTGGTGGCACCTCCTGTGCATGGTCTCTGTCCCATCCTGGACCGAAAGTGGAAAGGGAAGGAGAGGAGCTGGCTCAAAGCAGTCCCGCTGAGGGTTCCATCAGGTGCAAAATGTCTTCCGATTGCGGTTAACCTTGCAGGGAAACTGTCTCCTTTTGTGGGCCAGAGACAGCATCTGCTTTATTAGCTGTGCAGTGTATTGATAATTAAAATTTGGGCAGTCCTATCTTTAGTCCTCACAGCGTAGTTACATTCTGAGGAACTGATGAAACTGCTCAGTACTTCGGGGCTGAGTGTAATATTAGGTGGGTAAGCCTGTTGTTGGCTTTTGGTTTATAGCTATTGGGTGACTTTATTTGGTAAAAATGCATTCAGGCTCAGTAGTGTATTCAAGGATGACCACTTAGTGAATTGTCTTTTTTTTAAGAATAAGAGTATTGAAGACTGGGTTGAGCTACCTATGGCAAAACTCCACCATTCCTGGGAAGGCCACAATTGGCAAGAAAAGCAGGTAGCAAGCTTTCATCAAGTAAGTTGAGATTCCTGTGTTTGCAATCTGAAGAGCTCACTGCTGAGCTGGGAGGGGAACTGCTCTGAGCACAACTCATTAGAGAACTGCTCTTGCAGACCTTCCCCGAAGGAGGCACTGTTGTGGTCAGAAGCATTCCAGGAGCTGCTGGCCAGCAATTGTGAATTAGGCTTGAATTGAATCCATTGCAAGTATCACAAGAGTGCAGAAAGGCTCTGTCCTCAAATGAGCAGCTCACCAAGGAGAATTTGACTTAACCTAGAAGGTCTGTTTATCTCCACTTATTTCACAGCATATTCATACCAGGTGGGGAAGATAAATCAGCCTTCAGCTCTGCAATGGCAGTGCTCTTGGTTGAGGCTGAGGATGCTTTTCATTGCATGCAGTGTTTGCAAGAGACTTAGTTCCCTGAGGATTTATGCCTCTCCTGTAAATACATTTTTGGCACTAAAACAAACTGAAGTATTTCTGTTTTAGTAGTATGGAACCAATGAAGTATTTTGCCTACAGGCATCTTTGTCTTTAAAGAGCTAAATCCGCAGGAATACAGAATTGAGTAAAAACAAGAGAATAGCTAATCCTAGTACTAGAAAAGCACAAGGGATTATTTGATCATTAGCTTCCTCATATTCCTCATGGTTCTTTTTATTTTTCTGCCTGCTCTTCCCTAGCTACAGATGGTCTGGCTGTATTGGAGGCTTTTCTAAAAACTGAATTCTGTGAAGAAAATATAGGCTACTGGCTAGCTTGTGAAAACTTCCAAAAAAAATCCACCCACCCCAGAAGCTATCCTTATATTCAAGAAAAATATATACACTCTGCTTAGAAAAAGGCCCAAAAGAGGTTAGACACAATTCCTCATTTCAGCATAAAGTGTACACGCTTGACATCAAGATGCAGCAAAAGACGTAAAGACATAAGACTAAAGCAAGGGCCAGGGAATCAGAAAAGCTTCCTCTCCTGGTGCCCTGTCTTTCAAATAAGTCTCCCCAGACCTGGCAGGTGGAGCTCATCACACATTACAGCTTCTGATTTTCACTTTCAAAGAGCAGAGCCCCCTTCTCTAACAAAGGATAATGAGTGATCTTTGTTTCAGATGAACATGCTTTCAAACCAAAACTCTTATTATCCAAAATATACAAGAAGCTATGACTCCCAGCTTTACAAATGCCTGGAAAAGGGTGTATTGCTTGATGGAGAATAACTTTCTGAAGTTGTATTTTTTTGCAAGGCAGAGTTACAGAGAGAAAAAGAGAGGGAAACACAGAGGTCCATCTGCTGGCTCATTCCCTAAATGGCCACAATGGCCAGGGCTGGGCCAGGCTGAAGCCAGCAGCTTCCTCCAGGTCTCCCATGTGGGGGCAGAGGACCAAGTGCTTGGGCCATTCTCTGCTGCTTTACCCAGCAAGGAGCTAGGGAAGAAGTAGCGCAGCTGGGAGTCAAACTGGCATCCATGTGGGTTGTTAGTGCTGCAGGCAGCAGTGTAACTTGTTATGCCACAACACCAGCCCCCAGTAGTAACTCTTATCCCTGGTCTTTCTTTTGAGTCAGAATGCTACCAGACTTGTGTTGAAAACCACAGATCACCACAGAACCCCATGAGAAGAAAAAGGAGCCGCAGAGTAGAGGACATGTTCTGTTTCCTAAGGCAGAAGTTTTTGACTGCCAGAGACGAACATTCAATTCAGCCTGCGTGTTTGGGAAATATACCTCGCAACTGGGGATTCCAGTTCAGGTAGTAAATCAGGAAGCTGGTGACTGTCCAGGAGATGCCTGTATGAGAACAGCTTCCACCACCGTGAAGACACAGGCAGGAAATACGTGGTCTGAGTGGGGTGGGTCTCACTGGAAAAGCAGGACTCTGAGATGGAAGATAATGCAATGGAATGCTGTTGTTCCAGACTCACTTAAAATCAATAGGTCTGGGATTCTGTAGCCTTAGCTACCTAGCTCTACATCTTTCCTTAAATCCATCCAGGTTACCACATGGTTTTAGTTCTTGGTTTTAAGTCCAAACTAATGTAACATGTTTATTATGTAGAATCATCCATTCTATTGTTGTGTATTGCTGAAGCTGAAGTGATGTTTGAATTGTTAAATGGTATATAAAATAGTGAGTGCTCATGTGTAGAAAACCACAGTGGCTGTTCCAAGTGCCAAACACTCTTGAAGGCAGTTAAGCTTTGAAGTGGTCTTTGAATATTTGAATACATTTATTTTGATAACTAATGTCATTGAATACTCAGAGTCCAGGTGTGAGTTGATTTGATTTTGGTAACTGGAAATATGACCAACATAAGATCTTTGTAGTAGAGAAGAAGCATGCATTACTGAATCTGTGCAGGAAGAACTGACAGCCCCCAGAGCTGAGATGAGGGTGGCAAGGAAGATGCTCTTTTCTAAACCTAAGTCACAGCACATCTTTAGAATGACCCAGGGTTAAAATTACTAATAGAATCTTTAATTAAACATTAAGGTATTTGATGAGAATAGAACATTGACCTAAATCCCTTCTTGAGGATTAAGAACCAGCTAAATAGGAGGCTGCGGTGGTGACCTCAAAGGGGTTGTAGCCTGGGGTCAGGGGTCGTGGGTCCCAATGGCTGGTCCAGAATCATCACGGGCTCCCTGGGTCGTGGGCCAGCACCATGGCTCGGGGCTCCAGAGGTTGGGGGAAGCCTGCTGGGCCCCTTCTTGCTTCCTTCTTTGGGCAGAAGTCAGGGATCACAAAGTGACCTAAAGTGACCAGTTTGGTGCCGAAATCCCTGAGGCACCACTGGAGCCTGGGCCAGGCCTGCAGGCAGGGCAGAAGCAGAGGGGAGACACCGGGACCTGGGCGCCAAAGCTGCAGGTGTTCCTGTTGGCCCCCAGGCACCCACGGGGCCTCAGCCTCTCTCACAACAGAAACGTGCATGCACCTCAGACCATCTTTACCCCTAATTCCACTTTAAAGAAATGTTTATTGAGGACGGCACCATGGCATGAGGGTGCAACCACAGCCTGCATGGGCACCAGTTCCATTCCCTGACACCCTACTTCCTCTCCCACTCCAGCCAACGAGTGCAGTGGTGATGGACAGGTGCTTGGACCCCACCCGACATGGGAGATGGGAGGGGGCTCATGGGCCTTCAGCCTCACCCAAAAATTTGGGAATCAAACCAGCAGATCGAAGACCCCTGTCTCTATGCCTTTCAAATAAATCTCTTAAAATAAATAAAAAAGAAATGCAAATAAAAATAACCAGCTAAATAGACGTGAACTGTATGGAGACAAACACCAATATTACATTACTCAACTCTCCACTGCTCCAATGAACAAAGAAGACAAATAAGAGGGATATAGGCCTCCCCTTTTTTGTTATCCTTCCCTTGGTTCCAACTAGCATGGGCTTCCAGAAAATGCGCAAGGAATCCATTCTCTTCTGTGGTCAATACATGATCTCAGAATTTCCCTTATTCATTTGCCTAACAGATTTTGATTATGTTACTCTAGGTAAAGGGAAGGCAACAAAACTACCCTTTTACCCCATTTTTAAAATCTATTATTTATTTGAAAGGAAGAGTTACAGAGAAGGGGTAGAGACAGATCTTGCATCTGCTGGTTCACTTCCCAAATTGGCCTCAGCTGAGCCAATCTAAAGCCAGGCACTTGTGCCAGGCCTCCCACAAGAATGCAGTGGTTCAAGCACTTGGGCCACCTTCTGATGCTTTCCCAGGCACATTAGCAGGGAGCTAGATTGTAAGTGGAACAGCTGGGACTTGAATCAGCACCCATATGGGATGCTGGCACAGCAGGCCATGGGTTTACCCACTGAGTTGGTACCGTGTGTGTGTGTGTGTGTGTGTGTGTGTCTGTGTATGTATGCATGTATTTTTATTTCAAAGACTCATTTATTTATTGGAAAGGCAACGTTAGAGAGGGAGAGACATAAGAAAAGAGATCTTTCAACCTCTGGTTCACTCCGCAAATGTCCACAACAGCAGAGGCTGGGCCAAGCCAAAGCCTGGAGGCTGAACAGCAGATAATCTTTAGTTATTAATTTAAAATGAATAGGCTGTAGCTGGTGCTGTGGCATATAAGGTAAAGCCACCACCTGCAGTGCTGGCATTCCCTATGGGCACTGGTTCATATCCCAGCTGCTCAGCTTCTAATCTAGCTCCCTGCTAATGTGCCTGGGAAAGCAGCAGGAGATGGCCCAAATACTTGAGCGCCTGAATCCATGTGGGAGACCTGGAAGAAGCACCTGGCTTTGGATTAGCCCAGCTCCAGCTGCTTTCAGCCACTTGGGGATTAAAATAGCAGACAGATCATCTCTATTTATGTGTCTCTCTATAATGCTGTCTTTCAAATAAATAAATAAATAAAAAAGGTTTATTAATTTATGCTATAATCCAATCCAGGAACAGTAAGAGAAGCATTAAATATTGCTACCTATATTTTTATTTATTTTTATTTTTTAATTTTTTTAAACTTTTATTTAATGAATATAATTTTCCAAAGTACAGTGTATGGATTACAAAGGGTTCCCCCCATAACTCCCCTCCCACCAGCACCCCGCCCATCTCCCACTCCCTCTCCCATTCCATTTACATTAAGATTCTTTTTCAATTATCATGATACACAGAAGATCGATTTAGTTTATATTAAGTTAAGTTTTCATCAGTTTGGAGCACACAGAACATAAAGTGTAAAATACTGCTTGAGTACTAGTTATAGCATTACTTCACATTGGACAACACATTAAAGACAGAGATCCCACATAAGGAGTAAGCACACAGTGATTCCTGTTGTTGACTTAACAATCTGACACTCTTGTTTATGGCATCAGAAATCTCCCTGGGCTCTAGTCATGAGTTGCCAAGGCTATGGAAGCCTCTTGAGTTCACTGACTTTGATCTTATTAGACAAGGTCATAGTCAAAGTGGAAGTTCTCTGCTGCCTTCAGAGAAAGGTACCTCCTTCTTTGATGGCCCGTTCTTTCTACTGGGATCTCACTCACAGATATCTTTTATTTAGGTCATTTTTTTTCTTTTTTTTTCTTTTTTGCCAGAGTGGCTTTCCATACCTAAAATACTCTCATGGGCTCTTCAGCCAGATCTGAGTGCCTTAAGGGCTGATTCTGAGGCCAGAGTGCTGTTTAGGACATCTGCCATTCTACAAGACTGCTGTGTATCACACTTCCCATGCTACCTATACTTTCTATAGTCGAAGTATTGTATAAACTAAAATATACAACACTGGAGTATGCTATCAGTAATTACACTACCAATCTCAGTGATTATAAATAAGAATTTTAGCAACTATACTGATTCTGAACAGTGATTCAATGATTCTGTTTTTAAATTTAAAAATGCCCATGAACTTCAATGTTTCTGTGTAGCTCCTCATAAAACTACAAGCTTTAGAATTTCTATGCTGTTTAGCATTTCATCTTCAGTGCCAACTTGATTATTACACTGCCAGTTTATAAAACACTTCACAGTCATGTGAACCGTACCATAAGATAGGACTGTGTAGAATAAATCCTTTAACTATAAAGACAATCTTATCTCACAAGGGAGGAAGATCCAGAGGGGTCAAATGACTTGCTAATGTCACTTAGCTCTGTTGGCACAGAAACAAGGCAATCTCTCAGCTTCCTGCCACCTCCCCTTACACCACCTGCCTCAACTAGATGAGCCTGTAATTTTAAGGACACTCAGGCCCCATGAGTTTAAATGAATTTTTCAAGGTTACATGACAAGTACCAAAGCCAGAAGCAAAAATTATTGCTTCCATCTTTCTCTTCCTTGTCCACAATGGAAGTCTGATGTACAGTTATGCATTATTCTAATATCACAACGAAGAAGCATTATTTTTCCCCAAATTTAACAATGAAACTCTTTTTTTCCATTGAGGGAGTTATTTTGATGGATGATACAAACATACTTGTTTTGTTTTTTAATTTGAGATGCAAAGAAATGAACAAGTAGACAGAGAAGTGGTATTCACCCTCTAGTTCACTGCTGAAATGTCCCCAGTGGCCAGGGCTGTCCCAGGAGTAGGGAACCCAATCATCTGAGCCATTACTTGCTAGCTCCCAGGGTCTACATTATCAGGAATTTGGAGGCAGGTACTGGAACCAGGAATCAAACCAAGAAACTCCCAAGTGGGATATAGGCATTTGAACCACAAGGCTACACCCTGGCTTCCAGACTTGTTTTTTCACCAGTCCTCTGAAAAGGAAAGTTAATTATAACCTGAAATCCAAGACTCTGGATTCCTCAGGTGTGTGTGTCTATGCAAGTTGATGCATTAGAGTTACATATGTTGCCCAAGAGTCTGCAGTTTAGAGAGAACAGAAGAGTGAAACATGTGTCAGAGGATGTCAGCATTGGAGAGGTGGCTGTGCTCTAGTCAGAGGCTGAGGAGAAGTCCACAGGGAGCAGCAGCTTGATTTAGTCACAAGGAAACCAGCTGTTTCTGGATTCATCCACCCCTCCCAGCTGACTGGATGTGGAATTCTGATTGAATTCACCTGAAAATCCCACTCCCACTCGATTTGGAGGGAATTAATATCTGTCCCCTCAGTAAAAGGGTTCCATTTCTTTTTCCAAACCACAAAAACTCATGTTGGTTGCGTTGACTGTAAATTTCTAAGCATGAAACACCAATTTGTTTGTTTTTTTATTATTTCATAATAGCTACTCTGTCTGAACTCTTGTTTGTATTGCACCAGAATACAAAATTTCGGGAGGAAGAAGGCAAAACCAACTGAGACCCAGAAACCATTTAGAAAATTGCTGCTTAAGAAACCAAAATTAGCAGAGGCACACAAAACAGTGACAGAAAGCCAGAATTGGAGCAAGCCAACAGCTGTGCCCTGATTCAAAAAGACGATTCCAGCTGTACCCTGAACTCCTTATTCCAGCCTCAAAACCAAAGCTAACATCAGAAAATTCATTACAAACCATGATAAATAAGAAAACTGTGAAAAAAGCCAAAGAAATGCAAGAGTCCTTAGTGATATTGGGCTTGATTTAGTCACAAGGAAACCGGCTGTTTCTGGATACATCCACCCTTCCCAGCTGACTGGCTGTGGAATTCTGATTGAATTAACCTGAAAATTACAGTCAAACTCGATTTGGAGGGAATTAATATCTGTCCCCACAGCAAATTGGTTCCATTTCATTTTCCAAAACACAAAAATTCATCTTGGTCATTCTGCCTGTAGATTTCTAATCCTGAAAGGCCAATTTATTGTGTTTTTTATTTCATAATGGATCCTCTGTCCAAACTCTTGTTTGTACTGCGTCAGAATGCAAAATTTGGGATGGAAGAAGGCAAAAGAAACTCAGACCAAGAAAACATTTAGAAAATTGCTGCTCAAAACCAAAAATTGGCTGAGGCACCCAAAACAATGACAGCAAGCCAGAATTGGAGCAAGCCAACTTCTGTGCCCTGATTGAAAAAGACCATTCCTCCCGTGCCCTGAACTCCATATTCCAGTCTCAAAACTAAAGCTCACATCATAAAATTCATTACAAATCATGATAAATAAGACAAATGTGAAAAAAGCCAAAGAAATGCAAGAGTCCTTTGTGATATTAGGCTTGATTTAGTCCCATGTAAACTGGCTGTTTCTGGATTCATCCACCCCTGCCAGCTGAATGGCTGTGGAATTCTGATTGAATTCACCTGAAAATCGCACTCACACCTGATTTGGTGGGAATTAATATCTGGTGCTGGTTCTGCGGGCTGGGGCTTTAACCCACTGTGCAATAGCAATGGCCCCTGTAAGTGGTTTTCTTAATTATTCCCAGCTTTCTGTCTGTTTTTTTTTTTAGATTTATAATAATTTATTAATGAAAATGGATGTAGGAAGGTAAATTTTATTCTCAGGATATATATAGAAACAAGATGTATGATGAATTTATCATGACTATCAATTATTGCATTTATCCAAGAAAAGGCAATGTCATCTCTCATTTTCTGTTGCCATAGCAAAATATATATTTGTTATATGATTTCAATTGAAGTCAAGGACAATATTCTGAATTTTGGGGTCATAATGTCCAACATATTCTTTAGTGTTATACAGATGATGTAGTGGGCAGTGTTTTAGTTCCACCCTGGAAATAAACACTTAGCATTCTGCAAGAGAATTACTTACCTAGGGCTAAACCACAAATCAGTTACATTTATTATTTTTTTGACAGGCAGAGTGGACAGTGAGAGAGAGAGAGAGACAGAGAGAAAGGTCTTCCTTTGCCATTGGTTCACCCTCCAATGGCCACCATGGCTGGTGCACTGCAGCCGGCCCACTGTACTAATCTGATGGCAGGAACCAGGTACTTATCCTGGTCTCCCATGGGGTGCAGGGTCCAAGGACTTGGGTCATCCTCCACTGCACTCCCTGGCCACAGCAGAGAGCTGGCCTGGAAGAGGGGCAACTGAGACAGAATCCGGCACCCCGACCGGGACTAGAACCGTGTATGTCCTGGCACCACAAGGTGGAGGATTAGCCTAGTGAGCCGCGGTGCTGGCTGCATTTATTTTTTTAATTGTTAGAGTAATGCAGTCCTTAATAGTTTGAGGAGATGAACTTGATTCCCAGCTAGAGTAAGAACCCTGTGGGGAAAATAATCTACTGCATGTTCTTTTACATTTTAAGATTGTATTTAACAATTTATTTATTTGAAAGAGTTACACAGAGAGAGGAGAGGCAGAGAGAAAGAGAGAGAGGAGAGATCTTTCATTCAACATTTCACTCTCCAATTGGCTGCACTGGCCGGGCTGCACCCATCTAAAGCCAGGAGCCAGGAGGTTTTTCTGGGTCTCCCACACGGCTTCAAAGGCCCAAATCCTTGGGCCTTCTTCTACTGCTTTCCCAGGTCATAGCAGAGAGCTGGATCAAAAGTAGAGCAGCTGGGTCTTGAAACGGTGCCCATATGGGATGCTGGTGCATTAGGCCAGGGCATTAGCCTGCTGTGCCACAGTGCCAGCCCCAAGGTTTATTTATTAACTTATTTGAAAGGCAGAGTAATAGAGATAGGGAGAGATGGGTAGTGAGAAAGAGATATCTTCCATCTGCTGGTTCATTCAAGAAATGGCGACAATGGTTGGCCAGGCCAAAGCCAGGAGTCTGGAACTCTATCTGAGTCTCCCATATTTGTGGAATTGGCCCAAATACTCAGGCCATCTTTCACTGCTCTTTCAGCCACTTTAGCAGGGAACTCAATTGGAAGTGGAGCGCCAAGGACTCAAATTGTCTGTCCACATGGGATGCCTGAATTGCAGGTGGAGACTTACCTGCTGTACCACAATGCTGGTGCCTACTGCAGGTTCTCAAACAAAGCTCTCTGTATTTCCCTCAGTCACAAATGCAGATTATAGTACAGAATTTCTCAGGTTCTGTTCTTGGGTAAATAACTCCATAGCTTTTACTTTAATTTGTTATCATGTTATTTCAGTTCTTTAAATGTTTATGAGTAGAATAATTATAGAAAAAGCAAAAGCTACTTTCTATTCTTTCTTGAATCTCCTCCCTTACTTAAAATATTTATGAGCCTGATAGAGAAAGAAATTGATGGAGTGAGAGAAAGCTAGAAAGCTCCCATGCACTTCTTCACTGCCTAAATAAAAATATCAAGCAGAGGTGGGGCACAACTGAAGCCAAGAGTCAGGAATGGAATCTAGGCCTCCCTCTTGGTTGGCATCACCATTGCTTCCCCTGGTCTGCATTAGCTGGGAGCTGGAAACTGGAGCTGGCACTGAAATCCAACTTTGGAAATTTGATGCAGAGAGAGAGTATCTGAGCTGGCATCATAAACACTAAGTTAAATGCCTACTGTCTCTTTTAAAAAATTTTTTCTCTGCCATAATTGCATTGACTGTGTATAGTGTTTTTCTGGAAATTCTTCATTGTTCAATCCCTTCATAACTTCCCTGATGGTTTCTTGTCTTTTTCCCTGAATACTTCTACATTCTTCTGAACATTGCTCATTCCAGAGTGACTCTTGTCCCCCTTTCAGCCTACTGTGCAATTGCCCTTGACATAGTCTGGCCTTTGTGAAGAGAAATTCCTGTTTCCCTCCAGCTTGGGCAATTTTCACAGCCTTTATACCATAGGTTTGATCCCCTGTTGAATGCTTCTGTGTGGCTGCCCAAATGCTCATAAATCTGAAATGAAATGGCATTCTTGCTTCTTCATCCATACCCATGTAGAAGATATACAACTGCCATTGTTTGTTAGGTGACAGAGTTGACATGTTGACCAGGAGTGTTCTGTCACAGGGGATGATAGCATTTGAAGACCTGGCTGTGTACTTTACCTGGGAGGAATGGCAGAACATGAACCAAGCTCAGAAAATCCTGTACAGGGATGTGATGCTGGAGACCTACAGCGGCCTGTTCTCCCTGGGTGAGTGACACTCATCGCATGCCCAATGGTAACATTTTCTTGCTATTTGACAAATAAGTGAGCACTATTCATAAAGTTGAATGAGGGACAGGTATAGAATTTGAGTCCATGAAGAATCTGAATATCTACCACCTGGGAAGGATTTCACATTGGAACATTTGTTGCATAGCTCCTGGACCAAGCTGTACTCCTTTCATTAAACCAAAATAGTGATTTCACAAAGTCTATATTGTTTCCATTAATAGGGCACTGCATGACCAAACCTGACTTGATCTTCAAGTTGGAGCAAGGAGCAGAGCCATGGATGGGGAAATAATGCCTACATCAGAGCCTTCCATGTCATTGTGTACATAACGGGCAGGGAGGCCAAAGCAGAAGCAGTGCAACAGATGTTGACTGGTGTTCTTTCCACGAGTTTTTCCCAAGTCTTACTCCTGAAGACAGCTGGTCCTGTGATTCAGACACAGACATTCTACAGTATCTATGGAGATCAGTATCTCTGGTAAAGGCAAAGGAAATGAAGTTTTCTGTGAAAATCAACAAACCTCCAGAAACTCAAATTATCACAGAGGAGTGTTTATAGAAAGAAACAAGAGGAGGTAACCAGGGCTGATGTCTTCACAATGAGTTAGAAATCAATTTTCAATAATTGAGCAGACTCTGGGTTGCAGGAATAAATTATTTCAACTGGTGGGAATGTATAGCCAAGGTGGTATATTGGAACTTTCTGTAACTGTTGTAGTTATTAGAAGATTAGGATGTCAGGTTTCCTTAGAAATATGGGGAAACTATAATAGTGCAGATAAAACAGAGATTTTCATTAGAAAAATCCCACAAATGCTGTTTGCCTGGGAAGACAGAACACAAGACAACCACATATTCAAATCTTGTCCCATGAATGTGATCCTGCTTAGAGTATAGACACATTTCACTCTTTACCTTCAAGGAAATGATCTAGTAAAACTTCCCCATATTTATGGTTGACATATCACAGAAGTACAAAACCCACAATTTTTCTAAAAATGAATTGAAAAAGGGGCTGGGCCATGGCTCACATGGTTAATCCTCCCCCTGCAGCACCAGCATCCCATATGGGCCCCGGGTTCTAGTCCTGGTTGCTCCTCTTCCAGTCCAGCTCTCTGCTGTGGCCCAGGAGGGCAGTGGAGGATGGCCCAAATGCTTGGGCCCCTACACCTACAATGGAGATAAGGAGGAAGCACCTGGCTCCTGGATTTGGATTGGCATAGATCCAAATGTATTTGCCATTTGAGGGGTGAGCCAATGGAAGGAAGATCTTTGTCTCTGTCTCTCACTGTCTAACTCTCACAAATAAATAAAGAAATAAAAATACATTAAAAATGAACTGAAAAAATGGACAGGGAAAAATTGGTTTCTAGATTACAGGTGAATATATTTATTAAATATTAGTCCATTCTGTGAAGTCTTATTCATTTTTGTGAAAGTAGAAAGTGAGAGAGAAACAGTGAGGAATAGATTTTCTATTAACTCTCTCCCCAAATACTATCAACAGTTATGACTAATCTGAAGCCAGAAGCCTGGAATTTCACCTACTCATCTCTATCACAGGGTCCCAAGCACATGAACCATTATCTGCTGCTTTCCAGTATCTATTATCTCAGAGCTGTATTGGAAGCAGAGTAGCCTCGGCTTAAACTGGCACTGTTTTGAGATACAGGCATCCCAAGCAGTGACTTAAGACATCTTACCACAAAAACCATTCAATCATACTTGGAAAAAATTCTGGTAGTAAACAGGATCATGGATGAACATTGGAAAATCTATGGATACAATTCAATATATTAATGTATAATGGAGAAAACCTGTATATTCATAAATATGTATCTTCTAATCATTTTTTGAAAATCTTATGATGGAACGAGGATATAAGCCTGAGCCATTCTCCCTCATTGCCCAAAGTAGATAAACTTTGGAATGTATTCCTTGCCCTTGAAACTCAATTGGGTCTCACAGCCTATTGCCTTCATACCCCAGCCTGCATTATTTTCCGGGTTTCTAAGGCCCCCACCCAGTTCCTGGAATTCCCCTCCACTGCTGCACCCTACCCTCATGCCCCCAGCCTTAGCCCTCCTCAAAAAGGTCTGGCCCCTGGGAATTGGAGCCTTCATGCTCCATCTTGTACAGACAGGCAGTTGGTCACCCACCTCTGTGGATTAATTTTCTCTGAATAAATTCTGTTTGGCTGTAAATTCATACATTTTCTCCTCTATTCTACATCTCTTTTCCTAACATTTTGGTGCCCTGTGTGAGGAGGCACAAATGCAGAACTTTTCCTAACATCTTATCCCTCTTAAATACAAGTAACTTCATTCCTTTTACACGAGTATGCTAGAAGAAACAATTATATTTGATGTAGTGACATCATTTTTTTTCTCACTTCAGTTGCCATGAAACTGGATGAACTGATTAAGACCAACCAGAAAAGTCTGGAGAAAAATCTGCATCAGGATGTTATGACAAATAATAAGACATTAACTCCCAAGGGAGTTGAATTCAGAAAAACACTTAATTTAAGTATAAGCCATATTCCAAAACTGAGTATCAAAAAGAGAAACTATTCAGGAATAAAACCTGAACAATGCAGTATATGTCACAATATGTGTCCCCATTGTGGGCCTGATCAACTACAAGCTGGAGAGAAATTTTGTGCTACTAAGGTACCTGGGAACACTCTCCAGTTCTGTGAACCTCTTAATCAACAGCACAATATTCAGATCAAGGAGCAGGCACTTGAACAAATTGGACAAGGGAAAGTCTTCAAAAGCAAGAATATATTCTGTGAATCTGAGAAGCTTTTTATGGTAGAAACCTGTAATAAGTCAATTGCCACTATTGGCAAGACAACTCAAATAGTACAAGATTTCCATAAGAATTCTAACCTCAGTATACATCAACAAAGTCCCAAAAGAGAGAACGTTTATAAGTATATTGGGCCTGTGGAACCTGTTATTTACCAATCACATGTTAGACTGAATCATAGACCAAATATAGGGAAGAAATCCTATGCACGTAAACCTTGTGGGAAGTCATTCAGTATTAAATTCTGCCATACCCTCCATCACAGCACTCATATAAGTGGAAAACCCTCATGTGTGTAATGATTGTGGAGAAACCACTCACCAGAAGTCAGATCTCATTAGACATCAGAGAATTCACACAGGGTTGAAATCTTATAAATGTAATGACTGTGGGAAGTTCTTTGGCCAGAAGAAACACCTCATAAATCATCAGAGAATTCACACAGGTAAGAAACCTTATGAATGTAATGACTGTGGAAAATCCTTTGGCCAGAAGGCAAACCTCCTAAATCATCAGAGAATTCACACAGGGGAGAAACCTTATGAATGTAATCATTGTGGAAAAGCTTTTGGCCAGAAATCAACACTCACAAATCATCAGAGAAGTCACACAGGGGAGAAACCTTATAAATGCAATGACTGTGGAAAAACCTTGGGCCAGAATTTAAACCTCATAAATCATCAGAGAATTCACACAGGTGAGAAACCTTATGAATGTAATGACTATGGAAAACTCTTTGGCCAGAAGGAATACCTCCTAAATCATCAGAGAATTCACACAGGGGAGAAACCTTATGAATGTAATCATTGTGGAAAAGCTTTTGGCCAGAAATCAACACTCACAAATCATCAGAGAAGTCACACAGGGGAGAAACCTTATGAATGCAATGACTGTGGAAAAACCTTGGGCCAGAAGTCAAACCTCATAAATCATCAGAGAAGTGACACAGGAGATAAGCGTTTATGAGTGCAATGACTATGGAAAACTCTTTGGCCAGAAGCCACACCTCATAATCAGAGAATTCACACAGGGGATATGCCTTATGAATGCAATGACTGCAGAAAAGCCTTTGGCCAGAAGGCAAACCTCAGAAAGCATCTGAGAATTCACACAGAAGACAAGCATTATGAATGCAATGCCTGCGGAAAAAGCTTTGGCCAGAAATCACAACTCAAAATGCATTAGAGAAGTCACACAGGGGAGAAACCTTATGAATGCAATAATTGTGGAAAAGCCTTTGCCGAGAAGTCAAAGCTCACAAAGCATCAGACAATTTGTACTGGGGGGAAACCTTATGAGTGTAATGACTGTGGAAAAACCTTTGCTGAGAAGTCAAACCTCAGAAAGTATCAGAGCCTTCACACCATGGAGAAAGCTTATAAATGAAATGACTGTGGAAAAGCCTTTGGTCCCATCCTTGCATACCAAGGATAAATCCCACTTGGTCTGGGTGGATGATCTTTCTGATGCATTGTTGGATTCAATTGGCCAGAATTCTGTTGCAGATCTTTGCATGTATGTTCATCAGGGAAGTTGGTCTATAATTACTTTCTTTGTTGCACTTTTTTCAGGTTTAGGAATGAAGGTGATGCTGGCTTCATAGAAAGAATTTGGGAGAATCACCTCTCTCTCAATTGTTTTGAATAACTTGAGAAGAATTGCAGTTAGTGCTTTAAATGTCTGTTAGAATTCAGCAGTGAAGCCATCCAGTCCTGGGGTTTTCTTGGCGGCGAGGGTATTTATTACTGATATCATTTCCATACAGTTATGTGTGTGTTTACGTTTTCTATATCTTTGTTGCTCAATTTAGGTAGGTTTTATGGATGGAAGGATGGTGGAAAGCCTCTTTGCTGTACTTCATAACTCATAAGATATCAGAGAATCCACACAAGGAATTTTCTACATGACCTTTTTGTTCAAGTTATATCTCATGAAATATTAGAGAATTCACCAAGGGGAGAAATGCATGAATGTAATACATGTGAATAAGCCTTTGTGGTGCAAATCAGACCTCATCAAACATAAAAGAATTCTCATGGGGAGCAATTTTATGAATGTAATGACTCAGAGCCTTTTACCATAATTCAGCCCTCATTGTACATCATCAAATTCATATAGGGAAAAACTCCTTTGAAAGTAAAATCCCTTTAATTAGAAGCCATACCTCATAAGACAACAGGGAATTCACATGGGAGAGAAACCTTATGGGTGTAATGAGTGTTGGAAAGCTCTGCCCAAATCTCTCCTTATATCAGAATGCACAACATATATATCTAATGAATGAAATAAATGTGAGAAAGTCATTTCACATAGGTAATGCCTCATAATCCATCATGGAATTTGAAGAAGGGAGAGACCTTAACAATATAATGAATGTGGAAGAGCTTTTCTCCAAAATTCATGTAAGTATTGTGACAAAACCTTTTGCTGGAAATCACATCCTATCCAACAGAGACTCATGTAAAGGAGAAAGCTTATAAATATTATTAGTGTGAAAAGGTTGTTTGTCAGAAGTCAATGGTACATCAGAGAATTGACACAGGTGGTTTCTTAGGAGTATACTGATTGTGTAAAAACATTTTCTTTATTTCAGGCTTGTATAGATACAGAATTCACAAAAGGTGATAGTCTTTGCATGCTGTAAATACGATAAAACCTTTAGCCAGAAATTAGACATCAACAGACTTCAGAGAATTCATAAGGAACAAAAGTCTATGCAATGAATTTGGAAAATGTATTTCTGCTATAAATCAGTCTTTAATTCCCATGAATAGACTCACAAATGAGAAAACATGCATGCATAGAAAAGTTTTGTACCATAAATTATCTCTAGATGGTAAACTAATAACTCACACAAAAGAAAAATCATGAGTGTAATGGAATTGGGAAACCCTTTGCTATAAGGCAGATTTCCAGAAAGCTTAGCAAGATTACAGAAAAGTCTCTGAAAATGTAACATGTCTGAAAGATTTGTTGGCATCACAAACTGGAGGATAGCTCAAGTGCATGTGTTTTTGTGACCTGGCATCCAAATTGATATCTCTTTTTCTTTGATGAATTCCTTGTTTATTTATTTAACAGATATAGAGACAAAGGATTCCTGTCCATTGATTTACTACTATATGCCCACAATTGCCATGGTAAGGTCTATGGCAAAAACAGTGCTGAGGGCTGTGAATCTGATTCATCACTGATAACATTGAAGACATTGGTTCCTGGTTCTTATGCTGCTATGCATGGAAATGTTTTTCTAATTTCATTTTCAAATAGTTCATTGTTAATAGAAAGAAATGTTTCTAATTTTTAAAATTTCATTGAAATAACTTGTGATTAATGTGTACTAGTCATGAATTATTACAGGGTGTAGTGCAATATTTGCACACATTTATGCAGTAAAAAGTGATCAAGCTAAGCAACTACAATTTTATTAATTTTTTAAAGATTTATTTATTTGAAAGACAGAGTTACAGAAAGAAGTAGCAGCAGAGAGAGAGAGAGGTCTTCCTCTGCTGGTTCACTTCCCAGGTGGCCCCAATGGCCGGAGCTCTGCCAATCTGATGCCAGGAACCAGGAGCTTCTTCCAGATCTCCCACTTGGGTGCAGGGACCCAAGGACTTGGGCCATCTTCTACTGCTTTCCCAGGCCATAGCAGAGAGTTGGATCAGAAGAGGAGCAGCCAGGACTAGAACTGGTACCCACATGGGATGCTTGTGCTTCAGGCCAGGGCATCATCCCACTGTGCCATAATGCTGGCCCCCAAGCAACTACAGTTTCTAATTCTTCTCCATGATTTGAGACTACCAGCTCCTCTCTTTCAGTTCTTTACACAGAACCTAATATGGTTGAATGTAGTCATCTCATTATATTATGGAACACCAGAAGTTCTTTCTGCCTCTTTGTATTTTGATACCTATTATCCAATCCCCCTCTATCCCTAGCTGCTTCCCTTCTCAGCCTCTAGTAATCACAGTTCTGTGTTCAGATCCATTATTTTCTTTCACTTCCACATGTGACAAGGACCAGGTGACATTTGTGTTCCTGCTTCTGGCTTATTTCAATTAATTTAATAATATTTTGTTCTTTTTTGAATCTAAATGAAGTTGCCCTGTCCATATTTTTCATTGATGGATAGCTAGATTGGTTTCAAATCCTGGCTGCAGTGAACTGTGTTATAGTGGCTGTGTTATGGGAAAATTGCTGTATCTTTGATATGCTCTTCTCCTTTCCTTCTAATAAAATTTCCTTATTCTATATAGCCAAGAGCAAGATAACTCTAAAATGGTAGGTCAATTTTTATCTTATTTTAAATTTTTGTTATTTATTTGAAAGAGTTACAATAGAGGTAGGGACACAGAGAGGTCCTCCATTAGCTGGTTCACTCTACAGATGACTACAAAGGCCAGAGCTATGCCATTCTGAAACCTGGAGACAGGAGCTTCCTCTGGGTCTCCCACATGGGTGCATGGGCCCAAGGACTTGGGCCATCTTCTACTGCTATCCCAGGAGATAGCAGAGAGCTGGATTGGAAGAAGAGCAGCTGGAACTAGAACTGGCACCCAAATGGGATGCTGGCCCCTCAGGCGCTGCACAACAGCGCCAGCCCAATTTTTATCCTTTTTAAGGAATGTCCATACTGTTCTGCATAACATCTGTACTAATTTGTGTTTTCACCCACCATATATGATGGTTTTCTTTTCCCATATGCTCTCTAGCATTTGTTATTTTTGATCATTTTGGCATAAAGATGATAGAGTATTGTTCATGTTTTTGTGTATTTTGAAATGAGTTAATTTGTTTATTAAATCTTTGTTTATTTGAAAAGTGGATTTAGAGAGAGGGGGAAAGACAGAGATAGCTTTCATCTGCTGGCTCACACCCCAGAGAGTTTCAACAGTTGAGCCTGGGGCATGCTGAAGTCAGGAGCTTCATCCAAGTCTCCCACATCAGTGACAAGGACCAAAGTCCTTCGTCCATCTTCTGCTGGTTTCCCAGGTGTTTAGCAGTGAGCTAAATTGGAAGTGGAGATTCCTAAACTCAAAGTGGAACTCACATGATATGCTGGCCTCACAGATTGCAGCTTACCCCACTTGGCCACAATGCCAGCCCCTCTATCAATTTAATTCCTCAAAAATAGCTCAGTAATGTTGGCATCTATCTTATTTTGTGTTTTCTCTGTTATTATTCAACTTATTGATGTCTTATTTGTCTTCACATTATTCCTCTCAATTGCTCTACCTGAGGTGAGTAGGGCTGCTGTGTTGCTTGAATGCAGTGCATGCTTTAGATTACTCATTTACTGAGTGCATGTCATTCACATAGCACTTCACCAAAATTCTACTATGTCCCAAATCCTCCTCTAGGCACAGAATTCAGACCACTTTTCTCTTAGGCCTAGATCTTGCCTTTAACATACTATTTGGAATTTAGTAGCTCATGAAATCTGCAGACTGCATAAATGAATGAATATTTTGAGGGCTGTGTTTTTGTGGAGGAACTTCATAGGAGACCGAAGGAATAAAATAAATCTAAAGTATCCACAGTATACAGAATGTATACTATTTTACAAGCCACAGAGAAGAGGAAGAAGAAGGAAAGTAGTGAGACTAGAAAGTTTGTGGCAAGACTAACAGGCACTGGTCAAGAACTTAATAAGCCCATTAGGAAAGCAGTAAGGTTTCTATGTCTCCCCGTAGGCTCTGTTCTCCAGAGGTGAACAGGGTCCTCTAAACCCACTTGCTGCACACACAAACACCTGAGTGTTGTATTCTCCCACAGGTGTTGGAGACTGATATGGTGTTCTGATTTATATTTACATAATGGCTAGTGACATCGGGCAAATTCACATGTTTTGACCATTTACATTTCTTCTGAGAAATGTCTATTCAGATCCTTGCCTGTTTCTTCACTGTATTTTTTGGAGATTTTACAATTCATGTAAATGTTCTGGAAATCTGTAAGCATTCAGAGTTTTAATTTTTCCTGCCATCTGTTCATTGTATCTACACTCTGATGTTTACTTTGTTGTGAAAAGTATCTTAGTTGGATATACTCAAATGTCTCTGTTTTTATTTTTGTGACTATTGCTATTGGAATCTTACCCAAAAGCTATTGTCTGTTGACAATATTTAGAGTTTCCCTATGTTTACTTGGGTTTGGGTCTTATGATTAGATTTTTCATTCACTGTGAGTTCACTTTTACATAGTGTAAGAGATGTTGGAGTCTATTTTCAGGCTTCTACATTTGGATCATCAAGTTCCTCTGCACCACTTGTGAAAGAGATTCTTCTTTCTCCAGTTCATTTTAGTTCCTTTGTTAAATATGAGTTGCTGGTAGAAATTTGGGTTTATTTCTATGCTACCTAGTTTTTTCCATTGAACTATGTGTCTGTTATTATATCAGTGCTAACACTTCTTCTTTTTGTGTTTTTTTTTTTGCAGTTTATTTATTTATTTGAAAGGCAGAGTCACAGAGAGGTAGAGGCAGAGAGAGAGAGAGGTCTTCCATCCACTGGTTTACTCCCCAAATGGCCACAATGGCCGGAGCTCTGTTGATCTGAATCCAAGTGTCAGGAGCTTCTTCCAGGTCTCTATGCAGGTGCAGGGGCCCAAAGACTTTGGCCATTTTCTACCTTTTTCTCAGGCTATACCAGAGAGGGGTATAAGAAGCGGAGCAGCTGGGAAACATACTGGCACCCATATGAGATGCCGGCACTGCAGACGGTGACTTTACCTGCTTTGTCATAGTGCTGACCCCTGTAATATGTCTTAAAATATGGTGTGATGTCTCCAGCTTTTTTTTGTTTTATAATATTGCTTTAGATGTTAAGCATCTCTCATGTTTCTATATGAATTTTAGCATCATTTTTTCTAGCTCTGAGAAGAACATCGTTGGTATGTTGATTGGAATTGCATTGAATTTGCAAATTGCTTTTGGTAGTATGGATATTTTGATATTATTCTTCCCATTCACAAACATAAGTTTTCTGAGAGACTGTCAAAAAGCCTTGACAAAAATTGGACTTTATTACACAAAAATTCATCACTTTTTGGGATCATTTAAATCCATATTTTTGCACTAATATTTGATAAATAATGAAAGACTTTCTCTGAGCATTTTAGTAGGAGAAATTAAAATATATTTTTTTTTGACAGGCAGAGTGGACAGTGAGAGAGAGAGAGAGAGAAAGGTCTTCCTTTTGCCGTTGGTTCACCCTCCAATGGCCGCCGTGGCCGGCGCGCTGCGGCCGGCGCACCGCGCTGATCCGATGGCAGGAGCCAGGAGCCAGGTGCTTTTCCTGGTCTCCCATGGGGTGCAGGGCCCAAGCACCTGGGCCATCCTCCACTGCACTCCCTGGCCACAGCAGAGGGCTGGCCTGGAAGAGGGGCAACCGAGACAGAATCCGGCGCCCCGACCGGGACTAGAACCCGGTGTGCCGGCGCCGCTAGGCGGAGGATTAGCCTATTGAGCCGCGGCGCCGGCCAAAATTAAAATATTTATTTTATCAATTTCTTCAAATATTGTTTGGATGTGATATTCAAATATTGTTTAGAGCCATTGTCTGTATTCCCTCTAAATTACGATCTTTTTGCTTTTTGCCTGTTAAACTTGTCCATTGATTCAACAACCCTTTTTAATGTAATGTAAGCTGAAAATGTCATTCCATAAGCTAAAAAAATGACAAAGAAGGAAAAAGAAGGGAGGGAGGTTGAGTATATAATTATGTTCTCCGAATTTTTTCTATAAACCATATTGAATCTTTTAAAAGCTAATTAAAATTAAAACTCTAAATTGGACCATTATGACCAATATTTAAAACAAGGGATTAAAAACTGTAGATGTCTTCAATTTTAATTATCATTCTTCTTTAGAATATCTGAAAGAAATCCAGTTTCTCACTTTGAAATATACCAGTGTGTTAGAATTCAGTATTAAATGACTTTGTTTAAAAGTGTTATTTAATCTATTGCTTTAAGTGGTAATACTATGGCGATTGTAAAACAAAATCCTTATCATTTTCCATAAAACAGAAAGGGCCTTTAAAACATCATCACTACAAATATTAAGAGACCTAAAATATAACATTCTTAAAACCCAAGTGATACCATTCAAAATTTTCAAATATGCAGGGATAGTTCATGTCAAGTAACTAAATAATTGTTAAGTGTATATATGGAATAGCTTCTATAAATTCTTTTGGCAAGGGCTGGCACTGTGGCATAGTGGGTGAGGCTGCCACCTGCAGTGCTGGTATTCCATAGGGGCATCAGTTCAAGACCTGGCTGCTCCACTTCCTATCCAGCTCTCTGCTATGGCCTGGGAAACACTATAAAATGGTACAAGTCCTTGGGCCCCTGCAGCTGCATAGGAGACCAGGAAGAGGCTCCTGGTTCCTGCCTTCCAGTCAGCACAGCTCCAGCCATGGAGGCCAACTGTGGAGTGAACCAGTGAATGGAAGACCACTCTCTCTGCCTGTCCTTCTCTCTCTGTGTAATTCTGACTTTCAAATAATATAAATAAATCTTTAAAAAATTCTTTTGGCAAATAGATGAAGCTATTTGTTATACATTTCAAATAAATAGCAAACATACTAGAAAAATATATTGAATAAAATTTAAGCAACTCATAGCTATACACAGAAATTTCTCACCATAACAACATAGCAACCACTAAATTTCCAAACTTAATTTTCCACAACTTAGAATCTTTAACTCCAGAAGGAGTATGAAACTGACAGAACAGTGGCCTATGTATCAGGATACCTAATGCTAATATAGAATTATCCCTGCTACAACTTACCCATGTGGCCTTGAAGAATTCACTTTACTTCTCTGGGCCTTGGCATTTAGCATCCTCATGTGATAAAGGAGGCTTGGATAAGATCAGTTGTACTCTATCTTGAGACTTCAATGATCTCTCAGTTTCCAAACAGGCACCTTAGGGGAAAGTAAAATTTTAGATCAAAGCTTGCATTTTTAAATATAAATATATTTTAAATTGTTTCTACAACTAGTACAAAACAACACATTCAAATGTGTACCATGCCACTTTTCAATATTTGGGAATAATTAATGCATCATTTTAAAGCATTGTCTTGAGGCCAGTGCTGTGGTGTAGCCAGTATAACCACTGCATGCAGTGTGGGCATCCCATATGGAGGCCGGTTCAAGTCCAGGCTACTCCACTTTCCATCCAGCTGTCTGCTATAGCCTGGGAGAGCAGTAGGAAATTGGCCCAAGTCCTTGGGCCCCTGAATCTGCATGGAAGACCCTGAAGAGGTCCTGGCTCCTGGCTTCAGATTGGCATATCTCTCATGTGTTAGGCCATCTGGGGAGAGAACCAACAGATGGAGAACCTCTCGCTCTCTCTCTTCCTCTTGTTCACTATCTGTGTAACTCTGACTTCCAAATAAATAAATAAATCAGAAAAGAAACCTGTTAAAGTGAAATGAACACTATAAGAAACAGTGACTTGATCAGCCCTCACCCTGACTGTTGATGAGCAGCTTAATATGTTATCCCTCTTAGTATTTTTTTGTTTGTTTGTTCTACTTAATACTTTTGGTTGAATACTGTAATCAATACACAATTCTTCTTAAGTGCTGTAACTTAACTGAAAAGTGATTGCTGTTAAATATAAGAGTGGGAATAAGAGAGGGAAGAGATGTGCAATTCCGGACATGCTCAAGCTGACTTACCTCAAACAGTAGAGTTAGAAACATACCAGGGGATTCGAATTCAATCCCATCGAGGTGGCATGTACCAATGCCATCTCACTAGTCTCAGTGATCAATTTCTGTTCACAATTGATCGTAATGATAGGACTAAGAACCAAAGGGATCACATAAACAAGAATAGTGTCTGCAAATACTAGCTGATGGAATCAAAAAGGGAGAGAATGATTCAACATGGGAAGTGAGATACACAGCAGAACCATAGAATGGCAGATGTCCTAAACAGCACACTGCACTGATCCAAAGCCAGGAGCCAGGTGCTTCCTCCTGGTCTCCCATGCAGGTGCAAGGCCCAAGCACTTGAGCCATCCTCCACTGCACTCCTGGGCCATAGCAGAGAGCTGGACTGGAAGAGGAGCAACTGGGACAGAATCTGGCGCTCCCACCAGGACTAGAACTCGATGTGCCTGCGTCGCAGGTGGAGGATTAGCCTATTGAGCCATGGGTCCTGCCTCCAATACGTCTTAACCTAGGATGCAACTAAATTTAACAAGGATACTCAATAGGAATTTTAGAAGAATTCCAAAATATGTATCAGAATAAAAATAAATACTTTACTTGGTACATCTCTTTTTAACTATACTATTGTCTAAATTTCCAATTGTCAGATGTACTAAAAAAATCCCAGAAGCAGCAGAGTTGGTCCAACATGATGAAGAATAAAATAAAGATTTTCAGTTACAACTTGCCTAGAGAAAATGAGAATTCGCAGATCCCAGATTAAAATAGCCAAGAAGGCCCAATAAAGAAAACTCAATGTCTTCATACACTAACATTTATTACCTCAGATTTATTTAACAAAAAGGTGATTATTCCTGCTATATACCATTAGGTAGCCCAATTTTACATGCTAAATCCAGTAAAAAAAAAAAAAAGCACCTCATGATATATTACTAAAATCATATTGCTGTATACCATCCACCATGTCCACTGTACCTTTTTTTTTTTTTTTTTTTTTTACAGGCAGAGTGGACAGTGAGAGAGAGAGACAGAGAGAGAAAGGTCTTCCTTTGCCGTTGGTTCACCCTCCAATGGCTGCCGCTGCAGCCGGCGCACCGCGCTGATCCGATGGCAGGAGCCAGGATCCAGGTGCTTTTCCTGGTCTCCCATGGGGTGCAGGGCCCAAGCACCTGGGCCATCCTCCACTGCACTCCCTGGCCATAGCAGAGAGCTGGCCTGGAAGAGGGGCAACCGGGACAGAATCCGGCGCCCCAACCGGGACTAGAACCCGGTGTGCCGGCGCCGCAAGGTGGAGGATTAGCCTATTGAGCCACGGCGCCGGCTTCCACTGTACCTTATACCTAATGTTAACAGATCTGATGAAAATCAGTAGATAAATGATGTGTCTTAACCAAGTGTGGGAAATGTGTTTTGTTCCAAGTTTTTCCAAAAACCCCTGAGTCTCAGTTTGCCTTCACCTTGAAAAGACACTTCTGAGGTTTACTAATCAGTCCAGCTTCTTTGGGCCTCCCTCCAATGAAAGGGGCCAAAATCCATCAAAATAAACTCTAGGCACTGTCCTTGTGCTCCCAGTGACTTTATCACTCTAGGGGCTCACAAACCTTCTAAATTCTTTAGATCACCTGTGATGTTCATTAGTTCTCAAAGACTATGATGCAAGTAATTTCCCCTCTTGGAACCTTGTTATTAACTGTGCTGTATGAGAAATGAAGTCTCCTACACACCTTGTGCTTATGATTCTCCAAACCATGTTGCCTGCTAGGACTTTGGCCATGAATATAGGATAGCAATACCTGAACATGATTACTGAGATCTCCTTAATAAAGGATAGACTGGGGCCAGCACTGTGGTGCAGTGGTGTAATCCTTTACCTGCAGTGCTGGCACCCCATATGAGCACCAGTTCTAGTCCCCATTTCTCCTTTTCCCATCCAGCTCTCTGCAATAGCCTGGGAAAGCAGTAGAAGCTGTTCCAAGTGCTTTGGTCCCTGCCAAAATGTGGGAGACCTGGAAGCTCCTAGCTCAGATTGGCCCAGCTGCAGACATTGCAGTCATTAGGGGAGTAAATGAGCATATGGAAGACCTTTCTCTCTGTCTCTTCCTCTCACTGTCTGTAAGTACACCTGTCAAATACATAAATAAAAACTTTATACATATATTTACATTTATTTACATATATTTATGTATATAAATATATTCATATATAAAATATATTATAATTTATCTTATAATATATTATATAATTTATTATAATTATTATATATATAATTATATGTATATATACTATTGAGATGACTTCAGTAGCCAGAGTGTGGCCGTGTTGAAGCCAGGAGCTTCATCTCCGATGTGTGTGGCAGCATCCCAGGCACTTGGACCATCTTTCACTGCTTGTTCAATCCATTGGTAAGAAGCTGGATCAGAAATAAATATGTACTTATTTATAAAAAATAAATTTATATATAATAATTATATATTATATATTTATAATAATTATATGTAATTATATACTATGTATAGAAATATATAATATATTATATATCATAATATATAAATATATATATGATGGACCAAAATGTGGCATTCTCCATTTGGCAGAAGGGACAGGCTCCAATATCTATTGTCTGTGTCAGTATGTCAGTATAATGCAGGAGGTAACCCCTCTACCAAATAAGAAAAGCTATTTCAGTTCAGCTGGACATCATTCTGCTGACTGTTGGCCTTATTACTGTTAGTCTGGGTGCTTTCATTGGTTGCAATCCAGAGACCCAATTTTCACATAGATATAAACATCAGCAAATATGAAAATTTGGTAAGAAAAGCTTAAACTGAGAGTTATGATTAATAACTATTTTAACAAAATTTCTCAGAACCCATCTAATCCAAACCTTGGACAATTGGGAGCTGTTGTACTTGGCCCACCCATAATTGAAATGGATTCTAAATCCTTCAACTGCAAGGAGAGTATCATAGACATTAATGCTCCAAACAGATCCAGTTCTCTGCTAATGTGTCTGGAAAAGCAGCACAGGGTGACTCAAATATTGGGGCTCCTGCACCCATGTGAGAGACCTGGAAGAAGCCCCTGGCTCCTGATATCAGTCTGGCCTAGCCACAGTCACTGCAGCCATTTGAGGAGTGAACAAACCAGGAGGAAGATCCATCTCTCCCACTCTCTCTTTCTAGTGCTGCCTTTCAAATTCATAAATAGATCTTTAAGAAAATAGATCACTTCAATAAATTTGTCATTGCTGTCATGATGACTTTTACTACCTTAAGTTCTTTTTCAAAAGATTTATTTATTGGAAAGGCAGAAAGAGGAGCTGGTGGTTGTGGTGCAGTGGACAAATCCGCAATCTGTTACATTGGCATCCTCTACATGCACCAGTTCAAGTACCAGCTATTCCATTTCTGATCCAGCTCCTTACCAATGGACTGAAAAAGCAGGGAAAGATGGCCCAAGTGGCTGGGATGCTGCCACGCACATCGGAGGAAAAGCTCCTGGCTTCAACCTGGCCACACTCTGGCTATTAAAGTCATCTCAAAAATGAATTAGGTGGTGGAAGATTTCTGTCTCTCCCTCTCTCTGTAACTCTTTCAAATAAGTAATTAAATATTTTAATATGATAAAAAAGGCAGAGAGACACAGAGACAAAGAGAGAAGGAAAGAGAAGCAGAGAGATATCCCATCTGCTGGTTCACTTTCTATATGGCTACAACTGTGCAAGACCAGGTTCTCAAGTCCCCATTGAGGTTACAGTTCTCCAAATTAGATGACAGGAAGGAAAGAATTTGAGCTATTATCCATTTCTTCCCAGGGATATTAACAAGAAATTGATTTGGAAGTGGAGTACCCAAAACTCAGATTAGCACTGCAATATAGGATGTGGGCATCTGTTGTGACTGCTACAAATTGGAAATCCTAGAGGAAAAATCAACAGATTCCTAGACATACACAATATACCAAAATTGAGTCATGAAGACACATAGAAAAGCTAAACAAATCAAAAACCAAGACAGAGATTGGATAAGTAATAAAGACCCTCCCAACAAAGAAAATCCAGGATCAGACAGCCTCACTATTGAATTCTACAGGACGTTTAAAGAACTAATTCCAATTATTCTCAAACTATTCAACACAATTGAACGAGAGACAATCCTCTCAAACTCCTTCTATTAATCCTGCATCACCTTAATTCTTCAACTAGAAAAAGATACAGTGGAGAGAGAGTACTATAGAAAAATATCCCTGATGGGGGCCAGTGCCATAGCACACTGGGTTGATCCTCCACCCGTGGAGCCGGCATCACATATGGGTGCCATTTCTGGTCCTGGTTGCTCCTCTTCCAGTCCAGCTTTCTGCTCCTCTTCCAGTCCAGCTTTCTGCTCTGGACTGGGAGGGCAGTGGAGGATGGCCCAAGTGCCTGGGTCCCTGCACCCACTTGGGTGACCAGGGAGATGCTCCTAACTCTGGCTTCCAATTGGGCAAGCACCACCTGTTGGGCCATATGGAGAATAAACAAGCAGATAAAATACTTATGTCTCTGCCTCTGCCTCTGCCTCTCCCTATAAGTAACTCTACCTTTCAAATAAATAATTCTTTGGAAAAAGTCAACAAACAATAAAGGCTGGTGGAGAGGGAGAGAAAAAGGTCCCCTAACCCACTGTTGGTGGGAACGAAGCTAGTACAGCCATTATGGAAGGCAGTATCAAAGTTCCTCAGAAATCTGAAAACAAACATACCATATGATCCTGCCACCTGACTCCCGTGAATTTATCCACATGAAATGAAAAAGAATATACATAGTCATGAGTTATCTGTACCCTCATGGTTAATATAGTTCAATTCACAATAGCTAACATGGAATCAACCCAGATGTACATCAACTGGTGACTGTAAAAAGAATATGAGCTATATATGCAGTGTAAAATACTATTCAGCCATAATTGAGAATGAAATCCTATCTTTTGTAACTAAATGGATGAATTGGAAACAAGTATGCTTCATGAAAGAAGCCAGTCCCCAAAAGACAAATACCATATGTTTTCTCTGACTGGTGGTAATTAATATATATAGACAACAAAAAGTAGCATATGAGTTAAATTGACATTTTGAGATTTGAGTATTGCTCATAGCACTTTTCTGTACTCTTTGATAGAGTATACAACATATACTCATTGATATTTCTGCTGCTATTTGCTGAATTCTTTATTTTGTAGAGGGTTAAAGCTTGTGATTCTAAAATAAAATCAAAGCATGCAGCTGTCAAAATTAAAAGAAAATAAGGCCGGCGCCGCGGCTCACTAGGCTAATCCTCCGCCTAGCGGCGCCGGCACACCAGGTTCTAGTCCTGGTCAGGGCGCCGGATTCTGTCCCGGTTGCCCCTCTTCCAGGCCAGCTCTCTGCTGTGGCCAGGGAGTGCAGTGGAGGATGGCCCAAGTGCTTGGACCCTGCACCCCATGGGAGACCAGGATAAGTACCTGGCTCTTGCCATCGGATCAGTGCAGTGCACTGGCCGCAGCGCGCTGGCTGTGGCGGCCATTTGAGGGTGAACCAACGGCAAAGGAAGACCTTTCTCTCTGTATCTTTCTCTCACTGTCCACTCTGCCTGTCAAAAAAATAAATAAAAATAAAAAAATAAAAGAAAATAAAACAAGAAGGAGGGAGTTGGAGATATGAGACCAAGGGAATATAGGATAGGAAATTATCAGTTTGCTCTTCAATCTGTATATATAAATTACATGAAATTTGTTCACTTAATATGCATTTAAAAAGATAATCTTAACATTGGAAGAAAAAGACCTGAGATCAGTGTTTTCTGGATTACCACTAATAAAATTTAGTCTTCATTTATGTCTGACCATATTTAATTTCTTATTTATTTATTTTATAAGAAAATAAACATCACCATTCCTAACAAGTCCATCCTGCTTCATCCATATCTATCAGTTTCACTATACTACTAATTTCTCATGAACTTAAATCCATATCATCTTAAAGAGATGCAATGTGGGGCTGGCGCTGTGGCATAGCAGATAAAGTTGCTGCCTGCAGTGCTGGCAAGCCATATGGGTGCCAGTTCAAGTCACGGCTGCTCCACTTCTGAACCAGCTCTCTGCTATGGCCTGGGAAAGCAGTAGAAGGTGGCCCAAGTCCTTGGGGCCTTGCACACATGTGAAAGACCCTGAAGAAGCTCCTGGCTTTGGATCAACACAGACCAGCCATTGCGGCCAACTGGGAGTAAACCAGCAGTTGGAAGACCTCTCTGTCTCTGTCTGTCTGTCTGTCTGTCTCTACCTTTCCTCTATTTGTGCAACTCTTTCAAATAAATAAATAAATCTTTAAGAAAAAAACCTGATTCATGTTATTATTTATGTGTTTTTGAGGCTTTGCAGATGTTGATTACATGTGCCATGAAAACCCATCAAAATGCAAATCCTATAAGAGGCAACTCTATGTGCACTAAACTGATAAAATCCAGTGCATGTGTTGAGAAAAACACACTAGCAATACATTTCAAAAAGCTGTGAAATATTATAAGTGGCTGTCAAAGAGCTAAAAATCTGACAATGACTCATTCTGTCATTTATTTATACATAATGCTGAGAAAATCAGAAGTATTTGTTAAAACTTCTGCTAAAATGCACTAGATTTATAATTTTTAAATACATCTTTCCTAGATGTAATGCAGTCCTGTGCTACTTTAGAGTATCAGAAATTTAAAATGTTGGACTGGTGCTGTGGTGGACAGGTTAACACCCTGGCCTGAGGCACCAGCATCCCATATGGGGGCCGGTTCAATACTCAGCTGCTCCACTTCTGATCCTGCTCTCTGCTATGGCCTGGGAAAGTAGAAGATGGCCCAAGTCCTTGAGCCCCTGTACCCATCTGGGAGACCTGGAACTAGCTCCTGGCTCCTGGCTTTGGATCAGCACAGCTCTGGCAGTTGCAATCAATTAGGGAGTGAACATCAGATGGAAGACCTCTCTCTTTCTCTCTGGCTCTCCTCTCTGTCTGTAACATGACTTGTACATAAATGAATAAATAAATCTTCAAAAAATTAAGAAATTTAAAATATGAAAGGTTTTTAAAAAATGTATTTCTTTATTGTGAGGCAGAGTTACAGATATAGAGAGGAAGAGAAAGAGAGGTCTGCTATCCACTGGTTCACCCCTAAATGGCCGGAATGGCTGGAGCTGGGCCAATCTGAAGCCAGAAGTCAGAAGTCAGCAGCTTCCTCCAGGTCTCTCACATGGGTGCAGGGGCCCAAGCACTCAGGGCATATTCAACTGCTTTCCTGGGCCATTAGAAAAGAGCTGGATTGGAAGTGCAGGAGCAGGGACTCAAACTGGTGCCCATGTGGGATGCTGGTGCTGCAGGTGGATGCTTAATCTACTATGCCACAGAGTGGGCCCAGGGAAAGGTTTTAGGAAGACATCTTTCATGTAGACTAGGCTGCAATATTGCAAGGTAAGGTTTAGCTTTAATTCCCACACATCAGTATTCATCTTTTAGCAACTATAAATACTGAATATCATACATATAGACATAAATATAGGTAACTGCAGATTTTGTTGTCATTCTTTCTAATTCTCTTTTTAATGTCTGCTAATAGGCCCTCTTATGGATTATTATATTGATGTTACCTGTACACAACCATCAGGCATTTCCACTGTTGAATGTGTTTATGTGTACAGGTAGTTTTGTTTGTGTGTACATGAATGCACATTTGATGGAGATAGAACTGACACTAATACTGTGAGAAATCCTAACACTGATTTCAAACTTTCTGTCCTCCGCAGAGATGGCTGTCACTGAAGCAGACCACAAGGCCCCTTTTGCTGTTGTGGACTGAAATGTGCCTCCCTAAAACTCAAACACTGAAGTGCTAACCACCAACATGACTCTACCTGAAGAAAGTGCTTTTAAGCAGATCAAATGATAGATGTGTCTGTCACATCGGAGAAAGACTTCTGGAAAAATCGAGCCTATTAGCACCTTGATCTGATATTTTCAAGCTCTACAACTCTGAGAAGTAAAATTCCATGATTTACATCATATTCTCTGTGGTATTTTCTTAGCAAATTAATATATCCTCATTTCTGCCAGCATTTTCTACTGTCATTTAGAAGGTCCTAGTGATTAGCAGAGAAATATAGAAAATAAAAACTATGATTTTATATTACCAAGTATCTACTAACACAAAAAGATATCCCAGAAGCCACCTACTACCATCCTCCAGGACCCAGAAAAAAAACAGGAATGAGTCAAGTTGCAGGGCAGTAGAAAAAAGTGAATAATGAAAGATCACAGCAGAAGTAAATAAGGAAGGGTTTGGTGCTGTGGTGTAGTGGGTTAAAGCCTTGACCTGCTGTGCATGCATCCCATATGTTGCTGCTAGGAGACCAGGTGCTCCACTTCCAATCCAGCTCCCTACTAATGCACCTGGGAAATCATTGGAAGATGGCCTATGTTCTTGGGTGCTGGCACCCACATGAGAGACTTGGAAGAAGCATCTGGCCTTTCAAATAAATAAATAAATCTTATAAAAAGTAGAAGCAGTGTTAGCACTGTTGGAAAAACAGACACATAGTTCAATGGAAAAGAATAGGCATCTGAAATAAACCAACTTTTCTACAGGCAACTCCTATTTAACAAAGGAAAGAAAACAAACAGGAGAAAGAAGAACCCCTTTAGCAAATGGTTTAAAGGAAAGTGATTATCCATATGTAGAAGCCTGAAAAGATACCCCAACACCTCATACACTATGTAAAAGCAACTCAAGGTGAATTAAAAGTCTAAATATAAAACCAAAAACTAAGTAAACATATGAGAAACTGTAAAACATTAGCATAGACAACAGTTTTGGGTAAGATTCCAAAAGCACAAGTCACAAAAATAAAATATACAAAGTTGAGCATATCAAATTAAGATACACCTTCACAACAAGGTAATCAACAGAGTGAGGATACAATGGACAGAATAGCAGGAAACATTGAAAACTCTGACTATGACAAAAGATTGCTAGCCAGAACATACATATATAGAACTGGAAAAACTCCAAACAAGAAGCAAAATGTACAGTTCAGAAATGGAGAATTATCAAAATAGATGTTTCTCAGAAGAGGAAATCTCAATGGTCAAGACATAGATGAACATGCCCAATATCACTAGCCATTAGGGAAAGGTAAATCAAAACTAATAGCAGACTCCATCTGTGGGAGAAGACAATGCTTGGGTTTTCATTTGTGCAACAAGTGGGTTTAGAGGACCCTGTTCACCATTAGAGGGCAGAGTCTACATGGAAGTAAAGAAACCTTAATGTTTTCCTAATGGGCTTGTTAAATTCTTGTCCAGTGCCTATTTCCTTTGCCACAAACTTTCCAGTCTCACTATTTCCTTCTTCTTCCTCTTCTCTGTGGCTTGAAAAACAGTATACCTTCTATATACAGAGGATACTTTTGTTTTGTTTTATTCCTTCTGTCTCATGATGTTCCTCTAAGAAATCACAACCCTCCAAGTATTCATTCATTTATGCAGTCTGTAGTTTTCATGGGCTACTACATGGCAAAGTACTAGGTTAAAGGAAAGGTTTAGGTCAGGGACTGAGCAAAGGTCACAATGATGTAGCCATTGGGGAAATGAACATGATGGAAGACCTCTCTCTCTCTCTCTCTCTCTCTCTCTCTGCCTCTCCTTCTCTCTCTGTTTAACTCTGATTTTCAAATAAATAAATAAATCTTTAAAAACTAACTAAATATATATACTAATAACTTGGTGGCAACACGTTTCTATCAGAACATGTGAAGCACTCAAACACAGTTTGTCCCAGAAAGTCAGCCATAGTTTTCAAGGGCACATCTTCTACTCCACTTGTTGACATCTCTGTGGGGGGTAAGGGGCACTTATTTCTTCCCCTCTTCTTTCTTACCACTCTCACAGTTATAACTTCTATCGATGCTTCCACAGACCAGTCTCTATGAAATTGTAGAACTAATATCCTCCCATGTCAAAAATGTATGGGTTTAAACACAGAACCCAAAATAAGACAAGGAACTGGCCTTCTTAATTACACAGTGTGGAAAGTAAGATTCTCAGTGGATCACTGGGTAACTGTAAAGTACTGGGCAGAGAAAAACTGTTACTTATCTGTATTTATGATGCTGTAATTCTCCACTTTATGCAAACTCAGATTAAAAGAGCTACCGTTAGTGGGCAGCACTGTTGCATAGTGGGTAAAGCTACTGCCTGCAATGTCAGCATCCTATATGGGTGCCGGTTGGGATCCTGGCTGCTGCACTTCCCATCCAGCTCTCTGCTGTGGCCTGGGGAAACAGTGGAAGATGGCCCAAATCCCTCATCTCCTGCACCCACCTATGAGACCTGGACAAAGCTCCTGGCTTCTGGTTTTGGATCCACACAGCTCCAGCCATCTATCTCTGCTTCTACCACTCTGTAACTCTGCCTTTCAAATAAATAAATAATTATTTTAAGAAACAGCTTCATCCCAGAAGAAGCTCCTGGCTACTGGCTTCAGACTGGCACAGCTCCAGCTGTTGCTGCCATTTGGGGAGGGAACCATCGGATGGAAGACATCTCTCTCTTTCTCTCTCTCTCTTCTCTCCCTCTCTCTCTTTCTCTCCTCTCACTGTGTAACTCTTTCAAATGAATAAATAAATCTTTAAAAAAGTAGCTCCAGTTATTGACAACACAGTAGACTTGCATTAATTTTAGTTCCCTTCTTATTTTGCAAAGGGATCAGTGGCAGGTCAAAACAGTTGACAGCCTTGCTAACAGGAGAAGAGATAGCTGAAGACAGAAAATGAAAAGCAGCCAAATACATCATCAATGAAAGAGAAGTGGACCACATCCAACACAAACCTTTAAAAGTGGATGCTCACAATTAACGAGTGAAACAGCTGCCCACTGAAATCTTGTCTAGGGAGGGAAGATGTCCTAAGTTCTGCTTCTGTAAACTCCAGTCAAAAATCTGTCCTAATAAATCTGTCCCTGGCATCACTTTTGCAAACATACTGGACCCACTGACCATTGGAAATGTGGTCCTAAGTCATGTAGGCTGCCATTTAAACCCACCAATGCTGTAACAGCTAAGAAACTTGAATTTGATGCTCAATTCTCAGGAAATCATTCCAGCTGAGCCTAGGGCCATTAATAGAAACTCCTTGGATCCTCCCCTGTCTCTGTGCCTGTTTGAAAGAAGGGAGTTTTCCCACCCCAGGTTTCTGGAACACCTTCAAATTCCACATTGGAAAAGTCTGATAATTAATACTTGAGAGGGATCAATGCACAAAGCAGCTATTCACGCTTCACACTGCTCCCCACCAGGAAGATGAGGTGCAAGATGAGAGCAGTGGGGCAGATCCTAGTCAGATCCTCCTTCCCACCCCTCTGCTGCCCCAGGCTCCTTGCTGAAGGCCATCCTGCCCCACCCTGCAGGAACCAGCCCAGGAAACATCAAGAGACCTGGCCAGACTGCATTCTGAGACCACCCACAGTGGGAACCCAGATTATTGACTGTGGAGATCAGGAGTCTTTCCACCTTCCTTCCCTGCGTGTGCAGGTTTCCAGAATGCTAACCTCTCTCTCCGGTAACCACTAAATAAAGTGCATTAGGGACAGTTTGGGTGAGGTTCTGCAGGAGAGAGTCCAGGCGCTGGGTGCCTGTGAAGCAGAGTTGGGAGATAGAACAGCCCGGGTCCCAGCCCTGACCTCAGGGGAAGCTGCCATGATCGCTGGTGCCCTGGCATGCACTGTCTCCCACATGGGTCCCTGCCCCTTCCTGCACGTCAAACCTACAGCAGAAAGTCCCTGGAGCATGTACCCTTTCTTCAGGACACACAGGGAGCGATGCTGGGAGTGCGGGTAGAGATCCCCTGGTACATGGGACCCACAGGTGAATGATGAAGAGGGAAGAAGCAGCAGGAGGCAGGCTCAGAGTGAGCACTCGGAAACTGCCTGGGATCGCACGTGCAGAGCAGGAGATGCAATAAATGCCAGAGAAGGAGCAGCACAGCCCCCAGGGCTGACCCTGATCAGGGAATGAACTCCCTCTGGTCCAACTCAGAGCCCCAGGGACTGGCTGTAGCAGGGGCATGTGCACAGGCATTCCGAAGGCAGAATAGGTCGGAGCTCCTGGGAACTCTGGGAAATGGAGTCCAGGCCACATCATCCATAGAGACACCAGCTGGCCCTCCCAAAGGCTGCAGTCAGGGGTGGGTGCCCACAACCAGAAGGCCTTTGCTTTTGTTAAGTCCCTCCTTCCTTTCCTTCCCCCCCAAAAAAATGTCAGGGATCAGTTGCTGTTCTTCCTTTCCTGAATCAAATCTGAAAGAGTGACACTCACTTCTGCTAACTGACCCCAAATCCTGGCTCCCTCATAACCTCTGTCTCTTCCAGAAAAATCTTATTTACTACTTTGGCTCTAGAAATCATAAATGACTATGATAGAATGTAACTTTTAACAGAGGTGTAGAAGGCATGGTTTAATATCCAGTTTTGAGAATACAATTTTCATTTGTGTTTTATTGATGTTTATAGTTCTTTTAAGATTTATTGATTTATTTGGAAGTCAGAGTTACAGAGAAGGAGAGGCAGAGAGGGAGAGAGAGAGGTTTTCCATCTGCTGGTTCACTCCCCAATTGGCAGCAGTACCACAGCGCAGACCCCTTAAAGTTCTTTTCAAATCATTTTACACTGTCTTTTTATTCATCTAGTACAGAGATAGAAGAATGGACACAGAGCTAACATAGCTGAGTATTCAAGGAGACAGGTTAAGGGGTTAAATGCCTTATATCATGTCAGTTATACGTTATATTAATTCTGGGGATAGTATTACATGGAGTTTACAAAGTAGAAACTGAATGGAAAGAGCTTAGAAAAATACGGTGTTTTTTAATATCATTAAAAAGTCTAAGATAAAGGCTAATCAAGGGGCCAGCACTGTGGCATAGCAGGTAAAGCTACTGCCAGCATGGACATTCCATATGGGTGGAGGTTGAGTCCCGGCTACACTGCCTTCGATCCAACTCTCTGCTATGGCCAGGGACAGCGGTGGAAGATGGCCCAAATCCTTGGGCAGCTGCATCTGTGTGGGAGACCCAGAAGAAGCTCCTGGCTCTAGCATCGGATCAGTATAGCTCCAGCCATTGTGACCAATTGGTGAGTGAACCAAAAGATGGAAGATGTCCCTCACTCTCTCTCTCTCTCCCCTTCTACTCTGTGTAACTCTGACTTTCAAATAAATAAATAAATATTTTTTGGAGAGCCAATCATCATATAATACTAGCTTAAAGATGTTTCTTTTGTCTTGGGTCTCAGTTTTTAAAATCTGATTTCTCAAAGAGAAAAAATGTGAGAGAGATGAAGAGTACCTACAAAAATAATTTACTGTAATTTTTTACTTTAATAATTTACTGTATGATGTACTGTAATTTACTGTAATAATGTACTGTAAAGAACCACATAGGATTATAACTTGTCTAGAAAACAAAGGAGATTCAAAGTTGCTATTATTTCATGGTTATTTCTTGTTATTTTTAATATCAAGATAGTATATAAATATTATGCACTTCTAGGTATTTGTGTGTTGTTTGGTATGTTTTATTTTTTAAGCACAAATTCAAAGAGATAACTAGATAACATGGAGTTCTGTGTTTCTGATTACTTCTCTCAATTAGAGATCATGGGATTAGAGTTGGTGCTAGATTAAGAATGCTTCAATCTTTATCCACTGACTTCACACCAGCATTTACTATGTTAAACAATATTCTTTGGGTAGATGGCTCTTTCTTGCCAGACTATAAACTTCATGGGGTCTAGAAACATATTTGTTTTGACACTAAAACTCAGCATCTTGACAGTCAGTCTTTTAGTTGAATAAATACATGATACACAAAATAAATATTTCTGCCCCTCAAGAAATGCCTAATAGAGAAGAAAATAGAAATCAATTTGATGACTCTCAGTATTAGGTGAATATATAATTTGTCGTTCTGACATAAGCTTGGTCATAAAAAGCGCATATGAATAATTACACACAGTTGAAGTGTATGAACACCTAGGGCCAGCGGGTTAAATGTTCACCCTAGCTATGTAAGGCATTCCATGTCAATAGGAGAGGAAGGAGGAAGAGGGGAGGGAGTGTAGGTGGGAAGGTGGTTAGGGTGGGAAGAATCACCATGCTCATTAATTAGCAGCAAAGAGAGAATCTGTGATCATTTGATGCTTATGAAAGGGTGATAGGCATTATTTAATTAAAATGCAGGCATCAGTGTTTTCCTGTCTCTGAAATAGGAAGTCTATAACTCAGAATTCCTTGCTGTTTCATCAAAAACAATTCAAAACAAAAACCTAATTAAGCATAAGTGGAAGTTATGCATTAGAAGTCTATTCTAATCTCTAGGAGGTTCAGGGGTTGGAAAATTCATTGAAAATCTTCCTGAAAAATGTCCCATATATTTTCCATGACCACTACCCAGAAGCATAAGCTCTTTAAAAAAAAGATTTATTTATTTGAAAGTCAGAGTTACACAGAGAGAGGAGAGGCAGAGAGAGAGAGAGAGAGAGAGAGAATCTACCATCTGCTGGTTTACTCCCCAATTGGATGCAATGGCCAGAGCTGAGCTGATCCAAAGCCAGGAGCTAGGAGCTTCTTCCAGGTCTTCCATGTGGGTTCAGGGGTCAAAGGACGTGGGCCATCTTCTACTGCTTTTGCAGGGCATATCACAGGTGGATCGGAAATGGAGCAGCCGGGACTTGAACTGGTGGCACTGCAGGTCGTAGCCTTATCTGCTACACCATAGCACCAGCCCCCATAAGCCCTATATTTTGCAGAACCAGCACCCCAGACACCAACCACCACATGACATCCCATGGCACACTCACCCCTGGCAATGTTCTGCAGCTCCTGCTCCTCTCCACTTTCACTGGAAGAATCTGCAACTCCTTTTTTCATACAAGTAATTCTGATTCAGATGATGCCCCTGACACAATTGGCTGGCAAGTGCCATGGCATGTGTCCATGACCTAGCTAAATGCACAGCTGGAACATTTTAAACTTCTCACTGCCATGATGAGACACGGACTCCTTCTAATGAAGTAGGGGATTTTTCAGGGAGTCTAGAGAATCAAATATGACAAAATGACAAATCTTAACCAAAGAGTGCCGTGGTACAGATGAAGAGAACCCAAAATGTATTTTTCTATCTTTTCCTTTCTGAGTTACGTGCCTAAAAACAAAGCCAATGAGGGTTAAACAGACCCATTCTGAAAATTCCTTAACATCTTCATTTTCATCCAAATTAATATATTACTTGAAGAAAATAAATTTTACATAAATGAAAATGCAGTACCACAGACAAGAGTACAGAACATAGGCCCTCAGTTAGCTTCAAACCATCTGGGTGCATTAATGTGTTCTTCCAGAACCAAAGCTTTAGTACAATAGAACCACAGCCTCTGACATTCCTCCTCCACCCTGATGGATCTTGGGTTGCTGGCACTTCAGGCCAGTGCTTTAATCCGCTGTGCCACAGCACTGGCCACAACGTAGTATTTCTAATAGAAGAGTTGGTTAAGTCATTAACTCCTCTAAAATACAAGTTAAGTATTAGTTTTGAAACTCTGATTCATTCATGAGAGAAACAAAAGGTTAATTTTCTCTTTTTGCTTCTGGGTATGAAAATTTTCTTCTAAGAAATTAATAATGACTTTTACATCTCAGACCCTATTATGAGTAAGTAGAGAATATTGTGGGGTCATATGCTCATTCTATCAAAGGAACATTTCTCCAATTAAAGAAAACATCATGGGCATCCCATATGGGCATTGGTTTGAGTCCTTGCTGCTCCACTTCTGATCCAGCTCCTTGCTATGGCCTGGGAAAGCAGTAGAAAATGGCCCAAGTTCTTGGGCCCATGCACAAGCATGGGAGACCTTGAAGCTCCTGGCTCCTGGCTTTGGATGAGCCCAGCTCCAGCCGTTGCAGCCAACTGGAAAGTGAACCAGCAGATGGAAGACTTCTCTCTCTGTATGCAACTCTGCCTTTCAAATAAATAAATGAATAAATCTTTGAAAAAAAAAAGATCTCCGAGTCTTACATCAGAGTACTGGGGTTTAGTGCCTAGCTCTGGTTCCTAACTCCAGCTTCCTGCAAATACTGATCCTATAAGGCAGCACTGATGGCTCAAGTATTCAGGTTTCTGCACACACATGGGAGATTAAGATTGAGTTCATGGGCTGGCGCCATGGCTCACTTGCTTAATCCTCTGCCTTCAGCACCAGCATCCCATTGGGGTGCTGGTTCTAGTCCTGGTTATTCTTCTTCCAGTCCAGCTGTCTGCTGTGGCCCGGGAGGGGAGTGGAGGATGGCCCAAGTGCTTGGGCCCATGCACCTTCATGGGAGACCAGGAAGAAGCACCTGGCTCTGGGCTTTGAATTGGCATAGTGCCAGCTGTAGTAGCCATTTGGGGAATGAACCAGCAGATGGAAGACCTTTCTTTCTGTTTCTCTCACTATCTTTATCTCTACCTGTCAAATAAATAAAAAAAAAAATTGAGTTCACACTCCTGGCTTCAGCCTGACCCAGTTCCGGCTGTTGCAGGCATTTGGGGGAGTAAAGCAGAGAATCAGAGTGCATTTTCATTCTCTCACCCTCTGCCTCCCAATTAAGTAAAAAAAAAAAAAAAAAAACTTAAAGAAAGTCAAATTGGACTAAAGGTAATAATATAGGTAAGTGTCCCACTTCTTTCATATGACCAACCACTAGGTACTAAAAGTTTTCATTTTTTCCACTCACCACATCCTTTCCCATGGCATTTAATTTCCTAGGTTTTAATTTTTCTTTTCCCTAGGTAAAACATGACCACTTGGTGCCAGTGCTGTAGCATGAGGTAAGATGCTGCTGCATTGCCGGTATCCCATATGGGTGCTAGCTGAGTCCCAGCAGCTCCCCTTCCAATCTGGCTTCCTGCTAATGGTCCCAGAAAAGCAACAGAAGATAACTGGGGCCCTGCCACCCACATGGGACACCCAGATGAAGTTCCTGTCTTCAGTCTGGCCCAGCCCAGGCCACTGCAGCCAGCTGAGTAGTAAACCAGCAGATAGATAATCTGTCTCTTCCACTCTGCTACATTTTCAAATACATGCATCAATCTTCCTTTAAAAAATAAAAATAGAAACCACTTAAGCTTTCAAAGTATACAAGAAAGAAGCTTACAGCACTGATAAATTCAGGACCTAAAACATCTTCATGATTTGCTCTTTGCTTTGCAGAATGATACTGAGTGTTTTTTTTTATCTTTTTTTTTTTTGACAGGAAGAGTGGACAGTGAGAGAGACAGAGAGAAAGGTCTTCCTTTGCCGTTGGTTCACCCTCCAATGGCCGCCGCGGCTGGCGCAATGCGGCCGGCGCACCGCACTGATCCGATGGCAGGAGCCAGGAGCCAGGTGCTTTTCCTGGTCTCCCATGGGGTGCAGGGCCCAAGCACTTGGGCCATCCTCCACTGCACTCCCTGGCCACAGCAGAGGGCTGGCCTGGAAGAGGGGCAACCGGGACAGAATCCGGCGCCCCGACCGGGACTAGAACCCGGTGTGCCGGCGCCGCTAGGCGGAGGATTAGCCTAGTGAGCCGCGGCGCCGGCCACTGAGTGGGTTTTTAAAACATATATTTTGGTCCCTAAATTTCTAAACCATGAACATGATTATTACATAAATATATTTATATATTTTTAAGAATTGTTTTATTTACTTCAGAAAGGTCTTCCATCTGCCACTTCACTCCCCAAATTACTGAAAACCTGGGGCTTGGCCAGGGCAAAGCCAGGAGTAGGGGCCAGTGCTATGACACAGCAGATTAACACCCTGGCCTGAAGCACTGGCATCCCTTAAGGGTGCTGGTTCAAGACCTGGCTGCTCCACTGCTGATCAAGCTTTCAGCTTATGGCCTGGGAAAGCAGTAGGAGATGGCCCAAGTCCTTGTGCCCCTGCACCTGAGTGGGAGACCTCGAAGAAGCTCCTGGTTCTTGGCTTCAGATAAGCGCAGCTCCAGACATTTCAACCTTTGGGGAGTAAACCATCGGATGGAAGATCTCCCTCCCTCCCTCTCTCTCTCTCTCTCTCTCTCTCTCTCTCTGTGTGTGTGTCTGTGTGTGTGTGTGTGTGTAACCCTTTCAAATAAATAAACAAATCTTTAAAAAAAAAAGCCAGGAGTCAGGGAAATTTCATCCAGGTCTCTCGCTTGGGTGCAGGACCACAGGATTTCTACCATATTCTGCTGCTTTCACAGGTATGTTAGCAGGGAGCTGGAACAGAAGTAGAACATGCAATTGGTGCCCATAGAGGATGCTAGTGCTGCAGGTGTTGGTATAACCCATTTTGCCACAGTGTTGGCCCTGTAACAATTTTTAATTCCTAGGAATTAACAGAGAAGAAAGAAGTATGGCAGGATATCTTTTTTTAGAAAAACTATTTTATTTATTTGAAAAAGTTATATAGATAGGGAGAGAGAGAGAGAGAGAGAGAGAGAGAGAGAGAGAGAATCTTCTGTCTGCTGGTTCACTCCCCAAATGGCTACAATGGACAGAGCTGAGCTGATCTGAAGCCAGGAGTTAGGAGCTTCTTCTGGGTCTCCCACATGAGCAAAAGGGCCCAAGGACTTGGGCCATCCTCTACTGCTTTCCCAGGTGCATTAGCAGGAGGCTGGACTGGAAGTGGAGCAGCCGGAACTCTACCAGCACTCATATGGGATGCCTGTATTTCAGGTCAGGGCTTTAACCTGATGTGCCACAGTGCTGGCTCCAACAGGTGACCTTTTACGCTCAATAATCTCTTCTTGGTATTGGCAGTAGTTTGTAATTTTTTGTTTATTTGCCTTCTTCTTAATCTATATTTTTAAAAAATTACAAAAGGTTCCAGCACCCTGAGAACCTCCATCACAAGGGCATACAATCAGATGTTTGTCCAGAAAAGGGTGATGTAGATGCGAGGTGGAAAATGCAAGGTGAGTTGATTCATCTTTCTCAGGCTGTGGTTTCCATGGGCAACTTTTACAACCAACTGCCTTATTTGTTCCTATTCCACAGAGTGGAAAACATGTTAAGTCACCCTATTTAGCCAAAAGCCAGTGGCAGCACTTAAATATGTCATCAATCCAGGGCAGCATTTTTGCACAAATGGGGAAGTTGCCAACTGCAACAGCAGCATGCCTTATGGCACTGCTTTGAGACTCACATCCTTCACTTCACATCCAGCTCTTTGCTTGAGAAAGCAGCAAAGATTGCCCAAGAGTTTGGGTTCCTGCACCCACATGGGGGACTGGGACAGAGTTCCAGGGTCCTGGCTTCAGCCTGGCTCAGCCCCAGCTATTGTGGCCATCTGGAAGTGAGCCAGCAGATGAAAGATCTCTCTCTCTCTCTCTCTCTCTCTCTCTCTCTCTCTTTCTTTTACCTAAACATACATTACATAAATAAATGAAAATGCATCAATATAGCAACTTTTTAAGGAAAAGTCTTATGATTATTGCAGGTATTGTCTCAATGCAGAAAAATATTCACACACAAAAATTATAAACTGGTTTATATTTATATTTCTCAACCACATACTTTTCAGAAAAAATTGTCTGCCACTCAGCATCAGGTATCAGTCTGAAAGCATTCATTAAAAAATCAAGTAATTTTACTAAACATAAAAACCTCTAGTATAGGCTGCATAAACCAGTTGCTTCCATGGCTATACACAGATTTATTTTTGTTAATTTACAGGGATCACTGCACTTCCCTGGCATGGAGCTGTCTGAAGAGTTTAAACACTGATGGGTGTGGCATTATTTCTGATATTTGATTATTATCCAGAGTGCATTTTTTAAATATCTATCATGAACTCCACACTCTATAAATCTATTTCAAATATGTTGATATTTAATGGTATTTACACACTTACAACTGAGCTAATCCTCCTAACTTCTCTCTGGAAAAGCTATGCCTTTGACATTGCCTTTTTTCACACATATGGAAATGCATAATATGCTTCTGTATGGTACTTCAGAATTTATAGAAGGCTTTTCAGGTAAGATTTACATAACATCATGTGAAAGTGGCCGAAAGACACAGTCTTCTCATTACAGAGGGGAGAGGTATGAAGTGACTCTCTGAAGAGTTACTCAGATTCTATCAGTCAGGTTCAGAATCTTACTAGGTATCAGATACACATCTAGATTTTTTTCCCTACTGTCTGTTTGTCAGAATTCCCAGCCTATGAGTGAACTTCAGTCTGAATGAATGCTAATATTCAAGGTTCTAAGTGAAAAAATTACTGAGGTTTGTATTGGTGAGGAAAGCATGTGTCTAAATGTTACTTGTATTTAATAATAAGTATTGAATCACATGACACTGAATATAAGATTATGCAAATTTTTAAGATGAAGAGCATATATTTAAAACCACATTCTTATATTTTGCAAATGTGTTGAAACAGCTTACTGGAGCATGTGTTTGGCATAGTGGTAAAGCCTTCCACATCCCAGTCAGCATGCCCAGGGCTCAAGCCCTAGCCCTGCTTCTGCTTCTGGCTTCCTGCTAACAGAACCCTGGGAGGCAGCAGCTGATGGCTCAAGTACTTGAGTCCCTGCCACCTGTGTGGGAGACCCACACTGAGTTCCTGGCTTCAGCCTGAACCAGCTCTGGTTGGTGCAGACATTTGAGGAATGAGCAGTAAATAGAAGGGCTCTCTCTGCCTTGCAAATAAACAAAAATAAATATACAGACTTTTCTTAAGGTGTCTTGCACACTTCTAAATGATTTACCTTTTCACAGTAAAATGCTTAACTGTCCTCTTTAGTAACAATGCATGTTTTGCTCTCCATGTCCACTCCTGAGCTCCAAGTACCGACACTCACCCTAGCAAACTGACTGGTTTCAATGTTCAAGTACTCATCTCCCATTCTCTTTTGGTGGGTCTACCGGAACGAAAGGAGAGTATCTACAGTAATTAATATCTTACTGTTGCTCTTGCTGTCCACCTGCAGGCCTGAAGGATGACCAGCTGAATACACACTGTGAAGTTCTGGACGTAGTTTCCAAACTTCAGTCACTTTACAGCTGAGGGACTCTGTCTTCGTCAATGACCTGAAAACCTGCAGGAGTAGGGAGAAGCTGTGTTTGAAGAACTCACAAATACAGTGCATTGAAGCCAACCACTACCTCCCCCACCACACCCCTACTTCAGGGTTCTGGCAAATCCCAAATCAGGAGTTTGGGACCAGGAGTGGTTCAGGAGGTGACCTCGACTCCTTACTCTGAACAGCTCCAAAGTGCCTGGTGCACCCAGCGGGAGCTCAGCACCTCGACCTCCCCACCAGGACGCCTGGCACTCAGAGCCTCCAGGAGGCCTGCAGCAGACCCGCAGGTCCGGGCGCACTGGGACGTGCATCCAGAGCTAACCCAAAGTACAGGGCCAGCTCAAGTGTCACCTCCCCACAAAGTCACTGTCTCCTACTCCCTCCTGGAAGGCTGCAGGCCAGCACCCGGCACTGGGAGTCACGACATTTGGGGTTCACCCACTCTCCCACGAAGGAAGATGCCCCCGTGGGAACCCCACTCCATCTGCAGTCAGGACTCTGGGAAGAAGAGCCAAGCCAGACTCCACACTAGGATTGCAGCCTGGGAAAGTCCAGGGCCCCAGCGCCCTTGCTGGGCATGGGGTCTCCCTAAGTGTGCTGAGCCAGGGCCTCAGCCATCAGCATCTTTCTTGCTTCCAGAATCTGCTGCAGGGCAGTTCAGGCTCAGCCCAGCAGGGGGCCTCAGGCCAATCCTTGCTGCCCTGGGGCAGGACCAGCGCTGCCAGACCCACCCCATGCCAGGCTGGCTATAAAGGAGATGGTCATTGGTGGGCAGCTGGTAGTTGCAGTGTGTGCAGGTGATGTGGGTGGTGTTAGATTCTTGGTCTTCCCATTTCATACCTTGGGGCTAGAATGCAGGTGGTGGCCCGAGAGTCAGGAGGGGCAGGAGAAGAAGAGACAGACCTGGTGAGTGCGACTGCCCACCTCTCCTGCCAGCCCTGCTGGCTGAGGCTTGCAGCATGTGCTGCACTTGGGGAAGCAATGAAGGCCGAGTCTCAGCAGGAAAACCAAGTGTGAGGTGCTGATTTGCTCACTGACACAGCATCTATGTGGTCTGCATGGGCAGACAGGGGGAAGGGTTTGGCAGGAGGGTGCTGGAGGCGCACTGGGCCTTCGTGCAGCTGCCTGCTGTAGGCATCCAGGGCAGCAGAGTCCTGCGGGATCCCTAGAGATCCTGGCCATGCTGTGCCTTCCGTCATCCACCCTCCTGCACTGCTGCTGGGGGCAGTGCTTCTGCGGTTGATATCTCATTGGAGTCCATGGTCATTTTCTCATACTGGGCTGATCTCACACAGTGACAATCATGGAACAAAGCACTGTCCTGCAGCATCTGCCTCCCTGGAGCATTGCAGGTGGAAAGGGGGACACGGGTGACTGGTGGCACCTCCTGTGCATGGTCTCTGGCCCATCCAGGACTAAAGGTGGAAAGGGAAGGAGAGGAGTAGGCTCAAGGCAGTACCGCTGCAGGTTCCATCAGGTGCAAAATGTTTCCCAATTGTGATTAACCTTGCAGGGAAACTGTCTCCTTTTGTGGGCCAGAGACAGCACCTGCCTTATTAGCTGTGCAGTGTATTGATAATTAAAATTTGGGCAGTCCTATCTTTAGTGCTCACAGCATAGTTACATTCTGAGGAACTGATGAAACTGCTCAGTACTTCGGGGCTGAGTGTAATATTAGGTGGACAAGCCTGTTGTTGGCTTTTGGTTTATAGCTATTGGGCGACTTTATTTGGTAAAAATGCATTCAGGCTCAGTAGTGTATTCAAGGATGACCACTTACTGAATTGTCTTTTTTTTTTTTTTTGTAAGAATAAGAGTACTGAAGACCGGGTTGAGCTACCTATGGCAAAACTCCACCATTCCTGGGAAGGCCACAATTGGCAAGAAAAGCAGGTAGCAAGCTTTCATCAAGTAAGTTGAGATTCCTGTGTTTGCAATCTGAAGAACTCACTGCTGAGCTGGGAGGGGAACTGCTCTGAGCACAACTCATTAGAGAACTGCTCTTGCAGACCTTCCCCGAAGGAAGCACTGTTGTGGTCAGAAGCATTCCAGGAGCTGCTGGCCAGCAATTGTGAATTAGGCTTGAATTGAATCCATTGCAAGTATCACAAGAGTGCAGAAAGGCTGTGTCCTCAAATGAGCAGCTCACCAAGGAGAATTCGACTTAACCTAGTAGAAGGTCTGTTTATCTCTGCTTATTTCTCAGCATATTCACACCAGGTGGGGAAGATAAATCAGCCTTCAGCTCTGCAATGGCAGTGCTCTTGGTTGAGGCTGAGGATGCTTTTCATTGCATGCAGTGTTTGTAAGAGACTTAGTTCCCTGAGGATTTATGCCTCTCCTGTAAATACATTTTTGGCATTAAAACAAACTGAAGTATTTCTGTTTTAGTAGTATGGAACCAACTTAAGTATTTTGCCTACAGGCATCTTTGTTTTAAAAGCTAAATCCGCAGGATTACAGGATTGAGTAAAAACGAGAATAGCTAATCCTAGTACTAGAAAAGTACAAGGGATTATTTGATCATTAGCTTCCTCATATTCCTCATGTTTCTTTCTATTTTTCTACCTTCTCTTCCCTAGCTACAGATGGTCTGGCTGTATTGGAGGCTTTTCTAAAAACTGAATTCTGTGAAGAAAATATAGGCTACTGGCTGGCTTGAGAAAACTTCCAAAAAAAATCCACCCACCCCAGAAGCTATCCTTATATCCAAGATAAATGTATACACTCTTCTTAGTGTGGGGAGCAACTCGGACTAGACTAAGTTACTGGAATTAAGACTTATTCTATGCATCTGCTCTCCCACAATATGGCGCTGAGAAGGGAGAAACAGCTTCTACACAGCTGCCTCCAGTTCAACCAATAAACTGTAGGACTTACTCCTGATTGGAGGAGAGCAGCGTACTCGGCGTGTGGGCAGCCGAGTTAGGATTGGCAGAGGAGGACTATAAAGGAGGAGAGAGACAGCATGCACCAGGAACATCTAAGGGGAACATCTAAGGGAACACCTGTGCAGCCCCCGAGAGAGCCGGCTGGGGGTGTGCCGCTCCCCCGCGGAAGTGGGGAAAGTGGCAGGGGGAACCGCCCTTCCACAGAGGTGGAAGGGACGGTAGCCAACCCGGGAAGAACCAGCAGCAAACCCGGGGAGGGCCGAGAAGACAAAAGAACAACGCAGGGTCCTGTGTCGTTCCTCCACGAAGAGTGGGAGCGACATAATGGTGCCGTGACTCGGATAGGAAACTTAGGAGGGAAGAAACGGGAAGAAGTGGAAAATACCGGAGAGAGAGACTAGCAAAGAGCCTAGGGAAAGCCAGACGGAAAATGTGCCAGAAGAAGCTATCGAAAGCCTAGGCATAGACTCGGATATGGACTGTGGGAAAGAAGTTAGGATTGAAAGCAAAAGTGAAAGATTTCATAGACTCGGATGCGGATTATGGCGGGGAAGCTAGGAGATTGAAAGCGAAAGTGAAACCTGGAGGAGGCTTGGACTCGGATGCGGACTGTGGGGAGAGGCCAGGAGAAATGAGGGAGGAATATTGTTGGAAGAAAACTTAGGGAAACATACCAGGTAGAGAAAAATGTTAGGGAGGATGTAGCCGCAGGGGCAGGCTGAGGCGGAGACAAAAGCTACCTTGGGATTCATTGAGTCAGCTTGGGAATAAGGGGCAAAAAGTTAAAACCAGAAGCGGAAACGTAAGCCAGGTTGGAATCCATCAGATTAGCCCAGGGAGCAAAGGACGAGAAGCCAAATCGTGGGGCAGAAACGTGAGCTGGGTTGAATTCGCTAGGTTAGCCCGGGGAACTTGGATTGAATGCTAGTGGCGGAAACGTGAGCTGGGGCTGTGTGACTCGCGGAGGCTGCCACGCTCAGAGAGAGCGTGCGGGGCACAAGTAGATAGGGAACGCTGGGCTAGTGCGAGGCCGTGGTGCAGGCGCGAAGCCAGGAAGCCGCGCTGAGCCGTGAAGCTGCCGCGGGGCGAGGTGCAGAGAAGCAGCCTCGGGGCGGGCGCCGGGAAACCGCGGGGATAAGAGAAGCCGCGGGAAGTTTAGAAGTAAAATGAGAGAAATAGGAATGCTGGCAGATAGAAGTAAAATAGGAGAGATAGGAATGCCCGGAGATAGAGAAATAGAAAAAAAAAAAAATAAGGCCTCCCCTCAACATGGCAATGAGAGAGCTTGGATTCGGTCTGTCTGATTAGGGAGGTGGTGAGCACCTGCGGGCAGCTAGCAGCTTATGCGCCGCAGGTCACCGAAGACAGGCACGAATTAACATCAATAAGTCTCCCCACAATACCGCAATGAGAAGGCTTGGATTCAGTTTGCCTGATTGTTAGGGCTTGTAACACCTGCAGGCAGTTCTAGCAGAGCAGAGCATGCGCTGCAGGGCACCGAACACAGGCACACATCAGCACCTAAAAACCTCCTCACAACATGGCGAAGAGAGGACCCAGATTCGGTTTGCCTGATTGATAGGACTTGTAAGCACCTGTGGGCAACTCTAGCAAGCAGAGCAGAGTGTGTGCCATGGGGCACCGAAGACAGGTGCGTATCAACGCCAAAAAATAAAAAGAAAGGGGGATCTGTGGGGAGCAACTCGGACTGGACTGAGTTACTGGAATTAAGACTTATTCTATGCATCTGCTCTCCCACAATATGGCGCTGGGAGAGGAGAAAACAGCTTCTACGCAGCTGCCTCTTGCCAACTTGAGTGATGACCTCCAGGAGCTGATCCTGCTCCTGATTGGAGGAGAGCAGCGTACTCGGCGTGTGGGCAGCCAAGTTGGGATTGGCGGAAGAGGACTATAAAGGAGGAGAGAGACAACATGCACCAGGAACATCTAACAGGAACATCTATCTGAAGGAACACCTGTGCAGCCCCTGAGAGAGCCGGCCAGCGGTGTGCCGCTCCCCTGCGGAAGTGGGGAATGTGGCAGGGGGAACCGCCCTTTCACGGAGGTGGAGGGATGGCAGCCAACCCGGGAAGAACCAGCAGCAAACCCGGGGAGGGCCGAGCAGACAAAAGAACAGCGCAGGGTCTTGTGTCGTTCCCCTACGAAGACGGGGAGCGACACTTAGAAAAAGGCCTAAAAGTGGTAAGACACAATTCCTCATTTCAGCATAAAGAGTGCACTCTTGACATCAAGAAGCAACAAAAGAAGTAAAGACATAAGACTAAAGCAAGGGCCAGGGAATCAGAAAAGCTTCCTCTCCTGGTGCCCTGTCTTTCAAATAAGTATCCCCAGACCTGACAGGTGGAGCTCATCACACATTACAGCTTCTGATTTCCACTTTCAAAGAGCAGAGCCCCCTTCGCTAACAAAGGATAATGAGTGATCATTGTTTCAGATGAACATGCTTTCAAACCAAAACTCTTATTATCCAAAATATACAAGAAGCTATGACTCCCAGCTTTACAACTGCCTGGAAAAGGGTGTATTACTTGATGGAGAATAACTTTCTGAAGTTCTATTTCTTTGCGAGCCATGGTTACAGAGAGAAAAATAGAGGGAAACACAGAGGTCCATCTGCTGGCTCACTCCCTAAATGGCCACAATGGCCAGGGCTGGGCCAGGCTGAAGCCAGCAGCTTCCTCCAGGTCTCCCATGTGGGGGCAGAGGACCAAGCGCTTGGGCCATTCTCTGCTGCTTTACCCAGCAAGGAGCTAGGGAAGAAGTAGCGCAGCTGGGAGTCAAACTGGCATCCATGTGGGATGTTAGTGCTGCAGGCAGCAGTGTAACTTGCTATGCCACAACAGCAGCCCCCAGTAGTAACTCTTATCCCTGGTCTTTCTTTTGAGTCAGAATGCTACCAGGACTTGTGTTGAAAACCACAGATCACCACAGAACCCCATGAGAAGAAAAAGGAGCCGCAGAGTAGAGGACATGTTCTGTTTCCTAAGGCAGAAGTTTTTGACTGCCAGAGACGAACATTCAATTCAGCCTGGGTGTTTGGGAAATATACCTCGCAACTGGGGATTCCAGTTCAGGTAGTAAATCAGGAAGCTGGTGACTATCCAGGAGATGCCTGTATCAGAACAGCTTGCACCACCGTGAAGACACAGGCAGGAAATACGTGGTCTGAGTGGGGTGGGTCTCACTGGAAAAGCAGGACTCTGAGATGGAAGATAATGCAATGGAATGTTGTTGTTCCAGACTCACTTAAAATCAATAGGTCTGGGATTCTGTGGCCTTAACTACCTAGCTCTACATCTTTCCTTAAATCCATCCAGGTTACCACATGGTTTTAGTTCTAGGTTTTAAGTCCAAACTAATGTAACGTGTTTATTATGTAGAATCATCCATGCTATTGCTGTGTATTGCTGAAGCTGAAGTGATGTTTGAATTGTTAAATGGTATATAAAATAGTGAGTGCTCATGTGTAGAAAACCACAGTGGCTGTTCCAAGTGCCAAACACTCTTGAAGGCAGTTAAGCTTTGAAGTGGTCTTTGAATATTTGAATACATTTATTTTGATAACTAATGTCATGGAATACTCAGAGTCCAGGTGTGAGTTGATTTGATTTTGGTAACTGGAAATATGACCAACATAAGATCTTTGTAGTAGAGAAGAAGCATGCATTACTGAATCTGTGCAGGGAGAACAGACAGCCCCCAGAACTGAGATGAGGGTGGCAAGCAAGATGCTCTTTTCTAAACCTAAGTCACAGCACATCTTTAGAATGACCCAGCGTTAAAATTACTGACAGAATCTTTTATTAAACATCAAAGTCTTTGATGAGAATAGAACATTGACCTAACTCCCTTCTTGAGTATTAAGAACCAGCTAAATAGGAGGCTGCAGTGGTGACCTCGAAGGGGTTGGGGACGAGGCTCAGGGGTCGTGGGTCCCAATGGCTGGCCCAGAATGGCTTCAGGCTCCCCGGGGCATGGGCTGGCACCACGGCTCAGGGCTCCAGAGGTCGGGGGAAGCCTGCTGGGCTGCTTTCTGCTTCCTTACTTGGGTAGAGGTCAGGGATCACAAAGTGACTTAAGGTGACCAGTTTGAGGCAGATATTCCTGAGGTGCCACTGGGGCCTGGGCCGGGCCCGCGGGCGGGGCACAAGCAGAGGGGAGACACCTGGGACCTGCAGGCCAAGGCTGCAGGTATTCCTGTTGGCCCCCGGGCACCCGCAGGGCCTCAGCCTGTCTCACAACGGAACCGCACATGCACCTCAGACCATTTTTACCCCTAATTCCACTTTAAAGAAAGGTTTATTTAGGCCTGCGCCGTGGCGTGTGGGTGCAACCACAGCCTGCAGGGCCCACATCACGGGCACCGGTTCCATTCCCTACCATCCTACTTCCTGTCTCACTCCAACCAATGAGTGCAGTGGTGATGGACAGGTGCTTGGACTCCACACCACGTGGGAGATGGGTTGGGACTTGTGGGCCTTCAGCCTCACCCAAACATTCAGGAATCAAACCAGCAGATCGAAGATCCCTGTCTCTATGCCTTTCAAATAAATCTCTTAAAATAAATAAAAAGGAAACGCAAAAAAAAAAAAAAGAACCAGCTAAATAGAAGTGAACTGTATGGAGACAAACACCAATGTTACATTACTCAACTCTCCGCTGCTCCAATGAACTAAGACAAATAAGAGGGATATAGGCCTCCCCTTTTTTGTTATCCTTCCCTTGGTTCCAACTAGCATGGGCTTCCAGAAAATGTACAGCGAATCCATTCTCTTCTGTGGTCAATACATGATCTCAGAATTTCCCTTATTCATTTGCCTAACAGATTTTGATTATGATACTCTAGGGAAAGGGAAGGCAACACAACTGCCCTTTTCCCCCATTGTTAAAATCTATTATTTATTTGAAAGGAAGAGTTACAGAGAAGGGGTAGAGACAGATCTTGCATCTGCTGGTTCACTTCCCAAATTGGCCTCAGCTGAGCCAATCTAAAGCCAGGCGCTTGTGCCAGGCCTCCCACATGAATGCAGTGGTTCAAGCACTTGGGCCACCTTCTGACGCTTTCTCAGGCACATTAGCAGGGAGCTAGATTGTAAGTGGAGCAGCTGGGACTTGAATCAGCACCCATATGGGATGCTGGCACAGCAGGCCATGGGTTTACCCACTGAGTTGGTACCGTGTGTGTGTGTGTGTGTGTGTATGTATGTATGTATTTTTATTTCAAAGACTCATTTATTTATTTGAAAGGCAAGGTTAGAGAGGGAGAGACATAAGAAGAGAGATCTTTCAACCTCTGGTTCACTCCCCAAATGTCCACAACAGCAGAGGCTGGGCCAAGCCAAAGCCTGGAGGCTGAACAGTGGATAATCTTTAGTTATTAATTTAAAATGAATAGGCTGTAGCTGGTGCTGTGGCATATAAGGTAAAGCCACCACCTGCAGTGCTGGCATCCCTTATGGGCACTGGTTCATGTCCCAGCTGCTCAGCTTCTAATCTAGCTCCCTGCTAATGTGTCTGGGAAAGCAGCATGAGATGGCCCAAATACTTGGGCACCTGAATCCATGTGGGAGACCTGGAAGAAGCACCTGGCTTTGGATTAGCCCAGCTCCAGCTGCTTGCAGCCACTTGGGGAGTAAAACAGCAGAGAGAACATCTCTGTCTATGTGTCTCTCCCTATCATTCTGCCTTTCAAATAAATAAATAAATCTTTAAAAAAGGTTTATTAATGTATGCTATAATCCAATCCAGTGAAAGAGAAGCATTAAATATTGCTACCTATATTTTTATTTATTTTTATTTTTTAATTTTTTTAAACTTTTATTTAGTAAATATAATTTTCCAAAGTACAGTGTATGGATTAATAAGGCTTCCCCTCTAATTTCCCTCCCACCAGCACCCTGCCCATCTCCCACTCCCTCTCTCATTCCATTCACATCAAGATTCATTTTCAATTATCTTTATATACAGAAGATTGTTTTAGTATATATTAAGTAAAGATTTCATCAGTTTGCAGCACACAGAACATAAAGTGTAAAATACTGCTTGAGTACTAGTTATAGCATTACTTCACATTGGAGAACACCTTAAGGACAGAGATCCCACATAATGAGTAAGCACACAGTGATTCCTGTTGTTGACTGAACAATCTGACCCTCTTGTTTATGGCATCAGAAATCTCCCTGGGCTCTAGTCATGAATTGCCAAGGCTATGGAAGCCTCTTGAGTTAACTGACTTCAATCTCATTTAGACAAGGTCATAGTCAAATGGGAAGTTCTCTCCTCTCTTCAGAGAAAGGTACCTCATTCTTTAATGGCCCATTGTTCTACTGGGATCTCACTCACAGAGATCTTTTATTTAGGTCATTTTTTTTCTTTTTTGCCAGAGTGGCTTTCCATACCTAAAATACTCTCATGGGCTCTTCAGCCAGATCTGAGTGCCTTAAGGGCTGATTCTGAGGCCAGAGTGCTGTTTAGGACATCTGCCATTCTATGAGACTGCTGTGTATCGCACTTCCCATGCTACCTATACTTTATATAGTCTAAGTATTGTATAAACTAAAATATACAACACTAGGAGTATGCTATCAGTAATTACACTACCAATCTCAATGATTATAAATAAGAATTTTAGCAACTATACTGATTCTGAACCGTGATTCAATGATTCTGCTTTTAAATTTAAAATGCCCATGAACTTCAATGTTTCTGTGTAGCTCCTAATAGAACTACAAGCCTTAGAAGTTCTATGCTGTTTAGCATTTCATCTTCAGTGCCAACTTGATTATTACACTGCCAGTTTATAAAGCACTTCACAGTCATGTGAACCTTACCATAAGATAGGACTGTGTAGAATAAATCCTTTAACTATAAAGACAATCTTATCTCACAAGGGAGGAAGATCCAGAGGGGTCAAATGACTTGCTAATGTCACTTAGCTCTGTTGGCACAGAAACAAGGCAATCTCTCAGCTTCCTGCCACCTCCCCTTACACCACCTGCCTCAACTAGATGAGCCTGTAATTTTAAGGACACTCAGGCCCCATGAGTTTAAATGAATTTTTCAAGGTTACATGACAAGTACCAAAACCAGAAGCAAAAATTATTGCTTCCATCTTTCTCTTCCTTGTCCACAATGGAAGTCTGATTTATAGTTATGCATTATTCTAATATCATTTACAACCAAGAAGCATTATTTTTCCCCAAATTTAACAATGAAACTACCTTTTTCCATTGAGGAAGTTATTTTAATGTATGATACAAACATACTTGTTTTGTTTTTTACTTTGAGATGCAAAGAAATGAACAAGTAGACAGAGAAGTGGTATTCACCCTCTAGTTCACTGCTGAAATATCCACAGTGGCCAGGGCTGGCCCAGGAGCAGGGAACCCAATCATCTGAGCCATCACTTGCTAGCTCCCAGGGTCTGCATTATCAGGAAGTTGGAGGCAGGGGCTGGAACCGGGAATCAAACACAGAAACTCCAATGTGGGACACAGACATCTGAACCACAAGGCTGCACCCTGGCTTCCAGACTTGTTTTTTCACCAGTCCTCTGAAAAGGAAAGTTAATTACAACCTGAAATCCAAGACTCTGGAGTCCTCAGGTGTGTGTGTCTATGCATGAGAGTTAGTTGGGTAGATCAAGAGTCTGCAGTTTAGAGAGAACAGAAGAGTGAAACATGTGTCAGAGGATGTCAGCATTGGAGAGGTGGCTGTGCTCTAGTCAGAGGCTGAGGAGGACAAGTCCACAGAGAGCAGCAGCACCTAGGGAGTGTGCGAGAAAGTAGGGAAAAAATGTTGAAAAATAAATATGTGAAAAAGATTTATTTATCTGAAAGACAGAGTTATCAAGAAGGAGAGACAGGGAGGGGGAGGGAGAGATCTTCCATCTGCAGGTCAACCCACCAAATGGACACAATGTCTGGGACTGGGTCAGATCAAAGCCAGGATCTGGAACCCCATCCAAGTCTCCCTCGTGGGTGCCAGGGACTTAAGAACTTGGGTTGTCTGCTGCTTTCTCAGATGCATTGGCAGAGAGCTGGATGGGAAGTACAGCAGCTGAGACACAAACAGTGGCCATATGGGATGCCAGCATCAGTGGCAACAGATTATCCTAATTCATCACAACACTGGCTCCAACAAAAGAACTTAGGTAAACAATTCAAATTGCCAGGGAAACATCAAATAAAATGCCAGGGATAAGCATTGTGGTGCAGCAGGGTAAACCACTACTTAGGAGGCATACCTCATTCTTAAGTACGAGGATGTCTTTCAAACATTTTTGTACCAGAGAGTACAAACCAGAACACCATAGAATCTTCCAGATCTGGCACTGCCTGTTCTCAGGGCCCCTCACAAACACTCCTATGCTTCCCCTGGTCAGTTTGTTCTGGCTGGAACCAGCCAGAGCCCTGGGGTCATTAGAGCGGGAAATGGGATTAAAGGATTTCATGCTGCAGAATTGCTCCAAGCCAGTTTTTTTCACTGAGAGACAGAGACCCAGAATGACATGCCTGGAGCTCACAAGGCCATGCCTGGACACACACTCACAATTGATTTGGGGGGAATTAATTACTGTACCCTCAGCAAAAGTGTAGCATTTTATTTTCCAAAACCAAAGACTCATCTTGGTCATGTTGCCTCTAGATTTCTAAGCATGAAACGCCCATATGATTTTTTTTGTTTCATAATGGCGACTCTATCTGAATGCTTGCTTGTATTGTGTAGGATTACAGAATTTGGGAAGAAAGAAGGCAAAACCAACTCAGACCCCGAAAACATTTAGGAAATTGCCGCTCAATAAACCAAAATTCAGCTGAGGCACCCAAAACAATGAGAGAAAGCCAGAATTGGAGCAAGCCAACAGCCGTGCCCTGATTCAAAAAGACCATTCATCCCGTGCCGTGAATTCCATATTCCAGCCTCAAAACAAGAGCTCACATCAGAAACTTCATTACAAACCATGATAATTAAGAAAAGTCAAAAAAACAAAGAGATGCAAGAGTCCCTAGTGAATTTGGCTCTGTCAGTCACATAGAAACCACCTGATTCTGGATTCCTCCACCCCTCCCAGCTGACTGCTGTGCAATTCTGACTGAATTCACCAGAAAATCACAGGCAAACTCGATTGGTGGGTGTTAATATCTGTCCCCTCAGCAAAAGTGTTCCATTTCATTTCACAAAACACAAAAACTCACCTTGGTCGTGTTACCTGTAGATTTCTAAGCTTCAAACACCTATTTGTTGTGTTTTTTATTTCATAATGGCTACTCTGTCCAAATTCTTGTTTGTATTGCGTCAGAATACAAAATGTGGGAAGGAAGAAGGCAAAACCAACTCAGACCCAGAAAACATTTAGAAAATTGCCGCTCAAGAAACCAAAAGTCAGCTGAGGCACCCAAAACAATGACAGCAAGCCAGAAGTGGAGCAAGCCAACAGCTGTGCCCTGTTTGAAAAAGACCATTCCTCCGGTACCCTAAACTCCATATTGCAGCCTCAAAACAAAAGCTCACATCAGAATATTCATTACAAACCATGAAAAATAAGGGAAATGTGAAAAAGCCAAAGAAATGCAAGAGTCCTTTGTGATATTTGGCTGGATTTAGACACAAGGAAACTGGCAGTTTCCAGATTCATCCCCCCCCCCCTCCACAGACTGACTTTGGAATTCTGATTGAATTCACCTCAAAATCGCACTCACACTCAATTTGGAGGGAATTAGAATCTGTCCCCTCAGCAGAAGGGTTCCATGTCATTTTCCAAAACACAGAAACTCATTTTGGTCGTGTTGCCTATAGATTTCTAAACCTGAAAGGGCAATTTGCTGTGTTTTTTTTTTTTTTCTTTTCTTTCATTATGGCTACTCTGTCCAAAATCTTGCTTGTATTGCATCAGAATACAAAATTTGGGAATAAGAAGGCAAAACCGACTTAGACCCAGAAAACATTTAGGAAATTGCCGCTCAAGAAACCACAAATTGGCTGACCACACAAAACAATGACAGCAAGCCAGAATTGCAGCAAGCCAACAGCTGTGCCCTGATTGAAAAAGACCATTTCTCCGGTGCCCTGAACTCCATATTCCAGCCTCAAAACCAAAGCTCACATCAGAAAATTCATTATAAACCATGAGAAATAGGAAAAATGAGAAAAAAGCCAAAGAAATGCAAGAATCCATGATGATATTGGGCTTTATTTAGTCACAAGAAACCGGCTGTTCCCGGATTCATCCACCCCTCCAGCTGACTGCCTGTGGAATTCTGATTGAATTCACCTCAAAATAGCAGTGAAACTCAGTTTGGAGGCAATTAATATCTGTCATCTCAGCCAAAGTGTTCCATTTGATTTTCCAAAACACAAAACCTCACCTTGGTCGTGTTACCTGTAGATTTCTAAGCTTCAAACACCTATTTGTTGTGTTTTTTATTTCATAATGGCTACTCAGTCCAAACTCATGTTTGTATTGTGTCAGAATACAAAATGTGGGAAGGAAGAAGGCAAAACCAACTCAGACCCAGAAACATTTAGGAAATTGCCGCTCAAGAAACCACAAATCGGCTGAGGCACCCAAAACAATGACAGCAAGCCAAATTTGGAGCAACCCAACAGCTGAGTCCTGATTGGAAAAGAACCTTCCTCTTGTGCCCTGAACTCAATATGCCAGCCTGAAAACCAAAGCTCACATCAGAAAATTCATTACAAAGCATGATAAAGAAGGGAAATGTGAAAAAGCCAAAGAAATGCAAGAGTCCTTTGTGATATTTGGCTGGATTTAGACACAAGGAAACTGGCTGTTTCCAGATTCATCCCCCCCTTCCACAGACTCACTTTGGAAATCTGATTGAAATCACCTCAAAATCGCACTCACACTCAATTTGGAAGGAATTAGAATCTGTCCCCTCAGCAGAAGGGTTCCATGTCATTTTCCAAATCACAGAAACTCATCTTGGTTGTGTTGCCTGTAGATTTCTAATCCTGAAAGGGCAATTTGCTGTGTTTTTTTTTTCTTTCCTAATGGCTACTCTGTCCAAAATCTTGCTTGTATTGCATCAGAATACAAAATTTGGGAATAAGAAGGCAAAACCAACTCAGACCCCGAAAACATTTAGGAAATTGCCGCTCAAGAAACCACAAATCAGCTGAGGCACCCAAAACAATGACAGCAAGCCAGAATTTGAGCAAGCCAACAGCTGTGCCCTTATTGAAAAAGAACCTTCCTCTTGTGCCCTGAACTCAATATGCCAGCCTCAAAACCAAAGCTCACATCAGAAAATTCATTACAAACCATGGAATTCCACTCCTGTGGAATACTGACTGAATTAACCTGAAAATCGCAGTGAAACTCAGTTTGGAGGCAATTAATATCTGTCACCTAGGCCAAAGTGTTCCATTTGATTTTCCAAAACACAAAAACTCACCTTGGTCGTGTTACCTGTAGATTTATAAGCTTCAAGCGCATATTTGTTGTGTTTTTTATTTCATAATGGCTACTCTGACCAAACTCTTGTTTGTATTGCGTCAGAATACAAAATTTGGGAAGGAAGAAGGCAAAACCAACTCAGACCCAGAAAACAGGAAATTGCCACACAAGAAACCACAAATCGGTTGAGTCACTCAAAACCATGACAGCAAGCCAGAATTGGAGCAAGCCAACAGCTGAGCTCTGATTCAAAAAGAAACATCCTCTGTGCCCTGAACTCAATATGCCAGCCTCAAAACCAAAGCTCACATCAGAAAATTCATTACAAATCATGATACATAAGAAAAAAAGAGAAAAAAGCCAAAGAAATGCAAGAATCCATAATGATATTGGGCTTGATTTAGTTGCAAGGAGACCGGCTGTTCCCGGATTCATCCACCCCTCCAGCTGACTGCCTGTGGAATTCTGACTGAATTAACCTGAAAATCACAGTGAAACTCAGTTTGGAGGCAATTAATATCTGTCACCTAGGCCAAAGTGTTCCATTTTATTTTACAAAACACAAAAACTCACCTTGGTAGTGTTACCTGTAGATTTCTAAGCTTCAAGCGCCTATTTGTTGTGTTTTTTATTTCATAATGGCTACTCTGTCCAAACTCTTGTTTGTATTGCGTCAGAATACAAAATGTGGGAAGGAAGAAGGCAAAACCAACTCAGACCCAGAAAACATTTAGAAAATTGCCGCTCAAGAAACCAAAAGTCAGCTGAGGCACCCAAAACAATGACAGCAAGCCAGAAGTGGAGCAAGCCAACAGCTGTGCCCTGTTTGAAAAAGACCATTCCTCCGGTACCCTAAACTCCATATTGCAGCCTCAAAACAAAAGCTCACATCAGAATATTCATTACAAACCATGAAAAATAAGGGAAATGTGAAAAAGCCAAAGAAATGCAAGAGTCCTTTGTGATATTTGGCTGGATTTAGACACAAGGAAACTGGCAGTTTCCAGATTCATCCCCCCCCCCCTTCCACAGACTGACTTTGGAATTCTGATTGAATTCACCTCAAAATCGCACTCACACTCAATTTGGAGGGAATTAGAATCTGTCCCCTCAGCAGAAGGGTTCCATGTCATTTTCCAAAACACAGAAACTCATTTTGGTCGTGTTGCCTATAGATTTCTAAACCTGAAAGGGCAATTTGCTGTGTTTTTTTTTTTTTTTCTTTTCTTTCATTATGGCTACTCTGTCCAAAATCTTGCTTGTATTGCATCAGAATACAAAATTTGGGAATAAGAAGGCAAAACCGACTTAGACCCAGAAAACATTTAGGAAATTGCCGCTCAAGAAACCACAAATTGGCTGACCACACAAAACAATGACAGCAAGCCAGAATTGCAGCAAGCCAACAGCTGTGCCCTGATTGAAAAAGACCATTTCTCCGGTGCCCTGAACTCCATATTCCAGCCTCAAAACCAAAGCTCACATCAGAAAATTCATTATAAACCATGAGAAATAGGAAAAATGAGAAAAAAGCCAAAGAAATGCAAGAATCCATGATGATATTGGGCTTTATTTAGTCACAAGAAACCGGCTGTTCCCGGATTCATCCACCCCTCCAGCTGACTGCCTGTGGAATTCTGATTGAATTCACCTCAAAATAGCAGTGAAACTCAGTTTGGAGGCAATTAATATCTGTCATCTCAGCCAAAGTGTTCCATTTGATTTTCCAAAACACAAAACCTCACCTTGGTCGTGTTACCTGTAGATTTCTAAGCTTCAAACACCTATTTGTTGTGTTTTTTATTTCATAATGGCTACTCAGTCCAAACTCATGTTTGTATTGTGTCAGAATACAAAATGTGGGAAGGAAGAAGGCAAAACCAACTCAGACCCAGAAACATTTAGGAAATTGCCGCTCAAGAAACCACAAATCGGCTGAGGCACCCAAAACAATGACAGCAAGCCAAATTTGGAGCAACCAAACAGCTGAGTCCTGATTGGAAAAGAACCTTCCTCTTGTGCCCTGAACTCAATATGCCAGCCTGAAAACCAAAGCTCACATCAGAAAATTCATTACAAAGCATGATAAAGAAGGGAAATGTGAAAAAGCCAAAGAAATGCAAGAGTCCTTTGTGATATTTGGCTGGATTTAGACACAAGGAAACTGGCTGTTTCCAGATTCATCCCCCCCTTCCACAGACTCACTTTGGAAATCTGATTGAAATCACCTCAAAATCGCACTCACACTCAATTTGGAAGGAATTAGAATCTGTCCCCTCAGCAGAAGGGTTCCATGTCATTTTCCAAATCACAGAAACTCATCTTGGTTGTGTTGCCTGTAGATTTCTAATCCTGAAAGGGCAATTTGCTGTGTTTTTTTTTTCTTTCCTAATGGCTACTCTGTCCAAAATCTTGCTTGTATTGCATCAGAATACAAAATTTGGGAATAAGAAGGCAAAACCAACTCAGACCCCGAAAACATTTAGGAAATTGCCGCTCAAGAAACCACAAATCAGCTGAGGCACCCAAAACAATGACAGCAAGCCAGAATTTGAGCAAGCCAACAGCTGTGCCCTGATTGAAAAAGAACCTTCCTCTTGTGCCCTGAACTCAATATGCCAGCCTCAAAACCAAAGCTCACATCAGAAAATTCATTACAAACCATGGAATTCCACTCCTGTGGAATACTGACTGAATTAACCTGAAAATCGCAGTGAAACTCAGTTTGGAGGCAATTAATATCTGTCACCTAGGCCAAAGTGTTCCATTTGATTTTCCAAAACACAAAAACTCACCTTGGTCGTGTTACCTGTAGATTTATAAGCTTCAAGCGCATATTTGTTGTGTTTTTTATTTCATAATGGCTACTCTGACCAAACTCTTGTTTGTATTGCGTCAGAATACAAAATTTGGGAAGGAAGAAGGCAAAACCAACTCAGACCCAGAAAACAGGAAATTGCCACACAAGAAACCACAAATCGGTTGAGTCACTCAAAACCATGACAGCAAGCCAGAATTGGAGCAAGCCAACAGCTGAGCTCTGATTCAAAAAGAAACATCCTCTGTGCCCTGAACTCAATATGCCAGCCTCAAAACCAAAGCTCACATCAGAAAATTCATTACAAATCATGATACATAAGAAAAAAAGAGAAAAAAGCCAAAGAAATGCAAGAATCCATAATGATATTGGGCTTGATTTAGTTGCAAGGAGACCGGCTGTTCCCGGATTCATCCACCCCTCCAGCTGACTGCCTGTGGAATTCTGACTGAATTAACCTGAAAATCACAGTGAAACTCAGTTTGGAGGCAATTAATATCTGTCACCTAGGCCAAAGTGTTCCATTTTATTTTACAAAACACAAAAACTCACCTTGGTAGTGTTACCTGTAGATTTCTAAGCTTCAAGCGCCTATTTGTTGTGTTTTTTATTTCATAATGGCTACTCTGTCCAAACTCTTGTTTGTATTGCGTCAGAATACAAAATGTGGGAAGGAAGAAGGCAAAACCAACTCAGACCCAGAAAACATTTAGAAAATTGCCGCTCAAGAAACCAAAAGTCAGCTGAGGCACCCAAAACAATGACAGCAAGCCAGAAGTGGAGCAAGCCAACAGCTGTGCCCTGTTTGAAAAAGACCATTCCTCTGGTACCCTAAACTCCATATTGCAGCCTCAAAACAAAAGCTCACATCAGAATATTCATTACAAACCATGAAAAATAAGGGAAATGTGAAAAAGCCAAAGAAATGCAAGAGTCCTTTGTGATATTTGGCTGGATTTAGACACAAGGAAACTGGCAGTTTCCAGATTCATCCCCCCCCCCCCTTCCACAGACTGACTTTGGAATTCTGATTGAATTCACCTCAAAATCGCACTCACACTCAATTTGGAGGGAATTAGAATCTGTCCCCTCAGCAGAAGGGTTCCATGTCATTTTCCAAAACACAGAAACTCATTTTGGTCGTGTTGCCTATAGATTTCTAAACCTGAAAGGGCAATTTGCTGTGTTTTTTTTTTTCTTTTCTTTCATTATGGCTACTCTGTCCAAAATCTTGCTTGTATTGCATCAGAATACAAAATTTGGGAATAAGAAGGCAAAACCGACTTAGACCCAGAAAACATTTAGGAAATTGCCGCTCAAGAAACCACAAATTGGCTGACCACACAAAACAATGACAGCAAGCCAGAATTGCAGCAAGCCTACAGCTGTGCCCTGATTGAAAAAGACCATTTCTCCGGTGCCCTGAACTCCATATTCCAGCCTCAAAACCAAAGCTCACATCAGAAAATTCATTATAAACCATGAGAAATAGGAAAAATGAGAAAAAAGCCAAAGAAATGCAAGAATCCATGATGATATTGGGCTTTATTTAGTCACAAGAAACCGGCTGTTCCCGGATTCATCCACCCCTCCAGCTGACTGCCTGTGGAATTCTGATTGAATTCACCTCAAAATAGCAGTGAAACTCAGTTTGGAGGCAATTAATATCTGTCATCTCAGCCAAAGTGTTCCATTTGATTTTCCAAAACACAAAACCTCACCTTGGTCGTGTTACCTGTAGATTTCTAAGCTTCAAACACCTATTTGTTGTGTTTTTTATTTCATAATGGCTACTCAGTCCAAACTCACGTTTGTATTGTGTCAGAATACAAAATGTGGGAAGGAAGAAGGCAAAACCAACTCAGACCCAGAAACATTTAGGAAATTGCCGCTCAAGAAACCACAAATCGGCTGAGGCACCCAAAACAATGACAGCAAGCCAAATTTGGAGCAACCCAACAGCTGAGTCCTGATTGGAAAAGAACCTTCCTCTTGTGCCCTGAACTCAATATGCCAGCCTGAAAACCAAAGCTCACATCAGAAAATTCATTACAAAGCATGATAAAGAAGGGAAATGTGAAAAAGCCAAAGAAATGCAAGAGTCCTTTGTGATATTTGGCTGGATTTAGACACAAGGAAACTGGCTGTTTCCAGATTCATCCCCCCCTTCCACAGACTCACTTTGGAAATCTGATTGAAATCACCTCAAAATCGCACTCACACTCAATTTGGAAGGAATTAGAATCTGTCCCCTCAGCAGAAGGGTTCCATGTCATTTTCCAAATCACAGAAACTCATCTTGGTTGTGTTGCCTGTAGATTTCTAATCCTGAAAGGGCAATTTGCTGTGTTTTTTTTTTCTTTCCTAATGGCTACTCTGTCCAAAATCTTGCTTGTATTGCATCAGAATACAAAATTTGGGAATAAGAAGGCAAAACCAACTCAGACCCCGAAAACATTTAGGAAATTGCCGCTCAAGAAACCACAAATCAGCTGAGGCACCCAAAACAATGACAGCAAGCCAGAATTTGAGCAAGCCAACAGCTGTGCCCTGATTGAAAAAGAACCTTCCTCTTGTGCCCTGAACTCAATATGCCAGCCTCAAAACCAAAGCTCACATCAGAAAATTCATTACAAACCATGGAATTCCACTCCTGTGGAATACTGACTGAATTAACCTGAAAATCGCAGTGAAACTCAGTTTGGAGGCAATTAATATCTGTCACCTAGGCCAAAGTGTTCCATTTGATTTTCCAAAACACAAAAACTCACCTTGGTCGTGTTACCTGTAGATTTATAAGCTTCAAGCGCATATTTGTTGTGTTTTTTATTTCATAATGGCTACTCTGACCAAACTCTTGTTTGTATTGCGTCAGAATACAAAATTTGGGAAGGAAGAAGGCAAAACCAACTCAGACCCAGAAAACAGGAAATTGCCACACAAGAAACCACAAATCGGTTGAGTCACTCAAAACCATGACAGCAAGCCAGAATTGGAGCAAGCCAACAGCTGAGCTCTGATTCAAAAAGAAACATCCTCTGTGCCCTGAACTCAATATGCCAGCCTCAAAACCAAAGCTCACATCAGAAAATTCATTACAAATCATGATACATAAGAAAAAAAGAGAAAAAAGCCAAAGAAATGCAAGAATCCATAATGATATTGGGCTTGATTTAGTTGCAAGGAGACCGGCTGTTCCCGGATTCATCCACCCCTCCAGCTGACTGCCTGTGGAATTCTGACTGAATTAACCTGAAAATCACAGTGAAACTCAGTTTGGAGGCAATTAATATCTGTCACCTAGGCCAAAGTGTTCCATTTTATTTTACAAAACACAAAAACTCACCTTGGTAGTGTTACCTGTAGATTTCTAAGCTTCAAGCGCCTATTTGTTGTGTTTTTTATTTCATAATGGCTACTCTGTCCAAACTCTTGTTTGTATTGCGTCAGAATACAAAATGTGGGAAGGAAGAAGGCAAAACCAACTCAGACCCAGAAAACATTTAGAAAATTGCCGCTCAAGAAACCAAAAGTCAGCTGAGGCACCCAAAACAATGACAGCAAGCCAGAAGTGGAGCAAGCCAACAGCTGTGCCCTGTTTGAAAAAGACCATTCCTCCGGTACCCTAAACTCCATATTGCAGCCTCAAAACAAAAGCTCACATCAGAATATTCATTACAAACCATGAAAAATAAGGGAAATGTGAAAAAGCCAAAGAAATGCAAGAGTCCTTTGTGATATTTGGCTGGATTTAGACACAAGGAAACTGGCAGTTTCCAGATTCATCCCCCCCCCCCCTCCACAGACTGACTTTGGAATTCTGATTGAATTCACCTCAAAATCGCACTCACACTCAATTTGGAGGGAATTAGAATCTGTCCCCTCAGCAGAAGGGTTCCATGTCATTTTCCAAAACACAGAAACTCATTTTGGTCGTGTTGCCTATAGATTTCTAAACCTGAAAGGGCAATTTGCTGTGTTTTTTTTTTTTTTTCTTTTCTTTCATTATGGCTACTCTGTCCAAAATCTTGCTTGTATTGCATCAGAATACAAAATTTGGGAATAAGAAGGCAAAACCGACTTAGACCCAGAAAACATTTAGGAAATTGCCGCTCAAGAAACCACAAATTGGCTGACCACACAAAACAATGACAGCAAGCCAGAATTGCAGCAAGCCAACAGCTGTGCCCTGATTGAAAAAGACAATTTCTCCGGTGCCCTGAACTCCATATTCCAGCCTCAAAACCAAAGCTCACATCAGAAAATTCATTATAAACCATGAGAAATAGGAAAAATGAGAAAAAAGCCAAAGAAATGCAAGAATCCATGATGATATTGGGCTTTATTTAGTCACAAGAAACCGGCTGTTCCCGGATTCATCCACCCCTCCAGCTGACTGCCTGTGGAATTCTGATTGAATTCACCTCAAAATAGCAGTGAAACTCAGTTTGGAGGCAATTAATATCTGTCATCTCAGCCAAAGTGTTCCATTTGATTTTCCAAAACACAAAACCTCACCTTGGTCGTGTTACCTGTAGATTTCTAAGCTTCAAACACCTATTTGTTGTGTTTTTTATTTCATAATGGCTACTCAGTCCAAACTCATGTTTGTATTGTGTCAGAATACAAAATGTGGGAAGGAAGAAGGCAAAACCAACTCAGACCCAGAAACATTTAGGAAATTGCCGCTCAAGAAACCACAAATCGGCTGAGGCACCCAAAACAATGACAGCAAGCCAAATTTGGAGCAACCCAACAGCTGAGTCCTGATTGGAAAAGAACCTTCCTCTTGTGCCCTGAACTCAATATGCCAGCCTGAAAACCAAAGCTCACATCAGAAAATTCATTACAAAGCATGATAAAGAAGGGAAATGTGAAAAAGCCAAAGAAATGCAAGAGTCCTTTGTGATATTTGGCTGGATTTAGACACAAGGAAACTGGCTGTTTCCAGATTCATCCCCCCCTTCCACAGACTCACTTTGGAAATCTGATTGAAATCACCTCAAAATCGCACTCACACTCAATTTGGAAGGAATTAGAATCTGTCCCCTCAGCAGAAGGGTTCCATGTCATTTTCCAAATCACAGAAACTCATCTTGGTTGTGTTGCCTGTAGATTTCTAATCCTGAAAGGGCAATTTGCTGTGTTTTTTTTTTCTTTCCTAATGGCTACTCTGTCCAAAATCTTGCTTGTATTGCATCAGAATACAAAATTTGGGAATAAGAAGGCAAAACCAACTCAGACCCCGAAAACATTTAGGAAATTGCCGCTCAAGAAACCACAAATCAGCTGAGGCACCCAAAACAATGACAGCAAGCCAGAATTTGAGCAAGCCAACAGCTGTGCCCTGATTGAAAAAGAACCTTCCTCTTGTGCCCTGAACTCAATATGCCAGCCTCAAAACCAAAGCTCACATCAGAAAATTCATTACAAACCATGGAATTCCACTCCTGTGGAATACTGACTGAATTAACCTGAAAATCGCAGTGAAACTCAGTTTGGAGGCAATTAATATCTGTCACCTAGGCCAAAGTGTTCCATTTGATTTTCCAAAACACAAAAACTCACCTTGGTCGTGTTACCTGTAGATTTATAAGCTTCAAGCGCATATTTGTTGTGTTTTTTATTTCATAATGGCTACTCTGACCAAACTCTTGTTTGTATTGCGTCAGAATACAAAATTTGGGAAGGAAGAAGGCAAAACCAACTCAGACCCAGAAAACAGGAAATTGCCACACAAGAAACCACAAATCGGTTGAGTCACTCAAAACCATGACAGCAAGCCAGAATTGGAGCAAGCCAACAGCTGAGCTCTGATTCAAAAAGAAACATCCTCTGTGCCCTGAACTCAATATGCCAGCCTCAAAACCAAAGCTCACATCAGAAAATTCATTACAAATCATGATACATAAGAAAAAAAGAGAAAAAAGCCAAAGAAATGCAAGAATCCATAATGATATTGGGCTTGATTTAGTTGCAAGGAGACCGGCTGTTCCCGGATTCATCCACCCCTCCAGCTGACTGCCTGTGGAATTCTGACTGAATTAACCTGAAAATCACAGTGAAACTCAGTTTGGAGGCAATTAATATCTGTCACCTAGGCCAAAGTGTTCCATTTTATTTTACAAAACACAAAAACTCACCTTGGTAGTGTTACCTGTAGATTTCTAAGCTTCAAGCGCCTATTTGTTGTGTTTTTTATTTCATAATGGCTACTCTGTCCAAACTCTTGTTTGTATTGCGTCAGAATACAAAATGTGGGAAGGAAGAAGGCAAAACCAACTCAGACCCAGAAAACATTTAGAAAATTGCCGCTCAAGAAACCAAAAGTCAGCTGAGGCACCCAAAACAATGACAGCAAGCCAGAAGTGGAGCAAGCCAACAGCTGTGCCCTGTTTGAAAAAGACCATTCCTCCGGTACCCTAAACTCCATATTGCAGCCTCAAAACAAAAGCTCACATCAGAATATTCATTACAAACCATGAAAAATAAGGGAAATGTGAAAAAGCCAAAGAAATGCAAGAGTCCTTTGTGATATTTGGCTGGATTTAGACACAAGGAAACTGGCAGTTTCCAGATTCATCCCCCCCCCCCTTCCACAGACTGACTTTGGAATTCTGATTGAATTCACCTCAAAATCGCACTCACACTCAATTTGGAGGGAATTAGAATCTGTCCCCTCAGCAGAAGGGTTCCATGTCATTTTCCAAAACACAGAAACTCATTTTGGTCGTGTTGCCTATAGATTTCTAAACCTGAAAGGGCAATTTGCTGTGTTTTTTTTTTTTTTTCTTTTCTTTCATTATGGCTACTCTGTCCAAAATCTTGCTTGTATTGCATCAGAATACAAAATTTGGGAATAAGAAGGCAAAACCGACTTAGACCCAGAAAACATTTAGGAAATTGCCGCTCAAGAAACCACAAATTGGCTGACCACACAAAACAATGACAGCAAGCCAGAATTGCAGCAAGCCAACAGCTGTGCCCTGATTGAAAAAGACAATTTCTCCGGTGCCCTGAACTCCATATTCCAGCCTCAAAACCAAAGCTCACATCAGAAAATTCATTATAAACCATGAGAAATAGGAAAAATGAGAAAAAAGCCAAAGAAATGCAAGAATCCATGATGATATTGGGCTTTATTTAGTCACAAGAAACCGGCTGTTCCCGGATTCATCCACCCCTCCAGCTGACTGCCTGTGGAATTCTGATTGAATTCACCTCAAAATAGCAGTGAAACTCAGTTTGGAGGCAATTAATATCTGTCATCTCAGCCAAAGTGTTCCATTTGATTTTCCAAAACACAAAACCTCACCTTGGTCGTGTTACCTGTAGATTTCTAAGCTTCAAACACCTATTTGTTGTGTTTTTTATTTCATAATGGCTACTCAGTCCAAACTCATGTTTGTATTGTGTCAGAATACAAAATGTGGGAAGGAAGAAGGCAAAACCAACTCAGACCCAGAAACATTTAGGAAATTGCCGCTCAAGAAACCACAAATCGGCTGAGGCACCCAAAACAATGACAGCAAGCCAAATTTGGAGCAACCCAACAGCTGAGTCCTGATTGGAAAAGAACCTTCCTCTTGTGCCCTGAACTCAATATGCCAGCCTGAAAACCAAAGCTCACATCAGAAAATTCATTACAAAGCATGATAAAGAAGGGAAATGTGAAAAAGCCAAAGAAATGCAAGAGTCCTTTGTGATATTTGGCTGGATTTAGACACAAGGAAACTGGCTGTTTCCAGATTCATCCCCCCCTTCCACAGACTCACTTTGGAAATCTGATTGAAATCACCTCAAAATCGCACTCACACTCAATTTGGAAGGAATTAGAATCTGTCCCCTCAGCAGAAGGGTTCCATGTCATTTTCCAAATCACAGAAACTCATCTTGGTTGTGTTGCCTGTAGATTTCTAATCCTGAAAGGGCAATTTGCTGTGTTTTTTTTTTCTTTCCTAATGGCTACTCTGTCCAAAATCTTGCTTGTATTGCATCAGAATACAAAATTTGGGAATAAGAAGGCAAAACCAACTCAGACCCCGAAAACATTTAGGAAATTGCCGCTCAAGAAACCACAAATCAGCTGAGGCACCCAAAACAATGACAGCAAGCCAGAATTTGAGCAAGCCAACAGCTGTGCCCTGATTGAAAAAGAACCTTCCTCTTGTGCCCTGAACTCAATATGCCAGCCTCAAAACCAAAGCTCACATCAGAAAATTCATTACAAACCATGGAATTCCACTCCTGTGGAATACTGACTGAATTAACCTGAAAATCGCAGTGAAACTCAGTTTGGAGGCAATTAATATCTGTCACCTAGGCCAAAGTGTTCCATTTGATTTTCCAAAACACAAAAACTCACCTTGGTCGTGTTACCTGTAGATTTATAAGCTTCAAGCGCATATTTGTTGTGTTTTTTATTTCATAATGGCTACTCTGACCAAACTCTTGTTTGTATTGCGTCAGAATACAAAATTTGGGAAGGAAGAAGGCAAAACCAACTCAGACCCAGAAAACAGGAAATTGCCACACAAGAAACCACAAATCGGTTGAGTCACTCAAAACCATGACAGCAAGCCAGAATTGGAGCAAGCCAACAGCTGAGCTCTGATTCAAAAAGAAACATCCTCTGTGCCCTGAACTCAATATGCCAGCCTCAAAACCAAAGCTCACATCAGAAAATTCATTACAAATCATGATACATAAGAAAAAAAGAGAAAAAAGCCAAAGAAATGCAAGAATCCATAATGATATTGGGCTTGATTTAGTTGCAAGGAGACCGGCTGTTCCCGGATTCATCCACCCCTCCAGCTGACTGCCTGTGGAATTCTGACTGAATTAACCTGAAAATCACAGTGAAACTCAGTTTGGAGGCAATTAATATCTGTCACCTAGGCCAAAGTGTTCCATTTTATTTTACAAAACACAAAAACTCACCTTGGTAGTGTTACCTGTAGATTTCTAAGCTTCAAGCGCCTATTTGTTGTGTTTTTTATTTCATAATGGCTACTCTGTCCAAACTCTTGTTTGTATTGCGTCAGAATACAAAATGTGGGAAGGAAGAAGGCAAAACCAACTCAGACCCAGAAAACATTTAGAAAATTGCCGCTCAAGAAACCAAAAGTCAGCTGAGGCACCCAAAACAATGACAGCAAGCCAGAAGTGGAGCAAGCCAACAGCTGTGCCCTGTTTGAAAAAGACCATTCCTCTGGTACCCTAAACTCCATATTGCAGCCTCAAAACAAAAGCTCACATCAGAATATTCATTACAAACCATGAAAAATAAGGGAAATGTGAAAAAGCCAAAGAAATGCAAGAGTCCTTTGTGATATTTGGCTGGATTTAGACACAAGGAAACTGGCAGTTTCCAGATTCATCCCCCCCCCCCTTCCACAGACTGACTTTGGAATTCTGATTGAATTCACCTCAAAATCGCACTCACACTCAATTTGGAGGGAATTAGAATCTGTCCCCTCAGCAGAAGGGTTCCATGTCATTTTCCAAAACACAGAAACTCATTTTGGTCGTGTTGCCTATAGATTTCTAAACCTGAAAGGGCAATTTGCTGTGTTTTTTTTTTTCTTTTCTTTCATTATGGCTACTCTGTCCAAAATCTTGCTTGTATTGCATCAGAATACAAAATTTGGGAATAAGAAGGCAAAACCGACTTAGACCCAGAAAACATTTAGGAAATTGCCGCTCAAGAAACCACAAATTGGCTGACCACACAAAACAATGACAGCAAGCCAGAATTGCAGCAAGCCAACAGCTGTGCCCTGATTGAAAAAGACAATTTCTCCGGTGCCCTGAACTCCATATTCCAGCCTCAAAACCAAAGCTCACATCAGAAAATTCATTATAAACCATGAGAAATAGGAAAAATGAGAAAAAAGCCAAAGAAATGCAAGAATCCATGATGATATTGGGCTTTATTTAGTCACAAGAAACCGGCTGTTCCCGGATTCATCCACCCCTCCAGCTGACTGCCTGTGGAATTCTGATTGAATTCACCTCAAAATAGCAGTGAAACTCAGTTTGGAGGCAATTAATATCTGTCATCTCAGCCAAAGTGTTCCATTTGATTTTCCAAAACACAAAACCTCACCTTGGTCGTGTTACCTGTAGATTTCTAAGCTTCAAACACCTATTTGTTGTGTTTTTTATTTCATAATGGCTACTCAGTCCAAACTCATGTTTGTATTGTGTCAGAATACAAAATGTGGGAAGGAAGAAGGCAAAACCAACTCAGACCCAGAAACATTTAGGAAATTGCCGCTCAAGAAACCACAAATCGGCTGAGGCACCCAAAACAATGACAGCAAGCCAAATTTGGAGCAACCCAACAGCTGAGTCCTGATTGGAAAAGAACCTTCCTCTTGTGCCCTGAACTCAATATGCCAGCCTGAAAACCAAAGCTCACATCAGAAAATTCATTACAAAGCATGATAAAGAAGGGAAATGTGAAAAAGCCAAAGAAATGCAAGAGTCCTTTGTGATATTTGGCTGGATTTAGACACAAGGAAACTGGCTGTTTCCAGATTCATCCCCCCCTTCCACAGACTCACTTTGGAAATCTGATTGAAATCACCTCAAAATCGCACTCACACTCAATTTGGAAGGAATTAGAATCTGTCCCCTCAGCAGAAGGGTTCCATGTCATTTTCCAAATCACAGAAACTCATCTTGGTTGTGTTGCCTGTAGATTTCTAATCCTGAAAGGGCAATTTGCTGTGTTTTTTTTTTCTTTCCTAATGGCTACTCTGTCCAAAATCTTGCTTGTATTGCATCAGAATACAAAATTTGGGAATAAGAAGGCAAAACCAACTCAGACCCCGAAAACATTTAGGAAATTGCCGCTCAACAAACGAAAAATCGGCTGAGGCACCCAAAATAATGACAGCACACCCGAATTTGAGCAAGCCAACAGCTGTGCCCTGATTGAAAAAGACCCTTCCTCTTATTCCCTGAACTCCATATGCCAGCCACAAAACCAAAGCTCACATCAGAAAATTCATTACAAACCATGATAAATAAGAAAAATGAGAAAAAAGCAAAGGAAATGCAAGAATCCATAATGATATTGGGCTTGATTTACTTGCAAGGAAACCGGCTGCTCAAGAAACCACAAATTTGCATTCAAATCCTCCACACATTAGTGTTTTCTAGGCAGAAGTCTTCAGAAACCCGATTAAACATGCTATTTGTGTTTGTAAACATGACATGGGATGCATTTGCCAGACAGAAAGATTGTGCTTTTCTCCAAAACCACTTTGACCATGATTTTTTAGTTAAATATAGCCCAAAAACCACAACAAATTTTCAGGATTTCCCGGGGTGAAAGCAGAAATATCTGGTGTGTTGTGGCTATCTCATTCCAAGATCTTGCTATAGCTTCTCTGTTTGTTTGTGTTTTCTGGACATTCTCTATGGACTTTACACTGTTGAATGCATTTTAGCATGACACTTTTTGTTTTTTTCTGGCAAACGCTAATTGGTTCCCCTTGGTGTCAAATCCTCCACACATTCGAGTTTTCTAGGCAGAAAGCTTCAGTATCCTGAGGAAACATGATATTTGTTTTTGTAAACATGACATGGGATGCATTTCCTCAACAGAATGATTGTGCTTTTCTCCAAAACCAGTTTCACGGTTACTTTTTGGTTAAATTTCACCCGAAAACCACAACAATTTGTCCAGATACTCCTGGATGAAAACAAAAATATCTGGTGTGTTGTGGCTATCTCTATCCCAGATTGTGCTACAGCCTCTCTGTTTGTTTGTGTTTTCTGGACATTCCTTACAGACTTTGGTTTTGAATGCATTTTAGCATGTAATTTTTTGTTTTCTGCAGGCAAACGCTAATTGCTACCACATGGAGTCAAATCTTAAACACATTCGAGTTTTCTAGGCAGAAAGCTTCAGAAACCCGATTAAACATGGTATTTGTGTATGTAAACACAACGTTGCATGCATTTTCCAAACAGAAAAATTGTGCTTTTCTCCAAAACCAGTTTCACGGTTATTTTTTGGTTAAATTTCACCCGAAAACACGACAATTTGTCCAGGTACTCCTGCATGAAAACAAAATTTCTGGTGTGTTGTGGCTATCTCAATCCCAGATCGTGCTACAGCCTCTCTGTTTGCTTGTGTTTTCTGGACATTTTCTAGGGACTTTACAGTTTTGAATACATTTTAACATGTAAGTTTTTGTTTCCTGCCGGCAAACGATAATTGCTTCCACATGGGGTCAAATCCTACACACGTTCGAGTTTTCTAGGAAGAAAGCTTCAGAAACATGAGAAAACATGATATTTGTATTTGTAAACATGACATGGGATGCATTTGCCGAACAGGAAGATTGTGCTTTTCTCCAAAATCACTTTCACGGTGATTTTTTGGTTGAATTTCACCCGAAAACCACAACAATATTTCCGGATACTCCTGCATGAAAACAAAAATATCTGGTGTGTTGTGGCTATCTCAATCCCAGATCTTGCTGCAGCCTCTGTGTTTGTTTGTGTTTTCTGGACATTCTCTATGGACTTTACGGTTTTGAATGCATTTTAGCATGTAAGTTTTTGTTTTTAGCTGCCAAACGCTAATTGGTTCCACCTGGAGTCTATCCTCCACACATTCGAGTTTTCTAGGAAAAAAGCTCCAGAAACCTGAGAAAACATGATATTTCTTTCTGTAAACATGACATTGGATGCATTTGCCGAACAGGAAGATTGTGCTTTTCTCCAAAACCACTTTCACGGTGATTTTTGCTAAATTTCACCTGAAATCCACAACAATTTGTCCAGATACTCCTGGATGAAAACAAAACTATCTGGTGTGTTGTGGCTATCTCAGTCCCAGATCCTGCTACAGCCTCTGTGTTTGTTTGTGTTTTCTGGACATTCGCTATGGACTTTACAGTTTTGAATGCATTTTAGCATGTAAGTTTTTGTTTTCTCTTGGCAAACGCTAATTGGTTCCCCTTGGTGTTAAAACCACCAGACATTCGAATTCTCTAGGCAGAAAGCTTCAGAAACCTGAGAAAACATATTTGTGTTTGTGAACATGACATCCAATGCATTAGCCGAACAGGAAGATTGTGCTTTTCTCCAAAACCACTTTGACGGTGGTTTTTTGGTTAAATTTCACCCGAAAAGCACAACAATTTGTCCAGATACTCCTGGATGAAAACAAAAATATCTGGTGTGTTGTGGCTATCTCAATCCCAGATCTTGCTACAGCCTCTATGTTTGTTTGTGTTTTCTGGACTTTTTCTAGGGACTTTACGGTTTTGAATGCATTTTAGCATGTAAGTTTTTGTTTTCTGACGGCAAACGATAACTGGTTCCACATGGGGTCAAATCCCCCACACATTCGTTGTTCTAGGCAGAAAGCTTCAGAAACCAATTAAACATGATATTTGTGTTTGTAAACATGACATGGGATGCATTTGCCGAACAGGAAGATTGTGCTTTTCTCCAAAAGCACTTTGACTGTGATTTTTTGGTTAAATTTCACCCGAAAACCACAACAATTTGTCCAGATACTCCTGGATGAAAACAAAAATATCTGGTGTGTTGTGGCTATCTCAATCCCATATCTTGCTACAGCCTCTATGTTTGTTTGTGTTTTCTGGACATTTTCTAGGGACTTTACGGTTTTGAATGCATTTTAGCATGTATGTTTTTGTTTTCTGACGGCAAATGATAATTGGTTCCACATGGGGTCAAATCCCCCACACATTCGGTGTTCTAGGCAGAAACCTTCAGAAACCCGATTAAACATGATATTTCTGTTTGTAAACATGACATGGGATGCATTTGCTCAACAGAAAGATTGTGCTTTTCTCCAAAACCACTTTCAATGTCGTTTTTTGGTTAGATTTCACCCGAATTCCACAACAATTTGTCCGGATATACTGGGATGACCGCAGTAATATCTGGTGTGTTGTGGTTATGTCAGTCCCAGATCTTGCTGCAGCCTCTGTGTTTGGATAAATTTCACCCGAAAACCACAACAAATCAGGATTTCCTGGGATGAAAGCAGAAATATATGGTGTGTTGTGACTATCTCAATCCCAGATCTTGGAACAGCCTCTGGGTTTGTTTGTGTTTTCTGGACAGTATCTAATGACTTTATGCTTTTGAATGCATTTTAGGAAGTAATGTTTTGTTTTCTGCTGGCAAACGCTAATTGGTTCCACATGGAGTCAAATCCTCCACACATCCGAGTTTTCCTGCAGAAAACTTCAGAAACCAGAGAAAACATGATATTTGTGTTTACAAACATGACGTTGGATGCATTTGCCAAACAGAATGATTGTGCTTTTCTCCAAAACCACTTTGACGGTTATTTTTTTGGTTAAATTTCAACCGAATTCCACACCAATTTGTCTGGATATGCCTGGAGGAAAGTAGAAATATCTGGTGTGTTGTGGCTATCTCAATCCCAGTTCTTGCTACAGCCTCTAGGTTTCTTTTTGATTTTTCTGGACATTATGTAAGGCATTTATGGTTTTGAATGCATTTTGACATGTAACTTATTGTTTTCTGCTGGCAAGCATAAATTGATTTCACATGGAGTCACAACCTCCACACATTCAAGTTTTCTAGGCAGAAAACTTCAGAAACCCAAATAAACATGATAGTTGTGTTTGGAAACATGACATTAGAACCGCTTGTCAAAGAGAAAGATTGTGCTTTTCTCCAAAACCACTTTCAATGTCGTTTTTTGGTTAGATTTCACCCGAATTCCACAACAATTTGTCCGGATATACTGGGATGACCGCAGTAATATCTGGTGTGTTGTGGTTATGTCAGTCCCAGATCTTGCTGCAGCCTCTGTGTTTGGATAAATTTCACCCGAAAACCACAACAAATCAGGGTTTCCTGGGATGAAAGCAGAAATATATGGTGTGTTGTGACTATCTCAATCCCAGATCTTGGAACAGCCTCTGGGTTTGTTTGTGTTTTCTGGACAGTATCTAATGACTTTATGCTTTTGAATGCATTTTAGGAAGTAATGTTTTGTTTTCTGCTGGCAAACGCTAATTGGTTCCACATGGAGTCAAATCCTCCACACATCCGAGTTTTCCTGCAGAAAACTTCAGAAACCAGAGAAAACATGATATTTGTGTTTACAAACATGACGTTGGATGCATTTGCCAAACAGAATGATTGTGCTTTTCTCCAAAACCACTTTGACGGTTATTTTTTTGGTTAAATTTCAACCGAATTCCACACCAATTTGTCTGGATATGCCTGGAGGAAAGTAGAAATATCTGGTGTGTTGTGGCTATCTCAATCCCAGTTCTTGCTACAGCCTCTAGGTTTCTTTTTGATTTTTCTGGACATTATGTAAGGCATTTATGGTTTTGAATGCATTTTGACATGTAACTTATTGTTTTCTGCTGGCAAGCATAAATTGATTTCACATGGAGTCACATCCTCCATACATTCAAGTTTTCTAGGCAGAAAACTTCAGAAACCCAAATAAACATGATAGTTGTGTTTGGAAACATGACATTAGAACCGCTTGTCAAAGAGAAAGATTGTGCTTTTCTCCAAAACCACTTTGACTGTTTTTTTTTTTTTTTGATAAATTTCACCCGAATTCCACACTGCTTTGTCCGAATATGCCTGGATGTAAGCAGAAATATCTGGTGTGTTGTGGCTATCGCAATCTCCGGTCTTCCTACACCCTCTGTATTTGAGTTTCCTGGACATTATCTCCTGACTTTGCGGTTTGTAGTGAACTTGAGGATGTAACATTTTGTTACATTTAACTGCTGGCAAGGGCTAATTGGTTCCACATGGAGTCAAATCCTCCACACATTCGAGTTTTCCTGGCAGAAAGCTTCAGAAACCCGAGAAAACATGATATTTGTGCTTGTAAACATGACATTGGATCTGCTTGCTAAAGGGTAAGATAGTGCTTTTCTCCAAAAACACTTTGATGGTGATTTTTTGGTTAAATTCACCTGAATTCCACACCACTTTGTCCGGATATGCCTGGAGAAAAATCAAATATCAGGTTTGTTGTGCTTATCTCAATCCCAGATCTTGCTACAGCCTCTGGTTTTATTTGGGTTTTCTGGACATTATCTACGGGATTCACCGTTTTGATTGAATTTGAGCATGTAGCTTTTTGTTTACACCTGGCAAACGCTAATTGGTTCCACATGGAGTCAAATCCTCGACACATTCAAATTTTCCTGGCAGAAAGCTTCAGAAACCTGAGAAAACATGATATTTGTTCTTGCAAACATCATATTGGATACACTTGCTGAAGAGTAAGATTGTGCATTTCTCCAGAACCACGTTGAAGGTGATTTTTTGGTTAATTTCACCTGAATTCCACACCACTTTGTCTGGATATGCCTGGAGGAAAGCAGAAATATCTGGTGTGTTGTGGCTATCTCAATCCCAGGTCTTGCTACAGCCTATGTTTTTGTTTCTGTTTTCTGGACATTATCTCCTGACTTTGCGGTTTGGAGTGAATTTGAGCATGTAACTTTCTTGCCGAAGAGAAAGATTGTTGTTTTCTCCAAAACTACCTTGAGGGTGATTTTTGGTTTAAATTTCACACATATGACTTTACAATAGATCAATTCTGACATTATATAGAGTTAGTAGCCATAATGGATTAAGATTTTGCGTAAACACATCCCAGGCATAATCCAATGCAAAACATGTATTTGATTTTTGGCTCCAGTCAAAATTATTAAGTCATCCAGAGGTCCCCTCTAAGTTATCTTATTTGCATGAGTTAGCTATGGCCTGAAATTTGTGTATTAGACAGAATCATAGCCACTCATATTGCCCATGGAATATCTGAGTGTTAAAATCCAAGGTATAGGAATTGAGGAGAAAAGAATTTTTTTCTTCTACCAGTCACAAATGAACTCTCAAATTTATAAACCATTTTATAGCCAGCAGAATCTGATCTTCTGAGATATTCTCAAATGCTACAAGTTATCATTTGACTAAACCACATTTGGATGCATAATGCAACTACTGTGTGTTCAACAGTTTATTTGATTCTCAGTTCTCACACCAGTTAGCTTGGGGTTGGGGAGTGAAGAATGATTAGCCTTTACAAAGATTTTACTCTCCACACAAGGGTGTGAAGGCATTTAATCCCAATTAGGAGAGATTAATCATTGGGAACAGGTGGGACCCTAATGAAGTGATTAGGCTAAATCAATTCATGTGATTATTGAGTGACTGCTTATTCCCAGGTGTGTGCTATAGAAACTACTTCATATTTGAACCTCCTGAAATTTCATTATTTGGTCATATGGTCTCTGTGCCACCCAAACCTCTGCCAACAAGATGACCATCAACAGATACTGCCCTCCGACCTTTGGCCCAAACCAAGAGACAAATACCATTTCTTTCTAAATGACTGAGTCTGTACCATTCTGTTATTAGCATCAAACAAAACCTGACTCAGAACCTAGGAAGAGCTGTGCTGACAGCACTGAATTGTAAACTAGTGACCTCGTTTCTCAACCAAAGGATATCAGATCCCATGTGGAAGTTCATTTCCACATGTGGATTCTGTAATCACCATCAATTTGGAAAGCTGTGAGGCCCCAGGGTTCACACAAACCCTTTTCCTTTAGACACAGGACAGGACACCAGGGTCCTGGCTACTGGCCCAGCTCCCCTCCTGTGCCCATAGAATACTGGTCTCTGACACTCACCACTTTCCAGCTTCCAATGAGTCCCAGCATCCTCCTAAGGCCTCCTGAGTGTGGTGAGGGAAGTTCACAGAGCAGCAATGGGTGAAACACCTGAGCCTAACATTGGGATGCCAGAAAAGAAGACGCTGTGTGGTTCAGCAGTGTTGCCTTTGAACACCTGATTTTAAAGTCTGCCCTAACAATGAGCATGCATAACATCAGAGAACACGCAGCCCATCCAAATGCTCTTAGCATGAGGGCCGTAGCTTGGGGTTGTAGCAGGTGGGGGCAGAGAGGAACTCTGCTTGGTCTCAGGTCTGAAACTGCCTCATCTTTGCAGCTTGATCCTCCCAACAGCAGGGGCTGCTCTCACCTCCCTAATGATCATGACATCAGAGCACTGTCCCTCCCTCCTTTTTCCAGGACCCTATTAAAATCTTGTGACCTTTGAACTTTCAATAATGGTCTCGCGTGTAACAGAATGCTGAATCTTTCCGGTATTCTGGGTCTTTATATTATTTATATTCTTGGCTCCTTTTTAAGGTCATTTGACTTTTTTTAAAAAAATTGACTCCAGGACTATTTTAAGATACTAAAAAATACATTGCATAGATTGACCTCTCTTTCTCTTGTTTCTATTACAGATATTCACTTGTAGTTCTGTATTCTGTAATTTAATATTGTTGTCTGTTTCATTCTTACTGGCATGCATTGGGTTTATATATTGATCTTATACACAGTAATCCTGCATAATTCTCTGGTCAGTTTTTATTTGTTTTGAATTTTATGGGATTATCTCCGTATATAATAGTTTAATTAACATTTATTGATGGTTTTGCTGCTTAGAAGCATATCCTTATACATAAAATTTTCTGTTTTTTAAATTTCCTAACTACATATCTAGGACATTGTTGAAGACAGAAAATAAAAGGAGAGCGGCTTATACAGCTGTGTTCCGAGGGAAATAGCTTTCAGTGTTCTATGACAATTATGCTTTATATTATAGGTGCATTGCAGCCCATCTTAGTTATAATAAGTAATAACTATTTTTACTGCTTTACTCACAGTTTATGTTTGTGATTAGATGCTTAATTTTATTCAAAACTTTTCATCTTTTAATTGCAGTTACTGTGTGATTTTTTTGTGTTTCTCTTCCACATGAATTATTTACATGGTTTATTTTGAAATGTTAAACACCTTGGCATCTTTGACTCTATCTTGCTTTTTTATTGATCTCTTGTGATTTCATAGTTTGCTCTATATTAACATGTTGCTTAAAATATTTGTACCTCATTTTATAAAGATATGTTCTTTAAGTTCCTTTTTAGTTCATGTCTTGATCTGACAGTGGCATCAATGTAATACTGCATTCAGAAAATAAATTAAATCATATCTTTATAAAAAGAGGTACAAATATTTTAAGCAACATGATAATATAGAGCAAACTATGAAATCACAAGAGATCAATAAAAAAGCAAGATAGAGTCAAAGATGCCAAGGTGTTTAACATTTCAAAATAAACCATGTAAATAATTCATGTGGAAGAGAAACACAAAAAAATCACACAGTAACTGCAATTAAAAGATGAAACATTTTGAATAAAATTAAGCATCTAATCACAAACATAATCTGTAAGTAAAGCAGTAAAAATAGTTACTACTTACTATAACTAAGATGGGCTGCAATGCACCTATAATATAAAGCATAATTGTCATAGAACACTGAAAGCTATCTCCCTCAGAACACAGCTGTATAAGCTGCTCTCCTTTTATTTTCTGTCTTCAACAATGTCCTAGATGTGCAGTTAGGAAATTTAAAAAACAGAAAATTTTATGTATAAGGATATGCTTCTAAGCAGCAAAACCATCAATAAATGTTAATTAAACTATTATATACGGAGATACTCCCATAAAATTCAAAACAAATAAAAACTGACCAGAGAATTATGCAGGATTACTGTGTATAAGATCAATATATAAACCCAATGCATGCCAGTAAGAATGAAACAGGCAATAATATTAAATTACAGAATACAGAACTACAAGTGAATATCTGTAATAGAAACAAGAGAAAGCGAGGTCAATCTATGTAATGTATGTTTTAGTATCTTAAAATAGTCCTGGAGTCAATTTTTTTAAAAAAAAGTCAAATGACCTTAAAAAGGAGCCAAGAATATAAATAATATAAAGACCCAGAATACCGGAAAGATTCAGCATTCTGTTACACGCGAGACCATTATTGAAAGTCCAAGGGTCACAAGATTTTAATAGGGTCCTGGAAAAAGGAGGGAGGGACAGTGCTCTGATGTCATGATCATCAGGGAGGTGAGAGTGGCCCCTGCTGTTGGGAGGATCAAGCTGCAAAGATGAGGCAGTTTCAGACCTGAGACCAAGCAGAGTTCCTCTCTGCCCCCACCTGCCACAACCCCAAGCTATGGCCCTCATGCTAGGAGCATTTGGATGGGCTATGTGTTCTCTGATGTTATGCATGCTCATTGTTAGGGCAGACTTTAAAATCAGGTGTTCAAAGGCAACACTGCTGAACCACACAGCGTCTTCTTTTCTGGCATCCCAATGTTAGGCATTCTGGGTTAGTTCCTGAGAGAGGTCTCAGGTGTTTCACCCATTGCTGCTCTGTGAACTTCCCTCACCACACTCAGGAGCCCTCAGGAGGATGCTGGGACTCATTGGAAGCTGGAAAGTGGTGAGTGTCAGAGACCAGTATTCTATGGGCACAGGAGGGGAGCTGGGCCAGTAGCCAGGACCCTGGTGTCCTGTCCTGTGTCTAAAGGAAAAGGGTTTGTGTGAACCCTGGGGCCTCACAGCTTTCCAAATTGATGGTGATTACAGAATCCACATGTGGAAATGAACTTCCACATGGGATCTGATATCCTTTGGTTGAGAAACGAGGTCACTAGTTTACAATTCAGTGCTGTCAGCACAGCTCTTCCTAGGTTCTGAGTCAGGTTTTGTTTGATGCTAATAACAGAATGGTACAGACTCAGTCATTTAGAAAGAAATGGTATTTGTCTCTTGGTTTGGGCCAAAGGTCGGAGGGCAGTATCTGTTGATGGTCATCTTGTTGGCAGAGGTTTGGGTGGCACAGAGACCAAATGACCAAATAATGAAATTTCAGGAGGTTCAAATATGAAGTAGTTTCTATAGCACACACCTGGGAATAAGCAGTCACTCAATAATCACATGAATTGATTTAGCCTAATCACTTCATTAGGGTCCCACCTGTTCCCAATGATTAATCTCTCCTAATTGGGATTAAATGCCTTCACACCCTTGTGTGGAGAGTAAAATCTTTGTCAAAGCCAATCATTCACTCCCCAACCCCAAGCTAACTGGTGTGAGAACTGAGAATCAAATAAACTGTTGAACACACAGTAGTTGCATTATGCATCCAAATGTGGTTTAGTCAAATGATAACTTGTAGCATTTGAGAATATCTCAGAAGATCAGATTCTGCTGGCTATAAAATGGTTTATAAATTTGAGAGTTCATTTGTGAGTGTCAAATTGTTAAGTCAACAACAGGAGTCACTGTGTACTTACTTCTCATGTGGGATCTGTCCTTAGTGTGTTGTCCAATGTGAAGTAATGCTATAACTAGTATTGAAACTGTATTTTTACACTTTGTGTTTCTGTGTGGGTGTAAACTGATGAAACCTTTACTTAATATATACTGAATTGATCTTCTTATGTAAAGATAATTAAAAATGAATCTTGATGTGAATGGAATGGGAGAGGGAGTGGGGGATGGGAGGTGTGCATATGGGAGGGAAGTTAAGGGGTGAGCACATGTAATCCAAAATCTGTACTTTGGTAATTTATATTTACTAAATAAAAAAATAAAAAAAGGATTTTAATTTCATGAGAGATTTTCTTTCATGTTCTCCATGGATTTTAGTAGTCCATGCTTTTGCTTTTGATTACTTCTGTATAATCTTATCATTAATTTTTGGAATTCTATTTCTTGCATTTCTTCTATCTCATCATCTTCATAATCTTGTAATGAAGTGTTCTGTTCTTTTGGGAGCATGATGTTGTCTTCCTTATTCTTGTCCTTTGGGTTGTTGCATTTGTTGTTCAGCATTTGTGGAGGTACTCGTTGGTTTCTTCTTTTTTTCCCCCCCACTTTGGCGTCTTTTATCCTTGTACTATGACTCTATAGATAAGTGGAATGTCTGCTTTCAGTGAATGTCTAGAGGCTTGAAGTGGATGTAGCCAGAGAGCTCTGTTCAGTTCTCTAGAGTTAAGGGCATGCCTAAGTTGATACTCTCAGGTTTGACATGGTAAATCATCACTCTCTTTTTTTAATCAGAATGGAATTATTTCTGCTCAGCTGAGCTCTTCTCCTTGATGGAGTCCAGTGCCTGAGCACTAGCCAAAGTGGATATAATATTCCTCTGCTCTGTCCCAAGGATCGCACAAAGGATCTGTGCAATCCTCAGTATAAGTTAAGATTTTCCAGCAATGTCTCTAACCAGGTGCCCAGGACTTCTGGAGCTTGTGGTGTCCCACTGAGACTGCTCAAAGTCTCATGCACACCATGAGTTCTTCCACACACACTCATTTTTTTCCACAGTCACAGTTCTGAAGCTTCACACATTCACAAGCTCCTAACCTTCTGTTATTTCTCCCCACTGGAGTCAGTAATCTCCAGTCGGCTGATTGCTGGGCACAGAAATGAGTTGGTGCAGCTTTTATGTATGTCCAAATTGGTGCCTGCTCTATTGGTTTGTATGGCTTTGTAAGGTGATCAGAGAGAAATGTGTTCATACCCTCTTTTTTTCTCTCCTCTAGTTAGGCTGGTGCACTTTCCCTCACATAGCTTCAAACCTCACTTCCTCTAGGGTCTTCCTTCTGCTTTTTCACCAGAGTCTCAGGCTACTGCCGTCTTGTCTCACCTCACTTTGCAGCAATGGTGCATAGGCTCTTGGATATTGGAGTCCTGAGCCATGCGAGCCCATGCCCTCCATGTAATAGAGTTTCCTCTGCCTTTTTTTCATAACTCTTCCCCAAGACTACCACTTTTTTAAAACTATTTTCCCCTGGGCTAGAGAAATACGCTCCCTCCCTATTCTGCTATCTTGTAACCACCACTGGCTGCCAATAGGCTTCTTCTAAAGGGCATTTATAGATTGGCAGCGACAGCAAGCAGAAAGTAAGGTCACTGTGTACTTCCTACCTCTTGCTAGCAGGTGGCTTCCTCTATGACCAACATCCTGCATCGAGAGCATGTTGGCTGTAGCTAAAGAACAACATTCACAATGATCATCACCCAAAGCCGCAGCCCCATGGGAGACCTGGATTCTCAGATATGTTATATCTACTTGGCTCAGTTTTGGTAGGTTATATGTATCCACAAATAAACAATTTTTTAAAATTTTTCATTTATCCTTTTTAATATAAATTAGTGATGCCTATTATATCTGTGATATGCATTATAGTTTCCCCTTCTTTGATTTTATTTACTTGAACCTAGTTTTTATAACCTAGCGAAAGGATTGTTTCTTCTATTAAAAATAAAATTTTATTTTGCTTATCTTTAATGTTAACATTCCATTTATGACCTATGCTATTCATTTCATCTTGTATTTGGCTTATTCTTGTTTTCTAGGACTCTTGAGATGGATACTTAGGTTGTTTATTGGAAATCTTTCTGTTTAGATGTTTGGCCATGGCAATGTCTGGGTATAGAAAGGCTATTGACTTTTACGTGTTACTATTATATTATGCTACTTTAACAAAGTTTTTTATGAATTCTAATCATTTACAAGTGGACTCTTTTGGCTTCCCTATATTGAGAACCATGTCATTTTCAAATAGAAATAATCTGAATTCCCACTTTTTAACTTGTATCCCTTTGATTTCCTCTTCTTATCAAATGGTTATGTCTAAAACTTCAAGGTGTATATTGTTTGTCTTTTTAAACAATGAAATTATGAACTAAATTAATAGAAAAATACATGATGAGGCAACAGAGGTATATGACTAAATATTTTAATGATGGATCTGAAATGACTAGTGTTTGTGGCACACATTAGTTTGCAATGGGATTGGCCACTGCTTGCAATGCTGGCCTCCTATATTGTAGTGTTACTTTGTGTATATTCTATTAATGAACCTGGGAAGGCAATGGAACATGACCCAAATGCTTTGGAATGTGCCCATATAGCAGATGTAAATAAAATTACTTGCTCCTGGCTCTGTCCTCGCCAAAACCTGTTTATTTTAGCATCTTGGGAAGTGAGCCAGGAAAAAAGATGCTTCATGTGTCAGTGTCTCTGTTTTTGTCTTTCATTTCTCTGCCTTGCAAATAATTAAATATTTAAAAAGAAAAGGCTAAATTCAGTTAATAATCCTTGAGGTTATTTTCATTTGCTAGACTCACTCTTTGCTCATCACTCCCTTTATTTGTACCACTTGGACTATATAATCTTCTGTATTCAGGACAAATTAATCACTATAGCTTCCTTATTGACTGAGAAGAGTCAGACAAAGGAGTGGCTTATGACTAGCCAATTTTTGGTGAGTATGATGTTCACAATTTTTCTCATATTGGAGTTTCCCTTGGAAACTATATCTCCATTCCCAGAAGGAACAACTCCTGTTGGCAGAGGTGTGTGATGAACAAAGAGAGCAAATTCCTGGAAAGGACATATAAACTCACAAAGCCCATGGTGCTGAGCTAGCTCATTAATCCCTGAAATTTCATTTTTATCTCAATAATATGAAATTGAGACCTATTTTTTCTTTTTTTAATTTTTTGATAGGCAGAGTGGACAGTGAGAGAGAGAGAGAGAGAGACAGAGAGAAAGGTCTTCCTTTTCCCATTTGTTCACCCTCCAATGGCCGCCATGGCCGGCACACTGCGGCTGGAGCACCTCGCTGATCTGAAGGCAGGAGACAGGTACTTATCCTGGTCTCCCATGGGGTGCAGGGCCCAAGCACTTGGGCCATCCTCCACTGCACTCCCTGGCCACCGCAGAGAGCTGGCCTGGAAGAGGGGCAACCGGGACAGAATCTGGTGCCCAGACCAGGAATAGAACCCAGTGTGCCAGCACTGCAAGGCAGAGGATTAGCCTAGTGAGCGGCGGTGCCAGCCAAGACCTATTTTTTTCATCATGTACTAGTTTCTGAGCTCTGAGATGAGGGAACTTAGGCTTGGAAGCTCAAGTTTAAGGTTCCCACATTTGTACAATATCACTTAGGACAATGGTAGTATAGAGAAAACACAGGAATTTGAACAGGGAAAATCATATCTGTGCAATAAAGGAAACCAGGGAGAGGTTGTGGGCCTAAAACCAGTACACTGTCTTACTCCCACTGAAGTTCATATTAGCCATAGCCATTCCCTGTTAGAGAAGAACAACGTGGCAGTAGAGGCTCTATGTAATTCTTGTGTTGACATCTCGCATGATTTATAGAAGAAACTAGCGAACAGAGAAGGTTAAGATCTGACTCTCAGAGCTATAAATAAAGATTTGATAGATCATCAGATGAATGTATAGAGAAATGGATTTCAAGAGTTTTGAATTAATTCCTAGAGACTGGAACTTTTGTTTTGTGCAATGAATTTAAATGCACCCGCAGTAAAGCTCATTATTTTATTCTAGTAAATGTACTATAGTAGTTTTCTGAATTCTGGAATATTACCCATGAATAACACACTAATTATTTGATTAGGTCACAGCAAATATCTTTTGATGGATTAGATATAAGTTGCCATAGGAATATTGGCTTCTTGTTTAAGTATCTTGAAGTAGAATAGCATCATGTTTTCCATATTTTATACATGTATCTGTAATAAGCAGATGTGTGTTTAGAAATACAGTATAATTATCAGAATTGAAAACAAAGGGAAAACAAATAATAAGCATCATAAAACCTGTTCCCACATTTGAATTTATCCATTTTTAACTTTTATTTAGTAAATATAAATTTCTAAAGTACAGTTTATGCATTACAATGGCTTCCCCCATAAATTCCCGCCCACCCACAACCCTCCCATCTCCTGCTGCCTCTCCCATTCCATTCACATCAAGATTCATTTTCAATTATCTTTATGTACAGATCACTTTAGTGTATATTAAGTAAAGATTTCAACAGTTTGCACCCATACAGAACCATTAAGTGTAAAATACTGTTTGAGTACTAATTATAGCATTAGTTCACATTGAACAACACATAAAGGTCAGAGATCCTACATGAGGAGTAAGTGCACAGTGACTCCTGTTGTTAACTTAAAAAATGGCACTCTTGTTTAAGGCATCAGTAATCTCCCTAGGCTCTAGTCATGAGTTGCCAAGGCTATGGAAGCATTTTGAGTTCACCGACATCGATCTTATGTCAACAAGGTCATAGTCAAAGTGGAAGTTTTCTCCTCCCTTCAGAGAAAGGTACCTCCTTCTTTGATGGCCCCATTCTTTCCACTGGGATCTCACTCGCAGAGATCTTTCCTTTAGGGTTTTTTTTTTTTTTTTTTTTTTTTTTTTTTTTTGCCAGAGTGTCTTGGCTTTCCATGCCTAAAATACTCTCATGGGCTCTTCAGCCAGGTCCGAATGCCTTAAGGGCTGATTCTGAGGCCAGGGTGCTGTTTAGGACATCTGCCTTTCTATGAGTCTGCTGTGTATCCCGCTTCTCATGTTGGATCGTTCTCTCCCTTTTTGATTCTGTCAGCTAGTATTAGCAGACACTTGTCTTGTTTATGTGATCCCTTTGACTCGTAGGTCTATCAGTATGATCAATTGTAAACTGAAGTTGATCACTTGGACTAGTGAGATGGCATGGGTACATGTCACCTTGATGGGATTGAATTGGAATCCCGTGGCACGTTTCTAACTCCACCATTTGGGGCAAGTCCAATTGAGCATGTCCCAAATTGTACATCTCCTCCCTCTCTTATTCCCACTCTTACATTTAACAGAGATCACTTTTCAGTTGAATTTAAATACCTAAGAATAATTGTGTGTTAATTAAAGAGTTCAACGAATAGTTTTAAGTAGAACAAAAAATACTAAAAGTGATAAAGTTTTAACTTGTAGATCAACAGTAAGGACAAGGGCTGATCAAGTCACTGTTTCTTATAGTATCCATTTCACTTCACCATGTTTCCTTTTTGGTGCTCGGTTAGTTGTCACCAATCAGGTAGAACATATGATATTTGTCCCTTTGGGACTGGCTTAATTCACTCAGCATGATGTTTTCCAGATTGCTCCATTTTGTTGCAAATGACAGGATTTCGTTGTTTTTTTTTTTTTTTTTTTTTTTTTTCTGCTGTATCGTATTCTATGGAGTACATGACCCATAATTTCTTTATCCAGTCTACTGTTGATGGGCATTTGGGTTGATTCCAGGTTCTAGCTATTGTGAATTGAGGTGAAATAAGAATTCATCTATTTTTGACACATGCCTTTCAAATATGAGTTTGAAACCCTAAAATTTAACCACTGGAGTTCCACTTCATTAGTGTGTGGTTGAAGATGAATTCTTTTGCATCATGCATTTTGTGTTGAGAGTGAAGCGATTACTCAGGAAACATACAAATCATTCTTCTTGTTTCTTTTTATATTTCAAAGAAACATTTTATTTATTGAGTACAGATCTCATCAGTACAACTTTAGGAATATAGTGATTCTTCTCACTATGCTGCCCCTCCCTCCTCCACTCTCACCCCACTCCTCCTTCCTTGCTCATTCCAAGTCCCATTATCCTTTAAGATACATTTTTATTTAACTTTATACATAGAAGACCAACTTTTACAAAGTAGATTTCAACAATTTACACATACGAACAAACACACACAGACAAACACACACACAAACCGAGAACTAGTTTTACAGTTAATTCTCATAATACAATTCATTGCAGACAGAAGTCCTTTATGGAGAGTATGTGCACAGTGACTCCTGTTGTTAATGTAACAAATAACAGTCTTATGTATGATATCAGTGATCACCCAAAACTCTTATCATGAGCTGCCTAGGTTATGGAAGCTACAAAGGCTATAGTAGCCTTTGTATCCAAAATCTGCATCAGTATCTAGACAAGTCCACAAGCAAAGTTGAAGTACTCTCCACCTGTCAGACAAAAGTACATCCTTCTTTTATGGCCACTTCTTTCCACTGGGGTCTCTCTCACAGAGATCCTTTATGTAGAACATTTTGTACCACATTGTCTTGGCTTTTGATGCTTGACTTGCTCTCATGTGACTTTAACCTGACCAGAATGCCTTATGGGCTGATTCTGAGGACAGAGTGTTTTTTAATGTGATTCTCATTCTATGTGTCTGCTCTGTGTACTGCTTCCCATGTTGGAATATTCTCTCCTTTTTAATTCTGTTTATTTTTACCAGACATTTCATATTATTTATATGATCCATTTAACATGTAATCCTATCTATATTATCAATTTAACACTTAATATGTTCACTCTAACAATTAAGATGGCATTTTTTACTATCCAGTTTGATGGGATTTGAGGTCCCATACCAAGATTTTAAATTGTACCTTTAGAAGTAATCTGTAGGAAAGTATGCAGGACAATAGAGCTTCACAGTTACAAAATCCCTCCTTCCTGTGTTATTCCAAACATTATGCTTAATGAGATTTATTTTCAATTGACTTTATAAACCTCCACTGTGATACAGCCTTGACTAAACAAGTTCAGAGTTGGTGAACTCAAGGGGCTCCCTCGGGTGATTGCTGACATCATAAATAAGAGTGCCAATTGTTAAATCAACAACAGGAGTCACTGGGTACATGCTCCCCATGTAGGATCTCTGTCCTTAATGTGCTTTACTATGAAACTTAAAGACAACATTACTAGTTGAACAATACCCTATACCTTGTGCGGTTGTGTGAAGGCAGCCTGTTGAAATCATTGCTTAGTATATACTAAGTTGCTTTCTGTATATGAAGGTAATTGAAAATGAAACTCGATGAGAGCAGGATGGGAGAGGGAGTGGGAGAGGGAAGGGTCACAGGAGGGAGGGAGTTTGGGGGGGAGCCACAATACAAAAGTTGCACTTTGTAAATTCACATTTATTAAATAAAAAGATAAACACATGATTAACTCAATGTTAAGAAAGAGTTCTACAAATAGTATGACGTACAGAAAAAAAAAAAAAAAAACTGTTTCTCAACAGTCAAGACCAAAGCTGTTCAAGTCATTGCTTCTCAAAATGACAATCTTAGTTTTATGGATTTTCTTTTAGGTGCTCTGTTAGTTGTCACTAACTATTATGGTATTAGTATATTGGGACTGTCTTATTTCACTCAGTATGTTTTCCAGATTCATTCATTTTGTTGCAAATGAATGGATTTCATTGTTTTTATCCATTGTGTAGTATACAATAGAGTATATATCCCATAATTTCCTTATCCAGTCTTTAGTTGAAGGGCATTTAGGTCAATTCCATGTCTTAGCTATTGTGAATGCAGCTTTCATAAACATCGAGGTACAGATAACATTTTTCATTTGCTGATTTCATTTCCATTGGGTAAATTCCCAGGAGTGAAATGGCTGGGTCCTATGGTAGGTCTATATTCAGATTTCTGAGGTATTTCCAAACGGTCTTTCATAGTGGCTTTACAAGTTTACATTCCCACCAGCAATGGGTTGGGGTACCTTTTGCCTCACATTCTCATCAGCATTTGCTGCTTGTTGATTTCTGTATGAAAGCAATTCTAACTGGAATGAGGTGAAACCTCACTGTGTTCTTTTTAAAGATTTATTGAATTTATTTGAAAGACAGAGTTACAGAGAGAGGTAGAGACAGAGATAGAGGTCTTCCACCTGATGGTTCACTCCCCAGATGGCTGCAATGCCTACAGCAGTGCTGATCCAAAGCCAGGAACTTCTCCAGGGTCTCCCACATGGGTGCAGGTTCCCAAGGACTTAGGCCATATTCTATTTTTTCCCAGGCCATAGCAGAGAGCTGTATAGGAAGAGGAGCAGCTGGGACTAGAACTGGCACCCATATGGGATGCCTGCACTTCAGGCCAGGGATTTAACCCACTGCACCACAGTGCCAACCACATCACTGTGGTTTTAAATTGCATTTCCTTGATGGCTAGTGATTCTAGACATTTTTTATTTGTCTCTTTGCCATCTGGATTTCCTATTTTGAAAAACATCTATTTAAATGCTTGGCCCATTTCTTCACTGGGTTGTTTGTTTCATGGTTGTGGAGTTTCTTGATCTCTTTATATATCCTGGTTATAAATCTTTCATCAGCTGCATAGTTTACAAATAATTTCTCCCATTCTATCAGTAGCCTCTTCACTTTCCGAGTGTAATCCCATTTCTTAATTATGGCTTTGATTGCCAGTGCCTCTGGTTTCTTTTCGAAGAACTCTTTGCCTGAGCCAATTATCTTCCTGGCTTTCCCCAATGTTCTTTAATAATATGGTGTTATCAGCTCATAGATTTATGTCTTTGATCATTTTGAATGGATTTTTGTGTATGGTGTAAAGCAGGGGTTTTGCTTCATATTTTTGCATGTGGGAATCCAGTTTTCCCAGCACCACTTGCTGAAGAGACTGTCCTTACTCCAGGGGTGTGTTTATGCTCTTTGGTTGAATATAAGTTGGTTGAAGATGCTTGGATTGACTTCTGGTGGTTTGTTTGTTTGTTTGTTTGTTCATTTTGTCCATCCATCTTTTTTTTTTTCACAATTACTAGGCTGCTTTTATTATAACTGCCTTGAAGCATGTCTTGAGACCTTGTATTGTGATGCCTCTGGCTTTGTTTTTGTTCTATAATATTGCTTTAGCTATGCAAGGTCTCCTGTGTTTCTTCATCATTTTTCTAGATCTTAGAAGAATGTCTTTGCTATTTTGATTGGTATCACATTGAATTCGTAAATTGCTTTTAGAATAATGGGCATTTTGATGATATTGCTTCTTATAATTCATGAACATGGATTTTTTTTCATTTTTATCTTCTGTTTCTTTTTTTAATATTTTATAATTCACATCATAAAGATCTTTGGCATTGTTGGTTAAATTTACTCCATGCTATTGTGAATGGGAATGATCTGAGAAATTCTTTCTGAAACATGCCATTGTGTATACAATCTGTGTATACAAAGGCTGTTTTAATGTCTGTGTATTGGTTGTATATCCTCCTACATTACCAAACTCTTCCATGAGTTCACATAATCTCTTGGAGGAGTCTTTTGGATCCATCTGCAAATAGAGATGTCATCTGCACATAGAGATAGTTTGACTTTCTCTTTACCAATTTGTGTCCCTTGATTTCTTTTTCTGGCTAATGGCTCTGGTTAAATCTTCCAGGATTATACTGAATAGCAATGTTGAGCGTGGGCATCCTTGTCTAGTTCCAGATCTCAGTGAGAATGCTTCTAACTTTTCCTCATTCAATGGGATGCTGACTATATTTGTCATAAATTTCCTTGATTGTGTCAAGAGATTTTCCTCTATACTCAATTTGCTCAGTTTTCATCATGAAAGGGTGTTGTATTTTATCATATGCTTTCTCTGCATATAGAGATAATCATTTGGTTGCGTTCTTAAATTTGTTAATGTGATGTATCACATTGATTGATTTGCAAGTATTGAACCATCCATGCATTCCAAGGATAAATTCCACTTGGTCTGCATGAATGATCTTTAGATGTGTTGTTGGATTCCATTGACTAGAATTTTATTAAGGAATTTTGCCGCTATTTGATTTAGGGAAATTGGTGTGTAGTTCTCTTTCTCTATTGTGTCTTTTTCCGTGTTTAGAAATTAAGGTGATGCTGGCTTCAGGGAAAGATTTGTGAAAATTCCCTCTCTTTCAATTGTTTTGAATAACTTGAGAAGAATTGATATTAGTTCTCTTTTAAATTTCTGTTAAAATTCAGCAGTGAAGACATCAGGACCTCAGCTTTTGTTTGTCGAGAGGGTCTTTATTACTGATTCAATTTTCATCTTGGAAATTTGTCTGTTTAGGTTTTCTATGTATTCATTGCTCCATGTAGCTAGGTTGTTTGTTTCCAGGAACCTGTCCATTTCATTTATGTTTCCAGCTTGTTGACATGCAGCTCTTTGTATTAATTTCTTGTAATTCACTTCATGGTGTCTGTTGTTACATTTTCTTTTTCATCTCTAGTTTTATTCATTTGCATCTTTTTTGGGTTAGTTGCCCAATTATGTGTCAATTTTATTTAAAAAAAATCTCTTTTTTTACAGGCAGAGTGGACAGTGAGAGAGAGAGAGACAGAGAGAAAGGTCTTCCTTTGCCATTGGTTCGCCCTCCAATGGCTGCCATGGCCGGCACACTGCAGCTGGCGCACCATGCTGATCTGAAGGCAGGAGCCAGGTGCTTATCCTGGTCTCCCATGGGGTGCAGGACCCAAGCACTTGGTCCATCCTCCACTGCACTCCCTGGCCACAGCAGAGAGCTGGCCTGGAAGAGGTGTAACCGGGACAGAATCCGGCACCCCGCCCGGGACTAGAACCCGGTGTGCTGGCGCCACCAGGTGGAGGATTAGCCTATTGAGCCGCGGCGCCGGCCACAGCTCTTTATTTTGCTGATCTTTTATATTGTTTTTTGGATTCATTTTTTAAATTTCCTCTCTAATTTTGATATTTCTTTTCTCCTATTAGTTTTGGTTTGGTTTGCTCATTTTCTAGATCCTTGAGATGCATTGATAGCTCATTTATTTGGTGTATTTCCAGTTTCTTGATATAGGCACCAATTGTTACAAACTTTCCTCTTAACATTGCTTTTGCTGTACACCATAAGTTTGATATTTTGTTGTTGCTTCATTTGTTTCCCAAAATTTTTTATTTCAACTTTTATTTCTTCTATGACCCACTCTTTATTCTGAAGCATATTGTTCAGTCTCCATATGTTTGCATATGTTTCAGAGATTGTTAAGTTGCTGATTTCCAGCATCATTCTATTGTGGTGTGAGAAGAAGCGTAGTATGATTCTGATTTTTTTTTTTTTTTGGTTTTGGAATTTGCTGATGTTTGCTTTATGGTCTAGTATGTGGTCAATCCTAGAAAAAGTTCCATACACTCCTGAGAATAATATGTATTCTGGAACTGTAAGGTGAAAATTTCTGTGGATATTTATTAGATCCATTTGGTCTATAGTGTTGATTACCTCTGCTGTTTCCTTGCTGAATTTCTGTCTTGTGGATCTGTCCATTCCTGAATGTGGGGTATTGAAGCCCTCCATTACTATTATGTTTGAATTTATGTCTCCCTTTGCTTCCTTTAATGTTTGTTTTAAATAGTCAGGTGCCCTGTAATTAGGTGCATATGCATTTATAATAGTGATATACCCTCCTAGCGTGTAGGATTTCTGATGAGAAGTCCACTCTGAGTCTAACTGGAGATCCCTGAAATAAATCTAGTGTTTCTCTTGTGAAGATTTTAGAATCTTTTCTTTATGTTTTACTGTGGAAAATTTGCTTATAATCTATCATGGTGAATATATTTTCTGGTCATTTCTTTTAGGAGTTCTATATGCTCCTCGGACTTAAATGTCCCTTTATTTCTCCAAATTAGGGAAGTTTTCTGGAATTATTTCACTAAAAAGGCCTTCTCATCCATCCCATCTTTCCAAAACTTCATAAATTCCTAGAACTTTTATGTTGGGTCATTTGATAGTATCTATAATTTACCAACAGTGTATTTTAACTTTCTAATTTCTTCTTATGTTTGATCTCTCTGAATGATTTCTTTTTTTTTTGTCTTCTAAGTCAGATATTCTTTCTTTTGATTCACAGATTCTTTTGTTAAGGCTTTCCACTGCATTTTCTAATTTGCTCTATTGACTTCTTCATTTCCAAGATTTCATTTTGATTTCTCCTTAAGTTCTCAATTTCATGGGAGAAAATTTCTTTCATGTCATGTATAGATTTTATTAGTTCATGCATTTTCTTCTGATTACTTTTAAGCAATCCTGTGATCAATATTTTGAATTCTACTTCTGGATATTTTTAATCTCATCATCTTCACAATCTATTATTGTAGTGTTGTGTTCTTTGGGGGGCATCATTTTGTCTTCCGTATTCTTGTTTGGTGCATTTGTTATTTAGTATTTGTGGACATAGTCATTTTATTTTTGCTGTTGCAGCTTTTATCTGTGGACTATGTCTGTGTTCATTATCAGATTGTCTGCTTTCAGGAAATACCTAAAGGCATGTGGTGATTGTAGCCAGGGAGCTCTGTTCATTGCTTCAGTGTGAAGGGTGTGTCTGAAGTGACACACCAATTTTGGCATCTTAAATCTCTTTTTTTTTATTAGAGGGGAGGTTTCTTCTTGTCTGTTGGTGTAGATTCATCTGAGCTCCTCTCCTCAAATGAGACCAGTGCCTGGGTGCTAGCCCCAGAGGGTATATTATTTATTGGCACTGCCACAAGGACCACACAAAGGATCTGTGCAGTTTTCAGTATAAGTTTGGATTCTCCAGCAATGATCCTTGCCTGGTAACCAGGGAATGCTGATTGTGTGGAGCCTCCCACACTGACTGCTCAAAGTCCCGGTGACTCCCTTTTTGCTCCCACACAACCTCAGTATTTACACAGTCCTAGCACAGAAGCCTCACACAGTCTCAAGCAGCATACCCCCCTGCCAGATCTCCCCACCAGATCAGGATTCTCTGCTTGGCTGCTTTCAAGATGCTGACACAAGCTAGCGCAGCTGTCATATGTGTCAAAATGGCACTTGTTCTATATCACTTGCTTACATGTTGCAGTTGCAGGGTGCTATGGACAGAGAAAATGTGCCCCCTCTTTTTTTTCTCCTCTAGTTTGGCAGGTACATTATCCCCCAATTGGCTCCAAGTCAGATTCTCTCTAGGCTCTTCCTGCAGCTTTTTCACCCATGGATTTGGCTTATGCAGTCTGGTCTCACCACACTCTCCTCTCTGATGTGGAGGCTCTTGGCTGCTGGAGTTCTGAGTTGTGAATCCCTCCATGTAGGTCCACTTTGTCCCTCCAATATGTAGAGCTTCCTCTGCTTTTTAACCCAAAACTCTTGCCTGAATCTGCACTCTTTCCATTTTTTAAAAACTATCTTCCCCAAGAATAGAGCAGCAAGCTCCCTCCCTACTCTGCAATCTTGCCCCTGATCCCTATTATTGTTTTCTAATGGAGGAGAGCTTACACGTATCTGGATTTGTTCAACATCAAATATTAATAACCTTGATGAGAAGGGAAGAATTTAATTCCATGCAAAGTTAAATCAGAAGAAATTAACATATATGTTCAGGTACAGGACTCCATCCTTTAATAATGTGTGGGTGGTAGGAATCCAAGTGCTTATGCACCAACTACTGCCTCATAGACATCTTAGCAGGGTGCTGCCTTGAATATGCAGAATATCAATCACGCATCTGGGCATGTTGGTTTTAGATATAGTATTTCCCAAGCAGCAGACTAACTTGCATCACAACATTTAACATTCCCAAGTCTGATGGTTTGCTATGAAATTTTGCCTGGGTCCTGTATCTCCAACAGGAAGTTCTGAGGCTTCTTCATAATATAACTTTTCAAATCATGTTGGTGTTATATTCACTGAATGCCAAGAAGCATTTTAGGGAAGAACTACATGAATATTTGGAAACTGGGAGGTGTCTTTTGCAATAATTACTATAAAGATATAGCATAATAAATGTGTATTATATTCATTTTTCTACACAGCTGTGGACAAAAATATCGTGGTTACAAGCAGGATATATTCTATAGAATTTTCAGTGTGTAACATCAAAATATGTTCTAGTGAAACTAACAATATGAAGTACCATGAAGTATATTTGTAGCAACAGAATAATAGTTAACATCACCCAAGTATTTTTCTATAGGGTAGATTTTAGTGGCAGCATTTGTTTCTTTCTGTGGTATTTTGCAACTTGACTCACAAGCATTCTTAAAATAAAAAATTGCTTCTTGGCAGTAACATTTTAAACAAATTAAGTAGCAAGTACATGTTTCTTTTGACATAAAGATTACGTGTACCTTATCACTGCCAATCAGTATAATTGTTGGTGATCTTTCTTTATTTTAACTTTTATTTAATGAATATAAATTTCCAAAGTAGAGCTGATGGAGTACAATGGCTTTCCCCCATAACTTCCCTCCCACCTGCAACCCTCCCCTTTCCTACTCCCTCTCCCCTTCCATTCACATCAAGATTCATTTTCAATTCTCTTTTTATACAGAAGATCAGTTTAGCATATATTAAGTAAAGATTTCAACAATTTGCACCCACACAGAAACACAAAGTGAAAAGCACTGTTTGAGTACTAGTTATAGCATTAAATTACAATGTACAGCACATTAAGGACAGAGATCCTACATGAAGGTAAGTGCACAGTGATTCCTGTTGTTCACTTAACAAATTAACACTCTTGTGTATGGCATCAGTAATTACCCTAGGCTCTTGTCATGAGCTGCCAAGGCTATGGAATTCCTTTGAGTTCACCGGCTCTGATCATATTTAGACAAGGTCATATTCAAAATGGAACTTCTCTCCTCCCTTCAGAGAAAGGTACTTCATTCTTTAATGACCTGTTCTTTCCACTGGGATCTCAATCATGGAGATCTTTCATTTATGTCTTTTTTTTTTGTTTTGCCAGAGTGTCTTGGCTTTCCATGCCTAAAATACTCTCATGGGCTTTAAAGCCAGATTCATGTGTTTTAAGGGATGATTCTGAGGCCAGAGTGCTGTTTAGGACATCTGCCATTCTATGGGTCTGCTGTGTATCTCGCTTCCCATGTTGGACCATTCTCTCCCTTTTAATTCTATCAGCTACTATTCGCAGACACTAGTCTTGTTTATGTGATCCCTTTGGCTCTTAGTCCCATCATTATGATCAATTGTGAACAGAAATTGATCACTGGGACTAGTGAGATGGCATTGGCACATGCCGCCTTGATGGGATTGAATTGGAATCCCCTGGTATGTTTCTAACTTGACCGTTTGAGGTATGCCAGCTTGAGCATGTCCCGAATTGCACATCATTTCCCTCTCTTATTCACACTCTTATGTTTAACAACGATCACTTTTCAGTTAAGTTTCAACACTTAAGAATATCTGTGTATTGATTACAGTATTCAACCAAAAGCATTAAGTAACACAAACAAAACAATTACTAAGAGGGATAACGTATTAAGTTGTTCACCAACAGTCAGGGAAAGGGCTGATCAAGTCACGGTTTCTCGTAGTGTTCATTTCTCTTTAACAGGTTTCCTTTTTGGTGCTCAGTTAGTTGTCACCGATCAGGGAGAACATATGATATTTGTCCCTTTGGGACTGGCTTATTTCAGTCAGCATAATGTTTTCCAAATTCCTAACAGGGATCACTTTTCAGTTGAAATTTAAACACCAGGAATAATTGTGTTAATTACAGAGTTCAACCAATAGTACTAGAACAAAAAAATACTAACATGGATAAAGTATTACATTGTACATCAACAGTCAGGACAAGAGCTAATCAAGTCACTGTTGGTGCTCTTTCAAGGACATCTTCTTTGGTCCTTGTCATGTGTAAAGCACTGTTACTACTGAGGGAAGCTGATTGGTGTTCTTTTCTACAGCTAATGTATTTGGTATTTTGTATTCACTTCTATCATGATATTGCTCTGAGTCTAGGAGCAAATAACACCAGTTCTCTCACATTTCCATTTATCTTCTCATCCAGGTACAGTAATAAATTCCCACTACATGTTTCCAAGGCCAAAGAAAATGAACACACCACCAGTAAGTTGTTTATTTTTGTTTGCATTATATTGTGATATAGCAGCTTTATGAGTATATTTCATTAAAATCGTGAAATAAATATTTGACAACATAAAATTGTCATGATTATAAAGCATTAGAAATATCAAACCTGATATCAAATTTGTTTCTAGTCTCTGTGATGCTATAATGGTAACATGTTTATCATGTTATTTAAATTGGAACATAGGATCTCCTAAATTATTGTAAAATATAAAGCCTGAATTTGTATTTATTGGTCTTTTCAATGATATAGTAGAGGTGGTTTAGTGCCAACATAGTAATATACACTGAACTAGTAAAAAGTTGTGGCTAGCACTGTGGCACACTGGGTTAATTCCCTGGCCTGAAGTGCTGGCATTAAATGGGTGCCGGTTAGAGACCCGGTTGTTACACATCTTTTTTTTGTTGTTATTTAGTAAAAAAGTACAGCTTATGGATTAAAAGGGCTTTTTCCCCCATAAATTCCCAACCACCCACCACCCTCCCATCTCCCGCTCCCTCTCCCCTTCCATTCACATCAAGATTCATTTTCAATTCTCTTTATATACAGGAGATCAATTTAGTATATATTAAGTAAAGATTTCAACAGTTTACACCCACACAGAAACACAAAGTTAAAAATACTTTTGGAGTGCTAGTTATAGCATTAAATCACAATGTACAGTAAATTAAGGACACAGATCCTACATGGGGAGTAAGTGCACAGTGATTCCTGTTGTTGACTTAACAAATTGACACTCTTGTGTATGGCATCAGTAATCACCCTAGGCTCTTGTCATGAGCTGCCAAGGCTATGGAATTCCTTTGAGTTCACCGGCTCTGATCATATTTAGACAAGGCCATATTCAAAGTGGAAGTTCACTCCTCCCTTAAGAGAAAGGCACCTCTTCTTTGATGGCCTGTTTTTCTACTGGGATCTCAATCATAGAGATCTTTCATTTAGGTCCTTTTTTTTGCTAGAGTGTCTTGGCTTTCCATGCCTGAAATACTCTCATCAGCTCTTCAGCCAGATCCAAATGATTTATGGGCTGCTTTTGAGGCCAGAGTGCTGTTTAGGATATTTGCCATTCTATGGGTCAGCTGTGTATCTCGCTTCCCATGCTGGACCATTCTCTCCCTTTTTTATTCTATCAGCTAGTATTTGCAGACACTAGTCTTGTTTATGTGATCCCTTTGGCTCTTAGCCCCATCATTATGATCAATTGTGAACAGAAATTGATCACTGGGACTAGTGAGATGGCATTGGCACATGCCACCTTGATGGGATTGAATTGGAATCCCCTGGTATGTTTCTAACTCGACCGTTTGAGGTATGCCAGCTTGAGCATGTCCCGAATTGTACATCACTTCCCTCTCTTATTCACACTCTTATGTTTAACAACGATCACTTTTCAGTTAAGTTTCAACACTTAAGAATATCTGTGTATTGATTACAGTATTCAACCAAAATACAAACAAAACAGTTACTAAGAGGGATAACATATTAAGTTGTTCATCAACAGTCAGGGCAAGGGCTGATCAAGTCACCATTTCTCATAGTGTTCATTTCTCTTTAACAGATTTCATTTTTGGTGATCGGTTATTTGTCACTAATCAGGGAGAACATATGATATGTGTTAATTACAGAGTTCAACCAATAGTACTAGAAAAAAAAATACTAACATGGATAAAGTATTACATTGTACATCAACAGTCATGAAAAGAGCTGATCAAGTCACAGTTTCTCCTAGTGTCCATTTTACTTCAACAGGTTTCCCCTTGGTGTTCAGTTATTTGTTGCCGATCAGGGATACCATATAATATTAGTTCCTTTGGGCCTGGCCTAGTTCATTCAGCGAAATGGTTTTCAGACTCCTCCATCTTGTTGCAAATGACTGGATTACATTGTTTTTTACTGCTGTATAGTATTCTATAGAGTACATGTCCCATTATTTCTTTATCCAGTCTGCCATTGATGGGCATTTAGGTTGGTTCCAGGTCTTGGCTATTGTGAATTGTGGTGCAATAAACATTAGGGTGCAGACTGCTTGTTTGTTTCCCAATTTCAGTTACTGTGGGTAAATTCCAAGTAGTGGGATGGCTGGGTTGAATGGTAGGGTTATATTCAGGTTTCTGAGGAATCTCCAGACTTCCACAGTGGCTTCACCAGTTTGCATTCCCACCAACAGTGCGTTAGTGTCCCTTTTTCCCCACCTCCTCTCCAGCATCTATTGTTGGTAGATTTCTGAATGTGAGCCATTCTAACCAGGGTGAGGTGAAACCTCATTGTGGTTTTGATTTGCATTTCCCTGATTGCTAGTGATCTTGAAAATTTTTTCATGTGTCTGTTGGCCATTTGGATTTCCTCTTTTGAAAAATGTCTGTTGAGGTCCTTGGCCCATCTCTTAAGTGGGTTGTTTGTTTTGATCTTGTGGAGTTTCTTGATTTCTGTGTAGATTCTGGTTATCAACCCTTTATCAGTTTCATAGTTTGCAAACATATTTTCCCATTCTGTCGGTTGTCTCTTCACTTTCCTGACTGTTTCTTTTGCAGTACAGAAAATTCTCAATTTGATGCAATCCCAAATGTTAATTTTGGGTTTGACTTCCTGTGCTTCTGGGGTGTTTTCCAAGAACTCATTGTCGGTACCCATATCTTACAGAGTTTTTCCAATTCTCTCTTATAATTTGATGGTGTCAGATCATAGATTGAAGTCTTTAATTCACGTTGAGTGGATTTTTGTGTAAGGTGAAACGTAGGGGTCTTGCTTCATGATTCTGCATGTGGAAATCCAATTTTCATAACACCATTATTTAAATAGACTGCCCTAACTCCAGGGATTGCTTTTGGATGCTTGATCAAATATGAGTTGGCTGTAGATGTTTGAATTGATTTCTGGTGTTTCAATTCTGTTACATTGGTCTATCCATCTGTTTCTGTACCAGTACCATGCTGTTTTGATAACAACTGCACTGTACTATGTCCTGAACTCTGGTACTTGGATGCCTCCAGCTTTGTTTTTGTTGTAGAAGATTGCTTTAGCTTTCGAGGTCTCCTGTGTCTCCATATAAATTTCAGCACCATTTTTTTCCAGATTCTTGATCTGTTTGTAGATTCTGGTTATTACCGTAAAGTCCATAGATAATGTCCAGAAAACACAAACAAACACAAAGGCTGTAGCAAGATCTGGGATTGAGATAGACACAACACATCAGATATTTTTATTTTCATCCAGGAGTATCTGGACAAATACTTGTGGAATTCGGATGAAATTTAAAAAAAAAAAGCACTGTCAAAGTGGTTTTGGAGAAAAGCACGATCTTTTTGTTCGGCAATTGCATCCAATGTCATATTTACAAACACAAATATCATGTTTTCTGGGTTTCTAAAGCTTTCTGCCTGGAAAACTCAAATGTGTGGAGGATTTGATTCCAGGTGGTACCAATTAGCCTCTTTGAGCAGAAAACAAAAAGTGTCCTGCTAAAATGCATTCAAAACAGTAAATTCCGTAGAGAATGTCTGAAATCAAAAACAAACACAGAGGCTGTAGCAAGGTCTGGGATTGAGATAGCCACCACACACCAGATGTTTCTGCTTTCTTCCCGGATAATCCTGAAAATCTGTTGTGGTTTTCACATCAAATTTAACAAAAAAATCACCGTCAAAGTGGTTTTGGAGAAAAGCGCAATCTTTTTGTTCGGCAATTGCATCCAATGTCATATTTACAAACACAAATATCATGTTTTCTCGGTTTCTGAAGCTTTCTGCCTGGAAAACTCAAATGTGTGGAGGATTTGATTCCAGGTGGTACCAATTAGCATCTTTGAGCAGAAAACAAAAAGTGTCATGCTAAAATGCATTCAAAACAGTAAATTCCGTAGAGAATGTCTGAAATCAAAAACAAACACAGAGGCTGTAGCAAGGTCTGGGATTGAGATAGCCACAACACACCAGATGTTTCTGCTTTCATCCCGGATAATCCTGAAAATCTGTTGTGGTTTTCACATCAAATTTAACAAAAAAATCACCGTCAAAGTGGTTTTGGAGAAAAGCGCAATCTTTCTGTTCGGCAAGTGCATCCACTGTCATATTTACAAACACAACGATCATGTTTCCTCAGGTTTCTGAAGCTTTCTGCCTAGAAAACTCGAATGTGTGAAGGAATTGACTCCATGTGGAACCAATTAACGTTTGCCGGCAGAAAACAAAAACTTACATGTTAAATGCATTCAAAACTGTAAAGTCTGTAGAGAATGTCCAGAAAACAGAAAAAAACCACAGAGGCTGCAGCAAGATCTGGGATTCAGATAGCCAAAACACACCAGATATTTTTCTTTTCATCCAAAAGTATCCGGACAAACTGTGCTGGTTTTTGGGTGAAATTTAACCAAAAACTCACCGTCAAAGTGGTTTGAGAAAAGCACTATATTTCTGTTCGGCAAATGCATCCAATATCAGGTTTACAAACACAAATATCATGTTTTCTAGGGTTTCTGAAGCTTTCTGCCTAGAAAACTCAAATGTGTGGAGGATTTGACTCCATGTGGTACTAATTAGTGTTTGCCAGCAGAAAACAAAAACTTACATGCTAAAATGCATTCAAAACCGTAAAGTCCGTAGAGAATGTCCAGAAAACACAAACAAACACAGAGGCTGTAGCAAGATCTGGGATTGAGATAGCCACAACATACCAGATATTTTTGTTTTCATCCAGGAGTATCTGGACAAATAGTTGTAGAATTTGGGTGAAATAAAAAAAAAGCCACCACCAAAGTGGTTTTGGAGAAAACCACTTTCTTTCTTTTCGGTAAATGCATCCCATGTCATGTTTACAAACACAAATATCCTGTTTAATCTGGTTTCTGAAGCCTTCTGCCTAGAAAACTCGAATGTGTGGAGAATTTGACTCCAGGTGGAACCAATTAGCATTTGCCAGAAGAAAACACAAACAACCACAGAGGCTGTAGCAAGATCTAGGAATGAGATCGCCACAACACACCAGATAATTTTGTTTTCATCCAAGCATATCCGGACAAATTCTTCTGGAATTCAGGTGAAATTTAACCAAAAAATCACCGTCAAAGTGGTTTTGGAAAAGCACAATCTTTCTGTTTGGCAAGTTGATCCAATGTCATGTTTATAAACACAAATATCATGTTTAATCAGGTTTCTGCAGCCTTCAGCCTAGAAAACGGGAATGTGTGCAGGATTTGACTCCATGTGGAACCAATTAGTGTTTGGCGGCAGAAAATAAAAACCTACATGCTAAAATGCATTTAAAGTTGTAAAGTCCCTAGAAAATGTGCAGAAAACACAAACAAACACAGAGGCTGTAGCAAGATCTGGGATTGAGATAGCCACAACACACCAGATATTTTTGTTTTCATCCAGGAGTATCTGGACAAATTGTTGTGGTTTTTGGGTGAAATTTGAACAAAAAACCACCAAGAAAGTGGTTTTGGAGAAAAGCACAATATTTCTGTTTGGCAAATGCATCCCATGACATGTGTAGAAACAGAAATATCATGTTTAATCAGATTTCTGAAGTCTTCTGGCTAGAAAATGTGAATGTTTGGAGGATTTGACTCCATGTGGAACCAATTAGCGTTTGCCAGCAGAAAACAAAAAGTGTCATGCTAAAATGCATTCAAAACCGTAAAGTCCATAGAGAATTTCCAGAAAACACAAACAAACAGAGAGGCTGTAGCAAGGTCTGGGATTGAGATAGCCACAACACACCAGATAGTTTTGTTTTCATCCAGGAGTATCTGGACAAATTGTTGTGGAATTCGGGTGAAATTTACCCAAAAAAATCACCGTGAAAGTGGTTTTGGAGAAAAGCACAATCTTTCTTTTCGGTAAATGCATCACATGTGATGTTTACAAACACAACTATCATGTTTTCTCGGATTTCTGAAGTTGTCTGCCTAGAAATCTCGAATGTTTCGAAGATTTTACTCCATGTGGTACTAATTAGCGTTTGCCGGCAGAAACAGAAACTTACATATTAAAATGCATTCAAAACCGTAAACTGCATTGATAATGTCCAGAAAACACAAGCAAACACAGAGGCTGTAGCAAGATCTGGGATTGAGATAGCCACAACACACCAGATATTTTTGTTTTCATGTAGGAGTATCTGGACAAATTGTTGTACAATTCGGGTGAAATTTAAAAAAAAAAAAAAAACACCAAAAAGTGGTTTTGGAGAAAAGCACAATCTTTCTGCGTGGCAAATGCATCCAGTGACAGGTTTACAAACACAATTTCATGTTTTCTTGGGTTTCTGAAGCTTTCTGCTAAGAACATTGGAATGTGTTAAGGATTTGACTCCAGGTGGAACCAACTAACATCTGTATTCAGAAAACAAAATGTGCCATGTGAAAATGCATTCAAAATCATAAAGTCTGTAGAGAATGTCCAGAAAACACAAACATAGAGGCTGTAGCAAAATCTTGGAATGAGATAGCCAAAACACACCAGATATTTCTGCTTTCATTCCGGAAAATCCTGAAAATTTGTTGTGGTTTTCAGGTGAAATTTAACCAAAATATCACCGTGAAAGTGGTTTTGGAGAAAAGCACAATCTTTCCTTTTGGCAAGTGGATCCAATGTCATGTTTACAAACACAAATATTATGTTTCCTCAGGTTTCTGAAGCTTTCTGCCTGGTAAACTCGAATGTGTGGGAGATTTGACTCAATGTGGTGCAATTAGCCTTTGCCAGGAGAAAACAAAAACTTACATGCTAAAATGCATTCAATACCGTAAAGTCCGTAGAGAATGTCCAGAAAACACAAACAAACACAGAGGTTGTAGCACTATCTGGGATTGCGATAGCCACAGCACACCAGCTATTTTTTTTTTTTTTATCCAGGAGTGTCTGGCCAAGTTTTTGTGGTTTTCGGGTGAAATTTAACCAGAAAATCACCATCAAAGTTGTTTTGGAGAAAAGCACAATCTTTCTGTTCGCCAAGTGCATCCAATGTCAAGTTTACAAAAAAAAAAAACATCATGTTTTCTCAGGTTTCTGAAGCTTTCTGCCTAGAACACTGAATGTGTGAAGGATTTGACTCCTTGTGGAACCAATTAGTGTTCGCCGGCAGAAAACAAAACATTACATGCTAAAATGCACAAAACCATAAAGTCCATAGAGAATGTCCAGAAAACACAGACAAACACAGACGCTGTAGCAAGATCTGGGACTGAGATAGCCACAAAATACCAAATATTTTTGTTTTCATGCAGGAGTAGCTGGACAAATTGTTGTGGAATTTGGTAAAATAAAAAAAAAAGCCACCATCAAATTGGTTTGAGAGGAAAGCACAATCTTTCTGTTAGGCAAATGCAAGCAATATCATGTTTACAAACACAAATAATATGTTTTCTCGGGTTTCTGAAATTTTCTGCCTCGAAAACTCGAATGTGTGGAGGATTTAACTCCATGTGGAACCAATTACCGTCTGTGAGCAGAAAACAAAAAGTGTCATGCAAAAATGCATTCAAAACTGTAACGTCAGAAGAGAATGTCCAGAAAACACAAACACACACAGAGGCTGTAGCAAGATCTGGGATTGAGATAGCAATAACACACCAGATATTACTGCGTTCATCCCAGCATATCCGGACAAATTGTTGTGGAATTCGGGTGAAATTTAACCAAAAAATCACAGTGAAAGTGGTTTTGGAGTAAAGCACAGTCTTTGTTTTTGGTAAATGCATCCCATGTGATGTTTACAGAAAGAAATATCATGTTTTCTCAGATTTCTGAAGCTTTCTGCTTAGAAATCTCGAATGTTTCGAGGATTTTCTCCATGTGGTACCAGTTAGCGTTGCCGGGAGAAACAGAAACTTAAAGGTAAAATGCATTCAAAACCGTAAAGTCCGTAGAGAATGTCCTGAAAACACAAACACACACAGAGGCTGTAGCAAGATCTAGGATTGAGAGAGCCACAACACACCAGATATTTTTGTTTTCATCCAGGAGTATCTGGACAAATTGTTTGGTTTTGGGAGTAATTTAACCAGAAAATCACCGTCAAAGTGGTTTTGGAGAAAAGCACAATTTTCTGTTCAGTAAATACATCCCATGTCATGTTTACAAACACAAATATCATGTTTTCTCAGGTTTCTGAAGCTTTCTGCCTAGAAAACTCAAATGTGTGGAGGATTTGAATCCAGCTGGAACCAATTAGCGTTTGCTAGCAGAAAAAAAAAAGTGTTATTCTAAAATGCATTCAAAACCTTAAAGTCCATAGAGAATGTCCAGAAAACACAAACACACAGGCTGTAGCAACATCTTGGAATGAGATAGCCACAACACACGAGATATTTCTGCTTTTATCCCGGGAAATCCTGAAAATTTGTTGTGGTTTTCTGGTGAAATTTAACCAAAAAATCACTGTCAAAGTGGTTTTGGAGAAAAGAACAATCTTTCTGTTCGGCAACTGCATCCAATGTCATGTTTACAAACACAAATATCATGTTTTCTCAGGTTTCTGAAGTTTTCTGCCTGGAAAACTCGAATGTGTGGAGGATGTGACTCCATGTGGAACCAATTAGCGTCTGTGAGCAGAAAATAAAAAGTGTCATGCTAAAATGCATTCAAAACCTTAAAGTCCATAGAGAATGTCCAGAAAACACAAACAAACACAGAGGCTGTAGCAAGATCTCGGATTGAGATAGCCACAACATGCCAGATATATCTGCTTTCATCCCGGAAAATCCTGACAATTTGTTGTGGAATTCAGGTGAAATAAAAAAAAAAATAAAATAAAACACCATCAAAGTGGTTTTGTAGATAAGGAAAATCTTTATTTTCAGCTAGTGGATCCAAAGTCATGTTTACAAATACAAATATCATGTTTGCTCAGGTTTCTGAAACTTTCTTCCTAGAACAATCGAATGTGTGGAGAATATGATTCCATGTGGTAACAATTAGCATTTACCAGCAGAAAACAAATACTTACATGCTAAAATGCATTCAAAACCGTAAAGTCTGTAGAGAATGTCCAGAAAACACAAGCAAACACAGAGGCTGTAGCAAGATCTGGGATTGAGATAGCCACAACCCACCAGATAGTTTTGTTTTCACCAGGAGTATCTGGACAAATTCTTGTGGTTTTCAGGTGAAATTTAACCAAAAAATCACCTTCAAAATGGTTTTGGAGAAAAGCACAATCTTTCCTTTTGGCAAATGCATCCCATGTCATGTTTACAAACACAAATATCATGTTTTCTCAGGTTTCTGAAGCCTTCTGCCTAGAAAACTCGAATGTGAGGAAGATTTGACTCAATGTGGTAGCAATTAGCCTTTGCCAAGAGAAAACAAAAACTTACATGCTAAAATGCATTCAATACTGTAAATTCCATAGAGAATGTCCAGAAAACACGAACAAACACAGAGGTTGTAGCACGATCAAGGATTGCGATAGCCACAACATACCAGCTATTTTTTTTTTTCATCCAGGAGTATCTGGCCAAGTTGTTGTGGTTTTTGGGTGGAATTTAACCAAAAAATCACCGTGAAAGTGGTTTTGGAGAAAAGCACAATTTTTCTGTTCTGTAAATACACCCCATGTCATATTTAGAAACACAAATATCATGTTTTGTTGCTTTCTGAAGCTTTCTGCATAAAAAACTCGAATGTGTGGAGGCTTTGACTCCATGTGGAACCCATTAGTGTTTGCCGGCAGAAAACAAAAAGTGTCATGCTAAAATGCATTTAAAACCTTAAAGTTCATAGAGAACGTCCAGAAAACACAAACAAAAACAGAGGCTGTAGCAAAATCTGGGATTGAGATCGCCATAACTCACCAGATATTTCTGCGTTCATCCCAGTGTATCCGGATAAATTGTTGTGCAATTCGGGTGAAATTTAACCAGAAAATCGACCTGAAAGTGGTTTTGGAGAAAAACACCATCTTTCTGTTCAGCAAATGCATCACATGTCTTGTTCACAAACACAAATATCATGTTTTCTAGGGTTTCTAAAGCTTTCTGCCTAGAACAATCGAATGTGTGAAGGATTTGATTCCAGGTGGAACCAATTACCCTCTGTGAGCCAAAAATAAAAAGTGTCATCCTAAAATGCCTTCAAAACCAATGTGCATAGATAATGTCCAGAAAACACAAACAAACACAGAGGCTGTAGCAAGATCTAGGATTGAGATAGCCACAACACACCAGATATTTTTGTTTTCATCCAGGAGTATCTGGACAAATTGTTTGGTTTTGGGAGAAATTTAACCAAAAAATCACCGTCAAAGTGGTTTTGGAGAAAAGCACAATTTTCTGTTCAGTAAATACATCCCATGTCATGTTTACGAACAGAAATATCATGTTTTCTCAGGTTTCTGAAGCTTTCTGCCTAGAAAACTCAAATGTGTGGAGGATTTGACTCCAGGGGGAACCAATTAGTGTTTGCTTGCAGAAAAAAAAAGTGTTATTCTAAAATTCATTTAAAACCTTAAAGTCCATAGAGAATGTCCAGAAAACACAAACAAACACACAGGCTGTAGCAACATCTTGGAATGAGATAGCCACAACACACGAGATATTTCTGCTTTTATCCCGGGAAATCCTGAAAATTTGTTGTGGTTTTCTGGTGAAATTTAACCAAAAAATCACTGTCAAAGTGGTTTTGGAGAAAAGCACAATCTTTCTGTTTGGCAACTGCTTCCAATGTCATGTTTACAAACACAAATATCATGTTTGCTCAGGTTTCTGAAGCTTTCTGCCTGGAAAACTCGAATGTGTGGAGGATGTGATAGATGTGGTACTAATTAGCGTTTGCCTGCACAAAACGAAAACTTACATGCTAAAATGCATTCAAAACCGTAAAGTCCGTAGAGAATGTCCAGAAAACACAAACAAACACAGAGGCTGTAGCAAGATCTCGGATTGAGATAGCCACAACATGCCAGATATATCTGCTTTCATCCCGGAAAATCCTGAGAAATTGTTGTGGAATTCAGGTGAAATAAAAAAAAATAAAATAAAACATCATCAAAGTGGTTTTGTAGATAAGGAAAATCTTTATTTTCAGCTAGTGGATCCAATGTCATGTTTACAAATACAAATATCATGTTTGCTCTGGTTTCTGAAGCTTTCTTCCTAGAACAATCGAATGTGTGGAGGATATGATTCCATGTGGTAACAATTAGCATTACCAGCAGAAAACAAAAACTTAAATGCTAAAATGCATTCAAAACCGTAAAGTCTGTAGAGAATGTCCAGAAAACACAAGCAAACACAGAGGCTGTAGCAAGATCTGGGATTGAGATAGGCACAACCCACCAGATATTTTTGTTTTCACCAGGAGTATCTGGACAAATTGTTGTGGTTTTCGGGTGAAATTTTTTTTTAAACTTTTATTTAATGAATATAAATTTCCAAAAAATCACCAACAAAGTGGTTTTGGAGAAAAGCACAGTCTTTCTGTTCGGCCAATGCATCCCATGTCATGTTTACAAACAGAAATATCATGTTTAATCTGGATTCTGAAGCCTTCTGCCTAGAAAACTCGAATGTGTGGAAGATATGACTCAATGTGGTAGCAATTAGCCTTTGCCAGCAGAAAACAAAAACTTACATGCTAAAATGCATTTAATACCGTAAAGTCCATAGAGAATGTCCAGAAAACACAAACAAACACAGAGGTTGTAGCATAATCTGGGATTGCGATAGCCACAACACACCAGCTATTTTTTTTTCATCCAGGAGTATCTGGCCAAGTTGTTGTGGTTTTCGGGTGGAATTTAACCAAAAAATCACCGTGAAAGTGGTTTTGGAGAAAAGCACAATTTTTCTGTTCAGTAAATACATCCCATGTCATGTTTACAAACACAAATATCATGTTTCCTTGCTTTCTTAAGCTTTCTGCATAAAAACTCGAATGTGTGGAGGATTTGACTCCATGTGGATCCCATTAGTGTTTGCCGGCAGAAAACAAAAAGTGTCATGCTAAAATGCATTCAAAACCTTAAAGTACGTAGAGAACGTCCAGAAAACACAAACTAACACAGAGGCTGTATCAAGATCTGGGATTGAGATTGCCATAACTCACCAGATATTTCTGCGTTCATCCCAGTATATCCGGATAAATTGTTGTGGAATTCGGGTGAAATTTAACCAGAAAATCGACCTGAAACTGGTTTTGGAGAAAAACACCATCTTTCTGTTCAGCAAATGCATCACATGTCTGGTTCACAAACACAAATATCATGTTTTCTAGGGTTTCTGAAGCTTTCTGCCTAGAACACTCGAATGTGTGAAGGATTTGATTCTAGGTGGAACCAAAAACCCTCTGTGAGCCAAAAATAAAAAGTGTCATCCTAAAATGCCTTCAAAACCAATGTCCATAGATAATGTCCAGAAAACACAAACAAACACAGAGGCTGTAGCAAGATCTAGGATTGAGAGAGCCACAACACACCAGATATTTTTGTTTTCATCCAGGAGTATCTGGACAAATTGTTTGGTTTTGGGAGAAATTTAACCAAAAAATCACCGTCAAAGTGGTTTTGGAGAAAAGCACAATTTTCTGTTCAGTAAATACATCCCATGTCATGTTTACAAACACAAATATCATGTTTACTCAGGTTTCTGAAGCTTTCTGCCTAGAAAACTCGAATGTGTGGAGGATTTGACTCCAGGTGGAACCAATTAGCGTTTGCTTGCAGAAAAAAAAGTGTTATTCTAAAATGCATTCAAAACCTTAAAGTCCATAGAGAATGTCCAGAAAACACAAACAAACACACAGGCTGTAGCAACATCTTGGAATGAGATAGCCACAACACACGAGATATTTCTGCTTTTATCCCGGGAAATCCTGAAAATTTGTTGTGGTTTTCTGGTGAAATTTAACCAAAAAATCACTGTCAAAGTGGTTTTGGAGAAAAGCACAATCTTTCTGTTTGGCAACTGCTTCCAATGTCATGTTTACAAACACAAATATCATGTTTGCTCAGGTTTCTGAAGTTTTCTGCCTGGAAAACTCGAATATGTGGAGGATGTGACTCCATGTGGAACCAATTAGCGTTTGCCAGCAGAAAACAAAAACTTACATGCTAAAATTCATTCAAAACCGTAAAGTCCGTAGAGAATGTCCAGAAAACACAAACAAACACAGAGGCTGTAGCAAGATCTCAGATTGAGATAGCCACAAGATGCCAGATATATCTGCTTTCATCCCAGAAAATCCTGACAAATTGTTGTGGAATTCAGGTGAAATAAAAAGAAATAAAATAAAACACCATCAAAGTGGTTTTGTAGATAAGGAAAATCTTTCTTTTCAGCCAGTGGATCCAATGTCATGTTTACAAATACAAATATCATGTTTTCTCAGGTTTCTGAAGCTTTCTTCCTAGAAAACTCGAATGTGTGGAGGATATGATTCCATGTGTTAACAATTAGCATTTACCAGCAGAAAACAAAAACTTACACGCTAAAATGCATTCAAAACCATAAAGTCTGTAGAGAATGTCCAGAAAACAGAAGCAAACACAGAGGCTGTAGCAAGATCTGGGATTGAGATAGCCACAACCCACCAGATATTTTTGTTTTCACCAGGAGTATCTGGACAAATTGTTGTGGTTTTCGGGTGAAATTTAACCAAAAAATCACCGTCAAAGTGGTTTTGGAGAAAAGCACAATCTTTCTGTTCAGTAAATACATCCCATGTCATGTTTACAAACACAAATATCATGTTTTGTTGCTTTCTGAAGCTTTCTGCATAAAAACTCGAATGTGTGGAGGATTTGACTCCAGGTGGAACCAATTAGCGTTTGCCAGTAGAAAACAAAAAGTGTCAAGCTAAAATGCATTCAAGACCTAAAAGAATTTAGAGAATGTCCAGAAAACACAAACAAACACAGAGGCTGTGGTAAGATTTGGGATTGAGATAGCCACAACACACCCGATATTTTTGTGTACATCCCGGCAAATCCTGAAAAATTGTTGTGGTTTTCAGGGGAAATTTAACCAAAAAATAACGGTGAATGTGGTTTTGGAGAAAAGCACCATCTTTCTGTTTGGCAATTGCATCCCATGCCATGTTTACAATCAAAAATATCATGTTTTCTTGGGTTTCTGAAGCTTTCTGCCTAGAACACCGAATATGTGAAGAATTGGACTACAGGTGGAACCAATCACCGTCTGTGAGCAGAAAACCAAAAGTGTCATGCTAAAATGTATTCAAAATCGTAAAGTCTGTAGAGAATGTCCTGTAAACACAAACAAACACAGAGGCTGTAGCGTGATCTAGGATTGAGATAGCCACAACACACCAGATATTTTTGTTTCCATGCAGGAGTATCTGGACAAATTGTTGTGGTTTTTGGGTGAAATTTAAGGAAAAAATCACCGTGAAATTGGTTTCAGAGTAAAGGACAATCTTTTTGTTCAGCAAATGTCCAATGTCATGTTTACAATCACAAATATCATATATTCTTGGGCTTTTGAAGCTTTCTGCGTAGAAAACTCGAATGTGTGGAGGATTTGATTCCATGTGGTACTAATTAGCTTTTGCCAGCAGAAAACAAAAAGAGTCATGATAAAATGCATTCCAAAGCATAAAGTCCGTAGAGAATGTCCAGAAAACACAATCAAACACAGAGACTGTAGCAAGTTCTGGGATTGAGATAACCACAACACACCAGATATTTTTGTTTACATCCCGGCAAATCCTGAAAAATTGTTGCGGTTTTTAGGGGAAATTTAACCAATAAATAACGGTGAATGTGGTTTAGGAGAAAAGCACAATCTTTCATTTTGGCAAATGCATCCAATATCATGTTTACAATCACAAATACCATTTATCTCAGGTTTCTGATGCGTTCTGCCTAGAACACCGATTGTGTGAAGGATTTGACTCCAGGTGGAACCAATTAGCGTTTGCCGGCAGAAAACAAAAACTTACATGCTAAAATGCATTCAAAACCATCAAGTCCGTAGAGAATGTCCAGAAAACACAAACAAACTCAGAGGCTGTAGCAAGATCTGGGATTTAGATAGCCACAGCACACCATATATTTTTGTTTTCATCCAGGAGTATCTGGACAAATTGTTATGCAATTTGGGGGAAATTTAACCAAAAAACCACCAAGAAAGTGGTTTTGGAGAAAAGCATGATCTTTCTGTTCGCAATTGCATCCAATATCATGTTTACGAACACAAATGTCATCTTTTCTCGGGTTTCTGAAGCTTTCTGCCTAGAAAACTCGAATGTGTGTAGGATTTGACACCATGTGGATCCAATTAGTGTTTGCCGGCAGAAAACAAAACTTACATGCTAAAATGCATTCAAAACCGTCAAGTCCATAGAGAATGTCCAGAAAACACGAACAAACACGGAGGCTGTAGCAAGATCTGGGATTGAGATAGCCACAACACACCAGATATTTCGGAGTTCATTCCAGCATATCCGGAGAAATTGTTGTGATTTTCAGGGGAAATTTAACTAAAAAACAACCGTGAAAGTGGTTTTTCAGAAAAGCACAATCTTTCTGTTCAGCAAATGCTTCCAATGTCATGTTTACAAACACAAATATGTTTTCTCTGGTTTCTGAAGCTTTCTGCGTAAAAAACTCGAATGTGTGGAGGATTTGACTCCAGGTGGAACCAATTAGCGTTTGCCAGCAGAAAACAAAACTTACATGTTAAAATGCATTCAAAACCTTAAAGTCCGTAGAGAATGTCCAGAAAACACATACAAACACAGAGGCTGTAGCAAGTTGTAGGATTGAGATATCCATAACAATCAGATATTTCTGCGTTCATCCCAGCATATCGACTCAAATTGTTGTGGATTTCGGGTGAATTTTCACAAAAAAATCACCGTCAAAGTGGTTATGGCGAAAAGCACGATATTTCTTTTTGGCAATTGCATCCCATGTCATTTTTAATATTCAAATATCATGTTTAATCGGGTTTCTAAAGCCTTCTTCCTAGAAAACGCAAATGTGTGGAGAATTTGACTCCATGTGGAACCAATTAGACTTTGCCGGCAGAAAACAAAAACTTACATACAAAAAATGCATTCAAACTGTAAAGTACGTAGAAAATGTCCCGAAAACACACAAAACACAGAGGCTGTAGCAAGATCTTGGATTGAGATAGCCACAACACCAGATATTTTTGTTTCAATGCAGGAGTATCTGGACAAATTGTTGTGGTTTTTGGGTGAGATTTAAGGAAAAAATCACTGTGAAAATGGTTTCGGAGAAAAGCACTATCTTTCTGTTCTGCACATGCATCCAATGTCATATTAACAAACACAAATATCATGTTTTCTCAGGTTTCTGAAGCTTTCTACGTAGAAAACTCGAATGTGTAGAGGATTTGAATCCAGGTGGAACCAATTAGCGTTTGCCAGTAGAAAACAAAAAGTGTCAAGCTAAAATTTATTCAAGACCTAAAAGAACTTAGAGAATGTCCAGAAAACACAAACAAACAGAGAGGCTGTAGCATAATCTGGGATTGCGATAGCCACAACACACCAGCTATTTTTTTTTCATCCAGGAGTATCTGGCCAAGTTGTGGTTTTCAGGTGGAATTTAACCAAAAAATCACCGTGAAAGTGGTTTTGGAGAAAAGCACAATTTTTCTGTTCAGTAAATACATCCCATGTCATGTTTACAAACACAAATATCATGTTTTCTTGCTTTCTGAAGCTTTCTACATAAAAAACTCGAATGTGTGGAGGATTTGACTCCATGTGGAACCCATTAGTGTTTGCCGGCAGAAAACAAAAAGTGTCATGCTAAAATGCATTCAAAACCTTAAAGTTCATAGAGAACGTCCAGAAAACACAAACAAACACAGAGGCTGTAGCAAGATCTGAGATTGAGATCGCCATAACTCACCAGATATTTCTGCGTTCATCCCAGTGTATCTGGATAAATTGTTGAGGAATTCGGGTGAAATTTAACCAGAAAATCGACCTGAAAGTGGTTTTGGAGAAAAACACAATCTTTCTGTTCAGCAAATGCATCACATGTCTTGTTCACAAACACAAATATCATGTTTTCTAGGGTTTCTGAAGCTTTCTGCCTAGAAAACTCGAATGTGTGAAGGATTTGATTCCAGGTGGAACCAATTACCCTCTGTGAGCCGAAAATAAAAAGTGTCATACTAAAATGCATTCAAAACCTATGTCCATAGATAATGTCCAGAAAACACAAACAAACACAGAGTCTGTAACAAGATCTGGGATTGAGATAGCCACAACACACCAGATCTTTTTTTTTTTTTTTAATCCAGGAGTATCTGGACAAATTGTTTGGTTTTGGGAGAAATTTAACCAAAAAACCACCGTCAAAGTGGTTTTGGAGAAAAGCACAATTTTCTGTTCAGTAAATACATCCCATGTCATGTTTACAAACACAAATATCATGTTTTGTTGCTTTCTGAAGCTTTCTGCATAAAAACTCGAATGTGTGGAGGATTTGACTCCATGTGGAACCCATTAGTGTTTGCCGGCAGAAAACAAAAAGTGTCATGCTAAAGTGCATTCAAAACCTTAAAGTTCATAGAGAACGTCCAGAAAACACAAACAAACACAGAGGCTGTAGCAAGATCTGGGATTGAGATCGCCATAACTCACCAGATATTTCTGCATTCATCCCAGTGTATCCGGATAAATTGTTGTGGAATTCGGGTGAAATTTAACCAGAAAATTGACCTGAAAGTGGTTTTGGAGAAAAACACCATCTTTCTGTTCAGCAAATGCATCACATGTCTGGTTCACAAACACAAATATCATGTTTTCTAGGGTTTCTGAAACTTTCTGCCTAGAACACTCGAATGTGTGAAGGATTTGATTCCAGGTGGAACCAATTACCCTCTGTGAGCCAAAAATAAAAAGTGTCATCCTAAAATGCCTTCAAAACCAATGTCCATAGATAATGTCCAGAAAACACAAACAAGCACAGAGGCTGTAGCAAGATCTGGGATTGAGATAGCCACAACTCACCAGATAGTTTTGTTTTCATCCAGGAGTATCTGGACAAATTGTTTGGTTTTGGGAGAAATTTAACCAAAAAATCACCATCAAAGTGGTTTAGGAGAAAAGCACAATTTTCTGTTCAGTAAATACATCCCATGTCATGTTTACAAACACAAATATCATGTTTTCTCAGGTTTCTGAAGCTTTCTGCCTGGTAAACTCGAATGTGTGGAAGATTTGACTCAATGTGGTAGCAATTAGCCTTTGCTGGTAGAAATCAAAAAGTATCATGCTAAAATGCATTCAAAATCGTAAAGTCTGTAGAGAATGTCCTGTAAACACAAACAAACACAGAGGCTGTAGCAAGATCTGGGATTGAGATAGCCATAACACACCAGATATTACTGCGTTCATCCCAGCATATCCAGACAAATGGTTGTGGTTTTCAGGTGAAATTTAACCAAAAAATCACCACAAAAATTGTTTTGGAGAAAAGCAAAATCTTTCTTTTCGGCAAGTGGATCCAATGTTATGTTTACAAACACAAATATTATGTTATCTGGTTTCTGTAGCTTTCTGCATAGAATACATTTTATGTGTGAAGTATTTGCCTCCATGTGGAACCAATTACTGTCTGTGAGCAGAAAATAAAAAGTGTCATGCTAAAATGCATTCAAAACCATAGTCCGTTGATAATATCCAGAAAACACAAACAAACATAGAGGCTGTACCAATATCTGGGATTGTGATATCCACAACACACCAGATATTTCTGCTTTCATCCAGGAGTATCTGGATAAATTCTTGTGGAATTCGTGTGAAATTTAACTAAAAAATCACCATCAAAGTGGTTTTGGAGATAAGCACAATCTTTCTGTTCTGCACATGCATCCACTGCCATGTTTACAAACACAAATATCATGTTTTCTGAGGTTTCTGAAGCTTTCTGCCAAAAAAACTCGAATGTGTTGAGGATATGATTCCATGTGGTAACAATTAGCATTTATCAGCAGAAAACAAAAACTTACATGCTAAAATGCATTCAAAACTGTAAAGTCCATAGAGAATTCCAGAAAACACAAACAAACAGAGAGGCTGTAGCACGATCTGGGATTGTGATAGCCACAACACACCAGCTATTTTTGTTTTTATTCAGGAGTATCTGGCCAAGTTGTTGTGGTTTTCAGGTGAAATTTAACCAAAGAATCACCGTCAAAGTGGTTTTGGAGAAAAGCACAATCTTTCTGTTCAGTAAATGCATCCTATGTCATGTTTACAAAAACAAAAATCATGTTTTCTAGGTTTCTGAAGCTTTCTGCCTAAAAAACTCGAATGTGTGGAGGATTTGACTCCATGTGGAACCCATTAGTGTTTGCCGGCAGAAAACAAAAAGTGTCATGCTAAAATGCATTCAAAACCTTAAAGTTCGTAGAGAACGTCCAGAAAACACAAACAAAAACAGAGGCTGCAGCAAGATCTGGGATTGAGATTGCCATAACTCACCAGATATTTCTGCGTTCATCCCAGTATATCCGGATAAATTGTTGTGGAATTCGGGTGAAATTTAACCGGAAAATCGACCTGAAAATGGTTTTGGAGAAAAACACAATCTTTCTGTTCAGCAAATGCATCACATGTCTTGTTCACAAACACAAATATCATGTTTTCTAGGGTTTCTGAAGCTTTCTGCCCAGAACACTCGAATGTGTGAAGGATTTGATTCCAGGTGGAACCAATTACCCTCTGTGAGCCGAAAATAAAAAGTGTCATGCTAAAATGCATTCAAAACCAAAGTCCATAGATAATGTCCAGAAAACACAAACAGGAAAGCAAGTGATGCAGTTTCAGAGGTTGGTGCATGAGTCTCAGCAGCTTTGTCCATCTGGCCTGTGGCTCACACCTACCGCCCGCTTGGGACTGGTCAGGTGGTGGGCGCCGATCTGGCAGCAGGGGCCACGGAGCCTGCGGTGGCATAGACGGCCACAGCCGTGCCGGGGGGCACACTGGCCAGCTTTCCAATACCCTGCGTGATCACATCCTCAATCTTCTTCCCGTTCAGCTCACTGATGACCTTGTTCAGCCGGTCGTCATCCGCCTCGATGCCCATGCTGTCCAGGATCTTCTTGATGTCTTTGGCGCTGGGCAAGGAGTTGCCCCCGAGGGCGGCCAGCAGAAACTCAAGTCAAGGAATCTTTTGAAAAAAAACCAACAGTTGTGCTCCATCTGGACCGTCTTATTTAAAACCAAACCTAAATACTCAACAAGTACTACTTGAACACAGTTATGCCTTTAGGAATCCAATGGAGGCAAAGAGGAGGATAATTAAGCTGGAAAAAGAAATTGCAAGCTTGAAAAGAAAAATGAAGACCTGCGTACAGAAAGAACATAGAGCAACTCATAGATGGATCCAAGCCACGTGCTTGGTGAAGAATTTAGAAGCAAATGACATATTACCTAAGGGCACATCAGAACACATTTTACCAACTGCCTTAAGTAGTCTTCCTTTGGAGGATTTTAAGATTCTTGAAGGAAAGCAACAAGATAAAACACTGGCAGTTATCTAAATCTAACACAGATGAAGGGCACCTTCACTGAAGTTTAGCTTCCATAGAAGTTGATGTCCAATCTTCATTCTTTTTGGAGGCAAAGATATTTATGGTAATTATGCTGAAGTTGAGTATTAATAAAGCTTTACTTGAAGTACCATTACTGTATAACTTATAAAGACTTGATTACAAAAAAAAATTTATGAGGCTTTTATTTGAAAATTATTGGAAGTGCCTTACGTTAGAATTACATTCTGAAATTTTTTTGCTAGGAAATTATTATGTTTGCGAGATGTTTTGTATTTATTTAAGCTACTGTTAAAGAACAGCATGTAACACATAATATGTGTAATTTATATTAGAAAAAGAATCCTTGTCCAGTTCCAAAGTTGGAAAATTAAATTCTAAATAAGATGCTAAGTAGTAGCTAACCAACATTAAATAGTGATCTTAAAACTGTTGGGGTTTGGGCCGGAGCCATGGCTCACTTGGTTAATCCTCTACCTGCAGCACCGGCATCCCATATGGGCACTGGGTTCTTGTCCATTTGCTCCTGTTCCAGTCCAGCTCTCTGCTGTGGCCCGGGAAGGCAGTGGGGGATGGCCCAAGTGCTTGGGCGCCTGCACCCATGTGGGAGATCTGGAAGAAGTACCTGGCTCCTGGCTTTGGATCAGCGTAGCTCCGGCTGTGGTGGCCATTTGGGGGGTGAACCAATAGAAGGAAGACCTTTCTCTCTTATCTCCCTCACTGTCTAACTCTACCTGTCAAATAAAAAAAAAACTGTAAAATATTTTGGAATGTGTAGTATCCTTGAATCATCCAAATTTGATAAGGCCTCAAGTACCTCAGACTGATAAAAATTCGTAGCTGACTGTATTGACTTTACAAACATGTAATATACATGTTTCAGGATCTAGCTTTACCTTAATTAAACAATAGAGAAACACATATGACTCTTCTTATAATAAAAATACTATATTTACAACTTCAAAATTGATGTGTTAGTAAGCACATGTGTTAGCAAATTCTGTATTAGGTACTTCTGCTCCTATAAGTGTTGATACTAAAACTCAAGCTTTTTTTTTCTTCTTCTTTTTAACTTTCTAAATACATTCTGTATCTCAGAAATAACATATCTGCATAGTAGACTTTTTCCCCTCCCTTTTCATAAACGAGCAGCACTTACAGTATTACATCTAAATAATTCATAACCAAAAATAGGATCTATCTTAAAGATAAGCTTGCTTTTTATTTCCTTTTTCAGTAAGTCAAATAGAGCAACCGTAGTGCAATTTGGGAAATGAACTGTAGTTCTTATATGTTTTTGATAAAGCTGTGCAAATGCTGATTATTTTATAAAACAACTCTTTTGTGGTTGCCACATGACTATTAAAGTATTTGCCTTATTTCACCAAATATTTAATAAAAATTATTTCCTTCAAACAGCTTTGTTCCAATCATGTAAAAACGTATTAGTATATCATCAAGTTATTTAATCCTAATTCAAACTTGTGATGCTATCATATGAAAGCATATAGCTGATCATAAATTGGTATAAATCTTTCCTGTAAAGTAATGGCTACTTTGATAAAAAGAAACTTTGGTCAGCAATTTGGGTTCTCCTACCCCTTTTTAAAAATGATATTAGCTTGGATCCTGGTAACAATCTTTTGACAATGTTAGCACTGTTTTAATAAGGAATGTCTCAAGCAAATGCAAAGGTAGGAAGAAATTTTCTTAGTTCTCATGAGGTATTTACAGCAAATATTTTCTGAAAATCCTTCCGTGGGTGGTATTTCTTAAGTTGTTTTATCTTTGTCATAAGTACTGGATGTAGTTCCTTGAAATTGTCATTATATGTATTTTAGTATGGTTTCAAATACCTTCTCAGTGGTATAAATTCATCAGCAAATACTAACTGCATCTGCTTTATAATATAGACAAAATTAAAGTTGGGGCAATAATCATTTTAGCATAAACTGTGTTTTCCAGGACACTCATGTGGCTTACCTCCTACTCCAAATACAAAACAAACACTATTTTATTAATGTAGCCCAATTCCCATTTATAATAATTATGTTGTGTAATATTTTTAAACTATTAAGGCATAAAATATGGAAGCTTTTGGAAAAATTACTCAGTTTTCATTATTATTGACACCATTGAATAAACTGCCACTCAGTTTTAGAACAAAAAAAAAAAAAAAGAAAAAAAAAGAAAACACAAACAAACACAGAGGATGTAGGAAGACCTGGGATTGAGATAGCCACAACACACCAGATATTTTTGTTTTCATCCAGGAGTATCGGGACAAATTGTTTAGTTTTGGGCGAAATTTAACCAAAAAATCAAAGTCAAAGTGGTATTGGAGAAAAGCACAATCTTTCTGTTCAGCAAATGCATCCAATGTCATGTTTACAAAAACAAATATCATGTTTTCTCAGGTTTCTGAAGCTTTCTGCCTAGAAACTCGAATGTGTGGAGGATTTGACTCCAGGTGGAACCAATTAGCGTTTGCTGGCAGAAAAAAAAAGTGTTATGCTAAAATGCATTCAAAACCTTAAAGTCCATAGAGAATGTCCAGAAAACACAAACAAACACACAGGCTGTAGCAACATCTTGGAATGAGATAGCCACAACACAACAGATATGTCTGTTTTCATCCCGGGAAATCCTGAAAATTTGTTGTGGTTTTCGGGTGAAATTTAACCAAAAATTCACCGTGAAAGTGGATTTGGAGAAAAACACAATCTTTCTGTTCGGCAACTGCATCCAATGTCATGTTTACAAACACAAATATCATGTTTTCTCAGGTCTCTGAAGCTTTCTGCCTAGAAAACTCGAATGTGTGGAGGATTTGAATAGATGTGGTAACAATTAGAGTTTCCCAGCAGAAAACGAAAACTTACATGCTAAAATGAATTCAAAACCGTAAAGTCCATAAAGAATGTACAGAAAACACAAACAAACACAGAGACTGTAGCGAGATCTCGGATTGAGATAGCCACAACATACCAGATATATCTGCTTTCATCCCGGAACATCCTGACAAACTGTTGTGGAATTCGGGTGAAATTAAAAAAAATAATAATAAATAAAACACAATCAAAGTGGTTTTGCAAAAAAGAAACATCTTTCTTTTCGGCAAGTGGATCCAATGTCATGTTTACAAACACAAATATCATGTTTTCTCAGGTTTCTGAAGCTTTCTGCCTAAAAAACTCGAATGTGTGGAGGATTTGACTCCATGCGGAACCAATTACCGTCTGTGAGCAGAAAATAAAAAGTGTTATGCTAAAATGCATTCAAAACCTTAAAGTCCATAGAGAATGTCCAGAAAACACAAACAAACACACAGGCTGTAGCAACATCTTGGAATGAGATAGCCACAACACAACAGATATTTCTGCTTTCATCCCGGGAAATCCTGAAAATTTGTTGTGGTTTTCTGGTGAAATTTAACCAAAAATTCACCGTGAAAGTAGATTTGGAGAAAAACACAATCTTTGTGTTCGGCAACTGCATCCCATGTCATGTTTACAAACACAAATATCATGTTTTCTCAGGTCTCTGAAGCTTTCTGCCTAGAAAACTCGAATGTGTGGAGGATTTGAATAGATGTGGTAACAATTAGAGTTTCCCAGCAGAAAACGAAAACTTACATGCTAAAATGCATTGAAAACCGTAAAGTCCGTAGAGAATGTACAGAAAACACAAACAAACACAGAGACTGTAGCGAGATCTCGGATTGAGATAGCCACAACATACCAGATATATCTGCTTTCATCCCGGAAAATCCTGACAAATTGTTGTGGAATTCGGGTGAAATTAAAAAATAATAAATAAAACACAATCAAAGCGGTTTTACAAAAAAGAAAAATCTTTCTTTTCGGCAAGTGGATCCAATGTCATGTTTACAAACACAAATATCATGTTTTCTCAGGTTTCTGAAGCTTTCTGCCTAAAAAACTCGAATGTGTGGAGGATTTGACTCCATGTGGAACCAATTACCGTCTGTGAGCAGAAAATAAAAAGTGTCATGCTAAAATGCATTCAAAACCAAAGATAGTAGACAATGTCCAGAAAACACAAACAAACACAGAGGCTGTAGCAAGATCTGGGATTGAGATAGCCACAACACACCTGATATTTCTGCGTACATCCCAGCATATCCTGACAAATTGTTGTGCAATTCAGGTGAAATTTAACCAAAAAATCACCGTCAAAGTGGTTTGGGAGAAAAGCACAATCTTTCTGTTCGGCAAATGCATCCCATGTCATGTTTACAAACAGAAATATCATATTTTCTCAGGTTTCTGAAGCTCGCTGCCTAGGAAACTCGAATGTGTGGAGGATTTTACTCCATGTGCAACCAATTAGCGTTTGCCAGCAGAAAACAAAAAGTGTCATGCTAAAATGCAATAAAAATTTTAAGGTCCCGAGAAAATGTCTAGAAAACACAAACAAACGCAGAGGCTGTAGTAAGATCTGGGATTGAGATAGCTACAACACACCAGCTATTTCTGCTTTCATCCAGTAGTATCTGGACAAATTATTGTGGTTTTCGGGTGAAATTTAACCAAAAAATCACAGTCAAAGTGGTTTTGGAGAAAAGCACAATATTTCTGTTTGGCAAATGCATTGCATGTCATGTTCACAAACAAAAATATCATGTTTTCTAGGGTTTCTGAAGACTTCTGCCTAGAAAACTCGAAGTGTGGAGGATTTGACTCCAGGTGGAACCAATTAGTGTTTGCCAACAGAAAACAAAAACTTATATGCTAAAATGCATTCAAAACTGTAAAGTCCATAGAGAATGTCCAGAAAACACAAACACACACAGAGGCTGTAGCAAGATCTGGGATTGAGATAGCCACAACACACCAGATAGTTTTGTTTTCATCCAGGAGTATCTGGACAAATTGTTGTAGTTTTGAAGTGAAATTTAACCAAAAATCACCGTGAAAGTGGTTTTGGAGAAAAGCACAATCTTCCTGTTCGGCAAATGCATCCAATGTCATGTTTACAGAAAGAAATATCATGTTTTCTCAGGTTTCTGAAGCTTTCTTCCTAGAAAACTCGAATGTGTGGAGGATTTGACTCCAGGTGGAACCAATTAGCGTTTGCCAGCAGAAAACAAAAAGGGTCCTGCTAAAATGCATTCCAAACCTTAAAGTCCATAGAGAATGTCCAGAAAACACAAGCAAACACAGAGGCTGTAGCAAGATCTAATTGACATAGCCATAACACACGCCATATCTCTGAGTTCATCCCAGCATATCCGAACAAATTGTTGTGGATTTTGGGTGAAATTAACCAAAAAAACACAGTGAAAGTGGTTTTGGAGAAAAGCACAATCTTTCTGTTCGGCACCTGCATCCAATGTCATGTTTACAAACACAACTTACATGTTTTCTCGGGTTTCCGAAGACTTCTTCCTAGAAAACTCGAATGTGTGGAGAATTTGATTCCATGTGGAACCAATTACCATTTGATAGCAGAAAACAAAAAGTGTCATGCTAAAATGCATTCAAAACCATAAAGTCCATAGAGAATGTCCAGAAAACACAAACAAACACAGAGGCTGTAGCACGATCTCGGATTGAGATAGCCACAACACACCAGATATTTTGCTTTTCATCCCAGCAAATCCTGAAAAATTGTGGTTTTCAGGTGAAATATAACCAAAAATTCACCGTGAAAGTGGTTTTGGAGAAAAGCACAATCTTTCTGTTCGGCAAATGCATCCAATGTCATGTTTACAAACACAATTATGTTTTCTCAGGTTTCTGAAGCTTTCTGCCTAGAAAACTCGAATGTGTGGAGGATTTGACTCCATGTGGAACCAATTAGTGTTTGCTGGCAGAAAACAAAAACTTGCATGCTAAAATGCATTCAAAACCGTAAACTCTGTAGAGAATGTCCAGAAAACACAAACAAACACAGAGGCTATAGCACGATCTGGGATTGAGATAGCCACAACACACCAGATATTTGTGTTTACATTCCGGTAAATCCTGAAAAATTGTTGTGGTTTTCCGGGGAAAATATCATGTTTTCTCGGGTTTTTGAAGCTTTCTGCCTAGAAAACTCGAATGCGTGGAGGATTTGAATCCATGTGGTAAAAATTAGCATTTGCCGGCAAAAACTTACATGCTAAAATGCATTCAGAACTGTAAAATCCGTAGAAAAATGTCCAGAAACCACAAACACACACAGAGGCTGTAGCAAGATCTGGGATTGAGATAGCCATAACACACCAGATATTTCTGAGTTCATCCCAGCATATCCAGACAAATTCTTGTGGAATTCGGGTGAAATTTAACCAAAAAACCACCGTGAAAGTGGTTTTGGAGAAAAGCACAATCTTTCTGTTCGGCGCATGCATTCCATGTCTTGTTTACAAACAGAAATATCATGTTTTCTCGGGTTTCTCAAGTTTTCTGCCTAGTACACCGAATGTTTGAAGGATTTGACTCCAGGTGGAACCAATTAGCGTCTGTGAGCAGAAAACAAAAAGCGTCATGCTAAAATGCATTCAAAACCATAAAGACCATAGATAATGTCCAGAAAACACAAACAAACACAGAGGCTGTAGCAAGATCTTGGAATGAGATAGCCACAACACACCAGATATTTCTGCTTTCATCCCGGGAAATCCTGAAAATTTGTTGTGGTTTTCAGGTGAAATTTAACCAAAAAATCACCATGAAAGTGGTTTTGCAGAAAAGCACATCTTTCTTTTCAGCAAATGCATCCCATGTCATGTTTACAAACACAAATATCATGTTTAATCTGGTTTCTGAACCCTTCTGCATAGAAAAGGCGAATGTGTGGAGAATTTGACTCCAGGTGGAACCAATTGGCATTTGCCAGCATAAAACACAAACAAACACAGAGGCTGTAGCAAGATCTGGGATTCAGATAGCCACAACACACCAGATATTTTTGTTTTCATCCAGGCATATCCGGACCAATTGTAGTGGTTTTTGGGTGAAATTTAACGAAAAAATCACCGTGAAAGTGGTTTTGGAGATAAGCACAATCTTTCTGTTCGGCAACTGCATCCAATGTCATGTTTACAAACACAAATATCATGTTTTCTCGGGTTTTTAAAGCTTTCTGCCTAGAAAACTCGAATGTGTGATGGATTTGAATCCATGTGGTAAAAATTAGCATTTGCAGGAAGAAAACAAAAAACTTACATGCTAAAATGCATTCAGAACTGTAAAGTCCGTAGAAAATGTCCAGAAAACACAAACAAACACAGAGGCTGTAGCACGATCTGGGATTGAGATAGCCACAGCACACCAGATATTTTTGTTTTCATCCAGGAGTATCTGGACAAATTGTTGTGGATTTCAGGTGAAATTTAACCAAAAAAATCACCGTGAAAGTGGTTTTGGAGAAAAGAACAATCTTTCTGTTCGGCAAATACATTCCATGTCATGTTTACAAACACAAATATCATGTTTAATCTGGTTTGTGAATCTTTCTGCCTAGAAAACGCGAATGTGTGGTGAATTTGACTCCAGGTGGAACCAATTCACGTTTGCCAACAGACAACAAAAACAACCACAGAGGCTGTAGCAAGATCTGGGATTGAGATAGCCACAACACACCAGATAGTTTTGTTTTCATCCAGGAGTGTCTGGAAAAATTGTTGTGGTGTTTGGGTGAAATTTAACCAAAAAATCACCGTGAAAGTGGTTTTGGAGATAAGCACAATCTTTCTGTTCGGCACCTGCATCCAATGTCATGTTTACAAACACAAATATCATGTTTTCTCGGGTTTTTGTAGCTTTCTACCTAGAAAACTCGAAAGTGTGGAGGATTTGAATCCATGTGGTAAAAATTATCGTTTGCCAGCAGAAAACAAAAAACTTCCATGCTAAAATGCATTCAGAACTGTAAAGTCTGTAGAAAATGTCAGAAAACACAAACAAACACAGAGGCTGTAGCAAGATCTGGGATGGACATAGGCATAACACACGAGATATCTCTGAGTTCATCCCGTTATATCCGGACAAATTGTTGTGGAATTCGGGTGAAATTAACCAAAAAATCACCGTGAAAGTGGTTTTGGAGAAAAGCACAATCTTTGTGTTCAGCAACTGCATCCAATGTCATGTTTACAAACACAAATGTCATGTTTTCTCAGGTTTCTGAAGCTTTCTGCCTAGAAAACACGAATGTGTGGAGGATTTGACTCCATGTGGAACCAATTAGCGTTTGCCAGCAGAAAACAAAAAGTGTCATGCTAAAATTCATTCAAAACCGTAAAGTCCATAGAGAATGTCCAGAAAACACAAACAAACACAGAGGCGGTAGCACGATCTGGGATTGAGATAGCCACAACACACCAGATATTTTGCTTTTCATCCCAGCAAATCCTGAAAAACTGTGGTTTTCAGGTGAAATTTAACCAAAAAATCACTATCAAAGTGGTTTTGGAGAAAAGCACAATCTTTCTGTTCGGCAACTGCATCCAATGTCATGTTTACAAACACAAATATCATGTTTTCTCAGGTCTCTGAAGCTTTCTGCCTAGAAAACTCGAATGTGTGGAGGATTTGAATAGATGTGGTAACAATTAGAGTTTCCCAGCAGAAAACGAAAACTTACATGCTAAAATGAATTCAAAACCGTAAAGTCCATAAAGAATGTACAGAAAACACAAACAAACACAGAGACTGTAGCGAGATCTCGGATTGAGATAGCCACAACATACCAGATATATCTGCTTTCATCCCGGAACATCCTGACAAACTGTTGTGGAATTCGGGTGAAATTAAAAAAAAAATAATAAATAAAACACAATCAAAGTGGTTTTGCAAAAAAGAAACATCTTTCTTTTCGGCAAGTGGATCCAATGTCATGTTTACAAACACAAATATCATGTTTTCTCAGGTTTCTGAAGCTTTCTGCCTAAAAAACTCGAATGTGTGGAGGATTTGACCCCATGCGGAACCAATTACCGTCTGTGAGCAGAAAATAAAAAGTGTTATGCTAAAATGCATTCAAAACCTTAAAGTCCATAGAGAATGTCCAGAAAACACAAACAAACACACAGGCTGTAGCAACATCTTGGAATGAGATAGCCACAACACAACAGATATTTCTGCTTTCATCCCGGGAAATCCTGAAAATTTGTTGTGGTTTTCGGGTGAAATTTAACCAAAAAATCACCGTGAAAGTGGTTTTGGAGAAAAGCACAATCTTTGTGTTCAGCAACTGCATCCAATGTCATGTTTACAAACACAAATGTCATGTTTTCTCAGGTTTCTGAAGCTTTCTGCCTAGAAAACACGAATGTGTGGAGGATTTGACTCCATGTGGAACCAATTAGCGTTTGCCGGCAGAAAACAAAAAGCGTCATGCTAAAATGCATTCAAAACCGTAAAGTCCATAGAGAATGTCCAGAAAACACAAACAAACACAGAGGCGGTAGCACGATCTGGGATTGAGATAGCCACAACACACCAGATATTTTGCTTTTCATCCCAGCAAACCCTGAAAAACTGTGGTTTTCAGCTGAAATTTAACCAAAAAATCACTATCAAAGTGGTTTTGGAGAAAAGCACAATCTTTCTGTTCGGCAACTGCATCCAATGTCATGTTTACAAACACAAATAAGTTTCCTCAGGTTTCTGAGAATTTATGCCTAGAAAACTCGAATGTATGGAGGATTTGACTCCATGTGGAACCAATTAGCGTTTGCTGACAGAAAACAAAAACTTGCATGCTAAAATGCATTGAAAACCGTAAACTCTGTAGAGAATGTCCAGAAAACACAAGCAAACACAGAGGCTATAGCACGAACTGGGATTGAGATAGCCACAACACACCAGATATTTGTGTTTACATCCCGGTAAATCCTGAAAAATTGTTGTTGTTTTCCGGGGAAATTTAACTAAAAATTCACCGTGAAAGTGGTTTTGGAGAAAAGCACAATTTTTCTATTCGGCTAATGCATCGGATGTCATGTTTACAAAAACAAATATCATGTTTTCACAGGTTTCTGAAGCTTTCTGCCTACTACACCGAATGTGTGCAGGATTTGACTCCAGGTGGAACCAATTAGCGTCTGTGAGCAGAAAACAAAAAGCATCATGCTAAAATGCATTCAAAACCGTAAAGTCCATAGAGAATGTCCAGAAAACAAAAACAAACAGAGACTGTAGCATGTAGCGTTTGCCGGCAGACAACACAAACAACCACAGAGGCTGTAGCAAGATCTGGGATTGAGATAGCCACAACACACCAGATAGTTTTGTTTTCATCCAGGAGTATCTGGACAAATTGTTGTGGTTTTTGGGTGAAATTTAACCAAAAAATCACCGTGAAAGTGGTTTTGGAGATAAGCACAATCTTTCTGTTCAGCAACTGCATCCAATGTCATGTTTACAAACACAAATATCATTATTTTTTCAGGTTTTTGAAGCTTTCTACTAGAAAACTTGAATGTGTGGAGGATTTGAATCCATGTGGTAAAAATTATTGTTTGCCAGAGAAGACAAAAACTTACATGCTAAAATGCATTCAGAACTGTAAAGTCCGTAGAAAATGTCCAGAAAACACAAGCAAACACAGAGGCTGTAGCAAGATCTGGCATTGAGATAGCCATAAACACCAGATATCTCTGAGTTCATCCCAGCATATCCGGACAAATTGTTGTGGAATTCAGGTGAAATATAACCAAGAAACCACAGTGAAAGTGGTTTTGGAGAAAAGCACAATCTTTCTGTTCAGCAAATGCATTCCATGTCATGTTTACAAACACAAATATCATGTTTTCTCAGGTTTCTGAAGCTTTCTGCCTAGAAAACGCGAATGTGTGGAGGATTTGACTCCATGTGGAACCAATTTTCGTTTGCCAGCAGAAAACAAAACCTTACATGCTAAAATGCATTCAAAACCATAAATTCCATAGAAAATGTCCAGAAACCACAAACAAACACAGAGGCTGTAGAAAGATCTGGGACTATGATAGCCACAACACACCAGATATTTTTGTTTTCATCCAGGAGTATCTTGACAAATTATTTTGCAATTCGGGTGAAATGTAACCAAAAAGCCACCGTCAAAGTGGTTTTAGAGAAAAGCACTATCTTTCTGTTCAGCAAATGCATCCCATGTCATGTTTACAAATGCAAATATCATGTTTAATTGAGTATCTGAAGCCTTCCGCCTTGAAAACGCGAATGTGTGGAGGATTTGACTCCATGTGGAACCAATTGGCGTTTGTCGAAAGAAAACAAATACTTACATGCTAAAATGCATTCAAAACCTTAAAGTCCGTAGAGAATGTCCAGAAAACACAAACAAACACAGAGGCTGTAGCAAGATCTGGGATTGAGATAGCCACAACTCACCAGATATTTTTGCTTTCATCCAGGATTATCCGGAAAATTGTTGTGGAATTCGTGTGAAATTTAACAAAAACATCACCTTCAAAGTGGTTTTGGAGAAAAGCACAATTTTCTGTTCAGTAAATACATCGAATGTCATGTATACAAACACAAATATCATGTTTTCTTGGGTTTCTGAAGCTTTCTGCCTAGAAAACTCGAATGTATGGGGGATTTGACTCCATGTGGAACCAATTAGCTTTGCCAGCAGAAAACAAAAACTTACATGCTAAAATGCATTCAAAACCGTAAAGTCCGTAGATAATGTCCAGAAATCACAAACAAACCCTGAGTCTGTAACAAGTTCAGTGACTGAGAACACATCATATATTTTTTGCTTTCATCCAGGCATATCTGGAAAAGCTGCTGTGGAATTCATGTGAAATTTAACTGAAAAATCACCGTCAAAGTGGTTTTGGAGAAAAGCACAATCTTTTTGTTCGGCACGTGGATAAAACGTCATGTTGACAAACACAAATATGATGTTTTCTCGGGTTTCTAAAGCTTTCTGCCTAGAAAACACGAATGTGTGGAGGATTTGACTCCATGTGGAACCAATTAGCATTTGCCAGCAGAAAACAAAAACTTACATGCTAAAATGCATTCAAAACCGTAAAGTCCGTAGATAATGTCCAGAAAACACAAACAAACACAGAGGCTGTAGCAAGTACTTGGGTTGAGATAGCCACAACACACCAGATGTTTTTGCTTTCATCCAGAAATATCCGGAAAAATTGTTGCATAATTCGGGTGAAATTTAACCAAAAAATCACTGTCAAAGTGATTTTGAAGAAAAGCACAAGATTTCTTTTCAGCAAGTACATCCCATGTCCTGTTTACAAGCACAAATATCATGTTTTCTTGGGTTTCTGAAGCTTTCTGCCTAGAAAACTCGAATGTGTGGAGGATTTGACTCCATGTGGAACCAATTAGCTTTACTGCAGAAAACAAAATGTTACATGCTACAATGCATTCAAAACCGTAAAGTCCAAAGATAATGTCATTAAAACACAAACACAGAGGCTGTAGCACGATGTGGGGTTGAGATAGCCACAAAACACCAGATATTCTGCTTTCTTCACGGCATATCTGGAAATTTGCTGTGGAATTCAGGAAAAATTTAATCAAAAAAATCACCGTGAAAGTGGTTTTGGAGAAAAGCCCAATTTTTCTTTTTGGCAAGTGGATCCAATGTCCTGTTTGCAAACTCCAATATGTCTGTTCGGGTTTCTGAAGCTTAAAAACTAGTTTTGGAGAAAAACCCAATCTTTCTTTTCGGCAAAGGCATCCAAAGTCATATTTAGAAACACAAATATCATGTTCTCTTGGTTTCTGAAGCTTTCTGCCTAGAAAACTCGAATGTGTGAATGATTTGACTCCATGTGGAACCTATTAGCATTTGCCAGCAGAAAACAGAAGGTACATGTAAAAATTCCTAAAAAGCCGCAAATACCACTTGTTCTCCTTGATAGGTGACAACTAACTGAGCACCAAAAAGGAAACCTGTTAAAGTGAAATGAACACTATGAGAAATGGTGACTTGATCAACCCTCACCCTGACTGTTGATGAAAACTTGATATGTTATCCCTCTTAGTATTTTTTTGTCTGTTCTTCTTAATACCTTTGGTTGAATACTGTAATCAATACACAATTCTTCTTAAGTGCTGAAACTTAACTGAAAAGTGATCACTGTTAAATGTAAGAGTGGGAATAAGAGAGGGAAGAGATGTGCAATTCGGGACATGCTCAAGCTGACTTACCTCAAACGGTAGAGTTAGAAACATACCAGGGGATTCCAATTCAATCCCATCAAGGTGGCATGTACCAATGCCATCTCACTAGTCCCAGTGATCAATTTCTGTTCACAATTTATCAGAATGATAGGACTAAGAACCAAATGGATCACATAAACAAGAATAGTGTCTGCAAATACTAGCTGATAGAATAAAAAAGGGAGAGAATGGTCCAACATGGGAAGTGAGATACTCAGCAGACCCATAGAATGGCAGATGTCCTAAACAGCACTCTGGTCTCAGAATCAGCCCTTAAGGCATGCAGATCCAGCTGAAAATCCCATGAGAGTATTTCAGGCATGGAAAGCCAAGACACTCTGGGAAAAAAAAAGCTAAATGGAAGATCTCTGTGAGTGAGATCCCAGTGGAAAGAATGGGTCATCAAAGAAGGAGGTACATTTCTCTGAAGGGAGGAGAGAACTTCCACTTTGACCATGGCCTTGTCCAAATATGATCAGAGTCAGTGAACTCAGGGGGCTTCCATAGACTTGGCAGCTCATGACAAGAGCCTAGGGTGATTACTGAGGCCATACACAAGAGTGTCAATTTGTTAAGTCAACAACAGGAGTCACTGTGCACTTACTCCTCATGTAGGATCTTTGTGTTTGGTGTGTTATTACATTGAGATTTAATGCTAGAACTAGTACTCAAACAGTATTTTTCACTTTATGTTTCTGTGTGGGAGCAAACTGTTGAAATATTTACTTAATGTAAACTAAACTGATCTTCTACATATAAAGAGAATTAAAAATGAATCTTGATGTGAATGGAAAGGGAGAGGGACTGGGAAAGGGGAGGGTTGCGGGTGGGAAGAACGTTATTGCGGGGAAGCCATTGTAATCCATACGCTGTACTTTGGAAATTTATATTCATTAAATAAAAGTTTGAAAGCAAAAAAAAAAAAAAACAAGACTGTAAAGTCCATAGAGAATGTCCAGAATACACAAACAAAAATAGAGGCTGTAGCAAGATCTGGAGATTGAGATAGCCACAACACACCAGATATTTTTCCTTTCATCCAGGTGCATCCAGAAAAATTATTGTGGAATTCAGGTGAAATTTAACCAAAAAATCCCTGTCAAACGAGTTTTGGAGAAAAGTACAAACTTTCTGTTCTACAAGTGCATCCAATGTCATGTTTACAAACACAAATATCATGTTTTCTTGGGTTTCTGAAGTTTCTGCCTAGAAAACTGGAATGTGTGGAGGATTTGAATCCATGTGCAACCAATTAGTGTTTGCCGGCAGAAAACAAAAATCTGCATGCTAAAATGCATTCAAAACCGTAAAGTCCATAGGTAATGTCCAGAAAACACAAACAAACACAAAGACTGTAGCAAGATCTGGGTTTGAGATAGTCACAACACAGCAGATATTTCGTTCCAGCATATCCAGGCAAATTCTTGTGGAATTTGGTCAAATTTAACCAAAAAATCACCGTCAAAGTGGTTTTGGAGAAAAGCACAAGCTTGCTCTTTGGCAAGTGAATCCAATGCCATGTTTACAAACACAAATATCACATTTTCTCGGTTTTCTGAAGCTTACTGCCTAGAAAACTGGAATGTGTGGAGGATTTGACTCCATGTTGAAACACTTAGTGTTTGCCAGCATAAAATAAATGTTATATGTTGAAATGCATTCAAAACCATAAAGTCCGTAGATGATGTCCAGAAAACACAAACACAGAGGCTGTAGCAAGATCTGGGATTGAGATAGCCACAACACACCAGATATTTCTGCTTTCATCCAGGCGTATCCGGACAAATTGTTCTGGAATTGGGTGAAATTTAACCCAAAATTCACTGTCAAAGTGGTTTTGGAGAAACGCACAATCTTTCTGTTTGGCAAGTGCATCCAATGTCATGTTTATAAACAGAAATATCGTGTTTTCTCTGGTTTCTGAAGCTTTCTGCCTAGAAAACTCAAATGTGTGGAGGATTTGACTCCATGTGGAACCGATTAGTGTTTGCTGGCACAAAACAAAAGTGAGAAAAGACAACGGAATCCAAGAGTCCTTAGTGATATTGGGCTTTTTTTAGTCACAAGGAAACTGGCTGCTTCCAGATTCATCCAACCCTCCAGCTAACTGGCTGTGGAAATCTGATTGAAGTAACCTGAAAATCACACTCACTCTCGATTTGGAGAGAATTAATATCTGTCCGCTTAACAAAAGGGTTCCATTTCATTTTCCAAAACACGAAAACTCCTCTTGGTGGTGTTGCATGTAGATTTCTAAGCATGAAATGCAATATGTTGTGTTTTTTATTTCTTAATGGATACTCTGTCTAAACTCTTGTTTCTATTGCGTCAGAGTACAAAATTTGGGAAGCAAGAAGGCTAAACAAACCCAGACCCAGAAACAATTTAGGAAATTGCCGCTCAAGAAACCAAAAATAACCTGAGCCACCCAAAACCATGACAGAAAGCCAGAATTGGAACAAGCCAACAGTTGAGCACTGATTGAAAATGACCATTCCTCCTGTGCCCTGAACTTCATATTAAAGCCTCAAATCCAAAGCTCACATCAGAAAATTCATTACAAACCATGATAAAGAAGAAAAATATGAAAAAAGCCAAAGAAATCCAAGAGTCCTTAGTTTATATTGGGCTTGATTTATTCACATGGAAACCGGCTGTTCCGGGATTGAATGCACCCCTCCCAGCTGACTGGCTGTGGAATTCTGATTGAAGTAACCTGAAAATCACACTCACGCTCTATTCAGAGGGAATTAATATCTGTCCCCTCAGCAAATGGGTTCCATTTCATTTTCCAAAACACATAAACTCCTGTTGGTCGTGTTGCCTGTTGATTTCTAAGCATGAAACACCAAATTGTTGTGTTTTTTATTTCCTAATGGATACTCTGTCTAAACTCTTGTTTTATTGTGTCAGAGTACAAAATTTGGGAAGGAAGAAGGCAAAACCAACTCAGGCCCAGAAAACATTTAGGAAATTGCCGCTCAAAAAACCAAAAATCGGCTGAGGCACCCAAAACCATGACAGAAAAAATAAAATTAAAGCAAGACAACAGTTGTGCCCTGATTGAAAAAGACCATTCCACCCGTGCCCTGAACTCCATATTCCAGCCTCAAATCCAAAGCTCACATCAGAAAATTCATTAAAAAACATGATAAAGAAGAAAAGTATGAAAAAAAAGCCAAAGAAATCCAAGAGTCCTTAGTGATATTGGGCTTGATTTATTCACATGGAAACCGGCTGTTCCGGGATTGAATGCACCCCTCCCAGCTGACTGGCTGTGGAATTCTGATTGAAGTAACCTGAAAATCACACTCACACTCTATTCAGAGGGAATTAATATCTGTCCCCTCAGCAAATGGGTTCCATTTCATTTTCCAAAACACATAAACTCCTGTTGGTCGTGTTGCCTGTTGATTTCTAAGCATGAAACACCAAATTGTTGTGTTTTTTTATTTCCTAATGGATACTCTGTCTAAACTCTTGTTTTATTGTGTCAGAGTACAAAATTTGGGAAGGAAGAAGGCAAAACCAACTCAGGCCCAGAAAACATTTAGGAAATTGCCGCTCAAAAAACCAAAAATCGGCTGAGGCACCCAAAACCATGACAGAAAAAATAAAATTAAAGCAAGACAACAGTTGTGCCCTGATTGAAAAAGACCATTCCACCCGTGCCCTGAACTCCATATTCCAGCCTCAAATCCAAAGCTCACATCAGAAAATTCATTAAAAAACATGATAAAGAAGAAAAGTATGAAAAAAAGCCAAAGAAATCCAAGAGTCCTTAGTGATATTGGGCTTGATTTATTCACATGGAAACCGGCTGTTTCCGGATTCACCCACCCCTCCCAGGTGTCTGGCTGTGGAATTCTGATTGAATTAACATGAAAATCACACTCACTCTCGATTTGGAGGGAATTAATATCTGTCCCCTCAGCAAAAGGGTTCCATTTCATTTTCCAAAACACATAAAATCCTCTTGGTCGTGTTGCCTGTAGATTTCTAAGCATGAAACAAAATATGTTGTGTTTTTTATTCCATAATGGATACTCTGTCTAAACTCTTGTTTGTATTGTGTCAGAATACAAAATTTGGGAAGCAAGAAGGCAAAACAAACTCAGACCCAGAAACAATTTAGGAAACCAAAAATCACCTGAGAAACCCAACACAATGACAGAAAGCCAGAATTGGAGCAAGCCAACAGTTGAGCCCTGATTGAAAATGATCATTCCTCCTGTGCCCTGAACTCCATATTAAAGCCTCAAATCCAAAGCTCACATCAGAAAATTCATTACAAACCATGATAAAGAAGAAAAATGTGAAAAAATCCAAAGAAATCCAAGAGATTTAGGGATATCAGGCTTGATTTATTCCCAAGGAAACCAGCTGCTTCTGGATTCATCCACCCCTGCTAGCTGACTGGCTGTGGAATTCTGATTGAATTAAACTGAAAATCACACTCACACTAGATTTGGAGGGAATTGATATATGTACCCCCAGAAAAAGTGTTCCATTTCATTTTCCAAAACACAAAAACTCCTCTTGGTCGTGTTACCTGTAGATTTCTAAGCATGAAATGCAAATTTGTAGTGTTTTTTTTTTTTATTTCAGAATGGCTACTCTGTCTAGACTCTTGTTTGTATTGCATCAGAGTACAAAATTTGGGAAGGCAGGAGGTGAAACAAACTCAGGGTCGTGTTTAGATTTAGGGTTAGCTGAATATATCCTAACCATTCGACCCAGCCATCCCACTTCTTGGAATTTACCCAAAGGAATTTAAATTGGCAAACAAAAAAGCGGTCTGCACCCTAATGTTTATCGCAGTACAATTCACAATGGCCAAGACCTGGAACCAACCTAAATGCCCATCTACAGTAGACTGGATAAAGAAATTATGGGATATGTACAATTTCGGACATGCTCAAGCTGACTTTCCCCAAATGGTAGAGTTAGAAACATACCAGGGGACTCCAATTCAATCCCATCAAGGTGGCATGTACCAATGCCATCTCACTAGTTCAAGTGATCAATCTCAGTTCACAATTGATCATAATGAAAGGACTAAGAGTCAAAGGCAGCACATAAACAAGTCTAGTACCTGCTAATACTAACTGATAGAATAAATAAAGGGGAGAGTGATCCAACATGGGAAGCAAGATACTCAGCAGACTCATAGAATGGCAGATGTCCTAAACAGCACTCTGGCCTCAGAAGCAGCCCTAAAGGCATTCGGATCTGGCTGAAAAGCCCATGAGAGTATTTCAGGCATGGAAAGCCAAGACACTCTGGCAAAAAAAAAAAAAAAAAAAAAAAAAAAAAAAAAAAAAAAAAACCTAATGAAAGATCTCTGTGAGTGAGATCCCAGTGGAAAGAACAGGTCTTCAAAGAAGGAGGTACCTTTCTCTGAAGGGAGGAGAGAACCTCCACTTTTACTATGACCTTTTCTAAACAAGATAAGAGTCGGAGAACTCAAGGGGCTTCCATAGCCTTGGAAACTCATGACTGGAGTATAGGGAGATTACTGATGCCATAGACAGGAGTGTCAATTTGTAAAGCCAACAACAGGAGTCACTGTGCACTTACTCCTCATGTAGGATCTCTGTCCTTAATGTGCTGTACATTGAGATTTAATGATACAATGAGTACTCAAACAGTATATTTCACTTTGTGTTTCTATGTGGGTGCAAACTGTTGAAATCTTTACTTAATGTATACTAAACTGATCTTCTGTAAAAAAAAGAAAAAAGAAATTATCAATTCCCAACGTGACTCTCACTGGGATTAAACATGACAATAGGTCTGATCTGATTTCATCATCATTTTAAAAATCAGCTATTATTTTTCACTTTATGTTTCTGTGTGGGAGCAAACTGTTGAAATCTTTACTTAATGTATACTAAGCTGATCTTCTGTATATTAAGAGAATCGAAAATGAATCTTGATGTTCATGAAAGGGGAGAGGGAGTGGGAGAGGGGAGGGTTGCGGGTGGGAGGGACGGTATGGGGGGGAAGCCATTGTAATCCATAAGCCGTACTTTGGAAATTTATATTCATTAAATAAAAGTTTAAAAAAAGATTTAGGGTTAGGATCAGGGTAAGGGTTAGGGTTAGGGCTAGGGTTAGGGTTAGGGTTAGGGTTAGGGCTAGGGCTAGGACTACGGTTAGGTTTACGGTTAGAGTTAGGGTTAGGGCTAGGGCTAGGGCTAGGATTAGGGCTACAGTTAGGGTTATGTTTAGGGTTAGGGTTAGGGCCAGGGTTAGCGTTAGGGTTATTGCGAGGGTTAGGGCCAGGTTTAGTTTTAGTGTTAGGGTTAGGGATAGGCTAAGATCTAGGGTTAGGGGCAGGGGCAGGGTTAGGTTTAGGTTTAGGTTTAGGGCTAGGGTTTGGGTTAGGATTAGGGCTAGGGTTAGGGTTAGGGCTAGGGTTAGGTTTAAAACTAGGTTTAGTGTTAGGGTTAGTTCTTGGGTTAGGGTTAGGGCTAAGATTAGGGTTACTGTACAGGTTAGGGTTAGGGTTAGGGTTAGGTGTTAGGGTTAGCATTACGCTTAGGGTGAGGGTTTGGGCTAATGTTAGGGTTAGGGTTTCGTTAGGGGTAGGGGTAGGGTTAGGGTTAGTACTAGGGCTACTGCTAGGGCTAGGGTTAGGGTTAGTGTTGGGGCTAAGTCTAGGGTTATGGTTAGGGTTCTGGCTAAGATTAGAGTTTGGGTTAGGGTTAGGGTTAGGGCTAGGGTAAGGGTTAGGGTTAGGTTAAGGGCTAGGGTTAGGGTTGGGGTTAGGGCAAGGCTAGGGCTAGGCATAGGGATAGGGATAGGGATAGGGATAGGGTTAGGGTTAGGGCTAGGGTTATGGCTAGGGCTATGTTTAGGGTTAGGGTTAAGTTTAGAGTTAGGGTTAAGTTTAGGGTTAGGGCTTGTGCTAGGCCTAGGGCTAGGGTTAGGGTTAGAGTTAGGGCAAGTGTTAGGATTAGGGTTAGGGTTACGGCTAGGGTTAGTGTTAGGTTTAGGGTTAGGTTTAGGATTACCGTTAGGGTTATGGATAGGGTAGACCTAGGGTTAGGGTTAGGGTTAGGGTTAGGGTTAGGGTTAGGGTTAGGGCTAGATTTAGAGTTAGGGTTATAATTAGGGTTAGTGCTAGGTTTAAGGCGAGGGTGAGGGCAAAGGTTAGGGTTAGCATTAGGGATAGGGTTAGGGTTAAGGTTTTTGTTAGGGCCTGGGCTAGGGTTAGGGTTATGGCTAATGTTAGGGTTAGGGTTAGTTCTAAGGTTAGAGTTAAGGTTAGAGATAGGGCTAAGGTTAGGATTCGAGTTGTATTTAGGGTTAGGGTTAGGGGGTTGGGTTACGGTTATGGTTAGGGTTAGAGTTTGGGTTAGGGCTAGGGCTATGACTAGGATTAGGGTTATGGTTAGTGTTAGGGTTAGTTTTGGGGCTAGGACTAGTGCTAAGGCTAGGGTTAGGGTTAGGATTAGGGCTAGAGTAAGGGTTAAGGTTAGAGCTAGGGTTATGGTTAGGGTTAGGGCTAGTGCTAGGGTTAGGGCTAGAGCTAGGGTTAGGGTTAGGGTTAGGGCTAGGGATAGGGTTATGGTTAGGGTTAAGGCTAGGTCTATGTTTAGGGTTAGGGTCAGGGCTAGGGTTAGGTTAGGGTTAGAGCTAGGGCTAGGGTTAGGGTTAGGCTTAAGTCTAGGGTTGGGGTTACGGCTATGGCTAGGTCTAGGGCTAGCATTAGAGTTAGGTTTAGGTTTAGGGCTAGGGCTAGGGCAAGGACTATGGCTAGGGTTAGGGCTAGGGCTGGGGCTAGGGTTAGGGTTAGATCTAGGGTAGTGTTAGGCTTAGGGTTAGGTATAAGGTTAGTGCTAAGGCTCGGGTTAGGGTTATAGTTAGGTTTAGGGGTAGAGTTAAGGCTAGGTCTATGTTATGGGTTAGGGTTATGGCCAGGGTTATGGATAGTTTAGGGTTAGGTCTACGGCTATTGTTAGGGTTAGGGTTAGGGCTATGAATAATGTTAGGGCTAGGGTTACGGTTAGGGCTAGGGTTAGGGTTAGGGTTAGGTCTAGGGCTAGGGTTAGGGTTAGGGTTAGGACTAGGGTTAGGCTTAGGGTTAGGGTTAGGGTTAGGACTAGGGTTAGGCTTAGGGTTAGGGTTAGGGTTAGGGTTAGTGTTAGGGTAAGGTCTAGGGCTAAGGCTAGGGCTAGGGTTAGGTTTAGTGTTAGGGTGAGGCCGAACGTGAGGGTTAGGGTTAGGGCTAGTGTTAGGGTTAGGTTTAGTTCTAGGTAACGGTTAGGGTTAGGGATAATTTTAGGGTTAGGGTTGTGTTTAGGGTTAGGGCTAGGGATCTGTTTAGGGTTAGTGTTAGGGCTAGGACTAGTGTTTGGGCTAGGGTCGGGTTAGGGTTAGGGCTAGGGATCTGTTTAGGTTTAGTGTTAGGGCGAGGACTAGTGTTTGGGCTAGGGTTAGGCTTAAGGTTAGAGCTAGTGTATGGGTTAGGTTTAGGGCTAAGGCTAGGGTTTGGTTTAGGGTTAGGGCTAGGGCTAGTGCTTGGGCTAGGGTTAGTGTTAGGGTTAGGGCTAGGCTAAGTGTTAGGGTTAGTGTTAGTTCCAGGATTACGTTTAGTGTTAGGGCTAGGTTTAGGGTTAGTTTTAGGGTTAGGATTAGGGCTAGTGCTAGGGTTAGGGTTAGGGTTAGGTTTATTTTTAGGAGTAGGGTTAGGGTTAGTGTTAGGGCAAGGGCTATGGCATGGGCTATTGTTAGGCTTAGTACTAGGGTTAGGGTTATTGTTAGGGTTAGGTTTAATGCTAGGCTTAGGTTCAAGGTTAGAGTTAGGGTTAGGGCTAGGATATGGGTTAGGTTTAGGGTTAGGCCAGGGTTAGGGTTAGGGTTAGGGTTATGGTTAGGGTTTAGGTTTAGAGTTATGGTTAAGGTTAGAGCTAGGGTATTGGTTAATGCTGGGGTTAAGGCTACAGCTAAGATTAGGGTTAGGGTTAGGGTTATGGTTAGGGTTAGGTTTAGAGTTATGGTTAGGGTTAGAGCTAGGGTATTGGTTAATGCTGGGGTTAAGGCTACAGCTAAGGTTAGGGTAAGGGTTAGGGTCAGGGCTAGGGCTAAGGTTAGGTTTAGAGTTAGGTCTAGGTCTATGGTTAAGATTAGGGTTAGGGGTAGGGTTAAGGTTAGGGTTAAGTTAGGTTTAGGGCTAGGGTTAGGTTTGGGGTTAGGGCTAGGCCTAGGTCTAGGGCTAGGGTTAGGGTTAGTGTTCGGGTTAGGGCACGAGCTATATTTCTGGTTAGGTTTAGGGTTAGGGTTAGGTCTAGGGCTAGGACTAGGGATAGGGATAGGGCTAGGTTTAGTTTTAGAGCTATGGCTAGTGTGAGGCTTAGGGTTAGGGCTAGGGCTAGGATTAATGTTAGGGCTAGGATTAGGGTTAGGGATAGGGTTAGGTTTAGGTTAGGGCTAGGGCTAGGGCTAAGATTAGAGTTGTGTTTAACTCTATTATTATGTTTTGGGATAGGGTTAGGGCTATGGCTAGGGTTATGGTTAGGGTTATGTAGGGTTTGGATTAGTGTTGGGGTTAGGGGTAGGGCTAGGGATAGATTTGGGGTTAGGGTTAGGGCTATGTCTAGGGCTAGGGTTAGGGTTAGGGTTAGGGCTAGGGCTAGGGTTGGGTTTAGGGTTAGGTTTAAGTTTTGGGTTAGGGTTAAGGCTACAGCTAGGGTTAAGGTTATTGTTAGGGTTAGGGCCAGGTTTAGGGTAAGGGTTAGGTTAGGGTTAGGGTTAATGCTATTCAAGGGTTAGGGTTAGGTTTCGGGTTAGGTCTAGGGTAAGTTTAGGGTTAGGGTTAGCATTAGGGTTAGGCTTAGGGCTAGGTCTTGGGCTAGGGCAATGGCTAGTGTTAGGGTTAGGTTTAGTGCTAGGGTAAGGGTAAGGGTTAAGGTTAGGGTTAGGGCCACGGTTAGGGGTAGGGTTAGGGCTAGGGTAGGGTTAGAGTTAGATTGAGTTAGGGTTAGTGCTAGATCTAGGGTTAGGGTTAGATTAAGGGTTAGGGCTATGGTTAGGGTTAGGGTTAGGTCTAGGTCTATGGTTAGGGTTAGGCTTAGGGTTAGTTCTGGTGTTAGTTTTAAAGCTAGCCTTAGGGTTATGTTGAGGGCTAAGATTAGGGTTAGAGTTAGTGTTGGGGTTAAGGGTAGAGCTAGGTTTCGGTTTGGGTATAAGGTTAGGGTTAGGGTTAGGGTAAGGGTTAGAGTTAGGGTTAGTGTTAGGCACAGGGTTAGGGTTAAGGCTAGGGCAAGGGCTAGGGCTTGGATTAGGTTTAGGCTAGAGCTAGGGTTAGGGTTAGGGTTGGGTTAGGACTATGGCTCGGGGTAGGGTTAGGGTTAGGGCTAGGTCTATGGTTAGGGTTAGCGTTAATGCTAGGGTTAGTGTTAGGGCTAGGGCTAGGGTTTGGGTTGGGGTTGGGCTTAGGGCTTGGGCGAGGTTTAGGTTTAATATTAGTTTTAGGGTTAGAGCCTTGGTTAGGGTTTGGGTTGGGGTTGGGCTTAAGGCGAGGGCGAGGTTTAGGTTTAGGGTTAGTTTTAGGGTTAGGGATAGGGTTAGGGTTGGTGTTATTGCCAGTGTTAGGGTTAGGGTTAGGGCTAGGGTTAGGGTTAGGGCGAAGGTTAGGGTTAGGGTTAGGGCTAGAGCTAGGGTTAGGGTTAGGGTTAGACTTAAGGTCAGAGCTAGGACAAGGGTTAGTGTTAGAAATAGGTCTAGGTCTATTGTTAATGTTTGTGTTAGGGCTAAGGTTAGGGTTAGTGTTAGGGCTTGGGCTAGGGTTAGGTTTAGGGTTAGGGCTAGGGTTAGGATTCGGTTTGGGGTTAGGGCTAGGTCTAAGTCTAGGGCTAGGTTTAGGGTTAGTGTTAGTGCTCAGGCTATGTTAGGGTTTGGGTTAGTATTAGGTTTAGTGTTAGGGCTAGGGCTAGGGCTAGGATTAGGGTTAGGGTGAGAGTGAAGGCGAGGGTTAGAGTTATGGTTAGGGTTAGGGTTAGGGCTAGGGTTAGTGTTAGTGTTAGTGCTAGGTTTAGGACGAGGGCGAGGGTGAAGGTTAGGGATTGGGTTAGGGTTATGTTTAGGGCTAGGGTTAGGGATAGGGCCAAGATCAGGTTTAGGGTTAGGGCTAGGGTTAGGGTTAGTACTAAGGTTAGGGTTAGGGTTAGGGCTAGGAGCAGTGCTAGGGCTAGGAATCGGGTTATGGTTAGGGCTAGGGTAAGTGTTAGGGTGAGGGTTAGGGCTAAGGTAAGGGTTAGGGTGAGGGCTAGGGTTAGAGTTTGGGTTAGGTTTAGGGTTAGGGCTAGGGCTAGGGCTATTGTTAGGGCTAGGGTAATGGTTAGGGTTAGTTCTAGGGGTAGAGTTAGGTTTAGGGCTAAGGTCAGGGTTAGGGTTGTGGTTAGTGTTAGGTTTAGGGCTTAGGGTTAACGTTACGGTTAGGGTTAGCGTTAGGGCTAGGGTTAGGGTTAGGGCTAGGACTAGTGCTAGGGTTAGGGTTGGTTTGGGTTAGGGATAGGGTAAGGGTTAGGGTGAAATCTAGGGCTAGAGTTAGGGTTAGGGTTATGGCTAGGGCTAAGGCTAGGGTTAGGGTTAGCTTTAGGTATAGGGTTAGGGTTAGTATTAGGTTTAGGTCTAGGGATAGGGTTAGGTTTAGGTTAGGACTAGTGCTAGGGCTAGGGTTAGGGTTAGGTCTAGGGGTAGTTTTAAGGTTAGGGTTAAGTTTAGCGTTAGGGTTAAGGTTAGGGCTAGAACCAGGGTTAGGGTTTGGGTTACCATTAGGATTATGGCTAGGGCTAGGGCTAGGGTTATGGTTAGGGCTAGGATTAGGGTCAGGGTTAGGGCTAGGGCTAGGGCTAGGCTTAGGCTTAGGGTTAGGGCTATGGCTATGTTTACTGTTAGGGTTAGTGTTAGGGTTAGTGTAATGGTTAGAGCTAGGTTTAGGTTTATGGTCAGTGGTAGGGCTATGGTTAGCGTTAATGTTAGGGTTATCGTTAATGCTAGGGCTAGTGCTACTGTTTGGGTTAGGACTAGGATTACGGTTAGGCTTAGTGTTAGTTTTCTGCTAGGCTTAGGTTGAAGGTTAGAGTTAGGGTTAGGGCTAGGATATGGGTTAGGGTTAGGATTAGGCCAGGGTTAGGGTTAGGGTTAGGGCTAGAGTTAGGGTTAGGGTTACAGTTAGGGTTAGGGTTAGTGCTAGGGTTAGGGTTATGGTTAGTGTTAGTGCTATGATATTGTTTAGTGCTGTGGTTAGGTCTACAGCTAAGGTTAGGGTAAGGGTTATGGTCAGGGCTAGGGCTAAGGTTAAGCTTAGAGTTAAGTCTAGGTCTATGGTTAGGTTTAGGGTTATGGCTATGGTTAGGGTTTGGATTAGGGCTAGGGCTAGGGCTAGGGTTAGGGTTAGTTCTAGCGCTAGGGTTAGGGTTAGGTTTGGGCTTAGGACTAGGGCTAGGTCTAGGGCTAGGTTTTGGGTTAGTGTTAGGGCACGAGCTATATTTCTGGTTAGTTTTAGGTTTGGGGTTATGGTTAGGGCTAGGGCTAGGGATATGGCTATTTTTAGTGTTAGACCTATGGCTAGTGTTAGGGTTAGGGTTAGGGCTAGGGCTAGGATTATGTTAGGGCTAGGGTTAGGGTTAGGGCTAGAGCTAGGGTTAGGGTTAGTGTTAGGGATAGGTTAGGGCTAGGGCTAGTGCTAGGGTTAGAATTTTGTTTAGGTCTATGGCTATGTTTAGGATATGGCTAGGTTTAGGGTTACATTTGGGTTTAGCGCAAGGGCTAGGTTTAGGGTTAGGGTTAGGGTTCGGGCTATAATTAGAGTTAGGGTTAGGGTTACGGTTAGGGCTAGGGGTAGGGCTATGGTTAGGGTTAGAGCTAGGGCTAGGGTTAGGGTTAGGGTTAGTGTTAGGCTTAGGGCTAAGGCTAGGCTTACTGTTAGGGTTAGAGTCAGGGTTAGGGTTAGGCTTAGTATTAGTTCTAGAGGTAGGTTTAGGGTCAGGGTTAGGGCTAGGGATAGGGTTAGGTTTAGGGCTAGGGTTAAGCTTAGGGTTAGGGCTAGGGCTATATCTAGGGATAGGGTTAGTGTTGGCTTTAGGGCTGGGGCTTTGTTTAGTGTTAGGGTTAGGGTTAGGGCTAGGGCTGCAGCTACTTCTAGGGCTAGTGTTAGGGTTAGGGTTAGGAGTAGGGTAAGGGTTAGGGTTAGGGTTAGGTTAGTGTCAGGGCTAGGGTTAGAGTTGTGGTTAGTGTTAGGGCTAGGGCTATGGTTAGGGTTAGGGTTAGGGCTAGGGTTAGGGTTACTGTTAGGGCTGGGGTTAGGGTTACGGTTGGGTAAGGCATGGGCTAGCTCTAGGGCTTCGGTAGGGTTAGCGTTAGGATAGGGTTAAGTTTAGGGTTAGGGTTAGGGTTATTGTTATGGCTAGGGCTAGGGCTATTGTTAGGGTAAGAGCTAGTGCTAGGATTAAGATTAATGTTAGGGTTAGGGCTAGTGCTAGGCTTACTGTTAGGGTTAGAGTCAGGGTTAGGGTTAGGTTTAGTGCTAGTTCTAGAGGTAGATTTAGGGTTAGGGTTATGGCTCGGGCTATGTTTAGGGTTATGGTTAGGGCTAGGGCTATGGCTAGGATTAGGGTTAGGGTTTGGTTGAGTTGACAGCAAGGGCTAGGGTTAGAGTTAGGGTTAGGGTTAGGGCTAGGGTTAGGGTTAGTGTTAGTGCTAGGTTTAGGACGGGTGCGAGGGCGAAGGTTGGTTTGGTTTAGGGTTTTGTTTAGGGCTAGGGTTAGGGATAGCACCAAGGTTGGGTTTAGGGTTAGGGCTAGTGTTAGGGTTAGGGTTAGGGCTAGGTTTAGGTTTAGGGCTAGGTTGGGGTTATGGCTGGGGTTAGGGTTAGTGTTATTTCTGGGTTAGGGTTAGGGTTAGGGTTAGGGCTAGGGTTAGGGTTATGGCTGGGGTTAGAATTAGGGTTAGTTCTAGGGTTAGGGTTAGGGTTAGGTTAGGGCTAGGACTAGTGATAGAGCTAGGGGTAGGGTTAGGTCTAGGGTAAGGGTTAGGGTGAGGATTAGGTCTAGGGTAAGTGTTAGGGTGAGGGCCAGGGCTAGAGTTAGGGTTAGGGTTAGGGCTAGGGCTAGGCCTAGGGCTATTGTTATGGCTAGGGTTAGCGTTAGTTCTATGGTTAGGCTTAGTGTTAGGGTAGGGCTAATTTTATTGTTAGGGTTGTGTTTAGCATTAGGTTTCAGGGTTGGGGTTAACCTTACGGTTAGGGTTAGAGTTAGGGTTAGGGTTAGGGCTAGGGCTAGGGCTAGTGTTAGGGTTAGGGTTAGGGTTAGGGTTAGGGCTAGGGTTAGGGTTAGGGTTAGGGTTAGAGTTAGGGTTTGGTTTAGGGCTATGGCTAGGCTTAGGGTTAGCATTAGGGTTAGGGTTAGGTCTAGAGCTTGGGTTAGGGTTAGGGTTAGGGTTAGGGCTATGGTTAGATTTAGTGTTGCGGTTAGGTTTAGGGTTAGGGTTAGGGGTCAGTGTTAGGGTTACGGTTAGGATTAGGATTAGGGATCGTACCTCAGCTACGGTTAGGGTTAGGGCTATGGCTAGTGCTAGGGCTAGGGTTAGGGTTGGGACTAGGGCAAGGGTTAGGTTTAGGGTTAGGGCTAGGTCTAGGGCCAGTGTTAGGGTTAGGGTAAGGTCTAGTGCTATGGCTAGGTTTAGGATAAGGTTTGTTTTTAGGTCTATGGCTGTGTTTAGGGTTAGGGTTAGGGTTAGGGGTAGGTCCAGGATTGGGGTTAGGTATAAGTGTAGGGTTAGGTTTAGTGTTGGGTTAGGGGTAGGGGTAGGTTTAGGGATGAGCTTAGGGCTAGATCTAGGGATAGGTTTCTGGTTAGATTTAGGTGCTATTCTCCAAAACCACTTTGACAGTGATATTTTGGTTAAATTTCTCTCGAATTCCATAACAATTTGCCCTGATATATCTGGATGAAAGCAGAAATATCTGGTGTGTTGTGACTATCTCAATCCCAGATCTTGCTACAGCCTCCATGTTTGTTTGTGTTTTCTGGACATTACCTACAGACTTTACGGTTTTGAATGCATTTCAGCATGTAAGTTTTTGTTTCCTGCTGGCAAACGCTAATTAGTACCACATGGAGTCAAATCCTCCACACATTCGTGTTTTCTAAGCCGAAAGCATTAAACCCGAGAAAGCATGATATTAGTGTTTGTAAACATGGCAAGGGAAGCTCTTGCCGAACAGAAAGTGGTTTTCTGCGAAACCACTTTGAAGGTGATTTTTTGTTTAAATTTCACCTGAATTCCACCACAGGTTTTCCAGATATGCGTGCATGAACGCAGAAAAATCTGGTGTGTTGTGGATATCTCAATCCTACATCTTGCTACAGCCCCTGTGTTTGTTTGTGTGTTCTGGACATTATCTATGGACTTTATGGTTTTTTATGCATTTTAGCATGTAGATTTTTGTTTTCTTCCAACAAACACTAATTGGTTCCACATAGAGTCACATCCTCCACACATTCGAGTTTTCTACGCAGAAAGCTTCAGAAATCTGAGAAAACATATTTGTGTTTGTAAACATAACATTGAATGCACTTGCCAGTCATAATGATTATACTTTTCTCCAAAACCACGTTGACGGTGATTTTTTGGTTAAATTTCACCCAATTCCACAATAATTGACCAGATATGCCTGGATGAAAACAGAAATCTCTGGTATGCTATGGCTATCTCAATCTCAGATCTTGCTACCACATCTGTGTTTGTTTCTGTTTTCTGGATATTATCTATGGACTTTACAGTTTTGAATGCATTTCAGTATGTAACTTTTTATTTTTTGCCCGCAAACACTAATTGGTTCTGCATGGAGTCAAATCATCCACACATTCGAGTGTTCTAGGCAGAAAGCTTCAGAAACCTGAGAAACCATGATATTTGTGTTTGTAAACATGACATTGGATCCACTTGCCAAAGAGAAAGATTGTGCTTTTCTCCAAAACTATTTTGAAGGCGATTTTTTGGTTAAATTTCACCGGAATTCCACAATAATTGTCCTGATATGCCTGGATGAAAACAGAAATCTCTGGTATGCTATGGCTATCTCAATCTCAGATCTTGCTACCACATCTGTGTTTGTTTCTGTTTTCTGGATATTATCTATGGACTTTACAGTTTTGAATGCATTTCAGTATGTAACTTTTTATTTTTTGCCCGCAAACACTAATTGGTTCCGCAAGGAGTCAAATCCTCCACACATTCGAGTGTTCTAGGCAGAAAGCTTCAGAAACCTGAGAAACCATGATATTTGTGTTTGTAAACATGACATTGGATCCACTTGCCTAGAGAAAGATTGTGCTTTTCTCCAAAACTATTTTGAAGGCGATTTTTTGGTTAAATTTCACCGGAATTCCACAACAGTTTTTCCAGATATGCATGGATGAACGCAGAAAAATCTGGTGTGTTGTGGCTATCTCAATCCGAGATCTTGCTACAGCCCCTGTGTTTGTTTGTGTTTTCTGGACATTATCTATGGTCTTTATGGTTTTGAATGCATTTTAGCATGCAGCTTTTTATTTTATGGCGGCAAATACTAATTGGTTCCACATGGAGTCAAATCCTCCACACATTCTAGTTTTCTAGGCAGAAAGCTTCAGAAACCAGAGAAAACACGATATTTTGTTTGTAAACATGACATTGGATGCACTTGCCTCAGAGAAAGATTGTGCTTTTCTCCAAAACCAATTTGACGGTGATTTTTTGGTTAAATTACACTGGAATACGACAGCAGTTTTTCCAGATATGCGTGGATGAAAGCAGAATTATGTGGTGTGTTGTGGCTATCTCAATCCCAGATCTTGCTACAGCCTCTGTGTTTGTTTGTGTTTTCTGGACATTTCCTACATACTTTACGGTTTTGAATGCATTTCAGCATGTAAGTTTTTGTTTTCTGCTGGAAAACACTAACTGGATACACATGGAGTCAAATCCTCCACACATTCCAGTTTTCTAGGCAAAAAGCTTCAGAAACCTGAGAAAACATGAAATTTGTGTTTGTAAACATGACATTGGATGCACTTGCTGAACAGAAAGATTGTAGTTTTCTCCAAAATGATGTTGACAGTGATTTTTTGGTTAAATTGCACCAATTCCACAACAATTTTTCTGGATATGCCTGGATGAAAGGAAAAATATCTGGTGTGTTGTGGCAATCTCAATCCCAGATCTTGCTACAGCTTCTGTGTTTGTTTTTGTTTTTCTGGAAATTATCTTTGGCATTTACGGTTTTGAAAGCCTTTTTTTTAACTTTTACTTAATGAATATAAATTTCCAAAGTACGTCTTATGGATTACAATGGCTTCCCCCCCATACCGTCCCTCCCACCCGCAACCCTCTCCTTTCCCACTCCCTCTCCCCTTCCTATCACATCAAGATGCATTTTTGATTCTCTTTATATACAGAAGATCAGTTTAGCATACATTAATTAAAAATTTCAACAGTTTGCTCCCACACAGAAACATAAAGTGAAAAATAATAGATGATTTTTTAAATGATGATGAAATCAGATCAGACCTATTGTCATGTTTAATCCCAGTGAGAGTCATGTTGGGAATTCATAATTTCTTCTTCTTTTTTTTTTACATAAGGTCAGTTTAATATACATTAAGTAAAGATTTCAACAGTTTGCACCCACATAGAAACACAAAGTGAAATATACTGTTTGAGTACTCATTATAGCATTAAGTCTCAAAGTACAGCACATTAAGGACAGAGATCCTACATGAGGAGTAAGTGCACAGTGACTCCTGTTGTTGGCTTTACAAATTGACACTCCTGTCTATGGCATCAGTAATCTCCCTATACTCCAGTCATGAGTTTCCAAGGCTATGGAAGCCCCTTGAGTTCTCCGACTCTTATCTTGTTTAGAAAAGGTCATAGTAAAAGTGGAGGTTCTCTCCTCCCTTCAGAGAAAGGTACCTCCTTCTTTGAAGACCTGTTCTTTCCACTGGGATCTCACTCACAGAGATCTTTCATTAGGTTTTTTTTTTTTGTTTTGTTTTTTTTTTTTTTTTTTTGCCAGAGTGTCTTGGCTTTCCATGCCTGAAATACTCTCATGGGCTTTTCAGCCAGATCCGAATGCCTTTAGGGCTGCTTCTGAAGCCAGAGTGCTGTTTAGGACATCTGCCATTCTATGAGTCTGCTGAGTATCTTGCTTCCCATGTTGGATCACTCTCCCCTTTATTTATTCTATTGGTTAGTATTAGCAGGTACTAGACTTGTTTATGTGCTGCCTTTGACTCTTAGTCCTTTCATTATGATCAATTGTGAACTGAGATTGATCACTTGGTCTAGTGAGATGGCATTGGTACATGCCACCTTGAAGGGATTGAATTGGAGTCCCCTGGTATGTTTCTAACTCTACCATTTGGGGCAAGTCAGCTTGAGCATGTCCCAAATTGTACATCTCTTCCCTCTCTTATTCCCACTCTTATGTTTAACAGGGATCACATTTCAGTTAAATTTCAACACTTAAGAATAACTGTGTATTAATTACAGAATTAAACCAGTCATATTATGTAGAACAGACAAAAAAAACTACTAAGAGGGATTATGAATTAAGTTTTTCATTAACAGTCAGGGCTATGCTGATCAAGTCACCGTTTCTCATAGTGTCCATTTCACTTCAACAGGTTTTCTTTTTGGTGTTCAGTCAGTTGTCGCCGATCAGGGAGAACACATGGTATTTGTCCCTTTGGGACTGGCTTATTTCACTCAGCATGATGTGTTCCAGATTCCTCCATTTTGTTGCAAATGACTGGATTTCATTGTTTCTTACTGCGGTATAGTATTCTAAAGAGTACATATCCCATAATTTCTTTATCCAGTCTACTGTTGATGGGCATTTAGGTTGGTTCCAGGTCTTGGCTGTTGTGAATTGTGCTGCAATAAACATTAGGGTGCAGACCGCTTTTTTGTTTGCCAATTTAAATTCCTTTGGGTAAATTCCAAGGAGTGGGATGGCTGGGTCGAACGGTAGGGTTATATTCAGGTTTCTGAGGAATCTCCAGACTGACTTCCACAGTGGCTTGACCAGTTTGCATTCCCACCAACAGTGGGTTAGTGTCCCTTTTTCCCCACATCCTCGCCAGCATCTGTTGTTGGTAGATTTCTGTATGTGAGCCATTCTAACTGGGGTGAGGTGAAACCTCGTTGTGGTTTCGCTTTACATTTCCCTGATTGCTAGTGACCTTGAACATTTTTTCATGTGCCTGTTGGCCATTTGGATTTCCTCTTTTGAAAAATGTCTATTGAGGTCCTTGGCCCATCTCTTAAGTGGGTTGTTGGTTTTGTTTTTGTGGAGTTTCTTGATCTCTTTGTAGATTCTGGTTATTAACCCTTTATCTGTTGCATAGTTTGCAAATATTTTTTCCCATTCTGTCGGTTGTCTCTTCACTCTCCTGACTGTTTCTTTTGCAGTACAGAAACTTCTCAATTTGATGCAATCCCAATAGTTGATTTTGGCTTTGACTGCCTGTGCCTCCCAGGTCTTTTCCAGAAACTCTTTGCCTGTGGCAATATCTTGAAGGGAACATTCTCCAATGTTCTCTAATAACTTGATGGTGTCAGGTCGTAGATTTAGGTCTTTAATCCATGTTGAGTGGATTTTTGTGTAAGGTGTAAGGTAGGGGTCTTGCTTCAGGCTTCTGCACGTGGAAATCCAGTTTTCCCAGCACCATTTATTGAATAGACTGTCCTTGCTCCAGGAATTGGTTTTAGATCCTTGATCAAATATAAGTTGGCTGTAGATGTTTGGGTTGATTTCTGGTGTTTTAATTCTGTTCCGTTGGTCTATCCATCTGTTTCTGTACCAGTACCATGCTGTTTTGATTACAACTGTTAGGATCAGGACTAGGGATAGGGCTAGGGTTAGGGATAGGGTTAGGGTTAGAGATGGGGTTAGGTCTAGGGCTAGGTGTAGGTCTAGGTTTAGGGTTAGGTTTAGGGCTGGGGCTATGTTTAGGGTAGGGTTAGAGTAAGGGCTAGGGCAATGGATAGTTCTAGGGCTAGCATTAGTGTTAGGGTTAGGACTAGGTTAAAGGTTAGGGTTAGGGTTAGGGTTTGGGCTAGGGCAAGGGTTAGTGTTAGGGCAAGGGTTAGGGTTAGAGCTACGGCTAGAGCTAGGTTTAGGATTAGAATTAGGGATTGATTAGGGCTAGGGATAGGTTCAGGGTTAGGGTTAGGGCTAGGGCTAGGGCTAGGTCTTTGATAAGGGTTAGGGTTAGGGTTAGGGCTAGGGTGTTAGGGTTAGGGTTACTGTTAGGTTTAGGGCTACGATTAGGGTTAGGGTTGGAGTATGCCAAGGCTAGGTCTAGGACTAGGGTTAGGGTTAGGTTTAGGGTTAGGGTTAGGAATAAGGCTAAGTTTAGGGTTTGAGTTAGGTTTAGGGTTAGAGCTAGGTCTAGGTCTATGGTTAGGGTTAGAGCTAGGGGGCTAGTGTTAGGGTTAGGGTTAAGTTTAGTTTTAGGGCTATGGCTAGGGTTAGTGTTAGGGTTAGGGTTATGTTTCATGTTAGGGTTATGGTTAGGGTAGGGCTTGAGCTAGGATTAGGGTTAGGGTTTGGGCTAGGGCTAGGGCTAGGGTTAGAGTAGGGTTATGGTTAGGGTAGGGTAAGGGCTAATACTAGGGCTAGAGCTAGGGTTAAGGTAAGGTTTAGGGTGAGGGCGAGGGCGAGGGTTAGATTTAGGGTTAGGGTTATGGCTACGTTTAAGCTTAGTTTAGTGCTAGGTTAGGGCGAAGCCGATGGCGAAGGTTAGGGTTTGGGTTAGGGCTAGGTTTACAGCTATGGTTACGGTTAGGGCAAAGGCCAGGGTTAGGGTTAGGGCTAGGCCTAGGGCTAGGGCTAGGTTTACGATTAGTTCTATGGTTAGTTTTAGGGTTAGGGTTAATTTTAGGGTTAGGGTTAGAATTAGTGGTAGAACTAGGGTTAGGTTAGGGTTATGGTTTGGATTAGGGCTAGGACTAGGGCTAGGGTTAGGGTTAGGTAAAAGTTAGGGCTAGGGCTAGGGTTAGGTTTAGGTTTAGGGTGAGGTCAAGGGCGAGGGTTAGAGTTCGATTAGGGTTAGCGTTAGGGTTAGGGTTAGGGCTAGTGTTAAGGTTAGGGTTAGTACTAGGGTTCGGATGATGGCAACAGCGAGGGTTAGGGTTAAGGTTATGGTTAGGGTTAGGGTTAGGGTCATTGCTATGACTAGGCCTAGTGTTAGGGTTAAGGTTAGGGCTAGGTTTCTGGTTAGGGTTACAATTCGACTTACGGCTAGGGCTAGTGCTATGGCTAGAGTTAGTGTTAGGGTTAGGGCTATGTCCATGTTTAGGGTTAGGGCTAGGGCTAGCGTTAGTGTTAGGTTTAGGGTTACAGCTAGGGTTGGTTTAGTGTTCAGATTAAGGCGAGGAACAGGGTTCGGGTAGGGTTAGGGTTAGGGCTAGGGCTAGGGTTCAGGTTAGGTTTAGGTTTAGGGCTAGGTTTAGGATTAGGGTTAGTGCTAGGGCTAGTTTTAGTATTAGGGTTAGATTTAGGGTTAGGTTAGGGTTAGGGTTAGGGTTAGGGTTAGGGTTAGGGTTAGGATTAGGACCAGAGTTAGGGTTAGGGTTAGGGTTAGGGTTAGGGCTAGGGCTATGGTTAGTGTTAGTGTTAGGGCTACAGTTAGGGTTAGGTTTATGGCTTGGGCTAAGTTTAGTGTTAGGGTTAGGGCTAGAATTCAGATAGGGTTACGGTAGGGGTTACGGCTAGGGCTAGTGCTAGGGATAGAGTTAGTGTTAGGGTTAGGGCTATGACCATGTTTAGGGTTAGGGTCAGGGTCAGGGTTAGGGTTAGGGCTAGGGTTAGGGTTAGGTTAGGTCTAGCTCAGTTTTAGGGTTGGGTTTAGGGCTAGTGTTAGAGTTTTTGTTAGGGCTATGGATAGGGTTAGGGTTAGGGTTCAGGCTATGGTTAGGTTTAGGGATAGGGTCAGGGTTAGGGTTAGGGCTAGTGTTAGAGTTATGGTTAGGGCTAGGGCTAGGGTTAGGGTTCAGGCTATGGTTAGGGTTAGGGCTAGACTTGGGTTTAGGGATATGGTTAGTGTTAGGATTAGGGTTAGAGCTTGGGCTGGGGTTAGGGTTAGGGTTAGGGTTAGGGTTAGGGTTAGGGCTAGGGTTAGGTTTATGGTTCGGATTAGGGCCAGGGAGATTGTTAGGGTTAGGGTTAGGATTAGGGCTAAGGCTAGGGTTCATGTTAGGTTTAGGTTTAGGACTAGCATTAGGATTAGGGTTAGTGCTAGGGGTAGTTTTAGGGTTAAGGTTAGATTTAGGATTAGGGTTATGGTTAGGCCTAAGTCTAGGGCTAGGTTTAGGGTTAGGGTTAGGGCTTGGATTAGTGTTAGCCTTAGGGCCAGGGCTAGCTGAAGGATTAGGTAGGGTTAGTTTTAGGTGTAGGGTTAGAGTTATGGCTGGTGCTAGGGCTAGAGTAAGGGTTAGTGTTAGGGTTAGGGGTATGTTTGAGTTAAGCAATTTATAGATTCAATGCAATTCCAATCAGGATACCAAAGACATTCTTCTCAGATCTAGAAAAAATGATGCTGAAATTCATATGAAAGCACAAGAGACCTCGAATAGCTAAAGCAATCTTGTACAACAAAAACAAAGCTGGAGGCATCACAATACCAGATTTCAGGACATACTACAGGGCAGTTGTAATCAAAACAGCATGGTACTGGTACAGAAACAGATGGATAGACCAACGGAACAGAATTAAAACACCAGAAATCAACCCAAACATCTACAGCCAACTTATATTTGATCAAGGATCTAAAACCAATTCCTGGAGCAAGGACAGTCTATTCAATAAATGGTGCTGGGAAAACTGGATTTCCACATGCAGAAGCCTGAAGCAAGACCCCTACCTTACACCTTACACAAAAATCCACTCAACATGGATTAAAGACCTAAATCTACGACCTGACACCATCAAGTTATTAGAGAACATTGAAGAATGTTCCCTTCAAGATATTGCCACAGGCAAAGAGTTTCTGGAAAAGACCTGGGAGGCACAGGCAGTCAAAGCCAAAATCAACTATTGGGATTGCATCAAATTGAGAAGTTTCTGTACTGCAAAAGAAACAGTCAGGAGAGTGAAGAGACAACCGACAGAATGGGAAAAAATATTTGCAAACTATGCAACAGATAAAGGGTTAATAACCAGAATCTACAAAGAGATCAAGAAACTCCACAAAAACAAAACCAACAACCCACTTAAGAGATGGGCCAAGGACCTCAATAGACATTTTTCAAAAGAGGAAATCCAAATGGCCAACAGGCACATGAAAAAATGTTCAAGATCACTAGCAATCAGGGAAATGTAAAGCGAAACCACAACAAGGTTTCACCTCACCCCGGTTAGAATGGCTCACATACAGAAATCTACCAACAACAGATGCTGGCGAGGATGTGGGGAAAAAGGGACACTAACCCACTGTTGGTGGGAATGCAAACTGGTCAAGCCACTGTGGAAGTCAGTCTGGAGATTCCTCAGAAACCTGAAGATAACCCTACCGTTCGACCCAGCCATCCCACTCCTTGGAATTTACCCAAAGGAATTTAAATTGGCAAACAAAAAAGCGGTCTGCACCCTAATGTTTATCGCAGCACAATTCACAATAGCCAAGACCTGGAACCAACCTAAATGCCCATCAACGGTAGACTGGATAAAGAAATTATGGGATATGTACTCTTTAGAATACTATACCGCAGTAAGAAACAATGACATCCAGTCATTTGCAACAAAGTGGAGGAATCTGGAACACATCATGCTGAGTGAAATAAGCCAGTCCCAAAGGGACAAATACCATGTGTTCTCCCTGATCGGCGACAACTGACTGAACACCAAAAAGAAAACCTGTTGAAGTGAAATGGACACTATGAGAAACGGTGACTTGATCAGCATAGCCCTGACTGTTAATGAAAAACTTAATTCATAATCCCTCTTAGTAGTTTTTTTTGTCTGTTCTACATAATATGACTGGTTTAATTCTGTAATTAATACACAGTTATTCTTAAGTGTTGAAATTTAACTGAAATGTAATCCCTGTTAAACATAAGAGTGGGAATAAGAGAGGGAAGAGATGTACAATTTGGGACATGCTCAAGCTGACTTGCCCCAAATGGTAGAGTTAGAAACATACCAGGGGACTCCAATTCAATCCCATCAAGGTGGCATGTACCAATGCCATCTCACTAGTCCAAGTGATCAATCTCAGTTCACAATTGATCATAATGAAAGGACTAAGAGTCAAAGGCAGCTCATAAACAAGTCTAGTATCTGCTAATACTAACCAATAGAATAAATAAAGGGGAGAGTGATCCAACATGGGAAGCAAGATACTCAGCAGACTCATAGAATGGCAGATGTCCTAAACAGCACTCTGGCCTCAGAATCAGCCCTAAAGGCATTCAGATCTGGCTGAAAAGCCCATGAGAGTATTTCAGGCATGGAAAGCCAAGACACTCTGGCAAAACAAAGGAAAGAACAGGTCTTCAAAGAAGGAGGTACCTTTCTCTGAAGGGAGGAGGGAACCTCCACTTTGACTATGACTTTGTCTAAACAAGATAAGAGTTGGAGGACTCAAAAGGCTTCCATAGCCTTGGAAACTCATGACTGGCGCATAGGGAGATTACTGATGCCATAAACAGGAGTGTCAATTTGTAAAGTCAACAACAGGAGTCACTGTGCACTTACTCCTCATGTAGGTCTCTGTCCTTAATGTGCTGTACATTGAGACTTAATGCTATAATGAGTACTCAAACAATATATTTCACTTTGTGTTTCTATGTGGGTGCAAACTGTTGAAATCTTTACTTAATGTATACTAAACTGACCTTCTGTAAAAAAAAAAAAAAAGAAGAAGAAATTATCAATTCCCAACATGACTCTCACTGGGATTAAACATGACAATAGGTCTGATCTGATTTCATCATCATTTTAAAAATCATCTATTATTTTTCACTTTATGTTTCTGTGTGGGAGAAAACTGTTGAAATCTTTACTTAATGTATACTAAGCTGATCTGTATATTAAGAGAATCGAAAGTGAATCTTGATGTGAATGGAAGGGGAGAGGGAGTGGGAAAGGGGAAGGTTGCGGGTGGGAGGGACGGTATGGGGGGGAAGCCATTGTAATCCCTAAGTCGTACTTTGGAAATTTATATTCATTAAATAAAAGTTAAAAAAAAAAGAGCTGAGATACTCAGAACTTTCAACACTTACTCAGATGGTTCCTAAACCATATGTAAGCCCATTTAAATATATCTGGATACCTATAAATAAAAGGAAAGAGACTCACAATATATCACCAAATAAAAAAGGTTTTAAATTGCAAAAAAAAAAAAAAAGGGTTAGTGTTAGGGCTAGAGCTAGGGTTAGCGTTAGGGTTAGGGTTAGGGCTAGGGTTAGGGATAGGGATAGGTTTAGAGTTACCATTAGGGCTAGGACTAGGGTTAGGGTTAGGGTTAGGTTTAGGGCTAGGGCTAGGGATAGGGTTAGGTCTAGGGCTATAGTTAGGCTTCAGGTTAGGGTTAAGGTTAGGGTTAGGGTTAGGGTCAAGCCTAGGGCTAGGGTTAGTGTTAGGGTTAGATTTAGGGCTAGGGTTAGGGTTAGGGTTCGGATTAGGGCGAGGCAGAGGGTTCGGGGTAGGGTTAGGGCTATGGCTAGGTTTCGGGTTAGATTTAGGTTTAAGGCTAGGGTTTGGATAGTGTTTGTGCTAGGGCTAGTGTTCGGGTTATGGCTAGGGTTAGGGTAAGGGTTAGTGCTAGGGCTAGGGTTAGGGTTAGGTCCTGGGTTAGGGTTCGGTTTGCAGTTAGGGCTAAGGTTAGGTCTGGGGCTAGGGTTAGGGTTAGGGATAGTGCTAGGGCTAGGGTTAGGGTTTGGGTTAGGGCTAGAACAAGGGTTAGGGTTTGGGCTAGGCTTGGGTTAGGGTTAGGTTTAGGGCTTGGGCTATTGCTAGATTTAGGGTTATGGTTAGGGTTAAGGTTAGGGCTAGGGTTAGGGTTAGGGTCAGGGTTAGGGCTGGGGCTAGAGTTAGGGTTAGGGCTAGGTCCATGGTTAGGGTTAGGGCTAGGGCTAGGGTTATGGTTAGTGTTAGGACTAGGGTTAGGGCTCGGGTTAAGGTTAGGTCTAGGGTTAGGTTTAGGGCTAGGATTAGGGCTAGGGCAAGATCTAAGGCCAGGTTTAGTGTTAGGGTTACGTTTAGGACTAGGGCTAGGGCTACGGCTAGGGTTACAATCAGTGCCAAGATTAGGGTTAGGGTTAGAGTTAAGTCTAGTGTTTTTGTTGGGGTTAGGTTTAGGGTTAGGGCTTGGGCTTAGTTTAGTGTTAGTGTTAGTGTTATTTTTAGGGTTAGAGTTAGGGTTCGGGTTAGTGTTTGGGTAAGGTTAGGACTAGAGCTAGGGTTAGGGTTAGCGTTAGGTTTAGGGTTAGTGCTAGGGCCAGGGTTAGGTTTAGGCTTAGGGTTAGGGTTAGGGCTAGGGCTATGGTTAGGGTTAGGGTTAGGGCTACAGTTAGGGTTAGGTTTAGGGCTATGGCTAGGGTTAGGGTTAGGGTTAGGGCTAGGGTTTGGAATAGGGTTACAGTAAGGGTTACGGCTGGGACTAGTGCTAGGGCTAGAGTTAGTGTTAGGGTTATGGCAATGGCAATGTTTAGGGTTAGGGTTAGGGTTAGTGTTAGGGCTAGGGTTATGGTTAAGTCTAGGGCTAGGGTTAGGGTTGGGGTTAGGGCTAGCGTTAGGGTTATGGTTAGTGCTAGGAATAGGGTTTGGTTTAGGGTTTGGGTTAGGTTTAGGGTTTGGGTTAGGGTTAGGGTTAGGTTTAGGGCTAGGCTTAGGTTTAGGGTTATGGTTAGTTTTAGGGTTAGAGCTAGGGCTTGTGTTAGTATTAGTGTAGGGTTACCATTAGGGCTAGGGTTGGAGTTATGGCTAGTGCTAGAATTTGGTTAGGATTAGGGCTAGGGCTAAGGTTAGGATTAGGTTATGGTTAGGGTTAGGCTTAGGGCAGGGTTAGGGTTAGGGCTAGTGCTAGGGTTAGGGCTAGGGCATGGGTAGGCTTATTGTTAGGGCTAGGTTTAGGGTTGTGGTTAGGGCTAGACTAGGCTTAGTGTTAGGTTTAGGGTTAGTGCTATTGTTAGGTTTAGTGTTCAGATTAGGTGAGCGAGAGAGTGTTAGGGTTAGGGTTAGGGCTAGGGTTAGGATTAGGGTTAATGCTAGGGCTAGTTTTAGGTTTAGGGTTAGATTTTGGTTAGTGTTAGGGTTAGGGCTAGGGTTAGGGTTAGGTTTAGTGTTAGGGTTAGGCTTAGGTCTAGGTTTAGTGTTAGGGTACCGATTGGGGCGAGGGAGGGGTTTAGGGTTAGGGTAGGGCTAGGGCTAAGGTTCAGGTTAGGTTTAGGTTTATGACTAGAGTTAGGGTTAGGGTTCGGATTAGGGCGACGGAATGTGTTTGGGTTAGGATTAGGGTTAGGGTTAGGGTTAGGGTTGGGGTTTGGGTTAGGTTTAGGTTTAGGGCTTGTGCTAGTGCGAGGGTTAGATTTAGGGTTAAGTTAGGTCTAGGGCTAGGGCAAGACCTAGGGTTAGGTTTAGGGCTACGGTTATGGTTAGAGCTAGGGCTAGTGTTAGGGTTGGGGTTAGGGTTAGTGTTAGGGCTAGGGTTAGGGTTAGGTTTAGGGTTAGGCTTATTGTTATTGTTAGTGATAGAGCTAGGGTTATTGTTTTGTTAGGTTTAGTGTTAGGGTTAGTGCCAGGGTTAGGGTTAAGTTAGTGTTAGTGTTAGGGTTAGGGTTAGGGTTAGGGCTAGGGCTAGGGCGATGGTTAGGGTTAGGGTTAGGGTTAGAGTTAGGGCTAGGGTTAGGTTTAGGGTTAGGTTTAGGGCTAGGGTTAGGGTTAGGCTTTGGTTTAGGGTTAGGTTTAGCATTAGAGCTAGGGCTAGGATTAGGAATAGGTTAGGGTTAGAGTTATGGCTAGGGTTAGGGTTAGGTCTAAGGCTAGGGCTAGTTTTGGGATTAGGGCTAGGGATAAGGTTATGGTTAGCTTAGGGTTAGCATTAGTGTTAGGGCTAGGTCAAGTGTTCGGTTTAGGTTTAGGTGTAGGGCTAGGGTTAGGGCTAGGTTTAGTGTTAGGGTTTGGGTTATGGTTAGGGTTAGGGCTAGGGGTTAGTTTAGGGTTACACTTAGGGTTAGGGATAAGGGTATGGTTAGGGTTAGCGTTAGGGCTAGGGATAGGACTAGGGTTAGGCTTAAGTTTATTGTTAGGGCTAGGTCTAGTGCTAAGGCTAGGGTAGGGTTATGGTTAGGGTTAGGGCTAGGGCAAGGGTTAGCATTAGGGTTAGGGCTAGGGATAGCATTAGGCTTAGTGCTAGGGCTTGTTCTAGGGCTAGGGTTAGGGCTAGTGTTAGGGTTAGGGTTGTGGTTAGGGCTAGGGCTAGGGCTAGGCCTAGGGTTAGTGTTAGGGTTAGGGTTAGGGTTAGGGTAGGGTTAGGGTTAGGGCTAGGGCTAAGTTTAGGGTTAGGTTTAGGATAAGGGTTAGGGTTAGGTCTAGGGCTAGTTCTAATGCGAGGGTTAGGGTTAGAGATAGGGCTACTGTTAGATTTAGGGTTAGGGATATGGTTAGGTTTAGGATTAGGGTTAAGGTTTGTGCTAGAAATAGGGTTCGGGTTAGGGTTAGGGTTAAGGTTATGGCTAGGTCAAGGGTTCAGGTTAGGGTTAGGGCTAGGGCTAATGTTAGGGCTAGGGTTAGGGTTAGTGCTAGGGTTAGTGCGAGGACGAGGGCAAGGTTTAGGGTTTTGGTAAGGTTTAGGTTTGTGCTAGGGTTAGGGTTATAGTTAGTCCCAGGGTTCGGGTTAGATTTAGGGCTAGGGTTAGGGTTAGTGTAAGGGATAGGGTTGGTGTTAGGGTTGGGCTAGGGTAAAGGTTAGGGTTAGGGCTAGGGCTAGGGTTAGGGTCAGGAGTAGGGCTAACACTAGGGTTGGGGTTAGGGTTAGGGTTAGGGTTAGACGTTAGGTTTAGGGTTTCGGTTAGGGTTAGGTTTAGGGCTATTTTTAGAGTTAGGGTTATAACTAGGGCTAGGGCTAGAGTTAGGGTTAAGGTTAGGGTTAGGGTTAGGGCTAGGGCTTGTTCTAGAGCTAGGGTTAGAGTTATGGTTACAGCTAGGGTAAGGTTTAGGGTTAGGTTTAGTGTCAGGCTTTGGGTTTGGCTTAGGGCTAGGGCTAGTGTTAGGGTTAGGGTTAGGGTTAGGGCTAGGTTTAGATTTTGCTTTAGGGTTAGTTTTAGGGTTAGAGCTAGGGCTCGGATTAGGAATAGGTTAGGGTTAGAGTTATGGCTAGGGCTAGGGCTAGGGCTAGGGCTAGGGCTATTTTTAGGATTAGGGCTAGGGCTAACGTTATGATTAGCATTAGTGTTAGGGCTAGGGCTAGTGTTCGGGTTAAGTTTAGGTGTAGGGCTAGGGTTAGGCCTGGTTTAGGGTTACGGTTAGGTCTAGGGTTAGGTTTAGGGTTAGGGCCAGTGCTAGGTTTAGGATTAGGTTAGGCTTAGGTTTAGGTGTAGGGTTAGGGTTAGGGTTAGGGCTAGTGCTAGGGCTAGGGTTAGGGTTAGCGTTAAGGTTAGAGTTAGGATAGGGTTTGGGTCAGGTTAAGGCCAGAGCTAGGGTTAGGGTTAGTGTTAGGTTTAGGGCTATGTTTAGGGCTAGGTTAGTGCTAGGGGTAGGTCTAGGGCTAGGGTTAGGGTTAGGGCTAGGGCTAGGGATAGAGTTAGGGTTACCATTAGGGCCATGACTAGGGTTAGGTTTAGGGTTAGGGCTAGGGCTAGGTTTTGGGTTTTTTCGAGGGAGAGGGTTAGTGTTAGGGTTAGGGCTAGGGCAAGTGTTCGGGTTAGGTTTAGGTTAGGGTTAGGTTTTGGTTATGGGCTAGGGTTACAGTTAGGGTTAGCTCTAGGGATTGGGATAGGCTTAGGGTTAGCCTAGGGTAAGGGTTAGGGTTAGGGCTAGGGCTAGGTAAGGTTAGAGTTACGGCTAGGGCTAGTGCTATGGTGAGGGTTATGATTCGGTTTAGTGTTAGGGCTAGGGTTAGTGTTAGGGTTAGGGCTAAGACTAGTGCTAGTGCTAGGTCTAGGGCTAGGTGTAAGGTTAGGGTTAGGGCTAGGGATAGGGATAGGGTTAGGGTTACCGTTAGGGCTATGACTAGGATTAGGGTTAGGCTTAGGGCTAGGGCTATGGTTCATGTTAGGTTTAGGGTTTGGGTTAGGTTTGGGTTTAGGGCTAGGGTTAAGGGTGGGGTTAGCTCTAGGACTAGGGTTAGGGTTAGGTTTAGTGCTAGGGTAAGGGTTTGGGTTAGGTCTAGGGCTAGGTAAGGTTAGAGTTACGGCTAGGGCTAGTGCTAGGTTGAGGCTTACAGTTAGGTTTAGGGTTAGGGCTAGGTCTAATGTTAGGTTTAGGGTTAGGGCTAAGGTTAGTGTTAGGGTTGCGGTTAGGGTTAGGGCTAGGGTAAGTGTTAGGGTTAGGGCTAGGTCTAGGGTTAGGGTTAGGGTTAGGTTTTGGTTATGGCTAGGTCTAGGGTTAGGGTTAGGATTAGGGCTAACACTAGGGTTGGGGTTAGGGTTAGGGTTAGGCGTTAGGTTTAGGGTTTCGGTTAGTGTTATGGTTATGGCTTCTTTTAGGGTTAGGGTTATAACTAAGGCTAGGGTTACAGTTAGGATTAAGGTTAGGGTTAGGGTTAGGGCTAGGGCTAGTGCTAGAGGTATGGTTAGCGTTAGTGTTAGTGCTAGGGCTTATGCTAGGGCTAGTGTTAGGGTTAGGGTTATTGCTAGCGTAAGGTTTTGGGTTAGGTTTTTGTCAGGTTTAAGGTTTGGGTTATGGTTAGGGCTAGTGTTAGGGTTAGGGTTTGGGCTAGGGCTTGGGATAAGGTTAGGTTGCTTAGTGCTAGGGCTAGTCCTAGGACTAGGGTTAGGGTTAGGGCTACAGCTAGGTTTAGGGTTAGGGTTAGGGTTAGGGTTAGGGTTAGGCATTAGGTTTAGGGTTTCGGTTAGTGTTATGGTTATGGCTTCTTTTAGGGTTAGGGTTATAACTAAGGCTAGGGTTACAGTTAGGATTAAGGTTAGGGTTAGGGTTAGGGCTAGGGCTAGTGCTAGAGGTATGGTTAGTGTTAGTGTTAGTGCTAGGGCTTATGCTAGGGCTAGTGTTAGGGTTAGGGTTATTGCTAGCGTAAGGTTTTGGGTTAGGTTTTTGTCAGGTTTAAGGTTTGGGTTATGGTTAGGGCTAGTGTTAGGGTTAGGGTTTGGGCTAGGGCTTGGGATAAGGTTAGGTTGCTTAGTGCTAGGGCTAGTCCTAGGACTAGGGTTAGGGTTAGGGCTACAGCTAGGTTTAGGGTTAGGGTTAGGGTTAGGGTTAGGGAGAGGGATAGGGTTAGTGTTGGGGTTAGGGCTACCGTTAGGGTTAGGGTTGGGGTTAGGGCTAGTGCTAGGGCTAGGGCTAGGATTAGGGTTTATTTTAGGGCATGGGTTACCATTAGGTTTAGGGCTAGGGCAATGGCTAGGTCTAGGGCTAGGTTTAGGTTTAGAGCTAGGGCTAGTGTTTGGTTTAGGGTTAGGTTTAGGGTTACGGCTAGGGCTAGGGTTCGTGTTAGTGTTAGGGTTAGTGTTAAGGGTAGGGTTAGGGTTAGCCCTAATTATAGGGTTAGAGTTTGTGTTAGGGTTCTGGTTAGGGTTGGGGCTAGGTTTAGGGTTAGCGTTAGGGCTAGGACTACGGGTAGGATTAGGTTTAGAGCTAGGACCAAGGTTAGGGTTAGGGTTAGGGCTAGTGTTAGGTTAGGGTTAGTGCTAGGGCTAGATCTAGGGCTAGGGTTAGGGTTAGGGTTAGGGTTATACTAGGGCTAGGGTTAGGGTTAGGGATAGGGTTAGGGCTAGGGTTTTGGTTAGGATTATGGCTAGGTCTAGCTTTAGGGTTAGTGTTAGGTTTAGTGGTAGGGTTACTGTTAGGTTTTGGATTAGGTCAAGGGAGAGTTTTAGGGTTAGGGAAAATGGCTAGGGTTAGGTTTATGTTTAGATTTAGGGCTAAGGTTAGGGTTAGTGCTAGGTGTAGTGTTAGGGTTAGGGTTAGGGCTAAGGTTAGCTTTGGGGTTAAGGTTAGGGTTCGGGTTAGGGTTAGGTGTTAGTCCCCGGGTAAGGGGTAGGGTTAGGGTTATGGCTAGGGTTAGGGTTAGTTTTAGGGCTAGGGCAAGTTCTAGGGCTAGAGTTAGGTTTAGGTTTACGGCTAGGTTAGGGTTAGGCATAGAGCTAGGGCTGGGTTTAGTGTTAGGGTTAGGGCTAGGCAACGGCTAGGGTTAGGGTTAGGGTAGTTATGGTTATGGTTACGGTTAGGCCTAGGGTAAGGGTTAGGGTTAGGGTTACTGACAAGGTTAGGAAGAGGGTTAGGGTTAGGGTTAGGTTTACGGTTAGGGTTAGGGTCAGGGCTAGGGATAGGTTTAGGGTTAGGGTTAGGGCTAGGGTTAAAGTTAGGGCTAAGGTTAGGGTTAGGGTTAGGGCTAGGGTTATGGTTATGGTTAGGGCTAAGGTTATTGTTACGGTTAGGTTTAGGTTTAGGGTTACTGTTAGTGCTAGGGCTGGGGTTATGTCTAGGGTTAGGGTTAGAGCTAGGGCTAGTGTTAGAGTTAGAGTTAGGGTTAGGGCTATGGCTATGTTGAGGATTAGGTTTAGGATTGGGGTTAGTGCTAGGGTTAGGTTTATTTTTATGGCTAGGGCTAGGTTTAGGGATAGGGTTAGAGCTAGGGTAGGCTTAGAGTTGGGTTTGGGCTAGGAATATGGTTAGTGTTAGTTTAGGGCTAGTGCTAGGGCTATGTTTAGGGTTAGGGTTAGGGCAATGGCCATATTTAGGGTTAGGGTTATGGCTAGGGCTAGGATTAGGGTTTCGTTTAGGGCTAGTGCTAGATTTAGGTAAGGGCCAGGGCTAGGATTATGGTTAGGGTTTGGGCTAGGGATAGGTTTAGGGTTAGGGTTAGGGCTAGGGTTAAAGTTAGGGCTAAGGTTAGGGTTAGGGTTAGGGCTAGGGTTATGGTTATGGTTAGGGCTAAGGTTATTGTTACGGTTAGGTTTAGGTTTAGGGTTACTGTTAGTGCTAGGGCTGGGGTTATGTCTAGGGTTAGGGTTAGAGCTAGGGCTAGTGTTAGAGTTAGAGTTAGGGTTAGGGCTATGGCTATGTTGAGGATTAGGTTTAGGATTGGGGTTAGTGCTAGGGTTAGGTTTATTTTTATGGCTAGGGCTAGGTTTAGGGATAGGGTTAGAGCTAGGGTAGGCTTAGAGTTGGGTTTGGGCTAGGAATATGGTTAGTGTTAGTTTAGGGCTAGTGCTAGGGCTATGTTTAGGGTTAGGGTTAGGGCAATGGCCATATTTAGGGTTAGGGTTATGGCTAGGGCTAGGATTAGGGTTTCGTTTAGGGCTAGTGCTAGATTTAGGTAAGGGCCAGGGCTAGGATTATGGTTAGGGTTTGGGTTTGGGCTAGTACTATGGTTAGGGTTAAGGTTAGGGCTACGGGTAGGACTATGGTTAGGGTTAGGGTTTGGGCAAGGGTATGTTTAGGTTAGGGCTAGGGTAAGTGTTAGGTTAGGGTTATGGCCAGGGATAGGGTTAGTGTAAGGGCTAGGATTAGTGTTAGGGTTATTGTTATTGTTAGTATCAGGGCTAGGGATAGGTTTACTGTTAGGTTTACGGCTAGGGTTAGGGTTAGGGCTAGGGTATGGTTCGGGTTATGTTTAGGTTTAGGCTAGGTTTAGGGTTAGGTTTAGGGCCAGGGTTAGGGTAGGGTTAGGGTTAGGGTTAGAGTAGGGTAAGGGCTGGGGTTAGGGTTAGGGTTAGCGTTGGGGCCAGGTTTAGGGTTAGGGTTAGGGTTAGGGCTAGGGTTAGGGCTAGGTTTAGGGTTAGGGTTAGTGTTGGGGCCAGGGTTATAGTTAGGGTTAGGGCTTGGACTCGGGCAATGGTTATGGTTAGAGTTAAAGCTATGGCTATGTTTAGGATTAGGGTTATGTCTAGGGATAGGGTTAGGGTTAGGGTTAGGGTTAGGGTTAGGGCTAGGGTTAGATATGGGCTATTTCTAGGGCTAGGATTATGGTTAGGGTTTGGCTTAGGGCTAGTACTAGGGTTAGGGTTAAGGTTAGGGCTACGGGTAGGGCTATGGTTAGGGTTAGGGTTAGGGCAATGGTATGGTTAGGGTTAGGGCTAGGGTAAGTGTTAGGGTTAGGGTTATGGCCAAGGGATAGGGTTAGTGTAAGGGCTAGGATCAGCGTTAGGGTTACTGGTATGTTAGTATCAGGGCTAGGGATAGGTTTACTGTTAGGTTTACAGCTAGGGTTAGGGTTTGGGCTAGGGTATGGTTCGGGTTATGTTTAGGTTTGGTCTATGTTTAGGGTTAGGGTTAGGGCCAGTGTTAGGGTAGGGTTAGGGCTAGGGTTAGAGTTAGGGTAAGGGCTAGGGTTAGGGTTAGGGTTAGTTTTGGGGCCAGGTTTAGGGTTAGGGTTAGGGCTAGGGCTAGGCTAGGTTTAGGGTTAGGGTTAGTGTTGGGGCCAGGGTTATAGTTAGGGTTAGGGCTCAGGCTATGGTTATGGTTAGGTTAAGGCTATGGCTATGTTTAGGATTAGGGTTAATTCTAGGGATAGGGTTAGGGTTAGGGTTAGGGCGAGCGTTAGATATGGGCTATGTCTAGGGCTAGGATTATGGTTAGGGTTTGGCTTAGGGCTAGTACTAGGGTTAGGGTTAAGGTTAGGGCTATGGCTAGGGCTATGGTTATGGTTAGGGTTTGGGCAAGGGTATGGTTAGGGTTAGGGCTAGGGTATGTGTTAGGGTTAGGGTTATGGCCAGGGATAGGATTAGTGTAAGGGCTAGGAATAGTGTTAGGGTTACTGGTAGTGTTAGTATCAGGGCTAGGGATAGGTTTAGGGTTAGGTTTAGGGCTGGTGCTAGGGCTAGGGATAGGGTTATGGTTAGGCCTAGGGTAAGGGTTAGGGTTAGGGTTACTGACAAGGTTAGTGTTCAAGTTAGGGAGAGGGTTAAGGTTAGGGATAGGGTTAGGGTTAGGGTTAGGTTTACGGTTAGGGTTAGGGTCAGGGCTAGGAATAGGGTTAGGGTTAGGGTTAGAGATAGGGTTATGGTTAGGGTTAGGGCTAGGGTAAGGGTTATGGTTAGGTTTAGGTTTAGGGTTACTGTTATGGCTAGGGCTTGGTTAGGTCTAGGGTTAGGGTTAGAGCTAGGGCTAGTGTTAGGGTTAGGGTTAGGGCTATGGCTATGTTTAGGGTTAGGTTTAGGATTAGGGTTAGTGCTAGGGTTAGGTTTATTTTTATGGCTAGGGCTAGGTTTAGGGTTAGGGTTAGAGCTAGGGTAGGCTTATGGTTGGGGTTTGGGCTAGGAATATGGTTAGTGTTAGTTTAGGGCTAGTGCTAGGGCTATGTTTAGGGTTAGGGTTAGGGCAATGGCCATATTTAGGTTTAGGGTTATGGCTAGGGCTAGGGTTAGGGTTTCGTTTAGGGCTAGTGCTAGATTTAGGCTAGGGCTAGTTCTAGGATTATGGTTAGGATTTGGGTTAGGGCAAGGGTATGGTTAGGGTTAGGGCTACGGTGAATGTTAGGGTTAGGGTTATGGCCAGGGATAGGGTTATTGTAAGGGTTAGGGTAAGTGATAGGTTATTGTTAGAGTTAGTATCAGGGCTAGGGATAGGTTTACAGTTAGGTTTACGGCTAGGGTTAGGGTTTGGGTTAGGGCTATGTTTACGGTTAAGGCTAGGGTTAGGGTTAGGGCTAGGGTTATGGTTTGGGTTATGTTTAGATTTGGTCTAGGGTTAGGGTTAGGTTTAGGGCCAGGGTTAGGGTAGGGTTAGGGCTAGGGTTAGAGTTAGGGTAAGGGCTAGGGTTAGGGTTAGGGTTAGTGTTGGGGCCAGGTTTAGAGTTAGGGTTAGGGCTAGGGCTAGGGCTAGGTTTAGGGTTAGGGTTAGTGTTGGGGCCAGGGTTATCGTTAGGGTTAGGGCTAGGGCTATGGATATGGTTAGAGTTAAGGCTATGGCTATGTTTAGGATTGGGGTTATGTCTAGGTTAGGGTTAGGGTTAGGGTTAGGGCTAGGGCTAGATTTGGGCTATGGCTAGGGCTAGGATTATGATTAGGGTTTGGGTTAGGGCTATGGCTATGTTTAGGGTTAAGGTTGGGGTTAGGGTTATGGTTAGGGTTATGTTAGGGTTAGGGCTAGGTTTAGGGTTAGGCCTGGGTTAGGGTTTGGGTTAGGGCTAGGGTTAGGCTTAGGGTTAGGTTTTGGGTTCGGCTAGGGCTTGGCTTAGGGTTAGGGTTAGGGCTAGGTCTATGGTTAATATTATGGCTAGGGTTAGGGTTATGGTTAGGGTTAGTGCTAGGGCTAGGGTTATTGTTAGTGTTAGGGTTGGGGTTGGGGATAGGGCTAGTGCTATGCTTAGGGTTAGGGTTAGGGTTAGGGCTATGTTTAGTGTTAGTGTTAGGTTTAGGATTAGGGTTAGGGCTAGGGCTCGGGTTAGGCTTAGGGTTAGATCTAGAGCTAGTGTTAGGGTTAGGGTTTGGGTTAGTGTTAGTGTTAGGTGTAGGGCTAGGGTTAGTGTTAGAGCTAGTGTTAGGTTTAGGGTTATGGTTAGCTGTAGAGCTAGGGTTATGGTTAGTGTTAGGGCTTTGGTTAGTGTTAGGGTTGGGGTTAAGGTTAGGGTTATGGTTTAGGGTTAGTGTTACAGTTAGGGATAGGTTTAGTTCTATGGCTAGGGCTAGGGTTAGGTTTAGAGTTAGGGCTAGGTCTTTTGCTATGGCTTGGGTTTGGTTTAGGGTTAGGGCTAGAGTAAGGGTTAGGGTTAGTGTTAGGGTCATGGTTAGGGTTAGGGTTAGGGCTATGGCTAGGGGTAGGGCTATGGCTAGAGGTAGGGTTAGGGCTAGGGTTGTGGTTACGGCTAGAGCTAGGGTTAGAGTTAGATTTAGGGTTAGTGCTAGGACTAGGATTAGGGTTAGGGTTAGGGCTATGGTTAGGGCTGGAACTAGGGTTAGGGTTAGGGTTATGATTAGGGCTAGGGCTAGGGCTAGGGTTACGGTTAGAGTTATGGTTAGGTCTATGTTTAGGGTTAGTTTTAGTGCAAGATTTAGTGCACGGATGAGGGTGATGTTAGGGATAGGGTTATTGTTAGGGGTTAGGGTTAAGCTTACATTTGGGTAGGGTTAGGGCTAGGGCTAGGGCTAGGGATAATGTTATGATTAGGGTTAGGTTTAGAGTTAGGATTAGGGTTAGGGCTAGTGCTATGGTTAGGGTTAGGGCTAGAGCTAAGGTTAGAGTTAAGGTTAGGGTTAGGGTTAGGGCTAGGACTAGGGGTAGGGTTAGGGTTAGGGCTAGGGCTAGGTCTAGTGCTAGGGCTAGGGTTTGGGTTAGGGTTAGGGCTAGGGTAAGTGTTAGGGTTAGGGTTAGGGCCAGTGTTAGTGTTATGGTTGGGTGAGGGCTGGAGCTAGTGTTATGGTTAGGGTTAGGGATAGGGCCAGGTCTATGGTTATGGTTATGGTTAGGGCTAGAGTTTGTTTTAGGGTTAGGGTTAGGGCCAGTGCTAGGGTTATGGTTAGGACTAGGTCTGTTGATAGGTTAGGGTTAGGGCTAGGGATAGGGATAGGGTAAGGTTTAGGTCTAGGGCTAGTGTTAGGGTTAGGTTTGTGTTTAGGGCTGGGGCTGTGTTTAGGGTTAGGGTTAGGTCTAGGGTTAGGTTTAGAGCTACGATATTCTTAGGGTTAGTGTTAGGGTTAGGGTTAGGGTTAGCTCTAGGGCTAGTGTTAGGGTTAGGGTTGGGTTTATGTTTAGGGTTAGGTTTAGGTTTAGGGTTAGGATAAGGTTAGGTTTAGGGCTAGTGCTAGGCTTAGGGTTAGGGTTAGGATTAGGTTTAGTTCTGTGGCTAGTGTTAGGGTTAGGGTTAGGGCTGGGGCAATGGTTAGTGTTAGTGTAAAGGCAAGGGCAAGGGTTAGGGTAAGTGTAGGGTTATGTTTAGGTTAGGTTTAGGCTTAGGGTTAGCTTTAGTGTTAGGGGTAGTGCTAGGTTTAGGGTTAGGGTTATTGTTAGGGCTAGGGCTAGTGTTAGGGTTAGGGTAAGGCTAGGGCAATGGGTAGGGTTAGGTTTAGGTCTAGGATTTGGGTTAGGGTTAGGGCTAGGTCTTGGTTTAGGGTTACGTTAAGGTTATGGCTAGAGTATGGTTATGGTTAGGGTTAGGGTTCGGGCTAGTGTTGTGATTATGGTTAGAGTTAGGGTTAGGGCTGGGGCTAGGTCTAGGGTTAGGTTTAGGGTTAGGGCTATGGCTATGTTTAGGTTTGGTGTTAGGGTTAGTGTTAGTGCTAGGGTTAGGGTTTGGGGTGTGGTTAGGGCTCGGAATTGTGTTAGGTTTAGGGCTAGGGCTAGGGCTATGGTTAATGTTAGGGTTAGGACTAGGGTTAGGTTTAGGAGTGTGGTTAGGGCAAGGGCTAGGTCTAGGGCTAGGGTTAGGGTTAGGGTTAGGGGTCGGGTTAGGGTTAGTGCTAGGGTTAGGGCATTGATGAGGGTGAGGGTTAGTGTTTGGGTAAGGTTTATGTTTTGCTATGGTTAGGGTTATGGTTAGGGCCAGTGTTCAGGTTAGATTTAGGGCTAGGGTTAGGGTTAGTGTAAGGGTTAGGGTTGGGGTTAGGGTTAGGGCTAGGGTAAGGGTTAGGGTTTGGGCAAGGGCTAGGGTTAGGGTGAGGAGTAGGGCTAACACTAAGGTTGGGGTTAGGGTTAGGTTTAGGCGTTAGTGTTATGGTTTTGGTTAGGGCTAGTTTTAGGGTTAGGGTTATAACTAGGGCTAGGGCTAGAGTTAGGTTTAAGGTTAGGGTTAGGGTTAGGGCTAGGGATTGTGCTAGGGCTAGGGTTAGAGTTAACTTTGTGCTAGGTCTTGTGCTAGAGCTAGGGTTAGGGTTAGGGTTATAGCTAGGGTAAGGTTTAGGGTTAGGTTTAGTGTCGGGTTTTGGGTTTGGCTTAGGGCTAGGGCTGGTGTTAGGGTTAGGATTAGGGTTAGGGTAAGGGCTAGGGTTAGGTTTAGGGTTAGCTTTCAGGCTAGGAATAACGTTAGGGTTAATGTTACTTCTATGACTAGGGTTAGGGTTAGGTTTAGGGCTAGTGCTAGGCTTAGGGTTAGGGTTAGGATTAGGTTTAGTTCTGTGGCTAGTGTTAGGGTTAGGGTTAGGACTGGTGCAATGTTTAGTGTTAGGGTTAAGGCAAGGGCAAGGGTTAGGGTTAGGGTTAGGGCTATGATTAGGGCTAGGGCTAGGTCTAGGGCTAGGGTTAGTGTTGGGGTTAGTGCTAGGGTTAGGGCGAGGATGAGGGTGAGGGTTAGGGTTTGGGTAAGGTTTAGGTTTGGGCTAGGGTTAGGGTTATGGTTAGGGCCAGTGTTCAGGTTAGATTTAGGGCTAGGGTTACAGTTAGGTCTATGTTTAGGGTTAGTTTTAGTGCAAGATTTAGGGCGCGGACAAGGGTGATGTTAGGGATAGGGTTATTGTTAGGGGTGAGGGTTAAGCTTACATTTCGGGAAGGTTAGGGCTAGGGCTAGGGCTAGGAATAGTGTTATGATTAGGGTTAGGTTTAGGGTTAGGTTTAGGATTAGGGCTAGTGCTATGGTTAGGGTTAGGGCTAGAGCTAAGATTAGGGTTAGGGTTAGGGTTAGGGTTAGGACTAGGGATAGGGTTAGGGTTACACTTAGGGTTTGGGTTAGGGCTAGGGCTAGGGCTAGGGTTAGGATTAGGGCTAGGTCTAGTGCTAGGGCTAGGGTTAGGGTTAGGGTTAGGGTTAGGTCTAGGGTAAGTGTTAGGGTTAGGGTTAGGGCCAGGTTTAGTGTTATGGTGTTATGGTTGTGTGTGGGCTAGAGCTAGTGTTATGGTTAGGGTTAGGGATAGGGCTAGGTCTATGGTTATGGTACGGTTAGGGCTAGAGTTTGTTTTAGGGTTAGGGTTAGGGCCAGTGCTAGGGTTATGGTTAGGACTAGGTCTATGGTTAGGGTTAGGGTTAGGCCAGGTCTATGGTTAATGTTAGGGTTAGGGCTAGGGCTAGGGATAGGGTTAGGTTTAGGTCTAGGGCTAGGGTTAGGGTTCAGTTTGGTTTTAGTGCTAGGTCTGTGTTTAGGGTTAGGTTTAGGGCTAGGCTTAGGTTTAGAGCTAGGGATAGTCAGGGTTAATGTTAGGGTTAGGGTTAGCTCTAGGGCTAGTGTTAGGGTTAGGGTTTGGTTAGGTTTATGTTTAGGGTTAGGTTTAGGTTTAGGTTTAGGTTTATGGTTAGGCTTAGGGTTAGGTTTAGGGCTAGTGCTAGGCTTAGGGTTAGGGTTAGGATTAGGTTTAGTTCTGGGGCTAGTGTTAGGGTTAGGGTTAGGGCTGGGGCAATGTTTAGTGTTAGGGTTAAGGCAAGGGCAAGGGTTAGGGTTAGGGTAAGTGTAGGGTTAGGTTTAGGTTAGGTTTAGGCTTAGGGTTAGTTTTAGGGTTAGGGGTAGTGCTAGGTTTAGTGTTAGGGTTAAAGTTAGGGCTAGGGCTAGAGTTAGGGTTAGGGTAAGGCTAGGGCAATGGGTAGGGTTAGGTTTAGGTCTAGTATTTGGGTTAGGGTTAGGGCTAGGTCTTGGGTTAGGGTTAGGGTTATGGCTAGAGTATGGTTATGGTTAAGGTTAGGGTTAGGGCTACTGTTATGATTATGGTTAGATTTAGGGCTACAGCTGGGGCTAGGTCTAGTGTTAGGGTTAGGGTTAGGACTACGGCTATGTTTAGGTTTGGTGTTAGGGTTAGTGTTAGTGCTAGGGTTAGGGTTTGGTGTGCGGTTAGGGCTCGGATTTGGGTTAGTGTTAGGTTTAGCGCTAGGGCTAGGGCTATGGCTAAAGTTATTTTTAGGACTAGGGTTAGGTTTAGGAGTGTTTTTAGGGCTAGGGCTAGGTCTAGGGCTAGGGTTAGGGTTAGGGTTAGTGCTAGGCTTAGGGCTAGGACGAGGGTGAGAGTTAGGGTTTGGGTAAGGTTTAGGTTTGGGCTATGGTTAGGGTTATGGTTAGGGCCAGTGTTCAGGTTAGATTTAGGGCTAGGGTTAGGGTTAGTGTAAGGGTTAGGTTTGGGGTTAGGGTTAGGGCTAGGGCTAGGGCTAGGGTTAGGGTCAGGAGTAGGGCTAACACTAAGGTTGGGGTTAGGGTTAGGGTGAGGCGTTAGGTTTAGGGTTTCGGTTAGGTTTAGGGCTAGGGCTAGTTTTAGGGTTAGGGTTATAACTAGGGCTAGGGCTAGAGTTAGGGTTAAGGTTAGGGTTAGGGTTAGGGCTAGGGCTAGGAATAAGGTTTGGGTTAATGTTACTGCTATGACTAAGGTTAGGGTTAGGGTTAGGGCTAGGGCTAGGGTTCAGGTTAGGTCGAGGGAGACGGTTATGTTTAGGGTTAGGGCTAGGGCAAGGGTTAGTTTTAGGGTTAGGGTTAGGGTTAGAGTTAAGGCTAGGGTTTGTGCTAGGGCTAGGTTTTGGACTAAGGTTAAGGCTAGTGTAAGGTTTAGGCCTAGTGTTAGGGTTAGGGCTAGGGCTAGGTCTAGGGTTAGGGTTTGGGTTAGGTTGGTTGCGGGTTAGGGCTAGGGTTAGGGTTAGGGCTAGGGCTAGGGCTAGGGTTAGGGTTAGTGTTAGGTTTAGGGCTAGGGTGACTGTTAGGTTTAAGATTAGGTCAAAGGAGAGTTTTAGGGTTAAGTTTAGGGTTAGGGAAAGGTCTAGGGATAGGGTTTCGTTTAGGTTTAGTGCTAAGGTTAGGGTTAGTGCTAGGTCTAGTGTTAGGGTTAGGTTTAGGGCTATGGTTATGGTTGGGGTTAGGGTTAGGGTTAGGGGTTAGGATTAGGGTTACGGTTAGAGTTTGGGATAGGGCTAGGATTAGGTTTAGGGTTAGGGCTAGGGCTAGGGCTATGGTTATTGTTAGGGTTAGGGTTAGGGTTAGGGCTAGGGCTAATGCTAGGGCTAGGGCTAGGGTTATTGTTAGGGTTAGGGTTAGGGCTAGGGCTAGTGCTAGGGCTAGGGTTACGGTTAGAGTTAGGGCTAGGGTAAGGGCTAGGGTTATGGTTATGGTTACAGTATGTTTAGTGTTAGTGTTAGGGCTAGGGCTAGTGCTAGGGTAATAGTTAGGGTTTGGTTTAGGGCTAGGTAGGGTAAGGGTTAGGCTTAGAGCTAGGGCTAGGTTTAGTGTTAGGGTTTGGGCAAGGGCTATGGTTATGGTTAGGGTTTGGGCTAGTGCTAGGGCTAGTGTTAGCATTACGGTTAGGGCTAGGGTAAGGGTTAGGTTTATGGCTAGGTCTCGGGTTAGGGTTAGGGTTAGGGCTAACACTAGAGTGGGGTTAGGGTTAGGGTTAGGCATTAGGTTTAGGGTTTTGGTTAGGGTTAGGGCTAGGGCTAGTTTTAGGGTTAGGGTTATAACTAGGGCTAGTGCTAGAGTTAGGGTTACGGTTAGGGTAAGTGCTAGGGCTAGTGCTAGGGCTATGGTTAGCATTAGTGTTAGTGCTAAGGCTTGTGCTAGGGCTAGCGTTAGGGTTAGGGTTATGGCTGGGGTAAGGTTTAGGGTTAGGTTTAGTGTCAGGTTTAAGGTTTGGGTTACGGTTATGGCTAGTGTTAGAGTTAGGGTTTGGGCTAGGCCTTGGGATAAGTTTAGGGTTAGGGTTAGTGCTAGGTCTAGTGCTAGGACTAGGGTTAGGGCTAGGGTTAGTGCTAGGTCTAGTGCTAGGACTAGGGTTAGGGTTAGGGCTACTGCTAGGTTTAGGGTTAGGGTTAGGGAGAGGAATAGGGTTAGGGTTGGGGTTAGGGCTAGGGCTAGGGCTAGGTTTAGGGTTAGAACTAGGGCTAGCGTTTGGTTTAGGGTTAGGTTTAGGGTTAGGGCTAGCGCTAGGGTTCATGTTAGTGTTAGGGTTAGTTTTAAGGTTAAGGTTAGGGTTAGCACTAATTATAGGGTTAGAGTTAGTGTTAGGGTTCTGGTTAGGGTTAGGGCTAGGTTTAGTGTTAGGGTTAGGGCTAGGGCTACGGATAGGATTAGGGTTAGAGCTAGGACCAAGGTTAGGGTTAGGTTTAGGGCCATGGTTTGGGTTTGGGTTAGGGTTAGGGTTAGGGCTAGTGTTAGGTTAGGGTTAGTGCTAGGGCTACAGTTAGGGTTAGGGTTAGGGCTAGAGGAAGCGTTAACATTAGGGTTAGTGCTAGGGCTATATCTAGGGCTAGGGTTAGGGTTAGGGTTATGCTTGGGCTAGGGTTAGGGTTAGGGTTAGGGTTAGGGCTAGGGTTTTGGCTAGGGTTATGGCTAGGTCTATGTTTAGGGTTAGTGTTAGGTTTAGGGTTAGGGTTAATGTTAGGTTTTGGTTTAGGAAGGGAGAGGTTTAGGGTTAGGTTTAGGGTTAGGGAAAGGGTTAGGTTTAGGTTTAGGTTTAGGGCTAAGGTTAGGGTTAGTGCTAGGTGTAGTGTTAGGGTTAGTGTTAGGGCTAAGGTTAGGTTTGGGGGTATGGTTACCGTTAGGGTTGGGGTTAGGTTTAGGCTTAGGTGTTAGTGCTTGGGTAAGGGGTAGGGTTAGGGTTAGGGCTAGGGTTATGGTTAGTTTTAGGGCTAGGGCTAGTTCTAGGGCTAAAGTTAGTGTTCGGTTTACAGCTAGAGTAGGGTTAGGCATAGAGCTAGGGCTAGGTTTAGTGTTAGGGTTAGGGCTAGGCAACGGCTAGGGTTAGGGTTAGTGCTAGTGCTAGGGCTAGGGTTAGTGTTATGGTTAGGCCTAGGGTAAGGGTTAGGGTTAGGGTTAGGGTTACTGACAAGGTTAGTGTAAGAGTTAGGGAGAGGGTTAGGGTTAGGGTTAGGGTAGGGTTAGTGTTAGGTTTACAGTTTGGGTTAGGGTCAGGGCTAGGGATAGGGTTAGGGTTAGGGTTAGGGCTAGGGTTAAGGTTAGGGCTAAGGTTAGGGTTGTGGTTAGGGCCAGTGTTCAGGTTAGATTTAGGGCTAGGGTTACGGTTAGGTCTATGTTTAGGGTTGTTTTAGTGCAAGATTTAGGGTGATGTTAGGGATAGGGTTATTTTTAGAGGTTAGGGTAAGCTTACATTTTGGTAGGGTTAGGGCTAGGGCTACTGATAGGGATAGTGTTATGATTAGGGTTAGGTTTAGGGTTAGGGCTAGTGTTAGGTTAGGGTTAGGGCTAGAGCTACGGTTAGGGTTAGGGCTAGGGCTAGGGCTAGGGTTAGTGTTACAGTTATTTTAGGGTTAGTGCTAGTGCTAGGGCTAGGGTTAGGGTTAGGGTTAGGGCTATGCTAGGTGTTAGGGTTAGGGTTAGGGCTAGGGTTAGGGTTAGGGTTAGGGTGAGGGCTAGATCTAGTGTTATGGTCACGGTTAGGTATAGCACTAGGTCTGTGATTATTATTACAGTTAGGGCTAGAGTTTGGGTTAGGATTAGGTTTGGGATAGTGCTAGGGTTATGGTTAGGGCTAGGTCTATGGTTATGGTTAGGGTTAGGGCTAGGGCTAGGGCTAGGGTTAGGTCTATGGCTATGGTTAGGGTTAGTGTTAGGTTTGGGTTTAGGGCTAGGTCTGTATTTAGGGTTAGGTTTAGGGCTAGGGTTAGGTTTAGAGCTAGGGATTGTCAGGGTTAATGTTAGGGTTAGGGTTATCTTAGGGCTAGTGTTAGGGTTAGGGTTAAGGTTAGGTTTAGTTTAGGGTTAGGTTTAGGTTTAGGTTTATGGTTAGGCTTAGGGTTAGGTTTAGGGCTAGTGCTAGGCTTAGGGTTAGGGTTAGGATTAGGTTTAGTTCTGGGGCTAGTGTTAGGGTTAGGGTTAGGGCTGGGGCAATGTTTAGTGTTAGGGTTAAGGCAATGGCATGGGTTAGAGGTAGCACTAGGGTAATGGTTAGGGTTAGGGTAAGTGTAGGGTTAGGTTTAGGTTAGGTTTAGGCTTAGGGTTAGTTTTAAGGTAGGGGTAGGCCTAGGTTTAGTGTTAGGGTTAGGGTTAGGGTTAGGGCTAGGGTAGAGTTAGGGTTAGGGAAAGGCTAGGGCAATTGGTAGGGTTAGGTTTAGGTCTAGGATTTGGGTTAGGGTTAGGGCTAGGTCTTGGTTTAGGGTTTAGGGTTAGGGCTATGGCTATGTTTCTCATAGTGTCCATTTCTCTTCAACAGATTTCCTTTTTGGTGTTCAGTTAGTTGTCATCAATCAGGGAGAACATATGGTATTTGTCCCTTTGGGACTGGCTTACTTCACTCAGCATGATGTGTTCCAGATTCCTCCATTTTGTTGCAAATTACTGGATTTCATTTTTTCTTACTGCGGTATAGTATTCTAAAGAGTACATATCCCATAATTTCTTTATCCAGTCTACCATTGATGGGCATTTAGGTTGGCTCCAGGTCTTGGCTGTTGTGAATTGTGCTGCAATAAACATTAGGGTGCAGACCGCTTTTTTGTTTGCCAATTTAAATTCCTTTGGGTAAATTCCAAGGAGTGGGATGGCTGGGTCGAACGGTAGGGTTATCTTCAGGTTTCTGAGGAATCTCCAGACTGACTTCCACAGTGGCTTGACCAGTTTGCATTCCCACCAACAGTGGGTTAGTGTCCCTTTTTCCCCACATCCTCGCCAGCATCTGTTGTTGGTAGATTTCTGCATGTGAGCCATTCTAACCGGGGTGAGGTGAAACCTCATTGTGGTTTTGATTTGCATTTCCCTGATTGCTGGTGACCTTGAACATTTTTTCATGTGCCTGTTGGCCATTTGGATTTCCTCTTTTGAAAAATGTCTATTGAGGCCCATCTCTTAAGTGGGTTGTTGGTTTTGTTTTTGTGGAGTTTCTTGATCTCTTTGTAGATTCTGGTTATTAACCCTTTATCTGTTGCATAGTTTGCAAATATTTTTTCCCATTCTGTCAGTTGTCTCTTCACTCTCCTGACTGTTTCTTTAGCAGTACAGAAACTTCTCAATTTGATGCAATCCCAATAGTTGATTTTGGCTTTGACTGCCTGTGCCTCCCAGGACTTTTCCAGAAGTTCTTTGCCTGTGCCAATATCTTGAAGGGTTTCTCCTATGTTCTCTAATAACTTGATGGTGACAGGTCGTAGATTTAGGTCTTTAATCCACGTTGAGTGGATTTTTGTGTAAGGTGTAAGGTAGGGGTCTTGCTTCAGGCTTCTGCACGTGGAAATCCAGTTTTCCCAGCACCATTTATTGAATAGACTGTCCTTGCTCCAGGAATTGGTTTTAGATCCTTGATCAAATATAAGTTGGCAGTAGTGTTTGGGTTGATTTCAGGTGTTTCAATTCTGTTCCATTGGTCTATCCATCTGTTTCTGTACCAGTACTATCCTGTTTTGATAACAACTGCCCTGTAGTATGTCCTGAAATCTGGTATTGTGATGCCTCCGGCTTTGTTTTTGTTGTACAAGATTGCTTTAGCTATTCGAGGTCTCTTGTGCCTCCATATAAATTTCAGCACCATTTTTTCCAGATCTGAGAAGAAGGTCTTTGGTATCTTGATTGGGATTGCATTGAATCTATAAATTGCTTTTGGGAAAATGGACATTTTGATGATATTGATTCTTCCAATCCATGAGCATGGAAGATTTTTCCATTTTTTGGTATCCTCTTCTATTTCTTTAAGGTTTTGTAATTTTCATCATAGAGATCTTTAACGTCCTTGGTTAAGTTTATTCCAAGGTATTTGATTGTTTTTGTAGCTATTGTGAATGGGATTGATCTTAGCAGTTCTTTCTCAGCCATGGCATTGCTTGTGTATACAAAGGCTGTTGATTTTTTGCATTGATTTTATATCCTGCCACTTTGCCAAACTCCTCTATGAGTTCCAATAGTCTCTTCGTAGAATTCTTTGGATCCCCTAAGTAAAGAATCATATCGTCTGCAAAGAGGGATAGTTTGACTTCTTCCTTCTCAATTTGTATTCCTTTAATTTCTTTTTCTTGTCTGATGGCTCTGGCTAAAACTTCCAGAACTGTGTTAAATAGCAGTGGTGAGAGTGGGCATCCCTGTCTGGTGCCAGATCTCAGTGGAAATGCTTCCAACTTTTCCCCATTCAATAGGATGCTGGCTGTGGGCTTTTCATAAATTGCTTTGATTATATTGAGGAATGTTCCTTCTATACCCAATTTGCTTAGAGTTTTCATCATGAAAGGGTGTTGAATTTTATCAAATGCTTTCTCTGCATCAATTGAGATAATCATATGGTTTTTCTTCTGCAGTCTGTTAATGTGGTGAATCACATTGATTGATTTGCGAATGTTGAACCATCCCTGCATACCAGGGATGAATCCCACTTGGTCTGGGTGGATGATTTTCCTGATGTGTTGTTGTATTCTATTGGCCAGAATTTTATTGAGGATTTTTGCGTCTATGTTCATCAGGGATATTGGTCTGTAATTTTCTTTCAGTGCTGCATCTTTCTCTGGCTTAGGGATTAAGGTGATGCTGGCTTCATAGAAAGAATTTGGGAGGATTCCCTCTTTTTCGATTGTTCTGAATAGTTTGAGAAGAAATGGGATTAGTTCTTCTTTAAATGTCTGGTAGAATTCAGCAGTGAATCCATCTGGTCCTGGGCTTTTCTTTGTTGGGAGGGCCTTTATTACTGTTTCAATTTCTGTTTCAGTTATGGGTCTATTTAGGTTTTCGATGTCTTCATGGTTCAATTTTGGTAGATTGCATGTGTCCAGGAATCTATCCATTTCTGATAGGTTTTCCTGTTTGCTGGCATACAGGTCCTTGTAGTAATTTCTGATGATTCTTTTTATTTCTGTGGTGTCTGTTGTTACGTTTCCTTTTTCATCTCTGATTTTATTGATTTGGGTCTTTTCTCTTCTTTTTTTAGTTAGTTGGGCCAATGGGGTGTCAATTTTGTTTATTTTTTCAAAAACCCAGCTTCTCGCTTGGCTGATTTTTTGTAATGCTTTTTGGATTCAATCCTGTTAATTTCTTCTCTGGTTTTAATTATTTCTCTTCTCCTACTAGATTTGGGTTTGGTTTGCTGCAGTTTTTCTAGGTCCTTGAGGTGCGCTGAAAGCTCATTTATTTGGTACCTTTCCAATTTCTTGGTATAGGCACCTATTGCTATAAATTTGCCTCTCAATACTGCTTTGGCTGTATCCCATAAGTTTTGATATGTTGTGTTGTTGTCTTCATTTACTTCCAGAAAGTTTTTGATTTCTCTTTTGATTTCTTGAATGACCCAGTGTTCATTCAGGAGCATGTTGTTCGGTCTCCATGTGTTTGCATACTTTCTGGGGTTTCCTGAGTTGCTAATTTCCAGCTTCATCCCGCTGTGGTCTGAGAAGCTGCATGGTATGATTCTAATTCTTTTAAATTTGCTGAGACTTGCTTTATGGCCTAGTATGTGATCAATCCTAGAGAAGGTTCCATGCGCTGCTGAGAAGAATGTGAAGTCTGTAGATGTAGGGTTGAAAGTTCTGTAGATATCTGTTAGATCCATTTGGGCAATAGTGTCAATTAAATCTGCTGTTTCCTTGTTGATCTTCTGTCCGGATGATCTGTCTATTTCTGAGAGTGGAGTATTGAAGTCCCCCAGTACTATTGTATTGGAATCTAAATCTCCCTTTAAGTCCCTTAACATATCTTTTAAATAGACCGGTGCCCTGTAATTAGGTGCATATACATTTAGAATAGTTACATCTTCCTGTTGAAATGAACCCTTAATCATTATATAGTGTCCCTCTTTGTCTCTCTTAACAGTTTTTGTATTAAAGTTTATTTTGTCTGATATTAATATGGCTACACCTGCTTTTTTTTGGTTTCTGTTGGCATGGAATATCTTTTTCCAACCTTTCACTTTCAGTCTGCATGCCTCTTTGTTAGAGAGATGTGTTTCTTGTAGGCAACAAATAGTTGGGTTGTGTTCTGTGAGCCAGTTAGCCAAACGGTGTCTTTTAACTGAAGAATTCAGACCATTAATGTTCAATGTGACTATTGATACGTAGTGACTTTGCCCTGCCATTTTCCCGGAAATATTTTCTAGTATATGCTTTGAGCTTCCCATGCTCTTTTACTGGTAGGTGTTCTTCCTTTCCCTTCTTTCATATTGATGGCCGTGTTTCTGTGTTTCTGAGTGTAGCACATCTTTAAGTATCTTTTGCAGGGCCTGACGAGTGGCCACAAAGTCTTTCAATTTCTGTCTGCTATGAAAGGTCTTTATTTCACCTTCATTCACAAATGAGAGCTTGGCAGGATATAATATTCTGGGCTGGCAATTTTTCTCTCTTAGCACCTGTGCTATGTCTCGCCATTCCCTCCTAGCTTGTAGGGTTTCTGATGAGAAGTCAGCTGTGAGTCTGATTGGAGATCCTCTGAGAGTAATCTGAAATTTCTCTCTTGCACATTTTAGGATTGTCGCTCCCCCTCTTCGTGGAGGAACGACACAGGACCCTGCGCTGTTCTTTCGTCTGCTCGGCCCTCCCCGGGTTTGCTGCTGGTTCTTCCCGGGTTGGCTACTATCCCTTCCACCTCCGTGGAAGGGCAGTTCCCCCTGGCCGCATTCCCCACTTCCGCAGGGGAGCGGCACACCGCCGGCCGGTTCTCTCGGGGGCTGCACGGGTGTTCCTTCAGCTAGATGTTCCCCATAGATGTTCCCGGTGCATGCCGTCTCTCTCCTCCTTTATAGTCCTCCTCCGCCAATCCCAACTCGGCTGCTCACACGCCGAGTACGCTGCTCTCCAATCAGGAGCAAGTCCTACAGTTAATTGGTTGAACTGGAGGCAGCTGTGCGGAAGCTATTTACTTCTCTCCCAGCGCCATATTGTGGGAGAGCAGATGCATAGAATAAGTCTTAATTCGAGTAACTTAGTCTAGTCCGGATTGCTCCCCACAGATCCCCCTTTCTTTTTATTTTTTAGCGTTGATACGCGCCTGTCTTCGGTGTCCCGCGGCACACACTCTGCTCTGCTTGCTAGAGTTGCCACAGGCTCTTACAAGTCCTATCAGGCAAACCGAATCCGGGTCCTCTCTTCGCCATGTTGTGAGGAGGTTTTTAGGCGCTGATGCGTGCCTGTGTTCGGTGCCCTGCAGCGCATGCTCTGCTCTGCCTGCAGGGGCTTACAAAACCTATCAGGCAAACCGAATCCAAGCCTTCTCATTGCCTTATTGTGGGGGAGACTTATTAGTGTTGGTTCGTGCCTATCTTCGGTGACCTGCAGCTCATACTCTGGTCGAGCTTTGCTGGCACTTACCGCCTTAAATCAGGCAGACCGAATCCAAGCCTCCTAATTGTTGCATTGTGGGGAAGCTTTACTGATGTTAATTCGTGCCTGTCTTCGGTGACCTGCGGCTAGCCGCCCAGGTGCTCATCGCCTCACTAATCGGGCAGACCGAATCCAAGCCTTCTAATTGGCATGTTGAGGGGAGGCCTTATTTTTCTCTATTTCTCTATCTCCGGGCATTCCTACCTCTCCCATTTCACTTCTATCTTCCAGCATTCCCATTTCTCTTTTACTTCACTTCCAAACTTCTGTTTCTCTTATCCCCGCAGCTTTCCGGCACCTCGCCCCGCCGGCGGGTTCCCGGCTCTGCGCCGCTTCAGCCCGCGCGCCTCTCTCATCTGCGCAGCTTCCCGGCTTTGCGCGGCTCGGCTTCGCGGTCTCCACGCTTAACCCTTTCGCGTCTGAACCACGGCCTACGCCAGCGTTCCCTATCTATTCACGCCCCGTGCTCTCTCTGCACGCGGCGGCTTCCGCGAGTAACACAGCGTAGCTTGCGTCTCCACCACTAGCATTCAATCCAAGTTCCCCGGGCTAGCCTGGCGAATTCAACCCAGCGTACGTCTCCGCCCCACGATTTGGCTTCCCGTCCTTTGCTCCCCGGGCTAATCAGACGGATCCCAATCTGGCTTACGTCTCAGCTTCTGGTTTCAACTTTTCGCCCCCTATTCCCGGGCTAACTTGAGAATCCCAAAGTGGCTTTCGTGTCCGCCTTGGCCTGCCCCCCGCGGCTTCAATTTCCCTAACACTTTTCTCTACCCGGTATGTTTCCCCAAGCTTTCCTCCAACGATATTCCTCCCTCATTTCTCCTGGCCTCTCCCCACAGTCCGCGTCCGAGTCTGTTTGTTCTAGCTTTCACTTTTGCTTTCGACCTTAGAGATTTCTCCCAGCTTCCCCCCGTAGTCCGTATCCGAGTCTATGCCTAGGCTTTCAATAGCTTCTTCCGGCTCCTTTTTCGTCCGGCTTTTCCCTAGGCTGTTTCGAGTCTATGCCTAGGCTTTCAATAGCTTCTTCCGGCTCCTTTTTCGTCCGGCTTTTCCCTAGGCTGTTTGCTAGTCTCTCTCTCCGGTATTTTCCCATTTCTTTCCGTTTCTTCCCTATTAGGTTTCCTAACCGTCCTAGGTTTCCTATCCGAGTCACGGCACCATTATGTCGCTCCCCCTCTTCGTGGAGGAACGACACAGGACCCTGCGCTGTTCTTTCGTCTGCTCGGCCCTCCCCGGGTTTGCTGCTGGTTCTTCCCGGGTTGGCTACTATCCCTTCCACCTCCGTGGAAGGGCAGTTCCCCCTGGCCGCATTCCCCACTTCCGCAGGGGAGCGGCACACCGCCGGCCGGTTCTCTCGGGGGCTGCACGGGTGTTCCTTCAGCTAGATGTTCCCCATAGATGTTCCCGGTGCATGCCGTCTCTCTCCTCCTTTATAGTCCTCCTCCGCCAATCCCAACTCGGCTGCCCACACGCCGAGTACGCTGCTCTCCAATCAGGAGCAAGTCCTACAGTTAATTGGTTGAACTGGAGGCAGCTGTGCGGAAGCTATTTACTTCTCTCCCAGCGCCATATTGTGGGAGAGCAGATGCATAGAATAAGTCTTAATTCGAGTAACTTAGTCTAGTCCGGATTGCTCCCCACAAGGATCTTTTCTTTATGTTTCACTGTGGTGAGTTTAATTACAACGTGTCGTGGTGAGGATCTCTTTTGGTCATGTTTATTGGGGGTTCTATGAGCTTCCTGTACTAGGATATCTCTGTCCTTCTCCAAACCTGGAAAGTTCTCTGCTAGTATCTCACTAAAAAGGCCTTCCAATCCTTTCTCTCTCTCCATGCCTTCAGGAACTCCTAGAACTCGAATGTTGGTTTTTTTAATAGTATCCTGTAGATTCCCAACAATATTTTTTAGGTTTCTAATTTCCTCTTCTTTTCTTTGGTTTGACTGTATGTTTTCCTGTGCTCTATCTTCTAAGTCCGATATTCTCTCTTCTGCTTCACCCATTCTGTTTTTAAGGCTTTCTAATGTGTTTGTCATTTGATCTATTGAGCTCTTCATTTCATTTTGGTTTCTCTTCACTATAACACTTTCCTGTTCTACTAGTTTCTGAGTTTCATTTTGACTCTTCCTTAAAATTTCGTTTTCACGAGAGAGATTTTCAATCTTGTCCATTAAGGATTTCTGTAGTTCAAGGATTTGCTTTTGAAAACTTCTAAATGTTCTTATCATAAATTTTTTGAAATCCGTATCTTGCATTTCTTCTATCTCATCATCTTCATACTCTTGGCTTGGGGTGTTTTGCTTATTTGGAGGCATCATGGTGTCATCGTTGATCTTGCTCCCTCTATTTCTGTGTTTGTTACTCGGCATAGTTAATTCTTCTTGCGTCACTGTGCGTTTTTTTTTCTTTCTTTTTTTTTTATACTGTGTCCGTGTTAAGTGGACTGCCTGCTGTTGGAGGAGCCTTGGAGGCTTGAGATGGGTGCGGCCTGAGAGCTCTGCCTGGTTCTTCCTGGTTAAGGGTGTGCAAAGGTGACACCCTCAGGTTATGCGTGGTAAATCTCTCTCTTTTTATTTATTTATTTATTTATTTTATTTATTCAGGGGGTAAGTAACACCGCAGGGCACGGCTGTGCAGAATTGATGGTATTTAGCTTCCAGTCTTTGGCTCCTCTGGACTCCCACTGGGTTGCCTAGGCTACTGAATTGTAGTGACTCAGTTCCTTAGCTCTCCCCCATTGATATGTAAATCCAGAGAGAAGGCCTGCTCTTTGTCTCTTGGGAATTCTTCAAGCCTTGCAGCCTTGTAACCTTTGCAAGGTTAGGGGGAAGAGAAACCCCGAAGCTTTTTTTTTCCTTCTTTCCGGTAGTGAGTTTGCTGCACTTTCCAGCCCCCCTCTAGATTCTGACCCCCGTTTCCCCACCAATGTCTTGGGTTATTGAGCTCACCTCCCCTTCCAGCGCCGATGTGTGGACTCGGAGCCCTGAGCGTCCCAAGTCTCCCCGCTGTTGTCTGTGTGGCATGCACTCCCCTTGGAGCACTGGCGTGCAGACCCTGGGGCTTCTGCGGCTCGGTCCCGCGACTTGGCTTCCGCGTGGTGGGCGACCTTGTTCTCCCAGTACGTCCTCCGATTCACGATTCCCGTGCAATTTTTTCCTGGTTCTTTTTTCTGCGGCTACCATAACTCCCCTTTTATTAAACTAAATTTTCCCGGACTATCGGTGCGCGCCCTCACTATTCCGCCATCTTGGCTCCGCCCTGTATTAAAGGTTATTTTGTCTGATATTAATATGGCTACACCTGCTTTTTTTGGTTTCTGTTGGCATGGAATATCTTTTTCCAACCTTTCACTTTCAGTCTGCATGCCTCTTTGTTAGAGAGATGTGTTTCTTGTAGGCAACAAATAGTTGGGTGTTGTTCCTTAAGCCAGTCAGCCAGTCTGTGTCTTTTAACTGGACAGTTCAGGCCATTCACGTTTAATGTGACTATTGATACGTAGTGACTTTGCCCTGCCATTTTCCCGGAAATATTTTCTAGTATATGCTTTGAGCTTCCCATGCTCTTTTACTGGTAGGTGTTCTTCCTTTCCCTTCTTTCATATTGATGGCCGTGTTTCTGTGTTTCTGAGTGTAGCACATCTTTAAGTATCTTTTGCAGGGCCTGACGAGTGGCCACAAAGTCTTTCAATTTCTGTTTGCTATGAAAGGTCTTTATTTCACCTTCATTCACAAATGAGAGCTTGGCAGGATATAATATTCTGGGCTGGCAATTTTTCTCTCTTAGCACCTGTGCTATGTCTCACCATTCCCTCCTAGCCTGTAGTGTTTCTGATGAGAAGTCTGCTGTGAGTCTGATTGGAGATCCTCTGAGAGTAATCTGAAATTTCTCTCTTGCACATTTTAGGATCTTTTCTTTATGTTTCACTGTGGTGAGTTTAATTACAACGTGTCGTGGTGAGGATCTCTTTTGGTCATGTTTACTGGGGGTTCTATGAGCTTCCTGTACTAGGATGTCTCTGTCCTTCTCCAGACCCGGAAAGTTCTCTGCTAGTATCTCACTAAAAAGGCCTTCTAATCCTTTCTCTCTCTCCATGCCTTCAGGAACTCCTAGAACCCGAATGTTGGTTTTTTTAATAGTATCCTGTAGATTCCCAACAATATTTTTTAGATCTCTAATTTCCTCTTCTTTTCTTTGGTTTGACTGTATCCTTTCCTGTTCTCTGTCTTCTAAGTCTGATATTCTCTCTTCTGCTTCACCCATTCTGTTTTAAGGCTCTCTAATGTGTTTGTCATTTGATCTATTGAGCTCTTCATTTCATTTTGATTTCTCTTCACTATCACACTTTCCTGCTCTACTAGTTTCTGCATTTCATTTTGATTCTTCCTTAAAATTTCATTTTCACAAGGGAGATTCTCAATCCTGTCCAATAAGGATTTCTGTAGTTCAAGGATTTGCTTTTGAAAACTTCTAAATGTTCTTATCATAAATTTTTTGAAATCCGTATCTTGCATTTCTTCTATCTCATCATCTTCATACTCTTGGCTTGGGGTGTTTTGTTTATTTGGAGGCATCATAATGTCATCGTTGATCTTGTTCCCTAGATTTCTGTGTTTATTGCTTGGCATGGTTAATTCTGTTTCCCTCACTGTGAGTTTATTATTATTATTATTATTATTATTATACTGTGTCCGTGTTAAGTGTACTGCCTGCTGATGGAGGAGCCTTGGAGTCTTGAGATGGGTGTGGCCTGAGAGCTCTGCTTGGTTCTTCAGGGTTACAGGTGTGCAAAGGTGACACCCTCAGGTTATGTGTGGTAAATCTCTATTTATTTATTCATTTATTTATTTTATTTTATTTTATTTTATTTTATTTTTTGTTCAGGAGGTAAGTAATACTGCAAGGCTGAGCAGAATGGATGGTATTTAGCTTCCTGGCTTCTACCCAAAGAGTCCTGCGGACTCCCACTGGGTTGCCTAGGCTACTGAATTGTAGTCTTAACTCTCCCCTTTTATTATGTATATCCCAGCTCTTTGTCTCTTGCTCACCTTTGCAAGGTTGGCAGAGAGTGGAACTTGTCTGTACCAGTATGCCCCCACCTTTTTTTTTATTTATTTATTTATTTATTTATTTATTTATTTATTTTTCCTTCTCTCCTGTAGTCTATTGGACTTTCCCGCTTCAAAACCCACGTCCCTCTAAAATTCTGTCCGCCGTTTCCCCGCCAATGTCTCTGGTTACTAAGCTCACCTCCACTTCCAGCGCCGATATGTGGACTCGGAGCCCTGGGCGTCTCTCCTCCTAGGGCTAGTGTTAAGTTTAGGGTTAGGGTTAGGTTTATGTTTAGGGTAGGGTTAGATTTAGGTTTAGGTTTAGGGTTAGGGTTAGGGTTAGAGTTAGTGCTAGGCTTAGGGTTAGTGTAAGGATTAGGGTTAGTTCTGGGGCTAGTGTTTGGGTTAGGGTTAGGGCTGGGGCAATGGTTAGTGTTAGAGTTAAGGCAAGGGCTAGGGTTATGGTTATGCTTAGGGTTGGGGTTAGGGCTAGGGTTATGATTATTGTTAGGGTTGGGGTTATGGTTAGGGCTAGGGCTAGGGTTAGGTTTAGGGTTAGGGCTATGGCTATGTTTAGGGTTGGGTTTAGGGTTAGAGTTAGTGCTAGGTTTAGGATTAGTGTTAGGGCTAGGACTAGGGTTAGGGTTAAGGTTAGGTCTATTGTTAGGGTTTGGGTTGTGGTTAGTGCTCGGAATAGTGTTAGGGTTAGATTTAGGGCTAGGGCTAGGGCTAGGGCTATGGTTAGAGTTAGGGTTAGGACTATGGTTAGGGTTAGGAGTGGGGTTAGGGCTAGGGCTAGGTCTAGGATTAGGGTTAGGGTTGGGGTTGGGGTTAGGGCTAGGCATATGTTTAGAGTTAGGGTTAGCTTTAGGGTTAGGGTTAGGGCTAGGGCTAGTACTATGGATAGGATTAGGGTTAGAGCTAGGACTACTGTTAGGATAAGGGTTTTGTTTAGGGTTAGTGCTAGGGCTAATATTAGTGTTAGGGCTAGGGTTAGGGTTAGGGGTAACTCTAGAGCTAGGGTTAGGGTTAGGGTTAGGGCTAGAGTTAGTGTTAGGTTGGGGTTAGGGTTATGGTTATGGTTAGGGATAGGTTTAGTGCTAGGGCTAGGGTGGGTTAGGGTTAAGGTTAGGGCTTGTGCTATGGCTAGGGTTAGGGTTAGGGTTAGGGCTAGAGTAAGGGTTAGGGTTAGGGTCAGGGTCAGTGTCAGATTTATGGTTAGTGTTAGGCCCAGGGCTAGGGGTAGCGTTTGGGCTAGGGTTAGGTTTACATCTACAGCTAGGGTTTGGGTTAGGGTTAGGGTTAGGGTTAGCTCTCGGTCTCGGGTTAGGGTTAGCTTTAGGGCTTGGTCTATGGTTAGGGTTAGTGATAGAGTTAGGTTTAGGGTTAGGTATAGGTCTAGGGATAGTGTTATGATTAGTGTTAGGGTTAGGGCTATGGTTAGGTTTAGTGTTGGGGTTAGTGCTAGGGCTATGTCTAGGGATAGGTTTAGGGCTAATTTTAGGGTTAGGTTGAGGTTTAGGGTTAGGGTTAGTGCTAGGGATAAAGATAGGGCTAGCTCGAGGGTTAGGGTTAGAGCTAGGGCTAGTGTTAGAATTAGGGTTAGGGATAGGGTGAGGGCAAGGGCTAGGGTTAGTGTTAGGGTTAGGGTTAGGGTTAGGGCCAGAACTAGGGTTAGGGTTAGGTTTAAGATTAGGGCTAGGGCTAGGGTTAGGGTTAGAGCTAGGACTAGGGTTAGGGTTAGGGCTAGTGCTAGGCTTAGGGTTAGGGTTAGGATTAGGGTTAGTTTTATGTTTAGGGTTACGGTTAGGGTTATGTCTAGGGCTAGGGTTAGGGTTAGGGTTAGGTTTATGTTTAGGTTTTGGGTTCGGGTCAGTGCGAGGCTTTTGGTTAGGGTTAGGATTAGGGTTAGTTCTGAGGCTAGTGTTAGGGTTAGGGTTAGGCCTGGTGCAATGTGTAGGGTTAGGGCTAGGGCTAGGGTTAGGGTGAGGGCTAGGTCTAGGGTTAGGGTTAGGTATAGGGTTAGGGCTATGGCTATATTTAGGGTTAGGTTTAGGGCTCAGGCTAGGGTTAGGTTTAGGGTTAGTGCTGGGGCTAGGATTAGGACTAGGGTTAGGGCTATGGTTAGGGTTAACTTTTGGGTTAGGTCTAGGACTATATTTAGGGCGAGGGCTAGGGCTATGGTTAGTGTTAATGTTAAGGCAAGGGCAAGGTTTACGGTTAGCACTATATTAAGTGTTAGGGTTAGGGCTAGGACAATGGGTAGGGTTAGGTTTAGGTCTAGGATTACGGTTAGGGTTAGGGATAGGGATATGATTATGGTTAGGGTTGGGGTTTGGCTATGGCTAGGGCTAGGATGAGGTTTAGGGTTAGGGCTATGGCTATGTTTAGGGTTGGTGCTAGGGTTAGGGTAGTGCTAGGGTTAGGGTTAGTGCTAGGGTTAGGTTTAGTGTTAGGGCTAGGGTTACAGTTAAGTTTAGGTCTAGGGCTAGGGTTGGGTTGCGGTTAGTGCTCACAATAGGGTTAGGGTTAGGTTTAGGGCTAGGGCTAGGGCTATGGTTAGGGTTAAGGTTAGGACTAGGGTTAGTTTTAGGAGTCTGCTTAGGTCTAGGGCTAGGTCTTGGGCTTGGGTTAGGGTTAGGATTAGGGTTAGGGCTAGGGTTTTGTTTAGGGTTAGGTTTAGGGTTAGGATTAGGGCTAGGCTTAGGACTAGGGCTAGGATTAGAGTTAGAGCTAGTGCTACTGTTAGGGTTAGGGTTAGGGTTAGTGCTAGGGCTAGGGTTAGTGTTAGGGCTAGGGTTAGGTTTAGAGTTAGGGCCAGGTTAAGTGTTAGGGTTAGGGTTAGGGTTAGGGTTAGGGTTAGGGTTAGGGCTTGATTAGGGTTAGATTTAGGGTTAGGTCTATGGTTATGGTTAGGTTTAGGGCTAGTGTTAGCGTTATGGCTAGGGTTAAGGTTAGGTTTAGGGTTAGGGTGAGGGCTAGAGCTAGTGTTAGTGTTATGGTTAGTGTTAGGGCTAGGGTTAGGGTTAGGGCTTGGTCTATGGTTAGGGTTAGGGGTAGGGCTAGGTCTAGGGTTAGTGTTAGGGCTAGGGATAGGGTTAGGATTAGGGTTACGGCTAAGGTAGGGTTAGGGTTGGTATTAGGGCTAGGGCTCGGTAAGGCTAGAGTTAGGGTTAGGGCTAGGGCTGTGTTTATGGTTAGGGTTAGGGTTAGGTTTAGGGTTAGCGTTATTTCTGGGTCTAGTGTTAGGGTTATGGTTAGGACTGGGGCAATTGGTAGGGTTCGGGTTAGGGCTAGGATTAGTGTTAGGGTTAGGGTTAGGGCTAGGTCTAGGGTTTGGGTTAGATATGGCGTTAGGGGTACGGCTACAGCTAGAGTTAAGGTTAGGTTTAGGGTTAGGGCTCGGTCTAGAGTTATGGTTATGGTTTGGGCTAGGTCTATGTTTAAGGTTAGGGCTAGGGATAGGGTTAGGTATAGTTCTAGGGCTAGGGTTAGCATTAGGGTTAGGGCTAATTTTAGGGTTAGGTTTAGGATTAGGGTTAGGGTTAGGGCTAGGGTTAGGGTTAAGATTATGGTAGTGCTATGGTTAGGGTTAGGCTTAGGGCTATGGTTAAGGTTAGGGTTATGGTTAGGGCTAGGGTTAGGGTTAGGGTTACTGCTAGGGTTAGCGCGAGGACGAGGGTTAGGGTTAGGGTTAGGGTTAGGTTTAGGTTTAGGCTAGGGTAGGCTTAGCATTTGGGCCAGGGTTAGAGTTAGGGTTAGGGCTAGGGTTAGGGTTAGGGTAAGTGCTAGGGTTAGGTTATGGTTAGGTCTAGGGTAAGGATTATGGTTAGGATTAGGGTTAGGGTTAATTCTACAGTTAGGTTTAGGGTTAGGGTTAAGGCTAAGGTTAGGCTTAGGGTAGAGGTTAGGGATAGGGTTAGGTTTAGGGGTTAGGGTTAAGTTTAATTTGTGTTAGTATTAGGGTTTGGGTAAGGGCTAGGTAAGGGTTAGGGTTTGTGCTAGGGCTAGGGTTTGTTTTAGGGTTAGGGCTACAGCAATGGCTAGGGTTAGTGTTACGGTTAGGGTTAGGGTTACAGCTAGGTGAAGGGTTAGGGTTAGGGCTAGGGCTAGGCCTGGGTTAGGGTTAGGGTTAGGGTTAGGGTTAGGGTTAGGGTTAGGTCTAGGTCTAGTGCAAGGCTAGGGTTAGGATTAGGGTTAAGGCTATTGTAAGTTTTAGTGTAGGTTTAGGGCCAGGGTTAGGGTTATGGTTAGGGATAGGGTTACTGTTAGGGTTAAGGTTAGGGTTATGGTTAGGGCTAGGGTTAGGGTTAGGGATAGGGTTAGGGCTAGGGCTAGGTGTACAGCTAAGGTTAGGGTTAGATTTAGGGCAATGGCTATGTTAGAGTAGTGTTAGAGTTAGTGTTAGGGCTATGGCTGGGGCTATGGTTACTTTTTTAGGTTGGGCTAGTGTTAGGGTTAGGTTTAGGCTTAGGGTTAGTGCTAGCATTAGGGTAAGTGTTAGGGTTAGGGTTAGGTCTCGGGTTAGGGTTAGGGTTATGGTTAGGTTTAGAGTTAGGGTTAGATCTAGGGTTAGGATTAGGGTCAAAGTTAGGGCTATGGTTAGGATTAGGGTTAGGGTAAGGGATAGGGCTAGGTCTAGGTTTAGGGCTAGGGTTAGGGTTAGCGGTAGGGATAGGCCTAGGCCTAGGGTTAGTGTTAGGTTTAGGGTTAGGGTTAGCATTAGTGTTAGGGCTAGAGCTAGGTTTAGTGTTAGGTTTAGGGCTTGGGCTAGAGTTAGGGTTAGGGTTAGGGTTAGGTTTAGGGTAAGGGCTAGGGCTAGGGCTAAGGTTACGGTTAGGGTTAGCATGATGGCAAGGGTTAGAGTTAGGGTTAGGGTTAGGGATAGGGTTAGGCTTAGGTCTTGGGTAGGATTAGGGTTAGTGCCAGGGTTAGGGCGAGGATGAAGGCAAGGGTTAGGTTGTGGGTTAGGTTTAGGGTTGGGCTAGGGTTATGGTTAGGGTTAGGGCCAGGGTTGGGTTATGGTTAGGACTAGGGTTAGGTTTAGTTAAGGACTAAGGTTAGGGTTAAGGTTAGGGCTAGGGCTTGGGTTATGGATAGGGTTAGGGTTAGGGTTAGTTCTAGGTTTAGGTTTAGGATTAGGGTAAGGCTAAATTTAGGGTTTGGGTTGAGGTTAGGGATAGGGTTAGGGTAAGGGGTTTGGGTTAAACTTACATTAGGGTTAGGGTTAGGGCTAGGATACGTTAGGGTTTTGTCTAGGGCTAGGGTTATGGTAGAGTTAGGGCTAGGACTAGTGCTAGCGCCAGGGTTAGGGTTAGGGTTAGGTCTAGGGTAAGGGTTAGGGTTAGGGCTAGGGCTAGGCTTTGGGTTACGGTTAGGGCTAGACTAGGGCTAGGGTTATGTTTATGGTTAAGGTTAGATTTAGGGTTATGGCTAGGGTTAGGGTTAGTGTAAGGTCTAGGGCTGTGTTAGGGTTAGGGTTAGGGCTAGGTCTAGTGCTAGTGCTAGGGTTAGTGTTACAGTTAGGGCTAGATAGGGCCAGGGTTATGTTTATGGTTAGGGTTAGAGTTAGGGTAATGGCTAGGGTTAGGGTTAGTGTTAGAGCTAGGGTTAGGGTTAGGGTTAGGGTTATGCTTGGTCTAGTGCTAGGGCTAGGGTTAGGGTTAGGTTTAGGGCTAGGGTAAGTGTTAGACTTAGGGTTGGGGCCAGGGTTAGGATTAGGATTAGGGCTAGTGGCAGGGTTAGGGTTAGGGCTAGAGCTAGGGTTAGGTTTAGGTTTAGGGTTAGGGCTTGTGCTATGGCTTGGTTTAGGGTTAGGGTTAGTGCAATCTAATGGTTAGGGTTAGTGTTAGGGTCATGGTTAGGGTTAGGGCTATGGCTAGGGGTAGGGTTAGGGCTAGGGTTAGTGCTATGGCTAGAGCTAGAATTAGATTTAGGGTTAGGGTTAGTGCTAGGGCTAGGATTAGGGTTAGGGTTAGGCCTAAGTCTATGGTTAGGTTTAGGGTTATGGCTAGGGTTAAGGTTAAGTTTAGGGTTTGGGATAGGGCTAGGGATAGGTTAGGGTTAGGGTCAGGGCTAGGGTTAGGGTTAGTATTGGGGTTAGGACTAGGGCTAGGTCTAGGGCCAGGGTTAGGGTTAGGATTAGGTTTAGTGCAAGGGCATGTTTAGGGTTAGGTTTAGGGTTAGGGTTAGTGTTAGGGCTAGGGCTAGTGCTAGCGTGATGGTTAGAGTTTGAGCTAGGGCTAGTGTTAGAGTTAAGCTTAGGGTTAGGGTTATGCTAAGGCTAGGATTAGTGTTAGGGTTAGGGTTAGTGTTATGATTAGGGCTAGAACTAGGCTTAGGGTTAGTGTTAGGGTTATTTTTAGTGCTAGGGCTAGGGTTAGGGTTAGAGTTACGGTTAGGTCTATTTTTAGGGTTAGTTTTAGTGCAAGTTTTAGGGCACGGACAAGGGTGATGTTAGGGATAGGGTTATTGTAAGGGTTTAGGTTTAAGCTTACATTTTGGTAGGTTTAGGGCTAGTATTAGTGTTAGGGCTAGGGCTAGGTCTAGGGTTAGGTTTACGGTTAGGGTTAGGGTTAGTGCTTGGGTTAAGGTTAGCGTTAGGGCTATGGCTAGGGCTAAGGTTAGGGTTAGGGATAGGGCTAGGGCTAGAGTTAGCGTTAGGGTTAGGGATAGGGATAGGGATAAGGTTAGGGTAAAGGTTAGGGCTAGGGTAAGTGTTAGGGTTAGGGTTAGGGACAGGGTTAGGGTTATGGTTAGGGTGAGGGCTAGAGCTGTTATGGTTAGGGTTAGGTATAGGGCTAGGTCTATGGTTATGGTTACGGTTAGTACTAGGGTTTGGGTTAGGGTTAGTGCGAGGGCTAGTGTTATGGTTAGGGCTAGGTCTATGGTTAGGTTTAGGGTTAGGGTTAGGTCTAGGGCTAGGGTTAGGGTTAGGTTTGGGTTTAGGGCCAGGGCTAGGTCTAGGGCTAGAGTTAGCGTTAGGGCTAGGTCTGTGTTTAGGGTTAGGGTTAGGGTTAGAGCTAGGGATAGTCTTAGGGTTAATGTTAGGGTTAGGGTTTGCTCTAGGGCTAGTGTTAAGGTTAGGGTTAGGTTTATGTTTAGGGTTAGAGTTAGGTTTAGGTTTAGGGTTAGGGTTAGGTCTAGTGCTCAGCTTAGGATTTGGGTTAGGATTAAGGTTAGTTCTGGGGCTAGTGTTTGGGTTAGTGTTAGGGTTGGTGCGATGGTTAGTGTTAGGTTTAAGGGAAGGGTAAGGGTTAAGGTTAGCACTAGGGTAAGGGTTAGGGTTAGGGTAAGTGCTAGGGTTTTTCAGATTTAGGGTTAGTGTTAGTTTTAGGGTTAGGGTTAGTGCTATGTTTAGGGTTAGGGTTAGGGTTAGTGCTAGGGCTAGGGCTAGAGTTAGTGTTATGGTAAGGCTAGTGCAAATGGTAGCGTTAGGTTCAGGTCCAGGATTAGGGTTAGAGTGAGGGCTAGATCTTGGGTTAGGTTTAGGGTTAGGGCTAGGGTTATGGTTATGGTTAGGGTTAGGGGTAGGGCTAGTGTTATGATTATGGTTAGAGTTAGGGTTACGGCTGGGGCTAGGTCTAGGGTTAGGTTTAGGGGCAGGGCTATGGCTATTTTTAGGGTTGGTTTAGTGCTAGGGTTAGTTTTAGGTTTAGGGTTTGGGTTGTGGTTAGGGCTCAGAATTGGATTAGGGTTATGTTTTGGCTAGGGCTAGGGCTATGGTTAAGGTTAGGGTTAGGACTAGGGTTAGGTTTAGGAGTGTGGTTAGGGCTAGGGCTATGTCTAGGGCTAGGGTTAGCTTTGAGGTTAGGGTTAGGTTTAGGGCTATGTTTAGGTTTAGGGTTAGGGCTAGGGTTAGGACTAGGGTTAGGATTAGGGTTAGAGTTAGGGCTACTCTTAGGGTTAGTGTTTGGGTAAGGGTTAGGTCTAGGGCTAGGGTTAGGGTTGGGGTTAGAGCTAGGGTAAGTGTTAGGGTTAGGGTTTGGGCCAGGGTTAGCTTTATGATTATGGCTTGTGTTAGGGTTAGGATTAGGTCTATGGTTAGGGTTAGGTTAGGGCTAGTGTTAGGGTTAGGGCTAGAGATAGGGTTAGGGTTATAGATAGGGTGAGGGCTAGAGCTAGTGTTATGGTTAAAGTTAGGGATAGATAGGTCTATCGTTATGGTTAGGGTGAGGGCTAGGGTTTGGGTTAGGGTTAGGGCTAGTGCTAGGGTTATGGTTAGGGCTAGGTCTATGGTTAGGTTTAGGGTTAGGGCTAGGGTTAGGGTAGGGTTAGGGTTAGGGTTAGGCCTAGGGTTAGGTTTAGGGCTAGGTCTATTGTTAGGTTTAATGTTAGGGCTAGGGTTTGGGTAGGGTTAGGGCTAGGGCTGGGTTAGGGTTTGGGTTGGGTTTAGTGCTAGGGCTAGGTCTAGGGCTAGAGTTAGCATTAGGGCTAGGGCTGTGTTTAGTGTTAGCATTAGGGTTAGGTCTAGGGCTGGTCTTAAGGTTAGTGTTAGTGTTAGGTTTATGTTTAGGGTTAGGTTTAGGTTTAGGTTTAGGGTTAAGGTTAGGGTTAGGGTTAGGGCTAGTGCTAGGCTTAGGGTTAGGGATAGGATTAGGGTTCGTTCTGGGGCTAGTGTTTGGGTCAGGATTAGGGCTGGGGCAATGGTTTTTTTTAGGGTTAAGGCAAGGACAAGGGTTAGGGTTAGCACTAGGGTAAATATTAGGTTTAGGGTAGTGCTAGGGTTAGGGTTAGGTTTAGGTTTAGGGTAAGGGTTAGTTTTAGTGTTGGGGTAGTGCTAGGTTTAGGGTTAGGGTTAGGGCTAGGGCTAGGTTTAGGATAGGGTAAGGTTAGGGCAATGGGTATGGTTAGGTTTAGGTCTAGGATTAGGGTTAGTGCTAGGGCTATGTCTTTTGTTATGCTTAGGGTTAGGGCTAGAGCTATGGTTAGGGTTAGGGTTAGGTTTAATTTTAAGGTTAGGGTTACGACTAGGATTAGGGTTAGGGCTAGGGCTAGGGCTAGGTTTAGGATAGGGTAAGGTTAGGGCATGGGTATGGTTAGATTTAAGTCTAGGATTAGGGTTAGTGCTAAGGCTATGTCTTTGGTTATGGTTAGGGTTAGGGCCAGAGCTATGGTTAGGGTTAGGGTTAAGTTTAATTTTAAGGTTAGGGTTATGACTAGGATTAGGGTTAGGGTTAGGGCTAGGGCTACGGTTAGGGTTAGGGTTAGGGCTATGGCTATGTTTAAGGTTAGGGTTAAGGTTAGGGCTATGATTAGGGTTAGGGTTAGGGTTAGGGCTACTGCTTGGGTTAGGGATCGGTTTAGGGCTAGGGCTAGTGTTAGGGTTAGGGTTAGGGTTGGGTAAATGTGTAGGGTTTGGGTTATGGCTGGGGCAATGGGTAGGGTTAGCGTTAGGGCTAGGATTAGGGTTAGGGTTTGGGTTAGAACTAGGGCTATGGTTAGGGTTTGGGCTAGGTCTATGGTTAGGCTTAGGGTTAGGGCTAGGGTTAGCTTTAGGGCTAGGTCTAGTACTAGGTCTAGGGTTAGGGTCAGACCTAGTGTAAGGGTTAGGGTTAGGGTCAGGGTTTTGGTTAGGTTCAGGGCTAGGGTTAGGGATAGGGTTAGGGCTATGGTTAGGGTTAGGGCTAGAGCTAGGTTTAGATTTAGGGTTAGGGATAGGGCTAGGGCTAGGGTTAGGGTGGGTTAGGGCTAGGTCTATGGTTAACCTCCCCAGTTAGCAATGGGGTTAGGTTTAGAGTAAGTGCTATGCCTAGGGTTAGGGTTTGGTTTTGGCCTAGGGCTAGGGCTAGGACTAGGGTTAGGTTAGGGCTAGGGCTAGGTTTAGGGTTATGGTTAGGGTTAGTTAGGGCTAGGTTTATATTTATGGTTAGGGTTAGGTTTAGGGTTAGGGCTAGGGCTAGGTTTAAGTTTAGGTTTAAGTATATGTCTATTGTTATTGTCAGGTCTTAGTGTTAGGTTTAGGGCTTGGGCTAGGGTTAGGGTTATTGTTAGGGCTAGGGTTAGGATTAGGGATGGGGATGCGCTAGGGCTATGTCTAGGTCTAGGGTTCGGGTTCTTGTTAGGGTTAGGGCTAGGGATTTTTTAGGGTTAATGTTAGGTTTAGGGGTAAGGGTTGGGCTAGGGCTAGGATTAGGGTTAGATCTAGGGCTAGTGTTAGTGTTAGGGTTTGGGTTAGGGTCAGAGCTAGGGCTAGGTTTATTGTTAGGGTTATTGTTAGGGTTAGGGTTAGGGTTAGGGTTGGCATTAGCTCTAGAGCAAGGGTTAGGGTTAGGGTTATGGCTAGGGTTAGTGTTAAGCTTGGGGTTATGGTTCGGTTAGGGTTAGGGGTTAGTGTTAGAGTTACAATTAGGGTTAAGTTTAGTGCTAGGGCTAGGGCTAGATTTAGGGTTAGGGTTATGGTTAGTGCTAGGGTTAGGGTTAGGGTTTGTGCTAGGGTTAGGGTGAGGACGAGGGTTAGGGTTAAGGCTAGGACCTGTGCTAGGGCTAGGGTTATGGTTAGGGTTAAGGCTAGGACTAGTGCTAGGGCTAGGGATATGGTTAGGGTAGGTCTAGGGTGAGTGTTAGGGTAGGTTTTGGGCAAGGGTTAGGGTTAGGTTTAGGTCTAGGGTTAGGGTTAGGTTACGGTTAGGGTTATTGTTAGGGCCAGGGTTAGGTTTATGGATAGGGTTAGCATTAGGGTTAGGGTTAGGGCTAGGCTAGCGTTAGGGCTAGAACTAGGGTTAGTGTTAGGGTTACTGTTAGGGTTAGGGTTAAGGCTAGGGATAGGGTTAGGGTTAGTGTTAAGGCTATGGTTAGGGTTAGGGTTAAGGTCGTGCTAGTGCTAGGGTTAGGGTTAGAGCTAGGGCTAGGGTTTGGTTTAGGGTTGGGGTTAGGGTTAAGCTAGGTCTAGGTCTAGGGCTAGAGTAAGTGTTAGGGTTAGAGTCAGGGTCGGGGTTAGTGTTAGGGTTAGGGCTAGGGTAGTGGCAGCATTTGGGCTAGGTTTAGGCTTATGGCTATAGCTAGGGTTAGGTATAGGGGTAGGGTCAGCTCTCAGTCTCGGGTTACAGTTAGGTTTAGGGCTAGGTCTATTGTTAGGGTTAGTGCTAGGGTTAGGTATAGCGTTAGGTATAGGGCTAGGGATAGTATTAGGATTAGGGTTAGGGTTAGGGCTAGGGTTAGGTTTATTGTTGGGGTTAGTACTAGGGCTATGTCTAGGGATAGGGTTAGGTTTAGGTTAGGGCGAATTTTAGGGTTAGATTTAGGATTAGGGTTATGGTTAGGGCTAGGGCTAGGGCTAGCGCGAGGGTTAGGGTTAGAGCTAGGGCTAGTGTTAAATTAGGGTTAGGGCTAGGGTTAGGGCAAGGGCTAGGGTTAGTGTTAGGGTTAGGGCTAGAACTAGGGTTATGGTTAGGGTTAAGATTAGGACTAGGGCTAGGGCTAGACTTAGAGTTAGGGTTAGGGTTAGAGCTAGGACTTGTCTTAGTGTTAGTGTTAGGGTTAGGATTAGGTCTAGGGCTAGGGTTAGAGTTAGGTATAGTTTTAGGTTTAGGGTTAGGGTTAGTGCTAGGCTTAGGGTTAGGGTTAGGATTAGGGTTAGTTCTGGGGCTAGTGTTAAGGTTAGGTTTAGGGCTGGGGCAATGGGTAGGGTTAGGGCTAGGGCTAGGATTAGGGTTAGGGCTAGGGCTTGGGATAGGGTTAGGGTTTGGTATGGGTTTAGGGCTATGGCTATGTTTAGGTTTAGGTTTAGGTTTAGGGCTATGGTTAGTGTTAGGTTTAGGGTTAGTGCTAGGGCTAGGATTAGGACTATGGTTAGGGCTAGGGTTATGGTTAGCATTTGGGTTAGGGCTAGGATTATGGTTAGGGCTAGGGCTAGGGCTAGGGCTATGGTTGGTGTTAGGGTTAAGGCAAGGACAAGGTTTAAGGTTGGCACTAGGGTGAGAGTTAGGGTTAGGTTAAGGGCTAGGGTTAGAGTTAGGTTTAGTTTTAGGGTTAGGGTTAGTTTTAAGGTTAGGGGTAGTGCTAGGTTTAGGTTTAGGGTTATGTTTAGGGTTAGGGCTAGGGTTAGGGTTAGGGCTAGGGCAATGGGTAGGGTTAGGTTTAGATCTAGGATTAGGGTTAGGGTTAGGGCTAGGGGTATGATTATGCTTAGGGTTGGGGTTACAGCTAGGGCTAGGTCTAGGATGAGGTTTAGGGTAGGGCTATGGCTATGTTTAGGGTTGGGGTTAGGGTTAAGGTTAGTGCTAGGGTTAGGTTTAGTGCTAGAGCTAGGGTTAGTGTTAGGGCTAGGGTTAGAGTTAAGGTTAAGTCTAGGGTTGGGGTTTGGGTATGGTTAGGGCTCGAAATACGGTTAGGGTTAGGTATAAGGCTAGGTCTAGGGCTATGGTTAGGGTTAGGGTTAGGACTACGGTTAGGGTTAGGAGTGGTATTAGGACTTGGGTAGTCTTGGGCTAGGGTTAGAGTTGGGTTTAGGGTTAGGGCTAGTGCTATGTTTATGCTTAGGGTTAGGTTTAGGGTTAGGATTAGGGCTAGGGCTAGGACTAGGGCTAGGATTAGTGTTAAAGCTAGGGCTACTGTTAGGGTTAGGATTTGGGTTAATGTTAGTGCTAGGGCTAGGGTTAGTGTTAGTTCTAGGGTTAGGGTTAGGGCCATGGTAAGTGTTCGGGTTATGGTTAGGGTTATGGTTAGGGCTCAGGTTAGGGTTAGGGTTAGCTCTATGGTTATGTTTAGGGTTAGGGTTAGTGTTAGGGTTAGGGCCAGAACTCGGGTTAGGGTTAGGGTTAGGGTTAGGGTTAGGGTTAGGTTTCGGGTGAGGGCTTTAGCTAGTGTTAGGTTTAGGGTTAGGGTTAGGGATAGGGCTAGGTCTATGGTAGGGTTAGTGGTAGGGCTAGGTTTAGGGTTAGGGTTAGGGATCGGGATAGGGTTATGGTTAGGGCTAGGTCTATGGTTAGGGTTAGGATTACGGCTAGGGTTAGGATTAGTGTTAGGGCTAGGGCTAGTGTTAGGGTTAGGGATAGGGCTAAGGTTAGGGTTAGGGTTGGGGTTAGAGCTAGGGCTAGGTCAAGGCTAGAGTTAGGGTTAGGGCCAGGGCTGTGATTATGTTTAGGGTTAGGGTTAGGGTTAGCCTGGGGCTAGTGTTAAGGTTATGGTTAGGGTTGGGGCAATTGGTAGGGTTAGGGTTAGGGCTAGGATTAGTGTTAGGGTTAGGTTTAGGGATAGGTCTAGGGTTAGGGTTAGGTCTATGGTTAAGGTTTGGCTAGGGTTAGGTATAGGGTAGGGCTAGGGTTAGGGTTAGGGCTAGGGCTAATTTTAGTGTTAGGTTTAGGGCTAGGGCTAGGTTTAGTGTTAGGGTTAAGGTTAGGGTTAAGATTAGGGCTAGTGCTATGGTTACGGTTAGGGTTAGGGCTAGAGTTAGGGTTAGGGTTAGGGTTATGGTTAGGGCTAGGGTTAGGGTTAGTGTTAGTGCTAGGGTTAGGGCGAGGACGAGGACGAGGGTTAGGGTTAGGGTTAGGGTTAGGGTTAGGGTTAGGGTTAAAGTTAGGATTAGGGTTAGCGCTGTTGGTTCATTCCCCATATTGCCACAACCATTGGGACTGAGTTAGGCTGAAGCCAGGGTCAGGAACTCTACTCAGGTTTCCCACATGGTTGACAAGAACTTAAGCACTTGATCCAACAATCCCTGCTTCTCAGCTGAATTAGCAGGGAGTTAGATAGGAAGTAGAGTAGCCAGGTTGATCTGTCCATTCCATATGGGACATGGGAGTACCATGCAGCAGCTTAATCCACTATGGCATATCACCTGCCCCTAATTCATGATGTTTTGACAAACTATATCTGCCTGCATGAATGCAGCTCTGTTTCCTAAAATAGTATTATATCATTCAAGTGAAATTAAAATATCCTATGAATATATGTGTATGCTATGCCATGGTTATCCAAATGTGGACCACATATCAGCATACCAATATCACAGTGATGTTACTATAAATAATAAAAAAAAAGATTAGGGTTAGGTTCAGGCTAGGGTAGGGTTACGGTTAGGGCCAGGGTTAGAGTTAGGGTTAGGCTAGGGTTAGGGTTAGGGTTAGGTCAAGGTAAGGGTTATGGTTAGGATTAGGGTTAGGGTTAGTTCTACGGTTAGGTTTAGGATTAGGGTTAGGGCTAATGTTAGGCTTAGGGTAGAGTTTAGGGGTAGGGTTACGTTTAGGGGTTAGGGTTAAGGTTAAATTAGTTATAGGATTAGGGTTCGGGTTAGGGCTAGGGTAAGGGTTAGTGTTAGTACAAGTGCTAGGGGTTGTTTTAGGGTTAGGTTTACGGCTACGGCTAGGGTTAGAGTTACGGTTAGGGTTAGGGTTACAGCTAGGTTAAGGGTTATGGTTAGGGCTAGGGCTAGGCCTGTGTTAGGGTTAGGGTTAGGGCTAGGGCTAGGTCTAGTGCTAGATCTAGGGTTAGGGTTAGGGTTAAGGCTATGGTAAGTGTTATGGTAGGCTTAGGGCCAGGTTTAGGGTTAGGGTTAGGGCTAGGGTTACTGTTATGGTTAAGGTTATGGTTATGGTTAGGGCTAGGGTTAGGTTTAGGGATAGGGTTAAGGTTAGGGCTAGGGCTAGGTCTAGGGCTAAGGGTAGGGTTAGAATTAGGGCAATGGCTATGTTTAGGGTTAGGGTTAGTGTTATGGTTAGGGCTAGGGCTAAGGTAGAGCTAGGGTTAGGGTTAGGGCTAGGGTTACTGTTATGGTTAAGGTTATGGTTATGGTTAGGGCTAGGGTTAGGTTTAGGGATAGGGTTAAGGTTAGGGCTAGGGCTAGGTCTAGGGCTAAGGGTAGGGTTAGAATTAGGGCAATGGCTATGTTTAGGGTTAGGGTTAGTGTTATGGTTAGGGCTAGGGCTAAGGTAGAGCTAGGGTTAGGGTTATAACTTGGGCTAGTGTTAGGGTTAGGGTTCTTGTTAGGGTTAGTGCTAGGGCTAGGGTGTTAGGTTAGGGTTAGGTTTCGGGTTATGGTTAGGTTTAGAGTTAGAGTTAGAACTAGGGTTAGGGGTAGGGTCAAAATTAGGGCTAGGGTTAGGATTAGGGTTAGGGATAGGGTAAGGGCTATGGCTAGGGCTAGGGCTAGGGTTAGGGTTAGGGTTAGGGTTAGGGATAGGGATAGGGATAGGCCTAGGCCTAAGGTTAGTGTTAGGTTTAGGGTTAAGGTTAGGGTTAGGGTTAGGGTTAGGGCTAGAGCTAGGTTTTGTGTTAGGTTTACGGCTAGGGCTAGAGTTAGGGTTAGGGTTAGGTTTAGGTTTAGGGTAAAGGCTAGGGATAGGGTTAGGGTTAGGGTTGGTGCTTGGGTAGGATTAGGGTTAGTGCTAGGGTTAGGGCGAGGACGAATGCAAAGGTTAGGGTGTGAGTTAGGTTTAGGGGTGGGCCAGGGTTACGATTAGGGTTAGGGCCAGGGTTAGGGTTATGGTTAGGACTAGGGTTAGGTTTAGTGTAAGGACTACGGTTAGGGTGAGGGTTAGGGCTAGGGCTAGGATTATGTGTAGGGTTAGGGTTAGGGTTAGTTCTAGGTTTAGTTTTAGAGTTAAGGTTAGGGCTAAATTTAGGGTTAGGGTTGAGTTTAGGGATAGGGTTATTGAAAGGGGTTAGGGTTAAGCTTACATTATGGTTAGGGTTAGCGCTAGGATACATCAGGGTTAAGGCTAGGGCTAGGGTTATGGTTAGGGTTAGGGCTATGATTAGTGCTAGCACTAGGGTTAGGGTTAGGGTTAGGGTTAGGTCTAGGGTAAGGGTTAGGGTTAGGGTTAGGGCTAGGGCTAGGGTTAGGGTTACAGTTAGGGCTAAACTAGGGCTAGGTTTATGTTTATGTTTATGGTTAGAGTTAGAGTTAGGGTTATGGCTACGGTTAGGGTTAGTATTAGGGCTAGGGCTAGGGTCACGGTTAGGGTTGGGGTTAGGGCTAGGTCTAGTGCTAGGTCTAGGGCTAGGGTTACGGTTAGGGCTAGACTAGGGCTAGGGCTATGTTTATGGTTCGGGTTAGAGTTAGGGTTATTGCTAGGGTTAGGGTTAGTGTTAGGGCTAGGGCTAGGGTTAGTGTTAGGGTTAGGATTAGGGCTAGGTCTAGGGCTAGGGCTAGGGTTAGGGTTAGCTTTAGGGCTAGGGTAAATGTTAGGGTTGGGGTTTGGGCCGGGGTTAGGATTAGGGTTAGGGCTAGTGTTAGGGTTAGGGCTAGTGTTAGGGTTAGGGTTAGGGCTAGGGTTAGGGTTAGGGCTACAGCTAGGTTAGTGTTATTTTTAGAGCTACAGCTAGGGTTACAGTTAGGGCTAGGGCTAGGTTTAGTGTTAGGGCTCGGTCTATGGTTAGGCTTATGTTTAGGGCTAGCTGTTACACTTATGGTAAGGGCTAGGGTTAGGTTTAGGGTTACGGCTAGGGTTAGTTTTAGGGTTCAAGTGAGGGCTGTGGCTAGGTCTTGGACTAGGGTTAGGGTTAGTTCTAGGGCTATGTTTAGGGTTAGGGTTAGTGCTAGGTCTCGGTCTATGGCTAGTGTTAGTGTTAGAGCTAGGGCTAGTGTCAGGGTTAGTGTTAGGGTTAGGGTTAGGGTTAGGTCTAGTGCTAGGGTTGGTGTTTGGGTTAGGGTTAGGTTTAGGTTTAGGTTTAGGTTTAGGTTTAGGTTTAGGGTTAGGGTTAGGGTTAGGTCTAGGGCTAGGGTTAGGGTTAGGGTTAGGCCTATGGCTAGTGTTAATGTTAGGGCTGGGTCATTGGGTAGGGTTTGTGTTAGGGCTAGGATTAGGGTTAGGGTTAGGGTTAGGGTTAGGACTAAAGCTAGGGTTAGGGTTAGGGCTAGGTCTATGGTAGGCTTAGTGTCAGGGCTAGGGTTAAGTTTAGAGTTAGGTCTATGGCTAGGTTTAAAGTAAGAGTTACGGATTTGGCTGAAAAGCCCATGAGAGTATTTCAGGCATGGAAAGCCAAGACACTCTGGCAAAAAGATCTCTGTGAGTGAGAACCCAGTGGAAAGAACAGGTCATCAAAGAGGGAGGTGCCTTTCTCTGAAGGGAGGAGAGAACCTCCACTTTGACTATGACCGTGTCTAAACAAGATAAGAGTCAGAGAACTCAAGGGGCTTCCATAGCCTTGGAAACTCATGACTGGTGCATAGGGAGATTACTGATGCCATAAACAGGAGTGTTAATTTGTAAAGTCAACAACAGGAGTCACTGTGCACTTACTCCTCATGTAGGATCTCTGTCCTTAATGTGCTGTACATTGAGGCTTAATGCTATAACGAGTACTCAAACAGTATATTTCACTTTGTGTTTCTATGGGGGTGCAAAAGGTTGAAATCTTTACTTAATGTACACTAAACTGATCTTCTGTAAAAAAAAAAAAAAGAAATTATCAATTCCCAACTTGACTCTCACTGGGATTAAACATGACAATAGGTCTGATCTGATTTCATCATCATTTAAAAAAATCATCTATTATTTTTCACTTTATGTCTCTGTGTGGGAGCAAACTGTTGAAATCCTTACTTAATGTATACTAAGCTGATCTTCTGTATATTAAGATAATTGAAAATGAATCTTGGTGTGAATGGAAGGGGAGAGGGAGTGGGAAAGGGGAGGGTTGTGGGTGGGAGAGATGGTATGCGGGGGGGCAAGCCATTGTAATCCATGAGTCGTACTTTGGAAATTTATATTCATTAAATAAAAGATAAAAAAATAAAGTAAGAGTTAGGGGTAGGGTTAGGGTCAGGGTTTTGGTTAGGTTGAGGGCTAGGGTTAGGGATAGTGTTTGGCTAGGTTTAGGGGTAGGGCTAGAGCTAGGGTTAGAGTTAGGGTTAGGGTTAGGGCTAGGGTTAGAGTTAGGGTTAGGGTTAGGGCTAGGGCTAGGGTTAGGGTTATTATTATGGCTAGGTCTATGGTTAGGCTTAGAGTTCGGGCTGGGGTTAGGGTTAGGGTAAGGGCTGTTGCTACGTTTAGGGTTAGGGTTAGGGGTAGGACTAGGTCTAGGACTAGGGTTAGGGTTAGTGCTAGGGCTATGTTCAGGGGTAGGGTTAGGATTAGGGTTAAGGTTAGGGCTAGGGCTCGGTCTAGGGCTAGGGTTAAGGTTAGAGCTAGGGCTAGTGTCAGGGTTAGGGTTAGGTCTAGAGCTAGGGTTGGTGTTAGGGTTAGGGTTAGGTTTAATTTTAAGGTTAGGGTTAGGGCTAGGGCTAGGGTTAGGGTTAGGGTTAGGGCTATGGCTATGTTTAGGGTTAGGGTTAAGTTTAGGGCTAGGATTAGGGTTAGGGTTAGGGCTACTGCTTGGGTTAGGGTTAGGGTTAGGTTTAGGGCTAGGTCTAGGGCTAGGGTTAGGGTTAGGGTTGGGTAAATGGGTAGGGTTTGTGTTATGGCTGGGGCAATGGGTAGGGTTAGTATTAAGGCTAGGATTAGGGTTAGGATTAGGGTTAGGACTAGGGCTAGGGTTAGGTTTAGGGCTAGGGCTATGTTCAGGGGTAGGGTTAGGATTAGGGTTAAGGTTAGGGCTAGGGCTCGGTCTAGGGCTAGGGTTAAGGTTAGAGCTAGGGCTAGTGTCAGGGTTAGGGTTAGGTCTAGGTCTAGGGTTGGTGTTAGGGTTAGGGTTAGGTTTAATTTTAAGGTTAGGGTTAGGGCTAGGATTAGGGTTAGGGTTAGGGCTAGGGCTAGGGTTAGGGTTAGGGCTATGGCTATGTTTAGGGTTAGGGTTAAGTTTAGGGCTAGGATTAGGGTTAGGGTTAGGGCTACTGCTTGGGTTAGGGTTATGGTTAGGTTTAGGGCTAGGTCTAGGGCTAGGGTTAGGGTTAGGGTTGGGTAAATGGGTAGGGTTTGGGTTATGGCTGGGGCAATGGGTAGGGTTAGTATTAAGGCTAGGATTAGGGTTAGGATTAGGGTTAGGACTAGGACTAGGGTTAGGGTTAGGGCTAGGTCTGTTGTTAGGCTTAGGGTTAGGGTTAGGGTTAGCTTTAGGGCTAGGTCTAGTGCTATGGCTATGGTTAGGGTTAGACCTAGTGTAACGGTTAGGGTTAGCTTTAGCGTTAGGGTCAGGTTTTGGTTAGGTCAGGGCTAGGGATAGGGATAGGGTTAGGGCTAGGGTTAGGGCTATTGTTAGGTTTAGGGCTAGAGCTAGGGTTAGAGTAAAGGTTAAGTTTAGGGATAGGGTTAGGGTTAGGGCTTGGTCTATTGTTAGTCTTGTAGTTAGGGATGGGGTTTGGGTTAGGGTAAGGGCTATGGCTAGGGTTTGGGTTAGGGTTAGGGCTAGGGCTAGGTCTAGGATTAGGTTAGGGTTAGGGCTAGGGCTATGTTTAGGGTTAGGGTTATGGTTAGTGCTAGGGCTCGGTCTAGCACTAGGGTTAGGGTTTGAGTTAGGTCTAATGTCAGGGTTAGTGTTAGGGTTAGGTTTTGGTCTAGGGCTAGGGTTGGTGTTAGGGTTAGGGTTACGTTTAGTTTTAGGGTTAGGGTTAGGGTTAGTTCTAGGATTAGGGTTAGGGGTAGGGCTATTTTAGGGCTATGTTTAGGGCTATGGCTATGTTTAGGGTTAGGGTTAAGTTTAGGGCTAGGATTAGGTTTAAGGTTAGGGCTACTGCTTGGGTTAGGGTTAGGTTTAGGCCTAGGGTTAGCGTTAGTGTTAGGGTTCAGGTTTGTGCTAGGGCTAAGTCTAGGACTAGGGTTAGGGTTAGGGCTAGGGCTATGTTTAGGGTTATGGTTAGGGTTAGGCCTAGGGCTCAGTCCAGTGCTAGGTTTAGGGTTAGCGTTAAGGTTAGGACTAGTGATAGGGTTAGGGTTATTGTTAGGTTGGGGTTAGGGTGAGGGTTAGGGTTAGGTGTAGAATTTGGGTTACAGTTAGGGTTAAGGTTAGTGCTAGGGCTAGGGCTCCGGTTAGTGGTAGGGTTAGTGCTAGGGCTTGTACAAGCTTAGGGTTAGGGTTACGTTTAGGCCTAGGGCAAGTGTTAGGAGGGTTAGCGTCAGGCCTTTGGTTAGGGTTAGGGCTAGGGCTTGGTATAGGGTTAGGGCTAGGGTTAGGATTATGGCTAGAGCTAGGGTTAGGGTTAGGTTTAGGGTTAGGTTAGGGCTAGGGTTAGGTTTAGGGTTAGGGCTAGGTCTATGGTTAGGGTTAGGTTGATGGCTAGAGTTAGTGTTAGGGTTAAGGTTAGGGCTAGTGATAGGGTTAGGTTAGGGTTTATGGCTAGGGTTATGGTTATTTTTTGTGTTGGGGTTAATGCTAGGGGTAGGTCTAGGGCTAGGGTTAGGTTTAGGGCTAGCACTAAGTTTAGGGTTAGATTTAGGTTTAGTGTTAGGGTTAGGGCTAGGGATATGGTTAGGGTTAGGCTTAGGGTTAGGGCTAGGGTTAGTGTTATGGGTAGATTTAGGGTTAAGTTTAGTTCTAGGATGAGTGTTAGGACTAAGTTTAGGATTAGGGTTGTGGTTAGGGTTAGGGTTAATGGTAGGGTTAATGTTACAGTTAGGGTTATGATTAGTTTAGAGCTAGGTTTATGGTTTTATTAGGGCTAGGACTATTGCTAGGGCTAGGGTTAGGGTTATGGTTAGGGTTAGTGCTAGGTTTAGGGTTAGGTTTATGGTTAGGGTTAGTGTTACAGCTAAGTTTAGGTTTAGGTTTAAGGTTAGGGTTAGGCCTGTGTTATGGTAGGTTTAGGGTTTGGGCTAGGTCTAGTGCTAGGGCTAGTGTTAGGGTTAGGGTTAAGGCTATGTTAAGTGTTAGGGTGGGGTTAGGACCATGGTTATGGTTAGGGTTAGGACTAGGGTTAGGGTTAGTGCTAGGGTTAGTGTTAGTGTTATGGATAGGGCTAGGGCTAGGGTTAGGGTTAGGGTTAGTTCTAGGTCTAGTGCTAGGGCTCGGTTTAGTGTTAGGTTTAGGGTTAGGGTAAGTGTTAGGGTTAGGGTTGTGGCCAGTGTTAGGGATAGGGTTAGAGGAGGGTTAGGGTTAGGGTTTAAGGTTAGGGTTATAGTAGAGCTATGGTTAGGGTTAGGGTTAGGGATAGTGTTAGGGTTAGTGCAAGGGTTAGTGTTAGTTTTAGGGATTTGGCTAGGGCTAAGGTTAGGGTTAGGGCTAGGTCTAGTGCTAGGGCTAGGGTTAGGGCTAGGTTTAGGGCTAGGTCTAGTGCTAGGTCTAGGGTTAGGTTTAGGTTTAAGGCTAGGGTAAGTGTTAGGGTTAGGGTTGGGGCCAGGGTTAGGGTTCGGGGTAGGGGTAGGGTTATGGTTAGGTTTATGGTTAGGGTTATAGTAGGGCTAGGGTTAGGGTTAGGGTTAAGGTTAAGTTTAGGGCTAGGGTTAGATTTAGTGTTAGGGTTAGTTTTATGGCTAGAGCTAGGGTTAGGGTTATGGCTAGAGCTAGGGCTACTGTTAGGGTGAGGGTTTGGCCTAGGTCTAGGGTTAGGGTTAGGGCTAGGTCTATATTTACGCTTAGGGTTATGGCTAGGGTTAGCTTTAGGGTAAAGGCTATGGCTAAGGGTAGGGTTAGGTTTAGCGCTAGGGTTAGTGTTAGGGTTCAATTTAGGGCTAGGGTTAGGTCTAGGACTAGCTTAGGGTTAGTTATAGGGCTATGTTTTGGGTTAGGGTTAGGGCTAGGGATCGGTCTAGGGCAAGGGTTAGGGTTAGCGTTAAGGTTAGGTCTAGTGATACTGTTTGGGTTAGTGTTAGGTCTAGGTTTAGTGTTAGGTTTGGGGTAGGGTGAGGGTTAGGGGTGAGGGTTTGGGTTACAGTTAGGGTTAAGATTAGTGCTAGGGCTTGTGCAAGGCTAGGGTTAGGGTTAGGGTTAGGCCTAGGGTAAGGGTTAGGTTTAGTGTTAGGGTCAGGGTTTTGGTTAGGGTTAAGGCTAGGGCTAGGGATAACGTTAGGGCTATGGTCAGGGTTATGGCTAAAGCTAGGGTTAGGGTTAGGGTTAGGGTTAGGGCTACCGCTAGGGTTAGGGTTAGGGTTAGGGTTAGGGCTAGGTCTATGGTTAGTGTTAGGGTGAGGGCTAGAGTTAAGTTTAGGGTTAAGGTTAGGGCTAGTGATAGTTTTAGGGTTAGGTTTAGGGTTATGGCCATTGTGAGGGTTAGGGTTTGTGATGGGTTTCGGGCTAGGGCTAGGTCCAGAGCTAGAGTTAGTGTTAGGGCTATGGCTAAGGTTATGGTTAGGTTTAGGGTAAGTGTTAGGGCTAGGGATAGGGTTAGGTTTAGGCTAAGTGTTAGGGTTATGGCTAGGGTTAGGGTTATGAGTAGAGTTAGGGTTAGGTTTAGTTCTAGGGTGAGTCTTAGGGCTAATTTAGGATTAGGGTTGTGGTTAGGGTTAGGGTTAGGGGTTAGGGTTAAGGTTACAGTTAGGGTTAGTATTAGGGCTAGGGCTAGTGTTAGGGTTAGTGTTAGGGCTAGGACTAGTGCTAGGGATAGGGTTAGGGTTAGGGTTATGGTTAGGGCTAGGGTTAGGGTTAGTGCTAGGGTTAGTGTGAGGACAACGGTGAGGGTTAGGGTTAGGTTAGGTGTTGGCTAGCATAGGGTTAGGGTTAAGGCTATGGTTAGGATTACTGTAAGTGCTAGGGTTACGGTTAGGGTTAGGGCTAGGGTAAGTGTTATGGTGAGGATTAGGGTTAGGGTTAGGGTTAGTTTTATGTTTAGGTTTAAGGTTAGGGTTAGGGCTAAAGTTAGGCATAGGGTTCAGGTTAGGTATAGGGTTAGGGTTAGGGGTTAGGGTTAAGGTTACATTAGGCTTAGGTTTAGGGTTAGGGTTAGGATTAGGGTTAGGGATAGGACTAGTGCTAGGTCTAGGGTTTGGTTTAGGGTTAGGGCTAGGTCTAGGGTTAGGGTTAGTCTAGGTCTATGGTAGGCTTAATGTTAGGGCTAGGCTTAGGGTTAGGGTAAGGGCTATGGCTAGGGTTAGGCTTAGGGTTAGTGTTAGGTTTCTGGTTAGGGCTAGGGCTATATCTAGGACTATGGTTTGGGTTAGAGCTAGGGCTATGTTCAGGGTTAGGGTTAGGGTTAGTGCTAAGTCTAGGGTTAGTGCTAGGGTTAGGGTTAGGTTTAGGTTTTGGGTTAGGGTTATGGTTAGTGTTACAGTTAGGGCTAGATCTAGGGTAGGAGTTAGGGCTAAGGTGAGGGTTAGGTTTAGGTTTAGGGTTATGGTTAGGATTATGGTAAGGGCTAGGGCTAGTGTTATTTCTATTGTTAGGGTTAGAGCGAGGATAGTGTTAGGGTAGGTTTAGGGTTAGGGTTAGGGCTAAGGCTAGCCTTAGGGTTGAGTTTATTGAAAGGGTTAGGGTTAGGGGTTAGTGTTCAGGTTACATTAGGGTTAGGGTTATGTTTAGGGCTAGGGTTAGAGTTAGGGTTAGGGCTAGTGCTAGGGCTAGGTTTAGGGTTAGGGTTAGGATTAGGGATAAGACTAGTGCTAGGGCTAGGGTTAGGTTTAGGGTTAGGTCTATGGTAAGTGTTAGGGTAGGTTTAGTGGCAGGGTTAAGGTTAGGATTAGGGTTATTGTTACTTTTAGGGTTAAGGTTAGGGTTATGGTAGGGCTAGGATTAGGTTCAGGGTTAGGGTTAGGGTTAGGGTTAGGGTTAGGGTTATGGCTAGGGCTAGGTCTAGGGCTAGGGTTAGGGTTAGGGCAATGGCTATGTTTAGGGTTAGGGTTAGCATTAGGTCTAGTGCTAGGGCTAGTGCTAGGCTTAGGGTTATAGCTTGGGCTAGTGTTAGGGTTAGGGTAACGGTTAGGGTTAGTGTTAGGCTTAGCACTAGGGCTAGGGTAAGTGTTCGGGTTAGTTTAGGGTTCGGGTTAGGGTTAGGGTTATGGTTAGGATGAAGGTTAGAGCTGGGGTTACAGTTAGGGTTAGGGTTAGCGTTAGGACTTGGGCTAGGGTTAGGCTTAGAGTTAGGGATAGGGTTAGGGTAAGGGCTATGGCTAGAGTTAGGGTTAGGGTTAGGGCTAGGGTTAGTGGTAGGGTTTGGCTTAGAGCTAGGGCTAGGTCTAGGACTAGGGTTAGGGTTAGTGTTAGGGCTAGGGCTATGTTTATGGTTAGGGTTAGGGTCAGTGTTAGGGCTAGGGCTATGTTTATGGTTAGGGTTAGGGTTAGGGCTAGGGCTCGGGCTAGGACTAGGGTTAGGGTTAGTGTTAGGGCTAATGTCAGGGTTAGTGTTAGGGTTAGGTTTAGGTCTAGGGCTAGGGTTGGTGTTAGGGTTAGGGTTAGGGTTAGGGTTAGGGCTAGTGCTAGGTTTAGGGTTAGGCTTAGGGCTAGTGTTAGGGTTGTTGTTAGGGCTGGGGCAATGGGTAGGGCTAGGGTTAGGGTTAGGGTAAGTGCTAGGGCTAGGTTTAGGGTTAGGGCTAGGACTAGTGTTAGGGTTAGAGTAGGACTGGGGCAATGGTGGGGTGAGGGTTTTGGTTAGGACTAGCGTTAGGGTTAGGGTAAGGGCTAGGGTTTGGGTTAGAGTTAGGGTTATTGTTAGGGTTAGAGTTAGGTCTATGGTTATGGTTCTGTGTAGTGTTAGGGTTAGGGTTAGTTCTATTATAGGTTTAGGTTTATGGTTAGGGCTAAGGTTAGGGTTAGGGTTGAGGTTAGGGATAGGGTTAGGGTTAGGGGTTAGGGTTAAGGTTACATTAGGGTTAGGGTTAGGGCTAGGGTTAGGGTTAGCATTAGGACTAGGGCTAGGGCTAGGATTATGGTTAGAGTTAGAATTATGGCTAAGACTTGTTCTGGGCTAGGTTAGGGTTAGGGTTAGGGCTAAGGTAATGGTTAGGGTTAGTGCTAGGGCTAGGGTTAGGGTTAGGGTTATTGCTAGGGCTACGGTTAGGGTTAGGGTTAAGGTTAGGGCTAAGGTTATGGCTAGGTTTAGGTTTAGATTAGGGCTAGGGCTAGAGTTAGGGTTAGGTTTAGGGCTAGGGTTAGGATTAGGAATAGTGTTAGGGCTAGGGCTAGGGTTATTGTTAGGGTTAGGGCAATGGCTATGTTTAGGGTTAGGGTTAGGGTTAAGGTTAGTTCTAAGGCTAGGTTTAGTGTTAAGGTTAGGGTTAGGTTTAGTTTTAGGGTTAGGTTTATGTTTAGGGTTACGTTTAGGGCTAGAACTAGTGTTAGAGTTAAGGTTAGGGTTAAGGTTAGGGGTATGTTAGGTTTAGGGTTAGGGTTAGGGTTACTTTAAGGGCTAGGACTAGGGTTAGGGTTAGCATTAGGGTGAGGGCGAGGGCCTTGGTTAGAGTTAGGGTTTTGGTTTGGGTAGGGTTAGGTTTAGTGCTAAGGTTAGGACGAGGATGAGTGCAAGGTTTAGGGTTAGGTTTAGGGTTGGGCTAGCGTTACGGTTAGGGTTAGGGCTAAAGTTAGGTTTATGGGTAGGATTAGGATTATGGTTAGTTCTAGGGTTAGTTTAGGGTTCGGATTAGGGCTAATTTCAGGGTTAGGGTTGAGTTTAGGGAGAGGGTTAGGGTTAGGGTTAGGATTAACCTTATATTAGTGTTAGGGTTAGGGCTAGTGTTATGGTTACGATTAGGGTTAGGGTTAGTGGTAGGGTTAGGATTAGTGTTAGGGCTAGGGATAGAGCTAAGTTTAGAGTTAGGTTTAGGGTTAGGGCTAGGTCTAATGCTAGAACTGGAGTTAGGTTTAGTGTTAGGGCTAGGGTAAGTATTAGAGTTAGGCTTAGGGACAGGGTTAGGGTTAGGTTTAGGGCTAGACTTAGGGCTAGGCTTATGGCTAGGGTTAGGGTTCAGTTTAGGGTTAGGGCTAGGGTTCGGGTTAGGGCTATGGTTTTGGTTAGGGCTAGAGCTAGGGTTAGGATTATGGTTAGAGCTTGAGCTAGTGTTAGGGTTAGGGTTAGGGTTAGGGCGAGGACTAGGGTTAGGGTTAGGTTTAGGGTTAGCTCTAGGGTTAGGGTTAGGGCTAGGGTTATTGTTTGGACTAGAGCTTGGTTTAGTGTTAGGGCTAGGGCTAGGTCTAGGGCTAGGGTTAGGGTTAGGGCTAGGGCTCTGGTTAGGGTTAGAGTTAGGGTTAGGGCTAGGGCTAGTGTTAGGTTTTCGATTAGTGTTAGGGGTAGGGCTAGGGTTAGGATTAGTGTTATGGCTAAGGATAGAGCTAAGTTTAGGGTTAGGTTTAGGGTTAGGGCTAGGTCTAGTGCTAGGACTAGGGTTAGGTTTAGGGTTAGGGCTAGGGTATGTGTTAGGGTTAGGCTTAGGACCAGGGTTATGGTTAGGGTTAGGGCTAGGCTTAGGGCTATGTTTAGGGTTCAGGTTACGTTTAGGGCTAGGGTTAGTGTTAGGGCTACTGTTTGGGTTAGGGCTAGAGCTAGGGTTTGGGTTATTGTTAGAGCTAGAGCTAGGGTTAGGGTTAGGGTTAGGGCTAGGACTAGGGTTAGGTTTAGATTGTGTTTAGGGTTAGTGCTAGGGTTAGGGTTAAGGCTAGGGTTATGGTTTGGACTAGAGATTTTGTTAGGGCTAGTTCTATGGTTAGGGTTAGTGGTAGGGCTACAGTTAGGGTTAGCCTTAGACTAGGGCTAGGGTTAGGGTCAGGGGTAGGGCTAGGGTTAGGTTTAGGGTTAGAACTAGGCTTTGGGTTAGGGTTAGGGTTTAGGTTAGGGTTATGGTTAGGGCTGGGGTTATGGTTAAGGTTAGCGCTAGGTTTAAAGTTAGGGCTAGGGTTATGGTTTGGAATAGAGCTTGGTTTAGGGTTAGGTTTAGGGTTGGATTAGGGCTAGGGTTAGGGTTAGGGCTAGGGCTAGGGGTAGGGTTAGTGTAGGGTTAGGGTTAGGGCTAGTGTTAGATTTACAATTAGGGTTAGGGGTAGGGCTAGGGTTAGGATTAGTGTTAGGGCTAGGGATAGAGCTAAGTTTAGGTTTAGGGCTAGGTCTAGTGCTAGGTCTAGGATTAGGTTTATGGTTAGGGCTATGGTAAGTGTTAGGGTTAGAACTAGGCCTAAGGTTATGGTTAGGGTTAGGTTTAGGGTTAGCGCTAGGTTTAGTGTTAGGGTTAGGTTTAGGGTTAGAACTAGGCCTAGGGTTAGCATTAGTGTTAGGTTTAGGGTTAGCGCTAGGGTTAATGTTGGTGTTAGGGCTAGGGCTAGGGATAGGGATAGGGCCAGGGTTAGTGTTAGGCTTAGGGCTAGGTTTCAGGTTAGGGTTACGGTTAGGGTTATGGTTAGTGCTAAGTTTAGGGGTAGGTTTAGGCTTAGTATTAGGGTTAGGGTTAGGGTTAGGGCTAGGGTTAGGGTTAGGTCTAGAGATAGGGTTATGGTTAGGGTTAGCGTTAGGGCTAGGGTAAGGGTTAGGGTTAGGGCTCAGTCTATGGTTAGTGTTAGGGCTAGTGTTAGGGTTAGGGTTAGGGTTAGGGCTAGGTCTAGGGTTAGGGTTAAGGTTAGGGCTAGTTTAGTGTTAGGGTTAGGGCTAGGGCTATGATTTGGGTTATAGTTAGCCTTAGAGTTAGGCCTAGGGCTAAGGCTAGGGTTAGGGTTAGAGCTTGAGCTAGTGTTAGGGTTAGGGTGAAGGTTACGGCTACGGCTAGGGTTAGTGTTAGGTTTAAAGTTAGCTTTATGGTTAGGATTAGGTTTAAGATCAGGGCTAGGGTAAGGGTTAGATTTAGGGTTCAGCCTGCATTTGGGTTAGGGTAATGGTCAGGGCTAGGGCTCTTTGTGGGTTTAGGTTTAGGGCTAGTATTAGGCTTAGGGTTAGGGTTAGTGTTAGGGTTTGGGATAGGGTTAAGGTTAGGTCTAATGCTAGTTTTAGGGTTAGGGTTTGGTCTAGGGCTAGGGTTAGTGTTAGGGATAGGGCTAGGTCTATGGGTAGGGTTAGGGTTAGGGTTAGGGCTACCGTTAGGGCTAGGCCTAGGGCTATGTTTAGGGTTAGGGTTAGGGCTAGGGCTAGGGCTAGGGTTAGGGTTAGGGTTAGGGCTAGGTCTATTATTAGGGTTAGGGCTAGGATTAGAGTTAGGGTTTGGGTTAGTGCTAGAACTAGTGTTAGGGTTAGGGTTAGGGTTAGGGCTATGGCTAGGGCTGTGTTTAGGGTTAGGTTTAGGGCAAGGGTAAGGGTTAGGGTGAGGGCTAATGTAACTGTTAGGTTTAGGGTTAGGGCCAAGGTTAGGGTTAGCGTTAGTGTTAGATTTGGGTTAGGGTTAGGGTTAGTGCTAGGGTTAGGGTTAGGTTTAGGTTTAGAGTTAGGGCTAGGGTTAGGGTTAGGGTTAGGGCTAGGGTTAGGGATAGGGTTATGGTTAGGATTAGGGCTAGGTCTATGGTTATTGTTCAGGCTAGGGTTAGGGTTAGGTTTAAGGTTAGTGCTAGGGCTTGTGTTAGGGTTAGGGCTAGGGCTAGGGCTAGTTCTATGATTAGGGTTAGAGCTAGGGCTAGTGTCAGTGTTAGGATTTTGGTTAGGATTAGGGCTAGGGCTAGTTTGTGTAAGGGTTCGGTTTAGGGTTAGGGTTAGAGTTAGGTCTAGATCTAGGTTTAGGGTTAGGGTTAGCGCTAGTGTTAATGTTAGGGTTGGGGTTAGTGTTAGGGTTAGGGTTAGGGGTTAGGAATAGGGTTACAGTTAGGGTTAGGGTTAGGGCTAGAGCTTGAACTAGGGCTTGGGTTAAGGTTAGTGTTAGGGTTAGGGCTAGGGTTAGAGTTATGGCTAGAGCTAGGGTTAAGGTTAGTGTTAGGGCTTTGGTTAGGGTTAAGGTTAGGGCTAGGGTTAGTGTTATGCTTAGAGCTAGGTTTAGGGTTAGGGCTAAGGCTAGGGCTAGGGTTAGGGTTAGGGTTAGGGCTAGGTTTTGGGTTGGGTTAGTGCTAGGGTTGGGCCGAAGCCAAGGGCCAGGGTTAGGGTTAGTGTTATGTTTAGGGTTAGGGTTATGGTTAGGATTATGTTTAGGCCCAGGGTTAGGGTTAGGGTTAAGGATAGTGTTAGGGTTAGGGTTAGGGTAAGGGCTTGGTTTAGGGTTAGGTCTAGGGTCAGGGTTATCTGTAGAGTTAGGGTTAGGGTTAGTTCTAGGGTTAGGGTTAAGGTTAGGGTTAAGTTTATGGTTAGGGTTGTGGTTAAGGTTAGTGTTCATGGTTAGAGTTAAGGTTACTGTTATGGTTAGGGTTAGGGTTAGGTCTAGGGTTAGGGCTATGGTAAGTGTTAGTGTTAGGGCTAGGGTTAGGGTTAGGGTTAGGGCTAAGGCTATGATTAGGATTAGGGTTAGGGCTAGGTCAAGTTTTAGGTCTAGGGTTAGGGTTAGGGATAAGGCTATGGTTAGCATTAGGGTTAAGGTTATGGTTAGGGCTAGGACTAGGTTTTTGGTTGGAGATAGGTCTAGGGTTAGGTCTAGGGTTGGTGTTAGGGCTAGGGTTAGGGTCAGGGCTAAGTATAGGTCTATGGGTGGGGTTAGGGTTAGGGAGGGACTAACATTAGGGTTAGGGCTAAGATTAGGGCTCAGACATGTGCTAGGCTTTGGTTTAGGGTTAGGGCTAGGGCTAGTGTTAGGGTTACGGTTAGGGCTAGGGTTAGGGTTAGGGTTGGGGTTAGGGCTAGGTTTAGGGTTAGGGTTGGGGTTAGGGTAGGGCTAGGGGTAGGGTTAGGGTGGTTTAGGGCTAAGGTTAGGATTAGAGCTAGGGTTAGGGTTTGGACTAGAGCTAGGGTCAGGGTTATGGTTAGGGTTAGGTTTAGGGCTAGGACTAGGGTTAGGTTTAAGACTAGGGTTAGGGTTAGGGTTAGGGTTAGGGTTGGGGTTAGGGTTAGTACTAGTGTTAGGGTTAGTGTTAGGGCTATGGCTAAGTCTATGGTTAGGATCAAGGTTAGGACAAAGGTAAGGGTTTGGGTTAGGGTTTGGGTTAGGTCTAGGGTAAGTGTCAGGGTTAGGGTAGGGCCAAGGTTAGGTTTAGGGTTAAGGTTAGGGTTAGGATTACAGTTAGGATTATGGTTAGTGCTAGGGTTAGGGTTAGGTTTAGGGCTAATGTTAGGATTAGGGCTAGGGTTAGGGTTTGGACTAGAGCTAGGGTCAGTGCTAGGGTTAGTTTTAGGTTTAGAGCTAGGACTAGGGTTAGGGTTAGGGTTATGGTTAGGGCTTGGGTTAGGGTTAGGTTTGGGGTTAGGGCTAGTGCTAGGTCTAGGGCTAGAGTTAGTGTTAGGTTTAGGGCTAGTGCTATGATTAGGGTTAGAGTTAGCGTTAGGGTTAGGGCTAGGGCTAAGTCTAGGGTTAGGGTTAGGTTTAGAACTTGGGCTAGTGTTAGGGTTAGGGTTAGGGCTACGGCTAGGGTTATTGTTAGGTTTAAAGTTAGGTTTAGTGTTAGGGTTAGTGTTAGGATTAGGGCTACGGTAAGGGTTTGGGTTAGTATTAGGGCTATTTCCAAGGTTAAGGTTAGGGTTAGTGTTAGGGTCAGGGCTAGTGCTCTTGGTAGGTTTATGTTTAGGGCTAGGATTAGGCTTAGGGTTAGGGTTCGGGTTATGGTTAAGGTTAGGTCTATTGCTAGTTTTAGGATTAGGGTTTGGTCTAGGGCTAGGGTTAGCGTTAGGGTTAGGGTTAGGTCTATGGGTAGGATTAGGGTTACGGCTAGGGCTAGGGTTACGGCTATGCCTAGGGCTATGTTTAGGGTTATAGTAGGGCTGTAGCTATGTTTAGGGTTAGGGTTAGGGTTAGGGCTAGGGCTAGGGTTAGGGTTAGGGGTAGGTCTAGGATTAGGGTTAGGGTTAGGATTAGGGTTTGTGTTTGGGTTAGTTTTAGGACAGGTGTTAGGTTAGGATTAGGGCTATGGCTAGGGCTGTGGTTAGGGTTAGGTTTAATGCAAGGGTAAGGGTTAGGGTGAGGGTAGGGTAACTGTTAGGTTTAGGGTTAGCGTTAGTGTTAGATTTGGGTTAGGGTTCGGTTTAGTGCTAGGGTTAGGGTTAGGTTTAGGTTTAGAGTTAGGGCTAGGGTTATGGTTAGGGTTAGGGATATTGTTATGGATAGGGTTATGGTTAGGATTAGGGTTAGGTCTATGGTTATTGTTCAGGCTAGGGTTAGGGTTAGGTTTAATGTTAGGGCTAGGACTTGGGTTAGGGATAGGGCTATGGCTAGGGCTAGTTCTATGATTAGGGTTAGAGCTAGGGCTAGTGTTAGTGTTAGGATTTCGGTTAAGATTAGGGCTAAGGCTAAGGTTAGTGGTAAGGGTTTGGTTTAGGGTTTGGGTTAGGGTTAGGTCTAGATCTAGGTTTAGGGTTAGGGTTAACGCTAGTGTTAGTGTTAGGGTTGGGGTTAGCATTAGGTTAGGGGTAGAGGTTAGGAACAGGGTTATAGTTAGGGTTAGGGTTAGGGCTAGAGCTTGAACTAGGGCTTGGGTTAAGGTTAGTGTTAGGTATAGTGTTAGGGTTAAGGCTATGGTTAGAGTTATGGCTAGAGCTAGGGTGAAGGTTAGGGCTAGGTTAGGGTTAAGGCTAGGGCTGGGGTTAGTGTTATGCTTAGAGCTAGGGTTAGGGTTAGGGCTAGGACTAGGGCTAGGGTTAGGGTTATGGTTAGGGCTAGGTTTTGGGTTGGGTTAGTGCTAGGGTTAGGCCCAGGCCAAGGGCCAGGGTTAGGGTTAGGGTTATGTTTAGGGTTAGGGCTAAGGTTAGGATTAGGTTTAGGATCAGGGTTAGGGTTAGGGTTAAGTATAGGGTTAGGGTTAGAGTTAGGTTATGGGCTTGGGTTAGGGTTAGGGCTAGGTTTAGGGTTATGTGTAGAGTTAGGATTACGGTTAGTTCTAGGGTAAGGGTTAGGGTTAGGGCTAATTTTATGTTTAGGGTTGTGGTTAAGGTTATGGATCATGGTTAGAGTTAAGGTTACTGTTATGGTTAGGGTTAGGGCTAGGGTTAGGGCTAGGGTAAGGGTTAGGGTTAGGGCTAGGGCAAGTGTTAGGGCTAGGGTTAGGGTTAGGGCTAAGGCTATGTTTAGGGTTAGAGTTAGTGCTAGGGCAAAGGTTAGGTCTAGGGTTAGGGTTAGGACTAAGGCTATGGTTAGCGTTAGAGTTAGGGTTAGTGTTCAGGATAGGGCTAGGGTTAGGGTTGGGGATAGGTCTAGGGTTAGGGCTAGGGATGGGGTAGGGCTAGGTTTAGGGTTAGGGTAAAGGATAGGTCTATTGGTAGGGTTAGGGTTAGGGCTGGGAGTAATGTTAGGGTTAGTGCTAGGATTAGGGCTAGGACTTGTGCTAGGGTTTGGTTTAGGGTTAGGGCTAGGGCTAGGGTTAGGGTTAGGATTGGGGTTAGGGCTAGGTTTAGGGTTAGGGTTGGGGTTAGGATAGGGCTAGGGCTAGGGTTAGGGTTAAGTTAGGGCTAAGGTTAGGATTAGGGCTAGGGTTAAGGTTTGGACTAGAATTAGGGTCAGGGTTAGGGTTAGGGTTTGGTTAAGGGCTAGGACTAGGTTTAGGGTTAGGGTTAGGGCTAGGGCTAGGGTTAGGGTTAGGGTTAGGGTTAGGACTAAGTCTAGGACTAGGACTAGGGCTAGTGTTAGGGTTAGGGTTAAGGTTAGGGCTAGGATTAGTGTTCGGGCTATGTTTGGGGTTAGGACTAGTGCTAGGGCTAGGACTAGGTTTAGGGTTAGCATTGTCTTTAGGGGTAGGGTTAAGGTAGGGTTATGGTTAAGGATACGGTTAGGCCTAGGGTTAGGGCTAAGATTTGGGTTAGGGTTGTGGTTAGGGTTAGGGTTTGGGTTTAGGTTTTAGGTTAGGGTTAGGTTTAGGGTTAGGGTTACGGCTAGGGCTAGGCCTAGTGCTAGGACTAGGGTTAGGTTTAGGGTTAGGTTAGGTCTAAGGTTAGGGTTAGGGCTAGGATTAGTGTTAGGGCTAGAGCTAGGTTTAGGTTTAGGGTTAGGGTTATGGCTAGGGTTAGGGTTATTGTTAGGCTTGGGGTAGGTCTATTATTTGGTAATGGTTAGGGCAAGTTTAGAGTTAGTGTAAGGGTCAGGGCTAGGGGTAGAATTATCGTTAGTTTTATGGCCTGGGTTAGGGTTAGGGTTGGGGTTAGGGCTAGGGCTAAGTCTAAGTTTATGGTAGGGTTAGCGTTAGGGTTAGGGCTAGGGCTATGTTTAGGATTAGTGTTAGACTTAGGGCTAGGGCTAGGTTAAGGGTTAGAGTTAGGGCTAGTGTTAGGGTTATGGTTAGGGCTAGGTTTAGTGTTAGCGTTAGGGTTAGGTTTAGGGTTAGGGTTAGTGTTAGGGTTAGGGCTAGGTTTAGTGGATAGTGTTAGGGTTCGCTCTAGAGCAACAGTTAGGGTTCGGGTTAGGGTTAATGCTAGGGTTAGTGTTAGGTTTGAGGTTAGGCTGATCATTAGGGTTAGTGTTAGGGTTAGGGTTATGGCTTGTGCAAGGCTAGGGTTAGTGTTAGGATTCTCCCTAGGGTAAGGGTTAGGTTGAGGGTTAAGTTTAGGGCTAGTTATAGGGTTTGGGTTAGGGCTAGGGTTAGGGTTAGGCTTTGGTTTGGTGTTAGGGCTAGGGCTAGGTCTAGGGCTAAGTTTAGGGTTAGGGCTAGGGCTATATTTAGGGTTTTTTTAGCGTTATGGTTAGTGTTAGGGCTAGAGCTAGGCTTAGTTTATGGTTAGGGTTAGGGTTAGAGCTTGGGGTAGTGTTAGGGTTAGAATTAGGGTAGTTTTATGGTTAGGGTTAGGGTGAGGGAGAGAACTAGGTTTAGGGTTAGGGTTAAGGTGAGGGCCAAGGCTAGCGTTAGGGTTAGTGCTAGTGTTAGCGCGAGGGAGGTGGCGTGGGTTAGGGTTAGGGATAGGTTTAGGGTTAGGGCTAGGGTTAGGGTTAGTTTTAGGGCCAGGTATAGGGTTAGGGTTAGGGTTAGGGCTAGGGTTAGCATTAGGGTTATGGTTAGGGTTAGGGTTATGGCTAGGGCTTGGTTAGGGTTAGGGCTAGTTCTATGATTAGTGTTAGAGCAAGGCTAGTGTTAGTGTTAGGATTTGGTTTAGGATTACGGCTAGGGCTAGGGTTAGTGTTATGGGTAGAATTAGGGTTAGGGTTAGCTCTAGCGTGAGGTTTAGGGTTCGGATTAGGGCTAAGGTTAGGATTAGGGTTGTGATTAGGTTTAGGGTTAGGCTTAGGGGTTAGGGTTAATGTTACGGTTAGGATTTGGGTTAGGCTAGGGCTAGGGTTAGGGCTAGGGCTAGGGCTAGGGTTAGGGTTAGGGTTAGGGTTAGGGTTAGGGTTAGGGTTAGGGCTAGGAGTAGTGCTAGGACTAGGGTTAGGGTTAGGGTTATGGCTAGGGTTAGGATTAGGGCTAGGGCCAGGGTTAGTGTTATGGTTAGGGCTAGGCTTCGTGTTAGGTTTACAGATAGGTTTATGGTTAGTGCTAGGGTTAGGCTTAGGCTAGGTTTAGGTTTAGGGTTAGGGCTAGGGTTAGTGTTAGGGTTATGTCTAGATCTAGGTTTAGGGTTAGGGTTAGGGCTAGGGCTAACGTTGGGGTTAGGGCTAGGGCTAGTGTTACGTTTAGGGTTATGGTTAGGGTTAGGGATAGGGTTAGTTTTAGGCAAGTGCTAGGGTTAGGGCTAGGGCTAGGGCTATGATTAGGGTTAGAGTAGGGCTATGGCTATGTTTAGGGTTCGGGTTAGGGCTAAGGCTAGGGTTAGGGTTAGGTTTAGGGCTAGGGCTAGGATAAGTGTTAAGGCTAGGTTTACGGTTAGGGTTTCGGATTGTGCTAGGACTATGGCTATGATTAGGGTTAGAGTAGGGCTATGGCTATGTTTAGGGTTAGGGTTAGGGCTATGGCTAAGGCTATGGTTAGGGTTAGGGCTAGGGTAACCGTTAGGGTAAGGTTTAGGGCCAAGGTTAGGGTTAGGTTTAGGGCTATGGTTAGGGTTAGGGTTACGGTAAGGGTTAGAGTTAGGTTTAGGGCTAGTGTAGGTTAAAGTTAGGGTTAGGGTTAGGGTTATGGCTAGGGTTGGGGCTAGGGTTATGATTTGTGCCAGAGCTAGGGGTAGGGTTAGGGTTAGGTTTAGGGTTAGGGCTAGGGCTATGGTTAGGTTTAGGGTTAGGGCGAGGTCTATGGTTATTGTTAGGGTAAGGGTTTGGGTACGGTTGGGATTAGGGCTAGAACTAGGATTAGGGTTAGGGTTCAAGTTAGTGCTAGGGTTAGGGTTAGGTTTAGGGTTAGGGTAAGGGCTAGGGCTAGGGCTTGGGCTAGGGTTACGGTTAGGGCTAGGGTTAGGGTTAGGGTTAGTGCTAGGGTTAGGGCGAGGCTGAGGTTGAGGGTTAGGTTTAGGGTTAGGTTAGGGTTAGTTTAGGGTTATGCCTAGGATTAGGGTTAGGGTTAGGGCCAGTTTTAGGATTAGGGTAAAGGCTAGGGTTAGGTTTAGGGTATAGGCTATGGTTAGGGTTAGGGCTAGGGTTAAGGTTATACATAGGTAGGGTTATGGTTAGTTCTAGGGTTAGGATTAGGGTTTGGTCTAAGGTACGTGTTAGGGTTAGGGTTAGGGTTAAGGTTATTGTTAGGGTTAGGTTTAGAGCTAGGACTAGTTCTAGGGATAGGGTTAGGTTTCGTATTAGGGACTAGGGCTAGGGATAGGGTTAAGACTAGGTTTAGGGCTAGGACTAGGGCTAGGGCTAGGACTAGTGTTAGGGTTAGGGTTGTGGTTAGGGCTATGGTTAGGGTTAGGGGTTAGGGTTAATGTTACAGTTAGGGCTAGGGTTAGGGCTAGGGTTAGCGTTAGAGCTAGTGCTAGTGTTAGGGTTCGGGTTAGGGCTAGGGCTACCATTAGTGTTACGGTTAGTGTTATGTTTATGTTTAGGGTTAGGGATGTGGTTAGGGTTAGGGGTTAGGGTTAATATTACTGTTAGGGTTAAGATTAGGGCTAGGGTTAGGGTTAGGGCTAGGGCTAGGGCTAGGGTTATAGTTAGGGTTAGGGCTAGTGCTAGGGCGATGTTTAGGGTATCTGTTAGCGTTAGGATTTGGGTTAGGGTTAGGGTTAGGACTAGGGCTAGGGCTAAGTCCAATGTTAGGGTTAGGGCTATGGGTTAGGCTTAGGGATAGGTCTATTGTTAGGGTTATGTTAGTGCAAGTTTAGAGTTATTGCTAGGGTTAGGGATAGGGCCAGGGTTAATGTTAGATTTAGGGCTAGGGTTAGGGTTAGAGTTGGGGTTAGGGCTAGGTCTAGGTCTAAGCTTATGGTTATGGTTATGGTTATGGTTACGTCTAGTGTTATATTTAGGGTTAGTGTTAGTGTTAGGTTTAGGGCTAGGGCTAGGGCTAGGGTTAGGGTTAGTGCTAGGGCTAGTGTTAGGGTTAGGTTTAGGGCTAGGGCTAGGTTTAGTGTTAGGTTTAGGTTTATGTTTAGTGTTAGGGCTAGTGCTAGGGTTAGGGTTAGGGTAGGCATTAGGGCTAGGGCTAGGTTTAGGGTTAGGTTTAGGGTTATGGTTAGGGCTAGGACTAGTGCAAGGGCTTGGGTTAGGGTTAGGGTAAAGGCGAGCATTAGGGTTAGGTAATGGCTAGGGTTAGGTTTATGCATAGGGTTACGTTTAGGGTTGGTTCTACTATTAGGGTTAGCATTAGAACTAAAGTTAGGGTTAGGGTTGTGGTTAGGGTTATGGTTAGGGTTTAGGGTTAATGTTGGGTTAGAGTTAGTGTTGGGGCTAGGGTTAGTGTTAGGGATAGGACTAGGGTTAGGGTTAGCTTAGGGGTTAGGACCAGGGTTAGGGTTAGGGCTAGTGTTAGGGTTAGGCCTAGGGTTAGGGTTAGGGTTAGTGTTGGGGTTAGGGCTAGGTCTATGTTTAGGGTTAGTCTAGGTCTAGGGTTAGGTCTAGGGCTAGGTCTATGGTTAGGGTTAGGGCTAGGTTTAGGGTTAGGGTTATGGATAGGGCTAGGGCTAGTGTTAGGGTTATTGTTAGTGCTAGCGATAGGGTTAGGGTTTGGTTTAGGGCTAGTGCTAGGTCCAGGGATAGGGTTAGTGTTGGGGTTAGTTATAGGGCTGTGTTTAAGGTTAGGGTAAGGTTTAGTGTTAGGTTTAGGGCTAGGGCTAGGGCTAGGGCTAGGGTTAGGGTTAGAGCTAGGGCTAATGTTATGTTTAGGGTTAGGGCTAAGGTTAGGGTTAGTATTGTGGTTAGGGTTAGGGGTTAGGGTTAAGGTTAGGGTTAGGGTTAGTGTTGGGGCTAAGGTTAGGGTTAGGGTTAGGGCTAGGTTTAAGGTTAGGGCTAGCTCTAGGGCTAGGGTAAGGTTTATGGTTAGGTTTAGGGCTAGGACTCTTGTAGGACTAGGACTAGGGTTAGGGTTAGGGTTAGTTTAGGGCTAGGGTCATGGCTTTGGCTAGGTTTAGGGTTAGAGCTAGGGCTGTGTTAGGGTTAGGGTTAGGTTTAGAGCTAGGGCTAGGGTTAGTGTTAGCGTTAGGGTTAGGTTTAGGGTTAGGGTTAGTTTTAGGGTTAGGGTTAGGGCTGGTGCTAGGCTTAGGGTTAGGGTTAGGGTTACGGTTAGGGTTAGGGCTTGGGCTAGCGTTAGTGTTAGTGTTAAGGCTAGGATTATGGGTAGGGTTAGGGTTAGGGCTAGGATTAGGGTTAGATTGAGGTTGACGGCTAGGGCTAAGGTTATGGTTAGGGTTAGGGCTAGGGTATGGTTAGGTTTAGAGTTGGGGTTACAGCTAGTGCTAGGGCTGGTTTAGGGTTAGGGTTGGGGCTATGGCTATGTTTAGGGAGTAGGGTTAGGGCTAGGGTTAGGCTTTGGTTTAGGGCTAGATCTAGGGTTAGGGTTAGAGCTATGGCTAGGTCTATGGTTAGGATTCAGGTTAGGGCTATGTCTATGTTTAGGTTTATGCTTAGGGCTAGGGCTAGTGTTTGGTTTAGGGCTAGAGCCAGGTCTTGCTCTTGGGTTAGGTTTCGGGATAGGGCTAGGTCTATGTGACGGGTTAGGGTTAGGTTGAGGGTTAGGGTTAGGGCTAGGATTAGGGCTAGGGCTAGGGTTAGGGTTAGAGCTAGGGCTAGGATTACATTTAGGGTTAGGGTTAGAGCTAGGGTTAGGGTTAGGTTTAGGGGTAGGGTTAGGGTTAGTTAGGGCTAGGGTTACTGCTAGAGTAAGGGCTAGGGTTATGGTTAGGTTTAGGGTTGGGGTTACGGCTAGGTCTAAGGCTAGGGTTAGGGTTAGGGTTAGGGCTATTCTATGTTTAAGGTTAGTGTTCGGGTTAGGTCAAGGTTTACATGTAGATTTAGGGCTAAGACTAGGGTTAGGGTTAGGGTTAGGGCTAGGTTTAGGGTTAGGGTTGGGGTTAGGGCTAGGAATAGGTTTAGAGTTAGGGTTAAGGCTAGGGCTTTGGTTGTCATTAGGCTTAGGGCTAGGACTAGGGTTAGTGTTAGGGCTAGGGCTAGGATTAGGGCTAGGGCTAGGGCTAGGCTTAGGGTTAGGGTTAGGTTTGGTCTAGGGTTAGGGTTAGTGTTTGGGTTAGGGCTAGGGCTAATCCTAAGGCTATGTTTAGTGTTAGGGTTAGGACTATGGCTAGGAATAGGGTTAGGGTTAGGCTTAAGGATAGGGCTGTGTTTATGGTTAGGTTTAGGGCTAGGACTAGGGTTAGGGTTAGAGTTGGATTTAGGGCTATTGCTAGGGTTAGGCTTACGGCTAGGGTTAGGTTTTGGGCTGGAGCTAGAGTTAGGTTTACGGTTAGTGTTAGTGTTAGGGTTAGGGCTAGTTCTCGGTCTATGGTTATTGTTAGGGATAGTTTTAGGGTTAGGGTTAAGGCTAGGGCTATGGGTAGGGTTAGGGTTACGGTTAGGGCTAGGATTAGGGTTAGAGTTAGGGTTAGAGCTAGGACTAGGGTTAGGGATAGGGTTAGGGCTAGTTTCATGGTTAGGTTTAGGGTTGGGGTTACTTCTAGAGCTAGGGCTAGGTTGAGGATTAGGGTTAGCGCTATGGCTAGGTTTAGGTTTAGGGTTGGGGCTAAGGTTAGGGTTAGGGCTAGGGCTAGTTCTAGGGCTAGGTTTAGGGTTAGAGCTAAGTCTAGTGTTAGGGTTAGGGTTAGGGCTAAGTTTAGGGTTAGGGTTGTAGTTAGGGTTAGGGCTAAGTTTAGGGTTAGGGTTGTAGTTAGGGTTAGGGTTAGGGTTTAGGGTTAAGCTTTCGGTTAGGCATAGGGCTAGGGCTATGTTTAGGGTTAGGTTTAGGGTTAGGGTTAGGGCTATCCTAGGGCTAGGGCTACTGTTAGGGTTAGAGCTAGGGCTAGTGTTAGGGTTAGGGTTTGGGTTAGGGCTAGGGCTAGGGTTAGTGTTTGGGTTAGGGTTAGGTTAGGGTTAGGGTTAGGGTTAGGGCTAGGGGTCGTGTTTGGTTTAGGTTTAGGGCTAGGGTTAGGGTTAGGGTTGGGGTTAGGGCTAGGAGTAGGGTTAATGTTAGGGTTAGGGTTAGACTATGGTTAGTGTTAGGTTAGGGTTATGGGTATGTTTAGGTTTAGGCTTAGTGCTAGAAGTAGGGTTAGGGTTAGTGCTAGGGCTAGGTCAAAGGCTAGGGTTAGTTTTCAGGTTAGGGCGATGCTATGTTTAGAGTTAGGGTTAGGTTTAGGTTTAGGTTTAGGGCTCGGCCTAGGGCTATGGTTAGGGTTAGAGCTAGGGCTAGGGTTAGGGTTAGGGTTAGGACTAGTGCTAGGGCTAGGACTAAGGTTACGGTTAGGGTTAGGTTAGGACCAGTGTTAGGGTTATAACTAGGATTAGGGTTAGGGCTAGAGCTAGGGTTAGGGTTAGGGCTAGGGCTATGTTTAGGATTTTGGTTAGGGTTAGGGTTAGGGTTAGGACTAGGGCTAGGGTAGGGTTAGTGTTAGGGTTAGAGCTAGGACAAGTGTTAGCATTAGATTTATGGTTAGATTTAGGGTTAGGGCAAGGGCTAAGGTTAGTTTCAGGGTTAGGGTTAGGTTTAGGGTTAGGGTTAGTGTTAGGGCTAGTGCTAGTGTTAGGAGTAGAGTTAGGTTTAGGGGTAGGGATCGGTTTAGGGTTAGGTTTAGGTTTAGGGCTATGGATAAGTTAGGGTAGGGCTATGATTAGGGTTAGAGTTAGTTTTAGGGCTAGGGCTAGGTTTAGGTTAGGGTTTGCGCTAGAGTTATGTTTGGGGTTAGGATTATGGTTATGGCTAGCGCTAGGGCTAGTGTTAGAGTTAGGGTTTTGTTAGGTCTAGGGCTAGGGTTAGGGTTAGGGTTAGTTTTAGGGTTAGGGTTGGGGTTAGGGCTAGCTATAGTTTTAGGTTAGTGTTAGGGCTATCATTAGGGCTATGGTTAGCGTTAGGGTTAGGTTTAGGGTTAGTTATAGCGTCACAGGTAGGGTTAAGGCTAGGGTTAGTGTTAGGTTTTGGGTTAGGGTGAGGGTTAGGGTTAAGGGTTAGGGTTAGGGCTACGGTTAGAGTTAAGGTTAGTGCCTGGGCTAGGGCTAGGGTTAGTGTTAGTCTTAGGGTTAGGGCTAGGGCTTGTGCAAGGCTAGGGTTAGGGTTAGGGCTAGGGTCAGGATTTTTGTTAGGGTTAGGACTAGGGATAGGGATAGGGTTAGAGGTAGGGTTAGGGTTAGGGTTAGGGTTAGGGTTAGGGCTAGGGCTAGGGTTAGGTTTAGGGTTAGGGCTAGGTCTATGGTTAGGGATAGGGTGAGGGCTAGGGTTAGGGTTAGGGTTAAGGTTAGGGCTAGTGATAAGGTTTGGGTTAGGGTTATGGCTAGGGTTAGGGTTAGGGTTTGTGTTGGGGTTAGGGCTAGGTCTAGAGCTAGGGTTAGGGTTAGAACTAGGGCTAAAGTTAGGGTTAGGTTTAGGGTTAGGGTTAGGGTTATGGATAGGGTTATGGTTAGAGTTAGGGTTAGGGTTAAGATTAGGTTTATGGGTAGAGTTAGGTTAGGGTTAGTTCTAGGGTGAGGTTTAGGGTTAGGGTTAGGGCTAAGTTTAGGATTAGGGTTATGGTTAGGGTTAGGATTATGGGTTAAGCATAAGGTTACAGATAGGGTTAGGGTTAGGGTTAGGGCTGCAGCTATGGCTAGGTTTAGGATTAGTGTTTTGCTAAGACTAGTGCTAGCACTAGGGTTAGGTTTAGGGTTTGGGCTAGTTTAAGGTTTAGGTTTAGGGCTAGAGCTATGGTTATGGTTATGGTTAAGGCTAGGGTTAGGTTTAGGGCTAGGGCCAGGGTTAGGGTTAGGGTTAGGTCTAGTTTTCAGGTTAGGTTTAGAGTTAGGGTTATGGTTAGTGCTAGGCTTAGGTTTAGGTTTAGGGTTAGTGTTAGGGCTAAAGTAAGGGCTGGGTGTATAGTTAGGGTTAGAGCTAGAGTTAGGTGTAGGGCTAGGGCTATTTATATGGTTAGGGTTAGGGTTAGGGTTAGGGCTAAATCTATGGCTAGAGTTAGGGCTAGGGTTAGGGTTAGGGTTTGGGTTAGGGCTAGGGCTAGGGTTAGGGCTAGGGAGTACTAGGTCTAGGGTTGGGCTTAGGGTTAGGGCTAGGGTAAGGGTTAGGGTTAGTGCTAGGGCTAAGGTAAGGATTAGGGTTAGGGTTGGGGCTATGGCTAAGGTTTGGGTTACAGTTAGTGTTAGGGTTAGGGCTAGGGCTAGTGTTAGGTTTACGGTTTGGATTATGGTTAGGGTTAGGGTTAGGTTTAGGGTTGGGGTAGGGTTAGGTTTCGGTTAGGGCTAGGGTTAGTGTTAAGGTTAGAGCTAGGGTTATGGTTAGGGTTTGCTTTAGGTTTAGGGCTAGGGCTAGAGTTAGGGTTAGGGTTACAGCTAGGTCTATTGTTAGGGTTAGGGCTAGGGTTAAGATTAGGGTTAGGGTTAGGGCTAGTGCTAGGGTTAGGGTTAGGGCTAGACTTGGGTTTAGGGTTGGGGTTAGGGCTAGGGCTAAGTTTTGGTTAGGGTTAGGGTTAGAGTTAGGGCTTTGTCTAGGGTTAGCATTAGGGTTAGGGCTAGGGTTATTGTTAGGTTTGGGGTTAGGGCTATGGCCAATCAAGGGCTAGGGTTAGGCTTAGGGCTGGGACTGAATTTAGGGTTATGCTTCGGGTTAGAGTTAGGGTTAGGTCTAGGGCTGTGGTTAGGGCTAGGATTAGGGTTAGTGTTAGTGTTAGGGTTAGGTTTAGGGCTAGGTTTAGTGTTAAGGGTAGAGTTTGATTTAGGATTAGGGTTAGGTTTAGATTTAGGGTTAGGGTTAGGGCTAGTGGTAGGGTTACAGTTAGGGTTAGGATTAGGGTTAGGGCTGGGGCTAATGTTATGGTTAGTGTTAGTGCTGGGGCAATCGATAGTGTTATGGTTAGGATTAGGGTTAGGTTTTGGTTAGGGTAGGGCTACGGCTAGGTTTAGGGTTAGGTTTGGGGTTAGGGCTAGCAATAGGTTTAGGGTTAGGGCTAGGGCTAGGTCTATGGTTTGCGTTTGAGTTAAGGCTATGGCTATGTTTAGGTTTAAGGTTAGGGCTAGGGCTAGGGTTAGGATTATGTTTAGGGCTAGGGCTAGGATTAGGGCTGGGGCTAGGGCTAGGTTTAGTGTTAGGGTTTGGGTTAGGGCTAGGGCTAGGGCTATGGTTAGGGTTAGCGTTAAGACAAGGGTCAGGGTTAGGGTTAGCGCTAGTTTAAGGATTTGCATAGGGGTAAGGGCTAGGGTTAGGTTTAGGGTTGGGTTTAGGTTTAGGGTTGTGTTAGTGTTATGGTTAGGGGTAATGTTATGGTTAGGGTTATGTTTTGGGCTAGGGCTATGGTTAGGTTTAGGTTTAGGTTTAGGGCTGGGGCAATGGGTAGGGTTAGGTTTAGGTTTAGGTTTAGGGCTGAGGCAATAGGTAGGGTTAGGTTTAGGTCTAGGATTAGAGTTAGGTTTTTGGCTAGTGCTTGGGTTCGGGTTAGGGTTAGGGCCTTGTTTATGGTTATGGTTAGGTTTAGGGTTAGGGCTATAGCTATGTTTTGGGTTAGTGTTAGGGTTAGGGTTAGTGCTAGGGATAGGATTAGGGTTAGAGCTAGTGCTAGTGTTAGGGTTAGGGTTTGGGTTAGGGTTAGGGCTGGGGCTAGGGTTAGTGTTAGGGCTAGGGTTAGGGCTAGCATTAGGGTTATCTCTAGAGCTAGTGCTAGGGTTAATGTTAGTGTTAGGGCTAGGGCTAGTGTTAGGGTTAGGGTTAGTTTTAGGGTTAGTTCTATGCCTAGGGTTAGTGTTAGTGTTAGTGTTAGGTTTAGTGTTAGGCTTTGGGTTAGTGTTAGGTCTAGAGCTAGGGTTAGGTTTAGGGTTAGGGCTAGGGCTAGGGCTAGGGTTAGGGTTAGGATTAGTGTTAGTGTTAGGTTTTGGTTAGGTTTAGGGTTAGGGTGATGGCGAGGGCAAGGTTTAGAGTTTGGGTTAAGGTTAAGTCTTGGGTAGGGTTATGGTTAGTTCTATGGTTTGGGCGTGGACGAGGTCAAGGGTTAGGGTTAGGGTTAGGGTTACGTTTAGGTTTGGGCTATGGTTATGGTTACAGTTAGGGCAAGAGTTAGCGTTATTATTAGTGCTAGTGTTTGTTTTTTTGTAAGGGCTACGGTTAGTGTTAGGATTAGGACTAGAGTTAGGGATATGTGTAGGGTTCAATTTAGGGTTAGTTCTAGGTTTAGGTTTAGGTTTAGGGTTAGGTCTAAGGTCAGGGTTGGGGTTTAGGTTAGGGATAGGGTTAAGGTTAGGGTTTTGGGTTAAGCTTACATTAGTGTTATGGTTACTGTTAGGGTTAGGGTTAGGGTTAGGGTTAGGGTTAGGGCTAGGGTAAGGGTTAGGGTTAGGGTTAGGGCTAGGGCTAATATTAGGGTTAGGGTTAGGGCTAGTGCTAGGGTTTGGGTTATGTTTACAGTTAGGGTTATGGTTAGCTTTAGCTCTAGAGCAAGGGTTAGGGCTAGGGTTAGTGTTAGGTGGGGTTAGGGTGAGGGTTAGGGTTAGAGGTTATGGATAGGGTTACGGTTAGGGTTAAGGTTAGTGCTAGGGCTAGGGCTAGGGTTAGGGATAGAGTTATTGCTAGGTGTTCTGCAAGGCTAGGGTTAGTGTTATGGTTAGGGCTAGGTTTAGGGTTATGGGTAGAGTTAGGGTTAGGTTTATTTCTAGGGTGAGTGTTAGGGTTAGGGTTAGGGCTAAGTTTAGGATTAGGGTTGTGGTTAGAGTTAGGGTTAGGGTTAAGGTTACAGTTAGGGTTAGGGTTAAGGTTAGGCTAGGGCCAGGGTTGCGGTTTTTGTTAGGGCTAGGACTAGTGCTCTGGCTAGGGTTAGTGTTAGGGTTTGGGCTAGGGTAAGTGTTAGGGTTAGGGTTAGGGCTAGAGTTAGGGTTAGTGTTAGGGCTAGGGATAAGGTTAGAGCTAGGGCCAGGTTTAGGGTTAGTGTTTGGGTTAGAACTAGGGTTAGGGTTAAGGTTAGGGTTGCAGTTAGGGTATGGTTAGTGCTAGGGTTAGGGTTAGGGTTAGGTTTAGGGTTAGGGCTAGGCTTAGGGTTAGGGCTAGGGTTAGGGTTAGGTCTAAAGCTAGGGTTAGGGTTAGGGCTAGGGCTATTGCTGGGTTTAGGTTTAGGGTTAGGTTTAGGGCTGGGGCTATTGCTGGATTTAGGGTTAGGGTTAGGGCTAGCTCTATGGTTAGAGTTAGGTCTAGAGTTAGGGTTAGGTTTAGTGCTCGGGCTAGGATTAGGGTTAGGGTTAGGTTTAAGGCTAGGACTAGTGCTAGGGCTGGGGTTAGTGTTATGATTAGGGCTAGTGTAAGGGTAAGGGTTAGGGCTAGGATTTGGGTTAGAGTTTGGGTTAGGGCTAGGACTAAGTTTAGGGCTAGGGCTAGTGCTATGCTTAGGGACAGGGTTAAGGCAATGGTAAGGGATAGGGTTAGCACTAGGGTAAGTTTGAGAATTATGGTAAGGGCTAGGCTTAGGTTTCGGGTTAGGTTTAGGTTTAGGGTTAGGGGTAGTGCTAGTGTTAGGGTTAGGGTTAGGGCTGGGGCAATGGGTAGGTTTAGGTTTAGGTCTAGGATTAGGATTAGCATTAGGGCTACGGCTTGGGTTAGGGTTAGGGTTAGGGCTAGGTTATTGGTTATGGTTAGCGTTGTGGTTACGGCTTGGGCTTGGGCTGTGGTTTGGTTTAGGGTTAGTGCTATGGCTATGTTTAGGGTTAGGGTTAGTGCTAGGGTTAGGCGAGGACAAGGGCGAGGGTTAGGTTTAGGGTTATGTTAAGGTTTGGGCTACGCTATAGTTAGGTTTAGGGCCATGGTTAGGGTTAGGGTTAGGGCTAGGGTAAGGTTTATGGGTCGAATTAGGGTTAGGGTTAGTTCTAGGGTTAGGTTTAGGGTTAGGGTTAGGTTTAGGGTTCTGGCTTGGGTAGGGTTAGGGTTAGCGATATGGTTAGGGCGAGGATTATGCAAGGGTTACGGTTAGATTTAAGTTTAGGGTTCGGCTAGGGTTACGGTTAGTGTTCAGACATGGGTTAGAGTAGGGTTAGGGTTAGGGCTGGGGTTAGGGTTATGGGTAGGGTTAGGGTTATATTTAGTTCTAGGGTTAGGTTTAGGGTTAGGGTTAGGGCTAAGGTCATGGTTAGGGTTGAGGTTAGGGATAGGGTTAGGGTTAAGCTTACATTAGGGTTAGGGTTAGGGCTAGGGTTATGTTGGGGTTAGGGCTAGGGCTACAGTTAAGGTTAGGGTTAGGGCTGGGAGTAGTACTAGGGCTAGGGTTAGGGTTAGGTGTAGTGTAAGGGTTAGGGTTAGGGCTAGGGTTATGTTGGGGTTAGGGCTAGGGCTACAGTTAAGGTTAGGGTTAGGGCTGGGAGTAGTACTAGGGCTAGGGTTAGGGTTAGGTGTAGTGTAAGGGTTAGGGTTAGGGCTAGTGCTAGGGTTAGGGTTAGGGTTAGGGTTAGGGTTAGGGTTAGGGCTAGGGCTAGAATTATGTTACAGTTAGGGTTAGGGTTAGCTCTAGAGCAAGTGTTGGGGCTAGGGTTAGTTTTAGATTTGACTTAGGGTGAGGGTTAGAGTTAGGGGCTAGGGCTAGGGTTAGGGTTAGTCCTAGAGTTTTTTTAGGGTTGGGGTTAGGGCTAGGGCTAGGTCTATTGCTAGTTTTGGTTTAGGGTTAGGGTTAGGCTTAGGGCTATGGCAAGGGTTAGCGTTAGGCTTAGGGTTAAGGTTAGGGTTAGGGTTAGGGTTAGGGTTGTGGTTAGGGCTAGGGCTATGTCTAGGGCTAGTGTTAGGGCTAGTGCTAGGGTTGTGTTTAGGGTTAGGGTTAGACTTAGGGTTAGTGTTAGGCTTAGGGTTAGTGCTAGGGCTAGGCCTGGGTTAGGGTTAGAGCTAGGACTACACTTAGGGTTAGTGTTAGGGTTAGGGTTAGGGTTATGTCTAGGTTTAGGGATGGGGCAATGCATAGGGTTAGGTTAGGGCTACTCTTAGGGTTAGTGTTAGTGTTATAGCTAGGGCTAGGGTTAGGGTTATGTTTGGGATTAGGGCTAGGAATAGGTTTAGATTTAGGATTAGGGCTAGAGCTAGGGCTATGTTTAGGGTTATGGTTAGGGCTATGGCTATGTTTAGGATTAAGTTAGGGATAGGGCAGGGTTAGGTTTAGGGTTAGGGCTAGGGCTAGGATTAGGGCTAGGGCTAGGGTTAGGTTTAGGGTTTGGGTTAGGGCTAGGACTATAGGTAGGGCTAGGGCTATGGTTAGGGTTAGGGTTAAGACAAGGGTAAAGGTTAGGGTTAGCGCTAGGGTAAGGCTTCAGATTAGGGTAAGGGCTAGGGTTAGGGTTATGGTTAGGTTTAGGTTTGGCATTAGGGTTAGTGTTGGTTTAGGGGTAGTGCTTTGGTTAGGGTTATGGTTAGGGTTATGGCTAGCATTATGATTATGTTTAGGGTTATGGTTAGCGCTAGCATTATGGTTATGGTTAGGGTTGAGATTACGGCTATGGCTAGGGCTAGTGTTAGGTTTAGGGTTAGGGCTATGGCTATGTTTAGGGTTACGGCAGGGTTAGTGTTAGGGTTAGTGCTAGGGTTAGAATTAGGGTTGCGGTTAGGGCTAGGAATAGGGCTAACATTAGGTTTAGGGCTAGGGCTAGGGCTATGGTTATGTTTAGGGTAGGGCTTGGGTTGGGGTTAGGGCTAGGGCTAGGTCTAGGGGTAGGGTTAGGGTTGGGGTTAGGGTTATGGCTAGGGCTATGTTTATGTTTAGGGTTAGTTTTAGGGATAGGATTAGGGATAGGGCTAGGACTAGTACTAGGATTAGTGTTAGAACTAGGGCTACTGTTAGGGTTAGGGTTTTGTTAGGGTTAGGGATAGGGCTAGGGTTAGTGTTGGGGCTAGTGTTATGGTTAGGGATAGCTCTAGAGCTAGGGGTTGGGTTAGGGTTAGGATTAGGGCTAGAGTAAGGGTTAGTGTTAGGGTCAGGGTTATGGTTAGGTTTAGGGTTAGGGCTAGTGCTAGGGGTAGGGTTAAGGCTGGCATTAGGGTTACGTCTACAGCTAGGGTTGGTGTTAGGGTTAATGCTAGGTCTAGTGTTAGGGTTAGGGTTAGGGTTAGGGCTAGGTCTATGGTTAGGGTTAGGGCTAGGTTTAGGATGAGGGTTAGGAATAGGGCTAGGGCAAGGGTTAGGGTTAGGGATAGGGCTAGGGTTAGGGTTAGGTTGGGGTTAGAGCTAGGGCTAGGGTCTAGGGATGGTGTTAGGGTTAGGGTTAGGGCTAGGGCTAATTTTAGGATTAGGTTTAAGATTAGGGTTAGGGTTAGGGCTACGGCTAGGCCTAGTGTGAGTGCTAGGTTTAGAGCTAGGGCTAGTTTTAGAGTTAGGGTTAGATATAGGGTTAGGGCTAGGTCTAGGGTTAGTGTTAGTTTTAGGGTTAGGGTTACGGTTAGGGTTAGGGTTAGGGTTAGGGCTAGAACTAGGGTTAAGGTTAGGTTTAAGATTAGGGCTAGGGCTACGGTTAGGGTTAGGGTTAGAGTTATGGTTAGGGTGAGGGTTGGGATTAGGGTTAGTGCTAGGTTTTGGGCAAGGGCGAGGGTATGGGTTAGGGTTAGGTTTAGTTTTAGGCTAGGGTAGGTTTAGGGTTAGGGCAAGGGTTAGGGTTAGGGTTAGGGTAAGGGTTATGTGTAGTATTAGGGTTAGGGTTAGTTCTAGGGTTAGGTTTAGGGTTAGGGTTAGGGCTAAGTTTAGGCTTAGGGTTGAGGTTAGGGATAGGGTTAGGGTTAGTGTTTAGGGTTAAGGTTACATTAGGATTAGGGTTAGGGTTAGGGCTAGGGCTAGGATTAGGGTTATGGTTAGGGCTAGTTTTAGGGTTAGGTTTGGGGTTAGGGCTATGGCTAGCTCGAGGGCTATGGTTCTGGTTGGGCTAGTGTTAGATGAAGGGTTAGGGTTATGTTAGGGTTAGGGTAAGGGCTAGGGCTAGGGCTAGGGTTAGGGTTTGGGCTAGTTTTAGGGTTAGGGTTAGTGCTATTTTTAGGGCAACAGAGGGCGAGGATTTGGTTTAGGGTTAGGGCTAGCGTTAGGGTTAGGGTTATGGCCAGGGTTATGGTTAGGTTTAGGGCTAGGGTAAGGGTTAGGGTAAGGGCTAGTTCTATGGTTATTAATAGGGCTAGGGTTAGGATTAGTGTTAGATTTGGGCTAATGTTAGTGTTAGGTTTGGGGTTTGGGTGAGGTTTAGGGTTAGGGTTTAGTGTTAGGTTTACATTTAGGGTTAAGTTTAGTTCTAGGGCTAGGGCTATGGTTAGGTTTAGGGCTAGGGCTTGTGCAAGGCTAGGTTTAGGATTAGGGTTAGGCGTAAGGTCAGGGTTAGGGTTAGGGTTAAGGTCATGGTTTTGGTTAGGTTTATGGCTAGGTCTAGGGATAGGGTTAGGGCCTGGGTTAGGGTTAGGTTTATGGTAAGGGCTAGGGCTAGGGTTAGGGGGAGGGCTCGGGTTAGTGCTTGGGTAGGGTTAGGGTTAGTGCTAGAGTTAGGGTGAGGACGAGGGCCAGGGTTAGGGTTACAGTTTAGTGCTAGGTTTAATTTTAGGGTAAAGGCTAGGGTTACGGTAAAGTCTAGGTCTAGGCTTACTATTATAGGTACAGTATGGGTTAGGGTTAGTTCTATGGTTAGGTTTAGGGTAAGGGATAGGGCTGGGGCTAGGGTTAGGGTTAGGGCTATGTCTATGGTTAGTATTAGGTTAGGGTTAGGGTTAGTGCTAGGGTTAGGGTTAGGTCTTGAGTTAGGGTTAGGGTTAGGGCTAGAGTTAGGGCTAAGTTTAGGGTTAGGGCTAGTGTTATGGTTTTTACTAGAGCTAGGGTTAGGGTTAGGGTTAGGGTTAGGGCTATGGATAGGGTTAGGTTTAGGGTTAGGTCTAGGTCTATGGATATTGTTAGGACTAGGGTTAGGATTAGGGTTATGGCTAGGGTAAGGTTTAGGTTTAGGGCCAGGTCTAGGGTTAGGGTTATGGTTAAGGCCAGGTTTAGTGTTAGCGCTAGGGCCATGGTTAGGGTTAGGGTTAGGGCTAGGGCTAGGGTTCGGGTTAGGGTTACGGTTAGGGTTATGGTTGGTGTTAGGGTCAGGGTTAGGTTTAGGTTTAATGTTAGGGCTAGGGTTAGGGTTAGTGCTAGGGTTAGGGTTAGGTCTAGAGTTAGAGCTAGCGTTAGGGTTGGGGTTAGGGCTAGGGCTAGGTTTAGGGTTAGGATTAGGTCTAGGTCTATGGTTAGGGTTAGGGCTAGGGTTAGGGTTAGGGATAGGGCTAGGGTAGGGTTTGTTGTAGGGCTAGGGTTAGGTTTAGAGTTGGGGTTGGTGCTAGGGCTAAGTCTAGGGCTAGGGTTAGGGTTAGGGTTAGGGCCATGGCTATGTTTTGGGTTGTGTTAGGGTTAGGGTTAGGGCTAGGGCTAGGGCTAGGGCTAGTGCTTGGGTTAGGGTTTTAGTTTGTGTTAGGGTTAGTGCTAGAACTAGGGTTAGTGTTAGGGTGAATGTTTAGGGCAGGTTATGTTTTTGTTAGGGTTATGGTTACAGCAAGTATTAGGGCTTGGGAAAGGGCTAGGTTTAGGATTAGAGCTAGGCTAGTGTTAGGCTTAGGGTCAGGGTTAGAGTTAGGGTTAGGGTTAGGGCTAGTGCTAGGGTTAGGGTTAGGGTTATGGCAAGAACTAGTGTTAGGGTTATGGTTAAAGTTAGGACTAGGGCTAGGGTTTGGTTAGGGTAAGAGCTAGGGCTAGAGTTAAGTATAGGATTAGGGTTAGTGTTAGGGCTAGGGATAGGGGTAGGGTTAGTGCTAGGGTTAGGGGTAGGGAGAGGGCGAGTGTCAGGATTAGGCTTTGGTTTAGGATTAGGGCTAGGGTTAATGTTAGGCTTAGGGCCAGGGTTACAGTTAGGGTTATGCCTAGGGTTAGGGTAAGGGCTAGGTCTATGGTTATTATTAGGGCTAGGGTTAGGGTTAGGGTTAGGGTTATAGCTAGGGCTTTGATTAGGTTAGGCCTAGGGCTAGGGCTAGGGCTAGTTCTATGATTAGGGTTAGAACTAGTGCTAGTTTAGTGTTAGGATTTGGTTTAGGATTAGGGTTAGGGCTAGGGCTATGGTTAGGGTTATGGGTAGAGTTAGGGTTAGGGTTAGTTCCAGGGTGAGGGTTAGGGTTAGGTTAGGGCTAAGGTTAGGATAAGGTTTGTGGTTAGGGTTAGGGTTAGTGTTAGGGGTTAGGTTTAGGGCTAGGGCTAGGGCTAGTGTTAGGGTTAGGTCTAGAGCCAGGGTTAGGGTTAGGTTAGCGTTAGGGACTAGGGTGAGGGTTAGGGTTAGGTCTATTATTAGGGTTAGGGCTTGTTAGTATTAGGGTTAGGGCGAGGGCTAGGGTTAGGGTATGGTTAGGGCTTGGGTTAGGGTTAGGGTTAGGGTTAGGGCTAGGGCTAGGGCTATGTCTAGGGCTAGGGTAAGGGTTAGGGCTAGGGCTATGATTATGTTTTGGGTTAGTGTTAGGGCTCAGTCTATGGCTAGGGCCAGTGTTAGGGTTAGAACTTGGGCTAATGTTAGTGTTAGGGTTAGGGTTAGGGTAAGGTTTAGGGTTAGGGTTAGGGCTAGGGCTAGGGTTAGCGTTAGGGTTAGGGTTAGGGCTAGGGCTATGGGTAGGGTTAGGGTTAGGGTTAGGGTTGTGGTTATTGCTAGGTTTAGGGTTAGGGCTAGGGTTAGGATTTGACATGATCTAGCGATAGGGTTAGGGTTATGGTTAGGGCTACTGTTTGGGTTAGGGTTAGGGCTAGGTCTTTGGTTATTGTTAGGGCTAGGGTTAGGGTTAGGGTTGGCGTTTGTGCTAGTGCTAGTTCTAGGGCTAGGTTTCGGGTTAGGTTTAGGGTTAGGGCTAGGGATTGTTTAGGATTACGGTAAGGTTTTGGGTTAGGGTTAGCGCTAGGGCTATGGCTAGGATTAGGTTAGAGCTAGGGCTAGTGTTAGGGCTAGGGTTTTGTTTGGTTAAGGCTAGTGCTAGGGTTAGTGTAAGGTTAGGGTTGGGGCTAGGTTTAGCTCTTTAGCAAGGTTAGGGCTAGGGTTAGTGTTAGGTTTGGGGTTAGAGTGAGGGTTAGGGTTAGGTGTTAAGGTTAGGGTTACAGTTAGGGTTAAGTTTAGTGCTTGGGCTAGGGCTAGGTTTAGGGTTACGGTTAGGGCTAGGGCTTGTGCAAGGCTAGGATTAGGGTTAGTGTTAGGCCTAGCTAAGGGTTAGGGTTAGGGGTAGGGTTAGGGTCAGGCATAGGGTTAGGGCTAGGGCTACGGATAGGTTTAGGGCTAGGGTTAGGGTTACGGCTAGATCTAGGATTAGGGTTAGGTTTATGGTTAGGTCTAGGACTAGGGTTAGTGTTAGGATTAGGGCTAGGTCTATGTTAGGATTAGGGTGAGGGCTGGGGTTAGGGTTATGTTTAGGGCTAGTTAGGGTTAGGTTTAGGGTTTGGGTTAGGGCTAGGGTTACAGTTAGGCTTAGGGTTAGAGCTTGGGTTAGTGTTAGGGTTAGGGTTAGGGTTAGGTTTAGTGTTAGGGTTAGGGTTATGGCAAGAACTAGTGTTAGGGTTAGGGTTAAGGTTAGGACTAGGGATAGGTTTAGGTTTATGGTAAGGGCTAGGGCTAGGGTTAGGGTTAGGGCTAAGGTTAGGGTTATGGTTAGTGCTAGTGTTAGGACGAGGGTGAGGGCGAGTGTTAGGGTTAGGGTTAGGTATAGTGTTAGGGCTAGGTTAGGGTTAGGGTTAGGGCCAGTGTTAGGGTTAGGGTTAGGTCTAGGGTAGTGTAGTTTAAGGGCTAGGTCTATGGTTATTGTTAGGGCTAGGGTTAGGGTTAGGGTTATGGCTCGGGCTTGGGTTAGGGTTAGGCCTAGGGCAAGGGCTAGGGCTAGTTCTATGATTAGGGTTAGAGGTAGGGCTAGTGTTATGGTTAGGATTTGGGTTAGGGTTAGGGATAGAGTTAGAGCAAGGGTTTTGCATAGATTTATGGTTAGGGTTAGATCTAGGGTGAATGTTAGGGTTAGGGTTAGGGCTAAGGTTAGGATTACGGTTGTGGTTGGGTTAGGGTTAGAGGTTAGGGTTAAAGCTAGGGCTAGGGCTAGGGTTAGTGTTAGGGTTAGGGTTAGGTCTAGAGCTAGGGTTAGGGTAAGGGTTAGGGTCAGGGCTAGGGCTAGGGTTAGGGTTTGGGTTAGGGCCAGGGTTAGGGTTAGGGTTAGGGCTAGGATTCAGGTTAGGGTTAGGGCTGGGGCTAGGGATAGGGCTAGAGTTAGGGTTAGGTTTGGGGCTATGGCTATGTTTAGTGTTAGGGTTCAGGTTAGGGTTAGGGTAAGTGTGAGAGCTAGGATTATTGTTAGGGTCAGGGCTAGGTTAAGGGTTAGGTATAGGGATAGGGCTATGTTTAGGTTAGGGGTTAGTGCTAGGGTTAGGGTTAGGGCTAGGGCCAGGGTTATGGTTATGGTTATGGTTAGGGTTGGGGTTAGGGTTACGGTTTGGTTATGGTTAGTTCTAGGTTTAGAATTAGGTTTAGCTTTAGGACTAGGGCTAGCGTTAGGGTTAGGGCTAGGGTTAGGGTTAGGTCTAGATCTAGGGTTAGGGTTAGGGCTAGGGCTAGGGCTAGTGTTAGGGTTAGGTTTAGGGCTAGTATGGTTAGGGTTAGGGCTAGTGTTAGGGTTTTGGTTAGGGCTAGGTCTAGGGTTAGGGTTAGGGCTTGGGTTAGGGTTAGGGTTAATGTTAGGGTTAAGCTACGGTTAGGGCTAGGGTTAGGGCTAGGGCTAGGGCTAGGGCTATGTTTAGGGCTAGTGTTAGGGTTAGAGCTTGGGCTAGTGTTGGGGTTCGGGTTAGGATTATGGATATGGCTAGGGTTAATGTTATGGTTGAAGTTAGATTTAGGGTTACAGTTAATGTTAAAGTTAGGCTTAGGGTAAGGGTTAGGATAGGGTTAGGGTTAGGGCTAGGGCTGGGGCTACTTTTATGTTTAGCATTAGAGCTAGGGTTAGTGTTAGGGTTGGGTTTAGGGTTAGGGTTAAAGTTACATCTAGTTTTAGGGTTAGGGTTAGGGATAGGGTTAGTGTTAGGGTTGGGGTAAGGCTAAGGGTAGGGCTTGGGTTAGGGTTTGGGATCATGGATAGAGCTTGTGCTAGGGCTTGGGTTAAGGTTAGGGTTAGGGCTAGGGTTAGGGTTAGGGCTTGGGTTAGGGTTACAGCTGGAGCTATGATTAGGGATAGTGTTAGGGCTATGGTTAGGTTTAGAGATAGGGTTAGGGTTTGATTTAGGGTTAGGGTTAGGGCTAGGCCTAGTGTTAATGCTAGGGCTAGGGTTAGGGTTATGGCTAGAGCTAGGGTGAGGGTTAGGTTTGGGTTTAGGCCTTGGGCTAGGGCTAGGGTTAGGGTTAGGTTTAGGGCTATAGTTCGGGTTGTGTTAATGCTTAGGTTAGGGCTAGGGCGAGGGTTAGGGTTAGGGCTAGTGCTAGGGTTAGGGCTAGTGCTAAGGTTAGGGCCAGGGTAGGTTTAGGGTTAAGGCTAGGGTTAGGGTTAGTGTTAGGGTAAGGGCTAGGGTTAGGGTTTGGGTTATGGTTAGGCCTACGTCTAGGGTGAGGCATACGGTTAAGTCTAGGGTTAGTGTTAGGGTTGGGGTTAGGGCTAGGGTTAGGGTTTGGGTTGGGGTTAAGGTAGGGTAGGGCTAGGGCTAGGGTTAGTGTTAGGGTTTGGGTTACGGCTAGGACTAATGTTAGGGTTAGTGTTAGGGCTATGGCTAGGGCTAAGGTTAGTGTTAGGGTTAGGGTAAAGGTAAGGGTTTGGGTTAGGGCTAGGGGATGTGTTAGGGTTAGGGTAGGTCCAAGGTTAGGGTTAGGGTTAGGGTAAAGGTAAGGGTTTGGGTTAGGGTTAAAGTTATAGTTAGGTTTATGTTTATGGCTAGGGTTAGGGTTAGGTTTAGGGCTCAGGTTAGGATTAGAGCTAGGGTTAGGGTTTGGACTAGAGCTAGGGTCAGGGTTAGGGTTAGTGTTAGGGTTAGGGCTAGGATTAGGGTTAGTGTTAGGGCTAAGTTTAGGGTTACGGTTGGGGTTAGGGCTAGGTCTAGGTCTAGGTCTAGGCCTAGTGTTAGGGTTAGGGTTATAGTTAGGGCTAGGGCTATGTTTAGGTTTAGTTTAGTTTCAGGGTTAGGTTTAGGGCTAGGTCTTGGGCTAGGTTTTGGGTTAGAGCTAGGCTAGTGTTGTGGTTAGTGTTAGGTTTAGGGCTAGGGCTATGGTAGGGTTAGGGTGAGATTTAGGGTTAGGGTTTGGGTTAGGGTTAGAAATAGGGTTAGTGTTAGGATTAAGGTTAGGGCTATGGTTAGGGTTAGGTTTAGGGTTAGGGTAAGGGCTAGGGCTAGGTCTTGGGCTAGGGTTAGTGTTAGGGCAAGGGTTAGGGTTAGGGTTATTGCTAGGGTTAGGGCAAGGATTAGGGTTAGTGTTAGGTCCAGGGTTAGGTTTAGTGTAAAAGCTAGGGTTAGGGTTAGGGTAAAGGCTAAGGTTAGGTTTAGGGCTATGGTTAGGGTTATGCATAGGGTTTGGGTTAGGGTTATTGATTAGGTCTAGGGTTAAATTAGTGCTATGGCTAGTGGTAGGGTTTTGTTTAGGGTTAGGGTTAGGGTTAGGGTTTAGGTTTAAGGTTACAGTTAGGGTTAGGGTTAGGGCTAGGTTTATGGTTAAGGTTAGTTCTAGGGCTAGGGTTATGGATTAGGGGTAGGGTTAGGGTTAGGGCTAGGTTTAGGGTTAGGACTACTGCTAGTGCTAGGCTAGGGTTAGGGTTAGGGTTGTGGTTAGGGTTAGGGTTAGGGTTATGGTTAGTGGTTAGGGTTAAGGATACGGTTAGGGCCAGGTTTGGGGCTACGTTTAGGGTTAGGGCTAGGCCTAGAGCTAGGGTTAGGGTTAGTGTTAATTTTGGGGTTAGGGCTAGGGCTAGGGTTAGGGTTCGGGTTTGGGCTTGGTCTATGTTTAGAGTTAGGGTTAGGGCAAGTTTAGGATTAGGGTTAGGGTTAAGGTTAGGGCTTGTCTAGGGTTAGGGTGAGGGTTAGGTCTAGGGTCAGGGTTAGAATTTGGGTTAGGGCTAGTGCTAGGTCGAGGGATAGTGTTAGGGTTAGGGCTAGGGCTATGATTAGGGTTAGGGTTAGGTTTAGGGTTAGGGTTAGGGCTAGGGCTAGAGCTAGGTTTAGGGTTAGAGCTAGGGCTAATGTTAGCTTTAGGGTGTGGTTAGGGTTAGGGTTAGTGGTTAAGGTTAAGCTACGGTTAGGGCTAGGGTTAGGGCTAGGGTTAGGGTTAGGGCTAGGGCTAGAGCTAGGGTTAGGTTTAGGGTTAGGGTTGGGGTTAGTGCTGGGGCTAGGGTTAGGGTTAGGTATAGGGCTAGGTCTATGGTTGGGGTTAGGGTAGGGCAAGTTTAGGGTTAGGGTTATGATTAAGGTTAGGGCTGGGCTAGGGTTAGTGTTAGGGTAGGGTTAGGGCTCATGTTAGGGTTAGGGTTGGGGTTAGGGCTAGGGTTAGGTCTAAGCTTAGGGTTAGGGTTAAGACTAAGGCTATGTTTATGGTTAGCGTTAGGGTTAGGTTTAGGGATAGGGTTAGGGCTAGGGCTAGGGCTTGGGTTAGGGTTAGATCTAGAACTAGGGTTTAGTCTTAGTGGTAGGTTTATTGTTATGATTATGGTTAGTGCAAGTTTAGGGTTAATGTTAGGGTTAGTCTTAGGGCCAGGGTAAGGGTTGCAGTTAGGCCTAGGGCTAGGTCTAAGGTAATGGTTAGGGAAAGGATTGGCTAGGTCTATATTTAGTGTTAGGTTTAGGGATAGGGTTAGGGCTAGGGCTAGGGCTAGGGTTAGGGTTAGAGCTAGGGCTAGTGTTAGGGTTAGGGTTCAGGTTAAGTTTAGGGTTAGGGTTAGGGCTATTCCTAGGGTTAGTGTTAGGGTTAGGGCTAGGTCTAAGGTTATGGTTAGGGTTAGGGTTTGTTAGGGCTATGTTTAATATTAGGGTTAGGGTTAGGGTTATGGTTAGGGCTATGGCTACGGCTAGGGTTAGTTTAGAGCTGGGGCTAGTATTAGGGTTAGTGTTAGTGCTAGGGTTAGTGTTTGTGTAAGGGTTAGGGTTGGGTTTAGGGTTAGGCTTAGGGTTAGGTTTAGGGCTATTGCTAGGGTTAGGGTTAGGGTTAGGATTATGGCTAGTGCTACGGTTAGGGTTAGGGTTAGGTTAAGGGCTAGTGCTATGTGTAGGGTTAGGGTTAGGGTTAGGGTTACTGTTAGAGTTAGGGTTACGGCTAGGGCTAGGGTTAGGATTAGGGCCAGTGTTGAGGTTAGGGTAAAGCGAGGCTTAGGGTTAGGGTAAGGGCTAGGGTTAGGGTTAGTGTTATGTGTAGGGTTAGTGTTATGGTTAGGTCTAAGGTTAGGGTTAGGGTTGTGGTTAGGTTAGGTTTAGGGTTAGGGGTTAGGGTTAATGTTACGGTTAGGGTTAGGATTAGGGATAGAGTTAGGGTTAGGGCTAGGGCTAGTGCTATGGCTATGGTTAGGATTAGGGATTATGGCTAGGGTTAAGTTTTCGTGCTTTTGTTAAGGCTAGGGATTAGGGCTAGGGCTATGACTAGGGTTAGGTTTAGAGTTAGGGCTGGGTTAGGGTTGAGGTTAGGGCTAGGGTTAGGTTTAGGCTTAGGTTTAGTGTTCGGTTTAGGGCTAGGGCCAGGGCTAGGTTTAGGTTTAGAACTAGGGCTAATGTTATGGTTAGGGTTAGGTTTAGGGTTAGGGCTAAGTTTAGAGTTAGGGTTGTGGATAGGGTTAGGGTTAGGGGTAGGCGTAGGGGTTAAGGTTACGGTTAGGGTTAGGGCTAGGGTTAGGGTTAGGGCTAGGGCTAGGGCTAGGGTTAGGTTTAGGGCTAGGACTAGTGCTAGGTCTAGGACTAGGGTTTTCATTAGGGTTAGGGTTAGTGTTAGGCTTAGGTAGGGCTAGTGCTATGGTTAGGGTTAGGATTAGGATTAGGGTTAGGGTTAGGGTTAGGGCTAGGTCTAGGGTTAGTGTTAGGGTTAGGCCTAGTTCTATGGTTAGGGTTAGAGCTAAGGCTAGGTTTAGGGTTAGGTTAGGACTATGGCTATGTTTAGGGTTATGGTTAGGGCTAGGGTTAGGGTTAGGGTTAGGGCTAAGTCTAGGGTTAGGGTTGTGGTTAGGTATAGGAGTAGGGTTAGGGTTAGGGTTAGTGCTATGGCTAGGGCTATGTTTAGGTTTCGGTTTTGGCCTATGGCTATGTTTAGGTTTAGGCTTAGGGCTAGGTCTAGGGTAGGGTTCGGGCTAGGGCTAGGGCTAGTACTGGGGTTTGGTTTCGGGATAGGCCTAGGGCTATGTTTAGGGTTAGGGTTAGGGTTAGGGTTAGGGTTAGGGTTAGGCCTAGGGCTAGGGCTAGGGTTAGGGTTAGAGCTAAGGCTAGTGTTAGGGTTAGCGGTAGTGTTAGGGTTAGTATTAGGGTTAGGGTTAGTGTTAGGGTAAGGTTAGGGTTAGCGTTGTGGTTAGGGTTAGGGTTAAGGTTTAGGGTTAATGTTTCAGTTAGGGTTATGTTTAGGGCTAGGATTATGGTTAGGGTTAGGGCTAGGGCTAGGCTAGGGCTAGGGTTAGGGTTAGGGTTAAGGTTAGAGCCAGGGTTAAGGTTAGTGCTAGGTCCATGTTATGTTAGGGTTAGGGCTACGGTTAGGGTTAGGTTTGGGTTAGGGTTTGGGTTCGGGTAGAGGTTCGGGTTAGGGTTACTGTTAGGGTTGGAAATAGGGCTAGGTGTTAGGGCTAGGGTTAGGGTTAGTGCAAGGGTAATGGTTATGGTTAGGGCTAGGGTAAGGGATAGGTTTAAAGTTAGGCCCAGGATTAGTTTTAGGGTTAGCACTAGGGTTAGGTTATGGTTCTTTTTAGGGTTAGTGTTAGAGCTAGGGTTAGGGTTATGGTTAGGATTAGGGTTAAGGCTGGGTTAGGGTTAGGGCTAGGGTTAGGGTTTGGGCTTGTGCTTGAATTAGGGTCAGGGTTAGGGTTAGGGTTAGGGCTAGGGCTAGGGTTAGTGTTAGGGTTAGGCCTAGGTCTATGGTTAGGGTTAGAGCTAAGGCTAGGTTTAGGGTTATGTTGGGACTATGGCTATGTTTAGGGTTATGGTTAGGGCTAGGATTAGGGTTAGGGTTAGGGCTAAGTCTAGGGTTAGGGTTGTGGTTAGGTATAGGAGTAGGGTTAGGGTTAGGGTTAGTGCTATGGCTAGGGCTATGTTTAGGGTTCAGTTTAGGCCTATGGCTATGTTTAGGTTTAGGCTTAGGGCTAGGTCTAGGGTAGGGTTCGGGCTAGGGCTAGGGCTAGTACTGGGGTTTGGTTTCGGGATAGGGCTAGGGCTATGTTAGGGTTAGGGTTAGGGTTAGGGTTAGGGTTAGGCCTAGGGCTAGGGCTAGGGTTAGGGTTAGAGCTAGGGCTAGTGTTAGGGTTAGCGGTAGGGTTAGGGTTAGGGCTAAGATTAGGATTGGGGTTGTGGTTAATGTCAGGTTTAGGGTTAGGGGTTAGGTTTAGTTTACGGTTAGGGTTAGTGTTATTGTTAGGGCTATGCATAGGGCTACAGTTACAGTTTGCTTAAGGCTAGGACTAGTGCTAGAGTTAGGACTATAGTTAGGGTTAGGGCAAAGGTTAGTGTTATGGTTAGGGCTAGGGCTAGGGCTCGGGTTAGGGCTAGGACTAGGGCTAGGGTTAGGGTTATTGATAAGCCTAGGGCAAGGGTTAGTGTTATGGTTAGGGCTAGGGCTAGTGCTAGGGTTAGGGTCAGGTCTAGGGCTAGTGTTAGTTTAAGGTTTAGGGTTAGGGTTGGGGTTAGGGGTAGGGCAAGTGCTAGGATTAGGGTTAGGTTTAGGTTTATGGTAAGGGATAGGGTTAGGGCTAGGGCCAGGGTTAGTGTTAGGGTGAAGGCTAGCTTTAGGGTTAGGGCTAGGGCTAGGGTTAGGGCTAGGGTTAATGTTATTTCTAGGGTTAGTGTTAGGGTTAGTGTTAGGGCTAAGGTTAGGGTTAGGATTGTGGTTAGGGTTAGGGTTAAGTTTTAGGGTTAATTTTTCGGTTAGGGTTATGTTTAGGGCTAGGATTATGGTTAGGGTTAGGGCTAGGTCTAGGCTAGGGTTAGGGTTAGGGTTAAGGTTAGAGCCAGGGTTAAGGTTAGTTCTAGGCTTGTGTTATGGTTAGGGTTATGGTTATGGTTAGGGTTAGGTTTGGGTTAGGGTTTGGGTTAGGGTAGAGGTTCAGGTTAGGGTTACTGTTAGGGTTGGGAATAGGGCTAGGTTTTAGGGCTAGGGCTAGGGTTAGGGTTAGGGTTAGTGCAAGGGTAAAGATTAGGGTTAGGGCTAATGTAAGGGATAGGTTTAAGGTTAGGCCCAGGATTAGTTTTAGGGTTAGCGCTAGGGTTAGGTTTATGGTTATTTTTAGGGTTAGTGTTAGAGCTAGGGTTAGGGTTATGGTTAGGATTAGGGTTAGGGCTGGGTTAGGGTTAGGGCTAGGGTTAGGGTTTGGTCTAGTGCTTGTATAATGTTAGGGTTAGGGTTAGGGCTAGGGTTAAGGTTAGGTTTACTGTTAGAGCTAGGGCTAGGGTCAGTGTTAGTTTAAGACTAGGGTTAGGGTTAGGGTTGCGGTTAGGGCTAAAGCTAAGTCTAGTGTTAGTGTAAGAATTAGGATTATGGTTAGTTTTAGGGTTAGGTTTATGTCTAGACTAGGGTTAGGGTTCGGGTTAAGGCTAGTGTTAGTGTTATGGATATGGCTAGTGCTAGGGCTGGAGTTAGGGTTGATGTTATGTTTAGGGCTAGGGTTAGGGTTAGGGTTAGAGCAACTGTTAGGTTTGGTGCTAGGGCTAGTGTTATTGTTAGGGTTAGGGCTAAGGTTAGGCTTAGGGTTGGGGTTAGGTTTAGGGTTATGGTTAGGGTTACGGTTAGAATTAGGTTTAGGCTAGGGTTAGGTTTAGGGTTAGGGCTAGGGCTATGGCTAGGGTTAGGATTAGCATTAGGCATAGGGCTAGTGCTAGGGTTAGGGTTAGCGTTAGGGCTAGGGCTAGGGTAAGGGTTAGGGTAAGGGTTAGTGCCAGGGTTAGGGTTAGGGTTAGGATTAGGGCTTGTGTTAGTGTTAGTGTTAAGGTTAGGGTTAGGTTTGCGGTTATGATTAGAGTTAGGTTTAGGGGTTAGGGTTTCGGTTAGGGTTAGGTTTATGGCTAGGGTTAGGGTTAGGGCTAGAGTTAGGGTTAGGGTTATAGCCAGGGTTAGGGTTAGTGCTAGGGCTAGTGTTAAGATTAGGGTTAAGGCTAAGGTTAGGTTTAGGTTTGGAGTTAGGGCTAGAGCTAGGGTGAGGGTTAGGGTTAGTGCTAGGGCTAGGGCTTTTGTTAAGGTTACGGTTAGGGTTAGGGTTAGGTCAAGGTTCAGGGTTAGGGTTAGGATAGGGCTAGGGATAGGGTTAGGTTTAGGGTTGGGGTTAGGGCTGGAGCTAAGTCTAGGGTTAGTGTTGGGGTTAAGTTTAGATTTAGGTCTAGACTGGGTTAAGGTTAGGGTTAGGGTTAGGGATAAAGTTAGGGTTAGGGTTAGAACCAGGGTTAGGGTTAGTGCTAAGGGTAGTGTTATGGTTAGGGTTAGGGCGGAGTTTAGGGTTTGGGTTGGGTTAGGGTTAGGATTACAGTTAGGATTAAGGTTATGCTTAGGGTTAGGGTTATTGTTAGGGTTACAGATATGGTTAGGTTTAGGGTTAGGGCTAGGGCTAGGACTAGGCTTAGGGTTAGGGTTAGTATTTCTGTAAGCTGGATGTAGAGAGAGGCAGTTTTTAGGAGTTCTGCAGCCTGAGTGTAGGAGAATCTGTTTACGGGAATTCTGTAGATTCTGAGTAGGCATATATACAATGTGATGTTTCTGTAGCGTGAGTTTAGGAAAAACAGTTTACAGGAGTTCTGTAACATGGATGTAGAGAGACGCAGTTCACAGAAGTTCTGTTGCCTGAGTGTGGAATCACCATTAATGGAATTCTGTAGCTTGGGAGTAGGCATACGAAGTTTACGGGTTTTCTGTAGCCTGAGTGTAGGAGATGCAGCTTAGTGGAGTTCCATAAGCTGCATGTAGAGAGAGGTAGTTTCCAGGAGTTCTGCAGCCTGAGTGTAGGAGACAGTTTATGGGTGTCTGTAGATTTTCAGTAGGCATACGTACAATGAGAGGTTTCTCTAGCATGAGTGTAGGAGAAACAGTTTTTGGGATTTCTGTAACATGGATGTAGAGAGATGCAGTTTGCAGGAGTTCTGCAGCCTGAGTGTAGTAGACACAGGTTATGGGAGTTTTGTAGCTTGGGAGTAGGCATTCGCACTATGCGGGTATTCTGTAGCCTGACTGTAGGAGAAGGAACTTTCTGGATTTCTGTAAGCTGGATGTGAGAGAGGCAGTTTACAGGAGTTCTGCTGCCTTATTGTAGTACACAGAGTTTATGGGAGTTCTGTAGCTTCGGAGTAGGCATACGCAATATGCAGGATTTCTGTAGCATGAGTGTAGGAGATGCAGCTTATAGGAGTTCTGCAGCCTGACTGTAGGAGACTCACTATATGGGAGTTCTGTAGCTTCTGAGTAGGCATACTCAGTATGCGGGATTTCTTTCGCATGAGTGTAGGAGAAACAGCTTACTGGAATTCTGTAACATGGATGTAGAGAGATGCAGTTCGCAGGACTTCTGCAACCTGAGTGAAGCAGACTCAGTTTACAGGAGTTCTATAGATAATCAGTAGGCATACAGACTATGCGAGGTTATTGTAGCGTGAGTGTAGGAGAAACAGTTTACGGGAGTTCTGTAACATGGATATAGAGAGACGCAGTTTGCAGGATTTCTGCAGCCTGAGTGTAGTAGACACAGGTTATGGGAGTTCTGTAGATTGGGAGTAGGCATACGCACTATGCAGGTTTTCTGTAGCCAGACTGTAGGAGAAGGAACATTCTGGATTTCTGTAAGCTGGTTTTGAGAGAGGCAGTTTACAGGAGTTTTGCAGCCTGAATGTAGGAGAGAGTTTACGGGAGTTCTGCAGCCTGAGTTAAGTTGACACTGTTTATGGGAGTTCAGTAGCTTGGGAGTAGACATACGCAATATGCAGGATTTCTGTAGCATGAGTGTAGGAGACGCAGCTTACTGTAGTTCCGTCATCTGGATGTAGAGAGAAGCAGGTTACAGGAGTTCTGCAGCATGTGTGTAGGAGACTCAGTTTACGAGAGTTCTGTGGCTTCTGAGTGGGTATATGCACTATGCGTGATTTCTTTAGCATGAGTGTAGGAGAAACAGCTTACTGGAGTTCTGTAACATGGATGCAGAGAGACGCAGTTCGCAGTTCTGCAGCCGGAGTGTGAAAGACACAGTTAACGGGAGTTCTGTAGTTTGGGAGTAGGCATACACAGTATGTGGGTTTTCTGTAGGCTGAGTGTAGGAGATGCAGCTTACAGGAGTTCTGTATGCTGGGTGTACAGAGAGGCAGTTTACAGGAGTTCTGCTGCCTTATTGTAGTACACAGAGTTTATGGGAGTTCTGTAGCTTTGGAGTAGGCATAAACAGCATGTGGGTTTTCTGTAGGCCGAGTGTAAGAGACGCAGCTTACTGTAGTTCCATAAGCTGGATGTAGAGAGAGGCAGTTTACAGGAGTTCTGCAGCCTGAGTGTATGAGACTCAGTTTATGGGAGTTCTGTGGCTTCTGAGTAGGCATACGTAATATGCGGGATTTCTTTAGCATGAGTGTAGGAGAAACAGCTTACTGGAGTTCTATAACATGGATGTAGAGAGACGTTGTACGCAGGACTTCTGCAACCTGAGTGAAGCAGACTCAGTTTACAGGAGTGTAGTAGACACAGTTTATAGGAGTTCTGTAGCTTGGGAATAGGCACACGCAGTATGCAGGATTATTGTAGCCTGAGAGAAGGAGATGGAACATACTGGAATTCTGTTAGCTGGATGTAGAGAGAGGCAGTTTACAGGAGTTCTGCAGCCTGAGTGTAGTAGACACAGTTTATGGGAATTCTGTAGTATGGTAGTAGCCATAGGCCTTTGTGGGTTTTAAGCAGCCTGAGTGAAGGAAAGGCAGTTTACAGGATTTCTGTAAACTGGATGTAGAGAGAGGCAGCTTACAGGAGTTCTGCAGCCTGAGTGTAGTAGACACAGTTTAGGGGGTTCTGTAGGTTAGGAGTAGGCATACACAGTATACGGCTTTCCTGTAGCCTGAGTGTAGGAGACGCAGCTCTCAGGTTTTCTGTAAGCTGGATGTGGAGAGAGGCAGTTTACAGGAGTTCTGCAGCCTGTTGTAGCAGACACAGTTTACGGGAGTTCTGTAGCATGGTAGTAGCCATATGCAGTATGTGGTTTTTCTGTAGCCTGAGTGCAGGAGATGCAGCTTACAGGATTTCTGTAAACTGGGTCTACAGAGAGGCAGTTTGCAGGAGTTCTGCAGCCTGAGTGTAGGAGACAGTTTATGGGACTTCTGTAACGTGGCTGTAGCCATACGCACTATGCAGGTTTTCTGTAGCCTGTGTGTAGGAGATGCTGCTTACTGGTGTTCTGTAAGCTGGATGTAAAGAGAGGCAGTTTACAGGAGTTCTGCATCCTGACTGTAGGAGACAGTTACAGGAGATCTGTAGCATGGGATCAGCCATACGCAGTATGCAGGAATTCTGTAGCCTGAGTTAAGGAGAAACAGCTTACATGATTTCTGTAATCTGGATGTAGAGCGAAGCAGTTTACTGGAGTTCTGCAGCCTGAGTGTAGGAAACACTTTACGGGAATTCTGCAGCATGGCTGTACCCATATGCACTACGTGGGTTTTCTGTAGCCTGAGTGAAGGAGATGCTGCTGACTGGTGTTCTGTAATCTGGGTCTACAGAGAGGCAGTTTTTAGGAATTCTGCAGCCTGAATGTTGGAAACAGTTTACAGGAGTTTTGTAGCATGGGAACAGCCATATGCAGATGCGGGATTTCTGTAACCTGCGTGTAGGATATGCAGCTTACAGGATTTCTGTAAGCTGGATGTAGAGCTAGGCAGTTTACAGGAGTTCTGCACCCTGAGTGTAGCAGACTCAGTTTACAGGTGTTCTATAGATTGTCAGTAGTCATACAGACAATGCGAGCTTCTTGTAGCATGAATGTAGGAGGAACAGTATACTGGAGTTCTAAAACATGGATAGGGAGATGCAGTTTGCAGGAGTTCTGCAGCCTGAGTGTAGTAGACACAGGTTATGGGAGTTCTGTAGCTTGGGAGGAGGCATACGCAGTATGCGGGATTTCTGTAGCTTGTTTGTAGGAGACGCAGCTTACTGGAATTCTGTAAGCTGGATGTAGATAGAGGCAGTTTACGGTAGTCTGCATCCTGAGTGTAGGAGACTCAGTTTACGGGAGTTCTGTAGCTTGGGAGTAGGCATATGCAGTATGTGGGTTTTCTGTAGGCTGAGTGTAGATGTAGCTTACTGGAGTTCTGTAAGCTGAGTGTACAGAGAGGCAGTTTACAAGAGTTTTGCAACCTGAATGTAGGAGACAGAGTTTATGGGAGTTCTGTAGCTTGGAAGTAGTCATACGCAGTATGCGGGTTTTGTGTAGTCCGAGTGTAGGAGACTCAGTTTACAGAATTTCTGTAAGCTGGCTGTAGAGAGAGGCAGTTTACAGGAGTTCTGCAGCCTGAGCATAGGAGACTCTGTTTACTGGAGTTCTGTAGCTTCTGAGTAGGCATACGCAGTATGCGGGATTTCTTTAGCATGTGTGTAGGAGAAACAGCTCACTGGAGTTCTAAACATGGATGCAGAGAGACGCAGTTTGCAGGATTTCTGTAGCCTGAGTGTAGGAGATGCAGCTTACAGGATTTCTGCAAGCTGGATGTAGAGAGAGGCAGTTTACTGGAGTTCTGCATCCTGTGTGTAGTAGACTCATTTTACGGGAGATCTTACCATGGGAGTAGCTTTACACACTATGCAGGATTTCTTAGCCTGAATGTAGGAGATGCAGCTTACAGGATTTCTGTAAGCTGGATGTAGACCTAGGCAGTTTATAGGAGTTCTGCATCCTGAGTGTAGCAGACTCAGTTTACAGGAGTTCTATAGATTGTCAGTAGGCATACGTACAATGCGTATTGTAGCTTGAGTGTAGGAGAAATAGTTTACGAAGTCCTGTAGAGAGACACAGTTTGCAGGTTTAGCGTTAGGGCCAGGTTTAGGGTAAGTGTTAGGGATAGGGTTAGTTTCAGAATTAGGATTAGGGTTAGGGTTATTGTTGTGGTTAATGCTAGGGTTAGGGTTAGGGGATAGGTTTATGGTTAGGGTTAGGGTTAGGGCTAGGGTTCTGGTTAGTGTTAGGGCTTGTGTTATGTTTAGAGTTAGGGCTAAGTTTAGGGTTAGGGTTGGGTTTATGGTTAGGGTTAGGGATAGTGGTTAGGGTAAGGTTTACGGTCAGGTTAGGGTTAGGTCTAGGGTTAGGTTTAGGGTTAGGGCTAGGGCTAGGGTGAGGGTTAAGTTTAGGGTTAGGGTTAGGGTTAGGGCTAGGGCTAGGGCTAGGGCTAGTGCTAGGGCTAGGGTAAGGTTTAGGGTTATGGTTAGGGTTAGGGTAAGGGTTAGGGTTAGTGCTAGGGTTAGGGTTACGGTTAGGGCTAGGTTTAGGGCTTGGACTAGTGCTAGGGTTAGGGTTTTGTTTAGGGTTAGAGTTAGGGTTAGGGTTAGGGTTAGATTTAGGGTTTTGGTTAGGGTTAGGGTTACGGCTAGTGCTAGGGTTAGTTTTGGGTTTAGGGTTAGGGCTATGGCTATGTTTAGGGTTAGGGTTAGGGCTAGGGTTAGGGTTAGGGCCAGGGCTAGGGTTAGGGTTATGGCTGGGGTTAGGGTTAGGGTTAGGGTTAGGGCTGGATTTATGTTTAGGGTTCAGGCTAGGGTTTGTTTTGGGGTTAGGGTTAGGGTAGGGCTGGTGTTAGGGTTAAGGTTAGGGTTATGATTAGGGTTAGGTTTGGGGTTAAGGCTAAGTCTAAGGCTAGGGCTTGGGTTAGGGTTAGGTTTAGGGTTAGGCTGGGCTATGTTTAGGGTTATTGTTAGGTTTAGGGTTTGGGTTTGGGCTACGGCTAGGGATACGTTTAGGGTTAACTTTAAGGTTAAGGTTAGTGTTGGAGTTAGAGTTAGGGTTAGCGGTTAGGGTTAGGGTTACTGTTAGGGTTAGGGTTAGGGAAAGAGTTGGCATTAGGGTTAGATCTTTGGCTAAGGCTAGGGTTATGGTTAGGGCTAGCATTAGTGCTAAGGCTAGGGATAGGGTTAGGGTAGGGCTAGTGTATGGGTTAGGTTTAGGGCTCGGTTTAGGGTTAGGTTTAGGGTTAGTGCTAGGGTTAGGGTTAGGGTTAGGGCTATGGCTATGGCCTGGGTTAGTGTTAGGGTTAGGGTTAGGGTTAGGGTTAGTGTTAGGGTAAGGGTAAGGGTTAGGGTTAGGGCAGGGGCTAGGATTAGGGTTAGGGTTAGGGTTTGGGCTAGGGCTAGGTCTAGGGTTTGGGTTACGGTTATCGTTAGGGTTAGGGCAAGGTTTAGGGTTAGGGTTAGGACTACGGCTAGGGCTAAGATTAGGGTTAGCGTTAGGGTGAGGGTTAGTGTTAACGTTATGGCCAGGGTTAGGGTTAGGGTGAGGGCTAGGTTTAGGGATAGGGCTAGTGTTAGGGTTAGGACAAGTGATAGCATTAGGGTTGGGGTTAGGGCCAGAGTTAGAGTTAGGGTTAGTGTTAGGTCTAGGTCTAGGGTTAGGGTTAGGGCCAGGGCTAAGGCTAGGACTAATGCTAGTGTTAGGGTTAGGGATAGGGCTAGGGCAAAGGTTAGTGTTATGGTTAGGGCTAGGGCTAGGGCTAGGGCTCGGGTTAGGGATAGGACTAGGGCTAGGGCTAGGTTTAGGGTTAGTGATAGGCCTAGGGCAGGGGTCAGTGTTATGGTTAGGGCTAGGGCTAGGGCTAGTTTAGGGTCAGGTCTAGGGCTAGTGTTAGTTTTAGGTTTAGGGTTAGGGTTAGTGTTAGGGCTAGTCCTAGGATTAGAGTTAGGGTTAGGTTTACGGTAAGGAAAGGTTTAAGGCTAGGGCCAGGGTTAGTGTTAGAGTGAGGGCTAGGTTTAGGGATAGGGCTAGGGTTAGGGTTAGGGTTATGGTAGGGTTAATGTTATTTCTAGGGTAGTGTTAGGGCTAAGGTTAGGGTTAGTGTTGTGGTTAGGGTTATTGTTAAGGTTTAGGGTTAATGTTTTGGTTAGGGTTATGTTTAGGGCTAGGATTATGGTTAGGGTTAGGGCTAGCTCTAGGCTAGGGGTAGGTCTAGGGCTAGGGCTAGGGTTAGGGTTACGGTTAAGGTTAGAGCCAGGGTTAAGGTTAGTGCTAGGCTCGTTCTATGGTTAGGGTTAGGGCTACGGTTAGGGTTAGGTTTGGGTTAGGGTTTGGGTTAGGGTAGAGGTTCGGGTTAGGGTTACTGTTAGGGTTGGGAATAGGGCTAGGTGTTAGGGCTAGGGCTAGGGCTAGGGTTAGGGTTATGGTTAGGGCAAGGGTAATGGTTACGGTTAGGGCTAGGGTAAGGGATAGGTTTAAGGTTAGGCCCAGGATTAATTTTAGGGTTAGCGCTAGGGTTAGGTTTATGGTTATTTTTAGGGTTAGTGTTAGAGCTAGGGTTAGGGTTATGGTTAGGATTAGGGTTAGGGCTGGGTTAGTGTTATGGCTAGGGTTAGGATTTGGTCTAGTGCTTGTATAATGTTAAGGTTAGGGTTAGGCCTAGGGCTAGGGTTAGTGTTAGGGTTAGGCCAAGGTCTATGGTTAGGGTTAGGGCTAGGATTAAGGTTAGGTTTATGGTTAGAGGTAGGGCTAGGGTCAGTGTTAGTTTAAGACTAGGGTTTGGGTTAGGGTTGTGGTTAGGGCTAAAGCTAAGTCTAGTGTTAGTGTAAGAATTAGGATTATGGTTAGTTTTAGGGTTAGGTTTATGTCTAGACTAGGGTTAGGGTTCGGGTTAAGGCTAGTGTTAGTGTTATGGATATGGCTAGTGCTAGGGCTGGAGTTAGGGTTGATGTTATGTTTAGGGCTAGGGTTAGGGTTAGGGTAAGAGCAACTGTTAGGTTTGGTGCTAGGGCTAGTGTTATGGTTAGGGTTAGGGTTAAGGTTAGGCTTAGGGTTGGGGTTAGGTTTAGGGTTAGGGTATGGGTTAGGGTTAGTGTTATGGTTAGGTTTAGGTTTAGTGCTAGGGTTAGGTTTAGGGCTAGGGCTAGGGCTAGGGTTAAGGTTAGCATTAGGCATAGGGCTAGTGCTAGGGCTAGGGTTAGCGTTAGGGCTAGGGCTAGGGCTAGGGTAAGGGTTAGAGTAAGGGTTAGGGCCAGGGTTAGGGTTAGGTTTAGGATTAGGGCTAGGGTTAGTGTTAGGGTGAAGTTTAGATTTAGGTCTAGACTGTTTAAGGTTAGGGTTAGGGTTAGGACCAGGGTTAGGGTTAGGGTTAGGTTAGGGTTATCATTAAGGATAAGGTTAGGGTTAGGGTTAGAGCCAGGGTTAGTTTTAGTGCTAAGGGTAGTGTTATTGTTAGGGTTAGGGTGAAGTTTAGGGTTTGGGTTGGGTTAGGGTTAGGATTACGGTTAGGATTGAGGTTACACTTAGGGTTAGGGTTATTGTTAGGGTTAGAGATATGGTTAGGGTTAGGTTTAGGGCTAGGGCTAGGACGAGGCTTAGGGTTACAGAGTTCTGTGGCATGGGTGTATCCATACACACCATGCAGGTTTTCTGTAGCATGAGTGAAGGAAATGCAACTTATTGGATTTCTGTAAGCTGGATGTAGAGAGGCACTTTACAGGAGTTGTGCAGCCTGAGTGTAGGGACATTTTATGGGAGTTCTGTAACATGGCTGTAGCCATACACACTATGCGGGAATATTGTAGCCTGAGTGTAGGAGAGGCTGCATACTGGTGTTCTGCAATCTAGCTCTACAGAGAGGAAGTTTACAGGAGTCCTGCAGCCTTAATGTAGGAGAGAGTTTACAGGAGTTCTGTAGCATCGGATCAGCCATACGCAGTATGCGTGATTTCTGTAGCCTGAGTTAAGGAGAAGCAGCTTACAGGATTTCTGTACACTGGATGTAGAGAGAGTCAGTTTACAGGAGTTTAAAGCCTGAATGATGGAAACAGTTTGCAGCAGTTCTATAGCATGGGAAAAGCCATACGCAGTACGTGGGATTTCTGTAGCCTGCGTGTAGGAGATGCAGCTTACCAGCATTCAGTAATCTGGATGTACAGAGAGGCTGTTTAGAGGAATTCTGCAGCCAGAGTGCAGGAGAGGCAGCTTACAGGATTTCTGTAAGCTGGATGTAGAGAGTCAGTTTGCTGGAGTTCTGCAGCCTGAGTGTAGGAAAGAGTTTAAAGGAGTTCTGTAGCATGTGTGCAATATTACGCACTATGCTAAATTTCTGTAGCCTGAGTTAAGGAGAAGCAGCTTACAGGATTTCTGTAAGCTGGATGTAGAGAAAGGCAGTTTACTGGAGTTCGGCAGTCTGAGTGTAGGGGACAGTTTAAAGGAGTTCGGTAGCATGGGATCAGACTTATGCAGTATCCGGGATTTCTGTAACATGAGTAAAGGAGAAGCAGCTTACAGGATTTCTGTAGCTGGATGTAGAGAGAGGCAGTTTACAGGAGTTCGGCAACCGGAATGTTGGAAACAGTTTACAGGAGTCCTATAGCATTGGAAAAGCAATACGCCCTATGCGGGATTTCTGTAGCCTGCATGTAGGATATGCAGCTTACAGGATTTGTGTAAGCTGGATGTAGAGGCAGTTTACAGGAGTTCTGCAGCCGGAATGTAGGAGACTCTTTTTACGGGAGATCTTAGCATGTAACTAGCTTGACACACTAGGGGGGTTTTCTGTATCTCGAGTGTAGGAGATGCAGCTTTCAGAATTTCTGTAAGCTGTATGTAGAGAGAGGCAGTTTACAAGAGTTCTGCAGAACGACTGTAGGAGACAGTTTACAGGAGTTCTATGACAAGGGAACAGCCATATGGACTATGAGGGTTTTCTGTAGCCTGAGTGAAGATGAAGCAGCTTACAGGATTTCTGTAAGCGGATGTAGAGAGAGGCAGTTTACAAGTTTCTGCATCCTGAGTGTGGTTACTCAGGTTATGGGAGTTCTGTAGCATGGCTAGTATGTGGTTTCTTTAGCCTGAGTGCAGCAGATGCATCTTACAGAATTTCTGTAAGCTAGATGTAGAGAGAGGCAGTTTACAGGAGTTCTGCAGCCTCAGTGTAGCAGACAGTTTACGGGAGTTCTATAGCATGGCTGCAGCCATACTTAGTATGCTGGTTTTCTGAAGCTTGCATGTGGGTGATGCTGTTTACTGGCGTTCTGTAATCTGGGTCTACAGAGAGGCAGTTTGCAGGAGTTCTGCATCCTCATTGTAGGAGACACTTTACAGGAGTTCTGTAACATGGGATTAGCCATACGCAGTATGCAGGATTCCTGTAGCCTGAGTTAAGGAGAAGCAGCTTACAGGATTTCTGTACACTGGATGTATAGAGAGTCAGTTTACAGGAGTTCTGCAGCATGAGTGTAGGAAACAGTTTACAGGAGTTCTGTAGCATGGCTGTAACCATATGCACTATGCTGGCTTTCTGTAGCCTGCGTGTAGAATATGCTGCTTACTGGCGTTCTGTAAGTTTGATGTAGAGAGAGGGAGTTTACAGGAGTTCTGCATAATGAGTGTAGGAAACAGTTTACAGGAGTTCTGTAGCATGGGAACAGCCATACACAGTAAGCAGGATATCTGTAGCCTGCATGTAGGAGATGCAGCTTACAGGATTTCTGTACACTGGATGTAGAGAGAGGCAATTTACAGGATTTCTGCAGCCTGAGTATAGTAGAAAGTTTATGGGAGTTCTGTACCATGGGTGTAGCCATACGCACTATGTGGTTTTCTTTAGCCTGAGTGAAGGAGAAGCAGGTTACAGGATTTCTATAAGCTGGATGTAGAGAGAGGCAGTTTACAGGAGTTCTGCAACCTTAGTGTAGGAAACAGTTTACAGGAGTTCTGTAGCATGGCTGTAGCCATACTCACTATGCAGGATTTCTGTAGCCTGCGTGTAGGGGATGCTGCTTACTGGTGTTCTGTAATCGGTGTGTACAAAGAGGCAGTTTACTGTAGTTATGCAACCTGAGTGTAGGAGACAGTTTACAGTTCTGTAGTTGAAAGTAGCCATACGCACTACGTGGGTTTTCAGTAGCCTGAGTAAAAGAGAAGCAGTTTACAGGATTTCTGTAAGCTGGATGTAGAGAGAGGCAGTTTACAGGATTTCTGCAGCCTGAGTGTAGGAGACAGTTTACGGGAGTTCTGTAGCATGGGTGTAGCTATAAGCACTATGTGGGTTTCTGTAGCCTAAGTGAAGGAGAAGCAGCTTACAGGATATCTATAAGCTGGATGTAGAGAGAGGCAGTTTACAGGAGTTCTGCAACCTTAGTGTAGGAAAGAGTTTATGGGAGTTCTGTAGCAAGGCTGTAGCCATACGCACTATGCGGGATTTCTGTAGCCTGCGTGTAGGTGATGCTGCTTACTGGTGTTCTGTAATCTGGGTGTACAAAGAGGCATTTTATCATAGTTATGCAACCTGAGTGTAGGAGACAGTTTACAGTTCTGTAGCATGAAAGTAGCCATATGCACTACACGGGTTTTCAGTAGCCTGAGTGAAAGAGAAGCAGTTTACAGGATTTCTGCAGCCTGAGTGTAGGAGACAGTTTACGGGAGTTCTGTAGCATGGCTGTAGGCATACGCACTATGCGGGATTTCTGTAGCCTGTGTGTAGGAGATGCTGCGTGCTTTCCTTCTGTAATCTGGGTCTATAGAGATGCAGTTTACAGGAGTTCTGCTTCCTGAGTTAGGAGACAATTTAAATGAGTTCTGTAGCATGGAATCAGGCATACGCAGTATCTAGGATTTTTGTAGCCTGCTTGTAGGAGATGCAGCTTATAGGATTTCTGTAAGCTGGATGTTGAGAGAGGCAGTTTACAGGATTTCTGCAGCCTGAGTGTAGGAGACAGTGTACGGGAGTTCTGTAGCATGGCTGTAGCCATATGCACTATGCATGATTTCTGTAGCATTTTTACAGGAGTTGCTGCTTGCTTTCGTTCTGTAATCTGGGTCTATAGAGAGGCAGTTTACAGGAGTTCTGCAGCCTGAGTATAGGACACAATTTACATGAGTTCCAGCATGGAATCAGCCATATGCAGGATGTGGGATTTCTGCAGCTTTCGTGTAGGAGATGCAGCTTACAGGATTTCTGTAAGCTGAATGTAGAGAGAGGAAGTTTACAGGAGTTCTGCCACCTCAGATTAGGAGACAGTTTACGGGAGTTCTATAGTATGGGTGCATACATACGCAATATGAGGGATTTTTGTAGCCTGAGTGTAGTAGGTGCAGCTTAAAGAATGTGTGTAAGCTGGATGTAGAGAGAAGCAGTTTTCAAGAGTTCTGCAACCTGAGTGTAGGAGACAGTTTACGAGAGTTCCATAGCATGATAATAGCCATACGCATTGTGTGGGATTTCTGTAGCCTGAGTGAAGGAGAAGCAACTTAAAAGGAATTCTGTATGTTGGATGTAGAGAGAGGCAGCTTACTGGAGTTCTGCAGCCTGAGTGTAGGAGACTCAGTTTATGGCAGTTCGGTAGCATGGTAGTAGCCATACGCACTATGTGGTTTTCTGTAGCCTCAGTGTAGGAGATTCATCTTACAGAATTTCTGTAAGTTGGATATAGAGAGAGGCAGTTTACAGGAGTTCTGCAGCCTCAGTGTAGGAGACAGTTTACGGGAGTTCTGTAGCACGGCTGTAGCCATGTGTACTAGGCGGGATTTCTCTAGCCTGCGTGTAGCGTGTAGCCTGCTTACTGGTGTTCTGTAATCTAGATCTACAGAAAGGCAGTTTACAGGAATTCTGCAGCTTGAATGTTGGAAACAATTTACAGGAGTTTTGTAGCATGGGAACAGCCATACGCAGTATGCGGGATTTCTGTGGCCTGCGTGTAGGAGATGCAGTTGGCAGGATTTCTGTAAGCTGGATGTAGAGATAGGCAGTTTACTAGAATTCTGCTGCCTGAATGTAAAAAACATTTTATGGAAGTTCTGTAGCATGGGAGTAACCATACGTACTATACAGGCTTTCAGTAGTCTGAGTAAAAGAGATGCAGCTTACTGGCGTTCTGTAATCTGGGACTACAGAGAAGCTGATTACAGGAGTTCTTCAGCCTGAATGATTTAAACAGTTTATAGGAGTTTTGTAGCTTGGGAACAATCATACGCAGCATGCGGGATTTATTGTAGCCGCGTGCAGCACATGCAGCTTAAAGGATTTCTGTAACCTGGATGTAGAGTGAGGCAGTTCACTGGAGTTCTGTAGCCTTAGTGTAGGAAACAGTTTACGGGAGTTCTGTAGCATGGGAGTAGCCATATGCACTATGCGAGTTTCTGTACCCTGTGTGTAGGAGATGCTGTTTACTGGTGTTCTGTTTGCTGGATGAAAATAGAGGCAGTTTACAGGAGTTCTGCGTCCTGAGTGTAAGGGAAAGTTTAGGTGGGTTCTGTAACATGCTCAAGCCATACGCAGTATGCGGGATTTCTGTAGCCGGTGTGTAGCAGATGCAGCTTACAGGATTTCTGTAAGCTGGATGTAGAGTGAAGCAGTTTACTGGAGTTCTGCAGCCTGAGTGTAGGAAACAGTTTACGGGAGTTCTGTAGCATGGGAGTAGTCTTATGCACTATGCTGTTTTCGGTAACCTGAGTGAAAGAGAAGCAGCTTACAGGATTTCTGTACATTGGATGTAAAGAGAGGCAGTTTGCAGGAATTCTATATCTTGAATGTTGGAAAAGGAGTTCTGCATCCTGAGTGTAGGAGACAGTATACGGGAGTTTTGTAGCATGGCTGTAGCCATAGGCACTATGTGGGATTTCTGTAGCCAGTGTGTAGTAAATGCTGCTTACTTGTGTTCTGTAATCTGGGTCTATATAGAGGCAGTTTACAGGAAACCTGCATCCTGAGTGTAGGAGACAGTTACAGGAGTTCTTTAGCATGAGAATAGCCATACACAGTATGCGGCATTTCTGTAGCCTGCGTGTAGGAGATGTAGCTTAAAGGATTTTTGTAACCTGGATGAAGAGTGAGGCAGTTTACTGGTCATCCTGAGTTTAGGAGACAGTTTACAGGAGTTCTGTAACATGGCTGTAGTTATGTGCTCTATGTGCATTTTCTATAGCCTGCGTGTAGGAGATGCTGCTTACTGGCGTTGTATAATCTGGGTATATATAGTGGCAGTTTACAGGAACTCTTTAGCCTGAATGTGGAAACAGTTTATAGGATTTTTGTTTCATAGGAACAGTCATACGCAGCATGCGGGATTTATTGTAGCCTGCGTGTAGGAGATGCAACTTAAAGGATTTCTGTAACCTGTTGTAGAGAGAAGCAGTTTGCTGGAGTTCTGTAGCCTGAGTGTAGGAAACAGTTTACAGGAGTTCTGTAGCATGGGAGTAGCCATCCGCACTATACGGCTTTTTGGTAACCTGCGTGAAAGAGAAGCAGCTTACAGGACTTCTGTACATTTGATTTAGAGAGAGGCAGTTTACAGGAGTTCTGGAGCCTGAGTGTAGGAGACAGTTTACGGGAGTTCTGTATTATGGCTGTAGCCATATGCACTACGTGGGATTTATGTAGCCAGTGTTTAGGAAATGCTGCTCCTGGCATTCTGTAATCTGGGTCTACATAGAGGCTGTTACAGGAATTTTGCAGCCTGAATGTAGCAGATAATTTACAGGAGTTCTCTAATGGGAATAGCCATAGGCAGTATGCAGGTATTCTGTAGCCTGCGTGTAGGAAAAGCTGCTTACTGGCCTCTGTAATTTGGATGTGAAGACAGGCAGTTTACAGGAGTTCTGAATCCTGAGTGTAACAGACAGTTACAGGAGTTTTGTAGCATGGGAATAGCTATACGCAGTATGTGGGTTTTCTGTAGCCTGTGTGTAGAAGATGCTGTGTACTGGTGTTCTGTAAGCTGGATGTTAAGAGAGGCAGGTCACAGGAGTTCTGCATCCTGAGTGTAGAAGACAGTTACAGGAGTTCTGTAGCATGAGAACTGCTATACAGAGTATGCAGGACTTCTGTAGCCTGAGTTAAGGAGAAGCAGCTTACAGGATTTCTGTACACTGGATGTAGAGAGAGGCAGTATACAGGAGTTATGCAACCTGAGTGTAGGAGAGAGTTTACGGGAGTTCTGTGACATGCTCTGGCCATACGCAGTATGCGGGATTTCTGTAGCCGGTGTGTAGCAGATGCAGCTTACAGGATTTCTGTAAGCTGGATGTAGAGTGAAGCAGTTTACTGGAGTTCTGCAGCCTGAGTTTAGAAAACAGCTTACGGGAGTTGTGTAGCATGGGAGTAGTCTTACGCACTATGCTGTTCTCGGTAACCTGAGTGAAAGAGAAGCAGCTTACAGGATTTCTGTACATTAGATGTAGAGAGAGGCAGTTTACAGGAGTTCTGCATCCTTAGTGTAGGAGACAGTTTACGGGAGTATTGTAGCATGGCAACAGCCATATGCACTATGCGGGTTTTTGGTAACCTGAGTGAAAGAGAAGCAGCTTACAGGATTTCTGTACACTGGATGTAGAGAGAGGCAGTTTACAGGAGTTCTGCATCCTGAGTGTAGGAGACAGTTTACGGGAGTTCTGTAGCATGGCTGTAGCCATATGCACTATGTGGCATTTCTGTAGCCAGTGTGTAGGAGAAGCTGCTTACTGCCGTTCTGTAATCTAGGTCTACAGAGAGGCAGTTTACAGGAATTCTGGATCCTGAATGTTGGAAAAGGAGTTCTGCATCCTCAATGTAGGAGACAGTATAAGGGAGTTTTGTAGAATGGATGTAGCCATAGGCACTATGTGGGATTTCTGTAGCTTTGTGGAGGAGATGCTGCTTACTTGTGTTCTGCAATCTGGGTCTACAGAGAGGCTGTTTACAGGATTTCTTTAGCCTGAATGCTTTAAACAGGTTATAGGTGTTTTGTAGCATGGGAACAGTCATACACAGCATGCGGGATTTATTGTAGCCTGCGTGCAGCACATGCAGCTTAAAGGATTTTTGTAACCTTCATGTAGTGTGAGACAGTTTACTGGAATTCTGCTGCCTGATTGTAGGAAACAGATTACGGGAGTTCTGTAGCATGGGAGTAGCCATATGCACTATGCGAGTATTTTGTACCCTGTGTGTAGTAGATGCTGCTTACTGGCGTTCCGTAAGCTGGATGTAAAGAGAGGCAGTTTACAGGAGTTCTGCATCCAGAGTGTAGGAGACAGTTACAGGAGATCTTTAGCATGGGAACAGCCATACGCAGTATGCAGGATTTCTGTAGCCTGCGTATAGGAAACGCAGCTTAAAGGATTTGTGTAACATGGATGAAGAGTGAGGCAGTTTACAGGAGTTCTGCAGCCTGAGTGTAGGAGACAGTTTATGATAGTTCTGCAATATGGCTGTAGTCATATGCACCAAGCGGGTTTTGTGTAGCTTGCGTGTAGGAGATGCTGCTTACTGGCGTTTTGTAAGCTGGATGTAGAGAGAGGCCCTTTACAGGAGTTCTGCATCCTGAGTGTAAGAGAAAGTTTACAGGAGTTCTTTAGCATGGGAACAGCCATAGGCAGATGAGGGATTTCGGTAGCCTTACTTAAGGAGTAGCAGCTTACAGGATTTCTGTACACTGGATGTAGAGAGAGGCAGTATACAGGAGTTCTTCAACCTGAGTGTAGGAGACAGTTTACGGGAGTTCTTTACCATGGAAATAGCCATACGCAGTATGTGGGATTTTGGTATCCTGCGTGTAGGAGATGCAGCTTACTGGCGTTCTGTAATCTGGGTCTACAGAGAGGCAGCTTGTAGGATTTCTGCAGCCTGAGTGTAGAACACAGTTTACGAGAGTTCTCTAATATGGCTGTTGCCATACGCATTATGCGGGTTTTGTGTACCATGCATGTAGGAGATGCTGCTTACTGGTGTTCTGTAAGCTGGATGTAAAGAGAGGCCGTTTACAGGAGATCTGCATCCTGAGTGAAGGAGAGAGTTTAAAGGAGTTCTGTAGATTGTGAACATCCATAGGAAGTATGACGGATTTCTCTGTCCTGCGTGTAGGAGATGCTGATATCGGGTGTTCTGTAATCTGGGTCTACAGAGAGGCAGTTTACAGGAATTCTGCAGCCTGAATGTAGCAGACATTTACAGGAGTTCTATAGCATGGGAATAGCCATACGCAGTATGCAGGTTTTCTATACCCTGTGTGTAGAAGTTGCTGCTTCTTGGGGTTCTGTAAGCTGGATTTAAAGAGAGGCAGTTTAAAGGAGTTCTGCATCCTGAGTGTAGGAAACACTTTACGGGAGTTCTGTAGCATGGGAACAGGTATACGCAGTAAGCGGGACTTCTATAGCCTGAGTTAAGGAGAAGCAGCTTACAGGATTTCTGTACACTGGATGTAGAGAGAGGCAGTTTACAGGAGTTCTGCAACCTGAGTGTAGGAGATGCTTTACGGGAGTTCTGTAGCATGGGAGTAGTCTTACGCACTATGCGGGTTTTCAGTAGTCTGAGTAAAAGAGAAGCCGCTTACAGGATTTCTGTACATTGGATGTAGAGAGAGTCACCTTATAGGAATTCTGTAGCCTGAATGCTGGAAACAGTTTACAGGAGTTCTGTAGCATAGGAATCGCTATACGCAGTATGCGGTTCTTCTGTAGCCTGAGTTAAGGAGAAGAGGCTTACAGGATTTCTGTACACTGGATGTAGAGAGAGGAAGTTTACAGGAATTCTGCATCCTGAGTGTAGCAGACAGTTTACGGCAGTTCTGTAGCATGGGAGTAGTCTTACGAACTATGCAGTTTTCGGTAACCTGAGTGAAAGAGAAGCAGCTTACAGGAGTTCTGTAAGCTGTATGTAGAGTGAGGCAGTTTACAGGAGTACTGCATCCTGTGCGTATGAGACAATTTACAGGAGTTGTGTAGCATGGGAGTAGCCATACGCAGTATGCGGGATTTCTGTTGACTGTGTGTAGGAGATGCAGCTTTCAGGATTTCTGTACACTGGATGTAGAGAGAAGCAGTTTACAGGAGTTCTGCATCCTGAGTGTACGAGACAGTTTACAGGAGTTCTGTAACTTGGCTCTAGCCATACGCAGTATGCGGGATTTCTGTAGCTTTCCTGTAGGAGGTGTAGCTTACAGGATTTCTGTAAGGTGTTGTAGAGAGAGGCTGTTTACCGGAGTTGTGCATCCTGAGTGTAGGAGACAGATTACGGGAGTTCTGTAGCATGGGAGTAGTCTTACGCACTATGCTATTTTCAGTAACCTGAGTGAAAGACAAGCAGCTTACAGGATTTCTGTAGATTGGATGTACAGAAAGGCAGTTTACAGGAATTCTGTAGCCTGACTGTTGGAAACAGTTTACAGGAGTTTTGTAGCATTGGAACCGCCATATGCAGTATGCGGGATATCTGTAGCTTGCCTGTCAGAGATGCAGCTTACAGGATTTCTGTAAGCTGGATGTAGAGAGTGGTAGTTTATGGGAATTCTGCTGCCTGAGTGTAGGAAACAGTTTACGGGAGTTCTGTAGCATGGGTAGTCTTACACACTATGCTGGTTTTCGGTAACCTGAGTGAAAGTGAAGCAGCTTACAGGATTTCTGTACATTGGATGTCAAGAGAGGCAGTTTACAGGAGTTCTGCATCTGAGTGTAGGAGACAGTTGACAGGAGTTCTGTAACATGGCTGTAACTATATGCACTATTCGCGTTTTCTATAGCCATTGTGTAGGAGATGCCTCATACTGGCGTTCTGTAATCTGTGTGTACAGAGAAGCTGTTTAGAGGAGTTCTTTAGCCTGAATGATTTAAACAGTTTATAGGAGTTTTGTAGCATGGGAATAGTCATATACAGCATGAGGGATTTATTGTAGCCTGTGTGCAGGAGATGCAGCTTAAAGGATTTCTGTAACGTGGATGTAGAGTGAGGCAGTTTACAGAAGTTCTGTATCCTGAGTGTAGGAAACAGTTTACGGGAGTTGTGTAGCATGGGAGTAGCCATACGCACTATGCAGGTTTTTGGTAACCTGAGTGAAAGAGTAGCAGCTTAAAGGATTTCTGTAAGCTGGATGTAGAGAGAGGCAGTTTTCTGGAATTCTGCATCCTGAGTGTAGGAAACAGTTTATGGGAGTTCTGTAGCATGGGAGTAGTCTTACGCACTATGCGGGTTTTTGGTAACCTGAGTGAAAGGGTAGCAGCTTAAGGGATTTCTGTAAGCTGCATGTTGAATGAGGCAGTTTAGAGGAGTACTGCATTCTGAGCGTAGGAGACAGTTTACAGGAGTTCTGTAGCATGGCTGTAGCCATATGCAATATGTAGGATTTCTGTAGCCAGGCTGTAGGAGATGCTGCTTACTAGCATTCTGTAATCTGGGTGTATAGAGAAGCTGTTTACTGAAGTTCTTTAGTCTGAATTTTCTAAAGGGTTTATAGGAGTTTCATAGCATGGGAACAATCATACGCAGTATGCAGGATTTCTGTAGCCTGCGTGCAGGAGATGCAGCTTACAGGATTTCTGTAACCTGGATGTAGTGTGAGGCAGACTACTGGAGTTCTGCAGCCTGAGTGTTGGAGACAGTTTACGGGAGTTCTGTAGCATTGGAACAGCCATATGCAGTATGCGGCATTTCTGTAGCCTGAGGTAAGGAGAAGCAGCTTACAGGATTTCTGTTAGCTGGATGTAGAGCGAAGCAGTTTACTGGAGTCCTGCAGCCTCAGTTTAGGAAACAGTTTACGGGGGTTCTGTAGCATGGGTAGTCTTACACACTATGCTGGTTTTCGGTAACCTGAGTGAAAGAGAAGCAGCTTACAGGATTTCTGTACATTGGATGTCAAGAGAGGCAGTTTACAGGAGTTCTGCATCTGAGTGTAGGAGACAGTTGACAGGAGTTCTGTAACATGGCTGTAACTATATGCACTATGCACGTTTTCTATAACCATTGTGTAGGAGATGCCTCTTTCTGGCGTTCTGCAATCTGTGTCTATTGAGAAGCTGTTTACAGGAGTTTTTTAGCCTGAATGATTTAAACAGTTTATAGGAGTTTTGTAGCATGGGAACAGTCATACACAGCAAGTGGGATTTATTGTAGCCTGCGTGCAGGAGATGCAGCTTAAAGGATTTCTGTAACCTGGATGTAGAGTGAGGCAGTTTACAGAAGTTCTGTATCCTGAGTGTAGGAGACAGTTTACGGGAGTTGTGTAGCATGGGAGTAGCCATACGCAGTTTACGGGATTTCTGTAGACTGTGTGTAGGAGATGCAGCTTACAGGATTTCCGTAAGCTGGATGTAGAGCGAAGCAGTTTACAGGAGTTCTGTAGCCTGAGTGTAGGAAACACTTTATGGGAGTTGTGTAGCATGGGAGTAGCCATACGCAATATGTGGGATTAATGTAGACTGTGTGTAGGGGATGCAGCTTACATGATTTCTGCAACCTGGATGTAGAGCGAATCAGTTTACAGGAGTTCTGTAGCCTGAGTGTAGGAAACAGTTTATGGGAGTTGTGTAGCATGGGAGTATCCATACGCAGTATGCGGGATTGATGTAGACTGTGTGTAGGGGATGCAGCTTACAGGATTTCTGCAACCTGGATGTAGAGCGAATCAGTTTACAGGAGTTCTGTAGCCTGAGTGTAGGAAACAGTTTACGGGAGTTGTGTAGCATGGGAGTAGCCCTATGCACTATACGGGTTTTCGGTATTCTGATTATTAAAGAAGCAGCTTACAGGATTTCTGTACATTGGATGTAGTGAGAGGCAGTTTACAGGAGTTCTGCATTCTGAGTGTAGGAAACAGTTTACGGGAGTTCTGTAGCATGGGAGTAGCCATACGCACTAAACGGGTTTTCGGAAGTCTGAGTAAAAGAGAAGCAGCTTACAGGATTTCTGTACATTGGATGTCGAGAGAGGCAGTTTACAGGAGTTCTGCATCCTCAGTGTAGGAGACAGTTTATGGGAGTACTGTAGCATGTAAACAGCCATACGCACAATGTGGCATTTCTGTAGCCAGGGTGTAGGAGGCGCTGCTTACTGCCGTTCTGTAATCTAGGTCTACAGAGAGGCAGTTTACAGGAATTCTGGATCCTGAATATTGGAAAAGGAGTTCTGCATCCTGAGTGTAGGAGACAGTTACGGGAGTTTTGTAGCATGGATGTAGCCATATTCACTATGTGGGATTTCTGTAGCCAGTGTGTAGGAGATGCTACTTACTTTTGTTCTGTAATCTGGGTCTACAGAGAGGCTGTTTACAGGAGTTCTTTAGTCTGAAATTTTTAAACAGTTTATAAGAGTTTTGTAGCATGGGAACAGTCATACGCAGTAAGCAGGATTTCTGTAGCCTGCGTGCAGGAGATGCAGCTTAAAGGATTTCTGTAACCTGGATGTAGAGTGAGTCAGTTTACTGGAGTTCTGTAGCCTGAGTGTAGAAAACCGTTTATGGGAGTTCTGTAGCATGGGAGTAGCCATACACAGTATGCGGCATTTCTGTAGCCTGAGATAAGGAGAAGCAGCTTACAGGATTTCTGTTAGCTGGATGTAGAGCGAAGCAGTTTACTGGAGTTCTGCAGCCTCAATTTAGGAAACAGTTTACGGGATTTCTGTAGCATGGGTAGTCTTACACACTATGCTGGTTTTCAGTAACCTGAGTGAAAGAGAAGCAGCTTACAGGATTTCTGTACATTGGATGTCGAGAGAGGCAGTTTACAGGAGTTCTGCAATGAGTGTAGGAGACAGTTGACAGGAGTTCTGTAACATGGCTGTAACTATATGCACTATTCGCGTTTTCTATAGCCATTGTGTAGGAGATGCCTCTTACTGGCGTTCTTTAATCAGCGTTTACAGAGAAGCTGTTTACAGGGGTTCTTTAACCTGAATGATTTAAACAGTTTATAGGAGTTTTGTAGCATGGGAACAGTCATACACAGCATGAGGGATTTATTATAGCCTGTGTGCAGGAGATGCAGCTTAAAGGATTTCTGTAACCTGGATGTAGAGTGAGGCAGTTTACAGGAGTTCTGTAGCCTGAGTGTAGGAGACAGTTTACGGGAGTTGTGTATCATGGGAGTAGCCATACGCAGTATGCGGGATTTCTGTAGACTGTGTGTAGGAGATGCAGCTTACAGGATTTATGTAAGCTGAATGTAGATCGAAGCAGTTTACAGAAGTTCTGTAGCCTGAGTGTAGGAAACAGTTTACAGGAGTTCTGTAGCATGGGAGTAGCCATACGCAGTATGCGGGATTTCTGTAGACTGTGTGTAGGAGATGCAGCTTTCAGGATTTCTGTAAGCTGTATGTAGAGAGAGGCAGTTTCCTGGAATTCTGCATCCTGAGTGTAGGAAACAGTTTATGGGAGTTCTGAGCATGGGAGTAGTCTTACGCACTATGCGGGTTTTTGTAACGTGAGTGAAAGAGTAGCAGCTTAAAGGATTTCTGTAAGCTGCATGTTGAGTGAGGCAGTTTACAGGAGTACTGCATGCTGAGCGTAGGAGACAGTTTACAGGAGTTCTGTAGCATGGCTGTAGCCATATGCAATATGTAGGATTTCTGTAGCCAGGCTGTAGGAGATGCTGCTTACTAGCATTCTGTAATCTGGGTCTACAGAGAAGCTGTTTACAGGAGTTCTTTAGTCTGAATGTTTTAAACAGTTTATAGGAGTTTTGTAGCATGGGAGCAGTCATACACACCATGCGAGATTTTTTGTAGCCTGCGTGCAGGAGATGCAGCTTAAAGGATACCTGTAACCTTGATGTAGAGTGAGGCAGTTTACTGGAGTTCTGTAGCCTGAGTGTAGGAAACAGTTTACGAGTGTTCTGCAGCATGGGAGTAGCCATACGTACTATACGGGTTTTCGGCAACCTGAGTGAAAGAGATGCAGCTTACAGGACTTCTGTACATTTGATTTAGAGAGAGGCAGTTTACAGGAGTTCTGGAGCCTGAGTGTAGGAGGGAGTTTACGGCGGTACTGTAGCATGGCTGTAGCCATATGCACTATGTGGGATTTATGTAGCCAGTTTTTAGGAGATGCTGCTACTGGTGTTCTGTAATCCGGGTCTACAGACAGGCTGTTTACAGGAGTTCTGCAGCCTGAATGTAGCAGATAGTTTATAGGAGTTCTTATAATGGGAATAGCCATATACAGTATGTGGGTATTCTGTAGCCTGTGTGTAGGAAATGCTGCTTACAGGCATTCTGTAAGCTGGATGTAAAGAGAGAACGTTTACAGCAGTTCTGAATCCTGAGTGTAAGAGACAGTTACAGGAGTTTTGTAGCATGGGAATAGCCATATGCAGTATGCGTGTTTTCTGTAGCCTGTGTGTAGAAGATGCTGCATACTGGTGTTCTGTGTCGGATGTTAAGAGAGGCAGTTTACAGGAGTTCTGCATCCTGAGTGTAGAAGACAGTTACAGGAGTTCTGTAGCATGAGAACTGATATACAGAGTATGCGGGATTTCTGTAGCCTGAGTTAAGGAGAAGAGGCTTACAGGATTTCTGTAAACTGGATGTAGAGAGAGGCAGTTTACAGGAGTTCTGCATCCTGAGTATAGGTGACAGTTTACAGGAGTTCTGTAGCATGCTGTAGCCAAATGTGCTATGCAGGATTTCTTTAGCCTGCATGAAGGAGATGCCGCTTACTGCCATTCTGTAATCTAGCTCTACAGAGAGGCAGTTTACAGGAATTTGGCAGCCTGAATGTTGCAAACAATTTACAGAAGTTTTTTAGCATGGGAAGAGCCATACGCGGCATGTGGGATTTCTGTAACCTGCATGTAGGAAATGCAGTTTAGAGGATTTCTGTAAGCTGGATGTAGAGCAAAGCAGTTTACTGGAGTTCTGCAGCCTGAGTGTAGGGGACAGTTTACAGGAGTTCTGTAGCATGGGAACAGCCGTACGCATTATAAGGTTTTGGGTACTCTGAGTGAAAAAGATGCAGCTTAGAGGATTTCTGTACACTGGATGTACAGAGAGGCGGTTTATAGGAATTCTGTAGCCTGAATATTGGACACAGTTTACAGGAGATTTGTAGCATTGGAACAGCCATATCCAGATGCGGGATTTCTGTAGCTTGCGTGTAAGAGATGCAGCTTACAGGATTTCTGTAAGCTAGATGTAGAGAGAGGCAGTTTACTGGAATTCTGCTGCCTGAGTGTAGGAAACAGTTTACGGGAGTTCTGTAGCATGGGTGTAGCCATATACACTATGCGAGTTTTCTGTACCCTGTGTGTAGGAGATGCAGCTTACAGGATTTCTGTAAGCTGGATGTAGAGAGAAGCAGTTTACTGGAATTATGCTGCCTGAGTGTAGGAAACACTTTATGGGAGTTCTGTGGCATGGGAGTAGTCGTTTGCAATATGCGGGTTTTCAGTAGTCTGAGAGAAAGAAAAGCAGCTAACAGGATTTCTGTAACCGGGATGTAGAGAGAGGCAGTTTACTGGAGTTCTGCATCTTGAGTGTAGGAGACAGTTTACGGGAGTTCTGTAACATGGCTCTAGCCATACTCAGTATGCGGTATTTCTGTAGCCTGTGTGTAGGAGATGCAGCTTACAGGATTTCAGTAGTCTCAGTGAAAGAGAAGCAGCTAACTGGATCTCTGTAAGATGGATGTAGAGAGAGGCAGTTTACTGGAATTCTGCTGCCTGAGATAGGAGACAATTTACATGAGTTCTGCAACATGGCTCTAGCCATACTCAGTACGAGGGATTTCTGTAGCCTGTGTGTAGGAGATGCTGCTTACTTGCGTTTTGTAAGCTGGATGTAGAGAGAGGCAGTTTACTGGAGTCCTGCATCCTCAGTGTAGGAGGCAGTTTAAGGGGGTTCGGCAACTTGGCTCTAGCCATACTCAGTATGCGGGATTTCTGTAGCTTCTGTGTAGGAGAGGCAGCTTATAGGATTTCTGTAAGCTGGATGTAGAGTGAAGCAGTTTACTGGAGTTCTGCGGCCGGAGTGTAGGAAACACTTTACGGGAGTTCTGTAGCATGGGAATAGTTTTACACACTATGCGGGTTTTCAGTAGTCTGAGTGAAAGAGAAGCAGCTAACAGGACTTCTGTAAGATGGATGTAGAGAGAGGCAGTTTACTGGAATTCTGCATCCTGAGTGTAGGAGACAATTTACGGGAGTTCTGTAGCATGGGAACAGCTATGCACACTATACCAGTTTTCGGTACTCTGAGTGAAAGAGAAGAAGCTTACAGCATTTCTGTACATTGGATGTAGAGAGAGGCAGTTTACAGGAGTTCTGCATCCTGAGTGTAGGAAACAGTTTACGGGCGTTCTGTAGCATAGGAGTAGCCATATGCAACATGCGAGTTTTCTGTATGCTGTGTGTAGGAGATGCTGCTTACTTGCGTTCTGTAAGCTGAATGTAGAGAGAGGCAGTTTACTGGATTTCAGCATCCTGATTGTAGGAGACAGTTGAGGGCGTTCTGTAACATGGCTCTAGCCATACGCAGTATGAGGGATTTCTGTAACCTGTGTGTAGGAGATGCAGCTTACAGGATTTCTGTAAGCTGGAAGTAGAGCTAAGCAGTTTACTGGATTTCTGAAGCCTGAGTGTAGGAAACACTTTACAGGAGTTCTGTAGCATGGTAGTAGTCTTACGCACTATGCGCGTTTTCAGTACTCTGAGTCAAAGAGAAGCAGCTTACAGGATTTCTGTATATTGGATGTAGTGAGAGGCAGTTTACAGGAGTTCTGCATCCTGAGTATAGGAGACAGTTTACGGGAGTTGTGTAGCATGGCTGTAGTCAATGTACTATGCAGGATTTCTCTAGCCTGTGTGTAGGAGATGCTGCTTACTGCCATTCAGTAATCTAGTTCTACAGAGAGGCAGTTTATAGGAATTCTGCAGCCTGAATGTTGGAAACAATTTACAGGAGTTTTGTAGCATGGGAAGAGCCATACGCAGTATGTGCGATTTCTGTAAGCTGCGTGTGGGAGATGCAGCTTACAGGATTTCTGTAAGCTAGATGTATAGAGATGCAGTTTACTGGAATTCTGCTGCCTGAGTGTAGGAAACAGTTTACGGGAGTTCTGTAGCATGGGAGTAGCCATATGCACTATGCGAGTTTTCTGTTCCCTGTGTGTAGGAGACACTGCTTGCTTGCATTCTGTAAGCTTGATGTAGAGAGAGGCAGTTTACTGGAATTCTGCATCCTGAGTGTAGGAGACAATTTATGGGAGTTCTGTAGCATGGGAATAGCCATGCGCACTATACCAGTTTTCGGTACTCTGAGTGAAAGAGAAGAAGCTTATAGCATTTCTGTACACTGGATGTACAGAGAGGCGGTTTACAGGAATTCTGTAGCCTGAAAGTTGGAAACAGTTCACAGGAGATTTGTAGCATTGGAACAGCCATATGCAGATGCGGGATTTCTGTAGCTTGCATGTGGGAGATGCAGCTTACAGGATTTCTATTAGCTAGATATATAGAGAATCAGTTTACTGGAATTCTGCTGCCTGATTGTAGGAAACAGTTTACGGGAGTTCTGTAGCATGGGAGTAGCCATATGCACTATGCGAGTTTTCTGTACCCTGTGTGTAGGACATGCTGCTTACTTGCGTTCTGTAAGCTGGATGTAGAGAGAGGCAGTTTACTGGAATTCTGCATCCTGAGTGTAGGAGACAGTCTATGGGAGTTCTGGAACACGGCTCTAGCCATACACAGTATGCGGGATTTCTGTAGCCTGTGTGTAGGAGATGCAGCTTAAGGATTTCTGTAAGCTGGATGTAGAGCGAAGCAGTTTACTGGAGTTCTGCATCCTGAGTGTAGGAAACACTTTACGGGGTTTCTGTAGCATGGGAGTAGTCTTAGCACTATGCGGGTTTTCAGTAGTCTGAGTGAAAGAGAAGCAGCTAACAGGATTTCTGTAAGCTGGATGTAGAGAGGGGCTGTTTACTGGAGTTCTGCATCCTGAGTGTAGGAGACAGTTTAAGGGAGTTCTGTAACATGGCTCTAGCCATACTCAGTATGCGGGATTTGTGTAGCCTGTGTGTAGGAGATACAGCTTAAAGGATTTCTGTAAGCTGGATGTAGAGCGAAGCAGTTTACTGGAGTTCTGAAGCCTGAGTGTAGGAAACACTTTACGGGAGTTCTGTAGCATGGGAGTAGCCATACGCACTATACGGGTTTTCGGTATGCTGAGTAAATGAGAAGCGACTTACAGCATGTCTGTACATTGGATGTAGTGAGAGGCATTTTACAGGAGTTCTGCATGCTGAGTATAGGAGACAGTTTACGGGAGTTCTGTAGCATGGCTGTAGCCAAATGTACTATGCGGGATTTCTCTAGCCTGCATGTAGGAGATGCTGCTTACTGCCATTCTGTAATCTAGCTCTACAGAGAGGCAGTTTACAGGAATTCTGCAGCCTGAATGTTGGAAACAATTTACAGGAGTTTTGTAGCATGGGAAGAGCCAACGCAGTATGTGGGATTTCTGTAACTTGCGTGCAGGAGATGCAGTTTACAGGATTTCTGTAATCTGGAGGTAGAGTGAAGCAGTTTACTGGAGTTCTGCAGACTGAGTGTAGGAAACAGTTTACGGGAGCTCTGTAGCATGGGAGTAGACATATGCACTATGCGAGTTTTCTGTACCCTGTGTGTAGGACATGCTGCTTACTTGCGTTCTGTAAGCTGGATGAGGAGAGAGGCAGTTTACTGGAATTCTGCTGCCTGAGATAGGAGACAATTTACATGAGTTCTGTAACATGGCTCTAGCCATACTCAGTATGAGGGATTTCTGTAGCCTGTGTGTAGGAGATGCTGCTTACTTGCGTTCTGTAAGCTGGATGTAGAGAGAGGCAGTTTACTGCATCCTCAGTGTAGGAGACAGATTAAGGGAGTTCGGCAACTTGGCTCTAGCCATACTCAGTATGCGGGATTTCTGTAGCTTGTGTTTAGGAGAGGCAGCTTACAGGATTTCTGTAAGCTGGATGTAGAGTAAAGCAGTTTACTGGAGTTCTGCGGCCGGAGTGTAGGAAACCCTTTACGGGAGTTCTGTAGCATGGGAATAGTTTTACACACTATGCGGGTTTTCAGCAGTCTGAGTGAAAGAGAAGCAGCTAACAGGACTTCTGTAAGATGGATGTAGAGAGGGGCAGTTTACTGGAATTCTGCATCCTGAGTGTAGGAGACAATTTACGGGAGTTCTGTAGCATGGGAACAGCCATGCACACTATTCCGGTTTTAGGTACTCTGAGTGAAAGAGAAGAAGCTTACAGCATTTCTGTACATTGGATTAGTGAGAGGCAGTTTACAGGAGTTCTGCAGCCTGAGTGTAGGAAACACTTTACGGGAGTTCTGTATCATGGGAGTATCCATTCGCGCTGTACGTGTTTTTGGTAGGCTGAGTAAATGAGAAGCAGCTTACAGGATTTCTGTACATTGGAAGTAGTGAGAGGCAGTTTACAGGAGTTCTGCATCCTGAGTATAGGAGACAGATTACGGGAGTTCTGTAGCATGGCTGTAGCCATATGTACTATGCGGGATTTCTCTAGCCTGCGTGTAGGAGATGCTGCTTACTGCCGTTCTGTCATTTAGCTCTACAGAAATGCAGTTTACAGGAATTCTGCAGCCTGAATCTTGGAAACAATTTACAGGAGTTTTGTAGCATGGGAAGAATTCTACGCAGTATGTGGGATTTCTGTAACCAGCGTGTAGGAGATGCAGCTTACAGGATTTCTGTAAGCTGGAAGTAGAGCTAAGCAGTTTACTGGAGTTCTGAAGCCTGAGTGTAGGAAACACTTTACAGGAGTTCTGTAGCATGGTAGTAGTCTTACGCACTATGCGCGTTTTCAGTACTCTGAGTCAAAGAGAAGCAACTTACAGGATTTCTGTACATTGGATGTAGTGAGAGGCAGTTTACAGGAGTTCTGCATCCTGAGTATAGGAGACAGTTTACGGGAGTTCTATAGCATGGCTGTAGTAAATGTACTATGCGGGATTTCTCTAGCCTGCGTGTAGGAGATGCTGCTTACTGCCATTCAGTAATCTAGCTCTACAGAGAGGCAGTTTATAGGAATTCTGCAGCCTGAATGTTGGAAACAATTTACAGGAGTTTTGTAGCATGGGATGAGCCATACGCAGTATGTGCGATTTCTGTAAGCTGCGTGTGGGAGATGCAGCTTACAGGATTTCTGTAAGCTAGATGTATAGAGATGCAGTTTACTGGAATTCTGCTACCTGAGTGTAGGAAACAGTTTACGGGAGTTCTGTAGCATGGGAGTAGCCATATGCACTATGCGAGTTTTCTGTTCCCTGTGTGTAGGAGACACTGCTTGCTTGCATTCTGTAAGCTTGATGTAGAGAGAGGCAGTTTACTGGAATTCTGCATCCTGAGTGTAGGAGACAATTTACGGGAGTTCTGTAGCATGGGAATAGCCATGCGCACTATACCGGTTTTCGGTACTCTGAGTGAAAGAGAAGAAGCTTTCAGCATTTCTGTACACTGGATGTACAGAGAGGCGGTTTACAGGAATTCTGCAGCCTGAAAGTTGGAAACAGTTCACAGGAGATTTGTAGAATTGGAACAGCCGTATGCAGATGCGGGATTTCTGTAGCTTGCATGTGGGAGATGCAGCTTACAGGATTTCTATTAGCTAGATATATAGAGAATCAGTTTACTGGAATTCTGCTGCCTGATTGTAGGAAACAGTTTACGGGAGTTCTGTAGCATGGGAGTAGCCATATGCACTATGCGAGTTTTCTGTACCCTGTGTGTAGGACATGCTGCTTACTTGCGTTCTGTAAGCTGGATGTAGAGAGAGGTAGTTTACTGGAATTCTGCATCCTGAGTGTAGGAGACAGTCTATGGGAGTTCTGGAACACGGCTCTAGCCATACTCAGTATGCGGGATTTCTGTAGCCTGTGTGTAGGAGATGCAGCTTAAGGATTTCTGTAAGCTGGATGTAGAGCGAAGCAGTTTACTGGAGTTCTGCATCCTGAGTGTAGGAAACACTTTACGGGGTTTCTGTAGCATGGGAGAAGTCTTAGCACTATGCGGGTTTTCAGTAGTTGAGTGAAAGAGAAGCAGCTAACAGGACTTCTGTAAGATGGATGTAGAGAGGGGCAGTTTACTGGAATTCTGCATCCTGAGTGTAGGAGACAATTTACGGGAGTTCTGTAGCATGGGAACAGCCATGCACACTATTCCGGTTTTAGGTACTCTGAGTGAAAGAGAAGAAGCTTAGAGCATTTCTGTACATTGGATTAGTGAGAGGCAGTTTACAGGAGTTCTGCAGCCTGAGTGTAGGAAACACTTTACAGGAGTTCTGTATCATGGGAGTATCCATTCGCGCTGTACGTGTTTTCAGTAGTCTGAGTAAAAGAGAAGCAGCTTACAGGATTTCTGTACATTGGAAGTAGTGAGAGGCAGTTTACAGGAGTTCTGCACCATGAGTGTAGGAAACACTTTACGGGAGTTCTGTAGCATGGCTGTAGACATATGCACTATGCGAGTTTTCTGTTCCCTGTGTGTAGGAGACACTGTTTGCTTGCATTCTGTAAGCTTGATGTAGTGAGAGACAGTTTACTGGAATTCTGCATCCTGAGTGTAGGAGAAAGTTTACAGGAGTTCTGCACCATGGCTCTAGCCATACTCAGTATGCGGGATTTGTGTAGCCTGTGTGTAGGAGATACAGCTTAAAGGATTTCTGTAAGCTGGATATAGAGCGAAGCAGTTTACTGGAGTTCTGAAGCCTGAGTGTAGGAAACACTTTACGGGAGTTCTGTAGCATGGGAGTAGCCATACGCACTATACGGGTTTTCGGTATGCTGACTAAATGAGAAGCGGCTTACAGCATTTCTGTACATTGGATGTAGTGAGAGGCATTTTACAGGAGTTCTGCATGCTGAGTATAGGAGACAGTTTACGGGAGTTCTGTAGCATGGCTGTAGCCAAATGTACTATGCGGGATTTCTCTAGCCTGCGTGTAGGAGATGCTGCTTACTGCCGTTCTGTAATCTAGCTCTACAGAGAAGCAGTTTACAGGAATTCTGCAGCCTCAATGTTGGAAACAATTTACAGGAGTTTTGTAGCATGGGAAGAGCCAACGCAGTATGTGGGATTTCTGTAACTTGCGTGCAGGAGATGCAGTTTACAGGATTTCTGTAATCTGGATGTAGATCGAAGCAGTTTACTGGAGTTCTGCAGCCTGAGTGTAGGAAACAGTTGACGGGAGCTCTGTAGCATGGGGGTAGACATATGCACTATGCGAGTTTTCTGTACCCTGTGTGTAGGACATTCTGCTTACTTGCGTTCTGTAAGCTGGATGAGGAGAGAGGCAGTTTACTGGAATTCTGCATCCTGAGTGTAGGAGACAGTCTATGGGAGTTCTGGAACACGGCTCTAGCCATACTCAGTATGAGGCATTTCTGTAGCCTGTGTGTAGGATATGCTGCTTACTTGCGTTCTGTAAGCTGGATGTAGAGAGAGGCAGTTTACTGCATCCTCATTGTAGGAGACAGTTTAAGGGAGTTCGGTAACTTGGCTCTAGCCATACTCAGTAAGCGGGATTTCTGTAGCTTGTGTTTAGGAGAGGCAGCTTACAGGATTTCTGTAAGCTGGATGTAGAGTGAAGCAGTTTACTGGAATTCTGCGGCTGGAGTGTAGGAAACCCTTTACGGGAGTTCTGTAGCATGGGAATAGTTTTACACACTATGCGGGTTTTCAGTAGTCTGAGTGAAAGAGAAGCAGCTAACAGGACTTCTGTAAGATGGATGTAGATAGAGGCAGTTTACTGGAATTCTGCATCCTGAGTGTAGGAGACAATTTACGGAGGTTCTGTAGCATGGGAGTATCCATTCGCGCTGTACGTGTTTTTGGTAGGCTGAGTAAATGAGAAGCAGCTTACAGGATTTCTGTACATTGGAAGTAGTGAGAGGCAGTTTACAGGAGTTCTGCATCCTGAGTATAGGAGACAGATTACGGGAGTTCTGTAGCATGGCTGTAGCCATATGTACTATGCGGGATTTCTCTAGCCTGCGTGTAGGAGATGCTGCTTACTGCCGTTCTGTCATTTAGCTCTACTGAAATGCAGTTTACAGGAATTCTGCAACCTGAATGTTGGAAACAATTTACAGGAGTTTTGTAGCATGGGAAGAATAATACGAAGTATGTGGGATTTCTGTAACCAGCGTGTAGGAGATGCAGCTTACAGGATTTCTGTAAGCTGGAAGTAGAGCTAAGCAGTTTACTGGAGTTCTGAAGCCTGAGTGTAGAAACACTTTACAGGAGTTCTGTAGCATGGTAGTAGTCTTACGCATTATGCGCGTTTTCAGTAGTCTGAGTCAAAGAGAAGCAGCTTACAGAATTTCTGTACATTGGATGTAGTGAGAGGCAGTTTACAGGAGTTCTGCATCCTGAGCATAGGAGACAGTTTACGGGAGTTCTGTAGCATGGCTGTAGTCAATGTACTATGCGGGATTTCTCTAGCCTGCGTGTAGGAGATGCTGCTTACTGCCATTCAGTAATCTAGCTCTACAGAGAGGCAGTTAATAGGAATTCTGCAACCTGAATGTTGGAAACAATTTACAGGAGTTTTGTAGCATGGGATGAGCCATACGCAGTATGTGTGATTTCTGTAAGCTGCATGTGGGAGATGCAGCTTACAGGATTTCTGTAAGCTAGATGTATAGAGAATCAGTTTACTGGAATTCTGCTACCTGAGTGTAGGAAACAGTTTACGGGAGTTCTGTAGCATGGGAGTAGCCATATGCACTATGCGAGTTTTCTGTTCCCTGTGTGTAGGAGACACTGCTTGCTTGCATTCTGTATGCTTGATGTAGAGAGAGGCAGTTTACTGGAATTCTGCATCCTGAGTGTAGGAGACAATTTATGGGAGTTCTGTAGCATGGGAACAGCCATGCGCACTAAACCAGTTTTCGGTACTCTGAGTGAAAGAGAAGAAGCTTACAGCATTTCTGTACACTGGATGTACAGAGAGGCGGTTTACAGGAATTCTGTAGCCTGAAAGTTGGAAACAGTTTACAGGAGATTTGTAGTATTGGAATAGCCATATGCAGATGCGGGATTTGTGTAGCTTGCGTGTAGGAGATGCAGCTTACAGGACTTCTGTAAGCTAGATTTAGAGAGACAGTTTACTGGAATTCTGCTACCTGAGTGTGGGAAACAGTTTACGGGAGTTCTGTAACAAGGCTCTAGCCATACGCAGTATGCAGGATTTCTGTAGCCTGTGTGTAGGAGATGCAGCTTACAGGATTTCTGTAAGCTGGATGTAGAGCGAAGCAGTTCACAGGAGTTCTGCAGCGTGAGTGTAGGAGACAGTTTACAGGAGTTCTGTTCCATGGGAACAGCCATACGCACTATACCGGTTTTGGTACTCTTTGAAAGAGAAGCAGCTTACAGGATTTCTGTACACTGGATGTACAGAGAGGCGGTTTACAGGAATTCTGTAGCCTGATTGTTGGAAACAGTTTACAGGAGATTTTGTAGCATTGGAACAGTCATATGCAGATGCGGGATTTCTGTAGCTTGCGTGTAGGATATGCAGCTTACAGGACTTCTGTAAGCTAGATGTAGAGAGAGGCAGTTTACTGGAATTCTGCTACCTGAGTGTAGGAAACAGTTTACGGGAGTTCTGTAGCAAGGGAGTAGCCATATATACGATGCGAGTTTTCTGTAGCCTGTGTGTAGGAGATGCAGCTTACGGATTTTCTGTAATCTGGATGTAGAGCGAAGCAGTTTACTGGAGTTCTGCAGCCTGGGTGTAGGAAACACTTTATGGGATCTGTAGCATGAAAGTAGTCTTACACACTATGCGGGTTTTCAGTAGTCTGAGTGAAAGAGAAGCAGCTAACTGCATCTCTGTAAGATGGATGTAGAGAGAGGCAGTTTACTGGAATTCTGCTGCCTGAGATAGGAGACAATTTACATGAGTTCTGCAACATGGCTCTAGCCATACTCAGTACGAGGGATTTCTGTAGCCTGTGTGTAGGAGATGCTGCTTACTTGCGTTCTGTAAGCTGGATGTAGAGAGAGGCAGTTTACTGGAGTCCTGCATCCTCAGTGTAGGAGGCAGTTTAAGGGGGTTCGGCAACTTGGCTCTAGCCATACTCAGTATGCGGGATTTCTGTAGCTTCTGTGTAGGAGAGGCAGCTTATAGGATTTCTGTAAGCTGGATGTAGAGTGAAGCAGTTTGCTGGAGTTCTGCGGCCGGAGTGTAGGAAACACTTTACGGGAGTTCTGTAGCATGGGAATAGTTTTACACACTATGCGGGTTTTCAGTAGTCTGAATGAAAGAGAAGCAGCAAACAGGATTTCTGTAAGATGGATGTAGAGAGAGGCAGTTCACTGGAATTCTGCATCCTGAGTGTAGGAGACAATTTACGGTACTTCTGTACCATGGGAACAGCAATGCACACTATTCCGGTTTTCGGTACTCTGAGTGAAAGAGAAGAAGCTTACAGCATTTCTGTACATTGGATATAGAGAGAGGCAGTTTACAGGAGTTCTGCAGCCTGAGTGTAGGAAACAGTTTACGGGCGTTCTGTAGCATAGGAGTAGCCATATGCAACATGCGAGTTTTCTGTATGCTGTGTGTAGGAGATGCTGCTTACTTGCGTTCTGTAAGCTGAATGTAGAGAGAGGCAGTTTACTGGATTTCAGCATCCTGATTGTAGGAGACAGTTGAGGGAGTTCTGTAACATGGCTCTAGCCATACGCAGTATGAGGGATTTCTGTAACCTGTGTGTAGGAGATGCAGCTTACAGGATTTCTGTAAGCTGGAAGTAGAGCGAAGCAGTTTACTGGAGTTCTGAAGCCTGAGTGTATGAAACACTTTACGGGAGTTCTGTAGCATGGTAGTAGTCTTACGCACTATGTGCGTTTTCAGTAGTCTGAGTCAAAGAGAAGCAGCTTACAGGATTTCTGTACATTGGACGTAGTGAGAGGCAGTTTACAGGAGTTCTGCATCCTGAGCATAGGAGACAGTTTACGGGAGTTCTGTAGCATGGCTGTAGTCAATGTACTATGCGGGATTTCTCTAGCCTGTGTGTAGGAGATGCTGCTTACTGCCATTCAGTAATCTAGCTCTACAGAGAGGCAGTTTATAGGAATTCTGCAGCCTGAATGTTGGAAACAATTTACAGGAGTTTTGTAGCATGGGAAGAGCCATATGCAGTATGTGCGATTTCTGTAAGCTGCGTGTGGGAGATGCAGCTTACAGGATTTCTGTAAGCTAGATGTATAGAGATGCAGTTTACTGGAATTCTGCTACCTGAGTGTAGGAAACAGTTTACGGGAGTTCTGTAGCATGGGAGTAGCCATATGCACTATGCGAGTTTTCTGTTCCCTGTGTGTAGGAGACACTGCTTGCTTGCATTCTGTAAGCTTGATGTAGAGAGAGGCAGTTTACTGGAATTCTGCATCCTGAGTGTAGGAGACAATTTACGGGAGTTCTGTAGCATGGGAATAGCCATGCGCACTATACCGGTTTTCGGTACTCTGAGTAAAAGAGAAGAAGCTTACAGCATTTCTGTACACTGGATGTACAGAGAGGCGGTTTACAGGAATTCTGTAGCCTGAAAGTTGGAAACAGTTTACAGGAGATTTGTAGAATTGGAACAGCCATATGCAGATGCGGGATTACTGTAGCTTGCATGTGGGAGATGCAGCTTACAGGATTTCTATTAGCTAGATGTATAGAGAATCAGTTTACTGGAATTCTGCTGCCTGATTGTAGGAAACAGTTTACGGGAGTTCTGTAGCATGGGAGTAGCCATATGCACTATGTGAGTTTTCTGTACCCTGTGTGTAGGACATGTTGCTTACTTGCGTTCTGTAAGCTGGATTTAGAGAGAGGCAGTTTACTGGAATTCTGCATCCTGAGTGTAGGAGACAGTCTATGGGAGTTCTGGAACACGGCTCTAGCCATACTCAGTATGCGGGATTTCTGTAGCCTGTGTGTAGGAGATGCAGCTTAAGGATTTCTGTAAGCTGGATGTAGAGCGAAGCAGTTTACTGGAGTTCTGCATCCTGAGTGTAGGAAACACTTTACGGGGTTTCTGTATCATGGGAGTACTCTTAGCACTATGCGGGTTTTCAGTAGTCTGAGTGAAAGAGAAGCAGCTAACAGGATTTCTGTAAGCTGGATGTAGAGAGAGGCAGTTTACTGGAGTTCTGCATCCTGAGCGTAGGAGACAGTTTAAGGGAGTTCTGTAACATGGCTCTAGCCATACTCAGTATGCGGGATTTGTGTAGCCTGTGTATAGGAGATACAGCTTAAAGGATTTCTGTAAGCTGGATGTAGAGCAAAGCAGTTTACTGGAGTTCTGAAGCCTGAGTGTAGGAAACACTTTACGGGAGTTCTGTAGCATGGGAGTAGCCATACGCACTATACGGGTTTTTGGTATGCTGACTAAATGAGAAGCGGCTTACAGCATTTCTGTACATTGGATGTAGTGAGAGGCATTTTACAGGAGTTCTGCATGCTGAGTATAGGAGACAGTTTACGGGAGTTCTGTAGCATGGCTGTAGCCAAATGTACTATGCGGGATTTCTCTAGCCTGCATGTAGGAGATGCTGCTTACTGCCATTCTGTAATCTAGCTCTACAGAGAGGCAGTTTACAGGAATTCTGTAGCCTGAATGTTGGAAACAATTTACAGGAGTTTTGTAGCATGGGAAGAGCCAACGCAGTATGTGGGATTTCTGTAACTTGCGTGTAGGAGATGCAGTTTACAGGATTTCTGCAATCTGGATGTAGAGCGAAGCAGTTTACTGGAGTTCTGCAGCCTGAGTGTAGGAAACAGTTTACGGGAGCTCTGTAGCATGGGAGTAGACATATGCACGATGCGAGTATTCTGTACCCTGTGTGTAGGACATTCTGCTTACTTGTGTTCTGTAAGCTGGATGAGGAGAGAGGCAGATTACTGGAATTCTGCTGCCTGAGATAGGAGACAATTTACATGAGTTCTGTAACATGGCTCTAGCCATACTCAGTATGAGGGATTTCTGTAGCCTGTGTATAGGAGATGCTGCTTACTTGCGTTCTGTAAGCTGAATGTAGAGAGAGGCAGTTTACTGGAATTCAGCATCCTGATTGTAGGAGACAGTTTAGGGAGTTCTCTAACATGGCTCTAGCCATACGCAGTATGTGGGATTTATGCAACCTGTGTGTAGGAGATGCAGCTTTCAGGATTTCTGTAAGCTGGAAGTAGAGCGAAGCATTTTACTGGAGTTCTGAAGCCTGAGTGTAGGAAACACTTAACCTGAATTCTTTAGCATCGCAGTACCCATACGCATTATACGGGTTTTCGGTAGGCTGAATAAAAGAGAAGCAGCTTACAGGATTTCTGTACATTGGAAGTAGTGAGAGGCAGTTTACAGGAGTTCTGCATCCTGAGTATAGGAGACAGTTTACGGGAGTTCTGTAGCATGGCTGTAGCCAAATGTACTATGCGGGATTTCTCTAGCCTGCATGTAGGAGATGCTGCTTACTGCCATTCTGTAATCTAGCTCTACAGAGAGGCAGTTTACAGAAATTCACAGCCTGAATGTTGGAAACAAGTTACAGGAGTTTTGTAGCATGGGAAACGACATATGCAGTATGTGGGATTTCTGTAACCTGCGTGTAGGTGATGGAGTTTACAAGATTTCTATAAGATGGATGTAGAGCAAAGCAGTTTACTGGAATTCTGCAGCCTGAGTGTAGGAAACAGTTTACGGGAGTTCTGTAGCATGGGAGTAGCCATATGCACTATGCGAGTTTTCTGTACCCAGTGTGTAGGACATGCTGCTTACTTGCGTTCTGTAAGCTGGATGTAGAGAGAGGCAGTTTACTGCAATTCTCAGTGTAGGAGACAGTTTAAGGGAGTTCGGTAACTTGGCTCTAGCCATACTCAGTATGCAGGATTTCTGTAGCTTGTGTGTAGGAGAGGTAGCTTACAGGATTTCTGTAAGCAGGATCTAGAGTGAAGCAGTTTACTGGAGTTCTGCGGCCGGAGTGTAGCAAACACTTTACGGGAGTTCCTTAGCATGGAAATAGTTTTACACTCTATGCGTGTTTTTAGTAGTCTGAGTGAAAGAGAAGCAGCTTACAGGATTTCTGTTAGATGGATGTAGAGAGAGGCAGTTCACTGGAATTCTGCATCCTGAGTGTAGGAGACAATTTGCAGGGGTTCTGTAGCATGGGAACAGCCATGCACACTATTCCGGTTTTAGGTACTCTGAGTGAAAGAGAAGAAGCTTAGAGCATTTCTGTACATTGGATGTAGTGAGAGGAAGTTTACAGGAGTTCTGCAGCCTGAGTGTAGGAAACACTCTACGGGAGTTCTGTAGCATGGGAGTATCTATACGCGCTATACGTGTTTTCGGTAGGCTGAGTAAATGAGATGCAGCTTACAGGATTTCTGTACATTGGAAGTAGTGAGAGGCAGTTTACAGGAGTTCTGCATCCTGAGTATAGGAGACAGTTTACGGGAGTTCTGTAGCATGGCTGTAGCCAAATGTACTATGCGGGATTTCTCTAGCCTGCGTGTAGGAGATGCTGCTTACTGCCATTCTGTAATCCAGCTCTACAGAGAGGCAATTTACAGAAATTCACATCCTGAATGTTGGAAACAAGTTACAGGAGTTTTGTAGCATGGGAAAAGCCATATGCAGTATGTGGGATTCTGTAACCTGCGTGTAGGAGATGGAGTGTACAGGATTTCTGTAAGATGGATTTAGAGCAAAGCAGTTTACTGGAGTTCTGCTGCCTGAATGTAGGAAACACTTTACAGGAGTTCCGTAGCATGGGAATTGTTTTACATACTATGCGGGTTTTCAGTAGTCTGAGTGAAAGGGAAGTAGCTAACTGGATTTCTGTAAGCTTGATGTAGAGAGAGGCAGTTTACTGGAATTCTGCATCCTGAGTGTAGGAGACAATTTAGGGGAGTTCTGTAGCATGGGAGTAGCCATACGCACTATACGGGTTTTCGGTAGGCTGAGTAAATGAAAAGCGGCTTACAGCATTTCTGTACATTGGATGTCGGGAGAGGCAATTTACAAGAGTTCTGCATCCTGAGTACAGGATACAGTTTATGGGAGTTCTGTAGCATGGGAAGAGACATACGCAGTATGTGGGATTTCTGTAACCTGCGTGTAGGAGATGCAGTTTACAGGATTTCTGTAATCTGGATGTAGAGCGAAGCAGTTTACTGGATTTCTGCTGCCTGAGTGTAGGAAACAGTTTACAGGAGTTCTGCAGCATGGGAGTAGCCATATGCACTATGCGAGTTTTCTCTTCCCTGTGTGTAGAACATGCTGCTTACTTGCGTTCTGTAAGCTGGATGTAGAGAGAGGCAGTTTACTGGAATTCTGCATCCTGAGTGTAGGAGACAGTCTATGGGAGTTCTGTAACATGGCTCTAGCCATACTCAGTATGCGGTATTTCTGTAGTCTGTGTGTAGGAGATGCAGCTTACAGGATTTCTGTAGGCTGGATGTAGAGTGAAGCAGTTTACTGGAGTTCTGCAGCCTGAGTGTAGGAAACACTTTACAGGAGTTCTATAGCATTGGAATTGTTTTACACACTATGCTGGTATTCATTAGTCTGAGTGAAAGAGAAGCAGCTAACTGGATTTCTGTAAGCTTGATGTAGAGAGTGGCAGTTTACTGGAATTCTGTATCCTGCGTGTAGGAGACAATTTACGGGAGTTCTGTAGCATGGGAACAGCCATGCGCACTATACCGGTTTTCGGTACTCTGAGTGAAAGAGTAGAAGCTTACAGCATTTCTGTACACTGCATGTACAGAGAGGCGGTTTACAGGAATTCTGTAGCCTGAAAGTTGGAAACAGTTTACAGGAGATTTGTAGTATTGGAACAGCCATATGCAGATGCGGGATTTCTGTAGCTTGCATGTAGGAGATGCAGCTTACAGGATTTCTAGTAGCTAGATGCATAGAGAATCAGTTTACTGAATTTCTGCTGCCTGATTATAGGAAACAGTTTACGGGATTTCTGTAGCATGGGAGTAGCCATATGCACTATACGAGTTTTCTGTACCATGTGTGTAGGACATGCAGCTTACTTGCGTTCTGTAAGCAGGATGTATAGAGAGGCAGTTTACTGGAATTCTGCATCCTGAGTGTAGGAAACACTTTACGGGAGTTCTGTAGCATAGGAGTAGTCTTCCGCACTATGGGGGTTTTCAGTAGTCTGAGTAAAAGAGAAGCAGCTTACAGGATTTCTTCACATTAGATACAGTGAGAGGCAGTTTAAAGGAGTTCTGCATCCTGAGTGTAGGAAACACTTTACGGGAGTTCTGTTGCATGGGAGAAGTCTTACGCACTATGCGGGTTTTCAGTAGTCTGAGTAAAAGAGAAGTAGCTTACAGGATTTCTGTACATTGGAAGTAGTGAGAGGCAGTTTACAGGAGTTCTGCATCCAGTGTGGGAAACACTTTACGTAAGTTCTGTAGCATGGGAGTAGTCTTACACACTATGCGGGTTTTCAGTAGTCTGAGTAAAAGAGAAGCAGCTTACAGGATTTCTGTACATTGGAAGTAGTGAGAGGCAGTTTACAGGAGTTCTGCATCCAGTGTGGGAAACACTTTACGGGAGTTCTGTACCATGGGAGTAGTCTTACGCACTATGCGGGTTTTCAGTAGTCTGAGTAAAAGAGAAGCAGCTTACAGGATTTCTGTACATTGGAAGTAGTGAGAGGCAGTTTACAGGAGTTCTGCATCCTGAGTGTAGGAAACACTTTACGGGAGTTCTGTAGCATGGGAGAATTCTTACGCACTATGCGGGTTTTCAGTAGTCTGAGTAAAAGAGAAGCAGCTTACAGGATTTCTGTACATTGGAAGTAGTGAGAGGCAGTTTAAAGGAGTTCTGCATCCTGAGTGTAGGAAACACTTTACGGGAGTTCTGTAGCATGGGAGTAGTCCTACGCACTATGCGGGTTTTCAGTAGTCTGAGTGAAAAAGAAGCAGCTAACAGGATTTCTGTAAGCTGGATGTAGAGAGAGGCAGCTTACTGGAATTCTGCTGCCTGAGTGTAGGAAACAGTTTACGGGAGTTCTGTAGCATAGGAGTAGCCATATGCAACATGCGAGTTTTCTGTACCCTATGTGTAGGAGATGCTGCTTACTTGCGTTCTGTAAGTTGAACGTAGAGAGAGGCGGTTTACTGGAATTCAGCATCCTGATTGTAGGAGACAGTTTAGGGAGTTCTGTAACATGGCTCTAGCCTTAAGCAGTATGTGGGATTTCTGTAACCTGTGTGTAGGAGATGCAGCTTACAGGATTTCTGTAAGCTGGAAGTAGAGCGAAGAAGTTTACTGGAGTTCTGAAGCCTGAGTGTAGGAAACACTTAACCTGAATTCTGTAGCATCGCAGTACCCATATGCATTATACAGGTTTTCGGTAGGCTGAGTAAAAGAGAAATAGCTTATTGGATTTCTGTACATTGGAAGTAGTGAGAGGCAGTTTACAGGAGTTCTGCATCCTGAGTATAGGAGACAGTTTACGGGAGTTCTGTAGCATGGCTGTAGCCAAATGTACTATGCGGGATTTCTCTAGCCTGCGTGTAGGAGATGCTGCTTACTGCCATTCTGTAATCCAGCTCTACAGAGAGGCAATTTACAGAAATTCACATCCTGAATGTTGGAAACAAGTTACAGGAGTTTTGTAGCATGGGAAAAGCCATACGCAGTATGTGGGATTCTGTAACCTGCGTGTAGGAGATGGAGTGTACAGGATTTCTGTAAGATGGATGTAGAGCAAAGCAGTTTACTGGAGTTCTGCTGCCTGAATGTAGGAAACACTTTACAGGAGTTCCGTAGCATGGGAATTGTTTTACATACTATGCGGGTTTTCAGTAGTCTGAGTGAAAGGGAAGTAGCTAACTGGATTTCTGTAAGCTTGATGTAGAGAGAGGCAGTTTACTGGAATTCTGCATCCTGAGTGTAGGAGACAATTTAGGGGAGTTCTGTAGCATGGGAGTAGCCATACGCACTATACGGGTTTTCGGTAGGCTGAGTAAATGAAAAGCGGCTTACAGCATTTCTGTACATTGGATGTCGGGAGAGGCAATTTACAAGAGTTCTGCATCCTGAGTATAGGATACAGTTTATGGGAGTTCTGTAGCATGGGAAGAGACATACGCAGTATGTGGGATTTCTGTAACCTGCGTGTAGGAGATGCAGTTTACAGGATTTCTGTAATCTGGATGTAGAGCGAAGCAGTTTACTGGATTTCTGCTGCCTGAGTGTAGGAAACAGTTTACAGGAGTTCTGCAGCATGGGAGTAGCCATATGCACTATGCGAGTTTTCTCTTCCCTGTGTGTAGAACATGCTGCTTACTTGCGTTCTGTAAGCTGGATGTAGAGAGAGGCAGTTTACTGGAATTCTGCATCCTGAGTGTAGGATACAGTCTATGGGAGTTCTGTAACATGGCTCTAGCCATACTCAGTATGCGGTATTTCTGTAGCATGTGTGTAGGAGATGCAGCTTACAGGATTTCTGTAGGCTGGATGTAGAGTGAAGCAGTTTACTGGAGTTCTGCAGCCTGAGTGTAGGAAACACTTTACAGGAGTTCTATAGCATTGGAATTGTTTTACACACTATGCTGGTATTCATTAGTCTGAGTGAAAGAGAAGCAGCTAACTGGATTTCTGTAAGCTTGATGTAGAGAGTGGCAGTTTACTGGAATTCTGTATCCTGCGTGTAGGAGACAATTTACGGGAGTTCTGTAGCATGGGAACAGCCATGCACACTATACCGGTTTTCGGTACTCTGAGTGAAAGAGTAGAAGCTTACAGCATTTCTGTACACTGCATGTACAGAGAGGCGGTTTACAGGAATTCTGTAGCCTGAAAGTTGGAAACAGTTTACAGGAGATTTGTAGTATTGGAACAGCCATATGCAGATGCGGGATTTCTGTAGCTTGCGTGTAGGAGATGCAGCTTACAGGATTTCTAGTAGCTAGATGCATAGAGAATCAGTTTACTGAATTTCTGCTGCCTGATTATAGGAAACAGTTTACGGGAGTTCTATAGCATGGGAGTAGCCATATGCACTATGTGAGTTTTCTGTACCCTGTATGCAGGACATGCAGCTTACTTGCGTTCTGTAAGCTGGATGAAGAGAGAGGCAGTTTACTGGAATTCTGCATCCTGAGTGTAGGAAACACTTTACAGGAGTTCTGTAGCATGGGAGTAGTCTTCCGCACTCTGGGGGTTTTCAGTAGTCTGAGTAAAAGAGAAGCTGCTTACAGGATTTCTGTACATTGGAAGTAGTGAGAGACAGTTTACAGGAGTTCTGCATCCTGAGTGTAGGAAACACTTTACGGGAGTTCTGTAGCATGGGAGTAGTCTTCCGCACTCTGCGGGATTTCAGTAGTCTGAGTAAAAGAGAAGCAGCTTACAGGATTTCTTTACATTAGATATAGTGAGAGGCAGTTTAAAGGAGTTCTGCATCCTGAGCGTAGGAAACACTTTACGGGAGTTCTGTAGCATGGGAGAAGTCTTACGCACTATGCGGGTTTTCAGTAGTCTGAGTAAAAGAGAAGCAGCTTATAGGATTTCTGTACATTGGAAGTAGTGAGAGGCAGTTCAAAGGAGTCCTGCATCCAGTGGAGGAAACACTTTATGGGAGTTCTGTAGCATGGGAGTAGTCTTACGCACTATGCGGGTTTTCAGTAGTCTGAGTAAAAGAGAAGCAGCTTACAGGATTTCTGTACATTGGAAGTAGTGAGAGGCAGTTTAAAGGAGTCCTGCACGCAGTGGAGGAAACAATTTACGGGAGTTCTGTAGCATGGGAGTAGTCTTACGCACTATGCGCGTTTTCAGTAGTCTGAGTAAAAGAGAAGCAGCTTACAGGATTTCTGTACATTGGAAGTAGTGAGAGGCAGTTTAAAGGAGTTCTGCATCCTGAGTGTAGGAAACACTTTACGGGAGTTCTGTAGCATAGGAGTAGTCTTACGCACTATGCGGGTTTTCAGTAGTCTGAGTAAAAGAGAAGCAGCTTACAGGATTTCTGTGCATTGGAAGTAGTGAGAGGCAGTTACTTGAATTTTGCTACCTGAGTGTAGGAAACACCTTACGGGAAAAATGTAGCATGGCAGTAGTCGTACGCATACTACGGGTTTTCACTAGGCTGAGTAATTGAGAAGCGGCTTACAGCATTTCTGTACATTGGATGTAGTCAGAGGCAGTTTGCAGGAGTTCTGCATCCTGAGTGTACGAAACACTTTACGGGAGTTCTGTAGCATGGGAGTAGTCTTACGCACTATGCGGGTTTTCAGTAGTCTGAGTAAAAGAGAAGCAGCTTACAGGATTTCTGTACATTGTAATTAGTGAGAGGCAGTTTACAGGAGTTCTGCATCCTGAGTATAGGAAACACTTTATGGGAGTTCTCTAGCATGGGAGTAGTCTTACGTACTATGCGGATTTTCAGTAGTCTGAGTAAAAGAGAAGCAGCTTACAGGATTTCTGTACATTGGAAGTAGTGAGAGGCAGTTTACAGGAGATCTGCATCCTGAGTGTAGGAAACACTTTACGGGACTTCTGTAGCATGGGAGAAGTCTTACGCACTAGGCGGGTTTTCAGTAGTCTGAGTAAAAGAGAAGCAGCTTACAGGATTTCTGTACATTGGAAGAAGTGAGAGTCAGTTTACAGGAGTTCTGCATCCTGAGGGTAGGAAACACTTTATGGGAGTTCTGTAGCATGGGAGTAGTCCTACGCACTATGCGGGTTTTCAGTAGTCTGAGTAAAAGAGAAGCAGCTTACAGGATTTCTGTCACTGGAAGTAGTGAGAGGCAGTTTAAATGAGTTCTGCATCCTGCGGGTAGGAAACACTTCACGGGAGTTCTGTAGCATGGGAGAATTCTAAGGCACTATGCGGGTTTTCAGTAGTCTCAGTAAAAGAGAAGCAGCTTACAGGATTTCTATCTCTTGGAAGTAGTGAGAGGCAGTTCACAGGAGTTCTGCATCCTGAGTGTAGAAAACACTTTACGGGCGTTCTGTAGCATGGGAGTAGTCTTACGCACTATGCGGGTTTTCAGTAGTTGAGTAAAAGAGAAGCAGCTTACAGGATTTCTGTCCATTGGAAGTAGTGAGAGGCAGTTTACAGGAGTTCTGCATCCTGAGGAAGGAAACACTTTACAGGAGTTCTGTAACATGGGAGAATTCTAACGCACTATGCGGATTTTCAGTAGTCTGAGTAACAGAGAAGCAGCTTACAGGATTTCTGTACATTGGAAGTAGTGAGAGGCAGTTTACAGGAGTTCTGCATCCTGAGGAAGGAAACACTTTACAGGAGTTCTGTAACATGGGAGAATTCTAACGCACTAGGCGGGTTTTCAGTAGTCTGAGTAAAAGAGAAGCAGCTTACAGGATTTCTGTACATTGGAAGAAGTGAGAGGCAGTTTACAGGAGTTCTGCATCCTGAGGGTAGGAAACACTTTATGGGAGTTCTGTAGCATGGGAATAGTCCTACGCACTATGCGGGTTTTCAGTAGTCTGAGTAAAAGAGAAGCAGCTTACAGGATTTCTGTACATTGGAAGTAGTGAGAGGCAGTTTACAGGAGTTCTGCATCCAGTGTAGGAAACACTTTACGGGAGTTCTGTAGCATTGGTGTAGTCTTATGCACTATGCGGGTTTTCAGTAGTCTGAGTAAAAGAGAAGCAGGTTACAGGATTTCTGTACATTGGAAGTAGTGAGAGGCAGTTTACAGGAGTTCTGCATCCTGAGGGTAGGAAACACTTTACGGGAGTTCTGTTGCATCCTAGAAGTCTTAAGCCCTATGCGGGTTTTCAGTAGTCTGAGTAAAAGTGAAGCAGCTTACAGGATTTCTGTACATTGGAAGTAGTGAGAGGCAGTTTACAGGAGTTCTGCATCCTGAGTGTAGGAAACACTTTATGGGAGTTCTGTAGCATGGGAGTAGTCTTACGCACTATGGGGGTTTTCAGTAGTCTGAGTAAAAGAGAAGCAGCTTACAGGATTTCTGTACATTGGAAATAGTGAGAGGCAGTTTACAGGAGTTCTGCATCCTGAGTGTAGGAAACACTTTACGGGAGTTCTGTAGCATGGGAGTAGTCTTACGCACTATGCGGGTTTTCAGTAGTCTGAGTAAAAGTGAAGCAGCTTACAGGATTTCTGTCATTGGAAGTAGTGAGAGGCAGTTTACAGGAGTTCTGCATCCTGAGGGGAGGAAACACTTTACGGGACTTCTGTAGCATGGGAGTTGTTTTACGCACTATTCGGGTTATCAGTAGTCTGAGTAAAAGAGAAGCAGCTTACAGGATTTCTGTACATTGGAAGCAGTGAGAGGCAGTTTAAATGAGTTCTGCATCCAGTGTAGGAGACACTTTACGGGAGTTCTGTAGAATGGGAGAATTCTTACGCACTATGCAAGTTTTCAGCAGTCTGAGTAAAAGAGAAGCAGCTTATGGGATTTCTGTGCATTGGAAGTAGTGAGAGGCAGTTTACAGGAGTTCTGCATCCTGAGTGTAGGAAACACTTTACGGGAGTTCTGTAGCATGGGAGTAGTCTTACGCACTATGCGGGTTTTCAGTAGTCTGAGTAAAAGAGAAGCAGCTTACAGGATTTCTGTACATTGGAAGTAGTGAGAGGCAGTTTAAATGAGTTCTGCATCCTGAGTGCAGGAAACACTTTACGGGAGTTCTGTAGCATTGGTGTAGTCTTACGCACTATGCGGGTTTTCAGTAGTCTGAGTAAAAGAGAGCAGCTTACAGGATTTCTGTATATTGGAAGTAGTGAGAGGCAGTTTACAGGAGTTCTGCATCCTGAGTATAGGAAACACTTTATGGGAGTTCTCTAGCATGGGAGTAGTCTTACGTACTATGCGGATTTTCAGTAGTCTGAGTAAAAGAGAAGCAGCTTACAGGATTTCTGTCACTGGAAGTAGTGAGAGACAGTTTAAATGAGTTCTGCATCCTGCGGTTAGGAAACACTTCACGGGAGTTCTGTAGCATGGGAGAATTCTAAGGCACTATGCGGGTTTTCAGTAGTCTCAGTAAAAGAGAAGCAGCTTACAGGATTTCTGTCTATTGGAAGTAGTGAGAGGCAGTTCACAGGAGTTCTGCATCCTGAGTGTAGAAAACACTTTACGGGCGTTCTGTAGCATGGGAGTAGTCTTATGCACTATGCGGGTTTTCAGTAGTTGAGTAAAAGAGAGCAGCTTACAGGATTTCTGTCCATTGGAAGTAGTGAGAGGCAGTTTACAGGAGTTCTGCATCCTGAGGAAGGAAACACTTTACGGGAGTTCTGTAGCATGGGAGAATTCTAAAGCACTAAGCGGATTTTCAGTATTCTGAGAAAAAGAGAAGCAGCTTACAGGATTTCTGTACATTGGAAGTAGTGAGAGGCAGTTTACAGGAGTTCTGCATCCAGTGTAGGAAACACTTTACGGGAGTTCTGTAGCATGGGAGTAGTCTTACGTACTATGCGGGTTTTCAGTAGTCTGAGTAAAAGAGAAGCAGCTTACAGGATTTCTGTACATTGGAAGTAGTGAGAGGCAGTTTACAGGAGTTCTGCATCCTGAGTGTAGGAAACACTTTACGGGACTTCTGTAGCATGGGAGTAGTCTTACGCACTATGCGGGTTTTCAGTAGACTGAGTAAAAGAGAAGCAGCTTACAGGATTTCTGTACATTGGAAGTAGTGAGAGGCAGTTTACAGGAATTCTGCATCCTGAGTGTAGGAAACACTTTACGGGAGTTCTGTAGCATGTGAGTAGTCTTACGCACTATGCGGGTTTTCAGTAGTCTGAGTAAAAGAGAAGCAGCTTACAGGATTTCTGTACATTGGAAGTAGTGAGAGGCAGTTTACAGGAGTTCTGCATCCTGAGTTTAGGAAACACTTTACGGGAGTTCTGTAGCATGGGAGTAGTCTTACGCACTAGGCGGGTTTTCAGTAGTCTGAGTAAAAGAGAAGCAGCTTACAGGATTTCTGTACATTGGAAGTAGTGAGAGGCAGTTCAAAGGAGTTCTGCATCCTGAGGGTAGGATACACTTTACGGGAGTTCTGTAGCATGGGAGTAGTCCTACGCACTCTGCGGGTTTTCAGTAGTCTGAGTAAAAGAGAAGCAGCTTACAGGATTTCTGTACATTGGAAGTAGTGAGAGGCATTTTACAGGAGATCTGCATCCTGAGTGTAGGAAACACTTTACGGGAGTTCTGTAACATGGGAGAAGTCTTACGCACTACGCGGGTTTTCAGCAGTCTGAGTAAAAGAGAAGCAGCTTAAAGGATTTCTGTACATTGGAAGAAGTGAGAGGCAGTTTCCAGGAGTTCTGCATCCTGAGTGTAGGAAACACTTTACGGGAGATCTGTAGCATGGGAGTAGTCCTACGCACTATGCGGGTTTTCAGTAGTCTGAGTAAAAGAGAAGCAGCTTACAGGATTTCTGTACATTGGAAGTAGTGGGAGGCAGTTTAAAGGAGTTCTGCATCCTGAGGGTAGGAAACACTTTACTGGAGTTCTGTAGCATGGGAGTAGTCTTACACACTATGTGGGTTTTCAGTAGTCTGAGTAAAACAGAAGCAGCTTACAGGATTTCTTTACATTGGAAGAAGTGAGAGGCAGTTTACAGGAGTTTTGCATCCTGAGTGTAGGAAATACTTTACGGGAGTTCTCTAGCATTGGAGTAGTCCTACGCACGATGCAGGTTTTCAGTAGTCTGAGTAAAAGTGAAGCAGCATACAGGATTTCTGTACATTGGAAGTAGTGAGAGGCAGTTTAAAGGAGTTCTGCATCCTGAGTGTAGGTAAAACTTTACTGGAGTTCTGTAGCATGGGAGTAGTCTTACGCACTATGCGGGTTTTGAGTAGTCTGAGTAAAAGAGAAGCAGCTTACAGGATTTCTGTCCATTGGAAGTAGTGAGAGGCAGTTTACAGGAGTTCTGCATCCTGAGGGTAGGAAACACTTTACGGGACTTCTGTAGCATGGGAGTAGTTTTAGGCACTATTCGGGTTATCAGTAGTCTGAGTAAAAGAGAAGCAGCTTACAGGATTTCTGTACATTGGAAGTAGTGAGAGGCAGTTTAAAGGAGTTCTGCATCCAGTGTAGGAGACACTTTACGGGAGTTCTGTAGCATGGGAGAAGTCTTACGCACTATGCGGGTTTTGAGAAGTCTGAGTAAAAGAGAAGCAGCTTACAGGATTTCTGTACATTGGAAGTAGTGAGAGGCAGTTCACAGGAGTTCTGCATCCTGAGTGTAGGAAACACTTTACGGGAGTTCTGTAGCATGGGAGTAGTCCTACGCACTATGCGTGTTTTCAGTAGTCTGAGTAAAAGAGAAGCAGCTTACAGGATTTCTGTACATTGGAAGTAGTGAGAGGGAGTTTAAAGGAGTTATGAATCCAGTGTAGGAAACACTTTACGGGAATACGGTAGCACGGGAGCAGTCTTACGCACTATGTGGGTTTTCAGTAGTCTGAGTAAAAGAGAAGCAGCTTACAGGATTTCTGTCATTGGAAGTAGTGAGAGGCAGTTTACAGGAGTTCTGCATCCTGAGGGTAGGAAACACTTTACGGGACTTCTGTAGCATGGGAGTAGTTTTAGGCACTATTCGGGTTATCAGTAGTCTGAGTAAAAGAGAAGCAGCTTACAGGATTTCTGTACATTGGAAGCAGTGAGAGGCAGTTTAAAGGAGTTCTGCATCCAGTGTAGGAGACACTTTACGGGAGTTCTGTAGCATGGGAGAAGTCTTACGCACTATGCGGCTTTTGAGAAGTCTGAGTAAAAGAGAAGCAGCTTACAGGATTTCTGTCCATTGGAAGCAGTGAGAGGCAGTTTACAGGAGTTCTGCATCCTGTGTGTAGGAAACACTTTACGGGAGTTCGGTAGCATTGGAGTAGTCTTACGCACTATGAGGGTTTTCAGTAGTCTGAGTAAAAGAGAAGCAGCTTACAGGATTTCTGTCATTGGAAGTAGTGAGAGGCAGTTTACAGGAGTTCTGCATCCTGAGTGTAGCAAACACTTTACGGGAGTTCTGTAGCATGGGAGTATTCTTACGCACTATGCGGGTTTTCAGTAGTCTGAGTAAAAGAGAAGAAGCTTACAGGATTTCTGTCCATTGGAAGTAGTGAGAGGCAGTTTAAAGGAGTTCTGCATCCTGAGTGTAGGAAACACTTTACGGGAGTTCTGTAGCATGGGAGTAGTCTTACGCACTATGCGGGTTTTCAGTAGTCTGAGTAAACGAGAAGCAGCGTACAGGATTTCTGTACATTGGAAGTAGTGGGAGGCAGTTTACAGGAGTTCTGCATCCTGAGGATAGGAAACACTTCACGGGAGTTCTGTAGCATGGGAGAAGTCTTACGCACTAGGCGGGTTTTCAGTATTCTGAGTAAATGAGAAGCAGCTTACAGGATTTCTGTACATTGGAAGTAGTGAGAGGGAGTTAAAGGAGTTATGAATCCAGTGTAGGAAACACTTTACGGGAATACTGTAGCACGGGAGCAGTCTTACGCACTATGTGGGTTTTCAGTAGTCTGAGTAAAAGAGAAGCAGCTTACAGGATTTCTGTACATTGGAAGTAGTGAGAGGCCGTTTACAGGAGTTCTGCATCCTGAGTGTAGGAAACACTTTACGGAAGTTATGTAGCATGGGAGTAGTCTTACGCACTATGCGAGTTTTCCGTAGTCTGAGTAAAAGAGAAGCAGCTTACAGGATTTCTGTACATTGGAAGTAGTGAGAGGCATTTTACAGGAGATCTGCATCCTGAGTGTAGAAAACACTTTACGGGAGTTCTGTAGCATGGGAGCAGTCTTACGCACTATGCGGGTTTTCAGTAGTCTGAGTAAAAGTGAAGCAGCTTACAGGATTTCTGTACATTGGAAGTAGTGAGAGGCAGTTCACAGGAGTTCTGCATCCTGAGGGTAGGAAACACTTTATGGGAGTTCTGTAGCATGGGAGTAGTCTTATTCACTATGCGGGTTTTCAGTAGTCTGAGTAAAAGAGAAGCAGCTTATAGGATTTCTGTACATTGGAAGTAGTGAGAGGCAGTTTACAGGACTTCTGCATCCTGAGTTTAGAAAACACTTACGGGCGTTCTTTAGCATGGGAGTAGTCTTACGCACTATGCGGGTTTTCAGTAGACTGAGTAAAAGAGAAGCAGCTTACAGGATTTCTGTACATTGGAAGTAGTGAGAGGCCGTTTACAGGAGTTCTGCATCCTGAGTGTAGGAAACACTTTACGGGAGTTCTGTAGCATGGGAGTAGTCTTACGCACTATGCGGGTTTTCAGTAGTCTGAGTAAACGAGAAGCAGCGTACAGGATTTCTGTACATTGGAAGTAGTGTGAGGCAGTTTACAGGAGTTCTGCATCCTGAGGATAGGAAACACTTCACGGAAGTTCTGTAGCATGGGATAAGTCTTACGCACTAGGCGGGTTTTCAGTATTCTGAGTAAATGAGAAGCAGCTTACAGGATTTCTGTACATTGGAAGTAGTGAAAGGCAGTTTACAGGAGTTCTGCATCCTGAGTGTAGGAAACACTTTACGGGAGTTCTGTAGCATGGGAGTAGTCCTACGCACTATGCGGGTTTTCAGTAGTCTGAGTAAAAGAGAAGCAGCTTACAGGATTTCTGTACATTGGAAGTAGTGAGAGGGAGTTTAAAGGAGTTATGAATCCAGTGTAGGAAACACTTTACGGGAATACTGTAGCACGGGAGCAGTCTTACGCACTATGTGGGTTTTCAGTAGTCTGAGTAAAAGAGAAGCAGCTTACAGGATTTCTGTACATTGGAAGTAGTGAGAGGCCGTTTACAGGAGTTCTGCATCCTGAGTGTAGGAAACACTTTACGGAAGTTATGTAGCATGGGAGTAGTCTTACGCACTATGCGGGTTTTCCGTAGTCTGAGTAAAAGAGAAGCAGCTTACAGGATTTCTGTACATTGGAAGTAGTGAGAGGCAGTTCACAGGAGTTCTGCATCCTGCGTGTAGGAAACACTTTACGGGAGTTCTGTAGCATGGGAGTAGTCCTACGCACTATGCGTGTTTTCAGTAGTCTGAGTAAAAGAGAAGCAGCTTACAGGATTTCTGTACATTGGAAGTAGTGAGAGGGAGTTTAAAGGAGTTATGAATCCAGTGTAGGAAACACTTTACGGGAATACTGTATCACGGGAGTAGTCTTACGCACTATGCGGGTTTTCAGTAGTCTGAGTAAAAGAGAAGCAGCTTACAGGAATTCTGTACATTAGAAGTAGTGAGAGGCAGTTTACAGGAGTTCTGCATCCTGAGTGTAGGAAACACTTTACGGAAGTTATGTAGCATGGGAGTAGTCTTACGCACTATGCGAGTTTTCCGTAGTCTGAGTAAAAGAGAAGCAGCTTACAGGATTTCTGTACATTGGAAGTAGTGAGAGGCATTTTACAGGAGATCTGCATCCTGAGTGTAGAAAACACTTTACGGGAGTTCTGTAGCATGGGAGCAGTCTTACGCACAATGCGGGTTTTAAGTAGTCTGAGTAAAAGTGAAGCAGCTTACAGGATTTCTGTACATTGGAAGTAGTGAGAGGCAGTTTACAGGAGTTCTGCATCCTGAGGGTAGGAAACACTTTATGGGAGTTCTGTAGCATGGGATTAGTCTTACGCACTATGCGGGTTTTCAGTAGTCTGAGTAAAAGAGAAGCAGCTTACAGGATTTCTGTACATTGGAAGTAGTGAGAGGCAGTTTACAGGAGTTCTGCATCCTGAGTTTAGAAAACACTTACGGGCGTTCTTTAGCATGGGAGTAGTCTTACGCACTATGCGGGTTTTCAGTAGACTGAGTAAAAGAGAAGCAGCTTACTGGATTTCTGTACATTGGAAGTAGTGAGAGGCAGTTTACAGGAGTTCTGCATCCTGAGGGTAGGAAACACTTTACGGGACTTCTGTAGCATGGGAGTAGTTTTAGGCACTATTCGGGTTTTCAGTAGTCTGAGTAAAAGAGAAGCAGCTTACAGGATTTCTGTACATTGGAACTAGTGAGAGGCAGTTAACAGGAGTTCTGCATCCTGAGTGTAGGAAACACTTTACGGGAGTTCTGTAGCTTCGGAGTAGTCTTACGCAACTATGCAGGTTTTCAGTAGTCTAAGTAAAAGAGAAGCAGCTTACAGGATTTCTCTACATTGGAAGTAGTGAGAGGCAGTTTACAGGAGTTCTGCATCCTGAGTGTAGGAAACACTTTACCGGAGTTCTGTAGCAATGGAGTAGTCTTAGGCACTATGCGGGTTTTCAGCAGTCTGAGTAAAAGAGAAGCAGCTTACAGGGTTTGTGTACATTGGAAGTAGTGAGAGGCAGTTTACAGGTGTACTGCATCCTGAGTGTTGGAAACACTTTACGGGAGTTCTTTAGAATGGGAGTAGTCTTAACGCACTATGCGGGTTTTCAGTAGTCTGAGTAAAAGAGAAGCAGCTTACAAGATTTCTGTTAGCTGGAAGTAGAAAGACGCAGTTAAATTGAGTTTTGCATCCTGAGTGTAGGAGACAGTTTACGGGAGTTCTGTAGCATGGGAGTAGTCTTACACAGTATGCGGGTTTTCAGTCGCCTGAGTAAAAGAGAAGCAGCTTACAGGATTTCTGTACACTGGAAGTAGTGAGAGGCAGTTTACAGGAGTTCTGCATCCAGTGTAGGAAACATTTTATGGGATTTCTGTAGCATGGGAGTAGTATTACGCACAATGCGAGTTTTCATTATTCTGATTAAAACAGAAGCAGGTTACAGGATTTTTGTACATTGGAAGTAGTGAGAGGCAGTTTAAAGGAGTCCTGCATCCTGAGGGTTGGAAACACATTACGGGAGTTCTGTAGCATGGGAGTAGTCTTACGCACTATGCGGGTTTTCAGTAGTCTGAGTAAAAGAGAAGCACCTTACAGGATTTCTGTACATTGGAATTAGTGCGAGGCAGTTTACAGGAGTTCTGCATCCTTAGTGTAGGGAAAACTTTACGGGAGTTCTGTAGCATGGAAGTACTCTTACGCACTATGCGGGTTTTCAGTAGTCTGAGTAAAAGAGAAGCAGCTTACAGGATTTCTGTCCATTGGAAGTAGTGAGAGGCAGTTTTCAGGAGTTCTGCATCCAGTGTAGGAACAGTTTACGGGAGTTCTGTTACATGGGAGTAGTCTTACGAGCTATGCTTGTTTTCAGTTGTCTGAGTAAAAGAGAAGCAGCTTACAGGATTTCTGTACACTGGAAGCAGTGAGAGAGAGGTTACAGGAGTTCTGCATCCTGAGTGTAGGAAACACTTTACGGGAGTTCTGTAGCATGGGAATAGTCTTACGCACTATGCGGGTTTTCAGTAGTCTGAGTATAAGAGAAGCATCTTACCGGATTTCTGTACATTGGAAGTAGTGAGAGGCAGTTTACAGGAGTTTTGCATCCTGAGTGTAGAAAACACTTTACGGGAGTTCTGTAGCATGGGAGTAGTCTTACGCAGTATGCGGGTTTTCAGTAGCCTGAGTAAAAGAGAAGCAGCTTACAGGATTTCTGTACATTGGAAGTAGTGAGAGGCAGTTTACAAGAGTTCTGCATCCTGAGTGAAGGAAACACTTTACTGGAGTTCTGCAACATGGGAGTAGTCTTACGCACTATACAGGTTTTCAGTAGTCTGAGTAAAAGTGAAGCAGCTTACAGGATTTTTGTACTTTGGAAGTAGTGAGGCAGTTTACAGGAGTTCTACATCCTGAGTGTAGGAAACACTTTACGGAGTTCTGTAGCATAGGAATAGTCTTACGCACTATGCGGGTTTTCAGTAGTCTGAGTAAAAGGGAAGCAGCTTACAGGATTTCTGTACATTGGAAGTAGTGAGAGGCAGTATACAGTAGTTCTGCACCTTGAGTGTAGGAAACACTTTACGGAGTTCTGTAGTATGGGAGTAGTCTTACGCACTATGCGGGTTTTCAGTAGTCTGAAGAAAAGAGAAGCAGCTTACAGGAATTCTGTACATTGGAAGTAGGGAGAGGCAGTTTACAGGAGTTCTGCATCCTGAGTGTAGGACACACTTTAGGGGAGTTCTGTAGCATGGGAGTAATCTTATGCACTAGGCGGGTTTTCAGTAGTCTGAGTAAAAGAGAAGCAGCTTACAGGATTTCTGTACATTGGAAGTAGTGAGAGGCAGTTTACAGGCTTCTGCATCCTGAGTGTAGGAAACACTTTACGGGAGTTCTGTAGCATGGGAGTAGTCTTACGCACTATGCGGCTTTTCAGTAGTCTGAGTAAAAGAGAAGCAGCTTACAATTTTGTGTCCATTGGAAGTAGTGAGAGGCAGTTTACAGGAGTTCTGCATCCTGAGCGTAGGAAACACTTTACGGGAGTTCTGTAGCATGGGAGAAATCTTACGCACTATGCTTCTTTTCAGTAGTCTGAGTAAAAGAGAAGCAGCTTACAGGATTTCTGTACATTGGAAGTAGTGAGAGGCAGTTTAAAAGAATTCTGCATCCTGGGTGTAGGAAACATTTTAAGGGACATCTGTAGCATGGGAGTAGTCTTACGCACTATGCGGGTTTTCAGTAGTCTGAGTAAAAGAGAAGCAGCTTACAGGATTTCTGTACATTGGAAGTAATGAGAGGCAGTTTACAGGAGTTCTGCATTCTGAGTGTAGGAAACAATTCACGGGATTTCCGTAGCATGGGAGTAGTCTTACGCACTATGCGGGTTTTCAGTATTCTGAGTAAAAGAGAAGCAGCTTACAGGATTTCTGTACACTGGAAGTAGTGAGAGGCAGTTTACAGGAGTTCTGCATCCTGAGTGTAGGAAACAATATACGGGAGTTCTGTAGCATGGGAGTAGTCTTTCGCACTATGCGGGTTTTCAGTAGTCTGAGTAAAAGTGAAGCAGCTTACGGGATTTCTGTACATTGGAAGTAGTGAGAGGCAGTTTACAGGAGTTCTGCATCCTGAGTGTAGGAAACACTTTACGGGAGTTCTGTAGCATGCGATAAGTCTTACGCCCTATGCGGGTTTTCAGTAGTCTGAGTAAAAGAGAAGCAGCTTACAGGATTTCTGTACATTGGAAGTAGTGAGAGGCAGTTTACAAGAGTTCTAAATCTTGAGTGTAAGAAACACTTTACGGGAGTTCTGTAGCATGGGAGAAATCTTACGCACTATGCGGGTTTTCAGTAGTCTGAGTAAAAGAGAAGCAGCTAACAGGATTTCTGTCCATTGGAAGTAGTGAGAGGCAGTTTACAAGAGTTCTGCATCTTGAGTGTAGAAAAACTTTACAGGAGTTCTGTAGCATTTGAGTAATCTTATGCAATATGCGAGTTTTCAGTAGTCTGAGTAAAAGAGAAGCAGCTTACAGGATTTCTCTTAGCTGCAAGTAGTGAGAGGGAGTTTACAGGAGTTCTGCATCCTGAGTGTAGGACAAACTTTACGGGAGTTCTGTAGCATGGGAGTAGTCTTACGCACTATGCGGGTTTTCAGTAGTCTGAGTAAAAGGGAAGCAGCTTACAGGATTTCTCTTAGCTGCAAGTAGTGAGAGGCAGTTTACAGTAGTTCTGCACCTTGAGTGTAGGAAACACTTTACGGAGTTCTTTAGCATGGGAGTAGTCTTTCGCACTATGCGGGTTTTCAGTAGTCTGAGTAAACGAGAAGCTTACAGGATTTCTGTACATTGGAAGTAGTGAGAGGCAGTTTACAGGAGTTCTGCATCCTGAGTGTAGGAAACACTTTACGGGAGTTCTGTAGCATGGGAGTAGTCTTACGCCCTATGCGGGTTTTCAGTAGTCTGAGTAAAAGAGAAGCAGCTTACAGGATTTCTGTACATTGGAAGTAGTGAGAGGCAGTTTACAAGAGTTCTAAATCTTGAGTGTAAGAAACACTTTACGGGAGTTCTGTAGCATGGGAGAAATCTTACGCACTATGCGGGTTTTCAGTAGTCTGAGTAAAAGAGAAGCAGCTAACAGGATTTCTGTCCATTGGAAGTAGTGAGAGGCAGTTTACAAGAGTTCTGCATCTTGAGTGTAAGAAACACTTTACGGGAGTTCTGTAGCAGGGGAGAAGTCTTACGCCCTATGCGAGTTTTCAGTAGTCTTAGTAACAGAGAAGCAGCTAACAGGATTTCTGTACATTGGAAGTAGTGAGAGGCAGTTTACAGGAGTTCTGCATCCTCAGAGTGCGAACAGTTTACGGGAGTTCTGTAGCATGGGAGTAGTCTTACGCACTATGCGGATTTACAGTACTCTGAGTAAAAGAGAAGCAGCTTACAGGATTTCTGTACATTGGAAGTATGAGAGGCAGTTTACAGAGTTCTGCATCCTGAGTGTAGGAAACACTTTACGGGAGTTCTGTAGCATGGAGTAGTCTTAGGCACTATGTGGGATTGCAGTAGTCTGAGTAAAAGAGAAGCAGCTTACAGGATTTCTGTACATTGGAAGTAGTGAGAGGAAGTTTAAAGGAGTTCTGCATCCTGACTGTAGGAAACACTTTACAGAGTTCTGTAGCATGGGAGTCGTCTTACGCACTATGCGGGTTTTCTGTAGTCTGAGTAAAAGAGAAGCATCTTACAGGATTTCTGTCCATTGGAAGTAGTGAGAGGCAGTTTACAGGAGTTCTGCATCCTGAGTGTAGGAAACACTTAGGGGAGTTCTGTAGCATGGGAGTAGTCTTACGAGCTATGCTTGTTTTCAGTTGTCTGAGTAAAAGAGAAGCAGCTTAAAGGATTTCTGTACATTGGAAGTAGTGAGAGGCAGTTTAAAGGAATTCTGACTCCTGAGTGTACAAAACACTTTACGGGAGTTCTGTAGCATGGGAGTAGTCTTATGCACTATGTGGGTTTTCAGTAGTCTGAGTAAAAGAGAACCAGCTTACAGGATTTCTGTACATTGGAAGTAGTGAGAGGCAGTTTAAAGGAGTCCTGCATCCTGAGGGTAGGAAACAATTTACGGGAGTTCTGTAGCATGGGAGTAGTCTTACGCACTATGAGGGTTTTCAGTAGTCTGAGTAAAAGGGAAGCAGCTTACAGGATTTCTGTACATTGGAAGTAGTGAGAGGCAGTTTACAGTAGTTCTGCACCTTGACTGTAGGAAACACTTTACGGAGTTCTGTATCATGGGAGTAGTCTATCGCACTATGCGGGTTTTCAGTAGTCTGAGTAAAAGACAAGCAGCTTACAGGATTTCTGTACATTGGAAGTAGTGAGAGGCAGTTTACAGGAGTTCTGCATCCTGAGTGTAGGAAACAATATACGGGAGTTCTGTAGCATGGGAGTAGTCTTTCGCTCTATGCGGGTTTTCAGTAGTCTGAGTAAAAGTGAAGCAGCTTACGGGATTTCTGTACATTGGAAGTAGTGAGAGGCAGTTTACAGGAGTTCTGCATCCTGAGTGTAGGAAACACTTTACGGGAGTTCTGTAGCATGCGATAAGTCTTACGCCCTATGCGGGTTTTCAGTAGTCTGAGTAAAAGGGAAGCAGCTTACAGGATTTTTGTACATTGGAAGTAGTGAGAGGCAGTTTACAGTAGTTCTGCACCTTGAGTGTAGGAAACACTTTACGGAGTTCTTTAGCGTGGGAGTAGTCTTTCGCACTATGCGGGTTTTCAGTAGTCTGAGTAAACGAGAAGAAGCTTATATGATTTCTGTACATTGGAAGTAGTGAGAGGCAGTTTACAGGAGTTCTGCATCCTGAGTGTAGGAAGCACTTTACGGGAGTTCTGTAGCATGCGATAAGTCTTACGCCCTATGCGGGTTTTCAGTAGTCTGAGTAAAAGAGAAGCAGCTTACAGAATTTCTGTACATTGGAAGTAGTGAGAGGCAGTTTACAAGAGTTCTAAATCTTGAGTGTAAGAAACACTTTACGGGAGTTCTGTAGCATGGGAGAAATCTTACGCACTATGCGGGTTTTCAGTAGTCTGAGTAAAAGAGAAGCAGCTAACAGGTTTTCTGTCCATTGGAAGTAGTGAGAGGCAGTTTACAAGAGTTCTGCATCTTGAGTGTAAGAAACACTTTACGGGAGTTCTGTAGCAGGGGAGAAGTCTTACGCCCTATGCGAGTTTTCAGTAGTCTTAGTAACAGAGAAGCAGCTAACAGGATTTCTGTACATTGGAAGTAGTGAGAGGCAGTTTACAGGAGTTCTGCATCCTCAGAGTGCAAACAGTTTATGGGAGTTCTGTAGCATTTGAGTAGTCTTACGCACTATGTGGGTTTTCAGTAGTCTGAATAGAAGAGAAGCAGCTTACAGGATTTCTGTACATTGGAAGTAGTGAGAGGTTAGTTTACAGGAGTTCTGCATCCTGACGGTAGGAAACAGTTTACGGGAGTTCTGTAGCATGGGAGTAGTTTTTCGCAATATGCGGGTTTTCAGTAGTCTGAGTAAAAGAGAAGCAGCTTACAGGATTTATGTACATTGGAAGTAGCGAGAGGCAGTTTACAGGAGTTCTACATCTTGAGTGTAGAAAAACTTTACAGGAGTTCTGTAGCATTTGAGTAATCTTATGCAATATGCGAGTTTTCAGTAGTCTGAGTAAAAGAGAAGCAGCTTACAGGATTTCTCTTAGCTGCAAGTAGTGAGAGGCAGTTTACAGGAGTTCTGCATCCTGAGTGTAGGAAACACTTTACGGGAGTTCTGTAGCATGGGATAAGTCTAAAGCCCTATGCGGGTTTTCAGTAGTCTGAGTAAAAGTGAAGCAGCTTACAGGATTTCTGTACATTGGAAGTAGTGAGAGGCAGTTTACAGGAGTTCTGCACCTTGAGTGTAGGAAACACTTTACGGAGTTCTGTAGCATGGGAGTAGTCTTTCGCACTATGCGGGTTTTAAGTAGTCTGAGTAAAAGAGAAGCAGCTTACAGGATGTCTGTACATTGGAAGTAGTGAGAGGCAGTTTACAGGAGTTCTGCATCCTGAGTGTATGAAACAATATACGGGAGTTCTGTAGCATGGGAGTAGTCTTTCGCACTATGCGGGTTTTCAGTAGTCTCAGTAAAAGTGAAGCAGCTTACGGGATTTCTGTACATTGGAAGTAGGGAGAGGCAGTTTACAGGAGTTCTGCATCCTGAGTGTAGGAAACACTTTACGGGAGTTCTGTAGCATGCGATAAGTCTTACGCCCTATGCGGGTTTTCAGTAGTCTGAGTAAAAGAGAAGCAGCTTACAGGATTTCTGTACATTGGAAGTAGTGAGAGGCAGTTTACAAGAGTTCTAAATCTTGAGTGTAAGAAACACTTTACGGGAGTTCTGTAGCATGGGAGAAATCTTACGCACTATGCGGGTTTTCAGTAGTCTGAGTAAAAGAGAAGCAGCTAACAGGATTTCTGTCCATTGGAAGTAGTGAGAGGCAGTTTACAAGAGTTCTGCATCTTGAGTGTAAGAAACACTTTACGGGAGTTCTGTAGCAGGGGAGAAGTCTTACGCCCTATGCAAGTTTTCAGTAGTCTGAGTAACAGAGAAGCAGCTTACAGGATTTCTGTACATTGGAAGTAGTGAGAGGCAGTTTACAGGAGTTCTGCATCCTCAGAGTGCGAACAGTTTACGGGAGTTCTGTAGCATGGGAGTAGTCTTACGCACTATGCGGGTTTACAGTAGTCTGAGTAAAAGAGAAGCAGCTTACAGGATTTCTGTACTTTGGAAGTAATGAGAGGCAGTTTACAGGAGTTCTGCATCCTGAGTGTAGGAAACACTTTACGTGAGTTCTGTAGCATGGAGTAGTCTTAGGCACAATGTGGGACTGCAGTAGTCTGAGTAAAAGAGAAGCAGCTTACAGGATTTCTGTACATTGAAAGTAGTGAGAGGAAGTTTAAAGGAGTTCTGCATCCTGAGTATAGGAAACACTTTATAGAGTTCTGTATCGTGGGAGTCGTCTTACGCACTATGCGGGTTTTCAGTAGTCTAAGTAAAAGAGAAGCAGCTTAGAGGATTTCTGTCCATTGGAAGTAGTGAGAGGCAGTTTACAGGAGTTCTGCATCCTGAGTGTAGGAAACACTTAGGGGAGTTCTGTAGCATGGGAGTAGTCTTACGAGCTATTCTTGTTTTCAGTTGTCTGAGTAAAAGAGAAGCAGCTTACAGGATTTCTGTCCATTGGAAGTAGTGAGAGGCAGTTTAAAGGAATTCTGACTCCTGAGTGTACAAAACACTTTACGGGAGTTCTGTAGCATGGGAGTAGTCTTATGCACTATGCGGGTTTTCAGTAGTCTGAGTAAAAGAGAACCAGTTTACAGGATTTCTGTACATTGGAAGTAGTGAGAGGCAGTTTACAAGAGTTCTGCATCCTGAGTGTAGGAAACAGTTTACGGGAGTTCTGTAGCATGGGATAAGTCTTACGCCCTATGCAAGTTTTCAGTAGTCTGAGTAAAAGAGAAGCAGCTTACAGGATTTCTGTACATTGGAAGTAGTGAGAGGCAGTTTACAGGAGTTCTGCATTCTGAGTGTAGGAAACACTTTACGGGATTTCCGCAGCATGGGAGTAGTCTTACACGCTATGTGAGTTTTCAGTATTCTGAATAAAAGAGAAGCAGCTTACAGGATTTCTGTACATTGGAAGTAGTGAGAGGCAGTTTACAGGAGTTCTGCATCCTGAGGGTAGGAAACAATTTACGGGAGTTCTGTAGCATGGGAGTAGTCTTTTGCACTATGCGGGTTTTCAGTAGTCTGAATAAAAGAGAAGCAGCTTACAGGATTTCTGTACATTGGAAGTAGTGAGAGGCAGTTTACAAGAGTTCTGCATCCTGAGTGTAGGAAACACTTTACGGGAGTTCTGTAGCATGCGATAAGTCTTACGCCCTATGCGGGTTTTCAGTAGTCTGAGTAAAAGAGAAGCAGCTTACAGGATTTCTGTACATTGGAAGTAGTGAGAGGCAGTTTACAAGAGTTCTAAATCTTGAGTGTAAGAAACACTTTACGGGAGTTCTGTAGCATGGGAGAAATCTTACGCACTATGCGGGTTTTCAGTAGTCTGAGTAAAAGAGAAGCAGCTAACAGGATTTCTGTCCATTGGAAGTAGTGAGAGGCAGTTTACAAGAGTTCTGCATCTTGAGTGTAAGAATCACTTTACGGGAGTTCTGTAGCAGGGGAGGAGTCTTACGACCTATGCGAGTTTTCAGTAGTCTGAGTAAAAGAGAAGCAGCTTACAGGATTTCTGTACATTGGAAGTAGTGAGAGGCAGTTTACAGGAGTTCTGCATCCTCAGAGTGCGAACAGTTTACGGGAGTTCTGTAGCATGGGAGTAGTCTTACGCACTATGCGGGTTTACAGTAGTCTGAGTAAAAGAGAAGCAGCTTACAGGATTTATGTACATTGGAAGTAGTGAGAGGCAGTTTACAGGAGTTCGGCATCCTGAGTGTAGGAAACACTTTACGGGAGTTCTGTAGCATGGAGTAGTCTTAGGCACAATGTGGGATTGCAGTAGTCTGAGTAAAAGAGAAGCAGCTTACAGGATTTCTGTACATTGGAAGTAGTGAGAGGAAGTTTAAAGGAGTTCTGCATCCTAAGTGTGGGAAACACTTTACAGAGTTCTGTAGCATGGGAGTCGTCTTACGCACTATGCGGGTTTTCAGTAGTCTGAGTAAAAGGGAAGCAGCTTACAGGCTTTGTGTACATTGGAACTAGTGAGAGGCAGTTAACAGGAGTTCTGCATCCTGAGTGTAGGAAACACTTTACGGGAGTTCTGTAGCTTCGGAGTAGTCTTACGCAACTATGCAGGTTTTCAGTAGTCTAAGTAAAAGAGAAGCAGCTTACAGGATTTCTGTACATTGGAAGTAGTGAGAGGCAGTTTACAGGAGTTCTGCATCCTGAGTGTAGGAAACACTTTACCGGAGTTCTGTAGCAAGGGAGTAGTCTTAGGCACTATGCGGGTTTTCAGCTGTCTGAGTAAAAGAGAAGCAGCTTACAGGATTTCTGTTAGCTGGAAGTAGAAAGACGCAGTTAAATGGAGTTTTGCATCCTGAGTGTAGGAGACAGTTTACGGGAGTTCTGTAGCATGGGAGTAGTCTTACACAGTATGCGGGTTTTCAGTAGTCTGAGTAAAAGAGAAGCAGCTTACAGGATTTCTGTACATTGGAAGTAGTGAGAGGCAGTTTACAGGAGTTCTGCATCCAGTGTAGGAAACATTTTATGGGATTTCTGTAGCATGGGAGTAGTCTTACGCACAATGCGAGTTTTCAGTAGTCTGATTAAAACAGAAGCAGGTTACAGGATTTTTGTACATTGGAAGTAGTGAGAGGCAGTTTAAAGGAGTCCTGCATCCTGAGGGTAGGATACACTTTACGGGAGTTCTGTAGCATGGGAGTAGTCTTACGCACTATGCGGGTTTTCAGTAGTCTGAGTAAAAGAGAAGCACCTTACAGGATTTCTGTACATTGGAATTAGTGTGAGGCAGTTTACAGGAGTTCTGCATCCTTAGAGTAGGGAAAAATTTACGGGAGTTCTGTAGCATGGGAGTATTCTTACGCACTATGCGGGTTTTCAGTAGTCTGAGTAAAAGAGAAGCAGCTTACAGGATTTCTGTACATTGGAAGTAGTGAGAGGCAGTTTTCAGGAGTTCTGCATCCTGAGTGTAGGAAACACTTTACGGAGTTCTGTAGCATGGGAGTAGTCTTACTCACTATGCGGGTTTTCAGTAGTCTGAGTAAAAGAGAAGCAGCTTACAGGATTTCTGTACATTGAAAGTAGTGAGAGGCAGTTTACAGGAGTTCTGCATCCTGAGTGTAGGAAACAATTTACGGGTGTTCTGTAGCATGGGAGTAGTCTTACGCACTATGCGGGTTTTCAGTAGTCTGAGTAAAAGAGAAGCAGCTTACAGGATTTCTGTACATTGGAAGAAGTGAGAGGTAGTTTACAGAAGTTCTGCATCCAGTGTAGGAACAGTTTACGGGAGTTCTGTAGCATGGGAGTAGTCTTACGCACTATGCGGGTTTTCAGTAGTCTGAGTAAAAGAGAAGCAGCTTACAGGATTTGTGTACATTGGAACTAGTGAGAGGCAGTTAACAGGAGTTCTGCATCCTGAGTGTAGGAAACACTTTACGGGAGTTCTGTAGCTTGGGAGTAGTCTTACGCAACTAAGCAGGTTTTCAGTAGTCTAAGTAAAAGAGAAGCAGCTAACAGGATTTCTGCACATTGGAAGTAGCGATAGGCAGTTTACAGCTGTACTGCATCCTGAGTGTAGGAAACACTTTACGGGAGTTCTTTAGAATGTGAGTAGTCTTTACGCACTATGCGGGTTTTCAGTAGTCTAGGTAAAAGAGAAGCGGCTTACAGGATTTCTGTTAGCTGGAAGTAGAAACACGCAGTTAAATGGACTTTTGCATCCTGAGTGTCGGAGACAGTTTACGGGAGTTCTGTAGCATGGGCGTAGTCTTACACAGTATGAGGGGTTTTCAGTCGTCTGAGTAAAAGAGAAGCAGCTTACAGGATCTCTGTACATTGGAAGTAGTGAGAGGCAGTTTACAGGAGTTCTGCATCCAGTGTAGGAAACACTTTATGGTATTTCTGTAGCATGGGAGTAGTCTTACGCACAATGCGAGTTTTCAGTAGTCTGATTCAAACAGAAGCAAGTTACAGGATTTTTGTACATTGGAAGTAGTGAGAGGCAGTTTAAAGGAGTCCTGCATCCCGAGGGTAGGAAACACTTTACGGGAGTTCTGTAGCATGGGATTAGTCTTACGCACTATGCGGGTTTTCAGTAGTCTGAGTAAAATACAAGCACCTTACAGGATTTTTGTACATTGGAAGTAGTGTGAGGCAGTTTACAGGAGTTCCTCATCTTTAGTGTAGGAAAAAATTTACGGGATTTCTGTAGCATGGGAGTAGTCTTACGCACTATGCGGGTTTTCAGTAGTCTGAGTAAAAGAGAAGCAGCGTACAGGATTTCTGTACATTGGAAGTAGAAAAGGGAAGTTTACAGGAGTTCTGCATCCTGAGTGTAGAAAACACTTTACGGGAGTTCAGCAGCATGGGAGTAGTCTTACGCACTATGCGGGTTTTCAGTAGTCTGAGTAAAAGAGAAGCAGCTTACAGGATTTCTGTACATTGGAAGTAGTGAGAGGCAGTTTACAGGAGTTCTGCATCCTGAGTGTAGGAAACACTTTACGGGAGTTCTGTAGTTGGGAGTAGTCTTACGCACGATGCAGGATTTCAGTAGTCTGAGTAAAAGAGAAGCAGCTTACAGAATTTCTGTACATTGGAAGTAGTGAGAGGCAGTTTACAGGAGTTCTGCATCCTGAGTGTAGGAAACACTTTTCGGGAGTTCTGTAGCATGGGAGTAGTCTTACGCACTATGCGGGTTTTCAGTAGTCTGAGTAAAAGAGAAGCAGCTTACAGGATTTCTGTACATTGGAAGTAGTGAGAGGCAGTTTACAGGAGTTTTGCATCCTGAGTGTAGGAAACACTTTACGGGAGTTCTGTAGCATGGGAGTAGTCTTACGCACTATGCAGGTTTTCAGTAGTCTGATTAAAACAGAAGCAGGTTACAGGATTTTTGTACATTGGAAGTAGTGAGAGGCATTTTAAAGGAGTCCTGCATCCTGACGGTAGGAAACACTTTACAGGAGTTCTGTAGCATGGGAGTATTCTTTCGTACTATGCGGGTTTTCAGTAGTCTGAGTAAAAGAGAAGCAGCTTACAGGATTTCTGTTCATTGGAATTAGTGAGAGGCAGTTTACAGGAGTTCTGCATCCAGTGTAGGAAACACTTTACGGGAGTACTGTATCATGGGAGTAGTCTTACGCACTCTGTGGGTTTTCAGTAGTCTGAGTAAAAGAGAAGCAGCTTACAGGATTTCTGTACATTGGAAGTAGTGAGAGGCAGTTCACAGGAGTTCTGCATCCTGAGTGTAGGAAACACTTTACGGGAGTTCTGTAGCATGGGAGTAGTCTTACGCACTATGCGGGTTTTCAGTAGTCTGAGTAAAAGAGAAGCAGCTTACAGAATTTCTGTCCATTGGAAGTAGTGAGAGGCAGTTTGCAGGAGTTCTGCATCCTGAGTGTAGGAAACACTTTAAGGGAGTTCTGTAGCATGGGAAAATTCTAACGCACTATGCGGGTTTTCAGTAGTCTGAGTAAAAGAGAAGCAGCTTACAGGATTTCTGCCCATTGGAAGAAGTGAGAGGCAGTTCACAGGAGTTCTGCATCCTGAGTGTAGGAAACACTTTACGGGAGTTTTGTAGCATGGCAGAAATCTTACGCACTATGTGGGTTTTCAGTAGTCTGAGTAAAAGAGAAGCAGCTTACAGGATTTCTGTTAGCTGGAAATAGAAAGACGCAGTTAAATGGAGTTTTGCATCCTGAATGTCGGAGACAGTTTACGGGAGTTCTGTAGCATGGGAGTAGTCTTACGCAGTATGCGGGTTTTCAGTAGTCCGAGTAAAAGAGAAGCAGCTTACAGGATTTCTGTCCATTGGAAGTAGTGAGAGGCAGTTTAAAGGAGTTCTGCATCCTGAGTGTAGGAAACACTTTTCGGGAGTTCTGTAGCATGGGAGAATTCTTATTCATTATGCGGGTTTTCAGTAGTCTGAGTAAAAGAGAAGCAGCTTACAGGATTTCTGTACATTGGAAGTAGTGAGAGGCAGTTCACAGGAGTTCTGCTTCCTGAGTGTAGGAAACACTTTACGGGAGTTTTGTAGCATGGGAGTAGTCTTACGCACTATGCGGGTTTTCAGTAGTCTGAGTAAAAGAGAAGAAGCTTACAGGATTTCTGTCCATTGGAAGTAGTGAGAGGCAGTTTACAGGAGTTCTGCATCCTGAGTGTAGGAAACACTTTACGGGAGTTCTGTAGCATGGGAGAATTCTAACGCACTATGCGGGTTTTCAGTAGTCTGAGTAAAAGAGAAGCAGCTTACAGGATTTCAGTACATTGGAAGAAGTGAGAGGCAGTTCACAGGAGTTCTGCATCCTGAGTGTAGGAAACACTTTATGGGTTTTCTGTAGCATGGGAGTAGTCTTACGCACTATGCCGGTTTTCAGTAGTCTGAGTAAAAGAGAAGCACCTTACAGGATTTCTGTACATTGGAAGTAGTGTGAGGCAGTTTACAGGAGTTCTGCATCTTTAGTGTAGGAAAAAATTTACGGGAGTTCTGTAGCATGGGAGTAGTCTTACGCACTATGCGGGTTTTCAGCAGTCTGAGTAAAAGAGAAGCAGCTTACAGGATTTCTGTCCATTGGAAGTAGTGAGAGGCAGTTTACAGGAGTTCTGCATCCAGTGTAGGAAGAGTTTACGGGAGTTCTGTAGCATGGGAGTAGTCTTACGCACTATGCGGGTTTTCAGTAGTCTGAGTAAAAGAGAAACAGCTTACAGGATTTCTGTACATTGGAAGTAGTGAGAGGCAGTTTACAAGAGTTCTGCATCCTGAGTGTAGGAACACTTTACGGGAGTTCTGTAGCATGGGATAAGTCTTACGCCCTATGCAAGTTTTCAGTAGTCTGAGTAAAAGAGAAGCAGCTTACAGGATTTCTGTACATTGGAAGTAGTGAGAGGCAGTTTACAGGAATTCTTCATCCTGAGTGTAGGAAGTACTTTACGGGATTTCCGTAGCATGGGAGTAGTCTTACGCACTATGTGGGTTTTCAGTAGTCTGAGTAAAAGAGAAGCAGCTTACAGGATTTCTGTACATTGGAAGTAGTGAGAGGCAGTTTACAGGAGTTCTGCATCCTGAGTGTAGGAAACACTTTACGGGAGTTCTGCAACATGGGAGTAGTCTTACACATTAGGATGGCTTTCAGTAGTCTGAGTAAAAGAGAAGCAGCTTACAGGATATCTGTACATTGGAAGTAGTGAGAGGGAGTTTACAGGAGTTTTGCATCCTGAGTGTAGGAAACACTTTACGGGAGTTCTGTAGCATGGGAGTAGTCTTACGCACTATGCAGGTTTTCAGTAGTCTGAGTAAAAGAGAAGCAGCTTACAGGATTTCTGTACATTGGAAGTAGTGAGAGGCAGTTTAAATGAGTTCTGCATTCAGTGTAGGAGACACTTTACGGGAGTTCTGTAGCATGGGAGTAGTCTTACGCACTATGCGGGTTTTCAGTAGTCTGAGTAAAAGAGAAGCACCTTACAGGATTTCTGTACATTGGAAGTAGTGAGTCAGTTCACAGGAGTTCTGCATCCTGTGTGTAGGAAACACTTTAAGGGACTCCTGTAGCATGGGAGTAGTCTTACGCACTATGCGGGTTTTCAGTAGTCTGAGTAAAAGAGAAGCAGCTTACAGGATTTCTGTACATTGGAAGTAGTGAGAGGCAGTTTACAGGAGTTCTGCATCCTGAGTGCAGGAAATACTTTACGGGAGTTCTTTAGCATTGGAGTAGTCATACGCACTATGCGGGTTTTCAGTAGTCTGAGTAACAGAGAAGCAGCTTACAGGATTTCTGTACATTGGAAGTAGTGAGAGGCAGTTTAAAGGAGTTCTGCATCCAGTGTAGGAAACACTTTACGGGAGTTCTGTAGCATGGGAGTAGTCTTACGCACTAGGCGGGTTTTCAGTAGTCTGAGTAAAACAGAAGCAGCTTACAGGATTTCTGTACATTGGAAGTAGTGAGAGGCAGTTTACAAGAGTTCTAAATCTTGAGTGTAGGAAACACTTTACGGGAGTTCTGTAGCATGGGAGTAGTCTTACGCACTATGCGGGTTTTCAGTAGTCTAAGTAAAAGAGAAGCAGCTTACAGGATTTCTGTACATGGGAAGTAGTGAGAGGCAGTTTACAGAAGTTCTGCATCATGAGTGTAGGAAACACTTTACGGGAGTTCTGTAGCATGGGAGTAGTCTTACGCCCAATGCGAGTTTTCAGTAGTCTGAGTAACAGAGAAGCAGCTTACAGGATTTCTGTACATTGGAAGCAGTGAGAGGCAGTTTAAAGGAGTTCTGCATAATGAGTGTAGGAAACACTTTACGGGAGTTCTGTAGCATGGGAGTAGTCTTACGCACTATGTGGGTTTTCAGTAGTCTGAGTAAAAGAGAAGCAGCTTACAGGATTTCTGTACATTGGAAGTAGTGAGAGGCAGTTTACAGGAGTTTTGCATCCTGAGGGTAGGAAACCCTTACGGGAGTTCTGTAGCATGGGAGTATTCTTTCGCACTATGCGGGTTTTCCGTAGTCTGAGTAAAAGAGAAGCAGCTTACAGGATTTCTGTACATTGCAAGTAGTGAGAGGCAGTTCACAGGAGTTCTGCATCCTGAGGGTAGGAAACACTTTACAGGAGTTCAGTAGCATGGGAGTAGTCTTACGCACTATGCGGGTTTTCAGTAGTCTGAGTTAAAGAGAAGCAACTTACAGGATTTCTGTCCATTGGAAGTAGTGAGAGGCAGTTTACAGGAGTTCTGCATCCTGAGTGTAGGAAACACTTAACGGGAATTCTGTAGCATGGGATAAGTCTTACGCCCTATGCGGGTTTTCAGTAGTCTGAGTAAAAGGGAAGCAGCTTACAGGATTTCTGTCCATTGGAAGTACTGAGAGGCAGTTTACAGGAGTTCTGCATCCTGAGTGTAGGAAACACTTTACGGGAGTTCTGCAGCATGGGAGTAGTCTTATGCACTATGCGGGTTTTCAGTAGTCTGAGTAAAAGAGAAGCAGCTTACAAGATTTCTGTACATTGGAAGAAGTGAGAGGCAGTTTAAAGCAGTTCTGCATCCTGAGTGTAGGAATCACTTTACGGGAGTTCTGTAGCATGGGAGAAATCATACGCACTATGCTTATTTTCAGTAGTCTGAGTAAAAGAGAAGCAGCTTACAGGATTTCTGTACATTGGAAGTAGTGAGAGGCAGTTTACAGGAGTTCTGCATCCAGTAGTAAACACTTTACAGGAGTTCTGTAGCATGGGAATAGTCTTATGTAGTATGCGGGTTTTCAGTAGTCTGAGTAAAAGAGAAACAGCTTACAGGATTTCTGTACATTGGAAGTAGTGAGAGGCAGTTTACAAGAGTTCTGCATCCTGAGTGTAGGAAACACTTTACGGGAGTTCTGTAGCATGGGATAAGTCTTACGACCTATACAAGTTTTCAGTAGTTTGAGTAAAAGAGAAGCAGCTTACAGGATTTCTGTCCATTGGAAGTAGTGAGAGGCAGTTTACAGGAGTTCTGCATCCTGAGTGTAGGAAACACTTTACGGGATTTCCGTAGCATGGGAGTAGTCTTACGCACTATGCCGGTTTTCAGTAGTCTGAGTAAAAGAGAAGCAGCTTACAGGATTTCTGTACATTGGAAGTAGTGAGAGGCAGTTTACAGGAGTTCTGCATCCTGAGTGTAGAAAACACTTTACAGGAGTTCTGCAGCATGGGAGTAGTCTTATGCACTATGCCGGTTTTCAGTAGTCTGAGTAAAAGAGAAGCAGCTTACAGGATATCTATACATTGGAAGTAGTGAGAGGGACTTTACAGGAGTTTTGCATCCTGAGTGTAGGAAACACTTTACGGGAGTTCTGTAGCATGGGAGAAGTCTTACGCACTATGCGGGTTTTCAGTAGTCTGAGTAAAAGAGAAGCAGCTTACAGGATTTCTGTACATTGGAAGTAGTGAGAGGCAGTTTACAGGAGTTCTGCATCCAGTGTAGGAAACACTTTACGGGAGTTCTGTAGCATGGGAGTAGTCTTACGCACTATGCGGGTTTTCAGTAGTCTGAGTAAAAGAGAAGCAGCTTACAGGATTTCTGTACATTGGAAGTAGTGAGAGGCAGTTTACAGGAGTTCTGCATCCTGAGTGTAGGAAACACTTTAGGGGAGATCTCTAGCATGGGAGTAGTCTTACGCACTATGCGGGTTTTCAGTAGTCTGAGTAAAAGAGAAGCAGCTTACAGGATTTCTGTACATTGGAAGTAGTGACAGGCAGTTTAAAGAAGTTCTGCATCCAATGTAGGAAACACTTTACGGGAGTTCAGTAGCATGGGAGTAGTCTTACGCACTATGCGGGTTTTCAGTAGTCTGAGTAAAAGAGAAGCAGCTTACAGGATTTCTGTACATTGGAAGTAGTGAGAGGCAGTTTACAGGAGTTCTGCATCCTGAGTGTAGGAAACACTTTACGGGAGTTCTGTAGCATGCGATAAGTCTTACGCCCTATGCGGGTTTTCAGTAGTCTGAGTAAAAGAGAAGCAGCTTACAGGATTTCTGTACATTGGAAGTAGTGAGAGGCAGTTTACAGGAGTTCTGCATCCAGTGTAGGAAACACTTTACGGGATGTTCTGTAGCATGGGAGTAGTCTTACGCACTATGCGGGTTTTCAGTAGTCTGAGTAAAAGAGAAGCAGCTTACAGGATTTCTGTACATTGGAAGTAGTGAGAGGCAGTTTACAAGAGTTCTAAATCTTGAGTGTAAGAAACACTTTACGGGAGTTCTGTAGCATGGGAGAAATCTTACGCACTATGCGGGTTTTCAGTAGTCTGAGTAAAAGAGAAGCAGCTAACAGGATTTCTGTCCATTGGAAGTAGTGAGAGGCAGTTTACAAGAGTTCTGCATCTTGAGTGAAAGAAACACTTTACGGGAGTTCTGTAGCAGGGGAGAAGTCTTACGCCCTATGCGAGTTTTCAGTAGTCTGAGTAACAGAGAAACAGCTTACAGGATTTCTGTACATTGGAAGTAGTGAGAGGCAGTTTACAGGAGTTCTGCATCCTCAGAGTTCGAACATTTACGGGAGTTCTGTAGCATGGGAGTAGTCTTACGCACTATGCTGGTTTTCAGTAGTCTGAGTAAAAGAGAAGCAGCTTACAGGATTTCTGTACATTGGAAGTAGTGTGAGGCAGTTTACAGGAGTTCTGCATCCTGAGTGTAGGAAACACTTTACGGGAGTTTTGTAGCATGGAGTAGTCTTAGGCACTATGTGGGATTGCAGTAGTCTGAGTAAAAGAGAAGCAGCTTACAGGATTTCTGTACATTGGAAGTAGTGAGAGGCAGTTTACAGGATTTCTGCATCCTGAGTGTAGGAAACACATTACGGGAGTTCTGTAGCATGGGAGTAGTCTTACGCACTAGGCGTGTTTTCAGTAGTCTGAGTAAAAGAGAAGCAGCTTACAGGATTTCTGTACATTGGAAGTAGTGAGAGGAAGTTTAAAGGAGTTCTGCATCCTGAGTGTAGGAAACACTTTACAGAGTTCTGTAGCATGGGAGTCGTCTTACGCACTATGCGGGTTTTCAGTAGTCTGAGTAAAAGAGAAGCAGCTTACAGGATTTCTGTCCAATGGAAGTAGTGAGAGTCAGTTTACAGGAGTTCTGCATCCTGAGTGTAGGAAACACTTAGGGGAATTCTGTAGCATGGGAGTAGTCTTACGCACTATGCGGGTTTTCAGTAGTCTGAGTAAAAGAGAAGCAGCTTACAGGATTTGTGTACATTGGAACTAGTGAGAGGCAGTTAACAGGAGTTCTGCATCCTGAGTGTAGGAAACACTTTACGGGAGTTCTGTAGCTTCGGAGTAGTCTTACGCAACTAAGCAGGTTTTCAGTAGTCTAAGTAAAAGAGAAGCAGCTTACAGGATTTCTGTACATTGGAAGTAGTGATAGGCAGTTTACAGCTGTACTGCATCCTGAGTGTAGGAAACACTTTACGGGAGTTCTTTAGAATGTGAGTAGTCTTTACGCACTATGCGGGTTTTCAGTAGTCTGAGTAAAAGAGAAGCGGCTTACAGGATTTCTGTTAGCTGGAAGTAGAAACACGCAGTTAAATGGAGTTTTGCATCCTGAGTGTCGGAGACAGTTTACGGGAGTTCTGTAGCATGGGAGTAGTCTTACACAGTATGCGGGTTTTCAGTCGTCTGAGTAAAAGAGAAGCAGCTTACAGGATCTCTGTACATTGGAAGTAGTGAGAGGCAGTTTACAGGAGTTCTGCATCCAGTGTAGGAAACACTTTATGGTATTTCTGTAGCATGGGAGTAGTCTTACGCACAATGCGAGTTTTCAGTAGTCTGATTAAAACAGAAGCAAGTTACAGGATTTTTGTACATTGGAAGTAGTGAGAGGCAGTTTAAAGGAGTCCTGCATCCCGAGGGTAGGAAACACTTTACGGGAGTTCTGTAGCATGGGATTAGTCTTACGCACTATGCGGGTTTTCAGTAGTCTGAGTAAAATACAAGCACCTTACAGGATTTCTGTACATTGGAAGTAGTGTGAGGCAGTTTACAGGAGTTCTTCATCTTTAGTGTAGGAAAAAATTTACGGGATTTCTGTAGCATGGGAGTAGTCTTACGCACTATGCGGGTTTTCAGTAGTCTGAGTAAAAGAGAAGCAGCTTACAGGATTTCTGTACATTGGAAGTAGAAAAGGGAAGTTTACAGGAGTTCTGCATCCTGAGTGTAGAAAACACTTTACGGGAGTTCTGTAGCATGGGAGTAGTCTTACGCACTATGCGGGTTTTCAGTAGTCTGAGTAAAAGAGAAGCAGCTTACAGGATTTCTGTACATTGGAAGTAGTGAGAGGCAGTTTACAGGAGTTCTGCATCCTGAGTGTAGGAAACACTTTACGGGAGTTCTGTAGTTGGGAGTAGTCTTACGCACGATGCAGGATTTCAGTAGTCTGAGTAAAAGAGAAGCAGCTTACAGAATTTCTGTACATTGGAAGTAGTGAGAGGCAGTTTACAGGAGTTCTGCATCCTGAGTGTAGGAAACACTTTACGGGAGTTCTGTAGCATGGGAGTAGTCTTACGCACTGTGCAGGTTTTCAGTAGTCTGATTAAAACAGAAGCAGGTTACAGGATTTTTGTACATTGGACGTAGTGAGAGGCATTTTAAAGGAGTCCTGCATCCTGACGGTAGGAAACACTTTACAGGAGTTCTGTAGCATGGGAGTATTCTTTCGTACTATGCGGGTTTTCAGTAGTCTGAGTAAAAGAGAAGCAGCTTACAGGATTTCTGTTCATTGGAATTAGTGAGAGGCAGTTTACAGGAGTTCTGCATCCAGTGTAGGAAACACTTTACGGGAGTACTGTATCATGGGAGTAGTCTTACGCACTCTGTGGGTTTTCAGTAGTCTGAGTAAAAGAGAAGCAGCTTACAGGATTTCTGTAAATTGGAAGTAGTGAGAGGCAGTTCACAGGAGTTCTGCATCCTGAGTGTAGGAAACACTTTACGGGAGTTCTCTAGCATGGGAGTAGTCTTACGCACTATGCGGGTTTTCAGTAGTCTGAGTAAAAGAGAAGCAGCTTACAGGATTTCTGTCCATTGGAAGTAGTGAGAGGCAGTTTGCAGGAGTTCTGCATCCTGAGTGTAGGAAACACTTTAAGGGAGTTCTGTAGCATGGGAAAATTCTAACGCACTATGCGGGTTTTCAGTAGTCTGAGTAAAAGAGAAGCAGCTTACAGGATTTCTGCCCATTGGAAGAAGTGAGAGGCAGTTCACAGGAGTTCTGCATCCTGAGTGTAGGAAACACTTTATGGGTTTTCTGTAGCATGGGAGTAGTCTTACGCACTATGCCGGTTTTCAGTAGTCTGAGTAAAAGAGAAGCACCTTAAAGGATTTCTGTACATTGGAAGTAGTGTGAGGCAGTTTACAGGAGTTCTGCATCTTTAGTGTAGGAAAAAATTTACGGGATTTCTGTAGCATGGGAGTAGTCTTACGCACTATGCGGGTTTTCAGTAGTCTGAGTAAAAGAGAAGCAGCTTACAGGATTTCTGTACATTGGAAGTAGTGAGAGGTAGTTTACAGGAGTTCTGCATCCAGTGTAGGAAGAGTTTACGGGAGTTCTGTAGCATGGGAGTAGTCTTCTGCACTATGCGGGTTTTCAGTAGTCTGAGTAAAAGAGAAGCAGCTTACAGGATTTCTGTACATTGGAACTAGTGAGAGGCAGTTAACAGGAGTTCTGCATCCTGAGTGTAGGAAACACTTTACGGGAGTTCTGTAGCTTCGGAGTATTCTTACGCAACTATGCAGGTTTTCAGTAGTCTAAGTAAAAGAGAAGCAGCTTACAGGATTTCTGTACATTGGAAGTAGTGAGAGGAAGTTTACAGGTGTACTGCATCCTGAGTGTAGGAAACACTTTACGGGAGTTCTTTAGAATGGGAGTAGTCTTAACGCACTATGCGGGTTTTCAGTAGTCTGAGTAAAAGAGAAGCAGCTTACAGGATTTCTGTTAGCTGGAAGTAGAAAGACGCAGTTAAATGGAGTTTTGCATCCTGAGTGTAGGAGACAGTTTACGGGAGTTCTGTAGCATGGGAGTAGTCTTACACAGTATGCGGGTTTTCAGTCGTCTGAGTAAAAGAGAAGCAGCTTACCGGATTTCTCTACATTGGAAGTAGTGAGAGGCAGTTTACAGGAGTTCTGCATCCAGTGTAGGAAACATTTTATGGGATTTCTGTAGCATGGGAGTAGTCTTACGCACAATGCGAGTTTTCAGTAGTATGATTAAAACAGAAGCAGGTTACAGGATTTTTGTACATTGGAAGTAGTGAGAGGCAGTTTAAAGGAGTCCTGCATCCTGAGGGTAGGATACACTTTACGGGAGTTCTGTAGCATGGGAGTAGTCTTACGCACTATGCGGGTTTTCAGTAGTCTGAGTAAAAGAGAAGCACCTTACAGGATTTCTGTACATTGGAATTAGTGTGAGGCAGTTTACAGGAGTTCTGCATCCTTAGTGTAGGGAAAAATTTACGGGAGTTCTGTAGCATGGGAGTATTCTTACGCACTATGCGGGTTTTCAGTAGTCTGAGTAAAAGAGAAGCAGCTTACAGGATTTCTGTCCATTGGAAGTAGTGAGAGGCAGTTTTCAGGAGTTCTGCATCCTGAGTGTAGGAAACACTTTACGGAGTTCTGTAGCATGGGAGTAGTCTTACTCACTATGCGGGTTTTCAGTAGTCTGAGTAAAAGAGAAGCAGCTTACAGGATTTCTGTACATTGAAAGTAGTGAGAGGCAGTTTACAGGAGTTCTGCATCCTGAGTGTAGGAAACAATTTACGGGTGTTCTGTAGCATGGGAGTAGTCTTACGCACTATGCGGGTTTTCAGTAGTCTGAGTAAAAGAGAAGCAGCTTACAGGATTTCTGTACATTGGAAGAAGTGAGAGGTAGTTTACAGAAGTTCTGCATCCAGTGTAGGAACAGTTTACGGGAGTTCTGTAGCTTGGGAGTAGTCTTACGCACTATGCGGGTTTTCAGTAGTCTGAGTAAAAGAGAAGCAGCTTACAGGATTTGTGTACATTGGAACTAGTGAGAGGCAGTTAACAGGAGTTCTGCATCCTGAGTGTAGGAAACACTTTACGGGAGTTCTGTAGCTTCGGAGTAGTCTTACGCAACTAAGCAGGTTTTCAGTAGTCTAAGTAAAAGAGAAGCAGCTTACAGGATTTCTGTACATTGGAAGTAGTGATAGGCAGTTTACAGCTGTACTGCATCCTGAGTGTAGGAAACACTTTACGGGAGTTCTTTAGAATGTGAGTAGTCTTTACGCACTATGCGGGTTTTCAGTAGTCTGAGTAAAAGAGAAGCGGCTTACAGGATTTCTGTTAGCTGGAAGTAGAAACACGCAGTTAAATGGAGTTTTGCATCCTGAGTGTCGGAGACAGTTTACGGGAGTTCTGTAGCATGGGAGTAGTCTTACACAGTATGCGGGTTTTCAGTCGTCTGAGTAAAAGAGAAGCAGCTTACAGGATCTCTGTACATTGGAAGTAGTGAGAGGCAGTTTACAGGAGTTCTGCATCCAGTGTAGGAAACACTTTATGGTATTTCTGTAGCATGGGAGTAGTCTTACGCACAATGCGAGTTTTCAGTAGTCTGATTAAAACAGAAGCAAGTTACAGGATTTTTGTACATTGGAAGTAGTGAGAGGCAGTTTAAAGGAGTCCTGCATCCCGAGGGTAGGAAACATTTTACGGGAGTTCTGTAGCATGGGATTAGTCTTACGCACTATGCGGGTTTTCAGTAGTCTGAGTAAAATACAAGCACCTTACAGGATTTCTGTACATTGGAAGTAGTGTGAGGCAGTTTACAGGAGTTCTTCATCTTTAGTGTAGGAAAAAATTTACGGGATTTCTGTAGCATGGGAGTAGTCTTACGCACTATGCGGGTTTTCAGTAGTCTGAGTAAAAGAGAAGCAGCTTACAGGATTTCTGTACATTGGAAGTAGAAAAGGGAAGTTTACAGGAGTTCTGCATCCTGAGTGTAGAAAACACTTTACGGGAGTTCTGTAGCATGGGAGTAGTCTTACGCACTATGCGGGTTTTCAGTAGTCTGAGTAAAAGAGAAGCAGCTTACAGGATTTCTGTCATTGGAAGTAGTGAGAGGCAGTTTACAGGAGTTCTGCATCCTGAGTGTAGGAAACACTTTACGGGAGTTCTGTAGTTGGGAGTAGTCTTACGCACGATGCAGGATTTCAGTAGTCTGAGTAAAAGAGAAGCAGCTTACAGAATTTCTGTACATTGGAAGTAGTGAGAGGCAGTTTACAGGAGTTCTGCATCCTGAGTGTAGGAAACACTTTTCGGGAGTTCTGTAGCATGGGAGTAGTCTTACGCACTATGCGGGTTTTCAGTAGTCTGAGTAAAAGAGAAGCAGCTTACAGGATTTCTGTACATTGGAAGTAGTGAGAGGCAGTTTACAGAAGTTTTGCATCCTGAGTGTAGGAAACACTTTACGGGAGTTCTGTAGCATGGGAGTAGTCTTACGCACTATGCAGGTTTTCAGTAGTCTGATTAAAACAGAAGCAGGTTACAGGATTTTTGTACATTGGACGTAGTGAGAGGCATTTTAAAGGAGTCCTGCATCCTGACGGTAGGAAACACTTTACAGGAGTTCTGTAGCATGGGAGTATTCTTTCGTACTATGCGGGTTTTCAGTAGTCTGAGTAAAAGAGAAGCAGCTTACAGGATTTCTGTTCATTGGAATTAGTGAGAGGCAGTTTACAGGAGTTCTGCATCCAGTGTAGGAAACACTTTACGGGAGTACTGTATCATGGGAGTAGTCTTACGCACTCTGTGGGTTTTCAGTAGTCTGAGTAAAAGAGAAGCAGCTTACAGGATTTCTGTACATTGGAAGTAGTGAGAGGCAGTTCACAGGAGTTCTGCATCCTGAGTGTAGGAAACACTTTACGGGAGTTCTGTAGCATGGGAGTAGTCTTACGCACTATGCGGGTTTTCAGTAGTCTGAGTAAAAGAGAAGCAGCTTACAGGATTTCTGTCCATTGGAAGTAGTGAGAGGCAGTTTGCAGGAGTTCTGCATCCTGAGTGTAGGAAACACTTTAAGGGAGTTCTGTAGCATGGGAAAATTCTAACGCACTATGCGGGTTTTCAGTAGTCTGAGTAAAAGAGAAGCAGCTTACAGGATTTCTGCCCATTGGAAGAAGTGAGAGGCAGTTCACAGGAGTTCTGCATCCTGAGTGTAGGAAACACTTTATGGGTTTTCTGTAGCATGGGAGTAGTCTTACGCACTATGCCGGTTTTCAGTAGTCTGAGTAAAAGAGAAGCACCTTAAAGGATTTCTGTACATTGGAAGTAGTGAGAGGCAGTTTACAAGAGTTCTGCATCTTGAGTGAAAGAAACACTTTACGGGAGTTCTGTAGCAGGGGAGAAGTCTTACGCCCTATGCGAGTTTTCAGTAGTCTGAGTAACAGAGAAACAGCTTACAGGATTTCTGTACATTGGAAGTAGTGAGAGGCAGTTTACAGGAGTTCTGCATCCTCAGAGTTCGAACATTTACGGGAGTTCTGTAGCATGGGAGTAGTCTTACGCACTATGCTGGTTTTCAGTAGTCTGAGTAAAAGAGAAGCAGCTTACAGGATTTCTGTACATTGGAAGTAGTGTGAGGCAGTTTACAGGAGTTCTGCATCCTGAGTGTAGGAAACACTTTACGGGAGTTTTGTAGCATGGAGTAGTCTTAGGCACTATGTGGGATTGCAGTAGTCTGAGTAAAAGAGAAGCAGCTTACAGGATTTCTGTACATTGGAAGTAGTGAGAGGCAGTTTACAGGATTTCTGCATCCTGAGTGTAGGAAACACATTACGGGAGTTCTGTAGCATGGGAGTAGTCTTACGCACTAGGCGTGTTTTCAGTAGTCTGAGTAAAAGAGAAGCAGCTTACAGGATTTCTGTACATTGGAAGTAGTGAGAGGAAGTTTAAAGGAGTTCTGCATCCTGAGTGTAGGAAACACTTTACAGAGTTCTGTAGCATGGGAGTCGTCTTACGCACTATGCGGGTTTTCAGTAGTCTGAGTAAAAGAGAAGCAGCTTACAGGATTTCTGTCCAATGGAAGTAGTGAGAGTCAGTTTACAGGAGTTCTGCATCCTGAGTGTAGGAAACACTTAGGGGAATTCTGTAGCATGGGAGTAGTCTTACGCACTATGCGGGTTTTCAGTAGTCTGAGTAAAAGAGAAGCAGCTTACAGGATTTGTGTACATTGGAACTAGTGAGAGGCAGTTAACAGGAGTTCTGCATCCTGAGTGTAGGAAACACTTTACGGGAGTTCTGTAGCTTCGGAGTAGTCTTACGCAACTAAGCAGGTTTTCAGTAGTCTAAGTAAAAGAGAAGCAGCTTACAGGATTTCTGTACATTGGAAGTAGTGATAGGCAGTTTACAGCTGTACTGCATCCTGAGTGTAGGAAACACTTTACGGGAGTTCTTTAGAATGTGAGTAGTCTTTACGCACTATGCGGGTTTTCAGTAGTCTGAGTAAAAGAGAAGCGGCTTACAGGATTTCTGTTAGCTGGAAGTAGAAACACGCAGTTAAATGGAGTTTTGCATACTGAGTGTCGGAGACAGTTTACGGGAGTTCTGTAGCATGGGAGTAGTCTTACACAGTATGCGGGTTTTCAGTCGTCTGAGTAAAAGAGAAGCAGCTTACAGGATCTCTGTACATTGGAAGTAGTGAGAGGCAGTTTACAGGAGTTCTGCATCCAGTGTAGGAAACACTTTATGGTATTTCTGTAGCATGGGAGTAGTCTTACGCACAATGCGAGTTTTCAGTAGTCTGATTAAAACAGAAGCAAGTTACAGGATTTTTGTACATTGGAAGTAGTGAGAGGCAGTTTAAAGGAGTCCTGCATCCCGAGGGTAGGAAACACTTTACGGGAGTTCTGTAGCATGGGATTAGTCTTACGCAGTATGCGGGTTTTCAGTAGTCTGAGTAAAATACAAGCACCTTACAGGATTTCTGTACATTGGAAGTAGTGTGAGGCAGTTTACAGGAGTTCTTCATCTTTAGTGTAGGAAAAAATTTACGGGATTTCTGTAGCATGGGAGTAGTCTTACGCACTATGCGGGTTTTCAGTAGTCTGAGTAAAAGAGAAGCAGCTTACAGGATTTCTGTACATTGGAAGTAGAAAAGGGAAGTTTACAGGAGTTCTGCATCCTGAGTGTAGAAAACACTTTACGGGAGTTCTGTAGCATGGGAGTAGTCTTACGCACTATGCGGGTTTTCAGTAGTCTGAGTAAAAGAGAAGCAGCTTACAGGATTTCTGTACATTGGAAGTAGTGAGAGGCAGTTTACAGGAGTTCTGCATCCTGAGTGTAGGAAACACTTTACGGGAGTTCTGTAGTTGGGAGTAGTCTTACGCACGATGCAGGATTTCAGTAGTCTGAGTAAAAGAGAAGCAGCTTACAGAATTTCTGTACATTGGAAGTAGTGAGAGGCAGTTTACAGGAGTTCTGCATCCTGAGTGTAGGAAACACTTTACGGGAGTTCTGTAGCATGGGAGTAGTCTTACGCACTGTGCAGGTTTTCAGTAGTCTGATTAAAACAGAAGCAGGTTACAGGATTTTTGTACATTGGACGTAGTGAGAGGCATTTTAAAGGAGTCCTGCATCCTGACGGTAGGAAACACTTTACAGGAGTTCTGTAGCATGGGAGTATTCTTTCGTACTATGCGGGTTTTCAGTAGTCTGAGTAAAAGAGAAGCAGCTTACAGGATTTCTGTTCATTGGAATTAGTGAGAGGCAGTTTACAGGAGTTCTGCATCCAGTGTAGGAAACACTTTACGGGAGTACTGTATCATGGGAGTAGTCTTACGCACTCTGTGGGTTTTCAGTAGTCTGAGTAAAAGAGAAGCAGCTTACAGGATTTCTGTAAATTGGAAGTAGTGAGAGGCAGTTCACAGGAGTTCTGCATCCTGAGTGTAGGAAACACTTTACGGGAGTTCTGTAGCATGGGAGTAGTCTTACGCACTATGCGGGTTTTCAGTAGTCTGAGTAAAAGAGAAGCAGCTTACAGGATTTCTGTCCATTGGAAGTAGTGAGAGGCAGTTTGCAGGAGTTCTGCATCCTGAGTGTAGGAAACACTTTAAGGGAGTTCTGTAGCATGGGAAAATTCTAACGCACTATGCGGGTTTTCAGTAGTCTGAGTAAAAGAGAAGCAGCTTACAGGATTTCTGCCCATTGGAAGAAGTGAGAGGCAGTTCACAGGAGTTCTGCATCCTGAGTGTAGGAAACACTTTATGGGTTTTCTGTAGCATGGGAGTAGTCTTACGCACTATGCCGGTTTTCAGTAGTCTGAGTAAAAGAGAAGCACCTTAAAGGATTTCTGTACATTGGAAGTAGTGTGAGGCAGTTTACAGGAGTTCTGCATCTTTAGTGTAGGAAAAAATTTACGGGATTTCTGTAGCATGGGAGTAGTCTTACGCACTATGCGGGTTTTCAGTAGTCTGAGTAAAAGAGAAGCAGCTTACAGGATTTCTGTACATTGGAAGTAGTGAGAGGTAGTTTACAGGAGTTCTGCATCCAGTGTAGGAAGAGTTTACGGGAGTTCTGTAGCATGGGAGTAGTCTTACGCACTATGCGGGTTTTCAGTAGTCTGAGTAAAAGAGAAGCAGCTTACAGGATTTCTGTACATTGGAACTAGTGAGAGGCAGTTAACAGGAGTTCTGCATCCTGAGTGTAGGAAACACTTTACGGGAGTTCTGTAGCTTCGGAGTATTCTTACGCAACTATGCAGGTTTTCAGTAGTCTAAGTAAAAGAGAAGCAGCTTACAGGATTTCTGTACATTGGAAGTAGTGAGAGGAAGTTTACAGGTGTACTGCATCCTGAGTGTAGGAAACACTTTACGGGAGTTCTTTAGAATGGGAGTAGTCTTAACGCACTATGCGGGTTTTCAGTAGTCTGAGTAAAAGAGAAGCAGCTTACAGGATTTCTGTTAGCTGGAAGTAGAAAGACGCAGTTAAATGGAGTTTTGCATCCTGAGTGTAGGAGACAGTTTACGGGAGTTCTGTAGCATGGGAGTAGTCTTACACAGTATGCGGGTTTTCAGTCGTCTGAGTAAAAGAGAAGCAGCTTACCGGATTTCTCTACATTGGAAGTAGTGAGAGGCAGTTTACAGGAGTTCTGCATCCAGTGTAGGAAACATTTTATGGGATTTCTGTAGCATGGGAGTAGTCTTACGCACAATGCGAGTTTTCAGTAGTATGATTAAAACAGAAGCAGTTTACAGGATTTTTGTACATTGGAAGTAGTGAGAGGCAGTTTAAAGGAGTCCTGCATCCTGAGGGTAGGATACACTTTACGGGAGTTCTGTAGCATGGGAGTAGTCTTACGCACTATGCGGGTTTTCAGTAGTCTGAGTAAAAGAGAAGCACCTTACAGGATTTCTGTACATTGGAATTAGTGTGAGGCAGTTTACAGGAGTTCTGCATCCTTAGTGTAGGGAAAAATTTACGGGAGTTCTGTAGCATGGGAGTATTCTTACGCACTATGCGGGTTTTCAGTAGTCTGAGTAAAAGAGAAGCAGCTTACAGGATTTCTGTACATTGGAAGTAGTGAGAGGCAGTTTTCAGGAGTTCTGCATCCTGAGTGTAGGAAACACTTTACGGAGTTCTGTAGCATGGGAGTAGTCTTACTCACTATGCGGGTTTTCAGTAGTCTGAGTAAAAGAGAAGCAGCTTACAGGATTTCTGTACATTGAAAGTAGTGAGAGGCAGTTTACAGGAGTTCTGCATCCTGAGTGTAGGAAACAATTTACGGGTGTTCTGTAGCATGGGAGTAGTCTTACGCACTATGCGGGTTTTCAGTAGTCTGAGTAAAAGAGAAGCAGCTTACAGGATTTCTGTACATTGGAAGAAGTGAGAGGTAGTTTACAGAAGTTCTGCATCCAGTGTAGGAACAGTTTACGGGAGTTCTGTAGCTTGGGAGTAGTCTTACGCACTATGCGGGTTTTCAGTAGTCTGAGTAAAAGAGAAGCAGCTTACAGGATTTGTGTACATTGGAACTAGTGAGAGGCAGTTAACAGGAGTTCTGCATCCTGAGTGTAGGAAACACTTTACGGGAGTTCTGTAGCTTCGGAGTAGTCTTACGCAACTAAGCAGGTTTTCAGTAGTCTAAGTAAAAGAGAAGCAGCTTACAGGATTTCTGTACATTGGAAGTAGTGATAGGCAGTTTACAGCTGTACTGCATCCTGAGTGTAGGAAACACTTTACGGGAGTTCTTTAGAATGTGAGTAGTCTTTACGCACTATGCGGGTTTTCAGTAGTCTGAGTAAAAGAGAAGCGGCTTACAGGATTTCTGTTAGCTGGAAGTAGAAACACGCAGTTAAATGGAGTTTTGCATCCTGAGTGTCGGAGACAGTTTACGGGAGTTCTGTAGCATGGGAGTAGTCTTACACAGTATGCGGGTTTTCAGTCGTCTGAGTAAAAGAGAAGCAGCTTACAGGATCTCTGTACATTGGAAGTAGTGAGAGGCAGTTTACAGGAGTTCTGCATCCAGTGTAGGAAACACTTTATGGTATTTCTGTAGCATGGGAGTAGTCTTACGCACAATGCGAGTTTTCAGTAGTCTGATTAAAACAGAAGCAAGTTACAGGATTTTTGTACATTGGAAGTAGTGAGAGGCAGTTTAAAGGAGTCCTGCATCCCGAGGGTAGGAAACATTTTACGGGAGTTCTGTAGCATGGGATTAGTCTTACGCACTATGCGGGTTTTCAGTAGTCTGAGTAAAATACAAGCACCTTACAGGATTTCTGTACATTGGAAGTAGTGTGAGGCAGTTTACAGGAGTTCTTCATCTTTAGTGTAGGAAAAAATTTACGGGATTTCTGTAGCATGGGAGTAGTCTTACGCACTATGCGGGTTTTCAGTAGTCTGAGTAAAAGAGAAGCAGCTTACAGGATTTCTGTACATTGGAAGTAGAAAAGGGAAGTTTACAGGAGTTCTGCATCCTGAGTGTAGAAAACACTTTACGGGAGTTCTGTAGCATGGGAGTAGTCTTACGCACTATGCGGGTTTTCAGTAGTCTGAGTAAAAGAGAAGCAGCTTACAGGATTTCTGTCATTGGAAGTAGTGAGAGGCAGTTTACAGGAGTTCTGCATCCTGAGTGTAGGAAACACTTTACGGGAGTTCTGTAGTTGGGAGTAGTCTTACGCACGATGCAGGATTTCAGTAGTCTGAGTAAAAGAGAAGCAGCTTACAGAATTTCTGTACATTGGAAGTAGTGAGAGGCAGTTTACAGGAGTTCTGCATCCTGAGTGTAGGAAACACTTTTCGGGAGTTCTGTAGCATGGGAGTAGTCTTACGCACTATGCGGGTTTTCAGTAGTCTGAGTAAAAGAGAAGCAGCTTACAGGATTTCTGTACATTGGAAGTAGTGAGAGGCAGTTTACAGAAGTTTTGCATCCTGAGTGTAGGAAACACTTTACGGGAGTTCTGTAGCATGGGAGTAGTCTTACGCACTATGCAGGTTTTCAATAGTCTGATTAAAACAGAAGCAGGTTACAGGATTTTTGTACATTGGACGTAGTGAGAGGCATTTTAAAGGAGTCCTGCATCCTGACGGTAGGAAACACTTTACAGGAGTTCTGTAGCATGGGAGTATTCTTTCGTACTATGCGGGTTTTCAGTAGTCTGAGTAAAAGAGAAGCAGCTTACAGGATTTCTGTTCATTGGAATTAGTGAGAGGCAGTTTACAGGAGTTCTGCATCCAGTGTAGGAAACACTTTACGGGAGTACTGTATCATGGGAGTAGTCTTACGCACTCTGTGGGTTTTCAGTAGTCTGAGTAAAAGAGAAGCAGCTTACAGGATTTCTGTACATTGGAAGTAGTGAGAGGCAGTTCACAGGAGTTCTGCATCCTGAGTGTAGGAAACACTTTACGGGAGTTCTGTAGCATGGGAGTAGTCTTACGCACTATGCGGGTTTTCAGTAGTCTGAGTAAAAGAGAAGCAGCTTACAGGATTTCTGTCCATTGGAAGTAGTGAGAGGCAGTTTGCAGGAGTTCTGCATCCTGAGTGTAGGAAACACTTTAAGGGAGTTCTGTAGCATGGGAAAATTCTAACGCACTATGCGGGTTTTCAGTAGTCTGAGTAAAAGAGAAGCAGCTTACAGGATTTCTGCCCATTGGAAGAAGTGAGAGGCAGTTCACAGGAGTTCTGCATCCTGAGTGTAGGAAACACTTTATGGGTTTTCTGTAGCATGGGAGTAGTCTTACGCACTATGCCGGTTTTCAGTAGTCTGAGTAAAAGAGAAGCACCTTAAAGGATTTCTGTACATTGGAAGTAGTGTGAGGCAGTTTACAGGAGTTCTGCATCTTTAGTGTAGGAAAAAATTTACGGGAGTTCTGTAGCATGGGAGTAGTCTTACGCACTATGCGGGTTTTCAGTAGTCTGAGTAAAAGAGAAGCAGCTTACAGGATTTCTGTACATTGGAAGTAGTGAGAGGTAGTTTACAGGAGTTCTGCATCCAGTGTAGGAAGAGTTTACGGGAGTTCTGTAGCATGGGAGTAGTCTTACGCACTATGCGGGTTTTCAGTAGTCTGAGTAAAAGAGAAGCAGCTTACAGGATTTCTGTACATTGGAACTAGTGAGAGGCAGTTAACAGGAGTTCTGCATCCTGAGTGTAGGAAACACTTTACGGGAGTTCTGTAGCTTCGGAGTAGTCTTACGCAACTATGCAGGTTTTCAGTAGTCTAAGTAAAAGAGAAGCAGCTTACAGGATTTCTGTACATTGGAAGTAGTGAGAGGCAGTTTACAGGTGTACTGCATACTGAGTGTAGGAAACACTTTACGGGAGTTTTGTAGCATGGCAGAAATCTTACGCACTATGTGGGTTTTCAGTAGTCTGAGTAAAAGAGAAGCAGCTTACAGGATTTCTGTTAGCTGGAAATAGAAAGACGCAGTTAAATGGAGTTTTGCATCCTGAATGTCGGAGACAGTTTACGGGAGTTCTGTAGCATGGGAGTAGTCTTACGCAGTATGCGGGTTTTCAGTAGTCCGAGTAAAAGAGAAGCAGCTTACAGGATTTCTGTACATTGGAAGTAGTGAGAGGCAGTTTAAAGGAGTTCTGCATCCTGAGTGTAGGAAACACTTTTCGGGAGTTCTGTAGCATGGGAGAATTCTTATTCATTATGTGGGTTTTCAGTAGTCTGAGTAAAAGAGAAGCAGCTTACAGGATTTCTGTACATTGGAAGTAGTGAGAGGCAGTTCACAGGAGTTCTGCTTCCTGAGTGTAGGAAACACTTTACGGGAGTTTTGAAGCATGGGAGTAGTCTTACGCACTATGCGGGTTTTCAGTAGTCTGAGTAAAAGAGAAGAAGCTTACAGGATTTCTGTCCATTGGAAGTAGTGAGAGGCAGTTTACAGGAGTTCTGCATCCTGAGTGTAGGAAACACTTTACGGGAGTTCTGTAGCATGGGAGAATTCTAACGCACTATGCGGGTTTTCAGTAGTCTGAGTAAAAGAGAAGCAGCTTACAGGATTTCAGTACATTGGAAGAAGTGAGAGGCAGTTCACAGGAGTTCTGCATCCTGAGTGTAGGAAACACTTTATGGGTTTTCTGTAGCATGGGAGTAGTCTTACGCACTATGCCGGTTTTCAGTAGTCTGAGTAAAAGAGAAGCACCTTACAGGATTTCTGTACATTGGAAGTAGTGAGAGGCAGTTTACAGGAGTTCTGCATCTTTAGTGTAGAAAAAAATTTACGGGAGTTCTGTAGCATGGGAGTAGTCTTACGCACTATGCGGGTTTTCAGTAGTCTGAGTAAAAGAGAAGCAGCTTACAGGATTTCTGTCCATTGGAAGTAGTGAGAGGCAGTTTCCAGGAGTTCTGCATCCAGTGTAGGAAGAGTTTACGGGAGTTCTGTAGCATGGGAGTAGTCTTACGCACTATGCGGGTTTTCAGTAGTCTGAGTAAAAGAGAAACAGCTTACAGGATTTCTGTACATTGGAAGTAGTGAGAGGCAGTTTACAAGAGTTCTGCATCCTGAGTGTAGGAACACTTTACGGGAGTTCTGTAGCATGGGATAAGTCTTACGCCCTATGCAAGTTTTCAGTAGTCTGAGTAAAAGAGAAGCAGCTTACAGGATTTCTGTACATTGGAAGTAGTGAGAGGCAGTTTACAGGAATTCTGCATCCTGAGTGTAGGAAGTACTTTACGGGATTTCCGTAGCATGGGAGTAGTCTTACGCACTATGTTGGTTTTCAGTAGTCTGAGTAAAAGAGAAGCAGCTTACAGGATTTCTGTACATTGGAAGTAGTGAGAGGCAGTTTACAGGAGTTCTGCATCCTGAGGGTAGGAAACACTTTACGGGAGTTCTGCAGCATGGGAGTAGTCTTACACATTAGGATGGCTTTCAGTAGTCTGAGTAAAAGAGAAGCAGCTTACAGGATATCTGTACATTGGAAGTAGTGAGAGGGAGTTTACAGAAGTTCTGCATCTTGAGTGTAGGAAACACTTTACGGGAGTTCTGTAGCATGGGAGTAGTCTTACGCACTATGCAGGTTTTCAGTAGTCTGAGTAAAAGAGAAGCAGCTTACAGGATTTCTGTACATTGGAAGTAGTGAGAGGCAGTTTAAATGAGTTCTGCATTCAGTGTAGGAGACACTTTACGGGAGTTCTGTAGCATGGGAGTAGTCTTACGCACTATGCGGGTTTTCAGTAGTCTGAGTAAAAGAGAAGCACCTTACAGGATTTCTGTACATTGGAAGTAGTGAGTCAGTTCACAGGAGTTCTGCATCCTGTGTGTAGGAAACACTTTACGGGAGTTCTGTAGCATGGGAGAAATCATACGCACTATGCTTATTTTCAGTAGTCTGAGTAAAAGAGAAGCAGCTTACAGGATTTCTGTACATTGGAAGTAGTGAGAGGCAGTTTACAGGAGTTCTGCATCCTGAGTGTAGGAAACACTTTACGGGAGTTCTTTAGCATTGGAGTAGTCATACGCACTATGCGGGTTTTCAGTAGTCTGAGTAAAAGAGAAGCAGCTTACAGGATTTCTGTACATTGGAAGTAGTGAGAGGCAGTTTACGGGAGTTCTGCATCCTGAGTGTAGGAAACACTTTACGGGAGTTCTCTAGCATGGGAGTAGTCTTACGCACTATGTGTGTTTTCAGTAGTCTGAGTAAAAGAGAAGCAGCTTACAGGATTTCTGTCCATTGGAAGTAGTGAGAGGCAGTTTACAGGAGTTCTGCATCCTGAGGGTAGGAAAAACTTTACGGGAGTTCTGTAGCATGGGAGAATTCTAACGCACTATGCGGGTTTTCAGTAGTCTGAGTAAAAGAGAGGCAGCTTACAGGATTTCTGTACATTGGAAGTAGTGAGAGGCAGTTCACAGGAGTTCTGCATCCTGAGGGTAGGAAACACTTTACGGACTTCTGTAGCATGGGAGTAGTCTTACGCACTATGCGGGTTTTCAGTAGTCTGAGTAACAGAGAAGCAGCTTACAGGATTTCTGTACATTGGAAGTAGTGAGAGGCAGTTTAAAGGAGTTCTGCATCCAGTGTAGGAAACACTTTACGGGAGTTCTGTAGCATGGGAGTAGTCTTACGCACTAGGCGGGTTTTCAGTAGTCTGAGTAAAACAGAAGCAGCTTACAGGATTTCTGTACATTGGAAGTAGTGAGAGGCAGTTTACAAGAGTTCTAAATCTTGAGTGTAGGAAACACTTTACGGGAGTTCTGTAGCATGGGAGTAGTCTTACGCACTATGCGGGTTTTCAGTAGTCTAAGTAAAAGAGAAGCAGCTTACAGGATTTCTGTACATGGGAAGTAGTGAGAGGCAGTTTACAGAAGTTCTGCATCATGAGTGTAGGAAACACTTTACGGGAGTTCTGTAGCATGGGAATATTCTTACGCCCAATGCGAGTTTTCAGTAGTCTGAGTAACAGAGAAGCAGCTTACAGGATTTCTGTACATTGGAAGCAGTGAGAGGCAGTTTAAAGGAGTTCTGCATAATGAGTGTAGGAAACACTTTACGGGAGTTCTGTAGCATGGGAGTAGTCTTACGCACTATGTGGGTTTTCAGTAGTCTGAGTAAAAGAGAAGCAGCTTACAGGATTTCTGTACATTGGAAGTAGTGAGAGGCAGTTTACAGGAGTTTTGCATCCTGAGGGTAGGAAACCCTTACGGGAGTTCTGTAGCATGGGAGTATTCTTTCGCACTATGCGGGTTTTCCGTAGTCTGAGTAAAAGAGAAGCAGCTTACAGGATTTCTGTACATTGGAAGTAGTGAGAGGCAGTTCACAGGAGTTCTGCATCCTGAGGGTAGGAAACACTTTACAGGAGTTCAGTAGCATGGGAGTAGTCTTACGCACTATGCGGGTTTTCAGTAGTCTGAGTTAAAGATAAGCAGCTTACAGGATTTCTGTCCATTGGAAGTAGTGAGAGGCAGTTTTCAGGAGTTCTGCATCCTGAGGGTAGGAAACACTTAACGGGAATTCTGTAGCATGGGATAAGTCTTACGCCCTATGCGGGTTTTCAGTAGTCTGAGTAAAAGGGAAGCAGCTTACAGGATTTCTGTCCATTGGAAGTAGTGAGAGGCAGTTTACAGGAGTTCTGCATCCTGAGTGTAGGAAACACTTTACGGGAGTTCTGCAGCATGGGAGTAGTCTTATGCACTATGCTGGTTTTCAGTAGTCTGAGTAAAAGAGAAGCAGCTTACAAGATTTCTGTACATTGGAAGAAGTGAGAGGCAGTTTAAAGCAGTTCTGCATCCTGAGTGTAGGAAACACTTTACGGGAGTTCTGTAGCATGGGAGAAATCATACGCACTATGCTTATTTTCAGTAGTCTGAGTAAAAGAGAAGCAGCTTACAGGATTTCTGTACATTGGAAGTAGTGAGAGGCAGTTTAAAGGAGTTCTGCATCCAGTAGTAAACACTTTACAGGAGTTCTGTAGCATGGGAATAGTCTTATGTAGTATGTGGGTTTTCAGTAGTCTGAGTAAAAGAGAAACAGCTTACAGGATTTCTGTACATTGGAAGTAGTGAGAGGCAGTTTACAGGAGTTCAGCATCCAGTGTAGGAAACACTTTACGGGAGTTCTGTAGCATGGGATAAGTCTTACGACCTATGCAAGTTTTCAGTAGTCTGAGTAAAAGAGAAGCAGCTTACAGGATTTCTGTCCATTGGAAGTAGTGAGAGGCAGTTTACAGGAGTTCTGCATCCTGAGTGTAGGAAACACTTTACGGGATTTCCGTAGCATGGGAGTAGTCTTACGCACTATGTGGGTTTTCAGTAGTCTGAGTAAAAAAGAAGCAGCTTACAGGATTTCTGTACATTGGAAGTAGTGAGAGGCAGTTTACAGGAGTTCTGCATCCTGAGTGTAGAAAACACTTTACAGGAGTTCTGCAGCATGGGAGTAGTCTTATGCACTATGCCGGTTTTCAGTAGTCTGAGTAAAAGAGAAGCAGCTTACAGGATATCTATACATTGGAAGTAGTGAGAGGGAGTTTACAGGAGTTTTGCATCCTGAGTGTAGGAAACACTTTACGGGAGTTCTGTAGCATGGGAGAAGTCTTACGCACTATGCGGGTTTTCAGTAGTCTGAGTAAAAGAGAAGCAGCTTACAGGATTTCTGTACATTGGAAGTAGTGAGAGGCAGTTTACAGGAGTTCTGCATCCAGTGTAGGAAACACTTTATGGGAGTTCTGTAGCATGGGAGTAGTCTTACGCACTATGCGGGTTTTCAGTAGTCTGAGTAAAAGAGAAGCAGCTTACAGGATTTCTGTAAATTGGAAGTAGTGAGAGGCAGTTTACAGGAGTTCTGCATCCTGAGTGTAGGAAACACTTTAGGGGAGTTCTGTAGCATGGGAGTAGTCTTACGCACTATGGTGTTTTTCAGTAGTTGAGTAAAAGAGAAGCAGCTTACAGGATTTCTGTACATTGGAAGTAGTGACAGGCAGTTTAAAGAAGTTCTGAATCCAATGTAGGAAACACTTTACGGGAGTTCTCTAGCATGGGAGTAGTCTTACGCACTATGCGGGTTTTCAGTAGTCTGAGTAAAAGAGAAGCAGCTTACAGGATTTCTGTACATTGGAAGTAGTGAGAGGCAGTTTACAGGAGTTCTGCATCCTGAGTGTAGGAAACACTTTACGGGAGTTCTGTAGCATGCGATAAGTCTTACGCCCTATGCGGGTTTTCAGTAGTCTGAGTAAAAGAGAAGCAGCTTACAGGATTTCTGTACATTGGAAGTAGTGAGAGGCAGTTTACAGGAGTTCTGCATCCAGTGTAGGAAACACTTTACGGGATGTTCTGTAGCATGGGAGTAGTCTTACGCACTATGCGGGTTTTCAGTAGTCTGAGTAAAAGAGAAGCAGCTTACAGGATTTCTGTACATTGGAAGTAGTGAGAGGCAGTTTACAAGAGTTCTAAATCTTGAGTGTAAGAAACACTTTACGGGAGTTCTGTAGCAGAGGAGAAGTCTTACGCCCTATGCGAGTTTTCAGTAGTCTGAGTAACAGAGAAACAGCTTACAGGATTTCTGTACATTGGAAGTAGTGAGAGGCAGTTTACAGGAGTTCTGCATCCTCAGAGTTCGAACAGTTTACGGGAGTTCTGTAGCATGGGAGTAGTCTTACGCACTATGCGGGTTTACAGTAGTCTGAGTAAAAGAGAAGCATCTTACAGGATTTCTGTACATTGGAACTAATGAGAGGCAGTTTACAGGAGTTCTGCATCCTGAGTGTAGGAAACACTTTACGGGAGTTTTGTAGCATGGAGTAGTCTTAGGCACTATGTGGGATTGCAGTAGTCTGAGTAAAAGAGAAGCAGCTTACAGGATTTCTGTACATTGGAAGTAGTGAGAGGCAGTTTACAGGAGTTCTGCATCCTGAGTGTAGGAAACACATTACGGGAGTTCTGTAGCATGGGAGTAGTCTTACGCACTAGGCGTGTTTTCAGTAGTCTGAGTAAAAGAGAAGCAGCTTACAGGATTTCTGTACATTGGAAGTTGTGAGAGGAAGTTTAAAGGAGTTCTGCATCCTGAGTGTAGGAAACACTTTACAGAGTTCTGTAGCATTGGAGTCGTCTTACGCACTATGCGGGTTTTCAGTAGTCTGAGTAAAAGAGAAGCAGCTTACAGGATTTCTGTCCAATGGAAGTAGTGAGAGTCAGTTTACAGGAGTTCTGCATCCTGAGTGTAGGAAACACTTAGGGGAGTTCTGTAGCATGGGAGTAGTCTTACGAGCTATGCTTGTTTTCAGTTGTCTGAGTAAAAGAGAAGCAGCTTACAGGATTTCTGTACATTGGAAGTAGTGACAGGCAGTTTAAAGAAGTTCTGAATCCAATGTAGGAAACACTTTACGGGAGTTCTCTAGCATGGGAGTAGTCTTACGCACTATGCGGGTTTTCAGTAGTCTGAGTAAAAGAGAAGCAGCTTACAGGATTTCTGTACATTGGAAGTAGTGAGAGGCAGTTTACAGGAGTTCTGCATCCTGAGTGTAGGAAACACTTTACGGGAGTTCTGTAGCATGCGATAAGTCTTACGCCCTATGCGGGTTTTCAGTAGTCTGAGTAAAAGAGAAGCAGCTTACAGGATTTCTGTACATTGGAAGTAGTGAGAGGCAGTTTACAGGAGTTCTGCATCCAGTGTAGGAAACACTTTACGGGATGTTCTGTAGCATGGGAGTAGTCTTACGCACTATGCGGGTTTTCAGTAGTCTGAGTAAAAGAGAAGCAGCTTACAGGATTTCTGTACATTGGAAGTAGTGAGAGGCAGTTTACAAGAGTTCTAAATCTTGAGTGTAAGAAACACTTTACGGGAGTTCTGTAGCAGAGGAGAAGTCTTACGCCCTATGCGAGTTTTCAGTAGTCTGAGTAACAGAGAAACAGCTTACAGGATTTCTGTACATTGGAAGTAGTGAGAGGCAGTTTACAGGAGTTCTGCATCCTCAGAGTTCGAACAGTTTACGGGAGTTCTGTAGCATGGGAGTAGTTTTTCGCACTATGCGGGTTTTCAGTAGTCTGAGTAAAAGAGAAGCAGCTTACAGGATTTATGTACATTGGAATTAGCGAGAGGCACTTTACAGAAGTTCTGCATCTTGAGTGTAGAAAAACTTTACAGGAGTTCTGTAGCATTTGAGTAATCTTATGCAATATGCGAGTTTTCAGTGGTCTGAGTAAAAAAGAAGCGGCTGACAGGATTTCTCTTAGCTGCAAGTAGTGAGACGCAGTTTACAGGAGTTCTGCATCCTGAGTGTAGGAAACACTTTACGGGAGTTCTGTAGCATGGGAGTAGTCTTACGCACTATGCGGATTTTCAGTAGTCTGAGTAAAAGAGAAGCAGCTTACAGGATTTCTGTACACTGGAAGTAGTGAGAGAGAGGTTACAGGAGTTCTGCATCCTGAGTGTAGGATACACTTAGGGGAGTTCTGTAGCATGGGAATAGTCTTACGCACTATGCGGGTTTTCAGTAGTCTGAGTAAAAGGGAAGCAGCTTACAGGATTTCTGTACATTGGAAGTAGTGAGAGGCAGTTTACAATAGTTCTGCACCTTGAATGTAGGAAACACTTTACGGAGTTCTGTAGCATGGGAGTAGTCTTTCGCACTATGCGGGTTTTCAGTAGTCTGAGTAAAAGAGAAGCATCTTACCGGATTTCTGTACATTGGAAGTAGGGAGAGGCAGTTTACAGGAGTTCTGCATCCTGAGTTTAGGACACACTTTAGGGGAGTTCTGTAGCATGGGAGTAATCTTATGCACTAGGCGGGTTTTCAGTAGTCTGAGTAAAAGAGAAGCAGCTTACAGGATTTCTGTACATTGGAAGTAGTGAGAGGCAGTTTACAGGCTTTTGTATCCTGAGTGTAGGAAACACTTTACGGGAGTTCTGTAGCATGGGAGTAGTCTTACCCATTATGCGGGTTTTCAGTAGTCTGAGTAAAAGAGAAGCAGCTTACAGGATTTCTGTACATTGGAAGTAGTGAGAGGCAGTTTACAGGAGTTCTGCATCCTGAGTGTAGGAAACACTTTACAGGAGTTCTGTAGCATGGGAGTAGTCTTACGCACTATGCGGGTTTTCAGTAGTCTGAGTAAAAGAGAAGCAGCTTACAGGATTTCTGTACATTGGAAGTAGTGAGAGGTAGTTTACAGGAGTTCTGCATCCAGTGTAGGAAACACTTTTCGGGAGTTCTGTATCATGGGAGTAGTCTTACGCACTATGCGGGTTTTCAGTAGTCTGAGTAAAAGAGAAGCAGCTTACAGGGTTTGTGTACATTGGAACTAGTGAGAGGCAGTTAACAGGAGTTCTGCATCCTGAGGGTAGCAAACACTTTACGGGAGTTCTGTAGCTTCGGAGTAGTCTTACGCAACTATGCAGGTTTTCAGTAGTCTAAGTATAAGAGAAGCAGCTTACAGGATTTCTGTACATTGGAAGTAGTGCCAGGCAGTTTACAGGAGTTCTGCATCCTGAGTGTAGGAAACACTTACGGGAGTTCTGTCGCATGGGAGTAGTCTTACGAGCTATGCTTGTTTTCAGTAGTCTGAGTAAAAGAGAAGCAGCTTACAGGATTTCTGTACATTGGAAGTAGTGAGAGGCAGTTTAAAGGAATTCTGACGCCTGAGTGTACAAAACACTTTACGGGAGTTCTGTAGCATGGGAGTAGTCTTATGCACTATGCGGGTTTTCAGTAGTCTGAGTAAAAGAGAACCAGCTTACAGGATTTCTGTACATTGGAAGTAGTGAGAGGCAGTTTACAAGAGTTCGGCATCCTGAGTGTAGGAAACAGTTTACGGGAGTTCTGTAGCATAGGATAAGTCTTACGCCCTATGCAAGTTTTCAGTAGTCTGAGTAAAAGAGAAGCAGCTTACAGGATTTCTGTACATTGGAAGTAGTGAGAGGCAGTTTACAGGAGTTCTGCATTCTGAGTGTAGGAAACACTTTACGGGATTTCCGTAGCATGGGAATAGTCTTACGCACTATGTGGGTTTTCAGTAGTCTGAATAAAAGAGAAGCAGCTTACAGGATTTCTGTACATTGGAAGTAGTGAGAGGCAGTTTACAGGAGTTCTGCATCCTGAGGGTAGGAAACAATTTACGGGAGTTCTGTAGCATGGGAGTAGTCTTTCGCACTATGCGGGTTGTCAGTATTCTGAGTAAAAGAGAAGCAGCTTACAGGATTTATGTACATTGGAAGTAGCGAGAGGCACTTTACAGAAGTTCTGCATCTTGAGTGTAGAAAAACTTTACAGGAGTTCTGTAGCATTTGAGTAATCTTATGCAACATGCGAGTTTTCAGTAGTCTGAGTAAAAGAGAAGCAGCTTACAGGATTTCTCTTAGCTGCAAGTAGTGAGACGCAGTTTACAGGAGTTCTGCATCCTGAGTGTAGGAAACACTTAGGGGAGTTCTGTAGCATGGGAATAGTCTTACGCACTATGCGGGTTTTCAGTAGTCTGAGTATAAGAGAAGCATCTTACCGGATTTCTGTACACTGGAAGTAGTGAGAGGCAGTTTACAGGAGTTTTGCATCCTGAGTGTAGGAAACACTTTACGGGAGGTCTGTAGCATGGGAGTAGTCTTACGCACTATGCGGGTTTTCAGTAGTCTGAGTAAAAGGGAAGCAGCTTACAGGATTTCTGTACATTGGAAGTAGTGAGAGGCAGTTTACAAGAGTTCTGCATCCTGAGTGAAGGAAACACTTTACGGGAGCTCTGTAGCATGGGAGTAGTCTTACGCACTATACCGGTTTTCAGTAGTCTGAGTAAAAGAGAAGCAGCTTACAGGATATTTGTACTTTGGAAGTAGTGAGGCAGTTTACAGGAGTTCTGCATCCTGAGTGTAGGAAACACTTTACGGAGTTCTGTAGCATGGGAATAGTCTTACGCACTATGCGGGTTTTCAGTAGTCTGAGTAAAAGGGAAGCAGCTTACAGGATTTCTGTACATTGGAAGTAGTGAGAGGCAGTTTACAGGAGTTCTGCACCTTGAGTGCAGGAAACACTTTACGGAGTTCTGTAGCATGGGAGTAGTCTTTCGCACTATGCGGGTTTTCAGTAGTCTGAGTAAAAGGGAAGCAGCTTACAGGATTTCTGTACATTGGAAGTAGTGAGAGGCAGTTTACAGTAGTTCTGCACCTTGAGTGTAGGAAACACTTTACGGAGTTCTGTAGCATGGGAGTAGTCTTACGAGCTATGCTTGTTTTCAGTACTCTGAGTAAAAGAGAAGCATCTTACCGGATTTCTGTCCATTGGAAGTAGTGAGAGGCAGTTTGCAGGAGTTCTGCATCCTGAGTGTAGGAAACACTTTAAGGGAGTTCTGTAGCATGGGAAAATTCTAACGCACTATGCGGGTTTTCAGTAGTCTGAGTAAAAGAGAAGCGGCTTACAGGGTTTGTGTACATTGGAACTAGTGAGAGGCAGTTAACAGGAGTTCTGCATGCTGAGTGTAGGAAACACTTTACTGGAGTTCTGTAGCTTCGGAGTAGTCTTACGCAAATATGCAGGTTTTCAGTAGTCTAAGTAAAAGAGAAGCAGCTTACAGGATTTCTGTACATTGGAAGTAGTGAGAGGCAGTTTACAGGAGTTCTGCATCCTGAGTTTAGGAAACACTTTACGGGAGTTCTGTAGCATGGGAGTAGTCTTACGCACTATGTGGGTTTTCAGTAGTCTGAGTAAAAGAGAAGCAGCTTACAGGATTTCTGTACATTGGAAGTAGTGAGAGGCAGTTTACAGGAGTTCTGCTTCCTGAGGGTAGGAAAAAATTTACGGGAGTTCTGTAGCATGGGAGTAGTCTTACGCACTATGCGGGTTTTCAGTAGTCTGAGTAAAAGAGAAGCAGCTTACAGGGTTTGTGTACATTGGAAATAGTGAGAGGCAGTTTAAATGAGTTCTGCATCCTGAGTGTAGGAGACACTTTACGGGAGTTCTGTAGCATGGGAGTAGTCTTACTCACTATGCGGGTTTTCAGTAGTCTGAGTAAAAGAGAAGCAGCTTACAGGATTTCTGCACATTGAAAGTAGTGAGAGGCAGTTTACAGGAGTTCTGCATCCTGAGTGAAGTAAACAATTTACGGGGGTTCTGTAGCATGGGAGTAGTCTTACGCACTATGCGGGTTTTCAGTAGTCTGAGTAAAAGAGAAGCAGCTTACAGGATTTCTGTACATTGGAAGTAGTGAGAGGCAGTTTACAGGAGTTCTGCATTCAGTGTAGGAAACACTTTATGGGAGTTCTTAGCATGGGAGAAATCTTACGCACTATGCGGGTTTTCTGTAGTCTGAGTAAAAGAGGAGCAGCTTACAGGATTTCTGTACATTGGAAGTAGTGAGAGGCAGTTTAAAAGAGTTCTGCATCCTCAGTGTAGGAAACACTTTACGGGAGATCTGTAGCATGGGAGCAGTCTTACACACTATTCGGGTTTTCAGTAGTCTGAGTAAAACAGAAGCAGCTTACAGGATTTCTGTACATTGGAAGTGGTGAGAGGCAGTTTACAGTAGTTCTGCATCTTGAGTGTAGGAAACACTTTACGGGAGTTCTGTAGCATGGGAGTAGTCTTACGCACTATGCGGGTTTTCAGTAGTCTGAGTAAAAGAGAAGCAGCTTACAGGATTTCTGTACATGGGAAGTAGTGAGAGGCAGTTTACAGAAGTTCTGCATCCTGAGTGTAGGAAACACTTTACGGGAGTTTTGTAGCAATGGAGAAGTCTTACGCCCTATGCGAGTTTTCAGTAGTCTGAGTAACAGAGAAGCAGCTTACAGGATTTCTGTACATTGGAAGCAGTGAGAGGCAGTTTAAAGGAGTTCTGCATAATGAGTGTAGGAAACACTTTACGGGAGTTCTGTAGCATGGGAGTAATCTTACGCACAATGTGGGTTTTCAGTAGTCTGAGTAAAAGAGAAGCAGCTTACAGGATTTCTGTCCATTGGAAGTAGTGAGAGGCAGTTTACAGGAGTTTTGCATCCTGAGGGTAGGAAACCCTTACGGGAGTTCTGTAGCATGGGAGTATTCTTTCGCACTATGCGGATTTTCAGTAGTCTGAGTAAAAGAGAAGCAGCTTACAGGATTTCTGTCCATTGGAAGTAGTGAGAGGCAGTTTACAGGAGTTCTGCATCTGCAGTGTAGGAAACACTTTACGGGAGTTCTGTAGCATGGGAGAAATCATACGCACTATGCTTCTTTTCAGTAGTATGAGTAAAAGAGAAGCAGCTTACAGGACTTCTGTACATTGGAAGTAGTGAGAGGCAGTTTAAAGGAGTTCTGCATCCAGTAGTAAACACTTTACAGGAGTTCTGTAGCATGGGAATAGTCTTATGTAGTATGCGGGTTTTCAGTAGTCTGAGTAAAAGAGAAACAGCTTACAGGATTTCTGTACATTGGAAGTAGTGAGAGGCAGTTTACAAGAGTTCTGCATCCTGAGTGTAGGAAACACTTTACGGGAGTTCTGTAGCATGGTAGTAGTCTTACGACCTATGCAAGTTTTCAGTAGTCTGAGTAAAAGAGAAGCAGCTTACAGGATTTCTGTACATTGGAAGTACTGAGAGGCAGTTTACAAGAGTTCTGCATCCTGAGTGTAGGAAACACTTTACGGGAGTTCTGTAGCATGGTAGTAGTCTTACGACCTATGCAAGTTTTCAGTAGTCTGAGTAAAAGAGAAGCAGCTTACAGGATTTCTGTCCATTGGAAGTAGTGAGAGGCAGTTTACAGGAGTTCTGCATCCTGAGTGTAGGAAACACTTTACGGGATTTCCGTAGCATGGGAGTAGTCTTACGCACTATGTGGGTTTTCAGTAGTCTGAGTAAAAGAGAAGCAGCTTACAGGATTTCTGTACATTGGAAGTAGTGAGAGGGAGTTTACTGGAGTTCTGCATCCTGAGTGTAGAAAACACTTTACAGGAGTTCTGCAGCATGGGAGTAGTCTTACGCACTATGCGGGTTTTCAGTAGTCTGAGTAAAAGAGAAGCAGCTTACAGGATTTCTGTACATTGGAAGTAGAAAGGGGCAGTTTACAGGAGTTCTGCATCCTGAGTGTAGAAAACACTTTACGGGAGTTCTGTAGCATGGGAGTAGTCTTACGCACTATGCGGGTTTTCAGTAGTCTGAGTAAAAGAGAAGCAGCTTACAGAATTTCTGTACATTGGAAGTAGTGAGAGGCAGTTTAAATGAGTTCTGCATTCAGTGTAGGAGACACTTTATGGGAGTTCTGTAGCATGGGAGTAGTCTTACGCACTATGCGGGTTTTCAGTAGTCTGAGTAAAAGAGAAGCAGCTTACAGGATTTCTGTACATTGTAAGTAGTGAGAGGCAGTTTAAATGAGTTCTAGATCCAGTGTAGGAGACACTTTACGGGAATTCTGTAGCATGGGAGTAGTCTTACGCACTATGCGGGTTTACAGTAGTCTGAGTAAAAGAGAAGCAGCTTACAGGATTTCTGTACATTGGAAGTAGTGAGAGTCAGTTCACAGGAGTTCTACATCCTGAGTGTAGGAAACCCTTTATGGGAGTTGTGTAGCATTGGAGTAGTCTTACGCATTATGCGGATTTTCAGTAGTCTGAGTAAAAGAGAAGCAGCTTACAGGATTTCTGTACATTGGAAGTAGTGAGAGGCAGTTTACAGGAGTTCTGCATCCTGAGTGTAGGAAAAACTTTACGGGAGTTCTCTAGCATGGGAGTAGTCTTAGGCACTATGCGGGTTTTCAGTAGTCTGAGTAAAAGAGAAGCAGCTTACAGGATTTCTGTCCATTGGAAGTAGTGAGAGGCAGTTTACAGGAGTTCTGCATCTTGAGTGTAGGAAACACTTTACAGGAGTTCTGTAGCATGGGAGAATTCTAACGCACTATGCGGGTTTTCAGTAGTCTGAGTAAAAGAGAAGCAGCTTACAGGATTTCTGTACATTGGAAGTAGTGAGAGGCAGTTCACAGGAGTTCTGCATCCTGATGGTAGGAAACACTTTACGGACTTCTGTAGCATGGGAGTAGTCTTACGCACTATGCGGGTTTTCAGTAGTCTGAGTAAAAGAGAAGCAGCTTACAGGATTTCTGTACATTGGAAGTAGTGAGAGGCAGTTTACAGGAGTTCTGCATCCTGAGTGTAGGAAACACTGTACGGGAGTTCTGTAGCATGGGAGTAGTCTTACGCACAATGGGGGTTTTCAGTAGTCTGAGTAAAAGAGAAGCAGCTTACAGGATTTCTGTACATTGGAAGTAGTGAGAGTCAGTTCACAGGAGTTCTGCATCCTGAGTGTAGGAAACACTTTATGGGAGTTTTGTATCATGGGATAAGTCTTAAGCCCTATGCGGGTTTTCAGTAGTCTGAGTAACAGAGAAGCAGCTTACAGGATTTCTGTGCATCGGAAGTAGTGAGAGGCAGTTTACAGGAGTTCTGCATCCAGTGTAGGAAACACTTTATGGGAGTTCTGTAGCATGGGAGTAGTCTTACGCACTATGCGGGTTTTCAGTAGTCTGAGTAAAAGAGAAGCAGCTTACAGGATTTCTGTACATTGGAAGTAGTGAGAGGCAGTTTAAAAGAATTCTGCATCGTGGGTGTAGAAAACATTTTAAGGGAGTTCTGTAACATGGGAGTAGTCTTACACACTATGCGGGTTTTCAGTAGTCTGAGTAAAAGTGAAGCAGCTTACAGGATTTCTGTACATTGGAAGTAGTGAGAGGCAGTTTACAGGAGTTCTGCATCCAGTGTAGGAAACACTTTACGGGAGTTCTGTAGCATGGGAGTAGTCTTACGCACTATGCGGGTTTTCAGTAGTCTGAGTAAAAGAGAAGCAGCTTATAGGATTTCTGTACATTGGAAGTAGTGAGAGGCAGTTTACAGGAGTTCTGCATCCAGTGTAAGAAACACTTTACGGGAGTTCTGTAGCATGGGAGAAATCTTACGCACTATGCGGGTTTTCAGTAGTCTGAGTAAAAGAGAAGCAGCTAACAGGATTTCTGTCCATTGGAAGTAGTGAGAGGCAGTTTACAAGAGTTCTGCATCTTGAGTGTAAGAAACACTTTACGGGAGTTCTGTATCATGGGGAGAAGTCTTACGCCCTATGCGAGTTTTCAGTAGTCTGAGTAACAGAGAAGCAGCTTACAGGATTTCTGTACTTTGGAAGTAGTGAGAGGCAGTTTACAGGAGTTCTGCATCCTCAGAGTGCGAACAGTTTACGGGAGTTCTGTAGCATGGGAGTAGTCTTACGCACTATGCGGGTTTACAGTAGTCTGAGCAAAAGAGAAGCAGCTTACAGGATTTCTGTACATTGGAAGTAATGAGAGGCAGTTTACAGGAGTTCTGCATCCTGAGTGTAGGAAACACTTTACGGGAGTTCTGTAGCATGGAGTAGTCTTAGGCACTATGTGGGATTGCAGTAGTCTGAGTAAAAGAGAAGCAGCTTACAGGATTTCTGTACATTGGAAGTAGTGAGAGGCAGTTTACAGGAGTTCTGCATCCTGAGTGTAGGAAACACATTACGGGAGTTCTGTAGCATGGGAGTAGTCTTACGCACTATGCGTGATTTCAGTAGTCTGAGTAAAAGAGAAGCAGCTTACAGGATTTCTGTACATTGGAAGTAATGAGAGGAAGTTTAAAGGAGTTCTGCATCCTGAGTGTAGGAAACACTTTACAGAGTTCTGTAGCATGGGAGTCGTCTTAGGCACTATGCGGGTTTTCAGTTGTCTGAGTAAAAGAGAAGCAGCTTACAGGATTTCTGTCCATTGGAAGTAGTGAGAGGCAGTTTACAGGAGTTCTGCATCCTGAGTGTAGGAAACACTTTACGGGAGTTCTGTAGCATGGGAGTAGTCTTTCGCACTATGCGGGTTTTCAGTAGTCTGAGTAAAAGAGAAGCAGCTTACAGGATTTATGTACATTGGAAGTAGCGAGAGGCACTTTACAGAAGTTCTGCATCTTGAGTGTAGAAAAACTTTACAGGAGTTCTGTAGCATTTGAGTAATCTTATGCAATATGCGAGTTTTCAGTAGTCTGAGTAAAAGAGAAGCAGATTACAGGATTTCTCTTAGCTGCAAGTAGTGAGACGCAGTTTACAGGAGTTCTGCATCCTGAGTGTAGGAAACACTTTACGGGAGTTCTGTAGCATGGGAGTAGTCTTACACACTATGCGGATTTTCAGTAGTCTGAGTAAAAGTGAAGCAGCTTACAGGATTTCTGTACACTGGAAGTAGTGAGAGAGAAATTACAGGAGTTCTGCATCCTGAGTGTAGGAAACACTTTACGCGAGTTCTGTAGCATGGGAATAGTCTTACGCACTATGCGGGTTTTCAGTAGTCTGAGTAAAAGAGAAGCATCTTACCGGATTTCTGTACATTGGAAGTAGTGAGAGGCAGTTTACAGGAGTTTTGCATCCTGAGTGTAGGAAACACTTTACAAGAGCTCTGTAGCATGGGAGTAGTCTTACGCAGTATACGGGTTTTCAGTAGCCTGAGTAAAAGAGAAGCAGCTTACAGGATTTCTGTACATTGGAAGTAGTGAGAGGCAGTTTACAAGAGTTCTGCATCCTGAGTGAAGGAAACACTATACGGAGTTCTGTAGCATGGGAATAGTCTTACGCACTATGCGGGTTTTCAGTAGTCTGAGTAACAGAGAAGCAGCTTACAGGATTTCTGTACATTGGAAGTAGTGAGAGGCAGTTTACAGTAGTTCTGCACCTTGAGTGTAGGAAATACTTTACGGAGTTCTGTAGCATGGGAGTAGTCTTAGGCACTATGCGGGTTTTCAGCAGTCTGAGTAAAAGAGAAGCAGCTTACAGGATTTCTGTACATTGGAAGTAGTGAGAGGCAGTTTACCGGTGTACTGCATCCTGAGTGTAGGAAACACTTTACGGGAGTTCTTTAGAATGGGAGTAGTCTTAACGCACTATGCGGGTTTTCAGTAGTCTGAGTAAAAGAGAAGCAGCTTACAGGATTTCTGTTAGCTGGAAGTAGAAAGACGCAGTTAAATGGAGTTTTGCATCCTGAGTGTAGGAGACAGTTTACGGGAGTTCTGTATCATGGGAGTAGTCTTACACAGTATGCGGGTTTTCAGTCGTCAGAGTAAAAGAGAAGCAGCTTTCAGGATTTCTGTACATTGGAAGTAGTGATAGGCAGTTTACAGGAGTTCTGCATCCAGTGTAGGAAACATTTTATGGGATTTCTGTAGCATGGGAGTAGTCTTTCGCACAATGCGAGTTTTCAGTAGTCTGATTAAAACAGAAGCAGGTTACAGGATTTTTGTACATTGGAAGTAGTGAGAGGCAGTTTAAATGAGTCCGGCATCCTGAGGGTAGGAAACACTTTACGGGAGTTCTGTAGCATGGGAGTAGTCTTACGCACTATGCGGGTTTTCAGTAGTCTGAGTAAAAGAGAAGCACCTTACAGGATTTCTGTCCATTGGAAGTAGTGTGAGGCAGTTTACAGGAGTTCTGCATCCTTAGTGTAGGAAACACTTTCCGGGAGTTCTGTAGCATGGAATTAGTCTTACGCACTATGCGGGTTTTCAGTAGTCTGAGTAAAAGAGAAGCAGCTTACAGGATTTCTGTACATTGGAAGTAGTGAGAGGAAGTTTTCAGGAGTTCTGCATCCTGAGTGTAGGAAACACTTTACGGAGTTCTGTAGCATGGGAGTAGTCTTACTCACTATGCGGGTTTTGAGTAGTCTGAGTAAAAGAGAAGCAGCTTACAGGATTTCTGTTAGCTGGAAGTAGAAAGACGCAGTTAAATGGAGTTTTGCATCCTGAGTGTAGGAAACAATTTACGGGGGTTCTGTAGCATGGGAGTAGTCTTACGCACTATGCGGGTTTTCAGTAGTCTGAGTAAAAGAGAAGCAGCTTACAGGATTTCTGTACATTGGAAGTAGTGAGAGGCAGTTTTCAGGAGTTCTGCATCCTGAGTGTAGGAAACACTTTATGGGAGTTCTGTAGCATGGGAGTAGTCTTACACACTATGCGGGTTTTCAGTAGTCTGAGTAAAAGAGAAGCAGCTTACAGGACTTCTGTAAATTGGAAGTAGTGAGAGTCAGTTTACAGGAGTTCTGCATCCTGAGTGTAGGAGACAGTTTACGGGAGTTCTGTAGCATGGGAGTAGTCTTACGCACTATGCGGGTTTTCAGTAGTCTGAGTGAAAGAGAAGCAGCTTACAGGATTTCTGTACATTGGAAGTAGTGAGAGGCAGTTCACAGGAGTTCTGCATCCTGAGTGTAGGAAACATTTACGGGAGTTCTTTAGCATGGGAGTAGTCTTACGCACTATGCGGGTTTTCAGTAGTCTGAGTAAAAGAGAAGCAGCTTACAGGATTTCTGTACATTGGAAGTGGTGAGAGGCAATTTACAGGAGTTCTGCATCCTGAGTGTAGGAAACACTTTACGGGAGTTCTGTAGCATGGGAGTATTATTATGCACGATGAAGGTTTTTAGCAGTCTGAGTAAAAGAGAAGCAGCTTACAGGATTTCTGTACATTGGAAGTATTGAGAGGCAGTTTACAGGTGTTCTGCATCCTGAGTGTAGAAAACACTTTACAGGAGTTCTGTAGCATGGGAGAATTCTTACTCTTTATGCGGGTTTTCAGTAGTCTGAGTAAAAGAGAAGCAGCTTACAGGATTTCTGTACATTGGAAGTAGGGAGAGGCAGTTTATAGGAGTCCTGCATCCTGAGTGTAGGAAACACTTAACGGGAGTTCTGTATCATAGGAGTAGTCTTACGCACTATGCGGGTTTTCAGTAGTCTGAGTAAAAGAGAAGCAGCTTACAGGATTTCTGTACATTGGAAGTAGTGAGAGGCAGTTTACAGGAATTCTGCCTCCTGAGGGAAGGAAATAATTTACGGGAGTTCTGTAGCATGGGAGCAGTCTTACGCACTATGCGGGTTTTCAGTAGTCTGAGTAAAAGAGAAGCAGCTTACAGGATTTCTGTACATTGTAAGTAGTGAGAGGCAGTTTACAGGAGTTCTGCATCCAGTGTTGGAAACGCTTTATGGGAGCTCTGTAGCATGGGAGTAGTCTTACGCACTATGCGGGTTTTCAGTAGTCTGAGTAAAAGAGAAGCAGCTTACAGGATTTCTGTACATTGGAAGTAGTGAGAGGCAGTTTACAGGAGTTCTGATTCCAGTGTAGGAAACACTTTACGGGAGTACTGTAGCATGGGAGTAGTCTTACACACTATGCGAGTTCTCAGTAGTCTGAGTAAAAGAGAAGCAGCTTACAGGATTTCTGTACATTGGAAGTAGTGAGAGGCAGTTTACAGGAGTTCTGCATCCTGAGTGTAGGAAACACTTTAGGGGAGATCTGAAGCATAGGAGTAGTCGTAGGCACTATGCGGGTTTTCAGTAGTGTGAGGAAAAGAGAAACAGCTTACAGGATTTCTGTACATTGGAAGTAGTGAGTGGCAGTTTACAGGTGTACTGCTTCCTGAGAGTAGGAAACACATTACGGGAGTTCTTTAGAATGGGAGTAGTCTTAACGCACTATGCGGGTGTTCAGTAGTCTGAGTAAAAGAGAAGCAGCTTACAGGATTTCTGTTAGCTGGAAGTAGAAAGACGCAGTTAAATGGAGTTTTGCATCCTGAGTGTAGGAAACAATTTACGGGAGTTCTGTAGCATGGGAGTATTATTATGCACGATGAAGGTTTTTAGCAGTCTGAGTAAAAGAGAAGCAGCTTACTGCATTTCTGTACATTGGAAGTAGTGAGAGGCAGTTTACAGGTGTTCTGCATCCTGAGTGTAGAAAACACTTTACAGGAGTTCTGTAGCATGGGAGAATTCTTACTCTTTATGCGGGTTTTCAGTAGTCTGAGTAAAAGAGAAGCAGCTTACAGGATTTCTGTACATTGGAAGTAGGGAGACGCAGTTTATAGGAGTCCTGCATCCTGAGGGTAGGAAAAAGGTTACGGGAGTTCTGTATCATAGGAGTAGTCTTACGCACTATGCGGGTTTTCAGTAGTCTGAGTAAAAGAGAAGCAGCTTACAGGATTTCTGTACATTGGAAGTAGTGAGAGGCAGTTTACAGGAATTCTGCCTCCGGAGGGTAGGAAATAATTTACGGGAGTTCTGTAGCATGGGAGCAGTCTTACGCACTATGCGGGTTTTCAGTAGTCTGAGTAAAAGAGAAGCAGCTTACAGGATTTCTGTACATTGGAACTAGTGAGAGGCAGTTTACAGGTGTACTGCATCCTGAGTGTAGGAAACACTTTACGGGAGTTCTTTAGAATGAGAGTAGTCTTAGGCACTATGCGGGTTTTCAGTAGTCTGAGTAAAAGAGAAGCAGCTTACAGGATTTCTGTAAATTGGAAGTAGTGAGAGGCAGTTTTCAGGAGTTCTGCAACCTGAGTGTAGGAAACACTTTATGGGAGTTCTGTAGCATGGGAGTAGTCTTACACACTATGCGGGTTTTCAGTAGTCTGAGTAAAAGAGAAGCAGCTTACAGGACTTCTGTAAATTGGAAGTAGTGAGAGTCAGTTTACAGGAGTTCTGCGTCCTGAGTGTAGGAGACAGTTTACGGGAGTTCTGTAGCATGGGAGTAGTCTTACGCACTATGCGGGTTTTCAGTAGTCTGAGTAAAAGAGAAGCAGCTTACAGGATTTCTGTACATTGGAAGTAATGAGAGGCAGTTTACAGGAGTTCTGCATCCTGAGTGTAGGAAACACTTTACGGTAGTTCTGTAGCATGGGAGTATTATTATGCACGATGAAGGTTTTTAGCAGTCTGAGTAAAAGAGAAGCAGCTTACAGGATTTCTGTACATTGGAAGTATTGAGAGGCAGTTTACAGGTGTTCTGCATCCTGAGTGTAGAAAACACTTTACAGGAGTTCTGTAGCATGGGAGAATTCTTACTCTTTATGCGGGTTTTCAGTAGTCTGAGTAAAAGGGAAGCAGCTTACAGGATTTCTGTACATTGGAAGTAGGGAGAGGCAGTTTATAGGAGTCCTGCATCCTGAGTGTAGGAAACACTTAACGGGAGTTCTGTATCATAGGAGTAGTCTTACGCACTATGCGGGTTTTCAGTATTCTGAGTAAAAGAGAAGCAGCTTACAGGATTTCTGTACATTGGAAGTAGTGAGAGGCAGTTTACAGGAATTCTGCCTCCTGAGGGAAGGAAATAATTTACGGGAGTTCTGTAGCATGGGAGCAGTCTTACGCACTATGCGGGTTTTCAGTAGTCTGAGTAAAAGAGAAGCAGCTTACAGGATTTCTGTACATTGGAAGTAGTGAGAGGCAGTTTACAGGAGTTCTGCATCCAGTGTAGGAAACGCTTTATGGGAGCTCTGTAGCATGGGAGTAGTCTTACGCACTATGCGGGTTTTCAGTAGTCTGAGTAAAAGAGAAGCAGCTTACAGGATTTCTGTACATTGGAAGTAGTGAGAGGCAGTTTACAGGAGTTCTGATTCCAGTGTAGGAAACACTTTACGGGAGTACTGTAGCATGGGAGTAGTCTTACGCACTATGCGGGTTTTCAGTAGTCTGAGTAAAAGAGAAGCAGCTTACAGGATTTCTGTACATGGGAAGTAGTGAGAGGCAGTTTACAGGAGTTCTGATTCCAGTGTAGGAAACACTTTACGGGAGTACTGTAGCATGGGAGTAGTCTTACGCACTATGCGAGTTCTCAGTAGTCTGAGTAAAAGAGAAGCAGCTTACAGGATTTCTGTACATTGGAAGTAGTGAGAGGCAGTTTACAGGAGTTCTGCATCCTGAGTGTAGGAAACACTTTAGGGGAGATTTGAAGCATAGGAGTAGTCGTAGGCACTATGCGGGTTTTCAGTAGTCTGAGGAAAAGAGAAACAGCTTACAGGATTTCTGTACATTGGAAGTAGTGAGTGGCAGTTTACACGTGTACTGCTTCCTGAGAGTAGGAAACACATTACGGGAGTTCTTTAGAATGGGAGTAGTCTTAACGCACTATGCGGGTGTTCAGTAGTCTGAGTAAAAGAGAATAAGCTTACAGGATTTCTGTTAGCTGGAAGTAGAAAGACGCAGTTAAATGGAGTTTTGCATACTGAGTGTAGGAGACACTTTACGGGAGTTCTGTAGCATGGGAGAATTCTTATTCTTTATGCGGGTTTTCAGTAGTCTGAGTAAAAGAGAAGCAGCTTACAGGATTTCTGTACACTGGAAGTGGGGAGAGGCAGTTTAAAGGAGTCCTGCATCCTGAGGGTAGGAAACACTTTATAGGAGTTCTGTAGCATGCGAGTAGTCTTACGCACTATGCGGGTTTTCTGTAGTCAGTGTAAAAGAGAAGCAGCTTACAAGATTTCAGTATATTGGAAGTAGTGAGAGGCAGTTTTCAGGAGTTCTGCATCCTGAGGGTAGGAAACACTTTACGGGAGGTCTGTAGCATGGGAGAATTCTTATTCTTTATGCGGGTTTTCAGTAGTCTGAGTAAAAGAGAAGCAGCTTACAGGATTTCTGTACACTGGAAGTGGGGAGAGGCAGTTTAAAGGAGTCCTTCATCCTGAGGGTAGGAAACACTTTACGGGAGGTCTGTAGCAGGGGAGTAGTCTTACGCACTATGCGGGTTTTCAGTAGTCTGAGGAAAAGAGAAGCAGCTTACAGGATTTCTGTACATTGGAAGTAGTGAGAGGCAGTTTACAGGAGTTCTCTATCCTGAGTGTAGGAAACACTTTACAGGAGTTCTGTAGCATGGGAGTAGTCTTACGCACTATGCGGGTTTTCAGTAGTCTGAGTAAAAGAGAAGCAGCTTACAGGATTTCTGTACCTTGGAAGTAGTGAGAGGCAGTTTACAGGAGTTCTGCATCCTGAGTGTAGGAAACATTTTTCGGGAGTTCTGTAGCATGGGAGAATTCTTATTCTTTATGCGGGTTTTCAGTAGTCTGAGTAAAAGAGAAGCATCTTACCGGATTTCTGTACATTGGAAGTAGTGTGAGGCAGTTTACAGGAGTTCTGCATCCTGAGTGTAAGAAACACTTTACGGGAGTTCTGCAGCATGGGAGTAGTCGTACGTATTATGCGGGTTTTTAGCAGTCTGAGTAAAAGAGAAGCAGCTTACAGGATTTCTGTACATTGGAAGTATTGAGAGGCAGTTTACAGGTGTTCTGCATCCTGAGTGTAGAAAACACTTTACAGGAGTTCTGTAGCATGGGAGAATTCTTACTCTTTATGCGGGTTTTCAGTAGTCTGAGTAAAAGGGAAGCAGCTTACAGGATTTCTGTACATTGGAAGTAGGGAGAGGCAGTTTATAGGAGTCCTGCATCCTGAGTGTAGGAAACACTTAACGGGAGTTCTGTATCATAGGAGTAGTCTTACGCACTATGCGGGTTTTCAGTATTCTGAGTAAAAGAGAAGCAGCTTACAGGATTTCTGTACATTGGAAGTAGTGAGAGGCAGTTTACAGGAATTCTGCCTCCTGAGGGAAGGAAATAATTTACGGGAGTTCTGTAGCATGGGAGCAGTCTTACGCACTATGCGGGTTTTCAGTAGTCTGAGTAAAAGAGAAGCAGCTTACAGGATTTCTGTACATTGGAAGTAGTGAGAGGCAGTTTACAGGAGTTCTGCATCCAGTGTAGGAAACGCTTTATGGGAGCTCTGTAGCATGGGAGTAGTCTTACGCACTATGCGGGTTTTCAGTAGTCTGAGTAAAAGAGAAGCAGCTTACAGGATTTCTGTACATTGGAAGTAGTGAGAGGCAGTTTACAGGAGTTCTGATTCCAGTGTAGGAAACACTTTACGGGAGTACTGTAGCATGGGAGTAGTCTTACGCACTATGCGGGTTTTCAGTAGTCTGAGTAAAAGAGAAGCAGCTTACAGGATTTCTGTACATGGGAAGTAGTGAGAGGCAGTTTACAGGAGTTCTGATTCCAGTGTAGGAAACACTTTACGGGAGTACTGTAGCATGGGAGTAGTCTTACGCACTATGCGAGTTCTCAGTAGTCTGAGTAAAAGAGAAGCAGCTTACAGGATTTCTGTACATTGGAAGTAGTGAGAGGCAGTTTACAGGAGTTCTGCATCCTGAGTGTAGGAAACACTTTAGGGGAGATTTGAAGCATAGGAGTAGTCGTAGGCACTATGCGGGTTTTCAGTAGTCTGAGGAAAAGAGAAACAGCTTACAGGATTTCTGTACATTGGAAGTAGTGAGTGGCAGTTTACACGTGTACTGCTTCCTGAGAGTAGGAAACACATTACGGGAGTTCTTTAGAATGGGAGTAGTCTTAACGCACTATGCGGGTGTTCAGTAGTCTGAGTAAAAGAGAATAAGCTTACAGGATTTCTGTTAGCTGGAAGTAGAAAGACGCAGTTAAATGGAGTTTTGCATACTGAGTGTAGGAGACACTTTACGGGAGTTCTGTAGCATGGGAGAATTCTTATTCTTTATGCGGGTTTTCAGTAGTCTGAGTAAAAGAGAAGCAGCTTACAGGATTTCTGTACACTGGAAGTGGGGAGAGGCAGTTTAAAGGAGTCCTGCATCCTGAGGGTAGGAAACACTTTATAGGAGTTCTGTAGCATGCGAGTAGTCTTACGCACTATGCGGGTTTTCTGTAGTCAGTGTAAAAGAGAAGCAGCTTACAAGATTTCAGTATATTGGAAGTAGTGAGAGGCAGTTTTCAGGAGTTCTGCATCCTGAGGGTAGGAAACACTTTACGGGAGGTCTGTAGCATGGGAGAATTCTTATTCTTTATGCGGGTTTTCAGTAGTCTGAGTAAAAGAGAAGCAGCTTACAGGATTTCTGTACACTGGAAGTGGGGAGAGGCAGTTTAAAGGAGTCCTTCATCCTGAGGGTAGGAAACACTTTACGGGAGGTCTGTAGCAGGGGAGTAGTCTTACGCACTATGCGGGTTTTCAGTAGTCTGAGGAAAAGAGAAGCAGCTTACAGGATTTCTGTACATTGGAAGTAGTGAGAGGCAGTTTACAGGAGTTCTCTATCCTGAGTGTAGGAAACACTTTACAGGAGTTCTGTAGCATGGGAGTAGTCTTACGCACTATGCGGGTTTTCAGTAGTCTGAGTAAAAGAGAAGCAGCTTACAGGATTTCTGTACCTTGGAAGTAGTGAGAGGCAGTTTACAGGAGTTCTGCATCCTGAGTGTAGGAAACATTTTTCGGGAGTTCTGTAGCATGGGAGAATTCTTATTCTTTATGCGGGTTTTCAGTAGTCTGAATAAAAGAGAAGCATCTTACCGGATTTCTGTACATTGGAAGTAGTGTGAGGCAGTTTACAGGAGTTCTGCATCCTGAGTGTAAGAAACACTTTACGGGAGTTCTGCAGCATGGGAGTAGTCGTACGTATTATGCGGGTTTTCAGTAGTCTGAGTAAAAGAGAAGCAGCTTACAGGATTTCTGTACATTGGAAGTAGTGAGAGGCAGTTTACAGGAGTTCTGCATCCTGAGTGTAGGAAACACTTTACGGGAGTTCAGTACCATGGGAGTAGTCTTACGCACTATGCAGGTTTTCAGTAGTCTGAGTAAAAGAGAAGCAGCTTACAGGATTTCTGTACATTGGAAGTAGTGAGAGGCAGTTACAGGAGTCCTGCATCCTGAGGGTTGGAAACACTTTACGGGAGTTCTGTAGCATGGGAGAATTCTTACTCTTTATGCGGGTTTTCAGTAGTCTGAGTAAAAGAGAAGCAGCTTACAGGATTTCTGTACATTGGAAGTAGTGAGAGGCAGTTTACAGGAGTTCTGCATCCTGAGTGTAGGAAACACTTTACGGGAGTTCTGTAGCATGGGAGAATTCTTACTCTTTATGCGGGTTTTCAGTAGTCTGAGTAAAAGAGAAGCAGCTTACAGGATTTCTGTACATTGGAAGTAGTGAGAGGCAGTTTAAAGCAGTCCTGCATCCTGAGGGTAGGAAACACTTTACGGGAGTTCTGTAGCATGGGAGCAGTCTTACGCACTATGCGGGTTTTCAGTAGTCTGAGTAAAAGAGAAGCAGCTTACAGGATTTCTGTACATTGGAAGTAGTGAGAGGCAGTTTACAGGAGTTCTGCATCCTGAGGGTAGCAAACACTTTACGGGAGTTCTGTAGCATGGGAGTAGTCTTACGCACTATGAGGGTTTTCAGTAGTCAGAGTAAAAGAGAAGCAGCTTACAGGATTTCTGTACATAGGAAGTAGTGAGAGGCAGTTTACAGGAGTTCTGCATCCTGAGTGTAGGAAACACTTTACGGGAGTTCTGTAGCATGGGAGTAGTCTTACACACAATGCGGGTTTTCAGTAGTCTGAAAAAAGAGAAGCAGCTTACAGGATTTCTGTACATTGGAAGTAGTGAGAGGCAGTTTACAGGAGTTCTGCATCCAGTGTAGGAAACACTTTACGGGAGTTCTGTAGCATGGGGGTAGTCTTACGCAACAATGCGGGTTTTCAGTAGTCTGAGTAAAAGAGAAGCAGCTTACAGGATTTCTGTAGATTGGAAGTAGTGAGAGGCAGTTTACAGGAGTTCTGCATCCTGAGTGTAGGAAACACTTTACGGGAGTTCAGTAGCATGGGACTTGTCTTACGCACTATGCAGGTTTTCAGTAGTCTGAGTAAAAGAGAAGCAGCTTACAGGATTTCTGTACATTGGAAGTAGTGAGAGGCAGTTTACAGGAGTCCTGCATCCTGAGGGTAGGAAACGCTTTACGGGAATTCTGTAGCATGGGAGTAGTCTTACGCACTATGCGGGTTTTCAGTAGTCTGAGTAAAAGAGAAGCAGCTTACAGGATTTCTGTACATTGGAAGTAGTGAGAGGCAGTTTACAGGAGTCCTGCATCCTGAGGGTAGGAAACGATTTACGGGAATTCTCTAGCATGGGAGTAGTCTTACGCACTATGCGGGTTTTCAGTAGTCTGAGCAAAAGAGAAGCAGCTTACAGGATTTCTGCACATTGGAAGTAGTGAGAGGCAGTTTACAGGAATTCTGCATCCAGTGTAGGAAACACTTTACGGGTTTCTGTAGCATGGGAGTAGTCTTACACACAATGCGGGTTTTCAGTAGGCTGAAAAAAGAGAAGCAGCTTACAGGATTTCTGCACATTGGAAGTAGTGAGAGGCAGTTTACAGGAGTTCTGTATCCAGTGTAGGAAACCCTTTACGGGATTTCTGTAGCATGGGACTAGTCTTAAGCACTATGCGGGTTTTCAGTAGTCTGATTAAAACAGAAGCAGGTTACAGGATTTTTGTACATTGGAAGTAGTAAGAGGCAGTTTACAGGAGTTCTGCAGCCTGAGGGTAGGAAACACTTTACGGGAGTTCTGTAGCATGGGAGTAGTCTTACGCACTATGCGGGTTTTCAGTAGTCTGAGTAAAAGAGAAGCAGCTTACAGGATTTCTGTACATTGGAAGTAGTGAGAGGCAGTTTACAGGAGTTCTGCATCCTGAGGGTAGGAAACACTTTACGGGAGTTCTGTAGCATGGGAGTAGTCTTACGCACTATGCGGGTTTTCAGTAGTCTGAGTAAAAGAGAAGCAGCTTACAGGATTTCTGTACATTGGAAGTAGTGAGAGGCAGTTTACAGGTGTTCTGCATCCTGAGTGTAGAAAACACTTTACAGGAGTTCTGTAGCATGGGAGTAGTCTTACGCACTATGCGGGTTTTCAGTAGTCTGAGGAAAAGAGAAGCAGCTTACAGGACTTCTGTACATTGGAAGTAGTGAGAGGCAGTTTACAGGAGTTCTGCATCCTGAGTGTAGAAATCACTTTACAGGAGTTCTGTAGCATGGGAGTAGAGTTACGCACTATGCGGGTTTTCAGTAGTCTGAGTAAAAGAGAAGCAGCTTACAGGATTTCTGTACATTGGAAGTAGTTAGAGGCAGTTTACAGGAGTTCTGAATCCTGAGTGTAGGAAACACTTTACGGGAGTTCTGTAGCATGGGAGTAGTCTTACACACAATGCGGGTTTTCAGTAGACTGAAAAAAGAGAAGCAGCTTACAGGATTTCTGTACACTGGAAGTAGTGAGAGGCAGTTTACAGGAGTTCTGTATCCAGTGTAGGAAACACTTTACGGGAGTTCTGTAGCATGGTACTAGTCTTAAGCACTATGCGGGTTTTCAGTAGTCTGATTAAAACAGAAGCAGGTTACAGGATTTTTGTACATTGGAAGTAGTAAGAGGCAGTTTAAAGGAGTTCTGCAGCCTGAGGGTAGGAAACACTTTACGGGAGTTCTGTAGCATGGGAGTAGTCTTACGCACTATGCGGGTTTTCAGTATTCTGAGTAAAAGAGAAGCAGCTTACAGGATTTCTTTACATTGGAACTAGTGAGAGGTAGTTTACAGGAGTTCTGCATCCAGTGTAGCAAACACTTTACGGGAGTTCTGTAGCATGAGAGTAGTCTTACGCACTATGCGGGTTTTCAGTAGTCTGAGTAAAAGAGAAGCAGCTTACAGGATTTCTGTACATTGGAAGTAATGAGAGGCAGTTTACAGGTGTTCTGCATCCTGAGTGTAAGAAACACTTTACGGGAGTTCTGCAGCATGGGAGTAGTCGTACGCATTATGCGGGTTTTCAGTAGTCTGAGTAAAAGAGAAGCAGCTTACAGGATTTCTGTACATTGGAAGTAGTGAGAGGCAGTTTACAGGTGTTCTGCATCCTGAGTGTAGAAAACACTTTACAGGAGTTCTGTAGCATGGGAGTAGTCTTACGCACTATGCGGATTTTCAGTAGTCTGAGTAAAAGAGAAGCAGCTTACAGGACTTCTGTACATTGGAAGTAGTGAGAGGCAGATTACAGGAGTTCTGCATCCTGAGTGTAGAAATCACTTTACAGGAATTCTGTAGCATGGGAGTAGACTTACGCACTATGCGGGTTTTCAGTAGTCTGAGTAAAAGAGAAGCAGCTTACAGGATTTCTGTACATTGGAAGTAGTGAGAGGCAGTTTTCAGGAGTTCTGTATCCAGTGTAGGAAACACTTTACGGGAGTTCTGTAGCATGGGAGTAGTCTTACGCACTATGCGGGTTTTTAGTAGTCTGAGTAAAAGAGAAGCAGCTTACAGGATTTCTGTACATTGGAAGTAGTGAGAGGCAGTTTACAGGAGTTCTGCATCCTGAGTGTAGGAAACACTTTTCGGGAGTTCTGTAGCATGGGAGAATTCTTATTCTTTATGTGGGTTTTCAGTAGTCTGAGTAAAAGAGAAGCAGCTTACAGGATTTCTGTACATTGGAAGTAGTGAGAGGCAGTTTACAGGAGTTCTGCATCCTGAGTGTAGGAAACACTTTACGGGAGTTCTGTAGCATGGGAGTAGTCTTACGCACTATGCGAGTTTTCAGTAGTCTGAGTAAAAGAGAAGCAGCTTACAGGATTTCTGTACATTGGAAGTAGTGAAAGGCAGTTTACAGGAGTTCTGCATCCTGAGTGTAGGAAACACTTTACGGGAGTTCTGTAGCATGGGAGTAGTCTTACGCACTATGCGGGTTTTCAGTAGTCTGAGTAAAAGAGAAGCAGCTTACAGGATTTCTGCACATTGGAAGTAGTGAGAGGCAGTTTACAGGAGTTCTGCATCCTGAGTGTAGGAAACACTTTACGGGAGTTCAGTAGCATGGGAGTAGTCTTACGCACTATGCGAGTTTTCACTTCTCTGAGTAAAAGAGAAGCAGCTTACAGGATTTCTGTACCTTAGAAGTAGTGAGAGGCAGTTTACAGGAGTTCTGAATCCTGAGTGTAGGAAACATTTTTCGGGAGTTCTGTAGCATGGGAGAATTCTTATTCTTTATGCGGGTTTTCAGTAGTCTGAGTAAAAGAGAAGCAGCTTACAGGATTTCTGTACACTGGAAGTGGGGAGAGGCAGTTTAAAGGAGTCCTGCATCCTGAGGGTAGGAAACACTTTACGGGAGGTCTGTAGCATGGGAGTAGTCTTACGCACTATGCGGGTTTTCAGTAGTCTGAGTAAAAGAGAAGCAGCTTACAGGATTTCTGTACATTGGAAGTAGTGAGAGGCAGTTTACAGGAGTTCTGCATCCTGAGTGTAGGAAACACTTTACGGGAGTTCTGTAGCATGGGAGTAGTCGTACGCATTATGCGGGTTTTCAGTAGTCTGAGTAAAAGAGAAGCAGCTTACAGGATTTCTGTACATTGGAAGTAGTGAGAGGCAGTTTACAGGAGTTCTGCATCCTGAGTGTAGGAAACACTTTACGGGAGTTCTGTAGCATGGGAGTAGTCTTACGCACTATGCGGGTTTTCAGTAGTCTGAGTAAAAGAGAAGCAGCTTACAGGATTTCTGTACATTGGAAGTAGTGAGAGGCAGTTTACAGGAGTTCTGCATTCTGAGTGTAGGAATCACTTTACGGGAGTTCTGTAGCATGGCAGTAGTCTTACGCACTATGCGGGTTTTCAGTAGTCTGAGTAAAAGAGAAGCAGATTACAGGATTTCTGTACATTGGAAGTAGTGAGAGGCAGTTTGCAGTATTCTGCATCCAATGAAGGAAACACTTTACGGGAGTTCTGTAGCATGGGAGTAGTCTTACGCACTATGCGGGTTTTCAGTAGTCTGAGCAAAAGAGAAGCAGCTTACAGGATTTCTGCACATTGGAAGTAGTGAGAGGCAGTTTACAGGAGTTCTGCATCCTGAGTGTAGAAAACACTTTACGGGAGTTCTGTTGCATGGGAGTAGTCTTACACACAATGCGGGTTTTCAGTAGTCTGAAAAAAGAGAAGCAGCTTACAGGATTTCTGCACATTGGAAGTAGTGAGAGGCAGTTTACAGGAGTTCTGTATCCAGTGTAGGAAACCCTTTACGGGATTCCTGTAGCATGGGACTAGTCTTAAGCACTATGCGGGTTTTCAGTAGTCTGATTAAAACAGAAGCAGGTTACAGGATTTTTGTACATTGGAAGTAGTAAGAGGCAGTTTAAAGGAGTTCTACATCCAGTGTAGCAAACAGTTTACGGGAGTTCTGTAGCATGGGAGTAGTCTTACGCACTATGCGGGTTTTCAGTAGTCTGAGTAAAAGAGAAGCAGCTTACAGGATTTCTGTACATTGGAAGTAGTGAGAGGCAGTTTACAGGTGTTCTGCATCCTGAGTGTAGAAAACACTTTACAGGAGTTCTGTAGCATGGGAGTAGTCTTACGCACTATGCGGGTTTTCAGTAGTCTGAGTAAAAGAGAAGCAGCTTACAGGACTTCTGTACATTGGAAGCAGTGAGAGGCAGTTTACAGGAGTTCTGCATCCTGAGTGTAGAAATCACTTTACAGGAGTTCTGTAGCATGGGAGTGGACTTACGCACTATGCGGGTTTTCAGTAGTCTGAGTAAAAGAGAAGCAGCTTAAAGGATTTCTGTACATTGGAAGTAGTGAGAGGCAGTTTACAGGATTTCTGCATCCAGTGTAGGAAACACTTTACGGGAGTTCTGTAGCATGGGAGTAGTCTTACGCACTATGCGGGTTTTCAGTAGTCTGAGTAAAAGAGAAGCAGTTTACAGGATTTCTGTACATTGGAAGTAGTGAGAGGCAGTTTACAGGAGTTCTGCATTCTGAGTGTAGGAAACACTTTACGGGAGTTCTGTAGCATGGGAGTAGTCTTACGCACTATGCGGGTTTTCAGTAGTCTGAGTAAAAGAGAAGCAGCTTACAGGATTTCTGCACATTGGAAGTAGTGAGAGGCAGTTTACAGGAGTTCTTCATCCTGAGTGTAGGAAACACTTTACGGGAGTTCAGTAGCATGGGAGTAGTCTTACGCACTATGCGGGTTTTCAGTAGTCTGAGTAAAAGAGAAGCAGCTTACAGGATTTCTGTACCTTGGAAGTAGTGAGAGGAGTTTACAGGAGTTCTGCATCCTGAGTGTAGGAAACACTTTTCGGGAGTTCTGTAGCATGGGAGAATTCTTATTCTTTATGCGGGTTTTCAGTAGTCTGAGTAAAAGAGAAGCAGCTTACAGGAATTTTGTACACTTGAAATGGGGAGAGGCAGTTTAAAGGAGTCCTGCATCCTGAGGGTAGGAAACACTTTACGGGAGGTCTGTAGCAGGGGAGTAGTCTTATGCACTATGCGGGTTTTCAGTAGTCTGAGTAAAAGAGAAGCAGCTTACAGGATTTCTGTACATTGGAAGTAGTGACAGGCAGTTTACAGGAGTTCTGCATCCAGTGTAGGAAACACTTTACGGGAGTTCTGTAGCATGGGAGTAGTCTTACGCACTATGCGGGTTTTCAGTAGTCTGAGTAAAAGAGAAGCAGCTTACAGGATTTCTGTACATTGGAAGTAGTGAGAGGCAGTTTACAGGAGTTCTGCATCCAGTGTAGGAAACACTTTACGGGAGTTCTGTAGCATGGGAGTAGTCTTACGCACTATGCGGGTTTTCAGTAGTCTGAGTAAAAGAGAAGCAGCTTACAGGATTTCTGTACATTGGAAGTAGTGAGAGGCAGTTTACAGGAGTTCTGCATTCTGAGTGTAGGAAACAGTTTACGGGAGTTCTGTAGCATGGCAGTAGTCTTACGCACTATGCGGGTTTTCAGTAGTCTGAGTAAAAGAGAAGCAGCTTACAGGATTTCTGTACATTGGAAGTAGTGAGAGGCAGTTTGCAGGAGTTCTGCATCCAGTGTAGGAAACACTTTACGGGATTTCTGTAGCATGGGAGTAGTCTTACGCACTATGCGGGTTTTCAGCAGTCTGAGTAAAAAAGAAGCAGCTTACAGGATTTTTGTACATTGGAAGTAGTGAGAGGCAGTTTACAGGAGTCCTGCATCCTGAGTGTAGGAAACACTTTATGAGCGTTCTGTAGCATGGGAGTAGTCTTACGCACTATGCGGGTTTTCAGTAGTCTGAGTAAAAGAGAAGCAGCTTACAGGATTTCTGTACATTGGAAGTAGTTAGAGGCAGTTTACAGGAGTTCTGCATCCTGAGTGTAGGAAACACTTTACGGGAGTTCTGTAGCAGGGGAGTAGTCTTACACACAATGCGGGTTTTCAGTAGACTGAAAAAAGAGAAGCAGCTTACAGGATTTCTGTACACTGGAAGTAGTGAGAGGCAGTTTACAGGAGTTCTGTATCCAGTGTAGGAAACACTTTACGGGAGTTCTGTAGCATGGGACTAGTCTTAAGCACTATGCGGGTTTTCAGTAGTCTGATTAAAACAGAAGCAGGTTACAGGATTTTTGTACATTGGAAGTAGTAAGAGGCAGTTTAAAGGAGTTCTGCAGCCTGAGGGTAGGAAACACTTTACGGGAGTTCTGTAGCATGGGAGTAGTCTTACGCACTATGCGGGTTTTCAGTAGTCTGAGTAAAAGAGAAGCAGCTTACAGGACTTCTGTACATTGGAAGTAGTGAGAGGCAGTTTACAGGAGTTCTGCATCCTGAGTGTAGAAATCACTTTCAGGAGTTCTGTAGCATGGGAGTAGTCTTACGCACTATGCGGGTTTTCAGTAGTCTGAGTAAAAGAGAAGCAGCTTACAGGATTTCTGTACATTGGAAGTAGTGAGAGGCAGTTTACAGGAGTTCTGCATCCTGAGTGTAGGAAACACTTTACGGGAGATCTGTAGCATGGGAGTAGTCTTCTGCACTATGCGGGTTTTCAGCAGTCTGAGTAAAAAAGAAGCAGCTTACAGGATTTTTGTACATTGGAAGTAGTGAGAGGCAGTTTACAGGAGTCCTGCATCCTGAGGGTAGCAAACACTTTACGGGAGTTCTGTAGCATGGGAGTAGTCTTACGCACTATGCGGGTTTTCAGTACTCTGAGTAAAAGAGAAGCAGCTTACAGGATTTCTGTACACTTGAAGTGGGGAGAGGCAGTTTAAAGGAGTCCTGCATCCTGAGGGTAGGAAACACATTACGGGAGGTCTGTAGCAGGGGAGTAGTCTTATGCACTATGCGGGTTTTCAGTAGTCTGAGTAAAAGACAAGCAGCTTACAGGATTTCTGTACATTGGAAGTAGTGAGAGGCAGTTTACAGGAGTTCTGCATCCAGTGTAGGAAACACTTTACGGGAGTTCTGTAGCATGGGAGTAGTCTTACGCACTATGCGTGTTTTCAGTAGTCTGAGTAAAAGAGAAGCAGCTTACAGGATTTCTGTAAATTGGAAGTAGTGAGAGGCAGTTTACAGGAGTTCTGCATCCAGTGTAGGAAACACTTTACGGGAGTTCTGCAGCATGGGAGTAGTCTTACGCACTATGCGGGTTTTCAGTAGTCTGAGTAAAAGAGAAGCAGCTTACAGGATTTCTGTACATTGGAAGTAGTGAGAGGCAGTTTACAGGAGTTCTGCATTCTGAGTGTAGGAAACACTTTACGGGAGTTCTGTAGCATGGCAGTAGTCTTACGCACTATGCGGGTTTTCAGTAGTCTGAGTAAAAGAGAAGCAGCTTACAGGATTTCTGTACATTGGAAGTAGTGAGAGGCAGTTTGCAGGAGTTCTGCATCCAGTGTAGGAAACACTTTACGGGATTTCTGTAGCATGGGAGTAGTCTTACGCACTATGCGGGTTTTCAGCAGTCTGAGTAAAAAAGAAGCAGCTTACAGGATTTTTGTACATTGGAAGTCGTGAGAGGCAGTTTACAGAAGTTCTGCATCCTGAGGGTAGCAAACACTTTACGGGAGTTCTGTAGCATGGGAGTAGTCTTACGCACTATGCGGGTTTTCAGTAGTCTGAGTAAAAGAGAAGCAACTTGCAGGATTTCTGTACATTGGAAGTAGTTAGAGGCAGTTTACAGGTGTTCTGCATCCTGAGTGTAGGAAACACTTTACAGGAGTTCTGTAGCATGGGAGTAGTCTTACGCACTATGCGGGTTTTCAGTAGTCTGAGTAAAAGAGAAGCAGCTTACAGGATTTCTCTACATTGGAAGTAGAAAGGGGCAGTTTACAGTAGTTCTGCATCCTGAGTGTAGAAAACACTTTACGGGAGTTCTGTAGCATGGGAGTAGTCTTACGCACTATGCGGGTTTTCAGTAGTCTGAGTAAAAGAGAAGCAGCTTACAGGATTTCTGTACATTGTTAGTAGTGAGAGGCAGTTAACAGGAGTTCTGCATCCTGAGTGTAGGAAACGCTTTACGGGAGGCCTGTAGCATGGAAGAATTCTTATTCTTTATGCGGGTTTTCAGTAGCCTGAGTAAAAGAGAAGCAGCTTACAGGATTTCTGTACATTGGAAGTAGGGAGAGGCAGTTTAAAGGAGTCCTGCATCCTGAGGGTAAGAAACACTTTACGGGAGGTCTGTAGCATGGGAGTAGTCTTACTCACTATGCGGGTTTTCAGTAGTCTGAGTAAAAGAGAAGCAGCTTACAGGATTTCTGTACATTGGAAGTAGTGAGAGGCAGTTTACAGGAGTTCTGCATTATGAGTGTAGGAAACACTTTTCGGGAGTTCTGTAGCATGGGAGTAGTCTTACGCACTATGCGGGTTTTCAGTAGTCTGAGTAAAAGAGAAGCAGCTTACAGGATTTCTGTACATTGGAAGTAGTGAGAGGCAGTTTGCAGGAGTTCTGCATCCAGTGTAGGAAACACTTTACGGGATTTCTGTAGCATGGGAGTAGTCTTACGCACTATGCGGGTTTTCAGCAGTCTGAGTAAAAAAGAAGCAGCTTACAGGATTTTTGTACATTGGAAGTCGTGAGAGGCAGTTTACAGGAGTCCTGCATCCTGAGGGTAGCAAACACTTTACGGGAGTTCTGTAGCATGGGATTAGTCTTACGCACTATGCGGGTTTTCAGTAGTCTGAGTAAAAGAGAAGCAGCTTACAGGATTTCTGCACATTGGAACTAGTGAGAGGTAGTTTACAGGAGTTCTGCATCCTGAGTGTAGGAAACACTTTATGGGAGTTCTGTAGCATGGGAGTAGTCTTACGCACTATGCGGGTTTTCAGTTGTCTGAGTAAAAGAGAAGCAACTTGCAGGATTTCTATACATTGGAAGTAGTTAGAGGCAGTTTACAGGTGTTGTGCATCCTGAGTGTAGAAAACACTTTACAGGAGTTCTGTAGCATGGGAGTAGTCTTACGCACTATGCGGGTTTTCAGTAGTCTGAGTAAAAGAGAAGCATCTTACAGGATTTCTGTACATTGGAAGTAGAAAGGGGCAGTTTACAGTAGTTCTGCATCCTGAGTGTGGAAAACACTTTACGGGAGTTCTGTAGCATGGGAGTAGTCTTACGCACTATGCGGGTTTTCAGTAGTCTGAGTAAAAGAGAAGCAGCTTACAGGATTTCTGTACATTGGAAGTAGTGAGAGGCAGTTTACAGGAGTTCTGCATCCAGTGTAGGAAACACTTTACGGGAGTTCTGTAGCATGGGGGTAGTCTTACGCACTATGCGGGTTTTCAGTTGTCTGATTAAAAGAGAAGCAGCTTACAGGATTTCTGTACATTGTTAGTAGTGAGAGGTAGTTTACAGGAGTTCTGCATCCTGAGAGTAGGAAACGCTTTACGGGAGGTCTGTAGCATGGAAGAATTCTTATTCTTTATGCGGGTTTTCAGTAGCCTGAGTAAAAGGGAAGCAGCTTACAGGATTTCTGTACACTGGAAGTAGGGAGAGGCAGTTTATAGGAGTCCTGCATCCTGAGGGTAAGAAACACTTTACGGGAGGTCTGTAGCATGGGAGTAGTCTTACTCACTATGCGGGTTTTCAGTAGTCTGAGTAAAAGAGAAGCAGCTTACAGGATTTCTGTACATTGGAAGTAGTGAGAGGCAGTTTACAGGAGTTCTGCATCCTGAGTGTAGGAAACGCTTTACGGGAGTTCTGTAGCATGGACGAATTCTTATTCTTTATGCGGGTTTTCAGTAGTCTGAGTAAAAGAGAAGCAGCTTACAGGATTTCTGTACATTGGAAGTAGTGAGAGGCAGTTTACAGGAGTTCTGCATCCTTAAAGTAGGAAACCCTTTACGGGAGTTCTGTAGCATGGGAGTAGTCTTACGCAATATGCGGGTTTTCAGTAGTCTGAGTAAAAGAGAAGCAGCTTACAGGATTTCTGTACATTGGAAGTAGTGAGAGCTAGTTTAAAAGAATTCTGCATCCTGGGTGTAGAAAACATTTTAAGGGAGTTCTGTAACATGGGAGTAGTCTTACGCACTATGCGGGTTTTCAGTAGTCTGAGTAAAAGTGAAGCAGCTTACAGGATTTCTGTACATTGGAAATAGTGAGAGGCAGTTTACAGAAGTTCTGCATCCAGTGTAGGAAACACTTTACGGGAGTTCTGTAGCATGGGAGTAGTCTTACGCACTATGCGGGTTTTCAGTAGTCTGAGTAAAAGAGAAGCAGCTTACAGGATTTCTGTACATTGGAAGTAGTGAGAGGCAGTTTACAAGAGTTCTAAATCTTGAGTGTAAGAAACACTTTGCGGGAGTTCTGTAGCATGGGAGAAATCTAACGCACTATGCGGGTTTTCAGTAGTCTGAGTAAAAGAGAAGCAGCTAACAGGATTTCTGTCCATTGGAAGTAGTGAGAGGCAGATTAATAGAATTCTGCATCCTGGGTGTAGGAAACACTTTACAGAGTTCTGTAGCATGGGAGTTGTCTTACGCACTATGCGGGTTTTCAGTAGTCTGAGTAAAAGAGAAGCAGCTTACAGGATTTCTGTCCATTGGAAGTAGTGAGTGGCAGTTTACAGGAGTTCTGCATCCTGAGTGTAGGAAACACGGGAGTTCTGTAGCATGGGAGTAGTCTTGCGAGCTATGCTTGTTTTCAGTTGTCTGAGTAAAAGAGAAGCAGCTTACAGGATTTCTGTACATTGGAAGTAGTGAGAGGCAGATTAAAGGAATTCTGACTCCTGAGTGTACAAAACACTTTACAGGAGTTCTGTAGCATGGGAGTAGTCTTACGCACTATGCGGGTTTTCAGTAGTCTGAGTAAAAGAGAAGCAACTTGCAGGATTTCTGTACATTGCAAGTAGTTAGAGGCAGTTTACAGGTGTTCTGCATCCTGAGTGTAGAAAACACTTTACAGGAGTTCTGTAGCATGGGAGTAGTCTTACGCACTATGAGAGTTTTCAGTAGTCTGAGTAAAAGAGAAGCAGCTTACAGGATTTCTGTACATTGGAAGTAGAAAGGGGCAGTTTACAGTAGTTCTGCATCCTGAGTGTAGAAAACACTTTACGGGAGTTCTGTAGCATGGGAGTAGTCTTACGCACTATGCGGGTTTTCAGTAGTCTGAGTAAAAGAGAAGCAGCTTACAGGATTTCTGTACATTGGAAGTAGTGAGAGGCAGTTTACAGGAGTTCTGCATCCAGTGTAGGAAACACTTTACGGGAGTTCTGTAGCATGGGGGTAGTCTTACGCACTATGCGGGTTTTCAGTTGTCTGATTAAAAGAGAAGCAGCTTACAGGATTTCTGTACATTGTTAGTAGTGAGAGGCAGTTTACAGGAGTTCTGCATCCTGAGTGTAGGAAACGCTTTACGGGAGGTCTGTAGCATGGAAGAATTCTTATTCTTTATGCGGGTTTTCAGTAGCCTGAGTAAAAGAGAAGCAGCTTACAGGATTTCTGTACACTGGAAGTAGGGAGAGGCAGTTTAAAGGAGTCCTGCATCCTGAGGGTAAGAAACACTTTACGGGAGGTCTGTAGCATGGGAGTAGTCTTACGCACTATGCGGGTTTTCAGTAGTCTGAGTAAAAGAGAAGCAGCTTACAGGAATTCTGTACATTGGAAGTAGTGAGAGGCAGTTTACAGGAGTTCTGCATTCTGAGTGTAGGAAACACTTTACGGGAGTTCTGTAGCATGGCAGTAGTCTTTCGCACTATGCGGGTTTTCAGTAGTCTGTGTAAAAGAGAAGCAGCTTACAGGATTTATGTACATTGGAAGTAGCGAGAGGCAGTTTACAGGATTTCTGCATCTTGAGTGTAGAAAAACTTTACAGGAGTTCTGTAGCATTTGAGTAATCTTATGCAATATGCGAGTTTTCAGTAGTCTGAGTAAAAGAGAAGCAGCTTACAGGATTTCTCTTAGCTGCAAGAAGTGAGACGCAGTTTACAGGAGTTCTGCATCCTGAGTGTAGGAAACACTTTACGGGAGGTCTCTAGCAAGGGAGTAGTCTTTCGCACTATGCGGGTTTTCAGTAGTCTGAGTAAAAGAGAAGCAGCTTACAGGATTTCTGTACATTGGAAGTAGTGAGAGGCAGTTTACAGGAGTTCTGCATCCTTAAAGTAGGAAACCCTTTACGGGAGTTCTGTAGCATGGGAGTCGTCTTACGCACTATGCGGGTTTTCAGTAGTCTGAGTAAAAGAGAAGCAGCTTACAGGATTTCTGTACATTGGAAGTAGTGAGAGGCAGTTTACAGGAGTTCTGCATCCTGAGTGTAGGAAAAACTTACGGGAGTTCTGTAGCATGGGAGTAGTCTTACGCACTATGCGGGTTTTCAGTAGTCTGAGTAAAAGAGAAGCAGCTTACAGGATTTCTGTACATTGGAAGTAGTGAGAGGCAGTTTACAGGAGTTCTGCATCCTTAAAGTAGGAAACCCTTTACGGGAGTTCTGTAGCATGGGAGTCGTCTTACGCACTATGCGGGTTTTCAGTAGTCTGAGTAAAAGAGAAGCAGCTTACAGGATTTCTGTACATTGGAAGTAGTGAGAGGCAGTTTAAGGGAATTCTGACTCCTGAGTGTACAAAACACTTTACGGGAGTTCTGTAGCATGGGAGTAGTCTTACGCACTATGCGGGTTTTCAGTAGTCTGAGTAAAAGAGAACCAGCTTACAGGATTTCTGTACATTGGAAGTAGTGAGAGGCAGTTTACAAGAGTTCTGCATCCTGAGTATAGGAAACAGTTTACGGGAGTTCTGTAGCATGGGATAAGTCTTAGGCCTTATGCAAGTTTTCAGTAGTCTGAGTAAAAGAGAAGCAGCTTACAGGATTTCTTTACATTGGAAGTAGTGAGAGGCAGTTTACAGGAGTTCTGCATTCTGAGTGTAGGAAACACTTTACGGGAGTTCAGTAGCATGGGAGAATTCTTATTCATTATGCGGGTTTTCAGTAGTCTGAGTAAAAGAGAAGCAGCTTACAGGATTTCTGTACACTGGAAGTGGGGAGAGGCAGTTTACAGGAGTTCTGCATCCTGAGTGTAGGAAACACTTTACGGGAGTTCTGTAGCATGGGAGTAGTCGTACGCATTATGCGGGTTTTCAGTAGTCTGAGTAAAAGAGAAGCAGCTTACAGGATTTCTGTACATTGGAAGTAGTGAGAGGCAGTTTACAGGAGTTCTGCATCCAGTGTAGGAAACACTTTACGGGAGTTCAGTACCATGGGAGTAGTCTTACGCACTATGCGGGTTTTCAGTAGTCTGAGTAAAAGAGAAGCAGCTTACAGGATTTCTGTACATTGGAAGTAGTGAGAGGCAGTTTACAGGAGTCCTGCATCCTGAGGGTAGGAAACACTTTACGGGAGTTCTGTAGCATGGGAGTAGTCTTACGCACTATGCGGGTTTTCAGTAGTCTGAGTAAAAGAGAAGCAGCTTACAGGATTTGTGCACATTGGAAGTAGTGAGAGGCAGTTTACAGGAGTTCTGTATCCAGTGTAGGAAACAATTTACGGGATTTCTGTAGCATGGGACTACTCTTAAGCACTATGCGGGTTTTCAGTACTCTGATTAAAACAGAAGCAGGTTACAGGATTTTTGTACATTGGAAGTAGTAAGAGGCAGTTTAAAGGAGTTCTGCAGCCTGAGGGTAGGAAACACTTTACGGGAGTTCTGTAGCATGGCAGTAGTCTTAGGCACTATGCGGGTTTTCAGTATTCTGATTAAAAGAGAAGCAGCTTACAGGATTTCTGTACATTGGAAGCAGTGAGAGGTAGTTTACAGGAGTTCTGCATCCAGTGTAGCAAACAATTTACGGGAGTTCTGTAGCATGGGAGTAGTCTTAAGCACTATGCGGGTTTTCAGTAGTCTGAGTAAAAGAGAAGCAGCTTACAGGATTTCTGTACATTGGAAGTAGTGAGAGGCAGTTTACAGGAGTTCTGCATCCTAAGTGTAGGAAACACTTTACGGGAGTTCTGTAGCATGGGAGTAGTCTTACGCACTATGCGGGTTTTCAGTAGTCTGAGTAAAAGAGAAGCAGCTTACAGGACTTCTGTACATTGGAAGTAGTGAGAGGCAGTTTACAGGAGTTCTGCATCCTGAGTGTAGAAATCACTTTACAGGAGTTCTGTAGCATGGGAGTAGTCTTACGCACTATGCGGGTTTTCAGTAGTCTGAGTAAAAGAGAAGCAGCTTACAGGATTTCTGTACATTGGAAGTAGTGAGAGGCAGTTTACAGGATTTCTGCATCCAGTGTAGGAAACACTTTACGGGAGTTCTGTAGCATGGGAGTAGTCTTACGCACTATGCGGGTTTTCACTTCTCTGAGTAAAAGAGAAGCAGCTTACAGGATTTCTGTACATTGGAAGTAGTGAGAGGCAGTTTACAGGAGTTCTGCATCCTGAGTGTAGGAAACACTTTACGGGAGTTCTGTAGCATGCGAGAATTCTTATTCTTTATGCGGGTTTTCAGTAGTCTGAGTAAAAGAGAAGCAGCTTACAGGATTTCTGTACACTGGAAGTGGGGAGAGGCAGTTTAAAGGAGTCCTGCATCCTGAGGGTAGGAAACACTTTACGGGAGGTCTGTAGCAGGGGAGTAGTCTTATGCACTATGCGGGTTTTCAGTAGTCTGAGTAAAAGAGAAGCAGCTTACAGGATTTCTGTACATTGGAAGTAGTGAGAGGTAGTTTACAGGAGTTCTGCATCCAGTGTAGGAAACACTTTACGGGAGGCCTGTAGCATGGGAGTAGTCTTACGCACTATGCGGGTTTTCAGGAGTCTGAGTTAAAGAGAAGCAGCTTACAGGATTTGTGTACATTGGAAGTAGTGAGAGGCAGTTTACAGGAGTACTGCATCCAGTGCAGGAAACACTTTACGGGAGTTCTGTAGCATGGGATAGTCTTACGCACTATGCGGGTTTTCAGTAGTCTGAGTAAAAGAAAAGCAGCTTACAGGATTTCTGTACATTGGAAGTAGTGAGAGGCAGTTTACAGGAGTTCTGCATTCTGAGTGTAGGAAACACTTTACGGGAGTTCTGTAGCATGGCAGTAGTCTTACGCACTATGCGGGTTTTCACTTCTCTGAGTAAAAGAGAAGCAGCTTACAGGATTTCTGTACATTGGAACTAGTGAGAGGTAGTTTACAGGAGTTCTGCATCCAGTGTAGGAAACACTTTATGGGAGTTCTGTAGCATGGGAGTAGTCTTACGCACTATGCGGGTTTTCAGTATTCTGAGTAATAGAGAAGCAGCTTACAGGATTTCTGTACATTGGAAGTAGTTAGAGGCAGTTTCCAGGTGTTCTGCATCCTGAGTGTAGAAAACACTTTTCAGGAGTTCTGTAGCATGGGAGTAGTCTTACGCACTATGCGGGTTTTCAGTAGTCTGAGTAAAAGAGAAGCAGCTTACAGGATTTCTGTACATTGGAAGTAGAAAGGGGCAGTTTACAGGAGTTCTGCATCCTGAGTGTAGAAAACACTTTACGGGAGTTCTGTAGCATGGGAGTAGTCTTGCGCACTATGCGGGTTTTCAGTAGTCTGAGTAAAAGAGAAGCAGCTTACAGGATTTCTGTACATTGGAAGTAGTGAGAGGCAGTTTATAGGAGTTCTGCATCCTGAGTGTAGGAAACACTTTACGGGAGTTCTGTAGCATGGGAGAATTCTTATGCACTATGCGGGTTTTCAGTAGTCTGAGTAAAAGAGAAGCAGCTTACAGGATTTCTGTACACTGGAAGTGGGGAGAGGCAGTTTAAAGGAGTCCTGCATCCTGAGGGTAGGAAACACTTTACGGGAGTTCTGTCGCATGGGAGTATTCTTACTCACTATGCGGGTTTTAAGTAGTCTTAGTAAAACTGGTAACAGGATTTCTGTACATTGGAAGTAGTGAGAGGCAGTTTACAGGAGTTCTGCATCCAGTGTAGGAAACACTTTACGGGAGTTATGTAGCATGGAATAGTCTTACGCACTATGCGGGTTTACAGTAGTCTGAGTAAAAGAGAAGCAGCTTACAGCATTTCTGTACATTGGAAGTAGTGAGAGGCAGTTTACAAGAGTTCTAAATCTTGAGTGTAAGAAACACTTTACGGGAGTTCTGTAGCATGGGAGAAATCTTACGCACTATGCGGGTTTTCAGTAGTCTGAGTAAAAGAGAAGCAGCTAACAGGATTTCTGTCCATTGGAAGTAGTGAGAGGCAGATTAAAAGAATTCTGCATCCTGGGTGTAGGAAAAACTTTACAGAGTTCTGTAGCATGGGAGTCGTCTTACGCACTATGCGGGTTTTCAGTAGTCTGAGTAATAGAAAAGCAGCTTACAGGATTTCTGTCCTTTGGAAGTAGTGAGAGGCAGTTTACAGGAGTTCTGCATCCTGAGTGTAGGAAACACTTACGGGAGTTCTGTAGCATGGGAGTAGTCTTACGAGCTATGCTTGTTTTCAGTTGTCTGAGTAAAAGAGAAGCAGCTTATAGGATTTCTGTACATTGGAAGTAGTGAGAGGCAGTTTAAAGGAATTCTGACTCCTGAGTGTACAAAACACTTTACGGGAGTTCTGTAGCATGGGAGTAGTCTTACGCACTATGCGGGTTTTCAGTAGTCTGAGTAAAAGAGAACCAGCTTACAGGATTTCTGTACACTGGAAGTAGTGATAGGCAGTTTACAAGAGTTCTGCATCCTGAGTGTAGGAAAGAGTTTACGGGAGTTCTGTAGCATGGGATAAGTCTTACGGCCTATGCAAGTTTTCAGTAGTCTGAGTAAAAGAGAAGAAGCTTACAGGATTTCTGTACATTGGAAGTAGTGAGAGGCAGTTTACAGGAGTTCTGCATTCTGACTGTAGGAAACACTTTACGGGATTTCCGTAGCATGGGAGTAGTCTTACGCACTATGTGGGTTTTCAGTAGTCTGAAAAAAAGAGATGCAGCTTACAGGATTTCTGTACATTGGAAGTAGTGAGAGGCAGTTTACAGGAGTTCTGCATCCTGAGGGTAGGAAACAATTTACGGGAGTTCTGTAGCATGGGAGTAGTCTTTCGCACTATGCGCGTTTTCAGTAGTCTGTGTAAAAGAGAAGCAGCTTACAGGATTTATGTACATTGGAAGTAGCGAGAAGCAGTTTACAGGAGTTCTGCATCTTGAGTGTAGAAAAACTTTACAGGAGTTCTGTAGCATTTGAGTAAACTTATGCAATATGCGCGTTTTCAGTAGTCTGAGTAAAAGAGAAGCAGCTTACAGGATTTCTCTTAGCTGCAAGAAGTGAGACGCAGTTTACAGGAGTTCTGCATCCTGAGTGTAGGAAACACTTTACGGGAGTTCTGTAGCATGGGAGAATTCTTATGCACTATGCGGGTTTTCAGTAGTCTGAGTAAAAGAGAAGCAGCTTACAGGATTTCTGTACATTGGAAGTAGTGAGAGGCAGTTTACAAAATTCTGCATCCTGAGTATAGGAAACAGTTTACGGGAGTTCTGTAGCATGGGATAAGTCTTACGCCTTATGCAAGTTTTCAGTAGTCTGAGTAAAAGAGAAGCAGCTTACAGGATTTCTGTACATTGGAAGTAGTGAGAGGCAGTTTACAGGAGTTCTGCATTCTGAGTGTAGGAAACACTTTACGGGATTTCCGTAGCATTGGAGTAGTCTTACGCACTATGAGGGTTTTCAGTAGTCTGAATAAAAGAGAAGCAGCTTACAGGATTTCTGTACATTGGAAGTAGTGAGAGGCAGTTTACAGGAGTTCTGCATCCTGAGGGTAGGAAACAATTTACGGGAGTTCTGTAGCATGGGAGGAGTCTTTCGCAATATGCGGGTTTTCAGTAGTCTGAGTAAAAGAGAAGCAGCTTACAGGATTTATGTACATTGGAAGTAGCGAGAGGCAGTTTACAGGAGTTCTGCATCTTGAGTGTAGAAAAACTTTACAGGAGTTCTGTAGCATTTGAGTAATCTTATGCAATATGCGAGTTTTAGGTAGTCTGAGTAAAAGAGAAGCAGCTTACAGGATTTCTCTTAGATGTAAGTAGTGAGACGCAGTTTACAGGAGTTCTGCATCCTGAGTGTAGGAAAGAGTTTACGGGAGTTCTGTAGCATGGGATAAGTCTTACGCCCTATGCAAGTTTGCAGTAGTCTGAGTAAAAGAGAAGCAGCTTACAGGAATTCTGTACATTGGAAGTAGTGAGAGGCAGTTTACAGGAGTTCTGCATCCAGTGTAGGAAACACTTTACGGGAGTTCAGTAGCATGGGAGAATTCTTATTCATTATGCGGGTTTTCAGTAGTCTGAGTAAAAGAGAAGCAGCTTACAGGATTTCTATACACTGGAAGTGGGGAGAGGCAGTTTAAAGGAGTCCTGCATCCTGAGGGTAGGAAACACTTTACGGGAGGTCTGTAGCAGGGGAGTAGTCTTATGCACTATGCGGGTTTTCAGTAGTCTGAGTAAAAGAGAAGCAGCTTACAGGATATCTGTACATTGGAAGTAGTGAGAGGCAGTTTACAGGAGTTCTGCATCCTAAGTGTAGGAAACACTTTACGGGAGTTCTGTAGCATGGGAGTAGTCGTACGCATTATGCGGGTTTCCAGTAGTCTGAGTAAAAGAGAAGCAGCTTACAGGATATCTGTACATTGGAAGTAGTGAGAGGCAGTTTACAGGAGTTCTGCATCCAGTGTAGGAAACACTTTACAGGAGTTCAGTACCATGGGAGTAGTCTTACGCACTATGCGGGTTTTCAGTAGTCTGAGTAAAAGAGAAGCAGCTTACAGGATTTCTGTACATTGGAAGTAGTGAGAGGCAGTTACAGGAGTCCTGCATCCTGAGGGTAGGAAACACTTTACGGGAGTTCTGTAGCATGGGAGTAGTCTTACGCACTATGCGGGTTTTCAGTAGTCTGAGTAAAAGAGAAGCAGCTTACAGGATTTCTGTACATTGGAAGTAGTGAGAGGCAGTTTACAGGAGTTCTGCATCCTGAGTGTAGGAAACACTTTACGGGAGTTCTGTAGCATGGGAGTAGTCTTACGCACTATGCGGGTTTTCAGTAGTCTGAGTAAAAGAGAAGCAGCTTACAGGATTTCTGCACATTGGAAGTAGTGAGAGGCAGTTTACAGGAGTTCTGCATCCTGAGTGTAGGAAACACTTTATGGGAGTTCTGTAGCATGGGAGTAGTCTTACACACAATGCGGGTTTTCAGTAGACTGAAAAAAGAGAAGCAGCTTTCAGGATTTCTGTACATTGGAAGTAGTGAGAGGCAGTATACAGGAGTTCTGTATGCAGCGTAGGAAACACTTTACGGGATTTCTGTAGCATGGGACTAGTCTTAAGCACTATGCGGGTTTTCAGTACTCTGATGAAAACAGAAGCAGGTTACAGGATTTTTGTACATTGGAAGTAGTAAGAGGCAGTTTAAAGGAGTTCTGCAGCCTGAGGGTAGGAAACACTTTACGGGAGTTCTGTAGCATGGGAGTAGTCTTACGCACTAGGCGGGTTTTCAGTAGTCTGAGTAAAAGAGAAGCATCTTACAGGATTTTTGTACATTGGAAGTAGTGAGAGGCAGTTTACAGCTGTTCTGCATAATGAGTGTAGAAAACACTTTACAGGAGTTCTGTAGCATGGGAGTAGTCTTACGCACTATGCGGGTTTTCAGTAGTCTGAGTAAAAGAGAAGCAGCTTACAGGACTTCTGTCCATTGGAAGTAGTGAGAGGCAGTTTACAGGAGTTCTGCATCCTGAGTGTAGAAATCACTTTACAGGAGTTCTGTAGCATGGGAGTAGTCTTACGCACTATGCGGGTTTTCAGTAGTCTGAGTAAAAGAGAAGCAGCTTACAGGATTTCTGTACATTGGAAGTAGTGAGAGGCAGTTTACAGGATTTCTGCATCCAGTGTAGGAAACACTTTACGGGAGTTCTGTAGCATGGGAGTAGTCTTACGCACTATGCGGGTTTTCACTTCTCTGAGTAAAAGAGAAGCAGCTTACAGGATTTCTGTACATTGGAAGTAGTGAGAGGCAGTTTACAGGAGTTCTGCATCCTAAGTGTAGGAAACACTTTACGGGAGTTCTGTAGCATGGGAGAATTCTTATTCTTTATGCGGGTTTTCAGTAGTCTGAGTAAAAGAGAAGCAGCTTACAGGATTTCTGTACACTGGAAGTGGGGAGAGGCAGTTTAAAGGAGTCCTGCATCCTGAGGGTAGGAAACACTTTACGGGAGGTCTGTAGCATGGGAGTAGTCTTATGCACTATGCGGGTTTTCAGTAGTCTGAGTAAAAGAGAAGCAGCTTACAGGATTTCTGTACATTGGAAGTAGTGAGAGGCAGTTTACAGGAGTTCTGCATCCAGTGTAGGAGACACTTTACGGGAGGTCTGTAGCATGGGAGTAGTCTTACGCACTATGCGGGTTTTCAGTAGTCTTAGTTAAAGAGAAGCAGCTTACAGGATTTCTGTACATTGGAAGTAGTGAGAGGCAGTTTACAGGAGTTCTGCATCCAGTGTAGGAAACACTTTACGGGAGTTCTGTAGCATGGGAGTAGTCTTACGCACTATGCGGGTTTTCAGTAGTCTGAGTAAAAGAAAAGCAGCTTACAGGATTTCTGTACATTGGAATTAGTGAGAGGCAGTTTACAGGAGTTCTGCATTCTGAGTGTAGGAAACACTTTACGGGAGTTCAGTAGCATGGCAGTAGTCTTACGCACTATGCGGGTTTTCACTTCTCTGAGTAAAAGAGAAGCAGCTTTCAGGATTTGTGTACATTGGAAGTATTGAGAGGCAGTTTACAGGAGTTCTGCATCCAGTGTAGGAAACACTTTACGGGAGTTCTGTAGCATGGGAGTAGTCTTACGCACTATGCGGGTTTTCAGTAGTCTGAGTAAAAGAAAAGCAGCTTACAGGATTTCTGTACATTGGAAGTAGTGAGAGGCAGTTTACAGGAGTTCTGCATTCTGAGTGTAGGAAACACTTTACGGGAGTTCTGTAGCATGGCAGTAGTCTTACGCACTATGCGGGTTTTCACTTCTCTGAGTAAAAGAGAAGCAGCTTACAGGATTTCTGTACATTGGAACTAGTGAGAGGTAGTTTACAGGAGTTCTGCATCCTGAGTGTAGAAAACACTTTACGGGAGTTCTGTAGCATGGGAGTAGTCTTACGCACTATGCGTGTTTTCAGTAGTCTGAGTAAAAGAGAAGCAGCTTACAGGATTTCTGTACATTGGAAGTAGTGAGAGGCAGTTTATAGGAGTTCTGCATCCTGAGTGTAGGAAACACTTTACGGGAGTTCTGTAGCATGGGAGAATTCTTATTCTTTATGCGGGTTTTCAGTAGTCTGAGTAAAAGAGAAGCAGCTTACAGGATTTCTGTACACTGGAAGTGGGGAGAGGCAGTTTAAAGGAGTCCTGCATCCTGAGGGTAGGAAACACTTTACGGGAGGTCTGTAGCAGGGGAGAATTCTTACTCACTATGCGGGTTTTAAGTAGTCTTAGTAAAACTGGTAACAGGATTTCTGTACATTGGAAGTAGTGAGAGGCAGTTTAAAAGAATTCTGCATCCTGGGTGTAGAAAACATTTTAAGGGAGTTCTGTAACATGGGAGTAGTCTTACGCACTATGCGGGTTTGCAGTAGTCTGAGTAAAAGAGAAGCAGCTTACAGGATTTCTGTTAGCTGGAAGTAGAAAGACGCAGTTAAATGGAGTTTTGCATCCTGAGTGTAGGAGACAGTTCACGGGAGTTCTGTAGCATGGGAGTAGTCTTACGCACTATGCGGGTTTTCAGTCGTCTGAGTAAAAGAGAAGCAGCTTACAGGATTTCTGTACATTGGAAGTAGTGAGAGGCAGTTTAAAGGAGTCCTGCATCCTGAGGGTAGGAAACACTTTACGGGAGTTCTGTAGCATGGGAGTAGTCTTACGCACTATGCGGGTTTTCAGTAGTCTGAGTAAAAGAGAAGCACCTTACAGGATTTCTGTACATTGGAATTAGTGTGAGGCAGTTTACAGGAGTTCTGCATCATTAGTGTAGGAAAAAATTTACGGGAGTTCTGTAGCATGGGAGTAGTCTTACGCACTATGCGGGTTTTCAGTAGTCTGATTAAAGAGAAGCAGCTTACAGGATTTCTGTACATTGGAAGTAGTGAGAGGCAGTTCTCAGGAGTTCTGCATCCTGAGTGTAGGAAACACTTTACGGAGTTCTGTAGCATGGGAGTAGTCTTACACACTATGCGGGTTTTCAGTAGTCTGAGTAAAAGAGAAGCAGCTTACAGGATTTCTGTACATTGAAAGTTGTGAGAGGCAGTTTACAGGAGTTCTGCATCCTGAGTGTAGAAAACAATTTACAGGGGTTCTGTAGCATGGGAGTAGTCTTACGCACTATGCGGGTTTTCAGTAGTCTGAGTAAAAGAGAAGCAGCTTACAGGATTTCTGTACATTGGAAGTAGTGAGAGGTAGTTTACAGGATTTCTACATCCAGTGTAGGAACAGTTTACGGGAGTTCTGTAGCATGGGAGTAGTCTTACGCACTATGCGGGTTTTCAGTAGTCTGAGTAAAAGAGAAGCAGCTTACAGGATTTCTGTACATTGGAACTAGTGAGAGGCAGTTAACAGGAGTTCTGCATCCTGAGTGTAGGAAACACTTTACGGGAGTTCTGTAGCATGGGAGTAGTCTTACGCACTATGCGGATTTTCAGTAGTCTGAGTAAAAGAGAATCAGCTTACAGGATTTCTGTACATTGGAAGTAGTGAGAGGCAGTTCACAGGAGTTCTGCATCCTGAGTGTAGGAAACACTTTACGGGAGTTCTCTAGCATGGGAGTAGTCTTACGCACTATGCGGGTTTTCAGTAGTCTGAGTAAAAGAGAAGCAGCTTACAGGATTTCTGTGCACTGGAAGTAGTGAGAGGCAGTTTGCAGGAGTTCTGCATCCAGTGTAGGAAACACTTTATGGGAGTTCTGTAGCATGGGAGTAATCTTACGCACTATGCAGGTTTTCAGTAGTCTGAGTAAAAGAGAAGCAGGTTACAGGATTTTTCTACATTGGAAGTAGTGAGAGGCAGTTTAAAGGAGTCCTGCATCCTGAGGGTAGGAAACACTTTACGGTAGTTCTGTAGCTTTGGAGTATTCTTAAGCGCTATGCGGATTTTCAATAGTCTGAGTAAAAGAGAAGCAGCTTACAGGATTTCTGTACATTGGAAGTAGTGAGAGGCAGTTTACAGGAGTTCTGCATCCAGTGTAGGAAACACGTTATGGGAGTTCTGTTGTATGGGGGTAGTCTTACGCAACAATGCGGGTTTTCAGTAGTCTGAGTAAAAGAGAAGCAGCTTACAGGATTTCTGTACATTGGAAGTAGTGAGAGGCAGTTTACAGGAGTTCTGCATCCTAAGTGTAGGGAACACTTTACGGGAGTTCAGTAGCATGGGAGTAGTCTTACGCACTATGCGGGTTTTCAGTAGTCTGAGTAAAAGAGAAGCAGCTTACAGGATTTCTGTACATTGGAAGTAGTGAGAGGCAGTTTACAGGAGTTCTGCATCCTGAGTGTAGGAAACGCTTTACGGGAGTTCCGTAGCATGGGAGTAGTCTTACGCACTATGCGTGTTTTCAGTAGTCTGAGTAAAAGAGAAGCAGCTTACAGGATTTCTGTACATTGGAAGTAGTGAGAGGCAGTTTACAGGAGTTCTGCATCCTTAGTGTAGGAAACACTTTACGGGAGTTCTGTAGCATGGGAGGAGTCTTACATACAATGCGGGTTTTCAGTAGTCTGAAAAAAGAGAAGCAGCTTACAGGATTTCTTTACATTGGATGTAGTGAGAGGCAGTTTACAGGAGTTCTGCATCCTGAGTGTAGGAAACGCTTTACGGGAGTTCCGTAGCATGGGAGTAGTCTTACGCACTATGCGGGTTTTCAGTAGTCTGAGTAAAAGAGAAGCAGCTTACAGGAATTCTATGCATTGGAAGTACTAAGAGGCAGTTTGCAGGAGTTCTGCATCCTCAGTGTAGGAAACACTTTACGGGAGTTCTGTAGCATGGGAGTAGTCTTACGCACTATGCGGGTTTTCAGTAGTCTGGGTGAAAGAGAAGCAGCTTACAGGATTTCTGTGCATTGGAAGTAGTGAGAGAAGTTTACAGGAGTTCTGCATCCTAAGTGTAGGAAACACTTTACGGGAGTTCAGTAGCATGGGAGTAGTCTTACGCACTATGCGGGTTTTCAGTACTCTGAGTAAAAGAGAAGCAGCTTACAGGATTTCTGTACATTGGAAGTAGTGAGAGGCAGTTTACAGGGGTTCTGCATCCAGTGTAGGAAACACTTTACGGGAGGTCTGTAGCATGGGGGTAGTCTTACGCACTAATTGGGTTTTCAGTAGTCTGAGTAAAAGAGAAGCAGCTTACAGGATTTCTGTACATTGGAAGTAGTGAGAGGCAGTTTACAGGAGTTCTGCATCCTAAGTGTAGGAAACACTTTACGGGAGTTCAGTAGCATGGGAGTAGTCTTACGCACTATGCGGATTTTCAGTAGTCTGAGTAAAAGAGAATCAGCTTACAGGATTTCTGTACATTGGAAGTAGTGAGAGGCAGTTCACAGGAGTTCTGCATCCTGAGTGTAGGAAACACTTTACGGGAGTTCTCTAGCATGGGAGTAGTCTTACGCACTATGCGGGTTTTCAGTAGTCTGAGTAAAAGAGAAGCAGCTTACAGGATTTCTGTGCACTGGAAGTAGTGAGAGGCAGTTTGCAGGAGTTCTGCATCCAGTGTAGGAAACACTTTATGGGAGTTCTGTAGCATGGGAGTAATCTTACGCACTATGCAGGTTTTCAGTAGTCTGAGTAAAAGAGAAGCAGGTTACAGGATTTTTCTACATTGGAAGTAGTGAGAGGCAGTTTAAAGGAGTCCTGCATCCTGAGGGTAGGAAACACTTTACGGTAGTTCTGTAGCTTTGGAGTATTCTTAAGCGCTATGCGGATTTTCAATAGTCTGAGTAAAAGAGAAGCAGCTTACAGGATTTCTGTACATTGGAAGTAGTGAGAGGCAGTTTACAGGAGTTCTGCATCCAGTGTAGGAAACACGTTACGGGAGTTCTGTTGTATGGGGGTAGTCTTACGCAACAATGCGGGTTTTCAGTAGTCTGAGTAAAAGAGAAGCAGCTTACAGGATTTCTGTACATTGGAAGTAGTGAGAGGCAGTTTACAGGAGTTCTGCATCCTAAGTGTAGGGAACACTTTACGGGAGTTCAGTAGCATGGGAGTAGTCTTACGCACTATGCGGGTTTTCAGTAGTCTGAGTAAAAGAGAAGCAGCTTACAGGATTTCTGTACATTGGAAGTAGTGAGAGGCAGTTTACAGGAGTTCTGCATCCTGAGTGTAGGAAACGCTTTACGGGAGTTCCGTAGCATGGGAGTAGTCTTACGCACTATGCGTGTTTTCAGTAGTCTGAGTAAAAGAGAAGCAGCTTACAGGATTTCTGTACATTGGAAGTAGTGAGAGGCAGTTTACAGGAGTTCTGCATCCTTAGTGTAGGAAACACTTTACGGGAGTTCTGTAGCATGGGAGGAGTCTTACATACAATGCGGGTTTTCAGTAGTCTGAAAAAAGAGAAGCAGCTTACAGGATTTCTTTACATTGGATGTAGTGAGAGGCAGTTTACAGGAGTTCTGCATCCTGAGTGTAGGAAACGCTTTACGGGAGTTCCGTAGCATGGGAGTAGTCTTACGCACTATGCGGGTTTTCAGTAGTCTGAGTAAAAGAGAAGCAGCTTACAGGAATTCTATGCATTGGAAGTACTAAGAGGCAGTTTGCAGGAGTTCTGCATCCTCAGTGTAGGAAACACTTTACGGGAGTTCTGTAGCATGGGAGTAGTCTTACGCACTATGCGGGTTTTCAGTAGTCTGGGTGAAAGAGAAGCAGCTTACAGGATTTCTGTGCATTGGAAGTAGTGAGAGAAGTTTACAGGAGTTCTGCATCCTAAGTGTAGGAAACACTTTACGGGAGTTCAGTAGCATGGGAGTAGTCTTACGCACTATGCGGGTTTTCAGTACTCTGAGTAAAAGAGAAGCAGCTTACAGGATTTCTGTACATTGGAAGTAGTGAGAGGCAGTTTACAGGGGTTCTGCATCCAGTGTAGGAAACACTTTACGGGAGGTCTGTAGCATGGGGGTAGTCTTACGCACTAATTGGGTTTTCAGTAGTCTGAGTAAAAGAGAAGCAGCTTACAGGATTTCTGTACATTGGAAGTAGTGAGAGGCAGTTTACAGGAGTTCTGCATCCTAAGTGTAGGAAACACTTTACGGGAGTTCAGTAGCATGGGAGTAGTCTTACGCACTATGCGGTTTTTCAGTAGTCTGAGTAAAAGAGAAGCAGCTTACAGGATTTCTGTACATTGGAAGTAGTGAGAGGCAGTTTACAGGAGTCCTGCATCCTGAGGGTAGGAAACACTTTACGGGAGTTCTGTAGCATGGGAGTAGTCTTACGCACTACGCGGGTTTTCAGTAGTCTGAGTAAAAGAGAAGCAGCTTACAGGATTTCTGTACATTGGAAGTAGTGAGAGGCAGTTTACAGGAGTTCTGCATCCTGAGTGTAGGAAACGCTTTACGGGAGTTCTGTAGCATGGGAGTAGTCTTACGCACTATGCGGGTTTTCAGTAGTCTGAGTAAAAGAGAAGCAGCTTACAGGATTTCTGTACATTGGAAGTAGTGAGAGGCAGTTTACAGGAGTTCTGCATCCAGTGTAGGAAACACTTTACGGGAGTTCTGTAGCATTGGGGTAGTCTTACGCAACAATGCGGGTTTTCAGTAGTCTGAGTAAAAGAGAAGCAGCTTACAGGATTTCTGTACATTGGAAGTAGTGAGAGGCAGTTTACAGGAGTTCTGCATCCTAAGTGTAGGAAACACTTTACGGGAGTTCAGTAGCATGGGAGTAGTCTTACGCACTATGCGGGTTTTCAGTAGTCTGAGTAAAACAGAAGCAGCTTACAGGATTTCTGTACATTGGAAGTAGTGAGAGGCAGTTTACAGGAGTCCTGCATCCTGAGGGTAGGAAACACTTTACGGGAGTTCTGTAGCATGGGAGTAGTCTTAGGCACTATGCGGGTTTTCAGTATTCTGAGTAAAAGAGAAGCAGCTTACAGGATTTCTGTACATTGGAAGTAGTGAGAGGTAGTTTACAGGAGTTCTGCATCCAGTGTAGCAAACAGTTTATAGGAGTTCTGTAGCATGGGAGTAGTCTTACGCACTATGCGGTTTTCAGTAGTCTGAGTAAAAGAGAAGCAGCTTACAGGATTTCTGTACATTGGAAGTAGTGAGAGGCAGTTTACAGGTGTTCTGCATCCTGAGTGTAGGAAACAGTTTACGGGAGTTCTGTAGCATGGGAGTAGACTTACGCAATATGTGGGTTTTCAGTAGTCTGAGTAAAAGAGAAGCAGCTTACAGGATTTCTGTACATTGGAAGTAGTGAGAGGCAGTTTACAGGAGTTCTGCATCCAGTGTAGGAAACACGTTACGGGAGTTCTGTTGTATGGGGGTAGTCTTACGCAACAATGCGGGTTTTCAGTAGTCTGAGTAAAAGAGAAGCAGCTTACAGGATTTCTGTACATTGGAAGTTGAGAGGCAGTTTACAGGAGTTCTGCATCCTAAGTGTAGGGAACACTTTACGGGAGTTCAGTAGCATGGGAGTAGTCTTACGCACTATGCGGGTTTTCAGTAGTCTGAGTAAAAGAGAAGCAGCTTACAGGATTTCTGTACATTGGAAGTAGTGAGAGGCAGTTTACAGGAGTTCTGCATCCTGAGTGTAGGAAACGCTTTACGGGAGTTCCGTAGCATGGGAGTAGTCTTACGCACTATGCGTGTTTTCAGTAGTCTGAGTAAAAGAGAAGCAGCTTACAGGATTTCTGTACATTGGAAGTAGTGAGAGGCAGTTTACAGGAGTTCTGCATCCTTAGTGTAGGAAACACTTTACGGGAGTTCTGTAGCATGGGAGGAGTCTTACATACAATGCGGGTTTTCAGTAGTCTGAAAAAAGAGAAGCAGCTTACAGGATTTCTTTACATTGGATGTAGTGAGAGGCAGTTTACAGGAGTTCTGCATCCTGAGTGTAGGAAACACTTTACGGGAGTTCTGTAGCATGGGAGTAGTCTTACGCACTATGCGGGTTTTCAGTACTCTGAGTAAAAGAGAAGCAGCTTACAGGATTTCTGTACATTGGAAGTAGTGAGAGGCAGTTTACAGGGGTTCTGCATCCAGTGTAGGAAACACTTTACGGGAGGTCTGTAGCATGGGGGTAGTCTTACGCACTAATTGGGTTTTCAGTAGTCTGAGTAAAACAGAAGCAGCTTACAGGATTTCTGTACATTGGAAGCAGTGAGAGGCAGTTTACAGGAGTTCTGCATCCTGAGTGTAGGAAACGCTTTACGGGAGTTCTGTAGCATGGGAGTAGTCTTACGCACTATGCGTGTTTTCAGTAGTCTCAGTAAAAGAGAAGCAGCTTACAGGATTTCTGTACATTGGAAGTAGTGAGAGGCAGTTTACAGGAGTTCTGCATCCAGTGTAGGAAACACTTTACGGGAGTTCTGTAGCATTGGGGTAGTCTTACGCAACAATGCGGGTTTTCAGTAGTCTGAGTAAAAGAGAAGCAGCTTACAGGATTTCTGTACATTGGAAGTAGTGAGAGGCAGTTTACAGGAGTTCTGCATCCTAAGTGTGGGAAACACTTTACGGGAGTTCAGTAGCATGGGAGTAGTCTTACGCACTATGCGGGTTTTCAGTAGTCTGAGTAAAACAGAAGCAGCTTACAGGATTTCTGTACATTGGAAGTAGTGAGAGGCAGTTTACAGGAGTCCTGCATCCTGAGGGTAGGAAACACTTTACGGGAGTTCTGTAGCATGGGAGTAGTCTTAGGCACTATGCGGGTTTTCAGTATTCTGAGTAAAAGAGAAGCAGCTTACAGGATTTCTGTACATTGGAAGTAGTGAGAGGTAGTTTACAGGAGTTCTGCATCCAGTGTAGCAAACAGTTTATAGGAGTTCTGTAGCATGGGAGTAGTCTTACGCACTATGCGGTTTTCAGTAGTCTGAGTAAAAGAGAAGCAGCTTACAGGATTTCTGTACATTGGAAGTAGTGAGAGGCAGTTTACAGGTGTTCTGCATCCTGAGTGTAGAAAAAACTTTACAGGAGTTCTGTAGCATGGGAGTAGTCTTACGCACTATGCGTGTTTTCAGTAGTCTGAGTAAAAGAGAAGCAGCTTACAGGATTTCTGTACATTGGAAGTAGTGAGAGGCAGTTTACAGGAGTTCTGCATCCTAAGTGTAGGAAACACTTTACGGGAGTTCTGTAGCATGGGAGTAGTCTTACGCACTATGCGGGTTTTCAGTAGTCTGAGTAAAAGTAAGGAGCTTACAGGATTTCTGTACATTGGAAGTAGTTAGAGGCAGTTTACAGGTGTTCTGCATCCTGAGAGTAGAAAACACTTTACGGGAGTTCTGTAGCATGGGAGTAGTCTTACGCACTATGCGAGTTTTCAGTAGTCTGAGTAAAAGAGAAGCAGCTTACAGGATTTCTGTACATTGGAAGTAGTGAGAGGCAGTTTACAGGTGTTCTGCATCCTGAGTGTAGGAAACAGTTTACGGGAGTTCTGTAGCATGGGAGTAGACTTACGCAATATGTGGGTTTTCAGTAGTCTGAGTAAAAGAGAAGCAGCTTACAGGATTTCTGTACATTGGAAGTAGTGAGAGGCAGTTTACAGGAGTTCTGCATCCAGTGTAGGAAACACGTTACGGGAGTTCTGTTGTATGGGGGTAGTCTTACGCAACAATGCGGGTTTTCAGTAGTCTGAGTAAAAGAGAAGCAGCTTACAGGATTTCTGTACATTGGAAGTAGTGAGAGGCATTTTACAGGAGTTCTGCATCCTAAGTGTAGGGAACACTTTACGGGAGTTCAGTAGCATGGGAGTAGTCTTACGCACTATGCGGGTTTTCAGTAGTCTGAGTAAAAGAGAAGCAGCTTACAGGATTTCTGTACATTGGAAGTAGTGAGAGGCAGTTTACAGGAGTTCTGCATCCTGAGTGTAGGAAACGCTTTACGGGAGTTCCGTAGCATGGGAGTAGTCTTACGCACTATGCGTGTTTTCAGTAGTCTGAGTAAAAGAGAAGCAGCTTACAGGATTTCTGTACATTGGAAGTAGTGAGAGGCAGTTTACAGGAGTTCTGCATCCTTAGTGTAGGAAACACTTTACGGGAGTTCTGTAGCATGGGAGGAGTCTTACATACAATGCGGGTTTTCAGTAGTCTGAAAAAAGAGAAGCAGCTTACAGGATTTCTTTACATTGGATGTAGTGAGAGGCAGTTTACAGGAGTTCTGCATCCTGAGTGTAGGAAACGCTTTACGGGAGTTCCGTAGCATGGGAGTAGTCTTACGCACTATGCGGGTTTTCAGTAGTCTGAGTAAAAGAGAAGCAGCTTACAGGAATTCTATGCATTGGAAGTACTAAGAGGCAGTTTGCAGGAGTTCTGCATCCTCAGTGTAGGAAACACTTTACGGGAGTTCTGTAGCATGGGAGTAGTCTTACGCACTATGCGGGTTTTCAGTAGTCTGGGTGAAAGAGAAGCAGCTTACAGGATTTCTGTGCATTGGAAGTAGTGAGAGAAGTTTACAGGAGTTCTGCATCCTAAGTGTAGGAAACACTTTACGGGAGTTCAGTAGCATGGGAGTAGTCTTACGCACTATGCGGGTTTTCAGTAGTCTGGGTAAAAGAGAAGCAGCTTACAGGATTTCTGTACATTGGAAGTAGTGAGAGGCAGTTTATAGGAGTTCTGCATCCTGAGTGTAGGAAACACTTTACGGGAGTTCTGTAGCATGGGAGTAGTCTTACGCACTATGCGGGTTTTCAGTACTCTGAGTAAAAGAGAAGCAGCTTACAGGATTTCTGTACATTGGAAGTAGTGAGAGGCAGTTTACAGGGGTTCTGCATCCAGTGTAGGAAACACTTTACGGGAGGTCTGTAGCATGGGGGTAGTCTTACGCACTAATTGGGTTTTCAGTAGTCTGAGTAAAAGAGAAGCAGCTTACAGGATTTCTGTACATTGGAAGTAGTGAGAGGCAGTTTACAGGAGTTCTGCATCCTAAGTGTAGGAAACACTTTACGGGAGTTCAGTAGCATGGGAGTAGTCTTACGCACTATGCGGTTTTTCAGTAGTCTGAGTAAAAGAGAAGCAGCTTACAGGATTTCTGTACATTGGAAGTAGTGAGAGGCAGTTTACAGGAGTCCTGCATCCTGAGGGTAGGAAACACTTTACGGGAGTTCTGTAGCATGGGAGTAGTCTTACGCACTACGCGGGTTTTCAGTAGTCTGAGTAAAAGAGAAGCAGCTTACAGGATTTCTGTACATTGGAAGTAGTGAGAGGCAGTTTACAGGAGTTCTGCATCCTGAGTGTAGGAAACGCTTTACGGGAGTTCTGTAGCATGGGAGTAGTCTTACGCACTATGCGTGTTTTCAGTAGTCTGAGTAAAAGAGAAGCAGCTTACAGGATTTCTGTACATTGGAAGTAGTGAGAGGCAGTTTACAGGAGTTCTGCATCCAGTGTAGGAAACACTTTACGGGAGTTCTGTAGCATTGGGGTAGTCTTACGCAACAATGCGGGTTTTCAGTAGTCTGAGTAAAAGAGAAGCAGCTTACAGGATTTCTGTACATTGGAAGTAGTGAGAGGCAGTTTACAGGAGTTCTGCATCCTAAGTGTAGGAAACACTTTACGGGAGTTCAGTAGCATGGGAGTAGTCTTACGCACTATGCGGGTTTTCAGTAGTCTGAGTAAAACAGAAGCAGCTTACAGGATTTCTGTACATTGGAAGTAGTGAGAGGCAGTTTACAGGAGTCCTGCATCCTGAGGGTAGGAAACACTTTACGGGAGTTCTGTAGCATGGGAGTAGTCTTAGGCACTATGCGGGTTTTCAGTATTCTGAGTAAAAGAGAAGCAGCTTACAGGATTTCTGTACATTGGAAGTAGTGAGAGGTAGTTTACAGGAGTTCTGCATCCAGTGTAGCAAACAGTTTATAGGAGTTCTGTAGCATGGGAGTAGTCTTACGCACTATGCGGTTTTCAGTAGTCTGAGTAAAAGAGAAGCAGCTTACAGGATTTCTGTACATTGGAAGTAGTGAGAGGCAGTTTACAGGTGTTCTGCATCCTGAGTGTAGAAAAAACTTTACAGGAGTTCTGTAGCATGGGAGTAGTCTTACGCACTATGCGTGTTTTCAGTAGTCTGAGTAAAAGAGAAGCAGCTTACAGGATTTCTGTACATTGGAAGTAGTGAGAGGCAGTTTACAGGAGTTCTGCATCCTAAGTGTAGGAAACACTTTACGGGAGTTCTGTAGCATGGGAGTAGTCTTACGCACTATGCGGGTTTTCAGTAGTCTGAGTAAAAGTAAGGAGCTTACAGGATTTCTGTACATTGGAAGTAGTTAGAGGCAGTTTACAGGTGTTCTGCATCCTGAGAGTAGAAAACACTTTACGGGAGTTCTGTAGCATGGGAGTAGTCTTACGCACTATGCGAGTTTTCAGTAGTCTGAGTAAAAGAGAAGCAGCTTACAGGATTTCTGTACATTGGAAGTAGTGAGAGGCAGTTTACAGGTGTTCTGCATCCTGAGTGTAGGAAACAGTTTACGGGAGTTCTGTAGCATGGGAGTAGACTTACGCAATATGTGGGTTTTCAGTAGTCTGAGTAAAAGAGAAGCAGCTTACAGGATTTCTGTACATTGGAAGTAGTGAGAGGCAGTTTACAGGAGTTCTGCATCCTGAGTGTAGGAAACACTTAACGGGAGTTCTGTAGCATGGGAGTAGTCTTACGCAACAATGCGGGTTTTCAGTAGTCTGAGTAAAAGAGAAGCAGCTTACAGGATTTCTGTACATTGGAAGTAGTGAGAGGCAGTTTACAAGAGTTCTGCATCCAGTGTAGGAAACACTTTACGGGAGTTCTGTAGCATGGGAGTAGTCTTACGCACTATGCGAGTTTTCAGTAGTCTGAGTAAAAGAGAAGCAGCTTACAGGATTTCTGTACATTGGAAGTAGTGAGAGGCAGTTTACAAGAGTTCTGCATCCAGTGTAGGAAACGCTTTACGAGAGTACTGTAGCATGGGAGTAGTCTTACGCACTATGCGAGTTTTCAGTAGTCTGAGTAAAAGAGAAGCAGCTTACAGGATTTCTGTACATTGGAAGTAGTGAGAGGCAGTTTACAGGTGTTCTGCATCCTGAGATTACGAAACAGTTTACGGGAGTTCTGTAGCATGGGAGTAGACTTACGCAATATGCGGGTTTTCAGTAGTCTAAGTAAAAGAGAAGCAGCTTACAGGATTTCTGTACATTGGAAGTAGTGAGAGGCAGTTTACAGGAGTTCTGCATCCTGAGGGTAGCAAACACTTTACGGGAGTTCTGTAGCATGGGAGTAGTCTTAAGCAGTATGCGGGTTTTCAGTAGTCTGAGTAAAAGAGAAGCAGCTTACAGGATTTCTGTACATTGGAAGTAGTGAGAGGCAGTTTACAAGAGTTCTGCATCCAGTGTAGGAAACACTTTACGGGAGTTCTGTAGCATGGGAGTAGTCTTACGCACAATGCGGGTTTTCAGTAGTCTGAGTAAAAGAGAAGCAGGTTACAGGATTTTTCTACATTGGAAGTAGTGAGAGGCAGTTTAAAGGAGTCCTGCATCCTGAGGGTAGGAAACACTTTATGGGAGTTCTGTAGCATGCGAGTAGTCTTACGCACTATGCGGGTTTTCTGTAGTCTGTGTAAAAGAGAAGCAGCTTACAGGATTTCAGTATATTGGAAGTAGTGAGAGGCAGTTTTCAGGAGTTCTGCATCCTGAGTGTAGGAAACATTTTACGGGAGGTCTGTAGCATGGGAGTAGTCTTACGCACTATGCGGGTTTTCAGTAGTCTGAGTAAAAGAGAAGCAGCTTACAGGATTTCTGTACATTGGAAGTAGTGAGAGGCAGTTTACAGGAGTTCTGCATCCAGTGTAGGAAACACTTTACGGGAGTTCTGTAGCATGGGGGTAGTCTTACGCACTATGCGGGTTTTCAGTTGTCTGATTAAAAGAGAAGCAGCTTACAGGATTTCTGTACATTGGAAGTAGTGAGAGGCAGTTTACAGGAGTTCTGCATCCTTAAAGTAGAAAACACTTTACGGGAGTTCTGTAGCATGGGAGTAGTCTTACGCACTATGTGGGTTTTCAGTAGTCTGAGTAAAAGAGAAGCAGCTTACAGGATTTCTGTACCTTGGAAGTAGTGAGAGGCAGTTTAAAGGAGTTCTGCATCCTGAGTGTAGGAAACACTTAACGGGAGTTCTGTAGCATGGGAGTAGTCTTACGCACTATGTGGGTTTTCAGTAGTATGAGTAAAAGAGAAGCAGCTTACAGGATTTCTGTACATTGGAAGTAGTGAGAGGCAGTTTAAAGGAGTCCTGCATACTGAGGGTAGAAAACACTTTACGGGAGTTTAGTTGCATAGGAGTAGTCTTACGCACTATGCGGGATTTCAGTAGTCTGAGTAAAAGAGAAGCAGCTTACAGGATTTCTGTACATTGGAAGTAGTGAGAGGCAGTTTACAGGAGTTCTGCATCCAGTGTAGGAAACACTTTACAGGAGTTCTGTAGCATGGGAGTAGTCTTACGCACTATGCGGGTTTTCAGTAGTCTGAGTAAAAGAGAAGCAGCTTACAGGATTTCTGTACATTGGAAGTAGTGAGAGGCAGTTTACAGGAGTTCTGCATCCTGAGGGTAGGAAACACTTTACGGGAGTTCTGTAGCATGGGAGAATTCTTATTCTTTATGCGGGTTTTCAGTAGTCTGAGTAAAAGAGAAGCAGCTTACAGGATTTCTGTACACTGGAAGTGGGGAGAGGCAGTTTAAAGGAGTCCTGCATCCTGAGGGTAGGAAACACTTTACGGGAGGTCTGTAGCAGGGGAGTAGTCTTACGCACTATGCGGGTTTTCAGTAGTCTGAGTAAAAGAGAAGCAGCTTACAGGATTTCTGTACATTGGAAGTAGTGAGAGGCAGTTTACAGGAGTTCTGCATCCTGAGTGTAGGAAACACTTTACAGGAGTTCTGTAGCATGGGAGTAGTCTTACGCACTATGCGGATTTTCAGTAGTCTGAGTAAAAGAGAAGCAGCTTACAGGATTTCTATACATTGGAAGTAGTGAGAGGCAGTTTACAGTTCTTCATCCTGAGGGTAGGAAACACTTTACGGTAGTTCTGTAGCATGGGATTAGTCTTACGCACTATGCGGGTTTTCAGTAGTCTGTGTAAAAGAGAAGCAGCTTACAGGATTTCTGTACATTGGAAGTAGTGAGAGGCAGTTTACAGGAGTTCTGCATCCTGAGTGTAGGAAACACTTTATGGGAGTTCTGTAGCATGGGAGTAGTCTTATGCACTATGCGGGTTTTAAGTAGTCTGAGTAAAACAGAAGCAGCTTACAGGATTTCTGTACATTGGAAGTAGTGAGAGGCAGTTTACAGGAGTTCTGCATCCTGAGTGTAGGAAACACTTTACGGGAGTTCTGTAGCATGGGAGTAGTCTTACGCACTATGCAGGTTTTCAGTAGTCTGAGTAAAAGAGAAGCAGCTTACAGGATTTCTGTACATTGGAAGTAGTGAGAGGCAGTTTACAGGAGTTCTGCATCCTGAGTGTAGGAAACACTTTACGGGAGTTCTGCAGCATGGGAGTAGTCTTACGCACTATGCAGGTTTTCAGTAGTCTGAGTAAAAGAGAAGCAGCTTACAGGATTTCTGTACATTGGAAGTAGTGAAAGGCAGTTTACAGGAGTTCTGCATCCTGAGTGTAGGAAACACTTTATGGGAGTTCTGTAGCATGGGAGTTGTCTTACGCACTATGCGGGTTTTAAGTAGTCTGAGTAAAAAAGAAGCAGCTTACAGGATTTCTGTACATTGGAAGTAGTGAGAGGCAGTTTACAGGAGTTCTGCATCCAGTGTAGGAAACACTTTACAGGAGTTTTGTAGCATGGGAGTAGTCTTACGCACTATGCGGGTTTTCAGTAGTCTGAGTAAAAGAGAAGCAGCTTACATGATTTCTGTACATTGGAAGTAGTGAGAGGCAGTTTACAGGAGTTCTGCATCCTGAGTGTAGGAAACACTTTTCGGGAGTTCTGTAGCATGGGAGTAGTCTTACGCACTATGCGGGTTTTCAGTAGTCTGTGTAAAAGAGAAGCAGCTTTCAGGATTTCTGTACATTGGAAGTAGTGAGAGGCAGTTTAAAGGAGTCCTGCATCCTTAAAGTAGGAAACACTTTACGGGAGTTCTGTAGCATGGAAGTAGTCTTACGCACTATGCGTGTTTTCAGTAGTCTGAGTAAAAGAGAAGCAGCTTACAGGATTTCTGTACATTGGAAGTAGTGAAAGGCAGTTTAGTGGAGTTCTGCATCCTTAAAGTAGGAAACACTTTACGGGAGTTCTGTAGCATGGGAGTAGTCTTACGCACTATGCGGGTTTTCAGTAGTCTGAGTAAAAGTAAGGAGCTTACAGGATTTCTGTACATTGGAAGTAGTGAGAGGCAGTTTACAGGAGTTCTGCATCCTGAGTGTAGGAAACACTTTACGGGAGTTCTGTAGCATGGGAGTAGTCTTACACACAATGCGGGTTTTCAGTAGTCTGAGTAAAAGAGAAGCAGCTTACAGGATTTCTGTACATTGGAAGTAGTGAGAGGCAGTTTACAGGAGTTCTGCATCCAGTGTAGGAAACACTTTACGGGAGTTCTATAGCATGGGGGTAGTCTTACGCAACAATTCGGGTTTTCAGTAGTCTGAGTAAAAGAGAAGCAGCTTACAGGATTTCTGTACATTGGAAGTAGTGAGAGGCAGTTTACAGGAGTTCTGCATCCTGAGGGTAGGAAACACTTTACGGGAGTTCTGTAGCATGGGAGTAGTCTTACGCACTATTCGGGTTTTCAGTAGTCTGAGTAAAAGAGAAGCAGCTTACAGGATTTCTGTACATTGGAAGTAGTGAGAGGCAGTTTACAGGAGTTCTGCATCCTGAGTGTAGGAAACACTTTACGGGAGTTCTGTGGCATGGGAGTAGTCTTACACACTCTGCGGGTTTTCAGTAGTCTGAGTAAAAGAGAAGCAGCTTACAGGATTTCTGTACTTTGGAAGTAGTGAGAGGCAGTTTGCAGGAGTTCTGCATCCTCATTGTAGGAAACACTTAACGGGAGTTCTGTAGCATGGGAGTAGTCTTACGCACTATGCGGGTTTTCAGTAGTCTAGGTAAAAGAGAAGCAGCTTACAGGATTTCTGTACATTGGAAGTAGTGAGAGGCAGTTTAAAGGAGTCCTGCATACTGAGGGTAGAAAACACTTTACGGGAGTTCTGTTTCATAGGAGTAGTCTTACGCACTATGCGGGTTTTCAGTAGTCTGAGTAAAAGAGAAGCAGCTTACAGGATTTCTGTACATTGGAAGTAGTGAGAGGCAGTTTACAGGAGTTCTGCATCCAGTGTAGGAAACACTTTACAAGAGTTCTGTAGCATGGGAGTAGTCTTACGCACTATGCGGGTTTTCAGTAGTCTGAGTAAAAGAGAAGCAGCTTACAGGATTTCTGTACATTGGAAGTAGTGAGAGGCAGTTTACAGGAGTTCTGCATCCTGAGTGTAGGAAACACTTTACGGGAGTTCTGTAGCATGGGAGAATTCTTATTCTTTATGCGGATTTTCATTAGTCTGAGCAAAAGAGAAGCAGCTTACAGGATTTCTGTACACTGGAAGTGGGGAGAGGCAGTTTAAAGGAGTCCTGCATCCTGAGGGTAGGAAACACTTTACGGGAGGTCTGTAGCAGGGGAGTAGTCTTACGCACTATGCGGGTTTTCAGTAGTCTGTGTAAAAGAGAAGCAGCTTACAGGATTTCTATACATTGGAAGTAGTGAGAGGCAGTTTACAGTTCTTCATCCTGAGGGTAGGAAACACTTTACGGGAGTTCTGTAGCATGGGAGTAGTCTTACGCACTATGCGGGTTTTCAGTAGTCTGAGTTAAAGAGAAGCAGCTTACAGGATTTCTGTACATTGGAAGTAGTGAGAGTCAGTTTACAGGAGTTCTGTATCCTGAGTGTAGGAAACACTTTATGGGAGTTCTGTAGCATGGGAGTAGTCTTACGCACTATGCGGGTTTTCAGTAGTCTGAGTAAAAGAGAAGCAGCTTACAGGATTTCTGTACATTGGAAGTAGTGAGAGGCAGTTTACAAGAGTTCTGCATCCTGAGTGTAGGAAACACTTAACGGGAATTCTGTAGCATGGGAGTAGTCTTACGCACTATGCGGGTTTTCAGTAGTCTGAGTAAAAGAGAAGCAGCTTACAGGATTTCTGTACATTGGAAGTAGTGAGAGGCAGTTTAAAGGAGTTCTGCATCCTGAGGGTAGGAAACACTTTACGGGAGTTCTGTAGCATGGGAGTAGTCTTACGCACTATGCGTGTTTTCAGTAGTCTGAGTAAAAGAGAAGCAGCTTACAGGATTTCTGTACATTGGAAGTAGTGAGAGGCAGTTTACAGGAGTTCTGCATCCTGAGTGTAGGAAACACTTTATGGGAGTTCTGTAGCATGGGAGTAGTCCTACGCACTATGCGGGTTTTAAGTAGTCTGAGTAAAAAAGAAGCAGCTTTCCGGATTTCTGTACATTGGAAGTAGTGAGAGGCAGTTTACAGGAGTTCTGCATCCAGTGTAGGAAACACTTTACAGGAGTTCTGTAGCATGGGAGTAGTCTTACGCACTATGCGGGTTTTTAGTAGTCTGAGTAAAAGAGAAGCAGCTTACAGGATTTCTGTACATTGGAAGTAGTGAGAGGCAGTTTAAAGGAGTCCTGCATACTGAGGTTAGAAAACACTTTACGGGAGTTCTGTAGCATGGGAGTAGTCTTATGCACTATGCAGGTTTTCAGTAGTCTGAGTAAAAGAGAAGCAGCTTACAGGATTTCTGTACATTGGAAGTAGTGAGAGGCAGTTTACAGGAGTTCTGCATCCTGAGTGTAGGAAACACTTTACGGGAGTTCTGTAGCATGGGACTAGTCTTACGCACTATGCGGGTTTTCAGTAGTCTGAGTAAAAGAGAAGCAGCTTACAGGATTTCTGTACATTGGAAGTAGTGAAAGGCAGTTTAATGGAGTTCTGCATCCTTAAAGTAGGAAACACTTTACGGGAGTTCTGTAGCATGGGAGTAGTCATACGCACTATGCGGGTTTTCAGTAGTCTGAGTAAAAGTAAGGAGCTTACAGGATTTGTGTACATTGGAAGTAGTGAGAGGCCTTTTACAGGAGTTCTGCATCCTGAGTGTAGGAAACACTTTACGGGAGTTCTGTAGCATGGGAGTAGTCTTACACACTGTGTGGGTTCAAAGTAGTCTGAGTAAAAGAGCAGCAGCTTACAGGATTTCTGTACATTGGAAGTAGTGCGAGGCAGTTTACAGGAGTTCTGCATCCTGAGTGTAGGAAACACTTTACGGGAGTTCTGTAGCATGGGAGTAGTCTTACACACAATGTGGGTTTTCAGTAGTCTGAAAAAAGAGAAGCAGCTTACAGGATTTCTGTACATTGGAAGTAGTGAGAGGCAGTTTACAGGAGTTCTGCATCCAGTGTAGGAAACACTTTACGGGAGTTCTGTAGCATGGGGGTAGTCTTACACAAGAATGCGGATTTTCAGTAGTCTGAGTAAAAGAGAAGCAGCTTACAGGATTTCTGTACATTGGAAGTAGTGAGAGGCAGTTTACAGGAGTTCTGCATCCTAAGTGTAGGAAACACTTTACGGGAGTTCAGTAGCATGGGAGTAGTCTTACGCACTATGCGGGTTTTCAGTAGTCTGAGTTAAAGAGAAGCAGCTTACAGGATTTCTGTACATTGGAAGTAGTGAGAGGCAGTTTAAAGGAGTCCTGCATCCTGAGTGTAGAAAACACTTTACGGGAGTTCTGTAGCATGGGAGTAGTCTTACGCACTATGCGGGTTTTCAGTAGTCTGAGTAAAAGAGAAGCAGCTTACAGGATTTCTGTACATTGGAAGTAGTGAGAGGCAGTTTACAGGAGTTCTGCATCCTGAGTGTAGGAAACACTTTACGGGAGTTCTGTAGCATGGGAGTAGTCTTACGCACTATGCGGGTTTTCAGTAGTCTGAGTAAAAGAGAAGCAGCTTACAGGATTTCTGCACATTGGAAGTAGTGCGAGGCAGTTTACAGGAGTTCTGCATCCTGAGTGTAGGAAACACTTTACGGGAGTTCTGTAGCATGGGAGTAGTCTTACACACAATGCGGGTTTTCAGTAGTCTGAAAAAAGAGAAGCAGCTTACAGGATTTCTGTACATTGGAAGTAGTGAGAGGCAGTTTACAGGAGTTCTGTATCCAGTGTAGGAAACACTTTACGGGATTTCTGTAGCATGGGACTAGTCTTAAGCACTACGCGGGTTTTCAGTAGTCTGATTAAAACAGAAGCAGGTTACAGGATTTTTGTACATTGGAAGTAGTAAGAGGCAGTTTAAAGGAGTTCTGCAGCCTGAGGGTAGGAAACACTTTAGAGGAGTTCTGTAGCATGGGAGTAGTCTTACGCACTATGCGGGTTTTCAGTAGTCTGAGTAAAAGAGAAGCAGCTTACAGGATTGCTATACATTGGAAGTAGTGAGAGGCAGTTTACAGTTCTTCATCCTGAGGGTAGGAAACACTTTACGGGATTTCTGTAGCATGGGAGTAGTCTTACGCACTATGCGGGTTTTCAGTAGTCTGTGTAAAAGAGAAGCAGCTTACAGGATTTCTGTACATTGGAAGTAGTGAGAGGCAGTTTACAGGAGTTCTGCATCCTGAGTGTAGGAAACACTTAATGGGAGTTCTGTAGCATGGGAGTAGTCTTACGCACTATGCGGGTTTTCAGTAGTCTGAGTAAAAGAGAAGCAGCTTACAGGATTTCTGTACATTGGAAGCAGTGAGAGGCAGTTTAAAGGAGTCCTGTATACTGAGGGTAGAAAACACTTTACGGGAGTTCTGTAGCATGGGAGTAGTCTTACGCACTATGCGGGTTTTCAGTAGTCTGAGTAAAAGAGAAGCAGCTTACAGGATTTCTGTACATTGGAAGTAGTGAGAGGCAGTTTACAGGAGTTCTGCATCCTGAGTGTAGGAAACACTTTACTTTAGTTCTGTAGCATGGGAGTAGTCTTACGCACTATGCGGGTTTTCCGTAGTCTCAGTAAAAGAGAAGCAGCTTACAGGATTTCTGTACATTGGAAGTAGTGAGAGGCAGTTTAAAGGAGTCCTGCATCCTTAAAGTAGGAAACACTTTACGGGAGTTCTGTAGCATGGGAGTAGTCTTACGCACTATGCGGGTTTTCAGTAGTCTGAGTAAAAGAGAAGCAGCTTACAGGATTTCTGTACATTGGAAGTAGTGAAAGGCAGTTTAATGGAGTTCTGCATCCTTAAAGTAGGAAACACTTTACGGGAGTTCTGTAGCATGGGAGTAGTCTTACGCACTATGCGGGTTTTCAGTAGTCTGAGTAAAAGTAAGGAGCTTACAGGATTTCTGTACATTGGAAGTAGTGAGAGGCAGTTTACAGGAGTTCTGCATCCTGAGTGTAGGAAACACTTTACGGGAGTTCTGTAGCATGGGAGTAGTCTTACACACTGTGTGGGTTCAAAGTAGTCTGAGTAAAAGAGAAGCAGCTTACAGGATTTCTGTACATTGGAAGTAGTGAGAGGCAGTTTACAGGAGTTCTGCATCCTGAGTGTAGGAAACACTTTACGGTAGTTCTGTAGCATGGGAGTAGTCTTACGCACTATGCGGGTTTTCAGTAGTGTGTGTAAAAGAGAAGCAGCTTTCAGGATTTCTGTACATTGGAAGTAGTGAGAGGCAGTTTAAAGGAGTCCTGCATCCTTAAAGTAGGAAACACTTTACGGGAGTTCTGTAGCATGGGAGTAGTCTTACGCACTATGCGGGTTTTCAGTAGTCTGTGTAAAAGAGAAGCAGCTTACAGGATTTCTGTACATTGGAAGTAGTGAGAGTCAGTTTACAGGAGTTCTGTATCCTGAGTGTAGGAAACACTTTATGGGAGTTCTGTAGCATGGGAGTAGTCTTACGCACTATGCGGGTTTTAAGTAGTCTGAGTAAAAGAGAAGCAGCTTACAGGATTTCTGTACATTGGAAGTAGTGAGAGGCAGTTTACAGGAGTTCTGCATCCTGAGGGTAGGAAACACTTTACGGGAGTTCTGTAGCATGGGAGTAGTCTTACGCACTATGCGGGTTTTCAGTAGTCTGAGTAAAAGAGAAGCAGCTTACAGGATTTCTGTACATTGGAAGTAGTGAGAGGCAGTTTACAGGAGTTCTGCATCCTGAGTGTAGGAAACACTTAACGGGAGTTCTGTAGCATGGGAGTAGTCTTACGCACTATGCGTGTTTTCAGTAGTCTGAGTAAAAGAGAAGCAGCTTACAGGATTTCTGTACATTGGAAGTAGTGAGAGGCAGTTTAAAGGAGTTCTGCATCCTGAGTGTAGGAAACACTTTACGGGAGTCCTGTAGCATGGGTGTAGTCTTATGCACTATGCGGGTTTTCAGTAGTCCTTGTAAAAAAGAAGCAGCTTTCAGGATTTCTGTACATTGGAAGTAGTGAGAGGCAGTTTACAGGAGTTCTGCATCCTGAGTGTAGGAAACACTTTACGGGAGTTCTGTAGCATGGGAGTAGTCTTACGCACTATGCGGGTTTTTAGTAGTCTGAGTAAAAGAGAAGCAGCTTACAGGATTTCTGTACATTGGAAGTAGTGAGAGGCAGTTTACAGGAGTTCTGCATCCTGAGGGTAGGAAACACTTTACGGGAGTTCTGTAGCATGGGAGTAGTCTTACGCACTATGCGGGTTTTCAGTAGTCTGAGTAAAAGAGAAGCAGCTTACAGGATTTCTGTACACTGGAAGTGGGGAGAGGTAGTTTACAGGAGTCCTGCATACTGAGGGTAGAAAACACTTTACGGGAGTTCTGTAGCATGGGAGTAGTCTTACGCACTATGCGGGTTTTCAGTAGTCTGAGTAAAAGAGAAGCAGCTTACAGGATTTCTGTACATTGGAAGTAGTGAGAGGCAGTTTAATGGAGTTCTGCATCCTTAAAGTAGGAAACACTTTACGGGAGTTCTGTAGCATGGGAGTAGTCTTATGCACTATGCGGGTTTTCAGTAGTCTGAGTAAAAGTAAGGAGCTTACAGGATTTCTGTACATTGGAAGTAGTGAGAGGCAGTTTACAGGAGTTCTGCATCCTGAGTGTAGGAAACACTTTACGGGAGTTCTGTAGCATGGGAGTAGTCTTACACACTGTGTGGGTTCAAAGTAGTCTGAGTAAAAGAGAAGCAGCTTACAGGATTTCTGTACATTGGAACTAGTGAGAGGCAGTTTACAGGAGTTCTGCATCCTGAGGGTAGGAAACACTTTACGGTAGTTCTGTAGCATGGGAGTAGTCTTACGCACTATGCGGGTTTTCCGTATTCTGTGTAAAAGAGAAGCAGCTTTCAGGATTTCTGTACATTGGAAGTAGTGAGAGGCAGTTTAAAGGAGTCCTGCATCCTTAAAGTAGGAAACACTTTACGGGAGTTCTGTAGCATGGGAGTAGTCTTACGCACTATGCGGGTTTTCAGTAGTCTATGTAAAAGAGAAGCAGCTTACAGGATTTCTGTACATTGGAAGTAGTTAGAGTCAGTTTACAGGAGTTCTGTATCCTGAGTGTAGGAAACACTTTATGGGAGTTCTGTAGCATGGGAGTAGTCTTACGCACTATGCGGGTTTTAAGTAGTCTGAGTAAAAGAGAAGCAGCTTACAGGATTTCTGTACATGGGAAGTAGTGAGAGGCAGTTTACAGGAGTTTTGCATCCTGAGTGTAGGAAACACTTAACGGGAGTTCTGTAGCATGGGAGTAGTCTTACGCACTATGCGGGTTTTCAGTAGTCTGAGTAAAAGAGAAGCAGCTTACAGGATTTCTGTACATTGGAAGTAGTGAGAGGCAGTTTACAGGAGTTCTGCATCCTGAGTGTAGGAAACACTTAACGGGAGTTCTGTAGCATGGGAGTAGTCTTACACACAATGCGGGTTTTCAGTAGTCTGAAAAAAGAGAAGCAGCTTACAGGATTTCTGTACATTGGAAGTAGTGAGAGGCAGTTTACAGGAGTTCTGCATCCAGTGTAGGAAACACTTTATGGGAGTTCTGTAGCATGGGGGTAGTCTTACGCAACAATGCGGGTTTTCAGTAGTCTGAGTAAAAGAGAAGCAGCTTTCAGGATTTCTGTACATTGGAAGTAGTGAGAGGCAGTTTACAGGAGTTCTGCATCCTGAGGGTAGGAAACACTTTACGGGAGTTCTGTAGCATGGGAGTAGTCTTACGCACTATGCGGGTTTTCAGTAGTCTGAGTTAAAGAGAAGCAGCTTACAGGATTTCTGTACATTGGAAGTAGTGAGAGGCAGTATACAGGAGTCCTGCATCCTGAGGGTAGGAAACACTTTACGGGAGTTCTGTAGCATGGGAGTAGTCTTACGCACTATGCGGGTTTTCAGTAGTCTGAGTAAAAGAGAAGCAGCTTACAGGATTTCTGTACATTGGAAGTAGTGAGAGGCAGTTTACAGGAGTTCTGCATCCTGAGTGTAGGAAACACTTTACGGGAGTTCTGTAGCATGGGAGTAGTCTTACGCACTATGCGGGTTTTCAGTAGTCTGAGTAAAAGAGAAGCAGCTTACAGGATTTCTGCACATTGGAAGTAGTGCGAGGCAGTTTACAGGAGTTCTGCATCCTGAGTGTAGGAAACACTTTACGGGAGTTCTGTAGCATGGGAGTAGTCTTACACACAATGCGGGTTTTCAGTAGTCTGAAAAAAGAGAAGCAGCTTACAGGATTTCTGTACATTGAAAGTAGTGTGAGGCAGTTTACAGGAGTTCTGTATCCAGTGTAGGAAACACTTTACGGGATTTCTGTAGCATGGGACTAGTCTTAAGCACTACGCGGGTTTTCAGTAGTCTGATTAAAAGAGAAGCAGGTTACAGAATTTTTGTACATTGGAAGTAGTAAGAGGCAGTTTAAAGGAGTTCTGCAGCCTGAGGGTAGGAAACACTTTAGAGGAGTTCTGTAGCATGGGAGTAGTCTTACGCACTATGCGGGTTTTCAGTAGTCTGAGTAAAAGAGAAGCAGCTTACAGGATTGCTGTACATTGGAAGTAGTGAGAGGCAGTTTACAGGAGTTCTGCATCCAGTGTAGGAAACACTTTACAGGAGTTCTGTAGCATGGGAGTAGTCTTACGCACTATGCGGGTTTTTAGTAGTCTGAGTAAAAGAGAAGCAGCTTACAGGATTTCTGTACATTGGAAGCAGTGAGAGGCAGTTTAAAGGAGTCCTGCATACTGAGGGTAGAAAACACTTTACGGGAGTTCTGTAGCATGGGAGTAGTCTTATGCACTATGCGGGTTTTCAGTAGTCTGAGTAAAAGAGAAGCAGCTTACAGGATTTCTGTACATTGGAAGTAGTGAGAGGCAGTTTACAGGAGTTCTGCATCCTGAGTGTAGGAAACACTTTACTTTAGTTCTGTAGCATGGGAGTAGTCTTACGCACTATGCGGGTTTTCCGTAGTCTCAGTAAAAGAGAAGCAGCTTACAGGATTTCTGTACATTGGAAGTAGTGAGAGGCAGTTTAAAGGAGTCCTGCATCCTTAAAGTAGGAAACACTTTACGGGAGTTCTGTAGCATGGGAGTAGTCTTACACACAATGCGGGTTTTCAGTAGTCTGAGTAAAAGAGAAGCAGCTTACAGGATTTCTGTACATTGAAAGTAGTGAGAGGCAGTTTACAGGAGTTCTGTATCCAATGTAGGAATCACTTTACGGGATTTCTGTAGCATGGGACCAGTCTTAAGCACTATGCGGGTTTTCAGTAGTCTGATTAAAACAGAAGCAGGTTACAGGATTTTTGTACATTGGAAGTAGTAAGAGGCAGTTTAAAGGAGTTCTGCAGCCTGAGGGTAGGAAAAACTTTATGGGAGTTCTGTAGCATGGGAGTAGTCTTACGCACTATGCGGGTTTTCAGTAGTCTGAGTAAAAGAGAAGCAGCTTACAGGATTTCTATACATTGGAAGTAGCGAGAGGCAGTTTACAGTTCTTCATCCTGAGGGTAGGAAACACTTTACGGGAGTTCTGTAGCCTGGGAGTAGTCTTACGCACTATGCGGGTTTTCAGTAGTCTGTGTAAAAGAGAAGCAGCTTACAGGATTTCTGTACATTGGAAGTAGTGAGAGGCAGTTTACAGGAGTTCTGCATCCTGAGTGTAGGAAACACTTAACGGGAGTTCTGTAGCATGGGAGTAGTCTTACGCACTATCCGGGTTTTCAGTAGTCTGAGTAAAAGAGAAGCAGCTTACAGGATTTCTGTACATTGGAAGTAGTGAGAGGCAGTTTACAGGAGTTCTGCATCCTGAGGGTAGGAAACACTTTACGGGAGTTCTGTAGCATGGGAGTAGTCTTACGCACTATGCGTGTTTTCAGTAGTCTGAGTAAAAGAGAAGCAGCTTACAGGATTTCTGTACATTGGAAGTAGTGAGAGGCAGTTTACAGGAGTTCTGCATCCTGAGTGTACGAAACACTTTATGGGAGTTCTGTAGCATGGGGGTAGTCTTACGCACTATGCGGGTTTTAAGTAGTCTGAGTAAAAAAGAAGCAGCTTTCAGGATTTCTGTACATTGGAAGTAGTGAGAGGCAGTTTACAGGAGTTCTGCATCCTGTGTAGGAAACACTTTACAGGAGTTCTGTAGCATGGGAATAGTCTTACGCACTATGCGGGTTTTTAGTAGTCTGAGTAAAAGAGAAGCAGCTTACAGGATTTCTGTACATTGGAAGCAGTGAGAGGCAGTTTAAAGGAGTCCTGCATACTGAGGGTAGAAAACACTTTACGGGAGTTCTGTAGCATGGGAGTAGTCTTACGCACTATGCGGGTTTTCAGTAGTCTGAGTAAAAGAGAAGCAGCTTACAGGATTTCTGTACATTGGAAGTAGTGAGAGGCAGTTTACAGGAGTTCTGCATCCTGAGTGTAGGAAACACTTTACGGTAGTTCTGTAGCATGGGAGTAGTCTTACGCACTATGCGGGTTTTCAGTAGTCTGTGTAAAAGAGAAGCAACTTTCAGGATTTCTGTACATTGGAAGTAGTGAGAGGCAGTTTAAAGGAGTCCTGCATCCTTAAAGTAGGAAACACTTTACGGCATTTCTGTAGCATGGGAGTAGTCTTACAAACAATGCGGGTTTTCAGTAGTCTGAAAAAAGAGAAGCAGCTTACAGGATTTCTGTACATTGAAAGTAGTGAGAGGCAGTTTACAGGAGTTCTATATCCAAGGTAGGAAACACTTTACGGGATTTCTGTAGCATGGGACCAGTCTTACGCACTATGCGGGTTTTAAGTAGTCTGAGTAAAAGAAAAGCAGCTTACAGGATTTCTGTACATGGGAAGTAGTGAGAGGCAGTTTACAGGAGTTCTGCATCCAGTGTAGGAAACACTTTATGGGAGTTCTGTAGCATGGGGGTAGTCTTACGCAACAATGCGGGTTTTCAGTAGTCTGAGTAAAAGAGAAGCAGCTTACAGGATTTCTGTACATTGGAAGTAGTGAGAGGCAGTTTACAGGAGTTCTGCATCCTGAGTGTAGGAAACACTTTACGGGAGTTCTGTAGCATGGGAGTAGTCTTACGCACTATGCGGGTTTTCAGTAGTCTGAGTTAAAGAGAAGCAGCTTACAGGATTTCTGCACATTGGAAGTAGTGCGAGGCAGTTTACAGGAGTTCTGCATCCTGAGTGTAGGAAACACTTTACGGGAGTTCTGTAGCATGGGAGTAGTCTTACACACAATGCGGGTTTTCAGTAGTCTGAAAAAAGAGAAGCAGCTTACAGGATTTCTGTACATTGAAAGTAGTGAGAGGCAGTTTACAGGAGTTCTGTATCCAGTGTAGGAAACACTTTACGGGTTTTCTGTAGCATGGGACTAGTCTTAAGCACTACGCGGGTTTTCAGTAGTCTGATTAAAAGAGAAGCAGGTTACAGAATTTTTGTACATTGGAAGTAGTAAGAGGCAGTTTAAAGGAGTTCTGCAGCCTGAGGGTAGGAAACACTTTAGAGGAGTTCTGTAGCATGGGAGTAGTCTTACGCACTATGCGGGTTTTCAGTAGTCTGAGTAAAAGAGAAGCAGCTTACAGGATTGCTGTACATTGGAAGTAGTGAGAGGCAGTTTACAGGAGTTCTGCATCCTGAGGGTAGGAAACACTTTACGGGAGTTCTGTAGCATGGGAGTAGTCTTACGCACTATGCGTGTTTTCAGTAGTCTGAGTAAAAGAGAAGCAGCTTACAGGATTTCTGTACATTGGAAGTAGTGAGAGGCAGTTTACAGGAGTTCTGCATCCTGAGTGTAGGAAACACTTTATGGGAGTTCTGTAGCATGGGAGTAGTCTTACGCACTATGCGGGTTTTAAGTAGTCTGAGTAAAAAAGAAGCAGCTTTCAGGATTTCTGTACATTGGAAGTAGTGAGAGGCAGTTTACAGGAGTTCTGCATCCAGTGTAGGAAACACTTTACAGGAGTTCTGTAGCATGGGAGTAGTCTTACGCACTATGCGGGTTTTTAGTAGTCTGAGTAAAAGAGAAGCAGCTTACAGGATTTCTGTACATTGGAAGCAGTGAGAGGCAGTTTAAAGGAGTCCTGCATACTGAGGGTAGAAAACACTTTACGGGAGTTCTGTAGCATGGGAGTAGTCTTATGCACTATGCGGGTTTTCAGTAGTCTGAGTAAAAGAGAAGCAGCTTACAGGATTTCTGTACATTGGAAGTAGTGAGAGGCAGTTTCCAGGAGTTCTGCATCCTGAGTGTAGGAAACACTTTACGGGAGTTCTGTAGCATGGGAGTAGTCTTACGCACTATGCGGGTTTTCAGTAGTCTGTGTAAAAGAGAAGCAGCTTTCAGGATTTCTGTACATTGGAAGTAGTGAGAGGCAGTTTGAAGGAGTCCTGCATCCTTAAAGTAGGAAACACTTTACGGGAGTTCTGTAGCATGGGAGTAGTCTTACACACAATGCGGGTTTTCAGTAGTCTGAAAAAAGAGAAGCAGCTTACAGGATTTCTGTACATTGAAAGTAGTGAGAGGCAGTTTACAGGAGTTCTGTATCCAATGTAGGAATCACTTTACGGGATTTCTGTAGCATGGGACCAGTCTTAAGCACTATGCGGGTTTTCAGTAGTCTGATTAAAACAGAAGCAGGTTACAGGATTTTTGTACATTGGAAGTAGTAAGAGGCAGTTTAAAGGAGTTCTGCAGCCTGAGGGTAGGAAAAACTTTATGGGAGTTCTGTAGCATGGGAGTAGTCTTACGCACTATGCGGGTTTTCAGTAGTCTGAGTAAAAGAGAAGCAGCTTACAGGATTTCTATACATTGGAAGTAGCGAGAGGCAGTTTACAGTTCTTCATCCTGAGGGTAGGAAACACTTTACGGGAGTTCTGTAGCATGGGAGTAGTCTTACGCACTATGCGGGTTTTCAGTAGTCTGTGTAAAAGAGAAGCAGCTTACAGGATTTCTGTACATTGGAAGTAGTGAGAGGCAGTTTACAGGAGTTCTGCATCCTGAGTGTAGGAAACACTTAACGGGAGTTCTGTAGCATGGGAGTAGTCTTACGCACTATGCGGGTTTTCAGTAGTCTGAGTAAAAGAGAAGCAGCTTACAGGATTTCTGTACATTGGAAGTAGTGAGAGGCAGTTTACAGGAGTTCTGCATCCTGAGGGTAGATAACACTTTACGGGAGTTCTGTAGCATGGGAGTAGTCTTACGCACTATGCGTGTTTTCAGTAGTCTGAGTAAAAGAGAAGCAGCTTACAGGATTTCTGTACATTGGAAGTAGTGAGAGGCAGTTTACAGGAGTTCTGCATCCTGAGTGTACGAAACACTTTATGGGAGTTCTGTAGCATGGGGGTAGTCTTACGCACTATGCGGGTTTTAAGTAGTCTGAGTAAAAAAGAAGCAGCTTTCAGGATTTCTGTACATTGGAAGTAGTGAGAGGCAGTTTACAGGAGTTCTGCATCCTGTGTAGGAAACACTTTACAGGAGTTCTGTAGCATGGGAATAGTCTTACGCACTATGCGGGTTTTTAGTAGTCTGAGTAAAAGAGAAGCAGCTTACAGGATTTCTGTACATTGGAAGCAGTGAGAGGCAGTTTAAAGGAGTCCTGCATACTGAGGGTAGAAAACACTTTACGGGAGTTCTGTAGCATGGGAGTAGTCTTACGCACTATGCGGGTTTTCAGTAGTCTGAGTAAAAGAGAAGCAGCTTACAGGATTTCTGTACATTGAAAGTAGTGAGAGGCAGTTTACAGGAGTTCTATATCCAAGGTAGGAAACACTTTACGGGATTTCTGTAGCATGGGACCAGTCTTACGCACTATGCGGGTTTTAAGTAGTCTGAGTAAAAGAGAAGCAGCTTACAGGATTTCTGTACATGGGAAGTAGTGAGAGGCAGTTTACAGGAGTTCTGCATCCTGAGTGTAGGAAACACTTAACGGGAGTTCTGTAGAATGGGAGTAGTCTTACGCACTATGCGGATTTTCAGTAGTCTGAGTAAAAGAGAAGCAGCTTACAGGATTTCTGTACATTGGAAGTAGTGAGAGGCAGTTTACAGGAGTTCTGCATCCTGAGTGTAGGAAACACTTAACGGGAGTTCTGTAGCATGGGAGTAGTCTTACACACAATGCGGGTTTTCAGTAGTCTGAAAAAAGAGAAGCAGCTTACAGGATTTCTGTACATTGGAAGTAGTGAGAGGCAGTTTACAGGAGTTCTGCATCCAGTGTAGGAAACACTTTATGGGAGTTCTGTAGCATGGGGGTAGTCTTACGCAACAATGCGGGTTTTCAGTAGTCTGAGTAAAAGAGAAGCAGCTTACAGGATTTCTGTACATTGGAAGTAGTGAGAGGCAGTTTACAGGAGTTCTGCATCAAAAGTGTAGGAAACACTTTACGGGAGTTCAGTAGCATGGGAGTAGTCTTACGCACTATGCGGGTTTTCAGTAGTCTGAGTTAAAGAGAAGCAGCTTACAGGATTTCTGTACATTGGAAGTAGTGAGAGGCAGTATGCAGGAGTCCTGCATCCAGTGTAGGAAACACTTTACGGGAGTTCTGTAGCATGGGAGTAGTCTTACGCACTATGCGGGTTTTCAGTAGTCTGAGTAAAAGAGAAGCAGCTTACAGGATTTCTGTACATTGGAAGTAGTGAGAGGCAGTTTACAGGAGTTCTGCATCCTGAGTGTAGGAAACACTTTACGGGAGTTCTGTAGCATGGGAGTAGTCTTACGCACTATGCGGGTTTTCAGTAGTCTGAGTAAAAGAGAAGCAGCTTACAGGATTTCTGCACATTGGAATTAGTGCGAGGCAGTTTACAGGAGTTCTGCATCCTGAGTGTAGGAAACACTTTACGGGAGTTCTGTAGCATGGGAGTAGTCTTACACACAATGCGGGTTTTCAGTAGTCTGAAAAAAGAGAAGCAGCTTACAGGATTTCTGTACATTGAAAGTAGTGAGAGGCAGTTTACAGGAGTTCTGTATCCAGTGTAGGAAACACTTTACGGGATTTCTGTAGCATGGGACTAGTCTTAAGCACTACGCGGGTTTTCAGTAGTCTGATTAAAAGAGAAGCAGGTTACAGGATTTTTGTACATTGGAAGTAGTAAGAGGCAGTTTAAAGGAGTTCTGCAGCCTGAGGGTAGGAAACACTTTAGAGGAGTTTTGTAGCATGGGAGTAGTCTTACGCACTATGCGGGTTTTCAGTAGTCTGAGTAAAAGAGAAGCAGCTTACAGGATTGCTGTACATTGGAAGTAGTGAGAGGCAGTTTCCAGGAGTTCTGCATCCTGAGGGTAGGAAACACTTTACGGGAGTTCTGTAGCATGGGAGTAGTCTTACGCACTATGCGTGTTTTCAGTAGTCTGAGTAAAAGAGAAGCAGCTTACAGGATTTCTGTACATTGGAAGTAGTGAGAGGCAGTTTACAGGAGTTCTGCATCCTGAGTGTAGGAAACACTTTATGGGAGTTCTGTAGCATGGGAGTAGTCTTACGCACTATGCGGGTTTTAAGTAGTCTGAGTAAAAAAGAAGCAGCTTTCAGGATTTCTGTACATTGGAAGTAGTGAGAGGCAGTTTACAGGAGTTCTGCATCCAGTGTAGGAAACACTTTACAGGAGTTCTGTAGCATGGGAGTAGTCTTACGCACTATGCGGGTTTTTAGTAGTCTGAGTAAAAGAGAAGCAGCTTACAGGATTTCTGTACATTGGAAGCAGTGAGAGGCAGTTTAAAGGAGTCCTGCATACTGAGGGTAGAAAACACTTTACGGGAGTAATGTAGCATGGGAGTAGTCTTATGCACTATGCGGGTTTTCAGTAGTCTGAGTAAAAGAGAAGCAGCTTACAGGATTTCTGTACATTGGAAGTAGTGAGAGGCAGTTTACAGGAGTTCTGCATCCTGAGTGTAGGAAACACTTTACGGGAGTTCTGTAGCATGGGAGTAGTCTTACGCACTATGCGGGTTTTCAGTAGTCTGTGTAAAAGAGAAGCAGCTTTCAGGATTTCTGTACATTGGAAGTAGTGAGAGGCAGTTTAAAGGAGTCCTGCATCCTTAAAGTAGGAAACACTTTACGGGAGTTCTGTAGCATGGGAGTAGTCTTACACACAATGCGGGTTTTCAGTAGTCTGAAAAAAGAGAAGCAGCTTACAGGATTTCTGTACATTGAAAGTAGTGAGAGGCAGTTTACAGGAGTTCTGTATCCAATGTAGGAATCACTTTACGGGATTTCTGTAGCATGGGACCAGTCTTAAGCACTATGCGGGTTTTCAGTAGTCTGATTAAAACAGAAGCAGGTTACAGGATTTTTGTACATTGGAAGTAGTAAGAGGCAGTTTAAAGGAGTTCTGCAGCCTGAGGGTAGGAAAAACTTTATGGGAGTTCTGTAGCATGGGAGTAGTCTTACGCACTATGCGGGTTTTCAGTAGTCTGAGTAAAAGAGAAGCAGCTTACAGGATTTCTATACATTGGAAGTAGCGAGAGGCAGTTTACAGTTCTTCATCCTGAGGGTAGGAAACACTTTACGGGAGTTCTGTAGCATGGGAGTAGTCTTACGCACTATGCGGGTTTTCAGTAGTCTGTGTAAAAGAGAAGCAGCTTACAGGATTTCTGTACATTGGAAGTAGTGAGAGGCAGTTTACAGGAGTTCTGCATCCTGAGTGTAGGAAACACTTAACGGGAGTTCTGTAGCATGGGAGTAGTCTTACGCACTATGCGGGTTTTCAGTAGTCTGAGTAAAAGAGAAGCAGCTTACAGGATTTCTGTACATTGGAAGTAGTGAGAGGCAGTTTACAGGAGTTCTGCATCCTGAGTGTAGGAAACACTTTACGGGAGTTCTGTAGCATGGGAGTAGTCTTACGCACTATGCGTGTTTTCAGTAGTCTGAGTAAAAGAGAAGCAGCTTACAGGATTTCTGTACATTGGAAGTAGTGAGAGGCAGTTTACAGGAGTTCTGCATCCTGAGTGTACGAAACAATTTATGGGAGTTCTGTAGCATGGGGGTTGTCTTACGCACTATGCGGGTTTTAAGTAGTCTGAGTAAAAAAGAAGCAGCTTTCAGGATTTCTGTACATTGGAAGTAGTGAGAGGCAGTTTACAGGAGTTCTGCATCCTGTGTAGGAAACACTTTACAGGAGTTCTGTAGCATGGGAATAGTCTTACGCACTATGCGGGTTTTGAGTAGTCTGAGTAAAAGAGAAGCAGCTTACAGGATTTCTGTACATTGGAAGCAGTGAGAGGCAGTTTAAAGGAGTCCTGCATACTGAGGGTAGAAAACACTTTACGGGAGTTCTGTAGCATGGGAGTAGTCTTACGCACTATGCGGGTTTTCAGTAGTCTGAGTAAAAGAGAAGCAGCTTACAGGATTTCTGTACATTGGAAGTAGTGAGAGGCAGTTTACAGGAGTTCTGCATCCTGAGTGTAGGAAAGACTTTACGGTAGTTCTGTAGCATAGGAGTAGTCTTACGCACTATGCGGGTTTTCAGTAGTCTGTGTAAAAGAGAAGCAACTTTCAGGATTTCTGTACATTGGAAGTAGTGAGAGGCAGTTTAAAGGAGTCCTGCATCCTTAAAGTAGGAAACACTTTACGGCAGTTCTGTAGCATGGGAGTAGTCTTACAAACAATGCGGGTTTTCAGTAGTCTGAAAAAAGAGAAGCAGCTTACAGGATTTCTGTACATTGAAAGTAGTGAGAGGCAGTTTACAGGAGTTCTATATCCAAGGTAGGAAACACTTTACGGGAGTTTTGTAGCATTGGAGTAGTCTTACGCAATATGCGGGTTTTCAGTAGTCTGAGTAAAAGTAAGGAGCTTACAGGATTTCTGTACATTGGAAGTAGTGAAAGGCAGTTTAATGGAGTTCTGCATCCTTAAAGTAGGAAACACTTTACGGGAGTTCTGTAGCATGGGAGTAGTCTTACGCACTATGCGGGTTTTCAGTAGTCTGAGTAAAAGTAAGGAGCTTACAGGATTTCTGTACATTGGAAGTAGTGAGAGGCAGTTTACAGGAGTTCTGCATCCTGAGTGTAGGAAACACTTTACGGGAGTTCTGTAGCATGGGAGTAGTCTTACACACTGTGTGGGTTTTCAGTAGTCTGAGTAAAAGAGAAGCAGCTTACAGGATTTCTGTGCATTGGAAATAGTGAGAGGCAGTTTACAGGAGTTCTGCATCCTGAGGGTAGCAAACACTTTACGGGAGTTCTGTAGCATGGGAGTAGTCTTACGCACTATGAGGGTTTTCAGTAGTCAGAGTAAAAGAGAAGCAGCTTACAGGATTTCTGTAAATTGAAGTAGTGAGAGGCAGTTTACAGGAGTTCTGCATCCTGAGTGTAGGAAACACTTTACGGGAGTTCTGTAGCATGGGAGTTGTCTTACGCACTATGCGGGTTTTCAGTAGTCTGTGTAAAAGAGAAGCAGCTTTCAGGATTTCTGTACATTGGAAGTAGTGAGAGGCAGTTTAAAGGAGTCCTGCATCCTTAAAGTAGGAAACACTTTACGGGAGTTCTGTAGCATGGGAGTAGTCTTACACACAATGCGGGTTTTCAGTAGTCTGAAAAAAGAGAAGCAGCTTACAGGATTTCTGTACATTGAAAGTAGTGAGAGGCAGTTTACAGGAGTTCTGTATCCAATGTAGGAATCACTTTACGGGATTTCTGTAGCATGGGACCAGTCTTAAGCACTATGCGGGTTTTCAGTAGTCTGATTAAAACAGAAGCAGGTTACAGGATTTTTGTACATTGGAAGTAGTAAGAGGCAGTTTAAAGGAGTTCTGCAGCCTGAGGGTAGGAAAAACTTTATGGGAGTTCTGTAGCATGGGAGTAGTCTTACGCACTATGCGGGTTTTCAGTAGTCTGAGTAAAAGAGAAGCAGCTTACAGGATTTCTGTACATTGGAAGTAGTGAGAGGCAGTTTACAGGAGTCCTGCATCCTGAGGGTAGGAAACACTTTACGGGAGTTCTGTAGCATGGGAGTAGTCTTACGCACTATGCGGGTTTTCAGTAGTCTGTGTAAAAGAGAAGCAGCTTACAGGATTTCTGTACATTGGAAGTAGTGAGAGGCAGTTTACAGGAGTTCTGCATCCTGAGTGTAGGAAACACTTAACGGGAGTTCTGTAGCATGGGAGTAGTCTTACGCACTATGCGGGTTTTCAGTAGTCTGAGTAAAAGAGAAGCAGCTTACAGGATTTCTGTACATTGGAAGTAGTGAGAGGCAGTTTACAGGAGTTCTGCATCCTGAGGGTAGGAAACACTTTACGGGAGTTCTGTAGCATGGGAGTAGTCTTACGCACTATGTGTGTTTTCAGTAGTCTGAGTAAAAGAGAAGCAGCTTATAGGATTTCTGTACATTGGAAGTAGTGAGAGGCAGTTTACAGGAGTTCTGCATCCTGAGTGTACGAAACACTTTATGGGAGTTCTGTAGCATGGGGGTTGTCTTACGCACTATGCGGGTTTTCAGTAGTCTGAGTAAAAAAGAAGCAGCTTTCAGGATTTCTGTACATTGGAAGTAGTGAGAGGCAGTTTACAGGAGTTCTGCATCCTGTGTAGGAAACACTTTACAGGAGTTCTGTAGCATGGGAATAGTCTTACGCACTATGCGGGTTTTTAGTAGTCTGAGTAAAAGAGAAGCAGCTTACAGGATTTCTGTACATTGGAAGCAGTGAGAGGCAGTTTAAAGGAGTCCTGCATACTGAGGGTAGAAAAGACTTTACGGGAGTTCTGTAGCATGGGAGTAGTCTTACGCACTATGCGGGTTTTCAGTAGTCTGAGTAAAAGAGAAGCAGCTTACAGGATTTCTGTACATTGGAAGTAGTGAGAGGCAGTTTACAGGAGTTCTGCATCCTGAGTGTAGGAAACACTTTACGGTAGTTCTGTAGCATAGGAGTAGTCTTACGCACTATGCGGGTTTTCAGTAGTCTGTGTAAAAGAGAAGCAACTTTCAGGATTTCTGTACATTGGAAGTAGTGAGAGGCAGTTTAAAGGAGTCCTGCATCCTTAAAGTAGGAAACACTTTACGGCAGTTCTGTAGCATGGGAGTAGTCTTACAAACAATGCGGGTTTTCAGTAGTCTGAAAAAAGAGAAGCAGCTTACAGGATTTCTGTACATTGAAAGTAGTGAGAGGCAGTTTACAGGAGTTCTATATCCAAGGTAGGAAACACTTTACGGGAGTTTTGTAGCATTGGAGTAGTCTTACGCAATATGCGGGTTTTCAGTAGTCTGAGTAAAAGTAAGGAGCTTACAGGATTTCTGTACATTGGAAGTAGTGAAAGGCAGTTTAATGGAGTTCTGCATCCTTAAAGTAGGAAACACTTTACGGGAGTTCTGTAGCATGGGAGTAGTCTTACGCACTATGCGGGTTTTCAGTAGTCTGAGTAAAAGTAAGGAGCTTACAGGATTTCTGTACATTGGAAGTAGTGAGAGGCAGTTTACAGGAGTTCTGCATCCTGAGTGTAGGAAACACTTTACGGGAGTTCTGTAGCATGGGAGTAGTCTTACACACTGTGTGGGTTTTCAGTAGTCTGAGTAAAAGAGAAGCAGCTTACAGGATTTCTGTGCATTGGAAATAGTGAGAGGCAGTTTACAGGAGTCCTGCATCCTGAGGGTAGGAAACACTTTACGGGAGTTCTGTAGCATGGGAGTAGTCTTACACACAATGTGGGTTTTCAGTCGTCTGAAAAAAGAGAAGCAGCTTACAGGATTTCTGTACATTGGAAGTAGTGAGAGGCAGTTTACAGGAGTTCTGCATCCAGTGTAGGAAACACTTTACGGGAGTTCTGTAGCATGGGGGTAGTCTTACGCAACAGTGCGGGTTTTCAGTAGTCTGAGTAAAAGAGAAGCAGCTTACAGGATTTCTGTACATTGGAAGTAGTGACAGGCAGTTTACAGGAGTCCTGCATCCTGAGGGTAGGAAACACTTTACGGGAGTTCTGTAGCATGGGAGTAGTCTTACGCACTATGCGGGTTTTCAGTAGTCTGAGTAAAAGAGAAGCAGCTTACAGGATTTCTGTACATTGGAAGTAGTGAGAGGCAGTTTACAGGAGTTCTGCATCCTGAGTGTAGGAAACACTTTACGGGAGTTCTGTAGCATGGGAGTAGTCTTACACACAATGCGGGTTTTCAGTAGTCTGAAAAAAGAGAAGCAGCATACAGGATTTCTGTACATTGGAAGTAGTGAGAGGCAGTTTAAAGGAGTCCTGCATACTGAGGGTAGAAATCACTTTACGGGAGTTCAGTTGCATAGGAGTAGTCTTATGCACTATGCGGGTTTTCAGTAGTCTGAGTAAAAGAGAAGCAGCTTACAGGATTTCTGTACATTGGAAGTAGTGAGAGGCAGTTTACAGGAGTTCTGCATCCTGAGGGTAGGAAACACTTTAAGGGAGTTCTGTAGCATGGGAGAATTCTTATTCTTTATGCGGGTTTTCAGTAGTCTGAGTAAAAGAGAAGCAGCTTACAGGATTTCTGCACATTGGAAGTAGTGAGAGGCAGTTTACAGGAGTTCTGCATCCTGAGTGTAGGAAACACTTTACGGGAGTTCTGTAGCATAGGAGTAGTCTTACACACAATGCGGGTTTTCAGTAGTCTGAAAAAAGAGAAGCAGCTTACAGGATTTCTGTACATTGGAAGTTGTGAGAGGCAGTTTACAGGAGTTCTGTATCCAGTGTAGGAAACACTTTACGGGAGTTCTGTAGCACGGGAGTAGTCTTACGCACTATACGGGTTTTCAGTAGTCTTTGTAAAAAAGAAGCAGCTTTCAGGATTTCTGTACATTGGAATTAGTGAGAGGCAGTTTACAGGAGTTCTGCATCCAGTGTAGGAAACACTTTACGGGAGTTCTGTAGCATGGGAGTAGTCTTACGCACTATGCGGGTTTTTAGTAGTCTGAGTAAAAGAGAAGCAGCTTACAGGATTTCTGTATATTGTAATTAGAAAGGGGCAGTTTACAGGAGTTCTGCATCCTGAGTGTAGGAAACACTTTACGGGATTTCTGTAGCATGGGAGTAGTCTTACGCACTATGCGGGTTTTCAGTAGTCTGAGTAAAAGAGAAGCAGCTTACAGGATTTCTGTACATTGGAAGCAGTGAGAGGCAGTTTAAAGGAGTCCTGCATACTGAGGGTAGAAAACACTTTACGGGAGTTCTGTAGCATCTGAGTAGTCTTACGCACTATGCGGGTTTTCAGTAGTCTGAGTAAAAGAGAAGCAGCTTACATGATTTCTGTACATTGGAAGTAGTGAGAGGCAGTTTACAGGAGTTCTGCATCCTGAGTGTAGGAAACACTTTACTTTAGTTCTGTAGCATGGGAGTAGTCTTACGCACTATGCGGGTTTTCCGTAGTCTGAGTAAAAGAGAAGCAGCTTACAGGATTTCTGTACATTGGAAGTAGTGAGAGGCAGTTTAAAGGAGTCCTGCATCCTTAAAGTAGGAAACACTTTACGGGAGTTCTGTAGCATGGGAGTAGTCTTACGCAATATGCGGGTTTTCAGTAGTCTGAGTAAAAGAGAAGCAGCTTACAGGATTTCTGTACATTGGAAGTAGTGAAAGGCAGTTTAATGGAGTTCTGCATCCTTAAAGTAGGAAACACTTTACGGGAGTTCTGTAGCATGGGAGTAGTCTTACGCACTATGCGGGTTTTCAGTAGTCTGAGTAAAAGTAAGGAGCTTACAGGATTTCTGTACATTGGAAGTAGTGAGAGGCAGTTTACAGGAGTTCTGCATCCTGAGTGTAGGAAACACTTTACGGGAGTTCTGTAGCATGGGAGTAGTCTTACACACTGTGTGGGTTCAAAGTAGTCTGAGTAAAAGAGAAGCAGCTTACAGGATTTCTGTACATTGGAAGTAGTGAGAGGCAGTTTACAGGAGTTCTGCATTCTGAGGGTAGGAAATACTTTACGGTAGTTCTGTGGCATGGGAGTAGTCTTACGCACTATGCGGGTTTTCAGTAGTCTGTGTAAAAGAGAAGCAGCTTTCAGGATTTCTGTACATTGGAAGTAGTGAGAGGCAGTTTAAAGGAGTCCTGCATCCTTAAATTAGGAAACACTTTACGGGAGTTCTGTAGCATGGGAGTAGTCTTACGCACTATGCGGGTTTTCAGTAGTCTGTGTAAAAGAGAAGCAGCTTTCAGGATTTCTGTACATTGGAAGTAGTGAGAGGCAGTTTAAAGGAGTCCTGCATCCTTAAAGTAGGAAACACTTTACGGGAGTTCTGTAGCATGGGAGTAGTCTTACGCACTATGCGTGTTTTCCGTAGTCTGAGTAAAAGAGAAGCAGCTTACAGGATTTCTGTACATTGGAAGTAGTGAGAGGCAGTTTACAGGAGTTCTGCATCCTGAGTGTAGGAAACACTTTACTTTAGTTCTGTAGCATGGGAGTAGTCTTACGCACTATGCGGGTTTTCAGTAGTCTGTGTAAAAGAGAAGCAGCTTACAGGATTTCTGTACATTGGAAGTAGTGAGAGTCAGTTTACAGGAGTTCTGTATCCTGAGTGTAGGAAACACTTTATGGGAGTTCTGTAGCATGGGAGTATTCTTACGCACTATGCGGGTTTTAAGTAGTCTGAGTAAAAGAGAAGCAGCTTACAGGATTTCTGTACATTGGAAGTAGTGAGAGGCAGTTTACAGGAGTTCTGCATCCTGAGTGTAGGAAACACTTAACGGGAGTTCTGTAGCATGGGAGTAGTCTTACGCACTATGCGGGTTTTCAGTAGTCTGAGTAAAAGAGAAGCAGCTTACAGGATTTCTGTACATTGGAAGTAGTGAGAGGCAGTTTACAGGAGTTCTGCATCCTGAGTGTAGGAAACACTTTACGGGAGTTCTGTAGCATGGGAGTAGTCTTACACACAATGCGGGTTTTCAGTAGTCTGAAAAAAGAGAAGCAGCATACAGGATTTCTGTACATTGGAAGTAGTGAGAGGCAGTTTAAAGGAGTCCTGCATGCTGAGGGTAGAAAACACTTTACGGGAGTTCAGTTGCATAGGAGTAGTCTTATGCACTATGCAGGTTTTCAGTAGTCTGAGTAAAAGAGAAGCAGCTTACAGGATTTCTGTACATTGGAAGTAGTGAGAGGCAGTTTACAGGAGTTCTGCATCCTGAGGGTAGGAAACACTTTAAGGGAGTTCTGTAGCATGGGAGAATTCTTATTCTTTATGCGGGTTTTCAGTAGTCTGAGTAAAAGAGAAGCAGCTTACAGGATTTCTGCACATTGGAAGTAGTGAGAGGCAGTTTACAGGAGTTCTGCATCCTGAGTGTAGGAAACACTTTACGGGAGTTCTGTAGCATGGGAGTAGTCTTACACACAATGCGGGTTTTCAGTAGTCTGAAAAAAGAGAAGCAGCTTACAGGATTTCTGTACATTGGAAGTTGTGAGAGGCAGTTTACAGGAGTTCTGCATCCAGTGTAGGAAACACTTTACGGGAGTTCTGTAGCATGGGAGTAGTCTTACGCACTATGCGGGTTTTTAGTAGTCTGAGTAAAAGAGAAGCAGCTTACAGGATTTCTGTATATTGTAATTAGAAAGGGGCAGTTTACAGGAGTTCTGCATCCTGAGTGTAGGAAACACTTTACGGGATTTCTGTAGCATGGGAGTAGTCTTACGCACTATGCGGGTTTTCAGTAGTCTGAGTAAAAGAGAAGCAGCTTACAGGATTTCTGTACATTGGAAGCAGTGAGAGGCAGTTTAAAGGAGTCCTGCATACTGAGGGTAGAAAACACTTTACGGGAGTTCTGTAGCATCTGAGTAGTCTTACGCACTATGCGGGTTTTCAGTAGTCTGAGTAAAAGAGAAGCAGCTTACAGGATTTCTGTACATTGGAAGTAGTGAGAGGCAGTTTACAGGAGTTCTGCATCCTGAGTGTAGGAAACACTTTACTTTAGTTCTGTAGCATGGGAGTAGTCTTACGCACTATGCGGGTTTTCCGTAGTCTGAGTAAAAGAGAAGCAGCTTTCAGGATTTCTGTACATTGGAAGTAGTGAGAGGCAGTTTAAAGGAGTCCTGCATCCTTAAAGTAGGAAACACTTTACGGGAGTTCTGTAGCATGGGAGTAGTCTTACGCACTATGCGTGTTTTCCGTAGTCTGAGTAAAAGAGAAGCAGCTTACAGGATTTCTGTACATTGGAAGTAGTGAGAGGCAGTTTACAGGAGTTCTGCATCCTGAGTGTAGGAAACACTTTACTTTAGTTCTGTAGCATGGGAGTAGTCTTACGCACTATGCGGGTTTTCAGTAGTCTGTGTAAAAGAGAAGCAGCTTACAGGATTTCTGTACATTGGAAGTAGTGAGAGTCAGTTTACAGGAGTTCTGTATCCTGAGTGTAGGAAACACTTTATGGGAGTTCTGTAGCATGGGAGTAGTCTTACGCACTATGCGGGTTTTAAGTAGTCTGAGTAAAAGAGAAGCAGCTTACAGGATTTCTGTACATTGGAAGTAGTGAGAGGCAGTTTACAGGAGTTCTACATCCTGAGTGTAGGAAACACTTAACGGGAGTTCTGTAGCATGGGAGTAGTCTTACGCACTATGCGGGTTTTCAGTAGTCTGAGTAAAAGAGAAGCAGCTTACAGGATTTCTGTACATTGGAAGTAGTGAGAGGCAGTTTACAGGAGTTCTGCATCCTGAGTGTAGGAAACACTTTACGGGAGTTCTGTAGCATGGGAGTAGTCTTACACACAATGCGGGTTTTCAGTAGTCTGAAAAAAGAGAAGCAGCTTACAGGATTTCTGTACATTGGAAGTAGTGAGAGGCAGTTTACAGGAGTTCTGCATCCAGTGTAGGAAACACTTTACAGGAGTTCTGTAGCATGGGAGTAGTCTTACGCACTATGCGGGTTTTTAGTAGTCTGTGTAAAAGAGAAGCAGCTTACATGATTTCTGTACATTGGAAGTTGAGAGGCAGTTTACAGGAGTTCTGCATCCTGAGGGTAGGAAACACTTTACGGGAGTTCTGTAGCATGGGAGTAGTCTTATGCACTATGCGGGTTTTCAGTAGTCTGAGTAAAAGAGAAGCAGCTTACAGGATTTCTGTACATTGGAAGTAGTGAGAGGCAGTTTACAGGAGTTCTGTATCCAGTGTAGGAAACACTTTACGGGATTTCTGTAGCATGGGACTAGTCTTAAGCACTACGCGGGTTTTCAGTAGTCTGAGTAAAAGAGAAGCAGCTTACAGGATTTTTGTACATTGGAAGTAGTAAGAGGCAGTTTAAAGGAGTTCTGCAGCCTGAGGGTAGGAAACACTTTAGAGGAGTTCTGTAGCATGGGAGTAGTCTTACGCACTATGCGGGTTTTCAGTAGTCTGAGTAAAAGAGAAGCAGCTTACAGGATTGCTATACATTGGAAGTAGTGAGAGGCAGTTTACAGTTCTTCATCCTGAGGGTAGGAAACACTTTACGGGATTTCTGTAGCATGGGAGTAGTCTTACGCACTATGCGGGTTTTCAGTAGTCTGTGTAAAAGAGAAGCAGCTTTCAGGATTTCTGTACATTGGAAGTAGTGAGAGGCAGTTTACAGGAGTTCTGCATCCTGAGTGTAGGAAACACTTAACGGGCGTTCTGTAGCATGGGAGTAGTCTTACGCACTATGCGGGTTTTCAGTAGTCTGAGTAAAAGAGAAGCAGCTTACAGGATTTCTGTACATTGGAAGCAGTGAGAGGCAGTTTAAAGGAGTCCTGCATACTGAGGGTAGAAAACACTTTACGGGAGTTCTGTAGCATGGGAGTAGTCTTACGCACTATGCGGGTTTTCAGTAGTCTGAGTAAAAGTAAGGAGCTTACAGGATTTCTGTACATTGGAAGTAGTGAGAGGCAGTTTACAGGAGTTCTGCATCCTGAGTGTAGGAAACACTTTACGGGAGTTCTGTAGCATGGGTGTAGTCTTACATACTGTGTGTGTTCAAAGTAGTCTGAGTAAAAGAGAAGCAGCTTACAGGATTTCTGTACATTGGAAGTAGTGAGAGGCAGTTTACAGGAGTTCTGCATCCTGAGGGTAGGAAACTCTTTACGGTAGTTCTGTAGCATGGGAGTAGTCTTACGCACTATGCGGGTTTTCCGTAGTCTGTGTAAACTGAAGCAGCTTTCAGGATTTCTGTACATTGGAAGTAGTGAGAGGCAGTTTAAAGGAGTCCTGCATCCTTAAAGTAGGAAACACTTTACGGGAGTTCTGTAGCATGGGAGTAGTCTTACGCACTATGCGGGTTTTCAGTAGTCTGTGTAAAAGAGAAGCAGCTTACAGGATTTCTGTACATTGGAAGTAGTGAGAGTCAGTTTACAGGAGTTCTGTATCCTGAGTGTAGGAAACACTTTATGGGAGTTCTGTAGCATGGGAGTAGTCTTACGCACTATGCGGGTTTTAAGTAGTCTGAGTAAAAGAGAAGCAGCTTACAGGATTTCTGTACATTGGAAGTAGTGAGAGGCAGTTTACAGGAGTTCTGCATCCTGAGTGTAGGAAACACTTAACGGGAGTTCTGTAGCATGGGAGTAATCTTACGCACTATGCGGGTTTTCAGTAGTCTGAGTTAAAGAGAAGCAGCTTACAGGATTTCTGTACATTGGAATAGTGAGAGGCAGTTTACAGGAGTCCTGCATCCTGAGGGTAGGAAACACTTTACGGGAGTTCTGTAGCATGGGAGTAGTCTTACGCACTATGCGGGTTTTCAGTAGTCCTTGTAAAAGAGAAGCAGCTTACAGGATTTCTGTACATTGGAAGTAGTGAGAGGCAGTTTCAAGCAGTCCTGCATCCTGAGGGTAGGAAACACTTTACGGGAGTTCTGTAGCATGGGAGTAGTCTTACGCACTATGCGGGTTTTCAGTAGTCTGAGTAAAAGAGAAGCAGCTTACAGGATTTCTGCACATTGGAAGTAGTGCGAGGCAGTTTACAGGAGTTCTGCATCCTGAGTGTAGGAAACACTTTACGGGAGTTCTGTAGCATGGGAGTAGTCTTACACACAATGCGGGTTTTCAGTAGTCTGAAAAAAGAGAAGCAGCTTACAGGATTTCTGTACATTGGAAGTAGTGAGAGGCAGTTTACAGGAGTTCTGTATCCAGTGTAGGAAACACTTTACGGGATTTCTGTAGCATGGGACTAGTCTTAAGCACTACGCGGGTTTTCAGTAGTCTGATTAAAACAGAAGCAGGTTACAGGATTTTTGTACATTGGAAGTAGTAAGAGGCAGTTTAAAGGAGTTCTGCAGCCTGAGGGTAGGGAACACTTTAGAGGAGTTCTGTAGCATGGGAGTAGTCTTACGCACTATGCGGGTTTTCAGTAGTCTGAGTAAAAGAGAAGCAGCTTACAGGATTGCTATACATTGGAAGTAGTGAGAGGCAGTTTACAGTTCTTCATCCTAAGGGTAGGAAACACTTTACGGGATTTCTGTAGCATGGGAGTAGTCTTACGCACTATGCGGGTTTTCAGTAGTCTGTGTAAAAGAGAAGCAGCTTACAGGATTTCTGTACATTGGAAGTAGTGAGAGGCAGTTTACAGGAGTTCTGCATCCTGAGTGTAGGAAACACTTAACGAGAGTTCTGTAGCATGGGAGTAGTCTTACGCACTATGCGGGTTTTCAGTAGTCTGAGTAAAAGAGAAGCAGCTTACAGGATTTCTGTACATTGGAAGCAGTGAGAGGCAGTTTAAAGGAGTCTTGCATACTGAGGGTAGAAAACACTTTACGGGAGTTCTGTAGCATGGGAGTAGTCTTACGCACTATGCGGGTTTTCAGTAGTCTGAGTAAAAGAGAAGCAGCTTACAGGATTTCTGTACATTGGAAGTAGTGAGAGGCAGTTTACAGGAGTTCTGCATCCTGAGTGTAGGAAACACTTTACTTTAGTTCTGTAGCATGGGAGTAGTCTTACGCACTATGCGGGTTTTCCGTAGTCTGAGTAAAAGAGAAGCAGCTTACAGGATTTCTGTACATTGGAAGTAGTGAGAGGCAGTTTAAAGGAGTCCTGCATCCTTAAAGTAGGAAACACTTTACGGGAGTTCTGTAGCATGGGAGTAGTCTTACGCACTATGCGGGTTTTCAGTAGTCTGAGTAAAAGAGAAGCAGCTTACAGGATTTCTGTACATTGGAAGTAGTGAAAGGCAGTTTAATGGAGTTCTGCATCCTTAAAGTAGGAAACACTTTACGGGAGTTCTGTAGCATGGGAGTAGTCTTACACACTGTGTGGGTTCAAAGTAGTCTGAGTAAAAGAGAAGCAGCTTACAGGATTTCTGTACATTGGAAGTAGTGAGAGGCAGTTTACAGGAGTTCTGCATCCTGAGGGTAGGAAACACTTTACGGTAGTTCTGTAGCATGGGAGTAGTCTTACGCACTATGCGGGTTTTCAGTAGTCTGTGTAAAAGAGAAGCAGCTTTCAGGATTTCTGTACATTGGAAGTAGTGAGAGGCAGTTTAAAGGAGTCCTGCATCCTTAAAGTAGGAAACACTTAACGGGAGTTCTGTAGCATGGGAGTAGTCTTACGCACTATGCGTGTTTTCAGTAGTCTGAGTAAAAGAGAAGCAGCTTACAGGATTTCTGTACATTGGAAGTAGTGAGAGGCAGTTTACAGGAGTTCTGCATCCTGAGTGTAGGAAACACTTTACGGGAGTCCTGTAGCATGGGTGTAGTCTTACGCACTATGCGGGTTTTCAGTAGTCCTTGTAAAAAAGAAGCAGCTTTCAGGATTTCTGTACATTGGAAGTAGTGAGAGGCAGTTTACAGGAGTTCTGCATCCTGAGTGTAGGAAACACTATACGGGAGTTCTGTAGCATGGGAGTAGTCTTACGCACTATGCGGGTTTTTAGTAGTCTGAGTAAAAGAGAAGCAGCTTACAGGATTTCTGTACATTGGAAGTAGTGAGAGGCAGTTTACAGGAGTTCTGCATCCTGAGGGTAGGAAACACTTTACGGGAGTTCTGTAGCATGGGAGTAGTCTTACGCACTATGTGGGTTTTCAGTAGTCTGAGTAAAAGAGAAGCAGCTTACAGGATTTCTGTACACTGGAAGTGGGGAGAGGCAGTTTACAGGAGTTCTGCATCCTGAGTGTAGGAAACACTTTACGGGAGTTCTGTAGCATGGGAGTAGTCTTACACACAATGCGGGTTTTCAGTAGTCTGAAAAAAGAGAAGCAGCTTACAGGATTTCTGTACATTGGAAGTAGTGAGAGGCAGTTTACAGGAGTTTTGCATCCAGTGTAGGAAACACTTTATGGGAGTTCTGTAGCATGGGGGTAGTCTTACGCAACAATGCGGGTTTTCAGTAGTCTGAGTAAAAGAGAAGCAGCTTACAGGATTTCTGTACATTGGAAGTAGTGAGAGGCAGTTTACAGGAGTTCTGCATCAAAAGTGTGGGAAACACTTTACGGGAGTTCAGTAGCATGGGAGTAGTCTTACGCACTATGCGGGTTTTCAGTAGTCTGAGTTAAAGAGAAGCAGCTTACAGGATTTCTGTACATTGGAAGTAGTGAGAGGCAGTTTACAGGAGTCCTGCATCCTGAGGGTAGGAAACACTTTACGGGAGTTCTGTAGCATGGGAGTAGTCTTACGCACTATGCGGGTTTTCAGTAGTCTGAGTAAAAGAGAAGCAGCTTACAGGATTTCTGTACATTGGAAGTAGTGAGAGGCAGTTTACAGGAGTTCTGCATCCTGAGTGTAGGAAACACTTTACGGGAGTTCTGTAGCATGGGAGTAGTCTTACGCACTATGCGGGTTTTCAGTAGTCTGAGGAAAAGAGAAGCAGCTTACAGGATTTCTGTACATTGGAAGTAGTGAGAGGCAGTATACAGGAGTTCTGTATCCAGTGTAGGAAACACTTTACGGGATTTCTGTAGCATGGGACTAGTCTTAAGCACTACGCGGGTTTTCAGTAGTCTGATTAAAAGAGAAGCAGGTTACAGGATTTTTGTACATTGGAAGTAGTAAGAGGCAGTTTAAAGGAGTTCTGCATCCAGTGTAGGAAACACTTTACAGGAGTTCTGTAGCATGGGAGTAGTCTTACGCACTATGCGGGTTTTAAGTAGTCTCAGTAAAAAAGAAGCAGCTTTCAGGATTTCTGTACATTGGAAGTAGTGAGAGGCAGTTTACAGGAGTTCTGCATCCAGTGTAGGAAACACTTTACAGGAGTTCTGTAGCATGGGAGTAGTCTTACGCACTATGCGGGTTTTTAGTAGTCTGAGTAAAAGAGAAGCAGCTTACAGGATTTCTGTACATTGGAAGCAGTGAGAGGCAGTTTAAAGGAGTCCTGCATACTGAGGGTAGAAAACACTTTACGGGAGTTCTGTAGCATGGGAGTAGTCTTAAAACTATGCGGGTTTTCAGAAGTCTGAGTAAAAGAGAAGCAGCTTACAGGATTTCTGTACATTGGAAGTAGTGAGAGGCAGTTTACAGGAGTTCTGCATCCTGAGTGTAGGAAACACTTTACAGGAGTTCTGTAGCATGGGAGTAGTCTTACGCACTATGCGGGTTTTCAGTAGTCTGTGTAAAAGAGAAGCAGCTTTCAGGATTTCTGTACATTGGAAGTAGTGCGAGGCAGTTTAAAGGAGTCCTGCATCCTTAAAGTAGGAAACACTTTACGGGAGTTCTGTAGCATGGGAGTAGTCTTACACACAATGCGGGTTTTCAGTAGTCTGAAAAAAGTGAAGCAGCTTACAGGATTTCTGTACATTGAAAGTAGTGAGAGGCAGTTTACAGGAGTTCTGTATCCAATGTAGGAATCACTTTACGGGATTTCTGTAGCATGGGACCAGTCTTAAGCACTATGCGGGTTTTCAGTAGTCTGATTAAAACAGAAGCAGGTTACAGGATTTTTGTACATTGGAAGAAGTAAGAGGCAGTTTAAAGGAGTTCTGCAGCCTGAGGGTAGGAAAAACTTTATGGGAGTTCTGTAGCATGGGAGTAGTCTTACGCACTATGCGGGTTTTCAGTAGTCTGAGTAAAAGAGAAGCAGCTTACAGGATTTCTGTACATTGGAAGTAGTGAGAGGCAGTTTACAGGAGTTCTGCATCCTGAGGGTAGGAAACACTTTACGGGAGTTCTGTAGCATGGGAGTAGTCTTACGCACTATGCGGGTTTTCAGTAGTCTGGGTAAAAGAGAAGCAGCTTACAGGATTTCTGTACATTGGAAGTAGTGAGAGGCAGTTTACAGGAGTTCTGCATCCTGAGTGTAGGAAACACTTAACGGGAGTTCTGTAGCATGGGAGTAGTCTTACGCACTATGCGGGTTTTCAGTAGTCTGAGTAAAAGAGAAGCAGCTTACAGGATTTCTGTACATTGGAAGTAGTGAGAGGCAGTTTACAGGAGTTCTGCATCCTGAGGGTAGGAAACACTTTACAGGAGTTCTGTAGCATGGGAGTAGTCTTACGCACTATGCGTGTTTTCAGTAGTCTGAGTAAAAGAGAAGCCGCTTACAGGATTTCTGTACATTGGAAGTAGTGAGAGGCAGTTTACAGGAGTTCTGCATCCTGAGTGTACGAAACACTTTATGGGAGTTCTGTAGCATGGGGGTAGTCTTACGCACTATGCGGGTTTTAAGTAGTCTGAGTAAAAGAGAAGCAGCTTTCAGGATTTCTGTACATTGGAAGTAGTGAGAGGCAGTTTACAGGAGTTCTGCATCCTGTGTAGGAAACACTTTACAGGAGTTCTGTAGCATGGGAATAGCCTTACGCACTATGCGGGTTTTTAGTAGTCTGAGTAAAAGAGAAGCAGCTTACAGGATTTCTGTACATTGGAAGCAGTGAGAGGCAGTTTAAAGGAGTCCTGCATCCTTAAAGTAGGAAACACTTTACGGGAGTTCTGTAGCATGGGAGTAGTCTTACGCACTATGCGGGTTTTCATTAGTCTGAGTAAAAGAGAAGCAGCTTACAGGATTTCTGTACATTGGAAGTAGTGAGAGGCAGTTTAAAGGAGTTCTGCATCCTGAGTGTAGGAAACACTTTACGGTAGTTCTGTAGCATGGGAGTAGTCTTACGCACTATGCGGGTTTTCAGTAGTCTGTGTAAATGAGAAGCAGCTTTCAGGATTTCTGTACATTGGAAGTAGTGAGAGGCAGTTTAAAGGAGTCCTGCATCCTTAAAGTAGGAAACACTTTACGGCAGTTCTGTAGCATGGGAGTAGTCTTACAAACAATGCGGGTTTTCAGTAGTCTGAAAAAAGAGAAGCAGCTTACAGGATTTCTGTACATTGAAAGTAGTGAGAGGCAGTTTACAGGAGTTCTATATCCAAGGTAGGAAACACTTTACGGGATTTCTGTAGCATGGGACCAGTCTTAAGCACTATGCGGGTTTTCAGTAGTCTGATTAAAACAGAAGCAGGTTACAGGATTTTTGTACATTGGAAGTAGTAAGAGGCAGTTTAAAGGAGTTCTGCAGCCTGAGGGTAGGAAACACTTTGCAGGAGTTCTGTAGCATGGGAATAGTCTTACGCACTATGAGGGTTTTCAGTAGTCTGAGTAAAAGAGAAGCAGCTTACAGGATTTCTATACATTGGAAGTAGTGAGAGACAGTTTACAGTTCTAAATCCTGAGGGTAGGAAACACTTTACGGGAGTTCTGTAGCATGGGAGTAGTCTTACGCACTATGCGGGTTTTCAGTAGTCTGTGTAAAAGAGAAGCAGCTTACAGGATTTCTGTACATTGGAAGTAGTGAGAGGCAGTTTACAGGAGTTCTGCATCCTGAGTGTAGGAAACACTTAACGGGAGTTCTGTAGCATGGGAGTAGTCTTACGCACTATGCGGGTTTTCAGTAGTCTGAGTAAAAGAGAAGCAGCTTACAGGATTTCTGTACATTGGAAGTAGTGAGAGGCAGTTTACAGGAGTTCTGCATCCTGAGTGTAGGAAACACATTATGGGAGTTCTGTAGCATGGGAGTAGTCTTACGCACTATGCGTGTTTTCAGTAGTCTGAGTAAAAGAGAAGCAGCTTACAGGATTTCTGTACATTGGAAGTAGTGAGAGGCAGTTTACAGGAGTCCTGCATCCTGAGGGTAGGAAACACTTTACGGGAGTTTTGTAGCATTGGAGTAGTCTTACGCACTATGCGGGTTTTCAGTAGTCTGAGTAAAAGAGAAGCAGCTTACAGGATTTCTGCACATTGGAAGTAGTGAGAGGCAGTTTACAGGAGTTCTGCATCCTGAGGGTAGGAAACACTTTACGGGAGTTCTGTAGCATGGGAGTAGTCTTACACACAATGCGGGTTTTCAGTAGTCTGAGTAAAAGTAAGGAGCTTACAGGATTTCTGTACATTGGAAGTAGTGAAAGGCAGTTTAATGGAGTTCTGCATCCTTAAAGTAGGAAACACTTTACGGGAGTTCTGTAGCATGGGAGTAGTCTTACGCACTATGCGGGTTTTCAGTAGTCTGAGTAAAAGGAAGGAGCTTACAGGATTTCTGTACATTGGAAGTAGTGAGAGGCAGTTTACAGGAGTTCTGCATCCTGAGTGTAGGAAACACTTTACGGGAGTTCTGTAGCATGGGAGTAGTCTTACACACTGTGTGGGTTTTCAGTAGTCTGAGTAAAAGAGAAGTAGCTTACAGGATTTCTCTGCATTGGAAGTAGTGAGAGGCAGTTTACAGGAGTTCTGCATCCTGAGGGTAGCAAACACTTTACGGGAGTTCTGTAGCATGGGAGTAGTCTTACGCACTATGAGGGTTTTCAGTAGTCAGAGTAAAAGAGAAGCAGCTTACAGGATTTCTGTAAATTGAAGTAGTGAGAGGCAGTTTACAGGAGTTCTGCATCCTGAGTGTAGGAAACACTTTACGGGAGTTCTGTAGCATGGGAGTAGTCTTACACACAATGTGGGTTTTCAGTCGTCTGAAAAAAGAGAAGCAGCTTACAGGATTTCTATACATTGGAAGTAGTGAGAGGCAGTTTACAGGAGTTCTGCATCCAGTGTAGGAAACACTTTACGGGAGTTCTGTAGCATGGGGGTAGTCTTACGCAACAATGCGGGTTTTCAGTAGTCTGAGTAAAAGAGAAGCAGCTTACAGGATTTCTGTACATTGGAAGTAGTGAGAGGCAGTTTACAGGAGTCCTGCATCCTGAGGGTAGGAAACACTTTACGGGAGTTCTGTAGCATGGGAGTAGTCTTACGCACTATGCGGGTTTTCAGTAGTCTGAGTAAAAGAGAAGCAGCTTACAGGATTTCTGTACATTGGAAGTAGTGAGAGGCAGTTTACAGGAGTTCTGCATCCTGAGTGTAGGAAACACTTTACGGGAGTTCTGTAGCATGGGAGTAGTCTTACGCACTATGCGGGTTTTCAGTAGTCTGAGTAAAAGAGAAGCAGCTTACAGGATTTCTGTACATTGGAAGTAGTGAGAGGCAGTTTACAGGAGTTCTGCATCCTGAGTGTAGGAAACACTTTACGGGAGTTCTGTAGCATGGGAGTAGTCTTACACACAATGCGGGTTTTCAGTAGTCTGAAAAAAGAGAAGCAGCATACAGGATTTCTGTACTTTGGAAGTAGTGAGAGGCAGTTTAAAGGAGTCCTGCATACTGAGGGTAGAAAACACTTTACGGGAGTTCAGTTGCATAGGAGTAGTCTTATGCACTATGCGGGTTTTCAGTAGTCTGAGTAAAAGAGAAGCAGCTTACAGGATTTCTGTACATTGGAAGTAGTGAGAGGTAGTTTACAGGAGTTCTGTATCCAGTGTAGGAAACACTTTACGGGAGTTCTGTAGCACGGGAGTAGTCTTACGAACTATGCGGGTTTTCAGTAGTCTTTGTAAAAAAGAAGCAGCTTTCAGGATTTCTGTACATTGGAATTAGTGAGAGGCAGTTTACAGGAGTTCTGCATCCAGTGTACGAAACACTTTACGGGAGTTCTGTAGCATGGGAGTAGTCTTACGCACTATGCGGGTTTTTAGTAGTCTGAGTAAAAGAGAAGCAGCTTACAGGATTTCTGTATATTGTAATTAGAAAGGGGCAGTTTACAGGAGTTCTTCATCCTGAGTGTAGGAAACAGTTTACGGGATTTCTGTAGCATGGGAGTAGTCTTACGCACTATGCGGGTTTTCAGTAGTATGAGTAAAAGAGAAGCAGCTTACAGGATTTCTGTACATTGGAAGTAGTGAGAGGCAGTTTACAGGAGTCCTGCATCCTGAGGGTAGGAAACACTTTACGGGAGTTCTGTAGCATGGGAGTAGTCTTACGCACTATGCGGGTTTTCAGTAGTCTGAGTAAAAGAGAAGCAGCTTACAGGATTTCTGTACATTGGAAGTAGTGAGAGGCAGTTTACAGGAGTTCTGCATCCTGAGTGTAGGAAACACTTTACAGGAGTTCTGTAGCATGGGAGTATTCTTACGCACTATGCGGGTTTTCAGTAGTCTGTGTATAAGAGAAGCAGCTTTCAGGATTTCTGTACATTGGAAGTAGTGCGAGGCAGTTTAAAGGAGTCCTGCATCCTTAAAGTAGGAAACACTTTACGGGAGTTCTGTAGCATGGGAGTAGTCTTACACACAATGCGGGTTTTCAGTAGTCTGAAAAAAGTGAAGCAGCTTACAGGATTTCTGTACATTGAAAGTAGTGAGAGGCAGTTTACAGGAGTTCTGTATCCAATGTAGGAATCACTTTACGGGATTTCTGTAGCATGGGACCAGTCTTAAGCACTATGCGTGTTTTCAGTAGTCTGATTAAAACAGAAGCAGCTTACAGGATTTCTGCACATTGGAAGTAGTGAGAGGCAGTTTAAAGGAGTCCTGCATCCTGAGGGTAGGAAACACTTTACGGGAGTTCTGTAGCATGGGAGTAGTCTTACACACAATGCGGGTTTTCAGTAGTCTGAGTAAAAGTAAGGAGCTTACAGGATTTCTGTACATTGGAAGTAGTGAAAGGCAGTTTAATGGAGTTCTGCATCCTTAAAGTAGGAAACACTTTACGGGAGTTCTGTAGCATGGGAGTAGTCTTACGCACTACGCGGGTTTTCAGTAGTCTGAGTAAAAGAAAAGCAGCTTACAGGATTTCTGTACATTGGAAGTAGTGAGAGGCAGTTTACAGGAGTTCTGTATCCTGAGTGTAGGAAACACTTTACGGGAGTTCTGTAGCATGGGAGTAGTCTTACGCACTATGCGGGTTTTCAGTAGTCTGAGTAAAATAGAAGCAGCTTACAGGATTTCTGTACATTGGAAGTAGTGAGAGGCAGTTTACAGGAGTTTTGCATCCTAAGTGTAGGAAACACTTTACGGGAGTTCAGTAGCATGGGAGTATTCTTACGCATTATGCGGGTTTTCAGTAGTCTGAGTAAAAGAGAAGCAGCTTACAGGATTTCTGTACATTGGAAGTATTGAGAGGCAGTTTACAGGAGTCCTGCATCCTGAGGGTAGGAAACACTTTACGGGAGTTCTGTAGCATGGGAGTAGTCTTACGCACTATGCGGGTTTTCAGTAGTCTGAGTAAAAGAGAAGCAGCTTACAGGATTTCTGTACATTGGAAGTAGTGAGAGGCAGTTTACAGGAGTTCTGCATCCTGAGTGTAGGAAACACTTTACGGGAGTTCTGTAGCATGGGAGTAGTCTTACGCAACAATGCGGGTTTTCAGTAGTCTGAGTAAAAGAGAAGCAGCTTACAGGATTTCTGTATATTGGAAGTAGTGAGAGGCAGTTTACAGGAGTTCTGCATCCTGAGTGTAGGAAACACTTTACGGGAGTTCTGTAGCATGGGAGAATTCTTACTCTTTATGCGGGTTTTCAGTAGTCTGAGTAAAAGAGAAGCAGCTTACAGGATTTCTGTACATTGGAAGTAGTGAGAGGCAGTTTAAAGCAGTCCTGCATCCTGAGGGTAGGAAACACTTTACGGGAGTTTTGTAGCATGGGAGTAGTCTTACGCACTATGCGGGTTTTCAGTAGTCTGAGTAAAAGAGAAGCAGCTTACAGGATTTCTGTACATTGGAAGTAGTGAGAGGCAGTTTACAGGAGTTCTGCATCCTGAGGGTAGGAAACACTTTACGGGAGTTCTGTAGCATGGGAGTAGTCTTACGCACTATGCGGGTTTTCAGTAGTCTGAGTAAAAGAGAAGCAGCTTACAGGATTTCTGCACATTGGAAGTAGTGAGAGGCAGTTTACAGGAGTTCTGCATCCTGAGTGTAGGAAACACTTTACGGGAGTTCTGTAGCATGGGAGTAGTCTTACACACAATGCGGGTTTTCAGTAGTCTGAAAAAAGAGAAGCAGCTTACAGGATTTCTGTACATTGGAAGTTGTGAGAGGCAGTTTACAGGAGTTCTGTATCCAGTGTAGGAAACACTTTACGGGATTTCTGTAGCATGGGACTAGTCTTAAGCACTATGCGGGTTTTCAGTAGTCTGATTAAAACAGATGTAGGTTACAGGATTTTTGTACATTGGAAGTAGTAAGAGGCAGTTTAAAGGAGTTCTGCAGCCTGAGGTTAGGAAACACTTTACAGGAGTTCTGTAGCATGGGAGTAGTCTTACGCACCATGCGTGTTTTCAGTAGTCTGAGTAAAAGAGAAGCAGCTTACAGGATTTCTATACATTGGAAGTAGTGAGAGGCAGTTTACAATTCTTCATCCTGAGGGTAGGAAACACTTTACGGGAGTTCTGTAGCATGGGAGTAGTCTTACGCACTATGCGGGTTTTCAGTAGTCTGTGTAAAAGAGAAGCAGCTTACAGGATTTCTGTACATTGGAAGTAGTGAGAGTCAGTTTACAGGAGTTCTGTATCCTGAGTGTAGGAAACACTTTATGGGAGTTCTGTAGCATGGGAGTAGTCTTACGCACTATGCGGGTTTTAAGTAGTCTGAGTAAAAGAGAAGCAGCTTACAGGATTTCTGTACATTGGATTAGTGAGAGGCAGTTTACAGGAGTTCTGCATCCTGAGTGTAGGAAACGCTTTACGTTAGTTCTGTAGCATGGGAGTAGTCTTACGCACTATGCGGGTTTTCAGTAGTCTGAGTAAAAGAGAAGCAGCTTACAGGATTTCTGTACATTGGAAGTAGTTTAGGCAGTTTACAGGAGTTCTGCATCCTGAGGGTAGGAAACACTTTACGGGAGTTCTGTAGCATGGAAGTCGTCTTACGCACTATGTGGGTTTTCAGTAGTCTGAGTAAAAGAGAAGCAGCTTACAGGATTCCTGTACATTGGAAGTAGTGAGAGGCAGTTTACAGGAGTTCTGCATCCTGAGTGTAGGAAACACTTTACGGGAGTTCTGTAGCATGGGTGTAGTCTTACGCACTATGCGAGTTTTCAGTAGTCCTTGTAAAAAAGAAGCATCTTTCAGGATTTCTGTACATTGGAAGTAGTGAGAGGCAGTTTACAGGAGTTCTGCATCCTGAGTGTAGGAAACACTTTACGGGAGTTCTGTAGCATGGGAGTAGTCTTACGCACTATGCGGGTTTTTAGTAGTCTGTGTAAAAGAGAAGCAGCTTACAGGATTTCTGTACATTGGAAGTAGAAAGGGGCAGTTTACAGGAGTTCTGCATCCTGAGTGTAGGAAACACTTTACGGGATTTCTGTAGCATGGGAGTAGTCTTACGCACTATGCGGGTTTTCAGTAGTCTGAGTAAAAGAGAAGCAGCTTACAGGATTTCTGTATATTGGACGTAGTGAGAGGCAGTTTACAGGAGTTCTGCATCCTGAGGGTAGGAAACACTTTACGGGAGTTCTGTAGCATGGGAGTAGTCTTACGCACTATGCGGGTTTTCAGTACTCTGAGTAAAAGAGAAGCAGCTTACAGGATTTCTGTACATTGGAAGTAGTGAGAGGCTGTTTACAGGAGTCCTGCATCCTGAGGGTAGGAAACACTTTAAGGGAGTTCAGTAGCATGGGAGTAGTCTTACGCACTACGCGGGTTTTCAGTAGTCTGAGTAAAAGAGAAGCAACTTACAGGATTTCTGTACATTGCAAGTTGTGAGAGGCAGTATACAGGAGTTCTGCATCCTGAGTGTAGGAAACACTTTACGGGAGTTCTGTAGCATGGGAGAATTCTTACTCTTTATGCGGGTTTTCAGTAGTCTGAGTAAAAGAGAAGCAGCTTACAGGATTTCTGTACATTGGAAGTAGTGTGAGGCAGTTTAAAGCAGTCCTGCATCCTGAGGGTAGGAAACACTTTACGGGAGTTCAGTAGCATTGGAGTAGTCTTACGCACTATGCGGGTTTTCAGTAGTCTGAAAAAAGAGAAGCAGCTTACAGGATTTCTGCACATTGGAAGTAGTGAGAGGCAGTTTACAGGAGTTCAGCATCCTAAGTGTAGGAAACACTTTACGGGAGTTCTGTAGCATGGGAGTAGTCTTACGCACTATGCGGGTTTTCAGTAGTCTGAAAAAAGAGAAGCAGCTTACAGGATTTCTGTACATTGGAAGTAGTGAGAGGCAGTTTACAGGAGTTCTGCATCCTGAGTGTAGGAAACACTTTACGGGAGTTCTGTAGCATGGGAGTAGTCTTACACACTCTGCGGGTTTTCAGTAGTCTGAGTAAAAGAGAAGCAGCTTACAGGATTTCTGTACATTGGAAGTAGTGAGAGGCAGTTTGCAGGAGTTCTGCATCCTCAGTGTAGGAAACACTTTACGGGAGTTCGGTAGCATGGGAGTAGTCTTACGCACTATGCGGGTTTTCAGTAGTCTGGGTAAAAGAGAAGCAGCTTACAGGATTTCTGTACATTGGAAGTAGTGAGAGGCAGTTTAAAGGAGTCCTGCATCCTTAAAGTAGGAAACACTTTACGGGAGTTCTGTAGCATGGGAGTAGTCTTACGCACTATGCGGGTTTTCAGTAGTCTGAGTAAAAGAGAAGCAGCTTACAGGATTTCTGTACATTGGAAGTAGTGAGAGGCAGTTTACAGGAGTTCTGCATCCTGAGGGTAGGAAACACTTTACGGGAGTTCTGTAGCATGGGAGTAGTCTTACGCACTATGCGGGTTTTTAGTAGTCTGGGTAAAAGAGAAGCAGCTTACAGGATTTCTGTACATTGGAAGTAGTGAGAGGCAGTTTAAAGGAGTCCTGCATCCTTTAAGTAGGAAACACTTTACGGGAGTTCTGTAGCATGGGAGTAGTCTTACGCACTATGCGGGTTTTCAGTAGTCTGAGTAAAAGAGAAGCAGCTTACAGGATTTCTGTACATTGGAAGTAGTGAGAGGCAGTTTACAGGAGTTCTGCATCCTGAGGGTAGGAAACACTTTACGGGAGTTCTGTAGCATGGGAGTAGTCTTACGCACTATGCGGGATTTCAGTAGTCTGAGTAAAAGAGAAGCAGCTTACAGGATTTCTGTACATTGGAAGTAGTGAGAGGCAGTTTACAGGAGTTCTGCATCCTGAGTGTAGGAAACACTTTACGGGAGTTCTGTAGCATGGGAGTAGTCTTACACACAATGCGGGTTTTCAGTAGTCTGAAAAAAGGGAAGCAGCTTACAGGATTTCTGTACATTGGAAGTTGTGAGAGGCAGTTTACAGGAGTTCTGTATCCAGTGTAGGAAACACTTTACGGGATTTCTGTAGCATGGGACTAGTCTTAAGCACTATGCGGGTTTTCAGTAATCTGATTAAAACAGATGTAGGTTACAGGATTTTTGTACATTGGAAGTAGTAAGAGGCAGTTTAAAGGAGTTCTGCAGCCTGAGGGTAGGAAACACTTTACAGGAGTTCTGTAGCATGGGAGTAGTCTTACGCACCATGCGTGTTTTCAGTAGTCTGAGTAAAAGAGAAGCAGCTTACAGGATTTCTATACATTGGAAGTAGTGAGAGGCAGTTTACAATTCTTCATCCTGAGGGTAGGAAACACTTTACGGGAGTTCTGTAGCATGGGAGTAGTCTTACGCACTATGCGGGTTTTCAGTAGTCTGTGTAAAAGAGAAGCAGCTTACAGGATTTCTGTACATTGGAAGTAGTGAGAGTCAGTTTACAGGAGTTCTGCATCCTGAGTGTAGGAAACACTTTATGGGAGTTCTGTAGCATGGGAGTAGTCTTACGCAATATGCGGGTTTTAAGTAGTCTGAGTAAAAGAGAAGCAGCTTACAGGATTTCTGTACATTGGAAGTAGTGAGAGGCAGTTTACAGGAGTTCTGCATCCTGAGTGTAGGAAACGCTTTACGGTAGTTCTGTAGCATGGGAGTAGTCTTACGCACTATGCGGGTTTTCAGTAGTCTGAGTAAAAGTGAAGCAGCTTACAGGATTTCTGTACATTGGAAGTAGTGAGAGGCAGTTTACAGGAGTTCTGCATCCTGAGGGTAGGAAACACTTTACGGGAGTTCTGTAGCATGGGAGTAGTCTTACGCACTATGCGGGTTTTCAGTAGTCTGAGTAAAAGAGAAGCAGCTTACAGGATTCCTGTACATTGGAAGTAGTGAGAGGCAGTTTACAGGAGTTCTGCATCCTGAGTGTAGGAAACACTTTACGGGAGTTCTGTAGCATGGGTGTAGTCTTACGCACTATGCGGGTTTTCAGTAGTCCTTGTAAAAAAGAAGCAGCTTTCAGGATTTCTGTACATTGGAAGTAGTGAGAAGCAGTTTACAGGAGTTCTGCATCCTGAGTGTAGCAAACACTTTACGGGAGTTCTGTAGCATGGGAGTAGTCTTACGCACTATGCGGGTTTTTAGTAGTCTGTGTAAAAGAGAAGCAGCTTACAGGATTTCTGTACATTGGAAGTAGAAAGGGGCAGTTTACAGGAGTTCTGCATCCTGAGTGTAGGAAACACTTTACGGGATTTCTGTAGCATGGGAGTAGTCTTACGCACTATGCGGGTTTTCAGTAGTCTGAGTAAAAGAGAAGCAGCTTACAGGATTTCTGTACATTGGACGTAGTGAGAGGCAGTTTACAGGAGTTCTGCATCCTGAGTGTAGGAAACACTTTACGGGAGTTCTGTAGCATGGGAGTAGTCTTACGCACTATGCGGGTTTTCAGTAGTCTGAGTAAAAGAGAAGCAGCTTACAGGATTTCTGTACATTGGAAGTAGTGAGAGGCTGTTTACAGGAGTCCTGCATCCTGAGGGTAGGAAACACTTTAAGGGAGTTCAGTAGCATGGGAGTAGTCTTACGCACTACGCGGGTTTTCAGTAGTCTGAGTAAAAGAGAAGCAACTTACAGGATTTCTGTACATTGCAAGTTGTGAGAGGCAGTTCACAGGAGTTCTGCATCCTGAGTGTAGGAAACACTTTACGGGAGTTCTGTAGCATGGGAGAATTCTTACTCTTTATGCTTGTTTTCAGTAGTCTGAGTAAAAGAGAAGCAGCTTACAGGGTTTCTGTACATTGGAAGTAGTGTGAGGCAGTTTAAAGCAGTCCTGCATCCTGAGGGTAGGAAACACTTTACGGGAGTTCAGTAGCATTGGAGTAGTCTTACGCACTATGCGGGTTTTCAGTAGTCTGAAAAAAGAGAAGCAGCTTACAGGATTTCTGCACATTGGAAGTAGTGAGAGGCAGTTTACAGGAGTTCTGCATCCTAAGTGTAGGAAACACTTTATGGGAGTTCAGTAGCATGGGAGTAGTCTTACGCACTATGCGGGTTTTCAGTAGTCTGAAAAAAGAGAAGCAGCTTACAGGATTTCTGTACATTGGAAGTAGTGAGAGGCAGTTTACAGGAGTTCTGCATCCTAAGTGTAGGAAACACTTTACGGGAGTTCAGTAGCATGGGAGTAGTCTTACGCACTATGCGGGTTTTCAGTAGTCTGAAAAAAGAGAAGCAGCTTACAGGATTTCTGCACATTGGAAGTAGTGAGAGGCAGTTTACAGGAGTTCTGCATCCTGAGTGTAGGAAACACTTTACGGGAGTTCTGTAGCATGGGAGTAGTCTTACACAGTCTGCGGGTTTTCAGTAGTCTGAGTAAAAGAGAAGCAGCTTACAGGATTTCTGTACATTGGAAGTAGTGATAGGCAGTTTGCAGGAGTTCTGCATCCTCAGTGTAGGAAACACTTTACGGGAGTTCGGTAGCATGGGAGTAGTCTTACGCACTATGCGGGTTTTCACTAGTCTGAGTAAAAGAGAAGCAGCTTACAGGATTTCTGTACATTGGAAGTAGTGAGAGGCAGTTTACAGGAGTTCTGCATCCTGAGGGTAGGAAACACTTTACGGGAGTTCTGTAGCATGGGAGTAGTCTTACGCACTATGCGGGTTTTCAGTAGTCTGGGTAAAAGAGAAGCAGCTTACAGGATTTCTGTACATTGGAAGTAGTGAGAGGCAGTTTAAAGGAGTCCTGCATCCTTAAAGTAGGAAACACTTTACGGGAGTTCTGTAGCATGGGAGTAGTCTTACGCACTATGCGGGTTTTCAGTAGTCTGAGTAAAAGAGAAGCAGCTTACAGGATTTCTGTACATTGGAAGTAGTGAGAGGCAGTTTACAGGAGTTCTGCATCCTGAGGGTAGGAAACACTTTACGGGAGTTCTGTAGCATGGGAGTAGTCTTACGCACTATGCGGGATTTCAGTAGTCTGAGTAAAAGAGAAGCAGCTTACAGGATTTCTGCACATTGGAAGTAGTGAGAGGCAGTTTACAGGAGTTCTGCATCCTGAGTGTAGGAAACACTTTACGGGAGTTCTGTAGCATGGGACTAGTCTTAAGCACTATGCGGGTTTTCAGTAGTCTGATTAAAACAGATGCAGGTTACAGGATTTTTGTACATTGGAAGTAGTAAGAGGCAGTTTAAAGGAGTTCTGAAGCCTGAGGGTAGGAAACACTTTACAGGAGTTCTGTAGCATGGGAGTAGTCTTACGCACCATGCGTGTTTTCAGTAGTCTGAGTAAAAGAGAAGCAGCTTACAGGATTTCTATACATTGGAAGTAGTATGAGGCAGTTTACAGGAGTTCTTCATCCTGAGGGTAGGAAACACTTAACGGGATTTCTGTAGCATGGGAGTAGTCTTACGCACTATGCGGGTTTTCAGTAGTCTGAGTAAAAGAGAAGCAGCTTACAGGATTTCTGCACATTGGAAGTAGTGAGAGGCAGTTTACAGGAGTTCTGCATCCTGAGTGTAGGAAACATTTTACGGGAGTTCTGTAGCATGGGAGTAGTCTTACACACAATGCGGGTTTTCAGTAGTCTGAAAAAAGAGAAGCAGCTTACAGGAATTCTGTACATTGGAAGTAGTGAGAGGCAGTTTACAGGAGTTCTGCATCCAGTGTAGGAAACACTTTACGGGAGTTCTATAGCATGGGGGTAGTCTTAGACAACAATGCGGGTTTTCAGTAGTCTGAGTAAAAGAGAAGCAGCTTACAGGATTTCTGTACATTGGAAGTAGTGAGAGTCAGTTTACAGGAGTTCTGCATCCTAAGTGAAGGAAACAGTTTACGGGAGTTCTGTAGCATGGGAGTAGTCTTACGCACTATGCGGGTTTTCAGTAGTCTGAGTAAAAGAGAAGCAGCTTACAGGATTTCTGTACATTGGAAGTAGTGAGAGGCAGTTTAAAGGAGTCCTGCATCCTTAAAGTAGGAAACACTTTACGGGAGTTCTGTAGCATGGGAGTAGTCTTACGCACTATGCGGGTTTTCAGTAGTCTGAGTAAAAGAGAAGCAGCTTACAGGATTTCTGTACATTGGAAGTAGTGAGAGGCAGTTTACAGGAGTTCTGCATCCTGAGGGTAGGAAACACTTTACGGGAGTTCTGTAGCATGGGAGTAGTCTTACGCACTATGCGGGATTTCAGTAGTCTGAGTAAAAGAGAAGCAGCTTACAGGATTTCTGCACATTGGAAGTAGTGAGAGGCAGTTTACAGGAGTTCTGCATCCTGAGTGTAGGAAACACTTTACGGGAGTTCTGTAGCATGGGAGTAGTCTTACAGACAATGCGGGTTTTCAGTAGTCTGAAAAAAGAGAAGCAGCTTACAGGATTTCTGTACATTGGAAGTTGTGAGAGGCAGTTTACAGGAGTTCTGTATCCAGTGTAGGAAACACTTTACGGGATTTCTGTAGCATGGGACTAGTCTTAAGCACTATGCGGGTTTTCAGTAGTCTGATTAAAACAGATGCAGGTTACAGGATTTTTGTACATTGGAAGTAGTAAGAGGCAGTTTAAAGGAATTCTGCAGCCTGAGGGTAGGAAACACTTTACAGGAGTTCTGTAGCATGGGAGTAGTCTTACGCACCATGCGTGTTTTCAGTAGTCTGAGTAAAAGAGAAGCAGCTTACAGGATTTCTATACATTGGAAGTAGTGAGAGGCAGTTTACAATTCTTCATCCTGAGGGTAGGAAACACTTTAAGGGAGTTCTGTAGCATGGGAGTAGTCTTACGCACTATGCGGGTTTTCAGTAGTCTGTGTAAAAGAGAAGCAGCTTACAGGATTTCTGTACATTGGAAGTAGTGAGAGGCAGTTTACAGGAGTTCTGTATCCTGAGTGTAGGAAACACTTTATGGGAGTTCTGTAGCATGGGAGTAGTCTTACGCACTATGCGGGTTTTAAGTAGTCTGAGTAAAAGAGAAGCAGCTTACAGGATTTCTGCACATTGGAAGTAGTGAGAGGCAGTTTACAGGAGTTCTTCATCCTGAGGTTAGGAAACACTTTACGGGATTTCTGTAGCATGGGAGTAGTCTTACGCACTATGCGGGTTTTCAGTAGTCTGAGTAAAAGAGAAGCAGCTTACAGGATTTCTGCACATTGGAAGTAGTGAGAGGCAGTTTACAGGAGTTCTGCATCCTGAGTGTAGGAAACATTTTAAGGGAGTTCTGTAGCATGGGAGTAGTCTTACACACAATGCGGGTTTTCAGTAGTCTGAAAAAAGAAAAGCAGCTTACGGGATTTCTGTACATTGGAAGTAGTGAGAGGCAGTTTACAGGAGTTCTGCATCCAGTGTAGGAAACACTTTACGGGAGTTCTATAGCATGGGGGTAGCCTTACGCAACAATGCGGGTTTTCAGTAGTATGAGTAAAAGAGAAGCAGCTTACAGGATTTCTGTACATTGGAAGTAGTGAGAGGCAGTTTACAGGAGTTGTGCATCCTAAGTGAAGGAAACACTTTACGGGCGTTCTGTAGCATGGGAGTAGTCTTACGCACTATGCGGGTTTTCAGTAGTCTGAGTAAAAGAGAAGCAGCTTACAGGATTTCTGTACATTGGAAGTAGTGAGAGGCAGTTTACAGGAGTCCTGCATCCTTAGGGTAGGAAACACTTTACGGGAGTTCTGTAGCATGGGAGTAGTCTTACGCACTATGCGGGTTTTCAGTAGTCTGAGTAAAAGAGAAGCAGCTTACAGGATTTCTGCACATTGGAAGTAGTGAGAGGCAGTTTACAGGAGTCCTGCATCCTGAGGGTAGGAAACACTTTACGGGAGTTCTGTAGAATGGGAGTAGTCTTACGCACTATGCGGGTTTTCAGTAGTCTGTGTAAAAGAGAAGCAGCTTACAGGATTTCTGTACATTGGAAGTAGTGAGAGGCAGTTTACAGGAGTTCTGCATCCTGAGTGTAGGAAACACTTAACGGGAGTTCTGTAGCATGGGAGTAGTCTTACGCACTATGCGGGTTTTCAGTAGTCTGAGTAAAAGAGAAGCAGCTTACAGGATTTCTGTACATTGGAAGTAGTGAGAGGCAGTTTACAGGAGTTCTGCATCCTGAGGGTAGGAAACACTTTACGGGAGTTCTGTAGCATGGGAGTAGTCTTACGCACTATGCGTGTTTTCAGTAGTCTGAGTATAAGAGAAGCAGCTTACAGGATTTCTGTACATTGGAAGTAGTGAGAGGCAGTTTACAGGAGTTCTGCATCCTGAGTGTACGAAACACTTTATGGGAGTTCTGTAGCATGGTGGTAGTCTTACGCACTATGCGGGTTTTAAGTAGTCTGAGTAAAAAAGAAGCAGCTTTCAGGATTTCTGTACATTGGAAGTAGTGAGAGGCAGTTTACAGGAGTTCTGCATCCTGTGTAGGAAACACTTTACAGGAGTTCTGTAGCATGGGAATAGTCTTACGCACTATGCGGGTTTTTAGTAGTCTGAGTAAAAGAGAAGCAGCTTACAGGATTTCTGTACATTGGAAGCAGTGAGAGGCAGTTTAAAGGAGTCCTGCATACTGAGGGTAGAAAACACTTTACGGGAGTTCTGTAGCATGGGAGTAGTCTTACGCACTATGCGGGTTTTTAGTAGTCTGAGTAAAAGAGAAGCAGCTTACAGGATTTCTGTACATTGGAAGTAGTGAGAGGCAGTTTACAGGAGTTCTGCATCCTGAGTGTAGGAAACACTTTACGGTAGTTCTGTAGCATGGGAGTAGTCTTACGCACTATGCGGGTTTTCAGTAGTCTGTGTAAAAGAGAAGCAGCTTTCAGGATTTCTGTACATTGGAAGTAGTGAGAGGCAGTTTAAAGGAGTCCTGCATCCTTAAAGTAGGAAACACTTTACGGCAGTTCTGTAGCATGGGAGTAGTCTTACAAACATTGCGGGTTTTCAGTAGTCTGAAAAAAGAGAAGCAGCTTACAGGATTTCTGTACATTGAAAGTAGTGAGAGGCAGTTTACAGGAGTTCTATATCCAAGGTAGGAAACACTTTACGGGATTTCTGTAGCATGGGACCAGTCTTAAGCACTATGCGGGTTTTCAGTACTCTGATTAAAACAGAAGCAGGTTACAGGATTTTTGTACATTGGAAGTAGTAAGAGGCAGTTTAAAGGAGTTCTGCAGCCTGAGGGTAGGAAACACTTTACAGGAGTTCTGTAGCATGGGAATAGTCTTACGCACTATGAGGGTTTTCAGTAGTCTGAGTAAAAGAGAAGCAGCTTACAGGATTTCTATACATTGGAAGTAGTGAGAGGCAGTTTACAGTTCTAAATCCTGAGGGTAGGAAACACTTTACGGGAGTTCTGTAGCATGGGAGTAGTCTTACGCACTATGCGGGTTTTCAGTAGTCTGTGTAAAAGAGAAGCAGCTTACAGGATTTCTGTACATTGGAAGTAGTGAGAGTCAGTTTACAGGAGTTCTTTATCCTGAGTGTAGGAAACACTTTATGGGAGTTCTGTAGCATGGGAGTAGTCTTACGCACTATGCGGGTTTTCAGTATTCTGTGTAAAAGAGAAGCAGCTTACAGGATTTCTGTACATTGGAAGTAGTGAGAGGCAGTTTACAGGAGTTCTGCATCCTAAGTGTAGGAAACACATTATGGGAGTTCTGTAGCATGGGAGTAGTCTTACGCACTATGCGGGTTTTCAGTAGTCTGAGTAAAAGAGAAGCAGCTTACAGGATTTCTGTACATTGGAAGTAGTGAGAGGCAGTTTACAGGAGTTCTGCATCCTGAGGGTAGGAAACACTTTACGGGAGTTCTGTAGCATGGGAGAATTCTTATTCTTTATGCGGGTTTTCAGTAGTCTGAGTAAAAGAGAAGCAGCTTACAGGATTTCTGCACATTGGAAGTAGTGAGAGGCAGTTTACAGGAGTTCTGCATCCTGAGGGTAGGAAACACTTTACGGGAGTTCTGTAGCATGGGAGAATTCTTATTCTTTATGCGGGTTTTCAGTAGTCTGAGTAAAAGAGAAGCAGCTTACAGGATTTCTGCACATTGGAAGTAGTGAGAGGCAGTTTACAGGAGTTCTGCATCCTAAGTGTAGGAAACACTTTACGGGAGTTCTGTAGCATAGGAGTAGTCTTACACACAATGCGGGTTTTCAGTAGTCTGAAAAAAGAGAAGCAGCTTACAGGATTTCTGTACATTGGAAGTAGTGAGAGGCAGTTTACAGGAGTTCTGTATCCAGTGTAGGAAACACTTTACGGGAGTTCTGTAGCACGGGAGTAGTCTTACGCACTATGCGGGTTTTCAGTAGTCTTTGTAAAAAAGAAGCAGCTTTCAGGATTTCTGTACATTGGAATTAGTGAGAGGCAGTTTACAGGAGTTCTGCATCCAGTGTAGGAAACACTTTACGGGAGTTCTGTAGCATGGGAGTAGTCTTACGCACTATGCGGGTTTTTAGTAGTCTGAGTAAAAGAGAAGCAGCTTACAGGATTTCTGTATATTGTAATTAGAAAGGGGCAGTTTACAGGAGTTCTGCATCCTGAGTGTAGGAAACACTTTACGGGATTTCTGTAGCATGGGAGTAGTCTTACGCACTATGCGGGTTTTCAGTAGTCTGAGTAAAAGAGAAGCAGCTTACAGGATTTCTGTACATTGGAAGTAGTGAGAGGCAGTTCACAGGAGTTCTGCTTCCTCAGTGTAGGAAACACTTTACGGGAGTTCAGTAGCATGGGAGTAGTCTTACGCACTATGCGGGTTTTCAGTAGTCTGAGTAAAAGAGAAGCAGCTTACAGGATTTCTGTACATTGGAAGTAGTGAGAGGCAGTTTACAGGAGTCCTGCATCCTGAGGGTAGGAAACACTTTACGGGAGTTCTGTAGCATGGGAGTAGTCTTACGCACTATGCGGGTTTTCAGTAGTCTGAGTAAAAGAGAAGCAGCTTACAGGATTTCTGTACATTGGAAGTAGTGAGAGGCAGTTTACAGAAGTTCTGCATCCTGAGTGTAGGAAACACTTTACGGGAGTTCTGTAGCATGGGAGTAGTCTTACGCACTATGTGGGTTTTCAGTAGTCTGTGTAAAAGAGAAGCAGCTTACAGGATTTCTGTACATTGGAAGTAGTGAGAGGCAGTTTACAGGAGTTCTGCATCCTGAGGGTAGGAAACACTTTACGGGAGTTCTGTATCATGGGAGTAGTCTTACGCACTATGCGGGTTTTAAGTAGTCTGAGTAAAAGAGAAGCAGCTTACAGGATTTCTGTACATTGGAAGTAGTGAGAGGCAGTTTACAGAAGTTCTGCATCCTGAGTGTAGGAAACACTTTACGGGAGTTCTGTAGCATGGGAGTAGTCTTACGCACTATGTGGGTTTTCAGTAGTCTGTGTAAAAGAGAAGCAGCTTACAGGATTTCTGTACATTGGAAGTAGTGAGAGGCAGTTTACAGGAGTTCTGCATCCTGAGTGTAGGAAACACTTTACGGGAGTTCTGTATCATGGGAGTAGTCTTACGCACTATGCGGGTTTTAAGTAGTCTGAGTAAAAGAGAAGCAGCTTACAGGATTTCTGTACATTGGAAGTAGTGAGAGGCAGTTTACAGGAGTTCTGCATCCTGAGTGTAGGAAACACTTTACGGGAGTTCTGTAGCATGGGAGTAGTCTTACACACAATGTGGGTTTTCAGTCGTCTGAAAAAAGAGAAGCAGCTTACAGGATTTCTGTACATTGGAAGTAGTGAGAGGCAGTTTACAGGAGTTCTGCATCCTGAGGGTAGGAAACACTTTACGGGAGTTCTGTAGCATGGGAGAATTCTTATTCTTTATGCGGGTTTTCAGTAGTCTGAGTAAAAGAGAAGCAGCTTACAGGATTTCTGCACATTGGAAGTAGTGAGAGGCAGTTTACAGGAGTTCTGCATCCTAAGTGTAGGAAACACTTTACGGGAGTTCTGTAGCATAGGAGTAGTCTTACACACAATGCGGGTTTTCAGTAGTCTGAAAAAAGAGAAGCAGCTTACAGGATTTCTGTACATTGGAAGTAGTGAGAGGCAGTTTACAGGAGTTCTGTATCCAGTGTAGGAAACACTTTACGGGAGTTCTGTAGCACGGGAGTAGTCTTACGCACTATGCGGGTTTTCAGTAGTCTTTGTAAAAAAGAAGCAGCTTTCAGGATTTCTGTACATTGGAATTAGTGAGAGGCAGTTTACAGGAGTTCTGCATCCAGTGTAGGAAACACTTTACGGGAGTTCTGTAGCATGGGAGTAGTCTTACGCACTATGCGGGTTTTTAGTAGTCTGAGTAAAAGAGAAGCAGCTTACAGGATTTCTGTATATTGTAATTAGAAAGGGGCAGTTTACAGGAGTTCTGCATCCTGAGTGTAGGAAACACTTTACGGGATTTCGGTAGCATGGGAGTAGTCTTACGCACTATGCGGGTTTTCAGTAGTCTGAGTAAAAGAGAAGCAGCTTACAGGATTTCTGTACATTGGATGTAGTGAGAGGCAGTTTACAGGAGTTCTGCATCCTGAGTGTAGGAAACACTTTACGGGAGTTCAGTAGCATGGGAGTAGTCTTACGCACTATGCGGGTTTTCAGTAGTCTGAGTAAAAGAGAAGCAGCTTACAGGATTTCTGTACATTGGAAGTAGTGAGAGGCAGTTTACAGGAGTCCTGCATCCTGAGGGTAGGAAACACTTTACGGGAGTTCTGTAGCATGGGAGTAGTCTTACGCACTATGCGGGTTTTCAGTAGTCTGAGTAAAAGAGAAGCAGCTTACAGGATTTCTGTACATTGGAAGTAGTGAGAGGCAGTTTACAGGAGTTCTGCATCCTGAGTGTAGGAAACACTTTACGGGAGTTCTGTATCATGGGAGTAGTCTTACGCACTATGCGGGTTTTAAGTAGTCTGAGTAAAAGAGAAGCAGCTTACAGGATTTCTGTACATTGGAAGTAGTGAGAGGCAGTTTACAGGAGTTCTGCATCCTGAGTGTAGGAAACACTTTACGGGAGTTCTGTAGCATGGGAGTAGTCTTACACACAATGTGTGTTTTCAGTCGTCTGAAAAAAGAGAAGCAGCTTACAGGATTTCTGTACATTGGAAGTAGTGAGAGGCAGTTTACAGGAGTTCTGCATCCTGAGGGTAGGAAACACTTTACGGGAGTTCTGTAGCATGGGAGAATTCTTATTCTTTATGCGGGTTTTCAGTAGTCTGAGTAAAAGAGAAGCAGCTTACAGGATTTCTGCACATTGGAAGTAGTGAGAGGCAGTTTACAGGAGTTCTGCATCCTAAGTGTAGGAAACACTTTACGGGAGTTCTGTAGCATAGGAGTAGTCTTACACACAATGCGGGTTTTCAGTAGTCTGAAAAAAGAGAAGCAGCTTACAGGATTTCTGTACATTGGAAGTAGTGAGAGGCAGTTTACAGGAGTTCTGTATCCAGTGTAGGAAACACTTTACGGGAGTTCTGTAGCACGGGAGTAGTCTTACGCACTATGCGGGTTTTCAGTAGTCTTTGTAAAAAAGAAGCAGCTTTCAGGATTTCTGTACATTGGAATTAGTGAGAGGCAGTTTACAGGAGTTCTGCATCCAGTGTAGGAAACACTTTACGGGAGTTCTGTAGCATGGGAGTAGTCTTACGCACTATGCGGGTTTTTAGTAGTCTGAGTAAAAGAGAAGCAGCTTACAGGATTTCTGTATATTGTAATTAGAAAGGGGCAGTTTACAGGAGTTCTGCATCCTGAGTGTAGGAAACACTTTACGGGATTTCTGTAGCATGGGAGTAGTCTTACGCACTATGCGGGTTTTCAGTAGTCTGAGTAAAAGAGAAGCAGCTTACAGGATTTCTGTACATTGGATGTAGTGAGAGGCAGTTTACAGGAGTTCTGCTTCCTCAGTGTAGGAAACACTTTACGGGAGTTCAGTAGCATGGGAGTAGTCTTACGCACTATGCGGGTTTTCAGTAGTCTGAGTAAAAGAGAAGCAGCTTACAGGATTTCTGTACATTGGAAGTAGTGAGAGGCAGTTTACAGGAGTCCTGCATCCTGAGGGTAGGAAACACTTTACGGGAGTTCTGTAGCATGGGAGTAGTCTTACGCACTATGCGGGTTTTCAGTAGTCTGAGTAAAAGAGAAGCAGCTTACAGGATTTCTGTACATTGGAAGTAGTGAGAGGCAGTTTACAGAAGTTCTGCATCCTGAGTGTAGGAAACACTTTACGGGAGTTCTGTAGCATGGGAGTAGTCTTACGCACTATGTGGGTTTTCAGTAGTCTGTGTAAAAGAGAAGCAGCTTACAGGATTTCTGTACATTGGAAGTAGTGAGAGGCAGTTTACAGGAGTTCTGCATCCTGAGTGTAGGAAACACTTTACGGGAGTTCTGTATCATGGGAGTAGTCTTACGCACTATGCGGGTTCTAAGTAGTCTGAGTAAAAGAGAAGCAGCTTACAGGATTTCTGTACATTGGAAGTAGTGAGAGGCAGTTTACAGGAGTTCTACATCCTGAGTGTAGGAAACACTTTACGGGAGTTCTGTAGCATGGGAGTAGTCTTACGCACTATGCGGGTTTTCAGTAGTCTGAGTAAAAGAGAAGCAGCTTACAGGATTTCTGTACATTGGAAGTAGTGAGAGGCAGTTTACAGGAGTTCTGCATCCTGAGGGTAGGAAACACTTTACGGGAGTTCTGTAGCATGGGAGTAGTCTTACGCACTATGCGTGTTTTCAGTAGTCAGAGTAAATGAGAAGCAGCTTACAGGATTTCTGTACATTGGAAGTAGTGAGAGGCTGTTTACAGGAGTTCTGCATCCTCAGTGTATGAAACACTTTAAGGGAGTTCAGTAGCATGGGAGTAGTCTTACGTACTACGCGGGTTTTCAGTAGTCTGAGTAAAAGAGAAGCAGCTTACAGGATTTCTGTACATTGGAAGTAGTGAGAGGCAGTTTACAGGAGTTCTGTATCCTGAGTGTAGGAAACACTTTACGGGAGTTCTGTAGCATGGGAGAATTCTTACTCTTTATGCGGGTTTTCAGTAGTCTGAGTAAAAGAGAAGCAGCTTACAGGATTTCTGTACATTGGAAGTAGTGAGAGGCAGTTTAAAGCAGTCCTGCATCCTGAGGGTAGGAAACACTTTACGGGAGTTCTGTAGCATGGGAGTAGTCTTACGCACTATGCGGGTTTTCAGTAGTCTGAGTAAAAGAGAAGCAGCTTACAGGATTTCTGTACCTTGGAAGTAGTGAGAGGCAGTTTACAGGAGTTCTCCATCCTGAGGGTAGGAAACACTTTACGGGAGTTCTGTAGCATGGGAGTAGTCTTACGCACTATGCGGGTTTTCAGTAGTCTGAGTAAAAGAGAAGCAGCTTACAGGATTTCTGTACATTGGAAGTAGTGAGAGGCAGTTTACAGGATTTCTGCATCCTGAGTGTAGGAAACACTTTACGGTAGTTCTGTAGCATAGGAGTAGTCTTACACACTCTGCGGGTTTTCAGTAGTCTGAGTAAAAGAGAAGCAGCTTACTGGATTTCTGTACATTGGAAGTAGTGAGAGGCAGTTTACAGGAGTTCTGCATCCTGAGGATAGGAAACACTTTAAGGGAGTTCATTAGCATGGGAGTAGTCTTACGCACTATGCGGGTTTTCAGTAGTCTGAGTAAAAGAGAAGCAGCTTACAGGATTTCTGTACATTGGAAGTAGTGAGAGGCAGTTTACAGGAGTCCTGCATCCTGAGGGTAGGAAACACTTTACGGGAGTTCTGTAGCATGGGAGTAGTCTTACGCACTATGCGGGTTTTCAGTAGTCTTAGTAAAAGAGAAGCAGCTTACAGGATTTCTGTACATTGGAAGTAGTGAGAGGCAGTTTACAGGAGTTCTGCATCCTGAGTGTAGGAAACACTTTACGGGAGTTCTGTAGCATGGGAGTAGTCTTACGCACTATGCGGGTTTTCAGTAGTCTGTGTAAAATAGAAGCAGGTTACAGGATTTCTGTACATTGGAAGTAGTGAGAGGCAGTTTACAGGAGTTCTGCATCCTGAGTGTAGGAAACACTTAACGGGAGTTCTGTATCATGAGAGTAGTCTTACGCACTATGCGGGTTTTCAGTAGTCTGAGTAAAAGAGAAGCAGCTTACAGGATTTCTGTACATTGGAAGTAGTGAGAGGCAGTTTACAGGAGTTCTGCATCCTGAGTGTAGGAAACACTTTACGGGAGTTCTGTAGCATGGGAGTAGTCTTACGCACTATGCGGGTTTTCAGTAGTCTGAGTAAAAGAGAAGCAGCTTACAGGATTTCTGTACATTGGAAGTAGTGAGAGGCAGTTTACAGGAGTTCTGCATCCTGAGGGTAGGAAACACTTTACGGGAGTTCTGTAGCATGGGAGTAGTCTTACGCACTATGCGGGTTTTCAGTAGTCTGAGTAAAAGAGAAGCAGCTTACAGGATTTCTGTACATTGGAAGTAGTGAGAGGCAGTTTATAGGAGTTCTGCATCCTGAGTGTTGGAAACACTTTACGGGAGTTCTGTAGCACGGGAGTAGTCTTACACACTATGCGGGTTTTCAGTAGTCTTTGTAAAAAAGAAGCAGCTTTCAGGATTTCTGTACATTGGAAGTAGTGAGAGGCAGTTTACAGGAGTTCTGCATCCTCAGTGTAGGAAACACTTTACGGGAGTTCTGTAGCATGGGAGTAGTCTTACACACTCTGCGGGTTTTCAGTAGTCTGAGTAAAAGAGAAGCAGCTTACTGGATTTCTGTACATTGGAAGTAGTGAGAGGCAATTTGCAGGAGTTCTGCATCCTCAGTGTAGGAAACACTTTACGGGAGTTCTGTAGCATGGGAGTAGTCTTACGCACTATGCGGGTTTTCAGCAGTCTGGGTAAAAGAGAAGCAGCTTACAGGATTTCTGTACATTGGAAGTAGTGAGAGGCAGTTTAAAGGAGTCCTGCATACTGAGGGTAGAAAACACTTTACGGGAGTTCTGTTGCATAGGAGTAGTCTTACGCACTATGCGGGTTTTCAGTAGTCTGAGTAAAAGAGAAGCAGCTTAAAGGATTTCTGTACATTGGAAGTAGTGAGAGGCAGTTTACAGGAGTTCTGCATCCTGAGTGTAGGATACACTTAACGGGAGTTCTGTATCATGAGAGTAGTCTTACGCACTATGCGGGTTTTCAGTAGTCTGAGTAAAAGAGAAGCAGCTTACAGGATTTCTGTACATTGGAAGTAGTGAGAGGCAGTTTACAGGAGTTCTGCATCCTGAGTGTAGGAAACACTTTACGGGAGTTCTGTAGCATGGGAGTAGTCTTACGCACTATGCGGGTTTTCAGTAGTCTGAGTAAAAGAGAAGCAGCTTACAGGATTTCTGTACATTGGAAGTAGTGAGAGGCAGTTTACAGGAGTCCTGCATCCTGAGGGTAGGAAACACTTTACGGGAGTTCAGTAGCATTGGAGTAGTCTTACGCACTATGCGGGTTTTCAGTAGTCTGAAAAAAGAGAAGCAGCTTACAGGATTTCTGTACATTGGAAGTAGTGAGAGGCAGTTTACAGGAGTTCTGCATCCTAAGTGTAGGAAACACTTTACGGGAGTTCAGTAGCATGGGAGTAGTCTTACGCACTATGCGGGTTTTCAGTAGTCTGAAAAAACAGAAGCAGCTTACAGGATTTCTGCACATTGGAAGTAGTGAGAGTCAGTTTACAGGAGTTCTGCATCCTGAGTGTAGGAAACACTTTACGGGAGTTCTGTAGCATGGGAGTAGTCTTACACACTCTGCGGGTTTTCAGTAGTCTGAGTAAAAGAGAAGCAGCTTACAGGATTTCTGTACATTGGAAGTAGTGAGAGGCAGTTTGCAGGAGTTCTGCATCCTCAGTGTAGGAAACACTTTACGGGAGTTCGGTAGCATGGGAGTAGTCTTACGCACTATGCGGGTTTTCAGTAGTCTGGGTAAAAGAGAAGCAGCTTACAGGATTTCTGTACATTGGAAGTACTGAGAGGCAGTTTAAAGGAGTCCTGCATCCTTAAAGTAGGAAACACTTTACGGGAGTTCTGTAGCATGGGAGTAGTCTTACGCACTATGCGGGTTTTCAGTAGTCTGAGTAAAAGAGAAGCAGCTTACAGGATTTCTGTACATTGGAAGTAGTGAGAGGCAGTTTACAGGAGTTCTGCATCCTGAGGATAGGAAACACTTTACGGGAGTTCTGTAGCATGGGAGTAGTCTTACGCACTATGCGGGTTTTTAGTAGTCTGGGTAAAAGACAAGCAGCTTACAGGATTTCTGTACATTGGAAGTAGTGAGAGGCAGTTTAAAGGAGTCCTGCATCCTTAAAGTAGGAAACACTTTACGGGAGTTCTGTAGCATGGGAGTAGTCTTACGCACTATGCGGGTTTTCAGTAGTCTGAGTAAAAGAGAAGCAGCTTACAGGATTTCTGTACATTGGAAGTAGTGAGAGGCAGTTTACAGGAGTTCTGCATCCTGAGCGTAGGAAACACTTTACGGGAGTTCTGTAGCATGGGAGTAGTCTTACGCACTATGCGGGTTTTCAGTAGTCTGAGTAAAAGAGAAGCAGCTTACAGGATTTCTGCACATTGGAAGTAGTGAGAGGCAGTTTACAGGAGTCCTGCATCCTGAGTGTAGGAAACACTTTACAGGAGTTCTGTAGCATGGGAGTAGTCTTACGCACCATGCGTGTTTTCAGTAGTCTGAGTAAAAGAGAAGCAGCTTACAGGATTTCTGTACATTGGAAGTAGTGAGAGGCAGTTTACAGGAGTTCTGCATCCTTAAAGTAGGAAACACTTTGCGGGAGTTCTGTCGCATGGGAGTAATCTTACACACAATGCGGGTTTTCAGTAGTCTGTGTAAAAGAGAAGCAGCTTACAGGATTTCTGTACATTGGAAGTAGTGAGAGGCAGTTTACAGGAGTTCTGCATCCTCAGTATAGGAAACACTTTACGGGAGTTCTGTAGCATGGGAGAATTCTTATTCTTTATGCGGGTTTTCAGTAGTCTGAGTAAAAGAGAAGCAGCTTCCAGGATTTCTGTACATTGGAAGTAGTGAAAGGCAGTTTAAAGGAGTCCTGCATCCTGAGGGTAGGAAACACTTTACGGGAGTTTTATAGCATGGGGGTAGCCTTACGCAACAATGCGGGTTTTCAGTAGTCTGAGTAAAAGAGAAGCAGCTTGCAGGATTTCTGTACATTGGAAGTAGTGAGAGGCAGTTTACAGGAGTCCTGCATCCTGAGTGTAGGAAACACTTTATGGGAGTTCTGTAGCATGGGAGTAGTCTTACGCACTATGCGGGTTTTCAGTAGTCTGAGTAAAAGAGAAGCAGCTTACAGGATTTCTGTACATTGGAAGTAGTAAGAGGCAGTTTACAGGAGTTCTGCATCCTGAGTGTAGGAAACACTTCATGGGAGTTCTGTAGCATGGGAGTAGTCTTACGCACTATGCGGGTTTCCAGTAGTCTGAGTAAAAGAGAAGCAGCTTACAGGATTTCTGTACATTGGAAGTAGTGAGAGGCAGTTTACAGGAGTTCTGCATCCTAAGTGTAGGAAACACTTTACGGTAGCTCTGTAGCATGGGAGTAGTCTTACGCACTATGCGGGTTTTCAGTAGTCTGTGTTAAAGAGAAGCAGCTTTCAGGATTTCTGTACATTGGAAGTAGTGAGAGGCAGTTTAAAGGAGTCCTGCATCCTTAAAGTAGGAAACACTTTACGGGAGTTCTGTAGCATGGGAGTAGTCTTACGCACTATGCGGGTTTTCAGTAGTCTGAGTAAAAGAGAAGCAGCTTACAGGATTTCTGTACACTGGAAGTAGTGAGAAGCAGTTTACAGGAGTTCTGCATCCTGAGCGTAGGAAACACTTTACGGGAGTTCTGTAGCATGGGTGTAGTCTTACGCACTATGCGGGTTTTCAGTAGTCTGAGTAAAAGAGAAGCAGCTTACAGGATTTCTGTACATTGGAAGTAGTGAGAGGCAGTTTGCAGGAGTTCTGCATCCTCAGTGTAGGAAACACTTTACGGGAGTTCTGTAGCATGGGAGTAGTCTTACGCACTATGCGGGTTTTCAGTAGTCTGAGTAAAAGAGAAGCAGCTTACAGGATTTCTGTACATTGGAAGTAGTGAGAGGCAGTTTACAGGAGTTCTGGATCCTGAGCGTAGGAAACACTTTACGGGAGTTCTGTAGCATGGGTGTAGTCTTACGCACTATGCGGGTTTTCAGTAGTCTGAGTAAAAGAGAAGCAGCTTACAGGATTTCTGCACATTGGAAGTAGTGAGAGGCAGTTTACAGGAGTTCTGCATCCTGAGTGTAGGAAACACTTTACGGGAGTTCTGTAGCATGGGAGTAGTCTTACGCACTATGCGGGTTTTCAGTAGTCTGAGTAAAAGAGAAGCAGCTTACAGGATTTCTGCACATTGGAAATAGTGAGAGGCTGTTTACAGGAGTTCTGCATCCTGTGTGTAGGAAACACTTTACGGGAGTTCTGTAGCATGGTAGTAGTCTTACACACAATGCGGGTTTTCAGCAGTCTGAGTAAAATAGAAGCAGCTTACAGGATTTCTGTACATTGGAAGTAGTGAGAGGCAGTTTACAGGAGTTCTGTATCCAGTGTAGGAAACATTTTACGGGATTTCTGTAGCATGGGACTAGTCTTAAGCACTATGCGGGTTTTCAGTAGTCTGATTAAAACAGAAGCAGGATACAGGATTTTTGTACATTGGAAGTAGTAAGAGGCAGTTTAAAGGAGTTCTGCAGCCTGAGGGTAGGAAACGCTTTAGAGGAGTTTGTAGCATGGGAGTAGTCTTACGCACTATGCGGGTTTTCAGTAGTCTGAGTAAAAGAGAAGCAGCTTACAGGATTTCTATACATTGGAAGTAGTGAGAGGCAGTTTACAGTTCTTCATCCTGAGGGTAGGAAACACTTTACGGGAGTTTTGTAGCATGGGAGTAGTCTTACGCACTATGCGGGTTTTTAGTAGTCTGAAAAAAGAGAAGCAGCTTACAGGATTTCTGTACATTGGAAGTAGTGAGAGGCAGTTTAAAGGAGTCCTGCATACTGAGGGTAGAAAACACTTTACGGGAGTTCTGTTGCATAGGAGTAGTCTTACGCACTATGCGGGTTTTCAGTAGTCTGAGTAAAAGAGAAGCAGCTTAAAGGATTTCTGTACATTGGAAGTAGTGAGAGGCAGTTTAAAGCAGTCCTGCATCCTGAGTGTAGGAAACACTTTACGGTAGTTCTGTAGCATGGGAGTAGTCTTACGCACTATGCGGGTTTTCAGTAGTCTGAGTAAAAGAGAAGCAGCTTACAGGATTTCTGTACATTGGAAGTAGTGAGAGGCAGTTTACAGGAGTTCTGCATCCTGAGGGTAGGAAACACTTTATGGGAGTTCTGTAGCATGGGAGTAGTCTTACGCACTATGCGGGTTTTCAGTAGTCTGAGTAAAAGAGAAGCAGCTTGCAGGATTTCTGCACATTGGAAGCAGTGAGAGGCAGTTTACAGGAGTTCTGCATCCTGAGTGTAGGAAACACTTTACGGGAGTTCTGTAGCATGGGAGTAGTCTTACACACTATGCGGGTTTTCAGTAGTCTGAGTAAAAGAGAAGCAGCTTACAGGATTTCTGTACATTGGAAGTAGTGAGAGGCAGTTTGCAGGAGTTCTGCATCCTCAGTGTAGGAAACACTTTACGGGAGTTCTGTAGCATGGGAGTAGTCTTACGCACTATGCGGGTTTTCAGTAGTCTGGGTAAAAGAGAAGCAGCTTACAGGATTTCTGTACATTGGAAGTAGTGAGAGGCAGTTTAAAGGAGTCCTGCATACTGAGTGTAGGAAACACTTTACGGGAGGTCTGTAGCATGGGAGTAGTCTTACGCACTATGCGGGTTTTCAGTAGTCTGAGTAAAAGAGAAGCAGCTTACAGGATTTCTGTACATTGGAAGTAGTGAGAGGCAGTTTACAGGAGTTCTGCATCCTGAGTGTAGGAAACACTTTACGGGAGTTCTGTAGCATGGGAGTAGTCTTACACACTCTGCGGGTTTTCAGTAGTCTGAGTAAAAGAGAAGCAGCTTACAGGATTTCTGTACATTGGAAGTAGTGAGAGGCAGTTTAAAGCAGTCCTGCATCCTGAGTGTAGGAAACACTTTACGGTAGTTCTGTAGCATGGGAGTAGTCTTACGCACTATGCAGGTTTTCAGTAGTCTGTGTAAAAGAGAAGCAGCTTTCAGGATTTTTGTACATTGGAAGTAGTGAGAGGCAGTTTAAAGGAGTCCTGCATCCTTAAAGTAGGAAACACTTTACGGGAGTTCTGTAGCATGGGAGTAGTCTTACGCACTATGCGGGTTTTCAGTAGTCTGAGTAAAAGAGAAGCAGCTTACAGGATTTCTGTACATTGGAAGTAGTGAAAGGCAGTTTAATGGAGTTCTGCATCCTGAGTGTAGGAAACACTTTACGGGAGTTCTGTAGCATGGGAGTAGTCTTACACACAATGCGGGTTTTCAGTAGTCTGAAAAAAGAGAAGCAGCTTACAGGATTTCTGTACATTGGAAGTAGTGAGAGGCAGTTTACAGGAGTTCTGCATCCAGTGTAGGAAACACTTTACGGGAGTTCTGTAGCATGGGGGTAGTCTTACGCAACAATGCGGGTTTTCAGTAGTCTGAGTAAAAGAGAAGCAGCTTACAGGATTTCTGTACATTGGAAGTAGTGAGAGGCAGTTTACAGGAGTTCTGCATCCTGAGGGTAGGAAACACTTTATGGGAGTTCTGTAGCATGGGAGTAGTCTTACGCACTATGCGGGTTTTCAGTAGTCTGAGTAAAAGAGAAGCAGCTTGCAGGATTTCTGCACATTGGAAGCAGTGAGAGGCAGTTTACAGGAGTTCTGCATCCTGAGTGTAGGAAACACTTTACGGGAGTTCTGTAGCATGGGAGTAGTCTTACACACTATGTGGGTTTTCAGTAGTCTGAGTAAAAGAGAAGCAGCTTACAGGATTTCTGTACATTGGAAGTAGTGAGAGGCAGTTTGCAGGAGTTCTGCATCCTCAGTGTAGGAAACACTTTACGGGAGTTCTGTAGCATGGGAGTAGTCTTACGCACTATGCGGGTTTTCAGTAGTCTGGGTAAAAGAGAAGCAGCTTACAGGATTTCTGTACATTGGAAGTAGTGAGAGGCAGTTTAAAGGAGTCCTGCATACTGAGTGTAGGAAACACTTTACGGGAGTTCTGTAGCATGGGAGTAGTCTTACGCACTATGCGGGTTTTCAGTAGTCTGAGTAAAAGAGAAGCAGCTTACAGGATTTCTGTACATTGGAAGTAGTGAGAGGCAGTTCACAGGAGTTCTGCATCCTGAGTGTAGGAAACACTTTACGGGAGTTCTGTAGCATGGGAGTAGTCTTACGCACTATGCAGGTTTTCAGTAGTGTGTGTAAAAGAGAAGCAGCTTTCAGGATTTTTGTACATTGGAAGTAGTGAGAGGCAGTTTAAAGGAGTCCTGCATCCTTAAAGTAGGAAACACTTTACGGGAGTTCTGTAGCATGGGAGTAGTCTTACGCACTATGCGGGTTTTCAGTAGTCTGAGTAAAAGAGAAGCAGCTTACAGGATTTCTGTACATTGGAAGTAGTGAGAGGCAGTTTACAGGAGTTCTGCATCCTGAGTGTAGGAAACACTTTACGGGAGTTCTGTAGCATGGGAGTAGTCTTACACACTCTGCGGGTTTTCAGTAGTCTGAGTAAAAGAGAAGCAGCTTACAGGATTTCTGTATATTGGAAGTAGTGAGAGGCAGTTTGCAGGAGTTCTGCATCCTCAGTGTAGGAAACACTTTACGGGAGTTTTTTAGCATGGGAGTAGTCTTACGCACTATGCGGGTTTTCAGTAGTCTGGGTAAAAGAGAAGCAGCTTACAGGATTTCTGTACATTGGAAGTAGTGAGAAGCAGTTTAAAGGAGTCCTGCATACTGAGGGTAGAAAACACTTTACGGGAGTTCTGTTGCATAGGAGTAGTCTTACGCACTATGCGGGTTTTCAGTAGTCTGAGTAAAAGAGAAGCAGCTTACAGGATTTCTGTACATTGGAAGTAGTGAGAGGCAGTTTAAAGCAGTCCTGCATCCTGAGTGTAGGAAACACTTTACGGTAGTTCTGTAGCATGGGAGTAGTCTTACGCACTATGCGGGTTTTCAGTAGTCTGAGTAAAAGAGAAGCAGCTTACAGGATTTCTGTACATTGGAAGTAGTGAGAGGCAGTTTACAGGAGTTCTGCATCCTGAGGGTAGGAAACACTTTATGGGAGTTCTGTAGCATGGGAGTAGTCTTACGCACTATGCGGGTTTTCAGTAGTCTTAGTAAAAGAGAAGCAGCTTGCAGGATTTCTGCACATTGGAAGCAGTGAGAGGCAGTTTACAGGAGTTCTGCATCCTGAGTGTAGGAAACACTTTACGGGAGTTCTGTAGCATGGGAGTAGTCTTACACACTATGCGGGTTTTCAGTAGTCTGAGTAAAAGAGAAGCAGCTTACAGGATTTCTGTACATTGGAAGTAGTGAGAGGCAGTTTGCAGGAGTTCTGCATCCTCAGTGTAGGAAACACTTTACGGGAGTTCTGTAGCATGGGAGTAGTCTTACGCACTATGCGGGTTTTCAGTAGTCTGGGTAAAAGAGAAGCAGCTTACAGGATTTCTGTACATTGGAAGTAGTGAGAGGCAGTTTAAAGGAGTCCTGCATACTGAGTGTAGGAAACACTTTACGGGAGTTCTGTAGCATGGGAGTAGTCTTACGCACTATGCGGGTTTTCAGTAGTCTGAGTAAAAGAGAAGCAGCTTACAGGATTTCTGTACATTGGAAGTAGTGAGAGGCAGTTTACAGGAGTTCTGCATCCTGAGTGTAGGAAACACTTTACGGGAGTTCTGTAGCATGGGAGTAGTCTTACGCACTATGCAGGTTTTCAGTAGTCTGTGTAAAAGAGAAGCAGCTTTCAGGATTTTTGTACATTGGAAGTAGTGAGAGGCAGTTTAAAGGAGTCCTGCATCCTTAAAGTAGGAAACACTTTACGGGAGTTCTGTAGCATGGGAGTAGTCTTACGCACTATGCGGGTTTTCAGTAGTCTGAGTAAAAGAGAAGCAGCTTACAGGATTTCTGTACATTGGAAGTAGTGAAAGGCAGTTTAATGGAGTTCTGCATCCTGAGTGTAGGAAACACTTTACGGGAGTTCTTTAGCATGGGAGTAGTCTTACACACAATGCGGGTTTTCAGTAGTCTGAAAAAAGAGAAGCAGCTTACAGGATTTCTGTACATTGGAAGTAGTGAGAGGCAGTTTACAGGAGTTCTGCATCCAGTGTAGGAAACACTTTACGGGAGTTCTGTAGCATGGGGGTAGTCTTACGCAACAATGCAGGTTTTCAGTAGTCTGAGTAAAAGAGAAGCAGCTTACAGGATTTCTGTACATTGGAAGTAGTGAGAGGCAGTTTACAGGAGTTCTGCATCCTAAGTGTATGAAACACTTTACGGGAGTTCTGTAGCATGGGAGTAGTCTTACGCACTATGCGGGTTTTCAGTAGTCTGAGTAAAAGAGAAGCAGCTTACAGGATTTCTGTACATTGGAAGTAGTGAGAGGCAGTTTACAGGAGTCCTGCATCCTGAGGGTAGGAAACACTTTACGGGAGTTCTGTAGCATGGGAGTAGTCTTACGCACTATGCGGGTTTTCAGTAGTCTGAGTAAAAGAGAAGCAGCTTACAGGATTTCTGTACATTGGAAGTAGTGAGAGGCAGTTTACAGGAGTTCTGCATCCTGAGTGTAGGAAACACTTTACGGGAGTTCTGTAGCATGGGAGTAGTCTTACGCACTATGCGGGTATTCAGTAGTCTGAGTAAAAGAGAAGCAGCTTACAGGATTTCTGCACATTGGAAGTAGTGAGAGGCAGTTTACAGGAGTTCTGCATCCTGAGTGTAGGAAACACTTTACGGGAGTTCTGTAGCATGGGAGTAGTCTTACACACTCTGCGGGTTTTCAGTAGTCTGAGTAAAAGAGAAGCAGCTTACAGGATTTCTGTACATTGGAAGTAGTGAGAGGCAGTTTACAGGAGTTCTGCATCCTGAGTGTAGGAAACACTTTACGGGAGTTCTGTAGCATGGGAGTTGTCTTACACACAATGCGGTTTTTCACTAGTCTGAAAAAAGAGAAGCAGCTTACAGGATTTCTGTACATTGGAAGTAGTGATAGGCAGTTTTCAGGAGTTCTGTATCCAGAGTAGGAAACACTTTACGGGAGTTCTGTAGCATGGGAGTAGTCTTACGCACTATGCGGGTTTTAAGTAGTCTGAGTAAAAGAGAAGCAGCTTACAGGATTTCTGTACATTGGAAGTAGTGAGAGGCAGTTTGCAGAGTTCTATATCCTCAGTGTAGGAAACACTTTACGGCAGTTCTGTAGCATGGGAGTAGTCTTTCGCACTATGCGGGTTTTCAGCAGTCTGGGTAAAAGAGAAGCAGCTTACAGGATTTCTGTACATTGGAAGTAGTGAGAGGCAGTTTAAAGGAGTCCTGCATACTGAGGGTAGAAAACACTTTACGGGAGTTCTGTTTCATAGGAGTAGTCTTACGCACTATGCGGGTTTTCAGTAGTCTGAGTAAAAGAGAAGCAGTTTACAGGATTTCTGTACATTGGAAGTAGGGAGAGGCAGTTTACAGGAGTTCTGCATCCTGAGTGTAGGAAACACTTTACGGGAGTTCTGTAGCATGGGAGTAGTCTTACGTACTATGCGGGTTTTCAGTAGTCTGTGTAAAAGAGAAGCAGCTTTCAGGATTTCTGTACATTGGAAGTAGTGAGAGGCAGTTTAAAGGAGTCCTGCATCCTTAAAGTAGGAAACAATTTACGGGAGTTCTGTAGCATGGGAGTAGTCTTACGCACTATGCGGGTTTTCAGTAGTCTGAGTAAAAGAGAAGCAGCTTACAGGATTTCTGTACATTGGAAGTAGTGAGAGGCAGTTTACAGGAGTTCTGCATCCTGAGTGTAGGAAACACTTTACGGTAGTTCTGTAGCATGGGAGTAGTCTTACGCACTATGCGGGTTTTCAGTAGTCTGAGTAAAAGAAAAGCAGCTTACCGGATTTCTGTACATTGGAAGTAGTGAGAGGCAGTTTACAGGAGTTCTGCATCCTGAGTGTAGGAAACACTTTACGGGAGTTCTGTAGCATGGGAGTAGTCTTACGCACTATGCGGGTTTTCAGTATTCTGAGTAAAAGAGAAGCAGCTTACAGGATTTCTGTACATTGGAAGTAGTGAAAGGCAGTTTAATGGAGTTCTGCATCCTGAGTGTAGGAAACACTTTACGGGAGTTCTGTAGCATGGGAGTAGTCTTACACACTCTGCGGGTTTTCAGTAGTCTGAAAAAAGAAAAGCAGCTTACAGGATTTCTGTACATTGGAAGTAGTGAGAGGCAGTTTACAGGAGTTCTGCATCCAGTGTAGGAAACACTTTACGGGAGTTCTGTAGCATGGGGGTAGTCTTACGCAACAATGCGGGTTTTCAGTAGTCTGAGTAAAAGAGAAGCAGCTTACAGGATTTCTGTACATTGGAAGTAGTGAGAGGCAGTTTACAGGAGTTCGGCATCCTAAGTGTAGGAAACACTTTACGGGAGTTCAGTAGCATGGGAGTAGTCTTACGCACTATGCGGGTTTTCAGTAGTCTGAGTAAAAGAGAAGCAGCTTACAGGATTTCTGTACATTGGAAGTAGTGAGAGGCAGTTTACAGGAGTCCTGCATCCTGAGGGTAGGAAACACTTTACGGGAGTTCTGTAGCATGGAGTAGTCTTACGCACTATGCGGGTTTTCAGTAGTCTGAGTAAAAGAGAAGCAGCTTACAGGATTTCTGTACATTGGAAGTAGTGAGAGGCAGTTTACAGGAGTTCTGCATCCTGAGGGAAGAAAACACTTTACGGGAGTTCTGTAGCCTGGGAGTAGTCTTACGCACTATGCGGGTTTTCAGTAGTCTGAGTAAAAGAGAAGCAGCTTCCAGGATTTCTGTACATTGGAAGTAGTGAAAGGCAGTTTAATGGAGTTCTGCATCCTGAGTGTAGGAAATACTTTACGGGAGTTCTGTAGCATGGGAATAGTCTTACACACAATGCGGGTTTTCAGTAGTCTGAAAAAAGAGAAGCAGCTTACAGGATTTCTGTACATTGGAAGTAGTGAGAGGCAGTTTACAGGAGTTCTGCATCCAGTGTAGGAAACACTTTACGGGAGTTCTGTAGCATGGGGGTAGTCTTACGCAACAATGCGGGTTTTCAGTAGTCTGAGTAAAAGAGAAGCACCTTACAGGATTTCTGTACATTGGAAGTAGTGAGAGGCAGTTTACAGGAGTTCTGCATCCTGAGGGTAGCAAACACTTTACGGGAGTTCTGTAGCATGGGAGTAGTCTTACGCACTATGCGGGTTTTCAGTAGTCTGAGTAAAAGAGAAGCAGCTTACAGGATTTCTGTACATTGGAAGTAGTGAGAGGCAGTTTACAGGAGTCCTGCATCCTGAGGGTAGGAAACACATTACGGGAGTTCTGTAGCATGGGAGTAGTCTTACGCACTATGCGGGTTTTCAGTAGTCTGAGTAAAAGAGAAGCAGCTTACAGGATTTCTGTACATTGGAAGTAGTGAGAGGCAGTTTACAGGAGTTCTGCATCCTGAGTGTAGGAAACACTTTACGGGAGTTCTGTAGCATGGGAGTAGTCTTACGCACTATGCGGATATTCAGTATTCTGAGTAAAAGAGAAGCAGCTTACAGGATTTCTGCACATTGGAAGTAGTGAGAGGCAGTTTACAGGAGTTCTGCATCCTGAGTGTAGGAAACACTTTACGGGAGTTCTGTAGCATGGGAGTAGTCTTACGCACTATGCGGGTATTCAGTAGTCTGAGTAAAAGAGAAGCAGCTTACAGGATTTCTGTACATTGGAAGTAGTGAGAGGCAGTTTACAGGAGTCCTGCATCCTGAGGGTAGGAAACACTTTACGGGAGTTCTGTAGCATGGGAGTAGTCTTACGCACTATGCGGGTTTTCAGTAGTCTGAGTAAAAGAGAAGCAGCTTACAGGATTTCTGTACATTGGAAGTAGTGAGAGGCAGTTTACAGGAGTCCTGCATCCTGAGTGTAGGAAACACTTTACGGGAGTTCTGTAGCATGGGAGTAGTCTTACGCACTATGCGGGTTTTCAGTAGTCTGAGTAAAAGAGAAGCAGCTTACAGGATTTCTGCACATTGGAAGTAGTGAGAGGGAGTTTACAGGAGTTCTGCATCCTGAGTGTAGGAAACACTTTACGGGAGTTCTGTAGCATGGGAGTAGTCTTACACACAATGCGGGTTTTCACTAGTCTGAAAAAAGAGAAGCAGCTTACAGGATTTCTGTACATTGGAAGTAGTGAGAGGCAGTTTTCAGGAGTTCTGCATCCTGAGTGTAGGAAACACTTTACGGGAGTTCTGTAGCATGGGAGTAGTCTTACGCACTATGCGGGTTTTCAGTAGTCTGAGTAAAAGAGAAGCAGGTTACAGGATTTCTGTACATTGGAAGTAGTGAGAGGCAGTTTGCAGAGTTCTGCATCCTCAGTGTAGGAAACAATTTACGGGAGTTCTGTAGCATGGGAATAGTCTTACGCACTATGCGGGTTTTCAGTAGTCTGGGTAAAAGAGAAGCAGCTTACAGGATTTCTGTACATTGGAAGTAGTGAGAGGCAGTTTAAAGGAGTCCTGCATGCTGAGGGTAGAAAACACTTTACGGGAGTTCTGTAGCATGGGAGTAGTTTACGCACTATGCGGGTTTTCAGTAGTCTGAGTAAAAGAGAAGCAGCTTACAGGATTTCTGTACATTGGAATTAGTGAGAGGCTGTTTACAGGAGTTCTGCATCCTGAGTGTAGGCAACACTTTACGGTAGTTCTGTAGCATGGGAGTAGTCTTACGCACTATGCGGGTTTTCAGTAGTCTGAGTAAAAGAGAAGCAGCTTACAGGATTTCTGTACATTGGAAGTAGTGAGAGGCTGTTTACAGGAGTTCTGCATCCTAAGTGTAGGAAACACTTTAAGGGAGTTCAGTAGCATGGGAGTAGTCTTACGCACTACGCGGGTTTTCAGTAGTCTGAGTAAAAGAGAAGCAGCTTACAGGATTTCTGTACATTGGAAGTAGTGAGAGGCAGTTTGCAGGAGTTCTGCATCCTGAGTGTAGGAAACACTTTACGGGAGTTCTGTACCATGGGAGAATTCTTATTCTTTATGCGGGTTTTCAGTAGTCTGAGTAAAAGAGAAGCAGCTTACAGGATTTCTGTACATTGGAAGTAGTGAGAGGCAGTTTACAGGAGTTCTGCATCCTGAGTGTAGGAAACACTTTACGGGAGTTCTGTAGCATGGGAGTAGTCTTACACACAATGCGGGTTTTCAGTAGTCTGAGTAAAAGAGAAGCAGCTTACAGGATTTCTGTACATTGGAAGTAGTGAGAGGCAGTTTACAGGAGTTCTGCATCCTGAGTGCAGGAAACACTTTACGGGAGTTCTGTAGCATGGGGGTAGTCTTACGCACTATGCGGGTTTTCAGTAGTCTGTGTAAAAGAGAAGCAGCTTACAGGATTTCTGTACATTGGAAGTAGTGAGAGGCAGTTTACAGGAGTTCTGCATCCTAAGTGTAGGAAACACTTTACGGGAGTTCAGTAGTATGGGACTAGTCTTACGCACTATGCGGGTTTTCAGTAGTCTGAGTAAAAGAGAAGCAGCTTACAGGATTTCTGTACATTGGAAGTAGTGAGAGGCAGTTTACAGGAGTCCTGCATCCTGAGGGTAGCAAACACTTTAAGGGAGTTCTGTAGCATGGGAGTAGTCTTACGCACTATGCGGGTTTTCAGTAGTCTGAGTAAAAGAGAAGCAGCTTACAGGATTTCTGCACATTGGAAGTAGTGAGAGGCAGTTTACAGGAGTTCTGCATCCTGAGTGTAGGAAACACTTTACGGGAGTTCTGTAGCATGGGAGTAGTCTTACACACTCTGCGGGTTTTCAGTAGTCTGAGTAAAAGAGAAGCAGCTTACAGGATTTCTGTACATTGGAAGTAGTGAGAGGCAGTTTACAGGAGTTCTGCATCCAGTGTAGGAAACACTTTACGGGAGTTCTGTAGCATGGGGGTAGTCTTACGCACTATGCGGGTTTTCAGTAGTCTGTGTAAAAGAGAAGCAGCTTACGGGATTTCTGTACATTGGAAGTAGTGAGAGGCAGTTTACAGGAGTTCTGCATCCTAAGTGTAGGAAACACTTTACGGGAGTTCTGTAGCATGGGAGTAGTCTTACGCACTATGCGGGTTTTCAGTAGTCTGAGTAAAAGAGAAGCAGCTTACAGGATTTCTGTACATTGGAAGTAGTGAGAGGCAGTTTACAGGAGTCCTGCATCCTGAGTGTAGGAAACACTTTACTGGAGTTCTGTAGCATGGGAGTAGTCTTACGCACTATGCTGGTTTTCAGTAGTCTGAGTAAAGGGAAGCAGCTTACAGGATTTCTGTACATTGGAAGTAGTGAGAGGCAGTTTACAGGAGTTCTGCATCCTGAGGGTAGCAAACACTTTACGGGAGTTCTGTAGCATGGGAGTAGTCTTACACACAATGCGGGTTTTCACTAGTCTGAAAAAAGAGAAGCAGCTTACAGGATTTCTGCACATTGGAAGTAGTGAAAGGCAGTTTTCAGGAGTTCTGTAGCCAGAGTAGGAAACACTTTACGGGAGTTCTGTAGCATGGGAGTAGTCTTACGCACTATGCGGGTTTTTAGTAGTCTGAGTAAAAGAGAAGCAGCTTACAGGATTTCTGTATATTGGAATTAGAAAGGGGCAGTTTACAGGAGTTCTGCATCCTGAGTGTAGGAAACACTTTACGGGAGTTCTGTAGCATGGGAGTAGTCTTACGCACTATGCGGGTTTTCAGTAGTCTGAGTAAAAGAGAAGCAGCTTACAGGATTTCTGTACATTGGAAGTAGTGAGAGGCTGTTTACAGGAGTTCTGCATCCTAATTGTAGGAAACACTTTAAGGGAGTTCAGTAGCATGGGAGTAGTTTTACGCACTACGCGGGTTTTCAGTAGTCTGAGTAAAAGAGAAGCAGCTTACAGGATTTCTGTACATTGGAAGTAGTGAGAGGCAGTTTGCAGAGTTCTGCATCCTGAGTGTAGGAAACACTTTACGGGAGTTCTGTAGCATGGGAGAATTCTTACTCTTTATGCGGGTTTTCAGTAGTCTGAGTAAAAGAGAAGCAGCTTACAGGATTTCTGTACATTGGAAGTAGTGAGAGGCAGTTTACAGGAGTTCTGCATCCTGAGTGTAGGAAACACTTTACGGGAGTTCTGTAGCATGGGAGAATTCTTACTCTTTATGCGGGTTTTCAGTAGTCTGAGTAAAAGAGAAGCAGCTTACAGGATTTCTGTACATTGGAAGTAGTGAGAGGCAGTTTGCAGAGTTCTGCATCCTCAGTGTAGGAAACACTTTACGGGAGTTCTGTAGCATGGGAGTAGTCTTACGCACTATGCGGGTTTTCAGTAGTCTGAGTAAAAGAGAAGCAGCTTACAGGATTTCTGTACATTGGAAGTAGTGAGAGGCAGTTTGCAGAGTTCTGCATCCTCAGTGTAGGAAACACTTTACGGGAGTTCTGTAGCATGGGAGTAGTCTTACGCACTATGCGGGTTTTCAGCAGTCTGGGTAAAAGAGAAGCAGCTTACAGGATTTCTGTACATTGGAAATAGTGAGAGGCAGTTTAAAGGAGTCCTGCATACTGAGGGTAGAAAAACTTTACTGGAGTTCTGATGCATAGGAGTAGTCTTACGCACTATGCGGGTTTTCAGTAGTCTGAGTAAAAGAGAAGCAGCTTACAGGATTTCTGTATATTGGAAGTAGTGAGAGGCAGTTTGCAGAGTTCTGCATCCTGAGTGTAGGAAACACTTTAAGGGAGTTCAGTAGCATGGGAGTAGTTTTACGCACTACGCGGGTTTTCAGTAGTCTGAGTAAAAGAGAAGCAGCTTACAGGATTTCTGTACATTGGAAGTAGTGAGAGGCAGTTTGCAGAGTTCTGCATCCTGAGTGTAGGAAACACTTTACGGGAGTTCTGTAGCATGGGAGAATTCTTACTCTTTATGCGGGTTTTCAGTAGTCTGAGTAAAAGAGAAGCAGCTTACAGGATTTCTGTACATTGGAAGTAGTGAGAGGCAGTTTACAGGAGTTCTGCATCCTGAGTGTAGGAAACACTTTACGGGAGTTCTGTAGCATGGGAGAATTCTTACTCTTTATGCGGGTTTTCAGTAGTCTGAGTAAAAGAGAAGCAGCTTACAGGATTTCTGTACATTGGAAGTAGTGAGAGGCAGTTTGCAGAGTTCTGCATCCTCAGTGTAGGAAACACTTTACGGGAGTTCTGTAGCATGGGAGTAGTCTTACGCACTATGCGGGTTTTCAGTAGTCTGAGTAAAAGAGAAGCAGCTTACAGGATTTCTGTACATTGGAAGTAGTGAGAGGCAGTTTGCAGAGTTCTGCATCCTCAGTGTAGGAAACACTTTACGGGAGTTCTGTAGCATGGGAGTAGTCTTACGCACTATGCGGGTTTTCAGCAGTCTGGGTAAAAGAGAAGCAGCTTACAGGATTTCTGTACATTGGAAATAGTGAGAGGCAGTTTAAAGGAGTCCTGCATACTGAGGGTAGAAAAACTTTACGGGAGTTCTGATGCATAGGAGTAGTCTTACGCACTATGCGGGTTTTCAGTAGTCTGAGTAAAAGAGAAGCAGCTTACAGGATTTCTGTATATTGGAAGTAGTGAGAGGCAGTTTGCAGAGTTCTGCATCCTGAGTGTAGGAAACACTTTACGGGAGTTCTGTAGCATGGGAGTAGTCTTACGCACTATGCGGGTTTTCAGTAGTCTGAGTAAAAGAGAAGCAGGTTACAGGATTTCTGTACATTGGAAGTAGTGAGAGGCAGTTTGCAGAGTTCTGCATCCTCAGTGTAGGAAACAATTTACGGGAGTTCTGTAGCATGGGAATAGTCTTACGCACTATGCGGGTTTTCAGTAGTCTGGGTAAAAGAGAAGCAGCTTACAGGATTTCTGTACATTGGAAGTAGTGAGAGGCAGTTTAAAGGAGTCCTGCATACTGAGGGTAGAAAACACTTTACGGGAGTTCTGTAGCATGGGAGTAGTTTACGCACTATGCGGGTTTTCAGTAGTCTGAGTAAAAGAGAAGCAGCTTACAGGATTTCTGTACATTGGAATTAGTGAGAGGCTGTTTACAGGAGTTCTGCATCCTGAGTGTAGGCAACACTTTACGGTAGTTCTGTAGCATGGGAGTAGTCTTACGCACTATGCGGGTTTTCAGTAGTCTGAGTAAAAGAGAAGCAGCTTACAGGATTTCTGTACATTGGAAGTAGTGAGAGGCTGTTTACAGGAGTTCTGCATCCTAAGTGTAGGAAACACTTTAAGGGAGTTCAGTAGCATGGGAGTAGTCTTACGCACTACGCGGGTTTTCAGTAGTCTGAGTAAAAGAGAAGCAGCTTACAGGATTTCTGTACATTGGAAGTAGTGAGAGGCAGTTTGCAGGAGTTCTGCATCCTGAGTGTAGGAAACACTTTACGGGAGTTCTGTACCATGGGAGAATTCTTATTCTTTATGCGGGTTTTCAGTAGTCTGAGTAAAAGAGAAGCAGCTTACAGGATTTCTGTACATTGGAAGTAGTGAGAGGCAGTTTACAGGAGTTCTGCATCCTGAGTGTAGGAAACACTTTACGGGAGTTCTGTAGCATGGGAGTAGTCTTACACACAATGCGGGTTTTCAGTAGTCTGAGTAAAAGAGAAGCAGCTTACAGGATTTCTGTACATTGGAAGTAGTGAGAGGCAGTTTACAGGAGTTCTGCATCCTGAGTGCAGGAAACACTTTACGGGAGTTCTGTAGCATGGGGGTAGTCTTACGCACTATGCGGGTTTTCAGTAGTCTGTGTAAAAGAGAAGCAGCTTACAGGATTTCTGTACATTGGAAGTAGTGAGAGGCAGTTTACAGGAGTTCTGCATCCTAAGTGTAGGAAACACTTTACGGGAGTTCAGTAGTATGGGACTAGTCTTACGCACTATGCGGGTTTTCAGTAGTCTGAGTAAAAGAGAAGCAGCTTACAGGATTTCTGTACATTGGAAGTAGTGAGAGGCAGTTTACAGGAGTCCTGCATCCTGAGGGTAGCAAACACTTTAAGGGAGTTCTGTAGCATGGGAGTAGTCTTACGCACTATGCGGGTTTTCAGTAGTCTGAGTAAAAGAGAAGCAGCTTACAGGATTTCTGCACATTGGAAGTAGTGAGAGGCAGTTTACAGGAGTTCTGCATCCTGAGTGTAGGAAACACTTTACGGGAGTTCTGTAGCATGGGAGTAGTCTTACACACTCTGCGGGTTTTCAGTAGTCTGAGTAAAAGAGAAGCAGCTTACAGGATTTCTGTACATTGGAAGTAGTGAGAGGCAGTTTACAGGAGTTCTGCATCCAGTGTAGGAAACACTTTACGGGAGTTCTGTAGCATGGGGGTAGTCTTACGCACTATGCGGGTTTTCAGTAGTCTGTGTAAAAGAGAAGCAGCTTACGGGATTTCTGTACATTGGAAGTAGTGAGAGGCAGTTTACAGGAGTTCTGCATCCTAAGTGTAGGAAACACTTTACGGGAGTTCTGTAGCATGGGAGTAGTCTTACGCACTATGCGGGTTTTCAGTAGTCTGAGTAAAAGAGAAGCAGCTTACAGGATTTCTGTACATTGGAAGTAGTGAGAGGCAGTTTACAGGAGTCCTGCATCCTGAGTGTAGGAAACACTTTACTGGAGTTCTGTAGCATGGGAGTAGTCTTACGCACTATGCTGGTTTTCAGTAGTCTGAGTAAAGGGAAGCAGCTTACAGGATTTCTGTACATTGGAAGTAGTGAGAGGCAGTTTACAGGAGTTCTGCATCCTGAGGGTAGCAAACACTTTACGGGAGTTCTGTAGCATGGGAGTAGTCTTACACACAATGCGGGTTTTCACTAGTCTGAAAAAAGAGAAGCAGCTTACAGGATTTCTGCACATTGGAAGTAGTGAAAGGCAGTTTTCAGGAGTTCTGTAGCCAGAGTAGGAAACACTTTACGGGAGTTCTGTAGCATGGGAGTAGTCTTACGCACTATGCGGGTTTTTAGTAGTCTGAGTAAAAGAGAAGCAGCTTACAGGATTTCTGTATATTGGAATTAGAAAGGGGCAGTTTACAGGAGTTCTGCATCCTGAGTGTAGGAAACACTTTACGGGAGTTCTGTAGCATGGGAGTAGTCTTACGCACTATGCGGGTTTTCAGTAGTCTGAGTAAAAGAGAAGCAGCTTACAGGATTTCTGTACATTGGAAGTAGTGAGAGGCTGTTTACAGGAGTTCTGCATCCTAATTGTAGGAAACACTTTAAGGGAGTTCAGTAGCATGGGAGTAGTTTTACGCACTACGCGGGTTTTCAGTAGTCTGAGTAAAAGAGAAGCAGCTTACAGGATTTCTGTACATTGGAAGTAGTGAGAGGCAGTTTGCAGAGTTCTGCATCCTGAGTGTAGGAAACACTTTACGGGAGTTCTGTAGCATGGGAGAATTCTTACTCTTTATGCGGGTTTTCAGTAGTCTGAGTAAAAGAGAAGCAGCTTACAGGATTTCTGTACATTGGAAGTAGTGAGAGGCAGTTTACAGGAGTTCTGCATCCTGAGTGTAGGAAACACTTTACGGGAGTTCTGTAGCATGGGAGAATTCTTACTCTTTATGCGGGTTTTCAGTAGTCTGAGTAAAAGAGAAGCAGCTTACAGGATTTCTGTACATTGGAAGTAGTGAGAGGCAGTTTGCAGAGTTCTGCATCCTCAGTGTAGGAAACACTTTACGGGAGTTCTGTAGCATGGGAGTAGTCTTACGCACTATGCGGGTTTTCAGTAGTCTGAGTAAAAGAGAAGCAGCTTACAGGATTTCTGTACATTGGAAGTAGTGAGAGGCAGTTTGCAGAGTTCTGCATCCTCAGTGTAGGAAACACTTTACGGGAGTTCTGTAGCATGGGAGTAGTCTTACGCACTATGCGGGTTTTCAGCAGTCTGGGTAAAAGAGAAGCAGCTTACAGGATTTCTGTACATTGGAAATAGTGAGAGGCAGTTTAAAGGAGTCCTGCATACTGAGGGTAGAAAAACTTTACGGGAGTTCTGATGCATAGGAGTAGTCTTACGCACTATGCGGGTTTTCAGTAGTCTGAGTAAAAGAGAAGCAGCTTACAGGATTTCTGTATATTGGAAGTAGTGAGAGGCAGTTTGCAGAGTTCTGCATCCTCAGTGTAGGAAACACTTTACGGGAGTTCTGTAGCATGGGAGTAGTCTTACGCACTATGCGGGTTTTCAGTAGTCTGAGTAAAAGAGAAGCAGCTTACAGGATTTCTGTACATTGGAAGTAGTGAGAGGCAGTTTAAAGGAGTCCTGCATCCTTAAAGTAGGAAATACTTTACGGGAGTTCTGTAGCATGGGAGTAGTCTTACACACAATGCGGGTTTTCAGTAGTCTGAAAAAAGAGAAGCAGCTTACAGGATTTCTGTACATTGGAAGTAGTGAGAGGCAGTTTACATTAGTTCTGCATCCAGTGTAGGAAACACTTTACGGGAGTTCTGTAGCATAGGGGTAGTCTTACGCAACAATGCGGGTTTTCAGTAGTCTGAGTAAAAGAGAAGCAGCTTACAGGATTTCTGTACATTGGAAGTAGTGAGAGGCAGTTTACAGGAGTTCTGCATCCTAAGTGTAGGAAACACTTTACGGGAGTTCTGTAGCATGGGAGTAGTCTTACGCACTATGCGGGTTTTCAGTAGTCTGAGTAAAAGAGAAGCAGCTTACAGGATTTCTGTACATTGGAAGTAGTGAGAGGCAGTTTACAGGAGTCCTGCATCCTGAGGGTAGGAAACACTTTACGGGAGTTCTGTAGCATGGGAGTAGTCTTACGCACTATGCGGGTTTTCAGTAGTCTGAGTAAAAGAGAAGCAGCTTACAGGATTTCTGTACATTGGAAGTAGTGAGAGGCAGTTTACAGGAGTTCTGAATCCTGAGGGTAGCAAACACTTTACGGGAGTTCTGTAGCATGGGAGTAGTCTTACACACAATGCGGGTTTTCACTAGTCTGAAAAAAGAGAAGCAGCTCACAGGATTTCTGTACATTGGAAGTAGTGAGAGGCAGTTTTCAGGAGTTCTGTATCCAGAGTAGGAAACACTTTACGGGAGTTCTGTAGCATGGGAGAATTCTTACTCTTTATGCGGGTTTTCAGTAGTCTGAGTAAAAGAGAAGCAGCTTACAGGATTTCTGTATATTGGAATTAGAAAGGGGCAGTTTACAGGAGTTCTGCATCCTGAGTGTAGGAAACACTTTACGGGAGTTCTGTAGCATGGGAGTAGTCTTACGCACTATGCGGGTTTTCAGTAGTCTGAGTAAAAGAAAAGCAGCTTACAGGATTTCTGTACATTGGAAGTAGTGAGAGGCAGTTTACAGGAGTTCTGCATCCTGAGTGTAGGAAACACTTTACGGGAGTTCTGTAGCATGGGGGTAGTCTTACGCAACAATGCGGGTTTTCAGTAGTCTGAGTAAAAGAGAAGCAGCTTACAGGATTTCTGTACATTGGAAGTAGTGAGAGGCTGTTTACAGGAGTTCTGCATCCTAAGTGTAGGAAACACTTTAAGGGAGTTCAGTAGCATGGGAGTAGTCTTACGCACTACGCGGGTTTTCAGTATTCTGAGTAAAAGAGAAGCAGCTTACAGGATTTCTGTACATTGGAAGTAGTGAGAGGCAGTTTACAGGAGTTCTGCATCCTGAGAGTAGGAAACACTTTACGGGAGTTCTGTAGCATGGGAGTAGTCTTACACACTCTGCGGGTTTTCAGTAGTCTGAGTAAAAGAGAAGCAGCTTACAGGATTTCTGTACATTGGAAGTAGTGAGAGGCAGTTTGCAGAGTTCTGCATCCTCAGTGTAGGAAACACTTTACGGGAGTTCTGTAGCATGGGAGTAGTCTTACGCACTATGCGGGTTTTCAGCAGTCTGGGTAAAAGAGAAGCAGCTTACAGGATTTCTGTACATTGGAAGTAGTGAGAGGCAGTTTAAAGGAGTCCTGCATACTGAGGGTAGAAAACACTTTGCGGGAGTTCTGTAGCATGGGAGTAGTCTTACGCACTATGCGGGTTTTCAGTAGTCTGAGTAAAAGAGAAGCAGCTTACAGGATTTCTGTACATTGGAAGTAGTGAGAGGCAGTTTACAGGAGTTCTGCATCCTGAGTGTAGGAAACACTTTACGGTAGTTCTGTAGCATGGGAGTAGTCTTACGCACTATGCGGGTTTTCAGTAGTCTGAGAAAAAGAGAAGCAGCTTACAGGATTTCTGTACATTGGAAGTAGTGAGAGGCTGTTTACAGGAGTTCTGCATCCTAAGTGTAGGAAACACTTTAAGGGAGTTCAGTAGCATGGGAGTAGTCTTACGCACTACGCGGGTTTTCAGTAGTCTGAGTAAAAGAGAAGCAGCTTACAGGATTTCTGCACATTGGAAGTAGTGAGAGGTAGTTTACAGGAGTTCTGCATCCTGAGTGTAGGAAACACTTTACGGGAGTTCTGTAGCATGGGAGAATTCTTACTCTTTATGCGGGTTTTCAGTAGTCTGAGTAAAAGAGAAGCAGCTTACAGGATTTCTGTACATTGGAAGTAGTGAGAGGCATTTTAAAGCAGTCCTGCATCCTGAGGGTAGGAAACACTTTACGGGAGTTCTGTAGCATGGGAGTAGTCTTACGCACTATGCGGGTTTTCAGTAGTCTGAGTAAAAGAGAAGCAGCTTACAGGATTTCTGTTCATTGGAAGTAGTGAGAGGCAGTTTACAGGAGTTCTGCTTCCTGAGGGTAGCAAACACTTTAAGGGAGTTCTGTAGCATGGGAGTAGTCTTACGCACTATGCGGGTTTTCAGTAGTCTGAGTAAAAGAGAAGCAGCTTACAGGATTTCTGTACATTGGAAGTAGTGAGAGGCAGTTTACAGGAGTTCTGCATCCTGAGTGTAGGAAACACTTTACGGGAGTTCTGTAGCATGGGAGTAGTCTTACACACTCTGCGGGTTTTCCGTAGTCTGAGTAAAAGAGAAGCAGCTTACAGGATTTCTGTACATTGGAAGTAATGAGAGGCAGTTTGCAGGAGTTCTGCATCCTCAGTGTAGGAAACACTTTACGGGAGTTCTGTAGCAGGGGAGTAGTCTTACGCACTATGCGGGTTTTCAGTAGTCTGAGTAAAAGAGAAGCAGCTTACAGGATTTCTGTACATTGGAAGTAGTGAGAGGCAGTTTACAGGAGTTCTGCATCCTGAGTGTAGGAAACACTTTACGGGAGTTCTGTAGCATGGGAGTAGTCTTACACACTCTGCGGGTTTTCAGTAGTCTGAGTAAAAGAGAAGCAGCTTACAGGATTTCTGTACATTGGAAGTAGTGAGAGGCAGTTTACAGGAGTTCTGCATCCAGTGTAGGAAACACTTTACGGGAGTTCTGTAGCATGGGGGTAGTCTTACGCACTATGCGGGTTTTCAGTAGTCTGTGTAAAAGAGAAGCAGCTTACAGGATTTCTGTACATTGTAAGTAGTGAGAGGCAGTTTACAGGAGTTATGCATCCTAAGTGTAGGAAACACTTTACGGGAGTTCAGTAGCATGGGAGTAGTCTTACGCACTATGCGGGTTTTCAGTAGTCTGAGTAAAAGAGAAGCAGCTTACAGGATTTCTGTACATTGGAAGTAGTGAGAGGCAGTTTACAGGAGTCCTGCATCCTGAGGGTAGGAAACACTTTACGGGAGTTCTGTAGCATGGGAGTAGTCTTACACACTCTGCGGGTTTTCAGTAGTCTGAGTAAAAGAGAAGCAGCTTACAGGATTTCAGTACATTGGAAGTAGTGAGAGGCAGTTTACAGGAGTCCTGCATCCTGAGGGTAGGAAACACTTTACGGGAGTTCTGTAGCCTGGGAGTAGTCTTACGCACTATGCGGGTTTTCAGTAGTCTGAGTAAAAGAGAAGCAGCTTACAGGATTTCTGTACATTGGAAGTAGTGAGAGGCAGTTTACAGGAGTTCTGCATCCTGAGGGTAGCAAACACTTTACGGGAGTTCTGTAGCATGGGAGTAGTCTTACACACAATGCGGGTTTTCACTAGTCTGAAAAAATAGAAGCAGCTTACAGGATTTCTGTACATTGGAAGTAGTGAGAGGCAGTTTTCAGGAGTTCTGTATCCAGAGTAGGAAACACTTTACGGGAGTTCTGTAGCATGGGAGAATTCTTACTCTTTATGCGGGTTTTCAGTAGTCTGAGTAAAAGAGAAGCAGCTTACAGGATTTCTGTACATTGGAAGTAGTGAGAGGCAGTTTACAGGAGTTCTGCATCCTGAGTGTAGGAAACACTTTACGGGAGTTCTGTAGCATGGGAGTAGTCTTACGCACTATGCGGGTTTTCAGTAGTCTGAGTAAAAGAGAAGCAGCTTACAGGATTTCTGTACATTGGAAGTAGTGAGAGGCAGTTTGCAGAGTTCTGCATCCTCACTGTAGGAAACACTTTACGGGAGTTCTGTAGCATGGGAGTAGTCTTACGCACTATGCGGGTTTTCAGCAGTCTGGGTAAAAGAGAAGCAGCTTACAGGATTTCTGTACATTGGAAGTAGTGAGAGGCAGTTTAAAGGAGTCCTGCATACTGAGGGTAGAAAACACTTTACGGGAGTTCTGTAGCATGGGAGTAGTCTTACGCACTATGCGGGTTTTCAGTAGTCTGAGTAAAAGAGAAGCATCTTACAGGATTTCTGTACATTGGAAGTAGTGAGAGGCAGTTTACAGGAGTTCTGCATCCTGAGTGTAGGAAACACTTTACGGTAGTTCTGTAGCATGGGAGTAGTCTTACGCACTATGCGGGTTTTCAGTAGTCTGAGTAAAAGAGAAGCAGCTTACAGGATTTCTGTACATTGGAAGTAGTGAGAGGCTGTTTACAGGAGTTCTGCATCCTAAGTGTAGGAAACACTTTAAGGGAGTTCAGTAGCATGGGAGTAGTCTTACGCACTACGCGGGTTTTCAGTAGTCTGAGTAAAAGAGAAGCAGCTTACAGGATTTCTGTACATTGGAAGTAGTGAGAGGTAGTTTACAGGAGTTCTGCATCCTGAGTGTAGGAAACACTTTACGGGAGTTCTGTAGCATGGGAGAATTCTTACTCTTTATGCGGGTTTTCAGTAGTCTGAGTAAAAGAGAAGCAGCTTACAGGATTTCTGTACATTGGAAGTAGTGAGAGGCAGTTTAAAGCAGTCCTGCATCCTGAGGGTAGGAAACACTTTACGGGAGTTCTGTAGCATGGGAGTAGTCTTAGGCACTATGCGGGTTTTCAGTAGTCTGAGTAAAAGAGAAGCAGCTTACAGGATTTCTGTACATTGGAAGTAGTGAGAGGCAGTTTACAGGAGTTCTGCTTCCTGAGGGTAGCAAACACTTTAAGGGAGTTCTGTAGCATGGGAGTAGTCTTACGCACTATGCGGGTTTTCAGCAGTCTGGGTAAAAGAGAAGCAGCTTACAGGATTTCTGTACATTGGAAGTAGTGAGAGGCAGTTTAAAGGAGTCCTGCATACTGAGGGTAGAAAACACTTTACGGGAGTTCTGTAGCATGGGAGTAGTTTACGCACTATGCGGGTTTTCAGTAGTCTGAGTAAAAGAGAAGCAGCTTACAGGATTTCTGTACATTGGAATTAGTGAGAGGCTGTTTACAGGAGTTCTGCATCCTGAGTGTAGGAAACACTTTACGGTAGTTCTGTAGCATGGGAGTAGTCTTACGCACTATGCGGGTTTTCAGTAGTCTGAGTAAAAGAGAAGCAGCTTACAGGATTTCTGTACATTGGAAGTAGTGAGAGGCTGTTTACAGGAGTTCTGCATCCTAAGTGTAGGAAACACTTTAAGGGAGTTCAGTAGCATGGGAGTAGTCTTACGCACTACGCGGGTTTTCAGTAGTCTGAGTAAAAGAGAAGCAGCTTACAGGATTTCTGTACATTGGAAGTAGTGAGAGGCAGTTTGCAGGAGTTCTGCATCCTGAGTGTAGGAAACACTTTACGGGAGTTCTGTACCATGGGAGAATTCTTATTCTTTATGCGGGTTTTCAGTAGTCTGAGTAAAAGAGAAGCAGCTTACAGGATTTCTGTACATTGGAAGTAGTGAGAGGCAGTTTACAGGAGTTCTGCATCCTGAGTGTAGGAAACACTTTACGGGAGTTCTGTAGCATGGGAGTAGTCTTACACACAATGCGGGTTTTCAGTAGTCTGAGTAAAAGAGAAGCAGCTTACAGGATTTCTGTACATTGGAAGTAGTGAGAGGCAGTTTACAGGAGTTCTGCATCCTGAGTGCAGGAAACACTTTACGGGAGTTCTGTAGCATGGGGGTAGTCTTACGCACTATGCGGGTTTTCAGTAGTCTGTGTAAAAGAGAAGCAGCTTACAGGATTTCTGTACATTGGAAGTAGTGAGAGGCAGTTTACAGGAGTTCTGCATCCTAAGTGTAGGAAACACTTTACGGGAGTTCAGTAGTATGGGACTAGTCTTACGCACTATGCGGGTTTTCAGTAGTCTGAGTAAAAGAGAAGCAGCTTACAGGATTTCTGTACATTGGAAGTAGTGAGAGGCAGTTTACAGGAGTCCTGCATCCTGAGGGTAGGAAACACTTTACGGGGGTTCTGTAGCATGGGAGTAGTCTTACGCACTATGCGGGTTTTCAGTAGTCTGAGTAAAAGAGAAGTAGCTTACAGGATTACAGTACATTGGAAGTAGTGAGAGGCAGTTTACAGGAGTCCTGCATCCTGAGGGTAGGAAACACTTTACGGGAGTTCTGTAGCCTGGGAGTAGTCTTACGCACTATGCGGGTTTTCAGTAGTCTGAGTAAAAGAGAAGCAGCTTACAGGATTTCTGTACATTGGAAGTAGTGAGAGACAGTTTACAGGAGTTCTGCATCCTGAGGGTAGCAAACACTTTACGGGAGTTCTGTAGCATGGGAGTAGTCTTACACACAATGCGGGTTTTCACTAGTCTGAAAAAAGAGAAGCAGCTTACAGGATTTCTGTACATTGGAAGTAGTGAGAGGCAGTTTTCAGGAGTTCTGTATCCAGAGTAGGAAACACTTTACGGGAGTTCTGTAGCATGGGAGTAGTCTTACGCACTATGCGGGTTTTTAGTAGTCTGAGTAAAAGAGAAGCAGCTTACAGGATTTCTGTATATTGGAATTAGAAAGGGGCAGTTTACAGGAGTTCTGCATCCTGAGTGTAGGAAACACTTTACGGGAGTTCTGTAGCATGGGAGTAGTCTTACGCACTATGCGGGTTTTCAGTAGTCTGAGTAAAAGAGAAGCAGCTTACAGGATTTCTGTACATTGGAAGTAGTGAGAGGCAGTTTACAGGAGTTCTGCATCCTGAGAGTAGGAAACACTTTACGGGAGTTCTGTAGCATGGGGGTAGTCTTACGCAACAATGCGGGTTTTCAGTAGTCTGAGTAAAAGAGAAGCAGCTTACAGGATTTCTGTACATTGGAAGTAGTGAGAGGCTGTTTACAGGAGTTCTGCATCCTAAGTGTAGGAAACACTTTACGGGAGTTCAGTAGCATGGGAGTAGTCTTACGCACTACGCGGGTTTTAAGAAGTCTGAGTAAAAGAGAAGCAGCTTACAGGATTTCTGTACATTGGAAGTAGTGAGAGGCAGTTTAAAGGAGTTCTGCATCCTGAGTGTAGGAAACACTTTACGGGAGTTCTGTAGCATGGGAGAATTCTTACTCTTTATGCGGGTTTTCAGTAGTCTGAGTAAAAGAGAAGCAGCTTACAGGATTTCTGTACATTGGAAGTAGTGAGAGGCAGTTTACAGGAGTTCTGCATCCTGAGTGTAGGAAACACTTTACGGGAGTTCTGTAGCATGGGAGTAGTCTTACGCACTATGCGGGTTTTCAGTAGTCTGAGTAAAAGAGAAGCAGCTTACAGGATTTCTGTACATTGGAAGTAGTGAGAGGCAGTTTGCAGAGTTCTGCATCCTCACTGTAGGAAACACTTTACGGGAGTTCTGTAGCATGGGAGTAGTCTTACGCACTATGCGGGTTTTCAGCAGTCTGGGTAAAAGAGAAGCAGCTTACAGGATTTCTGTACATTGGAAGTAGTGAGAGGCAGTTTAAAGGAGTCCTGCATACTGAGGGTAGAAAACACTTTACGGGAGTTCTGTAGCATGGGAGTAGTCTTACGCACTATGCGGGTTTTCAGTAGTCTGAGTAAAAGAGAAGCATCTTACAGGATTTCTGTACATTGGAAGTAGTGAGAGGCAGTTTACAGGAGTTCTGCATCCTGAGTGTAGGAAACACTTTACGGTAGTTCTGTAGCATGGGAGTAGTCTTACGCACTATGCGGGTTTTCAGTAGTCTGAGTAAAAGAGAAGCAGCTTACAGGATTTCTGTACATTGGAAGTAGTGAGAGGCTGTTTACAGGAGTTCTGCATCCTAAGTGTAGGAAACACTTTAAGGGAGTTCAGTAGCATGGGAGTAGTCTTACGCACTATGCGGGTTTTCAGTAGTCTGAGTAAAAGAGAAGCAGCTTACAGGATTTCTGTACATTGGAAGTAGTGAGAGGTAGTTTACAGGAGTTCTGCATCCTGAGTGTAGGAAACACTTTACGGGAGTTCTGTAGCATGGGAGAATTCTTACTCTTTATGCGGGTTTTCAGTAGTCTGAGTAAAAGAGAAGCAGCTTACAGGATTTCTGTACATTGGAAGTAGTGAGAGGCAGTTTAAAGCAGTCCTGCATCCTCAGGGTAGGAAACACTTTACGGGAGTTCTGTAGCATGGGAGTAGTCTTAGGCACTATGCGGGTTTTCAGTAGTCTGAGTAAAAGAGAAGCAGCTTACAGGATTTCTGTACATTGGAAGTAGTGAGAGGCAGTTTACAGGAGTTCTGCTTCCTGAGGGTAGCAAACACTTTAAGGGAGTTCTGTAGCATGGGAGTAGTCTTACGCACTATGCGGGTTTTCAGCAGTCTGAGTAAAAGAGAAGCAGCTTACAGGATTTCTGTACATTGGAAGTAGTGAGAGGCAGTTTAAAGGAGTCCTGCATACTGAGGGTAGAAAACACTTTACGGGAGTTCTGTAGCATGGGAGTAGTTTACGCACTATGCGGGTTTTCAGTAGTCTGAGTAAAAGAGAAGCAGCTTACAGGATTTCTGTACATTGGAATTAGTGAGAGGCTGTTTACAGGAGTTCTGCATCCTGAGTGTAGGAAACACTTTACGGTAGTTCTGTAGCATGGGAGTAGTCTTACGCACTATGCGGGTTTTCAGTAGTCTGAGTAAAAGAGAAGCAGCTTACAGGATTTCTGTACATTGGAAGTAGTGAGAGGCTGTTTACAGGAGTTCTGCATCCTAAGTGTAGGAAACACTTTAAGGGAGTTCAGTAGCATGGGAGTAGTCTTACGCACTACGCGGGTTTTCAGTAGTCTGAGTAAAAGAGAAGCAGCTTACAGGATTTCTGTACATTGGAAGTAGTGAGAGGCAGTTTGCAGGAGTTCTGCATCCTGAGTGTAGGAAACACTTTACGGGAGTTCTGTACCATGGGAGAATTCTTATTCTTTATGCGGGTTTTCAGTAGTCTGAGTAAAAGAGAAGCAGCTTACAGGATTTCTGTACATTGGAAGTAGTGAGAGGCAGTTTACAGGAGTTCTGCATCCTGAGTGTAGGAAACACTTTACGGGAGTTCTGTAGCATGGGAGTAGTCTTACACACAATGCGGGTTTTCAGTAGTCTGAGTAAAAGAGAAGCAGCTTACAGGATTTCTGTACATTGGAAGTAGTGAGAGGCAGTTTACAGGAGTTCTGCATCCTGAGTGCAGGAAACACTTTACGGGAGTTCTGTAGCATGGGGGTAGTCTTACGCACTATGCGGGTTTTCAGTAGTCTGTGTAAAAGAGAAGCAGCTTACAGGATTTCTGTACATTGGAAGTAGTGAGAGGCAGTTTACAGGAGTTCTGCATCCTAAGTGTAGGAAACACTTTACGGGAGTTCAGTAGTATGGGACTAGTCTTACGCACTATGCGGGTTTTCAGTAGTCTGAGTAAAAGAGAAGCAGCTTACAGGATTTCTGTACATTGGAAGTAGTGAGAGGCAGTTTACAGGAGTCCTGCATCCTGAGGGTAGGAAACACTTTACGGGGGTTCTGTAGCATGGGAGTAGTCTTACGCACTATGCGGGTTTTCAGTAGTCTGAGTAAAAGAGAAGTAGCTTACAGGATTACAGTACATTGGAAGTAGTGAGAGGCAGTTTACAGGAGTCCTGCATCCTGAGGGTAGGAAACACTTTACGGGAGTTCTGTAGCCTGGGAGTAGTCTTACGCACTATGCGGGTTTTCAGTAGTCTGAGTAAAAGAGAAGCAGCTTACAGGATTTCTGTACATTGGAAGTAGTGAGAGACAGTTTACAGGAGTTCTGCATCCTGAGGGTAGCAAACACTTTACGGGAGTTCTGTAGCATGGGAGTAGTCTTACACACAATGCGGGTTTTCACTAGTCTGAAAAAAGAGAAGCAGCTTACAGGATTTCTGTACATTGGAAGTAGTGAGAGGCAGTTTTCAGGAGTTCTGTATCCAGAGTAGGAAACACTTTACGGGAGTTCTGTAGCATGGGAGTAGTCTTACGCACTATGCGGGTTTTTAGTAGTCTGAGTAAAAGAGAAGCAGCTTACAGGATTTCTGTATATTGGAATTAGAAAGGGGCAGTTTACAGGAGTTCTGCATCCTGAGTGTAGGAAACACTTTACGGGAGTTCTGTAGCATGGGAGTAGTCTTACGCACTATGCGGGTTTTCAGTAGTCTGAGTAAAAGAGAAGCAGCTTACAGGATTTCTGTACATTGGAAGTAGTGAGAGGCAGTTTACAGGAGTTCTGCATCCTGAGAGTAGGAAACACTTTACGGGAGTTCTGTAGCATGGGGGTAGTCTTACGCAACAATGCGGGTTTTCAGTAGTCTGAGTAAAAGAGAAGCAGCTTACAGGATTTCTGTACATTGGAAGTAGTGAGAGGCTGTTTACAGGAGTTCTGCATCCTAAGTGTAGGAAACACTTTACGGGAGTTCAGTAGCATGGGAGTAGTCTTACGCACTACGCGGGTTTTAAGAAGTCTGAGTAAAAGAGAAGCAGCTTACAGGATTTCTGTACATTGGAAGTAGTGAGAGGCAGTTTACAGGAGTTCTGCATCCTGAGTGTAGGAAACACTTTACGGGAGTTCTGTAGCATGGGAGAATTCTTACTCTTTATGCGGGTTTTCAGTAGTCTGAGTAAAAGAGAAGCAGCTTACAGGATTTCTGTACATTGGAAGTAGTGAGAGGCAGTTTAAAGCAGTCCTGCATCCTGAGGGTAGGAAACACTTTACGGGAGTTCTGTAGCATGGGAGTAGTCTTACGCACTATGCGGGTTTTCAGTAGTCTGAGTAAAAGAGAAGCAGCTTACAGGATTTCTGTACATTGGAAGTAGTGAGAGGCAGTTTACAGGAGTTCTGCATCCTGAGGGTAGCAAACACTTTAAGGGAGTTCTGTAGCATGGGAGTAGTCTTACACACTCTGCGGGTTTTCAGTAGTCTGAGTAAAAGAGAAGCAGCTTACAGGATTTCTGTACATTGGAAGTAGTGAGAGGCAGTTTACAGGAGTTCTGCATCCAGTGTAGGAAACACTTTACGGGAGTTCTGTAGCATGGGGGTAGTCTTACGCACTATGCGGGTTTTCAGTAGTCTGTGTAAAAGAGAAGCAGCTTACGGGATTTCTGTACATTGGAAGTAGTGAGAGGCAGTTTACAGGAGTTCTGCATCCTAAGTGTAGGAAACACTTTACGGGAGTTCTGTAGCATGGGAGTAGTCTTACGCACTATGCGGGTTTTCAGTAGTCTGAGTAAAAGAGAAGCAGCTTACAGGATTTCTGTACATTGGAAGTAGTGAGAGGCAGTTTACAGGAGTCCTGCATCCTGAGTGTAGGAAACACTTTATGGGAGTTCTGTAGCATGGGAGTAGTCTTACGCACTATGCGGGTTTTCAGTAGTCTGAGTAAAGGGAAGCAGCTTACCGGATTTCTGTACATTGGAAGTAGTGAGAGGCAGTTTACAGGAGTCCTGCATCCTGAGGGTAGGAAACACTTTACGGGAGTTCTGTAGCATGGGAGTAGTCTTACGCACTATGCGGGTTTTCAGTAGTCTGAGTAAAATAGAAGCAGCTTACAGGATTTCTGTACATTGGAAGTAGTGAGAGGCAGTTTACAGGAGTTCTGCATCCTGAGGGTAGCAAACACTTTACGGGAGTTCTGTAGCATGGGAGTAGTCTTACACACAATGCGGGTTTTCACTAGTCTGAAAAAAGAGAAGCAGCTTACAGGATTTCTGCACATTGGAAGTAGTGAGAGGCAGTTTTCAGGAGTTCTGTATCCAGAGTAGGAAACACTTTACGGGAGTTCTGTAGCATGGGAGTAGTCTTACGCACCATGCGCGTTTTTAGTAGTCTGAGTAAAAGAGAAGCAGCTTACAGGATTTCTGTATATTGGAATTAGAAAGGGGCAGTTTACAGGAGTTCTGCATCCTGAGTGTAGGAAACACTTTACGGGAGTTCTGTAGCATGGGAGTAGTCTTACGCACTATGCGGGTTTTCAGTAGTCTGAGTAAAAGAGAAGCAGCTTACAGGATTTCTGTACATTGGAAGTAGTGAGAGGCTGTTTACAGGAGTTCTGCATCCTAAGTGTAGGAAACACTTTAAGGGAGTTCAGTAGCATGGGAGTAGTCTTACGCACTACGCGGTTTTTCAGTAGTCTGAGTAAAAGAGAAGCAGCTTACAGGATTTCTGTACATTGGAAGTAGTGAGAGGCAGTTTACAGGAGTTCTGCATCCTGAGTGTAGGAAACACTTTACGGGAGTTCTGTAGCATGGGAGAATTCTTACTCTTTATGCGGGTTTTCAGTAGTCTGAGTAAAAGAGAAGCAGCTTACAGGATTTCTGTACATTGGAAGTAGTGAGAGGCAGTTTGCAGAGTTCTGCATCCTCAGTGTAGGAAACACTTTACGGGAGTTCTGTAGCATGGGAGTAGTCTTACGCACTATGCGGGTTTTCAGCAGTCTGGGTAAAAGAGAAGCAGCTTACAGGATTTCTGTACATTGGAAATAGTGAGAGGCAGTTTAAAGGAGTCCTGCATACTGAGGGTAGAAAACACTTTACGGGAGTTCTGTTGCATAGGAGTAGTCTTACGCACTATGCGGGTTTTCAGTAGTCTGAGTAAAAGAGAAGCAGCTTACAGGATTTCTGTACATTGGAAGTAGTGAGAGGCAGTTTGCAGAGTTCTGCATCCTCAGTGTAGGAAACACTTTACGGGAGTTCTGTAGCATGGGAGTAGTCTTACGCACTATGCGGGTTTTCAGTAGTCTGAGTAAAAGAGAAGCAGCTTACAGGATTTCTGTACATTGGAAGTAGTGAGAGGCAGTTTAAAGGAGTCCTGCATCCTTAAAGTAGGAAATACTTTACGGGAGTTCTGTAGCATGGGAGTAGTCTTACACACAATGCGGGTTTTCAGTAGTCTGAAAAAAGAGAAGCAGCTTACAGGATTTCTGTACATTGGAAGTAGTGAGAGGCAGTTTACAGGAGTTCTGCATCCAGTGTAGGAAACACTTTACGGGAGTTCTGTAGCATAGGTGTAGTCTTACGCAATAATGCGGGTTTTCAGTAGTCTGAGTAAAAGAGAAGCAGCTTACAGGATTTCTGTACATTGGAAGTAGTGAGAGGCAGTTTACAGGAGTTCTGCATCCTAAGTGTAGGAAACACTTTACGGGAGTTCTGTAGCATGGGAGTAGTCTTACGCACTATGCGGGTTTTCAGTAGTCTGAGTAAAAGAGAAGCAGCTTACAGGATTTCTGTACATTGGAAGTAGTGAGAGGCAGTTTACAGGAGTCCTGCATCCTGAGGGTAGGAAACACTTTACGGGAGTTCTGTAGCATGGGAGTAGTCTTACGCACTATGCGGGTTTTCAGTAGTCTGAGTAAAAGAGAAGCAGCTTACAGGATTTCTGTACATTGGAAGTAGTGAGAGGCAGTTTACAGGAGTTCTGCATCCTTAGGGTAGCAAACACTTTACGGGAGTTCTGTAGCATGGGAGTAGTCTTACACACAATGCGGGTTTTCACTAGTCTGAAAAAAGAGAAGCAGCTCACAGGATTTCTGTACATTGGAAGTAGTGAGAGGCAGTTTTCAGGAGTTCTGTATCCAGAGTAGGTAACACTTTACGGGAGTTCTGTAGCATGGGAGTAGTCTTACGCACTATGCGGGTTTTTAGTAGTCTGAGTAAAAGAGAAGCAGCTTACAGGATTTCTGTATATTGGAATTAGAAAGGGGCAGTTTACAGGAGTTCTGCATCCTGAGTGTAGGAAACACTTTACGGGAGTTCTGTAGCATGGGAGTAGTCTTACGCACTATGCGGGTTTTCAGTAGTCTGAGTAAAAGAAAAGCAGCTTACAGGATTTCTGTACATTGGAAGTAGTGAGAGGCAGTTTACAGGAGTTCTGCATCCTGAGTGTAGGAAACACTTTACGGGAGTTCTGTAGCATGGGGGTAGTCTTACGCAACAATGCGGGTTTTCAGTAGTCTGAGTAAAAGAGAAGCAGCTTACAGGATTTCTGTACATTGGAAGTAGTGAGAGGCTGTTTACAGGAGTTCTGCATCCTAAGTGTAGGAAACACTTTAAGGGAGTTCAGTAGCATGGGAGTAGTCTTACGCACTACGCGGGTTTTCAGTAGTCTGAGTAAAAGAGAAGTAGCTTACAGGATTTCTGTACATTGGAAGTAGTGAGAGGCAGTTTACAGGAGTTCTGCATCCTGAGTGTAGGAAACACTTTACGGGAGTTCTGTAGCATGGGAGAATTCTTACTCTTTATGCGGGTTTTCAGTAGTCTGAGTAAAAGAGAAGCAGCTTACAGGATTTCTGTACATTGGAAGTAGTGAGAGGCAGTTTGCAGAGTTCTGCATCCTCAGTGTAGGAAACACTTTACGGGAGTTCTGTAGCATGGGAGTAGTCTTACGCACTATGCGGGTTTTCAGCAGTCTGGGTAAAAGAGAAGCAGCTTACAGGATTTCTGTACATTGGAAATAGTGAGAGGTAGTTTAAAGGAGTCCTGCATACTGAGGGTAGAAAACACTTTACGGGAGTTCTGTTGCATTGGAGTAGTCTTACGCACTATGCGGGTTTTCAGTAGTCTGAGTAAAAGAGAAGCAGCTTACAGGATTTCTGTATATTGGAAGTAGTGAGAGGCAGTTTGCAGAGTTCTGCATCCTCAGTGTAGGAAACACTTTACGGGAGTTCTGTAGCATGGGAGTAGTCTTACGCACTATGCGGGTTTTCAGTAGTCTGAGTAAAAGAGAAGCAGCTTACAGGATTTCTGTACATTGGAAGTAGTGAGAGGCAGTTTAAAGGAGTCCTGCATCCTTAAAGTAGGAAATACTTTACGGGAGCTCTGTAGCATGGGAGTAGTCTTACACACAATGCGGGTTTTCAGTAGTCTGAAAAAAGAGAAGCAGCTTACAGGATTTCTGTACATTGGAAGTAGTGAGAGGCAGTTTACATTAGTTCTGCATCCAGTGTAGGAAACACTTTACGGGAGTTCTGTAGCATAGGGGTAGTCTTACGCAACAATGCGGGTTTTCAGTAGTCTGAGTAAAAGAGAAGCAGCTTACAGGATTTCTGTACATTGGAAGTAGTGAGAGGCAGTTTACAGGAGTTCTGCATCCTAAGTGTAGGAAACACTTTACGGGAGTTCTGTAGCATGGGAGTAGTCTTACGCACTATGCGGGTTTTCAGTAGTCTTAGTAAAAGAGAAGCAGCTTACAGGATTTCTGTACATTGGAAGTAGTGAGAGGCAGTTTACAGGAGTCCTGCATCCTGAGGGTAGGAAACACTTTACGGGAGTTCTGTAGCATGGGAGTAGTCTTACGCACTATGCGGGTTTTCAGTAGTCTGAGTAAAAGAGAAGCAGCTTACAGGATTTCTGTACATTGGAAGTAGTGAGAGGCAGTTTACAGGAGTTCTGAATCCTGAGGGTAGCAAACACTTTACGGGAGTTCTGTAGCATGGGAGTAGTCTTACACACAATGCGGGTTTTCACTAGTCTGAAAAAAGAGAAGCAGCTCACAGGATTTCTGTACATTGGAAGTAGTGAGAGGCAGTTTTCAGGAGTTCTGTATCCAGAGTAGGAAACACTTTACGGGAGTTCTGTAGCATGGGAGTAGTCTTACGCACTATGCGGGTTTTTAGTAGTCTGAGTAAAAGAGAAGCAGCTTACAGGATTTCTGTATATTGGAATTAGAAAGGGGCAGTTTACAGGAGTTCTGCATCCTGAGTGTAGGAAACACTTTACGGGAGTTCTGTAGCATGGGGGTAGTCTTACGCAACAATGCGGGTTTTCAGTAGTCTGAGTAAAAGAGAAGCAGCTTACAGGATTTCTGTACATTGGAAGTAGTGAGAGGCTGTTTACAGGAGTTCTGCATCCTAAGTGTAGGAAACACTTTAAGGGAGTTCAGTAGCATGGGAGTAGTCTTACGCACTACGCGGGTTTTCAGTAGTCTGAGTAAAAGAGAAGCAGCTTACAGGATTTCTGTACATTGGAAGTAGTGAGAGGCAGTTTACAGGAGTTCTGCATCCTGAGAGTAGGAAACACTTTACGGGAGTTCTGTAGCATGGGAGTAGTCTTACACACTCTGCGGGTTTTCAGTAGTCTGAGTAAAAGAGAAGCAGCTTACAGGATTTCTGTACATTGGAAGTAGTGAGAGGCAGTTTGCAGAGTTCTGCATCCTCAGTGTAGGAAACACTTTACGGGAGTTCTGTAGCATGGGAGAAGTCTTACGCACTATGCGGGTTTTCAGCAGTCTGGGTAAAAGAGAAGCAGCTTACAGGATTTCTGTACATTGGAAGTAGTGAGAGGCAGTTTAAAGGAGTCCTGCATACTGAGGGTAGAAAACACTTTGCGGGAGTTCTGTAGCATGGGAGTAGTCTTACGCACTATGCGGGTTTTCAGTAGTCTGAGTAAAAGAGAAGCAGCTTACAGGATTTCTGTACATTGGAAGTAGTGAGAGGCAGTTTACAGGAGTTCTGCATCCTGAGTGTAGGAAACACTTTACGGTAGTTCTGTAGCATGGGAGTAGTCTTACGCACTATGCGGGTTTTCAGTAGTCTGAGTAAAAGAGAAGCAGCTTACAGGATTTCTGTACATTGGAAGTAGTGAGAGGCAGTTTACAGGAGTTCTGCATCCTAAGTGTAGGAAACACTTTAAGGGAGTTCAGTAGCATGGGAGTAGTCTTACGCACTACGCGGGTTTTCAGTAGTCTGAGTAAAAGAGAAGCAGCTTACAGGATTTCTGTACATTGGAAGTAGTGAGAGGCAGTTTACAGGAGTCCTGCATCCTGAGGGTAGGAAACACTTTACGGGAGTTCTGTAGCATGGGAGTAGTCTTACGCACTATGCGGGTTTTCAGTAGTCTGAGTAAAATAGAAGCAGCTTACAGGATTTCTGTACATTGGAAGTAGTGAGAGGCAGTTTACAGGAGTTCTGCATCCTGAGGGTAGCAAACACTTTACGGGAGTTCTGTAGCATGGGAGTAGTCTTACACACAATGCGGGTTTTCACTAGTCTGAAAAAAGAGAAGCAGCTTACAGGATTTCTGCACATTGGAAGTAGTGAGAGGCAGTTTTCAGGAGTTCTGTATCCAGAGTAGGAAACACTTTACGGGAGTTCTGTAGCATGGGAGTAGTCTTACGCACTATGCGCGTTTTTAGTAGTCTGAGTAAAAGAGAAGCAGCTTACAGGATTTCTGTATATTGGAATTAGAAAGGGGCAGTTTACAGGAGTTCTGCATCCTGAGTGTAGGAAACACTTTACGGGAGTTCTGTAGCATGGGAGTAGTCTTACGCACTATGCGGGTTTTCAGTAGTCTGAGTAAAAGAGAAGCAGCTTACAGGATTTCTGTACATTGGAAGTAGTGAGAGGCTGTTTACAGGAGTTCTGCATCCTAAGTGTAGGAAACACTTTAAGGGAGTTCAGTAGCATGGGAGTAGTCTTACGCACTACGCGGTTTTTCAGTAGTCTGAGTAAAAGAGAAGCAGCTTACAGGATTTCTGTACATTGGAAGTAGTGAGAGGCAGTTTACAGGAGTTCTGCATCCTGAGTGTAGGAAACACTTTACGGGAGTTCTGTAGCATGGGAGAATTCTTACTCTTTATGCGGGTTTTCAGTAGTCTGAGTAAAAGAGAAGCAGCTTACAGGATTTCTGTACATTGGAAGTAGTGAGAGGCAGTTTGCAGAGTTCTGCATCCTCAGTGTAGGAAACACTTTACGGGAGTTCTGTAGCATGGGAGTAGTCTTACGCACTATGCGGGTTTTCAGCAGTCTGGGTAAAAGAGAAGCAGCTTACAGGATTTCTGTACATTGGAAATAGTGAGAGGCAGTTTAAAGGAGTCCTGCATACTGAGGGTAGAAAACACTTTACGGGAGTTCTGTTGCATAGGAGTAGTCTTACGCACTATGCGGGTTTTCAGTAGTCTGAGTAAAAGAGAAGCAGCTTACAGGATTTCTGTACATTGGAAGTAGTGAGAGGCAGTTTGCAGAGTTCTGCATCCTCAGTGTAGGAAACACTTTACGGGAGTTCTGTAGCATGGGAGTAGTCTTACGCACTATGCGGGTTTTCAGTAGTCTGAGTAAAAGAGAAGCAGCTTACAGGATTTCTGTACATTGGAAGTAGTGAGAGGCAGTTTAAAGGAGTCCTGCATCCTTAAAGTAGGAAATACTTTACGGGAGTTCTGTAGCATGGGAGTAGTCTTACACACAATGCGGGTTTTCAGTAGTCTGAAAAAAGAGAAGCAGCTTACAGGATTTCTGTACATTGGAAGTAGTGAGAGGCAGTTTACAGGAGTTCTGCATCCAGTGTAGGAAACACTTTACGGGAGTTCTGTAGCATAGGGGTAGTCTTACGCAACAATGCGGGTTTTCAGTAGTCTGAGTAAAAGAGAAGCAGCTTACAGGATTTCTGTACATTGGAAGTAGTGAGAGGCAGTTTACAGGAGTTCTGCATCCTAAGTGTAGGAAACACTTTACGGGAGTTCTGTAGCATGGGAGTAGTCTTACGCACTATGCGGGTTTTCAGTAGTCTGAGTAAAAGAGAAGCAGCTTACAGGATTTCTGTACATTGGAAGTAGTGAGAGGCAGTTTACAGGAGTCCTGCATCCTGAGGGTAGGAAACACTTTACGGGAGTTCTGTAGCATGGGAGTAGTCTTACGCACTATGCGGGTTTTCAGTAGTCTGAGTAAAAGAGAAGCAGCTTACAGGATTTCTGTACATTGGAAGTAGTGAGAGGCAGTTTACAGGAGTTCTGCATCCTTAGGGTAGCAAACACTTTACGGGAGTTCTGTAGCATGGGAGTAGTCTTACACACAATGCGGGTTTTCACTAGTCTGAAAAAAGAGAAGCAGCTCACAGGATTTCTGTACATTGGAAGTAGTGAGAGGCAGTTTTCAGGAGTTCTGTATCCAAAGTAGGTAACACTTTACGGGAGTTCTGTAGCATGGGAGTAGTCTTACGCACTATGCGGGTTTTTAGTAGTCTGAGTAAAAGAGAAGCAGCTTACAGGATTTCTGTATATTGGAATTAGAAAGGGGCAGTTTACAGGAGTTCTGCATCCTGAGTGTAGGAAACACTTTACGGGAGTTCTGTAGCATGGGAGTAGTCTTACGCACTATGCGGGTTTTCAGTAGTCTGAGTAAAAGAAAAGCAGCTTACAGGATTTCTGTACATTGGAAGTAGTGAGAGGCAGTTTACAGGAGTTCTGCATCCTGAGTGTAGGAAACACTTTACGGGAGTTCTGTAGCATGGGGGTAGTCTTACGCAACAATGCGGGTTTTCAGTAGTCTGAGTAAAAGAGAAGCAGCTTACAGGATTTCTGTACATTGGAAGTAGTGAGAGGCTGTTTACAGGAGTTCTGCATCCTAAGTGTAGGAAACACTTTAAGGGAGTTCAGTAGCATGGGAGTAGTCTTACGCACTACGCGGGTTTTCAGTAGTCTGAGTAAAAGAGAAGCAGCTTACAGGATTTCTGTACATTGGAAGTAGTGAGAGGCAGTTTACAGGAGTTCTGCATCCTGAGTGTAGGAAACACTTTACGGGAGTTCTGTAGCATGGGAGAATTCTTACTCTTTATGCGGGTTTTCAGTAGTCTGAGTAAAAGAGAAGCAGCTTACAGGATTTCTGTACATTGGAAGTAGTGAGAGGCAGTTTGCAGAGTTCTGCATCCTCAGTGTAGGAAACACTTTACGGGAGTTCTGTAGCATGGGAGTAGTCTTACGCACTATGCGGGTTTTCAGCAGTCTGGGTAAAAGAGAAGCAGCTTACAGGATTTCTGTACATTGGAAATAGTGAGAGGTAGTTTAAAGGAGTCCTGCATACTGAGGGTAGAAAACACTTTACGGGAGTTCTGTTGCATAGGAGTAGTCTTACGCACTATGCGGGTTTTCAGTAGTCTGAGTAAAAGAGAAGCAGCTTACAGGATTTCTGTATATTGGAAGTAGTGAGAGGCAGTTTGCAGAGTTCTGCATCCTCAGTGTAGGAAACACTTTACGGGAGTTCTGTAGCATGGGAGTAGTCTTACGCACTATGCGGGTTTTCAGTAGTCTGAGTAAAAGAGAAGCAGCTTACAGGATTTCTGTACATTGGAAGTAGTGAGAGGCAGTTTAAAGGAGTCCTGCATCCTTAAAGTAGGAAATACTTTACGGGAGCTATGTAGCATGGGAGTAGTCTTACACACAATGCGGGTTTTCAGTAGTCTGAAAAAAGAGAAGCAGCTTACAGGATTTCTGTACATTGGAAGTAGTGAGAGGCAGTTTACAGGAGTTCTGAATCATGAGGGTAGCAAACACTTTACGGGAGTTCTGTAGCATGGGAGTAGTCTTACACACAATGCGGGTTTTCACTAGTCTGAAAAAAGAGAAGCAGCTCACAGGATTTCTGTACATTGGAAGTAGTGAGAGGCAGTTTTCAGGAGTTCTGTATCCAGAGTAGGAAACACTTTACGGGAGTTCTGTAGCATGGGAGTAGTCTTACGCACTATGCGGGTTTTTAGTAGTCTGAGTAAAAGAGAAGCAGCTTACAGGATTTCTGTATATTGGAATTAGAAAGGGGCAGTTTACAGGAGTTCTGCATCCTGAGTGTAGGAAACACTTTACGGGAGTTCTGTAGCATGGGAGTAGTCTTACGCACTATGCGGGTTTTCAGTAGTCTGAGTAAAAGAAAAGCAGCTTACAGGATTTCTGTACATTGGAAGTAGTGAGAGGCAGTTTACAGGAGTTCTGCATCCTGAGTGTAGGAAACACTTTACAGGAGTTCTGTAGCATGGGGGTAGTCTTACGCAACAATGCGGGTTTTCAGTAGTCTGAGTAAAAGAGAAGCAGCTTACAGGATTTCTGTACATTGGAAGTAGTGAGAGGCTGTTTACAGGAGTTCTGCATCCTAAGTGTAGGAAACACTTTAAGGGAGTTCAGTAGCATGGGAGTAGTCTTACGCACTACGCGGGTTTTCAGTAGTCTGAGTAAAAGAGAAGCAGCTTACAGGATTTCTGTACATTGGAAGTAGTGAGAGGCAGTTTACAGGAGTTCTGCATCCTGAGTGTAGGAAACACTTTACGGGAGTTCTGTAGCATGGGAGAATTCTTACTCTTTATGCGGGTTTTCAGTAGTCTGAGTAAAAGAGAAGCAGCTTACAGGATTTCTGTACATTGGAAGTAGTGAGAGGCAGTTTGCAGAGTTCTGCATCCTCAGTGTAGGAAACACTTTACGGGAGTTCTGTAGCATGGGAGTAGTCTTACGCACTATGCGGGTTTTCAGCAGTCTGGGTAAAAGAGAAGCAGCTTACAGGATTTCTGTACATTGGAAATAGTGAGAGGTAGTTTAAAGGAGTCCTGCATACTGAGGGTAGAAAACACTTTACGGGAGTTCTGTTGCATAGGAGTAGTCTTATGCACTATGCGGGTTTTCAGTAGTCTGAGTAAAAGAGAAGCAGCTTACAGGATTTCTGTATATTGGAAGTAGTGAGAGGCAGTTTGCAGAGTTCTGCATCCTCAGTGTAGGAAACACTTTACGGGAGTTCTGTAGCATGGGAGTAGTCTTACGCACTATGCGGGTTTTCAGTAGTCTGAGTAAAAGAGAAGCAGCTTACAGGATTTCTGTACATTGGAAGTAGTGAGAGGTAGTTTAAAGGAGTCCTGCATCCTTAAAGTAGGAAATACTTTACGGGAGCTCTGTAGCATGGGAGTAGTCTTACACACAATGCGGGTTTTCAGTAGTCTGAAAAAAGAGAAGCAGCTTACAGGATTTCTGTACATTGGAAGTAGTGAGAGGCAGTTTACATTAGTTCTGCATCCAGTGTAGGAAACACTTTACGGGAGTTCTGTAGCATAGGGGTAGTCTTACGCAACAATGCGGGTTTTCAGTAGTCTGAGTAAAAGAGAAGCAGCTTACAGGATTTCTGTACATTGGAAGTAGTGAGAGGCAGTTTACAGGAGTCCTGCATCCTAAGTGTAGGAAACACTTTACGGGAGTTCTGTAGCATGGGAGTAGTCTTACGCACTATGCGGGTTTTCAGTAGTCTTAGTAAAAGAGAAGCAGCTTACAGGATTTCTGTACATTGGAAGTAGTGAGAGGCAGTTTACAGGAGTCCTGCATCCTGAGGGTAGGAAACACTTTACGGGAGTTCTGTAGCATGGGAGTAGTCTTACGCACTATGCGGGTTTTCAGTAGTCTGAGTAAAAGAGAAGCAGCTTACAGGATTTCTGTACATTGGAAGTAGTGAGAGGCAGTTTACAGGAGTTCTGAATCCTGAGGGTAGCAAACACTTTACGGGAGTTCTGTAGCATGGGAGTAGTCTTACACACAATGCGGGTTTTCACTAGTCTGAAAAAAGAGAAGCAGCTCACAGGATTTCTGTACATTGGAAGTAGTGAGAGGCAGTTTTCAGGAGTTCTGTATCCAGAGTAGGAAACACTTTACGGGTGTTCTGTAGCATGGGAGTAGTCTTACGCACTATGCGGGTTTTTAGTAGTCTGAGTAAAAGAGAAGCAGCTTACAGGATTTCTGTATATTGGAATTAGAAAGGGGCAGTTTACAGGAGTTCTGCATCCTGAGTGTAGGAAACACTTTACGGGAGTTCTGTAGCATGGGAGTAGTCTTACGCACTATGCGGGTTTTCAGTAGTCTGAGTAAAAGAAAAGCAGCTTACAGGATTTCTGTACATTGGAAGTAGTGAGAGGCAGTTTACAGGAGTTCTGCATCCTGAGTGTAGGAAACACTTTACGGGAGTTCTGTAGCATGGGGGTAGTCTTACGCAACAACGCGGGTTTTCAGTAGTCTGAGCAAAAGAGAAGCAGCTTACAGGATTTCTGTACATTGGAAGTAGTGAGAGGCTGTTTACAGGAGTTCTGCATCCTAAGTGTAGGAAACACTTTAAGGGAGTTCAGTAGCATGGGAGTAGTCTTACGCAGTACGCGGGTTTTCAGTATTCTGAGTAAAAGAGAAGCAGCTTACAGGATTTCTGTACATTGGAAGTAGTGAGAGGCAGTTTACAGGAGTTCTGCATCCTGAGAGTAGGAAACACTTTACGGGAGTTCTGTAGCATGGGAGTAGTCTTACACACTCTGCGGGTTTTCAGTAGTCTGAGTAAAAGAGAAGCAGCTTACAGGATTTCTGTACATTGGAAGTAGTGAGAGGCAGTTTGCAGCGTTCTGCATCCTCAGTGTAGGAAACACTTTACGGGAGTTCTGTAGCATGGGAGAAGTCTTACGCACTATGCGGGTTTTCAGCAGTCTGGGTAAAAGAGAAGCAGCTTACAGGATTTCTGTACATTGGAAGTAGTGAGAGGCAGTTTACAGGAGTCCTGCATACTGAGGGTAGAAAACACTTTGCGGGAGTTCTGTAGCATGGGAGTATTCTTACGCACTATGCGGGTTTTCAGTAGTCTGAGTAAAAGAGAAGCAGCTTACAGGATTTCTGTACATTGGAAGTAGTGAGAGGCAGTTTACAGGAGTTCTGCATCCTGAGTGTAGGAAACACTTTACGGTAGTTCTGTAGCATGGGAGTAGTCTTACGCACTATGCGGGTTTTCAGTAGTCTGAGTAAAAGAGAAGCAGCTTACAGGATTTCTGTACATTGGAAGTAGTGAGAGGCAGTTTACAGGAGTTCTGCATCCTAAGTGTAGGAAACACTTTAAGGGAGTTCAGTAGCATGGGAGTAGTCTTACGCACTACGCGGGTTTTCAGTAGTCTGAGTAAAAGAGAAGCAGCTTACAGGATTTCTGCACATTGGAAGTAGTGAGAGGTAGTTTACAGGAGTTCTGCATCCTCAGTGTAGGAAACACTTTACGGGAGTTCTGTAGCATGGGAGAATTCTTACTCTTTATGCGGGTTTTCAGTAGTCTGAGTAAAAGAGAAGCAGCTTACAGGATTTCTGTACATTGGAAGTAGTGAGAGGCAGTTTAAAGCAGTCCTGCATCCTGAGGGTAGGAAACACTTTACGGGAGTTCTGTAGCATGGGAGTAGTCTTACGCACTATGCGGGTTTTCAGTAGTCTGAGTAAAAGAGAAGCAGCTTACAGGATTTCTGTTCATTGGAAGTAGTGAGAGGCAGTTTACAGGAGTTCTGCTTCCTGAGGGTAGCAAACACTTTAAGGGAGTTCTGTAGCATGGGAGTAGTCTTACGCACTATGCGGGTTTTCAGTAGTCTGAGTAAAAGAGAAGCAGCTTACAGGATTTCTGTACATTGGAAGTAGTGAGAGGCAGTTTACAGGAGTTCTGCATTCTGAGTGTAGGAAACACTTTACGGGAGTTCTGTAGCATGGGAGTAGTCTTACACATTCTGCGGGTTTTCAGTAGTCTGAGTAAAAGAGAAGCAGCTTACAGGATTTCTGCACAATGGAAGTAGTGAGAGGTAGTTTACAGGAGTTCTGCATCCTGAGTGTAGGAAACACTTTACGGGAGTTCTGTAGCATGGGAGAATTCTTACTCTTTATGCGGGTTTTCAGTAGTCTGAGTAAAAGAGAAGCAGCTTACAGGATTTCTGTACATTGGAAGTAGTGAGAGGCAGTTTACAGGAGTTCTGCATCCTGAGTGTAGGAAACACTTTACGGGAGTTCTGTAGCATGGGGGTAGTCTTACGCAACAATGCGGGTTTTCAGTAGTCTGAGTAAAAGAGAAGCAGCTTACAGGATTTCTGTACATTGGAAGTAGTGAGAGGCAGTTTACAGGAGTTCTGCATCCTGAGTGTAGGAAACACTTTACGGGAGTTCTGTAGCATGGGGGTAGTCTTACGCAACAATGCGGGTTTTCAGTAGTCTGAGTAAAAGAGAAGCAGCTTACAGGATTTCTGTACATTGGTAGTAGTGAGAGGCAGTTTAAAGCAGTCCTGCATCCTGAGGGTAGGAAACACTTTACGGGAGTTCTGTAGCATGGGAGTAGTCTTACGCACTATGCGGGTTTTCAGTAGTCTGAGTAAAAGAGAAGCAGCTTACAGGATTTCTGTACATTGGAAGTAGTGAGAGGCAGTTTACAGGAGTTCTGCATCCTGAGGGTAGCAAACACTTAAAGGAGTTCTGTAGCATGGGAGTAGTCTTACGCACTATGCGGGTTTTCAGTAGTCTGAGTAAAAGAGAAGCAGCTTACAGGATTTCTGCACATTGGAAGTAGTGAGAGGCAGTTTACAGGAGTTCTGCATCCTGAGTGTAGGAAACACTTTACGGGAGTTCTGTAGCATGGGAGTAGTCTTACGCACTATGCGGGTTTTCAGTAGTCTGAGTAAAAGAGAAGCAGCTTACAGGATTTCTGTACATTGGAAGTAGTGAGAGGCAGTTTAAAGGAGTCCTGCATCCTTAAAGTAGGAAATACTTTACGGGAGTTCTGTAGCATGGGAGTAGTCTTACGCACTATGCGGGTTTTCAGTAGTCTGTGTAAAAGAGAAGCAGCTTACGGGATTTCTGTACATTGGAAGTAGTGAGAGGCAGTTTACAGGAGTTCTGCATCCTAAGTGTAGGAAACACTTTACGGGAGTTCTGTAGCATGGGAGTAGTCTTACGCACTATGCGGGTTTTCAGTAGTCTGAGTAAAAGAGAAGCAGCTTACAGGATTTCTGTACATTGGAAGTAGTGAGAGGCAGTTTACAGGAGTTCTGCATCCTGAGGGTAGCAAACACTTTACGGGAGTTCTGTAGCATGGGAGTAGTCATACACACAATGCGGGTTTTCACTAGTCTGAAAAAAGAGAAGCAGCTTACAGGATTTCTGCACATTGGAAGTAGTGAGAGGCAGTTTTCAGGAGTTCTGTATCCAGAGTAGGAAACACTTTACGGGAGTTCTGTAGCATGGGAGTAGTCTTACGCACTATGCGCGTTTTTAGTAGTCTGAGTAAAAGAGAAGCAGCTTACAGGATTTCTGTATATTGGAATTAGAAAGGGGCAGTTTACAGGAGTTCTGCATCCTGAGTGTAGGAAACACTTTACGGGAGTTCTGTAGCATGGGAGTAGTCTTACGCACTATGCGGGTTTTCAGTAGTCTGAGTAAAAGAAAAGCAGCTTACAGGATTTCTGTACATTGAAAGTAGTGAGAGGCAGTTTACAGGAGTTCTGCATCCTGAGTGTAGGAAACACTTTACGGGAGTTCTGTAGCATGGGGGTAGTCTTACGCAACAATGCGGGTTTTCAGTAGTCTGAGTAAAAGAGAAGCAGCTTACAGGATTTCTGTACATTGGAAGTAGTGAGAGGCTGTTTACAGGAGTTCTGCATCCTAAGTGTAGGAAACACTTTAAGGGAGTTCAGTAGCATGGGAGTAGTCTTACGCAATACGCGGGTTTTCAGTAGTCTGAGTAAAAGAGAAGCAGCTTACAGGATTTCTGTACATTGGAAGTAGTGAGAGGCAGTTTACAGGAGTTCTGCATCCTGAGTGTAGGAAACACTTTACGGGAGTTCTGTAGCATGGGAGAATTCTTACTCTTTATTCGGGTTTTCAGTAGTCTGAGTAAAAGAGAAGCAGCTTACAGGATTTCTGTACATTGGAAGTAGTGAGAGGCAGTTTGCAGAGTTCTTCATCCTCAGTGTAGGAAACACTTTACGGGAGTTCTGTAGCATGGGAGTAGTCTTACGCACTATGCGGGTTTTCAGCAGTCTGGGTAAAAGAGAAGCAGCTTACAGGATTTCTGTACATTGGAAGTAGTGAGAGGCAGTTTAAAGGAGTCCTGTATACTGAGGGTAGAAAACACTTTACGGGAGTTCTGTTGCATAGGAGTAGTCTTACGCACTATGCGGGTTTTCAGTAGTCTGAGTAAAAGAGAAGCAGCTTACAGGATTTCTGTACATTGGAAGTAGTGAGAGGCAGTTTGCAGAGTTCTGCATCCTCAGTGTAGGAAACACTTTACGGGAGTTCTGTAGCATGGGAGTAGTCTTACGCACTATGCGGGTTTTCAGTAGTCTGAGTAAAAGAGAAGCAGCTTACAGGATTTCTGTACATTGGAAGTAGTGAGAGGCAGTTTACAGGAGTCCTGCATCCTGAGGGTAGGAAACACTTTACGGGAGTTCAGTAGCATGGGAGTAGTCTTACGCACTATGCAGGTTTTCAGTAGTCTGAGTAAAAGAGAAGCAGCTTACAGGATTTCTGTACATTGGAAGTAGTGAGAGGCAGTTTACAGGAGTCCTGCATCCTGAGTGTAGGAAACACTTTACGGGAGTTCTGTAGCATGGGAGTAGTCTTACGCACTATGCGGGTTTTCAGTAGTCTGAGTAAAGGGAAGCAGCTTACAGGATTTCTGTACATTGGAAGTAGTGAGAGGCAGTTTACAGGAGTCCTGCATCCTGAGGGTAGGAAACACTTTACGGGAGTTCTGTAGCATGGGAGTAGTCTTACGCACTATGCGGGTTTTCAGTAGTCTGAGTAAAAGAGAAGCAGCTTACAGGATTTCTGTACATTGGAAGTAGTGAGAGGCAGTTTACAGGAGTTCTGCATCCTGAGGGTAGCAAACACTTTACGGGAGTTCTGTAGCATGGGAGTAGTCTTACACACAATGCGGGTTTTCACTAGTCTGAAAAAAGAGAAGCAGCTTACAGGATTTCTGCACATTGGAAGTAGTGAGAGGCAGTTTTCAGGAGTTCTGTATCCAGAGTAGGAAACACTTTACGGGAGTTCTGTAGCATGGGAGTAGTCTTACGCACTATGCGGGTTTTCAGCAGTCTGGGTAAAAGAGAAGCAGCTTACAGGATTTCTGTACATTGGAAGTAGTGAGAGGCAGTTTAAAGGAGTCCTGCATACTGAGGGTAGAAAACACTTTACGGGAGTTCTGTAGCATGGGAGTAGTCTTACGCACTATGCGGGTTTTCAGTAGTCTGAGTAAAAGAGAAGCAGCTTACAGGATTTCTGTACATTGGAAGTAGTGAGAGGCAGTTTACAGGAGTTCTGCATCCTGAGTGTAGGAAACACTTTACGGTAGTTCTGTAGCATGGGAGTAGTCTTACGCACTATGCGGGTTTTCAGTAGTCTGAGTAAAAGAGAAGCAGCTTACAGGATTTCTGTACATTGGAAGTAGTGAGAGGCAGTTTAAAGGAGTCCTGCATCCTTAAAGTAGGAAATACTTTACGGGAGTTCTGTAGCATGGGAGTAGTCTTACACACAATGCGGGTTTTCAGTAGTCTGAAAAAAGAGAAGCAGCTTACAGGATTTCTGTACATTGGAAGTAGTGAGAGGCAGTTTACAGGAGTTCTGCATCCTGAGTGTAGGAAACACTTTACGGGAGTTCTGTAGCATAGGGGTAGTCTTACGCAACAATGCGGGTTTTCAGTAGTCTGAGTAAAAGAGAAGCAGCTTACAGGATTTCTGTACATTGGAAGTAGTGAGAGGCAGTTTACAGGAGTCCTGCATCCTAAGTGTAGGAAACACGTTACGGGAGTTCTGTAGCATGGGAGTAGTCTTACGCACTATGCGGGTTTTCAGTAGTCTGAGTAAAAGAGAAGCAGCTTACAGGATTTCTGTACATTGGAAGTAGTGAGAGGCAGTTTACAGGAGTCCTGCATTCTGAGGGTAGGAAACACTTTACGGGAGTTCTGTAGCATGGGAGTAGTCTTACGCACTATGCGGGTTTTCAGTAGTCTGAGTAAAAGAGAAGCAGCTTACAGGATTTCTGTACATTGGAAGTAGTGAGAGGCAGTTTACAGGAGTTCTGCATCCTGAGTGTAGGAAACACTTTACGGGAGTTCTGTAGCATGGGAGTAGTCTTACACACAATGCGGGTTTTCACTAGTCTGAAAAAAGAGAAGCAGCTTACAGGATTTCTGCACATTGGAAGTAGTGAGAGGCAGTTTTCAGGAGTTCTGTATCCAGAGTAGGAAACACTTTACGGGAGTTCTGTAGCATGGGAGTAGTCTTACGCACTATGCGCGTTTTTAGTAGTCTGAGTAAAAGAGAAGCAGCTTACAGGATTTCTGTATATTGGAATTAGAAAGGGGCAGTTTACAGGAGTTCTGCATCCTGAGTGTAGGAAACACTTTACGGGAGTTCTGTAGCATGGGAGTAGTCTTACGCACTATGCGGGTTTTCAGTAGTCTGAGTAAAAGAAAAGCAGCTTACAGGATTTCTGTACATTGAAAGTAGTGAGAGGCAGTTTACAGGAGTTCTGCATCCTGAGTGTAGGAAACACTTTACGGGAGTTCTGTAGCATGGGGGTAGTCTTACGCAACAATGCGGGTTTTCAGTAGTCTGATTAAAAGAGAAGCAGCTTACAGGATTTCTGTACATTGGAAGTAGTGAGAGGCTGTTTACAGGAGTTCTGCATCCTAAGTGTAGGAAACACTTTAAGGGAGTTCAGTAGCATGGGAGTAGTCTTACGCACTACGCGGGTTTTCAGTAGTCTGAGTAAAAGAGAAGCAGCTTACAGGATTTCTGTACATTGGAAGTAGTGAGAGGCAGTTTACAGGAGTTCTGCATCCTGAGTGTAGGAAACACTTTACGGGAGTTCTGTAGCATGGGAGAATTCTTACTCTTTATGCGGGTTTTCAGTAGTCTGAGTAAAAGAGAAGCAGCTTACAGGATTTCTGTACATTGGAAGTAGTGAGAGGCAGTTTGCAGAGTTCTTCATCCTCAGTGTAGGAAACACTTTACGGGAGTTCTGTAGCATGGGAGTAGTCTTACGCACTATGCGGGTTTTCAGCAGTCTGGGTAAAAGAGAAGCAGCTTACAGGATTTCTGTACATTGGAAGTAGTGAGAGGCAGTTTAAAGGAGTCCTGCATACTGAGGGTAGAAAACACTTTACGGGAGTTCTGTTGCATAGGAGTAGTCTTACGCACTATGCGGGTTTTCAGTAGTCTGAGTAAAAGAGAAGCAGCTTACAGGATTTCTGTACATTGGAAGTAGTGAGAGGCAGTTTGCAGAGTTCTGCATCCTCAGTGTAGGAAACACTTTACGGGAGTTCAGTAGCATGGGAGTAGTCTTACGCACTATGCGGGTTTTCAGTAGTCTGAGTAAAAGAGAAGCAGCTTACAGGATTTCTGTACATTGGAAGTAGTGAGAGGCAGTTTACAGGAGTCCTGCATCCTGAGTGTAGGAAACACTTTACGGGAGTTCTGTAGCATGGGAGTAGTCTTACGCACTATGCGGGTTTTCAGTAGTCTGAGTAAAGGGAAGCAGCTTACAGGATTTCTGTACATTGGAAGTAGTGAGAGGCAGTTTACAGGAGTCCTGCATCCTGAGTGTAGGAAACACTTTACGGGAGTTCTGTAGCATGGAAGTAGTCTTACGCACTATGCGGGTTTTCAGTAGTCTGAGTAAAAGAGAAGCAGCTTACAGGATTTCTGTACATTGGAAGTAGTGAGAGGCAGTTTACAGGAGTTCTGCATCTTGAGGGTAGCAAACAGTTTACGGGAGTTCTGTAGCATGGGAGTAGTCTTACACACAATGCGGGTTCTCACTAGTCTGAAAAAAGAGAAGCAGCTTACAGGATTTCTGCACATTGGAAGTAGTGAGAGGCAGTTTTCAGGAGTTCTGTATCCAGAGTAGGAAACACTTTACGGGAGTTCTGTAGCATGGGAGTAGTCTTACGCACTATGCGCGTTTTTAGTAGTCTGAGTAAAAGAGAAGCAGCTTACAGGATTTCTGTATATTGGAATTAGAAAGGGGCAGTTTACAGGAGTTCTGCATCCTGAGTGTAGGAAACACTTTACGGGAGTTCTGTAGCATGGGAGTAGTCTTACGCACTATGCGGGTTTTCAGTAGTCTGAGTAAAAGAAAAGCAGCTTACAGGATTTCTGTACATTGAAAGTAGTGAGAGGCAGTTTACAGGAGTTCTGCATCCTGAGTGTAGGAAACACTTTACGGGAGTTCTGTAGCATGGGGGTAGTCTTACGCAACAATGCGGGTTTTCAGTAGTCTGAGTAAAAGAGAAGCAGCTTACAGGATTTCTGTACATTGGAAGTAGTGAGAGGCTGTTTACAGGAGTTCTGCATCCTAAGTGTAGGAAACACTTTAAGGGAGTTCAGTAGCATGGGAGTAGTCTTACGCACTACGCGGGTTTTCAGTAGTCTGAGTAAAAGAGAAGCAGCTTACAGGATTTCTGTACATTGGAAGTAGTGAGAGGCAGTTTACAGGAGTTCTGCATCCTGAGTGTACGAAACACTTTACGGGAGTTCTGTAGCATGGGAGAATTCTTACTCTTTATGCGGGTTTTCAGTAGTCTGAGTAAAAGAGAAGCAGCTTACAGGATTTCTGTACATTGGAAGTAGTGAGAGGCAGTTTGCAGAGTTCTTCATCCTCAGTGTAGGAAACACTTTACGGGAGTTCTGTAGCATGGGAGTAGTCTTACGCACTATGCGGGTTTTCAGCAGTCTGGGTAAAAGAGAAGCAGCTTACAGGATTTCTGTACATTGGAAGTAGTGAGAGGCAGTTTAAAGGAGTCCTGCATACTGAGGGTAGAAAACACTTTACGGGAGTTCTGTTGCATAGGAGTAGTCTTACGCACTATGCGTGTTTTCAGTAGTCTGAGTAAAAGAGAAGCAGCTTACAGGATTTCTGTACATTGGAAGTAGTGAGAGGCAGTTTACAGGAGTTCTGCATCCTCAGTGTAGGAAACACTTTACGGGAGTTCTGTAGCATGGGGGTAGTCTTACGCACTATGCGGGTTTTCAGTAGTCTGAGTAAAAGAGAAGCAGCTTACAGGATTTCTGTACAATGGAAGTAGTGAGAGGCAGTTTGCAGAGTTCTGCATCCTCAGTGTAGGAAACACTTTACGGGAGTTCTGTAGCATGGGAGTAGTCTTACGCACTATGCGGGTTTTCAGTAGTCTGAGTAAAAGAGAAGCAGCTTACAGGATTTCTGTACATTGGAAGTAGTGAGAGGCAGTTTAAAGGAGTCCTGCATCCTTAAAGTAGGAAATACTTTACGGGAGTTCTGTAGCATGGGAGTAGTCTTACACACAATGCGGGTTTTCAGTAGTCTGAAAAAAGAGTGGCAGCTTACAGGATTTCTGTACATTGGAAGTATTGAGAGGCAGTTTACAGGAGTTCTGCATCCAGTGTAGGAAACACTTTACGGGAGTTCTGTAGCATAGGGGTAGTCTTACGCAACAATGCGGGTTTTCAGTAGTCTGAGTAAAAGAGAAGCAGCTTACAGGATTTCTGTACATTGGAAGTAGTGAGAGGCAGTTTACAGGAGTTCTGCATCCTAAGTGTAGGAAACACTTTACGGGAGTTCTGTAGCATGGGAGTAGTCTTACGCACTATGCGGGTTTTCAGTAGTCTGAGTAAAGGGAAGCAGCTTACAGGATTTCTGTACATTGGAAGTAGTGAGAGGCAGTTTACAGGAGTCCTGCATCCTGAGTGTAGGAAACACTTTACGGGAGTTCTGTAGCATGGAAGTAGTCTTACGCACTATGCGGGTTTTCAGTAGTCTGAGTAAAAGAGAAGCAGCTTACAGGATTTCTGTACATTGGAAGTAGTGAGAGGCAGTTTACAGGAGTTCTGCATCTTGAGGGTAGCAAACAGTTTACGGGAGTTCTGTAGCATGGGAGTAGTCTTACACACAATGCGGGTTCTCACTAGTCTGAAAAAAGAGAAGCAGCTTACAGGATTTCTGCACATTGGAAGTAGTGAGAGGCAGTTTTCAGGAGTTCTGTATCCAGAGTAGGAAACACTTTACGGGAGTTCTGTAGCATGGGAGTAGTCTTACGCACTATGCGCGTTTTTAGTAGTCTGAGTAAAAGAGAAGCAGCTTACAGGATTTCTGTATATTGGAATTAGAAAGGGGCAGTTTACAGGAGTTCTGCATCCTGAGTGTAGGAAACACTTTACGGGAGTTCTGTAGCATGGGAGTAGTCTTACGCACTATGCGGGTTTTCAGTAGTCTGAGTAAAAGAAAAGCAGCTTACAGGATTTCTGTACATTGAAAGTAGTGAGAGGCAGTTTACAGGAGTTCTGCATCCTGAGGGTAGCAAACACTTTAAGGGAGTTCTGTAGCATGGGGGTAGTCTTACGCAACAATGCGGGTTTTCAGTAGTCTGAGTAAAAGAGAAGCAGCTTACAGGATTTCTGTACATTGGAAGTAGTGAGAGGCTGTTTACAGGAGTTCTGCATCCTAAGTGTAGGAAACACTTTAATGGAGTTCAGTAGCATGGGAGTAGTCTTACGCACTACGCGGGTTTTCAGTAGTCTGAGTAAAAGAGAAGCAGCTTACAGGATTTCTGTACATTGGAAGTAGTGAGAGGCAGTTTACAGGAGTTCTGCATCCTGAGTGTACGAAACACTTTACGGGAGTTCTGTAGCATGGGAGAATTCTTACTCTTTATGCGGGTTTTCAGTAGTCTGAGTAAAAGAGAAGCAGCTTACAGGATTTCTGTACATTGGAAGTAGTGAGAGGCAGTTTGCAGAGTTCTTCATCCTCAGTGTAGGAAACACTTTACGGGAGTTCTGTAGCATGGGAGTAGTCTTACGCACTATGCGGGTTTTCAGCAGTCTGGGTAAAAGAGAAGCAGCTTACAGGATTTCTGTACATTGGAAGTAGTGAGAGGCAGTTTAAAGGAGTCCTGCATACTGAGGGTAGAAAACACTTTACGGGAGTTCTGTTGCATAGGAGTAGTCTTACGCACTATGCGGGTTTTCAGTAGTCTGAGTAAAAGAGAAGCAGCTTACAGGATTTCTGTACATTGGAAGTAGTGAGAGGCAGTTTGCAGAGTTCTGCATCCTCAGTGTAGGAAACACTTTACGGGAGTTCTGTAGCATGGGAGTAGTCTTACGCACTATGCGGGTTTTCAGTAGTCTGAGTAAAAGAGAAGCAGCTTACAGGATTTCTGTACATTGGAAGTAGTGAGAGGCAGTTTACAGGAGTCCTGCATCCTGAGTGTAGGAAACACTTTACGGGAGTTCTGTAGCATGGGAGTAGTCTTACGCACTATGCGGGTTTTCAGTAGTCTGAGTAAAGGGAAGCAGCTTACAGGATTTCTGTACATTGGAAGTAGTGAGAGGCAGTTTACAGGAGTCCTGCATCCTGAGTGTAGGAAACACTTTACGGGAGTTCTGTAGCATGGAAGTAGTCTTACGCACTATGCGGGTTTTCAGTAGTCTGAGTAAAAGAGAAGCAGCTTACAGGATTTCTGTACATTGGAAGTAGTGAGAGGCAGTTTACAGGAGTTCTGCATCTTGAGGGTAGCAAACAGTTTACGGGAGTTCTGTAGCATGGGAGTAGTCTTACACACAATGCGGGTTCTCACTAGTCTGAAAAAAGAGAAGCAGCTTACAGGATTTCTGCACATTGGAAGTAGTGAGAGGCAGTTTTCAGGAGTTCTGTATCCAGAGTAGGAAACACTTTACGGGAGTTCTGTAGCATGGGAGTAGTCTTACGCACTATGCGCGTTTTTAGTAGTCTGAGTAAAAGAGAAGCAGCTTACAGGATTTCTGTATATTGGAATTAGAAAGGGGCAGTTTACAGGAGTTCTGCATCCTGAGTGTAGGAAACACTTTACGGGAGTTCTGTAGCATGGGAGTAGTCTTACGCACTATGCGGGTTTTCAGTAGTCTGAGTAAAAGAAAAGCAGCTTACAGGATTTCTGTACATTGAAAGTAGTGAGAGGCAGTTTACAGGAGTTCTGCATCCTGAGTGTAGGAAACACTTTACGGGAGTTCTGTAGCATGGGGGTAGTCTTACGCAACAATGCGGGTTTTCAGTAGTCTGAGTAAAAGAGAAGCAGCTTACAGGATTTCTGTACATTGGAAGTAGTGAGAGGCTGTTTACAGGAGTTCTGCATCCTAAGTGTAGGAAACACTTTAAGGGAGTTCAGTAGCATGGGAGTAGTCTTACGCACTACGCGGGTTTTCAGTAGTCTGAGTAAAAGAGAAGCAGCTTACAGGATTTCTGTACATTGGAAGTAGTGAGAGGCAGTTTACAGGAGTTCTGCATCCTGAGTGTACGAAACACTTTACGGGAGTTCTGTAGCATGGGAGAATTCTTACTCTTTATGCGGGTTTTCAGTAGTCTGAGTAAAAGAGAAGCAGCTTACAGGATTTCTGTACATTGGAAGTAGTGAGAGGCAGTTTGCAGAGTTCTTCATCCTCAGTGTAGGAAACACTTTACGGGAGTTCTGTAGCATGGGAGTAGTCTTACGCACTATGCGGGTTTTCAGCAGTCTGGGTAAAAGAGAAGCAGCTTACAGGATTTCTGTACATTGGAAGTAGTGAGAGGCAGTTTAAAGGAGTCCTGCACACTGAGGGTAGAAAACACTTTACGGGAGTTCTGTTGCATAGGAGTAGTCTTACGCACTATGCGTGTTTTCAGTAGTCTGAGTAAAAGAGAAGCAGCTTACAGGATTTCTGTACATTGGAAGTAGTGAGAGGCAGTTTGCAGAGTTCTGCATCCTCAGTGTAGGAAACACTTTACGGGAGTTCTGTAGCATGGGAGTAGTCTTACGCACTATGCGGGTTTTCAGTAGTCTGAGTAAAAGAGAAGCAGCTTACAGGATTTCTGTACATTGGAAGTAGTGAGAGGCAGTTTAAAGGAGTCCTGCATCCTTAAAGTAGGAAATACTTTACGGGAGTTCTGTAGCATGGGAGTAGTCTTACACACAATGCGGGTTTTCAGTAGTCTGAAAAAAGAGTGGCAGCTTACAGGATTTCTGTACATTGGAAGTATTGAGAGGCAGTTTACAGGAGTTCTGCATCCAGTGTAGGAAACACTTTACGGGAGTTCTGTAGCATAGGGGTAGTCTTACGCAACAATGCGGGTTTTCAGTAGTCTGAGTAAAAGAGAAGCAGCTTACAGGATTTCTGTACATTGGAAGTAGTGAGAGGCAGTTTACAGGAGTTCTGCATCCTAAGTGTAGGAAACACTTTACGGGAGTTCTGTAGCATGGGAGTAGTCTTACGCACTATGCGGGTTTTCAGTAGTCTGAGTAAAGGGAAGCAGCTTACAGGATTTCTGTACATTGGAAGTAGTGAGAGGCAGTTTACAGGAGTCCTGCATCCTGAGTGTAGGAAACACTTTACGGGAGTTCTGTAGCATGGAAGTAGTCTTACGCACTATGCGGGTTTTCAGTAGTCTGAGTAAAAGAGAAGCAGCTTACAGGATTTCTGTACATTGGAAGTAGTGAGAGGCAGTTTACAGGAGTTCTGCATCTTGAGGGTAGCAAACAGTTTACGGGAGTTCTGTAGCATGGGAGTAGTCTTACACACAATGCGGGTTCTCACTAGTCTGAAAAAAGAGAAGCAGCTTACAGGATTTCTGCACATTGGAAGTAGTGAGAGGCAGTTTTCAGGAGTTCTGTATCCAGAGTAGGAAACACTTTACGGGAGTTCTGTAGCATGGGAGTAGTCTTACGCACTATGCGCGTTTTTAGTAGTCTGAGTAAAAGAGAAGCAGCTTACAGGATTTCTGTATATTGGAATTAGAAAGGGGCAGTTTACAGGAGTTCTGCATCCTGAGTGTAGGAAACACTTTACGGGAGTTCTGTAGCATGGGAGTAGTCTTACGCACTATCGGGTTTTCAGTAGTCTGAGTAAAAGAAAAGCAGCTTACAGGATTTCTGTACATTGAAAGTAGTGAGAGGCAGTTTACAGGAGTTCTGCATCCTGAGGGTAGCAAACACTTTAAGGGAGTTCTGTAGCATGGGGGTAGTCTTACGCAACAATGCGGGTTTTCAGTAGTCTGAGTAAAAGAGAAGCAGCTTACAGGATTTCTGTACATTGGAAGTAGTGAGAGGCTGTTTACAGGAGTTCTGCATCCTAAGTGTAGGAAACACTTTAATGGAGTTCAGTAGCATGGGAGTAGTCTTACGCACTACGCGGGTTTTCAGTAGTCTGAGTAAAAGAGAAGCAGCTTACAGGATTTCTGTACATTGGAAGTAGTGAGAGGCAGTTTACAGGAGTTCTGCATCCTGAGTGTACGAAACACTTTACGGGAGTTCTGTAGCATGGGAGAATTCTTACTCTTTATGCGGGTTTTCAGTAGTCTGAGTAAAAGAGAAGCAGCTTACAGGATTTCTGTACATTGGAAGTAGTGAGAGGCAGTTTAAAGCAGTCCTGCATCCTGAGGGTAGGAAACACTTTACGGGAGTTCTGTAGCATGGGAGTAGTCTTACGCACTATGCGGGTTTTCAGTAGTCTGAGTAAAAGAGAAGCAGCTTACAGGATTTCTGTACATTGGAAGTAGTGAGAGGCAGTTTACAGGAGTTCTGCTTCCTGAGGGTAGCAAACACTTTAAGGGAGTTCTGTAGCATGGGAGTAGTCTTACTCACTATGCGGGTTTTCAGTATTCTGAGTAAAAGAGAAGCAGCTTACAGGATTTCTGTACATTGGAAGTAGTGCGAGGCAGTTTACAGGAGTTCTGCATCCTGAGTGTAGGAAACACTTTACGGGAGTTCTGTAGCATGGGAGTAGTCTTACACACTCTGCGGGTTTTCAGTAGTCTGAGTAAAAGAGAAGCAGCTTACAGGATTTCTGTACATTGGAAGTAGTGAGAGGCAGTTTGCAGGAGTTCTGCATCCTCAGTGTAGGAAACACTTTACGGGAGTTCTGTAGCATGGGAGTAGTCTTACGCACTATGCGGGTTTTCAGTAGTCTGAGTAAAAGAGAAGCAGCTTACAGGATTTCTGTACATTGGAAGTAGTGAGAGGCAGTTTAAAGGAGTCCTGCATACTGAGGGTAGAAAACACTTTACGGGAGTTCTGTTGCATAGGAGTAGTCTTATGCACTATGCGGGTTTTCAGTAGTCTGAGTAAAAGAGAAGCAGCTTACAGGATTTCTGTACATTGGAAGTAGTGAGAGGCAGTTTACATGAGTTCTGCATCCTGAGTGTAGGAAACACTTTACGGGAGTTCTGTAGCATGGGAGTAGTCTTACGCACTATGCAGGTTTTCAGTAGTCTGTGTAAAAGAGAAGCAGCTTTCAGGATTTCTGTACATTGGAAGTAGTGAGAGGCAGTTTAAAGGAGTCCTGCATCCTTAAAGTAGGAAACACTTTACGGGAGTTCTGTAGCATGGGAGTAGTCTTACGCACTATGCGGGTTTTCAGTAGTCTGAGTAAAAGAGTAGCAGCTTACAGGATTTCTGTACATTGGAAGTAGTGAGAGGCTGTTTACAGGAGTTCTGCTTCCTAAGTGTAGGAAACACTTTAAGGGAGTTCAGTAGCATGGGAGTAGTCTTACGCACTACGCGGGTTTTCAGTAGTCTGAGTAAAAGAGAAGCAGCTTACAGGATTTCTGCACATTGGAAGTAGTGAGAGGTAGTTTACAGGAGTTCTGCATCCTGAGTGTAGGAAACACTTTACGGGAGTTCTGTAGCATGGGAGAATTCTTACTCTTTATGCTGGTTTTCAGTAGTCTGAGTAAAAGAGAAGCAGCTTACAGGATTTCTGTACATTGGAAGTAGTGAGAGGCAGTTTACAGGAGTCCTGCATCCTGAGTGTAGGAAACACTTTACGGGAGTTCTGTAGCATGGGAGTAGTCTTACGCACTATGCAGGTTTTCAGTAGTCTGTGTAAAAGAGAAGTAGCTTTCAGGATTTCTGTACATTGGAAGTAGTGAGAGGCAGTTTAAAGGAGTCCTGCATCCTTAAAGTAGGAAACACTTTACGGGAGTTCTGTAGCATTGGAGTAGTCTTATGCACTATGCGGGTTTTCAGTAGTCTGAGTAAAAGAGAAGCAGCTTACAGGATTTCTGTACATTGGAAGTAGTGAAAGGCAGTTTAATGGAGTTCTGCATCCTGAGTGTAGGAAACACTTTACGGGAGTTCTGTAGCATGGGAGTAGTCTTACACACAATGCGGGTTTTCAGTAGTCTGAAAAAAGAGAAGCAGCTTACAGGATTTCTGTACATTGGAAGTAGTGAAAGGCAGTTTAATGGAGTTCTGCATCCTGAGTGTAGGAAACACTTTACGGGAGTTCTGTAGCATGGGGGTAGTCTTACGCAACAATGCGGGTTTTCAGTAGTCTGAGTAAAAGAGAAGCAGCTTACAGGATTTCTGTACATTGGAAGTAGTGAGAGGCTGTTTACAGGAGTTCTGCATCCTAAGTGTAGGAAACACTTTACGGGAGTTCAGTAGCATGGGAGTAGTCTTACGCACTATGCGGGTTTTCAGTAGTCTGAGTAAAAGAGAAGCAGCTTACAGGATTTCTGTACATTGGAAGTAGTGAGAGGCAGTTTACAGGAGTTCTGCATCCTGAGTGTAGGAAACACTTTACGGGAGTTCTGTACCATGGGAGTAGTCTTACACACTCTGCGGGTTTTCAGTAGTCTGAGTAAAAGAGAAGCAGCTTACAGGATTTCTGTACATTGGAAGTAATGAGAGGCAGTTTGCAGGAGTTCTGCATCCTCAGTGTAGGAAACACTTTACGGGAGTTCTGTAGCATGGGAGTAGTCTTACACACTATGCGGGTTTTCAGTAGTCTGGGTAAAAGAGAAGCAGCTTACAGGATTTCTGTACATTGGAAGTAGTGAGAGGCAGTTTAAAGGAGTCCTGCAAACTGAGGGTAGAAAACACTTTACAGGAGTTCTGTTGCATAGGAGTAGTCTTACGCACTATGCGGGTTTTCAGTAGTCTGAGTAAAAGAGAAGCAGCTTACAGGATTTCTGTACATTGGAAGTAGTGAGAGGCAGTTTACAGGAGTCCTGCATCCTGAGGGTAGGAAACACTTTACGGGAGTTCTGTAGCATGGGAGTAGTCTTACGCACTATGCGGGTTTTCAGTAGTCTGAGTAAAAGAGAAGCAGCTTACAGGATTTCTGCACATTGGAACTAGTGAGAGGTAGTTTACAGGAGTTCTGCATCCTGAGTGTAGGAAACACTTTACGGGAGTTCTGTAGCATGGGAGTAGTCTTACACACTCTGCGGGTTTTCAGTAGTCTGAGTCAAAGAGAAGCAGCTTACAGGATTTCTGTACATTGGAAGTAGTGAGAGGCAGTTTACAGGAGTTCTGCATCCTCAGTGTAGGAAACACTTTAATGGAGTTCAGTAGCATGGGAGTAGTCTTACGCACTATGCGGGTTTTCAGTAGTCTGAGTAAAAAAGAAGCAGCTTACAGGATTTCTGTACATTGGAAGTAGTGAGAGGCAGTTTACAGGACTCCTGCATCCTGAGTGTAGGAAACACTTTACGGGAGTTCTGTAGCATGGGCGTAGTCTTGAGCAACTATGCAGGTTTTCAGTAGTCTGAGTAAAAGAGAAGCAGCTTACAGGATTTCTGTACATTGGAATTAGTGAGAGGCAGTTTACAGGAGTTCTGCATCCTGAGTGTAGGAAACACTTTACGGGAGTTCTGTAGCATGGGAGTAGTCTTACGCACTATGCGGGTTTTCAGTAGTCTGAGTAAAAGAGAAGCAGCTTACAGGATTTCTGCACATTGGAAGAAGTGAGAGGCAGTTTACAGGAGTTCTGCATCCTGAGTGTAGGAAACACTTTACGGGAGTTCTGTAGCATGGGAGTAGTCTTACGCACTATGCGGGTTTTCAGTAGTCTGAGTAAAAGAGAAGCAGCTTACAGGACTTCTGTATATTGGAAATAGTGAGAGGCAGTTTACAGGAGTTCTGCATCCTGAGTGTAGGAAGCACTTTACGGGAGTTCTGTCGCATGGGAGAATTCTTACTCAGTATGCGGGTTTTCAGTAGTCTGAGTAAAAGAGAAGCAGCTTACAGGATTTCTGTACATTGGAAGTAGTGAGAGGCAGTTTACAGGAGTTCTGCATCCAGTGTAGGAAACACTTTACGGGAGTTCTGTAGCATGGGAGTAGTCTTACGCACTATGCGGGTTTTCAGTAGTCTGAGTAAAAGAGAAGCAGCTTACAGGATTTCTGTACATTGGAAGTAGTGAGAGACAGTTTACAGGTGTTCTGCATCCTTAGTGTAGAAAACACTTTACAGGAGTTCTGTAGCATGGGAGTAGTCTTACGCACTATGCGGGTTTTCAGTAGTCTGAGTAAAAGAGAAGCAGCTTACAGGACTTCTGTACATTGGAAGTAGAAAGGGGCAGTTTACAGGAGTTCTGCATCCTGAGTTTAGAAATCACTTTACAGGAGTTCTGTAGCATGGGAGTAGTCTTACACACTATGCGGGTTTTCAGTAGTCTGAGTAAAAGAGAAGCAGCTTACAGGATTTCTGTACATTGGAAGTAGTGAGAGGCAGTTTACAGGAGTTCTGCATCCTGAGTGTAGGAAACACTTTACGGGAGTTCTGTAGCATGGGAGTAGTCTTACGCACTATGCGGGTTTTCACTTCTCTGAGTAAAAGAGAAGCAGCTTACAGGATTTCTGTACATTGGAAGTAGTGAGAGGCAGTTTACAGGAGTTCTGCAACCTGAGTGTAGGAAACACTTTTCGGGAGTTCTGTAGCATGGGAGAATTCTTATTCTTTATGCAGGTTTTCAGTAGTCTGAGTAAAAGAGAAGCAGCTTACAGGATTTCTGTACACTGGAAGTGGGGAGAGGCAGTTTAAAGGAGTCCTGCATCCTGAGTGTAGGAAACACTTTACGGGAGGTCTTTAGCATGGGAGTAGTCTTACACACTATGCGGGTTTTCAGTAGTCTGAGTAAAAGAGAAGCAGCTTACAGGATTTCTGTCCATTGGAAGTAGTGAGAGGCAGTTTACAGGAGTTCTGCATCCAGTGTAGGAAACACTTTACGGGAGTTCTGTAGCATGGGAGTAGTCTTACGCACTATGCGGGTTTTCAGTAGTCTGAGTAAAAGAGAATCAGCTTACAGGATTTCTGTACATTGGAAGTAGTGAGAGGCAGTTTACAGGAGTTCTGCATCCAGTGTAGGAAACACTTTACGGGAGTTCTGTAGCATGGGAGTAGTCTTACGCACTATGCGGGTTTTCAGTAGTCTGAGTAAAAGAGAAGCAGCTTACAGGATTTCTGTACATTGGAAGTAGTGAGAGGCAGTTTACAGGAGTTCTGCATTCTGAGTGTAGGAAACACTTTACGGGAGTTCTGTAGCATGGCAGTAGTCTTACACACTATGCGGGTTTTCAGTAGTCTGAGTAAAAGAGAAGCAGCTTACAGGATTTCTGTACATTGGAAGTAGTGAGAGGCAGTTTACAGGAGTTCTGCATCCTGAGTGTAGGAAACACTTTTCGGGAGTTCTGTAGCATGGGAGAATTCTTATTCTTTATGCGGGTTTTCAGTAGTCTGAGTAAAAGAGAAGCAGCTTACAGGATTTCTGTACACTGGAAGTGGGGAGAGGCAGTTTAAAGGAGTCCTGCATACTGAGGGTAGGAAACACTTTACGGGAGGTCTTTATCAGGGGAGTAGTCTTACGCACTATGCGGGTTTTCAGTAGTCTGAGTAAAAGAGAAGCAGCTTACAGGATTTCTGTACACTGGAAGTGGGAGAGGCAGTTTAAAGGAGTCCTGCATACTGAGGGTAGGAAACACTTTACGGGAGTTCTGTAGCATGGGAGAATTCTTACTCTTTATGCGGGTTTTCAGTAGTCTGAGTAAAAGAGAAGCAGCTTACAGGATTTCTGTACATTGGAAGTAGTGAGAGGCAGTTTACAGGAGTTCTGCATCCTGAGTGTAGGAAACACTTTACGGGAGTTCTGTAGCATGGGAGTAGTCTTACGCACTATGCGGGTTTTCAGTAGTCTGAGTAAAAGAGAAGCAGCTTACAGGATTTCTGTACATTGGAAGTAGTGAGAGGCAGTTTACAGGAGTTCTGCATCCTGAGTGTAGGAAACACTTTACGGGAGTTCTGTAGCATGGGAGTAGTCTTACGCACTATGCGGGTTTTCAGTAGTCTGAGTAAAAGAGAAGCAGCTTACATGATTTCTGTACATTGGAAGTAGTGAGAGACAGTTTACAGGTGTTCTGCATCCTGAGTGTAGAAAACACTTTACAGGAGTTCTGTAGCATGGGAGTAGTCTTACGCACTATGCGGGTTTTCAGTAGTCTGAGTAAAAGAGAAGCAGCTTACAGGACTTCTGTACATTGCAAGTAGAAAGGGGCAGTTTACAGGAGTTCTGCATCCTGAGTTTAGAAATCACTTTACAGGAGTTCTGTAGCATGGGAGTAGTCTTACGCACTATGCGGGTTTTCAGTAGTCTGAGTAAAAGAGAAGCAGCTTACAGGATTTGGGTACATTGGAAGTAGTGAGAGGCAGTTTACAGGAGTTCTGCATCCTGAGTGTAGGTAACACTTTACGGGAGTTCTGTAGCATGGGAGTAGTCTTACGCACTATGCGGGTTTTACTTCTCTGAGTAAAAGAGAAGCAGCTTACAGGATTTCTGTACATTGGAAGTAGTGAGAGGCAGTTTACAGGAGTTCTGCAACCTGAGTGTAGGAAACACTTTTCGGGAGTTCTGTAGCATGGGAGAATTCTTATTCTTTATGCGGGTTTTCAGTAGTCTGAGTAAAAGAGAAGCAGCTTACAGGATTTCTGTACACTGGAAGTGGGGAGAGGCAGTTTAAAGGAGTCCTGCATACTGAGGGTAGGAAACACTTTACGGGAGGTCTTTAGCAGGGGAGTAGTCTTACGCACTATGCGGGTTTTCAGTAGTCTGAGTAAAAGAGAAGCAGCTTACAGGATTTCTGTCCATTGGAAGTAGTGAGAGGCAGTTTACAGGAGTTCTGCATCCAGTGTAGGAAACACTTTACGGGAGTTCTGTAGCATGGGAGTAGTCTTACGCACTATGCGGGTTTTCAGTAGTCTGAGTAAAAGAGAAGCAGCTTACAGGATTTCTGCACATTGGAAGTAGTGAGAGGCAGTTTACAGGAGTTCTGCATCCAGTGTAGGAAACACTTTACGGGAGTTCTGTAGCATGGGAGTAGTCTTACGCACTATGCGGGTTTTCAGTAGTCTGAGTAAAAGAGAAGCAGCTTACAGGATTTCTGTACATTGGAAGTAGTGAGAGGCAGTTTACAGGAGTTCTGCATTCTGAGTGTAGGAAACACTTTACGGGAGTTCTGTAGCATGGCAGAGTCTTACGCACTATGCGGGTTTTCAGTAGTCTGAGTAAAAGAGAAGCAGCTTACAGGATTTCTGTACATTGGAAGTAGTGAGAGGCAGTTTACAGGAGTTCTGCATCCTGAGTGTAGGAAACACTTTTCGGGAGTTCTGTAGCATGGGAGAATTCTTATTCTTTATGCGGGTTTTCAGTAGTCTGAGTAAAAGAGAAGCAGCTTACAGGATTTCTGTACACTGGAAGTGGGGAGAGGCAGTTTAAAGGAGTCCTGCATACTGAGGGTAGGAAACACTTTACGGGAGGTCTTTAGCAGGGGAGTAGTCTTACGCACTATGCGGGTTTTCAGTAGTCTGAGTAAAAGAGAAGCAGCTTACAGGATTTCTGTACACTGGAAGTGGGGAGAGGCAGTTTAAAGGAGTCCTGCATACTGAGGGTAGGAAACACTTTACGGGAGTTCTGTAGCATGGGAGAATTCTTACTCTTTATGCGGGTTTTCAGTAGTCTGAGTAAAAGAGAAGCAGCTTACAGGATTTCTGTACATTGGAAGTAGTGAGAGGCAGTTTACAGGAGTTCTGCTTCCAGTGTAGGAAACACTTTACAGGAGTTCTGTAGCATGGGAGTAGTCTTACGCACTATGCGGGTTTTCAGTAGTCTGAGTAAAAGAGAAGCAGCTTACAGGATTTCTGTACATTGGAAGTAGTGAGAGGCAGTTTGCAGGAGTTCTGCATCCAGTGTAGAAAACACTTTATGGGATTTCTGTAGCATGGGAGTAGTCTTACGCACTATGCGCGTTTTCAGCAGTCTGAGTAAAAAAGAAGCAGCTTACAGGATTTTTGTACATTGGAAGTCGTGAGAAGCAGTTTACAGGAGTCCTGCATCCTGAGGGTAGCAAACACTTTACGGGAGTTCTGTAGCATGGGAGTAGTCTTACGCACTATGCGGGTTTTAAGTAGTCTGAGTAAAAGAGAAGCAGCTTACAGGATTTCTGTACATTGGAAGTAGTGAGAGGCAGTTTACAGGAGTTCTGCATCCTGAGTGTAGGAAACACTTTACGGGAGTTCTGTAGCATGGGAGTAGTGTTACGCACTATGCGGGTTTTCAGTAGTCTGAGTAAAAGAGAAGCAGCTTACAGGATTTCTGTACATTGGAAGTAGTGAGAGGCAGTTTACAGGAGTTCTGCATCCTGAGTGTTGGAAACACTTTACGGGAGTTCTGTAGCATGGGAGTAGTCTTACGCACTATGCGGGTTTTTAGTAGTCTGAGTAAAAGAGAAGCAGCTTACAGGATTTCTGTATATTGGAATTAGAAAGGGGCAGTTTACAGGAGTTCTGCATCCTGAGTATAGGAAACACTTTACGGGATTTCTGTAGCATGGGAGTAGTCTTACGCACTATGCGGGTTTTCAGTAGTCTGAGTAAAAGAGAAGCAGCTTACAGGATTTCTGTACATTGGAAGTGGGGAGAGGCAGTTTAAAGGAGTCCTGCATACTGAGGGTAGGAAACACTTTACGGGAGGTCTTTAGCAGGGGAGTAGTCTTACGCACTATGCGGGTTTTCAGTAGTCTGAGTAAAAGAGAAGCAGCTTACAGGATTTCTGTACACTGGAAGTGGGGAGAGGCAGTTTAAAGGAGTCCTGCATACTGAGGGTAGGAAACACTTTACGGGAGTTCTGTAGCATGGGAGAATTCTTACTCTTTATGCGGGTTTTCAGTAGTCTGAGTAAAAGAGAAGCAGCTTACAGGATTTCTGTACATTGGAAGTAGTGAGAGGCAGTTTACACGAGTTCTGCATCCAGTGTAGGAAACACTTTACGGGAGTTCTGTAGCATGGGAGTAGTCTTACGCACTATGCGGGTTTTCAGTAGTCTGAGTAAAAGAGAAGCAGCTTACAGGATTTCTGTACATTGGAAGTAGTGAGAGGCAGTTTACAGGAGTTCTGCTTCCAGTGTAGGAAACACTTTACAGGAGTTCTGTAGCATGGGAGTAGTCTTACGCACTATGCGGGTTTTCAGTAGTCTGAGTAAAAGAGAAGCAGCTTACAGGATTTCTGTACACTGGAAGTAGTGAGAGGCAGTTTGCAGGAGTTCTGCATCCAGTGTAGAAAACACTTTATGGGATTTCTGTAGCATGGGAGTAGTCTTACGCACTATGCGCGTTTTCAGCAGTCTGAGTAAAAAAGAAGCAGCTTACAGGATTTTTGTACATTGGAAGTCGTGAGACGCAGTTTACAGGAGTCCTGCATCCTGAGGGTAGCAAACACTTTACGGGAGTTCTGTAGCATGGGAGTAGTCTTACGCACTATGCGGGTTTTAAGTAGTCTGAGTAAAAGAGAAGCAGCTTACAGGATTTCTGTACATTGGAAGTAGTGAGAGGCAGTTTACAGGAGTTCTGCATCCTGAGTGTAGGAAACACTTAACGGGAGTTCTGCAGCATGGGAGTAGTGTTACGCACTATGCGGGTTTTCAGTAGTCTGAGTAAAAGAGAAGCACCTTACAGGATTTCTGTACATTGGAAGTAGTGAGAGGCAGTTTACAGGAGTTCTGCATCCTGAGTGTTGGAAACACTTTACGGGAGTTCTGTAGCATGGGAGTAGTCTTACGCACTATGCGGGTTTTTAGTAGTCTGAGTAAAAGAGAAGCAGCTTACAGGATTTCTGTATATTGGAATTAGAAAGGGGCAGTTTACAGGAGTTCTGCATCCTGAGTATAGGAAACACTTTACGGGATTTCTGTAGCATGGGAGTAGTCTTACGCACTATGCGGGTTTTCAGTAGTCTGAGTAAAAGAGAAGCAGCTTACAGGATTTCTGTACATTGGAAGTGGGGAGAGGCAGTTTAAAGGAGTCCTGCATACTGAGGGTAGGAAACACTTTACGGGAGGTCTTTAGCAGGGGAGTAGTCTTACGCACTATGCGGGTTTTCAGTAGTCTGAGTAAAAGAGAAGCAGCTTACAGGATTTCTGTACACTGGAAGTGGGGAGAGGCAGTTTAAAGGAGTCCTGCATACTGAGGGTAGGAAACACTTTACGGGAGTTCTGTAGCATGGGAGAATTCTTACTCTTTATGCGGGTTTTCAGTAGTCTGAGTAAAAGAGAAGCAGCTTACAGGATTTCTGTACATTGGAAGTAGTGAGAGGCAGTTTGCAGAGTTCTGCATCCTCAGTGTAGGAAACACTTTACGGGAGTTCTGTAGCATGGGAGTAGTCTTACGCACTATGCGGGTTTTCAGTAGTCTGAGTAAAAGAGAAGCAGCTTACAGGATTTCTGTACATTGGAAGTAGTGAGAGGCAGTTTACAGGAGTTCTGCTTCCAGTGTAGGAAACACTTTACAGGAGTTCTGTAGCATGGGAGTAGTCTTACGCACTATGCGGGTTTTCAGTAGTCTGAGTAAAAGAGAAGCAGCTTAAAGGATTTCTGTACATTGGAAGTAGTGAGAGGCAGTTTGCAGGAGTTCTGCATCCAGTGTAGAAAACACTTTATGGGATTTCTGTAGCATGGGAGTAGTCTTACGCACTATGCGGGTTTTCAGCAGTCTGAGTAAAAAAGAAGCAGCTTACAGGATTTTTGTACATTGGAAGTCGTGAGAGGCAGTTTACAGGAGTCCTGCATCCTGAGGGTAGCAAACACTTTACGGGAGTTCTGTAGCATGGGAGTAGTCTTACGCACTATGCGGGTTTTAAGTAGTCTGAGTAAAAGAGAAGCAGCTTACAGGATTTCTGTACATTGGAAGTAGTGAGAGGCAGTTTACAGGAGTTCTGCATCCTGAGTGTAGGAAACACTTAACGGGAGTTCTGCAGCATGGGAGTAGTCTTACGCACTATGCGGGTTTTCAGTAGTTTGAGTAAAAGAGAAGCAGCTTACAGGATTTCTGCACATTGGAACTAGTGAGAGGTAGTTTACAGGAGTTCTGCTTCCAGTGTAGGAAACACTTTACAGGAGTTCTGTAGCATGGGAGTAGTCTTATGCACTATGCGGGTTTTCAGTAGTCTGAGTAAAAGAGAAGCAGCTTACAGGATTTCTGTACATTGGAAGTAGTGAGAGGCAGTTTACAGGAGTTCTGCATCCTGAGTGTAGCAAAGACTTTATGGGAGTTCTGTAGCATGGGAGAATTCTTACTCTTTATGCGGGTTTTCAGTAGTCTGAGTAAAAGAGAAGCAGCTTACAGGATTTCTGTACATTGGAAGTAGTGAGAGGCAGTTTACAGGAGTTCTGCATCCTGAGTGTAGGAAACACTTTACGGGAGTTCTGTAGCATGGGAGTAGTCTTACGCACTATGCGGGTTTTCAGTAGTCTGAGTAAAAGAGAAGCAGCTTACAGGATTTCTGTACATTGGAAGTAGTGAGAGGCAGTTTACAGGAGTTCTGCATCCTGAGTGTAGGAAACACTTTACGGGAGTTCTGTAGCATGGGAGTAGTCTTACGCACTATGCGGGTTTTCAGTAGTCTGAGTAAAAGAGAAGCAGCTTACATGATTTCTGTACATTGGAAGTAGTGAGAGACAGTTTACAGGTGTTCTGCATCCTGAGTGTAGAAAACACTTTACAGGAGTTCTGTAGCATGGGAGTAGTCTTACGCACTATGCGGGTTTTCAGTAGTCTGAGTAAAAGAGAAGCAGCTTACAGGACTTCTGTACATTGCAAGTAGAAAGGGGCAGTTTACAGGAGTTCTGCATCCTGAGTTTAGAAATCACTTTACAGGAGTTCTGTAGCATGGGAGTAGTCTTACGCACTATGCGGGTTTTCAGTAGTCTGAGTAAAAGAGAAGCAGCTTACAGGATTTGGGTACATTGGAAGTAGTGAGAGGCAGTTTACAGGAGTTCTGCATCCTGAGTGTAGGAAACACTTTACGGGAGTTCTGTAGCATGGGAGTAGTCTTACGCACTATGCGGGTTTTACTTCTCTGAGTAAAAGAGAAGCAGCTTACAGGATTTCTGTACATTGGAAGTAGTGAGAGGCAGTTTACAGGAGTTCTGCAACCTGAGTGTAGGAAACACTTTTCGGGAGTTCTGTAGCATGGGAGAATTCTTATTCTTTATGCGGGTTTTCAGTAGTCTGAGTAAAAGAGAAGCAGCTTACAGGATTTCTGTACACTGGAAGTGTGGAGAGGCAGTTTAAAGGAGTCCTGCATACTGAGGGTAGGAAACACTTTACGGGAGGTCTTTAGCAGGGGAGTAGTCTTACGCACTATGCGGGTTTTCAGTAGTCTGAGTAAAAGAGAAGCAGCTTACAGGATTTCTGTCCATTGGAAGTAGTGAGAGGCAGTTTACAGGAGTTCTGCATCCAGTGTAGGAAACACTTTACGGGAGTTCTGTAGCATGGGAGTAGTCTTACGCACTATGCGGGTTTTCAGTAGTCTGAGTAAAAGAGAAGCAGCTTACAGGATTTCTGCACATTGGAAGTAGTGAGAGGCAGTTTACAGGAGTTCTGCATCCAGTGTAGGAAACACTTTACGGGAGTTCTGTAGCATGGGAGTAGTCTTACGCACTATGCGGGTTTTCAGTAGTCTGAGTAAAAGAGAAGCAGCTTACAGGATTTCTGTACATTGGAAGTAGTGAGAGGCAGTTTACAGGAGTTCTGCATCCTGAGTGTAGGAAACACTTTTCGGGAGTTCTGTAGCATGGGAGAATTCTTATTCTTTATGCGGGTTTTCAGTAGTCTGAGTAAAAGAGAAGCAGCTTACAGGATTTCTGTACACTGGAAGTGGGGAGAGGCAGTTTAAAGGAGTCCTGCATACTGAGGGTAGGAAACACTTTACGGGAGGTCTTTAGCAGGGGAGTAGTCTTACGCACTATGCGGGTTTTCAGTAGTCTGAGTAAAAGAGAAGCAGCTTACAGGATTTCTGTACACTGGAAGTGGGGAGAGGCAGTTTAAAGGAGTCCTGCATACTGAGGGTAGGAAACACTTTACGGGAGTTCTGTAGCATGGGAGAATTCTTACTCTTTATGCGGGTTTTCAGTAGTCTGAGTAAAAGAGAAGCAGCTTACAGGATTTCTGTACATTGGAAGTAGTGAGAGGCAGTTTACAGGAGTTCTGCTTCCAGTGTAGGAAACACTTTACAGGAGTTCTGTAGCATGGGAGTAGTCTTACGCACTATGCGGGTTTTCAGTAGTCTGAGTAAAAGAGAAGCAGCTTACAGGATTTCTGTACATTGGAAGTAGTGAGAGGCAGTTTGCAGGAGTTCTGCATCCAGTGTAGAAAACACTTTATGGGATTTCTGTAGCATGGGAGTAGTCTTACGCACTATGCGGGTTTTCAGCAGTCTGAGTAAAAAAGAAGCAGCTTACAGGATTTTTGTACATTGGAAGTCGTGAGAGGCAGTTTACAGGAGTCCTGCATCCTGAGGGTAGCAAACACTTTACGGGAGTTCTGTAGCATGGGAGTAGTCTTACGCACTATGCGGGTTTTAAGTAGTCTGAGTAAAAGAGAAGCAGCTTACAGGATTTCTGTACATTGGAAGTAGTGAGAGGCAGTTTACAGGAGTTCTGCATCCTGAGTGTAGGAAACACTTAACGGGAGTTCTGCAGCATGGGAGTAGTGTTACGCACTATGCGGGTTTTCAGTAGTCTGAGTAAAAGAGAAGCAGCTTACAGGATTTCTGTACATTGGAAGTAGTGAGAGGCAGTTTACAGGAGTTCTGCATCCTGAGTGTTGGAAACACTTTACGGGAGTTCTGTAGCATGGGAGTAGTCTTACGCACTATGCGGGTTTTTAGTAGTCTGAGTAAAAGAGAAGCAGCTTACAGGATTTCTGTATATTGGAATTAGAAAGGGGCAGTTTACAGGAGTTCTGCATCCTGAGTATAGGAAACACTTTACGGGATTTCTGTAGCATGGGAGTAGTCTTACGCACTATGCGGGTTTTCAGTAGTCTGAGTAAAAGAGAAGCAGCTTACAGGATTTCTGTACATTGGAAGTGGGGAGAGGCAGTTTAAAGGAGTCCTGCATACTGAGGGTAGGAAACACTTTACGGGAGGTCTTTAGCAGGGGAGTAGTCTTACGCACTATGCGGGTTTTCAGTAGTCTGAGTAAAAGAGAAGCAGCTTACAGGATTTCTGTACACTGGAAGTGGGGAGAGGCAGTTTAAAGGAGTCCTGCATACTGAGGGTAGGAAACACTTTACGGGAGTTCTGTAGCATGGGAGAATTCTTACTCTTTATGCGGGTTTTCAGTAGTCTGAGTAAAAGAGAAGCAGCTTACAGGATTTCTGTACATTGGAAGTAGTGAGAGGCAGTTTACACGAGTTCTGCATCCAGTGTAGGAAACACTTTACGGGAGTTCTGTAGCATGGGAGTAGTCTTACGCACTATGCGGGTTTTCAGTAGTCTGAGTAAAAGAGAAGCAGCTTACAGGATTTCTGTACATTGGAAGTAGTGAGAGGCAGTTTACAGGAGTTCTGCTTCCAGTGTAGGAAACACTTTACAGGAGTTCTGTAGCATGGGAGTAGTCTTACGCACTATGCGGGTTTTCAGTAGTCTGAGTAAAAGAGAAGCAGCTTACAGGATTTCTGTACATTGGAAGTAGTGAGAGGCAGTTTGCAGGAGTTCTGCATCCAGTGTAGAAAACACTTTATGGGATTTCTGTAGCATGGGAGTAGTCTTACGCACTATGCGCGTTTTCAGCAGTCTGAGTAAAAAAGAAGCAGCTTACAGGATTTTTGTACATTGGAAGTCGTGAGACGCAGTTTACAGGAGTCCTGCATCCTGAGGGTAGCAAACACTTTACGGGAGTTCTGTAGCATGGGAGTAGTCTTACGCACTATGCGGGTTTTAAGTAGTCTGAGTAAAAGAGAAGCAGCTTACAGGATTTCTGTACATTGGAAGTAGTGAGAGGCAGTTTACAGGAGTTCTGCATCCTGAGTGTAGGAAACACTTAACGGGAGTTCTGCAGCATGGGAGTAGTGTTACGCACTATGCGGGTTTTCAGTAGTCTGAGTAAAAGAGAAGCACCTTACAGGATTTCTGTACATTGGAAGTAGTGAGAGGCAGTTTACAGGAGTTCTGCATCCTGAGTGTTGGAAACACTTTACGGGAGTTCTGTAGCATGGGAGTAGTCTTACGCACTATGCGGGTTTTTAGTAGTCTGAGTAAAAGAGAAGCAGCTTACAGGATTTCTGTATATTGGAATTAGAAAGGGGCAGTTTACAGGAGTTCTGCATCCTGAGTATAGGAAACACTTTACGGGATTTCTGTAGCATGGGAGTAGTCTTACGCACTATGCGGGTTTTCAGTAGTCTGAGTAAAAGAGAAGCAGCTTACAGGATTTCTGTACATTGGAAGTGGGGAGAGGCAGTTTAAAGGAGTCCTGCATACTGAGGGTAGGAAACACTTTACGGGAGGTCTTTAGCAGGGGAGTAGTCTTACGCACTATGCGGGTTTTCAGTAGTCTGAGTAAAAGAGAAGCAGCTTACAGGATTTCTGTACACTGGAAGTGGGGAGAGGCAGTTTAAAGGAGTCCTGCATACTGAGGGTAGGAAACACTTTACGGGAGTTCTGTAGCATGGGAGAATTCTTACTCTTTATGCGGGTTTTCAGTAGTCTGAGTAAAAGAGAAGCAGCTTACAGGATTTCTGTACATTGGAAGTAGTGAGAGGCAGTTTGCAGAGTTCTGCATCCTCAGTGTAGGAAACACTTTACGGGAGTTCTGTAGCATGGGAGTAGTCTTACGCACTATGCGGGTTTTCAGTAGTCTGAGTAAAAGAGAAGCAGCTTACAGGATTTCTGTACATTGGAAGTAGTGAGAGGCAGTTTACAGGAGTTCTGCTTCCAGTGTAGGAAACACTTTACAGGAGTTCTGTAGCATGGGAGTAGTCTTACGCACTATGCGGGTTTTCAGTAGTCTGAGTAAAAGAGAAGCAGCTTAAAGGATTTCTGTACATTGGAAGTAGTGAGAGGCAGTTTGCAGGAGTTCTGCATCCAGTGTAGAAAACACTTTATGGGATTTCTGTAGCATGGGAGTAGTCTTACGCACTATGCGGGTTTTCAGCAGTCTGAGTAAAAAAGAAGCAGCTTACAGGATTTTTGTACATTGGAAGTCGTGAGAGGCAGTTTACAGGAGTCCTGCATCCTGAGGGTAGCAAACACTTTACGGGAGTTCTGTAGCATGGGAGTAGTCTTACGCACTATGCGGGTTTTAAGTAGTCTGAGTAAAAGAGAAGCAGCTTACAGGATTTCTGTACATTGGAAGTAGTGAGAGGCAGTTTACAGGAGTTCTGCATCCTGAGTGTAGGAAACACTTAACGGGAGTTCTGCAGCATGGGAGTAGTCTTACGCACTATGCGGGTTTTCAGTAGTTTGAGTAAAAGAGAAGCAGCTTACAGGATTTCTGCACATTGGAACTAGTGAGAGGTAGTTTACAGGAGTTCTGCTTCCAGTGTAGGAAACACTTTACAGGAGTTCTGTAGCATGGGAGTAGTCTTATGCACTATGCGGGTTTTCAGTAGTCTGAGTAAAAGAGAAGCAGCTTACAGGATTTCTGTACATTGGAAGTAGTGAGAGGCAGTTTACAGGAGTTCTGCATCCTGAGTGTAGCAAAGACTTTACGGGAGTTCTGTAGCATGGGAGAATTCTTACTCTTTATGCGGGTTTTCAGTAGTCTGAGTAAAAGAGAAGCAGCTTACAGGATTTCTGTACATTGGAAGTAGTGAGAGGCAGTTTAAAGCAGTCCTGCATCCTGAGGGTAGGAAACACTTTACGGGAGTTCTGTAGCATGGGAGAATTCTTACTCTTTATGCGGGTTTTCAGTAGTCTGAGTAAAAGAGAAGCAGCTTACAGGATTTCTGTACATTGGAAGTAGTGAGAGGCAGTTTACAGGAGTCCTGCATCCTGAGGGTAGGAAACACTTTACGGGAGTTCTGTAGCATGGGAGTAGTCTTACGCACTATGCGGGTTTTCAGTAGTCTGAGTAAAAGAGAAGCAGCTTACAGGATTTCTGCACATTGGAAGTAGTGAGAGGCAGTTTACAGGAGTTCTGCATCCTGAGTGTAGGAAACACTTTACGGGAGTTCTGTAGCATGGGAGTAGTCTTACGCACTATGAGGGTTTTCAGTAGTCTAAGTAAAAAAGAAGCAGCTTTCAGGATTTCTGTACATTGGAAGTAGTGAGAGGCAGTTTACAGGAGTTCTGCATCCTGAGTGTAGGAAACACTTTACGGGAGTTCTGTAGCATGGGAGAATTCTTACACACTATGCGGGTTTTAAGTAGTCTTAGTAAAACTGGTAACAGGATTTCTGTACATTGGAAGTAATGAGAGGTAGTTTAAAGGAGTTCTGCATCCTGAGTGTAGGAAACACTTTACGGGAGTTTTGTAGCATGGGAGTAGTCTTACGCACTATGCGGGTTTTCAGTAGTCTGTGTAAAAGAGAAGCAGCTTACAGGATTTCTGTACATTGGAAGTAGTGAGAGTCAGTTTACAGGAGTTTTGTATCCTGAGTGTAGGAAACACTTTATGGGAGTTCTGTAGCATGGGAGTTGTCTTACGCACTATACGGGTTTTAAGTAGTCTGAGTAAAAGAGAAGCAGCTTACAGGATTTCTGTACATTGGAAGTAGTGAGAGGCAGTTTACAGGAGTTCTGCATCCTGAGTGTAGGAAACACTTAACGGGAGTTCTGCAGCATGGGAGTAGTCTTACGCACTATGCGGGTTTTCAGTAGTCTGAGTAAAAGAGAAGCAGCTTACAGGATTTCTGTACATTGGAAGTAGTGAGAGGCAGTTTACAGGAGTTCTGCATCCTGAGTGTAGGAAACACTTTACGGGAGTTCTGTAGCATGGGAGTAATCTTACGCACTATGCGGGTTTTCCGTAGTCTAAGTAAAAAAGAAGCAGCTTTCAGGATTTCTGTACATTGGAAGTAGTGAGAGGCAGTTAACAGGAGTTCTGCATCCTGAGTGTAGGAAACACTTTACGGGAGTTCTGTAGCATGGGAGTAGTCTTACGCACTATGCGGGTTTTTAGTAGTCTGAGTAAAAGAGAAGCAGCTTACAGGATTTCTGTATATTGGAATTAGAAAGGGGCAGTTTACAGGAGTTCTGCATCCTGAGTATAGGAAACCCTTTACGGGATTTCTGTAGCATGGGAGTAGTCTTACGCACTATGCGGGTTTTCAGTAGTCTGAGTAAAAGAGAAGCAGCTTACAGGATTTCTGTACATTGGAAGTAGTGAGAGGCAGTTTACAGGAGTTCTGCATCCTGAGGGTAGGAAACACTTTACGGGAGTTCTGTAGCATGGGGGTAGTCTTACGCAACAATGCGGGTTTTCAGTAGTCTGAGTAAAAGAGAAGCAGCTTACAGGATTTCTGTACATTGGAAGTAGTGAGAGGCAGTTTAAAGCAGTCCTGCATCCTGAGTGTAGGAAACACTTTACGGGAGTTCTGTAGCATGGGAGTAGTCTTACACACTATGCGGGTTTTCAATAGTCTGAGTAAAAGAGAAGCAGCTTACAGGATTTCTGTACATTGGAAGTAGTGAGAGGCAGTTTACAGGAGTTCTGCATCCTGAGTGTAGGAAACACTTTACGGGAGTTCTGTAGCATGGGAGAATTCTTACTCTTTATGCGGGTTTTCAGTAGTCTGAGTAAAAGAGAAGCAGCTTACAGGATTTCTGTACATTGGAAGTAGTGAGAGGCAGTTTAAAGCAGTCCTGCATCCTGAGGGTAGGAAACACTCTACGGGAGTTCTGTAGCATGGGAGTAGTCTTACGCACTATGCGGGTTTTCAGTAGTCTGAGTAAAAGAGAAGCAGCTTACAGGATTTCTGCACATTGGAAGTAGTGAGAGGCAGTTTACAGGAGTTCTGCATCCAGTGTAGGAAACACTTTACGGGAGTTCTGTAGCATGGGAGTAGTCTTACACACTCTGCGGGTTTTCAGTAGTCTGAGTAAAAGAGAAGCAGCTTACAGGATTTCTGTACATTGGAAGTAGTGAGAGGCAGTTTACAGGAGTTCTGCATCCTGAGTGTAGGAAACACTTTACGGGAGTTCTGTAGCATGGGAGTAATCTTACGCACTATGCGGGTTTTCCGTAGTCTAAGTAAAAAAGAAGCAGCTTTCAGGATTTCTGTACATTGGAAGTAGTGAGAGGCAGTTAACAGGAGTTCTGCATCCTGAGTGTAGGAAACACTTTACGGGAGTTCTGTAGCATGGGAGTAGTCTTACGCACTATGCGGGTTTTTAGTAGTCTGAGTAAAAGAGAAGCAGCTTACAGGATTTCTGTATATTGGAATTAGAAAGGGGCAGTTTACAGGAGTTCTGCATCCTGAGTATAGGAAACCCTTTATGGGATTTCTGTAGCATGGGAGTAGTCTTACGCACTATGCGGGTTTTCAGTAGTCTGAGTAAAAGAGAAGCAGCTTACAGGATTTCTGTACATTGGAAGTAGTGAGAGGCAGTTTACAGGAGTTCTGCATCCTGAGGGTAGGAAACACTTTACGGGAGTTCTGTAGCATGGGGGTAGTCTTACGCAACAATGCGGGTTTTCAGTAGTCTGAGTAAAAGAGAAGCAGCTTACAGGATTTCTGTACATTGGAAGTAGTGAGAGGCAGTTTAAAGCAGTCCTGCATCCTGAGTGTAGGAAACCCTTTACGGGAGTTCTGTAGCATGGGAGTAGTCTTACACACTATGCGGGTTTTCAATAGTCTGAGTAAAAGAGAAGCAGCTTACAGGATTTCTGTACATTGGAAGTAGTGAGAGGCAGTTTACAGGAGTTCTGCATCCTGAGTGTAGCAAACACTTTACGGGAGTTCTGTAGCATGGGAGAATTCTTACTCTTTATGCGGGTTTTCAGTAGTCTGAGTAAAAGAGAAGCAGCTTACAGGATTTCTGTACATTGGAAGTAGTGAGAGGCAGTTTAAAGCAGTCCTGCATCCTGAGGGTAGGAAACACTCTACGGGAGTTCTGTAGCATGGGAGTAGTCTTACGCACTATGCGGGTTTTCAGTAGTCTGAGTAAAAGAGAAGCAGCTTACAGGATTTCTGCACATTGGAAGTAGTGAGAGGCAGTTTACAGGAGTTCTGCATCCAGTGTAGGAAACACTTTACGGGAGTTCTGTAGCATGGGAGTAGTCTTACACACTCTGTGGGTTTTCAGTAGTCTGAGTAAAAGAGAAGCAGCTTACAGGATTTCTGTACATTGGAAGTAGTGAGAGGCAGTTTACAGGAGTTCTGCATCCTGAGTGTAGGAAACACTTCACGGGAGTTCTGTAGCATGGGAGAATTCTTACTCACTATGCGGGTTTTAAGTAGTCTTAGTAAAACTGGTAACAGGATTTCTGTACATTGGAAGTAATGAGAGGTAGTTTAAAGGAGTTCTGCATCCTGAGTGTAGGAAAGACTTTACGGGAGTTCTGTAGCATGGGAGTAGTCTTACGCACTATGCGGGTTTTCAGTATTCTGAGTAAAAGAGAAGCAGCTTACAGGATTTGTGTACATTGGAACTAGTGAGAGGCAGTTTACAGGAGTTCTGCATCCTGAGTGTAGGAAGCACTTTACCGGAGTTCTGTCGCATGGGAGAATTCTTACTCCCTATGCGGGTTTTCAGTAGTCTGAGTAAAAGAGAAGCAGCTTACAGGATTTCTGTACATTGGAAGTAGTGAGAGGCAGTTTACAGGAGTTCTGCATCCTGAGTGTAGGAAACAATTTACAGGAGTTCTGTAGTTTGGGAGTAGTCTTGAGCAACTATGCAGGTTTTCAGTAGTCTAAGTAAAAGAGAAACAGCTTACAGGATTTCTGTACAGTGGAAGCAGTGAGAGGTAGTTTAAAGTAGTTCTGCATCCTGAGTGTAGGAAACACTCTACGGGAGTGCTGTAGCATGGGAGAAGTCTTACGAACTATGCGGGTTTTCAGTAGTCTGAGTAAAAGGGAAGCAGCTTACAGGATTTCTGTACATTGGAAGTAGTGAGAGGCAGTTTACAGGAGTTCTGCATCCTGAGTGTAGGAAACACTTTACGGGAGTTCTGTAGCATGGGAGAATTCTTACTCACTATGCGGGTTTTAAGTAGTCTTAGTAAAACTGGTAACAGGATTTCTGTACATTGGAAGTAATGAGAGGTAGTTTAAAGGAGTTCTGCATCCTGAGTGTAGGAAACACTTTACGGGAGTTTTGTAGCATGGGAGTAGTCTTACGCACTATGCGGGTTTTCAGTAGTCTGTGTAAAAGAGAAGCAGCTTACAGGATTTCTGTACATTGGAAGTAGTGAGAGTCAGTTTACAGGAGTTTTGTATCCTGACTGTAGGAAACACTTTATGGGAGTTCTGTAGCATGGGAGTTGTCTTACGCACTATGCGGGTTTTAAGTAGTCTGAGTAAAAGAGAAGCAGCTTACAGGATTTCTGTACATTGGAAGTAGTGAGAGGCAGTTTACAGGAGTTCTGCATCCTGAGTGTAGGAAACACTTAACGGGAGTTCTGCAGCATGGGAGTAGTCTTACGCACTATGCGGGTTTTCAGTAGTCTGAGTAAAAGAGAAGCAGCTTACAGGATTTCTGTACATTGGAAGTAGTGAGAGGCAGTTTACAGGAGTTCTGCATCCTGAGGGTAGCAAACACTTTACGGGAGTTCTGTAGCATGGGAGTAGTCTTACGCACTATGCGGGTTTTCAGTAGTCTGAGTAAAAGAGAAGCAGCTTACAGGATTTCTGTACTTTGGAAGTAGTGAGAGGCAGTTTACAGGAGTTCTGCATCCTGAGTGTAGGAAACACTTTACGGGAGTTCTGTAGCATGGGAGTAATCTTACGCACTATGCGGGTTTTCAGTAGTCTGGGTAAAAGAGAAGCAGCTTACAGGATTTCTGTACATTGGAAGTAGTGAGAAGCAGTTTACAGGAGTTCTGCATCCTGAGGGTAGGAAACACTTTACGGGAGTTCTGCAGCATGGGAGTAGTCTTACGCACTATGCGGGTTTTTAGTAGTCTGAGTAAAAGAGAAGCAGCTTACAGGATTTCTGTATATTGGAATTAGAAAGGGGCAGTTTACAGGAGTTCTGCATCCTGAGTATAGGAAACCCTTTACGGGATTTCTGTAGCATGGGAGTAGTCTTACGCACTATGCGGGTTTTCAGTAGTCTGAGTAAAAGAGAAGCAGCTTACAGGATTTCTGTACATTGGAAGTAGTGAGAGGCAGTTTACAGGAGTTCTGCATCCTGAGGGTAGGAAACATTTTACGGGAGTTCTGTAGCATGGGGGTAGTCTTACGCAACAATGCGGGTTTTCAGTAGTCTGAGTAAAAGAGAAGCAGCTTACAGGATTTCTGTACATTGGAAGTAGTGAGAGGCAGTTTAAAGCAGTCCTGCATCCTGAGGGTAGGAAACACTTTACGGGAGTTCTGTAGCATGGGAGTAGTTTTACACACTATGCGGGTTTTCAATAGTCTGAGTAAAAGAGAAGCAGCTTACAGGATTTCTGTACATTGGAAGTAGTGAGAGGCAGTTTACAGGAGTTCTGCATCCTGAGTGTAGCAAACACTTTACGGGAGTTCTGTAGCATGGGAGAATTCTTACTCTTTATGCGGGTTTTCAGTAGTCTGAGTAAAAGAGAAGCAGCTTACAGGATTTCTGTACATTGGAAGTAGTGAGAGGCAGTTTAAAGCAGTCCTGCATCCTGAGGGTGGGAAACACTTTACGGGAGTTCTGTAGCATGGGAGTAGTCTTACGCACTATGCGGGTTTTCAGTAGTCTGAGTAAAAGAGAAGCAGCTTACAGGATTTCTGTACATTGGAAGTAGTGAGAGGCAGTTTACAGGAGTTCTGCATCCAGTGTAGGAAACACTTTACGGGAGTTCTGTAGCATGGGAGTAGTCTTACACACTCTGCGGGTTTTCAGTAGTCTGAGTAAAAGAGAAGCAGCTTACAGGATTTCTGTACATTGGAAGTAGTGAGAGGCAGTTTACAGGAGTTCTGCATCCTGAGTGTAGGAAACACTTTACGGGAGTTCTGTAGCATGGGAGAATTCTTACTCACTATGCGGGTTTTAAGTAGTCTTAGTAAAACTGGTAACAGGATTTCTGTACATTGGAAGTAATGAGAGGTAGTTTAAAGGAGTTCTGCATCCTGAGTGTAGGAAAGACTTTACGGGAGTTCTGTAGCATGGGAGTAGTCTTACGCACTATGCGGGTTTTCAGTATTCTGAGTAAAAGAGAAGCAGCTTACAGGATTTGTGTACATTGGAACTAGTGAGAGGCAGTTTACAGGAGTTCTGCATCCTGAGTGTAGGAAGCACATTACCGGAGTTCTGTCGCATGGGAGAATTCTTACTCACTATGCGGGTTTTCAGTAGTCTGAGTAAAAGAGAAGCAGCTTACAGGATTTCTGTACATTGGAAGTAGTGAGAGTCAGTTTACAGGAGTTTTGTATCCTGAGTGTAGGAAACACTTTATGGGAGTTCTGTAGCATGGGAGTTGTCTTACGCACTATGCGGGTTTTAAGTAGTCTGAGTAAAAGAGAAGCAGCTTACAGGATTTCTGTACATTGGAAGTAGTGAGAGGCAGTTTACAGGAGTTCTGCATCCTGAGTGTAGGAAACACTTAACGGGAGTTCTGCAGCATGGGAGTAGTCTTACGCACTATGCGGGTTTTCAGTAGTCTGAGTAAAAGAGAAGCAGCTTACAGGATTTCTGTACATTGGAAGTAGTGAGAGGCAGTTTACAGGAGTTCTGCATCCTGAGTGTAGGAAACAATTTACAGGAGTTCTGTAGCATGGGAGTAGTCTTACGCACTATGCGGGTTTTCAGTAGTCTGAGTAAAAGAGAAGCAGCTTACAGGATTTCTGTACATTGGAAGTAGTGAGAGGCAGTTTACAGGAGTTCTGCATCCTGAGTGTAGGAAACACTTTACGGGAGTTCTGTAGCATGGGAGTAATCTTACGCACTATGCGGGTTTTCAGTAGTCTAAGTAAAAAAGAAGCAGCTTTCAGGATTTCTGTACATTGGAAGTATTGAGAGGCAGTTTACAGGAGTTCTGCATCCTGAGTGTAGGAAACACTTTACGGGAGTTCTGTAGCATGGGAGTAGTCTTACGCACTATGCGGGTTTTTAGTAGTCTGAGTAAAAGAGAAGCAGCTTACAGGATTTCTGTATATTGGAATTAGAAAGGGGCAGTTTACAGGAGTTCTGCATCCAGTGTAGGAAACACTTTACGGGAGTTCTGTAGCATGGGAGTAGTCTTACACACTCTGCGGGTTTTCAGTAGTCTGAGTAAAAGAGAAGCAGCTTACAGGATTTCTGTACATTGGAAGTAGTGAGAGGCAGTTTACAGGAGTTCTGCATCCTGAGTGTAGGAAACACTTTATGGGAGTTCTGTAGCATGGGAGAATTCTTACTCACTATGCGGGTTTTCAGTAGTCTTAGTAAAACTGGTAACAGGATTTCTGTACATTGGAAGTAATGAGAAGTAGTTTAAAGGAGTGCTGCATCCTGAGTGTAGGAAACACTTTACGGGAGTTCTGTAGCATGGGAGTAGTCTTACGCACTATGCGGGTTTTCAGTATTCTGAGTAAAAGAGAAGCAGCTTACAGGATTTGTGTACATTGGAACTAGTGAGAGGCAGTTTACAGGAGTTCTGCATCCTGAGTGTAGGAAGCACTTTACCGGAGTTCTGTCGCATGGGAGAATTCTTACTCACTATGCGGGTTTTCAGTAGTCTGAGTAAAAGAGAAGCAGCTTACAGGATTTCTGTACATTGGAAGTAGTGAGAGGCAGTTTACAGGAGTTCTGCATCCTGAGTGTAGGAAACAATTTACAGGAGTTCTGTAGTTTGGGAATAGCCTTGAGCAACTATGCAGGTTTTCAGTAGTCTAAGTAAAAGAGAAACAGCTTACAGGATTTCTGTACAGTGGAAGCAGTGAGAGGTAGTTTAAAGTAGTTTTGCATCCTGAGTGTAGGAAACACTCTACGGGAGTGCTGTAGCATGGGAGTAGTCTTACGAACTATGCGGGTTTTCAGTAGTCTGAGTAAAAGGGAAGCAGCTTACAGGATTTCTGTACCTTGGAAGTAGTGAGAGGCAGTTTACAGGAGTTCTGCATCCTGAGGGTAGGAAACACTTTACGGGAGTTCTGTCGCATGGGAGAATTCTTACTCTTTATGCGGGTTTTCAGTAGTCTGAGTAAAACAGAAGCAGCTTACATGAATTCTGTATATTGGAAGTAGTGAGTGACAATTTAAAGGAGTCCTGCATCCTGAGGGTAAGAAACACTTTACGCGAGTTCTGTAGCATGGGAGTAGTCTTACGCACTATGCGGGTTTTCAGTATTCTGAGTAAAAGAGAAGCAGCTTACAGGATTTCTGTACATTGGAAGTAGTGAGAGGCAGTGTACAGGAGTTTTGCGTCCTGAGTGTATAAAACACTTTACGGGAGTTCTGTAGCATGGGAGTAGTCTTACGCACTATGCGGGTTTTCAGTAGTCTGAGTAAAAGAGAAGCAGCTTACAGGATTTCTGTACATTGGAAGTAGTGAGAGGCAGTTTACAGGAGTTCTGCATCCTGAGGGTAGGAAACACTTTACGGGAGTTCTGTAGCATGGGGGTAGTCTTACGCAACAATGCGGGTTTTCAGTAGCCTGAGTAAAAGAGAAGCAGCTTACAGGATTTCTTTACATTGGAAGTAGTGAGAGGCAGTTTAAAGCAGTCCTGCATCCTGAGGGTAGGAAACACTTTACGGGAGTTCTGTAGCATGGGAGTAGTCTTACACACTATGCGGGTTTTCAATAGTCTGAGTAAAAGAGAAGCAGCTTACAGGATTTCTGTACATTGGAAGTAGTGAGAGGCAGTTTACAGGAGTTCTGCATCCTGAGTGTAGGAAACACTTTACGGGAGTTCTGTAGCATGGGAGAATTCTTACTCTTTATGCGGGTTTTCAGTAGTCTGAGTAAAAGAGAAGCAGCTTACAGGATTTCTGTACATTGGAAGTAGTGAGAGGCAGTTTAAAGCAGTCCTGCATCCTGAGGGTAGGAAACACTTTACGGGAGTTCTGTAGCATGGGAGTAGTCTTACGCACTATGCGGGTTTTCAGTAGTCTGAGTAAAAGAGAAGCAGCTTACAGGATTTCTGCACATTGGAAGTAGTGAGAGGCAGTTTACAGGAGTTCTGCATCCAGTGTAGGAAACACTTTACGGGAGTTCTGTAGCATGGGAGTAGTCTTACGCACGATGCGGGTTTTCAGTAGTCTGAGTAAAAGAGAAGCAGCTTACAGGATTTCTGTACATTGGAAGTAGTGAGAGGCAGTTTACAGGAGTTCTGCATCCTGAGTGTAGGAAACACTTTACGGGAGTTCTGTAGCATGGGAGAATTCTTACTCACTATGCGGGTTTTAAGTAGTCTTAGTAAAACTGGTAACAGGATTTCTGCACATTGGAAGTAATGAGAAGTAGTTTAAAGGAGTGCTGCATCCTGAGTGTAGAAAACACTTTATGGGAGTTCTGTAGCATGGGAGTAGTCTTACGCACTATGCAGGTTTTCAGTAGTCTGAGTAAAAGAGAAGCAGCTTACAGGATTTGTGTACATTGGAACTAGTGAGAGGCAGTTTACAGGAGTTCTGCATCCTGAGTGTAGGAAGCACTTTACCGGAGTTCTGTCGCATGGGAGAATTCTTACTCACTATGTGGGTTTTCAGTAGTCTGAGTAAAAGAGAAGCAGCTTACAGGATTTCTGTACATTGGAAGTAGTGAGAGGCAGTTTACAGGAGTTCTGCATCCTGAGTGTAGGAAACAATTTACAGGAGTTCTGTAGTTTGGTAGTAGTCTTGAGCAACTATGCAGGTTTTCAGTAGTCTAAGTAAAAGAGAAACAGCTTACAGGATTTCTGTACAGTGGAAGCAGTGAGAGGTAGTTTAAAGTAGTTCTGCATCCTGAGTGTAGGAAACACTCTACGGGAGTGCTGTAGCATGGGAGTAGTCTTACGAACTATGCGGGTTTTCAGTAGTCTGAGTAAAAGGGAAGCAGCTTACAGGATTTCTGTACATTGGAAGTAGTGAGAGGCAGTTTACAGGAGTTCTGCATCCTGAGGGTAGGAAACACTTTACGGGAGTTCTGTCGCATGGGAGAATTCTTACTCTTTATGTGGGTTTTCAGTAGTCTGAGTAAAAGAGAAGCAGCTTACATGAATTCTGTATATTGGAAGTAGTGAGTGACAATTTAAAGGAGTCCTGCATCCTGAGGGTAAGAAACACTTTACGCGAGTTCTGTAGCATGGGAGTAGTCTTACGCACTATGCGGGTTTTCAGTATTCTGAGTAAAAGAGAAGCAGCTTACAGGATTTCTGTACATTGGAAGTAGTGAGAGGCAGTGTACAGGAGTTTTGCGTCCTGAGTGTATAAAACACTTTACGGGAGTTCTGTAGCATGGGAGTACTCTTACACACTATGCGGGTTTTCAGTGGACTGAGTAAAAGAGAAGCAGCTTACAGGATTTCTGTACATTGGAAGTAGTGAGAGGCAGTTTACAGGTGTTCTGCATCCTGAGTGTAGAAAACACTTTAAGGGAGTTCTGTAGCATGGGAGTAGTCTTACGCACAATGCGGGTTTTCAGTAGTCTGAGTAAAAGAGAAGCAGCTTACAGGATTTCTGTACATTTGAAGTAGAAAGGGGCAGTTTACAGGAGTGCTGCATCCTGAGGGTAAGAAACACTTTACGCGAGTTCTGTAGCATTGGAGTAGTCTTACGCACTATGCGGGTTTTCAGTAGACTTTGTAAAACAGAAGCAGCTTACAGGATTTCTGTACATTGGAAGTAGTGAGAGGCATTTTACAGGATTTCTGCATCCAGTGTAGGAAACACTTTATGGGAGTTCTGTAGCATGGGAGTAGTCTTACGCACTATGCGGGTTTTCAGTAGTCTGATTAAAAGAGAAGCAGCTTACAGGATTTCTGTACATTGGAATTAGTGAGAGGCAGTTTACAGGAGTTCTGTATCCTGAGTGTAGGAAACGCTATACGGGAGTTCTGTAGCATGGGAGAATTCTTATTCTTTATGCGGGTTTTCAGTAGCCTGAGTAAAAGAGAAGCAGCTTACAGGATTTCTGTACACTGGAAGTAGTGAGAGGTAGTTCACAGGAGTTCTGCATCCAGTGTAGGAAACACTTTACAGGAGTTCTGTAGCATGGGAGTAGTCTTACGCACTATGCGGGTTTTCAGTAGTCTGAGTAAAAGAGAAGCATCTTACAGGATTTCTGTACACTGGAAGTAGTGAGAGGCAATTTAAAGCTGTTCTGCATCCTGAGGGTAGGAAACACTTTACGGGAGTTCTGTAGCATGGGAGTAGTCTTACGCACTATGCGGGTTTTCAGTAGTCTGAGTAAAAGAGAAACAGCTTACAGGATTTCTGTACATTGGAAGTAGTGAGAGGCAGTTTACAGGAGTTCTGCATCCTGAGGGTAGGAAACACTTTACGGGAGTTCTGTCGCATGGGAGAATTCTTACTCTTTATGCGGGTTTTCAGTAGTCTGAGTAAAAGAGAAGCAGCTTACAGGAATTCTGTATATTGGAAGTAGTGAGTGACAATTTAAAGGAGTCCTGCATCCTGAGGGTAAGAAACACTTTACGCGAGTTCTGTAGCATGGGAGTAGTCTTACGCACTATGCGGGTTTTCAGTATTCTGAGTAAAAGAGAAGCAGCTTACAGGATTTCTGTACATTGGAAGTAGTGAGAGGCAGTGTACAGGAGTTCTGCGTCCTGAGTGTAGAAAACACTTTACGGGAGTTCTGTAGCATGGGAGTACTCTTACGCACTATGTGGGTTTTCAGTAGTCTGAGTAAAAGAGAAGCAGCTTACAGGATTTCTGTACATTGGAAGTAGTGAGAGGCAGTTTACAGGTGTTCTGCATCCCGAGTGTAGAAAATACTTTAAGGGAGTTCTGTAGCATGGGAGTAGTCTTACGCACTATGCGGGTTTTCAGTATTCTGAGTAAAAGAGAAGCAGCTTGCAGGATTTCTGTACATTGGAAGTAGAAAGGGGCAGTTTACAGGAGTTCTGCATCCTGAGTGTAGAAAACACTTTACGGGAGTTCTGTACCATGGGAGTAGTCTTACGCACTATGCGGGTTTTCAGTTGTCTGATTAAAAGAGAAGCAGCTTACAGGATTTCTGTACATTGGAAGTAGTGAGAGGCATTTTACAGGATTTCTGCATCCAGTGTAGGAAACACTTTATGGGAGTTCTGTAGCATGGGAGTAGTCTTACGCACTATGCGGGTTTTCAGTTGTCTGATTAAAAGAGAAGCAACTTACAGGATTTCTGTACATTGGAATTAGTGAGAGGCAGTTTACAGGAGTTCTGTATCCTGAGTGTAGGAAACGCTTTACGGGAGTTCTGTAGCATGGGAGAATTCTTATTCTTTATGCGGGTTTTCAGTAGCCTGAGTAAAAGAGAAGCAGCTTACCGGATTTCTGTACACTGGAAGTAGTGAGAGGCAGTTTACAGGAGTTCTGCATCCAGTGTAGGAATCACTTTACGGGAGTTCTGTAGCATGGGAGTAGTCTTACGCACTATGCGGGTTTTCAGTAATCTGAGTAAAAGAGAAACAGCTTACAGGATTTCTGTACATTGGAAGTAGTGAGAGGCAGTTTACAGGAGTTCTGCATCCTGAGGGTAGGAAACACTTTACGGGAGTTCTGTCGCATGGGAGAATTCTTACTCTTTATGCGGGTTTTCAGTAGTCTGAGTAAAAGAGAAGCAGCTTACAGGATTTCTGTACATTGGAAGTAGTGAGAGGCAGTTTACAGGAGTTCTGCATCCTGAGTGTCGGAAACACTTTACGGGAGTTCTGTAGCATGGGAGTAGTCTTACGCACTATGCGGGGTTTCAGTAGTCTGAGTAAAAGAGAAGCAGCTTTCAGGATTTCTGTACATTGGAAGTAGTGAGAGGCAGTTTACAGGAGTTCTGCATCCAGTGTAGGAAACACTTTACGGGAGTTCTGTACCATGGGAGTAATGTTACACACTGTGTGGGTTTTCAGTAGTCTGAGTAAAAGAGAAGCAGCTTACAGGATTTCTGTACATTGGAAGTAGTGAGAGGCAGTTTACAGGAGTTCTGCATCCTTAGGGTAGCAAACACTTTACGGGAGTTCTGTAGCATGGGAGTAGTCTTACGCACTATGCGGGTTTTCAGTAGTCTGAGTAAAAGAGAAGCAGCTTACAGGATTTCTGTACATTGGAAGTAGTGAGAGGCAGTTTACAGGAGTTCTGCATCCTGAGTGTAGGAAACACTTTACGGGAGATCTGTACCATGGGAGTAGTCTTACTCACTATGCGGGTTTTAAGTAGTCTTAGTAAAACTGGTAACAGGATTTCCGTACATTGGAAATAATGAGAGGTAGTTTAAAGGAGTTCTGCATCCTGAGAGTAGGAAACACTTTACAGGAGTTCTGTAGCATGGGAGTAGTCTTACGCACTATGCGGGTTTTCACTAGTCTGAGTAAAAGAGAAGCAGCTTACAGGATTTCTGTACATTGGAAATAGTGAGAGGCAGTTTACAGGAGTTCTGCATCCTGAGTGTAGGAAGCACTTTACGGGAATTCTGTCGCATGGGAGAATTCTTACTCACTATGCGGATTTTCAGTAGTCTGAGTTAAAGAGAAGCAGCTTACAGGACTTCTGTACATTGGAAGTAGTGAGAGGCAGTTTACAGGAGTTCTGCATCCTGAGTGTAGGAAATACTTTACAGGAGTTCTGTAGTTTGGGAGTAGTCTTGAGCATCTATGCAGGTTTTCAGTAGTCTAAGTAAAAGAGAAACAGCTTACAGGATTTCTGTACAGTGGAAGCAGTGAGAGGTAGTTTTAAGTAGTTCTGCATCCTGAGTGTAGGAAACACTCTACGGGAGTGCTGTAGCATGGGAGTAGTCTTACGAACTATGCGGGTTTTCAGTAGTCTGAGTAAAAGGGAAGCAGCTTACAGGATTTCTGTACATTGGAAGTAGTGAGAGGCAGTTTACAGGAGTTCTGCATCCTGAGGGTAGGAAACACTTTACGGGAGTTCTGTCGCATGGGAGAATTCTTACTCTTTATGCGGGTTTTCAGTAGTCTGAGTAAAAGAGAAGCAGCTTACAGGAATTCTGTATATTGGAAGTAGTGAGTGACAATTTAAAGGAGTCCTGCATCCTGAGGGTAAGAAACACTTTACGCGAGTTCTGTAGCATGGGAGTAGTCTTACGCACTATGCGGGTTTTCAGTAGTCTGAGTAAAAGAGAAGCAGCTTACAGGATTTCTGTACATTGGAAGTAGTGAGAGGCAGTGTACAGGAGTTCTCGTCCTGAGTGTAGAAAACACTTTACGGGAGTTCTGTAGCATGGGAGAAGTCTTACGCACTATGCGGGTTTTCAGTAGTCTGAGAAAAAGAGAAGCAGCTTACAGGATTTCTGTACATTGGAAGTAGTGAGAGGCAGTTTACAGGTGTTCTGCATCCTGAGTGTAGGAAACACTTTACGGGAGTTCTGTAGCATGGGAGTAGTCTTATGCACTATGCGGGTTTTTAGTAGTCTGAATAAAAGAAAAGCAGCTTACAGGATTTCTGTATATTGGAATTAGAAAGGGGCAGTTTACAGGAGTTCTGCATCCTGAGTGTAGGAAACACTTTACGGGATTTCTGTAGCATGGGAGTAGTCTTACGCACTATGCGGGTTTTCAGTAGTCTGAGTAAAAGAGAAGCAGCTTACAGGATTTCTGTACATTGGAAGTAGTGAGAGGCAGTTTACAGTAGTTCTGCATCCTGAGGAGAGCAAACACTTTACGGGAGTTCTGTAGCATGGGAGTAGTCTTACGCACTATGCGGGTTTTCAGTAGTCTGAGTAAAAGAGAAGCAGCTTACAGGATTTCTGCACTTTGGAAGTAGTGAGAGGCAGTTTACAGGAGTTCTGCATCCTGAGTGTAGGAAACACTTTACGGGAGTTCAGTAGCATGGGAGAAGTCTTACGCACTATGTGGGTTTTCAGCAGTCTGTGTAAAAGAGAAGCAGCTTTCAGGATTTCTGTACATTGGAAGTAGTGAAAGGCAGTTTAATGGAGTTCTGCATCCTTAAAGTAGGAAACACTTTACGGGAATTCTTTAGCAAGGGAGTAGTCTTACGCACTATGCGGGTTTTCAGTAGTCTGAGTAAAAGAGAAGCAGCTTACAGGATTTCTGTACATTGGAAGTAGTGAAAGGCAGTTTAATGGAGTTCTGCATCCTTAAAGTAAAACACTTTACGGGAGTTCTGTAGCATGGGAATAGTCTTACGCACTATGCGGGTTTTCAGTAGTCTGAGTAAAAGAGAAGCAGCTTACAGGATTTCTGTACATTGGAAGTAGTGAGAGGCAGTTTACAGGAGTTCTGCATCCTGAGTGTAGGAAACATTTTACGGGAGTTCTGTACCATGGGAGTAGTCTTACACACTGTGTGGGTTTTCAGTAGTCTGAGTAAAAGAGAAGCAGGTTACAGGATTTCTGTACATTGGAAGTAGTGAGAGGCAGTTTACAGGAGTTCTGCATCCTGAGGGTAGCAAACACTTTACGGGAGTTCTGTAGCATGGGAGTAGTCTTATGCACTATGAGGGTTTTCAGTAGTCAGAGTAAAAGAGAAGCAGCTTACAGGATTTCTGTACATTGGAAGTAGTGAGAGGCAGTTTACAGGAGTTCTGCATCCTGAGTGTAGGAAATACTTTACGGGAGTTCTGTAGCATGGGAGAATTCTTACTCAATATGCGGGTTTTAAGTAGTCTTAGTAAAACTGGTAACAGGATTTCTGTACATTGGAAGTAATGAGAGGTACTTTAAAGGAGTTCTGCATCCTGAGTGTAGGAAACACTTTACGGGAGATCTGTACCATGGGAGTAGTCTTACTCACTTTCCGGGTTTAAATAGTCTTAGTAAAACTGGTAACAGGATTTCCGTACATTGGAAGTAATGAGAGGTAGTTTAAAGGAGTTCTGCATCCTGAGTGTAGGAAACACTTTACGGGAGTTCTGTAGCATGGGAGTAGTCTTACGCACTATGCGGGTTTTAACTAGTCTGAGTAAAAGAGAAGCAGCTTACAGGATTTCTGTACATTGGAAATAGTGAGAGGCAGTTTACAGGAGTTCTGCATCCTGAGTGTAGGAAGCACTTTACGGGAGTTCTGTCGCATGGGAGAATTCTTACTCACTATGCGGGTTTTCAGTATTCTGAGTAAAAGAGAAGCAGCTTACAGGACTTCTGTACATTGGAAGTAGTGAGAGGCAGTTTACAGGAGTTCTGCATCCTGAGTGTAGGAAACACTTTACAGGAGTTCTGTAGTTTGGGAATAGCCTTGAGCAACTATGCAGGTTTTCAGTAGTCTAAGTAAAAGAGAAACAGCTTACAGGATTTCTGTACAGTGGAAGCAGTGAGAGGTAGTTTAAAGTAGTTCTGCATCCTAAGTGTAGGAAACACTCTACGGGAGTGCTGTAGCATGGGAGTAGTCTTACGAACTATGCGGGTTTTCAGTAGTCTGAGTAAAAGGGAAGCAGCTTACAGGATTTCTGTACATTGGAAGTAGTGAGAGGCAGTTTACAGGAGTTCTGCATCCTGAGGGTAGGAAACACTTTACGGGAGTTCTGTCGCATGGGAGAATTCTTACTCTTTATGCGGGTTTTCAGTAGTCTGAGTAAAAGAGAAGCAGCTTACAGGATTTCTGTACATTGGAAGTAGTGAGAGGCAGTTTACAGGAGTTCTGCATCCTGAGTGTAGGAAACACTTTACGGGAGTTCTGTAGCATGGGAGTAGTCTTACTCACTATGCGGGTTTTAAGTAGTCTTAGTAAAACTGGTAACAGGATTTCCGTACATTGGAAGTAATGAGAGGTAGTTTAAAGGAGTTCTGCATCCTGAGTGTAGGAAACACTTTACGGGAGTTCTGTAGCATGGGAGTAGTCTTACGCACTATGCGGGTTTTCAGTAGTCTGAGTAAAAGAGAAGCAGCTTACAGGATTTCTGTGCATTGGAAATAGTGAGAGGCAGTTTACAGGAGTTCTGCATCCTGAGTGTAGGAAGCACTTTACGGGAGTTCTGTCGCATGGGAGAATTCTTACTCACTATGCGGGTTTTCAGTAGTCTCAGTAAAAGAGAAGCAGCTTACAGGATTTCTGTACATTGGAAGTAGTGAGAGGCAGTTTACAGGAGTTCTGCAGCCTTAGGGTAGCAAACACTTTACGGGAGTTCTGTAGCATGGGAGTAGTCTTACGCACTATGCCGGTTTTCAGTAGTCTGAGTAAAAGAGAAGCAGCTTACAGGATTTCTGTACATTGGAAGTAGTGAGAGGCAGTTTACAGGAATTCTGCAGCCTTAGGGTAGCAAACACTTTACGGGAGTTCTGTAGTTTGGGAGTAGTCTTGAGCAACTATGCAGGTTTTCAGTAGTCTAAGTAAAAGAGAAACAGCTTACAGGATTTCTGTACAGTGGAAGCAGTGAGAGGTAGTTTAAAGTAGTTCTGCATCCTGAGTGTAGGATACACTCTACGGGAGTGCTGTAGCATGGGAGTAGTGTTACGAACTATGCGGGTTTTCAGTAGTCTGAGTAAAAGGGAAGCAGCTAACAGGATTTCTGTACATTGGAAGTAGTGAGAGGCAGTTTACAGGAGTTCTGCATCCTGAGGGTAGGAAACACTTTACGGGAGTTCTGTCGCATGGGAGAATTCTTACTCTTTTTGCGGGTTTTCAGTAGTCTGAGTAAAAGAGAAGCAGCTTACAGGAATTCTGTATATTGGAAGTACTGTGTGACAATTTAAAGGAGTCCTGCATCCTGAGGGTAAGAAACACTTTACGCGAGTTCTGTAGCATGGGAGTAGTCTTACGCACTATGCGGGTTTTTAGTAGTCTGAGTAAAAGAGAAGCAGCTTACAGGATTTCTGTACATTGGAAGTAGAAAGGGGCAGTTTACAGGATTGCTGCATCCTGAGTGTAGAAAACACTTTACGGGAGTTCTGTAGCATGGGAGTAGTCTTAGGCACTATGCGGGTTTTCAGTAGTCTGAGTAAAAGAGAAGCAGCTTACAGGATTTCTGTACATTGGAAGTAGAAAGGGGCAGTTTACAGGAGTGCTGCATCCTGAGTGTAGAAAACACTTTACGGGAGTTCTGTAGCATGGGAGTAGTCTTACGCACTATGCGGGTTTTCAGTAGTCTGAGTAAAAGAGAAGCAGCTTACAGGATTTCTGTACATTGGAAGTAGTGAAAGGCAGTTTAATGGAGTTCTGCATCCTTAAAGTAGGAAACACTTTACGGGAGTTCTGTAGCATGGGAGTAGTCTTACGCACTATACGGGTTTTCATTAGTCTGAGTAAAAGAGAAGCAGCTTACAGGATTTCTGTACATTGGAAGTAGTGAGAGGCAGTTTACAGGAGTTCTGCATCCTTAGGGTAGCAAACACTTTACGGGAGTTCTGTAGCATGGGAGTAGTCTTACGCACTATGCGGGTTTTCAGTAGTCTGAGTAAAAGGGAAGCAGCTTACAGGATTTCTGTACATTGGAAGTACTGAGAGGCAGTTTACAGGAGTTCTGCATCCTGAGTGTAGGAAACACTGTACGGGAGTTCTGTAGCATGGGAGTAGTCTTACGCACTATGCGGGTTTTCAGTAGTCTTAGTAAAACTGGTAACAGGATTTCTGTACATTGGAAGTAGGGAGAGGCAGTTTACAGGAGTTCTGCATCCTGAGTGTAGGAAACACTTTACGGGAGTTCTGTAGCATGGGAGTAGTCTTACGCACTATGCGGGTTTTCAGTAGTCTGAGTAAAAGAGAAGCAGCTTACAGGAATTCTGTATATTGGAAGTAGTGAGTGACAATTTAAAGGAGTACTGCATCCTGAGGGTAAGAAACACTTTACGCGAGTTCTGTAGCATGGGAGTAGTCTTACTCACTATGCGGGTTTTAAGTAGTCTTAGTAAAACTGGTAACAGGATTTCTGTACATTGGAAGTAGTGAGAGGCAGTTTACAGGAGTTCTGCATCCTGAGGGTAGGAAATACTTTACGGGAATTCTGTAGCATGGGAGAATTCTTACTCACTATGCGGGTTTTAAGTAGTCTTAGTAAAACTGGTAACAGGATTTCTGTACATTGGAAGTAGTGAGAGGCAGTTTACAGGAGTTCTGCATCCTGAGTGTAGGAATCACTTTACGGGAGTTCTGTACCATGGGAGTAGTCTTACGCACTATGTGGGTTTTCAGTAGTCTGAGTAAAAGAGAAGCAGCTTACAGGATTTCTGTCCATTGGAAGTAGTGAGACGCAGTTTACAGGAGTTCTGCAACCTGAGGGTAGGAAACACTTTATGGGAGTTCTGTCGCATGGGAGAATTCTTACTCACTATGCGGGTTTTCAGTAGTCTGAGTAAAAGAGAAGCAGCTTACATGATTGCTGTACATTGGAAGTAGTGAGAGGCAGTTTACAGGTGTTCCGCATCCTGAGTGTAGAAAACACTTTACAGGAGTTCTGTAGCATGGGAGTAATCTTACGCACTATGCGGGTTTTCAGTAGTCTGAGTAAAAGAGAAGTAGCTTACAGGATTTCTGTACATTGGAAGTAGTGAGAGGCAGTTTACAGGAGTTCTGCAGCCTTAGGGTAGCAAACACTTTACGGGAGTTCTGTAGCATGGGAGTAGTCTTACGCACTATGCCGGTTTTCAGTAGTCTGAGTAAAAGAGAAGCAGCTTACAGGATTTCTGTACATTGGAAGTAGTGAGAGGCAGTTTACAGGAGTTCTGCATCCTGAGGGTAGGAAACACTTCACAGGAGTTCTGTAGTTTGGGAGTAGTCTTGAGCAACTATGCAGGTTTTCAGTAGTCTAAGTAAAAGAGAAACAGCTTACAGGATTTCTGTACAGTGGAAGCAGTGAGAGGTAGTTTAAAGTAGTTCTGCATCCTGAGTGTAGGATGTACTCTACGGGAGTGCTGTAGCATGGGAGTAGTGTTACGAACTATGCGGGTTTTCAGTAGTCTGAGTAAAAGGGAAGCAGCTAACAGGATTTCTGTACACTGGAAGTAGTGAGAGGCAGTTTACAGGAGTTCTGCATCCTGAGGGTAGGAAACACTTTACGGGAGTTCTGTCGCATGGGAGAATTCTTACTCTTTATGCGGGTTTTCAGTAGTCTGAGTAAAAGAGAAGCAGCTTACAGGATTTCTGTACATTGGAAGTAGAAAGGGGCAGTTTACAGGAGTGCTGCATCCTGAGTGTAGAAAACACTTTACGGGAGTTCTGTAGCATGGGAGTAGTCTTACGCACTATGCGGGTTTTCAGTAGTCTGAGTAAAAGAGAAGCAGCTTACAGGATTTCTGTACATTGGAAGTAGTGAAAGGCAGTTTAATGGAGTTCTGCATCCTTAAAGTAGGAAACACTTTACGGGAGTTCTGTAGCATGGGAGTAGTCTTACGCACTATGCGGGTTTTCAGTAGTCTCAGTAAAAGAGAAGCAGCTTACAGGATTTCTGTACATTGGAAGCAGTGAGAGGCAGTTTACAGGAGTTCTGCATCCTTAGGGTAGCAAACACTTTACGGGAGTTCTGTAGCATGGGAGTAGTCTTACGCACTATGCGGGTTTTCAGTAGTCTGAGTAAAAGAGAAGCAGCTTACAGGATTTCTGTACATTGGAAGTAGTGAGAGGCAGTTTACAGGAGTTCTGCATCCTGAGTGTAGGAAACACTGTACGGGAGTTCTGTAGCATGGGAGTAGTCTTACGCACTATGCGGGTTTTCAGTAGTCTTAGTAAAACTGGTAACAGGATTTCTGTACATTGGAAGTAGGGAGAGGCAGTTTACAGGAGTTCTGCATCCTGAGTGTAGGAAACACTTTACGGGAGTTCTGTAGCATGGGAGTAGTCTTACGCACTATGCGGGTTTTCAGTAGTCTGAGTAAAAGAGAAGCAGCTTACAGGAATTCTGTATATTGGAAGTAGTGAGTGACAATTTAAAGGAGTACTGCATCCTGAGGGTAAGAAACACTTTACGCGAGTTCTGTAGCATGGGAGTAGTCTTACTCACTATGCGGGTTTTAAGTAGTCTTAGTAAAACTGGTAACAGGATTTCTGTACATTGGAAGTAGTGAGAGGCAGTTTACAGGAGTTCTGCATCCTGAGGGTAGGAAATACTTTACGGGAATTCTGTAGCATGGGAGAATTCTTACTCACTATGCGGGTTTTAAGTAGTCTTAGTAAAACTGGTAACAGGATTTCTGTACATTGGAAGTAATTAGAGGTAGTTTAAAGGAGTTCTGCATCCTGAGTGTAGGAATCACTTTACGGGAGTTCTGTACCATGGGAGTAGTCTTACGCACTATGTGGGTTTTCAGTAGTCTGAGTAAAAGAGTAGCAGCTTACAGGATTTCTGTCCATTGGAAGTAGTGAGACGCTGTTTACAGGAGTTCTGCAACCTGAGTGTAGGAAACACTTTATGGGAGTTCTGTCGCATGGGAGAATTCTTACTCACTATGCGGGTTTTCAGTAGTCTGAGTAAAAGAGAAGCAGCTTACATGATTGCTGTACATTGGAAGTAGTGAGAGGCAGTTTACAGGTGTTCCGCATCCTGAGTGTAGAAAACACTTTACAGGAGTTCTGTAGCATGGGAGTAGTCTTACGCACTATGCGGGTTTTCAGTAGTCTGAGTAAAAGAGAAGCAGTTTACAGGACTTCTGTACATTGGAAGTTGTGAGAGACAGTTTACAGGAGTTCTGCATCCTGAGTGTAGAAAACACTTTACAGGAGTTCTGTAGCATGGGAGTAGTCTTACGCACTATGCGGGTTTTAACTAGTCTGAGTAAAAGAGAAGCAGCTTACAGGATTTCTGTACATTGGAAATAGTGAGAGGCAGTTTACAGGAGTTCTGCATCCTGAGTGTAGGAAGCACTTTACGGGAGTTCTGTCGCATGGGAGAATTCTTACTCACTATGCGGGTTTTCAGTATTCTGAGTAAAAGAGAAGCAGCTTACAGGACTTCTGTACATTGGAAGTAGTGAGAGGCAGTTTACAGGAGTTCTGCATCCTGAGTGTAGGAAACACTTTACAGGAGTTCTGTAGTTTGGGAATAGCCTTGAGCAACTATGCAGGTTTTCAGTAGTCTAAGTAAAAGAGAAACAGCTTACAGGATTTCTGTACAGTGGAAGCAGTGAGAGGTAGTTTAAAGTAGTTCTGCATCCTAAGTGTAGGAAACACTCTACGGGAGTGCTGTAGCATGGGAGTAGTCTTACGAACTATGCGGGTTTTCAGTAGTCTGAGTAAAAGGGAAGCAGCTTACAGGATTTCTGTACATTGGAAGTAGTGAGAGGCAGTTTACAGGAGTTCTGCATCCTGAGGGTAGGAAACACTTTACGGGAGTTCTGTCGCATGGGAGAATTCTTACTCTTTATGCGGGTTTTCAGTAGTCTGAGTAAAAGAGAAGCAGCTTACAGGATTTCTGTACATTGGAAGTAGTGAGAGGCAGTTTACAGGAGTTCTGCATCCTGAGTGTAGGAAACACTTTACGGGAGTTCTGTAGCATGGGAGTAGTCTTACTCACTATGCGGGTTTTAAGTAGTCTTAGTAAAACTGGTAACAGGATTTCCGTACATTGGAAGTAATGAGAGGTAGTTTAAAGGAGTTCTGCATCCTGAGTGTAGGAAACACTTTACGGGAGTTCTGTAGCATGGGAGTAGTCTTACGCACTATGCGGGTTTTCAGTAGTCTGAGTAAAAGAGAAGCAGCTTACAGGATTTCTGTGCATTGGAAATAGTGAGAGGCAGTTTACAGGAGTTCTGCATCCTGAGTGTAGGAAGCACTTTACGGGAGTTCTGTCGCATGGGAGAATTCTTACTCACTATGCGGGTTTTCAGTAGTCTCAGTAAAAGAGAAGCAGCTTACAGGATTTCTGTACATTGGAAGTAGTGAGAGGCAGTTTACAGGAGTTCTGCAGCCTTAGGGTAGCAAACACTTTACGGGAGTTCTGTAGCATGGGAGTAGTCTTACGCACTATGCCGGTTTTCAGTAGTCTGAGTAAAAGAGAAGCAGCTTACAGGATTTCTGTACATTGGAAGTAGTGAGAGGCAGTTTACAGGAGTTCTGCAGCCTTAGGGTAGCAAACACTTTACGGGAGTTCTGTAGTTTGGGAGTAGTCTTGAGCAACTATGCAGGTTTTCAGTAGTCTAAGTAAAAGAGAAACAGCTTACAGGATTTCTGTACAGTGGAAGCAGTGAGAGGTAGTTTAAAGTAGTTCTGCATCCTGAGTGTAGGATACACTCTACGGGAGTGCTGTAGCATGGGAGTAGTGTTACGAACTATGCGGGTTTTCAGTAGTCTGAGTAAAAGGGAAGCAGCTAACAGGATTTCTGTACATTGGAAGTAGTGAGAGGCAGTTTACAGGAGTTCTGCATCCTGAGGGTAGGAAACACTTTACGGGAGTTCTGTCGCATGGGAGAATTCTTACTCTTTTTGCGGGTTTTCAGTAGTCTGAGTAAAAGAGAAGCAGCTTACAGGAATTCTGTATATTGGAAGTACTGTGTGACAATTTAAAGGAGTCCTGCATCCTGAGAGTAAGAAACACTTTACGCGAGTTCTGTAGCATGGGAGTAGTCTTACGCACTATGCGGGTTTTTAGTAGTCTGAGTAAAAGAGAAGCAGCTTACAGGATTTCTGTACATTGGAAGTAGAAAGGGGCAGTTTACAGGATTGCTGCATCCTGAGTGTAGAAAACACTTTACGGGAGTTCTGTAGCATGGGAGTAGTCTTAGGCACTATGCGGGTTTTCAGTAGTCTGAGTAAAAGAGAAGCAGCTTACAGGATTTCTGTACATTGGAAGTAGAAAGGGGCAGTTTACAGGAGTGCTGCATCCTGAGTGTAGAAAACACTTTACGGGAGTTCTGTAGCATGGGAGTAGTCTTTCGCACTATGCGGGTTTTCAGTAGTCTGAGTAAAAGAGAAGCAGCTTACAGGATTTCTGTACATTGGAAGTAGTGAAAGGCAGTTTAATGGAGTTCTGCATCCTTAAAGTAGGAAACACTTTACGGGAGTTCTGTAGCATGGGAGTAGTCTTACGCACTATGCGGGTTTTCAGTAGTCTGAGTAAAAGAGAAGCAGCTTACAGGATTTCTGTACATTGGAAGCAGTGAGAGGCAGTTTACAGGAGTTCTGCATCCTTAGGGTAGCAAACACTTTACGGGAGTTCTGTAGCATGGGAGTAGTCTTACGCACTATGCGGGTTTTCAGTAGTCTGAGTAAAAGAGAAGCAGCTTACAGGATTTCTGTACATTGGAAGTAGTGAGAGGCAGTTTACAGGAGTTCTGCATCCTGAGTGTAGGAAACACTGTACGGGAGTTCTGTAGCATGGGAGTAGTCTTACGCACTATGCGGGTTTTCAGTAGTCTTAGTAAAACTGGTAACAGGATTTCTGTACATTGGAAGTAGGGAGAGGCAGTTTACAGGAGTTCTGCATCCTGAGTGTAGGAAACACTTTACGGGAGTTCTGTAGCATGGGAGTAGTCTTACGCACTATGCGGGTTTTCAGTAGTCTGAGTAAAAGAGAAGCAGCTTACAGGAATTCTGTATATTGGAAGTAGTGAGTGACAATTTAAAGGAGTACTGCATCCTGAGGGTAAGAAACACTTTACGCGAGTTCTGTAGCATGGGAGTAGTCTTACTCACTATGCGGGTTTTAAGTAGTCTTAGTAAAACTGGTAACAGGATTTCTGTACATTGGAAGTAGTGAGAGGCAGTTTACAGGAGTTCTGCATCCTGAGGGTAGGAAATACTTTACGGGAATTCTGTAGCATGGGAGAATTCTTACTCACTATGCGGGTTTTAAGTAGTCTTAGTAAAACTGGTAACAGGATTTCTGTACATTGGAAGTAATTAGAGGTAGTTTAAAGGAGTTCTGCATCCTGAGTGTAGGAATCACTTTACGGGAGTTCTGTACCATGGGAGTAGTCTTACGCACTATGTGGGTTTTCAGTAGTCTGAGTAAAAGAGTAGCAGCTTACAGGATTTCTGTCCATTGGAAGTAGTGAGACGCTGTTTACAGGAGTTCTGCAACCTGAGTGTAGGAAACACTTTATGGGAGTTCTGTCGCATGGGAGAATTCTTACTCACTATGCGGGTTTTCAGTAGTCTGAGTAAAAGAGAAGCAGCTTACATGATTGCTGTACATTGGAAGTAGTGAGAGGCAGTTTACAGGTGTTCCGCATCCTGAGTGTAGAAAACACTTTACAGGAGTTCTGTAGCATGGGAGTAGTCTTACGCACTATGCGGGTTTTCAGTAGTCTGAGTAAAAGAGAAGCAGTTTACAGGACTTCTGTACATTGGAAGTTGTGAGAGACAGTTTACAGGAGTTCTGCATCCTGAGTGTAGAAAACACTTTACAGGAGTTCTGTAGCATGGGAGTAGTCTTACGCACTATGCGGGTTTTCAGTAGTCTGAGTAAAAGAGAAGCAGCTTACAGGACTTCTGTACATTGGAAGTAGTGAGAGGCAGTTTACAGGAGTTATGCATCCTGAGTGTAGGAAACACTTTACGGGAGTTCTGTAGCATGGGAGTAGTCTTACGCACTATGCGGGTTTTCAGTAGTTTGAGTAAAAGAGAAGCAGCTTACAGGATTTCTGTACATTGGAAGTAGTGAGAGGCAGTTTACAGGAGTTCCGCATCCTGAGTGTAGGAAGCACTTTACGGGAGTTCTGTCGCATGGGAGAATTCTTACTCACTATGCGGGTTTTCAGTAGTCTGAGTAAAAGAGAAGCAGCTTACAGGATTTCTGTACATTGGAAGTACTGAGAGGCAGTTTACAGGAGTTCTGCATCCTGAGGGTAGGAAACACTTTACGGGAGTTCTGTCGCATGGGAGAATTCTTACTCTTTATGCGGGTTTTCAGTAGTCTGAGTAAAAGAGAAGCAGCTTACAGGAATTCTGTATATTGGAAGTAGTGAGTGACAATTTAAAGGAGTCCTGCATCCTGAGGGTAAGAAAACTTTACGCGAGTTCTGTAGCATGGGAGTAGTCTTACGCACTATGCGGGTTTTCAGTATTCTGAGTAAAAGAGAAGCAGCTTACAGGATTTTTGTACATTGGAAGTAGTGAGAGGCAGTGTACAGGAGTTCTGCATCCTGAGTGTAGAAAACACTTTACAGGAGTTCTGTAGCATGGGAGTAGTCTTACGTACTATGCGGGTTTTCAGTAGTCTGAGTAATAGAGAAGCAGCTTACAGGATTTCTGTACATTGGAAGTAGTGAGAGGCAGTTTACAGGAGTTCTGCATCCTGAGTGTAGAAAACACTTTAAGGGAGTTCTGTAGCATGGGAGTAGTCTTACGCACTATGCGGGTTTTCAGTAGTCTGAGTAAAAGAGAAGCAGCTTACAGGATTTCTGTACATTGGAAGTAGAAAGGGGCAGTTTACAGGAGTGCTGCATCCTGAGTGTAGGAAACACTTTACGGGAGTTCTGTAGCATGGGAGTAGTCTTACGCACGATGCGGGTTTTCAGTAGTCTGAGTAAAAGAGAAGCAGCTTACAGGATTTCTGTACATTGGAAGTAGTGAAAGGCAGTTTAATGGAGTTCTGCATCCTTAAAGTAGGAAACACTTTACGGGAGTTCTGTAGCATGGGAGTAGTCTTACGCACTATGAGGGTTTTCAGTAGTCAGAGTAAAAGAGAAGCAGCTTACAGGATTTCTGTACATTGGAAGTAGTGAGAGGCAGTTTACAGGAGTTCTGCATCCTGAGGGTAGCAAACACTTTACGGGAGTTCTGTAGCATGGGAGTAGTCTTACGCACTATGAGGGTTTTCAGTAGTCAGAGTAAAAGAGAAGCAGCTTACAGGATTTCTGTACATTGGAAGTAGTGAGAGGCAGTTGACAGGAGTTCTGCATCCTGAGTGTAGGAAATACTTTACGGGAGTTCTGTAGGATGGGAGAATTCTTACTCACTATGCGGGTTTTAAGTAGTCTTAGTAAAACTGGTAACAGGATTTCTGTACATTGGAAGTAATGAGAGGTAGTTTAAAGGAGTTCTGCATCCTGAGTGTAGGAAACACTTTACGGGAGTTCTGTACCATGGGAGTAGTCTTACGCACTATGCGGGTTTTCATTTCTCTGAGTAAAAGAGAAGCAGCTTACAGGATTTCTGTACATTGGAAGTAGTGAGAGGCAGTTTACAGGAGTTCTGCATCCTGAGGGTAGGAAACACTTTACGGGAGTTCTGTCGCATGGGAGAATTCTTACTCACTATGCGGGTTTTCAGTAGTCTGAGTAAAAGAGAAGCAGCTTACAGGACTTCTGTACATTGGAAGTAGTGAGAGGCAGTTTATAGGTGTTCCGCATCCTGAGTGTAGAAAACACTTTACAGGAGTTCTGTAGCATGGGAGTAGTCTTACGCACTATGCGGGTTTTCAGTAGTCTGAGTAAAAGAGAAGCAGCTTACAGGACTTCTGTACATTGGAAGTAGTGAGAGGCAGTTTACAGGAGTTCTGCATCCTGAGTGTAGAAAACACTTTACAGGAGTTCTGTAGTTTGGGAGTAGTCTTGAGCAACCATGCAGGTTTTCAGTAGTCTAAGTAAAAGAGAAACAGCTTACAGGATTTCTGTACAGTGGAAGCAGTGAGAGGTAGTTTAAAGTAGTTCTGCATCCTGAGTGTAGGAAACACTCTACGGGAGTGCTATAGCATGGGAGTAGTCTTGCGAAATATGCGGGTTCTCAGTAGTCTGAGTAAAAGGGAAGCAGCTTACAGGACTTCTGTACATTGGAAGTAGTGAGAGGCAGTTTACAGGAGTTCTGCATCCTGAGGTTAGGAAACACTTTACAGGAGTTCTGTAGTTTGGGAGTAGACTTGAGCAACTATGCAGGTTTTCAGTAGTCTAAGTAAAAGAGAAACAGCTTACAGGATTTCTGTACAGTGGAAGCAGTGAGAGCTAGTTTATAGTAGTTCTGCATCCTGAATGTAGGAAACACTCTACGGGTGTGCTGTAGCATGGGAGTAGTCTTACGCACTATGCGGGTTTTCAGTAGTCTGAGTAAAAGGGAAGCAGCTTACAGGAATTCTGTACATTGGAAGTAGTGAGAGGCAGTTTACAGGAGTTCTGCATCCTGAGGGTAGGAAACACTTTATGGGAGTTCTGTCGCATGGGAGAATTCTTACTCTTTTTGCGGGTTTTCAGTAGTCTGAGTAAAAGAGAAGCAGCTTACAGGATTTCTGTACATTGGAAGTAGTGAGAGGCAGTTTACAGGAGTTCTGCGTCCTGAGTGTAGAAAACACTTTACGGGAGTTCTGTAGCATGGGAATAGTCTTACGCACTATGCGGGTTTTCAGTAGTCTGAGTAAAAGAGAAGCAGCTTACAGGATTTCTGTACATTGGAAGTAGTGAGAGGCAGTTTACAGGTGTTCTGCATCCTGAGTGTAGAAAACACTTTAAGGGAGTTCTGTAGCGTGGGAGTAGTCTTACGCACGATGCGGGTTTTCAGTAGTCTGAGTAAAAGAGAAGCAGCTTACAGGATTTCTGTACATTGGAAGTAGAAAGGGGCAGTTTACAGGAGTGCTGCATCCTGAGTGTAGAAAACACATTACGGGAGTTCTGTAGCATGGGAGTAGTCTTACGCACTATGCGGGTTTTCAGTAGTCTGAGTAAAAGAGAAGCAGCTTACAGGATTTCTGTACATTGGAAGTAGTGAGAGGCATTTTACAGGATTTCTGCATCCAGTGTAGGAAACACTTTATGGGAGTTCTGTAGCATGGGAGTAGTCTCACGCACTATGCGGGTTTTCAGTTGTCTGATTAAAAGAGAAGAGGCTTACAGGATTTCTGTACATTGGAAGTAGTGAGAGGCAGTTTACAGGAGTTATGCATCCTGAGTGTAGGAATCGCTTTACGGGAGTTCTGTAGCATGGGAGAATTCTTATTCTTTATGCGGGTTTTAAGTAGCCTGAGTAAAAGAGAAGCAGCTTACAGGATTTCTGTACATTGGAAGTAGTGAGAGGCAGTTTACAGGAGTTCTGCATCCTGAGTGTAGGAAACACTTTACGGGAGTTCTGTCGCATGGGAGAATTCTTACTCACTATGCAGGTTTTCAGTAGTCTGAGTAAAAGAGAAGCAGCTTACAGGATTTCTGTACATTGGAAGTAGTGAGAGGCAGTTTACAGGAGTTCTGCATCCTGAGTGTAGGAAACACTTTACAGGAGTTCTGTGGTTTGGGAGTAGTCTTGAGCAACTATGCAGGTTTTCAGTAGTTTAAGTAAAAGAGAAACAGCTTACAGGATTTCTGTACAGTGGAAGCAGAGAGAGGTAGTTTAAAGTAGTTCTGCATCCTGAGTGTAGGAAACACTCTACGGGAGTGCTATAGCATGGGAGTAGTCTTACGAACTCTGCGGGTTTTCAGTAGTCTGAGTAAAAGGGAAGCAGCTTACAGGAATTCTGTACATTGGAAGTAGTGAGAGGCAGTTTACAGGAGTTCTGCATCCTGAGGTTAGGAAACACTTTACGGGAGTTCTGTAGCATGGGAGAATTCTTACTCACTATGCGGGTTTTCAATAGTCTGAGTAAAAGAGAAGCAGCTTACCGGATTTCTGTACATTGGAAGTAGTGAGAGTCAGTTTACAGGTGTTCTGCATCCTGAATGTAGAAAACACTTTACAGGAGTTCTGTAGCATGGGAGTAGTCTTACGCACTATGCGGGTTTTCAGTAGTCTGAGTAAAAGAGAAGCAGCTTACAGGACTTCTGTACATTGGAAGTAGTGAGAGGCATTTTAAAGGAGTTCTGCATCCAGTGTAGGAAACACTTTACGGGAGTTCTGTAGCATGGGAGTAGTCTTACGCACTATGCGGGCTTTCAGTCGTCTGAGTAAAAGAGAAGCAGCTTACAGGATTTCTGTACAGTGGAAGCAGTGAGAGGTAGTTTAAAGTAGTTCTGCATCCTGAGTGTAGGAAACACTCTACGGGATTGCTATAGCATGGGAGTAGTCTTACGAACTATGCGGGTTTTCAGTAGTCTGAGTAAAAGGGAAGCAGCTTACAGGAATTCTGTACATTGGAAGTAGTGAGAGGCAGTTTACAGGAGTTCTGCATCCTGAGGGTAGGAAACACTTTACGGGAGTTCTGTCGCATGGGAGAATTCTTACTCTTTTTGCGGGTTTTCAGTAGTCTGAGTAAAAGAGAAGCAGCTTACAGGATTTCTGTACATGGGAAGTAGTGAGAGGCAGTGTACAGGAGTTCTGCGTCCTGAGTGTAGAAAACACTTTACGGGAGTTCTGTAGCATGGGAGTAGTCTTACGCACTATGTGGGTTTTCAGTAGTCTGAGTAAAAGAGAAGCAGCTTACAGGATTTCTGTACATTGGAAGTAGTGAGAGGCAGTTTACAGGTTTTCTGCATCCTGAGTGTAGAAAACACTTTAAGGGAGTTCTGTAGCGTGGGAGTAGTCTTACGCACGATGCGGGTTTTCAGTAGTCTGAGTAAAAGAGAAGCAGCTTACAGGATTTCTGTACATTGGAAGTAGAAAGGGGCAGTTTACAGGAGTGCTGCATCCTGAGTGTAGAAAACACTTTACGGGAGTTCTGTAGCATGGGAGTAGTCTTACGCACTATGCGGGTTTTCAGTAGTCTGAGTAAAAGAGAAGCAGCTTACAGGATTTCTGTACATTGGAAGTAGTGAGAGGCATTTTACAGGATTTCTGCATCCAGTGTAGGAAACACTTTATGGGAGTTCTGTAGCATGGGAGTAGTCTCACGCACTATGCGGGTTTTCAGTTGTCTGATTAAAAGAGAAGCAGCTTACAGGATTTCTGTACATTGGAAGTAGTGAGAGGCAGTTTACAGGAGTTATGCATCCTGAGTGTAGGAAACGCTTTACGGGAGTTCTGTAGCATGGGAGAATTCTTATTCTTTATGCGGGTTTTAAGAAGCCTGAGTAAAAGAGAAGCAGCTTACCGGATTTCTGTACACTGGAAGTAGGGAAAAACAGTTTAAAGGAGTCCTGCATCCTGAGGATAGGAAACACTTTACGGGAGTTCTGTAGCATGGGAGTAGTCTTACGCACTATGCGGGTTTTAAGTAGTCTGAGTAAAAGAGAAGCAGCTTATAGGATTTCTGTACATTGGAAGTAGTGAGATGCAGTTTACAGGAGTTCTGCATCCAGTGTAGGAAACACTTTACAGGAGTTCTGTAGCATAGGAGTAGTCTTACGCACTCTGCGGGTTTTCAGTAGTCTGAGTAAAAGAGAAGCAGCTTACAGGATTTCTGTACATTGGAAGTAGTGAGAGGCAGTTTACAGGAGTTCTGCATCCTGAGTGTAGCAAACACTTAATGGGAGTTCTGTAGCATCTGAGTAGTCTTACGCACTATGTGGGTTTTCAGTAGTCTGAGTAAAAGAGAAGCAGCTTACAGGATTTCTGTACATTGGAAGTAGTGAGAGGCAATTTACAGGTGTTCCGCATCCAATGTTGGAAACACTTTACAGGAGTTCTGTAGCATGGGGGTAGTCTTATGCACTATGCGGGTTTTCAGTTGTCTGATTAAAAGAGAAGCAGCTTACAGGATTTCTGTACATTGGAAGTAGTGAGAGGCAGTTTACAGGAGTTCTGCATCCTTAAAGTAGAAAACACTTTATGGGAGTTCTGTAGCATGGGAGTAGTCTTACGCACTAAGCGGGTTTTCAGTAGTCTGAGTAAAAGAGAAGCAGCTTACAGGATTTCTGTACATTGGAAGTAGTGAGAGGCAGTTTACAGGAGTTCTGCATCCAGTGTAGGAAACACTTTACGGGAGTTCTGTAGCATGGGAGTAGTCTTACTCACTATGCAGGTTTTCAGTAGTCTGAGTAAAAGAGAAGCAGCTTACAGGATTTCTGTACATTGGAAGTAGTGAGAGGCAGTTTACAGGAGTTCTGCATCCTGAGTGTAGGAAACACTTTACAGGAGTTCTGTAGTTTGGGAGTAGTCTTGAGCAACTATGCAGGTTTTCAGTAGTCTAAGTAAAAGAGAAACAGCTTACAGGATTTCTGTACAGTGGAAGCAGTGAGAGGTAGTTTAAAGTAGTTCTGCATCCTGAGTGTAGGAAACACTCTACGGGAGTGCTATAGCATGGGAGTAGTCTTACGAACTCTGCGGGTTTTCAGTAGTCTGAGTAAAAGGGAAGCAGCTTACAGGAATTCTGTACATTGGAAGTAGTGAGAGGCAGTTTACAGGAGTTCTGCATCCTGAGGGTAGGAAACACTTTACGGGAGTTCTGTCGCATGAGAGAATTCTTACTCACTATGCGGGTTTTCAGTAGTCTGAGTAAAAGAGAAGCAGCTTACAGGATTTCTGTACATTGGAAGTAGTGAGAGGCAGTGTACAGGAGTTCTGCGTCCTGAAGGTAGAAAACACTTTACGGGAGTTCTGTAGCATGGGAGTAGTCTTACTCACTATGCGGGTTTTCAGTAGTCTGAGTAAAAGAGAAGCACCTTACAGGGTTTCTGTACATTGGAAGTAGTGAGAGGCAGTTTACAGGTGTTCCGCATCCAATATTGGAAACACTTTACGGGAGTTCTGTAGCATGGGGGTAGTCTTATGCACTATGCGGGTTTTCACTTCTCTGAGTAAAAGAGAAGCAGCTTACAGGATTTCTGTACATTGGAAGTAGTGAGAGGCAGTTTACAGGAGTTCTGCATCCTTAAAGTAGGAAACACTTTACGGGAGTTCTGTAGCATGGGAGTAGTCTTACGCACTATGCGGGTTTTCAGTAGTCTGAGTAAAAGAGAAGCAGCTTACAGGATTTCTGTACATTGGAAGTAGTGAGAGGCAGTTTACAGGAGTTCTGCATCCTGAGTGTAGGAAACACTTTACGGGAGTTCTGTACCATGGGAGTAGTCTTACACACTGTGTGGGTTTTCAGTAGTCTGAGTAAAAGAGAAGCAGCTTACAGGATTTCTGTACATTGGAAGTAGTGAGAGGCAGTTTACAGGAGTTCTGCATCCTGAGGGTAGCAAACACTTTACAGGAGTTCTGTAGCATGGGAGTAGTCTTACACAGTATGCGGGCTTTCAGTCGTCTGAGTAAAAGAGAAGCAGCTTACAGGATTTCTGTACAGTGGAAGCAGTGAGAGGTAGTTTAAAGTAGTTCTGCATCCTGAGTGTAGGAAACACTCTACGGGATTGCTATAGCATGGGAGTAGTCTTACGAACTATGCGGGTTTTCAGTAGTCTGAGTAAAAGGGAAGCAGCTTACAGGAATTCTGTACATTGGAAGTAGTGAGAGGCAGTTTACAGGAGTTCTGCATCCTGAGGGTAGGAAACACTTTACGGGAGTTCTGTCGCATGGGAGAATTCTTACTCTTTTTGCGGGTTTTCAGTAGTCTGAGTAAAAGAGAAGCAGCTTACAGGATTTCTGTACATTGGAAGTAGTGAGAGGCAGTGTACAGGAGTTCTGCGTCCTGAGTGTAGAAAACACTTTACGGGAGTTCTGTATCATGGGAGTAGTCTTACGCACTATGCGGGTTTTCAGTAGTCTGAGTAAAAGAGAAGCAGCTTACAGGATTTCTGTACATTGGAAGTAGTGAGAGGCAGTTTACAGGTTTTCTGCATCCTGAGTGTAGAAAACACTTTAAGGGAGTTCTGTAGCGTGGGAGTAGTCTTACGCACGATGCGGGATTTCAGTAGTCTGAGTAAAAGAGAAGCAGCTTACAGGATTTCTGTACATTGGAAGTAGAAAGAGGCAGTTTACAGGAGTGCTGCATCCTGAGTGTAGAAAACACTTTACGGGAGTTCTGTAGCATGGGAGTAGTCTTACGCACTATGCGGGTTTTCAGTAGTCTGAGTAAAAGAGAAGCAGCTTACAGGATTTCTGTACATTGGAAGTAGTGAGAGGCAGTTTACAGGATTTCTGCATCCAGTGTAGGAAACACTTTATGGGAGTTCTGTAGCATGGGAGTAGTCTCACGCACTATGCGGGTTTTCAGTTGTCTGATTAAAAGAGAAGCAGCTTACAGGATTTCTGTACATTGGAAGTAGTGAGAGGGAGTTTACAGGAGTTATGCATCCTGAGTGTAGGAAACGCTTTACGGGAGTTCTGTAGCATGGGAGAATTCTTATTCTTTATGCGGGTTTTAAGTAGCCTGAGTAAAAGAGAAGCAGCTTACCGGATTTCTGTACACTGGAAGTAGGGAAAAACAGTTTAAAGGAGTCCTGCATCCTGAGGATAGGAAACACTTTACGGGAGTTCTGTAGCATGGGAGTAGTCTTACGCACTATGCGGGTTTTAAGTAGTCTGAGTAAAAGAGAAGCAGCTTATAGGATTTCTGTACATTGGAAGTAGTGAGAGGCAGTTTACAGGAGTTCTGCATCCAGTGTAGGAAACACTTTACAGGAGTTCTGTAGCATAGGAGTAGTCTTACGCACTCTGCGGGTTTTCAGTAGTCTGAGTAAAAGAGAAGCAGCTTACAGGATTTCTGTACATTGGAAGTAGTGAGAGGCAGTTTACAGGAGTTCTGCATCCTGAGTGTAGCAAACACTTAACGGGAGTTCTGTAGCATGGGAGTAGTCTTACGCACTATGCGTGTTTTCAGTAGTCTGAGTAAAAGAGAAGCAGCTTACAGGATTTCTGTACATTGGAAGTAGTGAGAGGCAATTTACAGGTGTTCCGCATCCAATGTTGGAAACACTTTACGGGAGTTCTGTAGCATGGGGGTAGTCTTATGCACTATGCGGGTTTTCAGTTGTCTGATTAAAAGAGAAGCAGCTTACAGGATTTCTGTACATTGGAAGTAGTGAGAGGCAGTTTACAGGAGTTCTGCATCCTTAAAGTAGAAAACACTTTACGGGAGTTCTGTAGCATGGGAGTAGTCTTACGCACTAAGCGGGTTTTCAGTAGTCTGAGTAAAAGAGAAGCAGCTTACAGGATTTCTGTACATTGGAAGTAGTGAGAGGCAGTTTACAGGAGTTCTGCATCCAGTGTAGGAAACACTTTACGGGAGTTCTGTAGCATGGGAGTAGTCTTACTCACTATGCAGGTTTTCAGTAGTCTCAGTAAAAGAGAAGCAGCTTACAGGATTTCTGTACATTGGAAGTAGTGAGAGGCAGTTTACAGGAGTTCTGCATCCTGAGTGTAGGAAACACTCTACGGGAGTGCTATAGCATGGGAGTAGTCTTACGAACTCTGCGGGTTTTCAGTAGTCTGAGTAAAAGGGAAGCAGCTTACAGGAATTCTGTACATTGGAAGTAGTGAGAGGCAGTTTACAGGAGTTCTGCATCCTGAGGGTAGGAAACACTTTACGGGAGTTCTGTCGCATGAGAGAATTCTTACTCACTATGCGGGTTTTCAGTAGTCTGAGTAAAAGAGAAGCAGCTTACAGGATTTCTGTACATTGGAAGTAGTGAGAGGCAGTGTACAGGAGTTCTGCGTCCTGAAGGTAGAAAACACTTTACGGGAGTTCTGTAGCATGGGAGTAGTCTTACTCACTATGCGGGTTTTCAGTAGTCTGAGTAAAAGAGAAGCACCTTACAGGGTTTCTGTACATTGGAAGTAGTGAGAGGCAGTTTACAGGTGTTCCGCATCCAATATTGGAAACACTTTACGGGAGTTCTGTAGCATGGGGGTAGTCTTATGCACTATGCGGGTTTTCACTTCTCTGAGTAAAAGAGAAGCAGCTTACAGGATTTCTGTACATTGGAAGTAGTGAGAGGCAGTTTACAGGAGTTCTGCATCCTTAAAGTAGGAAACACTTTACGGGAGTTCTGTAGCATGGGAGTAGTCTTACGCACTATGCGGGTTTTCAGTAGTCTGAGTAAAAGAGAAGCAGCTTACAGGATTTCTGTACATTGGAAGTAGTGAGAGGCAGTTTACAGGAGTTCTGCATCCTGAGTGTAGGAAACACTTTACGGGAGTTCTGTACCATGGGAGTAGTCTTACACACTGTGTGGGTTTTCAGTAGTCTGAGTAAAAGAGAAGCAGCTTACAGGATTTCTGTACATTGGAAGTAGTGAGAGGCAGTTTACAGGAGTTCTGCATCCTGAGGGTAGCAAACACTTTACAGGAGTTCTGTAGCATGGGAGTAGTCTTACACAGTATGCGGGCTTTCAGTCGTCTGAGTAAAAGAGAAGCAGCTTACAGGATTTCTGTACAGTGGAAGCAGTGAGAGGTAGTTTAAAGTAGTTCTGCATCCTGAGTGTAGGAAACACTCTACGGGATTGCTATAGCATGGGAGTAGTCTTACGAACTATGCGGGTTTTCAGTAGTCTGAGTAAAAGGGAAGCAGCTTACAGGAATTCTGTACATTGGAAGTAGTGAGAGGCAGTTTACAGGAGTTCTGCATCCTGAGGGTAGGAAACACTTTACGGGAGTTCTGTCGCATGGGAGAATTCTTACTCTTTTTGCGGGTTTTCAGTAGTCTGAGTAAAAGAGAAGCAGCTTACAGGATTTCTGTACATTGGAAGTAGTGAGAGGCAGTGTACAGGAGTTCTGCGTCCTGAGTGTAGAAAACACTTTACGGGAGTTCTGTATCATGGGAGTAGTCTTACGCACTATGCGGGTTTTCAGTAGTCTGAGTAAAAGAGAAGCAGCTTACAGGATTTCTGTACATTGGAAGTAGTGAGAGGCAGTTTACAGGTTTTCTGCATCCTGAGTGTAGAAAACACTTTAAGGGAGTTCTGTAGCGTGGGAGTAGTCTTACGCACGATGCGGGATTTCAGTAGTCTGAGTAAAAGAGAAGCAGCTTACAGGATTTCTGTACATTGGAAGTAGAAAGAGGCAGTTTACAGGAGTGCTGCATCCTGAGTGTAGAAAACACTTTACGGGAGTTCTGTAGCATGGGAGTAGTCTTACGCACTATGCGGGTTTTCAGTAGTCTGAGTAAAAGAGAAGCAGCTTACAGGATTTCTGTACATTGGAAGTAGTGAGAGGCAGTTTACAGGATTTCTGCATCCAGTGTAGGAAACACTTTATGGGAGTTCTGTAGCATGGGAGTAGTCTCACGCACTATGCGGGTTTTCAGTTGTCTGATTAAAAGAGAAGCAGCTTACAGGATTTCTGTACATTGGAAGTAGTGAGAGGGAGTTTACAGGAGTTATGCATCCTGAGTGTAGGAAACGCTTTACGGGAGTTCTGTAGCATGGGAGAATTCTTATTCTTTATGCGGGTTTTAAGTAGCCTGAGTAAAAGAGAAGCAGCTTACCGGATTTCTGTACACTGGAAGTAGGGAAAAACAGTTTAAAGGAGTCCTGCATCCTGAGGATAGGAAACACTTTACGGGAGTTCTGTAGCATGGGAGTAGTCTTACGCACTATGCGGGTTTTAAGTAGTCTGAGTAAAAGAGAAGCAGCTTATAGGATTTCTGTACATTGGAAGTAGTGAGAGGCAGTTTACAGGAGTTCTGCATCCAGTGTAGGAAACACTTTACAGGAGTTCTGTAGCATAGGAGTAGTCTTACGCACTCTGCGGGTTTTCAGTAGTCTGAGTAAAAGAGAAGCAGCTTACAGGATTTCTGTACATTGGAAGTAGTGAGAGGCAGTTTACAGGAGTTCTGCATCCTGAGTGTAGCAAACACTTAACGGGAGTTCTGTAGCATGGGAGTAGTCTTACGCACTATGCGGGTTTTCAGTAGTCTGAGTAAAAGAGAAGCAGCTTACAGGATTTCTGTACATTGGAAGTAGTGAGAGGCAATTTACAGGTGTTCCGCATCCAATGTTGGAAACACTTTACGGGAGTTCTGTAGCATGGGGGTAGTCTTATGCACTATGCGGGTTTTCAGTTGTCTGATTAAAAGAGAAGCAGCTTACAGGATTTCTGTACATTGGAAGTAGTGAGAGGCAGTTTACAGGAGTTCTGCATCCTTAAAGTAGAAAACACTTTACGGGAGTTCTGTAGCATGGGAGTAGTCTTACGCACTAAGCGGGTTTTCAGTAGTCTGAGTAAAAGAGAAGCAGCTTACAGGATTTCTGTACATTGGAAGTAGTGAGAGGCAGTTTACAGGAGTTCTGCATCCAGTGTAGGAAACACTTTACGGGAGTTCTGTAGCATGGGAGTAGTCTTACTCACTATGCAGGTTTTCAGTAGTCTCAGTAAAAGAGAAGCAGCTTACAGGATTTCTGTACATTGGAAGTAGTGAGAGGCAGTTTACAGGAGTTCTGCATCCTGAGTGTAGGAAACACTTTACAGGAGTTCTGTAGTTTGGGAGTAGTCTTGAGCAACTATGCAGGTTTTCAGTAGTCTAAGTAAAAGAGAAACAGCTTACAGGATTTCTGTACAGTGGAAGCAGTGAGAGGTAGTTTAAAGTAGTTCTGCATCCTGAGTGTAGGAAACACTCTACGGGAGTGCTATAGCATGGGAGTAGTCTTACGAACTCTGCGGGTTTTCAGTAGTCTGAGTAAAAGGGAAGCAGCTTACAGGAATTCTGTACATTGGAAGTAGTGAGAGGCAGTTTACAGGAGTTCTGCATCCTGAGGGTAGGAAACACTTTACGGGAGTTCTGTCGCATGGGAGAATTCTTACTCTTTTTACGGGTTTTCAGTAGTCTGAGTAAAAGAGAAGCAGCTTACAGGATTTCTGTACATTGGAAGTAGTGAGAGGCAGTGTACAGGAGTTCTGCGTCCTGAGTGTAGAAAACACTTTACGGGAGTTCTGTAGCATGGGAGTAGTCTTACTCAATATGCGGGTTTTCAGTAGTCTGAGTAAAAGAGAAGCACCTTACAGGGTTTCTGTACATTGGAAGTAGTGAGAGGCAGTTTACAGGTGTTCCGCATCCAATGTTGGAAACACTTTACGGGAGTTCTGTAGCATGGGGGTAGTCTTATGCACTATGCGGGTTTTCACTTCTCTGAGTAAAAGAGAAGCAGCTTACAGGATTTCTGTACATTGGAAGTAGTGAGAGGCAGTTTACAGGAGTTCTGCATCCTTAAAGTAGGAAACACTTTACGGGAGTTCTGTAGCATGGGAGTAGTCTTACGCACTATGCGGGTTTTCAGTAGTCTGAGTAAAAGAGAAGCAGCTTACAGGATTTCTGTACATTGGAAGTAGTGAGAGGCAGTTTACAGGAGTTCTGCATCTTGAGTGTAGGAAACACTTTACGGGAGTTCTGTACCATGGGAGTAGTCTTACACACTGTGTGGGTTTTCAGTAGTCTGAGTAAAAGAGAAGCAGCTTACAGGATTTCTGTACATTGGAAGTAGTGAGAGGCAGTTTACAGGAGTTCTGCATCCTGAGGGTAGCAAACACTTTACAGGAGTTCTGTAGCATGGGAGTAGTCTTACACAGTATGCGGGCTTTCAGTCGTCTGAGTAAAAGAGAAGCAGCTTACAGGATTTCTGTACATTGGAAGTAGTGAGAGGCAGTTTACAGGAGTTCTGCATCCTGAGTGTAGGAAACACTTTACGGGAGTTCTGTCGCATGGGAGAATTCTTACTCACTGTGCGGGTTTTAAGTAGTCTTAGTAAAACTGGTAACAGGATTTATGTACATTGGAAGTAATGACAGGTAGTTTAAAGGAGTTCTGCAACCTGAGTGTAGGAAACACTTTACAGGAGTTCTGTAGTTTGGGAGTAGTCTTGAGCAACTATGCAGGTTTTCAGTAGTCTAAGTAAAAGAGAAACAGCTTACAGGATTTCTGTACAGTGGAAGCAGTGAGAGGAAGTTTTAAGTAGTTCTGCATCCTGAGTGTAGCAAACACTCTACGGGATTGCTATAGCATGGGAGTAGTCTTACGAACTATGCGGGTTTTCAGTAGTCTGAGTAAAAGGGAAGCAGCTTACAGGAATTCTGTACATTGGAAGTAGTGAGAGGCAGTTTACAGGAGTTATGCATCCTGAGGGTAGGAAACACTTTACGGGAGTTCTGTCGCATGGGAGAATTCTTACTCACTATGCGGGTTTTCAGTAGTCTGAGTAAAAGAGAAGCAGCTTACAGGATTTCTGTACATTGGAAGTAGTGAGAGGCAGTGTACAGGAGTTCTGCGTCCTGAGTGTAGAAAACACTTTACGGAAGTTCTGTAGCATGGGAGTAGTCTTACACACTATGCGGGTTTTTAGTAGTCTGAGTAAAAGAGAAGCAGCTTACAGGATTTCTGTACATTGGAAGTAGTGAGAGGCAGTTTACAGGTTTTCTGCATCCTGAGTGTAGAAAACACTTTAAGGGAGTTCTGTAGCGTGGGAGTAGTCTTACGCACGATGCAGGTTTTCAGTAGTCTGAGTAAAAGAGAAGCAGCTTACAGGATTTCTGTACATTGGAAGTAGTGAGTGACAGTTTAAAGGAGTCCTGCATCCTGAGTGTAGGAAACACTTTACGGGAGTTCTGTAGCATGGGAGAAATAAATCGCACTATGCGGGTTTTTAGTAGGCCGAGTAAAAGAGAAGCAGTTTACAGGATTTCTGTACATTGGAAGTAGTGAGATGCAATTTAAAGCTGTTCTGCATCCTGAGTGTAGGAAATACTTTACGGGAGTTCTGTAGTATGGGAATAGTCTTACTCACTATGCGGGTTTTTAGTAGTCTGAGTAAAAGACAAGCAACTTACAGGATTTCTGTACATTGGAAGTAGTGAGTGACAGTTAAAGGAGTCCTGCATCCTGAGTGTAGGAAACACTTTACGGGAGTTCTCTAGCACGGGAGTAGTCTAACGCACTATGCGGGTTTTCAGTAGTCTGAGTAAAAGTGAAGCAGCTTACAGGATTTCTGTACATTGGAAGTAGTGAGAGGCAGTTTACAGGAGTTCTGCATCCTCAGTGTAGGAAACACTTTACGGGAGTTCTGTAGTATGGGAGTAGTCTCACGCACTATGCGGGTTCTCAGCAGTCTGAGTAAAAGAGAAGCAGCTTACAGGATTTCTGTACATTGGAAGTAGTGAGAGGCAGTTTACAGGAGTTCTGCATCCTGAGTGTAAGAAACACCTTACAGGAGTTCTGTAGCATGGGAGTAGTCTTACACACTATGCGGGTTTTCAGTTGTCTGAGTAAAAGCGAAGCAGCTTACAGGTTTTCTGTACATTGGAAGCACTGAGAGGCAGTTTATAGGAGTTCTCCATCCTGAGTGTAGGAAATACTTTACGGGAGTGCTGTAGCATGGGAGTAGTGTTACGCAATATGCGGGTTTTCAGTTGTCTGAGTAAAAGCGAAGCAGCTTACAGGATTTCTGTACATTGGAAGTAGTGAGAGGCAGTTTACAAGAGTTCTCCATCCTCAGTGTAGGAAACACTTTATGGGAGTTCTGTAGCATGGGAGTAGTCTTACACACTATGCGGGGTTTCAGTAGTCTGAGTAAAAGAGAAGCAGCTTACAGGATTTCTGTACATTGGAAGTAGTGAGAGGCAGTTTACAGGAGTCCTGCATGCTGAGCGTAGGAAACACTTTACGGGAGTTCTGTAGCATGGGAGTAGTCTTACACACTATGCGGGTTTTCAGTAGTCTGAGTAAAAGAGAAGCAGCTTACAGGATTTCTGTACATTGGAAGTAGTGAGAGGCAGTTTACAGGAGTTCTATATCCTGAGTGTAGGAAACACTTTACGGGAGTTCTGTAGCATGGGAGTAGTCTTACGCACTACGCGGGTTTTCAGTAGTCTGAGTAAAAGTGAAGCAGCTTACAGGATTTCTGTACATTGGAAGTAGTGAGAGGCAGTTTAAAGGAGTCCTGCATCCTGAGTGTAGGAAACACTCTACGGGAGTTGTGTAGCATGGGAGTAGTCTTACACACTATGCAGGTTTTCAGTAGTCTGAGTAAAAGAGAAGCAGCTTACAGGATTTCTGTACATTGGAAGTAGTGAGAGGCAGTTTACAGAAGTTCTGCATCCTGAGTGTTGGAAACACTTTACGGGAGTTCTGTAGCCTGGGAGTAGTCTTGCGCATTATGCGGGTTTTCAGCAGTCTGAGTAAAAGAGAAGCAGCTTACAGGATTTACAGCCTCTCTGTGTGTTTGTGTTTTCTGGACATTCTCTATGGACTTTACGGTTTTGAATGCATTTTAGCAGGAACCTTTGTGTTTTCTGCTGGCAAACGCTAATTGGTTCCACCTGAAGTCAAATCCTCAACACATTCGAGTTTTCTAGGTAGAAAGCTTCAGAAACCTGAGAAAACATGATATTTCTTTCTGTAAACATGACATTGGAAGCATTTGCCGAACAGGAAGATTGTGCTTTTCTTCGAAACCACTTTGACGCTGATTTTTGGTTAAATTTCACTTGAAATCCACAACAATTTCCAGATACTCCTGGATGAAAACAAAACTATCTGGTGTGTTGTGGCTATCTCAATCACAGATCTTGCTACAGCCTCTGTGTGTGTTTGTGTTTTCTGGACATTCTCTATGGACTTTACGGTTTTGAATGCATTTTAGCATGCAAGTTTTTATTTTTAGCTGCCAAACGCTCATTGGTTTCACCTGGAGTCAAATCCTGCACCCATTCGAGATTTATACAAAGAAAGCTCCAGAAACCTGAGAAAACATGATATTTGTATTTGTAAACATGACATTGGATGCATTTGCAGAACAGGAAGATTGTGCTTTTCTCCAAAACCACTTTCACGGTGATTTTGTGGTTATATTTCACCAGGATACTACAACATTTTGTCGAGATACTCTGGATGAAAACAAAACTATCTGGGGATTTGTAGCTATCTCAATCCCAGATCTTGCTGTAGCCTCTGTGTTTGTTTGTGTTTTCTGGACATTCTCTATGGACTTTATGTTATTGAATGCATTTTAGCAGGACCTTTTTTGTTTTCTGCTGGCAAACGCTAATTGTTTCCACCTGGAGTCAAATCCTCCACACATTCGAGTTTTCTAGGAGGAAAGCTTCAGAAACCTGAGAAAACATGATATTTCTTTCTGTAAACATGACATTGGAAGCATTTGCCGAACAGGAAGATTGTGCTTTTCTCCAAAACCACTTTCACGGTGATTTTTGGTTAAATTTCACCCGAAATCCACAACAATTTGTCCAGATACTCCTGGATGAAAACAAAACTGTCTGGTGTGTTGTGGCTATCTCAATCCCAGATCTTGCTATAGCCTCTGTGTGTGTTTGTGTTTTGTGGACATTCTCTATGGACTTTACGGTTTTGAATGCATTTTAGCAGGACCCTTTTTTTTTTTTTGACAGACAGAGTGGACAGTGAGAGAGATAGACAGAGAGAAAGGTCTTCCTTTGCCGTTGGTTCACCCTCCAATGGCCGCCGCGGCCGGCGCCCTGCGGCCTGCGCACCACGCTGATCTGATTGCAGGAGCCAGGAGTCAGGTGCTTTTCCTGGTCTCCCATGGGGTGCAGGGCCCAAGCACCTGGGCCATCCTCCACTGCAATCCCTGGCCACAGCAGAGGGTTGGCCTGGAAGAGGGGCAACCGGGACAGAATCCGGCGCCCCGACCGGGACTTGAACCCGGTGTGCCGGCGCCAATAGGTGGAGGATTAGCCTAGTGAGCCGCGGCGCCGCCAGCAGGACCCTTTTTGTTTTCTGCTGGCAAACACTCATTGGTTCCACATGGGGTAAAATCCTCCACACATTCCAGGTTTCTAGGAAGAAAGCTTCAGAAACCTGAGAAAACATGATATTTGTATTTGTAAACATGACATTGGATTCATTGGCTGAACAGAAAGATTGTGCTTTTCTCCAAAACCACTTTCACGGTGATTTTTTTGTTAAATTTCACTTCAAAACTACAACAATTTGTCCAGATATTCTTGGATGAAAACAAAAGTATCTGGTGATTTGTAGCTATCTCAATCCCAGATCTTGCTACAGCCTCTGTGTGTGTTTGTGTTTTCTGGACATTCTCTATGGACTTTACGGTATTGAATGCATTTTAGCAGGACACATTTTGTTTTCTGCTGGGAAACGATAATTGGTTCCACCTGGAATCAAATCCTCCAAACATTCGAGTTTTCTAGGAAGAAAGCTTCAGAAACCTGAGAAAACATGATATTTGTTTCTGTAAAGATGACTGTGGATGCATTTGCCGAACAGGAAGATTGTGCTTTTCTCCAAAACCACTTTTACTGTGATTTTTTGGTTAAATTGCACCCGAAATCCACAACAATCTGTCCAGATACTCCTGGATGAAAACAAAACTATCTGGTGTGTTGTGGCTATCTCAATCCCAGATCTTGCTACAGCCTCTGTGTGTGTTTGTGTTTTGTGGACATTCTCTAGGGACTTTACGGTTTTGAATGCATTTTAGCAGGACCCTTTTTGTTTTCTGCTGGCAAACGCTAATTGCTTCCAACTGGAGTCAAATCCTCCACACGTTCTAGTTTTCTAGGAAGAAAGCTTCAGAAACCTGAGAAAACATTACATTTGTTTCTGAAAACATGACATTGGATGCATTTGACAAACAGGAAGATTGTGCTTTTCTCCAAAACCACTTTCACGGTGATTTTTGGTTAAATTTCACCTGAAATCCACAATTTCCAGATACTCCTGGATGAAAACAAAACTATCTGGTGTGTTGTGGCTATCTCAATCCCAGATCTTGCTACAGCCTCTGTGTGTGTTTGTGTTTTCTGGACATTCTCTTTGGACTTTACGGTTTTGAATGCATTTTAGCATGCAAGTTTTTATTTTTAGCTGCCAAAACTCATTGGTTTCACCTGGAGTCAAATCCTCCACCCCTTCAAATTTTATAGGAAGAAAGCTCCAGAAATCTGAGAAAACATGATATTTGTATTCGTAAACATGACATTGGATTCATTTGCTGAACAGAAAGATTGTGCTTTTCTCCAAAACCACTTTCACGATGATTTTTTCGTTATATTTCACCCGGATACTACAACATTTTGTCCAGATACTCTGGATGAAAACAAAACTATCTGGTGTGTTGTGGCTATCTCAATCTCAGATCTTGTTATAACCTCTGTGTTTGTTTGTGTTTTCTGGACATTCTCTATGGACTTTACGGTATTGAATGCATTTTAGCAGGACCCTTTTTGTTTTCTGCTGGCAAACACTAATTGGTTCCAACTGGAGTAAAATCTTCCACACATTCGAGTTTTCTAGGAGGAAAGCTTCAGAAACCTGAGAAAACATGATATTTCTTTCTGAAAACATGACATTGGATGCATTTGCCGAACAGGAAGATTGTGCTTTTCTCCAAAACCACTTTCACGGTGATTTTTGGTTAAATTTCACCTGAAATCCACAACAATTTGTCCAGATACTCCTGGATGAAAACAAAACTATCAGGTGTGTTGTGGCTATCTCAATCCCAGATCTTGCTACAACCTCTGTGTTGTTTGTGTTTTCTGGACATTCTCTATGGACTTTACGGTTTTGAATTCATTTTAGCAGGACCCTTTTTGTTTTCTGCTGGCAAACGCTAGTTGGTTCCACCTGGAATCAAATGCTCCACACGTTCTAGTTTTCTAGGAAGAAAGCTTCAGCAACCTGAGAAAACATGATATTTCTTTCTGAAAACATGACATTGGATGCATTTGCCGAACAGGAAGATTGTCCTTTTCTCCAAAACCACTTTCATGGTGATTTTTTGGTTAAATTTCTCTTGAAAAGTACAACATTTCGTCCAGATATTCTGGATGAAAACAAAACTATCAGGTGTGTTGTGGCTATCTCAATCCCAGATCTTGCTACAGCCTCTGTGTTGTTTGTGTTTTCTGGACATACTCTATGGACTTTACGGTTTTGAATTCATTTTAGCAGGACCCTTTTTGTTTTCTGCTGGCAAACGCTAGTTGGTTCCACCTGGAGTCAAATCTTCCACACATTCGAGTTTTCTAGGAAGAAAGCTTCAGCAACCTGAGAGAACATGATATTTCTTTCTGAAAACATGACATTGGATGCATTTGCCGAACAGGAAGATTGTGCTTTTCTCCAAAACCACTTTCACGGTGATTTTTTGGTAAAATTTCACCCTGATACTACAACATTTTGTCCAGATACTCCTGGATGAAAACAAAACTATCTGGTGTGTTGTGGCTATCTCAATCCCAGATCTTGCTATAGCCTCTGTGTGTGTTTGTGTTTTCTGGACATTCTCTATGGACTTTATGGTTTTTAATGCATTTTAGCATGTAAGTTTTTGTTTTTAGCTGCCAAACTCTAATTGGTTCATCCTGGAGTCAAATCCTCCACACATTCGAGTTTTCTAGGAAAAAAGCTTCAGAAACCTGAGAAAACATGATATTTCTTTCTGTAAACATGACATTGGATGCATTTGCTGAACAGGAAGATTGTGCTTTTCTCCAAAACCACTTTCACGGTGATTTTTGTTAAATTTCACCCGAAATCCACAACAATTTGTGAAGATACTCCTGGATGAAAACAAAACAATCTGGTGTGTTGTGGCTATCTCAATCATAGATCTTTCTACAGCCTCTGTGTGTGTTTGTGTTTTCCGGACATTCTCTATGGACTTTACGGTTTGGAATGCATTTTAGCATGTAGGTTGTTGTTTTTAGCTGCCAAACGCTAATTGGTTCCACCTTGGGTAAAATCCTCCACACATTCGAGTTTTCTAGGAAGAAAGCTCCAGAAACCTGAGAAAACATGATATTTCTATTTGTAAAGATGACATTGGATGCATTTGCCGAACAGGAATATTGTGCTTTTCTCCAAAACCACTTTCACGGTGATTTTTGGTTAAATTTCACCCGAAATCCACAACAATTTGTCCAGATACTCCTGGATGAAAACAAAACTATCTGGTGATTTGTAGCTATCTCAATCCCAGATCTTGCTACAGCCTCTGTGTGTGTTTGTGTTTTCTGGACATTCTCTATGGACTTTAAGGTTTTGAATGCATTTTAGCAGGGCCCAATTTGTTTTCTCCTGGCAAACGCTAATTGGTTCCACCTGGAGTCAAATCCGCCACACAGTCGAGTGTTCTAGGAAGAAAGCTCCAGAAACCTGAGAAAACATGATATTTCTTTCTGTAAACATGACATTGGATGCATTTGCCGAACAGGAACATTGTGCTTTTCTCCAAAACCACTTTCACGGTGATTTTTTGGTTAAATTTCACTTCAAAAGTACAACAATTTGTCCAGATACTCCTGGATGAAAACAAAACTATCTGGTGTGTTGTGGCTATCTCAATCCCAGATCTTGCTACAGCCTCTGTGTGTGTTTGTGTTTTCTGGACATTCTCTATGGACTTTACGGTTTTGAATGCATTTTAGCATGTAAGTTTTTGTTTTTAACTGGCAAATGCTAACTGGTTCCACCTGGAGCCAAATCCTCCACACATTCGAGTTTTCTAGGAAGAAAGCTCCAGAAACCTGAGAAATCATGATATTTCTTTCTGGAAACATGACATTGGATGCATTTTCCAAACAGGAAGATTGTGCTTTTCTCCAAAACCACTTTCACGGTGATTTTTTAGTTAAATTTCACTTCAAAACTACAACAATTTGTCCAGATTCTCCTGGATGAAAACAAAATTATCTGGTGTGTTGTGACTTTCTCAATCACAGATATTGCTACAGCCTTTGTGTTTGTTTGTGTTTTCTGGACATTCTCTATGAACTTTAAGGTTTTGAATGCATTTTAGCAGGACCCTTATTGTTTTCTGCTGGCAAACGCTAATTGGTTCCACCTGGAGTCAAATACTCCACACATTCGAGTTATCTAGGTAGAAAGCTTCAGAAACCTGAGAAAACATGATATTTGTATTTGTAAGCATGACATTGGATGCATTTGCCGATCAGGAAGATTGTGTTTTTCTCCAAAACCACTTTCACGGTGATTTTTGGTTAAATTTCACTTCAAATCTACAACAGTTTGTCCAGATACTCCTGGATGAAAACAAAATTATCTGTGGATTTTTAGCTATCTCAATCCCAGATCTTGCTACAGCCTCTGTGTGTGTTTGTGTTTTCTGGACATTCTCTATGGACTTTACGGTTTTGAATGCATTTTAGCAGGACCCTTTTTGTTTTCTGCTGGCAAACGCTAATTGGTTCCACATGGAGTCAAATCCTCCACACATTCGAGTTTTCTAGGAAGAAAGCTTCAGAAACCTGAGAAAACATGATATTTCTTTCGGTAAACACGACATTGGATGCATTTGGTGAACAGGAAGATTGTGCTTTTCTCCAAAACCACTTTCACGGTGATTTTTTGGTTAAATTTCACCCGAAATCCACAAGAATTTGTCCAAATACTACTGGGTGAAAACAAAACTATCTGGTGTGTTGTGGCTATCTCAATCCCAGATCTTGCTACAGCCTCTGTGTGTGTTTGTGTTTTCTGGACATTTTCTATGAACTTTAAGGTTTTGAATGCATTTTAGCAGGACCCTTCTTGTTTTCTGCTGGCAAACGCTAATTGGTTCCACCTGGAGTCAAATCCTCCACACATTCGAGTTTTCTAGGAAGAAAGCTTCAGAAACCTGAGAAAACATGATATTTCTTTCTGTAAACACGACATTGGATGCATTTGCTGAACAGGAAGATTGTGCTTTTCTCCAAAACCACTTTCACTGTGATTTTTTGGTTAAATTTCACCCGAAATCCACAACAATTTGTGAAGATACTCCTGGATGAAAACAAAACTATCTGATGTGTTGTGGCTATCTCAATCCCAGATCTTGCTACAGCCTCTGTGTGTGTTTGTGTTTTCTGGGCATTCTCTATGGACTTTACAGTTTTGAATGCATTTTAGCATGTAAGTTTTCGTTTTTAGCTGCCAAACGCTAATTCATTCCACCTGGAGTCAAATCCTCCAGACATTCTAGTTTTCTAGGAAGAAAGCTTCAGAAACCTGAGAAAACATGATATTTCTTTCTGTAAACATGACATTGGGTGCTTTGCTGAACAGGAAGATTGTGCTATTCTCCAAAACCACTTTCACTGTGATTTTTTTAGTTAAATTTCACTTCAAATCTACAACAATTTGTCCAGATACTCCTGGATGAAAACAAAACTATCTGGTGTGTTGTGGCTATCTCAATCCCACATCTTGCTACAGCCTCTGTGTTTGTCTGTGTTTTCTGGACATTCTCTATGGACTTTACGGTTTTGAATGCATTTTAGCATGTAAGTTTTGCTTTTCCACTGCCAAATGCTAATTGTTTCCACCTTTAGTCAAATACTCCACACATTCGAGTTCTCGAGGAAGAAAGCTTCAGAAACCTGAGAAAACATGATATTTCTTTCTGGAAACATGACATTGGATGCATTTGCCGAACAGGAAGATTGTGCTTTTCTCCAAAACCAGTTTCACGGTACTTTTTCGTTAAATTTCACTTCAAAAATACAACAATTTGTCCAAATACTACTGGGTGAAACAAAACTATCTGGTGTGTTGTGGCTATCTCAATCCCAGATCTTGCTACAGCCTCTGTGTGTGTTTGTGTTTTCTGGGCATTCTCTATGGACTTTACGGTTTTGAATTCATTTTAGCAGGACCCTTTTTGTTTTCTGCTGGCAAACGCTAATTGGTTCCACCTGGAGTGAAATCCGCCACACATTCGAGTTTTCTATAAAGAAAGCTTCAGAAACCTGAGAAAACATGATATTTCTTTCTGTAAACATGACATTGGATGCATTTGCCAAACAGAAAGATTGTGCTTTTCTCCAAAACCACGTTCACGGTGATTTTTTGGTTAAATTTCACTTCAAAACTACAACAATTTGTCCAGATACTCCTGGATGAAAACAAAACTATCTGGTGTGTGGTGGCTATCTCAATCCCAGATCTTGCTACAGCCTCTGTGTTTGTGTGTGTTTTCTGGACATTCTCTATGGACTTTATGGTTTTGAATGCATTTTAGCATGTAAGGTTTTGTTTTTAGCTGCAAAACGCTAATTGGTTCCACCTGGAGTAAAATCCGCCACACATTCGTGTTTTCTAGGAAGAAAGCTTCAGAAACCTGAGAAAACATGATATTTCTTTCTGTAAACATGACATTGGATACATTTGCCAAACAGTAAGATTGTGCTTTTCTCCAAAACCACTTTCACGGTGATTTTGGTTAAATTTCACCCGAAATTCACAACAATTTGTCCAGATACTCCTGGATGAAAACAAAACTCTCTGGTGATTTGTAGCTATCTCAATCCCAGATCTTGCTACAGCCCTTGTGTGTGTTTGTGTTTTCTGGGCATTCTCTATGGACTTTACAGTTTTGAATGCATTTTAGCATGTAAGTTTTCGTTTTTAGCTGCCAAACGCTAATTGATTCCACCTGGAGTCAAATCCTCCAGACATTCTAGTTTTCTAGGAAGAAAGCTTCAGAAACCTGAGAAAACATGATATTTCTTTCTGTAAACATGACATTGGGTGCTTTGCTGAACAGGAAGATTGTGCTATTCTCCAAAACCACTTTCACTGTGATTTTTTTAGTTAAATTTCACTTCAAAACTACAACAATTTGTCCAGATACTCCTGGATGAAAACAAAACTATCTGGTGATTTGTAGCTATCTCAATCCCAGATCTTGCTACAGCCTCTGTGTGTGTTTGTGTTTTCTGGGCATTCTCTATGGACTTTACGGTTTTGAATGCATTTTAGCATGTAAGTTGTTGTTTTCAGCTGGCAAACGCTAATTGGTTCCACCTGGAGTGAAATCCGCCACACATTCGAGTTTTCTAGGAAGAAAGCTTCAGAAACCTGAGAAAACATGATATTTCTTTCGGTAAACACGACATTGGATGCATTTGGTGAACAGGAAGATTGTGCTTTTCTCCAAAACCACTTTCACTGTGATTTTTTGGTTAAATTTCACCCGAAATCCACAACAATTTGTCCAAAAACTTCTGGATGAAAACAAAACTATCTGATGTGTTGTGGCTATCTCAATCCCAGATCTTGCTACAGCCTCTGTGTGTGTTTGTGTTTTCTGGACATTCTCTATGGACTTTACGGTTTTGAATGCATTTTAGCATGTAAGTTTTGGTTTTCAACTGCCAAACGCTAATGGTTTCCACCTTTAGTCAAATACTCCACACATTCGAGTTCTCGAGGAAGAAAGCTTCAGAAACCTGAGAAAACATGATATTTCTTTCTGGAAACATGACATTGGATGCATTTGCCAAACAGAAAGATTGTGCATTTCTCCAAAACCACGTTCACGGTGATTTTTTGGTTAAATTTCACTTCAAAACTACAACAATTTGTCCAGATACTCCTGGATGAAAACAAAACTATCTGGTGTGTGGTGGCTATCTCAATCCCAGATCTTGCTACAGCCTCTGTGTTTGTGTGTGTTTTCTGGACATTCTCTATGGACTTTATGGTTTTGAATGCATTTTAGCATGTAAGGTTTTGTTTTTAGCTGCAAAACGCTAATTGGTTCCACCTGGAATCAAATCCTCCACACATTCGAGTTTTCTAGGAAGAAAGCTTCAGAAACCTGAGAAAACATGATATTTCTTTCTGGAAACATGACATTGGATGCATTTGCCGAACAGGAAGATTGTGCTTTTCTCCAAAACCACGTTCACGGTGATTTTTGGTTAAATTTCACCCGAAATCCACAAGAATTTGTCCAAATACTACTGGGTGAAAACAAAACTATCTGGTGTGTTGTGGCTATCTCAATCCGAGATCTTGCTACAGGTCTGTGTGTGTTTGTGTTTTCTGGACATTCTCTATGGACTTTACGGTTTTGAATGCATTTTAGCATGTAAGTTTTCGTTTTTAGCTGCCAAACGCTAATTGATTCCACCTGGAGTCAAATCCTCCACACATTCGAGTTTTCTAGGAAGAAAGCTTAAGAAACCTGAGAAAACATGATATTTCTTTCTGTAAACATGACAGTGGATGCTTTGCCGAACAGGAAGATTGTGCTTTTCTCCAAAACCACTTTCACGGTGATTTTTTTTTTTTAAATTTGACATCAAAACTACAACAATTTGTCCAGATACTCCTGGATGAAAATAAAGATACCTGGCGATTTTTAGCTATCTCAATCCCAGATCTTGCTACAGCCTCTGTGTGTGTTTGTGTTTTCTGGGCATTCTCTATGGACTTTATGGTTTTGAATGCATTTTAGCATGTAAGGTTTTGTTTTTAGCTGCAAAACGCTAATTGGTTCCACCTGGAATCAAATCCTCCACACATTCGAGTTTTCTAGGAAGAAAGCTTCAGAAACCTGAGAAAACATGATATTTCTTTCTGGAAACATGACATTGGATGCATTTGCCGAACAGGAAGATTGTGCTTTTCTCCAAAACCACGTTCACGGTGATTTTTGGTTAAATTTCACCAGAAATCCACAAGAATTTGTCCAAATACTACTGGGTGAAAACAAAACTATCTGGTGTGTTGTGGCTATCTCAATCCGAGATCTTGCTACAGGTCTGTGTGTGTTTGTGTTTTCTGGACATTCTCTATGGACTTTACGGTTTTGAATGCATTTTAGCATGTAAGTTTTCGTTTTTAGCTGCCAAACGCTAATTGATTCCACCTGGAGTCAAATCCTCCACACATTCGAGTTTTCTAGGAAGAAAGCTTCAGAAACCTGAGAAAACATGATATTTCTTTCTGTAAACATGACAGTGGATGCTTTGCCGAACAGGAAGATTGTGCTTTTCTCCAAAACCACTTTCACGGTGATTTTTTTTTTTTAAATTTGACATCAAAACTACAACAATTTGTCCAGATACTCCTGGATGAAAATAAAGATACCTGGCCATTTTTAGCTATCTCAATCCCAGATCTTGCTACAGCCTCTGTGTGTTTTTGTGTTTTCTGGGCATTCTCTATGGACTTTACGGTTTGGAATGCATTTTAGCATGTAAGTTTTTGTTTTCAGCTGCCAAACGCTAATTGGTTCCACCTGGAGTCATATCCTCCACACATTCGAATTTTCTAGGAAGAAAGCTTCAGAAACCTGAGAAAACATGATATTTCTTTCTGTAAACATGACATTGGATGCATTTTCCGAACAGGAAGATTGTGCTTTTCTCCAAAACCACTTTCACGGTGATTTTTTGGTTAAATTTCACCCGAAATCCACAACAATTTGTCCAGATACTCCTGGATGAAAACTAAACTATCTAGTGTGTTGTGCCTATCTCAATCCCAGATCTTGCTACAGCCTCTGTGTGTGTTTGTGTTTTCTGGACATTCTCTATGGACTTTACGGTTTTGAATGCATTTTAGCATGTAAGTTTTGGTTTTCAGCTGCCAAACGTTAATTGGTTCCACCTGGAGTCAAATCCTCCACACATTCGAGTTTTCTAGGAAGAAAGCTTCAGAAACCTGAGAAAACATGATATTTCTTTCTGTAAACATGACATTGGATGCATTTGCCAAACAGGAAGATTGTGCTTTTCTCCAAAACCACTTTCACGGTGATTTTTGGTTAAATTTCACCCAAAATCCAAAACAATTTGTCCAGATTCTGCTGGATGAAAACAAAATTATCTGGTGATTTTTAGCTATCTCAATCCCAGATCTTGCTACAGCCTCTGTGTGTGTTTGTGTTTTCTGGACATTCTCTATGGACTTTACGGTTTTGAATGCATTTTAGCATGTAAGATTTGGCTTTCAGCTGCCAAACGCCTGTTGGTTCCACCTGGAGTGAAATCCGCCACACATTCGAGTTTTCTAGGAAGAAAGCTTCAGAAACCTGAGAAAACATGATATTTGTATTTGTAAACATGACATTGGATGCATTTGCTGAACAGGAAGATTGTGCTTTTCCCTAAAACCACTTTCACGGTGATTTTTTGGTTAAATTTCACTTCAAAACTACAACAATTTGTCCAGATACTCCTGGATGAAAACAAAACTATCTGGTGTGTTCTGGCTATCTCCATCCCAGATCTTGCTACAGCCTCTTTGTGTTTGTGTTTTCTGGACATTCTCTATGGACTTTACGGTTTTGAATGCATTTTAGCAGGACCCATTTTGTTTTCTGCTGACAAACGCTAATTGGTTCCACCTGGAGTCAAATCCTCCACACATTCGAGTTTTCTAGGAAGAAAGCTCCAGAAACCTGAGAAAACATGATATTTCTTTCTGTAAACATGACATTGGATGCATTTGCCGAACAGGAAGATTGTGCTTTTCTCCAAAACCGCTTCAACGGTGACTTTTTGGGTAAATTTTACTTCAGAACTACAACAATTTGTCCAGATACTCCTGGATGAAAACAAAACTATCTGGTGTGTTGTGCCTATCTCAATCCCAGATCTTGCTACAGCCTCTGTGTGTGTTTGTGTTTTCTGGACATTCTCTATGGACTTTACAGTTTTGAATGCATTTTAGCATGTAAGTTTTCGTTTTTAGGTGCCAAACGCTAATTGGTTCCACCTGGAGTCAAATCCTCCACACATTCGAGTTTTCTAGGAAGAAAGCTTCAGAAAGCTGAAAAAACATGATATTTCTTTCTGTAAACCTGACATTTGATGCATTTGCCGAACAGAAAGATTGTGCTTTTCCCCAAAACCGCTTTCACGGTGATTTTTCATTACATTTCAACTGAAATCCACAACAATTTGCCTAGATACTGCTGGATGAAAACAAAACTCTCTGGTGTGTTGTGGCTATCTCAATCCCACATCTTGCTACAGCCTCTGTGTGTGTTTGTGTTTTCTGGACATTCTCTATGGACTTTAAGGTTTTGAATGCATTTTAGCATGTAATTTTTTGTTTTTAGCTGCCAAACGCTAACTGGTTCCACCTGGAGTCTAATCCTCCACACATTCGAGTTTTCTAGGAAGAAAGCTTCAGAAACCTGAGAAAACATGATATTTCTTTCTGTAAACATGACATTCGATTCATTTGCTGAACAGGAAGATTGTGCTTTTCTCCAAAATCACTTTCACGGTGATTTTTTGGTTAAATTTCACTTCAAAACTACAACAATTTGTCCAGATACTCCTGGATGAAAACAAAACTATCTGGTGTGTTGTGCCTATCTCAATCCCAGATCTTGCTACAGCCTCTGTGTGTGTTTGTGTTTTCTGGACATTCTCTATGGACTTTACGGTTTTGAATGCATTTTAGCATGTAAGTTTTTGTTTTCAGCTGCCAAACGCTAATTGGTTCCTCCTGGAGTCATATCCTCCACACATTCGAATTTTCTAGGAAGAAAGCTCCAGAAACCTGAGAAAACATGATATTTGTATTTGTAAACATGACATTGGATGCATTTGCCAAACAGGAAGATTGTGCTTTTCTCCAAAACCACTTTCACGGTGATTTTTGGTTAAATTTCACCCGAAATCCAAAACAATTTGTCCAGATACTCCTGGATGAAAACAAAACTATCTGGTGTGTTGTTGCTATCTCAATCCCAGATCTTGCTACAGCCTCTGTGTGTGTTTGTGTTTTCTGGACATTCTCTATGGACTTGAAAGTTTTGAATGCATTTTAGCACGGCCCTTTTTGTTTTCTCCTGGCAAATGCTAATTGGTTCCACCTGGAGTCAAATGCTGCTCACATTCGAGTTATCTAGGAAGAAAGCTTCAGAAACCTGAGAAAACATGATATTTGTATTTGTAAAGATGACATTGGATGTATTTGCCGAACAGGAAGATTGTGCTTTTCTCCAAAACCACTTTCACGGTGATTTTTTGGTTAAATTTCACCCGAAATCCACAAGAATTTGTCCAAATACTACTGGGTGAAAACAAAACTATCTGGTGTGTTGTGGCTATCTCAATCCCAGATCTTGCTACAGCCTCTGTGTGTGTTTGTGTTTTCTGGATGTTCTCTATGGACTTTAAGGTTTTGAATGCATTTTAGCAGGACCCTTTTTGTTTTCTGTTTGCAAAGGCTAATTGGTTCCATCTGGACTCAAATACTCCACACATTCGAGTTTTCTAGGAAGAAAGCTTCAGAAACCTGAGAAAACATGATATTTGTATTTGTAAACATGACATTGGATTCATTTTTTGAACAGAAAGATTGTGCTTTTCTCCAAAACCACTTTCACGGTGATTTTTTGGTTAAATTTCACCTCGAAACTACAACATTTTGTCCAGATACTCCTGGATGAAAACAAAACTATCTGGTGATTTGTAGCTATCTCAATCCCAGATCTTGCTACAGCCTCTGTGTGTGTTTGTGTTTTCTGGATATTCTCTATGGACTTTAAGGTTTTGAATGCATTTTAGCAGGACCCTTTTTGTTTTCTGCCGGCAAACGCTAATTGGTTCCACCTGGAGTCAAATACTCCACACATTCGAGTTTTCTAGGAAGAAAGCTCCAGAAACCTGAGAAAACATGATATTTGTGTTTGTAAACATGACATTGGATACATTTGCCGAACAGGAAGATTGTGCTTTTCTCCAAAACCACTTTCACGGTGATTTTTTGGTTAAATTTCACTTCAAAACTACAAAAATTTGTCCAGATACTCCTGGATGAAAACAAAACTATCTGGTGATTTGTAGCTATCTCAATCCCAGATCTTGCTACAGCCTCTGTGTGTGTATGTGCTTTCTGGACATTCTCTATGGACTTTAAGTTTTTGAATGCATGTTAGCATGTAAGTTTTTGTTTTTAGCTGCCAAAAGCTAGTTGGTTCCACCTGGAGTCAAATACTCCACACATTCGAGTTTTCTAGGAAGAAAGCTTCAGAACCCTGAGAAAACATGATATTTGTATTTGTAAACATGACATTGGATTCATTTGTGGAACAGAAAGATTGTGCTTTTCTCCAAAACCACTCTCACGGTGATTTTTTGGTTAAATTTCAACCGAAATCCACAACAATTTGTCCAGATACTCCTGGATGAAAACAAAACTATCTGGTGATTTGTAGCTATCTCAATCCCAGATCTTGCTACAGCCTCTGTGTTTGTTTGCGTTTTCTGGATATTCTCTATGGACTTGAAGGTTTTGAATGCATTTTAGCAGGACCCTTTTTGTTTTCTGCTTGCAAACGCGAATTGGTTCCACATGGAGTCAAATACTCCACACATTCAAGTTTTCTAGGAAGAAAGCTCTAGAAACCTGAGAAAACATGATATTTGTATTTCTAAACATGACATTGGATCCATTCGCTGAACAGAAACGTTGTGCTTTTCTCCAAAACCACTTTCACGGTGATTTTTGGTTAAATTTCACTTCAAAACTACAACAATTTTTCCAAATACTCCTGGATGAAAACAAAACTATCTGGTAATTTGTAGCTATCTCAATCCCAGATCTTGCTACAGCCTCTGTGTGTGTTTGTGTTTTCTGGATATTCTCTATGGACTTTAAGTTTTGAATGCATTTTAGCAGGACCCTTTTTGTTTTCTGCTGGCAAACGCTAATTGGTTCCACCTGGAGTCAAATACTCCACACATTCGAGTTTTCTAGGAAGAAAGCTTCAGAAAACTTATAAAACATGATATTTCTTTCTGTAAACATGACATTGGATGCATTTGCCGAACAGGAAGATTGTGATTTTCTCCAAAACCACTTTCACGGTGATTTTTTGGTTAAATTTCACTTCAAAAACTACAACAATTTGTCCAGATACTCCTGGATGAAAACAAAACTATCTGGTGATTTGTAGCTATCTCAATCCCAGATCTTGCTACAGCCTCTGCGTGTGTTTGTGTGTTCTGGATATTCTCTATGGACTTTAAGGTTTTGAATGCATTTTAGCAGGACCCTTTTTGTTTTCTGTTGGCAAACGCTAATTGGTTCCACCTGGAGTCAATAGTCCACACATTGGAGTTTTCTAGGAAGAAAGCTCCAGAAACCTGAGAAAACATGATATTTCTTTCTGTAAACATGACATTGGATACATTTGCCGAACAGGAAGATTGTGCTTTTCTCCAAAACCACTTTCACGGTGATTTTTGGTTAAATTTCACCCGAAATCCACAACAATTTGTCCAGATACTCCTGGATGAAAACAAAACTCTCTGGTGATTTGTAGCTATCTCAATCCCAGATCTTGCTACAGCCTCTGTGTGTGTTTGTGTTTTCTGGATATTCTCTCTGGACTTTAAGGTTTTGAATGCATTTTAGCAGGACCCTTTTTGTTTTCTGCTGGCAAACGCTAATTGGTTCCACCTGGAGTCAAATCCTCCACACATTGGAGTTTTCTAGGAAGAAAGCTCCAGAAACCTGAGAAAACATGACATTTGTATTTGGAAACATGACATTGGATTCATTTGCTGAACAGAAAGATTGTGCTTTTCTCCAAAACCACTTTCCCGGTGATTTTTGGTTAAATTTCACCCAAAATCCACAACAATTTGTCCAGATACTCCTGGATGAAAACAAAACTATCTGGTGATTTGTAGCTATCTCAATCCCAGATCTTGCTACAGCCTCTGTGTGTGTTTGTGTGTTCTGGATATTCTCTATGGACTTTAAGGTTTTGAATGCATTTTAGCAGGACCCTTTTTGTTTTCTGCTGGCAAACGCTAATTGGTTCTACCTGGAGTCAAATACTCCACACATTGGAGTTTTCTAGGAAGAAAGCTCCAGAAACCTGAGAAAACATGATATTTGTATTTGTCAATATGACATTAGATTCATTTGCTGAACAGAAAGATTGTGCTTTTCTCCAAAACCACTTTCACGGTGATTTTTGGTTAAATTTCACCCGAAATCCACAACAATTTGTCCTGATACTCCTGGATGAAAACAAAACTATCTGGTGATTTGCAGCTATCTCAATCCCAGATCTTGCTACAGCCTCTGTGTGTGTTTGTGTTTTCTGGATATTCTCTATGGACTTGAAGGTTTTGAATGCATTTTAGCAGGACCCTTTTTGTTTTCTGCTGGCAAACGCTAATTGGTTCCACCTGGAGTCAATAGTCCACACATTGGAGTTTTCTAGAAAGAAAGCTTCAGAAACCTGAGAAAACATGATATTTCTTTCTGTAAACATGACAATGGATACATTTGCCGAACAGGAAGATTGTGCTTTTCTCCAAAACCACTTTGACGGTGATTTTTTTGGTTAAATTTCACTTCAAAACTACAACAATTTGTCCAGATACTCCTGGATGAAAACAAAACTATCTGGTGATTTGTAGCTATTTCAATCGCAGATCTTGCTACAGCCTCTGTGTGTGTTTGTGTTTTCTGGATATTCTCTATGGACTTTAAGGTTTTGAATGCATTTTAGCAGGACCCTTTTTGTTTTCTGCTGCAAACGCTAATTGGTTCCACCTGGAGTCAAACACTCCACACATTCGAGTTTTCTAGGAAGAAAGCTCCAGAAACCTGAGAAAACATGATATTTGTATTTGTAAACATGACATTGGATTCATTTGCTGAACAGAAAGATCGTGCTTTTCTCCAAAACCACTTTCACGGTGATTTTTTGGTTAAATTTCACTTCAAAACTACAACAATTTGTCCAGATACTCCTGGATGAAAACAAAACTATCTGGTGGTTTGCAGCTATCTCAATCCCAGATCTTGCTACAGCCTCTGTGTGTGTTTGTGTTTTCTGGATATTCTCTATGGACTTTAAGGTTTTGAATGCATTTTAGCAGGACCCTTTTTGTTTTCTGCTGGCAAACGCTAATTGGTTCCACCTGGAGTCAAATCCTCCACACATTCGTGTTTTCTAGGAAGAAAGCTTCAGAAACCTGAGAAAACATGATATTTCTTTCTGTTAACATGACATTGGATACATTGGCCGAACAGGAAGATTGTGCTTTTCTCCAAAACCACTTTCACGGTGATTTTTTGGTTAAATTTCACTTCAAAACTACAACAATTTGTCCAGATACTCCTGGATGAAAACAAAACTATCTGGTGATTTGTAGCTATCTCAATCCCAGATCTTGCTACAGCCTCTGTGTGTGTTTGTGTTTTCTGGATATTCTCTATGGACTTTAAGGTTTTGAATGCATTTTAGCAGGACCCTTTTTGTTTTCAGCTGGAAAACGCTAATTGGTTCCACCTGGAGTCAAATCCTCCACACATTCGAGTTTTCTAGGAAGAAAGCTTCAGAAACCTGAGAAAACATGATATTTCTTTCTGTTAACATGACATTGGATACATTTGCTGAACAGGAAGATTGTGCTTTTCTCCAAAACCACTTTCACAGTGATTTTTGGTTAAATTTCACCCGAAATCCACAACAATTGGTCCAGATACTCCTGGATGAAAACAAAACTATCTGGTGATTTGTAGCTATATCAATCCCAGATCTTACTATAGCCTCTGTGTGTGTTTGTGTTTTCTGGACATTCTCTATGGACTTTAAGGTTTTGAATGCATTTTAGCAGGACCCTTTTTGTTTTCTGCTGGCAAACGCTAACTGGTTCCACCTGGAGTCAAATACTCCACACATTCAAGTTTTCTAGGAAGAGAGCTTCAGAAACCTGAGAAAACATAATATTTGTATTTGTAAACATGACATTGGATTCATTTGCTGAACAGAAAGATTGTGCTTTTCTCCAAAACCACTTTCACGGTGATTTTTTGGTTAAATTTCACTTCAAAACTACAACAATTTGTCCAGATACTCCTGGATGAAAACAAAACTATCTGGTGGTTTGCAGCTATCTCAATCCCAGATCTTGCTACAGCCTCTGTGTGTGTTTGTGTTTTCTGGATATTCTCTATGGACTTTAAGGTTTTGAATGCATTTTAGCAGGACCCTTTTTGTTTTCTGCCGGCAAACGCTAATTGGTTCCACCTGGAGTCAAATACTCCACACATTCGAGTTTTCTAGGAAGAAAGCTCCAGAAACCTGAGAAAACATGATATTTGTGTTTGTAAACATGACATTGGATACATTTGCCGAACAGGAAGATTGTGCTTTTCTCCAAAACCACTTTCACGGTGATTTTTTGGTTAAATTTCACTTCAAAACTACAAAAATTTGTCCAGATACTCCTGGATGAAAACAAAACTATCTGGTGATTTGTAGCTATCTCAATCCCAGATCTTGCTACAGCCTCTGTGTGTGTATGTGCTTTCTGGACATTCTCTATGGACTTTAAGTTTTTGAATGCATGTTAGCATGTAAGTTTTTGTTTTTAGCTGCCAAAAGCTAGTTGGTTCCACCTGGAGTCAAATACTCCACACATTCGAGTTTTCTAGGAAGAAAGCTTCAGAACCCTGAGAAAACATGATATTTGTATTTGTAAACATGACATTGGATTCATTTGTGGAACAGAAAGATTGTGCTTTTCTCCAAAACCACTCTCACGGTGATTTTTTGGTTAAATTTCAACCGAAATCCACAACAATTTGTCAAGATACTCCTGGATGAAAACAAAACTATCTGGTGATTTGTAGCTATCTCAATCCCAGATCTTGCTACAGCCTCTGTGTGTGTTTGTGTTTTCTGGATATTCTCTATGGACTTTAAGTTTTGAATGCATTTTAGCAGGACCCTTTTTGTTTTCTGCTGGCAAACGCTAATTGGTTCCACCTGGAGTCAAATCCTCCACACATTCGAGTTTTCTAGGAAGAAAGCTTCAGAAACCTGAGAAAACATGATATTTCTTTCTGGAAACATGACATTGGATGCATTTGCCGAACAGGAAGATTGTGCTTTTCTCCAAAACCACGTTCACGGTGATTTTTGGTTAAATTTCACCAGAAATCCACAAGAATTTGTCCAAATACTACTGGGTGAAAACAAAACTATCTGGTGTGTTGTGGCTATCTCAATCCGAGATCTTGCTACAGGTCTGTGTGTGTTTGTGTTTTCTGGATATTCTCTATGGACTTGAAGGTTTTGAATGCATTTTAGCAGGACCCTTTTTGTTTTCTGCTTGCAAACGCGAATTGGTTCCACATGGAGTCAAATACTCCACACATTCAAGTTTTCTAGGAAGAAAGCTCTAGAAACCTGAGAAAACATGATATTTGTATTTCTAAACATGACATTGGATCCATTCGCTGAACAGAAACGTTGTGCTTTTCTCCAAAACCACTTTCACGGTGATTTTTGGTTAAATTTCACTTCAAAACTACAACAATTTTTCCAAATACTCCTGGATGAAAACAAAACTATCTGGTAATTTGTAGCTATCTCAATCCCAGATCTTGCTACAGCCTCTGTGTGTGTTTGTGTTTTCTGGATATTCTCTATGGACTTTAAGTTTTGAATGCATTTTAGCAGGACCCTTTTTGTTTTCTGCTGGCAAACGCTAATTGGTTCCACCTGGAGTCAAATACTCCTCACATTCGAGTTTTCTAGGAAGAAAGCTTCAGAAAACTTATAAAACATGATATTTCTTTCTGTAAACATGACATTGGATGCATTTGCCGAACAGGAAGATTGTGATTTTCTCCAAAACCACTTTCACGGTGATTTTTTGGTTAAATTTCACTTCAAAAACTACAACAATTTGTCCAGATACTCCTGGATGAAAACAAAACTATCTGGTGATTTGTAGCTATCTCAATCCCAGATCTTGCTACAGCCTCTGCGTGTGTTTGTGTGTTCTGGATATTCTCTATGGACTTTAAGGTTTTGAATGCATTTTAGCAGGACCCTTTTTGTTTTCTGTTGGCAAACGCTAATTGGTTCCACCTGGAGTCAATAGTCCACACATTGGAGTTTTCTAGGAAGAAAGCTCCAGAAACCTGAGAAAACATGATATTTCTTTCTGTAAACATGACATTGGATACATTTGCCGAACAGGAAGATTGTGCTTTTCTCCAAAACCACTTCCACGGTGATTTTTGGTTAAATTTCACCCGAAATCCACAACAATTTGTCCAGATACTCCTGGATGAAAACAAAACTCTCTGGTGATTTGTAGCTATCTCAATCCCAGATCTTGCTACAGCCTCTGTGTGTGTTTGTGTTTTCTGGATATTCTCTCTGGAGTTTAAGGTTTTGAATGCATTTTAGCAGGACCCTTTTTGTTTTCTGCTGGCAAACGCTAATTGGTTCCACCTGGAGTCAAATCCACCACACATTGGAGTTTTCTAGGAAGAAAGCTCCAGAAACCTGAGAAAACATGACATTTGTATTTGGAAACATGACATTGGATTCATTTGCTGAACAGAAAGATTGTGCTTTTCTCCAAAACCACTTTCCCGGTGATTTTTGGTTAAATTTCACCCAAAATCCACAACAATTTGTCCAGATACTCCTGGATGAAAACAAAACTATCTGGTGATTTGTAGCTATCTCAATCCCAGATCTTGCTACAGCCTCTGTGTGTGTTTGTGTGTTCTGGATATTCTCTATGGACTTTAAGGTTTTGAATGCATTTTAGCAGGACCCTTTTTGTTTTCTGCTGGCAAACGCTAATTGGTTCTACCTGGAGTCAAATACTCCACACATTGGAGTTTTCTAGGAAGAAAGCTCCAGAAACCTGAGAAAACATGATATTTGTATTTGTCAATATGACATTAGATTCATTTGCTGAACAGAAAGATTGTGCTTTTCTCCAAAACCACTTTCACGGTGATTTTTGGTTAAATTTCACCCGAAATCCACAACAATTTGTCCTGATACTCCTGGATGAAAACAAAACTATCTGGTGATTTGCAGCTATCTCAATCCCAGATCTTGCTACAGCCTCTGTGTGTGTTTGTGTTTTCTGGATATTCTCTCTGGAGTTTAAGGTTTTGAATGCATTTTAGCAGGACCCTTTTTGTTTTCTGCTGGCAAACGCTAATTGGTTCCACCTGGAGTCAATAGTCCACACATTGGAGTTTTCTAGAAAGAAAGCTTCAGAAACCTGAGAAAACATGATATTTCTTTCTGTAAACATGACAATGGATACATTTGCCGAACAGGAAGATTGTGCTTTTCTCCAAAACCACTTTGACGGTGATTTTTTTGGTTAAATTTCACTTCAAAACTACAACAATTTGTCCAGATACTCCTGGATGAAAACAAAACTATCTGGTGATTTGTAGCTATTTCAATCGCAGATCTTGCTACAGCCTCTGTGTGTGTTTGTGTTTTCTGGATATTCTCTATGGACTTTAAGGTTTCGAATGCATTTTAGCAGGACCCTTTTTGTTTTCTGCTGGCAAACGCTAATTGGTACCACCTGGAGTCAAATACTTCACACATTGGAGATTTCTAGGAAGAAAGCTCCAGAAACCTGAGAAAACATGATATTTGTATTTGGAAACATGACATTGGATTCATTTGCTGAACAGAAAGATTGTGCTTTTCTCCAAAACCACTTTCACGGTGATTTTTGGTTAAATTTCACCCGAAATCCACAACAATTTGTCCAGATACTCCTGGATGAAAACAAAACTATCTGGTGATTTGTAGCTATCTCAATCCCAGATCTTGCTACAGCCTCTGTGTGTGTTTGTGTTTTCTGGATATTCTCTATGGACTCTAAGGTTTTGAATGCATTTTAGCAGGACCCTTTTTGTTTTCTGCTGGCAAACGATAATTGGTTCCACCTGGAGTCAATACTCCACACATTGGAGTTTTCTAGGAAGAAAGCTTCAGAAACCTGAGAAAACATGATATTTCTTTCTGTAAACATGACATTGGATACATTTGCCAAACAGTAAGATTGTGCTTTTCTCCAAAACCACTTTCACGGTGATTTTGGTTAAATTTCACCCGAAATTCACAACAATTTGTCCAGATACTCCTGGATGAAAACAAAACTATCTGGTGATTTGTAGCTATCTCAATCCCAGATCTTGCTACAGCCTCTGTGTGTGTTTGTGTTTTCTGGATATTCTCTATGGACTTGAAGGTTTTGAATGCATTTTAGCAGGACCCTTTTTGTTTTCTGCTGGCAAACGCTAATTGGTTCCACCTGGAGTCAATAGTCCACACATTGGAGTTTTCTAGAAAGAAAGCTTCAGAAACCTGAGAAAACGTGATATTTCTTTCTGTAAACATGACAATGGATACATTTGCCGAACAGGAAGATTGTGCTTTTCTCCAAAACCACTTTGACGGTGATTTTTTTGGTTAAATTTCACTTCAAAACTACAACAATTTGTCCAGATACTCCTGGATGAAAACAAAACTATCTGGTGATTTGCAGCTATCTCAATCCCAGATCTTGATACAGCCTCTATGTGTGTTTGTGTTTTCTGGATATTCTCTATGGACTCTAAGGTTTTGAATGCATTTTAGCAGGACCCTTTTTGTTTTCTGCTGGCAAACGATAATTGGTTCCACCTGGAGTCAATACTCCACACATTGGAGTTTTCTAGGAAGAAAGCTTCAGAAACCTGAAAAAACATGATATTTCTTTCTGTAAACATGACATTGGATACATTTGCCAAACAGGAAGATTGTGCTTTTCTCCAAAACCACTTTCACGGTGATTTTTGGTTAAATTTCACCCGAAATCCACAACAATTTGTCCAGATACTCCTGGATGAAAACAAAACTATCTGGTGTATTGTGGCTATCTCAATCCCAGATCTTGCTACAGCCTCTGTGTGTGTTTGTGTTTTCTGGATATTCTCTATGGACTCTAAGGTTTTGAATGCATTTTAGCAGGACCCTTTTTGTTTTCTGCTGCAAACGCTAATTGGTTCCACCTGGAGTCAAACACTCCACACATTCGAGTTTTCTAGGAAGAAAGCTCCAGAAACCTGAGAAAACATGATATTTGTATTTGTAAACATGACATTGGATTCATTTGCTGAACAGAAAGATCGTGCTTTTCTCCAAAACCACTTTCACGGTGATTTTTTGGTTAAATTTCACTTCAAAACTACAACAATTTGTCCAGATACTCCTGGATGAAAACAAAACTATCTGGTGGTTTGCAGCTATCTCAATCCCAGATCTTGCTACAGCCTCTGTGTGTGTTTGTGTTTTCTGGATATTCTCTATGGACTTTAAGGTTTTGAATGCATTTTAGCAGGACCCTTTTTGTTTTCTGCTGGCAAACGCTAATTGGTTCCACCTGGAGTCAAATCCTCCACACATTCGTGTTTTCTAGGAAGAAAGCTTCAGAAACCTGAGAAAACATGATATTTCTTTCTGTTAACATGACATTGGATACATTGGCCGAACAGGAAGATTGTGCTTTTCTCCAAAACCACTTTCACGGTGATTTTTTGGTTAAATTTCACTTCAAAACTACAACAATTTGTCCAGATACTCCTGGATGAAAACAAAACTATCTGGTGATTTGTAGCTATCTCAATCCCAGATCTTGCTACAGCCTCTGTGTGTGTTTGTGTTTTCTGGATATTCTCTATGGACTTTAAGGTTTTGAATGCATTTTAGCAGGACCCTTTTTGTTTTCAGCTGGAAAACGCTAATTGGTTCCACCTGGAGTCAAATCCTCCACACATTCGAGTTTTCTAGGAAGAAAGCTTCAGAAACCTGAGAAAACATGATATTTCTTTCTGTTAACATGACATTGGATACATTTGCTGAACAGGAAGATTGTGCTTTTCTCCAAAACCACTTTCACAGTGATTTTTGGTTAAATTTCACCCGAAATCCACAACAATTGGTCCAGATACTCCTGGATGAAAACAAAACTATCTGGTGATTTGTAGCTATATCAATCCCAGATCTTACTATAGCCTCTGTGTGTGTTTGTGTTTTCTGGACATTCTCTATGGACTTTAAGGTTTTGAATGCATTTTAGCAGGACCCTTTTTGTTTTCTGCTGGCAAACGCTAACTGGTTCCACCTGGAGTCAAATACTCCACACATTGGAGTTTTCTAGGAAGAGAGCTTCAGAAACCTGAGAAAACATAATATTTGTATTTGTAAACATGACATTGGATTCATTTGCTGAACAGAAAGATTGTGCTTTTCTCCAAAACCACTTTCACGGTGATTTTTTGGTTAAATTTCACTTCAAAACTACAACAATTTGTCCAGATACTCCTGGATGAAAACAAAACTATCTGGTGGTTTGCAGCTATCTCAATCCCAGATCTTGCTACAGCCTCTGTGTGTGTTTGTGTTTTCTGGATATTCTCTATGGACTTTAAGGTTTTGAATGCATTTTAGCAGGACCCTTTTTTTTTCTGTTGGCAAATGCTAATTGGTTCCATCTGAACTCAAATACTCCACACTTTCGAGTTTTCTAGGAAAAAAGCTTCAGAAACCTGAGAAAACATGATATTTCTTTCTGTTAACATGACATTGGATACATTTACCGAACAGGAAGATTGTGCTTTTCTCCAAAACCACTTTCACGGTGATTTTTTGGTTAAATTTCACTTCAAAACTACAACAATTTGTCCAGATACTCCTGGATGAAAACAAAACTATCTGGTGATTTGTAGCTATCTCAATCCCAGATCTTGCTACAGCCTCTGTGTGTGTTTGTGTTTTCTGGATATTCTCTATGGACTTTAAGGTTTTGAATGCATTTTAGCATGTAAGTTTTTGTTTTCAGCTGGGAAACGCTAATTGGTTCCACCTGGAGTCAAATCCTCCACACATTCGAGTTTTCTAGGAAGAAAGCTTCAGAAACCTGAGAAAACATGATATTTGTGTTTGTTTTTTTTCGTTTTGTTTTGTTTTGTTTTTATCTTTTTAAATTATTTATTTATAGTTAATGCAGATAAATTTCCAAAGTACGACTTATGGATTACAATGGCTTCCCCCCCATACCGTCCCTCCCACCCACAACCCTCCCCTTTCCCACTCCCTCTCCCCTTCCATTCACATCAAGATTCATTTTAGATTATCTTAATATACAGAAGATCAGTTTAGTATACATCAAGTATGGATTTCAACAGTTGCTCCCACACAGAAACATGAAGTGAAAAATAATAGATGATTTTTTTTAAATGATGATGAAATCAGAGCAGACCTATTGTCATGTTTAATCCCAGTGAGAGTCAAGTTGGGAATTGATAATTTCTTTTTTTTTTTTTTTTACAGATTCAGTTTAGTATGCATTAAGTAAGGATTTCAACAGTTTGCACCCCCACAGAAACACAAAGTGTAATATATTGTTTGAGTACTCGTTATAGCATTAAATCTCAACGTACAGCACATTAAGGACAGAGATCCTACATGAGGAGTAAGTGCACAGTGACTCCTGTTGTTGACTTTACAAATTGACACTCCTGTCTATGGCATCAGCAATCTCCCTATTTGTAAACAATACCTTGGATTCATTTGCTGAACAGAAAGATTGTGCTTTTCTCCAAAACCACGTTCACGGTGATTTTTGGTTAAATTTCACCCAAAATCCACAACAATTTGTCCAGATACTCGTGGATGAAAACAAAACTATCTGGTGATTTGTAGCTATCTCAATCCCAGATCTTGCTACAGCCTCTGTGTGTGTTTGTGTTTTCTGGATATTCTCTATGGACTTTAAGGTTTGGAATGCATTTTAGCAGGACCCTTTTTGTTTTCTGCTGGCAAATGCTAATTGGTTCCACCTGGAGTCAAATACTCCACACATTCGAGTTTTCTAGGAAGAGAGCTTCAGAAACCTGAGAAAACATAATATTTCTTTCTGTAAACATGACATTGGATACATTTACCGAACAGGAAGATTGTGCTTTTCTCCAAAACCACTTTCACGGTGATTTTTTTGGTTAAATTTCAATTCAAAACTACAACAATTTGTCCAGATACTCCTGGATGAAAACAAAACTATCTGGTGATTTGCAGCTATCTCAATCCCAGATCTTGCTACAGCCTCTGTGTGTGTTTGTGTTGTCTGGACATTCTCTATGGACTTTAAGGTTTTGAATGCATTTTAGCAGGACCCTTTTTGTTTTCTGCTGGCAAACGCTAATTGGTTCCACCTGGAGTGAAATACTCCACACATTCGAGTTTTCTAGGAAGAAAGCTCCAGAAACCTGAGAAAACATGATATTTGTATTTGTAAACATGACATTGGATTCATTTGCTGAACAGAAAGATTGTGCTTTTCTCCAAAACCACTTTCACGGTGATTTTTTGGTTAAATTTCACTTCAAAACTACAACAATTTGTCCAGATACTCCTGGATGAAAACAAAACTATCTGGTGGTTTGCAGCTATCTCAATCCCAGATCTTGCTACAGCCTCTGTGTGTGTTTGTGTTTTCTGGATATTCTCTATGGACTTTAAGGTTTTGAATGCATTTTAGCAGGACCCTTTTTGTTTTCTGCTGGCAAACGCTAATTGGTTCCACCTGGAGTCAAATCCTCCAAACATTCGAGTTTTCTAGGAAGAAAGCTTCAGAAACCTGAGAAAACATGATATTTGTATTTGTAAACATGACATTGGATTCATTTGCAGAACAGGAAGATTGTGCTTTTCTCCAAAACCACTTTCACGGTGATTTTTTGGTTAAATTTCACTTCAAAATTACAGCAATTTGTCCAGATACTCCTGGATGAAAACAAAACTATCTGGTGATTTGTAGCTATCTCAATCCCAGATCTTGCTACAGCCTCTGTGTGTGTTTGTGTTTTCTGGACATTCTCTATGGACTTTAAGGTTTTGAATGCATTTTAGCATGTAAGTTTTGTTTTTAGCTGCCAAAAGCTAATTGGTTCCACCTGGAGTCAAATCCTCCACACATTCGAGTTTTCTAGGAAGAAAGCTTCAGAAACCTGAGAAAACATGATATTTCTTTCTGTAAAGATGACATTGGATACATTTGCCGAACAGGAAGAATGTGCTTTTCTCCAAAACGACTTTCACGGTGATTTTTTGGTTACATTTCACTTCAAAACTACAACAATTTGTCCAGATACTCCTGGATGAAAACAAAACTCTCTGGTGATTTGTAGCTATCTCAATCCCATATCTTGCTACAGCCTCTGTGTGTGTTTGTGTTTTCTGGATATTCTCTATGGACTTTAAGGTTTTGAATGCATTTTAGCAGGACCCTTATTGTTTTCTGCTGGCAAACGCTAATTGGTTCCACCTGGAGTCAATACGCCACACATTCAAGTTTTCTAGGAAGAAAGCTTCAGAAACATGAGAAAACGTGATATTTCTTTCTGTAAACATGACATTGGATACATTTGCAGAACAAGAAGATTGTGATTTTCTCCAAAACCACTTTCACGGTGATTTTTGGATAAATTTTACCCAATATCCACAATAATTTGTCCAGATACTCCTGGACGAAAAAAAAACTATCTGGTGATTTGTAGCTATCTCAATCCCAGATCTTGCTACAGCCTCTGTGTGTGTTTGTGTTTTCTGGATATTCTCTATGGACTTTAAGGTTTTGAATGCATTTTAGCAGGACCCTTTTTGTTTTCTTATGGCAAAGCTAATTGGTTCCACCTGGAGTCAAATCCTCCACACATTCGAGTTTTCTAGGAAGAAAGCTTCAGAAACCTGAGAAAACATGATATTTGTATTTGTAAACATGACATTGGATTCATTTGTGGAACAGAAAGATTGTGCTTTTCTCCAAAACCACTTTCACGGTGATTTTTTGGTTAAATTTCACTTCAAAACTACAACAATTTGTCCAGATACTCCTGGATGAAAACAAAACTATCTGGTGATTTGTAGCTATCTCAATCCCAGATCTTGATACAGCCTCTGTGTGTGTTTGTGTTTTCTGGACGTTCACTATGGACTTTAAGTTTTTGAATGTATTTTAGCATGTAAGTTTTTGCTTTTTGCTGCCAAAAGCTAATTGGTTCCACCTGGAGTCAAATACTCCACACATTCGAGTTTTCTAGGAAGAAAGCTTCAGAAACCTGAGAAAACATGATATTTCTTTTTGTAAACATGACATTGGATGCATTTGCCGAACAGGAAGATTGTGCTTTTCCTCCAAAACCACTTTCACAGTGATTTTTTGGTAAAATTTCACTTCAAAACTACAACAATTTTTCCAGATACTCCTGGATGAACAGAAAACTATCTGGTGATTTGTAGCTATCTCAATCCCAGATCTTGCTACAGCCTCTGTGTGTGTTTGTGTTTTCTGGATATTCTCTATGGACTTTAATGTTTTGAATGCATTTTAGAAGGACCCTTTTTGTTTTCTGCTGGCAAACCCTAATTGGTTCCACCTGGAGTCAAATACTCCACACATTGGAGTTTTCTAGGAAGAAAGCTCCAGAAACCTGAGAAAACATGATATTTCTTTCAGTAAACATGATATTGGATGCATTTGCCGAACAGGAAGATTGTGCTTTTCCTCCAAAACCACTTTCACCGTCATTTTTTGGTTAAATTTCACCCGAAATCCACAACAATTTGTACAGATACTCCGGGATGAAAACAAAACTCTCTGGTGATTTGTAGCTATCTCAATCCCAGATCTTGCTACAGCCTCTGTGTGTGTTTGTGTTTTCTGGATATTCTCTATGGACTTTAAGGTTTCGAATGCATTTTAGCAGGACCCTTTTTGTTTTCTGCTGGCAAACGCTAATTGGTACCACCTGGAGTCAAATACTTCACACATTGGAGATTTCTAGGAAGAAAGCTTCAGAAACCTGAGAAAACATGACATTTGTATTTGGAAACATGACATTGGATTCATTTGCTGAACAGAAAGATTGTGCTTTTCTCCAAAACCACTTTCACGGTGATTTTTGGTTAAATTTCACCCGAAATCCACAACAATTTGTCCAGATACTCCTGGATGAAAACAAAACTCTCTGGTGATTTGTAGCTATCTCAATCCCAGATCTTGCTACAGCCTCTGTGTGTGTTTGTGTTTTCTGGATATTCTCTATGGACTCTAAGGTTTTGAATGCATTTTAGCAGGACCCTTTTTGTTTTCTGCTGGCAAACGCTAATTGGTTCCACCTGGAGTCAATACTCCACACATTGGAGTTTTCTAGGAAGAAAGCTTCAGAAACCTGAGAAAACATGATATTTCTTTCTGTAAACATGACATTGGATACATTTGCCAAACAGTAAGATTGTGCTTTTCTCCAAAACCACTTTCACGGTGATTTTGGTTAAATTTCACCCGAAATTCACAACAATTTGTCCAGATACTCCTGGATGAAAACAAAACTCTCTGGTGATTTGTAGATATCTCAATCCCAGATCTTGCTACAGCCTCAGTGTGTGTTTGTGTTTTCTGGATATTCTCTATGGACTCTAAGGTTTTGCATGCATTTTGGCAGGACCCTTTTTGTTTTCTGCTGGCAAACGATAATTGGTTCCACCTGGAGTCAATACTCCACACATTGGAGTTTTCTAGGAAGAAAGCTTCAGAAACCTGAGAAAACATGATATTTCTTTCTGTAAAGATGACATTGGATACATTTGCCGAACAGGAAGTTTGTGCTTTTCTCCAAAACAACTTTCACGGTGATTTTTTTGTTAAATTTCACTTCAAAACTACAACAATTTGTCCAGATACTCCTGGATGAAAACAAAACTATCTGGTGATTTGTAGCTATCTCAATCCCAGATCTTGATACAGCCTCTATGTGTGTTTGTGTTTTCTGGATATTCTCTATGGACTCTAAGGTTTTGAATGCATTCTAGCAGGACCCTTTTTGTTTTCTGCTGGCAAACGATAATTGGTTCCACCTGGAGTCAATACTCCACACATTGGAGTTTTCTAGGAAGAAAGCTTCAGAAACCTGAAAAAACATGATATTTCTTTCTGTAAACATGACATTGGATACATTTGCAGAACAGGAAGATTGTGCTTTTCTCCAAAACCACGTTCACGGTGATTTTTGGTTAAATTTCACTTCAAAACTACAACAATTTGTCCAGATACTCCTGGATGAAAACAAAACTATCTGGTGATTTGTAGCAATCTCAATCCCAGATCTTGCTACAGCCTCTGTGTGTGTTTGTGTTGTCTGGACATTCTCTATGGACTTTAAGGTTTTGAATGCATTTTAGCAGGACCCTTTTTGTTTTCTGCTGGCAAACGCTAATTGGTTCCACCTGGAGTGAAATGCTCCACACATTCGAGTTTTCTAGGAACAAAGCTCCAGAAACCTGAGAAAACATGATATTTCTTTCTGTAAACATGACATTGGATGCATTTGCCGAACAGGAAGATTGCGCTTTTCTCCAAAACCACTTTCACGGTGATTTTTTGGTTAAATTTCACTTCAAAACTACAACAATTTGTCCAGATACTCATGGATGAAAACAAAACTATCTGGTGATTTGTAGCTATCTCAATCCCAGATCTTGCTACAGCCTCTGTGTGTGTTTGTGTTTTCTGGATATTCTCTATGGACTTTAAGGTTTTGAATGCATTTTAGCAGGACCCTTTTTGTTTTCTGCTGGCAAACGCTAATTGGTTCCACCTGGAGTCAAGTACTCTACACATTCGAGTTTTCTAGGAAAAAAGCTTCAGAAACCTGAGAAAACATGATATTTCTTTCTGTTAACATGACATTGGATACATTTGCAGAACAGGAAGATTGTGCTTTTCTCCAAAACCACTTTCACGGTGATTTTTTGGTTAAATTTCACTTCAAAACTACAACAATTTGTCCAGATACTCCTGGATGAAAACAAAACTATCTGGTGATTTGTAGCTATCTCAATCCCAGATCTTGCTACAGCCTCTGTGTGTGTTTGTGTTTTCTGGATATTCTCTATGGACTTTAAGGTTTTGAATGCATTTTAGCAGGACCCTTTTTGTTTTCAGCTGGCAAACGCTAATTGGTTCCACCTGGAGTCAAATCCTCCACACATTCGAGTTTTCTAGGAAGAAAGCTTCAGAAACCTGAGAAAACATGATATTTGTATTTGTAAACATGACATTGGATTCATTTGCAGAACAGGAAGATTGTGCTTTTCTCCAAAACCACTTTCACGGTGATTTTTTGGTTAAATTTCACTTCAAAACTACAACAATTTGTCCAGATACTCCTGGATGAAAACAAAACTATCTGGTGATTTGTAGCTATCTCAATCCCAGATCTTGCTACAGCCTCTGTGTGTGTTTGTGTTTTCTGGATATTCTCTATGGACTTTAAGGTTTTGAATGCATTTTAGCATGTAAGTTTTTGTTTTTAGGTGCCAAACGCTAATTGGTTCCACGTGGAGTCAAATCCTCCACACATTGGAGTTTTCTAGGAAGAAAGCTTCAGAAACCTGAGAAAACATGATATTTGTGTTTGTTTTTTTTCGTTTTGTTTTGTTTTGTTTTTATCTTTTTAAATTATTTATTTATAGTTAATGCAGATAAATTTCCAAAGTACGACTTATGGATTACAATGGCTTCCCCCCCATACCGTCCCTCCCACCCACAACCCTCCCCTTTCCCACTCCCTCTCCCCTTCCATTCACATCAAGATTCATTTTAGATTATCTTAATATACAGAAGATCAGTTTAGTATACATCAAGTATGGATTTCAACAGTTGCTCCCACACAGAAACATGAAGTGAAAAATAATAGATGATTTTTTTTAAATGATGATGAAATCAGAGCAGACCTATTGTCATGTTTAATCCCAGTGAGAGTCAAGTTGGGAATTGATAATTTCTTTTTTTTTTTTTTACAGATTCAGTTTAGTATGCATTAAGTAAGGATTTCAACAGTTTGCACCCCCACAGAAACACAAAGTGTAATATATTGTTTGAGTACTCGTTATAGCATTAAATCTCAACGTACAGCACATTAAGGACAGAGATCCTACATGAGGAGTAAGTGCACAGTGACTCCTGTTGTTGACTTTACAAACTGACACTCCTGTCTATGGCATCAGCAATCTCCCTATTTGTAAACAATACCTTGGATTCATTTGCTGAACAGAAAGATTGTGCTTTTCTCCAAAACCACTTTCACGGTGATTTTTGGTTAAATTTCACCCGAAATCCACAACAATTTGTCCAGATACTCGTGGATGAAAACAAAACTATCTGGTGATTTGTAGCAATCTCAATCACAGATCTTGCTACAGCCTCTGTGTGTGTTTGTGTTTTCTGGATATTCTCTATGGACTTGAAGGTTTTGAATGCATTTTAGCAGGACCCTTTTTGTTTTCTGCTGGCAAATGCTAATTGGTTCCACCTGGAGTCAAATACTCCACACATTCGAGTTTTCTGGGAAGAGAGCTTCAGAAACCTGAGAAAACATAATATTTTTTTCTGTAAACATGACATTGGATACATTTGCCAAACAGGAAGACTGTGCTTTTCTCCAAAACCACTTTCACGGTGATTTTTGGTTAAATTTCACCCGAAAGCCACAACAATTTGCCCAGATACTCCTGGACGAAAACAAAACTATCTGGTGATTTGTAGCTATCTCTTCCCAGATCTTGCTACAGCCTCTGTGTGTGTTTGTGTTTTCTGGATATTCTCTATGGACTTTAAGGTTTTGAATGCATTTTAGCAGGACCCTTTTTGTTTTCTGCTGGCAAACGCTAATTGGTTCCACCTGGAGTCAAATACTCCACACATTCGAGTTTTCTAGGATGAAAGCTCCAGAAATCTGAGAAAACATGATATTTGTATTTGTAAACATGACATTGGATGCATTTGCTGAACAGAAAGATTGTGCTTTTCTCCAAAACCACTTTCACGGTGATTTTTGGTTAAATTTCACCCGAAATCCACAACAATTTGTCCAGATACTCCTGGATGAAAACAAAACTATCTGGTGATTTGTAGCTATCTCAATCCCAGATCTTGCTACAGCCTCTGTGTGTGTTTGTGTTTTCTGGACATTCTCTATGGACTTTAAGGTTTTGAATGCATTTTAGCATGTAAGTTTTGTTTTTAGCTGCCAAAAGCTAATTGGTTTCACCTGGAGTCAAATCCTCCACACATTCGAGTTTTCTAGGAAGAAAGCTTCAGAAACCTGAGAAAACATGATATTTCTTTCTGTAAAGATGACATTGGATACATTTGCCGAACAGGAAGAATGTGCTTTTCTCCAAAACGACTTTCACGGTGATTTTTTGGTTAAATTTCACTTCAAAACTACAACAATTTGTCCAGATTTCTCCTGGATGAAAACAAAACTCTCTGGTGATTTGTAGCTATCTCAATCCCATATCTTGCTACAGCCTCTGTGTGTGTTTGTGTTTTCTGGATATTCTCTATGGACTTGAAGGTTTTGAATGCATTTTAGCAGGACCCTTTTTGTTTTCTGCTGACAAACGCTAATTGGTTCCACCTGGAGTCAATACGCCACACATTCAAGTTTTCTAGGAAGAAAGCTTCAGAAACCTGAGAAAACGTGATATTTCTTTCTGTAAACATGACATTGGATACATTTGCAGAACAAGAAGATTGTGATTTTCTCCAAAACCACTTTCACGGTGATTTTTGGATAAATTTTACCCGATATCCACAACAATTTGTCCAGATACTCCTGGACGAAAAAAAAACTATCTGGTGATTTGTAGCTATCTCAATCCCAGATCTTGCTACAGCCTCTGTGTGTGTTTGTGTTTTCTGGATATTCTCTATGGACTTTAAGGTTTTGAATGCATTTTAGCAAGACCCTTTTTGTTTTCTTGTGGCAAAGCTAATTGGTTCCACCTGGAGTCAAATACTCCACACATTCGAATTTTCTAGGAAGAAAGCTTCAGAAACCTGAGAAAACATGATATTTGTATTTGTAAACATGACATTGGATTCATTTGTGGAACAGAAAGATTGTGCTTTTCTCCAAAACCACTTTCACGGTGATTTTTTGGTGAAATTTCACTTCAAAACTACAACAATTTGTCCAGATACTCCTGGATGAAAACAAAACTATCCGGTGATTTGTAGCTATCTCAATCCCAGATCTTGATACAGCCTCTGTGTGTGTTTGTGTTTTCTGGACGTTCTCTATGGACTTTAAGTTTTTGAATGTATTTTAGCATGTAAGTTTTTGCTTTTTGCTGCCAAAAGCTAATTGGTTCGACCTGGAGTCAAATACTCCACACATTCGAGTTTTCTAGGAAGAAAGCTTCAGAAACCTGAGAAAACATGATATTTCTTTCTGTAAACATGACATTGGATGCATTTGCTGAACAGGAAGATTGTGCTTTTCCTCCAAAACCACTTTCACGGTGATTTTTTGGTAAAATTTCACTTCAAAACTACAACAATTTTTCCAGATACTCCTGGATGAACAGAAAACTATCTGGTGATTTGTAGCTATCTCAATCCCAGATCTTGCTACAGCCTCTGTGTGTGTTTGTGTTTTCAGGATATTCTCTATGGACTTTAAGGTTTTGAATGCATTTTAGCAGGACCCTTTTTGTTTTCTGCTGGCAAACGCTAATTTGTTCCACCTGGAGTCAAATACTCCACACATTCGAGTTTTCTAGGAAGAAAGCTCCAGAAACCTGAGAAAACATATTTCTTTCAGTAAACATGACATTGGATTCATTTGCTAAACAGAAAGATTGTGCTTTTCTCCAAAACCACTTTCACGGTGATTTTTTGGTCAAATTTCACTTCTAAACTACAACAAATTGTCCAGATACTCCTGGATGAAAACAAAATTATCTGGTGATTTGTAGCTATCTCAATCCCAGATCTTGCTACAGCCTCTGTGTGTGTTTGTGTTTTCTGGACATTCTCTATCGACTTTAAGTTTTTGAATGCATGTTAGCATGTAAGTTTTTGTTTTTAGCTGCCAAAAGCTTATTGGTTCCACCTGGAGTCAAATACTCCACACATTCGAGTTTTCTAGGAAGAAAGCTTCAGAAACCTGAGAAAACATGGAATTTCTTTCTGTAAACATGACATTGGATACATTTGCCGAACAGGAAGATTGTGCTTTTCTCCAAAACCACTTTCACGGTGATTTTTTGGTTAAATTTCACTTCAAAATACAACAATTTTTCCAGATACTCCTGGATGAAAACAAAACTATCTGGTGATTTGTAGCTATCTCAATCCCAGATCTTGCTACAGCCTCTGTGTGTGTTTGTGTTTTCTGGACGTTCTCTATGGACTTTAAGTTTTTGAATGTATTTTAGCATGTAAGTTTTTGCTTTTTGCTGCCAAAAGCTAATTGGTTCGACCTGGAGTCAAATACTCCACACATTCGAGTTTTCTAGGAAGAAAGCTTCAGAAACCTGAGAAAACATGATATTTCTTTCTGTAAACATGACATTGGATGCATTTGCTGAACAGGAAGATTGTGCTTTTCCTCCAAAACCACTTTCACGGTGATTTTTTGGTAAAATTTCACTTCAAAACTACAACAATTTTTCCAGATACTCCTGGATGAACAGAAAACTATCTGGTGATTTGTAGCTATCTCAATCCCAGATCTTGCTACAGCCTCTGTGTGTGTTTGTGTTTTCTGGAAATTCTCTATGGACTTTAAGGTTTGGAATGCATTTTAGCAGGACCCTTTTTGTTTTCTGCTGGCAAACGCTAATTGGTTCCACCTGGAGTCAAATACTCCACACATTCGAGTTTTCTAGGAAGAAAGCTTCAGAAACCTGAGAAAACATGATATTTGTATTTGTAAACATGACATTGGATACATTTGCTGAACAGGAAGATTGTGTTTTTCTCCAAAACCTCTTTCACGATGATTTTTCGTTAAATTTTTCCCGAAATCCACAATAATTTGTCCAGATACTCCTGGATGAAAACAAAATTATCTGGTGATTTGTAGCTATCTCAATCCCAGATCTTGCTACAGCCTGTGTGTGTGTTTGTGTTTTCTGGATACTCTCTATGGACTTTAAGTTTTTGAATGCATTTTAGCAGGACCCTTTTTGTTTTCTGCTGGCAAACGCTAATTGGTTCCACCTGGAGTCAAATACTCCACACATTCGAGTTTTCCAGGAATAAAGCTCCAGAAACCTGAGAAAACATGACATTTGTATTTGGAAACATGATATTGGATTCATTTGCTGAACAGATAGATTGTGCTTTTCTCCAAAACCACTTTCACGGTGATTTTTTGGTTAAATTTCACTTCAAAACTACAACAATTTGTCCAGATACTCCTGGATGAAAACAAGAAAGTATCTGGTGATTTGTAGCTATCTCAATCCCAGATCTTGCTACAGCCTCTGTGTGTGTTTGTGTTTTCTGGACATTCTCTATGGACTTTAAGTTTTTGAATGCATTTTAGCATGGAAGTTTTTGTTTTCTGCTGGGAAACGCTAATTGGTTCCACCTGGAGTCAAATCCTCCACACATTCGAGTTTTCTAGGAAGAAAGCTTCAGAAACCTGAGAAAACATGATATTTCTTTCTGTAAACATGACATTGGATGCATTTGCCGAACAGGAAGATTGTGCTTTTCTCCAAAACCACTTTCACGGTGATTTTTTGGTTAAATTTCACTTCAAAACTACAACAATTTGTCCAGATACTCCTGGATGAAAACAAAAGTATCTGGTGATTTGTAGCTATCTCAATCCCAGATCTTGCTACAGCCTCTGTGTGTGTTTGTGTTTTCTGGATATTCTCTATGGACTTTAAGGTTTTGAATGCATTTTAGCAGGACCCTTTTTGATTTCTGCTGGCAAACGCTAATTGGTTCCACCTGGAGTCAAATACGCCCCACATTCGAGTTTTCTAGGAAGAAAGCTTCAGAAACCTGAGAAAACATGATATTTCTTTCTTTCAACATGAGATTAGATGCATTTGCCGAACAGGAAGATTGTGCTTTTCTCCAAAACCACTTTCACGGTGATTTTTGGTTAAATTTCACCCAAAATCCACAACAATTTGTCCAGATACTCCTGGATGAACAGAAAACTATCTGGTGATTTGTAGCTATCTCAATCCCAGATCTTGCTACAGCCTCTGTGTGTGTTTGTGTTTTCAGGATATTCTCTATGGACTTTAAGGTTTTGAATGCATTTTAGCAGGACCCTTTTTGTTTTCTGCTGGCAAACGCTAATTGGTTCCACCTGGAGTCAAATACTCCACACATTCGAGTTTTATAGGAAGAAAGCTCCAGAAACCTGAGAAAACATATTTCTTTCAGTAAACATGACATTGGATTCATTTGCTAAACAGAAAGATTGTGCTTTTCTACAAAACCACTTTCACGGTGATTTTTTGGTTAAATTTCACTTCTAAACTACAACAAATTGTCCAGATACTCCTGGATGAAAACAAAATTATCTGGTGATTTGTAGCTATCTCAATCCCAGATCTTGCTACAGCCTCTGTGTGTGTTTGTGTTTTCTGGACATTCTCTATCGACTTTAAGTTTTTGAATGCATGTTAGCATGTAAGTTTTTGTTTTTAGCTGCCAAAAGCTTATTGGTTCCACCTGGAGTCAAATACTCCGCACATTCGAGTTTTCTAGGAAGAAAGCTTCAGAAACCTGAGAAAACATGGTATTTCTTTCTGTAAGCATGACATTGGAGGCATTTGTCAAACAGGAAGATTGTGCTTTTCTCCAAAACCACTTTCACGGTGATTTATTGGTTAAATGTCACTTCAAAACTACTCCAATTTGTCCAGATATTCCTGAATGAAAACAAAATTATCTGGTGATTTTTAGCTATCTCAATCCCAGATCTTGCTACAGCCTCTGTGTGTGTTTGTGTTTTCTGGACATTCTCTATCGACTTTAAGTTTTTGAATGCATGTTAGCATGTAAGTTTTTGTTTTTAGCTGCCAAAAGCTTATTGGTTCCACCTGGAGTCAAATACTCCGCACATTCGAGTTTTCTAGGAAGAAAGCTTCAGAAACCTGAGAAAACATGGTATTTCTTTCTGTAAGCATGACATTGGAGGCATTTGTCAAACAGATAGATTGTGCTTTTCTCCAAAACCACTTTCACGGTGATTTTTTGGTTAAATTTCACTTCAAAATTACAACAATTTGTCCAGATACTCCTGGATGAAAACAAGAAAGTATCTGGTGATTTGTAGCTATCTCAATCCCAGATCTTCCTACAGCCTCTGTGTGTGTTTGTGTTTTCTGGATGTTCTCTATGGACTTTAAGTTTTTGAATGTATTTTAGCATGTAAGTTTTTGCTTTTTGCTGCCAAAAGCTAATTGGTTCCACCTGGATTCAAATCCTCCACACATTCGAGTTTTCTAGGAAGAAAGCTTCAGAAACCTGAGAAAACATGGTATTTCTTTCTGTAAACATGACATTGGAGGCATTTGCCGAACAGGAAGATTGTGCTTTTCTCCAAAACCACTTTCACGGTGATTTTTTGGTTAAATTTCACTTCAAAACTACAACAATTTGTCCAGATACTCCTGGATGAAAACAAAACTATCTGGTGATTTGTAGCTATCTCAATCCCAGATCTTGCTACAGCCTCTGTGTGTGTTTGTGTTTTCTGGATATTCTCTATGGGCTTTAAAGTTTGGAATGCATTTTAGCAGGACCCTTTTTGTTTTCTGCTGGCAAACGCTAATTGGTTCCACCTGGAGTCAAATACGCCACACATTCGAGTTTTCTAGGAAGAAAGCTCCAGAAACCTGAGAAAACATGATATTTCTTTCTATAAACATGAGATTGGAGACATTTGCCGAACAGGAAGATTGTGCTTTTCTCCAAAATCACTTTCACGGTGATTTTTGGTTAAATTTCACCCAAAATCCACAACAATTTGTCCAGATACTCATGGATGAAAACAAGAAAGTATCTGGTGATTTGTAGCTATCTCAATCCCAGATCTTGCTACAGCCTCTGTGTGTGTTTGTGTTTTCTGGATATTCTCTATGGACTTTAAGGTTTTGAATGCATTTTAGCAGGACCCTTTTTGTTTTCTGCTGCAAACGCTAATTGGTTCCACCTGGAGTCAAATACTCCACACATTCGAGCTTTCTAGGAAGAAAGCTTCAGAAACCTGAGAAAACATGATATTTCTTTCTGTAAACATGACATTGGATCCCTTTGCAGAACAGGAAGATTTTGCTTTTCTGCAAAACCACTTTCACGGTGATTTTTTGGTTAAATTTCACTTCAAAACTACAACAATTTGTCCAGATACTCCTGGATGAAAACAAAACTATCTGGTGCTTTGTAGCTATCTCAATCCCAGATCTTGCTACAGCCTCTGTGTGTGTTTGTGTTTTCTGGACGTTCTCTACGGACTTTACGGTTTTGAATTCATTTTAGCAGGACACTTTTTGTTTTTAGCTGCCAAAAGCTAATTGGTTCCACCTGGAGTCAAATACTCCACACATTCGAGTTTTCTAGGAAGAAAGCTTCAGAAACCTGAGAAAACATGATATTTCTTTCTGTAAACATGACATTGGATGCATTTGCCGAACAGGAAGCTTGTGCTTTACTCCAAAACCACTTTTACGGTGATTTTTTGGTTAAATTTCACTTCAAAACTACAACAATTTTTCCAGATACTCCTGGATGAAAACAAAACTATCTGGTGATTTGTAGCTATCTCAATCCCAGATCTTGCTACAGCCTCTGTGTGTGTTTGTGTTTTCTGGATATTCTCTATGGACTTTAAGGTTTTGAATGCATTTTAGAAGGACCCTTTTTGTTTTCTGCTGGCAAACGCTAATTGGTTGCACCTGGAGTCAAATCCTCCACACATTCGAGTTTTCTAGGAAGAAAGCTACAGAAACCTGAGAAAACATATTTCTTTCAGTAAACATGACATTGGATACATTTGCCGAACAGGAAGATTGTGCTTTTCTCCAAAACCACTTTCACGGTGATTTTTGGTTAAATTTCACACGAAATCCACAACAATTTGTCCATATACTCCTGGATGAAAACAAAACTATCTGGTGATTTGTAGCTGTCTGAATCCCAGATCTTGCTACAGCCTCTGTGTGTGTTTGTGTTTTCTGGATATTCTCTATGGACTTTAAGGTTTTGAATGCATTTTAGAAGGACCCTTTTTGTTTTCTGCTGGCAAACGCTAATTGGTTTCACCAGGAGTCAAATACTCCACACATTCGAGTTTTCTAGGAAGAAAGCTCCAGAAGCCTGTGTAAACATGATATTTGTATTTGTAAACATGACATTGGATTCATTTGCTGAACAGAAAGATTGTGCTTTTCTCCAAAACCACTTTCACGGTGATTTTTTGGTTAAATTTCACCCGAAATCCACAACAATTTGTCCAGATACTCCTGGATGAAAACAAAACTATCTGGTGATTTGTAGCTATCTCAATCCCAGATCTTGCTACAGCCTCTGTGTGTGTTTGGGTTTTCTGGACATTCTCTATGGACTTTAAGGTTTTGAATGCATTTTAGCATGGAAGTTTTTGTTTTTAGCTGCAAAAAGCTAATTGGTTCCACCTGGAGTCAAATCCTCCACACATTCGAGTTTTCTAGGAAGAAAGCTTCAGAAACCTGAGAAAACATGATATTTGTATTTGTAAACATGACATTGGATACATTTTCTGAACAGGAAGATTGTGCTTTTCTCCAAAACCTCTTTCACGATGATTTTTCGTTAAATTTTTCCCGAAATCCACAATAATTTGTCCAGATACTCCTGGATGAAAACAAAATTATCTGGTGATTTGTAGCTATCTCAATCCCAGATCTTGCTACAGCCTGTGTGTGTGTTTGTGTTTTCTGGATACTCTCTATGGACTTTAAGGTTTTGAATGCATTTTAGCAGGACCCTTTTTGTTTTCTGCTGGCAAACGCTAATTGGTTCCACCTGGAGTCAAATACTCCACACATTCGAGTTTTCCAGGAATAAAGCTCCAGAAACCTGAGAAAACATGACATTTGTATTTGGAAACATGATATTGGATTCATTTGCTGAACAGATAGATTGTGCTTTTCTCCAAAACCACTTTCACGGTGATTTTTTGGTTAAATTTCACTTCAAAACTACAACAATTTGTCCAGATACTCCTGGATGAAAACAAGAAAGTATCTGGTGATTTGTAGCTATCTCAATCCCAGATCTTCCTACAGCCTCTGTGTGTGTTTGTGTTTTCTGGATGTTCTCTATGGACTTTAAGTTTTTGAATGTATTTTAGCATGTAAGTTTTTACTTTTTGCTGCCAAAAGCTAATTGGTTCCACCTGGAGTCAAATCCTCCACACATTCGAGTTTTCTAGGAAGAAAGCTTCAGAAACCTGAGAAAACATGATATTTCTTTCTGTAAACATGACATTGGATGCATTTGCCGAACAGGAAGATTGTGCTTTTCTCCAAAACCACTTTCACGGTGATTTTTTGGTTAAATTTCACTTCAAAACTACAACAATTTGTCCAGATACTCCTGGATGAAAACAAAACTATCTGGTGATTTGTAGCTATCTCAATCCCAGATCTTGCTACAGCCTCTGTGTGTGTTTGTGTTTTCTGGATATTCTCTATGGACTTTAAGGTTTTGAATGCATTTTAGCAGGACCCTTTTTGTTTTCTGCTGGCAAACGCTAATTGGTTGCACCTGGAGTCAAATCCTCCACAAATTCGAGTTTTCTAGGAAGAAAGCTTCAGAAACCTGAGAAAACATGATATTTCTTTCTATAAAAATGAGATTGGAGACATTTGCCGAACAGGAAGATTGTGCTTTTCTCCAAAACCACTTTCACGGTGATTTTTGGTTAAATTTCACCCAAAATCCACAACAATTTGTCCAGATACTCATGGATGAAAACAAGAAAGTATCTGGTGATTTGTAGCTATCTCAATCCCAGATCTTGCTACAGCCTCTGTGTGTGTTTGTGTTTTCTGGATATTCTCTATGGACTTTAAGGTTTTGAATGCATTTTAGCAGGACCCTTTTTGTTTTCTGCTGGCAAACGCTAATTGGTTCCACCTGGAGTCAAATACTCCACACATTTGAGCTTTCTAGGAAGAAAGCTTCAGAAACCTGAGAAAACATGATATTTCTTTCTGTAAACATGACATTGGATACATTTGCAGAACAGGAAGATTGTGCTTTTCTCCAAAACCACTTTCACGGTGATTTTTTGGTTAAATTTCACTTCAAAATACAACAATTTTTCCAGATACTCCTGGATGAAAACAAAACTATCTGGTGATTTGTAGCTATCTCAATCCCAGATCTTGATACAGCCTCTGTGTGTGTTTGTGTTTTCTGGACGTTCTCTATGGACTTTAAGTTTTTGAATGTAGTTTAGCATGTAAGTTTTTGCTTTTTGCTGCCAAAAGCTAATTGGTTCCACCTGGAGTCAAATCCTCCACACATTCGAGTTTTCTAGGAAGAAAGCTTCAGAAACCTGAGAAAACATGATATTTCTTTCTGTAAACATGACACTGGCTGCATTTGCCGAACAGGAAGATTGTGCTTTTCCTCCAAAACCACTTTCACAGTGATTTTTTGGTAAAATTTCACTTCAAAACTACAACAATTTTTCCAGATACTCCTGGATGAACAGAAAACTATCTGGTGATTTGTAGCTATCTCAATCCCAGATCTTGCTACAGCCTCTGTGTGTGTTTGTGTTTTCTGGATATTCTCTATGGACTTTAAGGTTTTGAATGCATTTTAGCAGGACCCTTTTTGTTTTCTGCTGGCAAACGCTAATTGGTTCCACCTGGAGTCAAATACTCCACACATTCGAGTTTTATAGGAAGAAAGCTCCAGAAACCTGAGAAAACATATTTCTTTCAGTAAACATGACATTGGATTCATTTGCTAAACAGAAAGATTGTGCTTTTCTCCAAAACCACTTTCACGGTGATTTTTTGGCTAAATTTCACTTCTAAACTACAACAAATTGTCCAGATACTCCTGGATGAAAACAAAATTATCTGGTGATTTGTAGCTATCTCAATCCCAGATCTTCCTACAGCCTCTGTGTGTGTTTGTGTTTTCTGGACATTCTCTATCGACTTTAAGTTTTTGAATGCATGTTAGCATGTAAGTTTTTTGTTTTTAGCTGCCAAAAGCTTATTGGTTCCACCTGGAGTCAAATACTCCACACATTCGAGTTTTCTAGGAAGAAAGCTTCAGAAACCTGAGAAAACATGGTATTTCTTTCTGTAAACATGACATTGGAGGCATTTGTCAAACAGGAAGATTGTGCTTTTCTCCAAAACCACTTTCACGGTGATTTATTGGTTAAATTTCACTTCAAAACTACAACAATTTGTCCAGATATTCCTGAATGAAAACAAAACTATCTGGTGATTTTTAGCTATCTCAATTCCAGATCTTGCTACAGCCTCAGTGTGTCTTTGTGTTTTCTGGAAATTCTCTATGGACTTTAAGGTTTTGAATGCATTTTAGCAGGACCCTTTTTGTTTTCTGCTGGCAAACGCTAATTGGTTCCACCTGGAGTCAAATACTCCACACATTCGAGTTTTCTAGGAAGAAAGCTTCAGAAACCTGAGAAAACATGATATTTGTATTTGTAAACATGACATTGGATACATTTGCTGAACAGGAAGATTGTGCTTTTCTCCAAAACCTCTTTCACGATGATTTTTCGTTAAATTTTTCCCGAAATCCACAATAATTTGTCCAGATACTCCTGGATGAAAACAAAATTATCTGGTGATTTGTAGCTATCTCAATCCCAGATCTTGCTACAGCCTCTGTGTGTGTTTGTGTTTTCTGGATACTCTCTATGGACTTTAAGGTTTTGAATGCATTTTAGGAGGACCCTTTTTGTTTTCTGCTGGCAAACGCTAATTGGTTCCACCTGGAGTCAAATACTCCACACATTCGAGTTTTCCAGGAATAAAGCTCCAGAAACCTGAGAAAACATGACATTTGTATTTGGAAACATGATATTGGATTCATTTGCTGAACAGATAGATTGTGCTTTTCTCCAAAACCACTTTCACGGTGATTTTTGGTTAAATTTCACCCGAAATCCAAAACAATTGTCCAGATACTCCTGGATGAAAACAAAACTCTCTGGTGATTTTTAGCTATCTCAATCCCAGATCTTGCTACAGCCTCTGTGTGTGTTTGTGTTTTCTGGATATTCTCTATGGACTTTAAGGTTTTGAATGCATTTTAGCAGGACCCTTTTTGTTTTCTGCTGCAAACGCTAATTGGTTCCACCTGGAGTCAAATACTCCACACATTCGAGCTTTCTAGGAAGAAAGCTTCAGAAACCTGAGAAAACATGATATTTTTTTCTGTAAACATGACATTGGATCCCTTTGCAGAACAGGAAGATTTTGCTTTTCTCCAAAACCACTTTCACGGTGATTTTTTTAGTTAAATTTCACTTCAAAACTACAACAATTTGTCCAGATACTCCTGGATGAAAACAAAACTATCTGGTGCTTTGTAGCTATCTCAATCCCAGATCTTGCTACAGCCTCTGTGTGTGTTTGTGTTTTCTGGACGTTCTCTACGGACTTTACGGTTTTGAATGCATTTTAGCAGGACCCTTTTTGTTTTTAGCTGCCAAAAGCTAATTGGTTCCACCTGGAGTCAAATACTCCACACATTCGAGTTTTCTAGGAAGAAAGCTTCAGAAACCTGAGAAAACATGATATTTCTTTCTGTAAACATGACATTGGATGCATTTGCCGAACAGGAAGCTTGTGCTTTTCTCCAAAACCACTTTTACGGTGATTTTTTGGTTAAATTTCACTTCAAAACTACAACAATTTGTCCAGATACTGCTGGATGAAAACAAAACTATCTGGTGATTTGTAGCTATCTCAATCCCAGATCTTGCTACAGCCTCTGTGTGTGTTTGTGTTTTCTGGATATTCTCTATGGACTTTAAGGTTTTGAATGCATTTTAGAAGGACCCTTTTTGTTTTCTGCTGGCAAACGCTAATTGGTTGCACCTGGAGTCAAATCCTCCACAAATTCGAGTTTTCTAGGAAGAAAGTTCCAGAAGCCTGTGTAAACATGATATTTGTATTTGTAAACATGACATAGGATTCATTTGCTGAACAGAAAGATTGTGCTTTTCTCCAAAACCACTTTCACGGTGATTTTTTGGTTAAATTTCACCCGAAATCAACAACAATTTGTCCAGATACTCCTGGATGAAAACAAAACTATCTGGTGATTTGTAGCTATCTCAATCCCAGATCTTGCTACAGCCTCTGTGTGTGTTTGGGTTTTCTGGACATTCTCTATGGACTTTAAGGTTTTGAATGCATTTTAGCATGGAAGTTTTTGTTTTTAGCTGCAAAAAGCTAATTGGTTCCACCTGGAGTCAAATCCTCCACACATTCGAGTTTTCTAGGAAGAAAGCTTCAGAAACCTGAGAAAACATGATATTTGTATTTGTAAACATGACATTGGATACATTTGCTGAACAGGAAGATTGTGCTTTTCTCCAAAACCTCTTTCACGATGATTTTTGGTTAAATTTTACCCAAAATCCACAATAATTTGTCCAGATATTCCTGGATGAAAACAAAACTATCTGGTGATTTGTAGCTATCTCAATCCCAGATCTTGCTACAGCCTGTGTGTGTGTTTGTGTTTTCTGGATATTCTCTATGGACTTTAAGGTTTTGAATGCATTTTAGCAGGACCCTTTTTGTTTTCTGCTGGCAAACGCTAATTGGTTGCACCTGGAGTCAAACACTCCACACATTCGAGTTTTCTAGGAAGAAAGCTTCAGAAACCTGAGAAAACATGATATTTCTTTCTGTAAACATGACATTGGATACATTTGCCAAACAGGAAGATTGTGCTTTTCTCCAAAACCACTTTCACGACGTTTTTTTTTTTAAATTTCTCTTCAAAACTACAACAATTTGTCCAGATACTCCTGGATGAAAACAAAACTATCTGGTGATTTGTAGCTATCTCAATCCCAGATCTTGCTACAGCCTCTGTGTGTGTTTGTGTTTTCTGGATATTCTCTATGGACTTTAAGGTTTTGAATGCATTTTAGCAGGACCCCTTTTGTTTTCTGCTGGCAAACGCTAATTGGTTCCACCTGGAGTCAAATACGCCACACATTCGAGTTTTCTAGGAAGAAAGCTTCAAAAATTGAGAAAACATGATATTTCTTTTTGCAAACATGACATTGGATACATTTGCCGAGCAGGAAGATTGTGCTTTTCTCCAAAACCACTTTCACGGTGATTTTTTTGTTAAATTTCACACGAAATCCACAACAATTTGTCCAGATACTGCTGGTTGAAAACAAAACTATCTGGTGAATTATATCTATCTTAATCCCAGATCTTGCTACAGCCTCTGTGTGTGTTTGTGTTTTCTGGACATTCTCTATGGACTTTACGGTTTTGAATGCATTTTAGCAGGACCCTTTTTGTTTTTAGCTGCCAAAAGCTAATTGTTTCCACCTGGAGTCAAATCCTCCACACATTCGAGTTTTCTAGGAAGAAAGCTTCAGAAACCTGAGAAAACATGATATTTCTTTCTGTAAACATGACATTGGATGCATTTACCGAACAGGAAGCTTGTGCTTTTCTCCAAAACCACTTTCACGGTGATTTTTTGGTTAAATTTCACTTCAAAACTACAACAATTTTTCCAGATACTCATGGATGAAAACAAAACTATCTGCTGATTTGTAGCTACCTCAATCCCAGATCTTGCTACAGCCTCTGTGTGTGTTTGTGTTTTCTGGATATTCTCTATGGACTTTAAGGTTTTGAATGCATTTTAGCAGGACCCTTTTTGTTTTCTGCTGGCAAACGCTAATTGGTTCCACCTGGAGTCAAATACGCCACACATTCGAGTTTTCTAGGAAGAAAGCTTCAGAAACCTGAGAAAACATGATATTTGTATTTGTAAACATGACATTGGATGCATTTGCTGAACAGGAAGATTGTGCTTTTCTCCAAAACCACTTTCACGGTGATTTTTGGTTAAATTTCACACGAAATCCACAACAATTTGTCCAGATACTCCTGGATGAAAACAAAACTATCTGGTGTGTTGTGGCTATCTCAATCCCAGATCTTGCTACAGCCTCTGTGTGTGTTTGTGTTTTCTGGATATTCTCTATGGACTTTAAGGTTTTGAATGCATTTTAGCAGGACCCTTTTTGTTTTCTGCTGGCAAACGCTAATTGGTTCCACCTGGAGTCAAATCCTCCACACATTCGAGTTTTCTAGGAAGAGAGCTTCAGAAACCTGTGTAAACATGATATTTGTATTTGTAAACATGACATAGGATTCATTTGCCGAACAGGAAGATTGTGCTTGTCTCCAAAACCACTTTCACGGTGATTTTTTGGTTGAATTTCACTTCAAAACTACAACAATTTGTGCAGATACTCCTGGATGAAAACAAAACTATCTGGTGATTTGTAGCTATCTCAATCCCAGATCTTGCTACAGCCTCTGTGTGTGTTTGTGTTTTCTGGATATTCTCTATGGACTTTAAGGTTTTGAATGCATTTTAGCAGGACCCTTTTTGTTTTATGCTGGCAAATGCTAATTGGTTCCACCTGGAGTGAAATCCTCCACACATTCGAGTTTTCTAGGTACAAAGCTTCAGAAACCTGAGAAAATATTATATTTGTATTTGTAAACATGACATTGGATTCATTTGCTGGACAGAAAGATTGTGCTTTTCTCCAAAACCACTTTCACGGTGATTTTTTGGTTAAATTTCACTTCAAAACTACAACAATTTGTCCAGATACTCCTGGATGAAAACAAAACTATCTGGTGATTTGTAGCTATCTCAATCCCAGATCTTGCTACGGCCTCTGTGTGTGTTTGTGTTTTCTGGATATTCTCTATGGACTTTAAGGTTTTGAATGCATTTTAGCAGGACCCTTTTTGTTTTCTGCTGGCAAACGCTAATTGGTTCCACCTGGAGTCAAATCCTCCACACATTCGAGTTTTCTAGGAAGAAAGATTCAGAAACCTGAGAAAACATGATATTTTTTTCTGTAAACATGACATTGGATGCATTTGCTGAACAGGAAGATTGTGCTTTTCTCCAAAACCACTTTCTTGGTGATTTTTGGTTAAATTTCACACGAAATCCACAACAATTTGTCCAGATAATCCTGGATGAAAACAAAACTATCTGGTGATTTGTAGCTATCTCAATCCCAGATCTTGCTACAGCCTCTGTGTGTGTTTGTGTTTTCTGGATATTCTCTATGGACTTTAAGGTTTTGAATGCATTTTAGCAGGACCCTTTTTGTTTTCTGCTGGCAAACGCTAATTGGTTCCACCTGGAGTCAAATGCGCCACACATTCGAGTTTTCTAGGAAGAAAGCTTCAGAAACCTGTGAAAACATGATATTTGTATTTGTAAACATGACATTGGATTCATTTGCTGAACAGGAAGATTGTGCTTTTCTCCAAAACCACTTTCACGGTGATTTTTTGGTTGAATTTCACTTCAAAACTACAACAATTTGTCCAGATACTCCTGGATGAAAACAAAACTATCTGGTGATTTGTAGCTATCTCAATCCCAGATCTTGCTACAGCCTCTATGTGTGTTTGTGTTTTCTGGATATTCTCTATGGACTTTAAGGTTTTGAATGCATTTTAGCAGGACCCTTTTTGTTTTCTGCTGGCAAACGCTAATTGGTTTCACCTGGAGTCAAATACTCCACACATTCGAGTTTTCTAGGAAGAAAGGTCCAGAAACCTGAGAAAACATGATATTTGTATTTGTTACCATGACATTGGATTCATTTGCCGAACAGGAAGATTGTGCTTGTCTCCAAAACCATTTTCACGGTGATTTTTGGTTAAATTTCACCCTAAATCCACAACAATTTTTCCAGATACTCCTGGATGAAAACAAAACTATCTGGTGTGTTGTGGCTATCTCAATCCCAGATCTTGCTACAGCCTCTGTGTGTGTTTGTGTTTTCTGGACATTCTCTATGGACTTTACGGTTTTGAATGCATTTTAGCAGGGCCCTTTTTGTTTTCTGCTGGCAAATGCTAATTGGTTCCACCTGGAGTCAAATCCTCCACACATTCGAGTTTTCTAGGAAGAAAGCTTCAGAAACCTGAGAAAACATGATATTTCTTTCTGCAAACATGACCTTGGATGCATTTGCCAAACAGGAAGATTGTGCTTTTCTCGAAAACCACTTTCACGGTGATTTTTGGTTAAATTTCACACGAAATCCACAACAATTTGTCCAGATACTCCTGGATGAAAACAAAACTATCTGGTGATTTGTAGCTATCTCAATTCCAGATCTTGCTACAGCCTCTGTGTGTGTTTGTGTTTTCTGGATATTCTCTATGGACTTTAAGGTTTTGAATGCATTTTAGCAGGACCCTTTTTGTTTTCTGCTGGCAAACGCTAATTGGTTCCACCTGGAGTCAAATCCTCCACACATTCGAGTTTTCTACGAAGAAAGCTTCAGAAACCTGAGAAAATATTATATTTGTATTTGTAACCATGACATTGGATTCAATTTCTGAACAGAAAGATTGTGCTTTTCTACAAAACCATTTTCACGGTGATTTTTTGGTTAAATTTCACTTCAAAACTACAAGAAATTGTCCAGATACTCCTGGATGAAAACAAAACTATCTGGTGATTTGTAGCTATCTCAATCCCAGATCTTGCTACAGCCTCTATGTGTGTTTGTGTTTTCTGGATATTCTCTATGGACTTTAAGGTTTTGAATGCATTTTAGCAGGACCCTTTTTGTTTTCTGCTGGCAAACGCTAATTGGTTCCACCTGGAGTCAAATCCTCCACACATTCGAGTTTTCTAGGAAGAAAGATTCAGAAACCTGAGAAAACATGATATTTTTTTCTGTAAACATGACATTGGATGCATTTGCTGAACAAGAAGATTGTGCTTTTCTCCAAAACCACTTTCACGGTGATTTTTCGTTAAATTTCACCCTAAATCCACAACAATTTGTCCAGATAATCCTGGATGAAAACAAAACTATCTGGTGATTTGTAGCTATCTCAATCCCAGATCTTGCTACAGCCTCTGTGTGTGTTTGTGTTTTCTGGACATTCTCTATTGACTTTACGGTTTGCAATGCATTTTAGCAGGACCATTTTTGTTTTCTGCTGGCAAATTCTAATTGGTTCCACCTGGAGTCAAACACTCCACACATTCGAGTTTTCTAGGAAGAAAGCTTCAGAAACCTGAGAAAACATGATATTTCTTTCTGTAAACATGACCTTGGATGCATTTGCCGAACAGAAAGATTGTGCTTTTCTCCAAAACCACTTTCACGGTGATTTTTGGTTAAATTTCACCCAAAATCCACAACAATTTGTCCAGATACTCCTGGATGAAAACAAAACTATCTGGTGATTTGTAGCTATCTCAATCCCAGATCTTGCTACAGCCTCTGTGTGTGTTTGTGTTTTCTGGATATTCTCTATGGACTTTAAGGTTTTGAATGCATTTTAGCAGGACCCTTTTTGTTTTCTGCTGGCAAACGCTAATTGGTTCCACCTGGAGTCAAATACTCCACACATTCGAGTTTTCTACGAAGAAAGCTTCAGAAACCTGAGAAAATATTATATTTGTATTTGTAAACATGACATTGGATTCATTTGCTGAACAGAAAGATTGTGCTTTTCTCCAAAACCACTTTCACGGTGATTTTTTGGTTAAATTTCACTTCAAAACTACAACAATTTGTCCAGATACTCCTGGATGAAAACAAAACTATCTGGTGATTTGTAGCTATCTCAATCCCAGATCTTGCTACAGCCTCTGTGTGTGTTTGTGTTTACTGGATATTCTCTATGGACTTTAAGGTTTTGAATGCATTTTAGCATGTAAGTTTTGTTTTTAGCTGCCAAAAGCTAATTGGTTCCACCTGGAGTCAAATACTCCACACATTCGAGTTTTCTAGGAAGAAAGCTTCAGAAACCTGAGAAAACATAATATTTCTTTCTGTAAACGTGAGATTGGATGCATTTGCCGAACAGGAAGATTGTGCTTTTCTCCAAAACCACTTTCACGGTGATTTTTGGTTAAATTTCACACGAAATCCACAACAATTTGTCCAGATACTCCTGGATGAAAACAAAACTATCTGGTGATTTGTAGCTATCTCAATCCCAGATCTTGCTACAGCCTCTGTGTGTGTTTGTGTTTTCTGGATATTCTCTATGGACTTTAAGGTTTTGAATGCATTTTAGCAGGACCCTTTTTGTTTTCTGCTGGCAAACGCTAATTGGTTCCACCTGGAGTCAAATCCTCCACACATTCGAGTTTTCTAGGAAGAGAGCTTCAGAAACCTGTGTAAACATGATATTTGTATTTGTAAACATGACATTGGATTCATTTGCCGAACAGGAAGATTGTGCTTGTCTCCAAAACCACTTTCACGGTGATTTTTTGGTTGAATTTCACTTCAAAACTACAACAATTTGTGCAGATACTCCTGGATGAAAACAAAACTCTCTGGTGATTTGTAGCTATCTCAATCCCAGATCTTGCTACAGCCTCTGTGTGTGTTTGTGTTTTCTGGATATTCTCTATGGACTTTAAGGTTTTGAATGCATTTTAGCAGGACCCTTTTTGTTTTATGCTGGCAAATGCTAATTGGTTCCACCTGGAGTGAAATCCTCCACACATTCGAGTTTTCTAGGTACAAAGCTTCAGAAACCTGAGAAAATATTATATTTGTATTTGTAAACATGACATTGGATTCATTTGCTGGACAGAAAGATTGTGCTTTTCTCCAAAACCACTTTCACGGTGATTTTTTGGTTAAATTTCACTTCAAAACTACAACAATTTGTCCAGATACTCCTGGATGAAAACAAAACTATCTGGTGATTTGTAGCTATCTCAATCCCAGATCTTGCTACGGCCTCTGTGTGTGTTTGTGTTTTCTGGATATTCTCTATGGACTTTAAGGTTTTGAATGCATTTTAGCAGGACCCTTTTTGTTTTCTGCTGGCAAACGCTAATTGGTTCCACCTGGAGTCAAATCCTCCACACATTCGAGTTTTCTAGGAAGAAAGATTCAGAAACCTGAGAAAACATGATATTTTTTTCTGTAAACATGACATTGGATGCATTTGCTGAACAGGAAGATTGTGCTTTTCTCCAAAACCACTTTCTTGGTGATTTTTGGTTAAATTTCACACGAAATCCACAACAATTTGTCCAGATACTCCTGGATGAAAACAAAACTATCTGGTGATTTGTAGCTATCTCAATCCCAGATCTTGCTACAGCCTCTGTGTGTGTTTGTGTTTTCTGGATATTCTCTATGGACTTTAAGGTTTTGAATGCATTTTAGCAGGACCCTTTTTGTTTTCTGCTGGCAAACGCTAATTGGTTCCACCTGGAGTCAAATGCGCCACACATTCGAGTTTTCTAGGAAGAAAGCTTCAGAAACCTGTGAAAACATGATATTTGTATTTGTAAACATGACATTGGATTCATTTGCTGAACAGGAAGATTGTGCTTTTCTCCAAAACCACTTTCACGGTGATTTTTTGGTTGAATTTCACTTCAAAACTACAACAATTTGTCCAGATACTCCTGGATGAAAACAAAACTCTCTGGTGATTTGTAGCTATCTCAATCCCAGATCTTGCTACAGCCTCTGTGTGTGTTTGTGTTTTCTGGATATTCTCTATGGACTTTAAGGTTTTGAATGCATTTTAGCAGGACCCTTTTTGTTTTCTGCTGGCAAACGCTAATTGGTTCCACCTGGAGTCAAATGCGCCACACATTCGAGTTTTCTAGGAAGAAAGCTTCAGAAACCTGTGAAAACATGATATTTGTATTTGTAAACATGACATTGGATTCATTTGCTGAACAGGAAGATTGTGCTTTTCTCCAAAACCACTTTCACGGTGATTTTTTGGTTGAATTTCACTTCAAAACTACAACAATTTGTCCAGATACTCCTGGATGAAAACAAAACTATCTGGTGTGTTGTGGCTATCACAATCCCAGATCTTGCTACAGCCTCTGTGTGTGTTTGTGTTTTCTGGACATTCTCTATGGACTTTACGGTTTTGAATGCATTTTAGCAGGACCCTTTTTGTTTTCTGCTGGCAAATGCTAATTGGTTCCACCTGGAGTCAAATCCTCCACACATTCGAGTTTTCTAGGAAGAAAGATTCAGAAACCTGAGAAAACATGATATTTTTTTCTGTAAACATGACATTGGATGCATTTGCTGAACAGGAAGATTGTGCTTTTCTCCAAAACCACTTTCACGGTGATTTTTGGTTAAATTTCACCCTAAATCCACAACAATTTTTCCAGATACTCCTGGATGAAAACAAAACTATCTGGTGTGTTGTGGCTATCTCAATCCCAGATCTTGCTACAGCCTCTGTGTGTGTTTGTGTTTTCTGGACATTCTCTATGGACTTTACGGTTTTGAATGCATTTTAGCAGGACCCTTTTTGTTTTCTGCTGGCAAACGCTAATTGGTTCCACCTGGAGTCAAATACTCCACACATTCGAGTTTTCTAGGAAGAAAGGTCCAGAAACCTGAGAAAACATGATATTTGTATTTGTTACCATGACATTGCATTCATTTGCCGAACAGGAAGATTGTGCTTTTCTCCAAAACCACTTTCACGGTGATTTTTGGTTAAATTTCACCCTAAATCCACAACAATTTGTCCTGATACTCCTGGATGAAAACAAAACTATCTGGTGTGTTGTGGCTATCTCAATCCCAGATCTTGCTACAGCCTCTGTGTGTGTTTGTGTTTTCTGGACATTCTCTATGGACTTTACGGTTTTGAATGCATTTTAGCAGGACCCTTTTTGTTTTCTGCTGGCAAATGCTAATTGGTTCCACCTGGAGTCAAATCCTCCACACATTCGAGTTTTCTAGGAAGAAAGGTCCAGAAACCTGAGAAAACATGATATTTGTATTTGTTACCATGACATTGGATTCATTTGCCGAACAGGAAGATTGTGCTTGTCTCCAAAACCACTTTCACGGTGATTTTTGGTTAAATTTCACCCTAAATCCACAACAATTTTTCCAGATACTCCTGGATGAAAACAAAACTATCTGGTGTGTTGTGGCTATCTCAATCCCAGATCTTGCTACAGCCTCTGTGTGTGTTTGTGTTTTCTGGACATTCTCTATGGACTTTACGGTTTTGAATGCATTTTAGCAGGACCCTTTTTGTTTTCTGCTGGCAAATGCTAATTGGTTCCACCTGGAGTCAAATCCTCCACACATTCGAGTTTTCTAGGAAGAAAGCTTCAGAAACCTGAGAAAACATGATATTTCTTTCTGTAAACATGACCTTGGATGCATTTGCCAAACAGGAAAATTGTGCTTTTCTCCAAAACCACTTTCACGGTGATTTTTGGTTAAATTTCACCCGAAATCCACAACAATTTGTCCAGATACTCCTGGATGAAAACAAAACTATCTGGTGATTTGTAGCTATCTCAATTCCAGATCTTGCTACAGCCTCTGTGTGTGTTTGTGTTTTCTGGATATTCTCTATGGACTTTAAGGTTTTGAATGCATTTTAGCAGGACCCTTTTTGTTTTCTGCTGGCAAACGCTAATTGGTTCCACCTGGAGTCAAATCCTCCACACATTCGAGTTTTCTACGAAGAAAGCTTCAGAAACCTGAGAAAATATTATATTTGTATTTGTAACCATGACATTGGATTCAATTTCTGAACAGAAAGATTGTGCTTTTCTACAAAACCATTTTCACGGTGATTTTTTGGTTAAATTTCACTTCAAAACTACAAGAAATTGTCCAGATACTCCTGGATGAAAACAAAACTATCTGGTGATTTGTAGCTATCTCAATCCCAGATCTTGCTACAGCCTCTATGTGTGTTTGTGTTTTCTGGATATTCTCTATGGACTTTAAGGTTTTGAATGCATTTTAGCAGGACCCTTTTTGTTTTCTGCTGGCAAACGCTAATTGGTTCCACCTGGAGTCAAATCCTCCACACATTCGAGTTTTCTAGGAAGAAAGATTCAGAAACCTGAGAAAACATGATATTTTTTTCTGTAAACATGACATTGGATGCATTTGCTGAACAAGAAGATTGTGCTTTTCTCCAAAACCACTTTCACGGTGATTTTTCGTTAAATTTCACCCTAAATCCACAACAATTTGTCCAGATAATCCTGGATGAAAACAAAACTATCTGGTGATTTGTAGCTATCTCAATCCCAGATCTTGCTACAGCCTCTGTGTGTGTTTGTGTTTTCTGGACATTCTCTATTGACTTTACGGTTTGCAATGCATTTTAGCAGGACCATTTTTGTTTTCTGCTGGCAAATTCTAATTGGTTCCACCTGGAGTCAAACACTCCACACATTCGAGTTTTCTAGGAAGAAAGCTTCAGAAACCTGAGAAAACATGATATTTCTTTCTGTAAACATGACCTTGGATGCATTTGCCGAACAGAAAGATTGTGCTTTTCTCCAAAACCACTTTCACGGTGATTTTTGGTTAAATTTCACCCAAAATCCACAACAATTTGTCCAGATACTCCTGGATGAAAACAAAACTATCTGGTGATTTGTAGCTATCTCAATCCCAGATCTTGCTACAGCCTCTGTGTGTGTTTGTGTTTTCTGGATATTCTCTATGGACTTTAAGGTTTTGAATGCATTTTAGCAGGACCCTTTTTGTTTTCTGCTGGCAAACGCTAATTGGTTCCACCTGGAGTCAAATACTCCACACATTCGAGTTTTCTACGAAGAAAGCTTCAGAAACCTGAGAAAATATTATATTTGTATTTGTAAACATGACATTGGATTCATTTGCTGAACAGAAAGATTGTGCTTTTCTCCAAAACCACTTTCACGGTGATTTTTTGGTTAAATTTCACTTCAAAACTACAACAATTTGTCCAGATACTCCTGGATGAAAACAAAACTATCTGGTGATTTGTAGCTATCTCAATCCCAGATCTTGCTACAGCCTCTGTGTGTGTTTGTGTTTACTGGATATTCTCTATGGACTTTAAGGTTTTGAATGCATTTTAGCATGTAAGTTTTGTTTTTAGCTGCCAAAAGCTAATTGGTTCCACCTGGAGTCAAATCCTCCACACATTCGAGTTTTCTAGGAAGAAAGCTTCAGAAACCTGAGAAAACATAATATTTCTTTCTGTAAACGTGAGATTGGATGCATTTGCCGAACAGGAAGATTGTGCTTTTCTCCAAAACCACTTTCACGGTGATTTTTGGTTAAATTTCACACGAAATCCACAACAATTTGTCCAGATACTCCTGGATGAAAACAAAACTATCTGGTGATTTGTAGCTATCTCAATCCCAGATCTTGCTACAGCCTCTGTGTGTGTTTGTGTTTTCTGGATATTCTCTATGGACTTTAAGGTTTTGAATGCATTTTAGCAGGACCCTTTTTGTTTTCTGCTGGCAAACGCTAATTGGTTCCACCTGGAGTCAAATACTCCACACATTCGAGTTTTCTAGGAAGAAAGGTCCAGAAACCTGAGAAAACATGATATTTGTATTTGTTACCATGACATTGCATTCATTTGCCGAACAGGAAGATTGTGCTTTTCTCCAAAACCACTTTCACGGTGATTTTTGGTTAAATTTCACCCTAAATCCACAACAATTTGTCCTGATACTCCTGGATGAAAACAAAACTATCTGGTGTGTTGTGGCTATCTCAATCCCAGATCTTGCTACAGCCTCTGTGTGTGTTTGTGTTTTCTGGACATTCTCTATGGACTTTACGGTTTTGAATGCATTTTAGCAGGACCCTTTTTGTTTTCTGCTGGCAAATGCTAATTGGTTCCACCTGGAGTCAAATCCTCCACACATTCGAGTTTTCTAGGAAGAAAGGTCCAGAAACCTGAGAAAACATGATATTTGTATTTGTTACCATGACATTGGATTCATTTGCCGAACAGGAAGATTGTGCTTTTCTCCAAAACCACTTTCACGGTGATTTTTGGTTAAATTTCACCCTAAATCCACAACAATTTTTCCAGATACTCCTGGATGAAAACAAAACTATCTGGTGTGTTGTGGCTATCTCAATCCCAGATCTTGCTACAGCCTCTGTGTGTGTTTGTGTTTTCTGGACATTCTCTATGGACTTTACGGTTTTGAATGCATTTTAGCAGGACCCTTTTTGTTTTCTGCTGGCAAATGCTAATTGGTTCCACCTGGAGTCAAATCCTCCACACATTCGAGTTTTCTAGGAAGAAAGCTTCAGAAACCTGAGAAAACATGATATTTCTTTCTGTAAACATGACCTTGGATGCATTTGCCAAACAGGAAAATTGTGCTTTTCTCCAAAACCACTTTCACGGTGATTTTTGGTTAAATTTCACCCGAAATCCACAACAATTTGTCCAGATACTCCTGGATGAAAACAAAACTATCTGGTGATTTGTAGCTATCTCAATTCCAGATCTTGCTACAGCCTCTGTGTGTGTTTGTGTTTTCTGGATATTCTCTATGGACTTTAAGGTTTTGAATGCATTTTAGCAGGACCCTTTTTGTTTTCTGCTGGCAAACGCTAATTGGTTCCACCTGGAGTCAAATCCTCCACACATTCGAGTTTTCTACGAAGAAAGCTTCAGAAACCTGAGAAAATATTATATTTGTATTTGTAACCATGACATTGGATTCAATTTCTGAACAGAAAGATTGTGCTTTTCTACAAAACCATTTTCACGGTGATTTTTTGGTTAAATTTCACTTCAAAACTACAAGAAATTGTCCAGATACTCCTGGATGAAAACAAAACTATCTGGTGATTTGTAGCTATCTCAATCCCAGATCTTGCTACAGCCTCTATGTGTGTTTGTGTTTTCTGGATATTCTCTATGGACTTTAAGGTTTTGAATGCATTTTAGCAGGACCCTTTTTGTTTTCTGCTGGCAAACGCTAATTGGTTCCACCTGGAGTCAAATCCTCCACACATTCGAGTTTTCTAGGAAGAAAGATTCAGAAACCTGAGAAAACATGATATTTTTTTCTGTAAACATGACATTGGATGCATTTGCTGAACAAGAAGATTGTGCTTTTCTCCAAAACCACTTTCACGGTGATTTTTCGTTAAATTTCACCCTAAATCCACAACAATTTGTCCAGATAATCCTGGATGAAAACAAAACTATCTGGTGATTTGTAGCTATCTCAATCCCAGATCTTGCTACAGCCTCTGTGTGTGTTTGTGTTTTCTGGACATTCTCTATTGACTTTACGGTTTGCAATGCATTTTAGCAGGACCATTTTTGTTTTCTGCTGGCAAATTCTAATTGGTTCCACCTGGAGTCAAACACTCCACACATTCGAGTTTTCTAGGAAGAAAGCTTCAGAAACCTGAGAAAACATGATATTTCTTTCTGTAAACATGACCTTGGATGCATTTGCCGAACAGAAAGATTGTGCTTTTCTCCAAAACCACTTTCACGGTGATTTTTGGTTAAATTTCACCCAAAATCCACAACAATTTGTCCAGATACTCCTGGATGAAAACAAAACTATCTGGTGATTTGTAGCTATCTCAATCCCAGATCTTGCTACAGCCTCTGTGTGTGTTTGTGTTTTCTGGATATTCTCTATGGACTTTAAGGTTTTGAATGCATTTTAGCAGGACCCTTTTTGTTTTCTGCTGGCAAACGCTAATTGGTTCCACCTGGAGTCAAATACTCCACACATTCGAGTTTTCTACGAAGAAAGCTTCAGAAACCTGAGAAAATATTATATTTGTATTTGTAACCATGACATTGGATTCAATTTCTGAACAGAAAGATTGTGCTTTTCTACAAAACCATTTTCACGGTGATTTTTTGGTTAAATTTCACTTCAAAACTACAAGAAATTGTCCAGATACTCCTGGATGAAAACAAAACTATCTGGTGATTTGTAGCTATCTCAATCCCAGATCTTGCTACAGCCTCTATGTGTGTTTGTGTTTTCTGGATATTCTCTATGGACTTTAAGGTTTTGAATGCATTTTAGCAGGACCCTTTTTGTTTTCTGCTGGCAAACGCTAATTGGTTCCACCTGGAGTCAAATCCTCCACACATTCGAGTTTTCTAGGAAGAAAGATTCAGAAACCTGAGAAAACATGATATTTTTTTCTGTAAACATGACATTGGATGCATTTGCTGAACAAGAAGATTGTGCTTTTCTCCAAAACCACTTTCACGGTGATTTTTCGTTAAATTTCACCCTAAATCCACAACAATTTGTCCAGATAATCCTGGATGAAAACAAAACTATCTGGTGATTTGTAGCTATCTCAATCCCAGATCTTGCTACAGCCTCTGTGTGTGTTTGTGTTTTCTGGACATTCTCTATTGACTTTACGGTTTGCAATGCATTTTAGCAGGACCATTTTTGTTTTCTGCTGGCAAATTCTAATTGGTTCCACCTGGAGTCAAACACTCCACACATTCGAGTTTTCTAGGAAGAAAGCTTCAGAAACCTGAGAAAACATGATATTTCTTTCTGTAAACATGACCTTGGATGCATTTGCCGAACAGAAAGATTGTGCTTTTCTCCAAAACCACTTTCACGGTGATTTTTGGTTAAATTTCACCCAAAATCCACAACAATTTGTCCAGATACTCCTGGATGAAAACAAAACTATCTGGTGATTTGTAGCTATCTCAATCCCAGATCTTGCTACAGCCTCTGTGTGTGTTTGTGTTTTCTGGATATTCTCTATGGACTTTAAGGTTTTGAATGCATTTTAGCAGGACCCTTTTTGTTTTCTGCTGGCAAACGCTAATTGGTTCCACCTGGAGTCAAATACTCCACACATTCGAGTTTTCTACGAAGAAAGCTTCAGAAACCTGAGAAAATATTATATTTGTATTTGTAAACATGGCATTGGATTCATTTGCTGAACAGAAAGATTGTGCTTTTCTCCAAAACCACTTTCACGGTGATTTTTTGGTTAAATTTCACTTCAAAACTACAACAATTTGTCCAGATACTCCTGGATGAAAACAAAACTATCTGGTGATTTGTAGCTATCTCAATCCCAGATCTTGCTACAGCCTCTGTGTGTGTTTGTGTTTACTGGATATTCTCTATGGACTTTAAGGTTTTGAATGCATTTTAGCATGTAAGTTTTGTTTTTAGCTGCCAAAAGCTAATTGGTTCCACCTGGAGTCAAATCCTCCACACATTCGAGTTTTCTAGGAAGAAAGCTTCAGAAACCTGAGAAAACATAATATTTCTTTCTGTAAACGTGAGATTGGATGCATTTGCCGAACAGGAAGATTGTGCTTTTCTCCAAAACCACTTTCACGGTGATTTTTGGTTAAATTTCACACGAAATCCACAACAATTTGTCCAGATACTCCTGGATGAAAACAAAACTATCTGGTGATTTGTAGCTATCTCAATCCCAGATCTTGCTACAGCCTCTGTGTGTGTTTGTGTTTTCTGGATATTCTCTATGGACTTTAAGGTTTTGAATGCATTTTAGCAGGACCCTTTTTGTTTTCTGCTGGCAAACGCTAATTGGTTCCACCTGGAGTCAAATACTCCACACATTCGAGTTTTCTAGGAAGAAAGGTCCAGAAACCTGAGAAAACATGATATTTGTATTTGTTACCATGACATTGCATTCATTTGCCGAACAGGAAGATTGTGCTTTTCTCCAAAACCACTTTCACGGTGATTTTTGGTTAAATTTCACCCTAAATCCACAACAATTTGTACAGATACTCCTGGATGAAAACAAAACTATCTGGTGTGTTGTGGCTATCTCAATCCCAGATCTTGCTACAGCCTCTGTGTGTGTTTGTGTTTTCTGGACATTCTCTATGGACTTTACGGTTTTGAATGCATTTTAGCAGGACCCTTTTTGTTTTCTGCTGGCAAATGCTAATTGGTTCCACCTGGAGTCAAATCCTCCACACATTCGAGTTTTCTAGGAAGAAAGGTCCAGAAACCTGAGAAAACATGATATTTGTATTTGTTACCATGACATTGGATTCATTTGCCGAACAGGAAGATTGTGCTTGTCTCCAAAACCACTTTCACGGTGATTTTTGGTTAAATTTCACCCTAAATCCACAACAATTTTTCCAGATACTCCTGGATGAAAACAAAACTATCTGGTGTGTTGTGGCTATCTCAATCCCAGATCTTGCTACAGCCTCTGTGTGTGTTTGTGTTTTCTGGACATTCTCTATGGACTTTACGGTTTTGAATGCATTTTAGCAGGACCCTTTTTGTTTTCTGCTGGCAAATGCTAATTGGTTCCACCTGGAGTCAAATCCTCCACACATTCGAGTTTTCTAGGAAGAAAGCTTCAGAAACCTGAGAAAACATGATATTTCTTTCTGTAAACATGACCTTGGATGCATTTGCCAAACAGGAAAATTGTGCTTTTCTCCAAAACCACTTTCACGGTGATTTTTGGTTAAATTTCACCCGAAATCCACAACAATTTGTCCAGATACTCCTGGATGAAAACAAAACTATCTGGTGATTTGTAGCTATCTCAATTCCAGATCTTGCTACAGCCTCTGTGTGTGTTTGTGTTTTCTGGATATTCTCTATGGACTTTAAGGTTTTGAATGCATTTTAGCAGGACCCTTTTTGTTTTCTGCTGGCAAACGCTAATTGGTTCCACCTGGAGTCAAATCCTCCACACATTCGAGTTTTCTACGAAGAAAGCTTCAGAAACCTGAGAAAATATTATATTTGTATTTGTAACCATGACATTGGATTCAATTTCTGAACAGAAAGATTGTGCTTTTCTACAAAACCATTTTCACGGTGATTTTTTGGTTAAATTTCACTTCAAAACTACAAGAAATTGTCCAGATACTCCTGGATGAAAACAAAACTATCTGGTGATTTGTAGCTATCTCAATCCCAGATCTTGCTACAGCCTCTATGTGTGTTTGTGTTTTCTGGATATTCTCTATGGACTTTAAGGTTTTGAATGCATTTTAGCAGGACCCTTTTTGTTTTCTGCTGGCAAACGCTAATTGGTTCCACCTGGAGTCAAATCCTCCACACATTCGAGTTTTCTAGGAAGAAAGATTCAGAAACCTGAGAAAACATGATATTTTTTTCTGTAAACATGACATTGGATGCATTTGCTGAACAAGAAGATTGTGCTTTTCTCCAAAACCACTTTCACGGTGATTTTTCGTTAAATTTCACCCTAAATCCACAACAATTTGTCCAGATAATCCTGGATGAAAACAAAACTATCTGGTGATTTGTAGCTATCTCAATCCCAGATCTTGCTACAGCCTCTGTGTGTGTTTGTGTTTTCTGGACATTCTCTATTGACTTTACGGTTTGCAATGCATTTTAGCAGGACCATTTTTGTTTTCTGCTGGCAAATTCTAATTGGTTCCACCTGGAGTCAAACACTCCACACATTCGAGTTTTCTAGGAAGAAAGCTTCAGAAACCTGAGAAAACATGATATTTCTTTCTGTAAACATGACCTTGGATGCATTTGCCGAACAGAAAGATTGTGCTTTTCTCCAAAACCACTTTCACGGTGATTTTTGGTTAAATTTCACCCAAAATCCACAACAATTTGTCCAGATACTCCTGGATGAAAACAAAACTATCTGGTGATTTGTAGCTATCTCAATCCCAGATCTTGCTACAGCCTCTGTGTGTGTTTGTGTTTTCTGGATATTCTCTATGGACTTTAAGGTTTTGAATGCATTTTAGCAGGACCCTTTTTGTTTTCTGCTGGCAAACGCTAATTGGTTCCACCTGGAGTCAAATACTCCACACATTCGAGTTTTCTACGAAGAAAGCTTCAGAAACCTGAGAAAATATTATATTTGTATTTGTAAACATGACATTGGATTCATTTGCTGAACAGAAAGATTGTGCTTTTCTCCAAAACCACTTTCACGGTGATTTTTTGGTTAAATTTCACTTCAAAACTACAACAATTTGTCCAGATACTCCTGGATGAAAACAAAACTATCTGGTGATTTGTAGCTATCTCAATCCCAGATCTTGCTACAGCCTCTGTGTGTGTTTGTGTTTACTGGATATTCTCTATGGACTTTAAGGTTTTGAATGCATTTTAGCATGTAAGTTTTGTTTTTAGCTGCCAAAAGCTAATTGGTTCCACCTGGAGTCAAATCCTCCACACATTCGAGTTTTCTAGGAAGAAAGCTTCAGAAACCTGAGAAAACATAATATTTCTTTCTGTAAACGTGAGATTGGATGCATTTGCCGAACAGGAAGATTGTGCTTTTCTCCAAAACCACTTTCACGGTGATTTTTGGTTAAATTTCACACGAAATCCACAACAATTTGTCCAGATACTCCTGGATGAAAACAAAACTATCTGGTGATTTGTAGCTATCTCAATCCCAGATCTTGCTACAGCCTCTGTGTGTGTTTGTGTTTTCTGGATATTCTCTATGGACTTTAAGGTTTTGAATGCATTTTAGCAGGACCCTTTTTGTTTTCTGCTGGCAAACGCTAATTGGTTCCACCTGGAGTCAAATACTCCACACATTCGAGTTTTCTAGGAAGAAAGGTCCAGAAACCTGAGAAAACATGATATTTGTATTTGTTACCATGACATTGCATTCATTTGCCGAACAGGAAGATTGTGCTTTTCTCCAAAACCACTTTCACGGTGATTTTTGGTTAAATTTCACCCTAAATCCACAACAATTTGTCCTGATACTCCTGGATGAAAACAAAACTATCTGGTGTGTTGTGGCTATCTCAATCCCAGATCTTGCTACAGCCTCTGTGTGTGTTTGTGTTTTCTGGACATTCTCTATGGACTTTACGGTTTTGAATGCATTTTAGCAGGACCCTTTTTGTTTTCTGCTGGCAAATGCTAATTGGTTCCACCTGGAGTCAAATCCTCCACACATTCGAGTTTTCTAGGAAGAAAGCTTCAGAAACCTGAGAAAACATGATATTTCTTTCTGTAAACATGACCTTGGATGCATTTGCCAAACAGGAAAATTGTGCTTTTCTCCAAAACCACTTTCACGGTGATTTTTTGGTTGAATTTCACCCGGAATCCACAACAATGTGTCCAGATACTCCTGGATGAAAACAAAACTCTCTGGTGATTTGTAGCTATCTCAATCCCAGATCTTGCTACAGCCTCTGTGTGTGTTTGTGTTTTCTGGATATTCTCTATGGACTTTAAGGTTTTGAATGCATTTTAGCAGGACCCTTTTTGTTTTCTGCTGGCAAATGCTAATTGGTTCCACCTGGAGTCAAATCCTCCACACATTCGAGTTTTCTAGGAAGAAAGCTTCAGAAACCTGAGAAAACATGATATTTCTTTCTGTAAACATGACCTTGGATGCATTTGCCAAACAGGAAAATTGTGCTTTTCTCCAAAACCACTTTCACGGTGATTTTTGGTTAAATTTCACCCGAAATCCACAACAATTTGTCCAGATACTCCTGGATGAAAACAAAACTATCTGGTGATTTGTAGCTATCTCAATTCCAGATCTTGCTACAGCCTCTGTGTGTGTTTGTGTTTTCTGGATATTCTCTATGGACTTTAAGGTTTTGAATGCATTTTAGCAGGACCCTTTTTGTTTTCTGCTGGCAAACGCTAATTGGTTCCACCTGGAGTCAAATCCTCCACACATTCGAGTTTTCTACGAAGAAAGCTTCAGAAACCTGAGAAAATATTATATTTGTATTTGTAACCATGACATTGGATTCAATTTCTGAACAGAAAGATTGTGCTTTTCTACAAAACCATTTTCACGGTGATTTTTTGGTTAAATTTCACTTCAAAACTACAAGAAATTGTCCAGATACTCCTGGATGAAAACAAAACTATCTGGTGATTTGTAGCTATCTCAATCCCAGATCTTGCTACAGCCTCTATGTGTGTTTGTGTTTTCTGGATATTCTCTATGGACTTTAAGGTTTTGAATGCATTTTAGCAGGACCCTTTTTGTTTTCTGCTGGCAAACGCTAATTGGTTCCACCTGGAGTCAAATCCTCCACACATTCGAGTTTTCTAGGAAGAAAGATTCAGAAACCTGAGAAAACATGATATTTTTTTCTGTAAACATGACATTGGATGCATTTGCTGAACAAGAAGATTGTGCTTTTCTCCAAAACCACTTTCACGGTGATTTTTCGTTAAATTTCACCCTAAATCCACAACAATTTGTCCAGATAATCCTGGATGAAAACAAAACTATCTGGTGATTTGTAGCTATCTCAATCCCAGATCTTGCTACAGCCTCTGTGTGTGTTTGTGTTTTCTGGACATTCTCTATTGACTTTACGGTTTGCAATGCATTTTAGCAGGACCATTTTTGTTTTCTGCTGGCAAATTCTAATTGGTTCCACCTGGAGTCAAACACTCCACACATTCGAGTTTTCTAGGAAGAAAGCTTCAGAAACCTGAGAAAACATGATATTTCTTTCTTTAAACATGACCTTGGATGCATTTGCCGAACAGAAAGATTGTGCTTTTCTCCAAAACCACTTTCACGGTGATTTTTGGTTAAATTTCACCCAAAATCCACAACAATTTGTCCAGATACTCCTGGATGAAAACAAAACTATCTGGTGATTTGTAGCTATCTCAATCCCAGATCTTGCTACAGCCTCTGTGTGTGTTTGTGTTTTCTGGATATTCTCTATGGACTTTAAGGTTTTGAATGCATTTTAGCAGGACCCTTTTTGTTTTCTGCTGGCAAACGCTAATTGGTTTCACCTGGAGTCAAATACTCCACACATTCGAGTTTTCTAGGAAGAAAGGTCCAGAAACCTGAGAAAACATGATATTTGTATTTGTTACCATGACATTGCATTCATTTGCCGAACAGGAAGATTGTGCTTTTCTCCAAAACCACTTTCACGGTGATTTTTGGTTAAATTTCACCCTAAATCCACAACAATTTTTCCAGATACTCCTGGATGAAAACAAAACTATCTGGTGTGTTGTGGCTATCTCAATCCCAGATCTTGCTACAGCCTCTGTGTGTGTTTGTGTTTTCTGGACATTCTCTATGGACTTTACGGTTTTGAATGCATTTTAGCAGGACCCTTTTTGTTTTCTGCTGGCAAATGCTAATTGGTTCCACCTGGAGTCAAATCCTCCACACATTCGAGTTTTCTAGGAAGAAAGCTTCAGAAACCTGAGAAAACATGATATTTCTTTCTGTAAACATGACCTTGGATGCATTTGCCAAACAGGAAAATTGTGCTTTTCTCCAAAACCACTTTCACGGTGATTTTTGGTTAAATTTCACCCGAAATCCACAACAATTTGTCCAGATACTCCTGGATGAAAACAAAACTATCTGGTGATTTGTAGCTATCTCAATCCCAGATCTTGCTACAGCCTCTGTGTGTGTTTGTGTTTTCTGGATATTCTCTATGGACTTTAAGGTTTTGAATGCATTTTAGCAGGACCCTTTTTGTTTTCTGCTGGCAAACGCTAATTGGTTCCACCTGCAGTCAAATCCTCCACACATTCGAGTTTTCTACGAAGAAAGCTTCAGAAACCTGAGAAAATATTATATTTGTATTTGTAACCATGACATTGGATTCAATTTCTGAACAGAAAGATTGTGCTTTTCTACAAAACCATTTTCACGGTGATTTTTTGGTTAAATTTCACTTCAAAACTACAAGAAATTGTCCAGATACTCCTGGATGAAAACAAAACTATCTGGTGATTTGTAGCTATCTCAATCCCAGATCTTGCTACAGCCTCTGTGTGTGTTTGTGTTTTCTGGATATTCTCTATGGACTTTAAGGTTTTGAATGCATTTTAGCAGGACCCTTTTTGTTTTCTGCTGGCAAACGCTAATTGGTTCCACCTGGAGTCAAATCCTCCACACATTCGAGTTTTCTAGGAAGAAAGATTCAGAAACCTGAGAAAACATGATATTTTTTTCTGTAAACATGACATTGGATGCATTTGCTGTACAAGAAGATTGTGCTTTTCTCCAAAACCACTTTCACGGTGATTTTTCGTTAAATTTCACCCTAAATCCACAACAATTTGTCCAGATAATCCTGGATGAAAACAAAACTATCTGGTGATTTGTAGCTATCTCAATCCCAGATCTTGCTACAGCCTCTGTGTGTGTTTGTGTTTTCTGGACATTCTCTATTGACTTTACGGTTTGCAATGCATTTTAGCAGGACCATTTTTGTTTTCTGCTGGCAAATTCTAATTGGTTCCACCTGGAGTCAAACACTCCACACATTCGAGTTTTCTAGGAAGAAAGCTTCAGAAACCTGAGAAAACATGATATTTCTTTCTGTAAACATGACCTTGGATGCATTTGCCGAACAGAAAGATTGTGCTTTTCTCCAAAACCACTTTCACGGTGATTTTTGGTTAAATTTCACCCAAAATCCACAACAATTTGTCCAGATACTCCTGGATGAAAACAAAACTATCTGGTGATTTGTAGCTATCTCAATCCCAGATCTTGCTACAGCCTCTGTGTGTGTTTGTGTTTTCTGGATATTCTCTATGGACTTTAAGGTTTTGAATGCATTTTAGCAGGACCCTTTTTGTTTTCTGCTGGCAAACGCTAATTGGTTCCACCTGGAGTCAAATACTCCACACATTCGAGTTTTCTACGAAGAAAGCTTCAGAAACCTGAGAAAATATTATATTTGTATTTGTAAACATGACATTGGATTCATTTGCTGAACAGAAAGATTGTGCTTTTCTCCAAAACCACTTTCACGGTGATTTTTTGGTTAAATTTCACTTCAAAACTACAACAATTTGTCCAGATACTCCTGGATGAAAACAAAACTATCTGGTGATTTGTAGCTATCTCAATCCCAGATCTTGCTACAGCCTCTGTGTGTGTTTGTGTTTACTGGATATTCTCTATGGACTTTAAGGTTTTGAATGCATTTTAGCATGTAAGTTTTGTTTTTAGCTGCCAAAAGCTAATTGGTTCCACCTGGAGTCAAATCCTCCACACATTCGAGTTTTCTAGGAAGAAAGCTTCAGAAACCTGAGAAAACATAATATTTCTTTCTGTAAACGTGAGATTGGATGCATTTGCCGAACAGGAAGATTGTGCTTTTCTCCAAAACCACTTTCACGGTGATTTTTGGTTAAATTTCACACGAAATCCACAACAATTTGTCCAGATACTCCTGGATGAAAACAAAACTATCTGGTGATTTGTAGCTATCTCAATCCCAGATCTTGCTACAGCCTCTGTGTGTGTTTGTGTTTTCTGGATATTCTCTATGGACTTTAAGGTTTTGAATGCATTTTAGCAGGACCCTTTTTGTTTTCTGCTGGCAAACGCTAATTGGTTCCACCTGGAGTCAAATACTCCACACATTCGAGTTTTCTAGGAAGAAAGGTCCAGAAACCTGAGAAAACATGATATTTGTATTTGTTACCATGACATTGCATTCATTTGACGAACAGGAAGATTGTGCTTTTCTCCAAAACCACTTTCACGGTGATTTTTGGTTAAATTTCACCCTAAATCCACAACAATTTGTCCTGATACTCCTGGATGAAAACAAAACTATCTGGTGTGTTGTGGCTATCTCAATCCCAGATCTTGCTACAGCCTCTGTGTGTGTTTGTGTTTTCTGGACATTCTCTATGGACTTTACGGTTTTGAATGCATTTTAGCAGGACCCTTTTTGTTTTCTGCTGGCAAATGCTAATTGGTTCCACCTGGAGTCAAATCCTCCACACATTCGAGTTTTCTAGGAAGAAAGCTTCAGAAACCTGAGAAAACATGATATTTCTTTCTGTAAACATGACCTTGGATGCATTTGCCAAACAGGAAAATTGTGCTTTTCTCCAAAACCACTTTCACGGTGATTTTTTTGGTTGAATTTCACACGGAATCCACAACAATGTGTCCAGATACTCCTGGATGAAAACAAAACTCTCTGGTGATTTGTAGCTATCTCAATCCCAGATCTTGCTACAGCCTCTGTGTGTGTTTGTGTTTTCCGGATATTCTCTATGGACTTTAAGGTTTTGAATGCATTTTAGCAGGACCCTTTTTGTTTTCTGCTGGCAAATGCTAATTGGTTCCACCTGGAGTCAAATCCTCCACACATTCGAGTTTTCTAGGAAGAAAGCTTCAGAAACCTGAGAAAACATGATATTTCTTTCTGTAAACATGACCTTGGATGCATTTGCCAAACAGGAAAATTGTGCTTTTCTCCAAAACCACTTTCACGGTGATTTTTGGTTAAATTTCACCCGAAATCCACAACAATTTGTCCAGATACTCCTGGATGAAAACAAAACTATCTGGTGATTTGTAGCTATCTCAATTCCAGATCTTGCTACAGCCTCTGTGTGTGTTTGTGTTTTCTGGATATTCTCTATGGACTTTAAGGTTTTGAATGCATTTTAGCAGGACCCTTTTTGTTTTCTGCTGGCAAACGCTAATTGGTTCCACCTGGAGTCAAATCCTCCACACATTCGAGTTTTCTACGAAGAAAGCTTCAGAAACCTGAGAAAATATTATATTTGTATTTGTAACCATGACATTGGATTCAATTTCTGAACAGAAAGATTGTGCTTTTCTACAAAACCATTTTCACGGTGATTTTTTGGTTAAATTTCACTTCAAAACTACAAGAAATTGTCCAGATACTCCTGGATGAAAACAAAACTATCTGGTGATTTGTAGCTATCTCAATCCCAGATCTTGCTACAGCCTCTATGTGTGTTTGTGTTTTCTGGATATTCTCTATGGACTTTAAGGTTTTGAATGCATTTTAGCAGGACCCTTTTTGTTTTCTGCTGGCAAACGCTAATTGGTTCCACCTGGAGTCAAATCCTCCACACATTCGAGTTTTCTAGGAAGAAAGATTCAGAAACCTGAGAAAACATGATATTTTTTTCTGTAAACATGACATTGGATGCATTTGCTGAACAAGAAGATTGTGCTTTTCTCCAAAACCACTTTCACGGTGATTTTTCGTTAAATTTCACCCTAAATCCACAACAATTTGTCCAGATAATCCTGGATGAAAACAAAACTATCTGGTGATTTGTAGCTATCTCAATCCCAGATCTTGCTACAGCCTCTGTGTGTGTTTGTGTTTTCTGGACATTCTCTATTGACTTTACGGTTTGCAATGCATTTTAGCAGGACCATTTTTGTTTTCTGCTGGCAAATTCTAATTGGTTCCACCTGGAGTCAAACACTCCACACATTCGAGTTTTCTAGGAAGAAAGCTTCAGAAACCTGAGAAAACATGATATTTCTTTCTTTAAACATGACCTTGGATGCATTTGCCGAACAGAAAGATTGTGCTTTTCTCCAAAACCACTTTCACGGTGATTTTTGGTTAAATTTCACCCAAAATCCACAACAATTTGTCCAGATACTCCTGGATGAAAACAAAACTATCTGGTGATTTGTAGCTATCTCAATCCCAGATCTTGCTACAGCCTCTGTGTGTGTTTGTGTTTTCTGGATATTCTCTATGGACTTTAAGGTTTTGAATGCATTTTAGCAGGACCCTTTTTGTTTTCTGCTGGCAAACGCTAATTGGTTTCACCTGGAGTCAAATACTCCACACATTCGAGTTTTCTAGGAAGAAAGGTCCAGAAACCTGAGAAAACATGATATTTGTATTTGTTACCATGACATTGCATTCATTTGCCGAACAGGAAGATTGTGCTTTTCTCCAAAACCACTTTCACGGTGATTTTTGGTTAAATTTCACCCTAATTCCACAACAATTTTTCCAGATACTCCTGGATGAAAACAAAACTATCTGGTGTGTTGTGGCTATCTCAATCCCAGATCTTGCTACAGCCTCTGTGTGTGTTTGTGTTTTCTGGACATTCTCTATGGACTTTACGGTTTTGAATGCATTTTAGCAGGACCCTTTTTGTTTTCTGCTGGCAAATGCTAATTGGTTCCACCTGGAGTCAAATCCTCCACACATTCGAGTTTTCTAGGAAGAAAGCTTCAGAAACCTGAGAAAACATGATATTTCTTTCTGTAAACATGACCTTGGATGCATTTGCCAAACAGGAAAATTGTGCTTTTCTCCAAAACCACTTTCACGGTGATTTTTGGTTAAATTTCACCCGAAATCCACAACAATTTGTCCAGATACTCCTGGATGAAAACAAAACTATCTGGTGATTTGTAGCTATCTCAATCCCAGATCTTGCTACAGCCTCTGTGTGTGTTTGTGTTTTCTGGATATTCTCTATGGACTTTAAGGTTTTGAATGCATTTTAGCAGGACCCTTTTTGTTTTCTGCTGGCAAACGCTAATTGGTTCCACCTGCAGTCAAATCCTCCACACATTCGAGTTTTCTACGAAGAAAGCTTCAGAAACCTGAGAAAATATTATATTTGTATTTGTAACCATGACATTGGATTCAATTTCTGAACAGAAAGATTGTGCTTTTCTACAAAACCATTTTCACGGTGATTTTTTGGTTAAATTTCACTTCAAAACTACAAGAAATTGTCCAGATACTCCTGGATGAAAACAAAACTATCTGGTGATTTGTAGCTATCTCAATCCCAGATCTTGCTACAGCCTCTATGTGTGTTTGTGTTTTCTGGATATTCTCTATGGACTTTAAGGTTTTGAATGCATTTTAGCAGGACCCTTTTTGTTTTCTGCTGGCAAACGCTAATTGGTTCCACCTGGAGTCAAATCCTCCACACATTCGAGTTTTCTAGGAAGAAAGATTCAGAAACCTGAGAAAACATGATATTTTTTTCTGTAAACATGACATTGGATGCATTTGCTGAACAAGAAGATTGTGCTTTTCTCCAAAACCACTTTCACGGTGATTTTTCGTTAAATTTCACCCTAAATCCACAACAATTTGTCCAGATAATCCTGGATGAAAACAAAACTATCTGGTGATTTGTAGCTATCTCAATCCCAGATCTTGCTACAGCCTCTGTGTGTGTTTGTGTTTTCTGGACATTCTCTATTGACTTTACGGTTTGCAATGCATTTTAGCAGGACCATTTTTGTTTTCTGCTGGCAAATTCTAATTGGTTCCACCTGGAGTCAAACACTCCACACATTCGAGTTTTCTAGGAAGAAAGCTTCAGAAACCTGAGAAAACATGATATTTCTTTCTGTAAACATGACCTTGGATGCATTTGCCGAACAGAAAGATTGTGCTTTTCTCCAAAACCACTTTCACGGTGATTTTTGGTTAAATTTCACCCAAAATCCACAACAATTTGTCCAGATACTCCTGGATGAAAACAAAACTATCTGGTGATTTGTAGCTATCTCAATCCCAGATCTTGCTACAGCCTCTGTGTGTGTTTGTGTTTTCTGGATATTCTCTATGGACTTTAAGGTTTTGAATGCATTTTAGCAGGACCCTTTTTGTTTTCTGCTGGCAAACGCTAATTGGTTCCACCTGGAGTCAAATACTCCACACATTCGAGTTTTCTACGAAGAAAGCTTCAGAAACCTGAGAAAATATTATATTTGTATTTGTAAACATGACATTGGATTCATTTGCTGAACAGAAAGATTGTGCTTTTCTCCAAAACCACTTTCACGGTGATTTTTTGGTTAAATTTCACTTCAAAACTACAACAATTTGTCCAGATACTCCTGGATGAAAACAAAACTATCTGGTGATTTGTAGCTATCTCAATCCCAGATCTTGCTACAGCCTCTGTGTGTGTTTGTGTTTACTGGATATTCTCTATGGACTTTAAGGTTTTGAATGCATTTTAGCATGTAAGTTTTGTTTTTAGCTGCCAAAAGCTAATTGGTTCCACCTGGAGTCAAATACTCCACACATTCGAGTTTTCTAGGAAGAAAGCTTCAGAAACCTGAGAAAACATAATATTTCTTTCTGTAAACGTGAGATTGGATGCATTTGCCGAACAGGAAGATTGTGCTTTTCTCCAAAACCACTTTCACGGTGATTTTTGGTTAAATTTCACACGAAATCCACAACAATTTGTCCAGATACTCCTGGATGAAAACAAAACTATCTGGTGATTTGTAGCTATCTCAATCCCAGATCTTGCTACAGCCTCTGTGTGTGTTTGTGTTTTCTGGATATTCTCTATGGACTTTAAGGTTTTGAATGCATTTTAGCAGGACCCTTTTTGTTTTCTGCTGGCAAACGCTAATTGGTTCCACCTGGAGTCAAATACTCCACACATTCGAGTTTTCTAGGAAGAAAGGTCCAGAAACCTGAGAAAACATGATATTTGTATTTGTTACCATGACATTGCATTCATTTGCCGAACAGGAAGATTGTGCTTTTCTCCAAAACCACTTTCACGGTGATTTTTGGTTAAATTTCACCCTAAATCCACAACAATTTGTCCTGATACTCCTGGATGAAAACAAAACTATCTGGTGTGTTGTGGCTATCTCAATCCCAGATCTTGCTACAGCCTCTGTGTGTGTTTGTGTTTTCTGGACATTCTCTATGGACTTTACGGTTTTGAATGCATTTTAGCAGGACCCTTTTTGTTTTCTGCTGGCAAATGCTAATTGGTTCCACCTGGAGTCAAATCCTCCACACATTCGAGTTTTCTAGGAAGAAAGCTTCAGAAACCTGAGAAAACATGATATTTCTTTCTGTAAACATGACCTTGGATGCATTTGCCAAACAGGAAAATTGTGCTTTTCTCCAAAACCACTTTCACGGTGATTTTTTGGTTGAATTTCACCCGGAATCCACAACAATGTGTCCAGATACTCCTGGATGAAAACAAAACTCTCTGGTGATTTGTAGCTATCTCAATCCCAGATCTTGCTACAGCCTCTGTGTGTGTTTGTGTTTTCCGGATATTCTCTATGGACTTTAAGGTTTTGAATGCATTTTAGCAGGACCCTTTTTGTTTTCTGCTGGCAAACGCTAATTGGTTCCACCTGGAGTCAAATCCTCCACACATTCGAGTTTTCTACGAAGAAAGCTTCAGAAACCTGAGAAAACATGATATTTCTTTCTGTAAACATGACCTTGGATGCATTTGCCAAACAGGAAAATTGTGCTTTTCTCCAAAACCACTTTCACGGTGATTTTTGGTTAAATTTCACCCGAAATCCACAACAATTTGTCCAGATACTCCTGGATGAAAACAAAACTATCTGGTGATTTGTAGCTATCTCAATTCCAGATCTTGCTACAGCCTCTGTGTGTGTTTGTGTTTTCTGGATATTCTCTATGGACTTTAAGGTTTTGAATGCATTTTAGCAGGACCCTTTTTGTTTTCTGCTGGCAAACGCTAATTGGTTCCACCTGGAGTCAAATCCTCCACACATTCGAGTTTTCTACGAAGAAAGCTTCAGAAACCTGAGAAAATATTATATTTGTATTTGTAACCATGACATTGGATTCAATTTCTGAACAGAAAGATTGTGCTTTTCTACAAAACCATTTTCACGGTGATTTTTTGGTTAAATTTCACTTCAAAACTACAAGAAATTGTCCAGATACTCCTGGATGAAAACAAAACTATCTGGTGATTTGTAGCTATCTCAATCCCAGATCTTGCTACAGCCTCTATGTGTGTTTGTGTTTTCTGGATATTCTCTATGGACTTTAAGGTTTTGAATGCATTTTAGCAGGACCCTTTTTGTTTTCTGCTGGCAAACGCTAATTGGTTCCACCTGGAGTCAAATCCTCCACACATTCGAGTTTTCTAGGAAGAAAGATTCAGGAACCTGAGAAAACATGATATTTTTTTCTGTAAACATGACATTGGATGCATTTGCTGAACAAGAAGATTGTGCTTTTCTCCAAAACCACTTTCACGGTGATTTTTCGTTAAATTTCACCCTAAATCCACAACAATTTGTCCAGATACTCCTGGATGAAAACAAAACTATCTGGTGATTTGTAGCTATCTCAATCCCAGATCTTGCTACAGCCTCTGTGTGTGTTTGTGTTTACTGGATATTCTCTATGGACTTTAAGGTTTTGAATGCATTTTAGCATGTAAGTTTTGTTTTTAGCTGCCAAAAGCTAATTGGTTCCACCTGGAGTCAAATACTCCACACATTCGAGTTTTCTAGGAAGAAAGCTTCAGAAACCTGAGAAAACATAATATTTCTTTCTGTAAACGTGAGATTGGATGCATTTGCCGAACAGGAAGATTGTGCTTTTCTCCAAAACCACTTTCACGGTGATTTTTGGTTAAATTTCACACGAAATCCACAACAATTTGTCCAGATACTCCTGGATGAAAACAAAACTATCTGGTGATTTGTAGCTATCTCAATCCCAGATCTTGCTACAGCCTCTGTGTGTGTTTGTGTTTTCTGGACATTCTCTATTGACTTTACGGTTTGCAATGCATTTTAGCAGGACCATTTTTGTTTTCTGCTGGCAAATTCTAATTGGTTCCACCTGGAGTCAAACACTCCACACATTCGAGTTTTCTAGGAAGAAAGCTTCAGAAACCTGAGAAAACATGATATTTCTTTCTTTAAACATGACCTTGGATGCATTTGCCGAACAGAAAGATTGTGCTTTTCTCCAAAACCACTTTCACGGTGATTTTTGGTTAAATTTCACCCAAAATCCACAACAATTTGTCCAGATACTCCTGGATGAAAACAAAACTATCTGGTGATTTGTAGCTATCTCAATCCCAGATCTTGCTACAGCCTCTGTGTGTGTTTGTGTTTTCTGGATATTCTCTATGGACTTTAAGGTTTTGAATGCATTTTAGCAGGACCCTTTTTGTTTTCTGCTGGCAAACGCTAATTGGTTCCACCTGGAGTCAAATACTCCACACATTCGAGTTTTCTACGAAGAAAGCTTCAGAAACCTGAGAAAATATTATATTTGTATTTGTAAACATGACATTGGATTCATTTGCTGAACAGAAAGATTGTGCTTTTCTCCAAAACCACTTTCACGGTGATTTTTGGTTAAATTTCACTTCAAAACTACAACAATTTGTCCAGATACTCCTGGATGAAAACAAAACTATCTGGTGATTTGTAGCTATCTCAATCCCAGATCTTGCTACAGCCTCTGTGTGTGTTTGTGTTTACTGGATATTCTCTATGGACTTTAAGGTTTTGAATGCATTTTAGCATGTAAGTTTTGTTTTTAGCTGCCAAAAGCTAATTGGTTCCACCTGGAGTCAAATACTCCACACATTCGAGTTTTCTAGGAAGAAAGCTTCAGAAACCTGAGAAAACATAATATTTCTTTCTGTAAACGTGAGATTGGATGCATTTGCCGAACAGGAAGATTGTGCTTTTCTCCAAAACCACTTTCACGGTGATTTTTGGTTAAATTTCACACGAAATCCACAACAATTTGTCCAGATACTCCTGGATGAAAACAAAACTATCTGGTGATTTGTAGCTATCTCAATCCCAGATCTTGCTACAGCCTCTGTGTGTGTTTGTGTTTTCTGGATATTCTCTATGGACTTTAAGGTTTTGAATGCATTTTAGCAGGACCCTTTTTGTTTTCTGCTGGCAAACGCTAATTGGTTCCACCTGGAGTCAAATACTCCACACATTCGAGTTTTCTAGGAAGAAAGGTCCAGAAACCTGAGAAAACATGATATTTGTATTTGTTACCATGACATTGCATTCATTTGCCGAACAGGAAGATTGTGCTTTTCTCCAAAACCACTTTCACGGTGATTTTTGGTTAAATTTCACCCTAAATCCACAACAATTTGTCCTGATACTCCTGGATGAAAACAAAACTATCTGGTGTGTTGTGGCTATCTCAATCCCAGATCTTGCTACAGCCTCTGTGTGTGTTTGTGTTTTCTGGACATTCTCTATGGACTTTACGGTTTTGAATGCATTTTAGCAGGACCCTTTTTGTTTTCTGCTGGCAAATGCTAATTGGTTCCACCTGGAGTCAAATCCTCCACACATTCGAGTTTTCTAGGAAGAAAGCTTCAGAAACCTGAGAAAACATGATATTTCTTTAGGTAAACATGACCTTGGATGCATTTGCCAAACAGGAAAATTGTGCTTTTCTCCAAAACCACTTTCACGGTGATTTTTTGGTTGAATTTCACCCGGAATCCACAACAATGTGTCCAGATACTCCTGGATGAAAACAAAACTCTCTGGTGATTTGTAGCTATCTCAATCCCAGATCTTGCTACAGCCTCTGTGTGTGTTTGTGTTTTCCGGATATTCTCTATGGACTTTAAGGTTTTGAATGCATTTTAGCAGGACCCTTTTTGTTTTCTGCTGGCAAACGCTAATTGGTTCCACCTGGAGTCAAATCCTCCACACATTCGAGTTTTCTACGAAGAAAGCTTCAGAAACCTGAGAAAATATTATATTTGTATTTTTAAACATGACATTGGATTCATTTGCTGAACAGGAAGATTGTGCTTTTCTCCAAAACCACTTTCACGGTGATTTTTTGGTTGAATTTCACTTCAAAACCACAACAATTTGTCCAGATACTCCTGGATGAAAACAAAACTATCTGGTGATTTGTAGCTATCTCAATCCCAGATCTTGCTACAGCCTCTGTGTGTGTTTGTGTTTTCTGGATATTCTCTATGGACTTTAAGGTTTTGAATGCATTTTAGCAGGACCCTTTTTGTTTTCTGCTGGCAAACGCTAATTGGTTCCACCTGGAGTCAAATACTCCACACATTCGAGTTTTCTAGGAAGAAAGGTCCAGAAACCTGAGAAAACATGATATTTGTATTTGTTACCATGACATTGCATTCATTTGCCGAACAAGAAGATTGTGCTTTTCTCCAAAACCACTTTCACGGTGATTTTTGGTTAAATTTCACCCTAAATCCACAACAATTTGTCCAGATACTCCTGGATGAAAACAAAACTATCTGGATATTTGTAGCTATCTCAATCCCAGATCTTGCTACAGCCTCTGTGTGTGTTTGTGTTTTCTGGACATTCTCTATGGACTTTAAGGTTTTGAATGCATTTTAGCAGGACCCTTTTTGTTTTCTGCTGGCAAACGCTAATTGGTTCCACCTGGAGTCAAATCCTCCACACATTCGAGTTTTCTAGGAAGAAAGCTTCAGAAACCTGAGAAAACATGATATTTCTTTCTGCAAACATGACCTTGGATGCATTTGCCAAACAGGAAGATTGTGCTTTTCTCCAAAACCACTTTCACGGTGATTTTTGGTTAAATTTCACCCGAAATCCACAACAATTTGTCCAGATACTCCTGGATGAAAACAAAACTATCTGGTGATTTGTAGCTATCTCAATCCCAGATCTTGCTATAGCCTCTGTGTGTGTTTGTGTTTTCTGGATATTCTCTATGGACTTTAAGGTTTTGAATGCATTTTAGAAGGACCCTTTTTGTTTTCTGCTGGCAAACGCTAATTGGTTCCACCTGGAGTCAAATCCTCCACACATTCGAGTTTTCTACGAAGAAAGCTTCAGAAACCTGAGAAAATATTATATTTGTATTTGTAACCATGACATTGGATTCAATTTCTGAACAGAAAGATTGTGCTTTTCTCCAAAACCATTTTCACGGTGATTTTTTGGTTAAATTTCACTTCAAAACTACAAGAAATTGTCCAGATACTCCTGGATGAAAACAAAACTATCTGGTGATTTGTAGCTATCTCAATCCCAGATCTTGCTACAGCCTCTATGTGTGTTTGTGTTTTCTGGATATTCTCTATGGACTTTAAGGTTTTGAATGCATTCTAGCAGGACCCTTTTTGTTTTCTGCTGGCAAACGCTAATTGGTTCCACCTGGAGTCAAATCCTCCACACATTCGAGTTTTCTAGGAAGAAAGATTCAGAAACCTGAGAAAACATGATTTTTTTTCTGTAAACATGACATTGGATGCATTTGCTGAACAAGAAGATTGTGCTTTTCTCCAAAACCACTTTCACGGTGATTTTTGGTTAAATTTCACATGAAATCCACAACAATTTGTACAGATACTCCTGGATGAAGACAAAACTATCTGGTGATTTGTAGCTATCTCAATCCCAGATCTTGCTACAGCCTCTGTGTGTGTTTGTGTTTTCTGGACATTCTCTATGGACTTTACGGTTTTGGATGCATTTTAGCAGGACCCTTTTTGTTTTCTGCTGGCAAATGCTAATTGGTTCCACCTGGAGTCAAACACTCCACACATTCGAGTTTTCTAGGAAGAAAGCTTCAGAAACCTGAGAAAACATGATATTTCTTTCTGTAAACATGACCTTGGATGCATTTGCCGAACAGAAAGATTGTGCTTTTCTCCAAAACCACTTTCACGGTGATTTTTGGTTAAATTTCACCCAAAATCCACAACAATTTGTCCAGATAATCCTGGATGAAAACAAAACTATCTGGTGATTTGTAGCTATCTCAATCCCAGATCTTGCTACAGCCTCTGTGTGTGTTTGTGTTTTCTGGATATTCTCTATGGACTTTAAGGTTTTGAATGCATTTTAGCAGGAGCCTTTTTGTTTTCTGCTGGCAAACGCTAATTGGTTCCACCTGGAGTCAAATCCTCCACACATTCGAGTTTTCTAGGAAGAAAGCTTCAGAAACCTGAGAAAATATTATATTTGTATTTGTAAACATGACATTGGATTCATTTGCTGAACAGAAAGATTGTGCTTTTCTCCAAAACCACTTTCACGGTGATTTTTTGGTTAAATTTCACTTCAAAACTACAACAATTTGTCCAGATACTCCTGGATGAAAACAAAACTATCTGGTGATTTGTAGCTATCTCAATCCCAGATCTTGCTACAGCCTCTGTGTGTGTTTGTGTTTACTGGATATTCTCTATGGACTTTAAGGTTTTGAATGCATTTTAGCATGTAAGTTTTGTTTTTAGCTGCCAAAAGCTAATTGGTTCCACCTGGAGTCAAATACTCCACACATTCGAGTTTTCTAGGAAGAAAGCTTCAGAAACCTGAGAAAACATAATATTTCTTTCTGTAAACGTGAGATTGGATGCATTTGCCGAACAGGAAGATTGTGCTTTTCTCCAAAACCACTTTCACGGTGATTTTTGATTAAATTTCACCCGAAATCCACAACAATTTGTCCAGATACTCCTGGATGAAAACAAAACTATCTGGTGATTTGTAGCTATCTCAATCCCAGATCTTGCTACAGCCTCTGTGTGTGTTTGTGTTTTCTGGATATTCTCTATGGACTTTAAGGTTTTGAATGCATTTTAGCAGGACCCTTTTTGTTTTCTGCTGGCAAACGCTAATTGGTTCCACCTGGAGTCAAATACTCCACACATTCGAGTTTTCTAGGAAGAAAGGTCCAGAAACCTGAGAAAACATGATATTTGTATTTGTTACCATGACATTGCATTCATTTGCCGAACAGGAAGATTGTGCTTTTCTCCAAAACCACTTTCACGGTGATTTTTGGTTAAATTTCACCCTAAATCCACAACAATTTGTCCAGATACTCCTGGATGAAAACAAAACTATCTGGATATTTGTAGCTATCTCAATCCCAGATCTTGCTACAGCCTCTGTGTGTGTTTGTGTTTTCTGGACATTCTCTATGGACTTTAAGGTTTTGAATGCATTTTAGCAGGACCCTTTTTGTTTTCTGCTGGCAAACGCTAATTGGTTCCACCTGGAGTCAAATCCTCCACACATTCGAGTTTTCTAGGAAGAAAGCTTCAGAAACCTGAGAAAACATGATATTTCTTTCTGCAAACATGACCTTGGATGCATTTGCCAAACAGGAAGATTGTGCTTTTCTCCAAAACCACTTTCACGGTGATTTTTGGTTAAATTTCACCCGAAATCCACAACAATTTGTCCAGATACTCCTGGATGAAAACAAAACTATCTGGTGATTTGTAGCTATCTCAATCCCAGATCTTGCTATAGCCTCTGTGTGTGTTTGTGTTTTCTGGATATTCTCTATGGACTTTAAGGTTTTGAATGCATTTTAGAAGGACCCTTTTTGTTTTCTGCTGGCAAACGCTAATTGGTTCCACCTGGAGTCAAATCCTCCACACATTCGAGTTTTCTACGAAGAAAGCTTCAGAAACCTGAGAAAATATTATATTTGTATTTGTAACCATGACATTGGATTCAATTTCTGAACAGAAAGATTGTGCTTTTCTCCAAAACCATTTTCACGGTGATTTTTTGGTTAAATTTCACTTCAAAACTACAAGAAATTGTCCAGATACTCCTGGATGAAAACAAAACTATCTGGTGATTTGTAGCTATCTCAATCCCAGATCTTGCTACAGCCTCTATGTGTGTTTGTGTTTTCTGGATATTCTCTATGGACTTTAAGATTTTGAATGCATTTTAGCAGGACCCTTTTTGTTTTCTGCTGCCAAAAGCTAATTGGTTCCACCTGGAGTCAAATACTCCACACATTCGAGTTTTCTAGGAAGAAAGATTCAGAAACCTGAGAAAACATGATTTTTTTTCTGTAAACATGACATTGGATGCATTTGCTGAACAAGAAGATTGTGCTTTTCTCCAAAACCACTTTCACGGTGATTTTTGGTTAAATTTCACATGAAATCCACAACAATTTGTACAGATACTCCTGGATGAAAACAAAACTATCTGGTGATTTGTAGCTATCTCAATCCCAGATCTTGCTACAGCCTCTGTGTGTGTTTGTGTTTTCTGGACATTCTCTATGGACTTTACGGTTTTGGATGCATTTTAGCAGGACCCTTTTTGTTTTCTGCTGGTAAATGCTAATTGGTTCCACCTGGAGTCAAACACTCCACACATTCGAGTTTTCTAGGAAGAAAGCTTCAGAAACCTGAGAAAACATGATATTTCTTTCTGTAAACATGACCTTGGATGCATTTGCCGAACAGAAAGATTGTGCTTTTCTCCAAAACCACTTTCACGGTGATTTTTGGTTAAATTTCACATGAAATCCACAACAATTTGTACAGATACTCCTGGATGAAAACAAAACTATCTGGTGATTTGTAGCTATCTCAATCCCAGATCTTGCTACAGCCTCTGTGTGTGTTTGTGTTTTCTGGACATTCTCTATGGACTTTACGGTTTTGGATGCATTTTAGCAGGACCCTTTTTGTTTTCTGCTGGCAAATGCTAATTGGTTCCACCTGGAGTCAAACACTCCACACATTCGAGTTTTCTAGGAAGAAAGCTTCAGAAACCTGAGAAAACATGATATTTCTTTCTGTAAACATGACCTTGGATGCATTTGCCGAACAGAAAGATTGTGCTTTTCTCCAAAACCACTTTCACGGTGATTTTTGGTTAAATTTCACCCAAAATCCACAACAATTTGTCCAGATAATCCTGGATGAAAACAAAACTATCTGGTGATTTGTAGCTATCTCAATCCCAGATCTTGCTACAGCCTCTGTGTGTGTTTGTGTTTTCTGGATATTCTCTATGGACTTTAAGGTTTTGAATGCATTTTAGCAGGACCCTTTTTGTTTTCTGCTGGCAAACGCTAATTGGTTCCACCTGGAGTCAAATCCTCCACACATTCGAGTTTTCTAGGAAGAAAGCTTCAGAAACCTGAGAAAATATTATATTTGTATTTGTAAACATGACATTGGATTCATTTGCTGAACAGAAAGATTGTGCTTTTCTCCAAAACCACTTTCACGGTGATTTTTTGGTTAAATTTCACTTCAAAACTACAACAATTTGTCCAGATACTCCTGGATGAAAACAAAACTATCTGGTGATTTGTAGCTATCTCAATCCCAGATCTTGCTACAGCCTCTGTGTGTGTTTGTGTTTACTGGATATTCTCTATGGACTTTAAGGTTTTGAATGCATTTTAGCATGTAAGTTTTGTTTTTAGCTGCCAAAAGCTAATTGGTTCCACCTGGAGTCAAATACTCCACACATTCGAGTTTTCTAGGAAGAAAGCTTCAGAAACCTGAGAAAACATAATATTTCTTTCTGTAAACGTGAGATTGGATGCATTTGCCGAACAGGAAGATTGTGCTTTTCTCCAAAACCACTTTCACGGTGATTTTTGATTAAATTTCACCCGAAATCCACAACAATTTGTCCAGATACTCCTGGATGAAAACAAAACTATCTGGTGATTTGTAGCTATCTCAATCCCAGATCTTGCTACAGCCTCTATGTGTGTTTGTGTTTTCTGGATATTCTCTATGGACTTTAAGGTTTTGAATGCATTTTAGCAGGACCCTTTTTGTTTTCTGCTGGCAAACGCTAATTGGTTCCACCTGGAGTCAAATCCTCCACACATTCGAGTTTTCTAGGAAGAAAAATTCAGAAACCTGAGAAAACATGATATTTTTTTCTGTAAACATGACATTGGATGCATTTGCCGAACAGGAAGATCGTGCTTTTCTCCAAAACCACTTTCACGGTGATTTTTGGTCAAATTTCACACGAAATCCACAACAATTTGTACAGATACTCCTGGATGAAAACAAAACTATCTGGTGATTTGTAGCTATCTCAATCCCAGATCTTGCTACAGCCTCTGTGTGTGTTTGTGTTTTCTGGATATTCTCTATGGACTTTAAGGTTTTGAATGCATTTTAGCAGGACCCTTTTTGTTTTCTGCTGGCAAACGCTAATTGGTTCCACCTGGAGTCAAATACTCCACACATTCGAGTTTTCTAGGAAGAAAGGTCCAGAAACCTGAGAAAACATGATATTTGTATTTGTTACCATGACATTGCATTCATTTGCCGAACAGGAAGATTGTGCTTTTCTCCAAAACCACTTTCACGGTGATTTTTGGTTAAATTTCACGTGAAATCCACAACAATTTGTCCAGATACTCCTGGATGAAAACAAAACTATCTGGTGTGTTGTGGCTATCTCAATCCCAGATCTTGCTACAGCCTCTGTGTGTGTTTGTGTTTTCTGGACATTCTCTATGGACTTTACGGTTTTGAATGCATTTTAGCAGGACCCTTTTTGTTTTCTGCTGGCAAATGCTAATTGGTTCCACCTGGAGTCAAATCCTCCACACATTCGAGTTTTCTAGGAAGAAAGCTTCAGAAACCTGAGATAACATGATATTTCTTTCTGTAAACATGACCTTGGATGCATTTGCCAAACAGGAAAATTGTGCTTTTCTCCAAAACCACTTTCACGGTGATTTTTTGGTTGAATTTCACCCGAAATCCACAACAATGTGTCCAGATACTCCTGGATGAAAACAAAACTATCTGGTGATTTGTAGCTATCTCAATCCCAGATCTTGCTACAGCCTCTGTGTGTGTTTGTGTTTTCCGGATATTCTCTATGGACTTTAAGGTTTTGAATGCATTTTAGCAGGACCCTTTTTGTTTTCAGCTGGCAAACGCTAATTGGTTCCACCTGGAGTCAAATCCTCCACAAATTCGAGTTTTCTACGAAGAAAGCTTCAGAAACCTGAGAAAATATTATATTTGTATTTTTAAACATGACATTGGATTCATTTGCCGAACAGGAAGATTGTGCTTTTCTCCAAAACCACTTTCACGGTGATTTTTTGGTTGAATTTCACTTCAAAACCACAACAATTTGTCCAGATACTCCTGGATGAAAACAAAACTATCTGGTGATTTGTAGCTATCTCAATCCCAGATCTTGCTACAGCCTCTGTGTGTGTTTGTGTTTTCTGGATATTCTCTATGGACTTTAAGGTTTTGAATGCATTTTAGCAGGACCCTTTTTGTTTTCTGCTGGCAAACGCTAATTGGTTCCACCTGGAGTCAAATACTCCACACATTCGATTTTTCTAGGAAGAAAGGTCCAGAAACCTGAGAAAACATGATATTTGTATTTGTTACCATGACATTGCATTCATTTGCCGAACAGGAAGATTGTGCTTTTCTCCAAAACCACTTTCACGGTGATTTTTGGTGAAATTTAACCCTAAATCCACAACAATTTTTCCAGATACTCCTGGATGAAAACAAAACTATCTGGATATTTGTAGCTATCTCAATCCCAGATCTTTCTACAGCCTCTGTGTGTGTTTGTGTTTTCTGGACATTCTCTATGGACTTTAAGGTTTTGAATGCATTTTAGCAGGACCCTTTTTGTTTTCTGCTGGCAAACGCTAATTGGTTCCACCTGGAGTCAAATCCTCCACACATTCGAGTTTTCTAAGAAGAAAGCTTCAGAAACCTGAGAAAACATGATATTTCTTTCTGCAAACATGACCTTGGATGCATTTGCCAAACAGGAAGATTGTGCTTTTCTCGAAAACCACTTTCACGGTGATTTTTGGTTAAATTTCACCCGAAATCCACAACAATTTGTCCAGATACTCCTGGATGAAAACAAAACTATCTGGTGATTTGTAGCTATCTCAATCCCAGATCTTGCTACAGCCTCTGTGTGTGTTTGTGTTTTCTGGATATTCTCTATGGACTTTAAGGTTTTGAATGCATTTTAGCAGGACCCTTTTTGTTTTCTGCTGGCAAACGCTAATTGGTTCCACCTGGAGTCAAATCCTCCACACATTCGAGTTTTCTACGAAGAAAGCTTCAGAAACCTGAGAAAATATTATATTTGTATTTGTAACCATGACATTGGATTCAATTTCTGAACAGAAAGTTTGTGCTTTTCTCCAAAACCATTTTCACGGTGATTTTTTGGTTAAATTTCACTTCAAAACTACAAGAAATTGTCCAGATACTCCTGGATGAAAACAAAACTATCTGGTGATTTGTAGCTATCTCAATCCCAGATCTTGCTACAGCCTCTATGTGTGTTTGTGTTTTCTGGATATTCTCTATGGACTTTAAGGTTTTGAATGCATTTTAGCATGTAAGTTTTTGTTTTAGCTGCCAAAAGCTAATTGGTTCCACCTGGAGTCAAATACTCCACACATTCGAGTTTTCTAGGAAGAAAGATTCAGAAACCTGAGAAAACATGATTTTTTTTCTGTAAACATGACATTGGATGCATTTCCTGAACAAGAAGATTGTGCTTTTCTCCAAAACCACTTTCACGGTGATTTTTGGTTAAATTTCACATGAAATCCACAACAATTTGTACAGATACTCCTGGATGAAAACAAAACTATCTGGTGATTTGTAGCTATCTCAATCCCAGATCTTGCTACAGCCTCTGTGTGTGTTTGTGTTTTCTGGACATTCTCTATGGACTTTACGGTTTTGGATGCATTTTAGCAGGACCCTTTTTGTTTTCTGCTGGCAAATGCTAATTGGTTCCACCTGGAGTCAAACACTCCACACATTCGAGTTTTCTAGGAAGAAAGCTTCAGAAACCTGAGAAAACATGATATTTCTTTCTGTAAACATGACCTTGGATGCATTTGCCGAACAGAAAGATTGTGCTTTTCTCCAAAACCACTTTCACGGTGATTTTTGGTTAAATTTCACCCAAAATCCACAACAATTTGTCCAGATACTCCTGGATGAAAACAAAACTATCTGGTGATTTGTAGCTATCTCAATCCCAGATCTTGCTACAGCCTCTGTGTGTGTTTGTGTTTTCTGGATATTCTCTATGGACTTTAAGGTTTTGAATGCATTTTAGCAGGACCCTTTTTGTTTTCTGCTGGCAAACGCTAATTGGTTCCACCTGGAGTCAAATCCTCCACACATTCGAGTTTTCTAGGAAGAAAGCTTCAGAAACCTGAGAAAACATAATATTTGTATTTGTAAACATGACATTGGATTCATTTGCTGAACAGAAAGATTGTGCTTTTCTCCAAAACCACTTTCACGGTGATTTTTTGGTTAAATTTCTCTTCAAAACTACAACAATTTGTCCAGATACTCCTGGATGAAAACAAAACTATCTGGTGATTTGTAGCTATCTCAATCCCAGATCTTGCTACAGCCTCTGTGTGTTTTTGTGTTTACTGGATATTCTCTATGGACTTTAAGGTTTTGAATGCATTTTAGCAGGACCCTTTTTGTTTTCAGCTGGCAAACGCTAATTGGTTCCACCTGGAGTCAAATACTCCACACATTCGAGTTTTCTAGGAAGAAAGCTTCAGAAACCTGAGAAAACATAATATTTCTTTCTGTAAACGTGAGATTGGATGCATTTGCCGAACAGGAAGATTGTGCTTTTCTCCAAAACCACTTTCACGGTGATTTTTGATTAAATTTCACCCGAAATCCACAACAATTTGTCCAGATAATCCTGGATGAAAACAAAACTATCTGGTGATTTGTAGCTATCTCAATCCCAGATCTTGCTACAGCCTCTATGTGTGTTTGTGTTTTCTGGATATTCTCTATGGACTTTAAGGTTTTGAATGCATTTTAGCATGTAAGTTTTTGTTTTTAGCTGCCAAAAGCTAATTGGTTCCACCTGGAGTCAAATACTCCACACATTCGAGTTTTCTAGGAAGAAAGCTTCAGAAACCTGAGAAAACATGATATTTCTTTCTGTAAACATGACCTTGGATGCATTTGCCAAAGAGGAAAATTGTGCTTTTCTCCAAAACCACTTTCACGGTGATTTTTTGGTTGAATTTCACCCGAAATCCACAACAATGTGTCCAGATACTCCTGGATGAAAACAAAACTATCTGGTGATTTGTAGCTATCTCAATCCCAGATCTTGCTACAGCCTCTGTGTGTGTTTGTGTTTTCCGGATATTCTCTATGGACTTTAAGGTTTTGAATGCATTTTAGCAGGACCCTTTTTGTTTTCAGCTGGCAAACGCTAATTGGTTCCACCTGGAGTCAAATCCTCCACACATTCGAGTTTTCTACGAAGAAAGCTTCAGAAACCTGAGAAAATATTATATTTGTATTTTTAAACATGACATTGGATTCATTTGCCGAACAGGAAGATTGTGCTTTTCTCCAAAACCACTTTCACGGTGATTTTTTGGTTGAATTTCAATTCAAAACCACAACAATTTGTCCAGATACTCCTGGATGAAAACAAAACTATCTGGTGATTTGTAGCTATCTCAATCCCAGATCTTGCTACAGCCTCTGTGTGTGTTTGTGTTTTCTGGATATTCTCTATGGACTTTAAGGTTTTGAATGCATTTTAGCAGGACCCTTTTTGTTTTCTGCTGGCAAAGGCTAATTGGTTCCACCTGGAGTCAAACACTCCACACATTCGAGTTTTCTAGGAAGAAAGCTTCAGAAACCTGAGAAAACATGATATTTGTATTTGTTACCATGACATTGCATTCATTTGCCGAACAGGAAGATTGTGCTTTTCTCCAAAACCACTTTCACGGTGATTTTTGGTGAAATTTCACCCTAAATCCACAACAATTTGTCCAGATACTCCTGGATGAAAACAAAACTATCTGGATATTTGTAGCTATCTCAATCCCAGATCTTGCTACAGCCTCTGTGTGTGTTTGTGTTTTCTGGACATTCTCTATGGACTTTACGGTTTTGAATGCATTTTAGCAGGACCCTTTTTGTTTTCTGCTGGCAAACGCTAATTGGTTCCACCTGGAGTCAAATCCTCCACACATTCGAGTTTTCTAAGAAGAAAGCTTCAGAAACCTGAGAAAACATGATATTTCTTTCTGCAAACATGACCTTGGATGCATTTGCCAAACAGGAAGATTGTGCTTTTCTCGAAAACCACTTTCACGGTGATTTTTGGTTAAATTTCACCCGAAATCCACAACAATTTGTCCAGATACTCCTGGATGAAAACAAAACTATCTGGTGATTTGTAGCTATCTCAATCCCAGATCTTGCTACAGCCTCTGTGTGTGTTTGTGTTTTCTGGATATTCTCTATGGACTTTAAGGTTTTGAATGCATTTTAGCAGGACCCTTTTTGTTTTCTGCTGGCAAACGCTAATTGGTTCCACCTGGAGTCAAATCCTCCACACATTCGAGTTTTCTACGAAGAAAGCTTCAGAAACCTGAGAAAACATGATATTTCTTTCTGCAAACATGACCTTGGATGCATTTGCCAAACAGGAAGATTGTGCTTTTCTCGAAAACCACCTTCACGGTGATTTTTGGTTAAATTTCACCCGAAATCCACAACAATTTGTCCAGATACTCCTGGATGAAAACAAAACTATCTGGTGATTTGTAGCTATCTCAATCCCAGATCTTGCTACAGCCTCTGTGTGTGTTTGTGTTTTCTGGATATTCTCTATGGACTTTAAGGTTTTGAATGCATTTTAGCAGGACCCTTTTTGTTTTCTGCTGGCAAACGCTAATTGGTTCCACCTGGAGTCAAATCCTCCACACATTCGAGTTTTCTACGAAGAAAGCTTCAGAAACCTGAGAAAATATTATATTTGTATTTGTAACCATGACATTGGATTCAATTTCTGAACAGAAAGATTGTGCTTTTCTCCAAAACCATTTTCACGGTGATTTTTTGGTTAAATTTCACTTCAAAACTACAAGAAATTGTCCAGATACTCCTGGATGAAAACAAAACTATCTGGTGATTTGTAGCTATCTCAATCCCAGATCTTGCTACAGCCTCTATGTGTGTTTGTGTTTTCTGGATATTCTCTATGGACTTTAAGGTTTTGAATGCATTTTAGCATGTAAGTTTTTGTTTTAGCTGCCAAAAGCTAATTGGTTCCACCTGGAGTCAAATACTCCACACATTCGAGTTTTCTAGGAAGAAAGATTCAGAAACCTGAGAAAACATGATTTTTTTTCTGTAAACATGACATTGGATGCATTTGCTGAACAAGAAGATTGTGCTTTTCTCCAAAACCACTTTCACGGTGATTTTTGGTTAAATTTCACATGAAATCCACAACAATTTGTACAGATACTCCTGGATGAAAACAAAACTATCTGGTGATTTGTAGCAATCTCAATCCCAGATCTTGCTACAGCCTCTGTGTGTGTTTGTGTTTTCTGGACATTCTCTATGGACTTTACGGTTTTGGATGCATTTTAGCAGGACCCTTTTTGTTTTCTGCTGGCAAATGCTAATTGGTTCCACCTGGAGTCAAACACTCCACACATTCGAGTTTTCTAGGAAGAAAGCTTCAGAAACCTGAGAAAACATGATATTTCTTTCTGTAAACATGACCTTGGATGCATTTGCCGAACAGAAAGATTGTGCTTTTCTCCAAAACCACTTTCACGGTGATTTTTGGTTAAATTTCACCCAAAATCCACAACAATTTGTCCAGATACTCCTGGATGAAAACAAAACTATCTGGTGATTTGTAGCTATCTCAATCCCAGATCTTGCTACAGCCTCTGTGTGTGTTTGTGTTTTCTGGATATTCTCTATGGACTTTAAGGTTTTGAATGCATTTTAGCAGGACCCTTTTTGTTTTCTGCTGGCAAACGCTAATTGGTTCCACCTGGAGTCAAATCCTCCACACATTCGAGTTTTCTAGGAAGAAAGCTTCAGAAACCTGAGAAAATATTATATTTTTATTTCTAAACATGACATTGGATTCATTTGCTGAACAGAAAGATTGTGCTTTTCTCCAAAACCACTTTCACGGTGATTTTTTGGTTAAATTTCTCTTCAAAACTACAACAATTTGTCCAGATACTCCTGGATGAAAACAAAACTATCTGGTGATTTGTAGCTATCTCAATCCCAGATCTTGCTACAGCCTCTGTGTGTTTTTGTGTTTTCTGGATATTCTCTATGGACTTTAAGGTTTTGAATGCATTTTAGCAGGACCCTTTTTGTTTTCAGCTGGCAAACGCTAATTGGTTCCACCTGGAGTCAAATACTCCACACATTCGAGTTTTCTAGGAAGAAAGATTCAGAAACCTGAGAAAACATGATATTTCTTTCTGTAAACATGACCTTGGATGCATTTGCCAAACAGAAAGATTGTGCTTTTCTCCAAAACCACTTTCACGGTGATTTTTTGGTTGAATTTCACCCGAAATCCACAACAATGTGTCCAGATACTCCTGGATGAAAACAAAACTATCTGGTGATTTGTAGCTATCTCAATCCCAGATCTTGCTACAGCCTCTGTGTGTGTTTGTGTTTTCCGGATATTCTCTATGGACTTTAAGGTTTTGAATGCATTTTAGCAGGACCCTTTTTGTTTTCTGCTGGCAAACGCTAATTGGTTCCACCTGGAGTCAAATCCTCCACACATTCGAGTTTTCTACGAAGAAAGCTTCAGAAACCTGAGAAAATATTATATTTGTATTTTTAAACATGACATTGGATTCATTTGCTGAACAGGAAGATTGTGCTTTTCTCCAAAACCACTTTCACGGTGATTTTTTGGTTAAATTTCACTTCAAAACTACAACAATTTGTCCAGATACTCCTGGATGCAAACAAAACTATCTGGTGATTTGTAGCTATCTCAATCCCAGATCTTGCTACAGCCTCTGTGTGTGTTTGTGTTTTCTGGATATTCTCTATGGACTTTAAGGTTTTGAATGCATTTTAGCAGGACCCTTTTTGTTTTCTGGTGGCAAACGCTAATTGGTTCCACCTGGAGTCAAATACTCCACACATTCGAGTTTTCTAGGAAGAAAGCTCCAGAAACCTGAGAAAACATGATATTTGTATTTGTAAACATGACATTGGATTCAATTGCTGAACAGAAAGATTGTGCTTTTCTACAAAACCACTTTCAAGGTGATTTTTTGGTTAAATTTCACTTCAAAACTACAACAAAGTGTCCAGATACTCCTGGATGAAAACAAAACTATCTGGTGATTTGTAGCTATCTCAATCCCAGATCTTGCTACAGCCTCTGTGTGTGTTTGTGTTTTCTGGACATTCTCTATGGACTTTAAGGTTTTGGATGCATTTTAGCAGGACCCTTTTTGTTTTCTGCTGGCAAATGTTAATTGGTTCCACCTGGAGTCAAATCCTCCACACATTTGAGTTTTCTAGGATGAAAGCTTCAGAAACCTGAGAAAACATGATATTTCTTTCTGTAAACATGACCTTGGATGCATTTGCCAAACAGTAAGATTGTGCTTTTCTCCAAAACCACTTTCACGGTGATTTTTGGTTAAATTTCACCTGAAATCCACAACAATTTGTCCAGATACTCTGGATGAAAACAAAACTATCTGGTGATTTGCAGCTATCTCAATCCCAGATCTTGCTACAGCCTCTGTGTGTGTTTGTGTTTTCTGGATATTCTCTGTGGACTTTAAGGTTTTGAATGCCTTTTAGCAGGACCCTTTTTGTTTTCTGCTGGCAAACGCTAATTGGTTCCACCTGGAGTCAAATACTCCACACATTCGAGTTTTCTAGGAAGAAAGCTTCAGAAACCTGAGAAAATATTATATTTGTATTTGTAAACATGACATTGGATTCATTTGCTGAACAGAAAGATTGTGCTTTTCTCCAAAACCAATTTCACGGTGATTTTTTGGTTAAATTTCACTTCAAAACTACAACAATTTGTCCAGATACTCCTGGATGAAAACAAAACTATCTGGTGATTTGTAGCTATCTCAATCCCAGATCTTGCTACAGCCTCTGTGTGTGTTTTTGTTTTCTGGATATTCTCTATGGACTTTAAGGTTTTGAATGCATTTTAGCAGGACCCTTTTTGTTTTCTGTTGGGAAACGCTCATTGGTTACACCTGGAGTCAAATACACCACACATTCGAGTTTTCCCGGAAGAAAGCTTCAGAAACCTGAGAAAACATGGTATTTCTTTCTGTAAACATGACATTGGATGCATTAGCCGAACAGGAAGATTGTGCTTTTCTCCAAAACCACTTTCACGGTGATTTTTGGTTAAATTTCACCCGAAATCCACAACAATTTGTCCAGATACTCCTGGAAGAAAGCAAAACTCTCTGGTGATTTGTAGCTATCTCAATCCCAGATCTTGCTACAGCCTCTGTGTGTGTTTGTGTTTTCTGGATGCTCTCTATGGACTATAAGTTTTTGAATGCATTTTAGCAGGACCCTTTTTGTTTTCTGCTGGCAAATGCTAATTGGTTCCACCTGGAGTCAAATACTCCACACATTCGAGTTTTCTAGGAAGAAAACTCCAGAAACCTGAGAAAACATGATATTTCTTTCTGTAAACATGACATTGGATGCATTTGCCAAACAGGAAGATTGTGCTTTTCTCTAAAACCACTTTCACGGTGATTTTTGGTTAAATTTCACCCGAAATCCACAACAATTTGTCCAGATACTCCTGGATGAAAACAAAACTATCTGGTGATTTGTAGCTATCTCAATCCCAGATCTTGCTACAGCCTCTGTGTGTGTTTGTGTTTTCTGGACATTCTCTATGGACTTTAAGGTTTTGAATGCATTTTAGCAGGACCCTTTTCGTTTTTTGCTGGCAAACGCTCATTGGTTCCACCTGTTGTCAAATACTCCACATATTCGAGTTTTCTAGGAAGAAAGCTCAAGAAACCTGAGAAAACATGATATTTGTATTTGTAAACATGACCTTGGATTCAATTCCTGAACAGGAAGATTGTGGTTTTCTCCAAAGCCACTTTCACGGGGATTTTTGGTTAAATTTCACCCGAAATCCACAACAATTTGTCCAGATACTCCTGGAAGAAAGCAAAACTCTCTGGTGATTTGTAGCTATCTCAATCCCAGATCTTGCTACAGCCTCTGTGTGTGTTTGTGTTTTCTGGATATTCTCTATGGACTTTAAGGTTTTGAATGCATTTTGGCAGGACCCTTTTTGTTTTCTGCTGGCAAACGCTAATTGGTTCCACCTGGAGTCAAATACTCCACACATTCGAGTTTTCAAGGAAGAAAGCTGCAGAAACCTGAGAAAACATGATATTTCTTTCTGTAAACATGACATTGGATACATTTGCCGAACAGGAAGATTGTGTTTTTCTCCAAAACCACTTTCACGGTGATTTTTTGGTTAAATTTCACTTCAAAACTACAACAATTTTTCCAGATACTCCTGGATGAAAACAAAACTATCTGGTGATTTGTAGCTATCTCAATCCCAGATCTTGCTACAGCCTCTGTGTGTGTTTGTGTTTTCTGGATATTCTCTATGGACTTTAAGGTTTTGACTGCATTTTAGCAGGACCCTTTTTGTTTTCTGCTGGCAAACGCTAATTGGTTCCACCTGGAGTCAAATACTCCACACATTCGAGTTTTCTAGGAAGAAAGCTCCAGAAACCTGAGAAAACATGATATTTGTATTTGTAAACATGACATTGAATACATGTGCCGAATAGGAAGCTTGTGCTTTTCTCCAAAACCACTTTCACGGTGATTTTTGGTTAAATTTCACCCGAAATCCACAGCAATTTGTCCAGATACTCCTGGATGAAAACAAAACTATCTGGTGATTTGTAGCTATCTCAATCCCAGATCTTGCTACAGCCTCTGTGTGTGTTTGTGTTTTCTGGATATTCTCTATGGACTTTAAGGTTTGGAATGCATTTTAGTAGGACCATTTTTGTTTTCTGCTGGCAAACGCTAATAGGTTCCACCTGTAGTCAAATACGCCACACATTCGAGTTTTCTAGGAAGAAAGCTTCAGAAACCTGAGAAAACATGATATTTCTTTCTGTAAACATGACATGGGATACATTTGCAGAACAGGAAGATTGTGCTTTTCTCCAAAACCACTTTCACGGTGATTTTTTGGTGAAATTTCACTTCAAAACTACAACAATTTGTCCAGATACTCCTGGATGAAAACAAAACTATCTGGTGATTTGTAGCTATCTCAATCCCAGATCTTGCTACAGCCTCTGAGTGTGTTTGTGTTTTCTGGATATTCTCTATGGACTTGAAGGTTTTGAATGCATTTTAGCAGGACCCATTTGTTTTCTGCTGGCAAAGCTAATTGGTTCCACCTGGAGTCAAATACTCCACACATTCGAGTTTTCTAGGAAGAAAGCTTCAGAAACCTGAGAAAACATGATATTTCTTTCTGTAAACATGACATTGGATGCATTTGCCGATCAGGAAGCTTGTGCTTTTCTCCAAAACCACTTTCACGGTGATTTTTGGTTAAATTTCACCCGAAATCCACAACAATTTGTCCAGATACTCCTGGATGAAAACAAAACTATCTGGTGATTTGTAGCTATATCAATCCCAGATCTTGCTACAGCCTCTGTGTGTGTTTGTGTTTTCTGGATATTCTCCATGGACTTTAAGGTTTTGAATGCATTTTAGCATGTAAGTTTTTGTTTTCTGCTGGCAAACGCTAATTGGTTCCACCTGGAGTCAAATACTCCACACATTTGAGTTTTCTAGGAAGAAAGCTTCAGAAACCTGAGAAAACATGATATTTCTTTCTGTAAACATGACATTAGATGCATTTGCCAAACAGGAAGATTTTGCTTTTCTCCAAAACCACTTTCACGGTGATTTTTTGGTTGAATTTCACTTCAAAACTACAAAAATTTGTCCAGATACTCATGGATGAAAACAAAACTATCTGGTGATTTGTGGCTATCTCAATCCCAGATCTTGCTACAGCCTCTGTGTGTGTTTGTGTTTTCTGGACATTCTCTATGGATTTTAAGGTTTTGAATGCATTTTAGCAGGACCCTTTTTGTTTCCTGGCTGGCAAATGCTAATTTGTTGCACCTGGAGTCAAACACTCCACACATTCGAGTTTTCTAGGAAGAAAGCTTCAGAAACCTGAGAAAACATGATATTTCTTTCTGTAAACATGACATTGGATGCATTTGCCGAGCAGGAAGATTGTGCTTTTCTCCAAAACCACTTTCACGGTGATTTTTAGTTAAATTTCACCCGAAATCCACAACAATTTGTCCAGATACTCCTGGATGAAAACAAAACTCTCTGGTGATTTGTAGCTATCTCAATCCCAGATCTTGCTACAGCCTCTGTGTGTGTTTGTGTTTTCTGGATATTCTCTATGGACTTTAAGGTTTTGAATGCATTTTAGCAGGACCCTTTTTGTTTTCTGCTGGCAAATGCTAATTGGTTCCACCTGGTGTCAAATCCTCCACACATTCGAGTTTTCTAGGAAGAAAGCTTCAGAAACCTGAGAAAACATGCTATTTCTTTCTGTAAACATGACATTGGTTGCATTTGCCGAACAGGAAGATTGTGCTTGTCTCCAAAACCACTTTCACGGTGATTTTTGGTTAAGTTTCACCCGAAATCCACAACAATTTGTCCAGATACTCCTGGATGAAAACAAAACTATCTGGTGATTTGTAGCTATCTCAATCCCAGATCTTGCTACAGCCTCTGTGTGTGTTTGTGTTTTCTGGACATTCTCTATGGACTTTAAGGTTTTGAATGCATTTTAGCAGGAGGCTTTTTGTTTTCTGCTGGCAAATGCTAATTGGTTCCAACTGGAGTCAAATCCTCCACACAATCGAGTTTTCTAGGAAGAAAGCTTCAGAAACCTGAGAAAATATTATATTTGTATTGTAAACATGACATTGGATGCATTGGCTGAAAAGAAAGATTGTGCTTTTCTCCAATCTACTTTCACGATGATTTTCTGGTTAAATTTCACTTCAAAACTACAACAATTTGTCCAGATACTGCTGGATGAAAACAAAACTATCTGGTGATTTGTAGCTATCTCAATCCCAGATCTTGCTACAGCCTCTGTGTGTGTTTGTGTTTTCTGGATATTCTCTATGGACTTTAAGGTTTTGAATGCATTTTAGCAGGACCCTTTTTGTTTTCTGCTGGCAAACGCTAATTGGTTCCACCTGGAGTCAAATGCGCCACACATTCGAGTTTTCTAGGAAGAAAGCTTCAGAAACCTGTGAAAACATGATATTTGTATTTGTAAACATGACATTGGATTCATTTGCTGAACAGGAAGATTGTGCTTTTCTCCAAAACCACTTTCACGGTGATTTTTTGGTTGAATTTCACTTCAAAACTACAACAATTTGTCCAGATACTCCTGGATGAAAACAAAACTATCTGGTGATTTGTAGCTATCTCAATCCCAGATCTTGCTACAGCCTCTGTGTGTGTTTGTGTTTTCTGGATATTCTCTATGGGCTTCAAGGTTTGGAATGCATTTTAGCAGGACCCTTTTTGCTTTCTGTTGGCAAACGCTAATTAGTTCCACCTGGAGTCAAATACTCCACACATTCGAGTTTTCTAGGAAGAAAGCTTCAGAAACCTGAGAAAACATGATATTTCTTTCTGTAAACATGACATTGGAGGCATTTGCCGAACAGGAAGATTGTGCTTTTCTCCAAAACCACTTTCACGGTGATTTTTTGATTAAATTTCACTTCAAAACTACATCAATTTGTCCAGATACTCCTGGATGAAAACAAAACTATCTGGTGATTTGTAGCTATCTCAATCCCAGATCTTGCTACGGCATCTGTGTGTGTTTGTATTTTCTGGACATTCTATATGGACTTTAAGTTTTGGAATGCAATTTAGCATGTAAGTTTTTGTTTTTAGCTGCCAAAAGCTAATTGGTTCCACCTGGAGTCAAATACTCCATACATTCGAGTTTTCTAGGAAGAAAGCTTCAGAAACCTGAGAAAACATGATATTTCTTTCTGTAAACATGACATTGGCTGCATTTGCCGAACAGGAAGATTGTGCTTTTCTCCAAAACCACTTTCACGGTGATTTTTGGTTAAATTTCACTTCAAAACTACAACAATTTGTCCAGATACTCCTGGATGAAAACAAAACTCTCTGGTGATTTGTAGCTATCTCAATCCCAGATCTTGCTACAGCCTCTCAGTGTGTTTTTGTTTTCTGGATATTCTCTATGGACTTTAAGGTTTCGAATGCATTTTAGCAGGACCCTTTTTGTTTTCTGCTGGCAAACGCTAATTGGTTCCACCTGGAGTCAAATACTCCACACATTCGAGTTTTCTAGGAAGAAAGGTCCAGAACCCTGAGAAAACGTGATATTTGTATTTGTAAACATGACATTGGATACATTTGCTGAACAGAAAGATTGTGCTTTTCTCCAAAACCACTTTCACGGTGATTTTTTGGTTAAATTTCACTTCAAAACTACAACAATTTGTCCAGATACTGCTGGATGAAAACAAAACTATCTGGTGATTTGTAGCTATCTCAATCCCAGATCTTGCTACAGCCTCTGTGTGTGTTTGTGTTTTCTGGATATTCTCTATGGGCTTCAAGGTTTGGAATGCATTTTAGCAGGACCCTTTTTGCTTTCTGTTGGCAAACGCTAATTAGTTCCACCTGGAGTCAAATACTCCACACATTCGAGTTTTCTAGGAAGAAAGCTTCAGAAACCTGAGAAAACATGATATTTCTTTCTGTAAACATGACATTGGATACATTTGCCGAACAGGAAGATTGTGCTTTTCTCCAAAACCACTTTCACGGTGATTTTTGGTTAAATTTCACCCGAAATCCACAACAATTTGTCCAGATACTCCTGGATGAAAACAAAACTATCTGGTGATTTGTAGCTATCTCAATCCCAGATCTTGCTACAGCCTCTGTGTGTGTTTGTGTTTTCTGGATATTCTCTATGGACTTTAAGGTTTTGAATGCATTTTAGCAGGACCCTTTTTGTTTTCTGCTGGCAAACGCTAATTGGTTCCACTTGGAGTCAAATACTCCACACATTCGAGTTTTCTAGGAAGAAAGGTCCAGAAACCTGAGAAAACATGATATTTGTATTTGTTACCATGACATTGCATTCATTTGCTGAACAGAAAGATTGTGCTTTTCTCCAAAACCACTTTCACGGTGATTTTTTGGTTAAATTTCACTTCAAAACTACAACAATTTGTCCAGATACTCCTGGATGAAAACAAAGATATCTGCTGTGTTGTGGCTATCTCAATCCCAGATCTTGCTACAGCCTCTGTGTGTGTTTTTGTTTTCTGGATATTCTCTATGGACTTTAAGGTTTTGAATGCATTTTAGCAGGACCCTTTTTGTTTTCTGCTGGCAAACGCTAATTGGTTCCACCTGGAGTCAAATACTCCACACATTCGAGTTTTCTAGGAGGAAAGGTCCAGAACCCTGAGAAAACGTGATATTTGTATTTGTAACGATGACATTGCATTCATTTGCTGAACAGAAAGATTGTGCTTTTCTCCAAAACCACTTTCCCGGTGATTTTTTGGTTAAATTTCACTTCAAAACTACAACAATTTGTCCAGATACTCCTGGATGAAAACAAAGATATCTGCTGTGTTGTGGCTATCTCAATCCCAGATCTTGCTACAGCCTCTGTGTGTGTTTTTGTTTTCTGGATATTCTCTATGGACTTTAAGGTTTTGAATGCATTTTAGCAGGACCCTTTTTGTTTTCTGCTGGCAAACGCTAATTGGTTCCACCTGGAGTCAAATACTCCACACATTCGAGTTTTCTAGGAGGAAAGGTCCAGAACCCTGAGAAAACGTGATATTTGTATTTGTAACGATGACATTGCATTCATTTGCTGAACAGAAAGATTGTGCTTTTCTCCAAAACCACTTTCACGGTGATTTTTTGGTTAAATTTCACTTCAAAACTACAACAATTTGTCCAGATACTCCTGGATGAAAACAAAACTATCTGGTGATTTGTAGCTATCTCAATCCCAGATCTTGCTACAGCCTCTGTGTGTGTTTGTGTTTTCTGGATATTCTCTATGGGCTTCAAGGTTTGGAATGCATTTTAGCAGGACCCTTTTTGCTTTCTGTTGGCAAACGCTAATTAGTTCCACCTGGAGTCAAATACTCCACACATTCGAGTTTTCTAGGAAGAAAGCTTCAGAAACCTGAGAAAACATGATATTTCTTTCTGTAAACATGACATTGGATACATTTGCCGAACAGGAAGATTGTGCTTTTCTCCAAAACCACTTTCACGGTGATTTTTGGTTAAATTTCACCCGAAATCCACAACAATTTGTCCAGATACTCCTGGATGAAAACAAAACTATCTGGTGATTTGTAGCTATCTCAATCCCAGATCTTGCTACGGCATCTGTGTGTGTTTGTATTTTCTGGACATTCTATATGGACTTTAAGTTTTGGAATGCAATTTAGCATGTAAGTTTTTGTTTTTAGCTGCCAAAAGCTAATTGGTTCCACCTGGAGTCAAATCCTCCACACATTCGAGTTTTCTAGGAAGAAAGCTTCAGAAACCTGAGAAAACATGATATTTCTTTCTGTAAACATGACATTGGATACATTTGCCGAACAGGAAGATTGTGCTTTTCTCCAAAACCACTTTCACGGTGATTTTTTGGTGAAATTTCACTTCAAAACTACAACAAATTGTCCAGATACTCCTGGATGAAACAAAACTATCTGGTGATTTGTAGCTATCTCAATCCCAGATCTTGCTACAGCCTCTGTGTGTCTTTGTGTTTTCTGGATATTCTCTATGGGCTTTAAAGTTTGTAATGCATTTTAGCAGGACCCTTTTTGTTTTCTGCTGTCAAACGCTAATTGGTTCCACCTGGAGTCAAATCCTCCACACATTCGAGTTTTCTAGGAAGAAAGCTCCAGAAACCTGAGGAAACATGGTATTTGTATTTGTAAACATGACATTGGATTCATTTGCTGAACAGAAAGATTGTGCTTTTCTCCAAAACCACTTTCACGGTGATTTTTTGGTTAAATTTCACATCAAAACTACAACAATTTGTCCAGATACTGCTGGATGAAAACAAAACTATCTGGTGATTTGTAGCTATCTCAATCCCAGATCTTGCTACAGCCTCTGTGTGTGTTTGTGTTTTCTGGATATTCTCTATGGACTTTAAGGTTTTGAATGCATTTTAGCATGTAAGTTTTTGTTTTCTGCTGGCAAATGCTAATTGGTTCCACCTGGAGTCAAATACTCCACACATTCGAGTTTTCTAGGAAGAAAGCTTCAGAAACCTGAGAAAACATGATATTTCTTTCTGTAAACATGACATTGGATACATTTGCCGAACAGGAAGATTGTGCTTTTCTCCAAAACCACTTTCACGGTGATTTTTGGTTAAATTTCACCCGAAATCCACAACAATTTGTCCAGATACTCCTGGATGAAAACAAAACTATCTGGTGATTTGTAGCTATCTCAATCCCAGATCTTGCTACAGCCTCTGTGTGTGTTTGTGTTTTCTGGATATTCTCTATGGACTTTAAGGTTTTGAATGCATTTTAGCAGGACCCTTTTTGTTTTCTGCTGGCAAACGCTAATTGGTTCCACCTGGAGTCAAATACTCCACACATTCGAGTTTTCTAGGAAGAAAGGTCCAGAAACCTGAGAAAACATGATATTTGTATTTGTTACCATGACATTGCATTCATTTGCCGAACAGAAAGATTGTGCTTTTCTCCAAAACCACTTTCACGGTGATTTTTTGGTGAAATTTCACTTCAAAACTACAACAATTTGTCCAGATACTCCTGGATGAGAACAAAACTATCTGGTGATTTGTAGCTATCTCAGTCCCAGATCTTGCTACAGCCTCTGTGTGTGTTTGTGTTTTCTGGATATGCTCTATGGGCTTCAAGGTTTGGAATGCATTTTAGCAGGACCCTTTTTGCTTTCTGTTGGCAAACGCTACTTGGTTCCACCTGGATTCAAATACTCCACACATTCGAGTTTCATAGGAAGAAAGCTTCAGAAACCTGAGAAAACATGATATTTCTTTCTGTAAACATGACATTGGATACATTTGCTGAACAGGAAGATTGTGCTTTTCTCCAAAACCACTTTCACGGTGATTTTTGGTTAAATTTCACCTGAAATCCACAACAATTTGTCCAGATACTCCTGGATGAAAACAAAACTATCTGGTGATTTGTAGCTATCTCAATCCCAGATCTTGCTACAGCCTCTGTGTGTGTTTGTGTTTTCTGGACATTCTCTATGGACTTTAAGTTTTTGACTGCATTTTAGCAGGACCCTTTTTGTTTTCTGCTGGCAAACGCTAATTGGTTCCACCTGGAGTCAAATACTGCACACATTCGAGTTTTCTAGGAAGAAAGCTTCAGAAACCTGAGAAAACATGATATTTCTTTCTTTAAACATGACATTGGATTCATTTGCTGAACAGAAAGATTGTGCTTTTCTCCAAAACCACTTTCACGGTGATTTTTTGGTTAAATTTCACTTCAAAACTACAACAATTTGTCCAGATACTCCTGGATGAAAACAAAGATATCTGCTGTGTTGTGGCTATCTCAATCCCAGATCTTGCTACAGCCTCTGTGTGTGTTTGTGTTTTCTGGATGTTCTCTATGGACTTTAAGGTTTTGAATGCATTTTAGCAGGACCCTTTTTGTTTTCTGCTGGCAAACGCTAATTGGTTCCACCTGGAGTCAAATACTCCACACATTCGAGTTTTCTAGGAGGAAAGGTCCAGAACCCTGAGAAAACGTGATATTTGTATTTGTAACGATGACATTGCATTCATTTGCGGAACAGAAAGATTGTGCTTTTCTCCAAAACCACTTTCACGGTGATTTTTTGGTTAAATTTCACTTCAAAACTACAACAATTTGTCCAGATACTCCTGGATGAAAACAAAACTATCTGGTGATTTGTAGCTATCTCAATCCCAGATCTTGCTACAGCCTCTGTGTGTGTTTGTGTTTTCTGGATATTCTCTATGGGCTTCAAGGTTTTGAATGCATTTTAGCAGGACCCTTTTTGCTTTCTGTTGGCAAACGCTAATTAGTTCCACCTGGACTCAAATACTCCACACATTCGAGTTTTCTAGGAAGAAAGCTTCAGAAACCTGAGAAAACATGATATTTCTTTCTGTAAACATGACATTGGATACATTTGCCGAACAGGAAGATTGTGCTTTTCTCCAAAACCACTTTCACGGTGATTTTTGGTTAAATTTCACCCGAAATCCACAACAATTTGTCCAGATACTCCTGGATGAAAACAAAACTATCTGGTGATTTGTAGCTATCTCAATCCCAGATCTTGCTACGGCATCTGAGTGTGTTTGTATTTTCTGGACATTCTATATGGACTTTAAGTTTTGGAATGCAATTTAGCATGTAAGTTTTTGTTTTTAGCTGCCAAAAGCTAATTGGTTCCACCTGGAGTCAAATCCTCCACACATTCGAGTTTTCTAGGAAGAAAGCTTCAGAAACCTGAGAAAACATGATATTTCTTTCTGTAAACATGACATTGGATACATTTGCCGAACAGGAAGATTGTGCTTTTCTCCAAAACCACTTTCACGGTGATTTTTTGGTGAAATTTCACTTCAAAACTACAACAAATTGTCCAGATACTCCTGGATGAAACAAAACTATCTGGTGATTTGTAGCTATCTCAATCCCAGATCTTGCTACAGCCTCTGTGTGTCTTTGTGTTTTCTGGATATTCTCTATGGGCTTTAAAGTTTGTAATGCATTTTAGCAGGACCCTTTTTGTTTTCTGCTGTCAAACGCTAATTGGTTCCACCTGGAGTCAAATCCTCCACACATTCGAGTTTTCTAGGAAGAAAGCTCCAGAAACCTGAGGAAACATGGTATTTGTATTTGTAAACATGACATTGCATTCATTTGCTGAACAGAAAGATTGTGCTTTTCTCCAAAACCACTTTCACGGTGATTTTTTGGTTAAATTTCACTTCAAAATTACAACAATTTGTCCAGATACTGCTGGATGAAAACAAAACTATCTGGTGATTTGTAGCTATCTCAATCCCAGATCTTGCTACAGCCTCTGTGTGTGTTTGTGTTTTCTGGATATTCTCTATGGACTTTAAGGTTTTGAATGCATTTTAGCAGGACCCTTTTTGTTTTCTGCTGGCAAACGCTAATTGGTTCCACCTGGAGTCAAATACTCCACACATTCGAGTTTTCTAGGAAGAAAGGTCCAGAAACCTGAGAAAACATGATATTTGTATTTGTTACCATGACATTGCATTCATTTGCCGAACAGAAAGATTGTGCTTTTCTCCAAAACCACTTTCACGGTGATTTTTTGGTGAAATTTCACTTCAAAACTACAACAATTTGTCCAGATACTCCTGGATGAAAACAAAACTATCTGGTGATTTGTAGCTATCTCAATCCCAGATCTTGCTACAGCCTCTGTGTGTGTTTGTGTTTTCTGGATATGCTCTATGGGCTTCAAGGTTTGGAATGCATTTTAGCAGGACCCTTTTTGCTTTCTGTTGGCAAACGCTACTTGGTTCCACCTGGATTCAAATACTCCACACATTCGAGTTTCATAGGAAGAAAGCTTCAGAAACCTGAGAAAACATGATATTTCTTTCTGTAAACATGACATTGGATACATTTGCTGAACAGGAAGATTGTGCTTTTCTCCAAAACCACTTTCACGGTGATTTTTGGTTAAATTTCACCTGAAATCCACAACAATTTGTCCAGATACTCCTGGATGAAAACAAAACTCTCTGGTGATTTGTAGCTATCTCAATCCCAGATCTTGCTACAGCCTCTGTGTGTGTTTGTGTTTTCTGGACATTCTCTATGGACTTTAAGTTTTTGACTGCATTTTAGCAGGACCCTTTTTGTTTTCTGCTGGCAAACGCTAATTGGTTCCACCTGGAGTCAAATCCTCCACACATTCGAGTTTTCTAGGAAGAAAGCTCCAGAAACCTGAGGAAACATGGTATTTGTATTTGTAAACATGACATTGGATTCATTTTCTGAACAGAAAGATTGTGCTTTTCTCCAAAACCACTTTCACGGTGATTTTTTGGTTAAATTTCACTTCAAAACTACAACAATTTGTCCAGATACTGCTGGATGAAAACAAAACTATCTGGTGATTTGTAGCTATCTCAATCCCAGAACTTGCTACAGCCTCTGTGTGTGTTTGTGTTTTCTGGATATTCTCTATGGACTTTAAGGTTTTGAATGCATTTTAGCATGTAAGGTTTTGTTTTCTGCTGGCAAATGCTAATTGGTTCCACCTGGTGTCAAATCCTCCACACATTCGAGTTTTCTAGGAAGAAAGCTTCAGAAACCTGAGAAAACATGATATTTCTTTCTGTAAACATGACATTGGATACATTTGCCGAACAGGAAGATTGTGCTTTTCTCCAAAACCACTTTCACGGTGATTTTTGGTTAAATTTCACCCGAAATCCACAACAATTTGTCCAGATACTCCTGGATGAAAACAAAACTATCTGGTGATTTGTAGCTATCTCAATCCCAGATCTTGCTACAGCCTCTGTGTGTGTTTGTGTTTTCTGGATATTCTCTATGGACTTTAAGGTTTTGAATGCATTTTAGCAGGACCCTTTTTGTTTTCTGCTGGCAAACGCTAATTGGTTCCACCTGGAGTCAAATACTCCACACATTCGAGTTTTCTAGGAAGAAAGGTCCAGAAACCTGAGAAAACATGATATTTGTATTTGTTACCATGACTTTGCATTCACTTGCTGAACAGAAATATTGTGCTTTTCTCCAAAACCACTTTCACGGTGATTTTTTGGTGAAATTTCACTTCAAAACTACAACAATTTGTCCAGATGCTCCTGGATGAAAACAAAACTATCTGGTGATTTGTAGCTATCTCAATCCCAGATCTTGCTACAGCCTCTGTGTGTGTTTGTGTTTTCTGGATATGCTCTATGGGCTTCAAGGTTTGGAATGCATTTTAGCAGGACCCTTTTTGCTTTCTGTTGGCAAACGCTACTTGGTTCCACCTGGATTCAAATACTCCACACATTCGAGTTTTCTAGGAAGAAAGCTTCAGAAACCTGAGAAAACATGATATTTCTTTCTGTAAACATGACATTGGATGCATTTGCCGAACAGGAAGATTGTGCTTTTCTCCAAAACCACTTTCACGGTGATTTTTGGTTAAATTTCACCCGAAATCCACAACAATTTGTCCAGATACTCCTGGATGAAAACAAAACTATCTGGTGATTTGTAGCTATCTCAATCCCAGATGTTGCTACAGCATCTGTGTGTGTTTGTATTTTCTGGACATTCTATATGGACTTTAAGTTTTGGAATGCAATTTAGCATGTAATTTTTTTTTTTTAGCTGCCAAAAGCTAATTGGTTCCACCTGGAGTCAAATACTCCACACATTCCAGTTTCATAGGTAGAAAGCTTCAGAAACCTGAGAAAACATAATATTTCTTTCTGTAAACATGACATTGGATACATTTGCTGAACAGGAAGATTGTGCTTTTCTCCAAAACCACTTTCACGGTGATTTTTGGTTAAATTTCACCTGAAATCCACAACAATTTGTCCAGATACTCCTGGATGAAAACAAAACTCTCTGGTGATTTGTAGCTATCTCAATCCCAGATCTTGCTACAGCCTCTGTGTGTGTTTGTGTTTTCTGGATATTCTCTATGGACTTTAAGTTTTTGACTGCATTTTAGCAGGACCCTTTTTGTTTTCTGCTGGCAAACGCTAATTGGTTCCACCTGGAGTCAAATACTCCACACATTCGAGTTTTCTAGGAAGAAAGCTTCAGAAACCTGAGAAAACATGATATTTCTTTCTGTAAACATGACATTGGATTCATTTGCTGAAGAGAAAGATTGTGCTTTTCTCCAAAACCACTTTCACGGTGATTTTTTGGTGAAATTTCACTTCAAAACTACAACAATTTGTCCAGATACTCCTGGATGAAAACAAAACTATCTGGTGATTTGTAGCTATCTCAATCCCAGATCTTGCTACAGCCTCTGTGTGTGTTTGTGTTTTCTGGATATTCTCTATGGGCTTTAAAGTTTGGAATGCATTTTAGCAGGACCCTTTTTGTTTCCTGCTGGCAAAAGCTAATTGCTTCCACCTGGAGTCAAATACTCCACACATTCCAGTTTTCTAGGAAGAAAGCTTCAGAAACCCGAGAAAACATGATATTTCTTTCTGTAAACATAACATTGGATACATTTGCCGAACAGGAAGATTGTGCTTTTCTCCAAAACCACTTTCACGGTGATTTTTTGATTAAATTTCACTTCAAAACTACAACAATTTGTCCTGGATGAAAACAAACTCTCTGGTGATTTGTAGCTATCTCAATCCCAGATCTTGCTACAGCCTCTGTGTGTGTTTGTGTTTTCTGGACATTCTCTATGGACTTTAAGGTTTTGACTGCAGTTTAGCAGGACCCTTTTTGTTTTCTGCTGGCAAACGCTAATTGGATCCACCTGGAGTCAAATACTCCACACATTCGAGTTTTCTAGGAAGAGAGCATCAGAAACCTGAGAAAACATGATATTTCTTTCTGTAAACATGACATTGGATGCATTTGCCGAACAGGAAGTTTGTGCTTTTCTCCAAAACCACTTTAACGGTGATTTTTGGTTAAATTTCACTTCAAAACTACAACAAATTGTCCAGATACTCCTGGAAGAAAACAAAATTATCTGGTGATTTGTAGCTATCTCAATCCCAGATCTTGCTACAGCCTCTGAGTGTGTTTGTGTTTTCTGGATATTCTCTATGGACGTTAAGGTTTTGAATGCATTTTAGCAGGACCCTTTTTGTTTTCTGCTGGCAAGCGCTAATTGGTTCCACCTGGAGTCAAATACTCCACACATTCCAGTTTTCTAGGAAGAAAGCTGCAGAAACCTGAGAAAACATGATATTTCTTTCTGTAAACATGACATTGGATACATTTGCCGAACAGGAAGATTGTGCTTTTCTCCAAAACCACTTTCATGGTGATTTTTGGTTAAATTTCCCCCGAAATCCACAACAATTTGTCCAGATACTCTGGATGAAAACAAAACTCTCTGGTGTGTTGTGGCTATCTCCATCCCAGATCTTGCTACAGCCTCTGAGTGTGTTTGTGTTTTCTGGATATTCTCTATGGACTTTAAGGTTTTGAATGCATTTTAGCAGGACCCTTTTTGTTTTCTGCTGGCAAACGCTAATTGGTTCCACCTGGAGTCAAATACTCCACACATTCGAGTTTCTAGGAAGAAAGGTCCAGAACCCTGAGAAAACGTAATATTTGTATTTGTAACGATGACATTGCATTCATTTGCTGAACAGAAAGATTGTGCTTTTCTCCAAAACCACTTTCACGGTGATTTTTTGGTGAAATTTCACTTCAAAACTACAACAATTTGTCCAGATACTCCTGGATGAAAACAAAACTATCTGGTGATTTGTAGCTATCTCAATCCCAGATCTTGCTACAGCCTCTGTGTGTGTTTGTGTTTTCTGGATATTCTCTATGGGCTTCAAGGTTTTGAATGCATTTTAGCAGGACCCTTTTTGCTTTCTGTTGGCAAACGCTAATTAGTTCCACCTGGACTCAAATACTCCACACATTCGAGTTTTCTAGGAAGAAAGCTTCAGAAACCTGAGAAAACATGATATTTCTTTCTGTAAACATGACATTGGATACATTTGCCGAACAGGAAGATTGTGCTTTTCTCCAAAACCACTTTCACGGTGATTTTTGGTTAAATTTCACCCGAAATCCACAACAATTTGTCCAGATACTCCTGGATGAAAACAAAACTATCTGGTGATTTGTAGCTATCTCAATCCCAGATCTTGCTATGGCATCTGTGTGTGTTTGTATTTTCTGGACATTCTATATGGACTTTAAGTTTTGGAATGCAATTTAGCATGTAAGTTTTTGTTTTCTGCTGGCAAACGCTAATTGGTTCCACCTGGAGTCAAATACTCCACACATTCGAGTTTTCTAGGAAGAAAGCTTCAGAAACCTGAGAAAACATGATATTTCTTTCTGTAAACATAACATTGGATACATTTGCCGAACAGGAAGATTGTGCTTTTCTCCAAAACCACTTTCACGGTGATTTTTGGTTAAATTTCCCCCGAAATCCACAACAATTTGTCCAGATACTCCTGGATGAAAACAAAACTATCTGGTGATTTGTAGCTATCTCAATCCCAGATCTTGCTACAGCCTCTGAGTGTGTTTGTGTTTTCTGGATATTCTCTATGGACTTTAAGGTTTTGAATGCATTTTAGCAGGACCCTTTTTGTTTTCTGCTGGCAAACGCTAATTGGTTCCACCTGGAGTCAAATACTCCACACATTCGAGTTTTCTAGGAAGAAAGGTCCAGAACCCTGAGAAAACGTGATATTTGTATTTGTAACGATGACATTGCATTCATTTGCTGAACAGAAAGATTGTGCTTTTCTCCAAAACCACTTTCACGGTGATTTTTTGGTGAAATTTCACTTCAAAACTACAACAATTTGTCCAGATACTCCTGGATGAAAACAAAACTATCTGGTGATTTGTAGCTATCTCAATCCCAGATCTTGCTACAGCCTCTGTGTGAGTTTGTGTTTTCTGGATATTCTCTATGGGCTTCAAGGTTTGGAATGCATTTTAGCAGGACCCTTTTTGCTTTCTATTGGCAAACGCTAATTGGTTCCACCTGGAGTCAAATACTCCACACATTCGAGTTTTCTAGGAAGAAAGCTTCAGAAACCTGAGAAAACATGATATTTCTTTCTGTAAACATGACATTGGATACATTTGCCGAACAGGAAGATTGTGCTTTTCTCCAAAACCACTTTCACGGTGATTTTTGGTTAAATTTCACCCGAAATCCACAACAATTTGTCCAGATACTCCTGGATGAAAACAAAACTATCTGGTGATTTGTAGCAATCTCAATCCCAGATCTTGCTACGGCATCTGTGTGTGTTTGTATTTTCTGGACATTCTATATGGACTTTAAGTTTTGGAATGCAATTTAGCATGTAAGTTTTTGTTTTTAGCTGCCGAAAGCTAATTGGTTCCACCTGGAGTCAAATACTCCACACATTCGAGTTTTCTAGGAAGAAAGCTTCAGAAACCTGAGAAAACATGATATTTCTTTCTGTAAACATGACATTGGATACATTTGCCGAACAGGAAGATTGTGCTTTTCTCCAAAACCAATTTCACGGTGATTTTTGGTTAAATTTCACCCGAAATCCACAACAATTTGTCCAGATACTCCTGGATGAAAACAAAACTATCTGGTGATTTGTAGCTATCTCAATCCCAGATCTTGCTACAGCCTCTGAGTGTGTTTGTGTTTTCTGGATATTCTCTATGGACTTTAAGGTTTTGAATGTATTTTAGCAGGACCCTTTTTGTTTTCTGCTGGCAAACGCTAATTGGTTCCACCTGGAGTCAAATACTCCACACATTCGAGTTTTCTAGGAAGAAAGCTTCAGAAACCTGAGAAAACATGATATTTCTTTCTGTAAACATGACATTGGATACATTTGCCGAACAGGAAGATTGTGCTTTTCTCCAAAGCCACTTTCACGGTGATTTTTTGGTGAAATTTCACTTCAAAACTACAACAATTTGTCCAGATACTCCTGGATGAAAACAAAACTATCTGGTGATTTGTAGCTATCTCAATCCCAGATCTTGCTACAGCCTCTGTGTGTCTTTGTGTTTTCTAGATATTCTCTATGGGCTTTAAAGTTTGTAATGCATTTTAGCAGGACCCTTTTTGTTTTCTGCTGGCAAACGCTAATTGGTTCCACCTGGAGTCAAATACGCCACACATTCGAGTTTTCTAGGAAGAAAGCTCCAGAAACCTGAGGAAACATGGTATTTGTATTTGTAAACATGACATTGGATTCATTTGCTGAACAGAAAGATTGTGCTTTTCTCCAAAACCACTTTCACGGTGATTTTTTGGTTAAATTTCACTTCAAAACTACAACAATTTGTCCAGATACTGCTGGATGAAAACAAAACTATCTGGTGATTTGTAGCTATCTCAATCCCAGATCTTGCTACAGCCTCTGTGTGTGTTTGTGTTTTCTGGATATTCTCTATGGACTTTAAGGTTTTGAATGCATTTTAGCATGTAAGTTTTTGTTTTCTGCTGGCAAATGCTAATTGGTTCCACCTGGAGTCAAATCCTCCACACATTCGAGTTTTCTAGGAAGAAAGCTTCAGAAACCTGAGAAAACATGATATTTCTTTCTGTAAACATGACATTGGATGCATTTGCCAAACAGGAAGATTGTGCTTTTCTCCAAAACCACTTTCACGGTGATTTTTGGTTAAATTTCACCCGAAATCCACAACAATTTGTCCAGATACTCCTGGATGAAAACAAAACTATCTGGTGATTTGTAGCTATCTCAATCCCAGATCTTGCTACAGCCTCTGAGTGTGTTTGTGTTTTCTGGATATTCTCTATGGACTTTAAGGTTTTGAATGCATTTTAGCAGGACCCTTTTTGTTTTCTGCTGGCAAACGCTAATTGGTTCCACCTGGAGTCAAATACTCCACACATTCGAGTTTTCTAGGAAGAAAGGTCCAGAAACCTGAGAAAACATGATATTTGTATTTGTTACCATGACATTGCATTCATTTGCTGAACAGGAAGATTGTGCTTTTCTCCAAAACCACTTTCATGGTGATTATTTGATTAAATTTCACTTCAAAACTACAACAATTTGTCCAGATACTCCTGGATGAAAACAAAACTATCTGGTGATTTGTAGCTATCTCAATCCCAGATCTTGCTACAGCCTCTGTGTGTGTTTGTGTTTTCTGGATATTCTCTATGGACTTTAAGGTTTGGAATGCATTTTAGCAGGACCCTTTTTTTTTTTTACCATTTGAAAAATTATCGTTTCAATAGAAAAAATAGAAATTAGGGAATAGAGAGCTTCACATTCACAGTAATAAAGTCACATTCTCTACAGTGTTTTAAGAATGATAGATGTTCATGCAATGACAAGAAATATAAATATTATCAAATCCAGTTTGAAATAAGTTTAACTTCTACTAAAACAAATGCCTTTGTCTTTTTGTCATGTATACTCTTCATAGCTTTTCCTTGTTCATTCACCTAATATTTATTTTTTAAACTTTTATTTAATGCATATAATTTTCCAAAGTACGACTTATGGATTACAATGGCTTCCCCCCCATACCGTCCCTCCCACCCACAACCCTCCCCTTTCCCACTCCCTCTCCCCTTCCAATCACATCAAGATTCATTTTCGATTATCTTAATATACAGAAGATCAGCTTAGTATACATTAAGTATGGATTTCAACAGTTTGCTCCCACACAGAAACATAAAGTGAAAAATAATAGATGATTTTTTTTAAATGATGATGAAATCAGAGCAGACCTATTGTCATGTTTAATCCCAGTGAGAGTCAAGTTGGGAATTGATAATTTCTTTTTTTTTTTTTTTTTTTTTTTTTTTTTTTTTTTTTACAGAGGATCAGTTTAGTATGCATTAAGTAAGGATTTCAACAGTTTGCACCCCCATAGAAACACAAGGTGAAATATATTGTTTGAGTACTCGTTATAGCATTAAATCTCAATACACAGCACATTAAGGATAGAGATCCTACATGAGGAGTAAGTGCACAGTGACTCCTGTTGTTGACTTTACCAATTGACACTCCTGTCTATGGCATCAGTAATCTCCCTATGCTCCAGTCATGAGTTTCCAAGGCTATGGAAGCCCTCTGAGTTCTCCGACTCTTATCTTGTTTAGACAAGGTCATAGTCAAAGTGGAGGTTCTCTCCTCCCTTCAGAGAAAGGTACCTCCTTCTTTGATGACCTGTTCTTTCCACCGGGATCTCACTCACAGAGATCTTTTGCCAGAGTGTCTTGGCTTTCCATGCCTGAAATACTCTCATGAGCTTTTCAGCCAGCTCCGAATGCCTTTAGGGCTGATTCTGAGGCCAGAGTGCTATTTAGGACATCTGCCATTCTATGAGTCTGCTGAGTATCTCACTTCCCATGTTGGATCACTCTCCCCTTTATTTACTCCATCAGTTAGCATTAGCAGGTACTAGACTTGTCTATGTGCTCCCTTTGACTCCCAGTCCCTTCACCATGACCACCTGTGAACTGAAATTGATCACCTGGAACAGTGAGATGGCATTGGTACATGCCACCTCGATGGGATTGAATTGGAATCCCCTGGTATGCTTCCAACTCCACCACTTGGGGCAAGTCAGCCTGAGCATGTCCCAAATTATACATCTCTTCCCTCTCCCAGTTGAACATGGTGGTGGGAATGGGAGAGGACCCTTTTTGTTTTCTGCTGGCAAACGCTAATTGGTTCCACCTGGAGTCAAACACGCCACACATTCGAGTTTTCTAGGAAGAAAGCTTCAGAAACCTGAGAAAACATGATATTTCTTTCTGTAAGCATGACATTGGAGACATTTGCCAAACAGGAAGATTGTGCTTGTCTCCAAAACCACTTTCACGGTGATTTTTGGTTAAATTTCACCCAAAATCCACAACAATTTGTCCAGATACTCCTGGATGAAAACAAAACTATCTGCTGATTTGTAGCTATCTCAATCCCAGATCTTGCTACAGCCTCTGTGTGTGTTTGTGTTTTCTGGATATTCTCTATGGACTTTAAGGTTTTGAATGCATTTTAGCAGGACCCTTTTTGTTTTCTGCTGGCAAACGCTAATTGGTTCCACCTGGAGTCAAATACGCCACACATTCGAGTTTTCTAGGAAGAAAGGTCAAGAAACCTGAGAAAACATGATATTTGTATTTGTAACCATGACATTGGATTCATTTGCTGAACAGAAAGATTGTGCTTTTCTCCAAAACCACTTTCACGGTGATTTTTTGGTGAAATTTCACTTCAAAACTACAACAATTTGTCCAGATACTCCTGGATGAAAAAAAAACTATCTGGTGATTTGTAGCTATCTCAATCCCAGATCTTGCTACAGCCTCTGTGTGTGTTTGTGTTTTCTGGATATTCTCTATGGGCTTTAAGGTTTGGAATGCATTTTAGGAGGACCCATTTTGTTTTCTGCTGGCAAACGCTAATTGGTTCCACCTGGAGTCAAATACTCCACACATTCGAGTTTTCTAGGAAAAAAGCTCCAGAAACCTGAGAAAACATGATATTTCTTTCTGTAAACATGACATTAGATACATTTGCCGAACAGGAATATTGTGCTTTTCTCCAAAACCACTTTCACGGTGATTTTTTGGTGAAATTTCACTTCAAAACCACAACAATTTGTCCAGATACTCCTGGATGAAAACAAAACTATCTGGTGATTTGTAGCTATCTCAATCCCAGATCTTCCTATAGCCTCTGTGTGTGTTTGTGTTTTCTGGATATTCTCTATGGACTTTAAGGTTTTGAATGTATTTTAGGAGGACCCTTTTTGTTTTCTGTTGGCAAACGCTAATTGGTTCCACCTGGAGTCAAATCCTCCACACATTCGAGTTTTCTAGGAAGAAAGCTTCAGAAACCTGAGAAAACATTATATTTCTTTCTGTAAGCATGACATTGGAGGCATTTGTCAAACAGGAAGATTGTGCTTTTCTCCAAAACCACTTTCACGGTGATTTTTTGGTGAAATTTCACTTCAAAACTACAACAATTTGTCCAGATACTCCTGGATGAAGAAAAAAAAATTATCTGGTGATTTGTAGCTATCTCAATCCCAGATCTTGCTACAGCCTCTGTGTGTGTTTGTGTTTTCTGGATATTCTCTATGGGCTTTAAGGTTTGGAATGCATTTTAGCAGGACCCTTTTTGTTTTCTGCTGGCAAACGCTAATTGGTTCCACCTGGAGTCAAATACTCCACACATTCGAATTTTCTAGGAAGAAAGCTCCATGAACCAGAGAAAACATGATATTTCTTTCTGTAAACATGACATTGGATACATTTGCCGAACAGGAAGATTGTGCTTTTCTCCAAAACCACTTTCACGGTGATTTTTGGTTAAATTTCACCCGAAATCCACAACAATTTGTCCAGATACTCCTGGATGAAAACAAAACTATCTGCTGATTTTTAGCTATCTCAATCCCAGATCTTGCTACAGCCTCTGTGTGTGTTTGTGTTTTCTGGAAATTCTCTATGGACTTTAAGGTTTTGAATGCATTTTAGCAGGACCCTTTTTGTTTTCTGGTGGCAAACGCTAATTGGTTCCACCTGGAGTCAAACACTCCCCACATTCGAGTTTTCTAGGAAGAAAGCTTCAAAAACCTGAGAAAACATGATATTTCTTTCTGTAAACATGACATTGGATACATTTGCCAAACAGGAAGATTGTGATTTTCTCCAAAACCACTTTCATGGTGATTATTTGATTAAATTTCACTTCAAAACTACAACAATTTGTCCAGATACTCCTGGATGAAAACAAAACTATCTGGTGATTTGTAGCTATCTCAATCCCAGATCTTGCTACAGCCTCTGTGTGTGTTTGTGTTTTCTGGATATTCTCTATGGACTTTAAGGTTTGGAATGCATTTTAGCAGGACCCTTTTTTTTTTTTACCATTTGAAAAATTATCGTTTTAATAGAAAAAATAGAAATTAGGGAATAGAGAGCTTCACATTCACAGTAATAAAGTCACATTCTCTACAGTGTTTTAAGAATGATAGATGTTCATGCAATGACAAGAAATATAAATATTATCAAATCCAGTTTGAAATAAGTTTAACTTCTACTAAAACAAATGCCTTTGTCTTTTTGTCATGTATACTCTTCATACCTTTTCCTTGTTCATTCACCAAATATTTATTTTTTAAACTTTTATTTAATGCATATAATTTTCCAAAGTACGACTTATGGATTACAATGGCTTCCCCCCCATACCATCCCTCCCACCCACAACCCTCCCCTTTCCCACTCCCTCTCCCCTTCCATTCACATCAAGATTCATTTTCGATTATCTTAATATACAGAAGATCAGCTTAGTATACATTAAGTATGGATTTCAACAGTTTGCTCCCACACAGAAACATAAAGTGAAAAATAATAGATGATTTTTTTTAAATGATGATGAAATCAGAGCAGACCTATTGTCATGTTTAATCCCAGTGAGAGTCAAGTTGGGAATTGATAATTTCTTTTTTTTTTTTTTTTTTTTTTTTACAGAGGATCAGTTTAGTATGCATTAAGTAAGGATTTCAACAGTTTGCACCCCCATAGAAACACAAGGTGAAATATATTGTTTGAGTACTCGTTATAGCATTAAATCTCAATACACAGCACATTAAGGATAGAGATCCTACATGAGGAGTAAGTGCACAGTGACTCCTGTTGTTGACTTTACCAATTGACACTCCTGTCTATGGCATCAGTAATCTCCCTATGCTCCAGTCATGAGTTTCCAAGGCTATGGAAGCCCTCTGAGTTCTCCGACTCTTATCTTGTTTAGACAAGGTCATAGTCAAAGTGGAGGTTCTCTCCTCCCTTCAGAGAAAGGTACCTCCTTCTTTGATGACCTGTTCTTTCCACCGGGATCTCACTCACAGAGATCTTTTGCCAGAGTGTCTTGGCTTTCCATGCCTGAAATACTCTCATGAGCTTTTCAGCCAGCTCCGAATGCCTTTAGGGCTGATTCTGAGGCCAGAGTGCTATTTAGGACATCTGCCATTCTATGAGTCTGCTGAGTATCTCACTTCCCATGTTGGATCACTCTCCCCTTTATTTACTCCATCAGTTAGCATTAGCAGGTACTAGACTTGTCTATGTGCTCCCTTTGACTCCCAGTCCCTTCACCATGACCACCTGTGAACTGAAATTGATCACCTGGAACAGTGAGATGGCATTGGTACATGCCACCTCGATGGGATTGAATTGGAATCCCCTGGTATGCTTCCAACTCCACCACTTGGGGCAAGTCAGCCTGAGCATGTCCCAAATTATACATCTCTTCCCTCTCCCAGTTGAACATGGTGGTGGGAATGGGAGAGGACCCTTTTTGTTTTCTGCTGGCAAACGCTAATTGGTTCCACCTGGAGTCAAACACGCCACACATTCGAGTTTTCTAGGAAGAAAGCTTCAGAAACCTGAGAAAACATGATATTTCTTTCTGTAAGCATGACATTGGAGACATTTGCCAAACAGGAAGATTGTGCTTGTCTCCAAAACCACTTTCACGGTGATTTTTGGTTAAATTTCACCCAAAATCCACAACAATTTGTCCAGATACTCCTGGATGAAAACAAAACTATCTGCTGATTTGTAGCTATCTCAATCCCAGATCTTGCTACAGCCTCTGTGTGTGTTTGTGTTTTCTGGATATTCTCTATGGACTTTAAGGTTTTGAATGCATTTTAGCAGGACCCTTTTTGTTTTCTGCTGGCAAACGCTAATTGGTTCCACCTGGAGTCAAATACGCCACACATTCGAGTTTTCTAGGAAGAAAGGTCAAGAAACCTGAGAAAACATGATATTTGTATTTGTAACCATGACATTGGATTCATTTGCTGAACAGAAAGATTGTGCTTTTCTCCAAAACCACTTTCACGGTGATTTTTTGGTGAAATTTCACTTCAAAACTACAACAATTTGTCCAGATACTCCTGGATGAAAAAAAAACTATCTGGTGATTTGTAGCTATCTCAATCCCAGATCTTGCTACAGCCTCTGTGTGTGTTTGTGTTTTCTGGATATTCTCTATGGGCTTTAAGGTTTGGAATGCATTTTAGGAGGACCCATTTTGTTTTCTGCTGGCAAACGCTAATTGGTTCCACCTGGAGTCAAATACTCCACACATTCGAGTTTTCTAGGAAAAAAGCTCCAGAAACCTGAGAAAACATGATATTTCTTTCTGTAAACATGACATTAGATACATTTGCCGAACAGGAATATTGTGCTTTTCTCCAAAACCACTTTCACGGTGATTTTTTGGTGAAATTTCACTTCAAAACCACAACAATTTGTCCAGATACTCCTGGATGAAAACAAAACTATCTGGTGATTTGTAGCTATCTCAATCCCAGATCTTCCTATAGCCTCTGTGTGTGTTTGTGTTTTCTGGATATTCTCTATGGACTTTAAGGTTTTGAATGTATTTTAGGAGGACCCTTTTTGTTTTCTGTTGGCAAACGCTAATTGGTTCCACCTGGAGTCAAATCCTCCACACATTCGAGTTTTCTAGGAAGAAAGCTTCAGAAACCTGAGAAAACATTATATTTCTTTCTGTAAGCATGACATTGGAGGCATTTGTCAAACAGGAAGATTGTGCTTTTCTCCAAAACCACTTTCACGGTGATTTTTTGGTGAAATTTCACTTCAAAACTACAACAATTTGTCCAGATACTCCTGGATGAAGAAAAAAAAATTATCTGGTGATTTGTAGCTATCTCAATCCCAGATCTTGCTACAGCCTCTGTGTGTGTTTGTGTTTTCTGGATATTCTCTATGGGCTTTAAGGTTTGGAATGCATTTTAGCAGGACCCTTTTTGTTTTCTGCTGGCAAACGCTAATTGGTTCCACCTGGAGTCAAATACTCCACACATTCGAATTTTCTAGGAAGAAAGCTCCATGAACCAGAGAAAACATGATATTTCTTTCTGTAAACATGACATTGGATACATTTGCCGAACAGGAAGATTGTGCTTTTCTCCAAAACCACTTTCACGGTGATTTTTGGTTAAATTTCACCCGAAATCCACAACAATTTGTCCAGATACTCCTGGATGAAAACAAAACTATCTGCTGATTTGTAGCTATCTCAATCCCAGATCTTGCTACAGCCTCTGTGTGTGTTTGTGTTTTCTGGAAATTCTCTATGGACTTTAAGGTTTTGAATGCATTTTAGCAGGACCCTTTTTGTTTTCTGCTGGCAAACGCTAATTGGTTCCACCTGGAGTCAAACACTCCCCACATTCGAGTTTTCTAGGAAGAAAGCTTCAAAAACCTGAGAAAACATGATATTTCTTTCTGTAAACATGACATTGGATACATTTGCCAAACAGGAAGATTGTGATTTTCTCCAAAACCACTTTCATGGTGATTATTTGATTAAATTTCACTTCAAAACTACAACAATTTGTCCAGATACTCCTGGATGAAAACAAAACTATCTGGTGATTTGTAGCTATCTCAATCCCAGATCTTGCTACAGCCTCTGTGTGTGTTTGTGTTTTCTGGATATTCTCTATGGACTTTAAGGTTTGGAATGCATTTTAGCAGGACCCTTTTTTTTTTTTTACCATTTGAAAAATTATCGTTTTAATAGAAAAAATAGAAATTAGGGAATAGAGAGCTTCACATTCACAGTAATAAAGTCACATTCTCTACAGTGTTTTAAGAATGATAGATGTTCATGCAATGACAAGAAATATAAATATTATCAAATCCAGTTTGAAATAAGTTTAACTTCTACTAAAACAAATGCCTTTGTCTTTTTGTCATGTATACTCTTCATACCTTTTCCTTGTTCATTCACCAAATATTTATTTTTTAAACTTTTATTTAATGCATATAATTTTCCAAAGTACGACTTATGGATTACAATGGCTTCCCCCCCATACCATCCCTCCCACCCACAACCCTCCCCTTTCCCACTCCCTCTCCCCTTCCATTCACATCAAGATTCATTTTCGATTATCTTAATATACAGAAGATCAGCTTAGTATACATTAAGTATGGATTTCAACAGTTTGCTCCCACACAGAAACATAAAGTGAAAAATAATAGATGATTTTTTTTAAATGATGATGAAATCAGAGCAGACCTATTGTCATGTTTAATCCCAGTGAGAGTCAAGTTGGGAATTGATAATTTCTTTTTTTTTTTTTTTTTTTTTTTTTACAGAGGATCAGTTTAGTATGCATTAAGTAAGGATTTCAACAGTTTGCACCCCCATAGAAACACAAGGTGAAATATATTGTTTGAGTACTCGTTATAGCATTAAATCTCAATACACAGCACATTAAGGATAGAGATCCTACATGAGGAGTAAGTGCACAGTGACTCCTGTTGTTGACTTTACCAATTGACACTCCTGTCTATGGCATCAGTAATCTCCCTATGCTCCAGTCATGAGTTTCCAAGGCTATGGAAGCCCTCTGAGTTCTCCGACTCTTATCTTGTTTAGACAAGGTCATAGTCAAAGTGGAGGTTCTCTCCTCCCTTCAGAGAAAGGTACCTCCTTCTTTGATGACCTGTTCTTTCCACCGGGATCTCACTCACAGAGATCTTTTGCCAGAGTGTCTTGGCTTTCCATGCCTGAAATACTCTCATGAGCTTTTCAGCCAGCTCCGAATGCCTTTAGGGCTGATTCTGAGGCCAGAGTGCTATTTAGGACATCTGCCATTCTATGAGTCTGCTGAGTATCTCACTTCCCATGTTGGATCACTCTCCCCTTTATTTACTCCATCAGTTAGCATTAGCAGGTACTAGACTTGTCTATGTGCTCCCTTTGACTCCCAGTCCCTTCACCATGACCACCTGTGAACTGAAATTGATCACCTGGAACAGTGAGATGGCATTGGTACATGCCACCTCGATGGGATTGAATTGGAATCCCCTGGTATGCTTCCAACTCCACCACTTGGGGCAAGTCAGCCTGAGCATGTCCCAAATTATACATCTCTTCCCTCTCCCAGTTGAACATGGTGGTGGGAATGGGAGAGGACCCTTTTTGTTTTCTGCTGGCAAACGCTAATTGGTTCCACCTGGAGTCAAACACTCCACACATTCGAGTTTTCTAGGAAGAAAGCTCCAGAAACCTGAGAAAACATGATATTTCTTTCTGTAAACATGAGATTAGATACATTTGCCGAACAGGAAGATTGTGCTTTTCTCAAAAACGACTTTCACGGTGATTTTTTGGTTAAATTTCACCCGAAATCCACAACAATTCGTCCAGACACTCCTGGATGAAAACAAAACTATCTGGTGATTTGTAGCTATCTCAATCCGAGATCTTGCTACAGCCTCTGTGAGTGTTTGTGTTTTCTGGATATTCTCTATGGACTTTAAGGTTTTGAATGCATTTTAGCAGGACCCTTTTTGTTTTCTGCTGGCAAAGGCTAATTGGTTCCACCTGGAGTCAAATACTCCACACATTCGAGTTTTCTAGGAAGAAAGCTTCAGAAACCTGAGAAAACATGATATTTGTATTTGTAAACATGACATTGGATTCATTTGCCGAACAGAAAGATTGCGCTTTTCTCCAAAACCACTTTCACGGTCATTTTTTGGTTAAATTTCACTTCAAAACTACAACATTTTGTCCAGATACTGCTGGATGAAAACAAAACTATCTGGTGATTTGTAGCTATCTCAATCCCAGATCTTGCTACAGCCTCTGTGTGTGTTTGTGTTTTCTGGATATTCTCTATGGACTTTAAGATTTTGAATGCATTTTAGCAGGACCCTTTTTGTTTTCTGCTGGCAAACGCTAATTGGTTCCACGTGGAGTCAAACACTCCCCACATTCGAGTTTTCTAGGAAGAAAGCTTCAGAAACCTGAGAAAACATGATATTTCTTTCTGTAAACATGAGATTGCATACATTTGCCGAACAGAAAGATTGTGCTTTTCTCCAAAACCACTTTCGCGGTGATTTTTTGGTTAAATTTCACTTCAAAACTACAACAATTTGTCCAGATACTCCTGGATGAAAACAAAACTATCTGGTGATTTGTAGCTATCTCAATCCCAGATCTTGCTACAGCCTCTGTGTGTGTTTGTGTTTTCTGGATATTCTCTATGGACTTTAAGGTTTTGAATGCATTTTAGCAGGACCCTTTTTGTTTTCTGCTGGCAAACGCTAATTGGTTCCACCTGGAGTCCAATACTCCACACATTCGAGTTTTCTAGGAAGAAAGCTCCAGAAACCTGAGAAAACATGATGTGTGTATATGTAAACATGACATTGGATGCATTTGCCGAACAGGAAGATTGTGCTTGTCTCCAAAACCACTTTCACGGTGATTTTTGGTTAAATTTCACTTCAAAACTACAACAATTTGTCCAGATACTCCTGGATGAAAACAAAACTATCTGGTGATTTGTAGCTATCTCAATCCCAGATCTTGCTACAGCCTCTGTGTGTGTTTGTGTTTTCTGGATATTCTCTATGGACTTTAAGGTTTTGAATGCATTTTAGCAGGACCCTTTTTGTTTTCTGCTGGCAAACGCTAATTGGTTCCACCTGGAGTCCAATACTCCACACATTCGAGTTTTCTAGGAAGAAAGCTCCATGAACCAGAGAAAACATGATATTTCTTTAGTAAACATGACATAGGATACATTTGCCGAACAGGAAGATTGTGCTTGTCTCCAAAACCACTTTCACGGTGATTTTTTAGTTAAATTTCACTTCAAAACTACAACAATTTGTCCAGATACTCCTGGATGAAAACAAAACTATCTGGTGATTTGTAGCTATCTCAATCCCAGATCTTGCTACAGCCTCTGTGTGTGTTTGTGTTTTCTGGATATTCTCTATGGACTTTAAGGTTTTGAATGCATTTTAGCAGGACCCTTTTTGTTTTCTGCTGGCAAACGCTAATTGGTTCCACCTGGAGTCTAATACTCCACACATTCGAGTTTTCTAGAAAGAAAGCTCCAGAAACCTGAGAAAACATGATATGTGTATATGTAAACATGACATTGGATACATTTCCCGTACAGAAAGATTGTGCTTTTCTCCAAAACCACTTTCACGGTGATTTTTGGTTAAATTTCACTTCAAAACTACAACAATTTGTCCAGATACTCCTGGATGAAAACAAAACTATCTGGTGATTTGTAGCTATCTCAATCCCAGATCTTGCTACAGCCTCTGTGTGTGTTTGTGTTTTCTGGATATTCTCTATGGACTTTAAGGTTTTGAATGCATTTTAGCAGGACCCTTTTTGTTTTCTGCTGGCAAACGCTAATTGGTTCCACCTGGAGTCCAATATTCCACACATTCGAGTTTTCTAGGAAGAAAGCTCCAGAAACCTGAGAAAACATGATGTGTGTATATGTAAACATGACATTGGATGCATTTGCCGAACAGGAAGATTGTGCTTGTCTCCAAAACCACTTTCACGGTGATTTTTGGTTAAATTTCACTTCAAAACTACAACAATTTGTCCAGATACTCCTGGATGAAAAAAAAACTATCTGGTGATTTGTAGCTATCTCAATCCCAGATCTTGCTACAGCCTCTGTGTGTGTTTGTGTTTTCTGGATATTCTCTATGGACTTTAAGGTTTTGAATGCATTTTAGCAGGACCCTTTTTGTTTTCTGCTGGCAAAGGCTAATTGGTTCCACCTGGAGTCAAATACTCCACACATTCGAGTTTTCTAGGAAGAAAGCTTCAGAAACCTGAGAAAACATGATATTTGTATTTGTAAACATGACATTGGATTCATTTGCCGAACAGAAAGATTGCGCTTTTCTCCAAAACCACTTTCACGGTCATTTTTTGGTTAAATTTCACTTCAAAACTACAACATTTTGTCCAGATACTGCTGGATGAAAACAAAACTATCTGGTGATTTGTAGCTATCTCAATCCCAGATCTTGCTACAGCCTCTGTGTGTGTTTGTGTTTTCTGGATATTCTCTATGGACTTTAAGGTTTTGAATGCATTTTAGCAGGACCCTTTTTGTTTTCTGCTGGCAAACGCTAATTGGTTCCACGTGGAGTCAAACACTCCCCACATTCGAGTTTTCTAGGAAGAAAGCTTCAGAAACCTGAGAAAACATGATATTTCTTTCTGTAAACATGAGATTGCATACATTTGCCGAACAGAAAGATTGTGCTTTTCTCCAAAACCACTTTCGCGGTGATTTTTTGGTTAAATTTCACTTCAAAACTACAACAATTTGTCCAGATACTCCTGGATGAAAACAAAACTATCTGGTGATTTGTAGCTATCTCAATCCCAGATCTTGCTACAGCCTCTGTGTGTGTTTGTGTTTTCTGGATATTCTCTATGGACTTTAAGGTTTTGAATGCATTTTAGCAGGACCCTTTTTGTTTTCTGCTGGCAAACGCTAATTGGTTCCACCTGGAGTCAAACACTCCACACATTCGAGTTTTCTAGGAAGAAAGCTCCAGAAACCTGAGAAAACATGATGTGTGTATATGTAAACATGACATTGGATGCATTTGCCGAACAGGAAGATTGTGCTTGTCTCCAAAACCACTTTCACGGTGATTTTTGGTTAAATTTCACTTCAAAACTACAACAATTTGTCCAGATACTCCTGGATGAAAAAAAAACTATCTGGTGATTTGTAGCTATCTCAATCCCAGATCTTGCTACAGCCTCTGTGTGTGTTTGTGTTTTCTGGATATTCTCCATGGACTTTAAGGTTTTGAATGCATTTTAGCAGGACCCTTTTTGTTTTCTGCTGGCAAACGCTAATTGGTTCCACCTGGAGTCCAATATTCCACACATTCGAGTTTTCTAGGAAGAAAGCTCCAGAAACCTGAGAAAACATGATGTGTGTATATGTAAACATGACATTGGATGCATTTGCCGAACAGGAAGATTGTGCTTGTCTCCAAAACCACTTTCACGGTGATTTTTGGTTAAATTTCACTTCAAAACTACAACAATTTGTCCAGATACTCCTGGATGAAAAAAAAACTATCTGGTGATTTGTAGCTATCTCAATCCCAGATCTTGCTACAGCCTCTGTGTGTGTTTGTGTTTTCTGGATATTCTCTATGGACTTTAAGGTTTTGAATGCATTTTAGCAGGACCCTTTTTGTTTTCTGCTGGCAAACGCTAATTGGTTCCACCTGGAGTCCAATATTCCACACATTCGAGTTTTCTAGGAAGAAAGCTCCATGAACCAGAGAAAACATGATATTTCTTTAGTAAACATGACATAGGATACATTTGCCGAACAGGAAGATTGTGCTTGTCTCCAAAACCACTTTCACGGTGATTTTTTAGTTAAATTTCACTTCAAAACTACAACAATTTGTCCAGATACTCCTGGATGAAAACAAAACTATCTGGTGATTTGTAGCTATCTCAATCCCAGATCTTGCTACAGCCTCTGTGTGTGTTTGTGTTTTCTGGATATTCTCTATGGACTTTAAGGTTTTGAATGCATTTTAGCAGGACCCTTTTTGTTTTCTGCTGGCAAACGCTAATTGGTTCCACCTGGAGTCTAATACTCCACACATTCGAGTTTTCTAGAAAGAAAGCTCCAGAAACCTGAGAAAACATGATATGTGTATATGTAAACATGACATTGGATACATTTCCCGTACAGAAAGATTGTGCTTTTCTCCAAAACCACTTTCACGGTGATTTTTGGTTAAATTTCACTTCAAAACTACAACAATTTGTCCAGATACTCCTGGATGAAAACAAAACTATCTGGTGATTTGTAGCTATCTCAATCCCAGATCTTGCTACAGCCTCTGTGTGTGTTTGTGTTTTCTGGATATTCTCTATGGACTTTAAGGTTTTGAATGCATTTTAGCAGGACCCTTTTTGTTTTCTGCTGGCAAAGGCTAATTGGTTCCACCTGGAGTCAAACACTCCACACATTCGAGTTTTCTAGGAAGAAAGCTTCAGAAACCTGAGAAAACATGATATTTGTATTTGTAAACATGACATTGGATTCATTTGCCAAACAGAAAGATTGTGCTTTTCTCCAAAACCACTTTCACGGTGATTTTTTGGTTAAATTTCACTTCAAAACTACAACAATTTGTCCAGATACTCCTGGATGAAAACAAAACTATCTGGTGATTTGTAGCTATCTCAATCCCAGATCTTGCTACAGCCTCTGTGTGTGTTTGTGTTTTCTGGATATTCTCTATGGACTTTAAGGTTTTGAATGCATTTTAGCAGGACCCTTTTTGTTTTTTGCTGGCAAACGCTAATTGGTTCCACCTGGAGTCCAATACTCCACACATTCGAGTTTTCTAGGAAGAAAGCTCCAGAAACCTGAGAAAACATGATGTGTGTATAGGTAAACATGACATTGGATGCATTTGCCGAACAGGAAGATTGTGCTTGTCTCCAAAACCACTTTCACGGTGATTTTTGGTTAAATTTCACTTCAAAACTACAACAATTTGTCCAGATACTCCTGGATGAACACAAAACTATCTGGTGATTTGTAGCTATCTCAATCACAGATCTTGCTACAGCCTCTGTGTGTGTTTGTGTTTTCTGGATATTCTCTATGGACGTTAAGGTTTAGAATGCATTTTTGCAGGACCCTTTTTGTTTTCTGCTGGCAAACGCTAATTGGTTCCACCTGGAGTCAAATACTCCACACATTCGAGGTTTCTAGGAAGAAAGCTGCAGAAATCTGAGAAAACATGATATTTTTTTCTGTAAACAGGACATTGGATGCATTTGCCGAACAGGAAGATTGTGATTTTCCCCAAAACCACTTTCACGTTGATTTTTCGTTAAATTTCACCTGAAATCCACAACAATTTGTCCAGATACTCCTGGATGAAAACAAAACTATCTGGTGATTTGTAGCTATCTCAATCCCAGATCTTGCTACAGCCTCTGTGTGTGTTTGTGTTTTCTGGATATTCTCTATGGTCTTTAAGGTTTTGAATGCATTTTAGCAGGACCCTTTTTGTTTTCTGCTGGCAAATGCTAATTGGTTCCACCTGGAGTCAAACACTCCACACATTCCAGTTTTCTAGGAAGAAAGCTTCAGAAACCTGAGAAAACATGATATTTCTTTCTGTAAACATGACATTGGATACATTTGCCAAACAGGAATATGGTGCTTTTCTCCAAAACCACTTTCACGGTGATTTTTGGTTAAATTTCACCGGAAATCCACAACATTTTGTCCAGATACTCCTGGATGAAAACAAAACTATCTGGTGATTTGTAGCTATCTCAATCCCAGATCTTGCTACAGCCTCTGTGTGTCTTCGTGTTTTCTGGATATTCTCTATGGACTTTAAGGTTTTGAATGCATTTTAGCAGGACCCTTTTTGTTTTTTGCTGGCAAACGCTAATGGGTTCCACCTGGAGTCAAACACTCCACACATTCGAGTTTTCTAGGAAGAAAGCTTCAGAAACCTGAGAAAACATGATATTTCTTTCTGTAAACATGACATTGGATACATTTGCCGAACAGAAAGATTGTGCTTTTCTCCAAAACCACTTTCACGGTGATTGTTTGGTTAAATTTCACTTCAAAACTACAACATTTTGTCCAGATACTCCTGGATGAAAACAAAACTATCTGGTGATTTGTAGCTATCTCAATCCCAGATCTTGCTACAGCCTCTGTGTGTGTTTGTGTTTTCTGGATATTCTCTATGGACTTTAAGGTTTTGAATGCATTTTAGCAGGACCCTTTTTGTTTTCTGCTGGCAAACGCTAATTGGTTCCACTGGAGTCAAATACTCCACACATTTGAGTTTTCTAGGAAGAAAGCTCCAGAAACCTGAGAAAACATGATATTTGTATTTGTAAACATGACATTGGATTCATTTGCTGAACAGAAAGATTGTGCTATTCTCCAAAACCACTTTCACGGTGATTTTTTGGTTAAATTTCACTTCAAAACTACAACAATTTGTCCAGATACTCCTGGATGAAAACAAAACTATCTGGTGATTTGTAGCTATCTCAATCCCAGATCTTGCTACAGCCTCTGTGTGTGTTTGTGTTTTCTGGATATTCTCTGTGGACTTTAAGGTTTTGAATGCATTTTAGCAGGACCCTTTTTGTTTTCAGCTGGCAAACGGTAATTGGTTCCACCTGGAGTCAAACACTCCACACATTCGAGTATTCTAGGAAGAAAGCTCCAGAAACCTGAGAAAACATATTTCTTTCTGTAAACATGACATTGGATACATTTGCCAAACGGGAAGATTGTCCTTTTCTCCAAAACCACTTTCATGGTGATTTTTGGTTAAATTTCACCCGAAATCCACAACAATTTGTCCAGATACTCCTGGAGGAAAACAAAACTATCTGATGATTTGTAGCTATCTCAATCACAGATCTTGCTACAGCCTATGTGTAGCCTATGTGACTCCACCTGGAGTCAAATACTCCACACATTCGAGTTTTCTAGGAAGAAAGCTTCAGAAACCTGAGAAAACATGATATTTCTTTCTGGAAACATGACATTGGATGCATTTGCCAAACAGGAAGTTTGTGCTTTTCTCCAAAACCACTTTCACGGTGATTTTTGGATAAATTTCACGTGAAATCCACAACAATTTGTCCAGATACTCCTGGATGAAGACAAAACTATCTGGTGTGTTGTGGCTTTGTCAATCCCAGATCTTGCTACAGCCTCTGTGTGTGTTTGTGTTTTCTGGACATTCTCTATGGACTTTATGGTTTTGAATGCATTTTAGCAGGACCCTTTTGTTTTCAGCTGCCAAACGCTAATTGGTTCCACCTGGAGTCAAATCCTCCACACATTCGAGTTTTCTAGTAAGAAAGCTCCATAAACCTGAGAAAACATGATATTTCTTTCTGAAAACATGACATTGGATGCATTTGCCAAACAGGAAGATTGTGCTTTTCTCCAAAACCACTTTCACGGTGATTTTTTGGTTACATTTCACCCGAAATCCACAACAATTTTTCCAGATACTCCTGGATGGAAACAAAACTATCTGGTGTGTTGTGGCTATCTCAATCCCAGATCTTGCTAAAGCCTCTGTGTTTGTGTTTTCAGGACATTCTCTATGGACTTTATGGTTTTGAATGCATTTTAGCATGTAAGGTTTTGTTTTTAGTTGCCAAACGCTAATTGGTTCCACCTGGAGTCAAATCCTCCACACCTTCGAGTTTTCTAGGAGGAAAACTCCAGAAACCTGAGAAAACATTATATTTCTTTCTGTGAACATGACATTGGATGCATTTGCCGAGCAGGAAGATTGTGGTATTCTCCAAAACCACTTTCCCGGTGATTTTTTGGTTAAATTTCACTTCAAAAGTACAACAATTTTTCCAGATACTCCTGGATGAAATCAAAACTATCTGGTGATTTTTAGCTATCTCAATCCCAGATCTTGCTACAGCCTCTATGTGTATTTGTGTTTTCTGGACATTCTCTATGAACTTTATGGTTTTGAATGCATTTTAGCATGTAAGGTTTTGTTTTTAGTTGCCAAACGCTAATTGGTTCCACCTGGAGTCAAATCCTTCACACATTCGTGTTTTCTAGGAAGAAAGCTTCAGAAACCTGAGAAAACATGATATTTCTTTCTGTAAACATGACATTGGATGCATTTTCTGAACAGGAAGATTGTGCTTTTCTCCAAAACCACTTTCACGGTGATTTTTTAAAATTTCACCGAAAATCCACAACAATTTTTCCAGATACTCCTGGATGAAAATGAAACTATCTGGTGTGTTGTGGCTATCTCAATCCCAGATCTTGCTACAGCCTTTGTGTTTGTTTGTGTTTTCTGGACATTCTCTATGAACTTTATTGTTTTGAATGCATTTTAGCCTGTAAGTTTTTGTTTTTAGCTGCCAAACGCTAATTGGTTCCACCTGGAGTCAAATCCTCCACACCTTCGAGTTTTCTAGGAAGAAAGCTTCAGAAACCTGAGAAAACATGATATTTCTTTCTGTAAACATGACATTGGATGCATTTCCCGAACAGGAAGATTGTGCTTTTCTCCAAAACCACTTTCACGGTGATTTTTTGGTTACATTTCACCCGAAATCCACAACAATTTGTCCAGATACTCCTGGATGAAAACAAAACTATCTGGTGTGTTGTGGCTATCTCAATCCCAGATCTTGCTACAGCCTCTGTGTGTATTTGTGTTTTCTGGACATTCTCTATGGACTTTACGGTTTTGAATGCATTTTAGCAGGACCCTTTTTGTTTTCTGCTGGCAAACGCTAATTGGTTCCACCTGGAGTCAAATCCACCACACATTCGAGTTTTCTAGGAAGAAAGCTTCAGAAACCTGAGAAAACATGATATTTCTTTTTGTAAACATGACATTGGATGCATTTGCCGAAGAGAAAGATTTTGCTATTCTCCAAAATCACTTTCCCGGTGATTTTTTGGTTAAATTTCACTTCAAAACTGCAACAATTTGTCCAGATACTCCTGGATGAAAAGAAAACTATGTGGTGATTTTTAGCGATCTCAATCCCAATCTTGCTACAGCCTCTGTGTGTATTTGTGTTTTCTGGATATTCTCTATGGACTTTACGGTTTTGAATGCATTTTAGCATGTAAGGTTTTGTTTTTAGCTGCCAAACACTAATTGGTTCCACCTGGAGTCAAATCCTCCACACATTCGAGTTTTCTAGGAAGAAAGCTTCAGAAACCTGAGAAAACATGATATTTCTATTTGTAAACATGACATTGGATGCATTTGCCGAACAGGAAGATTGTGCTTTTCCCCAAAACCACTTTCACGGTGATTTTATGTTAAATTTCACCAGAAATGCACAACATTTTGTCCAGATACTCCTGGATGAAAACAAAACTATCAGGTGTATTGTGGCTATCTCAATCCCAGATGTTGCTACAGCCTCTGTGTGTGTTTGTGTTTTCTGGACATTCTCTATGGACTTTACGGTTTTGAATGCATTTTAGCATGTAAGTTTTTGTTTTTAGCTGCCAAACGCTAATTGGTTCCACCTGGAATCAAATACTCCACACATTCGAGTGTTCTAGGAAGAAAGCTCCAGAAACCTGAGAAAACATGATATTTCTTTCTGTAAACATGACATTGGATGCATTTTCCGAACAGGAAGATTGTGCTTTTCTCCAAAACCACTTTCACCGTGATTTTTTAAAATTTCACCCAAAATCCACAACAATTTTTACAGATACTCCTGGATGAAAATGAAACTATCTGGTGTGTTGTGGCTATCTCAATCCCAGATCTTGCTACAGCCTCTGTGTTTGTTTGTGTTTTCTGGACATTCTCTATGAACTTTATGGTTTTCAATGCATTTTAGCATGTAAGTTTTTGTTTTCAGCTGCCAAACGCTAATTGGTTCCACCTGGAGTCAAATCCTCCACACCTTCGAGTTTTCTAGGAAGAAAGCTTCAGAAACCTGAGAAAACATGATATTTCTTTCTGTAAACATGACATTGGATGCATTTGCCGAACAGGAAGATTGTGCTATTCTCCAAAACCACTTTCACGGTGATTTTTGGTTAAATTTCACCCGAAATCCACAACAATTTTTCGAGATACACCTGGATGAAAACAACACTATCTGGTGATTTTTAGCTATCTCAATCCCAGATCTTGCTACAGCCTCTGTGTGTATTTGTGTTTTCTGGACATTCTCTATGGACTTTATGGTTTTGAATGCATTTTAGCATGTAAGTTTTTGTTTTTAGCTGCCAAACACTAATTGGTTCCACCTGGAGTCAAATCCTCCACACATTCGAGTTTTCTAGGAAGAAAGCTCCAGAAACCTGAGAAAACATAATATTTCTTTCTATAACATGACATTGGATGCATTTGCCGAACAGGAAGATTGTGCTTTTCTCCAAAACCACTTTCACGGTGATTTTTGGTTAAATTTCAACCGAAATCCACAACAATTTTTCCAGATACTCCTGGATGAAAACAAAACTATCTGGTGTGTTGTGGCTATGTGAATCCCAGATGTTGCTACAGCCTCTGTGTGTGTTTGTGTTTTCTGGACATTCTCTATGGACTTTACGGTTTTGAATGCATTTGAGCATGTAAGTTTTTGTTTTTAGCTGCCAAACGCTAATTGGTTCCACCTGGAGTTAAATCCTCCACACATTCGAGTTTTCTAGGAAGAAAGCTTCAGAAACCTGAGAAAACATGATATTTCTTTCTGTAAACATGACATTGGATGCATTTGCCGAACAGGAAGATTGTGCTTTTCCGCAAAGTCACTTTCACGGTTATTTTTTGGTTAAATTTCACTTCAAAACTACAACAATTTGTCCAGATACTCCTGGATGAAAACAGAACTATCTGGTGTGTTGTGGCTATCTCAATCCCAGATCTTGCTACAGCTTCTGTGTTAGTGTTTTCTGGACATTCTCTATGGACTTTGCGGTTTTGAATGCAGTTTAGCATGTAAGGTTTTGTTTTTAGCTGCCAAACGCTAATTGGTTCCACCTGGAGTCTAATACGCCACACATCCGAGTTTTCTAGGAAGAAAGCTTCAGAAACCTGAGAAAACATGATATTTCTTTCTGTAAACATGACATTGGATGCATTTGCCAAACAGGAAGATTGTGCTTTTCTCCAAAACCACTTTCAGAGTGATTTTTTGGTTAAATTTTACTTCAAAACTACAACAATTTGTCCACATACTCCTGGATGAAAACAAAACTATCTGGTGATTTTTAGCTATCTCAATCCCAGATCTTGCTACAGCCTCTGTGTTTGTATTTTCTGGACATTCTCTATGAACTTTACGGTTTTGAATGCATTTTAGCATGTAAGTTTTTGTTTTCAGCTGGCAAACGCTAATTGGTTCCACCTGGAGTCAACTCCACCACACATTCGAGTTTTCTAGGAAGAAAGCTCCAGAAACCTGAGAAAACATGATATTTCTTTCTGTAAACATGACATTGGATGCATTTGCCTAACAGGAAGATTGTGCTTTTCTCCAAAACCACTTTCACGGTGATTTTTTAAAATTTCACCCAAAATCCACAACAATTTTTCCAGATACTCCTGGATGAAAATGAAACTATCTGGTGTGTTGTGGCTATCTCACTCCCAGATCTTGCTACAGCCTCTGTGTTTGTTTGTGTTTTCTGGACATTCTCTATGAACTTTATGGTTTTGAATGCATTTTAGCATGTAAGTTTTTGTTTTCAGCTGCCAAAGGCTAATTGGTTCCACCTGGAGTCAAATCCTCCACACCTTCGAGTTTTCTAGGAAGAAAGCTTCAGAAACCTGAGAAAACATGATATTTCTTTCTGTAAACATAACATTGGATGCATTTGCCGAACAGGAAGATTGTGCTATTCTCCAAAACCACTTTCCCGGTGATTTTTTGGTTAAATTTCACTTCAAAACCAGAACAATTTGTCCAGATACTCCTGGATGAAAACAAAACTATCTGGTGATTTTTAGCTATCTCAATCCCAGATCTTGCTACAGCCTCCGTGTGTATTTGTGTTTTCTGGACATTCTCTATGGACTTTACGGTTTTGAATGCATTTTAGCATGTAAGTTTTTGTTTTTAGCTGCCAAACACTAATTGGTTCCACCTGGAGTCAAATACTCCACACATTCGAGTTTTCTAGGAAGAAAGCTTCAGAAACCTGAGAAAACATGATATTTGTATTTGTAAACATGACATTGGATGCATTTGCCGAACAGGAAGATTGTACTTTTCTCCAAAATCACTTTCACGGTGATTTTTTAAAATTTCACTTCAAAACTGCAACAATTTGTCCAGATACTCCGGGATGAAAACAAAACTATGTGGTGATTTTTAGCGATCTCAATCCCAGATCTTTCTACAGCCTCTGTGTTTGTTTGTGTTTTCTGGACATTCTCTATGGACTTTACGGTTTTGAATGCATTTTAGCATGTAAGTTTTTGTTTTTAGCTGCCAAACTCTAATTGGTTCCACCTGGAGTCAACTCCTCCACACATTCGAGTTTTCTAGGAAGAAAGCTCCAGAAACCTGAGAAAACATGATATTTCTTTCTGTAAACATGACATTGGATTCATTTGCCGAACAGGAAGATTGTGCTTTTCTCCAAAACCACGTTCACGGTGATTTTTTGGTTACATTTCACATCAAAACTAAAACAATTTGTCCAGATACTCCTGGATGAAAACAAAACTATCTGGTGATTTTTAGCTATCTCAATCCCAGATCTTGCTACAGCCTCTGTGTGTGCTTGTGTTTTCTGGACATTCTCTATGGACCTTATAATTTTGAATGCATTTTAGCATGTAAGGTTTTCTTTTTAGCTGCCAAACGCTAATTGGTTCCACCTGGAGTCAAATTCTCCACACATTCGAGTTTTCTAGGAAGAATGCTTCAGAAACCTGAGAAAACATGATATTTGTATTTGTAAATATGACATTGGATGCATTTGCCGAACAGGAAGATTGCGCTTTTCACCATAAACCACTTTCACGGTGATTTTTTGTTAAATTTCACTTCAAAACTACAACAATTTTTCCAGATACTCCTGGATGAAAACAAAGATATCTGGTGATTTGTAGCTATCTCAATCCCAGATCTTGCTACAGCCTCTGTGTGTGTTTGTGTTTTCTGGACATTCTCTATGGACTTTACAGTTTTGAATGCATTTTAGCATGTAAATTTTTGTTTTTAGCTGCCAAACGCTAATTGGTTCCACCTGGAGTCAAATCCTCCACACATTCGAGTTTTCAAGGAAGAAAGCTTCAAAAACATGAGGAAATATGATATTTCTTTCTGTAAACATGACATTGGATTCACATGCCGAATAGGAAGATTGTGCTTTTCTCCAAAACCACTTTCACGGTGATTTTTGGTTAAATTTCCCCCGAAATCCACAACAATTTGTCCAGATACTCCTGGATGAAAACAAAACTATCTGGTGTGTTGTGGCTATCTCAATCCCAGATCTTGCTACAGCCTCTGTGTGTGTTTGTGTTTTCTGGACATTCTCTATGGACTTTACAATTTTGAATGCATTTTAGCATGTAAGGTTTAGTTTTTAGCTGCCAAACGCTAATTGGTTCCACATGGAGTCAAATGCTCCACACATTCCAGTTTTCTAGGAAGAAAGCTTCAGATAGCTGAGAAAACATGATATTTCTTTCTGTAACCATGATATTGGAGGCATTTGCCGAACAGGAAGATTGTGCTTTTATCGAAAACCACTTTCACGGTGATTTTTGGTTAAATTTTACTTCAAAAGTACAACAATTTGTCCAGATACTCCTGGATGAAAACAAAACTATCTGGTGTGTTGTGACTATCTCATTCCCAGATCTTTCTACAGCCTCTGTGTTTGTTTGTGTCTTCTGGACATTCTCTATGGACTTTAACTTTCGAATGCATTTTAGGAGGGCCCATTTGTTTTCTGCTGGCAAACGCTAATTGGTTCCACCTGGAGTAAAATCCTCCACACATTTGAGTTTTCTAGGAAGAAAGCTTCAGAAACCTGAGAAAACATAATATTTCTTTCTGTAAACATGACATTGGATGCATTTCCCGAACAGGAAGATTGTGCTATTCTCGAAAACCACTTTCACGGTGATTTTTCGTTAAATTTCACTTCAAAACTACAACAATTTGTCCAGATATTTCTGGATGAAAACAAAACTATCTGGTGTGTTGTGGCTATCACAATACCAGATCTTCTTACAGCCTCTGTGTTTTTTTGTGTCTTCTGGACATTCTCCATGAACTTTAACTTTCGAATGCATTTTAGCAGGACCCATTTGTTTTCTGCTGGCAAACGCTAATTGGTTCCACCTGGAGTCAAATCCGCCACACATTCGAGTTTTCTAGCAAGAAAGCTTCAGAAACCTGAGAAAACATGATATTTCTTTCTGCAAACATAACATTGGATGCATTTGCCGAACAGGCAGATTGTGCTTTTCTCCAAAACAACTTGCACGGTGATTTTTTGGTTAAATTTCACCCGAAATCCACAACAATTTGTCCAGATACTCCTGGATGAAAACAAAACTATCTGGTGTGTTGTGCCTATCTCAATCCCAGATCTTCCTACAGCCTCTGTGTTTCTGTTTTCTGGACATTCTCTATGGACTTTACGGTTTTGAATGCATTTTAGCATGTAAGTTTTAGTTTTTGCTACCAAACACTAATTGGTTCCACCTGGAGTCAAATCCTCCACACATTCGAGTTTTCTAGGAAGAAAGCTTCAGAAACCTGAGAAAACATGATATTTCTTTCTGTAAACATGACATTGGATGCATTTGCCAAACAGGAAGATTGTGCTTTTCTCCAAAACAACTTGCACGGTGATTTTTTGGTTAAATTTTACTTCAAAAGTACAACAATTTGTCCAGGTACTCCTGGATGAAAACAAAACTATCTGGTGTGTTGTGGCTATCTCATTCCCAGATCTTTCTACAGCCTCTGTGTGTGTTTGTGTTTTCTGGACATTCTCTATGGACTTTATGGTTTTGAATGCATTTTAGCATGTAAGGTTTTGTTTTTAGCTGCCAAACGCTAATTGGTTCCACCTGGAGTCAAATCCTCCACACATTCGAGTTTTCTAGGAAGAAAGCTTCAGAAACCTGAGAAAACATGATATTTCTTTCTATAAACATAACATTGGATGCATTTGCCGAACAGGCAGATTGTGCTTTTCTCCAAAACAACTTTCACGGTGATTTTTTGGTTAAATTTCTCCCGAAATCCACAACAATTTGTCCAGATACTCCTGGATGAAAACAAAACTATCTGGTGTATTGTGGCTCTCTCAATCCGAGATCTTGCTACAGCCTCTGTGTTTGTGTGTGTTTTCTGGACATTCTCTATGGACTTTACGGTTTTGAATGCATTTTAGCATGTAAGGTTTTGTTTTTAGCTGCCAAAAGCTAATTGGTTCCACCTGGAGTCAAATCCTTTACACATTCGAGTTTTCTAGGAAGAAAGCTTCAGAAACCTGAGAAAACATGATATTTCTTTCTGTAAACATGACATTGGATGCATTTGCCGAACAGGCAGATTGTGCTTTTCTCCAAAACAACTTTCACGGTGATTTTTCATTAAATTTCACTTCAAAACTACATCAATTTGTCCAGATATTTCTGGATGAAAACAAAACTATCTGGTATGTTTTGGCTATCACAATACCAGATCTTCTTACAGCCTCTGTGTTTGTTTGTGTCTTCTGGACATTCTCTATGGACTTTAACTTTCCAATGATTTTAGCAGGACCCATTTGTTTTCTGCTGGTAAACGCTAATTGGTTCCACCTGGAGTCAAATCCTCCACACATTCGATTTTTCTAGGAAGAAAGCTTCAGAAACCTGAGAAAACATGATATTTCTTTCTGTAAACATAACATTGGATGCATTTGCCGAACAGGCAGATTGTGCTTTTCTCCAAAGCAACTTTCACGGTGATTTTTTGGTTAAATTTCACCCGAAATCCACAACAATTTGTCCAGATACTCCTGGATGAAAACAAAGATATCTGGTGATTTTTAGCTATCTCAATCCCAGATATTGCTACAGCCTCTGTGTGTGTTTGTGTTTTCTGGATATTCTCTGTGGACTTTAAGGTTTTGAATGAATTTTAGCAGGACTCTTTTTCTTTTCTAATGGCAAACGCTAATTGGTTCCACCTGGAGTCAAACACTCCACACCTTCGAGTATTCTAGGGAGAAAGCTTCAGAAACCTGAGAAAACATGATATTTCTTTCTGTAAAGAGGACTTTGGAAGCATTTGCAGAACAGTGAGATTGTGCTTTTCCCCAAAACCACTTTCACGGTGATTTTTTGTTACATTTCAGTTCAAAACTACAACAATTTGTCCAGATACTCCTGGATGAAAACAAAACTATCTGGTGTGTTGTTGCTATCTCAATCCCAGATCTTGCTACAGCCTCTGTGTGTGTTTGTGTCTTCTGGACATTCTCTATGGATTTTAACTTTCGAATGCATTTTAACAGGACCCATTTGTTTTTTGCTGGCAAACGCTAATTGGTTCCACCTGGAGTAAAATCCTCCACACATTCGAGTTTTCTAGGAAGAAAGCTTCAGAAACCTGAGAAAACATGATATTTCTTTCTGTAAACATGACATTGGATGCATTTGCCGAACAGGAAGATTGTGCTTTTCTTCAAAACCACGTTCACGGTGATTTTTTGGTTACATTTCACATCAAAACTGAAACAATTTGTCCAGATACTCCTGGATGAAAACACAGATATCTGGTGATTTTTAGCTATCTTCAATCCCAGATCTCGCTACAGCCTCTGTGTTTGTGTTTTCTGGACGTTCTCTATGGACTTTCCGGTTTTGAATGCATTTTAGAATGTAAGTTTTTGTTTTCAGGTGCCAAACGCTAATTGGTTCCACCTGGAGTCAAATCCTCCACACATTCGAGTTTTCTAGGAAGAAAGCTCCAGAAACCTGAGAAAACATGATATTTCTTTCTGTAAACATGACATTGGATGCATTTGCCGAATAGGAAGATTGTGCTTTTCTCCAAAACCACTTTCACCGTGATTTTTGTTAAATTTCACCCGAAATCCACAACAATTTGTCCAGATACTCCTGGATGAAAACAAAACTATCTGGTGTATTCTGGCTATCTCAATCCCAGATCTTGCTACAGCCTCTGTGTGTGTTTGTGTTTTCTGGACATTCTCTATGAACTTTACGGTTTTGAATGCATTTTAGCATGTAAGGTTTCGTTTTTAGCGGCCAAAGGCTAATTGGTTCCACCTGGAGTCAAATCCTCCACACATTCGAGTTTTCTAGGAAGAAAGCTGCAGAAACCAGAGAAAACATGATATTTCTTTCTGTAAACATGACATTGGATGCATTTGCCGAACAGTAAGATTGTGCTTTTCTCCAAAACCACTTTCACGGTGATTTTTGTTAAATTTCACCTGAAATCCACAACAATTTGTCGAAATACTCCTGGATGAAAACATAACTATCTGGTTTGTTGTGGCTATCTCAATCCCAGATCTTGCTACAGCCTCTGTGTGTGTTTGTGTTTTCTGGACATTCTCTATGGACTTTATAGTTTTGAATGCATTTTAGCATGTAAGGATTTGTTTTTAGCTGGCAAACGCTAATTGGTTCCACCTGGAGTCAAATCCTCCACACATTCGAGTTTTCTAGGACGAAAGCTTCAGAAACCTGAGAAAACATGATATTTCTTTCTGTAAACATGACATTGGATGCATTTGCCAAACAGGAAGATTGTGCTTTTCCCCAAAACCACTTTCATGGAGATTTTTTGGTTAAATTTCACTTCAAAACTACAACAATTTGTCTAGACACTCCTGGATGAAAACAAAACTATCTGGTGTGTTGTGGCTATCTCAATCCCAGATCTTGCTACAGCCTCTGTGTGTGTTTGTGTTTTCTGGACATTCTCTATGGACTTTACAGTTTTGAATGCATTTTAGCATGTAAGTTTTTGTTTTTGCTACCAAACGCTAATTGGTTCCACCTGGAGTCAAATCCTCCACACATTCGAGTTTTCTAGGAAGAAAGCTCTAGAACCCTGAGAAAACATGATATTTCTTTCTGTAAACATGACATTGGATGCATTTACCGAACAGGAAGATTGTGCTTTTCTCCAAAAAAACTTTCATGGTGATTTTTGGTTACATTTCAGTTCAAAACTACAACAATTTGTCCAGAAACTCCTGGATGAAAACAAAACTATCTGGTGTGTTGTGGCTATATCAATCCGAGATCATGCTACAGCCTTTGTGTGTGCTTGTGTTTTCTGGACATTCTCTATGGACTTTACAGTTTTAAATGCAGTTTACATGTAAGGTTTTGTTTTTAGCTGCCAAACGCTAATTGGTTCCTCCTGGAGTCAAATCCTCCACACATTCGATTGTTCTAGGAAGAAAGCTTCAGAAACCTGAGAAAACATGATATTTCTTTCTGTAAACATGACATTGGATGCATTTGCCGAATAGGAAGATTGTGCTATTCTCCAAAACCACTTTCACGGTGATTTTTTGGTTAAATTTCACTTCAAAACTACAACAATTTGTCCAGATACTCCTGGATGAAAACAAAATTATCTGGTGATTTTTAGCGATCTCAATCCCAGATCTTCCTACAGCCTCTGTGTGTGTTTGTGTTTTCAGGACATTCTCTATGGACTTTACAGGTTTGGAATGCATTTTAGCATGTAAGTTTTGGTTTGCAGCTGCCAAACGCTAATTGGTTCCACCTGGAGTCAAATCCTCCACACATTCGAGTTTTCTAGGAAGAAAGCTCTAGAAACCTGAGAAAACATGATAATTGTATTTGTAAACATGACATTGGATGCATTTGCCGAACAGGAAGATTGTGCTTTTCTCCAAAACCACTTTCATGGTGATTTTTTTGGTTACACTTCAGTTCAAATCTACAACAATTTGTCCAGAAACTCATGGATGAAAACAAAACTATCTGTTTGTTGTGGGTATCTCAATCCCAGATCTTGCTACAGCCTCTGTGTGTGCTTGTGTTTTCTGGACATTTTCTATGGACTTTACAGTTTTGAATGCATTTTAGCATGTAAGATTTTATTTTCAGCTGCCAAATTCTAATTGCTTCCACCTGGAGTCTAATCCTCCACACATTCGAGTTTTCTAGGAAGAAAGCTTCAGAAACCTGAGAAAACATGATATTTGTATTTGTAAACATGACATTGGATGCATTTGCCGAACAGGAACATTGTGCTATTCTCCAAAACCACTTCCACGGTGATTTTTTGATTACATTTCACTTCAAAACTACAACAATTTGTCTAGATACTCCTGGATGAAAACAAAGATATCTGCTGATTTTTAGCTATCTCAATCCCAGATCTTGCTACAGCCTCTGTGTGTGTTTGTGTTTTCTGGATATTTTCTATGGACTTTACGGTTTTGAATGCCTTTTAGCATGTAAGGTTTCGTTTTTAGCTGCCAAAGGCTAATTGGTTCCACCTGGAGTCAAATCCTCCACACATTCGAGTTTTCTAGGAAGAAAGCTCCAGAAACCAGAGAAAACATGATATTTCTTTCTGTAAACATGACATTGGATGCATTTGCCGAACAGTAAGATTGTGCTTTTCTCCAAAACCACTTTCACGGTGATTTTTGTTAAATTTCACCTGAAATCCACAACAATTTGTCCAGGTACTCCTGGATGAAAACAAAACTATCTGGTGTGTTGTGGCTATCTCAATCCCAGATCTTGCTACAGCCTCTGTGTGTGTTTGTGTTTTCTGGACATTCTCTATGGACTTTATAGTTTTGAATGCATTTTAGCATGTAAGGATTTGTTTTTAGCTGCCAAACGCTCATTGGTTCCACCTGGAGTCAAATCCTCCACACATTCGAGTTTTCTAAGAAGAAAGCTTCAGAAACCTGAGAAAACATGATATTTCTTACTGTAAACATGACATTGGATGCATTTGCCGAACAGGAAGATTGTGCTATTCTCCAAAACCACTTTCACTGTGATTTTTTGGTTACATTTCACTTCAAATCCACAACAATTTGTCCAGATGCTCCTGGATGAAAACAAAATTATCTGGTGATTTTTAGCTATCGCAATCCCAGATCTTGCTACAGCATCTGTGTATGTTTGTGTTTTCTGGACATTCTCTATGGACTTTACAGGTTTGAATGCATTTTAGCATGTGAGTTTTTGTTTTTATCTGCGAAACGCTAATTGGTTCCTCCTGGAGTCAAATCCGGCACACATTCGAGTTTTCTAGGATGAAAGCTTCAGAAACCTGAGAAAACATGATATTTCTTTCTGTAAGCATGACATTGGATGCATTTGCCAAAAAGGAAGATTGTGCTTTTCTCCAAAACCACTTTCCCGGTGATTTTTTGGTTAAATTTCACTTCAAAACTACAACAATTTCTCCAGATACTCCTGGATGAAAACAAAGCTATCTGGTGTGTTGTGGCTATCTCAATCCCAGATCTTGCTACAGCCTCTGTGTGTGTTTGTGTTTTCTGGACATTCTCTATGGACTTTACGGTTTTGAATGCATTTTAGCATGTAAGCTTTCGTTTTTAGCTGCCAAACGCTAATTGGTTCCACCTGGAGTCAAATCCGCCACACAGTCAAGTTTTCTAGGAAGAAAGCTCCAGAAACCTGAGAAAACATGATATTTGTATTTGTAAACATGATATTGGATGCATTTGCCGAACAGGAAGATTGTGCTTTTTACCATAAACCACTTTCACAGTGATTTTTTGGTTAAATTTCACTTCAAAACTACAACAATTTGTCCAGATACTCCTGGATGAAAACAAAACTATCTGGTGATTTGTAGCTATCTCAATCCCAGATATTGCTCCAGCCTCTGTGTGTGTTTGTGTTTTCTGGACATTCTCTTTGGACTTTACAGTTTTGAATGCATTTTAGCATGTAAGGTTTTGTTTTTAGCTGCCAAACGCTAATTGGTTCCACCTGGAGTCAAATCCTCCACACATTCGAGTTTCCTAGGAAGAAATCTTCAGAAACCTGAGAAAACATGATATTTCTTTCTGTAAACATGACATTGGATGCATTTGCCGAACAGGAAGATTGTGCTTTTCCCCAAAACCACTTTCACGGTGATTTTTAGGTTAAATTTCACTTCAAAAGTACAACAATTTGTCCAGATACTCCTGGATGAAAACAAAACTATCTGGTGTGTTGTGGCTATCTCAATCCCAGATCTTGCTACATCCTCTGTGTGTGTTTGTGTTTTCTTTACATTCTCTATGGAATTTACGGTTTTGAATGCATTTTAGCATGTAAGTTTTTGGTTTTGCTACCAAACGCTAATTGGTTCCACCTGGAGTCAAATACTCCACACATTCGAGTTTTCTAGGAAGAAAGCTTCAGAAACCTGAGAAAACATGATATTTCTTTCTGTAAACATGACATTGGATGTATTTGCCGAACAGGAAGATTGTGCTTTTCCCCAAAACCACTTTCATGGAGATTTTTTGGTTAAATTTCACTTCAAAACTACAACAATTTGTCTAGACACTCCTGGATGAAAACAAAACTATCTGGTGTGTTGTGGCTATATCAATCCGATATCATGCTACAGCCTTTGTGTGTGCTTGTGTTTTCTGGACATTCTCTATGGACTTTACAGTTTTAAATGCATTTTAGCATGTAAGGTTTTGTTTTTAGCTGCCAAACGCTAATTGGTTCCACCTGGAGTCAAATCCTCCACACATTCGAGTTTTCTAGGAAGAAAGCTTCAGAAACCTGAGAAAACATGATATTTCTTTCTGTAAACATGACATTGGATGCATTTGCCGAACAGGAAGATTGTGCTATTCTCCAAAACCACTTTCCCGGTGATTTTTTGGTTAAATTTCACCCGAAATCCACAACAATTTGTCCAGATACTCCTGGATGAAAACAAAACTATCTGGTGATTTTTAGCTATCTCAATCCCAGATCTTGCTACAGCGTCTGTGTGTGTTTGTGTTTTCTGGACATTCTCTATGAACTTTACGGTTTTGAATGCATTTTAGCATGTAAGGTTTTGTTTTTAGCTGCCAAATGATAATTCATTCCACCTGGAGTCAAATCCTCCACACATTCGAGTTTTCTAGGAAGAAAGCTCCAGAAACCTGAGAAAACATGATATTTCTTTCTGTAAACATGACATTGGATGCATTTGCCGAACAGGAAGATTGTGCTTTTCCCCAAAACCACTTTCACGGTGATTTTTAGGTTAAATTTCACTTCAAAAGTACAACAATTTGTCCAGATACTCCTGGATGAAAACAAAACTATCTGGTGTGTTGTGGCTATCTCAATCCCAGATCTTGCTCAGCCTCTGTGTTCCTTTGCGTTTTCTGGATATTCTCTATGGACTTTACGGTTTTGAATGCATTTTAGCATGTAAGGTTTTGTTTTTAGCTGCCAAACGCTAATTGGTTCCACCTGGAGTCAAATCCTCCACACATTCGAGTTTTCTAGGAAGAAAGCTTCAGAAACCTGAGAAAACATGATATTTCTTTCTGTAAACATGACATTGGATGCATTTGCCGAACAGGAAGATTGTGCTTTTTTCTAAAACCACTTTCACGGTGATTTTTTGGTTAAATTTCACTTCAAAACTACAACAATTTGTCCAGACACTCCTGGATGAAAACAAAATTATCTGGTGATTTTTAGCGATCTCAATCCCAGATCTTGCTACAACCTCTGTGTGTTTTTGTGTTTTCAGGACATTCACTATGGACTTTACAGGTTTGAATGCATTTTAGCATGTAAGTTTTGGTTTGCAGCTGCCAAACGCTATTGGTTCCTCCTGGAGTCAAATCCTCCACATATTCGAGTTTTCTAGGAAGAAAGCTGTAGAAACCTGAGAAAACATGATATTTGTATTTGTAAACGTGACATTGGATGCATTTGCCGAAAAGGAAGATTGTGCTTTTCTCCAAAACTACTTTCATGGTGATTTTTTTGGTTACACTTCAGTTCAAAACTACAACAATTTGTCCAGAAACTCCTGGATGAAAACAAAACTATCTGGTTTGTTGTGGCTATCTCAATCCCAGATCTTGCTACAGCCTCTGTGTGTGCTTGTGTTTTCTGGACATTTTCTATGGACTTTACAGTTTTGAATGCATTTTAGCATGTAAGATTTTATTTTCAGCTTCCAAATTCTAATTGGTTCCACCTGGAGTCTAATCCTCCACACAATCGAGTTTTCTAGGAAGAAAGCTTCAGAAACCTGAGAAAACATGATATTTCTTTCTGTAAACATGACATTGGATACATTTGCCGAACAGGAAGATTGTGCTATTCCCCAAAACCACTTTCACGGTGATTTTTGGTTAAATTTCACTTCAAAACTACCACAATTTTTCCAGTTACTCCTGGATGAAAACAAAACTATCTGGTGTGTTGTGGCTATCTCAATCCCAGATCTTGCTCAGCCTCTGTGTTCGTTTGCGTTTTCTGGATATTCTCTATGGACTTTACGGTTTTGAATGCAGTTTAGCATGTAAGTTTTTGTTTTTGCTACCAAACGCTAAATGGTTCCACCTGGAGTCAAATCCTCCACACATTCGAGTTTTCTAGGAAGAAAGCTTAAGAAACCTTAGAAAACATGATATTTCTTTCTGTAAACATGACATTGGATGAATTTGCCGAACAGGAAGATTGTGCTATTCTCCAAAACAACTTTCACAGTGATTTTTTGGTTAAATTTCACTTCAAAACTACAACAATTTGTCCAGATACTCCTGGATGAAAACAAAATTATCTGGTGATTTTTAGCGATCTCAATCCCAGATCTTGCTACAGCCTCTGTGTGTGTTTGTGTTTTCAGGACATTCTCTATGGACTTTACAGGTTTGGAATGCATTTTAGCATGTAAGTTTTGGTTTGCAGCTGCCAAACGCTAATTGGTTCCACCTGGAGTCAAATCCTCCACACATTCGAGTTTTCTAGGAAGAAAGCTCTAGAAACCTGAGAAAACATGATATTTGCATTTGTAAACATGACATTGGATGCATTTGCCGAACAGGAAGATTGTGCTTTTCTCCAAAACCACTTTCATGGTAATTTTTTTGGTTACACTTCAGTTCAAAACTACAACAATTTGTCCAGAAACTCCTGGATGAAAACAAAACTATCTGGTTTGTTGTGGCTATCTCAATCCCAGATCTTGCTACAGCCTCTGTGTGTGTTTGTATTTTCTGGACATTCTCTATTGACTTTACAGTTTTCAATGCATTTCAGCATGTAAGGTTTTGTTTTCTGCTTGCAAACGCTAATTGGTTCCACCTGGAGTCAAATCCTCCACACATTCGAGTTTTCTAGGAAGAAAGCTCCAGAAACCTGAGAAAACATGATATTTCTTTCTGTAAACATGACATTGGATGCATTTGCCGAACAGGAAGATTGTGGTTTTCTCCAAAACCACTTTCACGGTGATTTTTGTAAATTTCGTCCGAAATCCACAACAATTTGTCCAGATACTCCTGGATTTAAACAAAACTATCTGGTGTGTTGTGGCTATCTCAATCCCAGATCTTGCTACAGCCTCTGTGTGTGTTTGTGTTTTCTGGACATTCTCTATGGACTTTACAGTTTTCAATGCATTTTAGCATGTAAGGTTTTGTTTTTAGCTGGGAAACGCTAATTGGTTCCACCTGGAGTCAAATCCCCCACACAGTCGAGTTTTCTTGGAAGAAAGCTTCAGAAACCTGAGAAAACATGATATTTCTTTCTGTAAGCATGACATTGGATGCATTTGCCAACAGGAAGATTGTGCTTTTCTCCAAAACCACTTTCACGGTGAGTTTTTGGTTAAATTTCACTTCAAAACTACAACAATTTCTCCAGATACTCCTGGATGAAAACAAAACTATCTGGTGTATTGTGGCTATCTCAATCCCAGATCTTGCTACAGCCTCTGTGTGTGTTTGTGTTTTCTGGACATTCTCTATGGACTTTACACTTTTGAATGCATTTTAGCATGTAAGGATTTGTTTTTAGCTGCCAAACGCTAATTGGTTCCACCTGGAGTCAAATCCTCCACACATTCGAGTTTTCTAGGAAGAAAGCTCCAGAAACCTGAGAAAACATGATATTTCTTTCTGTAAACATGACATTGGATGCATTTGCCGAACAGGAAGATTGTGGTTTTCTCCAAAACCACTTTCACGGTGATTTTTGTAAATTTCGTCCGAAATCCACAACAATTTGTCCAGATACTCCTGGATTTAAACAAAACTATCTGGTGTGTTGTGGCTATCTCAATCCCAGATCTTGCTACAGCCTCTGTGTGTGTTTGTATTTTCTGGACATTCTCTATGGACTTTACAGTTCTCAATGCATTTTAGCATGTAAGGTTTTGTTTTTAGCTGGGAAACGCTAATTGGTTCCACCTGGAGTCAAATCCCCCACACAGTCGAGTTTTCTAGGAAGAAAGCTTCAGAAACCTGAGAAAACATGATATTTCTTTCTGTAAGCATCACATTGGATGCATTTGCCAACAGGAAGATTGTGCTTTTCTCCAAAACCACTTTCACGGTGAGTTTTTGGTTAAATTTCACTTCAAAACTACAACAATTTCTCCAGATACTCCTGGATGAAAACAAAACTATCTGGTGTATTGTGGCTATCTCAATCCCAGATCTTGCTACAGCCTCTGTGTGTGTTGTGTTTTCTGGACATTCTCTATGGACTTTACACTTTTGAATGCATTTTAGCATGTAAGGATTTGTTTTTAGCTGCCAAACGCTAATTGGTTCCACCTGGAGTCAAATCCTCCACACATTCGAGTTTTCTAGGAAGAAATCTTCAGAAACCTGAGAAAACATGATATTTCTTTCTGTAAGCATTTCATTGGATGCATTTGCCGAACAGGAAGATTGTGCTTTTCTCCAAAACCACGTTCACTGTGATTTTTTGGTTAAATTTCACTTCAAAACTACAACAATTTGTCTAGATACTCCTGGATGAAAACAAAGATATCTGCTGATTTTTAGCTATCTCAATCCCAGATCTTGCTACAGCCTCTGTGTGTGTTTGTGTTTTCTGGATATCTTCTATGGACTTTACGGTTTTGAATGCATTTTAGCATGTAAGGTTTTGTTTTTAGCTGCCAAACGCTAATTGGTTCCACCTGGAGTCAAATCCTCCACACATTCGAGTTTTCTAGGAAGAAAGCTCCAGAAACCTGAGAAAACATGATATTCGTATTTGTAAACATGACATTGGATGCATTTGCCGAACAGGAAGATTGTGCTTTTCCCCAAAACCACTTTCACGGTGATTTTTCTTAAATTTCGTCCGAAATCCACAACAATTTGTACAGATACTCCTGGATGAAAACAAAACTGTCTGGTGTGTTGTGGCTATCTCAATCCCAGATCTTGCTACAGCCTCTGTGTGTGTTTGTGTTTTCTGGACATTCTCTATGGACTTTATGGTTTTGAATGCATTTTAGCATGTAAGATTTTGTTTTTAGCTGCCAAACGCTAATTGGTTCCACCTGGATCAAATCCTGCACACATTCGAGTTTTCTAGGAAGAAAGCTTCAGAAACCTGAGAAACCATGATATTTCTTTCTGTAAACATGACATTGGATGCATTTGCCGAACAGGAAGATTGTGCTTTTCCCGAAAACCACTTTCAGGATGATTTTTGGTTAAATTTCACCTGAAATCCACAACAATTTGTCCAGATACTCCTGGATGAAAACAAAACTATCTGGTGATTTTTAGCTATCTCAATCCCAGATCTTGCTCAGCCTCTGCGTTTGTTTGTGTTTCTGGATATTCTCTATGTAGTTTACAGTTTTGAATGCATTTTAGCATGTAAGTTTTTGTTTTTGCTACCAAACGCTAATTGGTTCCACCTGGAGTCAAATCCTCCACACATTCGACTTTTCTAGGAAGAAAGCTCCAGAAACCTGAGAAAACATGATATTCCTTTCTGTAAACATGACATTGGATGCATTTGCCGAACAGGAAGATTGTGCTTTTCCCCAAAACCACTTTCACGGTGATTTTTTGGTTAAATTTCACTTCAAAACTACAACAATTTGTCCAGATACTCCTGGATGAAAACAAAACTATCTGCTGTGTTGTGGCTATCTCAATCCCAAATCTTGCTACAGCCTCTGTGTTTGTTTGTGTTTTCTGGACATTCTCTATGGACTTTATGGTTTTGAATGCATTTTAGTATGTAAGGTTTAGTTTTTAGCTGCCAAATGCTAATTGATTCCCCCTGGAGTCAAATCCTCCACACATTCGAGTTTTCTAGGAAGAAAGCTTCAGAAACCTGTGAAAACATGATATTTGTATTTGTAAACATGACATTGGATGCATTTGCTGAACAGGAAGATTGTGCTTTTCTCCAAACCCACTTTCACGTTGATTTTTGGTTAAATTTCACTTCAAAAGTACAACTTTTTTCCAAATACTGCTGGATGAAAACAAAATTATCTGGTGTGTTGTGGCTATCTCAATCCCAGATCTTGCTACAGCCTCTGTGTGTGTTTGTGTTTTCTGGACATTCTCTATGGACTTTATGGTTTTGAATGCATTTTAGCATGTAAGGATTTGTTTTCTGCTGGCAAACGCGAATTGGTTCCACCTGGAGTGAAATCCTCCACACAGTCGAGTTTTCTAGGAAGAAAGCTTCAGAAACCTGAGAAAACATGATATTTCTTTCTGTAAACATGACATTGCATGCATTTTCCGAACAGGAAGATTGTGCTTTTCTCCAAAACCACTTTCACGGTGATTTTTTGGTTAAATTTCACTTCAAAACTACAACAATTTGTCCAGATACACCTGGATGAAAACAGAACTATCTGGTGTGTTGTGGCTATCTCAATCCCAGATCTTGCTACAGCCCTTGTGTGTGTTTGTGTTTTCTGGACATTCTCTATGGACTTTAAGGTTTTGAATGCATTTTAGCAGGACTCTTTTTCCTTTCTGCTAGCCAACGCTAATTGGTTCCACCTGGAGTCAAATCCTCCACACATTCGAGTTTTCTAGGAAGAAAGCTTCAGAAACCTGAGAAAACATGATATTTCTTTCTGTAAACATGACATTTGATACATTTGCTGAACAGGAAGATTGTGCTTTTCTCCAAAACAACTTTCACGGTGATTCTTTGGTTAAATTTCTCTTCAAAACTACAACAAATTGTCTAGAGACTCCTGGATGATAACAAAGATATCTGGTGATTTTTAGCTACCTCAATCCCAGATCTTCCTACAGTCTCTGTGTTTGTTTGTGTTTTCTGGACATTCTCTATGGACTTGAAAGTTTTGAATGCATTTTAGCATGTAAGGTTTTGTTTTTAGATGCCAAACGCTAATTGGTTCCACCTGGAGTCAAATACTCCACACATTCGAGTTTTCTAGGAAGAAAGCACAAGAAACCAGAGAAAACATGAAATTTCTTTCTGTAAACATGTCATTGGATGAACTGGTTGAACAGGAAGATTTTGCTTTGAACCAAAACCACTTTCACGGTGATTTTTGGTTAAATTTCACTTCAAAAGTACAACAATTTGTCCAGATATTCCTGGATGAAAACAAAGCTATCTGGTGTGTTGTGGCTATCTCAATCCCAGATCTTGCTACAGCCTCTGTGTGTGTTTGTGTTTTCTGGACATTCTCTATGGACTTTACGGTTTTGAATGCATTTTAGCATGTAAGCTTTCGTTTTTAGCTGCCAAACGCTAATTGGTTCCACCTGGAGTCAAATCCGCCACACAGTCAAGTTTTCTAGGAAGAAAGCTCCAGAAACCTGAGAAAACATGATATTTCTTTCTGTAAACATGACATTGGATGCATTTGCCGAACAGTAAGATTGTGCTATTCTCCAAAACCCCTTTCAGGGTGATTTTTGGTTCTATTTCACTTCAAAACTACAACAATTTGTCAAGATACTCCTGGATGAAAACAAAGATATCTGTTGTGTTGTGGCTACCTCAATCCCAGATCTTGCTACAGCCTCTGTGTGTGTTTGTGTTTTCTGGACATTCTCTATGGACTTGAAAGTTTTGAATGCATTTTAGCATGTAAGTTTTTGTTTTTAGCTGCCAAACGCTAATTGGTTCCACCTGGAGTCAAATCCTCCACACATTCGAGTTTTCTGGGAAGAAAGCTCCAGAAACCTGAGAAAACATGATATTTCTTTCTGTAAACATGACATTGGATGCATTTTTCCTAACAGGAAGATTTTGCTTTTCCCCAAAACCACTTTCACGGTGATTTTTTGGTTAAATTTCACTTCAAAAGTACAACAATTTGTCCAGATACTCCTGGATGAAAACAAAACTATCTGGTGTGTTGTGGCTATCTCAATCCCAGATCTTGCTACAGCCTCTGTGTGTGTTTGTGTTTTCTGGACATTCTCTATGGACTTGAAAGTTTTGAATGCATTTTAGCATGTAAGTTTTTGTTTTTATCTGCCAAACGCTAATTGGTTCCACCTGGAGTCAAATCCTCCACACATTCGAGTTTTCTAGGACGAAACCTTCAGAAACCTGAGAAAACATGATATTTCTTTCTGTAAACATGACATTGGATGCATTTGCCGAACAGGAAGATTGTGCTTTTCTCCAAAACCACTTTCACGGTGACTTTTCTTAAATTTCACCCGAAATCCACAACAATTTGTCCAGATACTCCTGGATGAAATCAAAGATATCTGGTGATTTTTAGCTATCTCAATCCGAGATCTTGCCACAGCCTCTGTGTGTGTTTGTGTTTTCTGTACATTCTCTATGGACTTTACGGTTTTGAATGCATTTTAGCATGTAAGTTTTTGTTTTTAGCTGCCAAATGCTAATTGGTTCCACCTGGAGTCAAATCCGCCACACAGTCGAGTTTTCTAGGAAGAAAGCTTCAGAAACCTGAGAAAACATGATATTTCTTTCTGTAAACATGACATTGGATTCATTTGCCAAACAGGAAGATTGTGCTTTTCTCCAAAACCACTTTCACGGTGATTTTTTGGTTAAATTTCACTTCAAAACTACAACAATTTCTCCAGATACTCCTGGATGAAAACAAAGACATCTGGTGATTTTTAGCTATCTCAATCCCAGATATTGCTACAGCCTCTGTGTGTGTTTGTGTTTTCTGGATATTCTCTATGGACTTTAAGGTTTTGAATGCATTTTAGCAGGACCCTTTTTGTTTTCTGCTGGCAAACGCTAATGGGTTCCACCTGGAGTCAAATACTACACATTCGAGTTTTCTAGCTAGAAAGCTTAAGAAACCTGAGAAAACATGATATTTCTTTCTGTAAACATGACAATGGATACATTTGCCAAACAGGAAGATTGTGCTTTTCTCCAAAACCACTTTCACGGTGATTTTTGGTTAAATTTCACCCGAAATCCACAACAATTTGTCCAGATACTCCTGGATGAAAACAAAACTATCTGGTGATTTTTAGCTATCTCAATCCCAGATCTTGCCACAGCCTCTGTGTGTGTTTGTGTTTTCTGGACATTCTGTATGAACTTTACGGTTTTGAATGCATTTTAGCATGTAAGGTTTTGTTTTTAGCTGCCAAACGCTAATTGGTTCCACCTGGAGTCAAATCCTCCACACATTCGAGTTTTCTAGGAAGAAAGCTTCAGAAACCTGAGAAAACATGATATTTCTTTCTGTAAACATTACATTGGATGCATTTGCCGAACAGGAAGATTGTGCTTATCTCCAAAACCACTTTCACGGTGATTTTTTGGTTAAATTTCACTTCAAAACTACAACAATTTGTCCAGATACTCCTGGATGAAAACAAAGATATCTGCTGTGTTGTGGCTATCTCAATCCCAGATCTTGCTACAGCCTCTGTGTGTGTTTGTGTTTTCTGGACATTCTCTATGGACTTTACCGTTTTGAATGCATTTTATCATGTAAGTTTTTGTTTTTAGCTGCCAAACGCTAATTGGTTCCACCTGGAGTCAAATCCTCCACACATTCGAGTTTTCTGGGACGAAAGCTCCAGAAACCTGAGAAAACATGATATTTCTTTCTGTAAACATGACATTGGATGCATTTTCTGAACAGGAAGATTGTGCATTTCTCCAAAACCACTTTCACGGTGATTTTTGGTTAAATTTCACCCGATATCCAGAACAATTTGTCCAGATACTCCTGGATAAAAACAAAACTATCTGGTGTATTGTGGCTATCTCAATCCCAGATCTTGTTACAGCCTCTGTGTGCGTTTGTGTTTTCTGGACATTCTCTTTGGACTTTACAGTTTTGAATGCATTTTGGCAGGACCCTTTTTGTTTTCTTCTGCCAAACGCTAACAGGTTGCACCTGGATTCAAATCCTCCACTCATTCGAGTTTTCTAGGAAGAAAGCTTCAGAAACCTGAGAAAACATGATGTTTCTTTCTGTAAACATGACATTGGATGCATTTGCCGAACAGGAAGATTGTGCTTTTCTCCAAAACCACTTTCACGGTGATTTTTTGGTTAAATTTCACTTCAAATGTAAAACAATTTGTCCAAATACTCCTGGATGAAAACAAAACTATCTGGTGTGTTGTGGCTATCTCAATCCCAGATCTTGCCACAGCCTCTGTGTGTGTTTGTGTTTTCTGGACATTCTCTATGGACTTTACGGTTTTGAAAGCATTTTAGCATGTAAGGTTTGTTTTTAGCTGCCAAACGCTAATTGGTTCGACCTGGAGTCAAATCCTCCACTCATTCGAGTTTTCTAGGAAAAAAGCTTCAGAAACCTGAGAAAACATGATATTTCTTTCTGTAAACATGACATTGGATGCATTTCCCGAACAGGAAGATTGTGCTTTTCTCCAAAACCACTTTCACTGTGATTTTCTGGTTAAATTTCTCTTTAAAACTACAACAAATTGTCTAGAGACTCCAGGATGCAAACAAAGATATATGGTGTGTTGTGGCTATCTCAATCCCAGATCTTCCAACAGCCTCTGTGTGTGTTTGTGTTTTCTGGACATTCTCTATTGACTTGAAAGTTTTGAATGCATTTTAGCATGTAAGTTTTTGTTTTTAGCTGACAAACGCTGATTGGTTCCACTTGGAGTCAATTCCTTCACACATTCGAGTGTTCTAGGAAGATAGCTTCAGAAACCTGAGAAAACATGATGTTTCTTTCTGTAAACATGACATTGGATGCATTTGCCGAACAGGAAGATTGTGCATTTCTCCAAAACCACTTTCACGGTGATTTTTTGTTAAATTTCTCCCGAAATCCACAACAATTTGTCCAGATACTCCTGGATGAAAACAAAACTATCTGGTGTGTTGTGGCTATCTCAATCCCAGATCTTGCTACAGCCTCTGTGTGTGTTTGTGTTTTCTGGACATTCTCTATGGACTTTTCAGTTTTGAATGTATTTTAGCATGTAAGGTTTTATTTTTACCTGCCAAACGCTAATTGGTTCCACCTGGAGTCAAATCCTCCACACATTCGAGTTTTCTAGGAAGAAAGCTTCAGAAACCTGAGAAAACATGATATTTCTTTCTGTAAACATGACATTGGATTCATTTGCCGAACAGGATTCTGCTATTCTCCAAAACCACTTTCCCGGTGATTTTTTGGTTACATTTCACTTCAAAACTACAACAATTTGTCCAGATACTCCTGGATGAAAACAAAACTATATGGTGATTTTTAGCTTTCTCAATCCCAGATATAGCTACAGCCTCTGTGTTTGTTTGTGTTTTCTGGACATTCTCTATGGACTTTACGGTTTTGAATGCATTTTAGCATGTAAGGTTTTGTTTTTGCTACCAAACACTAATTGGTTACACCTGGAGTCAAATGCTCCACACATTCGAGTTTTCTAGGAAGAAAGCTTCAGAAACCTGAGAAAACGTGATATTTCTTTCTGTAAACATGACATTGGATGCATTTGCCGAACAGGAAGATTGTGCTTTTCCCCAAAACCACTTTCACGGTGATTTTTTGGTTACATTTCACTTCAAAAGTACAACAATTTGTCCAGATACTCCTGAATGAAAACAAAATTATCTGGTGTGTTGTGGCTATCTCAATCCCAGATCTTGCTACAGCCTCTGTGTGTGTTTTTCTTTTCTGGACATTCTCTATGGACTTTACAGGTTTGAATGCATTTTAGCATGTAAGGTTTTGTTTTTGCTACCAAACGCTAATTGGTTCCACCTGGAGTCAAATCCTCCACACATTCGAGTTTTCTAGGAAGAAAGCTTCAGAAACCTGAGAAAACATGATATTTCTTTCTGTAAACATGACATTGGATGCATTTGCCGAACAGGAAGATTGTGCTATTCTCCAAAACCACTTTCACGGTGATTTATTGGTTAAATTTCACTTCAAAACTACAATAATTTGTCTATACTCCAGGATGAAATCAAAGATATCTGGTGATTTTTAGCTATCTCAATCCCAGATATAGCTACAGCCTTTGTGTGTGTTTGTTTTTTCTCGATATTCTCTATGGAGTTGAAAGTTTGAATGCATTTTAGCATGTAAGTTTTTGTTTTTAGCTGCCAAACAAACTGGTTCCTCCTGGAGTCAAATCCTCCTCACATTTGAGTTTTCTAGGAATAAAGCTCCAGAAACCTGAGAAAACATGATATTTCTTTCTGTAAACATGACATTGGATGCATTTGCCAAACAGGAACATTGTGCTTTTCTCCAAAACCACTTTCACGGTGGTTTTTGGTTACATTTCACTTCAAAACTACAGCAATTTGTCCAGATACTCCTGGATGAAAACAAAACTATCTGGTGATTTTTAGCTAACTCAATCCCAGATCTTGCAACAGTCTCTGTGTTTGTTTGTGTTTTCTGGATATTCTCTATGGACTTTACAGTTTTGAATGCATTTTAGCATGTAAGTTTTTGTTTTTGCTACCAAACGCTAATTGGTTCCTCCTGGAGTCAAATCCTCCACACATTCGAGTTTTCTAGGAAGAAAGCTCCAGAAACCTGAGAAAACATGATATTTCTTTCTGTAAACATGACATTGTTTGCATTTTCGAAACAGGAAGATTGTGCTTTTCTCCAAAACCACTTTCACGGTGATTTTTGGTTACATTTCACTTCAAATCTACAACAATTTGTCCAGATACTCCTGGATGAAAACAAAACTATCTGGTGTGTTGTGGCTATCTCAATCCCAGATCTTGCTACAGCCTCTGTGTGTGTTTGTGTTTTCTGGATATTCTCTATGGACTTTACAGTTTTCAATGCATTTTAGCATGTAAGTTTTTGTTTTCAGCTGGAAACGCTAATTGATTCCACCTGGAGTCAAATCCTCCACACATTCAAGTTTTCTAGGAAGAAAGCTTCAGAAACCTGAGAAAACATGATATTTCTTTCAGTAAACATGACATTGGATGCATTTGCCGAACAGGAAGGTTGTGCTTTTCTCCAAAACCACTTTCACAGTGATTTTTGATAAATTTCGTGCGAAATCCATAACAATTTGTCCAGATACTCCTGGATGAAAACAAAACTATCTGGTGTGTTGTGGCTATCTCAATCCCAGATCCTGCTACAACCCCTGTGTGTGTTTGTGTTTTCTGGACATTCTCTATGGACCTTAGGGTTTTGAATGCATTTTAGCATGTAAGTTTTTGTTTTCAGATGGCAAACACTAATTGATTCCACCTGGAGTCAAATCCGCCACACATTCGAGTTTTCTAGGAAGAAAGCTTCATAAACCTGAGAAAACATGATATTTCTTTCTGTAAACATGACATTGGATGCATTTGCCGAACAAGAGGATTGTGCTTTTCCCCAAAACCACTTTCACGGTGATTTTTTGGTTACATTTCACTTCAAAACTTCAACAATTTGTCCAGATACTCCTGGATGAAAGCAAAACTATCTGGTGTGTTGTGGCTCTCTTAATCTGAGATCTTGCTACAGCCTCTGTGTTTGTTTTTGTTTTCTGGACATTCTCTATGGACTTTACAGTTTTGAATGCATTTTAGCATGTAAGTTTTTGTTTTTCCTACCAAACGCTAATTGGTTCCACCTGGAGTCAAATCCTCCACACATTCGAGTTTTCTAGGCAGAGAGCTCTAGAAACCTGAGAAAACGTGATATTTCTTTCTGTAAACATGACATTGGATGCATTTGCCGAACAGGAAGATTGTGCTTTTCTCCAAAACCACTTTCACATTGATTTTTTGGTTACATTTCACTTCAAAACTAAAACAATTTGTCCAGATACTCCTGGATGAAAACAAAACTATCTGGTGTGTTGTGGCTCTCTCAGTCTGAGATCTTGCTACAGCCTCTGTGTTTGTTTGTGTTTTCTGGATATTCTCTATGGACTTTACAGTTTTGAATGCATTTTAGCATGTAAGTTTTTGTTTTTGCTACCAAACGCTAATTGGTTCCACCTGGAGTCAAATCCTCCACACATTCGAGTTTTCTAGGAAGAAATCTCTAGAAACCTGAGAAAACATGATATTTCTTTCTGTAAACATGACATTGGATGCATTTTCCGAACAGGAAGATTGTGCTATTCTCCTAAACCACTTTCACGGTGATTTTTGGTTAAATTTCACTAAAACTACAACAATTTGTCCAGAAACTCCTGGATGAAAACAAAACTATCTGGTGTGTTGTGGCTATCTCAATCCCAGATCTTGCTACAGCCTCTGTGTGTGTTTGTGTTTTCTGGACATTCTATATGGACTTTGCAGTTTTGAATGCATTTTAGCATGTAAGGTTTTGTTTTTGCTACCAAACGCTAATTGGTTCCACCTGGAGTCAAATCCTCCACACATTCGAGTTTTCTAGGAAGAAAGCTCTAGAAACCTGAGAAAACATGATATTTCTTTCTGTAAACATGACATTGGATGCATTTGCCGAACAGGAAGATTGTGCTTTTCTCCAAAACCACTTTCACGGTGATTTTTTGGTTACATTTCACTTCAAATCTTCAACAATTTGTCCAGATACACCTGGATGAAAACAAAACTATCTGGTGTGTTGTGCCTATCTCAATCCCAGATCTTGCTACAGCCTCTGTGTGTGTTTGTGTTTTCTGGATATTCTCTATGGACTTTACAGTTTTGAATGCATTTTAGCATGTAAGGTTTTGTTTTTAACTGCCAAACGCTAATTGGTTCCACCTGGAGTCAAATCCTCCACACATTCGAGTTTTCTAGGGAGAAAGCTCTTGAAACCTGAGAAAACATGATATTTCTTTCTGTAAACATGACCTTGGATGCATTTGCCTAACAGGAAGATTTTGCTTTTCTCCAAAACGAATTCACGGTGATTTTTTAGTTACATTTCAGTTCAAAACTACAACAATTTGTCCAGAAACTCCTGGATGAAAACAAAACTATCTGGTGTGTTGTGGCTATCTCAATCTGAGATCTTGCTACAGCCTCTGTGTGTGCTTCTGTTTTCTGGATATTCTCTATGGACTTTACAGTTTTGAATGCCTTTTAGCATGTAAGGTTTTAGTTTTAGCTGCCAAACGCTAATTGGTTCCACCTGGAGTCAAATCCTCCACACATTCGAGTTTTCTAGGAAGAAAGCTTCAGAAACCTGAGAAAACATGATATTTCTTTCTGTAAACATGACATTGGACGCATTTGCCGAACAGGAAGATTGTGCTTTTCTCCAAAACCACTTTCACGGTGATTTTTTGGTTACAATTCAGTTCAAAACTACAACAATTTGTCCAGATACTCCTGGATGAAAACAAAACTATCTGGTGATTTTTAGCTTTCTCAATCCCAGATCTTGCTACAGCCTCTGTGTTTGTTTGTGTTTTCTGGACATTCTCTATGGACTTTTCAGTTTTGAATGCATTTTAGCATGTAAGGTTTTGTTTTTGCTACCAAACGCTAATTGGTTCCACCTGGAGTCAAATCCTCCACACATTCGAGTTTTCTAGGAAGAGAGCTCTAGAAACCTGAGAAAACATGATATTTCTTTCTGTAAACATGACATTGGATGCATTTGCCGAACAGGAAGATTGTGCTTTTCTCCAAAACCACTTTCACGGTGATTTTTTGGTTACATTTCACTTCAAAACTACAACAATTTGTCCAGATACTCCTGGATGAAAACAAAACTATCTGGTGTGTTGTTGCTATCTCAATCCCAGATCTTGCTACAGCCTCTGTGTGTGTTTGTGTTTTCTGGACATTCTCTATGGACTTTAAGGTTTTGAATGCATTTTAGCATGTAATTTTTTGTTTTTAGCTGCCAAACGCTAATTGGTTCCACCGGGAGTCATTTCCAGCACACATTCGAGTTTTCTAGGAAGAAAGCCTCAGAAACCTGAGAAAACGTGATATTTCTTTCTGTAAACATGACGTTGGATGCATTTGCCGAACAGGAAGACTGTGTTTTTCTCCAAAACCACTTTCACGGTGATTTTTGTTAAATTTCGTCCAAATCCACAACAATTTGTCCAGATACTCCTGGATGAAAACAAAACTATCTGGTGTGTTGTGGCTATCTCAATCCCAGATCTTGCTACAGCCTCTGTGTGTGTTTGTGTTTTCTGGACATTCTCTATGGACTTTACAGTTTTGAATGCATTTTAGCATGTAAGGTTTTGTTTTTAGCTGCCAAACGCTAATTGGTTCCACCTGCAGTCAAATCCTCCACACAATCGACTTTTCTAGGGAGAAAGCTCTAGAAACCTGAGAAAACATGATATTTCTTTCTGTAAACATGACATTGGATGCATTTGCCGAACAGGAAGATTGTTCATTTCTCCAAAACCACCTTCACGGTGATTTTTTGGTTAAATTTCACTTCAAATCTACAACAATTTGTCCATATACTCCTGGATGAAAACAAAACTATCTGGTGTATTTAGCTATCTCAATCCCAGATCTTGCTACAGCCTCTGTGTGTGTTTTTTTTTCTGGATATTCTCTATGGACTTTACAGTTTTGAATGCGTTTTAGCATGTAAGTTTTTGTTTTTGCTACCAAACGCTAATTGGTTCCACCTGGAGTCAAATCCTCCACACATTCGAGTTTTCTAGGAAGAGAGCTCTAGAAACCTGAGAAAACATGATATTTCTTTCTGTAAACATGACATTGGATGCATTTGCCGAACAGGAAGATTGTGCTTTTCTCCAAAACCACTTTCACGGTGATTTTTTGGTTACATTTCAGTTCAAATCTACAACAATTTTTCCAGAAACTCCTGGATGAAATCAAAACTATCTGGTGTGTTGTGGCTATCTCAATCCCAGATCTCGCTACAACCTCTGTGTGTGTTTGTGTTTTCTGGACATTCTCTATGGACTTTACGGTTTTGAATGCATTTTAGCATGTAAGGTTTTGTTTTTAGCTGCCAAACGCTAATTGGTTCCACCTGGAGTCAAATCCCCCACACATTCGACTTTTCTAGGGAGAAAGCTCTAGAAACCTGAGAAAACATGATATTTCTTTCTGTAAACATGACATTGGATGCATTTGCCGAACAGGAAGATTGTTCATTTCTCCAAAACCACTTTCACGGTGATTTTTTGGTTACATTTCACTTCAAATCTACAACAATTTGTCCAGATACTCCTGGATGAAAACAAAACTATCTGGTGATTTTTAGCTATCTCAATCCCAGATCTTGCTACAGCCTCTGTGTGTGTTTTTGTTTTCTGGACATTCTCTATGGACTTTACGGTTTTGAATGCATTTTAGCATGTAAGGTTTTATTTTTACCTGCCAAACGCTAATTGGTTCCACCTGGAGTCAAATCCTCCACACATTCGACTTTTCTAGGAAGAAAGCATCAGAAACCTGAGAAAACATGATATTTCTTTCTGTAAACATGACATTGGATGCATTTGCCGGACAGGAAGATTGTGCTTTTCTCCAAAACCACTTTCACGGTGATTTTTTGGTTAAATTTCACTTCAAAACTACAAGAATTTGTCCAGATACTCCTGGATGAAAACAAAACTATCTGGTGATTTTTAGCTTTCTCAATCCCAGATCTTGCTACAGCCTCTGTGTGTGTTTTTGTTTTCTGGACATTCTCTATGGACTTTACGGTTTTGAATGCATTTTAGCATGTAAGGTTTTGTTTTTGCTACCAAACGCTAATTGGTTCCACCTGGAGTCAAATCCCCCACACATTCGAGTTTTCTAGGAAGAAAGCTCTAGAAACCTGAGAAAACATGATATTTCTTTCTGTAAACATGACATTGGATGCATTTGCCGAACAGGAAGATTGTTCATTTCTCCAAAACCACTTTCACGGTGATTTTTTGGTTACATTTCACTTCAAATCTACAACAATTTGTCCAGATACTCCTGGATGAAAACAAAACTATCTGGTGATTTTTAGCTATCTCAATCCCAGATCTTGCTACAGCCTCTGTGTGTGTTTTTGTTTTCTGGACATTCTCTATGGACTTTACGGTTTTGAATGCATTTTAGCATGTAAGGTTTTATTTTTACCTGCCAAACGCTAATTGGTTCCACCTGGAGTCAAATCCTCCACACATTCGACTTTTCTAGGAAGAAAGCATCAGAAACCTGAGAAAACATGATATTTCTTTCTGTAAACATGACATTGGATGCATTTGCCGGACAGGAAGATTGTGCTTTTCTCCAAAACAACTTTCACGGTGATTTTTTGGTTAAATTTCGCTTCAAAACTACAAGAATTTGTCCAGATACTCCTGGATGAAAACAAAACTATCTGGTGATTTGTAGCTATCTCAATCCCAGATCTTGCTACAGCCTCTGTGTGTGTTTTTGTTTTTTGGACATTCTCTATGGACTTTACGGTTTTGAATGCATTTTAGCATGTAAGGTTTTGTTTTTGCTACCAAACGCTAATTGGTTCCACCTGGAGTCAAGTACTCCACACATTCGAGTTTTCTAGGAAGAAAGCTCTAGAAACCTGAGAAAACATAATATTTCTTTCTGTAAACATGACATTGGATGCATTTTCCGAACAGTAAGATTGTGCTATTCTCCTAAACCACTTTCACGGTGATTTTTGGTTAAATTTCACTTCAAAACTACAACAATTTGTCCAGAAACTCCTGGATGAAAACAAAACTATCTGGTGTGTTGTGGCTCTCTCAATCTGAGATCTTGCTACAGCCTCTGTGTTTGTTTGTGTTTTCTGGACATTCTGTATGGACTTTACAGTTTTGAATGCATTTTAGCATGTAAGGTTTTGTTTTTGCTACCAAACGCTAATTGGTTCCACCTGGAGTCAAATCCTCCACACATTCGAGTTTTCTAGGAAGAAAGCTCTAGAAACCTGAGAAAACATGATATTTCTTTCTGTAAACATGACATTGGATGCATTTGCCGAACAGGAAGATTGTGCTTTTCTCCAAAACCACTTTCACGGTGATTTTTTGGTTACATTTCACTTCAAATCTACAACAATTTGTCCAGATACACCTGGATGAAAACAAAACTATCTGGTGTGTTGTGCCTATCTCAATCCCAGATCTTGCTACAGCCTCTGTGTGTGTTTGTGTTTTCTGGATATTCTCTATGGACTTTACAGTTTTGAATGCATTTTAGCATGTAAGGTTTTGTTTTTAACTGCCAAACGCTAATTGGTTCCACCTGGAGTCAAATCCTCCACACATTCGAGTTTTCTAGGGAGAAAGCTCTTGAAACCTGAGAAAACATGATATTTCTTTCTGTAAACATGACCTTGGATGCATTTGCCTAACAGGAAGATTGTGCTTTTCTCCAAAACGAATTCACGGTGATTTTTTAGTTACATTTCAGTTCAAAACTACAACAATTTGTCCAGAAACTCCTGGATGAAAACAAAACTATCTGGTGTGTTGTGGCTATCTCAATCTGAGATCTTGCTACAGCCTCTGTGTGTGCTTCTGTTTTCTGGATATTCTCTATGGACTTTACAGTTTTGAATGCCTTTTAGCATGTAAGGTTTTAGTTTTAGCTGCCAAACGCTAATTGGTTCCACCTGGAGTCAAATCCTCCACACATTCGAGTTTTCTAGGAAGAAAGCTTCAGAAACCTGAGAAAACATGATATTTCTTTCTGTAAACATGACATTGGATGCATTTGCCGAACAGGAAGATTGTGCTTTGCTCCAAAACCACTTTCACGGTGATTTTTTGGTTACATTTCAGTTCACAACTACAACAATTTGTCCAGATACTCCTGGATGAAAACAAAACTATCTGGTGATTTTTAGCTTTCTCAATCCCAGATCTTGCTACAGCCTCTGTGTGTGTTTGTGTTTTCTGGACATTCTCTATGGACTTTTCAGTTTTGAATGCATTTTAGCATGTAAGGTTTTGTTTTTGCTACCAAACGCTAATTGGTTCCACCTGGAGTCAAATCCTCCACACATTCGAGTTTTCTAGGAAGAGAGCTCTAGAAACCTGAGAAAACATGATATTTCTTTCTGTAAACATGACATTGGATGCATTTGCCGAACAGGAAGATTGTGCTTTTCTCCAAAACCACTTTCACGGTGATTTTTTGGTTACATTTCAGTTCAAAACTACAACAATTTGTCCAGATACTCCTGGATGAAAACAAAATTATCTGGTGATTTTTAGCTATCTCAATCCCAGATCTTGCTACAGCCTCTGTGTATGTTTGTGTTTTCTGGACATTCTCTATGGACTTTAAGGTTTTGAATGCATTTTAGCATGTAATTTTTTGTTTTTAGCTGCCAAACGCTAATTGGTTCCACCGGGAGTCATTTCCAGCACACATTCGAGTTTTCTAGGAAGAACGCCTCAGAAACCTGAGAAAACATGATATTTCTTTCTGTAAACATGACGTTGGATGCATTTGCCGAACAGGAAGACTGTGTTTTTCTCCAAAACCACTTTCACGGTGATTTTTGTTAAATTTCGTCCAAATCCACAACAATTTGTCCAGATACTCCTGGATGAAAACAAAACTGTCTGGTGTGTTGTGGCTATCTCAATCTGAGATCTTGCTACAGCCTCTGTGTTTGTTTGTGTTTTCTGGATATTCTCTATGGACTTTACGGTTTTGAATGCATTTTAGCATGTAAGTTTTTGTTTTTGCTACCAAACGCTAATTGGTTCCTCCTGGAGTCAAATCCTCCACACATTCGAGTTTTCTAGGAAGAAATCTCTAGAAACCTGAGAAAACATGATATTTCTTTCTGTAAACATGACATTGGATGCATTTGCCGAACAGGAAGATTGTGCTATTCTCCTAAACCACTTTCACGGTGATTTTTGGTTAAATTTCACTTCAAAACTACAACAATTTGTCCAGAAACTCCTGGATAAAAACAAAACTATCTGGTGTGTTGTGGCTATCTCAATCCCAGATCTCGCTACAACCTCTGTGTGTGTTTGTGTTTTCTGGACATTCTCTATGGACTTTAAGGTTTTGAATGCATTTTAGCATGTAAGGTTTTGTTTTTAGCTGCCAAACGCTAATTGGTTCCACCTGGAGTCAAATCCTCCACACAATCGACTTTTCTAGGGAGAAAGCTCTAGAAACCTGAGAAAACATGATATTTCTTTCTGTAAACATGACATTGGATGCATTTCCCGAACAGGAAGATTGTTCATTTCTCCAAAACCACCTTCACGGTGATTTTTTGGTTAAATTTCACTTCAAATCTACAACAATTTGTCCAGATACTCCTGGATGAAAACAAAACTATCTGGTGATTTTTAGCTATCTCAATCCCAGATCTTGCTACAGCCTCTGTGTGTGTTTGTGTTTTCTGGATATTCTCTATGGACTTTACAGTTTTGAATGCATTTTAGCATGTAAGGTTTTGTTTTTAACTGCCAAACGCTAATTGGTTCCACCTGGAGTCAAATCCTCCACACATTCGAGTTTTCTAGGGAGAAAGCTCTTGAAACCTGAGAAAACATGATATTTCTTTCTGTAAACATGACCTTGGATGCATTTGCCTAACAGGAAGATTGTGCTTTTCTCCAAAACGAATTCACGGTGATTTTTTAGTTACATTTCAGTTCAAAACTACAACAATTTGTCCAGAAACTCCTGGATGAAAACAAAACTATCTGGTGTGTTGTGGCTATCTCAATCTGAGATCTTGCTACAGCCTCTGTGTGTGCTTCTGTTTTCTGGATATTCTCTATGGACTTTACAGTTTTGAATGCCTTTTAGCATGTAAGGTTTTAGTTTTAGCTGCCAAACGCTAATTGGTTCCACCTGGAGTCAAATCCTCCACACATTCGAGTTTTCTAGGAAGAAAGCTTCAGAAACCTGAGAAAACATGATATTTCTTTCTGTAAACATGACATTGGATGCATTTGCCGAACAGGAAGATTGTGCTTTTCTCCAAAACCACTTTCACGGTGATTTTTTGGTTACATTTCAGTTCACAACTACAACAATTTGTCCAGATACTCCTGGATGAAAACAAAACTATCTGGTGATTTTTAGCTTTCTCAATCCCAGATCTTGCTACAGCCTCTGTGTTTGTTTGTGTTTTCTGGACATTCTCTATGGACTTTGCAGTTTTGAATGCATTTTAGCATGTAAGGTTTTGTTTTTGCTACCAAACGCTAATTGGTTCCACCTGGAGTCAAATCCTCCACACATTCGAGTTTTCTAGGAAGAGAGCTCTAGAAACCTGAGAAAACATGATATTTCTTTCTGTAAACATGACATTGGATGCATTTGCCGAACAGGAAGATTGTGCTTTTCTCCAAAACCACTTTCACGGTGATTTTTTGGTTACATTTCAGTTCAAAACTACAACAATTTGTCCAGATACTCCTGGATGAAAACAAAACTATCTGGTGATTTTTAGCTATCTCAATCCCAGATCTTGCTACAGCCTCTGTGTATGTTTGTGTTTTCTGGACATTCTCTATGGACTTTAAGGTTTTGAATGCATTTTAGCATGTAATTTTTTGTTTTTAGCTGCCAAACGCTAATTGGTTCCACCGGGAGTCATTTCCAGCACACATTCGAGTTTTCTAGGAAGAAAGCCTCAGAAACCTGAGAAAACATGATATTTCTTTCTGTAAACATGACGTTGGATGCATTTGCCGAACAGGAAGACTGTGTTTTTCTCCAAAACCACTTTCACGGTGATTTTTGTTAAATTTCGTCCAAATCCACAACAATTTGTCCAGATACTCCTGGATGAAAACAAAACTGTCTGGTGTGTTGTGGCTATCTCAATCTGAGATCTTGCTACAGCCTCTGTGTTTGTTTGTGTTTTCTGGATATTCTCTATGGACTTTACGGTTTTGAATGCATTTTAGCATGTAAGTTTTTGTTTTTGCTACCAAACGCTAATTGGTTCCTCCTGGAGTCAAATCCTCCACACATTCGAGTTTTCTAGGAAGAAATCTCTAGAAACCTGAGAAAACATGATATTTCTTTCTGTAAACATGACATTGGATGCATTTGCCGAACAGGAAGATTGTGCTATTCTCCTAAACCACTTTCACGGTGATTTTTGGTTAAATTTCACTTCAAAACTACAACAATTTGTCCAGAAACTCCTGGATAAAAACAAAACTATCTGGTGTGTTGTGGCTATCTCAATCCCAGATCTCGCTACAACCTCTGTGTGTGTTTGTGTTTTCTGGACATTCTCTATGGACTTTACAGTTTTGAATGCATTTTAGCATGTAAGGTTTTGTTTTTAGCTGCCAAACGCTAATTGGTTCCACCTGGAGTCAAATCCTCCACACAATCGACTTTTCTAGGGAGAAAGCTCTAGAAACCTGAGAAAACATGATATTTCTTTCTGTAAACATGACATTGGATGCATTTCCCGAACAGGAAGATTGTTCATTTCTCCAAAACCACCTTCACGGTGATTTTTTGGTTAAATTTCACTTCAAATCTACAACAATTTGTCCAGATACTCCTGGATGAAAACAAAACTATCTGGTGATTTTTAGCTATCTCAATCCCAGATCTTGCTACAGCCTCTGTGTGTGTTTTTTTTTCTGGATATTCTCTATGGACTTTACAGTATTGAATGCATTTTAGCATGTAAGTTTTTGTTTTTGCTACCAAACGCTAATTGGTTCCACCTGGAGTCAAATCCTCCACACATTCAAGTTTTCTAGGAAGAGAGCTCTAGAAACCTGAGAAAACATGATATTTCTTTCTGTAAACATGACATTGGATGCATTTGCCGAACAGGAAGTTTGTGCTTTTCTCCAAAACCACTTTCACGGTGATTTTTTGGTTACATTTCAGTTCAAATCTAAAACAATTTGTCCAGAAACTCCTGGATGAAAACAAAACTATCTGGTGTGTTGTGGCTATCTCAATCCCAGATCTCGCTACAACCTCTGTGTGTGTTTGTGTTTTCTGGACATTCTCTATGGACTTTACGGTTTTGAATGCATTTTAGCATGTAAGGTTTTGTTTTTAGCTGCCAAACGCTAATTGGTTCCACCTGGAGTCAAATCCCCCACACATTCGACTTTTCTAGGGAGAAAGCTCTAGAAACCTGAGAAAACATGATATTTCTTTCTGTAAACATGACATTGGATGCATTTGCCGAACAGGAAGATTGTTCATTTCTCCAAAACCACTTTCACGGTGATTTTTTGGTTACATTTCACTTCAAATCTACAACAATTTGTCCAGATACTCCTGGATGAAAACAAAACTATCTGGTGATTTTTAGCTATCTCAATCCCAGATCTTGCTACAGCCTCTGTGTGTGTTTTTGTTTTCTGGACATTCTCTATGGACTTTACGGTTTTGAATGCATTTTAGCATGTAAGGTTTTATTTTTACCTGCCAAACGCTAATTGGTTCCACCTGGAGTCAAATCCTCCACACATTCGACTTTTCTAGGAAGAAAGCATCAGAAACCTGAGAAAACATGATATTTCTTTCTGTAAACATGACATTGGATGCATTTGCCGGACAGGAAGATTGTGCTTTTCTCCAAAACCACTTTCACGGTGATTTTTTGGTTAAATTTCACTTCAAAACTACAAGAATTTGTCCAGATACTCCTGGATGAAAACAAAACTATCTGGTGATTTTTAGCTTTCTCAATCCCAGATCTTGCTACAGCCTCTGTGTGTGTTTTTGTTTTCTGGACATTCTCTATGGACTTTACGGTTTTGAATGCATTTTAGCATGTAAGGTTTTGTTTTTGCTACCAAACGCTAATTGGTTCCACCTGGAGTCAAATCCCCCACACATTCGAGTTTTCTAGGAAGAAAGCTGTAGAAACCTGAGAAAACATGATATTTCTTTCTGTAAACATGACATTGGATGCATTTGCCTAACAGGAAGATTGTGCTTTTCTCCAAAACGAATTCACGGTGATTTTTTAGTTACATTTCAATTCAAAACTACAACAATTTGTCCAGAAACTCCTGGATGAAAACAAAACTATCTGGTGTGTTGTGGCTCTCTCAATCTGAGATCTTGCTACAGCCTCTGTGTGTGTTTCTGTTTTCTGGATATTCTCTATGGACTTTACAGTTTTGAATGCATTTTAGCATGTAAGGTTTTGTTTTTGCTACCAAACGCTAATTGGTTCCACCTGGAGTCAAATCCTCCACACATTCGAGTTTTCTAGGAAGAGAGCTCTAGAAACCTGAGAAAACATGATATTTCTTTCTGTAAACATGACATTGGACGCATTTGCCGAACAGGAAGATTGTGCTTTTCTCCAAAACCACTTTCACGGTGATTTTTTGGTTACATTTCACTTCAAAACTACAACAATTTGTCCAGATACTCCTGGATGAAAACAAAACTATCTGCTGATTTTTAGCTTTCTCAATCCCAGATCTTGCTACAGCCTCTGTGTTTGTTTGTGTTTTCTGGACATTCTCTTTGGACTTTTCAGTTTTGAATGCATTTTAGCATGTAAGGTTTTGTTTTTGCTACCAAACGCTAATTGGTTCCACCTGGAGTCAAATCCTCCACACATTCGAGTTTTCTAGGAAGAGAGCTCTAGAAACCTGAGAAAACATGATATTTCTTTCTGTAAACATGACATTGGATGCATTTGCCGAACAGGAAGATTGTGCTTTTCTCCAAAACCACTTTCACGGTGATTTTTTGGTTACATTTCAGTTCAAAACTACAACAATTTGTCCAGATACTCCTGGATGAAAACAAAACTATCTGGTGATTTTTAGCTATCTCAATCCCAGATCATGCTACAGCCTCTGTGTTTGTTTGTGTTTTCTGGACATTCTCTATGGACTTTAAGGTTTTGAATGCATTTTAGCATGTAATTTTTTGTTTTTAGCTGCCAAACGCTAATTGGTTCCACCGGGAGTCATTTCCAGCACACATTCGAGTTTTCTAGGAAGAAAGCTTCAGAAACCTGAGAAAACATGATATTTCTTTCTGTAAACATGACGTTGGATGCATTTGCCGAACAGGAAGACTGTGCTTTTCTCCAAAACCACTTTCACGGTGATTTTTGTTAAATTTCGTCCAAATCCACAACAATTTGTCCAGATACTCCTGGATGAAAACAAAACTATCTGGTGTGTTGTGGCTATCTCAATCTGAGATCTTGCTACAGCCTCTGTGTTTGTTTGTGTTTTCTGGATATTCTCTATGGACTTTACGGTTTTGAATGCATTTTAGCATGTAAGTTTTTGTTTTTGCTACCAAACGCTAATTGGTTCCACCTGGAGTCAAATCCTCCACACAATCGAGTTTTCTAGGAAGAAATCTCTAGAAACCTGAGAAAACATGATATTTCTTTCTGTAAACATGACATTGGATGCATTTGCCGAACAGGAAGATTGTGCTATTCTCCTAAACCACTTTCACGGTGATTTTTGGTTAAATTTCACTTCAAAACTACAACAATTTGTCCAGAAACTCCTGGATGAAAACAAAACTATCTGGTGTGTTGTGGCTATCTCAATCCCAGATCTCGCTACAACCTCTGTGTGTGTTTGTGTTTTCTGGACATTCTCTATGGACTTTACAGTTTTGAATGCATTTTAGCATGTAAGGTTTTGTTTTTAGCTGCCAAACGCTAATTGGTTCCACCTGGAGTCAAATCCTCCACACAATCGACTTTTCTAGGGAGAAAGCTCTAGAAACCTGAGAAAACATGATATTTCTTTCTGTAAACATGACATTGGATGCATTTGCCGAACAGGAAGATTGTTCATTTCTCCAAAACCACTTTCACGGTGATTTTTTGGTTAAATTTCACTTCAAATCTACAACAATTTGTCCAGATACTCCTGGATGAAAACAAAACTATCTGGTGATTTTTAGCTATCTCAATCCCAGATCTTGCTACAGCCTCTGTGTGTGTTTTTTTTTCTGGATATTCTCTATGGACTTTACAGTTTTGAATGCATTTTAGCATGTAAGTTTTTGTTTTTGCTACCAAACGCTAATTGGTTCCACCTGGAGTCAAATCCTCCACACATTCGAGTTTTCTAGGAAGAGAGCTCTAGAAACCTGAGAAAACATGATATTTCTTTCTGTAAACATGACATTGGATGCATTTGCCGAACAGGAAGATTGTGCTTTTCTCCAAAACCACTTTCACGGTGATTTTTTGGTTACATTTCAGTTCAAATCTACAACAATTTGTCCAGAAACTCCTGGATGAAAACAAAACTATCTGGTGCGTTGTGGCTATCTCAATCCCAGATCTTGCTACAGCCTCTGTGTGTGTTTGTGTTTTCTGGACATTCGCTATGGACTTTACGGTTTTGAATGCATTTTAGCATGTAAGGTTTTATTTTTAGCTGCCAAACGGAATTGGTTCCACCTAGAGTCAAATCCTCCACACATTCGAGTTTTCTAGGAAGAAATCTCTAGAAACCTGAGAAAACATGATATTTCTTTCTGTAAACATGACATTGGATGCATTTGCCGAACAGGAAGATTGTGCTATTCTCCTAAACCACTTTCACGGTGATTTTTGGTTAAATTTCACTTCAAAACTACAACAATTTGTCCAGAAACTCCTGGATGAAAACAAAACTATCTGGTGTGTTGTGGCTATCTCAATCCCAGATCTCGCTACAACCTCTGTGTGTGTTTGTGTTTTCTGGACATTCTCTATGGACTTTACGGTTTTGAATGCATTTTAGCATGTAAGGTTTTGTTTTTAGCTGCCAAACGCTAATTGCTTCCACCTGGAGTCAAATCCCCCACACATTCGACTTTTCTAGGGAGAAAGCTCTAGAAACCTGAGAAAACATGATATTTCTTTCTGTAAACATGACATTGGATGCATTTGTCGAACAGGAAGATTGTTCATTTCTCCAAAACCACTTTCACGGTGATTTTTTGGTTACATTTCACTTCAAAAATACAACAAGTGGAACCAATTAGCGTCTGCCAGCAGAAAACAAAAACTTACATGCTAACATGCATTCAAAACCGTAAAGTCCATAGAGAAGGTCCAGAAAACACAAACACACTGAGGCTGTAGCAAAATATGGGATTGAGATAGCTAAAAATCACCAGATAGTTTTGTTTTCATCCAGGAGTATCTGGACAAATTGATGTGGATTTCGGGTGAAATTTAACCAAAAAATCACCGTGAAAGTGCTTTTGGAGAAAAGCACAATCTTCCTGTTCGGCAAATGCATCCAATGTCATGTTTACAGAAAAAAATATCATCTTTTCTCAGGTTACTGAAGCTTTCTTCCTAGAAAACTCGAATGTGTGGCGGATTTGACTCCACGTGGAACCAATTAGCGTTTGCAAGCTGAAAACAAAAACTTACATGCTAAAATGCATTCAAAACCGGAAAGTCCATAGAGAATGTCCGGAAAACACAAACACCGAGGCTGTAGCAAGATCTGCGATGGAGATAGCTAAAAATCCCCAGATAGTTTTGTTTTCATCCAGGAGTATCTGGACAAATTGTTGTAGTTTTGAAGTAAAGTTTAATCAAAAAATCACCGTGAAAGTTGTTTTGGGGAAAAGCACAATCTTCCTGTTCGGCAATTGCATCCAATGTCATGTTTACAGAAAGAAATATCATGTTTTCTCAGGTTTCTGAAGCTTTCTTCCTAGAAAACTCGAATGTGTCGTGGATTTGACTCCAGGTGGAATCAATTAGCGTTTCCAGCTGAAAACAAAAACTTACATGCTAAAATGCAATCAAAACCGTAAAGTCCATAGAGAATGTCCAGAAAACACAAACAAACACAGAGGCTGAAGCAAGATCTGGGATTGAGATAGCCACAACACACCAGATAGTTTTGTTTTCATCCAGGAGTATCTGGACAATTGTTGTGGATTTCGGGTGAAATTTAACCAAAAAATCACCGTGAAAGTGGATTTGGAGAAAAGCAGAATCTTCCTGTTCGGCAAATGCATCCAATGTCATGTTTAGAAATACAAATATCATGTTTTCTCAGGTTTCTGAAGCTTTCTTCCTAGAAAACTCGAATGTGTGGAGGATTTGACTCCAGGTGGAACCAATTAGCGTTTGCCAGCTAAAAACAAAAACTTACATGCTAAAATACATTCAAAACTGTAAAGTCCATAGAGAATATCCAGAAAACACAAACAATCACAGAGGCTGTAGCAAGATCTCGGATTGAGATAGCCACAACACACTAGAGAGTTTTGTTTTCATCCAGGAGTATCTGGACAAATTGTTGTAGTTTTAAAGTAAAATTTAACCAAAGAATCACCTTGAAAGTGGTTTTGGGGAAAAACACAATCTTCCTGTTCGGCAAATGCATCCAATGTCATGTTTACAGAAAGAAATATCATGTTTTCTCAGGTTTCTGAAGCTTTCTTCCTAGAAAACTCGAACGTGTGGAGTGTTTGACTCCAGGTGGAACCAATTAGCGTTTGCCAGCAGAAAACAAAAAGGGTCTTGCTAAAATGCATTGAAAACCTAAAAGTCCATAAGAATGTCCAGAAAACATAAACAAACACAGAGGCTGTAGCAAGATATGCGATTGAGATAGCCACAACACACCAGATAGTTTTGTTTTCATCCAGGAGTATCTGGACAAATTGTTGTACTTTTGAAGTGAAACTTAACCAAAAAATCACCGTGAAAGTGGTTTTGGAGAAAAGCACAATCTTCCTGTTCGGCAAATGCATCCAATGTCATGTTTACAGAAATATCATGTTTTCTGAGGTTTCTGAAGCTTTCTTCCTAGAAAACTCGAATGAGTGGAGGATTTGACTCCAGGTGGAACCAATTAGCGTTTGGCAGCTAAAAACAAAAACTTACATGCTAAAGTGCATTAAAAACCGTAAAGTCCATAGAGAATATCCAGAAAACACAAACACACACAGAGGCTGTAGCAAGATCTGGGATTGAGGTATCCAGAACACACCAGATAGTTTTCTTTTCATCCAGGAGTATCTGGAAAAATTGTTGTAGTTTTGAAGTCAAACTTAACCAAACAATCACCGTGAGAGTGGTTTTGCGGAAAAGCACAATCTTCCTGTTCGGCAAATGCATCCAATGTCATGTTTACAAATACAAATATCATGTTTTCTCAGGTTTCTGAAGCTTTCTTCCTAGAAAACTCGAATGTGTGGAGGATTTGACTCCAGGTGGAACCAATTAGCGTTTGCCAGCTAAAAACAAAAACTTACATGCTAAAATGCATTCAAAATTTCAAGTCTACAGAGAATTTCCAGAAAACACAAACACTCACAGAGGCTGTAGCAAGATCTCGGATTGAGATAGCTAAAAATCACCAGATATCTTTGTTTTCATCCAGGAGTATCTGGACAAATTGTTGTACTTTGAAGAGAAATTTAACCAAAAATCACCGTGAAAGTGGTTTTGGGGAAAAGCACAATCTTCCTGTTTGGCAAATGCATCCAATGTCATGTTTACAGAAAGAAATATCATGTTTTCTCAGGTTTCTGAAGCTTTCTTCCTAGAAAACTCGAATGTGTGGAGGATTTGACTCCAGGTGGAACCAATTAGCGTTTGCTAACTGAAAACAAACACTTACTTGCTAAAATGCATTCAAAACCTTAAAGTCCATAGAGAATGTCCAGAAAACACAAACACACACAGAGGCTGTAGCAAGAACTGGGATTGAGATAGCCACAACACACCAGATAGTTTTGTTTTCATCCAGGAGTATCTGGACAAATTGTTGTGGATTTCGGGTGAAATTTAACAAAAATCACCGTGAAAGTGGTTTTGGAGAAAAGCACAATCTTCCTGTTTGGCAAATGCATCCAATGTCATGTTTACAGAAAGAAATATCATGTTTTCTCAGGTTTCTGAAGCTTTCTTCCTAGAAAACTCGAATGTGTGGAGGATTTGACTCCACGTGGAACCAATTAGCGTTTGCCAGCTAAAAACAAAACCTTACATGCTAAAATGCATTCAAAACCGTAAAGTCCCTAGAGAATGTCCAGAAAACACAAACACACACAAGGGCTGTAGCAAGATCTGGGATTGAGGTATCCAGAACACACCAGATAGTTTTCTTTTCATCCAGGAGTATCTGGAAAAATTGTTGTAGTTTTGAAGTCAAACTTAACCAAACAATCACCGTGAGAGTGGTTTTGCGGAAAAGCACAATCTTCCTGTTCGGCAAATGCATCCAATGTCATGCTTACAGAAAGAAATATCATGTTTTCTCAGGTTTCTGAAGCTTTCTTCCTAGAAAACTCGAATGTGTGGAGGATTTGACTCCACGTGGAACCAATTAGCGTTTGCCAGCTAAAAACAAAACCTTAAATGCTAAAATGCATTCAAAACCGTAAAGTCCATAGAGAATGTCCAGAAAACACAAACACACACAGAGGCTGTACCAAGATCTGTGGTTGAGATAGCTAAAAATCACCAGATATCTTTGTTTTCACAAAGGAGTATCTAGACAAATTGTTGTAGTTTTGAAGTGAAATTTAAACAAAAAATAACCTTGAAAGTGGTTTTGGAGAAAAGCACAATCTTCCTGTTCGGAAAATGTATCCAATGTCATGCTTACAGAAAGAAATATCATGTTTTCTCAGATTTCTGGAGCTTTCTTCCTAGAAAACTCGAATGTGTGGAGGATTTGACTCCAGGTGGAACCAATTAGCGTTTGGCAGCTAAAAACAAAACTTACATGCTAAAATGCATTCAAAACTGTAAAGTCCATAGAGAATATGCAGAAAAGAGAAACAAGCACAGAGGCTGTAGCAATATCTGGGAATGAGATAGCTACAACACACTAGATAGTTTTGTTTTCATCCAGGAGTATCTGGACAAATTGTTGTAGATTTGAAGTAAAATTTAACCAAAAAACACTGTGAAAGTGGTTTTGGAGAAAAGCACAATCTTCCTGTTCGGCAAATGCATCCAATGTCATGTTTACAGAAAGAAATATCATGTTTTCTCAGGTTTCTGAAGCTTTCTTCCCAGAAAACTCGAATGTGTGGAGGATTTGACTCCAGGTGGAACCAATTAGCGTTTGCCAGCAGAAAACAAAAAGGGTCCTGCTAAAATGCATTCAAAACCTTAAAGTCCATAGAGAATATCCAGAAAACACAAACACACACAGAGGCTGTAGCAAGATCTGGGATTGAGATAGCTACAAATCACCAGATAGTTTTGTTTTCATCCAGGAGTATCTGGACAAATTGTTGTAGTTTTGAAGTGAAATTTAACCAAAAAATGACCGTGAAAGTGGTTTTGGAGAAAAGCACAATCTTCTTGTTCGGCAAATGTATCCAATGTCATGTTTACAAATACAAATATCATGTTTTCTCAGGTTTCTGAATCTTTCTTCCTAGAAAACTCGAATGTGTGGAGTCTTTGACTCCAGGTGGAACCAATTAGCGTTTGCCAGCAGAAATCAAAAAGGGTCCTGCTAAAATGCATTCAAAACCTTAAAGTCCATAGAGAATATCCAGAAAACACAAACACACACAGAGGCTTTAGCAAGATCTGGGAATGAGATAGCTACAACACACTAGATAGTTTTGTTTTCATCCAGGAGTATCTGGACAAATTGTTGTGGATTTGAAGTAAAATTTAACCAAAAAACACTGTGAAAGTGGTTTTGGAGAAAAGCACAATCTTCCTGTTCGGCAAATGTATCCAATGTCATGTTTACAGAAAGAAATATCATGTTTTCTCAGGTTTCTGAAGCTTTCTTCCCAGAAAAGTCGAATGTGTGGAGGATTTGACTCCAGGTGGAACCAATTAGCGTTTGCCAGCAGAAAACAAAAAGGGTCCTGCTAAAATGCATTCAAAACCGTAAAGTCCATAGAGAATGTCCAGAAAACACAAACACACACAGAGGTTGTAGCAAGATCTTGGATTGAGATAGCCACAACACACCAGATAGTTTTGTTTTCATCTAGGAGTATCTGGACAAATTGTTGTAGTTTTGAAGTGAAACTTAACCAAAAAATCACAGTGAAAGTGGTTTTGGAGAAAAGCACAATCTTCCTGTTCGGCAAATGCATCCAATGTCATGTTAACAGAAAGAAATATCATGTTTTCTCAGGTTTCTGAAGCTTTCTTCCTAGAAAACTCGAATGTGTGGAGGATTTGACTCCAGGTGGAACCAATTAGCGTTTGGCAGCCGAAAACAAAAACTTACATGCTAAAATGCATTCAAAACTTTCAAGTGAATAGAGAATGTCCAGAAAACACAAACACACACAGAGGCTGTAGCAAGATCTGGGATTGAGATAGCCACAACACACCAGAGAGTTTTGTTTTCATCCAGGAGTATCTGGACAAATTGTTGTAGGTTTTAAGTGAAATTTAACCAAAAAATCACCTTGAAACTGGTTTTGGAGAAAAGCACAATCTTCCTGTTTGGCAAATGCATCTAATGTCATGTTTACAGAAAGAAATATCATGTTTTCTCAGGTTTCTGAAGCTTTCTTCCTAGAAAACTCGAATGTGTGGAGGATTTGACTCCAGGTGAAACCAATTAGCGTTTGGCAGCTAAAAACAAAACCTTACATGCTAAAATGCATTCAAAACCGTAAAGTCCATAGAGAATGTCCAGAAAACACAAACACACACAGAGGCTGTAGCACGATCTGGGATTGAGATAGCCACAACACACCAGAGAGTTTTGTTTTCATCCAGGAGTATCTGGACAAATTGTTGTAGTTTTGAAGTGAAATGTAACCAAAAAATCACCGTGAAAGTGGTTTTGGGGAAAAGCACAATCTTCCTGTTCGGAAAATGCATCCTATCTCATGTTTACAGAAAGAAATATCATGTTTTCTCAGGTTTCTGAAGCTTTGTTCCTAGAAAACTTGAATGTGTGCCGGATTTGACTCCAGGTGGAACCAATTAGCATTTGGCAGCTAAAAACAAAACCTTACATGCTAAAATGCATTCAAAATTTCAAGTCCATAGAGAATGTCCAGAAAACACAAAAACACACAAAAGCTGTAGCACGATCTCGGATTGAGATAGCTAAAAATCACCAGATATCTTTGTTTTCATCCAGGAGTATCTGGACAAATTGTTGTAGTTTTGAAGTGATATTTAACCAAAAAATCACCGTGAAAGTGGTTTTGGAGAAAAGCACCATCTTCCTGTTTGGCAAATGCATCTAATGTCATGCTTACAGAAAGAAATATCATGTTTTCTCAGGTTTCTGGAGCTTTCTTCCTAGAAAACTCGAATGTGTGGAGGATTTGACTCCAGGTGGAACCAAGTAGCGTTTGCAAGCAGAAAACTAAAAGGGTCCTGCTAAAATGCATTCAAAACCTTAAAGTCCATAGAGAATGTCCAGAAAACACAAACACACACAGAGGCTGTAGCAAGATCTGGGATTGAGATAGCCACAACACACCAGATAGTTTTGTTTTCATCCAGGAGTATCTGGACAAATTGTTGTAGTTTTGAAGTGAAATTTAACCAAAAAATCACCGTGAAAGTGGTTTTGGAGAAAAGCACAGTCTTCCTGTTCGGCAAATGCATCTAATGTCATGCTTACAGAAAGAAATATCATGTTTTCTCAGGTTTCTGAAGCTTTCTTCCTAGAAAACTCGAATGTGTGGAGGATTTGACTTCAGGTGGAAACATTTAGTGTTTACCAGCAGAAAACAAAAAGCGTCCTGCTAACATGCATTCAAAACCATAAAGTCCATGGAGAATTTCCAGAAAACACAAACACACACAGAGGCTGTAGCAAGATCTGGGATTGAGATAGCTAAAAGTCACCAGATATCTTTGTTTTCATCCAGGAGTATCCGGACAAATTGTTGTAGTTTTGAAGTGAAATTTAACCAAAAAATCACCTTGAAAGTGGTTTTGGAGAAAAGCACCATCTTCCTGTTTGGCAAATGCATCCAATGTCATGTTTACAGAAAGAAATATCATGTTTTCTCAGGTTTCTGAAGCATTCTTCCCAGAAAACTGGAATGAGTGGAGGATTTGACTCCAAGTGGAACCAATTAGCGTTTGGCAAGTAAAAACAAAAACTTACATGCTAAAATGCATTCAAAACCGTAAAGTCCATAGAGAATGTCCAGAAAACACAAACACACACAGAGGTTGTAGCAAGATCTTGGATTGAGATAGCCACAACACACCAGATAGTTTTGTTTTCATCTAGGAGTATCTGGACAAATTGTTGTAGTTTTGAAGTGAAACTTAACCAAAAAATCACCGTGAAAGTGGTTTTGGAGAAAAGCACAATCTTCCTGTTCGGCAAATGCATCCAATGTCATGTTTACAGAAAGAAATATCATGTTTTCTCAGGTTTCTGAAGCTTTCTTCCTAGAAAACTCGAATGTGTGGAGGATTTGACTCCAGGTGGACCCAATTAGCGTTTGGCAGCTAAAAACAAAACCTTACATGCTAAAACGCATTGAAAACCATAAAGTCCATAGAGAATGTCCAGAAAACAGAAACAGACACAGAGGCTGTAGCAAGATCTCGGATTGAGATAGCCACAACACACCAGATAGTTTTGTTTCATCCAGGAGTATCTGGACAATTTGTTGTAGTTTTGAAATGAAATTTAATCAAAAAATCACCGTGAAAGTGGTTTTGGAGAAAAGCACAATCTTCCTGTTCGGAAAATGTATCCAATGTCATGTTTACAGAAAGAAATATCATGTTTTCTCAGGTTTCTGAAGCTTTCTTCCTAGAAAACTCGAATGTGTGGAGGATTTGACTCCAGGGGGAACCAATTAGCGTTTGGCAGCTAAAAACAAAAAGGGTCCTGCTAAAATGCATTCAAAACCATAAAGTCCATAGAGAATGTCCAGAAAACACAAACACACACAGAGGCTGTAGCAAGATCTGGGATTGAGATAGCTAAAAATCACCAGATATCTTTGTTTTCACCCAGGTGTATCTGGACAAATTGTTGTAGTTTTGAAATGAAATTTAACCAAAAAATCACCGTGAAAGTGGTTTTGGAGAAAAGCACAATCTTCCTGTTCGGCAAATGCATCCAATGTCATGGTTACAAATACAAATATCATGTTTTCTCAGGTTTCTGGAGCTTTCTTCCTAGAAAACTCGAATGTGTGGAGGATTTGAAACCAAGTGGAACCAATTAGAGTTTGAAAGCTAAAAACAAAAACTTACATGCTAAAATGCATTCAATACCGTAAAGTCCATAGAGAATGTCCAGAAAACACAAACAAACACAGAGGCTGTAGCAAGATCTCGGATTGAGATAGCTAAAAATCACCAGATAGTTTTGTTTTCATCCAGGAGTATCTGGACAAATTGTTGTACTTTTGAAGTGAAACTTAACCAAAAAATCACCGTGAAAGTGGTTTTGGAGAAAAGCACAATCTTCCTGTTCGGCAAATGCATCCAATGTCATGTTTACAGAAAGAAATATCATGTTTTCTGAGGTTTCTGAAGCTTTCTTCCTAGAAAACTCGAATGAGTGGAGGATTTGACTCCAGGTGGAACCAATTAGCGTTTGGCAGCTAAAAACAAAAACTTACATGCTAAAGTGCATTCAATACCGTAAAGTCCATAGAGAATATCCAGAAAACACAAACACACACAGAGGCTGTAGCAAGATCTGGGATTGAGATAGCTAAAAATCCCCAGATAGTTTTGTTTTCATCCAGGAGTATCTGGACAAATTGTTGTGAATTTCGTGTGAAATTTAACCAAAAATCAACGTGAAAGTGGATTTGGAGAAAAGCACAATCTTCCTGTTCAGCAAATGCATCCAATATCATGTTTACGAATGCAAAAGTCATGTTTTCTCAGGTTTCTGAAGCTTTCTTCCTAGAACAATCGAATGTGTGGAGGATTTGACTCCAGGTGGCACCAATTAGCGTTTGGCAGCTAAAAACAAAACCTTACATGCTAAAATGCATTCAAAACCGTAAAGTCCATAGAGAATGTCCAGAAAACACAAACACACACAGAGGCTGTAGCAAGATCTGGGATTGAGATAGCCACAACACTCCAGATAGTTTTGTTTTCATCCAGGAGTATCTGGACAAATTGTTGTGGATTTCGGGTGAAATTTAACAAAAAATCACCGTGAAAGCGGTTTTGGAGAAAAGCACAATCTTCCTGTTCGGCAAATGCATCCAATGTCATGTTTACAGAAACAAATATCATGTTTTCTCTGGTTTCTGAAGCTCTCTTCCTAGAACACTCGAATGTGTGGAGGATTTGATTCCAGGTGGAACCAATTAGCGTTTGGCAGCTAAAAACAAAAACTTAAATGCTTAAATGCATTCAAAACTTTCAAGTCCATAGAGAATGTCCAGAAAACACAAACACACACAGAGGCTGTAGCAAGATCTGGGATTGAGATAGCCACAACACACCAGAGAGTTTTGTTTTCATCCAGGAGTATCTGGACAAATTGTTGTAGTTTTGAAGTAAAATTTAAGCAAAAATCACCGTGAAAGTGGTTTTGGAGAAAATCACAATCTTCCTGTTCAGCAAATACATCCAATATCATGTTTACAAATACAAATATCATGTTTTCTCAGGTTTATGAAGCTTGTTTCCTAGAAAACTCGAATGTGCGGAGGATTTGACTCCAGGTGGAACCAACTAGCGTTTGCCAGCTGAAAACAAATAGGGTCCTGCTAAAATGCATTCAAAACCTTAAAGTCAATAGAGAATGTCCAGAAAACACAAACAATCACAGAGGCTGTAGCAAGATCTGGGATTGAGATAGCCACAACACACCAGATAGTTTTGTTTTCCTCCAGGAGTATCTGGACAAATTGTTGTAGTTTTGAAGTGAAATTTAACCAAAAAATGACCATGAAAGTGGTTTTGGAGAAAAGCTCAATCTTCCTGTTCGGCAAATGCATCCAATGTCATGTTTACAGAAAGAAATATCATGTTTTCTCAGGTTTCTGAAGCTTTCTTCCTAGGAAACTCGAACGTGTGGAGTGTTTGACTCCAGGTGGAACCAATTAGCGTTTGCCAGCAGAAAACAAAAAGGGTCTTGCTAAAATGCATTCAAAACCGTAAAGTCCATAGAGAATGTACAGAAAACACAAACAAACACAAAGGCTGTAGCAAGATCTGGGATTGAGATAGCCACAACGCACCAGATAGTTTTGTTGTCATCCAGGAGTATCTGGAAAATTGTTGTGCATTTCGGGTGTGATTTAACGAAAAAATCACCGTGAAAGTGGATTTGGAGAAAAGCACAATCTTCCTGTTCGGCAAATGCATCCAATGTCATGTTTACAAATACAAATATCATGTTTTTCAGGTTTCTGAAACTTTCTTCCTAGAAAACTCGAATGTGTGGAGGATTTGACTCCAGGTGGAACCAATTAGCTTTTGGCGGCTAAAAACAAAAACTTACATACTAAATTGCATTCAAAACTGTAAAGTCCATAGAGAATATCCATAAACACGAACAATCACAGAGGTTGTAGCAAGATCTGGGATTGAGATAGCTAAAAATCACCAGAAATCTTTGTTTTCATCCAGGAGTATCTAGACAAATTGTTGTAGTTTTGAAGTGAAATTTAACCAAAAAATCACCTTGAAAGTGGTTTTGGAAAAAAGTACAATCTTCCTGTTTGGCAAATGCATCCATTGTCATGATTACAGAAAGAAATATCATGTTTTCTCAGGTTTCTGAAGCTTTCTTCCTAGAATACTCGAATGTGTGGAGGATTTGACTCCAGGTGGAACCAATTAGCGTTTGGCAGCTAAAAACAAAACCTTACATGCTAAAATGCATTGAAAACCATAAAGTCCATAGAGAATGTCCAGAAAACACAAACACACACAGAGGCTGTAGCAAGATCTGGGATTGAGATAGCCACAACACACCAGATAGTTTTGTTTTCATCCAGGATTATCTGGACAAATTGTTGTACTTTGAACTGAAATTTAACCAAAAATCACTGTGAAAGTGGTTTTGGAGAAAAGCACAATCTTCCTGTTAGGCAAATGCATCCAATGTCATGTTTAGAAATACAAATATCATATTTTCTCAGGTTTCTGAAGCTTTCTTTCTAGAAAACTCGAATGAGTCGAGGATTTGACTCCAGTTGGAACCAATTAGCGTTTGGCAGCAGAAAACAAAAAGGGTTATGCTGAAATGCATTCAAAACTGTAAAGTACATAGAGAATGTCCAGAAAACACAAACACACACAGAGGCTATAGCAAGATCTGGGATTGAGATAGCCACAACACACCAGAGAGTTTTGTTTTCATCCAGGAGTATCTGGACAAATTGTTGTAGATTTGAAGTGATATTTAACCAAAAAATCACCGTGAAAGTGGTTTTGGAGAAAAGCACAATCTTCCTGTTCGGCAAATGCATCCAATGTCATGTTTACAGAAAGAAATATCATGTTTTCTCAGATTTCTGGAGCTTTCTTCCTAGAAAACTCGAATGTGTGGAGGATTTGACTCCAGGTGGAACCAATTAGCGTTTGGCAGCTAAAAACAAAAACTTAAATGCTGAAATGCATTGAAAACTGTAGGTCCATAGAGAATGAAAAGAAATCACAAACAAACAGAGCTTGTAGCAAGATCTCGGATTGATATCGCAACAACACACCAGATAGTTTTGTTTTCATCCAGGAGTATCTGGACAAATTGTTGTAGTTTTGAAGTGAAATTTAACCAAAAAATCACCGTGAAAGTGGTTTTGGAGAAAAGCACAATCTTTCTGTTCGAGAAATGCCTCCAATGTCATGTTTACAGAAAGAAATATCATGTTTTCTCAGATTTCTGGAGCTTTCTTCGTAGAAAACTCGAATGTGTGGAGGATTTGACTCCAGGTGGAACCAATTAGCGTTTGGCAGCTAAAAACAAAACCTTATATGCTAAAATGCATTCAAAACCGTAAAGTCCGTAGAGAATGTCCAGAAAACACAAACACACACAAGGGCTGTAGCAACATCTGGGATTGAGATATCCAGAACACACCAGATAGTTTTCTTTTCATCCAGGAGTATCTGGAAAAATTGTTGTAGTTTTGAAGTGAAATTTAACCAAGAAATCACCGTGAAAGTGGTTTTGGAGAAAAGCACAATCTTCCTGTTTGGCAAATGCATCCAATGTCATGTTTACAGAAAGAAATATCATGTTTTCTCAGGTTTCTGGAGCTTTCTTCGTAGAAAACTCGAATGTGTGGAGGATTTGACTCCAGGTGGAACCAATTAGCGTTTGCCAGCTAAAAACAAAAACTTACATGCTAAAATGCATTGAAAACTGTAAAGTCCATAGAGAATATCCAGAAAAGAAAAACAAACACAGAGGCTGTAGCAAGATGTGGGATTGAGATAGCCACAACACACCAGATAGTTTTGTTTTCATCCAGGAGTATCTGGACAAATTGTTGAAGTTTTGAAGTGAAATTTAACCAAAAAATCACTGAGAAAGTGGTTTTGGAGAAAAGCACAATCTTCGTGTTCGGCAAATGCATCCAATGTCATGTTTACAGAAAGAAATATCATGTTTTCTCAGGTTTCTGAAGCTTTCTTCGTAGAAAACTCGAATGTGTGGAGGATTTGACTCCAGGTGGAACCAATTAGCGTTTGGCAGCTAAAAACAAAACCTTACATGCTAAAATGCATTCAAAACCGTAAAGTCCGTAGAGAATGTCCAGAAAACACAAACACACACAAGGGCTGTAGCAACATCTGGGATTGAGATATCCAGAACACACCAGATAGTTTTCTTTTCATCCAGGAGTATCTGGAAAAATTGTTGTAGTTTTGAAGTCAAACTTAACCAAACAATCACCGTGAGAGTGGTTTTGCGGAAAAGCACAATCTTCCTGTTCGGCAAATGCATCCAATGTCATGTTTACAAATACAAATATCATGTTTTCTCAGGTTTCTGAAGCTTTCTTCCTAGAAAACTCGACTGTGTGGAGGATTTGACTCCAGGTGGAAGCAATTAGCGTTGGCCAGCAGAAAACAAAACCTTACATGCTAAAGTGCATTCAAAACCATAAAGTCCATAGAGAATGTCCAGAAAACACAAACACACACAGAGGCTGTAGCAAGATCTGGGATTGAGATAGCCACAACACACCAGATAGTTTTGTTTTCATCCAGGAGTATCTGGAAAAATTTTTGTGGATTTCGGGTGAAATTTAACCAAAAAATCACCTTGAAAGTGGTTTTGGAGAAAAGCACAATCTTCCTGTTTGGCAAATGCATCTAATGTCATGTTTACAGAAAGAAATATCATGTTTTCTCAGGTTTCTGAAGCTTTCTTCCTAGAAAACTCGAATGTGTGGAGGATTTGACTCCAGGTGAAACCAATTAGCGTTTGGCAGCTAAAAACAAAACCTTACATGCTAAAATGCATTCAAAACCGTAAAGTCCATAGAGAATGTCCAGAAAACACAAACACACACAGAGGCTGTAGCACGATCTGGGATTGAGATAGCCACAACACACCAGAGAGTTTTGTTTTCATCCAGGAGTATCTGGACAAATTGTTGTAGTTTTGAAGTGAAATGTAACCAAAAAATCACCGTGAAAGTGGTTTTGGGGAAAAGCACAATCTTTCTGTTCGGAAAATGCATCCTATCTCATGTTTACAGAAAGAAATATCATGTTTTCTCAGGTTTCTGAAGCTTTGTTCCTAGAAAACTTGAATGTGTGCCGGATTTGACTCCAGGTGGAACCAATTAGCGTTTGGCAGCTAAAAACAAAACCTTACATGCTAAAATGCATTCAAAATTTCAAGTCCATAGAGAATGTCCAGAAAACACAAAAACACACAAAAGCTGTAGCACGATCTCGGATTGAGATAGCTAAAAATCACCAGATATCTTTGTTTTCATCCAGGAGTATCTGGACAAATTGTTGTAGTTTTGAAGTGATATTTAACCAAAAAATCACCGTGAAAGTGGTTTTGGAGAAAAGCACAATCTTCCTGTTCGGCAAATGCATCCAATGTCATGTTTACAGAAAGAAATATCATGTTTTCTCAGGTTTCTGGAGCTTTCTTCTTAGAAAACTCGAATGTGTGGAGGATTTGACTCCAGGTGGAACCAAGTAGCGTTTGCAAGCAGAAAACTAAAAGGGTCCTGCTAAAATGCATTCAAAACCTTAAAGTCCATAGAGAATGTCCAGAAAACACAAACACACACAGAGGCTGTAGCAAGATCTGGGATTGAGATAGCTACAAATCACCAGATAGTTTTGTTTTCATCCAGGAGTATCTGGACAAATTGTTGTAGTTTTGAAGTGAAATTTAACCAAAAAATCACCGTGAAAGTGGTTTTGGAGAAAAGCACAGTCTTCCTGTTCGGCAAATGCATCTAATGTCATGCTTACAGAAAGAAATATCATGTTTTCTCAGGTTTCTGAAGCTTTCTTCCTAGAAAACTCGAATGTGTGGAGGATTTGACTTCAGGTGGAAACATTTAGTGTTTACCAGCAGAAAACAAAAAGCGTCCTGCTAACCTGCATTCAAAACCATAAAGTCCATGGAGAATTTCCAGAAAACACAAACACACACAGAGGCTGTAGCAAGATCTGGGATTGAGATAGCTAAAAGTCACCAGATATCTTTGTTTTCATCCAGGAGTATCCGGACAAATTGTTGTAGTTTTGAAGTGAAATTTAACCAAAAAATCACCTTGAAAGTGGTTTTGGAGAAAAGCACCATCTTCCTGTTTGGCAAATGCATCCAATGTCATGTTTACAGAAAGAAATATCATGTTTTCTCAGGTTTCTGAAGCATTCTTCCCAGAAAACTGGAATGAGTGGAGGATTTGACTCCAAGTGGAACCAATTAGCGTTTGGCAGGTAAAAACAAAACCTTACATGCTAAAATGCATTCAAAACCGTAAAGTCCATAGAGAATGTCCAGAAAACACAAACACACACAGAGGTTGTAGCAAGATCTTGGATTGAGATAGCCACAACACACCAGATAGTTTTGTTTTCATCTAGGAGTATCTGGACAAATTGTTGTAGTTTTGAAGTGAAACTTAACCAAAAAATCACCGTGAAAGTGGTTTTGGAGAAAAGCACAATCTTCCTGTTTGGCAAATGCATCCAATGTCATGTTTACAGAAAGAAATATCATGTTTTCTCAGGTTTCTGAAGCTTTCTTCCTAGAAAACTCGAATGTGTGGAGGATTTGACTCCAGGTGGAACCAATTAGCGTTTGGCAGCCGAAAACTAAAACTTACATGCTAAAATGCATTCAAAACTTTCAAGTCCATAGAGAATGTCCAGAAAACACAAACACACACAGAGGCTGTAGCAAGATCTGGGATTGAGATAGCCACAACACACCAGATAGTTTTATTTTCATCCAGGAGTATCTGGAAAAATTTTTGTGGATTTCGGGTGAAATTTAACCAAAAAATCACCTTGAAAGTGGTTTTGGAGAAAAGCACAATCTTCCTGTTTGGCAAATGCATCTAATGTCATGTTTACAGAAAGAAATATCATGTTTTCTCAGGTTTCTGAAGCTTTCTTCCTAGAAAACTCGAATGTGTGGAGGATTTGACTCCAGGTGAAACCAATTAGCGTTTGGCAGCTAAAAACAAAACCTTACATGCTAAAATGCATTCAAAACCGTAAAGTCCATAGAGCATGTCCAGAAAACACAAACACACACAGAGGCTGTAGCACGATCTGGGATTGAGATAGCCACAACACACCAGAGAGTTTTGTTTTCATCCAGGAGTATCTGGACAAATTGTTGTAGTTTTGAAGTGAAATGTAACCAAAAAATCACCGTGAAAGTGGTTTTGGGGAAAAGCACAATCTTCCTGTTCGGAAAATGCATCCTATCTCATGTTTACAGAAAGAAATATCATGTTTTCTCAGGTTTCTGAAGCTTTGTTCCTAGAAAACTTGAATGTGTGCCGGATTTGACTCCAGGTGGAACCAATTAGCATTTGGCAGCTAAAAACAAAACCTTACATGCTAAAATGCATTCAAAATTTCAAGTCCATAGAGAATGTCCAGAAAACACAAAAACACACAAAAGCTGTAGCACGATCTCGGATTGAGATAGCTAAAAATCACCAGATATCTTTGTTTTCATCCAGGAGTATCTGGACAAATTGTTGTAGTTTTGAAGTGATATTTAACCAAAAAATCACCGTGAAAGCGGTTTTGGAGAAAAGCACAATCTTCCTGTTCGGCAAATGCATCCAATGTCATGTTTACAGAAAGAAATATCATGTTTTCTCAGGTTTCTGGAGCTTTCTTCTTAGAAAACTCGAAAGTGTGGAGGATTTGACTCCAGGTGGAACCAAGCAGCGTTTGCAAGCAGAAAACTAAAAGGGTCCTGCTAAAATGCATTCAAAACCTTAAAGTCCATAGAGAATGTCCAGAAAACACAAACACACACAGAGGCTGTAGCAAGATCTGGGATTGAGATAGCCACAACACACCAGATAGTTTTGTTTTCATCCAGGAGTATCTGGACAAATTGTTGTAGTTTTGAAGTGAAATTTAACCAAAAAATCACCGTGAAAGTGGTTTTGGAGAAAAGCACAACCTTCCTGTTCGGCAAATGCATCCAATGTAATGTATACAAATACAAATATCATGTTTTCTCAGGTTTCTGAAGCTTTCTTCCTAGAAAACTCGAATGTGTGGAGGATTTGACTCCAGGTGGAACCAATTAGCGTTTGGCAGCTAAAAACAAAACCTTACATGCTAAAATGGATTCAAAACCGTAAAGTACATAGAAAATGTCCAGAAAACACAAACACACACAGAGGCTGTAGCAAGATCTGGGATTGAGATAGCTAAAAATCACCAGATTTCTTTGTTTTCATCCAGGAGTATCCGGACAAATTATTGTATTTTTGAAGTGAAATTTAACCAAAAAATCACCTTGAAAGTGGTTTTGAGGAAAAGCACAATATTCCCGTTTGGCAAATGCATCCAATGTCATGTTTACAGAAAGAAATATTATGTTTTCTCAGGTTTCTGAAGCTTTCTTCCTAGAAAACTCGAATGTGTGGAGGATTTGACTCCAGGTGGAACCAATTCGCGTTTGACAGCTAAAAACAAAACCTTACATGCTAAAATGCATTCAAAACCGTAAAGTCCATAGAGAATGTCCAGAAAACAGAAGCACACACAGAGGCTGTAGCAAGATCTCGGATTGAGATAGCTAAAAATCACCAGATAGTTTTGTTTTCATCCAGGAGTATTTGGACAAATTGTTGTAGTTTTGAAGTGAAATTTAACCAAAAAATCACCGGGAAAGTGGTTTTGGAGAAAAGCACAATCTTCCTGTTCGGAAAATGCATCCAATGTCATGTTTACAGAAAGAAATATCATGTTTTCTCAGGTTTCTGAAGCTTTCTTCTTAGAGAACTCGAATGTGTGGAGGATTTGACTCCAGGTGGAACCAATTAGCGTTTGGCAGCTAAAAACAAAAACTTACATGCTAAAATGCATTCAAAATTACAAGTCCATAGAGAATGTCCAGAAAACACAAACACACACAGAGGCTGTAGCAAGATCTGGGATTGAGATAGCCACAACACACCAGATAGTTTTATTTTCATCCAGGAGTATCTGGAAAAATTTTTGTGGATTTCGGGTGAAATTTAACCAAAAAATCACCTTGAAAGTGGTTTTGGAGAAAAGCACAATCTTCCTGTTTGGCAAATGCATCTAATGTCATGTTTACAGAAAGAAATATCATGTTTTCTCAGGTTTCTGAAGCTTTCTTCCTAGAAAACTCGAATGTGTGGAGGATTTGACTCCAGGTGAAACCAATTAGCGTTTGGCAGCTAAAAACAAAACCTTACATGCTAAAATGCATTCAAAACCGTAAAGTCCATAGAGAATGTCCAGAAAACACAAACACACACAGAGGCTGTAGCACGATCTGGGATTGAGATAGCCACAACACACCAGAGAGTTTTGTTTTCATCCAGGAGTATCTGGACAAATTGTTGTAGTTTTGAAGTGAAATGTAACCAAAAAATCACCGTGAAAGTGGTTTTGGGGAAAAGCACAATCTTCCTGTTCGGAAAATGCATCCTATCTCATGTTTACAGAAAGAAATATCATGTTTTCTCAGGTTTCTGAAGCTTTGTTCCTAGAAAACTTGAATGTGTGCCGGATTTGACTCCAGGTGGAACCAATTAGCATTTGGCAGCTAAAAACAAAACCTTACATGCTAAAAGGCATTCAAAATTTCAAGTCCATAGAGAATGTCCAGAAAACACAAAAACACACAAAAGCTGTAGCACGATCTCGGATTGAGATAGCTAAAAATCACCAGATATCTTTGTTTTCATCCAGGAGTATCTGGACAAATTGTTGTAGTTTTGAAGTGATATTTAACCAAAAAATCACCGTGAAAGCGGTTTTGGAGAAAAGCACAATCTTCCTGTTCGGCAAATGCATCCAATGTCATGTTTACAGAAAGAAATATCATGTTTTCTCAGGTTTCTGGAGCTTTCTTCTTAGAAAACTCGAATGTGTGGAGGATTTGACTCCAGGTGGAACCAAGCAGCGTTTGCAAGCAGAAAACTAAAAGGGTCCTGCTAAAATGCATTCAAAACCTTAAAGTCCATAGAGAATGTCCAGAAAACACAAACACACACAGAGGCTGTAGCAAGATCTGGGATTGAGATAGCCACAACACACCAGATAGTTTTGTTTTCATCCAGGAGTATCTGGACAAATTGTTGTAGTTTTGAAGTGAAATGTAACCAAAAAATCACCGTGAAAGTGGTTTTGGAGAAAAGCACAACCTTCCTGTTCGGCAAATGCATCCAATGTAATGTATACAAATACAAATATCATGTTTTCTCAGGTTTCTGAAGCTTTCTTCCAAGAAAACTCGAATGTGTGGAGGATTTGACTCCAGGTGGAACCAATTAGCGTTTGGCAGCTAAAAACAAAACCTTACATGCTAAAATGGATTCAAAACCGTAAAGTCCATAGAGAATGTCCAGAAAACACAAACACACACAGAGGCTGTAGCAAGATCTGGGATTGAGATAGCTAAAAATCACCAGATTTCTTTGTTTTCATCCAGGAGTATCCGGACAAATTATTGTATTTTTGAAGTGAAATTTAACCAAAAAATCACCTTGAAAGTGGTTTTGAGGAAAAGCACAATATTCCCGTTTGGCAAATGCATCCAATGTCATGTTTACAGAAAGAAATATTATGTTTTCTCAGGTTTCTGAAGCTTTCTTCCTAGAAAACTCGAATGTGTGGAGGATTTGACTCCAGGTGGAACCAATTAGCGTTTGACAGCTAAAAACAAAACCTTACATGCTAAAATGCATTCAAAACCGTAAAGTCCATAGAGAATGTCCAGAAAACAGTAGCACACACAGAGGCTGTAGCAAGATCTCGGATTGAGATAGCTAAAAATCACCAGATAGTTTTGTTTTCATCCAGGAGTATTTGGACAAATTGTTGTAGTTTTGAAGTGAAATTTAACCAAAAAATCACCGGGAAAGTTGTTTTGGAGAAAAGCACAATCTTCCTGTTCGGAAAATGCATCCAATGTCATGTTTCCAGAAAGAAATATCATGTTTTCTCAGGTTTCTGAAGCTTTCTTCTTAGAGAACTCGAATGTGTGGAGGATTTGACTCCAGGTGGAACCAATTAGCGTTTGGCAGCTAAAAACAAAAACTTACATGCTAAAATGCATTCAAAATTACAAGTCCATAGAGAATGTCCAGAAAACACAAACACACACAGAGGCTGTAGCAAGATCTGGGATTGAGATAACTAAAAATCACCAGATATCTTTGTTTTCATCCAGGAGTATCTGGACAAATTGTTGTAGTTTTGAAGTGAAATTTAACCAATAAATCACCGTGAAAGTGGTTTTGGAGAAAAGCACAATCTTCCTGTTTGGCAAATGCATCCAATGTCATGTTTACAGAATGAAATATCATGTTTTCTCAGGTTTCTGAAGCTTTCTTCCTAGAAAACTCGAATGTGTGGAGGATTTGACTCCAGATGGAACCAATTAGCGTTTGCCAGCTGAAAACAAAAAGGGTCCTGCTAAAATGCATTCAAAACCTTAAAGTTCATAGAGAATTTCCAGAAAACACAAACACACACATAGGCTGTAGCAAGATCTCGGATTGAGATAGCTAAATATCACCAAATATCTTTGTTTTCACCCAGGAGTATCTGGACAAATTGTTGTAGTTTTGAAGTGAAATTTCACCAAAAAATCACCGTGAAAGTGGTTTTGGAGAAAAGCACAATATTCCTGTTTGGCAAATGCATCCAATGTCATGTTTACAGAAAGAAATATCATGTTTTCTCAGGTTTCTGAAGCATTCTTCCCAGAAAACTCGAATGAGTAGAGGATTTGACTCCAGGTGGAACCAATTAGCGTTTGGCAGCCGAAAACAAAACCTTACATGCTAAAATGCATTCAAAACTGTAAAGCCCATAGAGAATGTCCAGAAAACGCAAACAAACACAGAGGCTGTAGCAAGATCTGGGATTGAGATAGCCACAACACACCAGATAGTTTTGTTTTCATCCAGGAGTATCTGGACAAATTGTTGTAGTTTTGAAGTGAAATTTAACCAAAAAATCACCGTGAAAGTGGTTTTGGAGAAAAGCACAGTCTTCCTGTTCGGCAAATGCATCTAATGTCATGCTTACAGAAAGAAATATCATGTTTTCTCAGGTTTCTGAAGCTTTCTTCCTAGAAAACTCGAATGTGTGGAGGATTAGACTTCAGGTGGAAACAATTAGTATTTACCAGCAGAAAACAAAAAGCGTCCTGCTAACATGCATTCAAAACCATAAAGTCCATGGAGAATTTCCAGAAAACACAAACACACACAGAGGCTGTAGCAAGATCTGGGATTGAGATAGCTAAAAGTCACCAGATATCTTTGTTTTCATCCAGGAGTATCCGGACAAATTGTTGTAGTTTTGAAGTGAAATTTAACCAAAAAATCACCTTGAAAGTGGTTTTGGAGAAAAGCACCATCTTCCTGTTTGGCAAATGCATCCAATGTCATGTTTACAGAAAGAAATATCATGTTTTCTCAGGTTTCTGAAGCATTCTTCCCAGAAAACTGGAATGAGTGGAGGATTTTACTCCAGGTGGAACCAATTAGCGTTTGGCAGGTAAAAACAAAAACTTACATGCTAAAATGCATTGAAAACCGTAAAGTCCATAGAGAATGTCCAGAAAACACAAACACACACAGAGGTTGTAGCAAGATGTGGGATTGAGATAGCCACAACACACCAGATAGTTTTGTTTTCATCTAGGAGTATCTGGACAAATTGTTGTAGTTTTGAAGTGAAACTTAACCAAAAAATCACCGTGAAAGTGGTTTTGGAGAAAAGCACAATCTTCCTGTTCGGCAAATGCATCCAATGTCATGTTTACAGAAAGAAATATCATGTTTTCTCAGGTTTCTGTAGCTTTCTTCCTAGAAAACTCGAATGTGTGGAGGATTTGACTCCAGGTGGAACCAATTAGCGTTTGGCAGCCGAAAACAAAAACTTACATGCTAAAATGCATTCAAAACCGTAAAGTCCATAGAGAATGTCCAGAAAACACAAACACACACAGAGGCTGTAGCAAGATCTGGGATTGAGATAGCCACAACACACCAGAGAGTTTTGTTTTCATCCAGGAGTATCTGGACAAATTGTTGTAGTTTTGAAGTGAAATGTAACCAAAAAATCACCGTGAAAGTGGTTTTGGGGAAAAGCACAATCTTCCTGTTCGGAAAATGCATCCTATCTCATGTTTACAGAAAGAAATATCATGTTTTCTCAGGTTTCTGAAGCTTTGTTCCTAGAAAACTTGAATGTGTGCCGGATTTGACTCCAGGTGGAACCAATTAGCGTTTGGCAGCTAAAAACAAAAACTTACATGCTAAAAGGCATTCAAAATTTCAAGTCCATAGAGAATGTCCAGAAAACACAAAAACACACAAAAGCTGTAGCACGATCTCGGATTGAGATAGCTAAAAATCACCAGATATCTTTGTTTTCATCCAGGAGTATCTGGACAAATTGTTGTAGTTTTGAAGTGATATTTAACCAAAAAATCACCGTGAAAGCGGTTTTGGAGAAAAGCACAATCTTCCTGTTCGGCAAATGCATCCAATGTCATGTTTACAGAAAGAAATATCATGTTTTCTCAGGTTTCTGGAGCTTTCTTCTTAGAAAACTCGAATGTGTGGAGGATTTGACTCCAGGTGGAACCAAGCAGCGTTTGCAAGCAGAAAACTAAAAGGGTCCTGCTAAAATGCATTCAAAACCTTAAAGTCCATAGAGAATGTCCAGAAAACACAAACACACACAGAGGCTGTAGCAAGATCTGGGATTGAGATAGCCACAACACACCAGATAGTTTTGTTTTCATCCAGGAGTATCTGGACAAATTGTTGTAGGTTTTAAGTGAAATTTAACCAAAAAATCACCGTGAAAGTGGTTTTGGAGAAAAGCACAATCTTCCTGTTTGGCAAATGCATCCAATGTCATGTTTACAGAATGAAATATCATGTTTTCTCAGGTTTCTGAAGCTTTCTTCCTAGAAAACTCGAATGTGTGGAGGATTTGACTCCAGATGGAACCAATTAGCGTTTGCCAGCTGAAAACAAAAAGGGTCCTGCTAAAATGCATTCAAAACCTTAAAGTTCATAGAGAATTTCCAGAAAACACAAACACACACATAGGCTGTAGCAAGATCTCGGATTGAGATAGCTAAATATCACCAAATATCTTTGTTTTCACCCAGGAGTATCTGGACAAATTGTTGTAGTTTTGAAGTGAAATTTCACCAAAAAATCACCGTGAAAGTGGTTTTGGAGAAAAGCACAATATTCCTGTTTGGCAAATGCATCCAATGTCATGTTTACAGAAAGAAATATCATGTTTTCTCAGGTTTCTGAAGCATTCTTCCCAGAAAACTCGAATGAGTAGAGGATTTGACTCCAGGTGGAACCAATTAGCGTTTGGCAGCCGAAAACAAAACCTTACATGCTAAAATGCATTCAAAACTGTAAAGCCCATAGAGAATGTCCAGAAAACGCAAACAAACACAGAGGCTGTAGCAAGATCTGGGATTGAGATAGCCACAACACACCAGATAGTTTTGTTTTCATCCAGGAGTATCTGGACAAATTGTTGTAGTTTTGAAGTGAAATTTAACCAAAAAATCACCGTGAAAGTGGTTTTGGAGAAAAGCACAGTCTTCCTGTTCGGCAAATGCATCTAATGTCATGCTTACAGAAAGAAATATCATGTTTTCTCAGGTTTCTGAAGCTTTCTTCCTAGAAAACTCGAATGTGTGGAGGATTAGACTTCAGGTGGAAACAATTAGTATTTACCAGCAGAAAACAAAAAGCGTCCTGCTAACATGCATTCAAAACCATAAAGTCCATGGAGAATTTCCAGAAAACACAAACACACACAGAGGCTGTAGCAAGATCTGGGATTGAGATAGCTAAAAGTCACCAGATATCTTTGTTTTCATCCAGGAGTATCCGGACAAATTGTTGTAGTTTTGAAGTGAAATTTAACCAAAAAATCACCTTGAAAGTGGTTTTGGAGAAAAGCACCATCTTCCTGTTTGGCAAATGCATCCAATGTCATGTTTACAGAAAGAAATATCATGTTTTCTCAGGTTTCTGAAGCATTCTTCCCAGAAAACTGGAATGAGTGGAGGATTTTACTCCAGGTGGAACCAATTAGCGTTTGGCAGGTAAAAACAAAAACTTACATGCTAAAATGCATTGAAAACCGTAAAGTCCATAGAGAATGTCCAGAAAACACAAACACACACAGAGGTTGTAGCAAGATGTGGGATTGAGATAGCCACAACACACCAGATAGTTTTGTTTTCATCTAGGAGTATCTGGACAAATTGTTGTAGTTTTGAAGTGAAACTTAACCAAAAAATCACCGTGAAAGTGGTTTTGGAGAAAAGCACAATCTTCCTGTTCGGCAAATGCATCCAATGTCATGTTTACAGAAAGAAATATCATGTTTTCTCAGGTTTCTGTAGCTTTCTTCCTAGAAAACTCGAATGTGTGGAGGATTTGACTCCAGGTGGAACCAATTAGCGTTTGGCAGCCGAAAACAAAAACTTACATGCTAAAATGCATTCAAAACCGTAAAGTCCATAGAGAATGTCCAGAAAACACAAACACACACAGAGGCTGTAGCAAGATCTGGGATTGAGATAGCCACAACACACCAGAGAGTTTTGTTTTCATCCAGGAGTATCTGGACAAATTGTTGTAGTTTTGAAGTGAAATGTAACCAAAAAATCACCGTGAAAGTGGTTTTGGGGAAAAGCACAATCTTCCTGTTCGGAAAATGCATCCTATCTCATGTTTACAGAAAGAAATATCATGTTTTCTCAGGTTTCTGAAGCTTTGTTCCTAGAAAACTTGAATGTGTGCCGGATTTGACTCCAGGTGGAACCAATTAGCGTTTGGCAGCTAAAAACAAAAACTTACATGCTAAAAGGCATTCAAAATTTCAAGTCCATAGAGAATGTCCAGAAAACACAAAAACACACAAAAGCTGTAGCACGATCTCGGATTGAGATAGCTAAAAATCACCAGATATCTTTGTTTTCATCCAGGAGTATCTGGACAAATTGTTGTAGTTTTGAAGTGATATTTAACCAAAAAATCACCGTGAAAGCGGTTTTGGAGAAAAGCACAATCTTCCTGTTCGGCAAATGCATCCAATGTCATGTTTACAGAAAGAAATATCATGTTTTCTCAGGTTTCTGGAGCTTTCTTCTTAGAAAACTCGAATGTGTGGAGGATTTGACTCCAGGTGGAACCAAGCAGCGTTTGCAAGCAGAAAACTAAAAGGGTCCTGCTAAAATGCATTCAAAACCTTAAAGTCCATAGAGAATGTCCAGAAAACACAAACACACACAGAGGCTGTAGCAAGATCTGGGATTGAGATAGCCACAACACACCAGATAGTTTTGTTTTCATCCAGGAGTATCTGGACAAATTGTTGTAGGTTTTAAGTGAAATTTAACCAAAAAATCACCGTGAAAGTGGTTTTGGAGAAAAGCACAATCTTCCTGTTTGGCAAATGCATCCAATGTCATGTTTACAGAAAGAAATATCATGTTTTCTCAGGTTTCTGAAGCTTTCTTCCTAGAAAACTCGAATGTGTGGAGGATTTGACTCCAGGTGGAACCAATTAGCGTTTGGCAGCTAAAAACAAAACCTTACATGCTAAAATGCATTCAAAACCGTAAAGTCCATAGAGAATGTCCAGGGAACACAAACACACACAGAGGCTGTAGCAAGATCTGGGATTGAGATAGCCACAACACACCAGAGAGTTTTGTTTTCATCCAGGAGTATCTGGACAAATTGTTGTAGTTTTGAAGTGAAATGTAACCAAAAAATCACCGTGAAAGTGGTTTTGGGGAAAAGCACAATCTTCCTGTTCGGAAAATGCATCCTATCTCATGTTTACAGAAAGAAATATCATGTTTTCTCAGGTTTCTGAAGCTTTGTTCCTAGAAAACTTGAATGTGTGCCGGATTTGACTCCAGGTGGAACCAATTAGCGTTTGGCAGCTAAAAACAAAAACTTACATGCTAAAATGCATTCAAAATTTCAAGTCCATAGAGAATGTCCAGAAAACACAAAAACACACAAAAGCTATAGCACGATCTCTGATTTAGATAGCTAAAAATCACCAGATATCTTTGTTTTCATCCAGGAGTATCTGGACAAATTGTTGTAGTTTTGAAGTGAAATTTAACCAAAAATTCACCGTGAAAGTGGTTTTGGAGAAAAGCCCAATCTTCCTGTACGGCAAATGCATCCAATGTCATGTTTACAAATACAAATATCATGTTTTCTCAGGTTTCTGGAGCTTTCATCCTAGAAAACTCGAATGTGCGGAGGATTTTACTCCAGGTGGAACCAATTAGCGTTTGGCAGCTAAAAACAAAACCTTAAATGCTAAAATGCATTCCAAACCGTAAAGTCCATAGAGAATATCCAGAAAACACAAACACACACAGAGGCTGTAGCAAGATCTGGGATTGAGATAGCCACAACACACCTAATAGTTTTGTTGTTATCCAGGAGTATCTGGACAAATTGTTGGAGTTTTGAAGTGAAATTTAACCAAAAAATCACCGTGAAAGTGGTTTTGGAGAAAAGCAGAATCTTCCTGTTCGGCAAATGCATCCAATGTCATGTTTACAGAAAGAAATATCATGTTTTCTCAGGTTTCTGAAGCTTTCTTCTTAGAAAACTTGAATGTGTGGAGGATATGACTCCAGGTGGAACCAAGTAGCGTTTGCAAGCAGAAAACTAAAAGGGTCCTGCTAAAATGCATTCAAAACCTTAAAGTCCATAGAGAATGTCCAGAAAACACAAACACACACAGAGGCTGTAGCAAGATCTGGGATTGAGATAGCCACAACACACCAGATAGTTTTGTTTTCATCCAGGAGTATCTGGACAAATTGTTGTAGTTTTGAAGTGAAATTTAACCAAAAAATCACCGTGAAAGTGGTTTTGGAGAAAAGCACAATCTTCCTGTTCGGCAAATGCATCCAATGTCATGTATACAAATACAAATATCATGTTTTCTCAGGTTTCTGAAGCTTTCTTCCTAGAAAACTCGAATGTGTGGAATATTGGACTCCAGGTGGAACCAATTAGCGTTTGACAGCTAAAAACAAAACCTTACATGCTAAAATGCATTCAAAACCGTAAAGTCCATAGAGAATGTCCAGAAAACACAAACACACACAGAGGCTGTAGCAAGATCTGGGATTGAGATAGCTCAAAATCACCAGATAGTTTTGTTTTCATCCTGGAGTATTTGGACAAATTGTTGTAGTTTTGAAGAGAAATTTAACCAAAAAATCACCGGGAAAGTGGTTTTGGAGAAAAGCACAATCTTCCTGTTCGGAAAATGCATCCAATGTCATGTTTACAGAAAGAAATATCATGTTTTCTCAGGTTTCTTAAGCTTTCTTCTTAGAGAACTCGAATGTGTGGAATATTTGACTCCAGGTGGAACCAATTAGCGTTTGGCAGCTAAAAACAAAACCTTACATGCTAAAATGCATTCAAAACCGTAAAGTCCATAGCGAGTGTCCAGAAAACACAAACACACACAGAGGCTGTAGCAAGATCTGGGATTGAGATAGCCACAACACACCAGATAGTTTTGTTTTCATCCAGGAGTATCTGGACAAATTGTTGCAGTTTTGAAGTGAAATTTAACCAAAAAATCACCGTGAAAGTGGTTTTGGAGAAAAGCACAATCTTCCTGTTCGGCAAATGCATCCAATGTCATGGTTACAGAAAGAAATATCATGTTTTCTCAGGTTTCTGAAGCTTTCTTCTTAGAAAACTCGACTGTGTGGAGGATTTGACTCCAGGTGAAACCAATTAGCGTTTGCCAGCAGAAAACAAAAAGGGTCCTGCTAAAATGCATTCAAAACCGTAAAGTCCATAGAGAATGTCCAGAAAACACAAACACACACAGAGGCTGTAGCAAGATCTGGGATTGAGATAGCCACAACACACCAGAGAGTTTTGTTTTCATCCAGGAGTATCTGGACAAATTGTTGTAGTTTTGAAGTGAAATTTAACCAAAAAATCACCGTGAAAGTGGTTTTGGTGAAAAGCACAATCTTCCTGTTCGGCAAATGCATCCAATGTCATGTATACAAATACAAATATCATGTTTTCTCAGGTTTCTGAAGCTTTCTTCCTAGAAAACTCGAATGTGTGGAGGATTTGACTCCAGGTGGAACCAAGTAGCGTTTGCAAGCAGAAAACTAAAAGGGTCCTACTAAAATGCATTCAAAACCTTAAAGTCCATAGAGAATGTCCAGAAAACACAAACACACACAGAGGCTGTAGCAAGATTTGGGATTGAGATAGCCACAACACACCAGATAGTTTTGTTTTCATCCAGGAGTATCTGGACAAATTGTTGTAATTTTGAAGTGAAATTTAACCAAAAAATCACCGTGAAAGTGGTTTTGGAGAAAAGCACAATCTTCCTGTTCGGCAAATGCATCCAATGTCATGTTTACAGAAAGAAATATCATGTTTTCTCAGGTTTCTGAAGCTTTCTTCTTAGAAAACTCGAATGTGTGGAGGATTTGACTCCAGGTGGAACCAATTAGCGTTTGCCAGCAGAAAACAAAACCTTACATGCTAAAATGCATTCAAAACCGTAAAGTCCATAGAGAATGTCCAGAAAACACAAACACACACAGAGGCTGTAGCAAGATCTGGGATTGAGATAGCTAAAAATCACCAGATATCTTTGTTTTCATCCAGGAGTATCTGGACAAATTGTTGTAGTTCTGAAGTGTAATTTAACCAAAAAATCACCGGGAAAGTGGTTTTGGAGAAAAGCACAATCTTCCTGTTCGGCAAATGCATCCAATGTCATGTTTACAGAAAGAAATATCATGTTTTCTCATGTTTCTGAAGCTTTCTTCCTAGAAAACTCGAATGTGTGGAGGATTTGACTCCAGGTGGAATCAATTAGCGTTTGCCAGCAGAAAACAAAAAGGGTCCTGCTAAAATGCATTCAAAACCGTAAAGTCCATAGAGAATGTCCAGAAAACACAAACACACACAGAGGCTGTAGCAAGATCTGGGATTGAGATAGCCACAACACACCAGAGAGTTTTGTTTTCATCCAGGAGTATCTGGACAAATTGTTTTCGTTTTGAAGTGAAATTTAACCAAAAAATCACCGTGAAAGTGGTTTTGGAGAAAAGTACAATCTTCCTGTTCGGCAAATGCATCCAATGTCATGTTTACAGAAAGAAATATCATGTTTTCTCAGGTTTCTGAAGCTTTCTTCCTAGAAAACTCGACTGTGTGGAGGATTTGACTCCAGGTGGAACCATTTAGCTTTGGGCAGGTAAAAACAAAATCTTACATGCTAAAATGCATTCAAAACCATAAAGTCCATAGAGAATGTCCAGAAAACACAAACACACACAAAGGCTGTGGTAAGATCTGGGATTGAGATAGCCACAACACACCAGATAGTTTTGTTTTCATCCAGGAGTATCTGGACAAATTGTTGTGGATTTCGGGTGAAATTTAACGAAAAAATCACCGTGAAAGTGGTTTTGGAGAAAAGCACAATCTTCCTGTTTGGGAAATGCATCCAATGTCATGTTTACAGAAAGAAATATCATGTTTTCTCAGGTTTCTGAAGCTTTCTTCCTAGAAAACTCGAATGTGTGGAGGATTTGACTCCGGGGAGAACCAATTAGCGTTTGCCAGCTAAAAACAAAACCTTAAATGCTAAAATACATTCAAAACCGTAAAGTCCATAGAGAATGTCCAGAAAACACAAACACACACAGAGGCTGTAGCAACATCTGGGAATGAGATAGCCACAACACACCAGATAGTTTTGTTTTCATCCAGGAGTATCTGGACAAATTGTTGTAGTTTTGAAGTGAAATTTAACCAAAAAATCACCGTGAAAGTGGTTTTGGAGAAAAGCACAATCTTCCTGTTCGGCAAATGCATCCAATGTCATGTATACAAATACAAATATCATGTTTACTCAGGTTTCTGAAGCTTTCTTCCTAGAAAACTCGAATGTGTGGAGGATTTGACTCCAGGTGGAACCAATTAGCGTTTGACAGCAGAAAACAAAAAGGGTCCTGCTAAAATGCATTCAAAACCATAAAGTCCATAGGGAATGACCAGAATACAGAAACACACACAGAGGCTGTAGCAAGATCTGGGATTGAGATAGCTAAAAATCCCCAGATATCTTTGTTTTCATCCAGGAGTATCTGCACAAATTGTTGTAGTTTTGAAGTGAAATTTCACCAAAAATCACCGTGAAAGTGGTTTTGGAGAAAAGCACAATCTTCCTGTTCGGCAAATGCATCCAATGTCATGTTTACAGAAAGAAATATCATGTTTTCTCAGGTTTCTGAAGCTTTCTTCCTAGAAAACTCGACTGTGTGGAGGATTTGACTCCAGGTGGAAGCAATTAGCGTTGGCCAGCAGAAAACAAAACCTTACATGCTAAAGTGCATTCAAAACCATAAAGTCCATAGAGAATGTCCAGAAAACACAAACAGACAGAGAGGCTGTAGCAAGATCTGGGATTGAGATAGCCACAACACACCAGATAGTTTTGTTTTCATCCAGGAGTATCTGGACAAATTCTTGTGGATATCGTGTGAAATTTAAGCAAAAAATCACCGAGAAAGTGGACTTGGAGGAAAGCACAATCTTCCTGTTCGGCAAATGCATCCAATGAGATAGCCACAACACACCAGATAGTTTTGTTTTCATCCAGGAGTATCTGGACAATTGTTGTGGATTTTGGGGGAAATTTAACCAAAAATCACCGTGAAAGTGGTTTTGGAGAAAAGCAAAATATTCCTGTTCAGCAATTGCATCCAATGTCATGTTTACAGAAAGAAATGTCATGTTTTCTCAGGTTTCTGAAGCTTTCTTCCTAGAAAACTCGAATGTGTGGGGGATTTAACTCCAGGTGGAACCAATTAGCATTTGGCAGCTAAAAACAAAAATTTACATGCTAAAATGCATTCAACACCGTAAAGTCCATGGAGAATGTCCAGAAAACACAAACACACACAGAGGCTGTAGCAAGATCTGGGATTGAGATAGCCACAACACACCAGATAATTTTGTTTTCATCCAGATGTATCTGGACCAATTGTTGCAGTTTGAAGTGAAATTTAACCAAAAAATCACCGTGAAAGTGGTTTTGGAGTAAAGCACAATCTTCCTGTTCGGCAAATGCATCCAATGTCATGTTTACAGAAGGAAATATCATGTTTTCTCAGGTTTCTGAAGCTTTCTTCCTAGAAAACTCGAATGTGTGGAGGATTTGACTCCAGGTGGAACCAATTAGAGTTTGGCAGCTAAAAACAAAAAATTACATGCTAAAATGCATTCAAAACCGTAAAGTCCATAGAGAATGTCCAGAAAACACAAATACACACAGAGGCTGTAGCAAGATCTGGGATTGAGATAGCCACAACACACCAGATAATTTTGTTTTCATCCAGGAGTATCTGGAGAATTGTTGTGGATTTTGGGGGAAATTTAACCAAAAATCACCGTGAGAGTGGTTTTGGAGAAAAGCACAATCTTCCTGTTTGGCAAATGCATCCAATGTCATGTTTACAGAAAGAAATATCATGTTTTCTCAGGTTTCTGAAGCTTTCTTCCTAGAAAACTCGAATGTGTGGAGGATTTGACTCCAGGTGGAACCAATTAGCGTTTGCCAGCTGAAAACAAAAACTTACATGCTAAAATGCATTCAAAACTTTCACGTCCATAGAGAGTGTCCAGAAAACACAAAGAAACACAAAGACTGTAGTAAGATCTGGGATTGAGATAGCCACAACACACCAGATAGTTTTGTGTCATCCAGTAGTATCTGGACAAATTGTTGTAGTTTTGAAGAAAAATTGAACCAAAAAATCACCGCGAAGGTGTTATTGGAGAAAAGTACAATCTTCCTGTTTGGCAAATGCATCCAATGTCATGTTTACAGAAAGAAATATCATGTTTTCTCAGGTTTCTGAAGCTTTCTTCCTAGAAAACTCGAACGTGTGGAGGATTTGACTCCAGGTGGAACCAATTAGCGTTTGGCAGCTAATAGCAACAACTTACATGCTAAAATGCATTCAAAACTGTAAAGTCCATAGAGAATGTCCAGAAAACACAAACAAAAACAGAGGCTGTCGGAAGATCTGGGATTAAGATAGCCACAACACACCAGATAGTTTTGTTTACATCCAGGAGTATCTGGAAAAATCGTTGTGGATTTGGGGTGATATTTAACGAAAAAATCACCATGAAAGTGGTTTTGGAGAAAAGCACAATCTTCCTGTTCGGCAAATGCATCCAATGTCATGTTTACAGAAGGAAATATCATGTTTTCTCAGGTTTCTGAAGCTTTCTTCCTAGAAAACTCGAATGTGTGGAGGATTTGACTCCAGGTGGAACCAATTAGCGTTTGGCAGCTAAAAACAAAAACTTACATGCTAAAATGCATTCAAAATTACAAGTCCATAGAGAATGTCCAGAAAACACAAACACACACAGAGGCTGTAGCAAGATCTGGGATTGAGATAGCCACAACACACCAGATAATTTTGTTTTCATCCAGGAGTATCTGGACAATTGTTGTGGATTTTGGGTGAAATTTAACCAAAAATCACCGTGAGAGTGGTTTTGGAGAAAAGCACAATCTTCCTGTTCGGCAAATGCATCCAATGTCATGTTTACAGAAAGAAATATCATGTTTTCTCAGGTTTCTGAAGCTTTCTTCCTAGAAAACTCGAATGTGTGGCGGATATGACTCCAGGTGGAACCAATTAGCGTTTGCCAGCTGAAAACAAAAACTTACATGCTAAAAGGCATTCAAAACTTTCAAGTCCATAGAGAGTGTCCAGAAAACACAAACACACACAGAGGTTGTAGTAAGATCTGGGATTGAGATAGCCACAACACACCAGATAGTTTTGTTGTCATCCAGGAGTATCTGGACAAATTGTTGTCGATTTCGGGTGAAATTTAACCAAAAAATGACCGTGAAAGTGGTTTTGCAGAAAAGCACAATCTTCCTGTTCGGCAAATGCATCCAATGTCATGTTTACAGAAAGAAATATCATGTTTTCTCAGGTTTCTGAAGCTTTCTTCCTAGAAAACTCGACTGTGTGGAGGATTTGACTCCAGGTGGAACCAATTAGCGTTTGGCAGCTAAAAACAAAAACTTACATGCTAAAATGCATTCAAAACCATAAAGTCCATGGAGAAGGTCCAGAAAACACAAACACACACAGAGGCTGTAGCAAGATCTGGGATTGAGATAGCCATAACACACCAGATAGTTTTATTTTCATCCAGGAGTATCTGGACAAATTCTTGTAGTTTTGAAGTAATATTTAACCAAAAAATCACCGTGAAGGTGGTATTGGAGAAAAGTACAATCTTCCCGTTCGGCAAATGCATCCAATGTCATGTTTACAGAAAGAAATATCATGTTTTCTCAGGTTTCTGAAGCTTTCTTCCTAGAAAACTCGAATGTGTGGCGGATTTGACTCCAGGTGGAACCAATTAGCGTTTGGCAGCTAAAAACAAAACTTACATGCTAAAATGCATTCAAAACCGTAAGGTCAATAGAGAATGTCCAGAAAACACAAACAATCACAGAGGCTGTAGCAAGATCTGGGATTGAGATAGTCACAACACACCAGATAGTTTTGTTTTCATCTATGAGTATCTGGAAAAATTGTTGTAGTTTGAAGTAAAATTTAACCAAAAATCACCGTGAAAGTGGTTTTGTGGAAAAGCACAATCTTCCTGTTCGGCAAATGCATCCAATGTCATCTTTACAGAAAGAAATATCATGTTTTCTCAGGTTTCTGAAGCTTTCTTCCTAGAAAACTCGATTGTGTGGAGGATCTGACTCCAGGTGGAACCAATGAGCCTTTGGCAGCTAAAAACAAAAACTTACATGCTAAAATGCATTCAAAACCGTAAAGTCCATAGAGAATGTCCAGAAAACACAAACACACACAGAGGCTGTAGCAAGATCTGGGATTGAGATAGCCACAACACACCAGATAGTTTTGTTGTTATCCAGGAGTATCTGGACAAATTGTTGTGGATTTTGGGAGAAATTTAGTCAAAAATCACCGTGAAAGTGGTTTTAGGGAAAAGCACAATCTTCCTGTTCGGCAAATGCATCCAATGTCATGTTTACAGAAAGAAATATCATGTTTTCTCAGGTTTCTGAAGCTTTCTTCCTAGAAAACTCGAATGTGTGGAGGATTTGACTCCAGGTGGAACCAATTAGCGTTTGGCAGCTAAAAACAAAAACTTACATGATAAAATGCATTCAAAACCGTAAAGTCCATAGAGAATGCCCCAAAACACAAACACACACAGAGGCTGTAGCAAGATCTGGGATTGAGATAGGCACAACACACCAGATAGTTTTGTTTACATCCAGGAGTATCTGGACAAATTGTTGTGGATTTTGGGTGAAATTCAACCATAAATCACCATGAAAGTGGTTTTGGAGAAAAGCACAATCTTCGTGTTAGGCAAATGCATCCAATGTCATGTTTACAGAAAGAAATATCATGTTTTCTCATGTTTCTGAAGCTTTCTTCCTAGAAAACTCGAATGTGTGGAGGATTTGACTCCAGGTGCAACCAATTAGCATTTGGCAGCTAAAAACAAAAACTTACATGCTAAAATGCATTCAAAACCGTAAAGTCCATAGAGAATGTCCAGAAAACACAAACACACACAGAGGCTGTAGCAAGATCTGGGATTGAGGTAGCCACAACACACCAGATAGTTTTGTTTTCATCCAGGAGTATCTGGACAAATTGTTGTAGTTTGAAGTAAAATTTAACCAAAAATCACCGTGAAAGTGGTTTTGGAGAAAAGCACAATCTTCCTGTTCGGCAAATGCATCCAATGTCATGTTTACAAATACAAATATCATGTTTTCTCAGGTTTCTGATGCTTTCTTCCTACAAACCTCGAATGTGTGGAGGATTTGACTCCAGGTGGAACCAATTAGCGTTTGCCAGAAGAAAACAAAAAGGGTCCTGCTAAAATGCATTCAAAACCTTAAAGTCCACAGTGAATGTCCAGAAAACACAAACACACACAAAGGCTGTCGCAAGAGCTGGGATTGAGATAGCTAAAAATCACCAGATATCTTTGTTTTCCTCCAGGAGTATCTGGACAAATTCTTGTGGATTTCGGGTGAAATTTAACCAAAAAATCACCGTGAAAGTGGTTTTGGAGAAAAGCACAATCTGACTGTTCGGAAAATGCATCCAATGTCATGTTTACAGAAAGAAATATCATGTTTTCTCAGGTTTCTGAAGCTTTCTTCCTAGAAAATTCGAATGTGTGGAGGATTTGACTCCAGGTGGAACCAATTAGCGTTTGGCAGCTAAAAACAAAAACCTACATGCTAAAATGCATTCAAAACCATAAAGTCCATAGAGAATGTCCAGGAAACACAAACAATCACAGAGGGTGTAGCAAGATCTGGGATTGAGATAGCCACAACACACCAGATAATTTTGTTTTCATCCAGGAATATCTGGACAAATTGTTGCAGTTATGAAGTGAAATTTAACCAAAAAACACCATGAAAGTGGTTTTGGAGAAAAGCACAATCTTCCTGTTCAGCAAATGCATCCAATGTCAATATTACAAATACAAATATCATGTTTTCTCAGGTTTCGGGAGCTTTCTTCCTAGAAAACTCGAATGTGTGGAGGATTTGACTCCAGGTGGAACCAATTAGGGTTTGGAAACTAAAAACAAAACCTTACATGCTAAAATGCATTCATAACCATAAAGTCCATAGAGAATGTCCAGAAAACACAAACAAACACAGATTCTGTAGCAAGATCTGGGATTGAGATAGCCACAACACACCAGATAGTTTTGTTTTCATCCAGGAGTATCTGGACAAATTGTTGTACTTTGAAGTAAAATGTAACTAAAAAATCACCGTGAAAGTGGTTTTGGAGAAAAGCACAATCTTCCTTTTCTTCAATTGCATTCAATGTCATGTTTACAAATACAAATATCATGTTTTCTCAGGTTTCTGAAGCTTTCTTCCTAGAAAACTCGAATGTGAGGAGGGTTTGACTCCAGGTGGAACCAATATGCGTTTGCCAGAAGAAAACAAAAAGGGTCCTGCTAAAATGCATTCAAAACCATAAAGTCCATAGAGAATGTCCAGAAAACACAAACACACACAGAGGCTGTAGCAAGATCTGGGTTTGAGATAGCTAAAAATCACCAAATAGTTTTGTTTTCATCCAGGAGTATCTGGACAAATTGTTGTGGATTTCTTGTGAAATTTAACCAAAAAATCACCGTGAAAGTGGTTTTGGAGAATAGCACAATCTTCCTGTTCGGCAAATGCATCTAATCTCATGTTGAAAGAAAGAAATATCATGTTTTCTCAGGTTTGTGAAGCTTTCTTCCTAGAAAACTCGAATGTGTGGAGGATTTGATTCCAGGTGCAACCAATTAGCATTTGGCAGCTAAAAACAAAAACTTATATGCTAAAATGCATTCAAAACTGTAAAGTCCATAGAGAATATCCAGAAAACACAAACAATCACAGAGGCTGTAGCAAGATCTGGGATTGAGATAGCCACAACACACCAGATAGTTTTGTTTTCATCCAGGAGTATCTGGACAAATTCTTGTGGATTTCGGGTGAAATTTAAGAAAAATCACCGAGAAAGTGGTTTTGGAGAAAAGCACAATCTTCCTGTTCGGCAAATGCATCCAATGTCATGTTTACAGAAAGAAATATCATGTTTTCTCAGGTTTCTAAAGCTTTCTTCCTAGAAAACTCGAATGTGTGGCGTATTTGACTCCAGGTGGAACCAATTAGCGTTTGGCAGCCGAAAACAAAAAGGGTCCTGCTAAAATGCATTCAAAACCTTAAAGTCCATAGAGAATGTCCAGAAAACACAAACACACACAGAGGCTGTAGCAAGATCTGGGATTGAGATAGCTAAAAATCACCAGATATCTTTGTTTTCCTCCAGGATTATTTGGACAAATTGTTGTGGATTTCGGGTGAAATTTAACCAAAAAATCACCGTGAAAGTGGTTTTGGAGAAAAGCACAATCTTCCTGTTCAGCAAATGCATCCTATGTCATGTTTACAGAAAGAAATATCATGTTTTCTCAGGTTTCTGAAGCTTTCTTCCTAGAAAACTCGAATGTGTGGAGGATTTGACTCCAGGTGGAACCAATTAGCGTTTGGCAGCTAAAAACAAAAACTTACATGCTAAAATGCATTCAAAACTTTCAAGTCCATAGAGAATGTCCAGAAAACACAAACAATCACAGAGGCTGTAGCAAGATCTGGGATTGAGATAGCCACAACACACCAGATAATTTTCTTTTCATCCAGGAATATCTGGACAAATTGTTGCAGTTATGAAGTGAAATTTAACCAAAAAACACCATGAAAGTGGTTTTGGAGAAAAGCACAATCTTCCTGTTCAGCAAATGCATCCAATGTCAATATTACAAATACAAATATCATGTTTTCTCAGGTTTCGGGAGCTTTCTTCCTAGAAAACTCGAATGTGTGGAGGATTTGACTCCAGGTGGAACCAATTAGGGTTTGGAAACTAAAAACAAAACCTTACATGCTAAAATGCATTCATAACCATAAAGTCCATAGAGAATGTCCAGAAAACACAAACAAACACAGATTCTGTAGCAAGATCTGGGATTGAGATAGCCACAACACACCAGATACTTTTGTTTTCATCCAGGAGTATCTGGACAAATTGTTGTACTTTGAAGTAAAATGTAACCAAAAAATCACCGTGAAAGTGGTTTTGGAGAAAAGCACAATCTTCCTGTTCTTCAATTGCATTCAATGTCATGTTTACAAATACAAATATCATGTTTTCTCAGGTTTCTGAAGCTTTCTTCCTAGAAAACTCGAATGTGAGGAGGGTTTGACTCCAGGTGGAACCAATATGCGTTTGCCAGAAGAAAACAAAAAGGGTCCTGCTAAAATGCATTCAAAACCATAAAGTCCATAGAGAATGTCCAGAAAACACAAACACACACAGAGGCTGTTGCAAGATCTGGGTTTGAGGTAGCTAAAAATCACCAAATAGTTTTGTTTTCATCCAGGAGTATCTGGACAAATTGTTGTGGATTTCGTGTGAAATTTAACCAAAAAATCACCGTGAAAGTGGTTTTGGAGAAAAGCACAATCTTCCTGTTTGGCAAATGCATCCAATGTCATGTTTACAGAAAGAAATATCATGTTTTCTCAGGTTTCTGAAGCTTTCTTCCTAGAAAACTCGAATGTGTTGAGGATTTGACTCCAGGTGCAACCAGTTAGCGTTTGGCAGCTGAAAACAAAAACTTATATGCTAAAATGCATTCAAAACTGTAAAGTCCATAGAGAATATCCAGAAAACACAAATAATCACAGAGGCTGTAGCAAGATCTGGGATTGAGATAGCTAAAAATCACCAGATAGTTTTGTTTTCATCCAGGAGTATCTGGACAAATTGTTGTGGATTTCGGGTGAAATTTAAGAAAAATCACCGAGAAAGTGGTTTTGGAGAAAAGCACAATCTTCCTGTTCGGCAAATGCATCCAATGTCATGTTTAGAGAAAGAAACATCATGTTTTCTCAGGTTTCTGACGCTTTCTTCCTAGAAAACTCGATTGTGTGGAGGATTTCACTCCAGGTGGAAGCAATTAGCGTTGGCCAGCAGAAAACAAAAAGGGTCCTGCTAAAATGCATTCAAAACCTTAAAGTCCATAGAGAATGTCCAGAAAACACAAACACACACAGAGGCTGTAGCAAGATCTGGGATTGAAATAGCCACAACACACCAGATAGTTTTGTTTTCATCCAGGAGTATCTGGACAAATTGTTGTAGTTTAGAAGTAAAATTTAACCAAAAAATCACTGTGAAAGTGGTTTTGGAGAAAAGCCCAATCGTCCTGTTCTTCAATTGCATCCAATGTCATGTTTACAAATACAAAAGTCATGTTTTCTCAGGTTTCTGAAGCTTTCTTCCTAGAAAACTCGAATGTGTGGAGGATTTGACTCCAGGTGGAACCAATTAGCGTTTGCCAGCTAAAAACAAAAACTTACAGGCTGAAATGCATGCAAAACATTAAAGTCCATAGAGAATGTCCAGAAAACACAAACACACACAGAGGCTGTAGCAAGATCTGGGATTGAGATAGCTAAAAATCACCAAATAGTTTTGTTTTCATCTAGGAGTATCTTGACAAATTCTTGTGGATTTCGGGTGAAATTTAACCAAAAAATCACAGTGAAAGTGATTTTGGGGAAAAGCACAATCTTCCTGTTTGGCAAATGCATCCAATATCAGGTTTACAGAAAGAAATATCATGTTTTCTCAGGTTTCTGAAGCTTTCTTCCTAGAAAACTCGACTGTGTGGAGGATTTGACTCCAGGTGGAACTAATTAGCGTTTGCCAACTGAAAACAAAAACTTCCTTGCTAAAATGCATTCAAAACCGTAAAGTCCATAGAGAATGTCCAGAAAACACAAACACACACAGAGGCTGTAGCAAGATCTGGGATTGAGATAGCCACAACACACCAGATAGTTTTGTTTTCAACCAGGAGTATCTGGACAAATTGTTGTACTTTGAAGTGAAATTTAACCAAAAAATTACCGTGAAAGTGGTTTTGGAGAAAAGCACAATCTTCCTGTTCGGCAAATGCATCCAATGCCATGTTCACAAATACAAAAGTCATGTTTTCTCAGGTTTCTGAAGCTTTCTTCCTAGAAAACTCGAATGTGTGGAGGATTTGACTCCAGGTGGAACCAATTACGTTTTGCAGCAGAAAACAAAAAGGGTCCTGCTAAAATGCATTCAAAACATTAAAGTCCAGAGAGAATGTCCAGAAAACACAAACAAACACAGAGGCTGTAGCAAGATCTGGGATTAAGATAGCCACAACACACCAGATAGTTTTGTTTTCATCCAGAAGTATCTGGACAAATTGTTGTAGTTTAGAAGTAAAATTTAACCAAAAAATCACTGTTAAAGTGGTTTTGGAGAAAAGCACAATCGTCCTGTTCTTCAATTGCATCCAATGTCATGTTTAAAAATAAAAATATCATGTTTTCTCAGGTTTCTGAAGCTTTCTTCCTAGAAAACTCGAATGTGTGGAGGATTTGACTCCAGGTGGAACCAATTAGCGTTTGCCAGTTAAAACAAAAACATACATGCTAAAATGCATTCAAAACCGTAAAGTCCATAGAGAATATCCAGAAAACAGAAACACACACCGAGGCTGTAGGAAGATCTGGGATTGAGATAGCTAAAAATCACCAGATAGTTTTGTTTCATCCAGGAGTATCTGGACAAATTGTTGTACTTTGAAGAGAAATTTAACCAAAAAATCACCATGAAAGTGCTTTTGGGGAAAAGCACAATCTTCCTGTTCGGCAAATGTATCCAATGTCATGTTTAAAGAAAGAAATATCATGGTTTCTCAGGTTTCTGAAGCTTTCTTCCTAGAAAACTCGAATGTGTGGAGGATTTGACTCCAGGTGGAACCAATTAGCGTTTGTCAGCAGAAAACAAAATGGGTCCTGCTAAAATGCATTCAAAACCGTAAAGTCCATAGAGAATGTCCAGAAAACACAAACACACACAGAGGCTGTAGCAATATCCGGGATTGAGATAGCTAAAAATAACCAGATAGTTTTGTTTTCATCCAGGAGTATCTGGACAAATTGTTGTAGTTTTTAAGTGAAATTTAACCAAAAATAACGGCGAAAGTGGTTTTGGAGAAAAGCACAATCTGCCTGTTCGGCAAATGCATCCAATGTCATGTTTACAGCAAGAAATATCATGTTTTCTCAGGTTTCTGAAGCTTTCTTCCTAGAAAACTCGAATGTGTGGAGGATTTGACTCCAGGTGGAACCAATGAGCCTTTGCCAGCTAAAAACAAAAACTTACATGCTAAAATGCGTTCAAAACTGTAAAGTCCATAGAGAATGTCCAGAAAACACAAACACACACAGAGGCTGTAGCAAGAACTGGGATTGAGATAGCCACAACACACCAGATAGTTTTGTTTTCAACCAGGAGTATCTGGACAAATTGTGGTGGATTTCGGGTGAAATTTAACAAAAATCACTGTGAAAGTGGTTTTGGAGAAAAGCACAAACTTCCTGTTCAGCAAATGCATCCAATGTCATGTTTACAGAAAGAAATATCATGTTTTCTCAGGTTTCTGAAGCTTTCTTCCTAGAAAACTCGAATGTGTGGAGGATTTGACTGCAAGTGGAACCAATTAGCGTTTCCCAGCTGTTAAATAAGGGTCCTCCTAAAATGCATTCAAAACATTAAAGTCCATAGAGAATGTCCAGAAAACACAAACACACACAGAGGCTGTAGCAAGATCTCGGATTGAGATAGCCACAACACACCAGATAGTTTTGTTTTCATCCAGGAGTATCTGGACAAATTGTTGTACTTTGAAGAGAAATTTAACCAAAAAACACCGTGAAATTGGTTTTGGAGAAAAGCACAATCTTCCTGTTCGGCAAATGCATCCAATGTCATGTTTACAGAAAGAAATATCATGTTTTCTCAGGTTTCTGAAGGTTTCTTCCTAGAAAACTCGAATGTGTGGAGGATTTGACTCCAGGTGGAACCAATTAGCGTTTGGCAGCAGAAAACAAAAAGGGTCCTGCTAAAATGCATTCAAAACCTTAAAGTCCATAGAGAATGTCCAGAAAACACAAACAGACCCAGAGGTTGTAGAAATATCTGGGATTGAGATAGCTAAAAATAACCAGATACTTTTGTTTTCATCCAGGAGTATCTGGACAAATTGTTGTAGTTTTGAAGTGAAATTTAACCAAAAATAACGGTGAAAGTGGTTTTGGAGAAAAGCACAATCTTCCTGTTCGGCAAATGCATCCAATGTCATGTTTACAGAAAGAAATATCATGTTTTCTCAGGTTTCTGAAGCTTTCTTCCTAGAAAACTCGAATGTGTGGCGTATTAGACTCCAGGTGGAACCAATTACGTTTGGCAGCAGAAAACAAAAAGGGTCCTGCTAAAATGCATTCAAAACATTAAAGTCCAGAGAGAATGTCCAGAAAACACAAACACACACAGAGGCTGTAGCAATATCTGGGATTGAGATAGCTACAAATCACCAGATAGTTTTGTTTCATCCAGGAGTATCTGGACAAATTGTTGTAGTTTTGAAGGGAAATTTAACCAAAAATCACCGTGAAAGTTGTTTTGGAGAAAAGCACAATTTTCCTGATCAGCAAATGAATCCAAGTTCATGTTGAAAACTACAAATATCATGTTTTCTCAGGTTTCTGGAGCTTTCTTCCTAGAAACCTCGAATGTGTGGAGGATTTGACTCCAGGTGGAACCAATTACGTTTGGCAGCAGAAAACAAAAAGGGTCCTGCTAAAATGCATTCCAAACCGTAAAGTCCATAGAGAATGTCCAGAAAACACAAACACACACAGAGGCTGTAGCAAGATCTGGGATTGAGATAGCTACAAACCACCACATAGTTTTGTTTTCAACCAGGAGTATCTGGACAAATTGTTGTAGTTTTGAAGTGAAATTTAAGCAAAAAATCAACGTGAAAGTGGTTTTGGAGAAAAGCACAATCTTTCTGTACAGCACATGAATCCAAGGTCATGATTACAAATACAAATATCATGTTTTCTCAGGTTTCTGGAGCTTTCTTCCTAGAAAACTCGAATGTGTGGAGGATTTGACTCCAGGTGGAACCAATTAGCGTTTGCCAGCAGAAAACAAAAAGTGTCCTGCTGAAATGCATTCCAAACCTTAAAGTCCATAGAGAATATCCAGAAAACACAAACACACACAGAGGCTGTAGCAAGATCTGGGATTGAGATAGCTACAAATCACCAGATAGTTTTGTTTTCATCCAGGAGTATCTGGACAAATTGTTGTAGTTTTGAAGTGAAATTCAACCAAAAAATGATCGTGAAAGTGGTTTTGGAGAAAAGCACAATCTTCCTGTTCGGCAAATGTATCCAATGTCATGTTTACAGAAAGAAATATCATGTTTTCTCAGGTTTCTGAAGCTTTCTTCCTAGAAAACTCGAATGTGTGGAGTGTTTGACTCCAGGTGGAACCAATTAGCGTTTGCCAGCAGAAAACAAAAAGAGTCCTGCTAAAATGCATTCAAAACCTTAAAGTCCATAGAGAATATCCAGAAAACACAAACACACACAGAGGCTGTAGCAAGATCTGGGATTGAGATAGCTACAAATCACCAGATAGTTTTGTTTTCATCCAGGAGTATCTGGACAAATTGTTGTGGATTTCTGGAGAAATTTAACCAAAAAATGACCGTGAAAGTGCTTTTGGAGAAAAGCACAATCTTCCTGTTCGGCAAATGTATCCAAGGTCATGTTTACAGAAAGAAATATCATGTTTTCTCAGGTTTCTGAAGCTTTCTTCCTAGAAAACTCGAATGTGTGGAGTGTTTGACTCCAGGTGGAACCAATTAGCGTTTGCCAGCAGAAAACAAAAAGGGTCCTGCTAAAATGCATTCAAAACCTTAAAGTCCATAGAGAATATCCAGAAAACACAAACACACACAGAGGCTGTAGCGAGATCTCGGATTGAGATAGCTACAAATCACCAGATAGTTTTGTTTTCATCCAGGAGTATCTGGACAAATTGTTGTAGATTTGAAGTGAAATTTAACCAAAAATCACCGTGAAAGTGGTTTTGGAGAAAAGCACAATCTTCCTGTTCGGCAAATGTATCCAATGTCATGTTTACAGAAAGAAATATCATGTTTTCTCAGGTTTCTGAAGCTTTCTTCCTAGAAAACTCGAATGTGTGGAGTATTTGACTCCAGGGGGAACCAATTAGCGTTTGCCAGCAGAAAACAAAAAGGGTCCTGCTAAAATGCATTGAAAACCTTAAAGTCCATAGAGAATATCCAGAAAACACAAACCCACACAGAGGCTGTAGCAAGATCTGGGATTGAGATAGCTACAAATCACCAGATAGTTTTGTTTTCATCCAGGAGTATCTGGACAAATTGTTGTGGATTTCGGGTGAAATTTAACCAAAAAATCACCGTGAAAGTGGTTTTGGAGAAAAGCACAATCTTCCTGTTTGGCAAATTTATCCAATGTCATGTTTACAGAAAGAAATATCATGGTTTCTCAGGTTTCTGAAGCTTTCTTCCTAGAAAACTCGAATGTGTGGAGGATTTGACTCCAGGTGGAACCAATTAGCGTTTGTCAGCAGAAAACAAAATGGGTCCTGCTAAAATACATTCAAAACCGTAAAGTCCATAGAGAATGTCCAGAAAACACAAACACACACAGAGGCTGTAGCAATATCTGGGATTGAGATAGCTAAAAATAACCAGATAGTTTTGTTTTCATCCAGGAGTATCTGGACAAATTGTTGTAGTTTTTAAGTGAAATTTAACCAAAAATAACGGCGAAAGTGGTTTTGGAGAAAAGCACAATCTGCCTGTTCGGCAAATGCATCCAATGTCATGTTTACAGCAAGAAATATCATGTTTTCTCAGGTTTCTGAAGCTTTCTTCCTAGAAAACTCGAATGTGTGGAGGATTTGACTCCAGGTGGAACCAATGAGCCTTTGCCAGCTAAAAACAAAAACTTACATGCTAAAATGCGTTCAAAACTGTAAAGTCCATAGAGAATGTCCAGAAAACACAAACACACACAGAGGCTGTAGCAAGAACTGGGATTGAGATAGCCACAACACACCAGATAGTTTTGTTTTCAACCAGGAGTATCTGGACAAATTGTGGTGGATTTCGGGTGAAATTTAACAAAAATCACTGTGAAAGTGGTTTTGGAGAAAAGCACAAACTTCCTGTTCAGCAAATGCATCCAATGTCATGTTTACAGAAAGAAATATCATGTTTTCTCAGGTTTCTGAAGCTTTCTTCCTAGAAAACTCGAATGTGTGGAGGATTTGACTGCAAGTGGAACCAATTAGCGTTTCCCAGCTGTTAAATAAGGGTCCTCCTAAAATGCATTCAAAACATTAAAGTCCATAGAGAATGTCCAGAAAACACAAACACACACAGAGGCTGTAGCAAGATCTCGGATTGAGATAGCCACAACACACCAGATAGTTTTGTTTTCATCCAGGAGTATCTGGACAAATTGTTGTACTTTGAAGAGAAATTTAACCAAAAAACACCGTGAAATTGGTTTTGGAGAAAAGCACAATCTTCCTGTTCGGCAAATGCATCCAATGTCATGTTTACAGAAAGAAATATCATGTTTTCTCAGGTTTCTGAAGGTTTCTTCCTAGAAAACTCGAATGTGTGGAGGATTTGACTCCAGGTGGAACCAATTAGCGTTTGGCAGCAGAAAACAAAAAGGGTCCTGCTAAAATGCATTCAAAACCTTAAAGTCCATAGAGAATGTCCAGAAAACACAAACAGACCCAGAGGTTGTAGAAATATCTGGGATTGAGATAGCTAAAAATAACCAGATAGTTTTGTTTTCATCCAGGAGTATCTGGACAAATTGTTGTAGTTTTGAAGTGAAATTTAACCAAAAATAACGGTGAAAGTGGTTTTGGAGAAAAGCACAATCTTCCTGTTCGGCAAATGCATCCAATGTCATGTTTACAGAAAGAAATATCATGTTTTCTCAGGTTTCTGAAGCTTTCTTCCTAGAAAACTCGAATGTGTGGCGTATTAGACTCCAGGTGGAACCAATTACGTTTGGCAGCAGAAAACAAAAAGGGTCCTGCTAAAATGCATTCAAAACATTAAAGTCCAGAGAGAATGTCCAGAAAACACAAACACACACAGAGGCTGTAGCAATATCTGGGATTGAGATAGCTACAAATCACCAGATAGTTTTGTTTTCATCCAGGAGTATCTGGACAAATTGTTGTAGTTTTGAAGGGAAATTTAACCAAAAATCACCGTGAAAGTTGTTTTGGAGAAAAGCACAATTTTCCTGATCAGCAAATGAATCCAAGTTCATGTTGAAAACTACAAATATCATGTTTTCTCAGGTTTCTGGAGCTTTCTTCCTAGAAACCTCGAATGTGTGGAGGATTTGACTCCAGGTGGAAACAATTACGTTTGGCAGCAGAAAACAAAAAGGGTCCTGCTAAAATGCATTCCAAACCGTAAAGTCCATAGAGAATGTCCAGAAAACACAAACACACACAGAGGCTGTAGCAAGATCTGGGATTGAGATAGCTACAAACCACCACATAGTTTTGTTTTCAACCAGGAGTATCTGGACAAATTGTTGTAGTTTTGAAGTGAAATTTAAGCAAAAAATCAACGTGAAAGTGGTTTTGGAGAAAAGCACAATCTTTCTGTACAGCACATGAATCCAAGGTCATGATTACAAATACAAATATCATGTTTTCTCAGGTTTCTGGAGCTTTCTTCCTAGAAAACTCGAATGTGTGGAGGATTTGACTCCAGGTGGAACCAATTAGCGTTTGCCAGCAGAAAACAAAAAGTGTCCTGCTGAAATGCATTCCAAACCTTAAAGTCCATAGAGAATATCCAGAAAACACAAACACACACAGAGGCTGTAGCAAGATCTGGGATTGAGATAGCTACAAATCACCAGATAGTTTTGTTTTCATCCAGGAGTATCTGGACAAATTGTTGTAGTTTTGAAGTGAAATTCAACCAAAAAATGATCGTGAAAGTGGTTTTGGAGAAAAGCACAATCTTCCTGTTCGGCAAATGTATCCAATGTCATGTTTACAGAAAGAAATATCATGTTTTCTCAGGTTTCTGAAGCTTTCTTCCTAGAAAACTCGAATGTGTGGAGTGTTTGACTCCAGGTGGAACCAATTAGCGTTTGCCAGCAGAAAACAAAAAGAGTCCTGCTAAAATGCATTCAAAACCTTAAAGTCCATAGAGAATATCCAGAAAACACAAACACACACAGAGGCTGTAGCAAGATCTGGGATTGAGATAGCTACAAATCACCAGATAGTTTTGTTTTCATCCAGGAGTATCTGGACAAATTGTTGTGGATTTCTGGAGAAATTTAACCAAAAAATGACCGTGAAAGTGCTTTTGGAGAAAAGCACAATCTTCCTGTTCGGCAAATGTATCCAAGGTCATGTTTACAGAAAGAAATATCATGTTTTCTCAGGTTTCTGAAGCTTTCTTCCTAGAAAACTCGAATGTGTGGAGTGTTTGACTCCAGGTGGAACCAATTAGCGTTTGCCAGCAGAAAACAAAAAGGGTCCTGCTAAAATGCATTCAAAACCTTAAAGTCCATAGAGAATATCCAGAAAACACAAACACACACAGAGGCTGTAGCGAGATCTCGGATTGAGATAGCTACAAATCACCAGATAGTTTTGTTTTCATCCAGGAGTATCTGGACAAATTGTTGTAGATTTGAAGTGAAATTTAACCAAAAATCACCGTGAAAGTGGTTTTGGAGAAAAGCACAATCTTCCTGTTCGGCAAATGTATCCAATGTCATGTTTACAGAAAGAAATATCATGTTTTCTCAGGTTTCTGAAGCTTTCTTCCTAGAAAACTCGAATGTGTGGAGTATTTGACTCCAGGGGGAACCAATTAGCGTTTGCCAGCAGAAAACAAAAAGGGTCCTGCTAAAATGCATTGAAAACCTTAAAGTCCATAGAGAATATCCAGAAAACACAAACCCACACAGAGGCTGTAGCAAGATCTGGGATTGAGATAGCTACAAATCACCAGATAGTTTTGTTTTCATCCAGGAGTATCTGGACAAATTGTTGTGGATTTCGGGTGAAATTTAACCAAAAAATCACCGTGAAAGTGGTTTTGGAGAAAAGCACAATCTTCCTGTTTGGCAAATTTATCCAATGTCATGTTTACAGAAAGAAATATCATGTTTTCTCAGGTTTCTGAAGCTTTCTTCCTAGAAAACTCGAATATGCGGAGAATTTGACTCCAGGTGGAACCAATTATCGTTTGCCAGCAGAAAACAAAAAGGGTCCTGCTAAAATGCATTCAAAACCTTAAAGTCCATAGTTAATATCCAGAAAACACAAACACACACAGAGGCTGTAGCAAGATCTGGGATTGAGATAGCAACAAATCACCAGATAGTTTTGTTTTCATCCAGGAGAATCTGGACCAATTTTTGTGGATTTTGTGTGAAATTTAACCAAAAAATCACCGTGAAAGTGGTTTTGGAGAAAAGCACAATCTTCCTGTTCGGCAAATGTATGCAATATCATGTTTACAGAAGGAAATATCATGTTTTCTCAGGTTTGTGGAGCTTTCTTCCTAGAAAACTCGAATGTGTGGAGGATTTCACTCCAGGTCGAACCAATTAGCGTTTGCCAGCAGAAAACAAAAAGGGTCCTGCTAAAATGCATTCCAAACCTTAAAGTCCATAGAGAATATCCAGAAAACACAAACACACACAGAGGCTGTAGCAAGATCTGGGATTGAGATAGCTACAAATCACCAGATAGTTTTGTTTTCATCCAGGAGTATCTCGACAAATTGTTGTGGATTTTGGGTGAAATTTAACCAAAAATCACTGTGAAAGTGCTTTTGGAGAAAAGCACAATCTTCTTGTTTGACAAATGTATCCAATCATGTTTACAGAAAGAAATATCATGTTTTCTCAGGTTTCTGAAGCTTTCTTCCTAGAAAACTCGAATGTGTGGAGTGTTTGACTCCAGGTGGAACCAATTAGCGTTTGCAAGCAGAAAACAAAAAGGGTCCTGCTAAAATGCATTCAAAACTTAAAGTCCATAGAGAATATCCAGAAAACACAAACACACACAGAGGCTGTAGCAAGATCTGCGATTGAGATAGCTACAAATCACCAGATAGTTTTGTTTTCATCCAGGAGTATCTGGACAAATTGTTGTAGTTTTGAAGTGAAATTTAACCAAAAAATGACCGTGAAAGTGGTTTTGGAGAAAAGCACAATCTTCCTGTTTGACAAATGTATCCAATCATGTTTACAGAAAGAAATATAATGTTTTCTCAGGTTTCTGAAGCTTTCTTCCTAGAAAACTCGAACGTGTGGAGTGTTTGACTCCAGGTGGAACCAATTAGCGTTTGCCAGCAGAAAACAAAAAGGGTCCTGCTAAAATGCATTCAAAACTTAAAGTCCATAGAGAATATCCAGAAAACACAAACACACACAGAGGCTGTAGCAAGATCTGGGATTGAGATAGCTATAAATAAGCAGGTAGTTTTGTTTTCATCCAGGAGTATCTCGACAAATTGTTGTAGTTTTGAAGTGAAATTTAACCAAAAAATCACCGTGAAAGTGGTTTTGGAGAAAAGCACAATCTTCCTGTTCGGCAAATGTATCCAATGTCATGTTTACAGAAAGAAATATCATGTTTTCTCAGGTTTCTGAAGCTTTCTTCCTAGAAAACTCGAACGTGTGGAGTGTTTGACTCCAGGTGGAACCAATTAGCGTTTGCCAGCAGAAAACAAAAAGGGTCCTGCTAAAATGCATTCAAAACCTTAAAGTCCATAGAGAATATCCAGAAAACACAAACACACACAGAGGCTGTAGCAAGATCTGGGATTGAGATAGCTACAAATCAGCAGATAGATTTGTTTTCATCCAGGAGTATCTGGACAAATTGTTGTAGTTTTGAAGTGAAATTCAACCAAAAAATGACCGTGAAAGTGGTTTTGGAGAAAAGCACAATCTTCCTGTTTGGCAAATGTATCCAATGTCATGTTTACAGAAAGAAATATCATGTTTTCTCAGGTTTCTGAAGCTTTCTTCCTAGAAAACTCGAATGTGTGGAGTGTTTGACTCCAGGTGGAACCAATTAGCGTTTGCCAGCAGAAAACAAAAAGGGTCCTGCTAAAATGCATTCAAAACCTTAAAGTCCATAGAGAATATCCAGAAAACACAAACACACACAGAGGCTGTAGCAAGATCTGGAATTGAGATAGCTCAAATCAGCAGATAGTTTTGTTTTCATCCAGGAGTATCTGGACAAATTGTTGTAGTTTTGAAGTGAAATTCAACCAAAAAATGACCTTGAAAGTGGTTTTGGAGAAAAGCACAATCTTCCTGTTCGGCAAATGTATCCAATGTCATGTTTACAGAAAGAAATATCATGTTTTCTCAGGTTTCTGAAGCTTTCTTCCTAGAAAACTCGAATGTGTGGAGTGTTTGATTCCAGGTGGAACCAATTAGCGTTTGCCAGCAGAAAACAAAAAGGGTCCTGCTAAAATGCATTTAAAATCTTAAGGTCCATAGAGAATATCCAGAAAACACAAACACACACAGAGGCTGTAGCAAGATCTGGGATTGAGATAGCTACAAATCACCAGATAGTTTTGTTTTCATCCAGGAGTATCTGGACAAATTGTTGTAGTTTTGAAGTGAAATTTAAGCAAAAAAAATGACCATGAAAGTGCTTTTGGAGAAAAGCACAATCTTCCTGTTCGGCAAATGTATCCAATGTCATGTTGACAGAAAGAAATATCATGTTTTCTCAGGTTTCTGAAGCTTTCTTCCTAGAAAACTCGAATGTGTGGAGTGTTTGACTCCAGGTGGAACCAATTAGCGTTTGCCAGCAGAAAACAAAAAGGGTCCTGCTAAAATGCATTCAAAACCTTAAAGTCCATAGAGAATATCCAGAAAACACAAACACACACAGAGGCTGTAGCAAGATCTGGGATTGAGATAGCTACAAATAAGCAGGTAGTTTTGTTTTCATCCAGGAGTATCTGGACAAATTGTTGTAGTTTTGAAGTGAAATTTAACCAAAAAATCACCGTGAAAGTGGTTTTGGAGAAAAGCACAATCTTCCTGTTTGACAAACGTATCCAATCATGTTTACAGAAAGAAATATCATGTTTTCTCAGGTTTCTGAAGCTCTCTTCCTAGAAAACTCGAATATGTGGAGTATTTGACTCCAGGTGGAACCAATTAGCGTTTGCCAGCAGAAAACAAAAAGGGTCCTGCTAAAATGCATTCAAAACCTTAAAGTCCATAGAGAATATCCAGAAAACACAAAACACAGAGAGGCTGTAGCAAGATATGGGGTTGAGATAGCTACAAATCACCAGATAGTTTTGTTTTCAACCAGGAGTATCTGGACAAATTGTTGTAGTTTTGAAGTGAAATTTAACCAAAAAATCACCGTGAAAGTGGTTTTCTAGAAAAGCACAATCTTTCTGTTCAGCAAATGCATCCAAGGTCATGTTTATAAATACAAATATCATGTTTTCTCAGGTTTCTGGAGCTTTCTTCTTAGAAAACTCGAATGTGTGGAGGATTTGACTCCAGGTGGAACCAATTAGCGTTTGCCAGCGGAAAACAAAAAGGGTCCTGCTAAAATGCATTCAAAACCTTAAAGTCCATAGAGAATATCCAGAAAACACAAACACACACTGAGGCTGTAGCAAGATCTGGGACTGAGATAGCTACAAATCAGCAGATAGTTTTGTTTTCATCCCGCAGTATCTGGAAAATTGTTGTAGTTTTGAAGTGAAATTTAACCAAAAATCACCGTGAAAGTGGTTTTGGAGAAAAGCACAATCTTCCTGTTCGGCAAACGTATCCAATGTCATGTTTACAGAAAGAAATATCATGTTTTCTCAGGTTTCTGAAGCTTTCTTCCTAGAAAACTCGAATGTGTGGAGTGTTTGACTCCAGGTGGAAACAATGAGCGTTTGCCAGCATAAAACAAAAAGGGTCCTGATAAAATGCATTCAAAACCTTAAAGTCCATAGAGAATATCCAGAAAACACAAACACACACAGAGGCTGTAGCAAGATCTGGGATTGAGATAGCTACAAATCACCAGATGGTTTTGTTTTCATCCAGGAATATCTGGACAAATTGTTGTGGATTTCCGGTGAAATTCAACCAAAAAATGACCGTGAAAGTGGTTTTGGAGAAAAGCACAATCTTCCTGTTCGGCAAATGTATCCAATGTCATGTTCACAGAAAGAAATATCATGTTTTCTCAGGTTTCTGTAGCTTTCTTCCTAGAAAACTCGAATGTGTGGAGTATTTGTGTCCAGATGGAACCAATTAGCGTTTGCCAGCAGAAAACAAAAAGGGTCCTGCTAAAATGCATTCAAAATCTTAAAGTCCATAGAGAATATCCAGAAAACAGAAAACACAGAGAGGCTTTAGCAAGATCTGGGATTGAGATAGCTAAAATCACCAGATAGTTTTGTTTTCATCCAGGAGTATCTGGACAAATTGTTGTAGTTTTGAAGTGAAATTTAACCAAAAAATCACCGTGAAATGGTTTTGTAGAAAAGCACAATCTTTCTGTTCAGTAAATGCATGCAATGTCATGTTTACAAATACAAATAGTATGTTTTCTCAGGTTTCTGGAGCTTTCTCCCTTGAAAACTCGAATGTGTGGAGTATTTGACTCCAGGTGGAACCAATTAGCGTTTGCCAGCAGAAAACAAAAAGGGTCCTGCTAAAATGCATTCCAAACCTTAAAGTCCATAGAGAATATCCAGAAAACACAAACACACACAGAGGCTGTAGCCAGATCTGCGATTGAGATAGCTACAAATCACCAGATAGTTTTGTTTTCATCCAGGAGAATCTGGACAAATTGTTGTAGTTTTGAACTGAAATTTAACCAAAAAATGACCGTGAAAGTGGTTTTGGAGAAAAGCACAATCTTCCTGTTCAGCAAATGAATCCAATGTCATGTTTACAAATACAAATATCATGTTTTCTCAGGTTTCTTGAACTTTCTTTAAAGAAAACTCGAATGTGAGGATTTGACTCCAGGTGGAACCAATTAGCGTTTGCCAGCAGAAAACAAAAAGGGTCCTGCTAAAATGCATTCAAAACCTTAAAGTCCATAGAGAATATCCAGAAAACACAAACACACACAGAGGCTGTAGCAAGATCTGCGATTGAGATAGCTACAAATCACCAGATAGTTTTGTTTTCATCAAGGAGTATCTGGACAAATTGTTGTAGTTTTGAACTGAAATTTAACCAAAAAATGACCGTGAAAGTGGTTTTGGAGAAAAGCACAATCTTCCTGTTCAGCAAATGAATCCAATGTCATGTTTACAAATACAAATATCATGTTTTCTCAGGTTTCTTGAACTTTCTTCCTAGAAAACTCGAATGTGAGGATTTGACTCCAGGTGGAACCAATTAGCGTTTGCCAGCAGAAAACAAAAAGGGTCCTGCTAAAATGCATTCAAAACCTTAAAGTCCATAGAGAATATCCAGAAAACACAAACACACACAGAGGCTGTAGCAAGATCTGGGATTGAGATAGCTACAAATCACCAGATAGTTTTGTTTTCATCCAGGAGTATCTCGACAAATTGTTGTAGTTTTGAATTGAAATTTAACCAAAAATCACCGTGAAAGTGGTTTTGGAGAAACGCACAATCTTCCTGTTCAGCAAATGAATCCAATGTCATGTTTACAGAAAGAAATATCATGCTTTCTCACGTTTCTGAAGCTTTCTTCCTAGAAAACTCGAATGTGTGGAGGATTTGACTCCAGGTGGAACCAATTAGCGTTTGCCAGCAGAAAACAAAAAGGGTCCTGCTAAAATGCATTCAAAACCTTAAAGTCCATAGAGAATATCCAGAAAACACAAACACACACGGAGGCTGTAGCAAGATCTGGGATTGAGATAGCTACAAATCACCAGATAGTTTTGTTTTCATCCAGGAGTATCTGGACAAATTGTTGTGGATTATGGGTGAAATTTAACCAAAAAATCACCGTGAAAGGGGTTTTGGAGAAAAGCACAATCTTCCTGTTCGGCAAATGTATCCAATGTCATGTTTACAGAAAGAAATATCATGTTTTCTCAGGTTTCTGAAGCTTTCTTCCTAGAATACTAGAATGCGCGGAGAATTTGACTCCAGGTGGAAAAATTAGCGTTTGCCAGCAAAAAACAAAAAGGGTCCTGCTAAAATGCATTCAAAACCTTAAAGTCCATAGAGAATATCCAGAAAACACAAACACACACAGAGGCTGTAGCAAGATCTGGGATTGAGATAGCTACAAATCACCAGATAGTTTTTTTTTCATCCAGGAGTATCTGGACAAATTGTTGTAGTTTTGAAGTGAAATTTAACCAAAAAATCACTGTGAAAGTGGTTTTGGAGAAAAAAAGAATCTTTCTGTTCAACAAATGAATCCAATGTCATGTTTACAAATACAAATATCATTTTTCTCAGGTTTCTGAAGCTTTCTTCCTAGAAAACTCGAATGTGTGGAGGATTTGACTCCAGGTGGAACCAATTAGCGTTTTCCAGCAGAAAACAAAAAGGGTCCTGCTAAAATGCATTCAAAACCTTAAGTCCATAGAGAATATCCAGAAAACACAAACACACACTGAGGCTGTAGCAAGATCTGGGATTGAGATAGCTACAAATCACCAGATAGTTTTGTTTTCATCCAGCAGTATCTGGACAAATTGTTGTAGTTTTGAAGTGAAATTTAACCAAAAAATCACCGTGAAAGTGGTTTTGGAGAAAAGCACAATCTTCCTGTTCGGCAAATGTATCCAATGTCATGTTTACAGAAAGAAATATCATGTTTTCTCACGTTTCTGAAGCTTTCTTCCTAGAAAACTCGAATGTGTGGAGTACTTGACTCCAGGTGGAACCAATTAGCGTTTGCCAGTAGAAAACAAAAAGTGTCCTGCTAAAATGCATTCAAAACCTTAAAGCCAATAGAGAATATCCAGAAAACACAAACACACACAGAGACTGTAGCAAAATCTGGGATTGAGATAGCTACAAATCACCAGATAGTTTTGTTTTCATCCAGGAGTATCTCAACAAATTGTTGCAGTTTTGAAGTGAAATTTAACCAAAAAATCACCGTGAAAGTGGTTTTTAAGAAAACACAATCTTCCTGTTCGGCAAATGTATGCAATGTCATGTTTACAGAAAGAAATATCATGTTTTCTCAGGTTTCTGAAGCTCTCTTGCTAGAAAACTCGAATGTGTGGAGTATTTGACTCCAGGTGGAACCAGTTAGCGTTTGCCAGCAGAAAACAAAAAGGGTCCTGCTAAAATGCATTCAAAACCTTAAAGTCCATAGAGAATATCCAGAAAACACAAACACACTCTGAGGCTGTGGCAAGATCTGGGATTGAGATAGCTACAAATCACCAGATAGTTTTGTTTTCATCCAGCAGTATCTGGAAAATTGTTGTAGTTTTGAAGTGAAATTTAACCAAAAATCACCGTGAAAGTGGTTTTGCAGAAAAGCACAATTTTTCTGTTCAGCAAATGCATTCAATGTCATGTTTACAAATACATATATTATGTTTTCTCAGGTTTCTGGAGCTTTCTTCCTAGAAAACTCGAATGTGTGGAGGATTTGACTCCAGGTGGAACCAATTAGCGTTTGCCAGCAGAAAACAAAAAGAGTCCTGCTAAAATGCATTCAAAACCTTAAAGTCCATAGAGAATATCCAGAAAACACAAACACACACAGAGGCTGTAGCAAGATCTGGGATTGAGATAGCTACAAATCACCAGATAGTTTTGTTTTCATCCAGGAGTATCTGGACAAATTTTTGTGGATTTCGGGTGAAATTTAACCAAAAATCACCGTGAAAGTGGTTTTGGAGAAAAGCACAATCTTCCTGTTCGGCAAATGTATCCAATGTCATGTTTACAGAAAGAAATATCATGTTTTCTCAGGTTTCTGAAGCTTTCTTCCTAGAAAACTCGAATGTGTGGAGTATTTTTGTCCAGATGGAACCAATTAGCCTTTGCAAACAGAAAACAAAAAGGGTCCTGCTAAAATGCATTCAAAACCTTAAAGTCCATAGAGAATATCCAGAAAACACAAACACACACAGAGGCTGTAGCAAGATCTGGGATTGAGATAGCTACAAATCACCAGATAGTTTTGTTTTCATCCAGGAGTATCTCGACAAATTGTGGTAGTTTTGAAGTGAAATTTAATCAAAAATCACCGTGAAAGTGGCTTTGGAGAAAAGCACAATCTTCCTGTTTGACAAATGTATCCAATGTAATGTTTACAGAAAGAAATATCAAGTTTTCTCAGGTTTCTGGAGCTTTCTTCGTAGAAAACTCGAATGTGTGGAGTATTTGACTCCAGGTGGAACCAGTTAGCGTTTGCCAGCAGAAAACAAAAAGGGTCCTGCTAAAATGCATTCAAAACCTTAAAGTCCATAGAGAATATCCAGAAAACACAAACACATACAGAGGCTGTAGCAAGATCTGGGATTGAGATAGCTACAAATCACCAGATAGTTTTGTTTTCATCCAGGAGTATCTGGAAAAATTGTTGTGGATTTCGGTGAAATTTAACCAAAAATCACCGTGAAAGTGGTTTTGGAGAAAAGCACAATCTTCCTGTTCGGCAAATGTATCCAATGTCATGTTTACAGAAAGAAATATCATGTTTTCTCAGGTGTCTGGAGCTTTCTTCCTAGAAAACTCGAATGTGTGGAGTATTTGACTCCAGGTGGAACCAATTAGCGTTTGCCAGCAGAAAACAAAAAGGGTCCTGCTAAAATGCATTCAAAACCTTAAAGTCCATAGAGAATATCCAGAAAACACAAACACACACAGAGGCTGTAGCAAGATCTGGGATTGAGATAGCTACAAATCACCAGATAGTTTTGTTTTCATCCAGGAGTATCTGGACAAATTGTTGTGGATTTCGGGTGAAATTTAACCAAAAATCACCGTGAAAGTGGTTTTGGAGAAAAGCACAATCTTCCTGTTTGGCAAATGTATCCAATGTCATGTTTACAGAAAGAAATATCATGTTTTCTCAGGTGTCTGAAGCTTTCTTCCTAGAAAACTCGAATGTGTGGAGGATTTGACTCCAGGTGGAAGCAATTAGCGTTTGCCAGCAGAAAACAAAAAGGGTCCTGCTAAAATGCATTCCAAACCTTAAAGTCCATAGAGAATATCCAGAAAACACAAACACACACAGAGGCTGTAGCAAGATCTGGGATTGAGATAGCTACAAATCACCAGATAGTTTTGTTTTCATCCAGGAGTATCTGGACAAATTGTTGTAGTTTTGAAGTGAAATTTAATCAAAAAATCACCGTGAAAGTGGCTTTGGAGAAAAGCACAATCTTCCTGTTTGACAAATGTATCCAATGTAATGTTTACAGAAAGAAATATCATGTTTTCTCAGGTTTCTGAAGCTTTCTTCCTAGAAAACTCGAATGTGTGGAGTATTTGACTCCAGGTGGAACCAGTTAGCGTTTGCCAGCAGAAAACAAAAAGGGTTCTGCTAAAATGCATTCAAAACCTTAAAGTCCATAGAGAATATCCAGAAAACACAAACACACACAGAGGCTGTAGCAAGATCTGGGATTGAGATAGCAACAAATCACCAGACAGTTTTGTTTTCATCCAGGTGTACCTGGACAAATTGTTGTAGTTTTGGAGTGAAATTTAACCAAAAATTCATCGTGAAAGTCATTTTGGAGAAAAGCACAATCTTTCTGTTCAGCAAATGAATCCAATGTAATGTTTACAAATACAAATATCATGTTTTCTCAGGTTTCTGAAGCTCTCTTCCTAGAAAACTCGAATGTGTGGAGTATTTGATTCCAGGTGGAACCAGTTAGCGTTTGCCAGCAGAAAACAAAAAGGGTACTGCTAAAATGCATTCAAAACCTTAAAGTCCATAGAGAATATCCAGAAAACACAAACACACACAGAGGCTGTAGCAAGATCTGGGATTGAGATAGCTACAAATCAGCAGATAGTTTTGTTTTCATCCAGGAGTATCTGGACAAATTGTTGTGGATTTCGGGTGAAATTTAACCAAAAAATCACCGTGAAAGTGGTTTTGGAGAAAAGCACAATCTTCCTGTTCAGCAAATGAATGCAATGTCATGTTTACAAATACAAATATCATGTTTTCTCAGATTTCTTGAACTTTCTTCCTAGAAAACTCGAATGTGTAGAGGATTTGACTCCAGGTGGAACCAATTAGCGTTTGCCAGCAGAAAACAAAAAGGGTGCTGCTAAAATGCATTCAAAACCTTAAAGTCCATAGAGAATATCCAGAAAACACAAACACACACAGAGGCTGTAGCAAGATCTGGTATTGAGATAGCTACAAATCACCAGATAGTTTTGTTTTCATCCAGGAGTATCTGGACAAATTGTTGTAGTTTTGAAGTGAAATTTAACCAAAAAATCACCGTGAAAGTGGTTTTGGAGAAAAGCACAATCTTTCTGTTCAACAAATGAATCCAATGTCATGCTTACAAATACAAATATCATTTTTCTCAGGTTTCTGTAGCTTTCTTCCTAGAAAACTCGAATGTGTGGAGTATTTTAGTCCAGATGGAACCAATTAGCCTTTGCCAACAGAAAACAAAAAGGGTCCTGCTAAAATGCATTCAAAACCTTAAGTCCATAGAGAATATCCAGAAAACACAAACACACACTGAGGCTGTAGCAAGATCTGGGATTGAGATAGCTACAAATCAGCAGATAGTTTTGTTTTCATCCAGGAGTATCTCGGCAAATTGTTGTGGTTTTGAAGTGAAATTTAACCAAAAAATTACCGTGAAAGTGGTTTTGGAGAAAAGCACAATCTTTCTGTTCAGGAAATGCATGCAATGTCATGTTTACAAATACAAATAGTATGTTTTCTCAGGTTTCTGGAGCTTTCTTCCTAGAAAACTCGAATGTGTGGAGGATTTGACTCCAGGTGGAACCAATTAGCGTTTGCCAGCAGAAAACAAAAAGGGTCCTGCTAAAATGCATTCAAAACCTTAAAGTCCATAGAGAATATCCAGAAAACACAAACACACACAGAGGCTGTAGCAAGATCTGGGATTGAGATAGCTACAAATCACCAGATAGTTTTGTTTTCATCCAGGAGTATCTGGACAAATTGTTGTAGTTTTGAAGTGAAATTTAACCAAAAATCACCGTGAAAGTGGTTTTGGAGAAACGCACAATCTTCCTGTTCAGCAAATGAATCCAATGTCATGTTTACAAATACAAATATCATGTTTTCTCAGGTTTCTTGAACTTTCTTCCTAGAAAACTCGAATGTGAGGATTTGACTCCAGGTGGAACCAATTAGCGTTTGCCAGCAGAAAACAAAAAGGGTCCTGCTAAAATGCATTCAAAACCTTAAAGTCCATAGAGAATATCCAGAAAACACAAACACACACAGAGGCTGTAGCAAGATCTGCGATTGAGATAGCTACAAATCACCAGATAGTTTTGTTTTCATCCAGGAGTATCTGGACAAATTGTTGTAGTTTTGAACTGAAATTTAACCAAAAAATGACCGTGAAAGTGGTTTTGGAGAAAAGCACAATCTTCCTGTTCAGCAAATGTATCCAATGTCATGTTTACAAATACAAATATCATGTTTTCTCAGGTTTCTTGAACTTTCTTCCTAGAAAACTCGAATGTGAGGATTTGACTCCAGGTGGAACCAATTAGCGTTTGCCAGCAGAAAACAAAAAGTGTCCTGCTAAAATGCATTCAAAACCTTAAAGTCCATAGAGAATATCCAGAAAACACAAACACACACAGAGGCTGTAGCAAGATCTGGGATTGAGATAGCTACAAATCACCAGATAGTTTTGTTTTCATCAAGGAGTATCTGGACAAATTGTTGTAGTTTTGAACTGAAATTTAACCAAAAAATGACCGTGAAAGTGGTTTTGGAGAAAAGCACAATCTTCCTGTTCAGCAAATGAATCCAATGTCATGTTTACAAATACAAATATCATGTTTTCTCAGGTTTCTTGAACTTTCTTCCTAGAAAACTCGAATGTGAGGATTTGACTCCAGGTGGAACCAATTAGCGTTTGCCAGCAGAAAACAAAAAGGGTCCTGCTAAAATGCATTCAAAACCTTAAAGTCCATAGAGAATATCCAGAAAACACAAACACACACAGAGGCTGTAGCAAGATCTGGGATTGAGATAGCTACAAATCACCAGATAGTTTTGTTTTCATCCAGGAGTATCTCGACAAATTGTTGTAGTTTTGAATTGAAATTTAACCAAAAATCACCGTGAAAGTGGTTTTGGAGAAACGCACAATCTTCCTGTTCAGCAAATGAATCCAATGTCATGTTTACAGAAAGAAATATCATGCTTTCTCACGTTTCTGAAGCTTTCTTCCTAGAAAACTCGAATGTGTGGAGGATTTGACTCCAGGTGGAACCAATTAGCGTTTGCCAGCAGAAAACAAAAAGGGTCCTGCTAAAATGCATTCAAAACCTTAAAGTCCATAGAGAATATCCAGAAAACACAAACACACACGGAGGCTGTAGCAAGATCTGGGATTGAGATAGCTACAAATCACCAGATAGTTTTGTTTTCATCCAGGAGTATCTGGACAAATTGTTGTGGATTATGGGTGAAATTTAACCAAAAAATCACCGTGAAAGGGGTTTTGGAGAAAAGCACAATCTTCCTGTTCGGCAAATGTATCCAATGTCATGTTTACAGAAAGAAATATCATGTTTTCTCAGGTTTCTGAAGCTTTCTTCCTAGAATACTAGAATGCGCGGAGAATTTGACTCCAGGTGGAAAAATTAGCGTTTGCCAGCAGAAAACAAAAAGGGTCCTGCTAAAATGCATTCAAAACCTTAAAGTCCATAGAGAATATCCAGAAAACACAAACACACACAGAGGCTGTAGCAAGATCTGGGATTGAGATAGCTACAAATCACCAGATAGTTTTTTTTTTCATCCAGGAGTATCTGGACAAATTGTTGTAGTTTTGAAGTGAAATTTAACCAAAAAATCACCGTGAAAGTGGTTTTGGAGAAAAAAAGAATCTTTCTGTTCAACAAATGAATCCAATGTCATGTTTACAAATACAAATATCATTTTTCTCAGGTTTCTGAAGCTTTCTTCCTAGAAAACTCGAATGTGTGGAGGATTTGACTCCAGGTGGAACCAATTAGCGTTTTCCAGCAGAAAACAAAAAGGGTCCTGCTAAAATGCATTCAAAACCTTAAGTCCATAGAGAATATCCAGAAAACACAAACACACACTGAGGCTGTAGCAAGATCTGGGATTGAGATAGCTACAAATCACCAGATAGTTTTGTTTTCATCCAGCAGTATCTGGACAAATTGTTGTAGTTTTGAAGTGAAATTTAACCAAAAAATCACCGTGAAAGTGGTTTTGGAGAAAAGCACAATCTTCCTGTTCGGCAAATGTATCCAATGTCATGTTTACAGAAAGAAATATCATGTTTTCTCACGTTTCTGAAGCTTTCTTCCTAGAAAACTCGAATGTGTGGAGTACTTGACTCCAGGTGGAACCAATTAGCGTTTGCCAGTAGAAAACAAAAAGGGTCCTGCTAAAATGCATTCAAAACCTTAAAGCCAATAGAGAATATCCAGAAAACACAAACACACACAGAGACTGTAGCAAAATCTGGGATTGAGATAGCTACAAATCACCAGATAGTTTTGTTTTCATCCAGGAGTATCTCAACAAATTGTTGCAGTTTTGAAGTGAAATTTAACCAAAAAATCACCGTGAAAGTGGTTTTTAAGAAAACACAATCTTCCTGTTCGGCAAATGTATGCAATGTCATGTTTACAGAAAGAAATATCATGTTTTCTCAGGTTTCTGAAGCTCTCTTGCTAGAAAACTCGAATGTGTGGAGTATTTGACTCCAGGTGGAACCAGTTAGCGTTTGCCAGCAGAAAACAAAAAGGGTCCTGCTAAAATGCATTCAAAACCTTAAAGTCCATAGAGAATATCCAGAAAACACAAACACACTCTGAGGCTGTGGCAAGATCTGGGATTGAGATAGCTACAAATCACCAGATAGTTTTGTTTTCATCCAGCAGTATCTGGAAAATTGTTGTAGTTTTGAAGTGAAATTTAACCAAAAATCACCGTGAAAGTGGTTTTGCAGAAAAGCACAATTTTTCTGTTCAGCAAATGCATTCAATGTCATGTTTACAAATACATATATTATGTTTTCTCAGGTTTCTGGAGCTTTCTTCCTAGAAAACTCGAATGTGTGGAGGATTTGACTCCAGGTGGAACCAATTAGCGTTTGCCAGCAGAAAACAAAAAGGGTCCTGCTAAAATGCATTCAAAACCTTAAAGTCCATAGAGAATATCCAGAAAACACAAACACACACAGAGGCTGTAGCAAGATCTGGGATTGAGATAGCTACAAATCACCAGATAGTTTTGTTTTCATCCAGGAGTATCTGGACAAATTTTTGTGGATTTCGGGTGAAATTTAACCAAAAATCACCGTGAAAGTGGTTTTGGAGAAAAGCACAATCTTCCTGTTCGGCAAATGTATCCAATGTCATGTTTACAGAAAGAAATATCATGTTTTCTCAGGTTTCTGAAGCTTTCTTCCTAGAAAACTCGAATGTGTGGAGTATTTTTGTCCAGATGGAACCAATTAGCCTTTGCAAACAGAAAACAAAAAGGGTCCTGCTAAAATGCATTCAAAACCTTAAAGTCCATAGAGAATATCCAGAAAACACAAACACACACAGAGGCTGTAGCAAGATCTGGGATTGAGATAGCTACAAATCACCAGATAGTTTTGTTTTCATCCAGGAGTATCTCGACAAATTGTGGTAGTTTTGAAGTGAAATTTAATCAAAAATCACCGTGAAAGTGGCTTTGGAGAAAAGCACAATCTTCCTGTTTGACAAATGTATCCAATGTAATATTTACAGAAAGAAATATCAAGTTTTCTCAGGTTTCTGGAGCTTTCTTCCTAGAAAACTCGAATGTGTGGAGTATTTGACTCCAGGTGGAACCAGTTAGCGTTTGCCAGCAGAAAACAAAAAGGGTCCTGCTAAAATGCATTCAAAACCTTAAAGTCCATAGAGAATATCCAGAAAACACAAACACATACAGAGGCTGTAGCAAGATCTGGGATTGAGATAGCTACAAATCACCAGATAGTTTTGTTTTCATCCAGGAGTATCTGGAAAAATTGTTGTGGATTTCGGTGAAATTTAACCAAAAATCACCGTGAAAGTGGTTTTGGAGAAAAGCACAATCTTCCTGTTCGGCAAATGTATCCAATGTCATGTTTACAGAAAGAAATATCATGTTTTCTCTGGTGTCTGGAGCTTTCTTCCTAGAAAACTCGAATGTGTGGAGTATTTGACTCCAGGTGGAACCAATTAGCGTTTGCCAGCAGAAAACAAAAAGGGTCCTGCTAAAATGCATTCAAAACCTTAAAGTCCATAGAGAATATCCAGAAAACACAAACACACACAGAGGCTGTAGCAAGATCTGGGATTGAGATAGCTACAAATCACCAGATAGTTTTGTTTTCATCCAGGAGTATCTGGACAAATTGTTGTGGATTTCGGGTGAAATTTAACCAAAAATCACCGTGGAAGTGGTTTTGGAGAAAAGCACAATCTTCCTGTTTGGCAAATGTATCCAATGTCATGTTTACAGAAAGAAATATCATGTTTTCTCAGGTGTCTGAAGCTTTCTTCCTAGAAAACTCGAATGTGTGGAGGATTTGACTCCAGGTGGAAGCAATTAGCGTTTGCCAGCAGAAAACAAAAAGGGTCCTGCTAAAATGCATTCCAAACCTTAAAGTCCATAGAGAATATCCAGAAAACACAAACACACACAGAGGCTGTAGCAAGATCTGGGATTGAGATAGCTACAAATCACCAGATAGTTTTGTTTTCATCCAGGAGTATCTGGACAAATTGTTGTGGATTTCGGGTGAAATTTAACCAAAAAATCACCGTGAAAGTGGTTTTTAAGAAAAGCACAATCTTCCTGTTCAGCAAATGTATCCAATGTCATGTTTACAGAAAGAAATATCATGTTTTCTCAGGTTTCTGAAGCTCTCTTGCTAGAAAACTCGAATGTGTGGAGTATTTGACTCCAGGTGGAACCAATTAGCGTTTGCCAGCAGAAAACAAAAAGGGTCCTGGTAAAATGCATTCAAAACCTTAAAGTCCATAGAGAATATCCAGAAAACACAAACACACACAGAGGCTGTAGCAAGATCTGGGATTGAGATAGCTACAAATCACCAGATAGTTTTGTTTTCATCCAGCAGTATCTGGACAAATTGTTGTAGATTTGAAGTGAAATTTAAGCAAAAAATGACTGTGAAAGTGGTTTTGGAGAAAAGCACAATCTTCCTGTTCAGCAAATGTATCCAATGTCATGTTTACAGAAAGAAATATCATGTTTTCTCAGGTTTCTGAAGCTTTCGTCCTAGAAAACTCGAATGTGTGGAGTATTTGAGTCCAGATGGAACCAATTAGCGTTTGCCAGCAGAAAACAAAAAGGGTCCTGCTAAAATGCATTCAAAACCTTAAAGTCCATAGAGAATATCCAGAAAACACAAACACACACAGAGGCTGTAGCAAGATTTGGGATTGAGATAGCTACAAATCACCAGATAGTTTTGTTTTCATCCAGGAGTATCTGGACAAATTTTTGTGGATTTTGGGTGAAATTTAACCAAAAATCACCGTGAAAGTGGTTTTGGAGAAAAGCACAATCTTCCTGTTCGGCAAATGTATCCAATGTCATGTTTACAGAAAGAAATATCATGTTTTCTCAGGTTTCTGAAGCTTTCTTCCTAGAAAACTCGAATGTGTGGAGTATTTTTGTCCAGATGGAACCAATTAGCCTTTGCAAACAGAAAACAAAAAGGGTCCTGCTAAAATGCATTCAAAACCTTAAAGTCCATAGAGAATATCCAGAAAACACAAACACACACAGAGGCTGTAGCAAGATCTGGGATTGAGATAGCTACAAATCACCAGATAGTTTTGTTTTCATCCAGGAGTATCTGGACAAATTGTTGTAGTTTTGAAGTGAAATTTAATCAAAAAATCACCGTGAAAGTGGCTTTGGAGAAAAGCACAATCTTCCTGTTTGACAAATGTATCCAATGTAATGTTTACAGAAAGAAATATGTTTTCTCAGGTTTCTGAAGCTTTCTTCCTAGAAAACTCGAATGTGTGGAGTATTTGACTCCAGGTGGAACCAATTAGCGTTTGCCAGCAGAAAACAAAAAGGGTTCTGCTAAAATGCATTCAAAACCTTAAAGTCCATAGAGAATATCCAGAAAACACAAACACACACAGAGGCTGTAGCAAGATCTGGGATTGAGATAGCTACAAATCACCAGACAGTTTTGTTTTCATCCAGGTGTACCTGGACAAATTGTTGTAGTTTTGGAGTGAAATTTAACCAAAAATTCATCGTGAAAGTCATTTTGGAGAAAAGCACAATCTTTCTGTTCAGCAAATGAATCCAATGTAATGTTTACAAATACAAATATCATGTTTTCTCAGGTTTCTGAAGCTCTCTTCCTAGAAAACTCGAATGTGTGGAGTATTTGATTCCAGGTGGAACCAGTTAGCGTTTGCCAGCAGAAAACAAAAAGGGTCCTGCTAAAATGCATTCAAAACCTTAAAGTCCATAGAGAATATCCAGAAAACACAAACACACACAGAGGCTGTAGCAAGATCTGGGATTGAGATAGCTACAAATCAGCAGATAGTTTTGTTTTCATCCAGGAGTATCTGGACAAATTGTTGTGGATTTCGGGTGAAATTTATCCAAAAAATCACCGTGAAAGTGGTTTTGGAGAAAAGCACAATCTTCCTGTTCAGCAAATGAATGCAATGTCATGTTTACAAATACAAATATCATGTTTTCTCAGATTTCTTGAACTTTCTTCCTAGAAAACTCGAATGTGTAGAGGATTTGACTCCAGGTGGAACCAATTAGCGTTTGCCAGCAGAAAACAAAAAGGGTCCTGCTAAAATGCATTCAGAACCTTAAAGTCCATAGAGAATATCCAGAAAACACAAACACACACAGAGGCTGTAGCAAGATCTGGTATTGAGATAGCTACAAATCACCAGATAGTTTTGTTTTCATCCAGGAGTATCTGGACAAATTGTTGTAGTTTTGAAGTGAAATTTAACCAAAAAATCACCGTGAAAGTGGTTTTGGAGAAAAGCACAATCTTTCTGTTCAACAAATGAATCCAATGTCATGCTTACAAATACAAATATCATTTTTCTCAGGTTTCTGTAGCTTTCTTCCTAGAAAACTCGAATGTGTGGAGTATTTTAGTCCAGATGGAACCAATTAGCCTTTGCCAACAGAAAACAAAAAGGGTCCTGCTAAAATGCATTCAAAACCTTAAGTCCATAGAGAATATCCAGAAAACACAAACACACACTGAGGCTGTAGCAAGATCTGGGATTGAGATAGCTACAAATCAGCAGATAGTTTTGTTTTCATCCAGGAGTATCTCGGCAAATTGTTGTGGTTTTGAAGTGAAATTTAACCAAAAAATTACCGTGAAAGTGGTTTTGGAGAAAAGCACAATCTTTCTGTTCAGGAAATGCATGCAATGTCATGTTTACAAATACAAATAGTATGTTTTCTCAGGTTTCTGGAGCTTTCTTCCTAGAAAACTCGAATGTGTGGAGGATTTGACTCCAGGTGGAACCAATTAGCGTTTGCCAGCAGAAAACAAAAAGGGTCCTGCTAAAATGCATTCAAAACCTTAAAGTCCATAGAGAATATCCAGAAAACACAAACACACACAGAGGCTGTAGCAAGATCTGGGATTGAGATAGCTACAAATCACCAGATAGTTTTTTTTTCATCCAGGAGTATCTGGACAAATTGTTGTAGTTTTGAAGTGAAATTTAACCAAAAATCACCGTGAAAGTGGTTTTGGAGAAAAGCACAATCTTCCTGTTCTCAAATGAATCCAATGTCATGTTTACAAATACAAATATCATGTTTTCTCATGTTTCTTGAACTTTCTTCCTAGAAAACTCGAATGTGAGGATTTGACTCCAGGTGGAACCAATTAGCGTTTGCCAGCAGAAAACAAAAAGGGTCCTGCTAAAATGCATTCAAAACCTTAAAGTCCATAGAGAATATCCAGAAAACACAAACACACACAGAGGCTGTAGCAAGATCTGGGATTGAGATAGCTACAAATCACCAGATAGTTTTGTTTTCATCCAGGAGTATCTCGACAAATTTTTGTAGTTTTGAAGTGAAATTTAACCAAAAATCACCGTGAAAGTGGTTTTGGAGAAACGCACAATCTTCCTGTTCAGCAAATGAATCCAATGTCATGTTTACAGAAAGAAATATCATGCTTTCTCAGGTTTCTGAAGCTTTCTTCCTAGAAAACTCGAATGTGTGGAGTATTTGACTCCAGGTGGAACCATTTAGCGTTTGCCAGCAGAAAACAAAATGGGTCCTGCTAAAATGCATTCAAAACCTTAAAGTCCATAGAGAATATCCAGAAAACACAAACACACACAGAGGCTGTAGCAAGATCTGGGATTGAGATAGCTACAAATCACCAGATAGTTTTGCTTTCATCCAGGAATATCTGGACAAATTGTTGTGGATTTCGGGTGAAATTTAACCAAAAAATCACCGTGAAAGCGGTTTTGGAGAAAAGCACAATCTTCCTGTTCGGCAAATGTATCCAATGTCATGTTTACAGAAAGAAATATCATGTTTTCTCAGGTTTCTGAAGCTTTCTTCGTAGAAAACTCGAATGTGTGGAGTATTTTTGTCCAGATATAACCAATTAGCCTTTGCAAACAGAAAACAAAAAGGGTGCTGCTAAAATGCATTCAAAACCTTAAAGTGCATAGAGAATATCCAGAAAACACAAACACACACTGAGGCTGTAGCAAGATCTGGGATTGAGATAGCTACAAATCACCATTTAGTTTTGTTTTAAACCAGGAGTATCTGGACAAATTGTTGTAGTTTTGAAGTGAAATTTAACCAAAAAATCACCGTGAAAGTGGTTTTGGAGAAAAGCACAATCTTTCTGTTCAGCAAATGAATCCAATGTCATGTTTACAAATACAAATATTATGTTTTCTCAGGTTTCTGAAGCTCTCTTCCTAGAAAACTAGAATGTGTGGAGTATTTGACTCCAGGTGGAACCAGTTAGCGTTTGCCAGCAGAAATAAAAAGGGTCCTGCTAAAATGCATTCAAAACCTTAAAGTCCATAGAGAATATCTAGAAAACACAAACACACACAGAGGCTGTAGCAAGATCGGGGATTGAGATAGCTACAAATCACCAGATAGTTTTGTTTTCATCAAGAAGTATCTGGACAAATTGTTTTAGTTTTGAAGTGAAATTTAACCAAAAAATCACCGTGAAAGTGGTTTTGGAGAAAAGCACAATCTTTCTGTTCAGTAAATGCATCCAATGTCATGTTTACAAATACAAATAGTATGTTTTCTCAGGTTTCTGGAGCTTTCTTCCTGGAAAACTCGAAAGTGTGGAGTGTTTGACTCCAGGTGGAACCAATTAGCATTTGCCAGCAGAAAACAAAAAGGGTCCTGCTAAAATGCATTCAAAACCGTAAAGTCCATAGAGAATGTCCAGAAAACACAAACACACACAGAGGCTGTAGCAAGATCTGGGATTGAGATAGCTACAAATCACCAGATAGTTTTGTTTTCATCCAGGAGTATCTGGACAAATTGTTGTGGATTTCGGTGAAATTTAACCAAAAAATCACCGTGAAAGTGGTTTTCAAGAAAAGCACAATCTTCCTGTTCAGCAAATGTATCCAATGTCATGTTTACAGAAAGAAATATCATGTTTTCTCAGGTTTCTGAAGCTCTCTTGCTAGAAAACTCGAATATGTGGAGTGTTTGACTCCAGGTGGAACCAATTAGCGTTTGCCAGCAGAAAACAAAAAGGGTCCTGCTAAAATGCATTCAAAACCTTAAAGTCCATAGAGAATATCCAGAAAACACAAACACACACAGAGGCTGTAGCAAGATCTGGGATTGAGATAGCTACAAATCACCAGATAGTTTTTTTTTCATCCAGGAGTATCTGGACAAATTGTTGTAGTTTTGAAGTGAAATTTAACCAAAAATCACCGTGAAAGTGGTTTTGGAGAAAAGCACAATCTTCCTGTTCAGCAAATGTATCCAATGTCATGTTTACAGAAAGAAATATCATGTTTTCTCAGGTTTCTGAAGCTTTCTTCCTAGAAAACTCGAATGTGTGATGTATTTGAGTCCAGATGGAACCAATTAGCATTTGCCAGCAGAAAACAAAAAGGGTCCTGGTAAAATGCATTCAAAACCTTAAAGTCCATAGAGAATATCCAGAAAACACAAACACACACAGAGGCTGTAGCAAGATTTGGGACTGAGATAGCTACAAATCACCAGATAGTTTTGTTTTCATCCAGGAGTATCTCGACAAATTGTTGTAGTTTTGAAGTGAAATTTAACCAAAAAATTACCATGAAAGTGGTTTTGCAGAAAAGCACAATTTTTCTGTTCAGCAAATGCATCCAATGTCATGTTTACAAATGCAAATATTATGTTTTCTCAGGTTTCTGGAGCTTTCTTCCTAGAAAACTCGAATGTGTGGAGTATTTGACTCCAGGTGGAACCAATTAGCGTTTGCCAGCAGAAAACAAAATGGGTCCTGCTAAAATGCATTCAAAACCTTAAAGTCCATAGAGAATATCCAGAAAACACAAACACACACAGAGGCTGTAGCAAGATCTGGGATTGAGATAGCTACAAATCACCAGATAGTTTTGCTTTCATCCAGGAATATCTGGACAAATTGTTGTGGATTTCGGGTGAAATTTAACCAAAAAATCACCGTGAAAGCGGTTTTGGAGAAAAGCACAATCTTCCTGTTCGGCAAATGTATCCAATGTCATGTTTACAGAAAGAAATATCATGTTTTCTCAGGTTTCTGAAGCTTTCTTCGTAGAAAACTCGAATGTGTGGAGTATTTTTGTCCAGATATAACCAATTAGCCTTTGCAAACAGAAAACAAAAAGGGTGCTGCTAAAATGCATTCAAAACCTTAAAGTGCATAGAGAATATCCAGAAAACACAAACACACACTGAGGCTGTAGCAAGATCTGGGATTGAGATAGCTACAAATCACCATTTAGTTTTGTTTTAAACCAGGAGTATCTGGACAAATTGTTGTAGTTTTGAAGTGAAATTTAACCAAAAAATCACCGTGAAAGTGGTTTTGGAGGAAAGCACAATCTTTCTGTTCAGCAAATGAATCCAATGTCATGTTTACAAATACAAATATTATGTTTTCTCAGGTTTCTGAAGCTCTCTTCCTAGAAAACTAGAATGTGTGGAGTATTTGACTCCAGGTGGAACCAGTTAGCGTTTGCCAGCAGAAAACAAAAAGGGTCCTGCTAAAATGCATTCAAAACCTTCAAGTCCATAGAGAATATCCAGAAAACACAAACACACACAGAGGCTGTAGCAAGATGTGGGATTGAGACAGCTACAAACCACATCATAGTTTTGTTTTCATCCAGGAGTATCTTGACAAATTGTTGTAGTTTTGAAGTGAAATTTAACCAAAAATCACCGTGAAAGTGGTTTTGGAGAAAAGCACAATCGTTCTGTTCAACAAATGAATCCAATGTCATGTTTACAAATACAAATATCATTTTTCTCAGGTTTCTGAAGCTCTCTTCCTAGAAAACTCGAATGTGTGGAGTATTTGACTCCAGGTGGAACCAGTGAGCGTTTGCCAGCAGAAATAAAAAGGGTCCTGCTAAAATGCATTCAAAACCTTAAAGTCCATAGAGAATATCTAGAAAACACAAACACACACAGAGGCTGTAGCAAGATCTGGGATTGAGATAGCTACAAATACCAGATAGTTTTGTTTTCATCCAGGAGTATCTGGACACATTGTTGTGGATTTTGGATGAAATTTAACCAAAAATCACCGTGAAAGTGGTTTTGGAGAAAAGCACAATCTTTCTGTTCAGCAAATGCATCCAATGTCATGTTTACAAATACAAATAGTATGTTTTCTCAGGTTTCTGGAGCTTTCTTCCTAGAAAACTCGAATGTGTGGAGTATTTGTGTCCAGAGGGAACCAATTAGCCTTTGCAAACAGAAAACAAAAAGGGTCGTGCTAAAATGCATTCAAAACCTTAAAGTCCATAGAGAATATCCAGAAAACACAAACACACACTGAGGCTGTAGCAAGATCGGGGATTGAGATAGCTACAAATCACCAGATAGTTTTGTTTTCATCCAGGAATATCTGGACAAATTATTGTGGATTTCGGGTAAAATTTAACCAAAAATCATCGTGAAAGAGGTTTTGGAGAAAAGCACAATCTTCCTGTTCAGCAAATGTATCCAATGTCATGTTTACAAATACAAATATCATGTTTTCTCAGGTTTCTGAAGCTTACTTCCTAGAAAACTAGAATGTGTGGAGTATTTGAGTCCAGATGGAACCAATTACCGTTTGCCAACAGAAAACAAAAAGTGTCCTGCTAAAATGCATTCAAAACCTTAAAGTCCATAGAGAATATCCAGAAAACACAAACACACACAGAGGCTGTAGCAAGATCTGGGATTGAGATAGCTACAAATCACCAGATAGTTTTGTTTTCATCCAGGAGTATCTGGACAAATTGTTGTAGTTTTGAAGTGAAATTTAACCAAAAATCACCGTGAAAGTGGTTTTGGAGAAAAGCACAATCTTCCTGTTCGGCAAATGTATCCAATGTCATGTTTACAGAAAGAAATATCATGTTTTCTCAGGTTTCTGAAGCTTTCTTCCTAGAAAACTCGAATGTGTGGAGAATTTTTGTCCAGATGGAACCAATTAGCCTTTGCAAACAGAAAACAAAAAGGGTCCTGCTAAAATGCATTCAAAACCTTGAAGTCCATAGAGAGTATCCAGAAAACACAATCACACACAGAGGCTGTAGCAAGATCTGGGATTGAGATAGCTACAAATCACCAGATAGTTTTGTTTTCATCCAGGAGTATCTGGACAAATTGTTGTAGTTTTGAAGTGAAATTTAATCAAAAAATCACCGTGAAAGTGGCTTTGGAGAAAAGCACAATCTTCCTGTTCGGCAAATGTATCCAATGTAATGTTTACAGAAAGAAATATCATGTTTTCTCAGGTTTCTGAAGCTTTCTTCGTAGAAAACTCGAATGTGTGGAGTATTTGACTCCAGGGGGAACCAATTAGCGTTTGCCAGCAGAAAACAAAAAGGGTCCTGCTAAAATGCATTCAAAACCTTAAAGTCCATAGAGAATATCCAGAAAACACAAACACACACAGAGGCTGTAGCAAGATCTGGGATTGAGATAGCTACAAATCACCAGATAGTTTTGATTTCATCCAGGTGTATCTGGACAAATTGTTGTAGTTTTGGAGTGAAATTTAACCAAAAATTCATCGTGAAAGTCGTTTTGGAGAAAAGCACAATCTTTCTGTTCAGCAAATGAATCCAATGTCATGTTTACAAATACAAATATCATGTTTTCTCAGGTTTCTGAAGCTCTCTTCCTAGAAAACTCGAATGTGTGGAGTATTTGATTCCAGGTGGAACCAGTTAGCGTTTGCCAGCAGAAAACAAAAAGGGTCCTGCTAAAATGCATTCAAAACCTTAAAGTCCATAGAGAATATCCAGAAAACACAAACACACACAGAGGCTGTAGCAAGATCTGGGATTGACATAGCAACAAATCACCAGATAGTTTTGTTTTCATCCAGGAGTATCTGGACAAATTGCTGTAGTTTTGAAGTGAAATTTAACCAAAAAATCACCGTGAAAGTGGTTTTGAAGAAAAGCACAATCTTCCTGTTCAGCAAATGTATCCAATGTCATGTTTACAGAAAGAAATATCATGTTTTCTCAGGTTTCTGAAGCTTTCTTCCTAGAAAACTCGAATGTGTGGAGTATTTGACTCCAGATGGAACCAATTAGCCTTTGCAAACAGAAAACAAAAAGGGTCCTGCTAAAATGCATTCAAAACCTTAAAGTCCATAGAGAATATCCAGAAAACACAAACACACACAGAGGCTGTAGCAAGATCTGTGATTGAGATAGCTACAAATCACCAGATAGTTTTTTTTTTTCATCCAGGAGTATCTGGACAAATTGTTGTAGTTTTGAAGTGAAATTTAACCAAAAATCACCGTGAAAGTGGTTTTGGAGAAAAGCACAATCTTCCTGTTCGGCAAATGTATCCAATGTCATGTTTACAGAAAGAAATATCATGTTTTCTCAGGTTTCTGAAGCTTTCTTCCTAGAAAACTCGAATGTGTGGAGGATTTGACTCCAGGTGGAACCATTAGGGTTTGCCAGCAGAAAACAAAAAGAGTCCTGCCAAAATGCATTCAAAACCTTAAAGTCCATAGAGAATATCCAGAAAACACAAACACACACAGAGGCTGTAGCAAGATCGGGGATTGAGATTGCTAGAAATCACCAGATAATTTTGTTTTCATCCAGGAGTATCTGGACAAATTGTTGTGGATTTCGGGTGAAATTTAAGCAAAAATCACCGTGAAAGTGTTTTGGAGAAAAGCACAATCTTCCTGTTCGGCAAATGTATCCAATGTCATGTTTACAGAAAGAAATATCATGTTTTCTTAGGTTTCTGATGCTTTCTTCCTAGAAAACTCGAATGTGTGGAGTATTTTAGTCCAGATGGAACCAATTAGCGTTTGCAAACAGAAAACAAAAAGGGTCCTGCTAAAATGCATTCAAAACCTTAAAGTCCATAGTTAATATCCAGAAAACACAAACACACACAGAGGCTGTAGCAAGATCTGTAATTGAGATAGCTACAAATCACCAGATAGTTTTGTTTTCCTCCAGGAGTATCTGGACAAATTGTTGTAGTTTTGAAGTGAAATTTAATCAAAGAATCACCGTGAAAGTCGTTTTGGAGAAAAGCCCAATGTTTCTGTTCAGCAAATGCATCCAATGTCATGTTTACAAATACAAATATTATGTTTTCTCAGGTTTCTGAAGCTCTCTTCCTAGAAAACTCGAATGTGTGGAGTATTTGTGTCCAGATGGAACCAATTAGCCTTTGCAAACAGAAAACAAAAAGGGTCCTGCTAAAATGCATTCAAAACCTTAAAGTCCATAGAGAATATCCAGAAAACACAAACACACACTGAGGCTGTAGCAAGATCGGGGATTGAGATAGCTACAAATCACCAGATAGTTTTGTTTTAAACCAGGAGTATCTGGACAAATTGTTGTAGTTTTGAAGTGAAATTTAACCAAAAAATCACCGTGAAAGTGGTTTTGGAGAAAAGCACAATCTTTCTGTTCAGCAAATGAATCCAATGTCATGTTTACAGAAAGAAATATCATGTTTTCTCAGGTTCTGAAGCTCTCTTCCTAGAAAACTAGAATGTGTGGAGTATTTGACTCCAGGTGGAACCAGTTAGCGTTTGCCAGCAGAAAACAAAAAGGGTCCTGCTAAAATGCATTCAAAACCTTAAAGTCCATAGAGAATATCCAGAAAACACAAACACACACAGAGGCTGTAGCAAGATCTGGGATTGAGATAGCTACAAATCACCAGATAGTTCTGTTTTCATCCAGGAGTATCTCGACAAATTGTTGTAGTTTTGAAGTGAAATTTAACCAAAAAATCACCGTGAAAGTGGCTTTGGAGAAAAGCACAATCTTCCTGTTCGGCAAATGTATCCAATGTAATGTTTAAAGAAAGAAATATCATGTTTTCTCAGGTTTCTGAAGCTTTCTTCGTAGAAAACTCGAATGTGTGCAGTATTTGACTCCATGTGGAACCAATTAGCGTTTGCCAGCAGAACACAAAAAGTGTCCCGCTAAAATGCATTCAAAACCTTAAAGTCCATAGAGAATATCCAGAAAACACAAACACACACAGAGGCTGTAGCAAGATCTGTGATTGAGATAGCTACAAATCACCAGATAGTTTTTTTTTTTCATCCAGGAGTATCTGGACAAATTGTTGTAGTTTTGAAGTGAAATTTAACCAAAAATCACCGTGAAAGTGGTTTTGGAGAAAAGCACAATCTTCCTGTTCGGCAAATGTATCCAATGTCATGTTTACAGAAAGAAATATTATGTTTTCTCAGGTTTCTGAAGCTTTCTTCCTAGAAAACTCGAATGTGTGGAGGATTTGACTCCAGGTGGAACCATTAGGGTTTGCCAGCAGAAAACAAAAAGAGTCCTGCCAAAATGCATTCAAAACCTTAAAGTCCATAGAGAATATGCAGAAAACACAAACACACACAGAGGCTGTAGCAAGATCTGCGATTGAGATAGCTACAAATCACCAGAGAGTTTTGTTTTCATCCAGGAGTATCTGGACAAATTGTTGTGGATTTTGGGTGAAATTTAACCAAAAATCACCGTGAAAGTGGTTTTGGAGAAAAGCACAATCTTCCTGTTCGGCAAATGTATCCAATGTCATGTTTACAGAAAGAAATATCATGTTTTCTCAGGTTTCTGAAGCTTTCTTCCTAGAAAAATCGAATGTGTGGAGAATTTTTGTCCAGATGGAACCAATTAGCCTTTGCAAACAGAAAACAAAAAGGGTCCTGCTAAAATGCATTCCAAACCTTAAAGTCCATAGAGAATATCCAGAAAACACAAACACACACAGAGGCTGTAGCAAGATCTGGGATTGAGATAGCTACAAATCACCAGATAGTTTTGTTTTCATCCAGGAGTATCTGGACAAATTGTTGTAGTTTTGAAGTGAAATTTAATCAAAAAATCACCGTGAAAGTGGCTTTGGAGAAAAGCACAATCTTTCTGTTCAGCAAATGCATCCAATGTCATGTTTGAAAATACAAATATCATGTTTTTTCAGGTTTCTGAGGCTTTCTTCCTAGAAAACTCGAATGTGTGGAGTATTTGACTCCAGGTGGAACCAATTAGCGTTTGCTAGCAGAAAACAAAAAGAGTCCTGCTAAAATGCATTCAAAACCTTAAAGTCCATAGAGAATGTCCAGAAAACACAAACACACACTGAGGCTGTAGCAAGATCGGGGATTGAGATTGCTAGAAATCACCAGATAGTTTTGTTTTCATCCAGGAGTATCTGGACAAATTGTTGTGGATTTCGGGTGAAATTTAAGCAAAAATCACCGTGAAAGTGTTTTGGAGAAAAGCACAATCTTCCTGTTCGGCAAATGTATCCAATGTCATGTTTACAGAAAGAAATATCTTGTTTTCTCAGGTTTCTGAAGCTTTCTTCCTAGAAAACTCGAATGTGTGGAGTATTTGAGTCCAGATGGAACCAATTAGCGTTTGCAAACAGAAAACAAAAAGGGTCCTGCTAAAATGCATTCAAAACCTTAAAGTCCATAGTTAATATCCAGAAAACACAAACACACACAGAGGCTGTAGCAAGATCTGTAATTGAGATAGCTACAAATCACCAGATAGTTTTGTTTTAAACCAGGAGTATCTGGACAAATTGTTGTAGTTTTGAAGTGAAATTTAACCAAAAAATCACCGTGAAAGTGGTTTTGAAGAAAAGCACAATCTTCCTGTTCGGCAAATGTATCCAATGTCATGCTTACAGAAAGAAATATCATGTTTTCTCAGGTTTCTGAAGCTTACTTCCTAGACAACTCGAATGTGTGGAGTATTTGAGTCCAGATGGAACCAATTAGCGTTTGCCAACAGAAAACAAAAAGGGTCCTGCTAAAATGCATTCAAAATCTTAAAGTCCATAGAGAATATGCAGAAAACACAAACACACACAGAGGCTGTAGCAAGATCTGGGATTGAGATAGCTACAAATCACCAGATAGTTTTGTTTTCATCCAGGAGTATCTGGACAAATTGTTGTAGTTTTGAAGTGAAATTTAACCAAAAATCACCGTGAAAGTGGTTTTGGAGAAAAGCACAATCTTCCTGTTCGGCAAATGTATCCAATGTCATGTTTACAGAAAGAAATATCATGTTTTCTCAGGTTTCTGAAGCTTTCCTCCTCGAAAACTCGAATGTGTGGAGGATTTGAGTCCAGATGGAACCATTAGCGTTTGCCAGCAGAAAACAAAAAGAGTCCTGCCAAAATGCATTCAAAACCTTAAAGTCCATAGAGAATATTCAGAAAACACAAACACACACAGAGGCTGTAGCAAGATCTGCGATTGAGATAGCTACAAATCACCAGAGAGTTTTGTTTTCATCCAGGAGTATCTGGACAAATTGTTGTGGATTTCGGGTGAAATTTAACCAAAAATCACCGTGAAAGTGGTTTTGGAGAAAAGCACAATCTTCCTGTTCGGCAAATGTATCCAATGTCATGTTTACAGAAAGAAATATCATGTTTTCTCAGGTTTCTGAAGCTTTCTTCCTAGAAAACTCGAATGTGTGGAGTATTTTTGTCCAGATGGAACCAATTAGCCTTTGCAAACAGAAAATAAAAAGGGTCCTGCTAAAATGCATTCAAAACCTTAAAGTCCATAGAGAATATCCAGAAAACACAAACACACACAGAGGCTGTAGCAAGATCTGGGATTGAGATAGCTACAAATCACCAGATAGTTTTTTTTTCATCCAGGAGTATCTGGACAAATTGTTGTAGTTTTGAAGTGAAATTTAATCAAAAAATCACCGTGAAAGTGGCTTTGGAGAAAAGCACCATCTTCCTGTTCGGCAAATGTATCCAATGTAATGTTTACAGAAAGAAATATCATGTTTTCTCAGGTTTCTGAAGCTTTCTTCCTAGAAAACTCGAATGTGTGGAGTATTTGACTCCAAGTGGAACCAATTAGCGTTTGCCAGCAGAAAACAAAAAGGGTCCTGCTCAAATGCATTCAAAACCTTAAAGTCCATAGAGAATATCCAGAAAACACAAACACACACAGAGGCTGTAGCAAGATCTGGGATTGAGATAGCTACAAATCACCAGATAGTTTTGTTTTCATCCAGGAGTATCTGGACAAATTGTTGCAGTTTTGAAGTGAAATTTAACCAAAAAATGACCGTGAAAGTGGTTTTGGAGAAAAGCACAATCTTCCTGTTCAGCAAATTAATGCAATGTCATGTTTGCAAATACAAATATCATGTTTTTTAGGTTTCTGAAGCTTTCTTCCTCGAAAACTCGAATGTGTGGAGTATTTGACTCCAGGTGGAACCAGTTAGCGTTTGCCAGCAGAAAACAAAAAGGGTCCTGCTAAAATGCATTCAAAACCTTAAAGTCCATAGAGAATATCCAGAAAACACAAACACACACAGAGGCTGTAGCAAGATCTGGGATTGAGATAGCTACAAATCACCAGATAGTTTTGTTTTCATCCAGGAGTATCTCGGCAAATTGTTGCAGTTTTGAAGTGAAATTTAACCAAAAAATCATCGTGAAAGTGGTTTTTAAGAAAAGCACAATCTTCCTGTTCGGCAAATGTATCCAATGTCATGTTTACAGAAAGAAATATCATGTTTTCTCAGGTTTCTGAAGCTTTCTTCCTAGAAAACTCGAATGTGTGGAGTATTTGACTCCAGGTGGAACCAATTAGCGTTTGCCAACAGAAAACAAAAAGTGTCCTGCTAAAATGCATTCAAAACCTTAAAGTCCATAGAGAATATCCAGAAAACACAAACACACACAGAGGCTGTAGCAAGATCTGTGATTGAGATAGCTACAAATCACCAGATAGTTTTTTTTTCATCCAGGAGTATCTGGACAAATTGTTGTAGTTTTGAAGTGAAATTTAACCAAAAATCACCGTGAAAGTGGTTTTGGAGAAAAGCACAATCTTCCTGTTCGGCAAATGTATCCAATGTCATGTTTACAGAAAGAAATATCATGTTTTCTCAGGTTTCTGAAGCTTTCTTCCTAGAAAACTCGAATGTGTGGAGTATTTGAGTCCAGATGGAACCATTAGGGTTTGCCAGCAGAAAACAAAAAGAGTCCTGCCAAAATGCATTCAAAACCTTAAAGTCCATAAAGAATATCCAGAAAACACAAACACACACAGAGGCTGTAGCAAGATCTGCGATTGAGATAGCTACAAATCACCAGATAGTTTTGTTTTCATCCAGGAGTATCTGGACAATTTGTTGTGGATTTCGGGTGAAATTTAAACAAAAATCACCGTGAAAGTGGTTTTGGAGAAAAGCACAATCTTCCTGTTCGGCAAATGTATCCAATGTAATGTTTACAGAAAGAAATATCATGTTTTCTCAGGTTTCTGAAGCTTTCTTCCTAGAAAACCCGAATGTGTGGAGAATTTTTGTCCAGATGGAACCAATTAGCCTTTGCAAACATAAAACAAAAAGGGTACTGCTAAAATGCATTCAAAACCTTAAAGTCCATAGAGAATATCCAGAAAACACAAACACACACAGAGGCTGTAGCAAGATCTGGGATTGAGATAGCTACAAATCACCAGATAGTTTTCTTTTCATCCAGGAGTATCTGGACAAATTGTTGTAGTTTTGAAGTGAAATTTAACCAAAAATCACCGTGAAAGTGGTTTTGGAGAAAAGCACAATCTTCCTGTTCGGCAAATGTATCCAATGTCATGTTTACAGAAAGAAATATCATGTTTTCTCAGGTTTCTGAAGCTTTCCTCCTCGAAAACTCGAATGTGTGGAGGATTTGAGTCCAGATGGAACCATTAGCGTTTTCCAGCAGAAAACAAAAAGAGTCCTGCCAAAATGCATTCAAAACCTTAAAGTCCATAGAGAATATTCAGAAAACACAAACACACACAGAGGCTGTAGCAAGATCTGCGATTGAGATAGCTACAAATCACCAGAGAGTTTTGTTTTCATCCAGGAGTATCTGGACAAATTGTTGTGGATTTCGGGTGAAATTTAACCAAAAATCACCGTGAAAGTGGTTTTGGAGAAAAGCACAATCTTCCTGTTCGGCAAATGTATCCAATGTCATGTTTACAGAAAGAAATATCATGTTTTCTCAGGTTTCTGAAGCTTTCTTCCTAGAAAACTCGAATGTGTGGAGTATTTTTGTCCAGATGGAACCAATTAGCCTTTGCAAACAGAAAATAAAAAGGGTCCTGCTAAAATGCATTCAAAACCTTAAAGTCCATAGAGAATATCCAGAAAACACAAACACACACAGAGGCTGTAGCAAGATCTGGGATTGAGATAGCTACAAATCACCAGATAGTTTTGTTTTCATCCAGGAGTATCTGGACAAATTGTTGTAGTTTTGAAGTGAAATTTAATCAAAAAATCACCGTGAAAGTGGCTTTGGAGAAAAGCACAATCTTCCTGTTCGGCAAATGTATCCAATGTAATGTTTACAGAAAGAAATATCATGTTTTCTCAGGTTTCTGAAGCTTTCTTCCTAGAAAACTCGAATGTGTGGAGTATTTGACTCCAAGTGGAACCAATTAGCGTTTGCCAGCAGAAAACAAAAAGGGTCCTGCTCAAATGCATTCAAAACCTTAAAGTCCATAGAGAATATCCAGAAAACACAAACACACACAGAGGCTGTAGCAAGATCTGGGATTGAGATAGCTACAAATCACCAGATAGTTTTGTTTTCATCCAGGAGTATCTGGACAAATTGTTGCAGTTTTGAAGTGAAATTTAACCAAAAAATGACCGTGAAAGTGGTTTTGGAGAAAAGCACAATCTTCCTGTTCAGCAAATTAATGCAATGTCATGTTTGCAAATACAAATATCATGTTTTTTAGGTTTCTGAAGCTTTCTTCCTCGAAAACTCGAATGTGTGGAGTATTTGACTCCAGGTGGAACCAGTTAGCGTTTGCCAGCAGAAAACAAAAAGCGTCCTGCTAAAATGCATTCAAAACCTTAAAGTCCATAGAGAATATCCAGAAAACACAAACACACACTGAGGCTGTAGCAAGATCGGGGATTGAGATAGCTACAAATCACCAGATAGTTTTGTTTTAAACCAGGAGTATCTGGACAAATTGTTGTAGTTTTGAAGTGAAATTTAACCAAAAAATCACCGTGAAAGTGGTTTTGAAGAAAAGCACAATCTTCCTGTTCGGCAAATGTATCCAATGTCATGCTTACAGAAAGAAATATCATGTTTTCTCAGGTTTCTGAAGCTTACTTCCTAGACAACTCGAATGTGTGGAGTATTTGAGTCCAGATGGAACCAATTAGCGTTTGCCAACAGAAAACAAAAAGGGTCCTGCTAAAATGCATTCAAAATCTTAAAGTCCATAGAGAATATGCAGAAAACACAAACACACACAGAGGCTGTAGCAAGATCTGGGATTGAGATAGCTACAAATCACCAGATAGTTTTCTTTTCATCCAGGAGTATCTGGACAAATTGTTGTAGTTTTGAAGTGAAATTTAACCAAAAATCACCGTGAAAGTGGTTTTGGAGAAAAGCACAATCTTCCTGTTCGGCAAATGTATCCAATGTCATGTTTACAGAAAGAAATATCATGTTTTCTCAGGTTTATGAAGCTTTCCTCCTCGAAAACTCGAATGTGTGGAGGATTTGAGTCCAGATGGAACCATTAGCGTTTGCCAGCAGAAAACAAAAAGAGTCCTGCCAAAATGCATTCAAAACCTTAAAGTCCATAGAGAATATTCAGAAAACACAAACACACACAGAGGCTGTAGCAAGATCTGCGATTGAGATAGCTACAAATCACCAGAGAGTTTTGTTTTCATCCAGGAGTATCTGGACAAATTGTTGTGGATTTCGGGTGAAATTTAACCAAAAATCACCGTGAAAGTGGTTTTGGAGAAAAGCACAATCTTCCTGTTCGGCAAATGTATCCAATGTCATGTTTACAGAAAGAAATATCATGTTTTCTCAGGTTTCTGAAGCTTTCTTCCTAGAAAACTCGAATGTGTGGAGTATTTTTGTCCAGATGGAACCAATTAGCCTTTGCAAACAGAAAATAAAAAGGGTCCTGCTAAAATGCATTCAAAACCTTAAAGTCCATAGAGAATATCCAGAAAACACAAACACACACAGAGGCTGTAGCAAGATCTGGGATTGAGATAGCTACAAATCACCAGATAGTTTTTTTTTCATCCAGGAGTATCTGGACAAATTGTTGTAGTTTTGAAGTGAAATTTAATCAAAAAATCACCGTGAAAGTGGCTTTGGAGAAAAGCACAATCTTCCTGTTCGGCAAATGTATCCAATGTAATGTTTACAGAAAGAAATATCATGTTTTCTCAGGTTTCTGAAGCTTTCTTCCTAGAAAACTCGAATGTGTGGAGTATTTGACTCCAAGTGGAACCAATTAGCGTTTGCCAGCAGAAAACAAAAAGGGTCCTGCTCAAATGCATTCAAAACCTTAAAGTCCATAGAGAATATCCAGAAAACACAAACACACACAGAGGCTGTAGCAAGATCTGGGATTGAGATAGCTACAAATCACCAGATAGTTTTGTTTTAAACCAGGAGTATCTGGACAAATTGTTGTAGTTTTGAAGTGAAATTTAACCAAAAAATCACCGTGAAAGTGGTTTTGAAGAAAAGCACAATCTTCCTGTTCGGCAAATGTATCCAATGTCATGCTTACAGAAAGAAATATCATGTTTTCTCAGGTTTCTGAAGCTTACTTCCTAGACAACTCGAATGTGTGGAGTATTTGAGTCCAGATGGAACCAATTAGCGTTTGCCAACAGAAAACAAAAAGGGTCCTGCTAAAATGCATTCAAAATCTTAAAGTCCATAGAGAATATGCAGAAAACACAAACACACACAGAGGCTGTAGCAAGATCTGGGATTGAGATAGCTACAAATCACCAGATAGTTTTCTTTTCATCCAGGAGTATCTGGACAAATTGTTGTAGTTTTGAAGTGAAATTTAACCAAAAATCACCGTGAAAGTGGTTTTGGAGAAAAGCACAATCTTCCTGTTCGGCAAATGTATCCAATGTCATGTTTACAGAAAGAAATATCATGTTTTCTCAGGTTTCTGAAGCTTTCCTCCTCGAAAACTCGAATGTGTGGAGGATTTGAGTCCAGATGGAACCATTAGCGTTTGCCAGCAGAAAACAAAAAGAGTCCTGCCAAAATGCATTCAAAACCTTAAAGTCCATAGAGAATATTCAGAAAACACAAACACACACAGAGGCTGTAGCAAGATCTGCGATTGAGATAGCTACAAATCACCAGAGAGTTTTGTTTTCATCCAGGAGTATCTGGACAAATTGTTGTGGATTTCGGGTGAAATTTAACCAAAAATCACCGTGAAAGTGGTTTTGGAGAAAAGCACAATCTTCCTGTTCGGCAAATGTATCCAATGTCATGTTTACAGAAAGAAATATCATGTTTTCTCAGGTTTCTGAAGCTTTCTTCCTAGAAAACTCGAATGTGTGGAGTATTTTTGTCCAGATGGAACCAATTAGCCTTTGCAAACAGAAAATAAAAAGGGTCCTGCTAAAATGCATTCAAAACATTAAAGTCCATAGAGAATATCCAGAAAACACAAACACACACAGAGGCTGTAGCAAGATCTGGGATTGAGATAGCTACAAATCACCAGATAGTTTTTTTTTCATCCAGGAGTATCTGGACAAATTGTTGTAGTTTTGAAGTGAAATTTAATCAAAAAATCACCGTGAAAGTGGCTTTGGAGAAAAGCACAATCTTCCTGTTCGGCAAATGTATCCAATGTAATGTTTACAGAAAGAAATATCATGTTTTCTCAGGTTTCTGAAGCTTTCTTCCTAGAAAACTCGAATGTGTGGAGTATTTGACTCCAAGTGGAACCAATTAGCGTTTGCCAGCAGAAAACAAAAAGGGTCCTGCTCAAATGCATTCAAAACCTTAAAGTCCATAGAGAATATCCAGAAAACACAAACACACACAGAGGCTGTAGCAAGATCTGGGATTGAGATAGCTACAAATCACCAGATAGTTTTGTTTTCATCCAGGAGTATCTCGGCAAATTGTTGCAGTTTTGAAGTGAAATTTAACCAAAAAATCATCGTGAAAGTGGTTTTTAAGAAAAGCACCATCTTCCTGTTCGGCAAATGTATCCAATGTCATGTTTACAGAAAGAAATATCATGTTTTCTCAGGTTTCTGAAGCTTTCTTCCTAGAAAACTCGAATGTGTGGAGTATTTGACTCCAGGTGGAACCAATTAGCGTTTGCCAACAGAAAACAAAAAGTGTCCTGCTAAAATGCATTCAAAACCTTAAAGTCCATAGAGAATATCCAGAAAACACAAACACACACAGAGGCTGTAGCAAGATCTGTGATTGAGATAGCTACAAATCACCAGATAGTTTTTTTTTCATCCAGGAGTATCTGGACAAATTGTTGTAGTTTTGAAGTGAAATTTAACCAAAAATCACCGTGAAAGTGGTTTTGGAGAAAAGCACAATCTTCCTGTTCGGCAAATGTATCCAATGTCATGTTTACAGAAAGAAATATCATGTTTTCTCAGGTTTCTGAAGCTTTCTTCCTAGAAAACTCGAATGTGTGGAGTATTTGAGTCCAGATGGAACCATTAGGGTTTGCCAGCAGAAAACAAAAAGAGTCCTGCCAAAATGCATTCAAAACCTTAAAGTCCATAAAGAATATCCAGAAAACACAAACACACACAGAGGCTGTAGCAAGATCTGCGATTGAGATAGCTACAAATCACCAGATAGTTTTGTTTTCATCCAGGAGTATCTGGACAATTTGTTGTGGATTTCGGGTGAAATTTAAACAAAAATCACCGTGAAAGTGGTTTTGGAGAAAAGCACAATCTTCTTATTTGGGAAGTGTATCCAATGTCATGTCTACAGAAAGAAATATCATGTTTTCTCAGGTTTCTGAAGCTTTCTTCCTAGAAAACTCGAATGTGTGGAGGATTTTTGTCCAGATGGAACCAATTAGCCTTTGCAAACAGAAAACAAAAAGGGTCCTGCTAAAATGCATTCAAAACCTTAAAGTCCATAGAGAATATCCAGAAAACACAAACACACACAGAGGCTGTAGCAAGATCTGGGATTGAGATAGCTACAAATCACCAGATAGTTTTCTTTTCATCCAGGAGTATCTGGACAAATTGTTGTAGTTTTGAAGTGAAATTTAACCAAAAATCACCGTGAAAGTGGTTTTGGAGAAAAGCACAATCTTCCTGTTCGGCAAATGTATCCAATGTCATGTTTACAAATACAAATAGTATGTTTTCTCAGGTTTCTGGAGCTTTCTTCCTAGAAAACTAGAATGTGTTTTGTATTTGACTCCAGGTGGAACCAGTTAGCGTTTGCCAGCAGAAAACAAAAAGGGTCCTGCTAAAATGCATTCAAAACCTTCAAGTCCATAGAGAATATCCAGAAAACACAAACACACACAGAGGCTGTAGCAAGATCTGGGATTGAGATAGCTACAAATCATCAGATAGTTCTGTTTTCATCCAGGAGTATCTCGACAAGTTGTTCTAGTTTTGAAGTGAAATTTAACCAAAAAATGACCGTGAAAGTGGTTTTGAAGAAAAGCACAATCTTCCTGTTCGGCAAATGTATCCAATGTCATACTTACAGAAAGAAATATCATGTTTTCTCAGGTTTCTGAAGCTTACTTCCTAGACAACTCGAATGTGTGGAGTATTTGAGTCCAGATGGAACCAATTAGCGTTTGCCAACAGAAAACAAAAAGGGTCCTGCTAAAATGCATTCAAAATCTTAAAGTCCATAGAGAATATGCAGAAAACACAAACACACACAGAGGATGTAGCAAGATCTGGGATTGAGATAGCTACAAATCACCAGATAGTTTTGTTTTCATCCAGGAGTATCTGGACAAATTGTTGTAGTTTTGAAGTGAAATTTAACCAAAAATCACCGTGAAAGTGGTTTTGGAGAAAAGCACAATCTTCCTGTTCGGCAAATGTATCCAATGTCATGTTTACAGAAAGAAATATCATGTTTTCTCAGGTTTCTGAAGCTTTTCTCCTAGAAAACTCGAATGTGTGGAGGATTTGACTCCAGATGGAACCATTAGCGTTTGCCAGCAGAAAACAAAAAGAGTCCTGCCAAAATGCATTCAAAACCTTAAAGTCCATAGAGAATATCCAGAAAACACAAACACACACAGAGGCTGTAGCAAGATCTGGGATTGAGATAGCTACAAATCACCAGAGAGTTTTGTTTTCATCCAGGAGTATCTGGACAAATTGTTGTGGATTTCGGGTGAAATTTAACCAAAAATCACCGTGAAAGTGGTTTTGGAGAAAAGCACCATCTTCCTGTTCGGCAAATGTATCCAATGTCATGTTTACAGAAAGAAATATCATGTTTTCTCAGGTTTCTGAAGCTTTCCTCCTCGAAAACTCGAATGTGTGGAGGATTTGAGTCCAGATGGAACCATTAGCGTTTGCCAGCAGAAAACAAAAAGAGTCCTGCCAAAATGCATTCAAAACCTTAAAGTCCATAGAGAATATTCAGAAAACACAAACACACACAGAGGCTGTAGCAAGATCTGCGATTGAGATAGCTACAAATCACCAGAGAGTTTTGTTTTCATCCAGGAGTATCTGGACAAATTGTTGTGGATTTCGGGTGAAATTTAACCAAAAATCACCGTGAAAGTGGTTTTGGAGAAAAGCACAATCTTCCTGTTCGGCAAATGTATCCAATGTCATGTTTACAGAAAGAAATATCATGTTTTCTCAGGTTTCTGAAGCTTTCTTCCTAGAAAACTCGAATGTGTGGAGTATTTTTGTCCAGATGGAACCAATTAGCCTTTGCAAACAGAAAATAAAAAGGGTCCTGCTAAAATGCATTCAAAACCTTAAAGTCCATAGAGAATATCCAGAAAACACAAACACACACAGAGGCTGTAGCAAGATCTGGGATTGAGATAGCTACAAATCACCAGATAGTTTTTTTTTCATCCAGGAGTATCTGGACAAATTGTTGTAGTTTTGAAGTGAAATTTAATCAAAAAATCACCGTGAAAGTGGCTTTGGAGAAAAGCACAATCTTCCTGTTCGGCAAATGTATCCAATGTAATGTTTACAGAAAGAAATATCATGTTTTCTCAGGTTTCTGAAGCTTTCTTCCTAGAAAACTCGAATGTGTGGAGTATTTGACTCCAAGTGGAACCAATTAGCGTTTGCCAGCAGAAAACAAAAAGGGTCCTGCTCAAATGCATTCAAAACCTTAAAGTCCATAGAGAATATCCAGAAAACACAAACACACACAGAGGCTGTAGCAAGATCTGGGATTGAGATAGCTAGAAATCACCAGATAGTTTTGTTTTCATCCAGGAGTATCTGGACAAATTGTTGCAGTTTTGAAGTGAAATTTAACCAAAAAATGACCGTGAAAGTGGTTTTGGAGAAAAGCACAATCTTCCTGTTCAGCAAATTAATGCAATGTCATGTTTGCAAATACAAATATCATGTTTTTTAGGTTTCTGAAGCTTTCTTCCTCGAAAACTCGAATGTGTGGAGTATTTGACTCCAGGTGGAACCAGTTAGCGTTTGCCAGCAGAAAACAAAATGCGTCCTGCTAAAATGCATTCAAAACCTTAAAGTCCATAGAGAATATCCAGAAAACACAAACACACACAGAGGCTGTAGCAAGATCTGGGATTGAGATAGCTACAAATCACCAGATAGTTTTGTTTTCATCCAGGAGTATCTCGGCAAATTGTTGCAGTTTTGAAGTGAAATTTAACCAAAAAATCATCGTGAAAGTGGTTTTTAAGAAAAGCACAATCTTCCTGTTCGGCAAATGTATCCAATGTCATGTTTACAGAAAGAAATATCATGTTTTCTCAGGTTTCTGAAGCTTTCTTCCTAGAAAACTCGAATGTGTGGAGTATTTGACTCCAGGTGGAACCAATTAGCGTTTGCCAACAGAAAACAAAAAGTGTCCTGCTAAAATGCATTCAAAACCTTAAAGTCCATAGAGAATATCCAGAAAACACAAACACACACAGAGGCTGTAGCAAGATCTGTGATTGAGATAGCTACAAATCACCAGATAGTTTTTTTTTCATCCAGGAGTATCTGGACAAATTGTTGTAGTTTTGAAGTGAAATTTAACCAAAAATCACCGTGAAAGTGGTTTTGGAGAAAAGCACAATCTTCCTGTTCGGCAAATGTATCCAATGTCATGTTTACAGAAAGAAATATCATGTTTTCTCAGGTTTCTGAAGCTTTCTTCCTAGAAAACTCGAATGTGTGGAGTATTTGAGTCCAGATGGAACCATTAGGGTTTGCCAGCAGAAAACAAAAAGAGTCCTGCCAAAATGCATTCAAAACCTTAAAGTCCATAAAGAATATCCAGAAAACACAAACACACACAGAGGCTGTAGCAAGATCTGCGATTGAGATAGCTACAAATCACCAGATAGTTTTGTTTTCATCCAGGAGTATCTGGACAATTTGTTGTGGATTTCGGGTGAAATTTAAACAAAAATCACCGTGAAAGTGGTTTTGGAGAAAAGCACAATCTTCTTATTTGGGAAGTGTATCCAATGTCATGTCTACAGAAAGAAATATCATGTTTTCTCAGGTTTCTGAAGCTTTCTTCCTAGAAAACTCGAATGTGTGGAGAATTTTTGTCCAGATGGAACCAATTAGCCTTTGCAAACAGAAAACAAAAAGGGTCCTGCTAAAATGCATTCAAAACCTTAAAGTCCATAGAGAATATCCAGAAAACACAAACACACACAGAGGCTGTAGCAAGATCTGGGATTGAGATAGCTACAAATCACCAGATAGTTTTCTTTTCATCCAGGAGTATATGGACAAATTGTTGTAGTTTTGAAGTGAAATTTAACCAAAAATCACCGTGAAAGTGGTTTTGGAGAAAAGCACAATCTTCCTGTTCGGCAAATGTATCCAATGTCATGTTTACAAATACAAATAGTATGTTTTCTCAGGTTTCTGGAGCTTTCTTCCTAGAAAACTAGAATGTGTTTTGTATTTGACTCCAGGTGGAACCAGTTAGCGTTTGCCAGCAGAAAACAAAAAGGGTCCTGCTAAAATGCATTCAAAACCTTCAAGTCCATAGAGAATATCCAGAAAACACAAACACACACAGAGGCTGTAGCAAGATCTGGGATTGAGATAGCTACAAATCATCAGATAGTTCTGTTTTCATCCAGGAGTATCTCGACAAGTTGTTCTAGTTTTGAAGTGAAATTTAACCAAAAAATCACCGTGAAAGTGGTTTTGAAGAAAAGCACAATCTTCCTGTTCGGCAAATGTATCCAATGTCATGCTTACAGAAAGAAATATCATGTTTTCTCAGGTTTCTGAAGCTTACTTCCTAGACAACTCGAATGTGTGGAGTATTTGAGTCCAGATGGAACCAATTAGCGTTTGCCAACAGAAAACAAAAAGGGTCCTGCTAAAATGCATTCAAAATCTTAAAGTCCATAGAGAATATGCAGAAAACACAAACACACACAGAGGATGTAGCAAGATCTGGGATTGAGATAGCTACAAATCACCAGATAGTTTTGTTTTCATCCAGGAGTATCTGGACAAATTGTTGTAGTTTTGAAGTGAAATTTAACCAAAAATCACCGTGAAAGTGGTTTTGGAGAAAAGCACAATCTTCCTGTTCGGCAAATGTATCCAATGTCATGTTTACAGAAAGAAATATCATGTTTTCTCAGGTTTCTGAAGCTTTTCTCCTAGAAAACTCGAATGTGTGGAGGATTTGAGTCCAGATGGAACCATTAGCGTTTGCCAGCAGAAAACAAAAAGAGTCCTGCCAAAATGCATTCAAAACCTTAAAGTCCATAGAGAATATCCAGAAAACACAAACACACACAGAGGCTGTAGCAAGATCTGGGATTGAGATAGCTACAAATCACCAGAGAGTTTTGTTTTCATCCAGGAGTATCTGGACAAATTGTTGTGGATTTCGGGTGAAATTTAACCAAAAATCACCGTGAAAGTGGTTTTGGAGAAAAGCACCATCTTCCTGTTCGGCAAATGTATCCAATGTAATGTTTACAGAAAGAAATATCATGTTTTCTCAGGTTTCTGAAGCATTCTTCCTCGAAAACTCGAATGTGTGGAGTATTTGACTCCAGGTGGAACCAGTTAGCGTTTGCCAGCAGAAAACAAAAAGGGTCCTGCTAAAATGCATTCAAAACCTTAATGCCCATAGAGAATATCCAGAAAACACAAACACACACAGAGGCTGTAGCAAGATCTGGGATTGAGATAGCTACAAATCACCAGATAGTTTTGTTTTCATCCAGGAGTATCTCGGCAAATTGTTGCAGTTTTGAAGTGAAATTTAACCAAAAAATCATCGTGAAAGTGGTTTTTAAGAAAAGCACAATCTTCCTGTTCGGCAAATGTATCCAATGTCATGTTTACAGAAAGAAATATCATGTTTTCTCAGGTTTCTGAAGCTTTCTTCCTAGAAAACTCGAATGTGTGGAGGATTTGACTCCAGGTGGAACCATTAGGGTTTGCCAGCAGAAAACAAAAAGAGTCCTGCCAAAATGCATTCAAAACCTTAAAGTCCATAAAGAATATCCAGAAAACACAAACACACACAGAGGCTGTAGCAAGATCTGCGATTGAGATAGCTACAAATCACCAGATAGTTTTGTTTTCATCCAGGAGTATCTGGACAATTTGTTGTGGATTTCGGGTGAAATTTAACCAAAAATCACCGTGAAAGTGTTTTTGGAGAAAAGCACAATCTTCCTGTTCGGCAAATGTATCCAATGTCATGTTTACAGAAAGAAATATCTTGTTTTCTCAGGTTTCTGAAGCTTTCTTCCTAGAAAACTCGAATGTGTGGAGTATTTGAGTCCAGATGGAACCAATTAGCGTTTGCCAACAGAAAACAAAAAGTGTCCTGCTAAAATGCATTCAAAACCTTAAAGTCCATAGAGAATATCCAGAAAACACAAACACACACAGAGGCTGTAGCAAGATCTGGGATTGAGATAGCTACAAATCACCAGATAGTTTTCTTTTCATCCAGGAGTATCTGGACAAATTGTTGTAGTTTTGAAGTGAAATTTAACCAAAAAATCACCGTGAAAGTGGTTTTGGAGAAAAGCACAACCTTTCTGTTCAGCAAATGCATCCAATGTCATGTTTACAAATACAAATATTATGTTTTCTCAGGTTTCTGAAGCTCTCTTCCTAGAAAACTAGAATGTGTGGAGTATTTGACTCCAGGTGGAACCAGTTAGCGTTTGCCAGCAGAAAACAAAAAGGGTCCTGCTAAAATGCATTCAAAACCTTAAAGTCCATAGAGAATATCCAGAAAACACAAACACACACAGAGGCTGCAGCAAGATCTGGGATTGACATAGCTACAAATCACCAGATAGTTTTGTTTTCATCCAGGAGTATCTGGACAAATTATTGTAGTTTTGAAGTGAAATTTAACCAAAAAATCACCGTGAAAGTGGTTTTGAAGAAAAGCACAATCTTCCTGTTCGGCAAATGTATCCAATGTCATGTTTACAGAAAGAAATATCATGTTTTCTCAGGTTTCTGAAGCTTACTTCCTAGAAAACTCGAATGTGTGGAGTATTTGAGTCCAGATGGAACCAATTAGCGTTTGCCAGCAGAAATAAAAAGGGTCCTGCTAAAATGCATTCAAAACTTTAAAGTCCATAGAGAATATCCAGAAAACACAAACACACACAGAGGCTGTAGCAGGACCTGGGATTGACATAGCTACAAATCACCAGATAGTTTTGTTTTCATCCAGGAGTATCTGGACAAATTGTTGTAGTTTTGAATTGAAATTTAACCAAAAAATCACCGTGAAAGTGGTTTTGCAGAAAAGCACAATCTTCCTGTTCGGCAAATGTATCCAATGTCATGTTTACAGAAAGAAATATCATGTTTTCTCAGGTTTCTGAAGCTTTCTTCCTAGAAAACTCGAATGTGTGGAGTATTTGAGTCCAGATGGAACCACTAGCGTTTGCCAACGGAAAACAAAAAGGGTCCTGCTAAAATGCATTCAAAACCTTAAAGTCCATAGAGAATATCCAGAAAACACAAACACACACAGAGGCTGTAGCAAGATCTGGGATTGAGATAGCTACAAATCACCAGATACTTATTTTTTCATCCAGGAGTATCTGGACAAATTGTTGTAGTTTTGAAGTGAAATTTAACCAAAAAATCACCGTGAAAGTTGTTTTGGAGAAAAGCACAACCTTTCTATTCAGCAAATGAATCCAATGTCATGTTTACAAATACAAATATTATGTTTTCTCAAGTTTCGGAAGCTCTCTTCCTAGAAAACTCGAATGAGTGGAGTATTTGAGTCCAGATGGAACCAATTAGCGTTTGCCAACAGAAAACAAAAAGTGTCCGGCTAAAATGCATTCAAAACCTTAAAGTCCATCGAGAATATCCAGAAAACACAAACACACACAGAGGCTGTAGCAAGATCTGGGATTGAGATAGCTACAAATCACCAGAGAGTTTTGTTTTCATCCAGGAGTATCTGGACAAATTGTTGTACATTGAAGTGAAATTTAACCAAAAATCACCGTGAAAGTGGTTTTGGAGAAAAGCACAATCTTCCTGTTCGGCAAATGTATCCAATGTCATGTTTACAAATACAAATAGTATGTTTTCTCAGGTTTCTGGAGCTTTCTTCCTAGAAAACTAGAATGTGTTTTGTATTTGACTCCAGGTGGAACCAGTTAGCGTTTGCCAGCAGAAAACAAAAAGGGTCCTGCTAAAATGCATTCAAAACCTTCAAGTCCATAGAGAATATCCAGAAAACACAAACACACACAGAGGCTGTAGCAAGATCTGGGATTGAGATAGCTACAAATCATCAGATAGTTCTGTTTTCATCCAGGAGTATCTCGACAAGTTGTTCTAGTTTTGAAGTGAAATTTAACCAAAAAATCACCGTGAAAGTGGTTTTGAAGAAAAGCACAATCTTCCTGTTCGGCAAATGTATCCAATGTCATGCTTACAGAAAGAAATATCATGTTTTCTCAGGTTTCTGAAGCTTACTTCCTAGACAACTCGAATGTGTGGAGTATTTGAGTCCAGATGGAACCAATTAGCGTTTGCCAACAGAAAACAAAAAGGGTCCTGCTAAAATGCATTCAAAATCTTAAAGTCCATAGAGAATATGCAGAAAACACAAACACACACAGAGGATGTAGCAAGATCTGGGATTGAGATAGCTACAAATCACCAGATAGTTTTGTTTTCATCCAGGAGTATCTGGACAAATTGTTGTAGTTTTGAAGTGAAATTTAACCAAAAATCACCGTGAAAGTGGTTTTGGAGAAAAGCACAATCTTCCTGTTCGGCAAATGTATCCAATGTCATGTTTACAGAAAGAAATATCATGTTTTCTCAGGTTTCTGAAGCTTTTCTCCTAGAAAACTCGAATGTGTGGAGGATTTGAGTCCAGATGGAACCATTAGCGTTTGCCAGCAGAAAACAAAAAGAGTCCTGCCAAAATGCATTCAAAACCTTAAAGTCCATAGAGAATATCCAGAAAACACAAACACACACAGAGGCTGTAGCAAGATCTGGGATTGAGATAGCTACAAATCACCAGAGAGTTTTGTTTTCATCCAGGAGTATCTGGACAAATTGTTGTGGATTTCGGGTGAAATTTAACCAAAAATCACCGTGAAAGTGGTTTTGGAGAAAAGCACCATCTTCCTGTTCGGCAAATGTATCCAATGTAATGTTTACAGAAAGAAATATCATGTTTTCTCAGGTTTCTGAAGCATTCTTCCTCGAAAACTCGAATGTGTGGAGTATTTGACTCCAGGTGGAACCAGTTAGCGTTTGCCAGCAGAAAACAAAAAGGGTCCTGCTAAAATGCATTCAAAACCTTAATGCCCATAGAGAATATCCAGAAAACACAAACACACACAGAGGCTGTAGCAAGATCTGGGATTGAGATAGCTACAAATCACCAGATAGTTTTGTTTTCATCCAGGAGTATCTCGGCAAATTGTTGCAGTTTTGAAGTGAAATTTAACCAAAAAATCATCGTGAAAGTGGTTTTTAAGAAAAGCACAATCTTCCTGTTCGGCAAATGTATCCAATGTCATGTTTACAGAAAGAAATATCATGTTTTCTCAGGTTTCTGAAGCTTTCTTCCTAGAAAACTCGAATGTGTGGAGGATTTGACTCCAGGTGGAACCATTAGGGTTTGCCAGCAGAAAACAAAAAGAGTCCTGCCAAAATGCATTCAAAACCTTAAAGTCCATAAAGAATATCCAGAAAACACAAACACACACAGAGGCTGTAGCAAGATCTGCGATTGAGATAGCTACAAATCACCAGATAGTTTTGTTTTCATCCAGGAGTATCTGGACAATTTGTTGTGGATTTCGGGTGAAATTTAACCAAAAATCACCGTGAAAGTGTTTTTGGAGAAAAGCACAATCTTCCTGTTCGGCAAATGTATCCAATGTCATGTTTACAGAAAGAAATATCTTGTTTTCTCAGGTTTCTGAAGCTTTCTTCCTAGAAAACTCGAATGTGTGGAGTATTTGAGTCCAGATGGAACCAATTAGCGTTTGCCAACAGAAAACAAAAAGTGTCCTGCTAAAATGCATTCAAAACCTTAAAGTCCATAGAGAATATCCAGAAAACACAAACACACACAGAGGCTGTAGCAAGATCTGGGATTGAGATAGCTACAAATCACCAGATAGTTTTCTTTTCATCCAGGAGTATCTGGACAAATTGTTGTAGTTTTGAAGTGAAATTTAACCAAAAAATCACCGTGAAAGTGGTTTTGGAGAAAAGCACAACCTTTCTGTTCAGCAAATGCATCCAATGTCATGTTTACAAATACAAATATTATGTTTTCTCAGGTTTCTGAAGCTCTCTTCCTAGAAAACTAGAATGTGTGGAGTATTTGACTCCAGGTGGAACCAGTTAGCGTTTGCCAGCAGAAAACAAAAAGGGTCCTGCTAAAATGCATTCAAAACCTTAAAGTCCATAGAGAATATCCAGAAAACACAAACACACACAGAGGCTGCAGCAAGATCTGGGATTGACATAGCTACAAATCACCAGATAGTTTTGTTTTCATCCAGGAGTATCTGGACAAATTATTGTAGTTTTGAAGTGAAATTTAACCAAAAAATCACCGTGAAAGTGGTTTTGAAGAAAAGCACAATCTTCCTGTTCGGCAAATGTATCCAATGTCATGTTTACAGAAAGAAATATCATGTTTTCTCAGGTTTCTGAAGCTTACTTCCTAGAAAACTCGAATGTGTGGAGTATTTGAGTCCAGATGGAACCAATTAGCGTTTGCCAGCAGAAATAAAAAGGGTCCTGCTAAAATGCATTCAAAACTTTAAAGTCCATAGAGAATATCCAGAAAACACAAACACACACAGAGGCTGTAGCAGGACCTGGGATTGACATAGCTACAAATCACCAGATAGTTTTGTTTTCATCCAGGAGTATCTGGACAAATTGTTGTAGTTTTGAATTGAAATTTAACCAAAAAATCACCGTGAAAGTGGTTTTGCAGAAAAGCACAATCTTCCTGTTCGGCAAATGTATCCAATGTCATGTTTACAGAAAGAAATATCATGTTTTCTCAGGTTTCTGAAGCTTTCTTCCTAGAAAACTCGAATGTGTGGAGTATTTGAGTCCAGATGGAACCACTAGCGTTTGCCAACGGAAAACAAAAAGGGTCCTGCTAAAATGCATTCAAAACCTTAAAGTCCATAGAGAATATCCAGAAAACACAAACACACACAGAGGCTGTAGCAAGATCTGGGATTGAGATAGCTACAAATCACCAGATACTTATTTTTTCATCCAGGAGTATCTGGACAAATTGTTGTAGTTTTGAAGTGAAATTTAACCAAAAAATCACCGTGAAAGTTGTTTTGGAGAAAAGCACAACCTTTCTATTCAGCAAATGAATCCAATGTCATGTTTACAAATACAAATATTATGTTTTCTCAAGTTTCGGAAGCTCTCTTCCTAGAAAACTCGAATGAGTGGAGTATTTGAGTCCAGATGGAACCAATTAGCGTTTGCCAACAGAAAACAAAAAGTGTCCGGCTAAAATGCATTCAAAACCTTAAAGTCCATCGAGAATATCCAGAAAACACAAACACACACAGAGGCTGTAGCAAGATCTGGGATTGAGATAGCTACAAATCACCAGAGAGTTTTGTTTTCATCCAGGAGTATCTGGACAAATTGTTGTACATTGAAGTCAAATTTAACCAAAAATCACCGTGAAAGTGGTTTTGGAGAAAAGCACAATCTTCCTGTTCGGCAAATGTATCCAATGTCATGTTTACAGAAAGAAATATCATGTTTTCTCAGGTTTCTGAAGCTTTATTCCTAGAAAACTCGAATGTGTGGAGTATTTGAGTCCAGATGGAACCATTAGCGTTTGCCAGCAGAAAACAAAAAGAGTCCTGCAAAAATGCATTCAAAAACTTAAAGTCCATAGAGAATATCCAGAAAACACAAACACACACAGAGGCTGTAGCAAGATCTGCGATTGAGATAGCTACAAATCACCAGATAGTTTTGTTTTCATCCAGGAGTATCTGGACAAATTGTTGTGGATTTCGGGTGAAATTTAACCAAAAATCACCGTGAAAGTGGTTTTGGAGAAAAGCACAATCTTCCTGTTCGGCAAATGTATCCAATGTCATGTTTACAGAAAGAAATATCATGTTTTCTCAGGTTTCTGAAGCTTTCTTCCTAGAAAACTCGAATGTGTGGAGTATTTGAGTCCAGAAGGAACCAATTAGCCTTTGCAAACAGAAAACAAAAAGGGTCCTGCTAAAATGCATTCAAAACCTTAAAGTCCATAGAGAATATCCAGAAAACACAAACACACACAGAGGCTGTAGCAAGATCTGGGATTGAGATAGCTACAAATCACCAGATAGTTTTCTTTTCATCCAGGAGTATCTGGACAAATTGTTGTAGTTTTGAAGTGAAATTTAACCAAAAAATGACTGTGAAAGTGGTTTTGGAGAAAAGCACAATCTTTCTGTTCAGCAAATTAATCCAATGTCATGTTTGAAAATACAAATATCATGTTTTTTCAGGTTTCTGGAGCTTTCTTCCTAGAAAACTCGAATGTGTGGAGTATTTGACTCCAGGTAGAACCAATTAGCGTTTGCCAGCAGAAAACAAAAAGGGTCCTGCTAAAATGCATTCAGAACCTTAAAGTCCATAGAGAATGTCCAGAAAACACAAACACACACTGAGGCTGTAGCAAGATCGGGGATTGAGATTGCTACAAATCACCAGATACTTTTGTTTTCATCCAGGAGTATCTCGACAAATTGTTGTAGTTTTGAATTGAAATTTAACCAAAAAATCACCGTGAAAGTGGTTTTGGAGAAAAGCACAATCTTCCTGTTCGGCAAATGTATCCAATGTCATGTTTACAGAAAGAAATATCATGTTTTCTCAGGTCTCTGAATCTTAATTCCTAGAAAACTCGAATGTGTGGAGTATTTGAGTCCAGATGGAACCAATTAGCGTTTGCCAGCAGAAAACAAAAAGGGACCTGCTAAAATGCATTCAAAACCTTAAAGTCCATAGAGAATATCCAGAAAACACAAACACACACAGAGGCTGTAGCAAGATCTGGGATTGACATAGCTACAAATCACCAGATAGTTTTGTTTTCATCCAGGAGTATCTGGACAAATTGTTGTAGTTTTGAAGTGAAATTTAACCAAAAAATCACCGTGAAAGTGGTTTTGAGAAACGCACAATCTTTCTGTTCAGCAAATGCATCCAATGTCATGTTTACAAATACAAATATTATGTTTTCTCAGGTTTCTGAAGCTTTCTTCCTAGAAAACTCGAATGTGTGGAGTATTTGACTCCAGGTGGAACCAATTAGCGTTTGCCAGCAGAAAACAAAAAGGGTCCTGCTAAAATGCATTCAAAACCTTAAAGTCCATAGAGAATGTCCAGAAAACACAAACACACACAGAGGCTGTAGCAAGATCTGGGATTGAAATAGCTACAAATCACCAGATAATTTTGTTTTCATCCAGGAGTATCTGGACAAATTGTTGTAGTTTTGAAGTGAAATTTAACCAAAAATCACCGTGAAAGTGGTTTTGGAGAAAAGCACAATCTTCCTGTTCGGCAAATGTATCCAATGTCATGTTTACAGAAAGAAATATCATGTTTTCTCAGGTTTCTGAAGCTTTCTTCCTAGAAAACTCGAATGTGTGGAGTATTTGACTCCAGGTGGAATCAATTAGCGTTTGACAACAGAAAACAAAAAGGGTCCTGCTAAAATGCATTCAAAACCTTAAAGTCCATAGAGAATATCCAGAAAACACAAACACACATGGAGGCTGTAGCAAGATCTGGGATTGAGATAGCTACAAATCACCAGATACTTTTGTTTTCATCCAGGAGTATCTGGACAAATTGTTGTAGTTTTGAAGTGAATTTTAACCAAAAAATCACCATGAAAGTGGTTTTGGAGAAAAGCACCATCTTCCTGTTCAGAAAATGCATCCAATGTCATGTTTACGAATACAAATATTATGTTTTCTCAGGTTTCTGGAGCTTTCTTCCTAGAAAACTCGAATGTGTGGAGTATTTGACTCCAGGTGGAACCAATTAGCGTTTGCCAGCATAAAACAAAAAGAGTCCTGCTAAAATGCATTCAAAACCTTAAACTCCATAGAGAATATCCAGAAAACACAAACACACACAGAGGCTGTAGCAAGATCTGCGATTGAGATAGCTACAAATCACCAGATAGTTTTGTTTTCATCCAGGAGTATCTGGACAAATTGTTGTGGATTTCGGGTGAAATTTAACCAAAAATCACCGTGAAAGTGGTTTTGGAGAAAAGCACAATCTTCCTGTTCAGCAATGTATCCAATGTCATGTTTACAGAAAGAAATATCATGTTTTCTCAGGTTTCTGGAGCTTTCTTCCTTGAAAACTCGAATGTGTGGAGTGTTTGACTCCAGGTGGCACCAATTAGTGTTTGCCAGCAGAAAACAAAAAGGGTCCTGCTAAAATGCATTCAGAACCTTAAAGTCCATAGAGAATATCCAGAAAACACAAACACACACAGAGGCTGTAGCAAGATCTGGGATTGAGATAGCTACAAATCACCAGATAGTTTTGTTTTCATCCAGGAGCGTCTGGACAAATTGTTGTAGTTTTGAATTGAAATTTAACCAAAAATCACCGTGAAAGTGGTTTTGGAGAAAAGCACAATCTTCCTGTTCGGCAAATGTATCCAATGTCATGTTTACAGAAAGAAATATCATGTTTTCTCAGGTTTCTGAAGCTTTCTTCCTAGAAAACTCGAATGTGTGGAGTATTTTACTCCAGGTGGAACCAATTAGTGTTTGCCAGCAGAAAACAAAAAGGGTCCTGCTAAAATGCATTCAAAACCTTAAAGTCCATAGAGAATATCCAGAAAACACAAACACACACAGAGGCTGTAGCAAGATCTGGGATTGAGATAGCTACAAATCACCAGATAGTTTTGTTTTCATCCAGCAGTATCTGGACAAATTGTTGTAGTTCTGAAGTGAAATTTAACCAAAAATCACCGTGAAAGTGGTTTTGGAGAAAAGCACAATCTTTCTGTTCAGCAAATGAATCCAATGTCATGTTTACAAATACAATAGTTATGTTTTCTCAGGTTTCTGGAGCTTTCTTCCTAGAAAACTCGAATGTGTGGAGTATTTGACTCCAGGTGGAACCAATCAGCGTTTGCCAGCAGAAAACAAAAAGGGTCCTGCTAAAATGCATTCAGAACCTTAAAGTCCATAGAGAATGTCCAGAAAACACAAACACACACTGAGGCTGTAGCAAGATCGGGGATTGAGATTGCTACAAATCACCAGATACTTTTGTTTTCATCCAGGAGTATCTCGACAAATTGTTGTAGTTTTGAATTGAAATTTAACCAAAAAATCACCGTGAAAGTGGTTTTGGAGAAAAGCACAATCTTCCTGTTCGGCAAATGTATCCAATGTCATGTTTACAGAAAGAAATATCATGTTTTCTCAGGTCTCTGAATCTTAATTCCTAGAAAACTCGAATGTGTGGAGTATTTGAGTCCAGATGGAACCAATTAGCGTTTGCCAGCAGAAAACAAAAAGGGACCTGCTAAAATGCATTCAAAACCTTAAAGTCCATAGAGAATATCCAGAAAACACAAACACACACAGAGGCTGCAGCAAGATCTGGGATTGACATAGCTACAAATCACCAGATAGTTTTGTTTTCATCCAGGAGTATCTGGACAAATTGTTGTAGTTTTGAAGTGAAATTTAACCAAAAAATCACCGTGAAAGTGGTTTTGAGAAACGCACAATCTTTCTGTTCAGCAAATGCATCCAATGTCATGTTTACAAATACAAATATTATGTTTTCTCAGGTTTCTGAAGCTTTCTTCCTAGAAAACTCGAATGTGTGGAGTATTTGACTCCAGGTGGAACCAATTAGCGTTTGCCAGCAGAAAACAAAAAGGGTCCTGCTAAAATGCATTCAAAACCTTAAAGTCCATAGAGAATGTCCAGAAAACACAAACACACACAGAGGCTGTAGCAAGATCTGGGATTGAAATAGCTACAAATCACCAGATAATTTTGTTTTCATCCAGGAGTATCTGGACAAATTGTTGTAGTTTTGAAGTGAAATTTAACCAAAAATCACCGTGAAAGTGGTTTTGGAGAAAAGCACAATCTTCCTGTTCGGCAAATGTATCCAATGTCATGTTTACAGAAAGAAATATCATGTTTTCTCAGGTTTCTGAAGCTTTCTTCCTAGAAAACTCGAATGTGTGGAGTATTTGACTCCAGGTGGAATCAATTAGCGTTTGACAACAGAAAACAAAAAGGGTCCTGCTAAAATGCATTCAAAACCTTAAAGTCCATAGAGAATATCCAGAAAACACAAACACACATGGAGGCTGTAGCAAGATCTGGGATTGAGATAGCTACAAATCACCAGATACTTTTGTTTTCATCCAGGAGTATCTGGACAAATTGTTGTAGTTTTGAAGTGAATTTTAACCAAAAAATCACCATGAAAGTGGTTTTGGAGAAAAGCACCATCTTCCTGTTCAGAAAATGCATCCAATGTCATGTTTACGAATACAAATATTATGTTTTCTCAGGTTTCTGGAGCTTTCTTCCTAGAAAACTCGAATGTGTGGAGTATTTGACTCCAGGTGGAACCAATTAGCGTTTGCCAGCATAAAACAAAAAGAGTCCTGCTAAAATGCATTCAAAACCTTAAACTCCATAGAGAATATCCAGAAAACACAAACACACACAGAGGCTGTAGCAAGATCTGCGATTGAGATAGCTACAAATCACCAGATAGTTTTGTTTTCATCCAGGAGTATCTGGACAAATTGTTGTGGATTTCGGGTGAAATTTAACCAAAAATCACCGTGAAAGTGGTTTTGGAGAAAAGCACAATCTTCCTGTTCAGCAATGTATCCAATGTCATGTTTACAGAAAGAAATATCATGTTTTCTCAGGTTTCTGGAGCTTTCTTCCTTGAAAACTCGAATGTGTGGAGTGTTTGACTCCAGGTGGCACCAATTAGTGTTTGCCAGCAGAAAACAAAAAGGGTCCTGCTAAAATGCATTCAGAACCTTAAAGTCCATAGAGAATATCCAGAAAACACAAACACACACAGAGGCTGTAGCAAGATCTGGGATTGAGATAGCTACAAATCACCAGATAGTTTTGTTTTCATCCAGGAGCGTCTGGACAAATTGTTGTAGTTTTGAATTGAAATTTAACCAAAAATCACCGTGAAAGTGGTTTTGGAGAAAAGCACAATCTTCCTGTTCGGCAAATGTATCCAATGTCATGTTTACAGAAAGAAATATCATGTTTTCTCAGGTTTCTGAAGCTTTCTTCCTAGAAAACTCGAATGTGTGGAGTATTTTACTCCAGGTGGAACCAATTAGTGTTTGCCAGCAGAAAACAAAAAGGGTCCTGCTAAAATGCATTCAAAACCTTAAAGTCCATAGAGAATATCCAGAAAACACAAACACACACAGAGGCTGTAGCAAGATCTGGGATTGAGATAGCTACAAATCACCAGATAGTTTTGTTTTCATCCAGCAGTATCTGGACAAATTGTTGTAGTTCTGAAGTGAAATTTAACCAAAAATCACCGTGAAAGTGGTTTTGGAGAAAAGCACAATCTTTCTGTTCAGCAAATGAATCCAATGTCATGTTTACAAATACAATAGTTATGTTTTCTCAGGTTTCTGGAGCTTTCTTCCTAGAAAACTCGAATGTGTGGAGTATTTGACTCCAGGTGGAACCAATCAGCGTTTGCCAGCAGAAAACAAAAAGGGTCCTGCTAAAATGCATTCAAAACCTTTAAGTCCATAGAGAATGTCCAGAGAACACAAACACACACAGAGGCTGTAGCAAGATCTGGGATTGAGATAGCTACAAATCACCAGATAGTTTTGCTTTCATCCAGGAGTATCTGGACAAATTGTTGTGGATTTCGGGTGAAATTTAACCAAAAATCACCGTGAAAGTGGTTTTGGAGAAAAGCACAATCTTCCTGTTCGGCAAATGCATCCAATGTCATGTTTACAAATACAAATGTCATGTTTCCTCAGGTTTCTGGAGCTTTCTTCCTAGAAAACTCCAATGTGTGGAGGATTTGACTCCAGGTTTAACCAATTAGCGTTTGCCAGCAGAAAACAAAAAGGGTCCTGCTAAAATGCATTCAAAACCTTTAATTCCATAGAGAATGTCCAGAGAACACAAACACACTCAGAGGCTGTAGCAAGATCTGGGTTTGAGATAGCTACAAATCACCAGATAGTTTTGTTTTCATCCAGGAGTATCTGGACAAATTGTTGTAGTTTTGAAGTGAAATTTAACCAAAAATCACCGTGAAAGTGGTTTTGGAGAAAAGCACAATCTTCCTGTTCGGCAAATGAATCCAATGTCATGTTTACAGAAAGAAATATCATGTTTTCTCAGGTTTCTGAAGCTTTCTTCCTAGATAACTCGAATGTGTGGAGTATTTGACTCCAGGTGTAACCAATTAGCCTTTGCCAACAGAAAACAAAATGGGTCCTGCCAAAATGCATTCAAAACCTTAAAGTCCATAGAGAATATCCAGAAAACACAAACACACACAGAGGCTGTAGCAGGATCTGGGATTGACATAGCTACAAATCACCAGATAGTTTTGTTTTCATCCAGGAGTATCTGGACAAATTGTTGTAGTTTTGAAGTGAAATTTAACCAAAAAATGACCGTGAAAGTGGTTTTGGAGAAAAGCACAAACTTTCTGTTCAGCAAATGAATCCAATGTCATGTTTACAAGCACAAATATTATGTTTTCTCAGTTTTCTGGAGCTTTCTTCCTAGAAAACTCGAATGTGTGGAGTATTTGACTCCAGGTGGAACCAATTAGCGTTTGCCAGCAGAAAACAAAAAGGGTCCTGCTAAAATGCATTCAAAACCTTAAAGTCCATAGAGAATATCCAGAAAACACAAACACACACAGAGGCTGTAGCAACATCTGGGATTGAGATAGCTACAAATCACCAGATAGTTTTGTTTTCATCCAGGAGTATCTGGACAAATTGTTGTAGTTTTGAAGTGAAATTTAACCAAAAATCACCGTGAAAGTGGTTTTGGAGAAAAGCACAATCTTCCTGTTCGGCAAATATATCCAATGTCATGTTTGCAGAAAGAAATATCATGTTTTCTCAGGTTTCTGAAGCTTTCTTCCTAGAAAACTCGAATGTGTGGAGGATTTGACTCCAGGTGGAACCAATTAGCGTTTGCCAGCAGAAAACAAAAAGGGTAATGCTAAAATGCATTCAAAACCTTAAAGTCCATAGAGAATATCCAGAAAACACAAACACACTCAGAGGCTGTAGCAAGATCTGGGATTGAGATAGCTACAAATCACCAGATAGTTTTGTTTTCATCCAGCAGTATCTGGACAAATTGTTGTAGTTTTGAAGTGAAATTTAACCAAAAATCAGTGTGAAAGTGGTTTTGGAGAAAAGCACAATCTTTGTTTTCAGCAAATGAATCCAATGTCATGTTTACAAGTACAAATATTATGTTTTCTCAGTTTTCTGGAGCTTTCTTCCTAGAAAACTCGAATGTGTGGAGTGTTTGACTCCAGGTGGAACCAATTACCCTTTGCCAACAGAAAACAAAAAGGGTCCTGCTAAAATGCATTCAAAACCTTAAAGTCCATAGAGAATATCCAGAAAACACAAACACACACAGAGGCTGTAGCAAGATCTGGGATTGAGATAGCTACAAATCACCAGATAGTTTTGTTTTCATCCAGGAGTATCTGGACAAATTGTTGTAGTTTTGAAGTGAAATTTAACCAAAAATCACCGTGAAAGTGGTTTTGGAGAAAAGCACAATCTTCCTGTTTGGGAAATGTATCCAATGTCATGTTTACAGAAAGAAATATCATGTTTTCTCAGGTTTCTGAAGCTTTCTTCCTAGAAAACTCGAATGTGTGGAGTATTTGAGTCCAGGTGGAACCAATTAGCGTTTGCCAGCAGAAAACAAAAAGGGTAATGCTAAAATGCATTCAAAACCTTAAAGTCCATAGAGAATATCCAGAAAACACAAACACACACAGAGGCTGTAGCAAGATCTGGGATTGAGACAGCTACAAATCACCAGATACTTTTGTTTTCATAAAGCAGTATCTGGACAAATTGTTGTGGATTTCGGGTGAAATTTAACCAAAAATCACCGTGAAAGTGGTTTTGGAGAAAAGCACAATCTTTGTTTTCAGCAAATGAATCCAATGTCATGTTTACAAGTACAAATATTATGTTTTCTAAGTTTTCTGGAGCTTTCTTCCTAGAAAACTCGAATGTGTGGAGTATTTGACTCCAGGTGGAACCAATTAGCGTTTGCCAGCAGAAAACAAAAAGGGTCCTGCTAAAATGCATTCAAAACCTTAAAGTCCATAGAGAATATCCAGAAAACACAAACACACACAGAGGCTGTAGCAAGATCTGGGATTCAGATAGCTACAAATCACCAGATAGTTTTGTTTTCATCCAGGAGTATTTGGACAAATTGTTGTAGTTTTGAAGTGAAATTTAACCAAAAATCACCGTGAAAGTGGTTTTGGAGAAAAGCACAATCTTCCTGTTCGGCAAATGAATCCAATGTCATGTTTACAGAAAGAAATATCATGTTTTCTCAGGTTTCTGAAGCTTTCTTCCTAGATAACTCGAATGTGTGGAGTATTTGACTCCAGGTGGAACCAATTAGCCTTTGCCAACAGAAAACAAAAAGGGACCTGCTAAAATGCATTCAAAACCTTAAAGTCCATAGAGAATATCCTGAAAACACAAACACACACAGAGGCTGTAGCAAGATGTGGGATTGAGATAGCTACAAATCACCAGATAGTTTTGTTTTCATGCAGGAGTATCTGGACAAATTGTTGTAGTTTTGAAGTGAAATTAAACCAAAAATCATTATGAAAGTGGTTTTGGAGAAAAGCACAATCTTCCTGTTCGGCAACTGTATCCAATGTCAAGTTTACAGAAAGAAATATCATGATTTCTCAGGTTTCTGAAGCTTTCTTCCTAGAAAACTCGAATGTGTGGAGTATTTGAGTCTAGATGGAACCCATTAGCGTTTGCCAGCAGAAAACAAAAAGGGTCCTGCTAAAATGCATTCAAAACCTTAAAGTCCATAGAGAATATCCAGAAAACACAAACACACACAGAGGCTGTAGCAAGATCTGGGATTGAGATAGCTACAAATCACCAGATAGTTTTGTTTTCATCCAAACTATCTAGACAAAATGTTTTTGTATCCGGGTGAAATTTAACCAAAAATCACCGTGAAAGTGGTTTTGGAGAAAAGCACAATCTTTCTTTTCGGCAAATGAATCCAATGTCATGTTTACAGAAAGAAATATCAGGTTTTCTCAGGTTTCTGAAGTTTTCTTCCTAGAAAACTCGAATGTGTGGAGGATTTGACTCCAGGTGGAACCAATTAGCGTTTGCCAGCAGAAAACAAAAAGGGTCCTGCTAAAATGCATTCAAAACCGTAAAGTCCATAGAGAATATCCAGAAAACACAAACACACACAAAGGCTGTAGCAAGATCTGGGATTCAGAGAGCTACAAATCACCAGATACTTTTGTTTTCATCCAGGAGTATCTGGACAAATTGTTGTAGTTTTGAAGTGAAATTTAACCAAAAATCACCGTGAAAGTGGTTTTGGAGAAAAGCACAATCTTCCTGTTCAGCAAATGAATCCAATGTCATGTTTACAGAAAGAAATATCATGTTTTCTCAGGTTTCTGAAGCTTTCTTCCTAGAAAACTCGAATGTGTGGAGGATTTGACTCCAGGTGGAACCAATTAGCGTTTGCCAGCAGAAAACAAAAAGGGTCCTGCTAAAATGCATTCAAAACCGTAAAGTCCATAGAGAATATCCAGAAAACACAAACACACACAGAGGCTGTAGCAAGATCTGGGATTGACATAGCTACAAATCACCAGATAGTTTTGTTTTCATCCAGGAGTATCTGGACAAATTGTTGTAGTTTTGAAGTGAAATTTAACCAAAAAATCACCGTGAAAGTGGTTTTGGAGAAAAGCACAATCTTTCTGTTCAGCATATGAATCCAATGTCATGTTTACAAGCACAAATATTATGTTTTCTCAGGTTTCTGGAGCTTTCTTCCTAAAAAACTGGAATGTGTGGAGTATTTGACTCCAGATGGAACCAATTAGTGTTTGCCAGCAGAAAACAAAAAGGGTCGTGCTAAAATGCATTCAAAACCTTAAAGTCCATAGAGAATATCCAGAAAACACAAACACACACAGAGGCTGTAGCAAGATCTGGGATTGACATAGCTACAAATCACCAGATAGTTTTGTTTTCATCCAGCAGTATCTGGACAAATTGTTGTGGATTTCAGATGAAATTTAACCAAAAAACACCGTGAAAGTGGTTTTGGAGAAAAGCACAATCTTCCTGTTCGGCAAATGTATCCAATGTCATGTTTGCAGAAAGAAATATCATGTTTTCTCAGGTTTCTGAAGCTTTCTTCCTAGAAAACTCGAATGTGTGGAGGATTTGTCTCAGGGTGGAGCCAATTAGCGTTTGCCAGCAGAAAACAAAAAGGGTCCTGCTAAAATGCATTCAAAACCTTAAAGTCCATAGAGAATATCCAGAAAACACAAACACACACAGAGGCTGTAGCAACATCTGGGATTGAGATAGCTACAAATCACCAGAGAGTTTTGTTTTCATCCAGGAGTATCTGGACAAATTGTTGTAGTTTTCAAGTGAAATTTAACCAAAAAATGACCGTGAAAGTGGTTTTGGAGAAAAGCACAATCTTTCTGTTCAGCAAATGTATCCATTGTCATGTTTACAGAAAGAAATATCATGTTTTCTCAGGTTTCTGGAGCTTTCTTCCTAGAAAACTCGAATGTGTGGAGGATTTGACTCCAGGTGCAACCAGTTAGTGTTTGCCAGCAGAAAACAAAAAGGGTCCTGCTAAAATGCATTCAAAACCTTAAAGTCCATAGAGAATATCCAGAAAACACAAACACACACAGAGGATGTAGCAAGATGTGGGATTGAGATGGCTACAAATCACCAGATAGTTTTTTTTTCATCCAGGAGTATCTGGACAAATTGTTGTAGTTTTGATGTGAAATTTAACCAAAAAATGACCGTGAAAGTGGTTTTGGAGAAAAGCAGAATCTTCCTGTTCGGCAACTGTATCCAATGTCAAGTTTACAGAAAAAAATATCATGTTTTCTCAGGTTTCTGAAGCTTTCTTCCTAGAAAACTCGAATGTGTGGAGTATTTGAGTCTAGATGGAACCCATTAGCGTTTGCCAGCAGAAAACAAAAAGCCTCCTCTAAAATGCATTCAAAACCTTAAAGTCCATAGAGAATATCCAGAAAACACAAACACACACAGAGGCTGTAGCAAGATCTGGGATTGAGATAGCTACAAATCACCAGATAGTTTTGTTTTCATCCAGGAGTATCTGGACAAATTGTTGTGGATTTCGGGTGAAATTTAACCAAAAATCACCGTGAAAGTGGTTTTGGAGAAAAGCACAATCTTCCTGTTTGGGAAATGAATCCAATGTCATGTTTACAGAAAGAAATATCATGTTTTCTCAAGTTTCTGAAGCTTTCTTCCTAGAAAACTCGAATGTGTGGAGGATTTGACTCCAGGTGGAACCAATTAGCGTTTGCCAGCAGAAAACAAAAAGGGTCCTGCTAAAATGCATTCAAAACCTTAAAGTCCATAGAGAATATCCAGAAAACACAAACACACACAGAGGCTGTAGCAAGATCTGGGATTGACATAGCTACAAATCACCAGATAGTTTTGTTTTCATCCAGGAGTATCTGGACAAATTGTTGTAGTTTTGAAGTGAAATTTAACCAAAAAATGACCGTGAAAGTGGTTTTGGAGAAAAGCACAATCTTTCTGTTCAGCATATGAATCCAATGTCATGTTTACAGAAAGAAATATCATCTTTTCTCAGGTTTCTGGAGCTTTCTTCCTAGAAAACTGGAATGTGTGGAGTATTTGACTCCAGGTGGAACCAATTAGTGTTTGCCAGCAGAAAACAAAAAGGGTCGTGCTAAAATGCATTCAACAACTTAAAGTCCATAGAGAATATCCAGAAAACACAAACACACACAGAGGCTGTAGCAAGCTCTGGGATTGAGATAGCTACAAATCACCAGATAGTTTTCTTTTCATCCAGGAGTATCTGGACGAATTGTTGTAGTGTTGAAGTGAAATTTAACCAAAAATCACGGTGAAAGTGGTTTTGGAGAAAAGCACAATCGTCCTGTTCGGCAAATGAATCCAATGTCATGTTTACAAATACAAATATTATGTTTTCTCAGGTTTCTGGAGCTTTCTTCCTAGAAAACTCGAATGTGTGGAGTATTTGACTCCAGGTGGAACCTTTAGCGTCTGCCAGCAGAAAACAAAAAGGGTCCTGCTAAAATGCATTCAAAACCTTAAAGTCCATAGAGAATATCCAGAAAACACAAACACACACAGAGGCTGTAGCAAGATGTGGGATTGAGATAGCTACAAATCACCAGATAGTTTTGTTTTCATCCAGGAGTATCTGGACAAATTGTTGTGGATTTCGGGTGAAATTTAACCAAAAATCACCGTGAAAGTGGTTTTGGAGAAAAGCACAATCTTTCTGTTCAGCAAATGAATCCAAGGTCATCTTTACAGAAAGAAATATCATGTTTTCTCAGGTTTCTGGAGCTTTCTTCCTAGAAAACTCGAATGTGTGGAGGATTTGACTTCAGGTGGAACCAATTAGCGTTTGCCAGCAGAAAACAAAAAGGGTCCTGCTAAAATGCATTCAAAACCTTAAAGTCCATAGAGAATATCCAGAAAACACAAACACACACAGAGGCTGTAGCAAGATCTGGGATTGAGATAGCTACAAATCACCAGATAGTTTTGTTTTCATCCAGGAGTATCTGGACAAATTGTTGTAGTTTTGAAGTGAAATTTAACCAAAAATCACCGGGAAAGTGGTTTTGGAGAAAAGCACAATCCTCCTGTTCGGCAACTGTATCCAATGTCAAGTTTACTAAAAAAAATATCATGTTTTCTCAGGTTTCTGGAGCTTTCTTCCTAGAAAACTCGAATGTGTGGAGTATTTGAGTCTAGATGGAACCCATTAGCGTTTGCCAGCAGAAAACAAAAAGCCTCCTCTAAAATGCATTCAAAACCTTAAAGTCCATAGAGAATATCCAGAAAACACAAACACACACAGAGGCTGTAGCAAGATCTGGGATTGAGATAGCTACAAATCACCAGATAGTTTTGTTTTCATCCAGGAGTATCTGGACAAATTGTTGTGGATTTCGGGTGAAATTTAACCAAAAATCACCGTGAAAGTGGTTTTGGAGAAAAGCACAATGTGCCTGTTCGGCAAATGAATCCAATGTCATGTTTACAGAAAGAAATATCATGTTTTCTCAGGTTTCTGAATCTTTCTTCCTAGAAAACTCGAATGTGTGGAGGATTTGACTCCAGGTGGAACCAATTAGCGTTTGCCAGCAGAAAACAAAAAGGGTCCTGCTAAAATGCATTCAAAACCTTAAAGTCCATAGAGAATATGCAGAAAACACAAACACACACAGAGTCTGTAGCAAGATCTGGGATTGAGATAGCTACAAATCACCAGATAGTTTTGTTTTCATCCAGCAGTATCTGGACAAATTGTTGTAGTTTTGAATTGATTTTTAACCAAAAAATCACTGTGAAAGTGGTTTTGGAGAAAAGCACAATCTTCCTGTTCGGCAAATGTATCCAATGTCAAGTTTACAGAAAGAAATATCATGTTTTCTCAGGTTTCTGAAGCTTTCTTCCTAGAAAACTCGAATGTGTGGAGTATTTGAGTCTAGATGGAACCCATTAGCGTTTGCCAGCAGAAAACAAAAAGCCTCCTCTAAAATGCATTCAAAACCTTAAAGTCCATAGAGAATATCCAGAAAACACAAACACACACAGAGGCTGTAGCAAGTTCTGGGATTGAGATAGCTACAAATCACCAGATAGTTTTGTTTTCATCCAGGAATATCTGGAAAAATTGTTGTGGATTTCGGGTGAAATTTAACCAAAAATCACCGTGAAAGTGGTTTTGGAGAAAAGCACAATCTTTCTTTTCAGCAAATGAATCCAAGGTCATCTTTACAGAAAGAAATATCATGTTTTCTCAGGTTTCTGAAGCTTTCTTCCTAGAAAACTCGAATGTGTGGAGGATTTGACTCCAGGTGCAACCAGTTAGTGTTTGCCAGCAGAAAACAAAAAGGGTCCTGCTAAAATGCATTCAAAACCTTAAAGTCCATAGAGAATATCCAGAAAACACAAACACACACAGAGGCTGTAGCAAGATCTGGGATTGAGATAGCTACAAATCACCAGATAGTTTTGTTTTCATCCAGCAGTATCTGGACAAATTGTTGTAGTTTTGAATTGAAATTTAACCAAAAATCACCGTGAAAGTGGTTTTGGAGAAAAGCACAATCTTCCTGTTCGGCAAATGTATCCAATGTCATGTTTACAGAAAGAAATATCATGTTTTCTCAGGTTTCTGGACCTTTCTTCCTAGAAAACTCGAATGTGTGGAGTGTTTGACTCCAGGTGGAACCAATTAGTGTTTGCCAGCAGAAAACAAAAAGGGTCCTGCTAAAATGCATTCAAAACCTTAAAGTCCACAGAGAATATCCAGAAAACACAAACACACACAGAGGCTGTAGCAAGATCTGGGATTGAGATAGCTACAAATCACCAGATAGTTTTGTTTTCATCCAGGAGTATCTGGACAAATTGTTGTAGTTTTGAAGTAAAAATTAACCAAAAAATGACCGTGAAAGTGGTTTTGGAGAAAAGCACAATCTTTCTGTTCAGCATATGAATCCAATGTCATGTTTACAGAAAGAAATATCATGTTTTCTCAGGTTTCTGGAGCTTTCTTCCCAAAAAACTGGAATGTGTGGAGTATTTGACTCCAGATGGAACCAGTTAGTGTTTGCCAGCAGAAAACAAAAAGGGTCGTGCTAAAATGCATTCAAAACCTTAAAGTCCATAGAGAATATCCAGAAAACACAAACACACACAGAGGCTGTAGCAAGATCTGGGATTGACATAGCTACAAATCACCAGATAGTTTTGTTTTCATCCAGCAGTATCTGGACAAATTGTTGTGGATTTCAGATGAAATTTAACCAAAAAATCACCGTGAAAGTGGTTTTGGAGAAAAGCACAATCTTCCTGTTCGGCAAATGTATCCAATGTCATGTTTACAGAAAGAAATATCATGTTTTCTCAGGTTTCTGAAGCTTTCTTCCTAGAAAACTCGAATGTGTGGAGGATTTGTCTCAGGGTGGAGCCAATTAGCGTTTGCCAGCAGAAAACAAAAAGGGTCCTGCTGAAATGCATTCAAAACCTTAAAGTCCATAGAGAATATCCAGAAAACACAAACACACACAGAGGCTGTAGCAACATCTGGGATTGAGATAGCTACAAATCACCAGATAGTTTTGTTTTCATCCAGGAGTATCTGGACAAATTGTTGTAGTTTTCAAGTGAAATTTAACCAAAAAATGACCGTGAAAGTGGTTTTGGAGAAAAGCACAATCTTTCTGTTCAGCAAATGTATCCAATGTCATGTTTATAAAAACAAATATCATGTTTTCTCAGGTTTCTGGAGCTTTCTTCCTAGAAAACTCGAATGTGTGGAGGATTTGACTCCAGGTGCAACCAGTTAGCGTTTGCCAGCAGAAAACAAAAAGGGTCCTGCTAAAATGCATTCAAAACCTTAAAGTCCATAGAGAATATCCAGAAAACACAAACACACACAGAGGCTGTAGCAAGATCTGGGATTGAGAGAGCTACAAATCACCAGATGGTTTTGTTTTCATCCAGGACTATCTGGACAAATTGTTGTGGATTTCGGGTGAAATTTAACCAAAAATCACCGTGAAATTGGTTTTGGAGAAAATCACAATCTTCCTGTATGGGAAATGCAACCAATGTCATGTTTGCAAATAGAAATATCTTGTTTTCTAAGGTTTCAGAAGCTTTCTTCCTAGAAAACTCGAATGTGTGGAGTATTTGACTCCAGGTGGAACCAATTAGCGTTTGCCAGCAGAAAAAAAAAGGGTCCTGCTAAAATGCATTCAAAACCTTAAAGTCCATAGAGAATATCCAGAAAACACAAACACACACAGAGGCTGTAGCAAGATCTGGGATTGAGATGGCTACAAATCACCAGATAGTTTTGTTTTCATCCAGGAGTATCTGGACAAATTGTTGTAGTTTTGATGTGAAATTTAACCAAAAATCACCATGAAAGTGGTTTTGGAGAAAAACACAATCTTCCTGTTCGGCAACTGTATCCAATGTCAAGTTTACAGAAAAAAATATCATGTTTTCTCAGGTTTCTGAAGCTTTCTTCCTAGAAAACTCGAATGTGTGGAGTATTTGAGTCTAGATGGAACCCATTAGCGTTTGCCAGCAGAAAACAAAAAGCCTCCTCTAAAATGCATTCAAAACCTTAAAGTCCATAGAGAATATCCAGAAAACACAAACACACACAGAGGATGTAGCAAGATCTGGGATTGAGATAGCTACAAATCACCAGATAGTTTTGTTTTCATCCAGGAGTATCTGGACAAATTGTTGTGGATTTCGGGTGAAATTTAACCAAAAATCACCGTGAAAGTGGTTTTGGAGAAAAGCACAATCTTTCTTTTCAGCAAATGAATCCAAGGTCATCTTTACAGAAAGAAATATCATGTTTTCTCAGGTTTCTGAAGCTTTCTTCCTAGAAAACTCGAATGTGTGGAGGATTTGACTCCAGGTGGAACCAATTAGTGTTTGCCAGCAGAAAACAAAAAGGGTCGTGCTAAAATGCATTCAAAACCTTAAAGTCCATAGAGAATATCCAGAAAACACAAACACACACAGAGGCTGTAGCAAGATCTGGGATTGAGATAGCTACAAATCACCAGATAGTTTTGTTTTCATCCAGCAGTATCTGGACAAATTGTTGTAGTTTTGAATTGAAATTTAACCAAAAATCACCGTGAAAGTGGTTTTGGAGAAAAGCACAATCTTCCTGTTCGGCAAATGTATCCAATGTCATGTTTACAGAAAGAAATATCATGTTTTCTCAGGTTTCTGGACCTTTCTTCCTAGAAAACTCGAATGTGTGGAGTGTTTGACTCCAGGTGGAACCAATTAGTGTTTGCCAGCAGAAAACAAAAGGGTCCTGCTAAAATGCATTCAAAACCTTAAAGTCCACAGAGAATATCCAGAAAACACAAACACACACAGAGGCTGTAGCAAGATCTGGGATTGAGATAGCTACAAATCACCAGATAGTTTTGTTTTCATCCAGGAGTATCTGGACAAATTGTTGTAGTTTTGAAGTGAAAATTAACCAAAAAATGACCGTGAAAGTGGTTTTGGAGAAAAGCACAATCTTTCTGTTCAGCATATGAATCCAATGTCATGTTTACAGAAAGAAATATCATGTTTTCTCAGGTTTCTGAAGCTTTCTTCCTAGAAAACTCGAATGTGTGGAGGATTTGTCTCAGGGTGGAGCCAATTAGCGTTTGCCAGCAGAAAACAAAAAGGGTCCTGCTAAAATGCATTCAAAACCTTAAAGTCCATAGAGAATATCCAGAAAACACAAACACACACAGAGGCTGTAGCAACATCTGGGATTGAGATAGCTACAAATCACCAGATAGTTTTGTTTTCATCCAGGAGTATCTGGACAAATTGTTGTAGTTTTCAAGTGAAATTTAACCAAAAAATGACCGTGAAAGTGGTTTTGGAGAAAAGCACAATCTTTCTGTTCAGCAAATGTATCCAATGTCATGTTTATAAAAACAAATATCATGTTTTCTCAGGTTTCTGGAGCTTTCTTCCTAGAAAACTCGAATGTGTGGAGGATTTGACTCCAGGTGCAACCAGTTAGCGTTTGCCAGCAGAAAACAAAAAGGGTCCTGCTAAAATGCATTCAAAACCTTAAAGTCCATAGAGAATATCCAGAAAACACAAACACACACAGAGGCTGTAGCAAGATCTGGGATTGAGAGAGCTACAAATCACCAGATGGTTTCGTTTTCATCCAGGATTATCTGGACAAATTGTTGTGGATTTCGGGTGAAATTTAACCAAAAATCACCGTGAAATTGGTTTTGGAGAAAATCACAATCTTCCTGTATGGGAAATGCAACCAATGTCATGTTTGCAAATAGAAATATCTTGTTTTCTAAGGTTTCAGAAGCTTTCTTCCTAGAAAACTCGAATGTGTGGAGTATTTGACTCCAGGTGGAACCAATTAGCGTTTGCCAGCAGAAAAAAAAAGGGTCCTGCTAAAATGCATTCAAAACCTTAAAGTCCATAGAGAATATCCAGAAAACACAAACACACACAGAGGCTGTAGCAAGCTCTGGGATTGAGATGGCTACAAATCACCAGATAGTTTTGTTTTCATCCAGGAGTATCTGGACAAATTGTTGTAGTTTTGATGTGAAATTTAACCAAAAATCACCATGAAAGTGGTTTTGGAGAAAAGCACAATCTTCCTGTTCGGCAAATGTATCCAATGTCATGTTTACAGAAAGAAATATCATGTTTTCTCAGGTTTCTGAAGCTTTCTTCCTAGAAAACTCGAATGTGTGGAGGATTTGTCTCAGGGTGGAGCCAATTAGCGTTTGCCAGCAGAAAACAAAAAGGGTCCTGCTGAAATGCATTCAAAACCTTAAAGTCCATAGAGAATATCCAGAAAACACAAACACACACAGAGGCTGTAGCAACATCTGGGATTGAGATAGCTACAAATCACCAGATAGTTTTGTTTTCATCCAGGAGTATCTGGACAAATTGTTGTAGTTTTCAAGTGAAATTTAACCAAAAAATGACCGTGAAAGTGGTTTTGGAGAAAAGCACAATCTTTCTGTTCAGCAAATGTATCCAATGTCATGTTTATAAAAACAAATATCATGTTTTCTCAGGTTTCTGGAGCTTTCTTCCTAGAAAACTCGAATGTGTGGAGGATTTGACTCCAGGTGCAACCAGTTAGCGTTTGCCAGCAGAAAACAAAAAGGGTCCTGCTAAAATGCATTCAAAACCTTAAAGTCCATAGAGAATATCCAGAAAACACAAACACACACAGAGGCTGTAGCAAGATCTGGGATTGAGAGAGCTACAAATCACCAGATGGTTTTGTTTTCATCCAGGACTATCTGGACAAATTGTTGTGGATTTCGGGTGAAATTTAACCAAAAATCACCGTGAAAGTGGTTTTGGAGAAAAGCACAATCTTTCTTTTCAGCAAATGAATCCAAGGTCATCTTTACAGAAAGAAATATCATGTTTTCTCAGGTTTCTGAAGCTTTCTTCCTAGAAAACTCGAATGTGTGGAGGATTTGACTCCAGGTGGAACCAATTAGTGTTTGCCAGCAGAAAACAAAAAGGGTCGTGCTAAAATGCATTCAAAACCTTAAAGTCCATAGAGAATATCCAGAAAACACAAACACACACAGAGGCTGTAGCAAGATCTGGGATTGAGATAGCTACAAATCACCAGATAGTTTTGTTTTCATCCAGCAGTATCTGGACAAATTGTTGTAGTTTTGAATTGAAATTTAACCAAAAATCACCGTGAAAGTGGTTTTGGAGAAAAGCACAATCTTCCTGTTCGGCAAATGTATCCAATGTCATGTTTACAGAAAGAAATATCATGTTTTCTCAGGTTTCTGGACCTTTCTTCCTAGAAAACTCGAATGTGTGGAGTGTTTGACTCCAGGTGGAACCAATTAGTGTTTGCCAGCAGAAAACAAAAGGGTCCTGCTAAAATGCATTCAAAACCTTAAAGTCCACAGAGAATATCCAGAAAACACAAACACACACAGAGGCTGTAGCAAGATCTGGGATTGAGATAGCTACAAATCACCAGATAGTTTTGTTTTCATCCAGGAGTATCTGGACAAATTGTTGTAGTTTTGAAGTGAAAATTAACCAAAAAATGACCGTGAAAGTGGTTTTGGAGAAAAGCACAATCTTTCTGTTCAGCATATGAATCCAATGTCATGTTTACAGAAAGAAATATCATGTTTTCTCAGGTTTCTGAAGCTTTCTTCCTAGAAAACTCGAATGTGTGGAGGATTTGTCTCAGGGTGGAGCCAATTAGCGTTTGCCAGCAGAAAACAAAAAGGGTCCTGCTAAAATGCATTCAAAACCTTAAAGTCCATAGAGAATATCCAGAAAACACAAACACACACAGAGGCTGTAGCAACATCTGGGATTGAGATAGCTACAAATCACCAGATAGTTTTGTTTTCATCCAGGAGTATCTGGACAAATTGTTGTAGTTTTCAAGTGAAATTTAACCAAAAAATGACCGTGAAAGTGGTTTTGGAGAAAAGCACAATCTTTCTGTTCAGCAAATGTATCCAATGTCATGTTTATAAAAACAAATATCATGTTTTCTCAGGTTTCTGGAGCTTTCTTCCTAGAAAACTCGAATGTGTGGAGGATTTGACTCCAGGTGCAACCAGTTAGCGTTTGCCAGCAGAAAACAAAAAGGGTCCTGCTAAAATGCATTCAAAACCTTAAAGTCCATAGAGAATATCCAGAAAACACAAACACACACAGAGGCTGTAGCAAGATCTGGGATTGAGAGAGCTACAAATCACCAGATGGTTTCGTTTTCATCCAGGATTATCTGGACAAATTGTTGTGGATTTCGGGTGAAATTTAACCAAAAATCACCGTGAAATTGGTTTTGGAGAAAATCACAATCTTCCTGTATGGGAAATGCAACCAATGTCATGTTTGCAAATAGAAATATCTTGTTTTCTAAGGTTTCAGAAGCTTTCTTCCTAGAAAACTCGAATGTGTGGAGTATTTGACTCCAGGTGGAACCAATTAGCGTTTGCCAGCAGAAAAAAAAAGGGTCCTGCTAAAATGCATTCAAAACCTTAAAGTCCATAGAGAATATCCAGAAAACACAAACACACACAGAGGCTGTAGCAAGCTCTGGGATTGAGATGGCTACAAATCACCAGATAGTTTTGTTTTCATCCAGGAGTATCTGGACAAATTGTTGTAGTTTTGATGTGAAATTTAACCAAAAATCACCATGAAAGTGGTTTTGGAGAAAAGCACAATCTTCCTGTTCGGCAACTGTATCCAATGTCAAGTTTACAGAAAAAAATATCATGTTTTCTCAGGTTTCTGAAGCTTTCTTCCTAGAAAACTTGAATGTGTGGAGTATTTGACTCCAGGTGGAACCAATTAGCGTTTGCCAGCAGAAAACAAAAAGGGTCCTGCTAAAATGCATTCAAAACCGTAAAGTCCATAGAGAATATCCAGAAAACACAAACACACACAGAGGCTGTAGCAAGATCTGGGATTGACATAGCTACAAATCACCAGATAGTTTTGTTTTCATCCAGGAGTATCTGGACAAATTGTTGCAGTTTTGAAGTGAAATTTAACCAAAAAATGACCGTGAAAGTGGTTTTGGAGAAAAGCACAATCTTTCTGTTCAGCATATGAATCCAATGTCATGTTTACAGAAAGAAATATTATGTTTTCTCAGGTTTCTGGAGCTTTCTTCCTAGAAAACTGGAATTTGTGGAGTATTTGACTCCAGGTGGAACCAATTAGTGTTTGCCAGCAAAAAACAAAAAGGGTCGTGCTAAAATGCATTCAACAACTTAAAGTCCATAGAGAATATCCAGAAAACACAAACACACACAGAGGCTGTAGCAAGATCTGGGATTGAGATAGCTACAAATCACCAGATAGTTTTCTTTTCATCCAGGAGTATCTGGACAAATTGTTGTAGTTTTGAAGTGAAATTTAACCAAAAATCACCGTGAAAGTGGTTTAGGAGAAAAGCACAATCTTCCTGTTCGGCAAATGAATCCAATGTCATGTTTACAAATAAAAATATTATGTTTTCTCAGGTTTCTGGAGCTTTCTTCCTAGAAAACTCGAATGTGTGGAGTATTTGACTCCAGGTTGAACCTTTAGCGTCTGCCAGCAGAAAACAAAAAGGGTCCTGCTAAAATGCATTCAAAACCTTAAAGTCCATAGAGAATATCCAGAAAACACAAACACACACAGAGGCTGTAGCAAGATGTGGGATTGAGATATCTAAAAATCACCAGATAGTTTTGTTTTCATCCAGGAGTATCTGGACAAATTGTTGTGGATTTCGGGTGAAATTTAACCAAAAATCACCGTGAAAGTGGTTTTGGAGAAAAGCACAATCTTTCTGTTCAGCAAATGAAACCAATGTCATGTTTACAAGTACAAATATTATGTTTTCTCAGATTTCTGGAGCTTTCTTCCTAGAAAACTCGAATGTGTGGAGTATTTGACTCCAGGTGGAACCAATTAGCGTTTGCCAGCAGAAAACAAAAAGGGTCCTGCTAAAATGCATTCAAAACCTTAAAGTCCATAGAGAATATCCAGAAAACACAAACACACACAGAGGCTGTAGCAAGATCTGGGATTGAGATAGCTACAAATCACCAGATAGTTTTGTTTTCATCCAGGAGTATCTGGACAAATTGTTGTAGTTTTGATGTGAAATTTAACCAAAAATCACCATGAAAGTGGTTTTGGAGAAAAACACAATCTTCCTGTTCGACAACTGTATCCAATGTCAAGTTTACAGAAAAAAATATCATGTTTTCTCAGGTTTCTGAAGCTTTCTTCCTAGAAAACTCGAATGTGTGGAGTATTTGAGTCTAGATGGAACCCATTAGCGTTTGCCAGCAGAAAACAAAAAGCCTCCTCTAAAATGCATTCAAAACCTTAAAGTCCATAGAGAATATCCAGAAAACACAAACACACACAGAGGCTGTAGCAAGATCTGGGATTGAGATAGCTACAAATCACCAGATAGTTTTGTTTTCATCCAGGAATATCTGGACAAATTGTTGTGGATTTCGGGTGAAATTTAACCAAAAATCACCGTGAAAGTGGTTTTGGAGAAAAGCACAATCTTTCTTTTCAGCAAATGAATCCAAGGTCATCTTTACAGAAAGAAATATCATGTTTTCTCAGGTTTCTGAAGCTTTCTTCCTAGAAAACTCGAATGTGTGGAGGATTTGACTCCAGGTGGAACCTATTAGTGTTTGCCAGCAGAAAACAAAAAGGGTCGTGCTAAAATGCATTCAAAACCTTAAAGTCCATAGAGAATATCCAGAAAACACAAACACACACAGAGGCTGTAGCAAGATCTGGGATGGAGATAGCTACAAGTCACCAGAGAGTTTTGTTTTCATCCAGCAGTATCTGGACAAATTGTTGTAGTTTTGAATTGAAATTTAACCAAAAATCACCGTGAAAGTGGTTTTGGAGAAAAGCACAATCTTCCTGTTCGGCAAATGTATCCAATGTCATGTTTACAGAAAGAAATATCATGTTTTCTCAGGTTTCTGGAGCTTTCTTCCTAGAAAACTCGAATGTGTGGAGTGTTTGACTCCAGGTGGAACCAATTAGTGTTTGCCAGCAGAAAACAAAAAGGGTCGTGCTAAAATGCATTCAAAACCTTAAAGTCCACAGAGAATATCCAGAAAACACAAACACACACAGAGGCTGTAGCAAGATCTGGGATTGAGATAGCTACAAATCACCAGATAGTTTTGTTTTCATCCAGGAGTATCTGGACAAATTGTTGTAGTTTTGAAGTGAAATTTAACCAAAAAATGACCGTGAAAGTGGTTTTGGAGAAAAGCACAATCTTTCTGTTCAGCATATGAATCCAATGTCATGTTTACAGAAAGAAATATTATGTTTTCTCAGGTTTCTGGAGCTTTCTTCCTAAAAAACTGGAATGTGTGGAGTATTTGACACCAGATGGAACCAGTTAGTGTTTGCCAGCAGAAAACAAAAAGGGTCCTGCTAAAATGCATTCAAAACCTTAAAGTCCATAGAGAATATCCAGAAAACACAAACACACACAGAGGCTGTAGCAAGATCTGGGATTGAGATAGCTACAAATCACCAGATAGTTTTGTTTTCATCCAGGAGTATCTGGACAAATTGTTGTGGATTTCAGGTGAAATTTAACCAAAAAATCACCGTGAAAGTGGTTTTGGAGAAAAGCACAATCTTCCTGTTCGGCAAATGTATCCAATGTCATGTTTACAGAAAGAAATATCATGTTTTCTCAGGTTTCTGAAGCTTTCTTCCTAGAAAACTCGAATGTGTGGAGGATTTGACTCCAGGTGGAACCTTTAGCGTTTGCCAGCAGAAAACAAAAAGGGTCCTGCTAAAATGCATTCAAAACCTTAAAGTCCATAGAGAATATCCAGAAAACACAAACACACACAGAGGCTGTAGCAAGATCTGGGATTGAGATAGCTACAAATCACCAGATAGTTTTGTTTTCATCCAGGAGTATCTGGACAAATTGTTGTAGTTTTGAAGTGAAATTTAACCAAAAATCACCGTGAAAGTGGTTTTGGAGAAAAGCACAATCTTCCTGTTCGGCAACTGTATCCAATGTCAAGTTTACAGAAAGAAATATCATGTTTTCTCAGGTTTCTGAAGCTTTCTTCCTAGAAAACTCGAATGTGTGGAGTATTTGAGTCTAGATGGAACCCATTAGCGTTTGCCAGCAGAAAACAAAAAGCCTCCTCTAAAATGCATTCAAAACCTTAAAGTCCATAGAGAATATCCAGAAAACACAAACACACACAGAGGCTGTAGCAAGATCTGGGATTGAGATAGCTACAAATCACCAGATAGTTTTGTTTTCATCCAGGAATATCTGGACAAATTGTTGTGGATTTCGGGTGAAATTTAACCAAAAATCACCGTGAAAGTGGTTTTGGAGAAAAGCACAATCTTTCTTTTCAGCAAATGAATCCAAGGTCATCTTTACAGAAAGAAATATCATGTTTTCTCAGGTTTCTGGAGCTTTCTTCCTAGAAAACTCGAATGTGTGGAGTATTTGACTCCAGGTGGAACCAATTAGCGTTTGCCAGCAGAAAACAAAAAGGGTCCTGCTAAAATGCATTCAAAACCTTAAAGCCCATAGAGAATATCCAGAAAACACAAACAAACACAGAGGCTGTAGCAATATCTGGGATTAACATAGCTACAAATCACCAGATAGTTTTGTTTTCATCCAGGAGTATCTGGATAAATTGTTGTAGTTTTGAATTGAAATTTAACCAAAAATCACCGTGAAAGTGGTTTTGGAGAAAAGCACCATCTTCCTGTTCGGCAAATGTATCCAATGTCATGTTTACAGAAAGAAATATCATGTTTTCTCAGGTTTCTGAAGCTTTCTTCCTAGAAAACTCGAATGTGTGGAGTATTTGACTCCAGGTGGAACCAGTTAGCGTTTGCCAGCAGAAAACAAAAAGGGTCCTGCTAAAATGCATTCAAAACCTTAAAGTCCATAAAGAATATCCAGAAAACACAAACACACACAGAGGCTGTAGCAAGATCTGGGATTGAGATAGCTACAAATCACCAGATAGTTTTGTTTTCATCCAGGAGTATCTGGACAAATTGTTGTAGTTTTCAAGTGAAATTTAACCAAAAAATGACCGTGAAAGTGCTTTTGGAGAAAAGCACAATCTTTCTGTTCAGCAAATGAATCCAATGTCATGTTTACAAATACAATTATCATGTTTTCTCAGGTTTCTGGAGCTTTCTTCCTAGAAAACTCGAATGTGTGGAGTATTTGACTCCAGGTGGAACCAATTAGCGTTTGCCAGCAGAAAACAAAAAGGGTCCTGCTAAAATGCATTCAAAACCTTAAAGTCCATAGAGAATATCCAGAAAAAACAAACACACACAGAGGCTGTAGCAAGATCTGGGATTGAGATAGCTACAAATCACCAGATAGTTTTGTTTTCATCCAGGAGTATCTGGACAAATTGTTGTAGTTTTGAAGTGAAATTAAACCAAAAATCATTATGAAAGTGGTTTTGGAGAAAAGCACAATCTTCCTGTTCGGCAACTGTATCCAATGTCAAGTTTACAGAAAGAAATATCATGTTTTCGCAGGTTTCTGAAGCTTTCTTCCTAGAAAACTCGAATGTGTGGAGTATTTGAGTCTAGATGGAACCCATTAGCGTTTGCCAGCAGAAAACAAAAAGCCTCCTCTAAAATGCATTCAAAACCTTAAAGTCCATAGAGAATATCCAGAAAACACAAACACACACAGAGGCTGTAGCAAGATCTGGGATTGAGATAGCTACAAATCACCAGATATTTTTGTTTTCATCCAGGAATCTCTGGACAAATTGTTGTGGATTTCGGGTGAAATTTAACCAAAAATCACCGTGAAAGTGGTTTTGGAGAAAAGCACAATCTTTCTTTTCAGCAAATGAATCCAAGGTCATGTTTACAGAAAGAAATATCATGTTTTCTCAGGTTTCTGAAGCTTTCTTCCTAGAAAACTCGAATGTGTGGAGGATTTGACTCCAGGTGGAACCAATTAGCGTTTGCCAGCAGAAAACAAAAAGGGTCCTGCTAAAATGCATTCAAAACCTTAAAGTCCATAGAGAATATCCAGAAAACAGAAACACACACAGAGGCTGTAGCAAGATCTGAGATTGACATAGCTACAAATCACCAGATAGTTTTGTTTTCATCCAGGAGTATCTGGACAAATTGTTGTAGTTTTGAATTGAAATTTAACGAAAAATCACCGTGAAAGTAGTTTTGGAGAAAAGCACAATCTTCCTGTTCGGCAAATGTATCCAATGTCATGTTTACAGAAAGAAATATCATGTTTTCTCAGGTTTCTGAAGCTTTCTTCCTAAAAAACTGGAATGTGTGGAGTATTTGACTCCAGATGGAACCAATTAGTGTTTGCCAGCAGAAAACAAAAAGGGTCGTGCTAAAATGCATTCAAAACCTTAAAGTCCATAGAGAATATCCAGAAAACACAAACACACACAGAGGCTGTAGCAAGATCTGGGATTGAGATAGCTACAAATCACCAGATAGTTTTGTTTTCATCCAGGAGTATCTGGACAAATTGTAGTGGATTTCAGGTGAAATTTAACCAAAAAATCACCGTGAAAGTGGTTTTGGAGAAAAGCACAATCTTCCTGTTCGGCAAATGTATCCAATGTCATGTTTACAGAAAGAAATATCATGTTTTCTCAGGTTTCTGAAGCTTTCTTCCTAGAAAACTCGAATGTGCGGAGGATTTGACTCAGGGTGGAACCAATTAGCGTTTGACAGCAGAAAAAAAAAAAGGGTCCTACTAAAATGCATTCCAAACCTTAAAGTCCATAGAGAATATCCAGAAAACACAAACACACACAGAGGCTGTAGCAAGATCTGGGATTGAGATAGCTACAAATCACCAGATATTTTTGTTTTCATCCAGCAGTATCTGGATAAATTGTTGTGGATTTCAGGTGAAATTTAACCAAAAATGACCGTGAAAGTGTTTTTCGAGAAAAGCACAATCTTTCTGTTCGGTAAATGTATCCAATGTCATGTTTACAGAAATAAATATCATGTTTTCTCAGGTTTCTGAAGCTTTCTTCCTAGAAAACTCGAATGTGTGGAGTATTTGACTCCAGATAGAACCAATTAGCGTTTGCCAGCAGAAAACAAAAAGGTTCCTGCTAAAATGCATTCAAAACCTTAAAGTCCATAGAGAATATCCAGAAAACACAAACACACACAGAGGATGTAGCTAGATCTTTGATTGACATAGCTACAAATCACCAGATAGTTTTGTTTTCATCCAGGAGTATCTTGACAAATTGTTGTAGTTTTGAAGAGAAAGTTAACAAAAAATGACCGTGAAAGTGGTTTTGGAGAAAAGCACAATCTTTCTGTTCAGCAAATGAATCCAATGTCATGTTTACAAGTACAAATATTATGTTTTCTCAGGTTTCTGGAGCTTTCTTCCTAAAAAACTGGAATGTGTAGAGTATATGACTCCAGATGGAACCAATTAGTGTTTGCCAGCAGAAAACAAAAAGGGTCGTGCTAAAATGCATTCAAAACCTTAAAGTCCATAGAGAATATCCAGAAAACACAAACACACACAGAGGCTGTAGCAAGATCTGGGATTGAGATAGCTACAAATCACCAGATAGTTTTGTTTTCATCCAGGAGTATCTGGACAAATTGTTGTAGTTTTGAAGTGAAATTTAACCAAAAAATCACCGTGAAAGTGGTTTTGGAGAAAAGCACAATCTTCCTGTTCAGCAAATGTATCCAATGTCATGTTTACAGAAAGAAATATCATGTTTTCTCAGGTTTCTGAAGCTTTCTTCCTAGAAAACTCGAATGTGTGGAGGATTTGACTCAGGGTGGAACCAATTAGCGTTTGCCAGCAGAAAACAAAAAGGGTCCTGCTAAAATGCATTCAAAACCTTAAAGTCCATAGAGAATATCCAGAAAACACAAACACACACAGAGGCTGTAGCAAGATCTGGGATTGAGATAGCTACAAATCACCAGATAGTTTTGTTTTAATTCCAGCAATATTTGGACAAATTGTTGGGGATTTCGGGTGAAATTTAACCAAAAATCACCGTGAAAGTGGTTTTGGAGAAAAGCACAATCTTCTTATTTGGGAAGTGTATCCAATGTCATGTCTACAGAAAGAAATATCATGTTTTCTCAGGTTTCTGAAGCTTTCTTCCTAGAAAACTCGAATGTGTGGAGTGTTTGACTCCAGGTGGAACCAATTAGCGTTTGACAGCAGAAAAAAAAAAAAGGGTCCTGCTAAAATGCATTCCAAACCTTAAAGTCCATAGAGAATATCCAGAAAACACAAACACACACAGAGGCTGTAGCAAGATCTGGGATTGAGATAGCTAAAAATCACCAGATATCTTTGTTTTCCTCCAGGAGTATCTGGATAAATTGTTGTGGATTTCGGGTGAAATTTAACCAAAAATGACCGTGAAAGTGTTTTTGGAGAAAAGCACAATCTTTCTGTTCGGTAAATGTATCCAATGTCATGTTTACAGAAATAAATATCATGTTTTCTTAGGTTTCTGAAGCTTTCTTCCTAGAAAACTCGAATGTGTGGAGGATTTGACTCCAGATAGAACCAATTAGCGTTTGCCAGCAAAAAACAAAAAGGTTCCTGCTAAAATGCATTCAAAACCTTAAAGTCCATAGAGAATATCCAGAAAACACAAACACACACAGAGGATGTAGCTAGATCTTTGATTGAGATAGCTACAAATCACCAGATAGTTTTGTTTTCATCCAGGAGTATCTGGACAAATTGTTGTAGTTTTGAAGAGAAATTTAACAAAAAATGACCGTGAAAGTGGTTTTGGAGAAAAGCACAATCTTTCTGTTCAGCAAATGAATCCAATGTCATGTTTACAAATACAAATATTATGTTTTCTCAGGTTTCTGGAGCTTTCTTCCTAGAAAACTCGAATGTGTGGAGTATTTGACTCCAAGTGGAACCAGTTAGCGTTTGCCAGCAGAAAACAAAAAGGGTCCTGCTAAAATGCATTCAAAACCTTAAAATCCATAGAGAATATCCAGAAAACACAAACACACACAGAGGCTGTAGCAAGATCTGGGATTGAGATAGCTACAAATCACCAGATAGTTTTGTTTTCATCCAGGAGTATCTGGACAAATTGTTGTAGTTTTGTAGTGAAATTTAACCAAAAAATCACCGTGAAAGTGGTTTTGGAGAAAAGCACAATCTTTCTTTTTAGCAAATGAATCCAATGTCATGTATACAAGTACAAATATTATGTTTTCTCAGGTTTCTGGAGCTTTCTTCCTAGAAAACTCGAATGTGTGGAGTATTTGACTCCAGGTGGAACCAATTAGCGTTTGCCAGCAGAAAACAAAAAGGGTCCTGCTAAAATGCATTCAAAACCTTAAAGTCCATAGAGAATATCCAGAAAACACAAACACACACAGAGGCTGTAGCAAGATCTGGGATTGAGATAGCTACAAATCACCAGATAGTTTTGTTTTCATCCAGGAATATCTGCACAAAATGTTGTGGATTTCAGGTGAAATTAAACCAAAAATCATTATGAAAGTGGTTTTGGAGAAAAGCACAATCTTCCTATTCTTCAACTGTATCCAATGTCATGTTTACAGAAAGAAATATCATGTTTTCTCAGATTTCTGAAGCTTTCTTCCTAGAAAACTCGAATGTGTGGAGTATTTGAGTCCAGATGGAACCCATTAGCGTTTGCCAGCAGAAAACAAAAAGGGTCCTGCTAAAATGCATTCAAAACCTTAAAGTCCATAGAGAATATCCAGAAAACAGAAACACACACAGAGGCTGTAGCAAGATCTGGGATTGAGATAGCTACAAATCACCAGATAGTTTTGTTTTCATCCAGCAGTATCTGGACTAATTCTTGTGGATTTCGGGTGAAATTTAACCAAAAACCACCATGACAGTGGTTTTGGAGAAAAACACAATCTTTCTTTTCAGCAAATGAATCCAAGTTCATTTTTACAGAAAGAAATATCATGTTTTCTCAGGTTTCTGAAGCTTTCTTCCTAGAAAACTCGAATGTGTGGAGGATTTGACTCAGGGTGGAACCAATTAGCGTTTGCCAGCAGAAAACAAAAAGGGTCCTGCTAAAATGCATTCAAAACCTTAAAGACAATAGAGAATATCCAGAAAACAGAAACACACACAGAGGCTGTAGCAAGATCTGGGATGGAGATAGCTACAAGTCACCAGAGAGTTTTGTTTTCATCCAGCAGTATCAGGACAAATTGTTGTGGATTTTGGGTGAAATTTAACCAAAAATCACCGTGAAAGTGGTTTTGGAGAAAAGCACAATCTTCCTGTTTGGGAAGTGTATCCAATGTCATGTTTACAGAAAGAAATATCATGTTTTCTCAGGTTTCTGAAGCTTTCTTCCTAGAAAACTCGAATGTGTGGAGTATTTGACTCCAGGTGGAACCAATTAGCGTTTGCCAGCAGAAAACAAAAAGGGTCCTGCTAAAATGCATTCAAAACCTTAAAGTCCATAGAGAATATCCAGAAAACACAAACACACACAGAGGCTGTAGCAAGATCTGGGATTGAGATAGCTACAAATCACCAGATAGTTTTGTTTTCATCCAGCAGTATCTGGATAAATTGTTGTGGATTTCGGGTGACGTTTAACCAAAAAATCAACGTGAAAGTGGTTTTGGAGAAAAGCACAATCTTTCTGTTCAGCAAATGTACCCAATGTCATGTTTACAGAAAGAAATATCATGTTTTCTCAGGTTTCTGAAGCTTTCTTCCTAGAAAACTCGAATGTGTGGAGGATTTGACTCCAGGTAGAACCAATTAGCGTTTGCCAGCAGAAAACAAATAGGGTCCAGCTAAAATGCATTCAAAACCTTAAAGTCCATAGAGAATATCCAGAAAACACAAACACACACAGAGGCTGTAGCAAGATCTGGGATTGAGATAGCTACAAATCACCAGATAGTTTTGTTTTCATCCAGGAGTATCTGGACAAATTGTTGTAGTTTTGAAGTGAAATTTAACCAAAAAATCACAGTGAAAGTGGTTTTAGAGAAAAGCACAATCTTTCTGTTCAGCAAATGAATCCAATGTCATGTTTACAAGTACAAATATTATGTTTTCTCAGGTTTCTGGAGCTTTCTTCCTAGAAAACTCGAATGCGTGGAGTATTTGACTCCAGGTGGAACCAATTAGCGTTTGCCAGCAGAAAACAAAAAGGGTCCTGCTAAAATGCATTCAAAACCTTAAAGTCCATAGAGAATATCCAGAAAACACAAACACACACAGAGGCTCTAGCAAGATCTGGGATTGAGATAGCTACAAATCACCAGATGGTTTTGTTTTCATCCAGCAGTATCTGGACAAATTGTTGTAGTTTTGAAGTGAAATTTAACCAAAAAATCACCGTGAAAGTGGTTTTGGAGAAAAGCACCATCTTTCTGTTCAGCAAATGAATCCAATGTCATGTTTAGAAGTACAAATATTATGTTTTCTCAGGTTTCTGAAGCTTTCTTCCTAGAAAACTCGAATGTATGGAGTGTTTGACTCCAGGTGGAACCAATTAGCGTTTGCCAGCAGAAAACAAAAAGGGTAATGCTAAAATGCATTCAAAACCTTAAAGTCCATAGAGAATATCCAGAAAACACAAACACACACAGAGGCTGTAGCAAGATCTGGGATTGAGATAGCTACAAATCACCAGATAGTTTTGCTTTCATCCAGGAGTATCTGGACAAATTGTTGTGGATTTCAGATGAAATTTAACCAAAAAATGACCGTGAAAGTGGTTTTGGAGAAAAGCACCATTTCCTGTTCGGCAAATGTATCCAATGTCATGTTTACAGAATGAAATATCATGTTTTCTCAGGTTTCTGAAGCTTTCTCCTTGAAAACTCGAATGTGTGGAGTATTTGACTCCAGGTGGAACCAATTAGCGTTTGCCAGCAGAAAACAAAAAGGGTCCTGCTAAAATGCATTCAAAACCTTAAAGTCCATAGAGAATATCCAGAAAACACAAACACACACAGAGGCTGTGGCAAGATCTGGGATTGAGATAGCTACAAATCACCAGATAGTTTTGTTTTCATCCAGGAGTATCTGGACAAATTGTTGTAGTTTTTAAGTGAAATTCAACCAAAAAATGACCGTGAAAGTGGTTTTGGAGAAAAGCACAATCTTCCTGTTCGGCAAATGTATCCAATGTCATGTTTACAGAAAGAAATATCATGTTTTCTCAGGTTTCTGAAGCTTTCTTCCTAGAAAACTCGAATGTGTGGAGTGTTTGACTCCAGGTGGAACCAAATAGCGTTTGCCAGCAGAAAACAAAAAGGGTCCTGCTAAAATGCATTCAAAACCTTAAAGTCCATAGAGAATATCCAGAAAACACAAACACACACAGAGGCTGTGGCAAGATCTGGGATTGAGATAGCTACAAATCACCAGATAGTTTTGCTTTCATCCAGGAGTATCTGGACAAATTGTTGTAGTCTTGAAGTGAAATTCAACCAAAAAATCACCGTGAAACTGGTATTGGAGAAAAGCACAATCTTCCTGTTCGGCAAATGTATCCAATGTCATGTTTACAGAAAGAAATATCATGTTTTCTCAGGTTTCTGAAGCTTTCTTCCTAGAAAACTCGAATGTGTGGAGTATTTGACTCCAGGTGGAACCAATTAGCGTTTGCCAGCAGAAAACAAAAAGGGTCCTGCTAAAATGCATTCCAAACCTTAAAGTCCATAGAGAATATCCAGAAAACACAAACACACACAGAGGCTGTAGCAAGATCTGGGATTGAGATAGCTACAAATCACCAGATAGTTTTGTTTTCATCCAGCAATATCTGGATAAACTGTGGTGGATTTCGGGTGAAATTTAACCAAAAAATCAACGTGAAAGTGGTTTTGGAGAAAAGCACAATCTTTCTGTTCAGCAAATGTACCCAATGTCATGTTTACAGAAAGAAATATCATGTTTTCTCAGGTTTCTGAAGCTTTCTTCCTAGAAAACTCGAATGTGTGGAGGATTTGACTCCAGGTAGAACCAATTAGCGTTTGCCAGCAGAAAACAAATAGGGTCCTGCTAAAATGCATTCAAAACCTTAAAGTCCATAGAGAATATCCAGAAAACACAAACACACACAGAGGCTGTAGCAAGATCTGGGATTGAGATAGCTACAAAGCACCAGATAGTTTTGTTTTCATCCAGGAGTATCTGGACAAATTGTTGTAGTTTTGAAGTGAAATTTAACCAAAAAATCACAGTGAAAGTGGTTTTGGAGAAAAGCACAATCTTTCTGTTCAGCAAATGAATCCAATGTCATGTTTACAAGTACAAATATTATGTTTTCTCAGGTTTCTGGAGCTTTCTTCCTAGAAAACTCGAATGCATGGAGTATTTGACTCCAGGTGGAACCAATTAGCGTTTGCCAGCAGAAAACAAAAAGGGTCCTGCTAAAATGCATTCAAAACCTTAAAGTCCATAGAGAATATCCAGAAAACACAAACACACACAGAGGCTGTAGCAAGATCTGGGATTGAGATAGCTACAAATCACCAGATGGTTTTGTTTTCATCCAGCAGTATCTGGACCAATTGTTGTGGATTTCCGGTGAAATTTAACCAAAAATCACCGTGGAAAGTGGTTTTGGAGAAAAGCACAATCTTCCTGTTCAGCAAGTGTATCCAATGTCATGTTTACAGAAGTAAATATCATATTTTCTCAGGTTTCTGAAGTTTTCTTCCTAGAAAACTCGAATGTGTGGAGTATTTGACTCCAGGTGGAACCAATTAGCGTTTGCCAGCAGAAAACATAAAGGGTCCTGCTAAAATGCATTCAAAACCTTAAAGTCCATAGAGAATATCCAGAAAACACAAACACACACAGAGGCTGTAGCTAGATCTGGGATTGAGATAGCTACAAATCACCAGATAGTTTTGTTTTCATCCAGGAGTATCTGGACAAATTGTTGTAGTTTTGAAGTGAAAGTTAACCAAAAAATCACCGTGAAAGTGGTTTTGGAGAAAAGCACCATCTTTCTGTTCAGCAAATGAATCCAATGTCATGTTTAGAAGTACAAATATTATGTTTTCTCAGGTTTCTGAAGCTTTCTTCCTAGAAAACTCGAATGTATGGAGTGTTTGACTCCAGGTGGAACCAATTAGCGTTTGCCAGCAGAAAACAAAAAGGGTAATGCTAAAATGCATTCAAAACCTTAAAGTCCATAGAGAATATCCAGAAAACACAAACACACACAGAGGCTGTAGCAAGATCTGGGATTGAGATAGCTACAAATCACCAGATAGTTTTGCTTTCATCCAGGAGTATCTGGACAAATTGTTGTGGATTTCAGATGAAATTTAACCAAAAAATGACCGTGAAAGTGGTTTTGGAGAAAAGCACCATCTTCCTGTTCGGCAAATGAATCCAATGTCATGTTTACAGAAAGAAATATCATGTTTTCTCAGGTTTCTGAAGCTTTCTCCTTGAAAACTCGAATGTGTGGAGTATTTGATTCCAGGTGGAACCAATTAGCGTTTGCCAGCAGAAAACAAAAAGGGTCCTGCTAAAATGCATTCAAAACCTTAAAGTCCATAGAGAATATCCAGAAAACACAAACACACACAGAGGCTGTGGCAAGATCTGGGATTGAGATAGCTACAAATCACCAGATAGTTTTGTTTTCATCCAGGAGTATCTGGACAAATTGTTGTAGTTTTGAAGTGAAATTCAACCAAAAAATCACCGTGAAAGTGGTTTTGGAGAAAAGCACAATCTTCCTGTTCGGCAAATGTATCCAATGTCATGTTTACAGAAAGAAATATCATGTTTTCTCAGGTTTCTGGACCTTTCTTCCTAGAAAACTCGAATGTGTGGAGTATTTGACTCCAGGTGGAACCAAATAGCATTTGCCAGCAGAAAACAAAAAGGGTCCTGCTAAAATGCATTCAAAACCTTAAAGTCCATAGAGAATATCCAGAAAACACAAACACACACAGAGGCTGTAGCAAGATCTGAGATTGAGATTGCTACAAATCACCAGATAGTTTTGCTTTCATCCAGGAGTATCTGGACAAATTGTTGTGGATTTCAGATGAAATTTAACCAAAAAATGACCGTGAAAGTAGTTTTGGAGAAAAGCACAATCTTCCTGTTCGGCAAATGTATCCAATGTCATGTTTACAGAAAGAAATATCATGTTATCTCAGGTTTCTGAAGCTTTCTTCCTAGAAAACTCGACTGTGTGGAGTGTTTGACTCCAGGTGGAACCAATTAGCGTTTGCCAGCAGAAAACAAAAAGGGTCCTGCTAAAATGCATTCCAAACCTTAAAGTCCATAGAGAATATCCAGAAAACCCAAACACACACAGAGGCTGTGGCAAGATCTGGGATTGAGATAGCTACAAATCACCAGATAGTTTTGCTTTCATCCAGGAGTATCTGGACAAATTGTTGTAGTCTTGAAGTGAAATTCAACCAAAAAATCACCGTGAAACTGGTATTGGAGAAAAGCACAATCTTCCTGTTCGGCAAATGTATCCAATGTCATGTTTACAGAAAGAAATATCATGTTTTCTCAGGTTTCTGAAGCTTTCTTCCTTGAAAACTCGAATGTGTGGAGTCTTTGACTCCAGGTGGAACCAATTAGCGTTTGCCAGCAGAAAACAAAAAGGGTCCTGCTAAAATGCATTCAAATCTTAAAGTCCATAGAGAATATCCAGAAAACACAAACACACACAGAGGCTGTAGCAAGATCTGGGATTGAGATAGCTACAAATCACCAGATAGTTTTGTTTTCATCCAGGAGTATCTGGACAAATTGTTGTAGTTTTGAAGTGAAAGTTAACCAAAAAATCACCGTGAAAGTGGTTTTGGAGAAAAGCACCATCTTTCTGTTCAGCAAATGAATCCAATGTCATGTTTAGAAGTACAAATATTATGTTTTCTCAGGTTTCTGAAGCTTTCTTCCTAGAAAACTCGAATGTATGGAGTGTTTGACTCCAGGTGGAACCAATTAGCGTTTGCCAGCAGAAAACAAAAAGGGTAATGCTAAAATGCATTCAAAACCTTAAAGTCCATAGAGAATATCCAGAAAACACAAACACACACAGAGGCTGTAGCAAGATCTGGGATTGAGATAGCTACAAATCACCAGATAGTTTTGCTTTCATCCAGGAGTATCTGGACAAATTGTTGTGGATTTCAGATGAAATTTAACCAAAAAATGACCGTGAAAGTGGTTTTGGAGAAAAGCACCATCTTCCTGTTCGGCAAATGTATCCAATGTCATGTTTACAGAATGAAATATCATGTTTTCTCAGGTTTCTGAAGCTTTCTCCTTGAAAACTCGAATGTGTGGAGTATTTGATTCCAGGTGGAACCAATTAGCGTTTGCCAGCAGAAAACAAAAAGGGTCCTGCTAAAATGCATTCAAAACCTTAAAGTCCATAGAGAATATCCAGAAAACACAAACACACACAGAGGCTGTGGCAAGATCTGGGATTGAGATAGCTACAAATCACCAGATAGTTTTGTTTTCATCCAGGAGTATCTGGACAAATTGTTGTAGTTTTGAAGTGAAATTCAACCAAAAAATCACCGTGAAAGTGGTTTTGGAGAAAAGCACAATCTTCCTGTTCGGCAAATGTATCCAATGTCATGTTTACAGAAAGAAATATCATGTTTTCTCAGGTTTCTGAAGCTTTCTTCCTAGAAAACTCGAATGTGTGGAGTATTTGACTCCAGGTGGAACCAAATAGCATTTGCCAGCAGAAAACAAAAAGGGTCCTGCTAAAATGCATTCAAAACCTTAAAGTCCATAGAGAATATCCAGAAAACACAAACACACACAGAGGCTGTAGCAAGATCTGAGATTGAGATTGCTACAAATCACCAGATAGTTTTGCTTTCATCCAGGAGTATCTGGACAAATTGTTGTGGATTTCAGATGAAATTTAACCAAAAAATGACCGTGAAAGTAGTTTTGGAGAAAAGCACAATCTTCCTGTTCGGCAAATGTATCCAATGTCATGTTGACAGAAAGAAATATCATGTTTTCTCAGGTTTCTGAAGCTTTCTCCTTCAAAACTCGAATGTGTGGAGTATTTGATTCCAGGTGGAACAAATTAGCGTTTGCCAGCAGAAAACAAAAAGGGTCCTGCTAAAATGCCTTCAAAACCTTAAAGTCCATAGAGAATATCCAGAAAACACAAACACACACAGAGGCTGTGGCAAGATCTGGGATTGAGACAGCTACAAATCACCAGATAATTTTGCTTTCATCCAGGAATATCTGGACAAACTGTTGTAGTTTTGAAGTGAAATTCAACCAAAAAATCACCGTGAAAGTGGTTTTGGAGAAAAGCACAATCTTCCTGTTCGGCAAATGTATCCAATGTCATGTTTACAGAAAGAAATATCATGTTTTCTCAGGTTTCTGAAGCTTTCTTCCTGGAAAACACGAATGTGTGGAGTGTTTGACTCCAGGTGGAACCAAATAGCGTTTGCCAGCAGAAAACAAAAAGGGTCCTGCTAAAATGCATTCAAAACCTTAAAGTCCATAGAGAATATCCAGAAAACACAAACACACAGAGAGGCTGTAGCAAGATCTGGGGTTGAGACTGCTACAAATCATCAGATAGTTTTGTTTTCATCCAGGAGTATCTGGACAAATTGTTGTAGTTTTGAATTGAAATTTAACCGAAAATCACCGTGAAAGTGGTTTTGGAGAAAAGCACAATCTTCCTGTTCAGCAAATGAATCCAATGTCATGTTTACAGAAAGAAATATCATGTTTTCTCAGATTTCTTGAGCTTTCTTCCTAGAAAACTCGAATGTGAGGATTTGACTCCAGATGGAACCAATTAGCGTTTGCCAGCAGAAAACAAAAAGGGTTCTGCTAAAATGCATTCAAAACCTTAAAGTCCATAGAGAATATCCAGAAAACACAAACACACACAGAGGCTGTAGCAAAATCTGGGATTGAGATAGCTACAAATATCCAGATAGTTTTGTTTTCATCCAGGAGTATCTGGACAAATTGTTGTGGATTTCAGATGAAATTTAACCAAAAAATGACCGTGAAAGTGGTTTTGGAGAAAAGCACCATCTTCCTGTTCGGCAAATGTATCCAATGTCATGTTTACAGAAAGAAATATCATCTTTTCTCAGGTTTCTGAAGCTTTCTTCCTAGAAAACTCGAATGTGTGGAAGAATTGACTCCACGTGGATCCAATTACCCTTTGCCAGCAGAAAACAAAAAGGGTCCTGCTAAAATGCATTCAAAACCTTAAAGTCCATAGAGAATATCCAGAAAACACAAACACACACAGAGGCTGTAGCAAGATCTGGGATTGAGATAGCTACAAATCACCAGATAGTTTTGTTTTCATCCAGGAGTATCTGGAAAATTGTTGTAGTTTTGACGTGAAATTTAACAAAAAAATGACCGTGAAAGTGGTTTTGGAGAAAAGCACAATCTTCCTGTTCGGAAAATGTATCCAATGTCATGTTTACAGAAAGAAATATCATGTTTTCTCAGGTTTCTGAAGCTTTCTTCCTAGAAAACTCCAATGTTTGGAGTGTTTGACTCCAGGTGGAACCAATTAGCGTTTGCCAGCAGAAAACAAAAAGGGTCCTGCTAAAATGCATTCAAAACCTTAAAGTCCATAGAGAATATCCAGAAAACACAAACACACACAGAGGCTGTAGCAAGATCTGTGATTGAGATAGCTACAAATCTCCAGATAGTTTTGTTTTCATCCAGGAGTATCTGGACAATTTGTTGTAGTTTTGAAGTGAAATTTAACCAAAAAATCACCGTGAAAGAGGTTTTGGAGAAAAGCACAATCTTTCTTTTCAACAAATGAATCCAATGTCATGTTTACAAATACAAATATCATGTTTTCTCAGGTTTCTGAAGCTTTCTTCCTAGAAAACTCGAATGTGTGGAGGATTTGACTCCAGGTGGAACCAATTAGCGTTTGCCAGCAGAAAACAAAAAGGGTCCTGCTAAAATGCATTCAAAACCTTAAAGTCCATAGAGAATATCCAGAAAACACAAACACACACAGAGGCTGTAGCAAGATCTGGGATTGAGATAGCTACAAATCACCAGATAGTTTTGTTTTCATCCAGGAGTATCTGCAGAAATTGTGAAGTTTTGAAGTGAAATTTAACCAAAAAATCACCGTGAAAGTGGTTTTGGAGAAAAGCACCATCTTCCTGTTCGGCAAATGTATCCAATGTAATGTTTACAGAAAGAAATATCATGTTTTCTCAGGTTTCTGAAGCTTTCTTCCTAGAAAACTCGAATGTGTGGAGGATTTGACTCCAGGTGGAACCAATTAGCGTTTGCCAGCAGAAAACAAAAAGGGTCTTGCTAAAATGCATTCAAAACCTTAAAGTCCATAGAAAATATCCAGAAAACACAAACACACACAGAGGCTGTAGCAAGATCTGGGATTGACATAGCTACAAATCACCAGATAGTTTTGTTTTCATCCAGGAGTATCTGGACAAATTGTTGTGGATTTCGGGTGAAATGTAACGAAAAAATCACCGTAAAGTGGTTTTGGAGAAAAGCACAATCTTCCTGTTCGGCAAATGTATCCAATGTCATGTTTACAGAAAGAAATATCATGTTTTCTCAGGTTTCTGGAGCTTTCTTCCTAGAAAACTCGAATGTGTGGAGTGTTTGACTCCAGGTGGAACCAATTAGCGTTTGCCAGCAGAAAACAAAAAGGGTCCTGCTAAAATGCATTCAAAACCTTAAAGTCCATAGAGAATATCCAGAAAACACAAACACACACAGAGGCTGTAGCAAAATCTGGGATTGAGATAGCTACAAATATCCAGATAGTTTTGTTTTCATCCAGGAGTATCTGGAAAATTGTTGTAGTTTTGACGTGAAATTTAACCAAAAAATGACCGTGAAAGTGGTTTTGGAGAAAACCACAATCTTCCTGTTCGGCAAATGTATCCAATGTCATGTTTACAGAAAGAAATATCATGTTTTCTCAGGTTTCTAAAGCTTTCTTCCTAGAAAACTCGAATGTGCGGAGAATTTGACTGCAGGTGGAAAAATTAGCGTTTGCCAGCAGAAAACAAAAAGGGTCCTGCTAAAATGCATTCAAAACCTTAAAGTCCATAGAGAATATCCAGAAAACCCAAAACAGAGAGGCTGTAGCAAGATCTGGGATTGAGATAGCTACAAATCACCAGATAGTTTTGTTTTCATCCAGGAGTATCTGGAAAATTGTTGTAGTTTTGAAGTGAAATTTAACCAAAAAATGACCGTGAAAGTGGTTTTGGAGAAAAGCACAATCTTCCTGTTCGGCAAATGTATCCAATGTCATGTTTACAGAAAGAAATATCATGTTTTCTCAGGTTTCTGAAGCTCTCTTCCTAGAAAACTCGAATGTGTGGAGTGTTTGACTCCAGGTGGAACCAATTAGCGTTTGCCAGCAGAAAACAAAAAGGGTCCTGCTAAAATGCATTCAAAACCTTAAAGTCCATAGAGAATATCCAGAAAACACAAACACACACAGCGGCTGTAGCAAGATCTGGGATTGACATAGCTGCAAATCACCAGATAGTTTTGTTTTCATCCAGGAGTATCTGGACAAATTGTTGTAGTTTTGAAGTGAAATTTAACCAAAAAATCACCGTGAAAGTGGTTTTGGAGAAAAGCACCATCTTCCTGTTCGGCAAATGTATCCAATGTCATGTTTACAGAAAGAAATATCATGTTTTCTCAGGTTTCTGAAGCTTTCTTCCTAGAAAACTCGAATGTGCGGAGAATTTGACTCCAGGTGGAAAAATTAGCGTTTGCCAGAAGAAAACAAAAAGGGTCCTGCTAAAATGCATTCAAAACCTAAAAGTCCATAGAGAATGTCCAGAAAACACAAAATACAGAGAGGCCGTAGCAAGATCAGGGATTGAGATAGCTACAAATATCCAGATAGTTTTGTTTTCATCAAGGAGTATCTGGACAAATTGTTGTGGATTTTGGGTGAAATTTAACCAAAAAACACCGTGAAAGTGGTTTTGGAGAAAAGCACAATCTTTCTGTTCAACAAATGAATCCAATGTCATGTTTACAAATACAAATATCATTTTTCTCAGGTTTCTGGAGCTTTCTTCCTACAACACTCAAATGTGTGGAGTGTTTGACTCCAGGTGGAACCAGTTAGCGTTTGCCAGCAGAAAACAAAAAGGGTCGTGCTAAAATGCATTCAAAACCTTAAAGTCCATAGAGAATATCCAGAAAACACAAACACACACTGAGGCTGTGGCAAGATCTGGTTTTGAGATAGCTACAAATCACCAGATAGTTTTGTTTTCATCCAGGAGTATCTGGAAAAATTGTTGTAGTTTTGAAGTGAAATTTAACCAAAAAATCACCGTGAAAGTGGTTTTGGAGAAAAGCACAATCTTCCTGTTCGGCAACTGTATCCAATGTCATGTTTACAGAAAGAAATATCATCTTTTCTCAGGTTTCTAAAGCTTTCTTCCTAGAAAGCTCGAATGTGTGGAGGATTTGACTCCAGGTGGAACCAATTAGCCTTTGCCAGCAGAAAACAAAAAGGGTCCTGCTAAAATGCATTCAAAACCTTAAAGTCCATAGAGAATATCCAGAAAACACAAACACACACAGAGGCTGTAGCAAGATCTGGGATTGAGATAGCTACAAATCACCAGATAGTTTTGTTTTCATCCAGGAGTATCTGGACAAATTGTTGTGGATTTCGGGTGAAATTTAACCAAAAAATCACCGTGAAAGTGGTTTTGGAGAAAAGCACAATCTTCCTGTTCGGCAAATGTATCCAATGTCATGTTTACAGAAAGAAATATCATGTTTTCTCAGGTTTCTGAAGCTTTCTTCCTAGAAAACTCGAATGTGCGGAGGATTTGACTCCAGGTGGAACCAATTAGCGTTTGCCAGCAGAAAACAAAAAGGGTCCTGCTAAAATGCATTCAAAACCTTAAAGTCCATAGAGAATATCCAGAAAACACAAACACACATAGAGGCTGTAGCAAGATCTGGGATTGAGATAGCTACAAATCACCAGATAGTTTTGTTTTCATCCAGGAGTATCTGGACAAATTGTTGTGGATTTTGGGTGAAATTTAACCAAAAAATAACCGTGAAAGTGGTTTTGGAGAAAAGCACAATCTTTCTGTTCAACAAATGAATCCAATGTCATGTTTACAAATACAAATATCATTTTTCTCAGGTTTCTGGAGCTTTCTTCCTAGAAAACTCAAATGTGTGGAGTGTTTGACTCCAGGTGGAACCAGTTAGCGTTTGCCAGCAGAAAGCAAAAAGGGTCCTGCTAAAATGCATTCAAAACCTTAAAGTCCATAGAGAATATCCAGAAAACACAAAACACAGAGAGGCTGTAGCAAGATCTGGGATTGAGATAGCTACAAATCACCAGATAGTTTTGTTTTCATCCAGGAGTATCTGGACAAATTGTTGTGGATTTCAGGTGAAATTTAACCAAAAAATCACCGTGAAAGTGGTTTTCGAGAAAAGCACAATCTTCCTGTTCGGCAAATGTATCCAATGTCATGTTTACAGAAAGAAATATCATGTTTTCTCAGGTTTCTGGAGCTTTCTTCCTAGAAAACTCGAATGTGCAGAGAATTTGACTCCAGGTGGAACCAATTAGCGTTTGCCAGCAGAAAACAAAAAGGGTCCTGCTAAAATGCATTCAAAACCTTAAAGTCCATAGAGAATATCCAGAAAACACAAAACACAGAGAGGCTGTAGCAAGATCTGGGATTGAGATAGCTACAAATATCCAGATAGTTTTGTTTTCATCCAGGAGTATCTGGACAAATTGTTGTGGATTTTGGGTGAAATTTAACCAAAAAATGACCGTGAAAGTGGTTTTGGAGAAAAGCACAATCTTTCTGTTCAACAAATGAATCCAATGTCATGTTTACAAGTACAAATATCATTTTTCACAGGTTTCTGGAGCTTTCTTCCTAGAAAACTCGAATGTGTGGAGTCTTTGACTCCAGATGGAACCAATTAGCGTTTGCCAGCAGAAAACAAAGAGGGTCCTGCTAAAATGCATTCAAAACCTTAAGTCCATAGAGAAAATCCAGAAAACACAAACACACACTGAGGCTGTGGCAAGATCTGGGATTGAGATAGCTACAAATCACCAGATAGTTTTGTTTTCATAAAGCAGTATCTGGACAAATTGTTGTAGTTTTGAAGTGAAATTTAACCAAAAAATCACCGTGAAAGTGGTTTTGGAGAAAAGCACAATCTTCCTGTTGGGCAAATGTATCCAATGTCATGTTTACAGAAAGAAATATCATGTTTTCCAAGGTTTCTGAAGCTTTCTTCCTAGAAAACTCGAATGTGCGGAGAATTTGACTCCAGGTGGAACCAATATGCGTTTGCCAGAAGAAAACAAAAAGGGTCCTGCTAAAATGCATTCAAAACCTTAAAGTCCATAGAGAATATCCAGAAAACACAAAACACAGAGAGGCTGTAGCAAGATCTGGGATTGAGATAGCTACAAATCACCAGATAGTTTTGTTTTCATCCAGGAGTATCTGGACAAATTGTTGTAGTTTTGAAGTGAAATTTAACCAAAAAATCACCGTGAAAGTGGTTTTGGAGAAAAGCACAATCTTTCTGTTCAACAAATGAATCCAATGTCATGTTTTCAAATACAAATATCATTTTTCTCAGGTTTCTGGAGCTTTCTTCCTAGAAAACTCAAATGTGTGGAGTGTTTGACTCCAGGTGGAACCAGTTAGCGTTTGCCAGCAGAAAAAAAAAGGGTCCTGCTAAAATGCATTCAAAACCTTAAAGTCCATAGAGAATATCCAGAAAACACAAACACAGAGAGGCTGTAGCAAGATCTGGGATTGAGATAGCTACAAATCACCAGATAGTTTTGTTTTCATCCAGGAGTATCTGGACAAATTGTTGTAGTTTTGAAGTGAAATTTAACCAAAAAAAAACCCTGAAAGTGGTTTTGGAGAAAAGCACAATCTTCCTGTTCGGCAAATGTATCCAATGTCATGTTTACAGAAAGAAATATCATCTTTTCTCAGGTTTCTGAAGCTTTCTTCCTAGAAAACTCGAATGTGTGGAGGATTTGACTCCAGGTGGAACCAATTAGCCTTTGCCAGCAGAAAACAAAAAGGGTCCTGCTAAAATGCATTCAAAACCTTAAAGTCCATAGAGAATATCCAGAAAACACAAACACACACAGAGGCTGTAGCAAGATCTGGGATTGAGATAGCTACAAATCAGCAGATAGTTTTGTTTTCATCCAGGAGTATCTGGACAAATTGTTGTGGATTTCAGGTGAAATTTAACCAAAAAATCACCGTGAAAGTGGTTTTCGAGAAAAGCACAATCTTCCTGTTCGGCAAATGTATCCAATGTCATGTTTACAGAAAGAAATATCATCTTTTCTCAGGTTTCTGAAGCTTTCTTCCTAGAAAACTCGAATGTGTGGAGGATTTGACTCCACGTGGATCCAATTAGCCTTTGCCAGCAGAAAACAAAAAGGGTCCTGCTAAAATGCATTCAAAACCTTAAAGTCCATAGAGAATATCCAGAAAACACAAACACACTCAGAGGCTGTAGCAAGATCTGGGATTGAGATAGCTACAAATCACCAGATAGTTTTGTTTTCATCCAGGAGTATCTGGAAAATTGTTGTAGTTTTGAAGTGAAATTTAACAAAAAAATGACCGTGAAAGTGGTTTTGGAGAAAAGCACAATCTTCCTGTTCGGCAAATGTATCCAATGTCATGTTTACAGAAAGAAATATCATGTTTTCTCAGGTTTCTGAAGCTTTCTTCCTAGAAAACTCGAATGTGTGGAGTGTTTGACTCCAGGTGGAACCAATTAGCATTTGCCAGCAGAAAACAAAAAGGGTCCTGCTAAAATGCATTCAAAACCTTAAGTCCATAGAGAATATACAGAAAACACAAACACACACTGAGGCTGTGGCAAGATCTGGGATTGAGATAGCTACAAATCACCAGATAGTTTTGTTTTCATCCAGGAGTATCTGGACATATTGTGAAGTTTTGAAATGAAATTTAACCAAAAAATCACCGTGAAAGTGGTTTTGGAGAAAAGCACCATCTTCCTGTTCGGCAAATGTATCCAATGTCATGTTTACAGAAAGAAATATCATGTTTTCTCAGGTTTCTGAAGCTTTCTTCCTGGAAAACTCGAATGTGCGGAGAATTTGACTCCAGGTGGAAAAATTAGCGTTTGCCAGCAGAAAACAAAAAGGGTCCTGCTAAAATGCATTCAAAACCTTAAAGTCCTTAGAGAATATCCAGAAAACACAAAACACAGAGAGGCTGTAGCAAGATCTGGGATTGAGATAGCTACAAATTACCAGATAGTTTTGTTTTCATCCAGGAGTATCTGGACAAATTGTTGTAGTTTTGAAGTGAAATTAAATCAAAAAATCACCGTGAAAGTGGTTTTGGAGAAAAGCACAATCTTCCTGCTCGGAAAATGTATCCAATGTCATGTTTACAGAAAGAAATATCATGTTTTCTAAGGTTTCTGAAGCTTTCTTCCTAGAAAACTCGAATGTGCGGAGAATTTGACTCCAGGTGGAACCAATTAGCATTTGCCAGCAGAAAACAAAAAGGGTCCTGCTAAAATGCATTCAAAACCTTAAAGTCCATAGAGAATATCCAGAAAACACAAAACACAGAGAGGCTGTAGCAAGATCTGGGATTGAGATAGCTACAAATCACCAGATAGTTTTGTTTTCATCCAGGAGTATCTGGACAAATTGTTGTAGTTTTGAAGTGAAATTTAACCAAAAAATCACCGTGAAAGTGGTTTTGGAGAAAAGCACAATCTTTCTGTTCAGCAAATGATCCAATGTCATGTTTACAAATACAAATATCTTGTTTTCTCAGGTTTCTGGAGATTTCTTCCTAGAAAACTCAAATGTGTGGAGTGTTTGACTCCAGGTGGAACCAGTTAGCGTTTGCCAGCAGAAAACAAAAAGGGTCCTGCTAAAATGCATTCAAAACCTTAAGTCCATAGAAAATATCCAGAAAACACAAACACACACTGAGGCTGTAGCAAGATCTGGGATTGAGATAGCTACAAATCACCAGATAGTTTTGTTTTCATCCAGGAGAATCTGGACAAATTTTTGTGGATTTTTTGTGAAATTTAACCAAAAAATCACCGTGAAAGTGGTTTTGGAGAAAATCACAATCTTCCTGTTTGGCAAATGTATCCAATATCATGTTTACAGAAAGCAATATCATGTTTTCTCAGGTTTATGGAGCTTTCTTCCTAGAAAACTCGAATGTGTGGAGGATTTGACTCCACGTGGATCCAATTAGCGTTTGCCAGCAGAAAACAAAAAGGGTCCTGCTAAAATGCATTCAAAACCTTAAAGTCCATAGAGAATATCCAGAAAACACAAACACACACAGAGGCTGTAGCAAGATCTGGGATTGAGATAGCTACAAATCACCAGATGTTTTTGTTTTCATCCAGGAGTATCTGGACAAATTGTTGTAGTTTTGAAGTGAAATTTAACCAAAAAATCACCGTGAAAGTGGTTTTGGAGAAAAGCACAATCTTTCTGTTCAACAAATGAATCCAATGTCATGTTTACAAATACAAATATCATTTTTCTCAGGTTTCTGGAGCTTTCTTCCTAGAACACTCGAATGTGTGGAGTATTTGACTCCAGGTGGAACCAATTAGCGTTTGCCAGCAGAAAATAAAAAGGGTCCTGCTAAAATGCATTCAAAACCTTAAGTCCATAGAGAATATACAGAAAACACAAACACACACTGAGGCTGTGGCAAGATCTGGGATTGAGATAGCTACAAATCACCAGATAGTTTTGTTTTCATCCAGGAGTATCTGGACAAATTGTTGTAGTTTTGAAGTGAAATTTAACCAAAAAATCACCGTGAAAGTGGTTTTGGAGAAAAGCACAATCTTCCTGTTCGGCAAATGTATCCAATGTCATGTTTACAGAAAGAAATATCATGTTTTCTAAGGTTTCTGAAGCTTTCTTCCTAGAAAACTCGAATGTGTGGAGAATTTGACTCCAGGTGGAACCAATTAGCATTTGCCAGCAGAAAACAAAAAGGGTCCTGCTAAAATGCATTCAAAACCTTAAGTCCATAGAAAATATCCAGAAAACACAAACACACACTGAGGCTGTAGCAAGATCTGGGATTGAGATAGCTACAAATCACCAGATAGTTTTGTTTTCATCCAGGAGAATCTGGACCAATTTTTGTGGATTTTTTGTGAAATTTAACCAAAAAATCACCGTGAAAGTGGTTTTGGAGAAAAGCACAATCTTCCTGTTTGGCAAATGTATCCAATGTCATGTTTACAGAAAGAAATATCATGTTTTCTCAGGTTTGTGGAGTTTTCTTCCTAGAAAACTCGAATGTGTGGAGGATTTGACTGCAGGTGGAACCAATTAGCGTTTGCCAGCAGAAAACAAAAAGGGTCCTGCTAAAATGCATTCAAAACCTTAAAGTCCATAGAGAATATCCAGAAAACACAAACAAACACAGAGGCTGTAGCAAGATCTGGGATGGAGATAGCTACAAATCACCAGATAGTTTTGTTTTCATCCAGGAGTATCTGGACAAATTGTTGTAGTTTTGAAGTGAAATTTAACCAAAAAATCACCATGAAAGTGGTTTTGGAGAAAAGCACAATCTTCCTGTTCAGCAAATGAATCCTATGTCATGTTTACAAATACAAATATCATGTTTTCTCAGGTTTCTGAAGCTTTCTTCCTAGAAAACTCGAATGTGTGGAGTGTTTGACTCCAGGTGGAACCAAGTAGCGTTTGCCAGCAGAAAACAAAAAGGGTCCTGCTAAAATGCATTCAAAACCTTAAAGTCCATAGAGAATATCCAGAAAACACAAAACACAGAGAGGCTGTAGCAAGATCTGGGATTGAGATAGCTACAAATCACCAGATAGTTTTGTTTTCATCCAGGAGTATCTGGACAAATTGTTGTAGTTTTGAAGTGAAATTTAACCAAAAAATCACCATGAAAGTGGTTTTGGAGAAAAGCACAATCTTCCTGTTCAGCAAATGAATCCTATGTCATGTTTACAAATACAAATATCATGTTTTCTCAGGTTTCTGAAGCTTTCTTCCTAGAAAACTCGAATGTGTGGAGTGTTTGACTCCAGGTGGAACCAAGTAGCGTTTGCCAGCAGAAAACAAAAAGGGTCCTGCTAAAATGCATTCAAAACCTTAAAGTCCATAGAGAATATCCAGAAAACACAAAACACAGAGAGGCTGTAGCAAGATCTGGGATTGAGATAGCTACAAATCACCAGATAGTTTTGTTTTCATCCAGGAGTATCTGGACAAATTGTTGTAGTTTTGAAGTGAAATTTAACCAAAAAATCACCGTGAAAGTGGTTTTGGAGAAAAGCACTTTCTGTTCAGCAAATGAATCCAATGTCATGTTTACAAATACAAATATTTTGTTTTCTCAGGTTTCTGGAGATTTCTTCCTAGAAAACTCAAATATGTGGAGTGTTTGACTCCAGGTGGAACCAGTTAGCGTTTGCCAGCAGAAAACAAAAAGGGTCCTGCTAAAATGCATTCAAAACCTTAAGTCCATAGAAAATATCCAGAAAACACAAACACACACTGAGGCTGTAGCAAGATCTGGGATTGAGATAGCTACAAATCACCAGATAGTTTTGTTTTCATCCAGGAGAATCTGGACCAATTGTTGTGGATTTCGGGTGAAATTTAACCAAAAATCACCGTGAAAGTGGTTTTGGAGAAAAGCACAATCTTCCTGTTCGGAAAATGTATCCAATGTCATGTTTACAGAAAGAAATATCATGTTTTCTCAGGTTTGTGGAGTTTTCTTCCTAGAAAACTCGAATGTGTGGAGGATTTGACTGCAGGTGGAACCAATTAGCATTTGCCAGCAGAAAACAAAAAGGGTCCTGCTAAAATGCATTCAAAACCTTAAAGTCCATAGAGAATATCCAGAAAACACAAACACACACAGAGGCTGTAGCAAGATCTGGGATTGAGATAGCTACAAATCACCAAATAGTTTTGTTTTCATCCAGGAGTATCTGGACAAATTGTTGTAGTTTTGAAGAGAAATTTAACCAAAAAATCACCGTGAAAGTGGTTTTGGAGAAAAGCACAATCTCTCTGTTCAGCAAATGCATCCAATGTCATGTTTGCAAATACAAATATCATGTTTTCTCAGGTTTCTGGAGCTTTCTTCCTAGAAAACTCGAATGTGTGGAGGATTTGAATCCAGGTGGAACCAATTAGCGTTTTCCAACAGAAAACAGAAAGGGTCCTGCTAAAATGCATTCAAAACCTTAAAGTCCATTGAGAATATCCAGAAAATACAAACAGACACAGAGGCTGTAGCAAGATCTGGGATTGAGATAGCTACAAATCACCAGATAGTTTTGCTTTCATCCAGGAATATCTGGAAAAATTGTTGTGGATTATGGGTGAAATTTAACCAAAAAATCACCGTGAAAGTGGTTTTGGAGAAAAGCACACTCTTCACGTTCGGCAAATGTATCCAATGTCATGTTTACAGAAAGAAATATCATGTTTTCTAAGGTTTCTGAAGCTTTCTTCCTAGAAAACTCGAATGTGTGGAGAATTTGACTCCAGGTGGAACCAATTAGCATTTGCCAGCAGAAAACAAAAAGGGTCCTGCTAAAATGCATTCAAAACCTTAAGTCCATAGAAAATATCCAGAAAACACAAACACACACTGAGGCTGTAGCAAGATCTGGGATTGAGATAGCTACAAATCACCAGATAGTTTTGTTTTCATCCAGGAGAATCTGGACCAATTTTTGTGGATTTTTTGTGAAATTTAACCAAAAAATCACCGTGAAAGTGGTTTTGGAGAAAAGCACAATCTTCCTGTTTGGCAAATGTATCCAATGTCATGTTTACAGAAAGAAATATCATGTTTTCTCAGGTTTATGGAGCTTTCTTCCTAGAAAACTCGAATGTGTGGAGGATTTGACTCCACGTGGATCCAATTAGCGTTTGCCAGCAGAAAACAAAAAGGGTCCTGCTAAAATGCATTCAAAACCTTAAAGTCCATAGAGAATATCCAGAAAACAGAAACACACACAGAGAGGCTGTAGCAAGATCTGGGATTGAGATAGCTACAAATCACCAGATAGTTTTGTTTTCATCCAGGCGTATGTGGACAAATTGTTGTAGTTTTGAAGTGAAATTTAACCAAAAAATCACCGTGAAAGTGGTTTTGGAGAAAAGCACAAACTTCCTGTTCGGCAAATGCATCCAATGTCATGTTTACAGAAAGAAATATCATGTTTTCTCAGGTTTCTGAAGCTTTCTTCCTAGAAAACTCGAATGTGTGGAGGATTTGACTCCACGTGGAACCAATTAGCGTTTGACAGCAGGAAACAAAAAGGGTCCTGCTAAAATGCATTCAAAACCTTGAAGTCCATAGAGAATATCCAGAAAACACAAACACAGAGAGGCTGCAGCAAGATCTGGGATTGAGATAGCTACAAATCAGCAGATAGTTTTGTTTTCATCCAGGAGTATCTGGACAAATTGTTGTGGATTTCAGGTGAAATTTAACCAAAAAATCACCGTGAAAGTGGTTTTGGAGAAAAGCACAATCTTCCTGTTCGGCAAATGTATCCAATGTCATGTTTACAGACAGAAATATCATGTTTTCTCAAGTTTCTCAAGCTTTCTTCCTAGAAAACTCGAATGTGCGGAGAATTTGACTCCAGGTGGAACCAATTAGCGTTTGCCAGCAGAAAACAAAAAGGGTCCTGCTAAAATGCATTCAAAACCTTAAAGTCCATAGAGAATATCCAGAAAACACAAAACACACAGAGGCTGTAGCAAGATCTGGGATTGAGATAGCTACAAATCACCAGATAGTTTTGTTTTCATCCAGGAATATCTGGAAAAATTCTTGTGGATTTCGGGTGAAATTTAACCAAAAAATCACCGTGAAAGTGGTTTTGGAGAAAAGCACAATCTTCCTGTTCGGAAAATGTATCCAATGTCATGTTTACAGAAAGAAATATCATGTTTTCTCAGGTTTGTGGAGTTTTCTTCCTAGAAAACTCGAATGTGTGGAGGATTTGACTGCAGGTGGAACCAATTAGCGTTTGCCAGCAGAAAACAAAAAGGGTCCTGCTAAAATGCATTCAAAACCTTAAAGTCCATAGAGAATATCCAGAAAACACAAACACACACAGAGGCTGTAGCAAGATCTGGGATGGAGATAGCTACAAATCACCAGATAGTTTTGTTTTCATCCAGGAGTATCTGGACAAATTGTTGTAGTTTTGAAGTGAAATTTAACCAAAAAATCACCATGAAAGTGGTTTTGGAGAAAAGCACAATCTTCCTGTTCAGCAAATGAATCCTATGTCATGTTTACAAATACAAATATCATGTTTTCTCAGGTTTCTGAAGCTTTCTTCCTAGAAAACTCGAATGTGTGGAGTGTTTGACTCCAGGTGGAACCAAGTAGCGTTTGCCAGCAGAAAACAAAAAGGGTCCTGCTAAAATGCATTCAAAACCTTAAAGTCCATAGAGAATATCCAGAAAACACAAAACACAGAGAGGCTGTAGCAAGATCTGGGATTGAGATAGCTACAAATCACCAGATAGTTTTGTTTTCATCCAGGAGTATCTGGACAAATTGTTGTAGTTTTGAAGTGAAATTTAACCAAAAAATCACCGTGAAAGTGGTTTTGGAGAAAAGCACTTTCTGTTCAGCAAATGAATCCAATGTCATGTTTACAAATACAAATATTTTGTTTTCTCAGGTTTCTGGAGATTTCTTCCTAGAAAACTCAAATATGTGGAGTGTTTGACTCCAGGTGGAACCAGTTAGCGTTTGCCAGCAGAAAGCAAAAAGGGTCCTGCTAAAATGCATTCAAAACCTTAAGTCCATAGAAAATATCCAGAAAACACAAACACACACTGAGGCTGTAGCAAGATCTGGGATTGAGATAGCTACAAATCACCAGATAGTTTTGTTTTCATCCAGGAGAATCTGGACCAATTGTTGTGGATTTCGGGTGAAATTTAACCAAAAATCACCGTGAAAGTGGTTTTGGAGAAAAGCACAATCTTCCTGTTCGGAAAATGTATCCAATGTCATGTTTACAGAAAGAAATATCATGTTTTCTCAGGTTTGTGGAGTTTTCTTCCTAGAAAACTCGAATGTGTGGAGGATTTGACTGCAGGTGGAACCAATTAGCATTTGCCAGCAGAAAACAAAAAGGGTCCTGCTAAAATGCATTCAAAACCTTAAAGTCCATAGAGAATATCCAGAAAACACAAACACACACAGAGGCTGTAGCAAGATCTGGGATTGAGATAGCTACAAATCACCAAATAGTTTTGTTTTCATCCAGGAGTATCTGGACAAATTGTTGTAGTTTTGAAGAGAAATTTAACCAAAAAATCACCGTGAAAGTGGTTTTGGAGAAAAGCACAATCTCTCTGTTCAGCAAATGCATCCAATGTCATGTTTGCAAATACAAATATCATGTTTTCTCAGGTTTCTGGAGCTTTCTTCCTAGAAAACTCGAATGTGTGGAGGATTTGAATCCAGGTGGAACCAATTAGCGTTTTCCAACAGAAAACAGAAAGGGTCCTGCTAAAATGCATTCAAAACCTTAAAGTCCATTGAGAATATCCAGAAAATACAAACAGACACAGAGGCTGTAGCAAGATCTGGGATTGAGATAGCTACAAATCACCAGATAGTTTTGCTTTCATCCAGGAATATCTGGAAAAATTGTTGTGTATTATGGGTGAAATTTAACCAAAAAATCACCGTGAAAGTGGTTTTGGAGAAAAGCACACTCTTCACGTTCAGCAAATGTATCTAATGTCATGTTGACAGAAAGAAATATCAAGTTTTCTAAGGTTTCTGAAGCTTTCTTCCTAGAAAACTCGAATGTGCGGAGAATTTGACTCCAGGTGGAAAAATTAGCGTTTGCCAGCAGAAAACAAAAGGGTTCCTGCTAAAATGCATTCAAAACCTTAAAGTCCATAGAGAATATCCAGAAAACACAAACACACACAGAGGCTGTAGCAAGATCTAGGATTGACATAGCTACAAATCACCAGATAATTTTGATTTCATCCAGGAATATCTGGAAAAATTCTTGTGGATTTCGGGTGAAATTTAACCAAAAAATCACCGTGAAAGTGGTTTTGGAGAAAAGCACAATCTTCCTGTTCGGCAAATGTATCCAATGTCATGTTTACAGAAAGAAATATCATGTTTTCTCAGGTTTCTGAAGCTTTCTTCCTAGAAAACTCGAATGTGTGGAGTATTTGACTCCAGGTGGAACCAATTAGCGTTTGCCAGCAGAAAACAAAAAGGGTCCTGCTAAAATGCATTCAAAACCTTAAAGTCCATAGAGAATATCCAGAAAACACAAACACACACAGAGTATGTAGCAAGATCTGGGATTGAGATAGCTACAAATCACCAGATAGTTTTGTTTTCATCCAGGAGTATCTGGACAAATTGTTGTGGATTTTGGGTGAAATTTAACCAAAAATCACCGTGAAAGTGGTTTTGGAGAAAAGCACAATCTTCCTGTTCGGAAAATGTATCCAATGTCATGTTTACAGAAAGAAATATCATGTTTTCTCAGGTTTGTGGAGTTTTCTTCCTAGAAAACTCGAATGTGTGGAGGATTTGACTGCAGGTGGAACCAATTAGCGTTTGCCAGCAGAAAACAAAAAGGGTCCTGCTAAAATGCATTCAAAACCTTAAAGTCCATAGAGAATATCCAGAAAACACAAACACACACAGAGGCTGTAGCAAGATCTGGGATGGAGATAGCTACAAATCACCAGATAGTTTTGTTTTCATCCAGGAGTATCTGGACAAATTGTTGTAGTTTTGAAGTGAAATTTAACCAAAAAATCACCATGAAAGTGGTTTTGGAGAAAAGCACAATCTTCCTGTTCAGCAAATGAATCCTATGTCATGTTTACAAATACAAATATCATGTTTTCTCAGGTTTCTGAAGCTTTCTTCCTAGAAAACTCGAATGTGTGGAGTGTTTGACTCCAGGTGGAACCAAGTAGCGTTTGCCAGCAGAAAACAAAAAGGGTCCTGCTAAAATGCATTCAAAACCTTAAAGTCCATAGAGAATATCCAGAAAACACAAAACACAGAGAGGCTGTAGCAAGATCTGGGATTGAGATAGCTACAAATCACCAGATAGTTTTGTTTTCATCCAGGAGTATCTGGACAAATTGTTGTAGTTTTGAAGTGAAATTTAACCAAAAAATCACCGTGAAAGTGGTTTTGGAGAAAAGCACTTTCTGTTCAGCAAATGAATCCAATGTCATGTTTACAAATACAAATATTTTGTTTTCTCAGGTTTCTGGAGATTTCTTCCTAGAAAACTCAAATATGTGGAGTGTTTGACTCCAGGTGGAACCAGTTAGCGTTTGCCAGCAGAAAACAAAAAGGGTCCTGCTAAAATGCATTCAAAACCTTAAGTCCATAGAAAATATCCAGAAAACACAAACACACACTGAGGCTGTAGCAAGATCTGGGATTGAGATAGCTACAAATCACCAGATAGTTTTGTTTTCATCCAGGAGAATCTGGACCAATTGTTGTGGATTTCGGGTGAAATTTAACCAAAAATCACCGTGAAAGTGGTTTTGGAGAAAAGCACAATCTTCCTGTTCGGAAAATGTATCCAATGTCATGTTTACAGAAAGAAATATCATGTTTTCTCAGGTTTGTGGAGTTTTCTTCCTAGAAAACTCGAATGTGTGGAGGATTTGACTGCAGGTGGAACCAATTAGCATTTGCCAGCAGAAAACAAAAAGGGTCCTGCTAAAATGCATTCAAAACCTTAAAGTCCATAGAGAATATCCAGAAAACACAAACACACACAGAGGCTGTAGCAAGATCTGGGATTGAGATAGCTACAAATCACCAAATAGTTTTGTTTTCATCCAGGAGTATCTGGACAAATTGTTGTAGTTTTGAAGAGAAATTTAACCAAAAAATCACCGTGAAAGTGGTTTTGGAGAAAAGCACAATCTCTCTGTTCAGCAAATGCATCCAATGTCATGTTTGCAAATACAAATATCATGTTTTCTCAGGTTTCTGGAGCTTTCTTCCTAGAAAACTCGAATGTGTGGAGGATTTGAATCCAGGTGGAACCAATTAGCGTTTTCCAACAGAAAACAGAAAGGGTCCTGCTAAAATGCATTCAAAACCTTAAAGTCCATTGAGAATATCCAGAAAATACAAACAGACACAGAGGCTGTAGCAAGATCTGGGATTGAGATAGCTACAAATCACCAGATAGTTTTGCTTTCATCCAGGAATATCTGGAAAAATTGTTGTGGATTATGGGTGAAATTTAACCAAAAAATCACCGTGAAAGTGGTTTTGGAGAAAAGCACACTCTTCACGTTCAGCAAATGTATCTAATGTCATGTTGACAGAAAGAAATATCAAGTTTTCTAAGGTTTCTGAAGCTTTCTTCCTAGAAAACTCGAATGTGCGGAGAATTTGACTCCAGGTGGAAAAATTAGCGTTTGCCAGCAGAAAACAAAAGGGTTCCTGCTAAAATGCATTCAAAACCTTAAAGTCCATAGAGAATATCCAGAAAACACAAACACACACAGAGGCTGTAGCAAGATCTAGGATTGACATAGCTACAAATCACCAGATAATTTTGATTTCATCCAGGAATATCTGGAAAAATTCTTGTGGATTTCGGGTGAAATTTAACCAAAAAATCACCGTGAAAGTGGTTTTGGAGAAAAGCACAATCTTCCTGTTCGGCAAATGTATCCAATGTCATGTTTACAGAAAGAAATATCATGTTTTCTCAGGTTTCTGAAGCTTTCTTCCTAGAAAACTCGAATGTGTGGAGTATTTGACTCCAGGTGGAACCAATTAGCGTTTGCCAGCAGAAAACAAAAAGGGTCCTGCTAAAATGCATTCAAAACCTTAAAGTCCATAGAGAATATCCAGAAAACACAAACACACACAGAGTATGTAGCAAGATCTGGGATTGAGATAGCTACAAATCACCAGATAGTTTTGTTTTCATCCAGGAGTATCTGGACAAATTGTTGTGGATTTTGGGTGAAATTTAACCAAAAATCACCGTGAAAGTGGTTTTGGAGAAAAGCACAATCTTCCTGTTTGACAAATGTATCCAATGTCATGTTTACAGAAAGAAATATCATGTTTTCTCAGGTTTCTGAAGCTTTCTTCCTAGAAAACTCGAATGTGCGGAGGATTTGACTCCAGGTGGAACCAATTAGCGTTTGCCAGCAGAAAACAAAAAGGGTCCTGCTAAAATGCATTCAAAACCTTAAAGTCCATAGAGAATATCCAGAAAACACAAACACACACTGAGGCTGTAGCAAGATCTGGGATTGAGATTGCTACAAATCACCAGATAGTTTTGTTTTCATCCAGGAGTATGTGGACAAATTGTTGTAGTTTTGAAGTGAAATTTAACCAAAAAATCACCGTGAAAGTGGTTTTGGAGAAAAGCACAATCTTTCTGTTCAGCAAATTAATCCAATGTCATGTTTACAAATACAAATATAATGTTTTTTCAGGTTTCTGGAGCTTTCTTCCTAGAAAACTCGAATGTGTGGAGTATTTGGGTCCAGGTGGAACCAATTAGCGTTTGCCAGCAAAAAACAAAATGAGTCCTGCAAAAATGCATTCAAAACCTTAAAGTCCATAGAGAATATCCAGAAAACACAAACACACACTGAGGCTGTAGCAAGATCTGGGATTGAGATAGCTACAAATCACCAGATAGTTTTGTTTTCATCCAGGAGTATCTGGACAAATTGTTGTAGTTTTGAAGTAAAATTTAACCAAAAAATCACCATGAAAGTGGTTTTGGAGAAAAGCACAATCTTCCTGTTCAGTAAATGAATCCAATGTCATGTTTACAAATACAAATATCAAGTTTTCTCAGGTTTCTGGAGCTTTCTTCCTAGAAAACTCGAATGTGTGGAGTGTTTGACTCCAGGTGGAACCAATTAGCGTTTGCCAGCAGAAAACAAAAAGGGTCCTGCTAAAATGCATTCAAAACCTTAAAGTCCATAGAGAATATCCAGAAAACACAAACACACACAGAGGCTGTAGCAAGATCTGGGATTGAGATAGCTACAAATCACCAGATAGTTTTGTTTTCATCCAGGAGTATCTGGACAAATTGTTGTAGTTTTGAAGTGAAATTTAACCAAAAAATGACCGTGAAAGTAGTTTTGGAGAAAAGCACAATCTTCCTGTTCGGCAAATGTATCCAATGTCATGTTTACAAATACAAATATCATGTTTTCTCAGGTTTCTGGAGCTTTCTTCCTAGAAAACTCGAATGTGTGGAGTGTTTGACTCCAGGTGGAACCAATTAGCGTTTGCCAGCAGAAAACAAAAAGGGTCCTGCTAAAATGCATTCAAAACCTTAAAGTCCATAGAGAATATCCAGAAAACACAAACACACACAGAGGCTGTAGCAAGATCTGGGATTGAGATAGCTACAAATCACCAGATAGTTTTGTTTTCATCCAGGAGTATCTGGACAAATTGTTGTGGATTTTGGGTGAAATTTAACCAAAAAATCACCGTGAAAGTGGTTTTGGAGAAAAGCACAATCTTCCTGTTTGACAAATGTATCCAATCATGTTTACAGAAAGAAATATCATGTTTTCTCAGGTTTCTGAAGCTTTCTTCCTAGAAAACTCGAATGTGTGGAGTGTTTGACTCCAGGTGGAACCAATTAGCGTTTGCCAGCAGAAAACAAAAAGGGTCCTGCTAAAATGCATTCAAAACCTTAAAGTCCATAGAGAATATCCAGAAAACACAAACACACACAGAGAGGCTGTAGCAAGATCTGGGATTGAGATAGCTACAAATCACCAGATACTTTTGTTTTCATCCAGGAGTATCTGGACAAATTGTTGTAGTTTTGAAGTGAAATTTAACCAAAAAATGACCGTGAAAGTAGTTTTGGAGAAAAGCACAATCTTCCTGTTCGGCAAATGTATCCAATGTCATATTGACAGAAAGAAATATCATGTTTTCACAGCTTTCTGAAGCTTTCTTCCTAGAAAACTCGAACGTGTGGAGTGTTTGACTCCAGGTGGAACCAATTAGCCTTTGCCAGCAGAAAACAAAAAGGTTCCTGCTAAAATGCATTCAAAACCTTAAAGTCCATAGAGAATATCCAGAAAACACAAACACACACAGAGGCTGTAGCAAGATCTGGGATTGAGATAGCTACAAATCAGCAGATAGTTTTGTTTTCATCCAGGCGTATGTGGACAAATTGTTGTAGTTTTGAAGTGAAATTTAACCAAAAAATCACCGTGAAAGTGGTTTTGGAGAAAAGCACAATCTTCCTGTTCGGCAAATGCATCCAATGTCATGTTTACAGAAAGAAATATCATGTTTTCTCAGGTTTCTGAAGCTTTCTTCCTAGAAAACTTGAATGTGTGGAGTATTTGACTCCAGGTGGAACCAATTAGCGTTTGCCAGCAGAAAACAAAAAGGGTCCTGCTAAAATGCATTCCAAACCTTAAAGTCCATAGAGAATATCCAGAAAACACAAACACACACAGAGGCTGTAGCAAGATCTGGGATTGAGATAGCTACAAATCAGCAGATAGTTTTGTTTTCATCCAGGCGTATGTGGACAAATTGTTGTAGTTTTGAAGTAAAATTTAACGAAAAATCACTGTGAAAGTGGTTTTGGAGAAAAGCACAATCTTCCCGTTCAGCAAATGTATCCAATCATGTTTACAGAAAGAAATATCATGTTTTCTCAGGTTTCTGAAGCTTTCTTCCTAGAAAACTCGAATGTGTGGAGTATTTGATTCCAGATGGAACCACTAGCGTTTGCCAACGGAAAACAAAAAGGGTCCTGCTAAAATGCATTCAAAACCTTAAAGTCCATAGAGAATATCCAGAAAACACAAACACACACAGAGGCTGTAGCAAGATCTGGGATTGAGATAGCTACAAATCACCAGATAGTTTTGTTTTCATCCAGGAGTATCTGGACAAATTGTTGTAGTTTTGAAAAGAAATTTAACCAAAAAATCACCGTGAAAGTGGTTTTGGAGAAAAGCACCCTCTTCACGTTCGGGAAATGTATCTAATGTCATGTTGACAGAAAGAAATATCATGTTTTCTAAGGTTTCTGAAGCTTTCTTCCTAGAAAACTCGAATGTGCGGAGAATTTGACTCCAGGTGCAAAAATTAACGTTTGCCAGCAGAAAACAAAAAGGGTTCCTGCTAAAATGCATTCAAAACCTTAAAGTCCATAGAGAATATCCAGAAAACACAAACACACACAGAGGCTGTAGCAAGATCTAGGATTGACATAGCTACAAATCACCAGATAGTTTTGTTTTCATCCAGGAATATCTGGAAAAATTCTTGTGGATTTCGGGTGAAATTTATCCAAAAAATCACCGTGAAAGTGGTTTTGGAGAAAAGCACAATCTTCCTGTTCGGCAAATGTATCCAATGTCATGTTTACAGAAAGAAATATCATGTTTTCTCAGGTTTCTGAAGCTTTCTTCCTAGAAAACTCGAATGTGTGGAGTGTTTGACTCCAGGTGGAACCAATTAGCGTTTGCCAGCAGAAAACAAAAAGGGTCCTGCTAAAATGCATTCAAAACCTTAAAGTCCATAGAGAATATCCAGAAAACAGAAACACACACAGAGAGGCTGTAGCAAGATCTGGGATTGAGATAGCTACAAATCACCAGATAGTTTTGTTTTCATCCAGGAGTATCTGGACAAATTGTTGTAGTCTTGAAGTGAAATTTAACCAAAAAATGACCGTGAAAGTAGTTTTGGAGAAAAGCACACTCTTCCTGTTCGGCAAATGTATCCAATGTCATATTGACAGAAAGAAATATCATGTTTTCTCAGGTTTCTGAAGCTTTCTTCCTAGAAAACTCGAACGTGTGGAGTGTTTGACTCCAGGTGGAACCAATTAGCCTTTGCCAGCAGAAAACAAAAAGGTTCCTGCTAAAATGCATTCAAAACCTTAAAGTCCATAGAGAATATCCAGAAAACACAAACACACACAGAGGCTGTAGCAAGATCTGGGATTGAGATAGCTACAAATCACCAGATAGTTTTGTTTTCATCTAGGCGTATGTGGACAAATTGTTGTAGTTTTGAAGTGAAATTTAACGAAAAATCACTGTGAAAGTGGTTTTGGAGAAAAGCACAATCTTCCTGTTTGACAAATGTATCCAATCATGTTTACAGAAAGAAATATCATGTTTTCTCAGGTTTCTGAAGCTTTCTTCCTAGAAAACTCGAATGTGTGGAGTATTTGACTCCAGGTGGAACCAATTAGCGTTTGCCAGCTGAAAACAAAAACTTACATGCTAAAATGCAATCCAAACCTTAAAGTCAATAGAGAATATCCAGAAAACACAAACACACACAGAGGCTGCAGCAAAATCTGGGATTGACATAGCTACAAATCACCAAATAGTTTTGTTTTCATCCAGGAGTATCTGGACAAATTGTTGTAGTTTTGAAGAGAAATTTAACCAAAAAATCACCGTGAAAGTGGTTTTGGAGAAAAGCACAATCTCTCTGTTCAGCAAATGCATCCAATGCCATGTTTGAAAATACAAATATCATGTTTTCTCAGGTTTCTGGAGCTTTCTTCCTAGAAAACACGAATGTGTGGAGGATTTGAATCCAGGTGGAACCAATTAGCGTTTTCCAACAGAAAACAGAAAGGGTCCTGCTAAAATGCATTCAAAACCTTAAAGTCCATAGAGAATATCCAGAAAATACAAACAGACACAGAGGCTGTAGCAAGATCTGGGATTGAGATAGCTACAAATCACCAGATAGTTTTGCTTTCATCCAGGAATATCTGGAAAAATTGTTGTGGATTATGGGTAAAATTTAACCAAAAAATCACCGTGAAAGTGGTTTTGGAGAAAAGCACACTCTTCACGTTCGGGAAATGTATCTAATGTCATGTTGACAGAAAGAAATATCATGTTTTCTAAGGTTTCTGAAGCTTTCTTCCTAGAAAACTCGAATGTGCGGAGAATTTGACTCCAGGTGCAAAAATTAACGTTTGCCAGCAGAAAACAAAAGGGTTCCTGCTAAAATGCATTCAAAACCTTAAAGTCCATAGAGAATATCCAGAAAACACAAACACACACAGAGGCTGTAGCAAGATCTAGGATTGACATAGCTACAAATCACCAGATAGTTTTGTTTTCATCCAGGAATATCTGGAAAAATTCTTGTGGATTTCGGGTGAAATTTATCCAAAAAATCACCGTGAAAGTGGTTTTGGAGAAAAGCACAATCTTCCTGTTCGGCAAATGTATCCAATGTCATGTTTACAGAAAGAAATATCATGTTTTCTCAGGTTTCTGAAGCTTTCTTCCTAGAAAACTCGAATGTGTGGAGTGTTTGACTCCAGGTGGAACCAATTAGCGTTTGCCAGCAGAAAACAAAAAGGGTCCTGCTAAAATGCATTCAAAACCTTAAAGTCCATAGAGAATATCCAGAAAACAGAAACACACACAGAGAGGCTGTAGCAAGATCTGGGATTGAGATAGCTACAAATCACCAGATAGTTTTGTTTTCATCCAGGAGTATCTGGACAAATTGTTGTAGTCTTGAAGTGAAATTTAACCAAAAAATGACCGTGAAAGTAGTTTTGGAGAAAAGCACAATCTTCCTGTTCGGCAAATGTATCCAATGTCATATTGACAGAAAGAAATATCATGTTTTCTCAGGTTTCTGAAGCTTTCTTCCTAGAAAACTCGAACGTGTGGAGTGTTTGACTCCAGGTGGAACCAATTAGCCTTTGCCAGCAGAAAACAAAAAGGTTCCTGCTAAAATGCATTCAAAACCTTAAAGTCCATAGAGAATATCCAGAAAACACAAACACACACAGAGGCTGTAGCAAGATCTGGGATTGAGATAGCTACAAATCACCAGATAGTTTTGTTTTCATCCAGGCGTATGTGGACAAATTGTTGTAGTTTTGAAGTGAAATTTAACGAAAAATCACTGTGAAAGTGGTTTTGGAGAAAAGCACAATCTTCCTGTTTGACAAATGTATCCAATCATGTTTACAGAAAGAAATATCATGTTTTCTCAGGTTTCTGAAGCTTTCTTCCTAGAAAACTCGAATGTGTGGAGTATTTGACTCCAGGTGGAACCAATTAGCGTTTGCCAGCTGAAAACAAAAACTTACATGCTAAAATGCATTCCAAACCTTAAAGTCCATAGAGAATATCCAGAAAACACAAACACACACAGAGGCTGCAGCAAAATCTGGGATTGACATAGCTACAAATCACCAAATAGTTTTGTTTTCATCCAGGAGTATCTGGACAAATTGTTGTAGTTTTGAAGAGAAATTTAACCAAAAAATCACCGTGAAAGTGGTTTTGGAGAAAAGCACAATCTCTCTGTTCAGCAAATGCATCCAATGCCATGTTTGAAAATACAAATATCATGTTTTCTCAGGTTTCTGGAGCTTTCTTCCTAGAAAACTCGAATGTGTGGAGGATTTGAATCCAGGTGGAACCAATTAGCGTTTTCCAACAGAAAACAGAAAGGGTCCTGCTAAAATGCATTCAAAACCTTAAAGTCCATAGAGAATATCCAGAAAATACAAACAGACACAGAGGCTGTAGCAAGATCTGGGATTGAGATAGCTACAAATCACCAGATAGTTTTGCTTTCATCCAGGAATATCTGGAAAAATTGTTGTGGATTATGGGTAAAATTTAACCAAAAAATCACCGTGAAAGTGGTTTTGGAGAAAAGCACACTCTTCACGTTCGGGAAATGTATCTAATGTCATGTTGACAGAAAGAAATATCATGTTTTCTAAGGTTTCTGAAGCTTTCTTCCTAGAAAACTCGAATGTGCGGAGAATTTGACTCCAGGTGCAAAAATTAACGTTTGCCAGCAGAAAACAAAAGGGTTCCTGCTAAAATGCATTCAAAACCTTAAAGTCCATAGAGAATATCCAGAAAACACAAACACACACAGAGGCTGTAGCAAGATCTAGGATTGACATAGCTACAAATCACCAGATAGTTTTGTTTTCATCCAGGAATATCTGGAAAAATTCTTGTGGATTTCGGGTGAAATTTATCCAAAAAATCACCGTGAAAGTGGTTTTGGAGAAAAGCACAATCTTCCTGTTCGGCAAATGTATCCAATGTCATGTTTACAGAAAGAAATATCATGTTTTCTCAGGTTTCTGAAGCTTTCTTCCTAGAAAACTCGAATGTGTGGAGTGTTTGACTCCAGGTGGAACCAATTAGCGTTTGCCAGCAGAAAACAAAAAGGGTCCTGCTAAAATGCATTCAAAACCTTAAAGTCCATAGAGAATATCCAGAAAACAGAAACACACACAGAGAGGCTGTAGCAAGATCTGGGATTGAGATAGCTACAAATCACCAGATAGTTTTGTTTTCATCCAGGAGTATCTGGACAAATTGTTGTAGTTTTGAAGTGAAATTTAACCAAAAAATGACCGTGAAAGTAGTTTTGGAGAAAAGCACAATCTTCCTGTTCGGCAAATGTATCCAATGTCATATTGACAGAAAGAAATATCATGTTTTCTCAGGTTTCTGAAGCTTTCTTCCTAGAAAACTCGAACGTGTGGAGTGTTTGACTCCAGGTGGAACCAATTAGCCTTTGCCAGCAGAAAACAAAAAGGTTCCTGCTAAAATGCATTCAAAACCTTAAAGTCCATAGAGAATATCCAGAAAACACAAACACACACAGAGGCTGTAGCAAGATCTGGGATTGAGATAGCTACAAATCACCAGATAGTTTTGTTTTCATCCAGGCGTATGTGGACAAATTGTTGTAGTTTTGAAGTGAAATTTAACGAAAAATCACTGTGAAAGTGGTTTTGGAGAAAAGCACAATCTTCCTGTTTGACAAATGTATCCAATCATGTTTACAGAAAGAAATATCATGTTTTCTCAGGTTTCTGAAGCTTTCTTCCTAGAAAACTCGAATGTGTGGAGTATTTGACTCCAGGTGGAACCAATTAGCGTTTGCCAGCTGAAAACAAAAACTTACATGCTAAAATGCATTCCAAACCTTAAAGTCCATAGAGAATATCCAGAAAACACAAACACACACAGAGGCTGCAGCAAAATCTGGGATTGACATAGCTACAAATCACCAAATAGTTTTGTTTTCATCCAGGAGTATCTGGACAAATTGTTGTAGTTTTGAAGAGAAATTTAACCAAAAAATCACCGTGAAAGTGGTTTTGGAGAAAAGCACAATCTCTCTGTTCAGCAAATGCATCCAATGCCATGTTTGAAAATACAAATATCATGTTTTCTCAGGTTTCTGGAGCTTTCTTCCTAGAAAACTCGAATGTGTGGAGGATTTGAATCCAGGTGGAACCAATTAGCGTTTTCCAACAGAAAACAGAAAGGGTCCTGCTAAAATGCATTCAAAACCTTAAAGTCCATAGAGAATATCCAGAAAATACAAACAGACACAGAGGCTGTAGCAAGATCTGGGATTGAGATAGCTACAAATCACCAGATAGTTTTGCTTTCATCCAGGAATATCTGGAAAAATTGTTGTGGATTATGGGTAAAATTTAACCAAAAAATCACCGTGAAAGTGGTTTTGGAGAAAAGCACACTCTTCACGTTCGGGAAATATATCTAATGTCATGTTGACAGAAAGAAATATCATGTTTTCTAAGGTTTCTGAAGCTTTCTTCCTAGAAAACTCGAATGTGCGGAGAATTTGACTCCAGGTGCAAAAATTAACGTTTGCCAGCAGAAAACAAAAGGGTTCCTGCTAAAATGCATTCAAAACCTTAAAGTCCATAGAGAATATCCAGAAAACACAAACACACACAGAGGCTGTAGCAAGATCTAGGATTGACATAGCTACAAATCACCAGATAGTTTTGTTTTCATCCAGGAATATCTGGAAAAATTCTTGTGGATTTCGGGTGAAATTTATCCAAAAAATCACCGTGAAAGTGGTTTTGGAGAAAAGCACAATCTTCCTGTTCGGCAAATGTATCCAATGTCATGTTTACAGAAAGAAATATCATGTTTTCTCAGGTTTCTGAAGCTTTCTTCCTAGAAAACTCGAATGTGTGGAGTGTTTGACTCCAGGTGGAACCAATTAGCGTTTGCCAGCAGAAAACAAAAAGGGTCCTGCTAAAATGCATTCAAAACCTTAAAGTCCATAGAGAATATCCAGAAAACAGAAACACACACAGAGAGGCTGTAGCAAGATCTGGGATTGAGATAGCTACAAATCACCAGATAGTTTTGTTTTCATCCAGGAGTATCTGGACAAATTGTTGTAGTCTTGAAGTGAAATTTAACCAAAAAATGACCGTGAAAGTAGTTTTGGAGAAAAGCACAATCTTCCTGTTCGGCAAATGTATCCAATGTCATATTGACAGAAAGAAATATCATGTTTTCTGAGGTTTCTGAAGCTTTCTTCCTAGAAAACTCGAACGTGTGGAGTGTTTGACTCCAGGTGGAACCAATTAGCCTTTGCCAGCAGAAAACAAAAAGGTTCCTGCTAAAATGCATTCAAAACCTTAAAGTCCATAGAGAATATCCAGAAAACACAAACACACACAGAGGCTGTAGCAAGATCTGGGATTGAGATAGCTACAAATCACCAGATAGTTTTGTTTTCATCCAGGCGTATGTGGACAAATTGTTGTAGTTTTGAAGTGAAATTTAACGAAAAATCACTGTGAAAGTGGTTTTGGAGAAAAGCACAATCTTCCTGTTTGACAAATGTATCCAATCATGTTTACAGAAAGAAATATCATGTTTTCTCAGGTTTCTGAAGCTTTCTTCCTAGAAAACTCGAATGTGTGGAGTATTTGACTCCAGGTGGAACCAATTAGCGTTTGCCAGCTGAAAACAAAAACTTACATGCTAAAATGCATTCCAAACCTTAAAGTCCATAGAGAATATCCAGAAAACACAAACACACACAGAGGCTGCAGCAAAATCTGGGATTGACATAGCTACAAATCACCAAATAGTTTTGTTTTCATCCAGGAGTATCTGGACAAATTGTTGTAGTTTTGAAGAGAAATTTAACCAAAAAATCACCGTGAAAGTGGTTTTGGAGAAAAGCACAATCTCTCTGTTCAGCAAATGCATCCAATGCCATGTTTGAAAATACAAATATTATGTTTTCTCAGGTTTCTGAAGCTCTCTTCCTAGAAAACTCGAATGTGTGGAGGATTTGAATCCAGGTGGAACCAATTAGCGTTTTCCAACAGAAAACAGAAAGGGTCCTGCTAAAATGCATTCAAAACCTTAAAGTCCATAGAGAATATCCAGAAAACACAAACACACACAGAGGCTGTAGCAAGATCTGGGATTGAGATAGCTACAAATCACCAGATAGTTTTGCTTTCATCCAGGAATATCTGGAAAAATTGTTGTGGATTATGGGTGAAATTTAACCAAAAAATCACCGTGAAAGTGGTTTTTCTAGAAAAGCACAAACTTCCTGTTCGGCAAATGTATCTAATGTCATGTTGACAGAAAGAAATATCATGTTTTCTAAGGTTTCTGAAGCTTTCTTCCTAGAAAACTCGAATGTGCGGAGAATTTGACTCCAGGTGGAAAAATTAGCGTTTGCCAGCAGAAAACAAAAGGGTTCCTGCTAAAATGCATTCAAAACCTTAAAGTCCATGGAGAATATCCAGAAAACACAAACACACACAGAGGATGTAGCAAGATCTAGGATTGACATAGCTACAAATCACCAGATAGTTTTGCTTTCATCCAGGAATATCTGGAAAAATTCTTGTGGATTTCGGGTGAAATTTAACCAAAAAATCACCGTGAAAGTGGTTTTGGAGAAAAGCACAATCTTCCTGTTCGGCAAATGCATCCAATGTCATGTTTACAGAAAGAAATATCATGTTTTCTCAGGTTTCTGAAGCTTTCTTCCTAGAAAACTCGAATGTGTGGAGTATTTGACTCCAGGTGGAACCAATTAGCGTTTGCCAGCAGAAAACAAAAAGTGTCCTGCTAAAATGCATTCAAATCCTTAAAGTCCATAGAGAATATCCAGAAAACACAAACACACACAGAGGCTGTAGCAAGATCTGGGATTGAGATAGCTACAAATCACCAGATAGTTTTGTTTTCATCCAGGAGTATGTGGACAAATTGTTGTAGTTTTGAAGTGAAATTTAACCAAAAAATGACCGTGAAAGTGGTTTTGGAGAAAAGCACAATCTTTCTGTTCAGCAAATGCATCCAATGTCATGTTTACAAATACAAATATCATGTTTTCTCAGGTTTCTGAAGCTTTCTTCCTAGAAAACTCGAATGTGTGGAGGATTTGACTCCAGGTGGAACCAATTAGCGTTTGCCAGCAGAAAACAAAAAGGGTCCTGCTAAAATGCATTCAAAACCTTAAAGTCCATAGAGAATATCCAGAAAACACAAACACACACAGAGGCTGTAGCAAGATCTGGGATTGAGATTGCTACAAATCACCAGATAGTTTTGTTATCATCCAGGAGTATCTGGACAAATTGTTGTGGATTTCGGGTGAAATTTAACCAAAAATCACCGTGAAAGTGTTTTTGGAGAAAAGCACAATCTTCCTGTTCGGCAAATGTATCCAATGTCATGTTTACAGAAAGAAATATCTTGTTTTCTCAGGTTTCTGAAGCTTTCTTCCTAGAAAACTCGAATGTGTGGAGTGTTTGACTCCAGGTGGAACCAATTAGCGTTTGCCAGCAGAAAACAAAAAGGGTCCTGCTAAAATGCATTCAAAACCTTAAAGTCCATAGAGAATATCCAGAAAACACAAACACACACAGAGGCTGTAGCAAGATCTGGGATTGAGATTGCTACAAATCACCAGATAGTTTTGTTATCATCCAGGAGTATCTGGACAAATTGTTGTGGATTTCGGGTGAAATTTAACCAAAAATCACCGTGAAAGTGGTTTTGGAGAAAAGCACAATCTTACTGTTCGGCAAATGTATCCAATGTCATGTTTACAGAAAGAAATATCTTGTTTTCTCAGGTTTCTGAAGCTTTCTTCCTAGAAAACTCGAATGTGTGGAGTGTTTGACTCCAGGTGGAACCAATTAGCGTTTGCCAGCAGAAAACAAAAAGGGTCCTGCTAAAATGCATTCAAAACCTTAAAGTCCATAGAGAATATCCAGAAAACACAAACACACACAGAGGCTGTAGCAAGATCTGGGATTGAGATAGCTACAAATCACCAGATTGTTTTGTTTTCATCCAGGAGTATCTGGACAAATTGTTGTAGTTTTCAAGTGAAATTCAACCAAAAAATCACCGTGAAAGTGGTTTTGGAGAAAAGCACAATCTTTCTGTTCAGCAAATGAATCCAATGTCATGTTTACAAATATAAATACCATGTTTTCTCAGGTTTCTGAAGCTCTCTTCCTAGAAAACTCGAATGTGTGGAGTATTTGACTCCAGGTGGAATCAGTTAGCGTTTGCCAGCAGAAAACAAAAAGGGTCCTGCTAAAATGCATTCAAAACCTTAAAGTCCATAGAGAATATCCAGAAAACACAAACACACACAGAGGCTGTAGCAAGATCTGGGATTGAGATAGCTACAAATCACCAGATAGTTTTGTTTTCATCCAGCAGCATCTGGACAAATTGTTGTAGTTTTGAAGTGAAATTTAACCAAAAAATCACCGTGAAAGTGGTTTTGGAGAAAAGCACAATCTTCCTGTTCGGCAAATGTATCCAATGTCATGTTTACAGAAAGAAATATCATGTTTTCTCAGGTTTCTGAAGCTTTCTTCCTAGAAAACTCGAATGTGTGGAGTTTTTGAGTCCAGATGGAACCAATAAGCGTTTGCCAACAGAAAACAAAAAGGGTCCTGCTAAAATGCATTCAAAACCTTAAAGTCCATAGAGAATATCCAGAAAACACAAACACACACAGAGGCTGTAGCAAGATCTGGGATTGAGATAGCTACAAATCACCAGATAGTTTTGTTTTCATCCAGGAGTATCTGGGCAAATTGTTGTAGTTTTGAAGTGAAATTTAACCAAAAAATCACCATGAAAGTGGCTTAGGAGAAAAGCACAATCTTCCTGTTCAGCAAATGCATCCAATGTCATGTTTACAAATACAAATATCATGTTTTCTCAGGTTTCTGAAGCTTTCTTCCTAGAAAACTCGAATGTGTGGAGGATTTGACTCCAGGTGGAACCAATTAGCGTTTGCCAACAGAAAAGAAAAGGGTCCTGCTAAAATGCATTCAAAACCTTAAAGTCCATAGAGAATATCCAGTAAACACAAACACACACAGAGGCTGTAGCAAGATCTGGGATTGAGATAGCTACAAATCACCAGATAGTTTTGTTTTCATCCAGGAGTATCTGGACAAATTGTTGTGGATTTCGGGTGAAATTTTAGCAAAAAATCACCGTGAATGTGGTTTTGGAGAAAAGCACAATCTTCCTGTTCGGCAAATGTATCCAATGTCATGTTTACAGAAAGAAATATAATGTTTTCTCAGGTTTCTGAAGCTTTCTTCCTAGAAAACTCGAATATGCGGAGAAATTGACTCCAGGTGGAACCAATTAGCGTTTGCCAGCAGAAAACAAAAAGGGTCCTGCTAAAATGCATTCAAAACCTTAAAGTCCATAGAGAATATCCAGAAAACACAAAACACACAGAGGCTGTAGCAAGATCTGGGATTGAGATAGCTACAAATCACCAGATAGTTTTGTTTTCATCCAGGAGTATCTGGACAAATTGTTGTGGATTTTGGGTGAAATTTAACCAAAAAATCACTATAAAAGTGGTTTTGGAGAAAAGCACAATCTTCCTCTTTGACAAATGTATCCAATGTCATGTTTACAGAAAGAAATATCATGTTTTCTCAGGTTTCTGAAGCTTTCTTCCTAGAAAACTCGAATGTGTGGAGTATTTGACTCCAGGTGGAACCAATTAGCGTTTGCCAGCAGAAAACTAAAAGGGTCCTGCTAAAATGTATTCAAAACCTTAAAGTCCATAGAGAATATCCAGAAAACACAAACACACACAGAGGCTGTAGCAAGATCTGGGATTGAGATAGCTACAAATCACCAGATGGTTTTGTTTTCATCCAGGAGTATCTGGACAAATTGTTGTAGTTTTGAAGAGAAATTTCACCAAAAAATCACCGTGAAAGTGGCTTTGGAGAAAAGCACAATCTTCCTGTTTGGCAAATGTATTCAATGTAATGTTTACAGAAAGAAATATCATGTTTTCTCAGGTTTCTGAAGCTTTCTTCCTAGAAAACTCGAATGTGTGGAGTATTTGACTCCAGGTGGAACCAATTAGCGTTTGTCAACAGAAAACAAAAAGGGTCCTGCTAAAATGCATTCAAAACCTTAAAGTCCACAGAGAATATCCAGAAAACACAAACACACACGGAGGCTGTAGCAAGATCTGGGATTGAGATAGCTACAAATCACCAGATAGTTTTGTTTTCATCCAGGAGTATCTGGACAAATTATTGTGGATTTCGGGTGAAATTTAACCAAAAATCACCGTGAAAGTGGTTTTGGAGAAAAGCACAATCTTACTGTTCGGCAAATGTATCCAATGTCATGTTTACAGAAAGAAATATCATGTTTTCTCATGTTTCTGAAGCTTTCTTCCTAGAAAACTCGAATGTGTGGAGTATTTGACTCCAGGTGGAACCAATTAGCGTTTGCCAGCAGAAAACAAAAAGGGTCCTGCTAAAATGCATTCAAAACCTTAAAGTCCATAGAGAATATCCAGAAAACACAAACACACACAGAGGCTGTAGCAAGATCTGGGATTGAGATAGCTACAAATCACCAGATAGTTTTGTTTTCATCCAGGAGTATCTGGACAAATTGCTGTAGTTTTGAAGTGAAATTTAACCAAAAAATCACCGTGAATGTGGTTTTGGAGAAAAGCACAATCTTTCTGTTCAGCAAATGAATGCAATGTCATGTTTACATATACAAATATTATGTTTTCTCAGGTTTCTGAAGCTTTCTTCCTAGAAAACTTGAATGTGTGGAGTGTTTGACTCCAGGTGGAACCAATTAGCGTTTGCCAGCAGAAAACAAAAAGGGTCCTGCTAAAATGCATTCAAAACCTTAAAGTCCATAGAGAATATCCAGAAAACACAAACACACACAGAGGCTGTAGCAAGATCTGGGATTGAGATAGCTACAAATCACCAGATGTTTTTGTTATCATCCAGGAGTATCTGGAAAAATTGTTGTAGTTTTGAAGTGAAATTTAACCAAAAAATCACCATGAAAGTGGTTTTGGAGAAAAGCACAATCTTTCTGTTCAGCAAATGCATCCAATGTCATGTTTACAAATACAAATATCATGTTTTCTCAGGTTTCTGCAGCTTTCTTCCTAGAAAACTCGAATGTGTGGAGTATTTGACTCCAGGTGGAACCAATTAGCGTTTGCCAGCAGAAAACAAAAAGGGTTCTGCTAAAATGCATTCAAAACCTTTAAGTCCATAGAGAATATCCAGAAAACACAAACACACACAGAGGCTGTAGCAAGATCTGGGATTGAGATAGCTACAAATCACCAGATAGTTTTGTTTTCATCCAGGAGTATCTGGACAAATTGCTGTAGTTTTGAAGTGAAATTTAACCAAAAAATCACCGTGAATGTGGTTTTGGAGAAAAGCACAATCTTTCTGTTCAGCAAATGAATGCAATGTCATGTTTACATATACAAATATTATGTTTTCTCAGGTTTCTGAAGCTTTCTTCCTAGAAAACTTGAATGTGTGGAGTGTTTGACTCCAGGTGGAACCAATTAGCGTTTGCCAGCAGAAAACAAAAAGGGTCCTGCTAAAATGCATTCAAAACCTTAAAGTCCATAGAGAATATCCAGAAAACACAAACACACACAGAGGCTGTAGCAAGATCTGGGATTGAGATAGCTACAAATCACCAGATGTTTTTGTTATCATCCAGGAGTATCTGGAAAAATTGTTGTAGTTTTGAAGTGAAATTTAACCAAAAAATCACCATGAAAGTGGTTTTGGAGAAAAGCACAATCTTTCTGTTCAGCAAATGCATCCAATGTCATGTTTACAAATACAAATATCATGTTTTCTCAGGTTTCTGCAGCATTCTTCCTAGAAAACAAGAATGTGTGGAGTATTTGACTCCAGGTGGAACCAATTAGCGTTTGCCAGCAGAAAACAAAAAGGGTTCTGCTAAAATGCATTCAAAACCTTTAAGTCCATAGAGAATATCCAGAAAACACAAACACACACAGAGGCTGTAGCAAGATCTGGGATTGAGATAGCTACAAATCACCAGATAGTTTTGTTTTCATCCAGGAGTATCTGGACAAATTGCTGTAGTTTTGAAGTGAAATTTAACCAAAAAATCACCGTGAATGTGGTTTTGGAGAAAAGCACAATCTTTCTGTTCAGCAAATGAATGCAATGTCATGTTTACATATACAAATATTATGTTTTCTCAGGTTTCTGAAGCTTTCTTCCTAGAAAACTTGAATGTGTGGAGTGTTTGACTCCAGGTGGAACCAATTAGCGTTTGCCAGCAGAAAACAAAAAGGGTCCTGCTAAAATGCATTCAAAACCTTAAAGTCCATAGAGAATATCCAGAAAACACAAACACACACAGAGGCTGTAGCAAGATCTGGGATTGAGATAGCTACAAATCACCAGATAGTTTTGTTTTCATCCAGGAGTATCTGGACAAATTGTTGTAGTTTTGAAGTAAAATTTAATCAAAAAATCACCGTGAAAGTGGCTTTGGAGAAAAGCACAATCTTCCTGTTTGGCAAATGTATTCAATGTAATGTTTACAGAAAGAAATATCATGTTTTCTCAGGTTTCTGAAGCTTTCTTCCTAGAAAACTCGAATGTGTGGAGTATTTGACTCCAGGTGGAACCAATTAGCGTTTGCCAGCAGAAAACAAAAAGGGTCCTGCTAAAATGCATTCAAAACCTTAAAGTCCATAGAGAATATCCAGAAAACACAAACACACACAGAGGCTGTAGCAAGATCTGGGATTGAGATAGCTACAAATCACCAGATGTTTTTGTTATCATCCAGGAGTATCTGGAAAAATTGTTGTAGTTTTGAAGTGAAATTTAACCAAAAAATCACCATGAAAGTGGTTTTGGAGAAAAGCACAATCTTTCTGTTCAGCAAATGCATCCAATGTCATGTTTACAAATACAAATATTATGTTTTCTCAGGTTTCTGCAGCTTTCTTCCTAGAAAACTCGAATGTGTGGAGTATTTGACTCCAGGTGGAACCAATTAGCGTTTGCCAACAGAAAGCAAAAAGGGTCCTGCTAAAATGCATTCAAAACCTTTAAGTCCATAGAGAATATCCAGAAAACACAAACACACACAGAAGCTGTAGCAAGATCTGGGATTGAGATAGCTACAAATCACCAGATAGTTTTGTTTTCATCCAGGAGTATCTGGACAAATTGCTGTAGTTTTGAAGTGAAATTTAACCAAAAAATCACCGTGAATGTGGTTTGGAGAAAAGCACAAGCTTTCTGTTCAGCAAATGAATGCAATGTCATGTTTACATATACAAATATTATGTTTTCTCAGGTTTCTGAAGCTTTCTTCCTAGAAAACTTGAATGTGTGGAGTGTTTGACTCCAGGTGGAACCAATTAGCGTTTGCCAGCAGAAAACAAAAAGGGTCCTGCTAAAATGCATTCAAAACCTTAAAGTCCATAGAGAATATCCAGAAAACACAAACACACACAGAGGCTGTAGCAAGATCTGGGATTGAGATAGCTACAAATCACCAGATAGTTTTGTTTTCATCCAGGAGTATCTGGACAAATTGTTGTAGTTTTGAAGTAAAATTTAATCAAAAAATCACAGTGAAAGTGGCTTTGGAGAAAAGCACAATCTTCCTGTTTGGCAAATGTATCCAATGTCATGTTTACAGAAAGAAATATCATGTTTTCTCAGGTTTCTGAGGCTTTCTTCCTAGAAAACTCGAATGTGTGGAGGATTTGACTCCAGGTGGAACCAATTAGCGTTTGCCAGCAGAAAACAAAAAGGGTCCTGCTAAAATGCATTCAAAACCTTAAAGTCCATAGAGAATATCCAGAAAACAGAAACACACACAGAGGCTGTAGCAAGATCTGGGATTGAGATAGCTACAAATCACCAGATGTTTTTGTTATCATCCAGGAGTATCTGGAAAAATTGTTGTAGTTTGGAAGTGAAATTTAACCAAAAAATCACCATGAAAGTGGTTTTAGAGAATAGCACAATCTTTCTGTTCAGCAAATGCATCCAATGTCATGTTTACAAATACAAATATTATGTTTTCTCAGGTTTCTGCAGCTTTCTTCCTAGAAAACTCGAATGTGTGGAGTATTTGACTCCAGGTGGAACCAATTAGCGTTTGTCAACAGAAAACAAAAAGGGTCCTGCTAAAATGCATTCAAAACCTTAAAGTCCACAGAGAATATCCAGAAAACACAAACACACACGGAGGCTGTAGCAAGATCTGGGATTGAGATAGCTACAAATCACCAGATAGTTTTGTTTTCATCCAGGAGTATCTGGACAAATTATTGTGGATTTCGGGTGAAATTTAACCAAAAATCACCGTGAAAGTGGTTTTGGAGAAAAGCACAATCTTACTGTTCGGCAAATGTATCCAATGTCATGTTTACAGAAAGAAATATCATGTTTTCTCAGGTTTCTGAGGCTTTCTTCCTAGAAAACTCGAATGTGTGGAGTATTTGACTCCAGGTGGAACCAATTAGCGTTTGCCAGCAGAAAACAAAAAGGGTCCTGCTAAAATGCATTCAAAACCTTAAAGTCCATAGAGAATATCCAGAAAACACAAACACACACAGAGGCTGTAGCAAGATCTGGGATTGAGATAGCTACAAATCACCAGATAGTTTTGTTTTCATCCAGGAGTATCTGGACAAATTGCTGTAGTTTTGAAGTGAAATTTAACCAAAAAATCACCGTGAATGTGGTTTTGGAGAAAAGCACAATCTTTCTGTTCAGCAAATGAATGCAATGTCATGTTTACATATACAAATATTATGTTTTCTCAGGTTTCTGAAGCTTTCTTCCTAGAAAACTTGAATGTGTGGAGTGTTTGACTCCAGGTGGAACCAATTAGCGTTTGCCAGCAGAAAACAAAAAGGGTCCTGCTAAAATGCATTCAAAACCTTAAAGTCCATAGAGAATATCCAGAAAACACAAACACACACAGAGGCTGTAGCAAGATCTGGGATTGAGATAGCTACAAATCACCAGATAGTTTTGTTTTCATCCAGGAGTATCTGGACAAATTGTTGTAGTTTTGAAGTGAAATTTAATCAAAAAATCACCGTGAAAGTGGCTTTGGAGAAAAGCACAATCTTCCTGTTTGGCAAATGTATTCAATGTAATGTTTACAGAAAGAAATATCATGTTTTCTCAGGTTTCTGAAGCTTTCTTCCTAGAAAACTCGAATGTGTGGAGTATTTGACTCCAGGTGGAACCAATTAGCGTTTGCCAGCAGAAAATAAAAAGGGTCCTGCTAAAATGCATTCAAAACCTTAAAGTCCATAGAGAATATCCAGAAAACACAAACACACACAGAGGCTGTAGCAAGATCTGGGATTGAGATAGCTACAAATCACCAGATGTTTTTGTTATCATCCAGGAGTATCTGGAAAAATTGTTGTAGTTTTGAAGTGAAATTTAACCAAAAAATCACCATGAAAGTGGTTTTGGAGAAAAGCACAATCTTTCTGTTCAGCAAATGCATCCAATGTCATGTTTACATATACAAATATTATGTTTTCTCAGGTTTCTGAAGCTTTCTTCCTAGAAAACTCGAATGTGTGGAGTATTTGACTCCAGGTGGAACCAATTAGCGTTTGCCAGCAGAAAACAAAAAGGGTCCTGCTAAAATGCATTCAAAACCTTTAAGTCCATAGAGAATATCCAGAAAACACAAACACACACAGAGGCTGTAGCAAGATCTGGGATTGAGATAGCTACAAATCACCAGATAGTTTTGTTTTCATCCAGGAGTATCTGGACAAATTGCTGTAGTTTTGAAGTGAAATTTAACCAAAAAATCACCGTGAATGTGGTTTGGAGAAAAGCACAAGCTTTCTGTTCAGCAAATGAATGCAATGTCATGTTTACATATACAAATATTATGTTTTCTCAGATTTCTGAAGCTTTCTTCCTAGAAAACTTGAATGTGTGGAGTGTTTGACTCCAGGTGGAACCAATTAGCGTTTGCCAGCAGAAAACAAAAAGGGTCCTGCTAAAATGCATTCAAAACCTTAAAGTCCATAGAGAATATCCAGAAAACACAAACACACACAGAGGCTGTAGCAAGATCTGGGATTGAGATAGCTACAAATCACCAGATAGTTTTGTTTTCATCCAGGAGTATCTGGACAAATTGCTGTAGTTTTGAAGTGAAATTTAATCAAAAAATCACCGTGAAAGTGACTTTGGAGAAAAGCACAATCTTCCTGTTTGGCAAATGTATCCAATGTCATGTTTACAGAAAGAAATATCATGTTTTCTCAGGTTTCTGAGGCTTTCTTCCTAGAAAACTCGAATGTGTGGAGGATTTGACTCCAGGTGGAACCAATTAGCGTTTGCCAGCAGAAAACAAAAAGGGTCCTGCTAAAATGCATTCAAAACCTTAAAGTCCATAGAGAATATCCAGAAAACAGAAACACACACAGAGGCTGTAGCAAGATCTGGGATTGAGATAGCTACAAATCACCAGATGTTTTTGTTATCATCCAGGAGTATCTGGAAAAATTGTTGTAGTTTGGAAGTGAAATTTAACCAAAAAATCACCATGAAAGTGGTTTTAGAGAATAGCACAATCTTTCTGTTCAGCAAATGCATCCAATGTCATGTTTACAAATACAAATATCATGTTTTCTCAGGTTTCTGCAGCTTTCTTCCTAGAAAACTCGAATGTGTGGAGTATTTGACTCCAGGTGGAACCAATTAGCGTTTGTCAACAGAAAACAAAAAGGGTCCTGCTAAAATGCATTCAAAACCTTAAAGTCCACAGAGAATATCCAGAAAACACAAACACACACGGAGGCTGTAGCAAGATCTGGGATTGAGATAGCTACAAATCACCAGATAGTTTTGTTTTCATCCAGGAGTATCTGGACAAATTATTGTGGATTTCGGGTGAAATTTAACCAAAAATCACCGTGAAAGTGGTTTTGGAGAAAAGCACAATCTTACTGTTCGGCAAATGTATCCAATGTCATGTTTACAGAAAGAAATATCATGTTTTCTCAGGTTTCTGAAGCTTTCTTCCTAGAAAACTCGAATGTGTGGAGTATTTGACTCCAGGTGGAACCAATTAGCGTTTGCCAGCAGAAAACAAAAAGGGTCCTGCTAAAATGCATTCAAAACCTAAAAGTCCATAGAGAATATCCAGAGAACACAAACACACACGGAGGCTGTAGCAAGATCTGGGATTGAGATAGCTACAAATCACCAGATAGTTTTGCTTTCATCCAGGAGTATCTGGACAAATTATTGTGGATTTCCGGTGAAATTTAACCAAAAATCACCGTGAAAGTGGTTTTGGAGAAAAGCACAATCTTACTGTTCGGCAAATGTATCCAATGTCATGTTTACAGAAAGAAATATCATGTTTTCTCAGGTTTCTGAAGCTTTCTTCCTAGAAAACTCGAATGTGTGGAGTATTTGACTTCAGGTGGAACCAATTAGCGTTTGCCAGCAGAAAACAAAAAGGGTCCTGCTAAAATGCATTCAAAAACTTAAAGTCCATAGAGAATGTCCAGAAAACACAAACACACACAGAGGCTGTAGCAAGATCTGGGATTGAGATAGCTACAAATCACCAGATGTTTTTGTTATCATCCAGGAGTATCTGGAAAAATTGTTGTAGTTTTGAAGTGAAATTTAACCAAAAAATCACCATGAAAGTGGTTTTGGAGAAAAGCACAATCTTTCTGTTCAGCAAATGCATCCAATGTCATGTTTACATATACAAATATTATGTTTTCTCAGGTTTCTGAAGCTTTCTTCCTAGAAAACTCGAATGTGTGGAGTATTTGACTCCAGGTGGAACCAATTAGCGTTTGCCAGCAGAAAACAAAAAGGGTCCTGCTAAAATGCATTCAAAACCTTAAAGTCCATAGAGAATATCCAGAAAACACAAACACACACAGAGGCTGTAGCAAGATCTGGGATTGAGATAGCTACAAATCACCAGATAGTTTTGTTTTCATCCAGGAGTATCTGGACAAATTGCTGTAGTTTTGAAGTGAAATTTAACCAAAAAATCACCGTGAATGTGGTTTGGAGAAAAGCACAAGCTTTCTGTTCAGCAAATGAATGCAATGTCATGTTTACATATACAAATATTATGTTTTCTCAGATTTCTGAAGCTTTCTTCCTAGAAAACTTGAATGTGTGGAGTGTTTGACTCCAGGTGGAACCAATTAGCGTTTGCCAGCAGAAAACAAAAAGGGTCCTGCTAAAATGCATTCAAAACCTTAAAGTCCATAGAGAATATCCAGAAAACACAAACACACACAGAGGCTGTAGCAAGATCTGGGATTGAGATAGCTACAAATCACCAGATAGTTTTGTTTTCATCCAGGAGTATCTGGACAAATTGTTGTAGTTTTGAAGTGAAATTTAATCAAAAAATCACCGTGAAAGTGACTTTGGAGAAAAGCACAATCTTCCTGTTTGGCAAATGTATCCAATGTCATGTTTACAGAAAGAAATATCATGTTTTCTCAGGTTTCTGAGGCTTTCTTCCTAGAAAACTCGAATGTGTGGAGGATTTGACTCCAGGTGGAACCAATTAGCGTTTGCCAGCAGAAAACAAAAAGGGTCCTGCTAAAATGCATTCAAAACCTTAAAGTCCATAGAGAATATCCAGAAAACAGAAACACACACAGAGGCTGTAGCAAGATCTGGGATTGAGATAGCTACAAATCACCAGATGTTTTTGTTATCATCCAGGAGTATCTGGAAAAATTGTTGTAGTTTGGAAGTGAAATTTAACCAAAAAATCACCATGAAAGTGGTTTTAGAGAATAGCACAATCTTTCTGTTCAGCAAATGCATCCAATGTCATGTTTACAAATACAAATATCATGTTTTCTCAGGTTTCTGAAGCTTTCTTCCTAGAAAACTCGAATGTGTGGAGTATTTGACTCCAGGTGGAACCAATTAGCGTTTGTCAACAGAAAACAAAAAGGGTCCTGCTAAAATGCATTCAAAACCTTAAAGTCCACAGAGAATATCCAGAAAACACAAACACACACGGAGGCTGTAGCAAGATCTGGGATTGAGATAGCTACAAATCACCAGATAGTTTTGTTTTCATCCAGGAGTATCTGGACAAATTATTGTGGATTTCGGGTGAAATTTAACCAAAAATCACCGTGAAAGTGGTTTTGGAGAAAAGCACAATCTTACTGTTCGGCAAATGTATCCAATGTCATGTTTACAGAAAGAAATATCATGTTTTCTCAGGTTTCTGAAGCTTTCTTCCTAGAAAACTCGAATGTGTGGAGTATTTGACTCCAGGTGGAACCAATTAGCGTTTGCCAGCAGAAAACAAAAAGGGTCCTGCTAAAATGCATTCAAAACCTAAAAGTCCATAGAGAATATCCAGAGAACACAAACACACACGGAGGCTGTAGCAAGATCTGGGATTGAGATAGCTACAAATCACCAGATAGTTTTGCTTTCATCCAGGAGTATCTGGACAAATTATTGTGGATTTCCGGTGAAATTTAACCAAAAATCACCGTGAAAGTGGTTTTGGAGAAAAGCACAATCTTACTGTTCGGCAAATGTATCCAATGTCATGTTTACAGAAAGAAATATCATGTTTTCTCAGGTTTCTGAAGCTTTCTTCCTAGAAAACTCGAATGTGTGGAGTATTTGACTTCAGGTGGAACCAATTAGCGTTTGCCAGCAGAAAACAAAAAGGGTCCTGCTAAAATGCATTCAAAAACTTAAAGTCCATAGAGAATGTCCAGAAAACACAAACACACACAGAGGCTGTAGCAAGATCTGGGATTGAGATAGCTACAAATCACCAGATGTTTTTGTTATCATCCAGGAGTATCTGGAAAAATTGTTGTAGTTTTGAAGAGAAATTTAACCAAAAAATCACCATGAAAGTGGTTTTGGAGAAAAGCACAATCTTTCTGTTCAGCAAATGCATCCAATGTCATGTTTACAAATACAAATATTATGTTTTCTCAGGTTTCTGCAGCTTTCTTCCTAGAAAACTCGAATGTGTGGAGTATTTGACTCCAGGTGGAACCAATTAGCGTTTGCCAGCAGAAAACAAAAAGGGTTCTGCTAAAATGCATTCAAAACCTTAAAGTCCATAGAGAATATCCAGAAAACACAAACACACACAGAGGCTGTAGCAAGATCTGGGATTGAGATAGCTACAAATCACCAGATAGTTTTGTTTTCATCCAGGAGTATCTGGACAAATTGTTGTGGATTTCAGATGAAATTTAACCAAAAAATGACCGTGAAAGTGGTTTTGGAGAAAAGCACAATCTTCCTGTTCGGCAAATGTATCCAATGTCATGTTGACAGAAAGAAATATCATGTTTTCTCAGGTTTCTGAAGCTTTCTCCTTCAAAACTCGAATGTGTGGAGTATTTGATTCCAGGTGGAACCAATTAGCGTTTGCCAGCAGAAAACAAAAAGGGTCCTGCTAAAATGCATTCAAAACCTTAAAGTCCATAGAGAATATCCAGAAAACACAAACACACACAGAGGCTGTAGCAAGATCTGGGATTGAGATAGCTACAAATCACCAGATAGTTTTGTTTTCATCCAGGAGTATCTGGACAAATTGTTGTGGATTTCGGGTGAAATTTAACCAAAAATCACCGTGAAAGTGGTTTTGGAGAATAGCACAATCTTACTGTTCGGCAAATGTATCCAATGTCATGTTTACAGAAAGAAATATCATGTTTTCTCAGGTTTCTGAGGCTTTCTTCCTAGAAAACTCGAATGTGTGGAGGATTTGACTCCAGGTGGAACCAATTAGCGTTTGCCAGCAGAAAACAAAAAGGGTCCTGCTAAAATGCATTCAAAACCTTAAAGTCCATAGAGAATATCCAGAAAACAGAAACACACACAGAGGCTGTAGCAAGATCTGGGATTGAGATAGCTACAAATCACCAGATGTTTTTGTTATCATCCAGGAGTACCTGGAAAAATTGTTGTAGTTTGGAAGTGAAATTTAACCAAAAAATCACCATGAAAGTGGTTTTAGAGAAAAGCACAATCTTTCTGTTCAGCAAATGCATCCAATGTCATGTTTACAAATACAAATATTATGTTTTCTCAGGTTTCTGCAGCTTTCTTCCTAGAAAACTCGAATGTGTGGAGTATTTGACTCCAGGTGGAACCAATTAGCGTTTGCCAGCAGAAAACAAAAAGGGTTCTGCTAAAATGCATTCAAAACCTTAAAGTCCACAGAGAATATCCAGAAAACACAAACACACACGGAGGCTGTAGCAAGATCTGGGATTGAGATAGCTACAAATCACCAGATAGTTTTGTTTTCATCCAGGAGTATCTGGACAAATTATTGTGGATTTCGGGTGAAATTTAACCAAAAATCACCGTGAAAGTGGTTTTGGAGAAAAGCACAATCTTACTGTTCGGCAAATGTATCCAATGTCATGTTTACAGAAAGAAATATCATGTTTTCTCAGGTTTCTGAAGCTTTCTTCCTAGAAAACTCGAATGTGTGGAGTATTTGACTCCAGGTGGAACCAATTAGCGTTTGCCAGCAGAAAACAAAAAGGGTCTTGCTAAAATGCATTCAAAACCTTAAAGTCCATAGAGAATATCCAGAAAACACAAACACACACAGAGGCCGTAGCAAGATCTGGGATTGAGATAGCTACAAATCACCAGATGTTTTTGTTATCATCCAGGAGTATCTGGAAAAATTGTTGTAGTTTTGAAGTGAAATTTAACCAAAAAATCACCATGAAAGTGGTTTTGGAGAAAAGCACAATCTTTCTGTTCAGCAAATGCATCCAATGTCATGTTTACAAATACAAATATTATGTTTTCTCAGGTTTCTGCAGCTTTCTTCCTAGAAAACTCGAATGTGTGGAGTATTTGACTCCAGGTGGAACCAATTAGCGTTTGCCAGCAGAAAACAAAAAGGGTTCTGCTAAAATGCATTCAAAACCTTTAAGTCCATAGAGAATATCCAGAAAACACAAACACACACAGAGGCTGTAGCAAGATCTGGGATTGAGATAGCTACAAATCACCAGATAGTTTTGTTTTCATCCAGGAGTATCTGGACAAATTGCTGTAGTTTTGAAGTGAAATTTAACCAAAAAATCACCGTGAATGTGGTTTTGGAGAAAAGCACAATCTTTCTGTTCAGCAAATGAATGCAATGTCATGTTTACATATACAAATATTATGTTTTCTCAGGTTTCTGAAGCTTTCTTCCTAGAAAACTTGAATGTGTGGAGTGTTTGACTCCAGGTGGAACCAATTAGCGTTTGCCAGCAGAAAACAAAAAGGGTCCTGCTAAAATGCATTCAAAACCTTAAAGTCCATAGAGAATATCCAGAAAACACAAACACACACAGAGGCTGTAGCAAGATCTGGGATTGAGATAGCTACAAATCACCAGATAGTTTTGTTTTCATCCAGGAGTATCTGGACAAATTGTTGTAGTTTTGAAGTGAAATTTAATCAAAAAATCACCGTGAAAGTGGCTTTGGAGAAAAGCACAATCTTCCTGTTTGGCAAATGTATTCAATGTAATGTTTACAGAAAGAAATATCATGTTTTCTCAGGTTTCTGAAGCTTTCTTCCTAGAAAACTCGAATGTGTGGAGGATTTGACTCCAGGTGGAACCAATTAGCGTTTGCCAACATAAACAAAAAGGGTCCTGCTAAAATGCATTCAAAACCTTAAAGTCCATAGAGAATATCCAGAGAACACAAACACACACGGAGGCTGTAGCAAGATCTGGGATTGAGATAGCTACAAATCACCAGATAGTTTTGTTTTCATCCAGGAGTATCTGGACAAATTATTGTGGATTTCCGGTGAAATTTAACCAAAAATCACCGTGAAAGTGGTTTTGGAGAAAAGCACAATCTTACTGTTCAGCAAATGTATCCAATGTCATGTTTACAGAAAGAAATATCATGTTTTCTCAGGTTTCTGAAGCTTTCTTCCTAGAAAACTCGAATGTGTGGAGTATTTGACTTCAGGTGGAACCAATTAGCGTTTGCCAGCAGAAAACAAAAAGGGTCCTGCTAAAATGCATTCAAAAACTTAAAGTCCATAGAGAATGTCCAGAAAACACAAACACACACAGAGGCTGTAGCAAGATCTGGGATTGAGATAGCTACAAATCACCAGATGTTTTTGTTATCATCCAGGAGTATCTGGAAAAATTGTTGTAGTTTTGAAGAGAAATTTAACCAAAAAATCACCATGAAAGTGGTTTTGGAGAAAAGCACAAGCTTTCTGTTCAGCAAATGAATCCAATGTCATGTTTACAAATACAAATATTATGTTTTCTCAGGTTTCTGCAGCTTTCTTCCTAGAAAACTCGAATGTGTGGAGTATTTGACTCCAGGTGGAACCAATTAGCGTTTGCCAGCAGAAAACAAAAAGGGTTCTGCTAAAATGCATTCAGAACCTTTAAGTCCATAGAGAATATCCAGAAAACACAAACACACACAGAGGCAGTAGCAAGATCTGGGATTGAGATAGCTACAAATCACCAGATAGTTTTGTTTTCATCCAGGAGTATCTGGACAAATTGCTGTAGTTTTGAAGTGAAATTTAACCAAAAAATCACCGTGAATGTGGTTTTGGAGAAAAGCACAAGCTTTCTGTTCAGCAAATGAATGCAATGTCATGTTTACATATACAAATATTATGTTTTCTCAGGTTTCTGAAGCTTTCTTCCTAGAAAACTTGAATGTGTGGAGTGTTTGACTCCAGGTGCAACCAATTAGCGTTTGCCAGAAGAAAACAAAAAGGGTCCTGCTAAAATGCATTCAAAACCTTAAAGTCCATAGAGAATATCCAGAAAACACAAACACACACAGAGGCTGTAGCAAGATCTGGGATTGAGATAGCTACAAATCACCAGATAGTTTTGTTTTCATCCAGGAGTATCTGGACAAATTGTTGTGGATTTCGGGTGAAATTTAACCAAAAATCACCGTGAAAGTGGTTTTGGAGAAAAGCACAATCTTACTGTTCGGCAAATGTATCCAATGTCATGTTTACAGAAAGAAATATCATGTTTTCTCAGGTTTCTGAGGCTTTCTTCCTAGAAAACTCGAATGTGTGGAGGATTTGACTCCAGGTGGAACCAATTAGCGTTTGCCAGCAGAAAACAAAAAGGGTCCTGCTAAAATGCATTCAAAACCTTAAAGTCCATAGAGAATATCCAGAAAACAGAAACACACACAGAGGCTGTAGCAAGATCTGGGATTGAGATAGCTACAAATCACCAGATGTTTTTGTTATCATCCAGGAGTATCTGGAAAAATTGTTGTAGTTTGGAAGTGAAATTTAACCAAAAAATCACCATGAAAGTGGTTTTAGAGAAAAGCACAATCTTTCTGTTCAGCAAATGCATCCAATGTCATGTTTACAAATACAAATATTATGTTTTCTCAGGTTTCTGCAGCTTTCTTCCTAGAAAACTCGAATGTGTGGAGTATTTGACTCCAGGTGGAACCAATTAGCGTTTGCCAGCAGAAAGCAAAAAGGGTTCTGCTAAAATGCATTCAAAACCTTTAAGTCCATAGAGAATATCCAGAAAACACAAACACACACAGAGGCTGTAGCAAGATCTGGGATTGAGATAGCTACAAATCACCAGATAGTTTTGTTTTCATCCAGGAGTATCTGGACAAATTGCTGTAGTTTTGAAGTGAAATTTAACCAAAAAATCACCGTGAATGTGGTTTTGGAGAAAAGCACAAGCTTTCTGTTCAGCAAATGAATGCAATGTCATGTTTACATATACAAATATTATGTTTTCTCAGTTTTCTGAAGCTTTCTTCCTAGAAAACTGGAATGTGTGGAGTGTTTGACTCCAGGTGGAACCAATTAGCGTTTGCCAGCAGAAAACAAAAAGGGTCCTGCTAAAATGCATTCAAAACCTTAAAGTCCATAGAGAATATCCAGAAAACACAAACACACACAGAGGCTGTAGCAAGATCTGGGATTGAGATAGCTACAAATCACCAGATAGTTTTGTTTTCATCCAAACTCTCTGGACGAAATGTTGTTGTATCCTGGTGAAATTTAACCAAAAAAATCACAGTTAAAGTGGTTTTAGAGAAAAGCACAATCTTTCTGTTCAGCAAATGCATCCAACGTCATGTTTACAAATACAAATATTATGTTTTCTCAGGTTTCTGAAGCTTTCTTCCTAGAAAAATCGAATGTGTGGAGTGTTTGACTCCAGGTGGAACCAATTAGCCTTTGCCAGCAGAAAACAAAAAGGGTCCTGCTAAAATGCATTCAAAACCTTAAAGTCCATAGAGAATATCCAGAAAACACAAACACACACAGAGGCTGTAGCAAGATCTGGGATTGAGATAGCTACAAATCACCAGATAGTTTTGTTTTCATCCAGGAGTATCTGGACAAATTGTTGTAGTTTTGAATTGAAATTTAATGAAAAATCACCGTGAAAGAGGTTTTGGAGAAAAGCACAATCTTCCTGTTCTGCAAATGAATCCAATGTCATGTTTACAAATACAAATGTTATGTTTTCTCAGGTTTCTGGAGCTTTCTTCCTAGAAAACTCGAATGTGTGAGGATTTGACTCCAGGTGGAACCAATTAGCGTTTGCCAGCAGAAAACAAAAAGGGTTCTGCTAAAATGCATTCAAAACCTTAAAGTCCATAGAGAATATCCAGAAAACACAAACACACACAGAGGCTGTAGCAAGATCTGGGATTGAGATAGCTACAAATCACCAGATAGTTTTGTTTTCATCCAGGAGTATCTGGACAAATTGTTGTAGGTTTGAATTGAAATTTAACGAAAAATCACCGTGAAAGAAGTTTTGAGGAAAGCACAATCTTCCTGTTCAGCAAATGAATCCAATGTCATGTTTACAAATACAAATGTTATGTTTTCTCAGGTTTCTGGAGCTTTCTTCCTAGAAAACTCGAATGTGTGGAGTCTTTGACTCCAGGTGGAACCAATTAGCATTTGCCAGCAGAAAACAAAAAGGGTCCTACTAAAATGCATTCAAAACCTTAAAGTCCATAGAGAATATCCAGAAAACACAAACACACACAGAGGCTGTAGCAAGATCTGGGATTGAGATAGCTACAAATCACCAGATAGTTTTGTTTTCATCCAGGAGTATCTGGAAAATTATTGTGGATTTCGGGTGAAATTTAACCAAAAATCACCGTGAAAGTGGTTTTGGAGAAAAGCACAATCTTACTGTTCGGCAAATGTATCCAATGTCATGTTTACAGAAAGAAATATTATGTTTTCTCAGGTTTCTGAAGCTTTCTTCCTAGAAAACTCGAATGTGTGGAGTATTTGACTCCAGGTGGAACCAATTAGCGTTTGCCAACAGAAAACAAAAAGGGTCCTGCTAAAATGCATTCAAAACCTTAAAGTCCGTAGAGAATATCCAGAAAACACAAACACACACAGAGGCTGTAGCAAGATCTGGGATTGAGATAGCTACAAATCACCAGATAGTTTTGTTTTCATCCAGGAGTATCTGGACAAATTGTTGTAGTTTTGAATTGAAATTTAATGAAAAATCACCGTGAAAGAGGTTTTGGAGAAAAGCACAATCTTCCTGTTCTGCAAATGAATCCAATGTCATGTTTACAAATACAAATGTTATGTTTTCTCAGGTTTCTGGAGCTTTCTTCCTAGAAAACTCGAATGTGTGAGGATTTGACTCCAGGTGGAACCAATTAGCGTTTGCCAGCAGAAAACAAAAAGGGTTCTGCTAAAATGCATTCAAAACCTTAAAGTCCATAGAGAATATCCAGAAAACACAAACACACACAGAGGCTGTAGCAAGATCTGGGATTGAGATAGCTACAAATCACCAGATAGTTTTGTTTTCATCCAGGAGTATCTGGACAAATTATTGTGGATTTCGTGTGAAATTTAACCAAAAATCACCGTGAAAGTGGTTTTGGAGAAAAGCACAATCTTACTGTTCAGCAAATGTATCCAATGTCATGTTTACAGAAAGAAATATCATGTTTTCTCAGGTTTCTGAAGCTTTCTTCCTAGAAAACTCGAATGTGTGGAGTATTTGACTCCAGGAGGAACCAATTAGCCTTTGCCAACAGAAAACAAAAAGGGTCCTGGTAAAATGCATTCAAAACCTTAAAGTCCATAGAGAATATCCAGAAAACACAAACACACACAGAGGCTGTAGCAAGATCTGGGATTGAAATAGCTACAAATCACCAGATAGTTTTGTTTTCATCCAAATTCTCTGGACAAAATGTTGTTGTATCCTGGTGAAATTTAACCAAAAAATCACCGTGAAAGTGGTTTTGGAGAAAAGCACAATCTTTCTGTTCAGCAAATGCATCCAACGTCATGTTTACAAATACAAATATTATGTTTTCTCAGGTTTCTGAAGCTTTCTTCCTAGAAAAATCGAATGTGTGGAGTGTTTGACTCCAGGTGGAACCAATTAGCGTTTGCCAGCAGAAAACAAAAAGGGTCCTGCTAAAATGCATTCAAAACCTTAAAGTCCATAGAGAATATCCAGAAAACACAAACACACAGAGGCTGTAGCAAGATCTGGGATTGAGATAGCTACAAATCACCAGATAGTTTTGTTTTCATCCAGGAGTATCTGGACAAATTATTGTGGATTTCGGGTGAAATTTAACCAAAAATCACCGTGAAAGTGGTTTTCGAGAAAATCAGAATCTTCCTGTTGGGCAAATGTATCCAATGTCATGTTTACAGAAGGAAATATCATGTTTTCTCAGGTTTCTGAAGCTTTCTTCCTAGAAAACTCGAATGTGTGGCGTATTAGACTCCAGGTGGAACCAATTAGCGTTTGCCAGCAGAAAACAAAAAGGGTCCTGCTAAAATGCATTCAAAACCGTAAAGTCCATAGAGAATATCCAGAAAACACAAACACACACAGAGGCTGTACCAAGATGTGGGATTGAGATAGCCACAACACACCAGATGGTTTTGTTTTCATCCAGAGGATCTGGACAAAATGTTGTAGTATCCTGGTGAAATTTAACCAAAAATCACCGTGAAAGTGGTTTTCGAGAAAATCACAATCTTCCTGTTCAGCAAATGTATCCAATGTCATGTTTACAGAAAGAAATATCATGTTTTCTCAGGTTTCTGAAGCTTTCTTCCTTGAAAACTCGAATGTGTGGAGGATTTGACTCCAGGTGGAACCAATTAGCGTTTGCCAGCAGAAAACAAAAAGGGTCCTGCTAAAATGCATTCAAAACCTTAAAGTCCATAGAGAATATCCAGAAAACACAAACACACACAGAGGCTGTAGCAAGATCTGGGATTGAGATAGCTACAAATCACCAGATAGTTTTGTTTTCATCCAGGAGTATCTGGACAAATTTTTGTAGTTTTGAAGAGAAATTTAACCAAAAATCACAGTGAAAGTGGCTTTGGAGAAAATCACAATCTTCCTGTTGGGCAAATGTATCCAATGTCATGTTTACAGAAAGAAATATCATGTTTTCTCAGGTTTCTGAAGCTTTCTTCCTAGAAAACTCGAATGTGTGGAGTATTTGACTCCAGGTGGAACCAAATAGCGTTTGCCAGCAGAAAACAAAAAGGGTCCTGCTAAAATGCATTCAAAACCTTAAAGTCCATAGAGAATATCCAGAAAACACAAACACACACAGCGGCTGTAGCAAGATCTGGGATTGAGATAGCTACAAATCACCAGATAGTTTTGTTTTCATCCAGGAGTATCTGGACAAATTGTTGTGGATTTCGGGTGAAATTTAACCAAAAATCACCGTGAAAGTGGTTTTGGAGAAAATCACAATCTTCCTGTTCAGCAAATGTATCCAATGTCATGTTTACAAATACAAATATCATGTTTTCTCAGGTTTCTGAATCTTTCTTCCTAGAAAACTCGAATGTGTGGAGTATTTGACTCCAGGTGGAACCAATTAGCGTTTGCCAGCAGAAAACAAAAAGGGTCCTGCTAAAATGCATTCAAAACCTTAAAGTCCATAGAGAATATCCAGAAAACACAAACACACACAGAGGCTGTAGCAAGATCTGGGATTGAGATAGCTACAAATCACCAGATAGTTTTGTTTTCATCCAGGAGTATCTGGAAAAATTGTTGTAGTTTTGAATTGAAATTTAACCAAAAATCACCGTGAAAGTGGTTTTGGAGAAAAGCACAATCTTCCTGTTCAGCAAATGAATCCAATGTCATGTTTACAGAAAGAAATATCATGTTTTCTCAGGTTTCTGAAGCTTTCTTCCTAGAAAACTCGAATGTGTGGAGGATTTGACTCCAGGTGGAACCAATTAGCGTTTGCCAGCAGAAAACAAAAATTGGTCCTGCTAAAATGCATTCAAAACCTTAAAGTCCATAGGGAATATCCAGAAAACACAAACACACACAGAGGCTGTAGCAAGATCTGGGGTTGAGATAGCTACAAATCACCAGATAGTTTTGTTTTCATCCAGGAGTATCTGGACAAATTATTGTGGATTTCGGGTGAAATTTAACCAAAAATCACCGTGAAAGTGGTTTTGGAGAAAAGCACAATCTTCCTGTTCAGAAAATGTATCCTATGTCATGTTTACAGAAATTAATATCATGTTTTCTCAGGTTTCTGAATCTTTCTTCCTAGAAAACTCGAATGTGTGGAGTATTTGACTCCAGGTGGAACCAATTAGCGTTTGCCAGCAGAAAACAAAAAGGGTCCTGCTAAAATGCATTCAAAACCTTAAAGTCCATAGAGAATATCCAGAAAACACAAACACACACAGAGGCTGTAGCAAGATCTGGGATTGAGATAGCTACAAATCACCAGATAGTTTTGTTTTCATCCAGGAGTATCTGGACAAATTGTTGTAGTTTTGATGTGAAATTTAACGAAAAATCACCGTGAAAGTGGTTTTGGAGAAAAGCACAATCTTCCTGTTCAGGAAATGTATCCAAAATCATGTTTACAGAAAGAAATATCATGTTTTCTCAGGTTTCTGAAGCTTTCTTCCTAGAAAACTCGAATATGTGGAGTATTTGACTACAGGTGGAACCAATTAGCCTTTGCCAACAGAAAACAAAAAGGCTCCTGCTAAAATGCATTCAAAACCTTAAAGTCCATAGAGAATATCCAGAAAACACAAACACACACAGAGGCTGTAGCAGGATTTGGGATTGAAATAGCTACAAATCACCAGATAGTTTTGTTTTCATCCAAACTCTCTGGACAAAATGTTGTTGTATCCTGGTGAAATTTAACCAAAAAATCACCGTGAAAGTGGTTTTGGAGAAAAGCACAATCTTTCTGTTCAGCAAATGCATCCAACGTCATGTTTACAAATACAAATATTATGTTTTCTCAGGTTTCTGAAGCTTTCTTCCTAGAAAAATCGAATGTGTGGAGTGTTTGACTCCAGGTGGAACCAATTAGCGTTTGCCAGCAGAAAACAAAAAGGGTCCTGCTAAAATGCATTCAAAACCTTAAAGTCCATAGAGAATATCCAGAAAACACAAACACACACAGAGGCTGTAGCAAGATGTGGGATTGAGATAGCCACAACACACCAGATGGTTTTGTTTTCATCCAGAGGATCTGGACAAAATGTTGTAGTATCCTGGTGAAATTTAACCAAAAATCACCGTGAAAGTGGTTTTCGAGAAAATCACAATCTTCCTGTTCAGCAAATGTATCCAATGTCATGTTTACAGAAAGAAATATCATGTTTTCTCAGGTTTCTGAAGCTTTCTTCCTTGAAAACTCGAATGTGTGGAGGATTTGACTCCAGGTGGAACCAATTAGCGTTTGCCAGCAGAAAACAAAAAGGGTCCTGCTAAAATGCATTCAAAACCTTAAAGTCCATAGAGAATATCCAGAAAACACAAACACACACAGAGGCTGTAGCAAGATCTGGGATTGAGATAGCTACAAATCACCAGATGTTTTTGTTATCATCCAGGAGTATCTGGACAAATTTTTGTAGTTTTGAAGAGAAATTTAACCAAAAATCACAGTGAAAGTGGCTTTGGAGAAAATCACAATCTTGCTGTTGGGCAAATGTATCCAATGTCATGTTTACAGAAAGAAATATCATGTTTTCTCAGGTTTCTGAAGCTTTCTTCCTAGAAAACTCGAATGTGTGGAGTATTTGACTCCAGGTGGAACCAAATAGCGTTTGCCAGCAGAAAACAAAAAGGGTCCTGCTAAAATGCATTCAAAACCTTAAAGTCCATAGAGAATATCCAGAAAACACAAACACACACAGCGGCTGTAGCAAGATCTGGGATTGAGATAGCTACAAATCACCAGATAGTTTTGTTTTCATCCAGGAGTATCTGGACAAATTGTTGTGGATTTCGGGTGAAATTTAACCAAAAATCACCGTGAAAGTGGTTTTGGAGAAAATCACAATCTTCCTGTTCAGCAAATGTATCCAATGTCATGTTTACAAATTCAAATATCATGTTTTCTCAGGTTTCTGAAGCTTTCTTCCTAGAAAACTCGAATGTGTGGAGTATTTGACTCCAGGTGGAACCAATTAGCGTTTGCCAGCAGAAAACAAAAAGGGTCCTGCTAAAATGCATTCAAAACCTTAAAGTCCATAGAGAATATCCAGAAAACACAAACACACACAGAGGCTGTAGCAAGATCTGGGATTGAGATAGCTACAAATCACCAGGTAGTTTTGTTTTCATCCAGGAGTATCTGGAAAAATTGTTGTAGTTTTGAATTGAAATTTAACCAAAAATCACCGTGAAAGTGGTTTTGGAGAAAAGCACAATCTTCCTGTTCAGCAAATGAATCCAATGTCATGTTTACAGAAAGAAATATCATGTTTTCTCAGGTTTCTGAAGCTTTCTTCCTAGAAAACTCGAATGTGTGGAGGATTTGACTCCAGGTGGAACCAATTAGCGTTTGCCAGCAGAACACAAAAAGTGTCCCGCTAAAATGCATTCAAAACCTTAAAGTCCATAGGGAATATCCAGAAAACACAAACACACACAGAGGCTGTAGCAAGATCTGGGGTTGAGATAGCTACAAATCACCAGATAGTTTTGTTTTCATCCAGGAGTATCTGGACAAATTATTGTGGATTTCGGGTGAAATTTAACCAAAAATCACCGTGAAAGTGGTTTTGGAGAAAAGCACAATCTTCCTGTTCAGAAAATGTATCCTATGTCATGTTTACAGAAATTAATATCATGTTTTCTCAGGTTTCTGATCTTTCTTCCTAGAAAACTCGAATGTGTGGAGTATTTGACTCCAGGTGGAACCAATTAGCGTTTGCCAGCAGAAAACAAAAAGGGTCCTGCTAAAATGCATTCAAAACCTTAAAGTCCATAGAGAATATCCAGAACTCACAAACACACACAGAGGCTGTAGCAAGATCTGGGATTGAGATAGCTACAAATCACCAGATAGTTTTGTTTTCATCCAGGAGTATCTGGACAAATTGTTGTAGTTTTGATGTGAAATTTAACCAAAAATCACCGTGAAAGTGGTTTTGGAGAAAAGCACAATCTTCCTGTTCAGTAAATGTATCCAAAATCATGTTTACAGAAAGAAATATCATGTTTTCTCAGGTTTCTGAAGCTTTCTTCCTAGAAAACTCGAATATGTGGAGTATTTGACTACAGGTGGAACCAATTAGCCTTTGCCAACAGAAAACAAAAAGGCTCCTGCTAAAATGCATTCAAAACCTTAAAGTCCATAGAGAATATCCAGAAAACACAAACACACACAGAGGCTGTAGCAGGATTTGGGATTGAAATAGCTACAAATCACCAGATAGTTTTGTTTTCATCCAAACTCTCTGGACAAAATGTTGTTGTATCCTGGTGAAATTTAACCAAAAAATCACCGTGAAAGTGGTTTTGGAGAAAAGCACAATCTTTCTGTTCAGCAAATGCATCCAACGTCATGTTTACAAATACAAATATTATGTTTTCTCAGGTTTCTGAAGCTTTCTTCCTAGAAAAATCGAATGTGTGGAGTGTTTGACTCCAGGTGGAACCAATTAGCGTTTGCCAGCAGAAAACAAAAAGGGTCCTGCTAAAATGCATTCAAAACCTTAAAGTCCATAGAGAATATCCAGAAAACGCAAACACACACAGAGGCTGTAGCAAGATCTGGGATTGAGATAGCTACAAATCACCAGATAGTTTTGTTTTCATCCAGGAGTATCTGGACAAATTTTTGTAGTTTTGAAGAGAAATTTAACCAAATATCACCGTGAAAGTGGTTTTGGAGAAAAGCACAAGCTTTCTGTTCAGCAAATGAATCCAATGTCATGTTTACAAATACAAATGTTATGTTTTCTCAGGATTCTGAAGCTTTCTTCCTTGAAAACTTGAATGTGTGTAGTGTTTGACTCCAGGTGGAACCAATTAGCGTTTGCCAGCAGAAAACAAAAAGGGTCCTGCTAAAATGCATTCAAAACCTTAAAGTCCATAGAGAATATCCAGAAAACACAAACAAACACAGAGGCTGTAGCAAGATCTGGGATTGAGATAGCTACAAATCACCAGATAGTTTTGTTTTCATCCAGGAGTATCTGGACAAATTGTTGTAGTTTTGAACTGAAATTTAACCAAAAATCACCGTGAAAGTGGTTTTGGAGAAAAGCACAATCTTCCTGTTCGGCAAATGCATCCAATGTCATGTTTACAAATACAAATATCATGTTTTCTCAGGTTTCTGAAGCTTTCTTCCTAGAAAACTCGAATGTGTGGCGTATTACACTCCAGGTGGATTCAATTAGCGTTTGCCAGCTGAAAACAGAAAGGGTCCTGCTAAAATGCATTCAAAACCTTAAAGTCCATAGAGAATGTCCAGAAAACACAAACAAACACAGAGGCTGTAGCAAGATCTGGGATTGAGATAGCCACAACACACCAGATAGTTTTGCTTTCATCCAGAGTATCTGGACAAAATGTTGTGGATTTCGGGTGAAACTTAACCAAAAATCACCGTGAAAGTGGTTTTGGAGAAAAGCTCATGCTACCTGTTCGGCAAATGCAGCCAATGTCATGTTTACAGAAAGAAATACATGTTTTCTCAGGTTTCTGAAGCTTTCTTCCTAGAAAACTCGAATGTGTGGCGTATTAGACTCCAGGTGGAACCAATTAGCGTTTGCCAGCTGAAAACAAAAACTTACATGCTACAATGCATTCAAAACCGTAAAGTCCATAGAAAATGTCCAGAAAACACAAACAAACACAGAGGCTGTAGCAAGATGTGGGATTGAGATAGCCACAACACACCAGACAGTTTTGTTTTCATCCAAAGGGTCTGGAAAAAATGTTGTAGTATCTCGGTGAAATTTAACCAAAAATCACCGTGAAAGTGGTTTTGGAGAAAAGCACAATCTTCCTGTTCGGCAAATGCATCCAATGTCATGTTTACAAATACAAATATCATGTTTTGTCAGATTTCTGAAGCTTTCTTCCTAGAAAACTCGAATGTGTGGCGTATTAGACTCCAGGTGGAACCAATTAGCGTTTGCCAGCTGAAAACAAAAACTTACATACTACAATGATTTCAAAACCGTAAAGTCCATAGAGAATGTCTAGAAAACACAAACAAACACAGAGGCTGTAGCAAGATCTGGGATTGAGATAGCCACAACACACCAGATAGTTTTGTTTTCATCCAGAGGATCTGGACAAAATGTTGTTGTATCTCGGTGAAATTTAACCAAAAATCACCGTGAAAGTGGTTTTGGAGAAAAGCACAATCTTCCTGTTCGGCAAATGCATCCAATGTCATGTTTACAGAAAGAAATATCATGTTTTCTCAGGTTTCTGAAGCTTTCTTCCTAGAAAACTCGAATGTGTGGCGTATTACACTCCAGGTGGAATCAATTAGCGTTTGCCAGCTGAAAACAAAAACTTACATGCTAAAATGCATTCAAAACCTTAAAGTCCATAGAGAATGTCCAGAAAACACAAACAAACACAGAGGCTGTAGCAAGATCTGGGATTGAGATAGCCACAACACACCAGATAGTTTTGCTTTCATCCAGAGTATCTGGACAAAATGTTGTGGATTTCGGGTGAAACTTAACCAAAAATCACCGTGAAAGTGGTTTTGGAGAAAAGCTCATGCTTCCTGTTCGGCAAATGCATCCAATGTCATGTTTACAGAAAGAAATATCATGTTTTCTCAGGTTTCTGAAGCTTTCTTCCTAGAAAACTCGAATGTGTGGCGTATTAGACTCCAGGTGGAACCACTTAGCGTTTGCCAGCTGAAAACAAAAACTTACATGCTACAATGCTTTCAAAACCGTAAAGTCCATAGAGAATGTACAGAAAACACAAACACACACAGAGGCTGTAGCAAGATGTGGGATTGAGATAGCCACAACACAACAGATAGTTTTGTTTTCATCCAGAGTATCAGGACAAATTGTTGTGTATTGTGGGGGAAACTTTACCAAAAATCACCATTAAAGTTGTTTTGGAGAAAAGCTCATGCTTCCTGTTCGGCAAATGCATCCAATGTCATGTTTACAGAAAGAAATATCATGTTTTCTCAGGTTTCTGAAGCTTTCTTCCTAGAAAACTTGAATGTGTGGCGTATTAGACTCCAGGTGGAAACAATTAGCGTTTGCCAGCAGAAAACAAAAACTTATATGCTAAAATGCATTCAAAACCATAAAGTCCATAGAGAATGTCCAGAAAACACAAACAAACACAGAGGCTATAGCAAGATCTGGGATTGAGATAGCCACAACACACCAGATAGTTTTGCTTTCATCCAGAGTATCTGGACAAAATGTTGTGGATTTCGGGTGAAACTGAACCAAAAATCACCGTGAAAGTGGTTTTAGATTAAAGCTCATGCTACCTGTTCGGCAAATGCAGCCAATGTCATGTTTACAAATACAAATATTATGTTTTCTCAGGTTTCTGAAGCTTTCTTCCTAGAAAACTCGAATGTGTGGCATATTAGACTCCAGGTGGAACCAATTAGCGTTTGCCAGCTGAAAACAAAAACTTACATGCTTAAATGCATTCAAAACCGTAAAGTCCATAGAGAATGTCTAGAAAACACAAACACACACAGAGGCTGTAGCAAGATGTGGGATTTAGATAGCCACAACACACCAGATAGTTTTGTTTTCATCCAAAGGGTCTGGAAAAAATGTTGTAGTATCTCGGTGAAATTTAACCAAAAATCACCGTGAAAGTGGTTTTGGAGAAAAGCACAATCTTCCTGTTCGGCAAATGCATCCAATGTCATGTTTACAAATACAATTATCATGTTTTCTCAGGTTTCTGAAGCTTTCTTCCTAGAAAACTCGAATGTGTGGCGTATTAGACTCCAGGTGGAACCAATTAGCGTTTGCCAGCTGAAATCAAAAACTTACCTGCTAAAATGCATTCAAAACCGTAAAGTCCATAGAGAATGTCCAGAAAACACAAACACACACAGAGGCGGTAGCAAGATGTGGGATTGAGATAGCCACAACACACCAGAGAGTTTTGCTTTCATCCAGAGTATCTGGACAAAACGTTTTAGTATCCCAGTGAAATTTAACCAAAAAACACCGTGAAAGTGGTTTTGGAGAAAAGCTTATGCTACCTGTTCGGCAAATGCAGCCAATGTCATGTTTACAGAAAAAAATATCATGTTTTCTCAGTTTTCTGAAGCTTTCATCCTAGAAAACTCGAATGTGTGGCATATTAGACTCCAGGTGGAACCAATTAGCGTTTGCCAGCTGAAAACAAAAAGGGTCCTGCTAAAATGCATTCAAAACCGTAAAGTCCATAGAGAATGTCCAGAAAACACAAACAAACACAGAGACTGTAGCAAGATGTGGGATTGAGATAGCCACAACACACCAGATAGTTTTGTTTTCATCCAGAGTATCTGGACAAAATGTTGTGGATTTCGGGTGAAACTTAACCAAAAATCACGGTGAAAGTGGTTTTGGAGAACAGCACAATCTTCCTGTCAGCAAATGCATCCAATCTCAGGTTTACAGAAAGAAATATCATGTTTTCTCAGGTTTCTGAAGCTTTCTTCCTAGAAAACTCGAATGTGTGGCGTATTAGACTCCAGGTGGAACCAATTAGCGTTTGCCAGCTGAAAACAAAAACTTACATGCTACAATGCATTCAAAACCGTAAAATCCATAGAGATTATCCAGAAAACACAAACAAACACAGAGGCTGTAGCAAGATGTGGGATTGAGATAGCCACAACACACCAGATAGTTTTGCTTTCATCCAGAGTATCTGGACAAAATGTTGTGGATTTCGGGTGAAATTTATCCAAAAATCACCGTGAAAGTGGTTTTGCAGAAAAGCTCATGCTTCCTGCTCGGCAAATGCATCCAATGTCATGTTTACAGAAAGAAATATCATGTTTTCTCAGGTTTCTCAAGCTTTCTTCCTAGAAAACTCGAATGTGTGGCGTATTAGACTCCAGGTGGAACCAATTAGCGTTTGCCAGCTGAAAACAAAAACTTACATGCTAAAATGCATTCAAAACCGTAAAGTCCATAGAGAATATCCAGAAAACACAAACAAACACAGAGGCTGTAGAAAGATGTGGGATTGAGAAAGCCACAAAACAACAGATAGTTTTGCTTTCATCCAGAGTATCTGGACAAAATGTTGTGGATTTCGGGTGAAACAACCAAAAATCACCGTGAAAGTGGTTTTGGAGAAAAGCTCATGCTTCCTGCAAGGCAAATGCAGCCAATGTCATGTTTACAGAAAGAAATATCATGTTTTCTCAGGTTTCTGAAGCTTTCTTCCTAGAAAACTCGAATGTGTGGCGTATTAGACTCCAGGTGGAACCAATTAGCGTTTGCCAGCTGAAAACAAAAACTTACATGCTACAATGCATTCAAAACCGTAAAGTCCATAGAGAATGTCCAGAAAATAAAAACAAACACAGAGGCTGTAGCAAGATGTGGGATTGAGATAGCCACAACACACCAGATAGTTTTGCTTTCATCCAGAGTATCTGGACAAAATGTTGTGGATTTCGGGTGAAACTTAACCAAAAATCACCGTGAAAGTGGTTTTGGAGAAAAGCTCATGCTTCCTGTATGGCAAATACAGCCAATGTCATGTTTACAGAAAGAAATATCATGTTTTCTCAGGTTTCTGAAGCTTTCTTCCTAGAAAACTCGAATGTGTGGCGTATTAGACTCCAGGTGGAACCAATTAGCGTTTGCCAGCTGAAAACCAAATCTTACATGCTAAAATGGATTCAAAACCATAAAGTCCATAGAGAATGTCTAGAAAACACAAACAAACACACAGGCTGTAGCAAGATGTGGGATTGAGATAGCCAAAACACACCAGATAGTTTTGTTTTCATCCAGAGTATCTGGACAAAATGTTGTAATATCCTGGTGAAACTTAACCAAAAATCACCGTGAAAGTGGTTTTGGAGAAAAGCTCATGCTACCTGTTCGGCAAATGCAGCCAATGTCATGTTTACAGAAAGAAATATCATGTTTTCTCAGGTTTCTGAAGCTTTCTTCCTAGAAAACTCGAATGTGTGGCGTATTAGACTCCAGGTGGAACCAATTAGCGTTTGCCAGCTGAAAACAAAAACTTACATGCTACAATGCATTCAAAACCGTAAAGTCCATAGAGAATGTCCAGAAAACACAAACAAACACAGAGGCTGTAGCAAGATGTGGGATTGAGATAGCCACGACACACCAGATAGTTTTGTTTTCATCCAGAGTATCTGGACAAAATGTTGTGGATTTCGGGTGAAACTTAACCAAAATTCACGGTGAAAGTGGTTTTGGAGAAAAGCACAATCTTCCTGTCAGCAAATGCATCCAATCTCAGGTTTACAGAAAGAAATATCATGTTTTCTCAGGTTTCTGAAGCTTTTTTCCTAGAAAACTCGAATGTGTGGCGTGTTAGACTCCAGGTGGAACCAATTAGCGTTTGCCAGCTGAAAACAAAAACTTACATGCTAAAATGCATTCAAAACCGTAAAGTCCATAGAGAATGTCCAGAAAACACAAACAAACACAGAGGCTGTAGCAAGATGTGGGATGGAGATAGCCACAACACACCAGATAGTTTTGCTTTCATCCAGAGTATCTGGACAAAATGTTGTGGATTTCGGGTGAAACTTAACCAAAAATCACCGTGAAAGTGGTTTTGGAGAAAAGCTCATGCTACCTGTTCGGCAAATGCATCCAATGTCATGTTTACAGAAAGAAATATCATGTTTTCTCAGGTTTCTGAAGCTTTCTTCCTAGAAAACTCGAATGTGTGGCGTATTAGACTCCAGGTGGAACCAATTAGCGTTTGCCAGCTAAAAACAAAAACTTACATGCTACAATGCTTTCAAAACCGTAAAGTCCATAGAGAATGTCTAGAAAACACAAACAAACACAGAGGCTGTAGCAAGATGTGGGATTGAGATAGCCACAACATACCAGATAGTTTTGCTTTCATCCAGAGTATCTGGACAAATTGTTGTAGTATCTCGGTGAAATTTAACGAAAATCATGGTGAAAGTGGTTTTGGAGAAAAGCGCAATCTTCCTGTTCGGCAAATGCATCCAATGTCATGTTTACAGAAAGAAATATCATGTTTTCTCAGGTTTCTGAAGCTTTCTTCCTAGAAAACTCGAATGTGTGGCGTATTAGACTCCAGGTGGAACCAATTAGCGTTTGCCAACTGAGAACAAAAACTTACATGCTAAAATGCATTCCAAACCGTAAAGTCCATAGAGAATGTCCAGAAAACACAAACAAACACAGAGGCTGTAGCAAGATGTGGGATTGAGATAGCCACAACACACCAGATAGTTTTGTTTTCATCCAGAGTATCTGGACAAAATGTTGTGGATTTCGGGTGAAACTTAACCAAAAATCACGGTGAAAGTGGTTTTGGAGAAAAGCACAATCTTCCTGTTCGGCAAATGCATCCAATGTCAGGTGTACAGAAAGAAATGTCATGTTTTCTGAGGTTTCTGAAGCTTTCTTCCTAGAAAACTCGAATGTGTGGCGAATTAGACTCCAGGTGGAACCAATTAGCGTTTGCCAGCTGAGAACAAAAACTTACATGCTAAAATGCATTCAAAATGGTAAAGTCCATAGAGAATGTCCAGAAAACACAAACAAACACAGAGGCTGTAGCAAGATGTGGGATTGAGATAGCCACAACACACCAGATAGTTTTGTTTTCATCCAGAGTATCTGGACAAAATGTTGTGGATTTCGGGTGAAACAAACAAAAATCACCATGAAAGTGGTTTTGGAGAAAAGCACAATCTTCCTGTTCGGCAAATGCATCCAATGTCAGGTGTACAGAAAGAAATATCATGTTTTCTCAGGTTTCTGAAGCTTTCTTCCTAGAAAACTCGAATGTGTGGCGAATTACACTCCAGGTGGAACCAATTAACGTTTGCCAGCAGAAAAAAAAAACTTACATGCTAAAATGCATTCAAAACCTTAAAGTCCATAGAGAATGTCCAGAAAACGCAAACACAGAGGCTGCAGCAAGATGTGGAATTGAGATAGCCACAACACACCAGATAGTTTTGTTTTCATCCAGAGTATCTGGACAAAATGTTGTAGTATCCCGGTGAAATTTAACCAAAAATCACCGTGAAAGTGGTTTTGGAGAAAAGCACAATCTTCCTGTTCGGCAAATGCATCCAATGTCATGTTTACAGAAAGAAATATCATGTTTTCTCAGGTTTCTGAAGCTTTCTTCCTAGAAAACTTGAATGTGTGGCGTATTAGACTCCAGGTGGAACCAATTAGCGTTTGCCAGCAGAAAACAAAAAGGGTCCTGCTAAAATGCATTCAAAACCGTAAAGTCCATAGAGAATGTCCAGAAAACACAAACAAACACAGAGACTGTAGCAAGATGTGGGATTGAGATAGCCACAACACACCAGATAGTTTTGTTTTCATCCAGAGTATCAGGATAAATTGTTGTGTATTGTGGGTGAAACTTTACCAAAAATCACCGGGAAAGTTGTTTTGGAGAAAAGCTCATGCTTCCTGTTCAGCAAATGCAGCCAATGTCATGTTTACAGAAGGAAATATCATGTTTTCTCAGGTTTCTGAAGCTTTCTTCCTAGAAAACTCGAATGTGTGGCGTATTAGACTCCAGGTGGAACCAATTAGCGTTTGCCAGCTGAAAACAAAAACTTACATGCTAAAATGCATTCAAAACCGTAAAATCCATAGAGATTATCCAGAAAACACAAACAAACACAGAGGCTGTAGCAAGATGTGGGATTGAGATAGCCACAACACACCAGATAGTTTTGCTTTCATCCAGAGTATCTGGACAAAATGTTGTGGATTTCGGGTGAAACTGAACCAAAAATCACCGTGAAAGTGGTTTTGGAGAAAAGCTCATGCTTCCTGTATGGCAAATACAGCCAATGTCATGTTTACAGAAAGAAATATCATGTTTTCTCAGGTTTCTGAAGCTTTCTTCCTAGAAAACTCGAATGTGTGGCGTATTAGACTCCAGGTGGAACCAATTAGCGTTTGCCAGCTGAAAACCAAAACTTACACGCTAAAATGGATTCAAAACCATAAAGTCCATAGAGAATGTCTATAAAACACAAACAAACACACAGGCTGTAGCAAGATGTGGGATTGAGATAGCCAAAACACACCAGATAGTTTTGTTTTCATCCAGAGTATCTGGACAAAATGTTGTAATATCCTGGTGAAACTTAACCAAAAATCACCGTGAAAGTGGTTTTGGAGAAAAGCTCATGCTGCCTGTTCGGCAAATGCAGCCAATGTCATGTTTACAGAAAGAAATATCATGTTTTCTCAGGTTTCTGAAGCTTTCTTCCTAGAAAACTCGAATGTGTGGCGTATTAGACTCCAGGTGGAACCAATTAGCGTTTGCCAGCTGAAAACAAAAACTTACATGCTACAATGCATTCAAAACCGGAAAGTCCATGGAGAATGTTCAGAAAACACAAACAAACACAGAGGCTGTAGCAAGATGTGGGATTGAGATAGCCACGACACACCAGATAGTTTTGTTTTCATCCAGAGTATCTGGACAAAATGTTGTGGATTTCGGGTGAAACTTAACCAAAAATCACGGTGAAAGTGGTTTTGGTGAAAAGCACAATCTTCCTGTCAGCAAATGCATCCAATCTCAGGTTTACAGAAAGAAATATCATGTTTTCTCAGGTTTCTCAAGCTTTCTTCCTAGAAAACTCGAATGTGTGGCGTATTAGACTCCAGGTGGAACCAATTAGCGTTTGCCAGCTGAAAACAAAAACTTACATGCTACAATGCATTCAAAACCGGAAAGTCCATGGAGAATGTCCAGAAAACACAAACAAACACAGAGGCTGTAGCAAGATGTGGGATTGAGATAGCCACGACACACCAGATAGTTTTGTTTTCATCCAGAGTATCTGGACAAAATGTTGTGGATTTCGGGTGAAACTTAACCAAAAATCACGGTGAAAGTGGTTTTGGAGAAAAGCACAATCTTCCTGTCAGCAAATGCATCCAATCTCAGGTTTACAGAAAGAAATATCATGTTTTCTCAGGTTTCTGAAGCTTTCTTCCTAGAAAACTCGAATGTGTGGCGTATTAGACTCCAGGTGGAACCAATTAGCGTTTGCCAGCTGAAAACCAAAACTTACACGCTAAAATGGATTCAAAACCATAAAGTCCATAGAGAATGTCTATAAAACACAAACAAACACACAGGCTGTAGCAAGATGTGGGATTGAGATAGCCAAAACACACCAGATAGTTTTGTTTTCATCCAGAGTATCTGGACAAAATGTTGTAATATCCGGGTGAAACTTATCCAAAAATCACCGTGAAAGTGGTTTTGGAGAAAAGCTCATGCTGCCTGTTCGGCAAATGCAGCCAATGTCATGTTTACAGAAAGAAATATCATGTTTTCTCAGGTTTCTCAAGCTTTCTTCCTAGAAAACTCGAATGTGTGGCGTATTAGACTCCAGGTGGAACCAATTAGCGTTTGCCAGCTGAAAACAAAAACTTACATGCTACAATGCATTCAAAACCGGAAAGTCCATGGAGAATGTTCAGAAAACACAAACAAACACAGAGGCTGTAGCAAGATGTGGGATTGAGATAGCCACGACACACCAGATAGTTTTGTTTTCATCGAGAGTATCTGGACAAAATGTTGTGGATTTCGGGTGAAACTTAACCAAAAATCACGGTGAAAGTGGTTTTGGAGAAAAGCACAATCTTCCTGTCAGCAAATGCATCCAATCTCAGGTTTACAGAAAGAAATATCATGTTTTCTCAGGTTTCTCAAGCTTTCTTCCTAGAAAACTCGAATGTGTGGCGTATTAGACTCCAGGTGGAACCAATTAGCGTTTGCCAGCTGAAAACAAAAACTTACATGCTACAATGCATTCAAAACCGGAAAGTCCATGGAGAATGTCCAGAAAACACAAACAAACACAGAGGCTGTAGCAAGATGTGGGATTGAGATAGCCACGACACACCAGATAGTTTTGTTTTCATCCAGAGTATCTGGACAAAATGTTGTGGATTTCGGGTGAAACTTAACCAAAAATCACGGTGAAAGTGGTTTTGGAGAAAAGCACAATCTTCCTGTCAGCAAATTCATCCAATCTCAGGTTTACAGAAAGAAATATCATGTTTTCTCAGGTTTCTGAAGCTTTCTTCCTAGAAAACTCGAATGTGTGGCATATTAGACTCCAGGTGGAACCAATTAGCGTTTGCCAGCTGAAAACAAAAACTTACATGCTAAAATGCATTCAAAACCGTAAAGTCCATAGAGAATGTCCAGAAAACACAAACAAACACAGAGGCTGTAGCAAGATGTGGGATTGAGAAAGCCACAAAACAACAGATAGTTTTGCTTTCATCCAGAGTATCTGGACAAAATGTTGTGGATTTCGGGTGAAACAACCAAAAATCACCGTGAAAGTGGTTTTGGAGAAAAGCTCATGCTTCCTGCTAGGCAAATGCAGCCAATGTCATGTTTACAGAAAGAAATATCATGTTTTCTCAGGTTTCTGAAGCTTTCTTCCTAGAAAACTCGAATGTGTGGCGTATTAGACTCCAGGTGGAACCAATTAGCGTTTGCCAGCTGAAAACAAAAACTTACATGCTACAATGCATTCAAAACCGTAAAGTCCATAGAGAATGTCCAGAAAATAAAAACAAACACAGAGGCTGTAGCAAGATCTGGGATTGAGATAGCCACAACACACCAGATAGTTTTGTTTTCATCCAGAGTATCTGGACAAAATGTTGTGGATTTCGGGTGAAACTTAACCAAAAATCACCGTGAAAGTGGTTTTGGAGAAAAGCTCATGCTTCCTGTATGGCAAATACAGCCAATGTCATGTTTACAGAAAGAAATATCATGTTTTCTCAGGTTTCTGAAGCTTTCTTCCTAGAAAACTCGAATGTGTGGCGTATTAGACTCCAGGTGGAACCAATTAGCGTTTGCCAGCTGAAAACCAAAACTTACATGCTAAAATGGATTCAAAACCATAAAGTCCATAGAGAATGTCTAGAAAACACAAACAAACACACAGGCTGTAGCAAGATGTGGGATTGAGATAGCCACAACACACCAGATAGTTTTGTTTTCATCCAGAGTATCTGGACAAAATGTTGTAATATCCTGGTGAAACTTAACCAAAAATCACCGTGAAAGTGGTTTTGGAGAAAAGCTCACGCTGCCTGTTCGGCAAATGCAGCCAATGTCATGTTTACAGAAAGAAATATCATGTTTTCTCAGGTTTCTGAAGCTTTCTTCCTAGAAAACTCGAATGTGTGGCGTATTAGACTCCAGGTGGAACCAATTAGCGTTTGCCAGCTGAAAACAAAAACTTACATGCTACAATGCATTCAAAACCGGAAAGTCCATGGAGAATGTCCAGAAAACACAAACAAACACAGAGGCTGTAGCAAGATGTGGGATTGAGATAGCCACGACACACCAGATAGTTTTGTTTTCATCCAGAGTATCTGGACAAAATGTTGTGGATTTCGGGTGAAACTTAACCAAAAATCACGGTGAAAGTGGTTTTGGAGAAAAGCACAATCTTCCTGTCAGCAAATGCATCCAATCTCAGGTTTACAGAAAGAAATATCATGTTTTCTCAGGTTTCTCAAGCTTTCTTCCTAGAAAACTCGAATGTGTGGCGTATTAGACTCCAGGTGGAACCAATTAGCGTTTGCCAGCTGAAAACAAAAACTTACATGCTAAAATGCATTCAAAACCGTAAAGTCCATAGAGAATGTCCAGAAAACACAAACAAACACAGAGGCTGTAGCAAGATGTGGGATGGAGATAGCCACAACACACCAGATAGTTTTGCTTTCATCCAGAGTATCTGGACAAAATGTTGTGGATTTCGGTCGAAACTTAACCAAAAATCACCGTGAAAGTGGTTTTGGAGAAAAGCTCATGCTACCTGTTCGGCAAATGCAGCCAATGTCATGTTTACAAATACAAATATCATGTTTTCTCAGGTTTCTGAAGCTTTCTTCCTAGAAAACTCGAATGTGTGGCGTATTAGACTCCAGGTGGAACCAATTAGCGTTTGCCAGCTAAAAACAAAAACTTACATGCTACAATGCTTTCAAAACCGTAAAGTCCATAGAAAATGTCTAGAAAACACAAACAAACACAGAGGCTGTAGCAAGATGTGGGATTGAGATAGCCACAACATACCAGATAGTTTTGCTTTCATCCAGAGTATCTGGACAAATTGTTGTAGTATCTCGGTGAAATTTAACGAAAATCATGGTGAAAGTGGTTTTGGAGAAAAGCGCAATCTTCCTGTTCGGCAAATGCATCCAATGTCATGTTTACAGAAAGAAATATCATGTTTTCTCAGGTTTCTCAAGCTTTCTTCCTAGAAAACTCGAATGTGTGGCGTATTAGACTCCAGGTGGAACCAATTAGCGTTTGCCAGCTGAAAACAAAAACTTACATGCTACAATGCATTCAAAACCGTAAAGTCCATAGAGAATGTCCAGAAAACACAAACAAACAGAGAGGCTGTAGCAAGATGTGGGATTGAGATAGCCACAACACACCAGATAGTTTTGTTTTCATCCAGAGTATCTGGACAAAATGTTGTGGATTTCGGGTGAAACTTAACCAAAAATCACGGTGAAAGTGGTTTCGGAGAAAAGCACAATCTTCCTGTTCGGCAAATGCATCCAATGTCATGTTTACAAATACAAATATCATGTTTTCTTAGGTTTCTGAAGCTTTCTTCCTAGAAAACTCGAATGTGTGGCGTATTAGACTCCAGGTTGAACCAATTAGCGTTTGCCAGCTGAAAACAAAAACTTACATGCTACAATGCATTCAAAACCGTAAAGTCCATAGAGAATGTCCAGAAAACACAAACAAACACAGAGGCGGTAGCAAGATGGGGGATGGAAATAGCCACAACACACCAGATAGTTTTGCTTTCATCCAGAGTATCTGGACAAAATGTTGTGGATTTCGGGTGAAATTTAACCAAAAATCACCGTGAAAGGGGTTTTGGAGAAAAGCACAATCTTCCTGTTCAGCAAATGCATGCAATGTCATGTTTACAAATACAGATATCATGTTTTCTCAGGTTTCTGAAGCTTTCTTCCTAGAAAACTCGAATGTGTGGCGTATTAGACTCCAGGTGGAACCAGTTAGCGTCTGCCAGCTGAAAACAAAAAGGGTCCTGCTACAATGCATTCGAAACCGTAAAGTCCATAGAGAATGTCCAGAAAACACAAACAAACACAGAGGCTGTAGCAAGATGTGGGATTGAGATAGCCACAACACACCAGATAGTTTTGCTTTCATCCAGAGTATCTGCACAAAATGTTGTAGTATCCCTGTGATATTTAACCAAAAATCACCGTGAAAGTGGTTTTGGAGAAAAGCACAATCTTCCTGTTCGGCAAATGCATCCAATGTCATGTTTACAGAAAGAAATATCATGTTTTCTCAGGTTTCTGAAGCTTTCTTCCTAGAAAACTCGAATGTGTGGCGTATTAGACTCCAGGTGGAACCAATTAGCGTTTGCCAGCTGAAAACAAAAACTTACATGCTAAAATGCATTCAAAACCGTAAAGTCCATAGAGAAGGTCCAGAAAACACAAACAAACACAGAGGTTGTAGCAAGATGGGGGATTGAGATAGCCACAACACACCAGATAGTTTTGTTTTCATCCAGAGTATCTGGACAAAATGTTGTGGATTTCGGGTGAAACTTAACCAAAAATCACCGTGAAAGTGGTTTTGGAGAAAAGCTCATGCTTCCTGTTCGGCAAATGCAGCCAATGTCATGTTTACAGAAGGAAATATCATGTTTTCTCAGGTTTCTGAAGTTTTCTTCCTAGAAAACTCGAATGTGTGGCGTATTAGACTCCAGGTGGAACCAATTAGTGTTTGCCAGCTGAAAACAAAAAGGGTCCTGCTAAAATGCATTCAAAACCGTAAAGTCCATAGAGAATGTCTAGAAAACACAAACAAACACAGAGGCTGTAGCAAGATGTGGGATTGAGATAGCCACAACACACCAGATAGTTTTGCTTTCATCCAGAGTATCTGGACAAAATGTTGTGGATTTTGGGTGAAATTTAAAAAAAAATCACCGTGAAAGTGGTTTTGGAGAAAAGCTCATGCTTCCTGTTTGGCAAATGCATCCAATGTCATGTTTATAGAAGGAAATATCATGTTTTCTCAGGTTTCTGAAGCTTTCTTCCTAGAAAACTCGAATGTGTGGCATATTAGACTCCAGGTGGAACCAATTAGCGTTTGCCAGCTGAAAACAAAAACTTACATGCTAAAATGCATTCAAAACCGTAAAGTCCATAGAGAATGTCCAGAAAACACAAACAAACACAGAGGCTGTAGCAAGATGTGGGATTCAGATAGCCACAACACACCAGAGAGTTTTGCTTTCATCCAGAGTATCTGGACAAAATGTTGTAGTATCCTGGTGAAATTTAACCAAAAATCACCGTGAAAGTGGTTTTGGAGAAAAGCTCATGCTTTCTGTACGGCAAATTCATCCAATGTCATGTTTACAAATACAAATATCATGTTTTCTCAGGTTTCTGAAGCTTTCTTCCTAGAAAACTCGAATGTGTGGCGTATTAGACTCCAGGTGGAACCAATTAGCGTTTGCCAGCAGAAAACAAAAAGGGTCCTGCTAAAATGCATTCAAAACCGTAAAGTCCATAGAGAATGTCCAGAAAACACAAACACACACAGAGGTTGTAGCAACATCTGGGATTGAGATAGCCACAACACACCAGATAGTTTTGCTTTGATCCAGATATCTGGACAAAATGTTGTGGATTTCGGGTGAAACTTTACCAAATATCACCGTGAAAGTGGTTTTGGAGAAAAGCTCATGCTTCCTGTTCGGCAAATGCAGCCAAGGTCATGTTTACAGAAGGAAATATCATGTTTTCTCAGGTTTCTGAAGCTTTCTTCCTAGAAAACTCGAATGTGTGGCGAATTACACTCCAGGTGGAACCAATTAGCGTTTGCCAGCAGAAAACAAAAACTTACATGCTAAAATGCATTCAAAACCGTAAAGTCCATAGAGAATGTCCAGAAAACACAAACAAACACAGAGGCTGTAGCAAGATGGGGGATTGAGATAGCCACAACACACCAGATAGTTTTGCTTTCATCCAGAGTATCTGCACAAAATGTTGTGGATTTCGGGTGAAACTTTACCAAATATCACCGTGAAAGTGGTTTTGGAGAAAAGCTCATGCTTCCTGTTCGGCAAATGCATCCAATGTCATGTTTACAGAAAGAAATATCATGTTTTCTCAGGTTTCTGAAGCTTTCTTCCTAGAAAACTCGAATGTGTGGCGAATTACACTCCAGGTGGAACCAATTAGCGTTTGCCAGCTGAAAACAAAAAGGGTCCTGCTACAATGCATTCAAAACCGTAAAGTCCATAGAGAATGTCCAGAAAACACAAACAAACACAGAGGCTGTAGCAAGATGTGGGATTGAGATAGCCACAACACACCAGATAGTTTTGCTTTCATCCAGAGTATCTGGACAAAATGTTGTAGTATCCTGGTGAAATTTAACCAAAAATCACCGTGAAAGTGGTTTTGGAGAAAAGCTCATGCTTCCTGCTCGGCAAATGCATCCAATGTCATATTTACAAATACAAATATCATGTTTTCTCAGGTTTCTGAAGCTTTCTTCCTAGAATACTCGAATGTGTGTCGTATTAGACTCCAGGTGGAACCAATTATCGTTTGCCAGCTGAAAACAAAAACTTACATGCTAAAATGCATTCAAAACCATAAAGTCCATAGAGAATGTCCAGAAAACACAAACAAACACAGAGGCTGTAGCAAGATGTGGGATTGAGATAGCCACAACACACCAGATAGTTTTGCTTTCATCCAGAGTATCTGGACAAAATGTTGTGGATTTCGGGTGAAACTTAACCAAAAATCACCGTGAAAGTGGTTTTGGTGAAAAGCACAATCTTCCTGTCAGCAAATGCATCCAATCTCAGGTTTACAGAAAGAAATATCATGTTTTCTCAGGTTTCTCAAGCTTTCTTCCTAGAAAACTCGAATGTGTGGCGTATTAGACTCCAGGTGGAACCAATTAGCGTTTGCCAGCTGAAAACAAAAACTTACATGCTACAATGCATTCAAAACCGGAAAGTCCATGGAGAATGTCCAGAAAACACAAACAAACACAGAGGCTGTAGCAAGATGTGGGATTGAGATAGCCACGACACACCAGATAGTTTTGTTTTCATCCAGAGTATCTGGACAAAATGTTGTGGATTTCGGGTGAAACTTAACCAAAAATCACGGTGAAAGTGGTTTTGGAGAAAAGCACAATCTTCCTGTCAGCAAATGCATCCAATCTCAGGTTTACAGAAAGAAATATCATGTTTTCTCAGGTTTCTGAAGCTTTCTTCCTAGAAAACTCGAATGTGTGGCGTATTAGACTCCAGGTGGAACCAATTAGCGTTTGCCAGCTGAAAACCAAAACTTACACGCTAAAATGGATTCAAAACCATAAAGTCCATAGAGAATGTCTATAAAACACAAACAAACACACAGGCTGTAGCAAGATGTGGGATTGAGATAGCCAAAACACACCAGATAGTTTTGTTTTCATCCAGAGTATCTGGACAAAATGTTGTAATATCCGGGTGAAACTTAACCAAAATCACCGTGAAAGTGGTTTTGGAGAAAAGCTCATGCTGCCTGTTCGGCAAATGCAGCCAATGTCATGTTTACAGAAAGAAATATCATGTTTTCTCAGGTTTCTGAAGCTTTCTTCCTAGAAAACTCGAATGTGTGGCGTATTAGACTCCAGGTGGAACCAATTAGCGTTTGCCAGCTGAAAACAAAAACTTACATGCTACAATGCATTCAAAACCGGAAAGTCCATGGAGAATGTTCAGAAAACACAAACAAACACAGAGGCTGTAGCAAGATGTGGGATTGAGATAGCCACGACACACCAGATAGTTTTGTTTTCATCGAGAGTATCTGGACAAAATGTTGTGGATTTCGGGTGAAACTTAACCAAAAATCACGGTGAAAGTGGTTTTGGAGAAAAGCACAATCTTCCTGTCAGCAAATGCATCCAATCTCAGGTTTACAGAAAGAAATATCATGTTTTCTCAGGTTTCTCAAGCTTTCTTCCTAGAAAACTCGAATGTGTGGCGTATTAGACTCCAGGTGGAACCAATTAGCGTTTGCCAGCTGAAAACAAAAACTTACATGCTACAATGCATTCAAAACCGGAAAGTCCATGGAGAATGTCCAGAAAACACAAACAAACACAGAGGCTGTAGCAAGATGTGGGATTGAGATAGCCACGACACACCAGATAGTTTTGTTTTCATCCAGAGTATCTGGACAAAATGTTGTGGATTTCGGGTGAAACTTAACCAAAAATCACGGTGAAAGTGGTTTTGGAGAAAAGCACAATCTTCCTGTCAGCAAATTCATCCAATCTCAGGTTTACAGAAAGAAATATCATGTTTTCTCAGGTTTCTGAAGCTTTCTTCCTAGAAAACTCGAATGTGTGGCGTATTAGACTCCAGGTGGAACCAATTAGCGTTTGCCAGCTGAAAACAAAAACTTACATGCTAAAATGCATTCAAAACCGTAAAGTCCATAGAGAATGTCCAGAAAACACAAACAAACACAGAGGCTGTAGCAAGATGTGGGATTGAGAAAGCCACAAAACAACAGATAGTTTTGCTTTCATCCAGAGTATCTGGACAAAATGTTGTGGATTTCGGGTGAAACAACCAAAAATCACCGTGAAAGTGGTTTTGGAGAAAAGCTCATGCTTCCTGCTAGGCAAATGCAGCCAATGTCATGTTTACAGAAAGAAATATCATGTTTTCTCAGGTTTCTGAAGCTTTCTTCCTAGAAAACTCGAATGTGTGGCGTATTAGACTCCAGGTGGAACCAATTAGCGTTTGCCAGCTGAAAACAAAAACTTACATGCTACAATGCATTCAAAACCGTAAAGTCCATAGAGAATGTCCAGAAAATAAAAACAAACACAGAGGCTGTAGCAAGATCTGGGATTGAGATAGCCACAACACACCAGATAGTTTTGTTTTCATCCAGAGTATCTGGACAAAATGTTGTGGATTTCGGGTGAAACTTAACCAAAAATCACCGTGAAAGTGGTTTTGGAGAAAAGCTCATGCTTCCTGTATGGCAAATACAGCCAATGTCATGTTTACAGAAAGAAATATCATGTTTTCTCAGGTTTCTGAAGCTTTCTTCCTAGAAAACTCGAATGTGTGGCGTATTAGACTCCAGGTGGAACCAATTAGCGTTTGCCAGCTGAAAACCAAAACTTACATGCTAAAATGGATTCAAAACCATAAAGTCCATAGAGAATGTCTAGAAAACACAAACAAACACACAGGCTGTAGCAAGATGTGGGATTGAGATAGCCACAACACACCAGATAGTTTTGTTTTCATCCAGAGTATCTGGACAAAATGTTGTAATATCCTGGTGAAACTTAACCAAAAATCACCGTGAAAGTGGTTTTGGAGAAAAGCTCACGCTGCCTGTTCGGCAAATGCAGCCAATGTCATGTTTACAGAAAGAAATATCATGTTTTCTCAGGTTTCTGAAGCTTTCTTCCTAGAAAACTCGAATGTGTGGCGTATTAGACTCCAGGTGGAACCAATTAGCGTTTGCCAGCTGAAAACAAAAACTTACATGCTACAATGCATTCAAAACCGGAAAGTCCATGGAGAATGTCCAGAAAACACAAACAAACACAGAGGCTGTAGCAAGATGTGGGATTGAGATAGCCACAACATACCAGATAGTTTTGCTTTCATCCAGAGTATCTGGACAAATTGTTGTAGTATCTCGGTGAAATTTAACGAAAATCATGGTGAAAGTGGTTTTGGAGAAAAGCGCAATCTTCCTGTTCGGCAAATGCATCCAATGTCATGTTTACAGAAAGAAATATCATGTTTTCTCAGGTTTCTCAAGCTTTCTTCCTAGAAAACTCGAATGTGTGGCGTATTAGACTCCAGGTGGAACCAATTAGCGTTTGCCAGCTGAAAACAAAAACTTACATGCTACAATGCATTCAAAACCGTAAAGTCCATAGAGAATGTCCAGAAAACACAAACAAACAGAGAGGCTGTAGCAAGATGTGGGATTGAGATAGCCACAACACACCAGATAGTTTTGTTTTCATCCAGAGTATCTGGACAAAATGTTGTGGATTTCGGGTGAAACTTAACCAAAAATCACGGTGAAAGTGGTTTCGGAGAAAAGCACAATCTTCCTGTTCGGCAAATGCATCCAATGTCATGTTTACAAATACAAATATCATGTTTTCTTAGGTTTCTGAAGCTTTCTTCCTAGAAAACTCGAATGTGTGGCGTATTAGACTCCAGGTTGAACCAATTAGCGTTTGCCAGCTGAAAACAAAAACTTACATGCTACAATGCATTCAAAACCGTAAAGTCCATAGAGAATGTCCAGAAAACACAAACAAACACAGAGGCGGTAGCAAGATGGGGGATGGAGATAGCCACAACACACCAGATAGTTTTGCTTTCATCCAGAGTATCTGGACAAAATGTTGTGGATTTCGGGTGAAATTTAACCAAAAATCACCGTGAAAGGGGTTTTGGAGAAAAGCACAATCTTCCTGTTCAGCAAATGCATGCAATGTCATGTTTACAAATACAGATATCATGTTTTCTCAGGTTTCTGAAGCTTTCTTCCTAGAAAACTCGAATGTGTGGCGTATTAGACTCCAGGTGGAACCAGTTAGCGTCTGCCAGCTGAAAACAAAAAGGGTCCTGCTACAATGCATTCGAAACCGTAAAGTCCATAGAGAATGTCCAGAAAACACAAACAAACACAGAGGCTGTAGCAAGATGTGGGATTGAGATAGCCACAACACACCAGATAGTTTTGCTTTCATCCAGAGTATCTGCACAAAATGTTGTAGTATCCCTGTGATATTTAACCAAAAATCACCGTGAAAGTGGTTTTGGAGAAAAGCACAATCTTCCTGTTCGGCAAATGCATCCAATGTCATGTTTACAGAAAGAAATATCATGTTTTCTCAGGTTTCTGAAGCTTTCTTCCTAGAAAACTCGAATGTGTGGCGTATTAGACTCCAGGTGGAACCAATTAGCGTTTGCCAGCTGAAAACAAAAACTTACATGCTAAAATGCATTCAAAACCGTAAAGTCCATAGAGAAGGTCCAGAAAACACAAACAAACACAGAGGTTGTAGCAAGATGGGGGATTGAGATAGCCACAACACACCAGATAGTTTTGTTTTCATCCAGAGTATCTGGACAAAATGTTGTGGATTTCGGGTGAAACTTAACCAAAAATCACCGTGAAAGTGGTTTTGGAGAAAAGCTCATGCTTCCTGTTCGGCAAATGCAGCCAATGTCATGTTTACAGAAGGAAATATCATGTTTTCTCAGGTTTCTGAAGTTTTCTTCCTAGAAAACTCGAATGTGTGGCGTATTAGACTCCAGGTGGAACCAATTAGTGTTTGCCAGCTGAAAACAAAAAGGGTCCTGCTAAAATGCATTCAAAACCGTAAAGTCCATAGAGAATGTCTAGAAAACACAAACAAACACAGAGGCTGTAGCAAGATGTGGGATTGAGATAGCCACAACACACCAGATAGTTTTGCTTTCATCCAGAGTATCTGGACAAAATGTTGTGGATTTTGGGTGAAATTTAAAAAAAAATCACCGTGAAAGTGGTTTTGGAGAAAAGCTCATGCTTCCTGTTTGGCAAATGCATCCAATGTCATGTTTATAGAAGGAAATATCATGTTTTCTCAGGTTTCTGAAGCTTTCTTCCTAGAAAACTCGAATGTGTGGCATATTAGACTCCAGGTGGAACCAATTAGCGTTTGCCAGCTGAAAACAAAAACTTACATGCTAAAATGCATTCAAAACCGTAAAGTCCATAGAGAATGTCCAGAAAACACAAACAAACACAGAGGCTGTAGCAAGATGTGGGATTCAGATAGCCACAACACACCAGAGAGTTTTGCTTTCATCCAGAGTATCTGGACAAAATGTTGTAGTATCCTGGTGAAATTTAACCAAAAATCACCGTGAAAGTGGTTTTGGAGAAAAGCTCATGCTTTCTGTACGGCAAATTCATCCAATGTCATGTTTACAAATACAAATATCATGTTTTCTCAGGTTTCTGAAGCTTTCTTCCTAGAAAACTCGAATGTGTGGCGTATTAGACTCCAGGTGGAACCAATTAGCGTTTGCCAGCAGAAAACAAAAAGGGTCCTGCTAAAATGCATTCAAAACCGTAAAGTCCATAGAGAATGTCCAGAAAACACAAACACACACAGAGGCTGTAGCAACATCTGGGATTGAGATAGCCACAACACACCAGATAGTTTTGCTTTGATCCAGATATCTGGACAAAATGTTGTGGATTTCGGGTGAAACTTTACCAAATATCACCGTGAAAGTGGTTTTGGAGAAAAGCTCATGCTTCCTGTTCGGCAAATGCAGCCAAGGTCATGTTTACAGAAGGAAATATCATGTTTTCTCAGGTTTCTGAAGCTTTCTTCCTAGAAAACTCGAATGTGTGGCGAATTACACTCCAGGTGGAACCAATTAGCGTTTGCCAGCAGAAAACAAAAACTTACATGCTAAAATGCATTCAAAACCGTAAAGTCCATAGAGAATGTCCAGAAAACACAAACAAACACAGAGGCTGTAGCAAGATGGGGGATTGAGATAGCCACAACACACCAGATAGTTTTGCTTTCATCCAGAGTATCTGCACAAAATGTTGTGGATTTCGGGTGAAACTTTACCAAATATCACCGTGAAAGTGGTTTTGGAGAAAAGCTCATGCTTCCTGTTCGGCAAATGCATCCAATGTCATGTTTACAGAAAGAAATATCATGTTTTCTCAGGTTTCTGAAGCTTTCTTCCTAGAAAACTCGAATGTGTGGCGAATTACACTCCAGGTGGAACCAATTAGCGTTTGCCAGCTGAAAACAAAAAGGGTCCTGCTACAATGCATTCAAAACCGTAAAGTCCATAGAGAATGTCCAGAAAACACAAACAAACACAGAGGCTGTAGCAAGATGTGGGATTGAGATAGCCACAACACACCAGATAGTTTTGCTTTCATCCAGAGTATCTGGACAAAATGTTGTAGTATCCTGGTGAAATTTAACCAAAAATCACCGTGAAAGTGGTTTTGGAGAAAAGCTCATGCTTCCTGCTCGGCAAATGCATCCAATGTCATATTTACAAATACAAATATCATGTTTTCTCAGGTTTCTGAAGCTTTCTTCCTAGAATACTCGAATGTGTGTCGTATTAGACTCCAGGTGGAACCAATTATCGTTTGCCAGCTGAAAACAAAAACTTACATGCTAAAATGCATTCAAAACCATAAAGTCCATAGAGAATGTCCAGAAAACACAAACAAACACAGAGGCTGTAGCAAGATGTGGGATTGAGATAGCCACAACACACCAGATAGTTTTGCTTTCATCCAGAGTATCTGGACAAAATGTTGTGGATTTCGGGTGAAACTTAACCAAAAATCACCGTGAAAGTGGTTTTGGAGAAAAGCTCATGCTACCTGTTCGGCAAATGCAGCCAATGTCATGTTTACAGAAGGAAATATCATGTTTTCTCAGGTTTCTGAAGCTTTCTTCCTAGAAAACTCGAATGTGTGGCGTATTAGACTCCAGGTGGAACCAATTAGCGTTTGCCTACAGAAAACAAAAAGGGTCCTGCTAAAATGCATTCAAAACCGTAAAGTCCATAGAGAATGTCCAGAAAACACAAACAAACACAGAGGCTGTAGCAAGATGTGGGATTGAGATAGCCACAACACACCAGATAGTTTTGCTTTCATCCAGAGTAACTGGACAAAATGTTGTGGATTTCGGGTGAAACTTAACCAAAAATCACCGTGAAAGTGGTTTTGGAGAAAAGCTCATGCTACCTGTTCGGCAAATGCAGCCAATGTCATGTTTACAGAAAGAAATATCATGTTTTCTCAGGTTTCTGAAGCTTTCTTCCTAGAAAACTCGAATGTGTGGCGTATTAGACTCCAGGTGGAACCAATTAGCGTTTGCCAGCAGAAAACAAAAACTTACATGCTACAATGCTTTCAAAACCGTAAAGTCCATAGAGAATGTCTAGAAAACACAAAGAAACACAGAGGCTGTAGCAAGATGGGGGATTGAGATAGCCACAACACACCAGATAGTTTTGTTTTCATCCAGAGTATCTGGACAAAATGTTGTACTATCCTGGTGAAATTTAACCAAAAATCACCGTGGAAGTGGTTTTGGAGAAAAGCGCAATCTTCCTGTTCATCAAATGCAACCAAGGTCATGTTTACAGAAAGAAATATCATGTTTTCTCAGGTTTCTGAAGCTTTCTTCCTAGAAAACTCGAATGTGTGGCGTATTAGACTCCAGGTGGAACCAATTAGCGTTTGCCAGCTGAAAACAAAAAGGGTCCTGCTAAAATGCATTCAAAACCGTAAAGTCCATAGAGAATGTCCAGAAAACACAAACCCAGAGGCTGTAGCAAGATGTGGGATTGAGATAGCCACAACACACCAGATAGTTTTGCTTTCATCCAGAGTATCTGGACAAAATGTTGTAGTATCCCGGTGATATTTAACCAAAAATCACCGTGAAAGTGGTTTTGGAGAAAAGCACAATCTTCCTGTTCGGCAAATGCAGCCAATGTCATGTTTACAGAAGGAAATATCATGTTTTCTCAGGTTTCTGAAGCTTTCTTCCTAGAAAACTCGAATGTGTGGCGTATTAGACTCCAGGTGGAACCAATTAGCTTTTGCCAGCTGAAAACAAAAACTTACATGCTAAAATGCATTCACAACCGTAAAGTCCATAGAGAATGTCCAGAAAACACAAACAAACACAGAGGCTGTAGCAAGATGGGGGATTGAGATAGCCACAACACACCAGAGAGTTTTGTTTTCATCCAGAGTATCTGGACAAAATGTTGTAGTATCCTTGTGAAATTTAACCAAAAATCACCGTGAAAGTGGTTTTGGAGAAAAGCACAATCTTCCTGTTCGGCAAATGCATCCAATGTCATGTTTACAGAAAGAAATATCATGTTTTCTCAGGTTTCTGAAGCTTTCTTCCTAGAAAACTCGAATGTGTGGCGTATTAGACTCCAGGTGGAACCAATTAGCGTTTGCCAGCTGAAAACAAAAAGGGTCCTGCTAAAATGCATTCAAAACCATAAAGTCCATAGAGAATGTCCAGAAAACACAAACAAGCACAGAGGCTGTGGCAAGATGTGGGATTGATATAGCCACAACACACCAGATAGTTTTGCTTTCATGCAGAGTATCTGGACAAAATGTTGTGGATTTCGGGTGAAATTTAACCAAAAATCACCGTGGAAGTGGTTTTGGAGAAAAGCTCATGCTACCTGTTCGGCAAATGCAGCCAAGGTCATGTTTACAGAAGGAAATATCATGTTTTCTCAGGTTTCTGGAGCTTTCTTCCTAGAAAACTCGAATGTGTGGCGAATTACACTCCAGGTGGAACCAATTAGCGTTTGCCAGCAGAAAACAAAAAGGGTCCTGCTACAATGCATTCAAAACCGTAAAGTCCATAGAGAATGTCCAGAAAACACAAACAAACCCAGAGGCTGTAGCAAGATGTGGGATTGAGATAGCCACAACACACCAGATAGTTTTGCTTTCATCCAGAGTATCTGCACAAAATGTTGTGGATTTCGGGTGAAACTTAACCAAAAATCACCGTGAAAGTGGTTTTGGAGAAAAGCTCATGCTTCCTGTTCGGCAAATGCAGCCAATGTCATGTTTACAGAAGGAAATATCATGTTTTCTCAGGTTTCTGAAGCTTTCTTCCTAGAAAACTCGAATGTGTGGCGTATTAGACTCCAGGTGGAACCAATTAGCTTTTGCCAGCTGAAAACAAAAACTTACATGCTAAAATGCATTCAAAACCGTAAAGTCCATAGAGAATGTCCAGAAAACACAAACAAACACAGAGGCTGTAGCAAGATGTGGGATTGAGATAGCCACAACACACCAGATAGTTTTGTTTTCATCCAGAGTATCTGGACAAAATGTTGTAGTATCCTGGTGAAATTTAACCAAAAATCACCGTGAAAGTGGTTTTGGAGAAAAGCTCATGCTTCCTGTTCGGCAAATGCATCCAATGTCATGTTTAGAAATACAAATATCATGTTTTCTCAGGTTTCTGAAGCTTTCTTCCTAGAAAACTCGAATGTGTGGTGTATTAGACTCCAGGTGGAACCAATTAGCGTTTGCCAGCAGAAAACAAAAAGGGTCCTGCTAAAATGCATTCAAAACCGTAAAGTCCATAGAGAATGTCCAGAAAACACAAACAAACACAGAGGCTGTAGCAAGATGTGGGATTGAGATAGCCACAACACACCAGATAGTTTTGCTTTCATCCAGAGTATCTGCACAAAATGTTGTGGATTTCGGGTGAAACTTAACCAAAAATCACCGTGAAAGTGGTTTTGGAGATAAGCTCATGCTACCTGTTCGGCAAATGCAGCCAATGTCATGTTTACAGAAAGAAATATCATGTTTTCTCAGGTTTCTGAAGCTTTCTTCCTAGAAAACTCGAATGTGTGGCGTATTAGACTCCAGGTGGAACCAATTAGCGTTTGCCAGCTGAAAACACAAACTCACATGCTACAATGCATTCAAAACCGTAAAGTCCATAGAGAATGTCCAGAAAACACAAACAAACACAGAGGCTGTAGCAAGATGGGGGATTGAGATAGCCACAACACACCAGAGAGTTTTGCTTTCATCCAGAGTATCTGGACAAAATGTTGTAGTATCCCGGTGATATTTAACCAAAAATCACCGTGAAAGTGGTTTTGGAGAAAAGCACAATCTTCCTGTTCGGCAAATGCAGCCAATGTCATGTTTACAGAAGGAAATATCATGTTTTCTCAGGTTTCTGAAGCTTTCTTCCTAGAAAACTCGAATGTGTGGCGTATTAGACTCCAGGTGGAACCAATTAGCGTTTGCCAGCTGAAAACAAAAACTTACATGCTAAAATGCATTCAAAACCGTAAAGTCCATAGAGAATGTCCAGAAAACACAAACAAACACAGAGGCTGTAGCAAGATCTGGGATGGAGATAGCCACAACACACCAGATAGTTTTGCTTTCATCCAGAGTATCTGGACAAAATGTTGTGGATTTCGGGTGAAACTTAACCAAAAATCACCGTGAAAGTGGTTTTGGAGAAAAGCTCATGCTTCCTGTTCGGCAAATGCAGCCAATGTCATGTTTACAGAAGGAAATATCATGTTTTCTCAGGTTTCTGAAGCTTTCTTCCTAGAAAACTCGAATGTGTGGCGTATTAGACTCCAGGTGGAACCAATTAGCGTTTGCCAGCAGAAAACAAAAAGGGTCCTGCTAAAATGCATTCAAAACCGTAAAGTCCATAGAGAATGTCCAGAAAACACAAACAAACACAGAGGCTGTAGCAAGATGTGGGATTGAGATAGCCACAACACACCAGATAGTTTTGCTTTCATCCAGAGTAACTGGACAAAATGTTGTGGATTTCGGGTGAAACTTAACCAAAAATCACCGTGAAAGTGGTTTTGGAGAAAAGGTCATGCTACCTGTTCGGCAAATGCAGCCAATGTCATGTTTACAGAAAGAAATATCATGTTTTCTCAGGTTTCTGAAGCTTTCTTCCTAGAAAACTCGAATGTGTGGCGTATTAGACTCCAGGTGGAACCAATTAGCGTTTGCCAGCAGAAAACAAAAACTTACATGCTACAATGCTTTCAAAACCGTAAAGTCCATAGAGAATGTCTAGAAAACACAAACAAACACAGAGGCTGTAGCAAGATGGGGGATTGAGATAGCCACAACACACCAGAGAGTTTTGTTTTCATCCAGAGGATCTGGACAAAATGTTGTAGTATCCCGGTGATATTTAACCAAAAATCACCGTGAAAGTGGTTTTGGAGAAAAGCACAATCTTCCTGTTCGGCAAATGCATCCAATGTCATGTTTACAAATACAAATATCATGTTTTCTCAGGTTTCTGAAGCTTTCTTCCTAGAAAACTCGAATGTGTGGCGTATTAGACTCCAGGTGGAACCAATTAGCTTTTGCCAGCTGAAAACAAAAACTTACATGCTACAATGCTTTCAAAACCGTAAAGTCCATAGAGAATGTCCAGAAAACACAAACAAACACAGAGGCTGTAGCAAGATGGGGGATGGAGATAGCCACAACACACCAGAGAGTTTTGTTTTCATCCAGAGTATCTGGACAAAATGTTGTAGTATCTCGGTGAAATTTAACCAAAAATCACCGTGAAAGTGGTTTTGGAGAAAAGCACAATCTTCCGGTTCGGCAAATGCATCCAATGTCATGTTTACAGAAAGAAATATCATGTTTTCTCAGGTTTCTGAAGCTTTCTTCCTAGAAAACTCGAATGTGTGGCGTATTAGACTCCAGGTGGAACCAATTAGCGTTTGCCAGCTGAAAACAAAAAGGGTCCTGCTAAAATGCATTCAAAACCATAAAGTCCATAGAGAATGTCCACAAAACACAAACAAGCACAGAGACTGTGGCAAGATGTGGGATTGAGATAGCCACAACACACCAGATAGTTTTGCTTTCATGCAGAGTATATGGACAAAATGTTGTGGATTTCGGGTGAAATTTAACCAAAAATCACCGTGAAAGTGGTTTTGGAGAAAAGCTCATGCTACCTGTTTGGCAAATGCAGCCAAGGTCATGTTTACAGAAGGAAATATCATGTTTTCTCAGGTTTCTGGAGCTTTCTTCCTAGAAAACTCGAATGTGTGGCGAATTACACTCCAGGTGGAACCAATTAGCGTTTGCCAGCAGAAAACAAAAAGGGTCCTGCTACAATGCATTCAAAACCGTAAAGTCCATAGAGAATGTCCAGAAAACACAAACAAACACAGAGGCTGTAGCAAGAAGTGGGATTGAGATAGCCACAACACACCAGATAGTTTTGTTTCATCCAGAGTATCTGCACAAAATGTTGTGGATTTCGGGTGAAACTTAACCAAAAATCACCGTGAAAGTGGTTTTGGAGAAAAGCACAATCTTCCTGTTCGGCAAATGCAGCCAATGTCATGTTTACAGAAGGAAATATCATGTTTTCTCAGGTTTCTGAAGCTTTCTTCCTAGAAAACTCGAATGTGTGGCGTATTAGACTCCAGGTGGAACCAATTAGCGTTTGCCAGCAGAAAACAAAAAGGGTCCTGCTACAATGCATTCAAAACCGTAAAGTCCATAGAGAATGTCCAGAAAACACAAACAAACATAGAGGCTGTAGCAAGATGTGGGATTGAGATAGCCACAACACACCAGATAGTTTTGCTTTCATCCAGAGTATCTGGACAAAATGTTGTAGTATCCCGGTGATATTTAACCAAAAATCACCGTGAAAGTGGTTTTGGAGAAAAGCACAATCTTCCTGTTCGGCAAATGCAGCCAATGTCATGTTTACAGAAGGAAATATCATGTTTTCTCAGGTTTCTGAAGCTTTCTTCCTAGAAAACTCGAATGTGTGGCGTATTAGACTCCAGGTGGAACCAATTAGCGTTTGCCAGCTGAAACCAAAAACTTACATGCTAAAATGCATTCAAAACCGTAAAGTCCATAGAGAATGTCCAGAAAACACAAACAAACACAGAGGCTGTAGCAAGATCTGGGATGGAGATAGCCACAACACACCAGATAGTTTTGCTTTCATCCAGAGTATCTGGACAAAATGTTGTGGATTTCGAGTGAAATTTAACCAAAAATCACCGTGAAAGTGGTTTTGGAGAAAAGCTCATGCTTCCTGTTCGGCAAATGCAGCCAACGTCATGTTTACAGAAGGAAATATCATGTTTTCTCAGGTTTCTGAAGCTTTCTTCCTAGAAAACTCGAATGTGTGGCGTATTAGACTCCAGGTGGAACCAATTAGCGTTTGCCAGCAGAAAACAAAAAGGGTCCTGCAAAAATGCATTCAAAACCGTAAAGTCCATAGAGAATGTCCAGAAAACACAAACAAACACAGAGGCTGTAGCAAGATGTGGGATTGAGATAGCCACAACACACCAGATAGTTTTGCTTTCATCCAGAGTATCTGGACAAAATGTTGTGGATTTCGGGTGAAACTTAACCAAAAATCACCGTGAAAGTGGTTTTGGAGAAAAGCTCATGCTACCTGTTCGGCAAATGCAGCCAATGTCATGTTTACAGAAAGAAATATCATGTTTTCTCAGGTTTCTGGAGCTTTCTTCCTAGAAAACTCGAATGTGTGGCGTATTAGACTCCAGGTGGAACCAATTAGCGTTTGCCAGCTGAAAACAAAAACTTACATGCTACAATGCTTTCAAAACCGTAAAGTCCATAGAGAATGTCCAGAAAACACCAACAAACACAGAGGCTGTAGCAAGATGTGGGATTGAGATAGCCACAACACACCAGATAGTTTTGCTTTCATCCAGAGTATCTGGACAAAATATTGTAGTATCCCGGTGATATTTAACCAAAAATCACCGTGAAAGTGGTTTTGGAGAAAAGCACAATCTTCCTGTTCGGCAAATGCAGCCAATGTCATGTTTACAGAAGGAAATATCATGTTTTCTCAGGTTTCTGAAGCTTTCTTCCTAGAAAACTCGAATGTGTGGCGTATTAGACTCCAGGTGGAACCAATTAGCGTTTGCCAGCTGAAAACAAAAAGGGTCCTGCTAAAATGCATTCAAAACCGTAAAGTCCATAGAGAATGTCCAGAAAACACAAACAAACACAGAGGCTGTAGCAAGATCTGGGATGGAGATAGCCACAACACACCAGATAGTTTTGCTTTCATCCAGAGTATCTGGACAAAATGTTGTGGATTTCGAGTGAAATTTAACCAAAAATCACCGTGAAAGTGGTTTTGGAGAAAAGCTCATGCTTCCTGTTCGGCAAATGCAGCCAACGTCATGTTTACAGAAGGAAATATCATGTTTTCTCAGGTTTCTGAAGCTTTCTTCCTAGAAAACTCGAATGTGTGGCGTATTAGACTCCAGGTGGAACCAATTAGCGTTTGCCAGCAGAAAACAAAAAGGGTCCTGCTAAAATGCATTCAAAACCGTAAAGTCCATAGAGAAGGTCCAGAAAACACCAACAAACACAGAGGCTGTAGCAAGATGGGGGATTGAGATAGCCACAACACACCAGAGAGTTTTGTTTTCATCCAGAGTATCTGGACAAAATGTTGTAGTATCCTGGTGAAATTTAACCAAAAATCACCGTGAAAGTGGTTTTGGAGAAAAGCTCATGCTTCCTGTTCGGCAAATGCAGCCAATGTCATGTTTACAGAAAGAAATATCATGTTTTCTCAGGTTTCTGAAGCTTTCTTCCTAGAAAACTCGAATGTGTGGCGTATTAGACTCCAGGTGGAACCAATTAGCGTTTGCCAGCTGAAAACAAAAACTTACATGCTACAATGCTTTCAAAACCGTAAAGTCCATAGAGAATGTCCAGAAAACACAAACAAACACAGAGGCTGTAGCAAGATGTGGGATTGAGATAGCCACAACACACCAGATAGTTTTGCTTTCATCCAGAGTATCTGGACAAAATGTTGTAGTATCCCGGTGATATTTAACCAAAAATCACCGTGAAAGTGGTTTTGGAGAAAAGCTCATGCTTCCTGTTCGGCAAATGCATCCAATGTCATGTTTACAAATACAAATATCATGTTTTCTGAGGTTTCTGAAGCTTTCTTCCTAGAAAACTCGAATGTGTGGTGTATTAGACTCCAGGTGGAACCAATTAGCGTTTGCCAGCAGAAAACAAAAACTTACATGCTAAACTGCATTCAAAACCGTAAAGTCCATAGAGAATGTCCAGAAAACACAAACAAACACAGAGGCTGTAGCAAGATGTGGGATTGAGATAGCCACAACACACCAGATAGTTTTGCTTTCATCCAGAGTATCTGGACAAAATGTTGTGGATTTCGGGTGAAACTTAACCAAAAATCACCGTGAAAGTGGTTTTGGAGAAAAGCTCATGCTACCTGTTCGGCAAATGCAGCCAATGTCATGTTTACAGAAAGAAATATCATGTTTTCTCAGGTTTCTGAAGCTTTCTTCCTAGAAAACTCGAATGTGTGGCGTATTAGACTCCAGGTGGAACCAATTAGCGTTTGCCAGCTGAAAACAAAAACTTACATGCTACAATGCTTTCAAAACCGTAAAGTCCATAGAGAATGTCCAGAAAACACAAACCCAGAGGCTGTAGCAAGATGTGGGATTGAGATAGCCACAACACACCAGATAGTTTTGCTTTCATCCAGAGTATCTGGACAAAATGTTGTAGTATCCCGGTGATATTTAACCAAAAATCACCGTGAAAGTGGTTTTGGAGAAAAGCACAATCTTCCTGTTCGGCAAATGCAGCCAATGTCATGTTTACAGAAGGAAATATCATGTTTTCTCAGGTTTCTGAAGCTTTCTTCCTAGAAAACTCGAATGTGTGGCGTATTAGACTCCAGGTGGAACCAATTAGCGTTTGCCAGCTGAAAACAAAAAGGGTCCTGCTAAAATGCATTCAAAACCGTAAAGTCCATAGAGAATGTCCAGAAAACACAAACAAACACAGAGGCTGTAGCAAGATGTGGGATTGAGATAGCCACAACACACCAGATAGTTTTGCTTTCATCCAGAGTATCTGCACAAAATGTTGTGGATTTCGGGTGAAACTTAACCAAAAATCACCGTGAAAGTGGTTTTGGAGAAAAGCTCATGCTACCTGTTCAGCAAATGCAGCCAATGTCATGTTTACAGAAAGAAATATCATGTTTTCTCAGGTTTCTGAAGCTTTCTTCCTAGAAAACTCGAATGTGTGGCGTATTAGACTCCAGGTGGAACCAATTAGCGTTTGCCAGCTGAAAACAAAAACTTACATGCTACAATGCTTTCAAAACCTTAAAGTCCATAGAGAATGTCCAGAAAACACAAACCCAGAGGCTGTAGCAAGATGTGGGATTGAGATAGCCACAACACACCAGAGAGTTTTGCTTTCATCCAGAGTATCTGGACAAAATGTTGTAGTATCCCGGTGATATTTAACCAAAAATCACCGTGAAAGTGGTTTTGGAGAAAAGCACAATCTTCCTGTTCGGCAAATGCAGCCAATGTCATGTTTACAGAAGGAAATATCATGTTTTCTCAGGTTTCTGAAGCTTTCTTCCTAGAAAACTCGAATGTGTGGCGTATTAGACTCCAGGTGGAACCAATTAGCGTTTGCCAGCTGAAAACAAAAACTTACATGCTACAATGCTTTCAAAACCGTAAAGTCCATAGAGAATGTCCAGAAAACACAAACCCAGAGGCTGTAGCAAGATGTGGGATTGAGATAGCCACAACACACCAGATAGTTTTGCTTTCATCCAGAGTATCTGGACAAAATGTTGTAGTATCCCGGTGATATTTAACCAAAAATCACCGTGAAAGTGGTTTTGGAGAAAAGCACAATCTTCCTGTTCGGCAAATGCAGCCAATGTCATGTTTACAGAAGGAAATATCATGTTTTCTCAGGTTTCTGAAGCTTTCTTCCTAGAAAACTCGAATGTGTGGCGTATTAGACTCCAGGTGGAACCAATTAGCGTTTGCCAGCTGAAAACAAAAAGGGTCCTGCTAAAATGCATTCACAACCGTAAAGTCCATAGAGAATGTCCAGAAAACACAAACAAACACAGAGGCTGTAGCAAGATGTGGGATTGAGATAGCCACAACACACCAGAGAGTTTTGCTTTCATCCAGAGTATCTGGACAAAATGTTGTGGATTTCGAGTGAAATTTAACCAAAAATCACCGTGAAAGTGGTTTTGGAGAAAAGCTCATGCTTCCTGTTCGGCAAATGCAGCCAACGTCATGTTTACAGAAGGAAATATCATGTTTTCTCAAGTTTCTGAAGCTTTCTTCCTAGAAAACTCGAATGTGTGGCGTATTAGACTCCAGGTGGAACCAATTAGCGTTTGCCAGCAAAAAACAAAAAGGGTCCTGCTAAAATGCATTCAAAACCGTAATCCATAGAGAATGTCCAGAAAACACAAACAAACACAGAGGCTGTAGCAAGATGTGGGATTGAGATAGCCACAACACACCAGATAGTTTTGCTTTCATCCAGAGTATCTGCACAAAATGTTGTGGATTTCGGGTGAAACTTAACCAAAAATCACCGTGAAAGTGGTTTTGGAGAAAAGCTCATGCTACCTGTTCGGCAAATGCAGCCAATGTCATGTTTACAGAAAGAAATATCATGTTTTCTCAGGTTTCTGAAGCTTTCTTCCTAGAAAACTCGAATGTGTGGCGTATTAGACTCCAGGTGGAACCAATTAGCGTTTGCCAGCTGAAAACAAAAACTTACATGCTACAATGCTTTCAAAACCGTAAAGTCCATAGAGAATGTCTAGAAAACACAAACAAACACAGAGGCTGTAGCAAGATGTGGGATTGAGATAGCCACAACACACCAGATAGTTTTGCTTTCATCCAGAGTATCTGGACAAAATGTTGTAGTATCCCGGTGATATTTAACCAAAAATCACCGTGAAAGTGGTTTTGGAGAAAAGCACAATCTTCCTGTTCGGCAAATGCAGCCAGTGTCATGTTTACAGAAGGAAATATCATGTTTTCTCAGGTTTCTGAAGCTTTCTTCCTAGAAAACTCGAATGTGTGGCGTATTAGACTCCAGGTGGAACCAATTAGCGTTTGCCAGCTGAAAACAAAAACTTACATCCTACAATGCATTCAAAACCGTAAAGTCCATAGAGAATGTCCAGAAAACACAAACAAACACAGAGGCTGTAGCAAGATGTGGGATTGAGATAGCCACAACACACCAGAGAGTTTTGCTTTCATCCAGAGTATCTGGACAAAATGTTGTGGATTTCGAGTGAAATTTAACCAAAAATCACCGTGAAAGTGGTTTTGGAGAAAAGCTCATGCTTCCTGTTCGGCAAATGCAGCCAATGTCATGTTTACAGAAGGAAATATCATGTTTTCTCAGGTTTCTGAAGCTTTCTTCCTAGAAAACTCGAATGTGTGGCGTATTAGACTCCAGGTGGAACCAATTAGCGTTTGCGAGCAGAAAACAAAAAGGGTCCTGCTAAAATGCATTCAAAACCGTAAAGTCCATAGAGAATGTCCAGAAAACACAAACAAACACAGAGGCTGTAGCAAGATGTGGGATTGAGATAGCCACAACACACCAGATAGTTTTGCTTTCATCCAGAGTATCTGCACAAAATGTTGTGGATTTCGGGTGAAACTTAACCAAAAATCACCGTGAAAGTGGTTTTGGAGAAAAGCTCATGCTACCTGTTCAGCAAATGCAGCCAATGTCATGTTTACAGAAAGAAATATCATGTTTTCTCAGGTTTCTGAAGCTTTCTTCCTAGAAAACTCGAATGTGTGGCGTATTAGACTCCAGGTGGAACCAATTAGCGTTTGCCAGCTGAAAACAAAAACTTACATGCTACAATGCTTTCAAAACCTTAAAGTCCATAGAGAATGTCCAGAAAACACAAACCCAGAGGCTGTAGCAAGATGTGGGATTGAGATAGCCACAACACACCAGAGAGTTTTGCTTTCATCCAGAGTATCTGGACAAAATGTTGTAGTATCCCGGTGATATTTAACCAAAAATCACCGTGAAAGTGGTTTTGGAGAAAAGCACAATCTTCCTGTTCGGCAAATGCAGCCAATGTCATGTTTACAGAAGGAAATATCATGTTTTCTCAGGTTTCTGAAGCTTTCTTCCTAGAAAACTCGAATGTGTGGCGTATTAGACTCCAGGTGGAACCAATTAGCGTTTGCCAGCTGAAAACAAAAACTTACATGCTACAATGCTTTCAAAACCGTAAAGTCCATAGAGAATGTCCAGAAAACACAAACAAACACAGAGGCTGTAGCAAGATGTGGGATTGAGATAGCCACAACACACCAGATAGTTTTGCTTTCATCCAGAGTATCTGCACAAAATGTTGTGGATTTCGGGTGAAATTTAACCAAAAATCACCGTGAAAGTGGTTTTGGAGAAAAGCTCATGCTACCTGTTCGGCAAATGCAGCCAATGTCATGTTTACAGAAGGAAATATCATGTTTTCTCAGGTTTCTGAAGCTTTCTTCCTAGAAAACTCGAATGTGTGGCGTATTAGACTCCAGGTGGAACCAATTAGCGTTTGCCAGCTGAAAACAAAAACTTACATGCTACAATGCTTTCAAAACCGTAAAGTCCATAGAGAATGTCTAGAAAACACAAACAAACACAGAGGCTGTAGCAAGATGTGGGATTGAGATAGCCACAACACACCAGATAGTTTTGCTTTCATCCAGAGTATCTGGACAAAATGTTGTAGTATCCCGGTGATATTTAACCAAAAATCACCGTGAAAGTGGTTTTGGAGAAAAGCACAATCTTCCTGTTCGGCAAATGCAGCCAGTGTCATGTTTACAGAAGGAAATATCATGTTTTCTCAGGTTTCTGAAGCTTTCTTCCTAGAAAACTCGAATGTGTGGCGTATTAGACTCCAGGTGGAACCAATTAGCGTTTGCCAGCTGAAAACAAAAACTTACATGCTACAATGCATTCAAAACCGTAAAGTCCATAGAGAATGTCCAGAAAACACAAACAAACACAGAGGCTGTAGCAAGATGTGGGATTGAGATAGCCACAACACACCAGAGAGTTTTGCTTTCATCCAGAGTATCTGGACAAAATGTTGTGGATTTCGAGTGAAATTTAACCAAAAATCACCGTGAAAGTGGTTTTGGAGAAAAGCTCATGCTTCCTGTTCGGCAAATGCAGCCAATGTCATGTTTACAGAAGGAAATATCATGTTTTCTCAGGTTTCTGAAGCTTTCTTCCTAGAAAACTCGAATGTGTGGCGTATTAGACTCCAGGTGGAACCAATTAGCGTTTGCCAGCTGAAAACAAAAAGGGTCCTGCTAAAATGCATTCAAAACCGTAAAGTCCATAGAGAATGTCCAGAAAACACAAACAAACACAGAGGCTGTAGCAAGATGTGGGATTGAGATAGCCACAACACACCAGATAGTTTTGCTTTCATCCAGAGTATCTGCACAAAATGTTGTGGATTTCGGGTGAAACTTAACCAAAAATCACCGTGAAAGTGGTTTTGGAGAAAAGCTCATGCTACCTGTTCAGCAAATGCAGCCAATGTCATGTTTACAGAAAGAAATATCATGTTTTCTCAGGTTTCTGAAGCTTTCTTCCTAGAAAACTCGAATGTGTGGCGTATTAGACTCCAGGTGGAACCAATTAGCGTTTGCCAGCTGAAAACAAAAACTTACATGCTACAATGCTTTCAAAACCTTAAAGTCCATAGAGAATGTCCAGAAAACACAAACCCAGAGGCTGTAGCAAGATGTGGGATTGAGATAGCCACAACACACCAGAGAGTTTTGCTTTCATCCAGAGTATCTGGACAAAATGTTGTAGTATCCCGGTGATATTTAACCAAAAATCACCGTGAAAGTGGTTTTGGAGAAAAGCACAATCTTCCTGTTCGGCAAATGCAGCCAATGTCATGTTTACAGAAGGAAATATCATGTTTTCTCAGGTTTCTGAAGCTTTCTTCCTAGAAAACTCGAATGTGTGGCGTATTAGACTCCAGGTGGAACCAATTAGCGTTTGCCTACAGAAAACAAAAAGGGTCCTGCTAAAATGCATTCAAAACCGTAAAGTCCATAGAGAATGTCCAGAAAACACAAACAAACACAGAGGCTGTAGCAAGATGTGGGATTGAGATAGCCACAACACACCAGATAGTTTTGCTTTCATCCAGAGTATCTGCACAAAATGTTGTGGATTTCGGGTGAAATTTAACCAAAAATCACCGTGAAAGTGGTTTTGGAGAAAAGCTCATGCTACCTGTTCGGCAAATGCAGCCAACATCATGTTTACAGAAGGAAATATCATGTTTTCTCAGGTTTCTGAAGCTTTCTTCCTAGAAAACTCGAATGTGTGGCGTATTAGACTCCAGGTGGAACCAATTAGCGTTTGCGAGCAGAAAACAAAAAGGGTCCTGCTAAAATGCATTCAAAACCGTAAAGTCCATAGAGAATGTCCAGAAAACACAAACAAACACAGAGGCTGTAGCAAGATGTGGGATTGAGATAGCCACAACACACCAGATAGTTTTGCTTTCATCCAGAGTATCTGCACAAAATGTTGTGGATTTCGGGTGAAACTTAACCAAAAATCACCGTGAAAGTGGTTTTGGAGAAAAGCTCATGCTACCTGTTCAGCAAATGCAGCCAATGTCATGTTTACAGAAAGAAATATCATGTTTTCTCAGGTTTCTGAAGCTTTCTTCCTAGAAAACTCGAATGTGTGGCGTATTAGACTCCAGGTGGAACCAATTAGCGTTTGCCAGCTGAAAACAAAAACTTACATGCTACAATGCTTTCAAAACCTTAAAGTCCATAGAGAATGTCCAGAAAACACAAACCCAGAGGCTGTAGCAAGATGTGGGATTGAGATAGCCACAACACACCAGAGAGTTTTGCTTTCATCCAGAGTATCTGGACAAAATGTTGTAGTATCCCGGTGATATTTAACCAAAAATCACCGTGAAAGTGGTTTTGGAGAAAAGCACAATCTTCCTGTTCGGCAAATGCAGCCAATGTCATGTTTACAGAAGGAAATATCATGTTTTCTCAGGTTTCTGAAGCTTTCTTCCTAGAAAACTCGAATGTGTGGCGTATTAGACTCCAGGTGGAACCAATTAGCGTTTGCCAGCTGAAAACAAAAACTTACATGCTACAATGCTTTCAAAACCGTAAAGTCCATAGAGAATGTCCAGAAAACACAAACAAACACAGAGGCTGTAGCAAGATGTGGGATTGAGATAGCCACAACACACCAGATAGTTTTGCTTTCATCCAGAGTATCTGGACAAAATGTTGTAGTATCCCGGTGAAATTTAACCAAAAATCACCGTGAAAGTGGTTTTGGAGAAAAGCACAATCTTCCTGTTCGGCAAATGCAGCCAATGTCATGTTTACAGAAGGAAATATCATGTTTTCTCAGGTTTCTGAAGCTTTCTTCCTAGAAAACTCGAATGTGTGGCGTATTAGACTCCAGGTGGAACCAATTAGCGTTTGCCAGCTGAAAACAAAAAGGGTCCTGCTAAAATGCATTCAAAACCGTAAAGTCCATAGAGAATGTCCAGAAAACACAAACAAACACAGAGGCTGTAGCAAGATGTGGGATTGAGATAGCCACAACACACCAGAGAGTTTTGTTTCATCCAGAGTATCTGGACAAAATGTTGTGGATTTCGAGTGAAATTTAACCAAAAATCACCGTGAAAGTGGTTTTGGAGAAAAGCTCATGCTTCCTGTTCGGCAAATGCAGCCAACGTCATGTTTACAGAAGGAAATATCATGTTTTCTCAAGTTTCTGAAGCTTTCTTCCTAGAAAACTCGAATGTGTGGCGTATTAGACTCCAGGTGGAACCAATTAGCGTTTGCCAGCAAAAAACAAAAAGGGTCCTGCTAAAATGCATTCAAAACCGTAATCCATAGAGAATGTCCAGAAAACACAAACAAACACAGAGGCTGTAGCAAGATGTGGGATTGAGATAGCCACAACACACCAGATAGTTTTGCTTTCATCCAGAGTATCTGGACAAAATGTTGTGGATTTCGGGTGAAACTTAACCAAAAATCACCGTGAAAGTGGTTTTGGAGAAAAGCTCATGCTACCTGTTCGGCAAATGCAGCCAATGTCATGTTTACAGAAAGAAATATCATGTTTTCTCAGGTTTCTGAAGCTTTCTTCCTAGAAAACTCGAATGTGTGGCGTATTAGACTCCAGGTGGAACCAATTAGCGTTTGCCAGCTGAAAACAAAAACTTACATGCTACAATGCTTTCAAAACCGTAAAGTCCATAGAGAATGTCTAGAAAACACAAACAAACACAGAGGCTGTAGCAAGATGTGGGATTGAGATAGCCACAACACACCAGATAGTTTTGCTTTCATCCAGAGTATCTGGACAAAATGTTGTAGTATCCCGGTGATATTTAACCAAAAATCACCGTGAAAGTGGTTTTGGAGAAAAGCACAATCTTCCTGTTCGGCAAATGCAGCCAGTGTCATGTTTACAGAAGGAAATATCATGTTTTCTCAGGTTTCTGAAGCTTTCTTCCTAGAAAACTCGAATGTGTGGCGTATTAGACTCCAGGTGGAACCAATTAGCGTTTGCCAGCTGAAAGCACAAACTTACATGCTACAATGCATTCAAAACCGTAAAGTCCATAGAGAATGTCCAGAAAACACAAACAAACACAGAGGCTGTAGCAAGATGTGGGATTGAGATAGCCACAACACACCAGAGAGTTTTGCTTTCATCCAGAGTATCTGGACAAAATGTTGTGGATTTCGAGTGAAATTTAACCAAAAATCACCGTGAAAGTGGTTTTGGAGAAAAGCTCATGCTTCCTGTTCGGCAAATGCAGCCAATGTCATGTTTACAGAAGGAAATATCATGTTTTCTCAGGTTTCTGAAGCTTTCTTCCTAGAAAACTCGAATGTGTGGCGTATTAGACTCCAGGTGGAACCAATTAGCGTTTGCGAGCAGAAAACAAAAAGGGTCCTGCTAAAATGCATTCAAAACCGTAAAGTCCATAGAGAATGTCCAGAAAACACAAACAAACACAGAGGCTGTAGCAAGATGTGGGATTGAGATAGCCACAACACACCAGATAGTTTTGCTTTCATCCAGAGTATCTGCACAAAATGTTGTGGATTTCGGGTGAAACTTAACCAAAAATCACCGTGAAAGTGGTTTTGGAGAAAAGCTCATGCTACCTGTTCAGCAAATGCATCCAATGTCATGTTTACAGAAAGAAATATCATGTTTTCTCAGGTTTCTGAAGCTTTCTTCCTAGAAAACTCGAATGTGTGGCGTATTAGACTCCAGGTGGAACCAATTAGCGTTTGCCAGCTGAAAACAAAAACTTACATGCTACAATGCTTTCAAAACCTTAAAGTCCATAGAGAATGTCCAGAAAACACAAACCCAGAGGCTGTAGCAAGATGTGGGATTGAGATAGCCACAACACACCAGAGAGTTTTGCTTTCATCCAGAGTATCTGCACAAAATGTTGTAGTATCCCGGTGATATTTAACCAAAAATCACCGTGAAAGTGGTTTTGGAGAAAAGCACAATCTTCCTGTTCGGCAAATGCAGCCAATGTCATGTTTACAGAAGGAAATATCATGTTTTCTCAGGTTTCTGAAGCTTTCTTCCTAGAAAACTCGAATGTGTGGCGTATTAGACTCCAGGTGGAACCAATTAGCGTTTGCCAGCTGAGAAAAAAAAAACTTACATGCTAAAATGCATTCAAAACCGTAAAGTCCATAGAGAATGTCCAGAAAACACAAACAAACACAGAGGCTGTAGCAAGATGTGGGATTGAGATAGCCACAACACACCAGATAGTTTTGCTTTCATCCAGAGTATCTGCACAAAATGTTGTGGATTTCGGGTGAAATTTAACCAAAAATCACCGTGAAAGTGGTTTTGGAGAAAAGCTCATGCTACCTGTTCGGCAAATGCAGCCAACATCATGTTTACAGAAGGAAATATCATGTTTTCTCAGGTTTCTGAAGCTTTCTTCCTAGAAAACTCGAATGTGTGGCGTATTAGACTCCAGGTGGAACCAATTAGCGTTTGCCAGCTGAAAACAAAAACTTACATGCTACAATGCATTCAAAACCGTAAAGTCCATAGAGAATGTCCAGAAAACACAAACCCAGAGGCTGTAGCAAGATGTGGGATTGAGATAGCCACAACACACCAGATAGTTTTGCTTTCATCCAGAGTATCTGGACAAAATGTTGTAGTATCCCGGTGATATTTAACCAAAAATCACCGTGAAAGTGGTTTTGGAGAAAAGCACAATCTTCCTGTTCGGCAAATGCAGCCAATGTCATGCTTACAGAAGGAAATATCATCTTTTCTCAGGTTTCTGAAGCTTTCTTCCTAGAAAACTCGAATGTGTGGCGTATTAGACTCCAGGTGGAACCAATTAGCGTTTGCCAGCTGAAAACAAAAACTTACATGCTAAAATGCATTCAAAACCGTAAAGTCCATAGAGAATGTCCAGAAAACACAAACAAACACAGAGGCTGTAGCAAGATCTGGGATGGAGATAGCCACAACACACCAGATAGTTTTGCTTTCATCCAGAGTATCTGGACAAAATGTTGTGGATTTCGAGTGAAATTTAACCAAAAATCACCGTGAAAGTGGTTTTGGAGAAAAGCTCATGCTTCCTGTTCGGCAAATGCAGCCAACGTCATGTTTACAGAAGGAAATATCATGTTTTCTCAGGTTTCTGAAGCTTTCTTCCTAGAAAACTCGAATGTGTGGCGTATTAGACTCCAGGTGGAACCAATTAGCGTTTGCCAGCAGAAAACAAAAAGGGTCCTGCTAAAATGCATTCAAAACCGTAAAGTCCATAGAGAATGTCCAGAAAACACAAACAAACACAGAGGCTGTAGCAAGATGTGGGATTGAGATAGCCACAACACACCAGATAGTTTTGCTTTCATCCAGAGTATCTGCACAAAATGTTGTGGATTTCGGGTGAAACTTAACCAAAAATCACCGTGAAAGTGGTTTTGGAGAAAAGCTCATGCTACCTGTTCGGCAAATGCAGCCAATGTCATGTTTACAGAAGGAAATATCATGTTTTCTCAGGTTTCTGAAGCTTTCTTCCTAGAAAACTCGAATGTGTGGCGAATTACACTCCAGGTGGAACCAATTAGCGTTTGCCAGCAGAAAACAAAAACTTACATGCTAAAATGCATTCAAAACCGTAAAGTCCATAGAGAATGTCCAGAAAACACAAACAAACACAGAGGCTGTAGCAAGATGTGGGATTGAGATAGCCACAACACACCAGATAGTTTTGTTTTCATCCAGAGGATCTGGACAAAATGTTGTAGTATCCTGGTGAAATTTAACCAAAAATCACCGTGAAAGTGGTTTTGGAGAAAAGCACAATCTTCGTGTTCGGCAAATGCAGCCAATGTCATGTTTACAGAAGGAGATATCATGTTTTCTCAGGTTTCTGAAGCTTTCTTCCTAGAAAACTCGAATGTGTGGTGAATTACACTCCAGGTGGAACCAATAAGCGTTTGCCAGCAGAAAACAAAAAGGGTCCTGCTAAAATGCATTCAAAACCGTAAAGTCCATAGAGAATGTCCAGAAAACACAAACAAACACAGAGGCTGTAGCAAGATGTGGGATTGAGATAGCCACAACACACCAGAGAGTTTTGCTTTCATCCAGAGTATCTGGACAAAATGTTGTGGATTTCGAGTGAAATTTAACCAAAAATCACCGTGAAAGTGGTTTTGGAGAAAAGCTCATGCTTCCTGTTCGGCAAATGCAGCCAACGTCATGTTTACAGAAGGAAATATCATGTTTTCTCAAGTTTCTGAAGCTTTCTTCCTAGAAAACTCGAATGTGTGGCGTATTAGACTCCAGGTGGAACCAATTAGCGTTTGCCAGCTGAAAACAAAAAGGGTCCTGCTAAAATGCATTCAAAACCGTAATCCATAGAGAATGTCCAGAAAACACAAACAAACACAGAGGCTGTAGCAAGATGTGGGATTGAGATAGCCACAACACACCAGATAGTTTTGCTTTCATCCAGAGTATCTGGACAAAATTTTGTGGATTTCGGGTGAAACTTAACCAAAAATCACCGTGAAAGTGGTTTTGGAGAAAAGCTCATGCTACCTGTTCGGCAAATGCAGCCAATGTCATGTTTACAGAAAGAAATATCATGTTTTCTCAGGTTTCTGAAGCTTTCTTCCTAGAAAACTCGAATGTGTGGCGTATTAGACTCCAGGTGGAACCAATTAGCGTTTGCCAGCTGAAAACAAAAACTTACATGCTACAATGCTTTCAAAACCGTAAAGTCCATAGAGAATGTCTAGAAAACACAAACAAACACAGAGGCTGTAGCAAGATGTGGGATTGAGATAGCCACAACACACCAGATAGTTTTGCTTTCATCCAGAGTATCTGGACAAAATGTTGTAGTATCCCGGTGATATTTAACCAAAAATCACCGTGAAAGTGGTTTTGGAGAAAAGCACAATCTTCCTGTTCGGCAAATGCAGCCAGTGTCATGTTTACAGAAGGAAATATCATGTTTTCTCAGGTTTCTGAAGCTTTCTTCCTAGAAAACTCGAATGTGTGGCGTATTAGACTCCAGGTGGAACCAATTAGCGTTTGCCAGCTGAAAACAAAAACTTACATGCTACAATGCATTCAAAACCGTAAAGTCCATAGAGAATGTCCAGAAAACACAAACAAACACAGAGGCTGTAGCAAGATGTGGGATTGAGATAGCCACAACACACCAGAGAGTTTTGCTTTCATCCAGAGTATCTGGACAAAATGTTGTGGATTTCGAGTGAAATTTAACCAAAAATCACCGTGAAAGTGGTTTTGGAGAAAAGCTCATGCTTCCTGTTCGGCAAATGCAGCCAACGTCATGTTTACAGAAGGAAATATCATGTTTTCTCAGGTTTCTGAAGCTTTCTTCCTAGAAAACTCGAATGTGTGGCGTATTAGACTCCAGGTGGAACCAATTAGCGTTTGCGAGCAGAAAACAAAAAGGGTCCTGCTAAAATGCATTCAAAACCGTAAAGTCCATAGAGAATGTCCAGAAAACACAAACAAACACAGAGGCTGTAGCAAGATGTGGGATTGAGATAGCCACAACACACCAGATAGTTTTGCTTTCATCCAGAGTATCTGCACAAAATGTTGTGGATTTCGGGTGAAACTTAACCAAAAATCACCGTGAAAGTGGTTTTGGAGAAAAGCTCATGCTACCTGTTCAGCAAATGCAGCCAATGTCATGTTTACAGAAAGAAATATCATGTTTTCTCAGGTTTCTGAAGCTTTCTTCCTAGAAAACTCGAATGTGTGGCGTATTAGACTCCAGGTGGAACCAATTAGCGTTTGCCAGCTGAAAACAAAAACTTACATGCTACAATGCTTTCAAAACCTTAAAGTCCATAGAGAATGTCCAGAAAACACAAACCCAGAGGCTGTAGCAAGATGTGGGATTGAGATAGCCACAACACACCAGAGAGTTTTGCTTTCATCCAGAGTATCTGGACAAAATGTTGTAGTATCCCGGTGATATTTAACCAAAAATCACCGTGAAAGTGGTTTTGGAGAAAAGCACAATCTTCCTGTTCGGCAAATGCAGCCAATGTCATGTTTACAGAAGGAAATATCATGTTTTCTCAGGTTTCTGAAGCTTTCTTCCTAGAAAACTCGAATGTGTGGCGTATTAGACTCCAGGTGGAACCAATTAGCGTTTGCCAGCTGAGAAAAAAAAACTTACATGCTAAAATGCATTCAAAACCGTAAAGTCCATAGAGAATGTCCAGAAAACACAAACAAACACAGAGGCTGTAGCAAGATGTGGGATTGAGATAGCCACAACACACCAGATAGTTTTGCTTTCATCCAGAGTATCTGCACAAAATGTTGTGGATTTCGGGTGAAATTTAACCAAAAATCACCGTGAAAGTTGTTTTGGAGAAAAGCTCATGCTTCCTGTTCGGCAAATGCAGCCAACATCATGTTTACAGAAGGAAATATCATGTTTTCTCAGGTTTCTGAAGCTTTCTTCCTAGAAAACTCGAATGTGTGGCGTATTAGACTCCAGGTGGAACCAATTAGCGTTTGCCAGCTGAAAACAAAAAGGGTCCTGCTAAAATGCATTCAAAATCGTAAAGTCCATAGAGAATGTCCAGAAAACACAAACAAACACAGAGGCTGTAGCAAGATGTGGGATTGAGATAGCCACAACACACCAGATAGTTTTGCTTTCATCCAGAGTATCTGCACAAAATGTTGTGGATTTCGGGTGAAACTTAACCAAAAATCACCGTGAAAGTGGTTTTGGAGAAAAGCTCATGCTACCTTTTGGGAAATGCAGCCAACGTCATGTTTACAGAAGGAAATATCATGTTTTCTCAAGTTTCTGAAGCTTTCTTCCTAGAAAACTCGAATGTGTGGCGTATTAGACTCCAGGTGGAACCAATTAGCGTTTGCCAGCTGAAAACAAAAAGGGTCCTGCTAAAATGCATTCAAAACCGTAATCCATAGAGAATGTCCAGAAAACACAAACAAACACAGAGGCTGTAGCAAGATGTGGGATTGAGATAGCCACAACACACCAGATAGTTTTGCTTTCATCCAGAGTATCTGGACAAAATTTTGTGGATTTCGGGTGAAACTTAACCAAAAATCACCGTGAAAGTGGTTTTGGAGAAAAGCTCATGCTACCTGTTCGGCAAATGCAGCCAATGTCATGTTTACAGAAAGAAATATCATGTTTTCTCAGGTTTCTGAAGCTTTCTTCCTAGAAAACTCGAATGTGTGGCGTATTAGACTCCAGGTGGAACCAATTAGCGTTTGCCAGCTGAAAACAAAAACTTACATGCTACAATGCTTTCAAAACCGTAAAGTCCATAGAGAATGTCTAGAAAACACAAACAAACACAGAGGCTGTAGCAAGATGTGGGATTGAGATAGCCACAACACACCAGATAGTTTTGCTTTCATCCAGAGTATCTGGACAAAATGTTGTAGTATCCCGGTGATATTTAACCAAAAATCACCGTGAAAGTGGTTTTGGAGAAAAGCACAATCTTCCTGTTCGGCAAATGCAGCCAGTGTCATGTTTACAGAAGGAAATATCATGTTTTCTCAGGTTTCTGAAGCTTTCTTCCTAGAAAACTCGAATGTGTGGCGTATTAGACTCCAGGTGGAACCAATTAGCGTTTGCCAGCTGAAAACAAAAACTTACATGCTACAATGCATTCAAAACCGTAAAGTCCATAGAGAATGTCCAGAAAACACAAACAAACACAGAGGCTGTAGCAAGATGTGGGATTGAGATAGCCACAACACACCAGAGAGTTTTGCTTTCATCCAGAGTATCTGGACAAAATGTTGTGGATTTCGAGTGAAATTTAACCAAAAATCACCGTGAAAGTGGTTTTGGAGAAAAGCTCATGCTTCCTGTTCGGCAAATGCAGCCAACGTCATGTTTACAGAAGGAAATATCATGTTTTCTCAGGTTTCTGAAGCTTTCTTCCTAGAAAACTCGAATGTGTGGCGTATTAGACTCCAGGTGGAACCAATTAGCGTTTGCGAGCAGAAAACAAAAAGGGTCCTGCTAAAATGCATTCAAAACCGTAAAGTCCATAGAGAATGTCCAGAAAACACAAACAAACACAGAGGCTGTAGCAAGATGTGGGATTGAGATAGCCACAACACACCAGATAGTTTTGCTTTCATCCAGAGTATCTGCACAAAATGTTGTGGATTTCGGGTGAAACTTAACCAAAAATCACCGTGAAAGTGGTTTTGGAGAAAAGCTCATGCTACCTGTTCAGCAAATGCAGCCAATGTCATGTTTACAGAAAGAAATATCATTTTTTCTCAGGTTTCTGAAGCTTTCTTCCTAGAAAACTCGAATGTGTGGCGTATTAGACTCCAGGTGGAACCAATTAGCGTTTGCCAGCTGAAAACAAAAACTTACATGCTACAATGCTTTCAAAACCTTAAAGTCCATAGAGAATGTCCAGAAAACACAAACCCAGAGGCTGTAGCAAGATGTGGGATTGAGATAGCCACAACACACCAGAGAGTTTTGCTTTCATCCAGAGTATCTGGACAAAATGTTGTAGTATCCCGGTGATATTTAACCAAAAATCACCGTGAAAGTGGTTTTGGAGAAAAGCACAATCTTCCTGTTCGGCAAATGCAGCCAATGTCATGTTTACAGAAGGAAATATCATGTTTTCTCAGGTTTCTGAAGCTTTCTTCCTAGAAAACTCGAATGTGTGGCGTATTAGACTCCAGGTGGAACCAATTAGCGTTTGCCAGCTGAGAAAAAAAAACTTACATGCTAAAATGCATTCAAAACCGTAAAGTCCATAGAGAATGTCCAGAAAACACAAACAAACACAGAGGCTGTAGCAAGATGTGGGATTGAGATAGCCACAACACACCAGATAGTTTTGCTTTCATCCAGAGTATCTGCACAAAATGTTGTGGATTTCGGGTGAAATTTAACCAAAAATCACCGAGAAAGTGGTTTTGGAGAAAAGCTCATGCTTCCTGTTCGGCAAATGCAGCCAACATCATGTTTACAGAAGGAAATATCATGTTTTCTCAGGTTTCTGAAGCTTTCTTCCTAGAAAACTCGAATGTGTGGCGTATTAGACTCCAGGTGGAACCAATTAGCGTTTGCCAGCTGAAAACAAAAAGGGTCCTGCTAAAATGCATTCAAAACCGTAAAGTCCATAGAGAATGTCCAGAAAACACAAACAAACACAGAGGCTGTAGCAAGATGTGGGATTGAGATAGCCACAACACACCAGATAGTTTTGCTTTCATCCAGAGTATCTGCACAAAATGTTGTGGATTTCGGGTGAAACTTAACCAAAAATCACCGTGAAAGTGGTTTTGGAGAAAAGCTCATGCTACCTTTTGGGAAATGCAGCCAATGTCATGTTTACAGAAGGAAATATCATGTTTTCTCAGGTTTCTGAAGCTTTCTTCCTAGAAAACTCGAATGTGTGGCGAATTACACTCCAGGTGGAACCAATTAGCGTTTGCCAGCTGAAAACAAAAACTTACATGCTACAATGCATTCAAAACCGTAAAATCCATAGAGATTATCCAGAAAACACAAACAAACACAGAGGCTGTAGCAAGATGTGGGATTGAGATAGCCACAACACACCAGATAGTTTTGTTTTCATCCAGAGGATCTGGACAAAATGTTGTAGTATCCTGGTGAAATTTAACCAAAAATCACCGTGAAAGTGGTTTTGGAGAAAAGCACAATCTTCGTGTTCGGCAAATGCAGCCAATGTCATGTTTACAGAAGGAGATATCATGTTTTCTCAGGTTTCTGAAGCTTTCTTCCTAGAAAACTCGAATGTGTGGTGAATTACACTCCAGGTGGAACCAATTAGCGTTTGCCAGTAGAAAACAAAAACTTACATGCTAAAATGCATTCAAAACCGTAAAGTCCATAGAGAATGTCCAGAAAACACAAACACAGAGGCTGTAGCAAGATGTGGGATTGAGATAGCCACAACACACCAGATAGTTTTGCTTTCATCCAGAGTATCTGGACAAAATGTTGTGGATTTCGAGTGAAATTTAACCAAAAATCAACGTGAAAGTGGTTTTGGAGAAAAGCTCATGCTTCCTGTTCGGCAAATGCAGCCAACGTCATGTTTACAGAAGGAAATATCATGTTTTCTCAGGTTTCTGAAGCTTTCTTCCTAGAAAACTCGAATGTGTGGCGTATTAGACTCCAGGTGGAACCAATTAGCGTTTGCCAGCAGAAAACAAAAAGGGTCCTGCTAAAATGCATTCAAAACCGTAAAGTCCATAGAGAATGTCCAGAAAACACAAACAAACACAGAGGCTGTAGCAAGATGTGGGATTGAGATAGCCACAACACACCAGATAGTTTTGCTTTCATCCAGAGTATCTGGACAAAATGTTGTGGATTTCGGGTGAAACTTAACCAAAAATCACCGTGAAAGTGGTTTTGGAGAAAAGCTCATGCTACCTGTTCGGCAAATGCAGCCAATGTCATGTTTACAGAAAGAAATATCATGTTTTCTCAGGTTTCTGAAGCTTTCTTCCTAGAAAACTCGAATGTGTGGCGTATTAGACTCCAGGTGGAACCAATTAGCGTTTGCCAGCTGAAAACAAAAACTTACATGCTACAATGCTTTCAAAACCGTAAAGTCCATAGAGAATGTCCAGAAAACACAAACAAACATAGAGGCTGTAGCAAGATGTGGGATTGAGATAGCCACAACACACCAGATAGTTTTGCTTTCATCCAGAGTATCTGGACAAAATGTTGTAGTATCCCGGTGATATTTAACCAAAAATCACCGTGAAAGTGGTTTTGGAGAAAAGCACAATCTTCCTGTTCGGCAAATGCAGCCAGTGTCATGTTTACAGAAGGAAATATCATGTTTTCTCAGGTTTCTGAAGCTTTCTTCCTAGAAAACTCGAATGTGTGGCGTATTAGACTCCAGGTGGAACCAATTAGCGTTTGCCAGCTGAAAACAAAAACTTACATGCTACAATGCATTCAAAACCGTAAAGTCCATAGAGAATGTCCAGAAAACACAAACAAACCCAGAGGCTGTAGCAAGATGTGGGATTGAGATAGCCACAACCCACCAGAGAGTTTTGTTTTCATCCAGAGTATCTGGACAAAATGTTGTAGTATCCTGGTGAAATTTAACCAAAAATCACCGTGAAAGTGGTTTTGGAGAAAAGCACAATCTTCCTGTTCGGCAAATGCATCCAATGTCATGTTTACAGAAAGAAATATCATGTTTTCTCAGGTTTCTGAAGCTTTCTTCCTAGAAAACTCGAATGTGTGGCGTATTAGACTCCAGGTGGAACCAATTAGCGTTTGCCAGCTGAAAACAAAAAGGGTCCTGCTAAAATGCATTCAAAACCGTAAAGTCCATAGAGAATGTCCAGAAAACACAAACAAACACAGAGGCTGTAGCAAGATGGGGGATTGAGATAGCCACAACACACCAGATAGTTTTGTTTTCATCCAGAGGATCTGGACAAAATGTTGTGGATTTCGGGTGAAACTTAACCAAAAATCACCGTGAAAGTGGTTTTGGAGAAAAGCTCATGCTTCCTATTTGGCAAATGCATCCACTGTCATGTTTACAGAAAGAAATATCATGTTTTCTCAGGTTTCTGAAGCTTTCTTCCTAGAAAACTCGAATGTGTGGCGTATTAGACTCCAGGTGGAACCAATTAGCGTTTGCCAGCAGAAAACAAAAAGGGTCCTGCTAAAATGCATTCAAAACCGTAAAGTCCATAGAGAAGGTCCAGAAAACACAAACAAACACAGAGGCTGTAGCAAGATGTGGGATTGAGATAGCCACAACACACCAGATAGTTTTGCTTTCATCCAGAGTATCTGGACGAAATGTTGTGGATATTGAGTGAAATTTAACCAAAAATCACCGTGAAAGTGGTTTTGGAGAAAAGCTCATGCTACCTGTTCGGCAAATGCAGCCAATGTCATGTTTGCAGAAAGAAATATCATGTTTTCTCAGGTTTCTGAAGCTTTCTTCCTAGAAAACTCGAATGTGTGGCGTATTAGACTCCAGGTGGAACCAATTAGCGTTTGCCAGCTGAAAACAAAAACTTACATGCTACAATGCTTTCAAAACCGTAAAGTACATAGAGAATGTCCAGAAAACACAAACAAACACAGAGGCTGTAGCAAGATGTGGGATTGAGATAGCCACAACACACCAGATAGTTTTGCTTTCATCCAGAGTATCTGGACAAAATGTTGTAGTATCCCGGTGATATTTAACCAAAAATCACCGTGAAAGTGGTTTTGGAGAAAAGCACAATCTTCCTGTTCGGCAAATGCAGCCAATGTCATGTTTACAGAAGGAAATATCATGTTTTCTCAGGTTTCTGAAGCTTTCTTCCTAGAAAACTCGAATGTGTGGCGTATTAGACTCCAGGTGGAACCAATTAGCGTTTCCCAGCTGAAACCAAAAACTTACATGCTAAAGTGCATTCAAAACCGTAAAGTCCATAGAGAATGTCCAGAAAACAAAAACACAGAGGCTGTAGCAAGATGGGGGATTGAGATAGCCACAACACACCAGATGGTTTTGTTTTCATCCAGAGGATCTGGACAAAATGTTGTAGTATCTCGGTGAAATTTAACCAAAAATCACCGTGAAAGTGGTTTTGGAGAAAAGCACAATCTTCCTGTTCGACAAATGCATCCAATGTCATGTTTACAGAAAGAAATATCATGTTTTCTCAGGTTTCTGAAGCTTTCTTCCTAGAAAACTCGAATGTGTGGCGTATTAGACTCCAGGTGGAACCAATTAGCGTTTGCGAGCTGAAACCAAAAACTTACATGCTAAAATGCTTTCAAAACCGTAAAGTCCATAGAGAATGTCCAGAAAACACAAGCAAACACAGAGGCTGTAGCAAGATGTGGGATTGAGATAGCCACAACACACCAGATAGTTTTGCTTTCATGCAGAGTATCTGGACAAAATGTTGTGGATTTCGAGTGAAATTTAACCAAAAATCACCGTGAAAGTGGTTTTGGAGAAAAGCTCATGCTTCCTGTTCGGCAAATGCAGCCAATGTCATGTTTACAGAAAGAAATATCATGTTTTCTCAGGTTTCTGAAGCTTTCTTCCTAGAAAACTCGAATGTGTGGCGTATTAGACTCCAGGTGGAACCAATTAGCGTTTGCCAGCTGAAAACAAAAACTTACATGCTAAAATGCATTCAAAACCGTAAAGTCCATAGAGAAGGTCCAGAAAACACAAACAAACACAGAGTTTGTAGCAAGATGGGGGATTGAGATAGCCACAACACACCAGATAGTTTTGTTTTCATCCAGAGTATCTGGACAAAATGTTGTGGATTTTGGGTGAAACTTAACCAAAAATCACCGTGAAAGTGGTTTTGGAGAAAAGCTCATGCTACCTGTTTGGCAAATGCAGCCAATGTCATGTTTACAGAAAGAAATATCATGTTTTCTCAGGTTTCTGAAGCTTTCTTCCTAAAAAACTCGAATGTGTGGCATATTAGACTCCAGGTGGAACCAATTAGCGTTTGCCAGCTGAAAACAAAACTTACATGCTACAATGCTTTCAAAACCGTAAAGTCCATAGAGAATGTCTACAAAACACAAACAAACACAGAGGCTGTAGCAAGATGTGGGATTGAGATAGCCACAACACACCAGATGGTTTTGTTTTCATCCAGAGGATCTGGAAAAATGTTGTAGTATCTCGGTGAAATTTAACGAAAAATCACGGTGAAAGTGGTTTTGGAGAAAAGCACAATCTTCCTGTTCGGCAAGTGCATCCAATGTCATGTTTACAGAAGGAAATATCATGTTTTCTCAGGTTTCTGAAGCTTTCTTCCTAGAAAACTCGAATGTGTGGCGTATTAGACTCCAGGTGGAACCAATTAGCGTTTGCCAGCTGAAAACAAAAACTTACATGCTAAAATGCATTCAAAACCGTAAAGTCCATAGAGAAGGTCCAGAAAACACAAACAAACACAGAGGCTGTAGCAAGATGTGGGATTGAGATAGCCACAACACACCAGAGAGTTTTGTTTTCATCCAGAGTATCTGGACAAAATGTTGTAGTATCCTGGTGAAATTTAACCAAAAATCACCGTGAAAGTGGTTTTGGAGAAAAGCACAATCTTCCTGTTCGGCAAATGCAGCCAATGTCATGTTTACAGAAAGAAATATCATGTTTTCTCAGGTTTCTGAAGCTTTCTTCCTAGAAAACTCGAATGTGTGGCGTATTAGACTCCAGGTGGAACCAATTAGCGTTTGCCAGCTGAAAACAAAAAGGGTCCTGCTAAAATGCATTCAAAACTGTAAAGTCCATAGAGAATGTCCAGAAAACACAAACAGACAGAGAGGCTGTAGCAAGATATGGGATTGAGATAGCCACAACACACCAGATAGTTTTGTTTTCATCCAGAGTATCTGGACAAAATGTTGTAGTATCCTGGTGAAATTTAACCAAAAATCACCGTGAAAGTGGTTTTGGAGAAAAGCACAATCTTCCTGTTCGGCAAATGCATCCAATGTCATGTTTACAAATACAAATATCATGTTTTCTCAGGTTTCTGAAGCTTTCTTCCTAGAAAACTCGAATGTGTGGCGTATTAGACTCCAGGTGGAACCAATTAGCGTTTGCCAGCTGAAAACAAAATCTTACATGCTAAAGTGCATTCAAACCGTAAAGTCCATAGAGAATGTCCAGAAAACACAAACACAGAGGCTGTAGCAAGATCTGGGATTGTGATAGCCACAACACACCAGATAGTTTTGTTTTCATCCAGAGTATCTGGACAAAATGTTGTAGTATCCCGGTGATATTTAACCAAAAATCACCGTGAAAGTGGTTTTGGAGAAAAGCACAATCTTCCTGTTCGGCAAATGCATCCAATGTCATGTTTACAGAAAGAAATATCATGTTTTCTCAGGTTTCTGAAGCTTTCTTCCTAGAAAACTCGAATGTGTGGCGAATTACACTCCAGGTGGAACCAATTAGCGTTTGCCAGCTGAAAACAAAAACTTACATGCTACAATGCATTCAAAACCGTAAAGTCCATAGAGAATGTCCAGAAAACACAAACAAACACAGAGGCTGTAGCAAGATCTGGGATTGAGATAGCCACAACACACCAGAGAGTTTTGTTTTCATCCAGAGTATCTGCACAAAATGTTGTGGATTTCGGGTGAAATTTAACCAAAAATCACCGTGAAAGTGGTTTTGGAGAAAAGCTCATGCTTCCTGTTCGGCAAATGCATCCAATGTCATGTTTACAAATACAAATATCATGTTTTCTCAGGTTTCTGAAGCTTTCTTCCTAGAAAACTCGAATGTGTGGCGTATTAGACTCCAGGTGGAACCAATTAGCGTTTGCCAGCTGAAAACAAAAAGGGTCCTGCTAAAATGCATTCAAAACCGTAAAGTCCATAGAGAATGTCCAGAAAACACAAACACACACAGAGGCTGTAGCAAGATGGGGGATTGAGATAGCCACAACACACCAGAGAGTTTTGTTTTCATCCAAAGAATCTGGACAAAATGTTGTAGTATCCTGGTGAAATTTAACCAAAAATCACCTTGGAAGAGGTTTTGGAGAAAAGCGCAATCTTCCTGTTCAGCAAATGCATCCAATGTCATGTTTACAGAAAGAAATATCATGTTTTCTCAGGTTTCTGAAGCTTTCTTCCTAGAAAACTCGAATGTGTGGCGAATTACACTCCAGGTGGAACCAATTAGCGTTTGCCAGCTGAAAACAAAAACTTACATGCTAAAATGCATTCAAAACCGTAAAGTCCATAGAGAAGGTCCAGAAAACACAAACAAGCACAGAGGCTGTGGCAAGATGTGGGATTGAGATAGCCACAACACACCAGATAGTTTTGCTTTCATGCAGAGTATCTGGACAAAATGTTGTGGATTTCGGGTGAAATTTAACCAAAAATCACGGTGAAAGTGGTTTTGGAGAAAAGCTCATGCTTCCTGTTCGGCAAATGCAGCCAAGGTCATGTTTACAGAAGGAAATATCATGTTTTCTGAGGTTTCTGAAGCTTTCTTCCTAGAAAACTCGAATGTGTGGCGTATTAGACTCCAGGTGGAACCAATTAGCGTTTGCCACCTGAAACCAAAAACTTTCATGCTAAAATGCATTCAAAACCGTAAAGTCCATAGAGAATGTCCAGAAAACACAAACAAACACAGAGGCTGTAGCAAGATGTGGGATTGAGATAGCCAAACACACCAGATCGTTTTGCTTTCATCAAGAGTATCTGGACAAAATGTTGTAGTATCCCGGTGATATTTAACCAAAAATCACCGTGAAAGTGGTTTTGGAGAAAAGCTCATGCTTCCTGTTCGGCAAATGCAGCCAAGGTCATGTTTACAGAAGGAAATATCATGTTTTCTGAGGTTTCTGAAGCTTTCTTCCTAGAAAACTCGAATGTGTGGCGAATTACACTCCAGGTGGAACCAATTAGCGTTTGCCAGCTGAAAACAAAAACTTACATGCTAAAATGCATTCAAAACCGTAAAGTCCATAGAGAATGTCCAGAAAACACAAACACACACAGAGGCTGTAGCAAGATGTGGGATTGAGATAGCCACAACACACCAGAGAGTTTTGTTTTCATCCAGAGTATCTGGACAAAATGTTGTAGTATCCTGGTGAAATTTAACCAAAAATCACCGTGAAAGTGGTTTTGGAGAAAAGCACAATCTTCCTGTTCGGCAAATGCATCCAATGTCATGTTTACAAATACAAATATCATGTTTTCTCAGGTTTCTGAAGCTTTCTTCCTAGAAAACTCGAATGTGTGGCATATTAGACTCCAGGTGGAACCAATTAGCGTTTGCCAGCTGAAAACAAAATCTTACATGCTAAAGTGCATTCAAACCGTAAAGTCCATAGAGAATGTCCAGAAAACACAAACACAGAGGCTGTAGCAAGATCTGGGATTGTGATAGCCACAACACACCAGATAGTTTTGTTTTCATCCAGAGTATCTGGACAAAATGTTGTAGTATCCCGGTGATATTTAACCAAAAATCACCGTGAAAGTGGTTTTGGAGAAAAGCACAATCTTCCTGTTCGGCAAATGCATCCAACGTCATGTTTACAGAAAGAAATATCATGTTTTCTCAGGTTTCTGAAGCTTTCTTCCTAGAAAACTCGAATGTGTGGCGTATTAGACTCCAGGTGGAACCAATTAGCGTTTGCCAGCTGAAACCAAAAACTTTCATGCTAAAATGCATTCAAAACCGTAAAGTCCATAGAGAATGTCCAGAAAACATAAACAAACACAGAGGCTGTAGCAAGATGTGGGATTGAGATAGCCACAACACACCAGAGAGTTTTGTTTTCATCCAGAGTATCTGGACAAAATGTTGTAGTATCCCGGTGATATTTAACCAAAAATCACCGTGAAAGTGGTTTTGGAGAAAAGCACAATCTTCCTGTTCGGCAAATGCAGCCAATGTCATGTTTACAGAAAGAAATATCATGTTTTCTCAGGTTTCTGAAGCTTTCTTCCTAGAAAACTCGAATGTGTGGCGTATTAGACTCCAGGTGGAACCAATTAGCGTTTGCCAGCTGAAAACAAAAACTTACATGCTACAATGCATTCAAAACCGTAAAGTCCATAGAGAATGTCCAGATAACACAAACAAACACAGAGGCTGTAGCAAGATCTGGGATTGAGATAGCCACAACACACCAGAGAGTTTTGTTTTCATCCAGAGTATCTGGACAAAATGTTGTAGTATCCCGGTGATATTTAACCAAAAATCACCGTGAAAGTGGTTTTGGAGAAAAGCACAATCTTCCTGTTCGGCAAATGCATCCAATGTCATGTTTACAGAAAGAAATATCATGTTTTCTCAGGTTTCTGAAGCTTTCTTCCTAGAAAACTCGAATGTGTGGCGTATTAGACTCCAGGTGGAACCAATTAGCGTTTGCCAGCTGAAAACAAAAACGTACATGCTAAAATGCATTCAAACCTTAAAGTCCATAGAGAATGTCCAGAAAACACAAACAAGCACAGAGGCTGTGGCAAGATGTGGGATTGAGATAGCCACAACACACCAGAGAGTTTTGCTTTCATGCAGAGTATCTGGACAAAATGTTGTGGATTTCGGGTGAAATTTAACCAAAAATCACGGTGAAAGTGGTTTTGGAGAAAAGCTCATGCTTCCTGTTCGGCAAATGCAGCCAAGGTCATGTTTACAGAAGGAAATATCATGTTTTCTCAGGTTTCTGAAGCTTTCTTCCTAGAAAACTCGAATGTGTGGCGAATTACACTCCAGGTGGAACTAATTAGCGTTTGCCAGCTGAAAACAAAAACTTACATGCTAAAATGCATTCAAAACCGTAAAGTCCATAGAGAATGTCCAGAAAACACAAACAAACACAGAGGCTGTAGCAAGATATGGGATTGAGATAGCCACAACACACCAGATAGTTTTGCTTTCATCCAGAGTATCTGGACAAAATGTTGTGGATTTCGGGTGAAACTTAACCAAAAATCACCGTGAAAGTGGTTTTGGAGAAAAGCTCATGCTACCTGTTTGGCAAATGCAGCCAATGTCATGTTTACAGAAAGAAATATCATGTTTTCTCAGGTTTCTGAAGCTTTCTTCCTAGAAAACTCGAATGTGTGGCATATTAGACTCCAGGTGGAACCAATTAGCGTTTGCCAGCTGAAAACAAAACTTACATGCTACAATGCTTTCAAAACCGTAAAGTCCATAGAGAATGTCTAGAAAACACAAACAAACACAGAGGCTGTAGCAAGATGTGGGATTGAGATAGCCACAACACACCAGATGGTTTTGTTTTCATCCAGAGGATCTGGAAAAATGTTGTAGTATCTCGGTGAAATTTAACGAAAAATCACGGTGAAAGTGGTTTTGGAGAAAAGCACAATCTTCCTGTTCGGGAAATGCATCCAATGTCATGTTTACAGAAAAAAATATCATGTTTTCTCAGGTTTCTGAAGCTTTCTTCCTAGAAAACTCGAATGTGTGGCGTATTAGACTCCAGGTGGAACCAATTAGCGTTTGCCAGCTGAAAACAAAAACTTACATGCTAAAATGCATTCAAAACCGTAAAGTCCATAGAGAATGTCCAGAAAACACAAACAAGCACAGAGGCTGTGGCAAGATGTGGGATTGAGATAGCCACAACACACCAGATAGTTTTGCTTTCATGCAGAGTATCTGGACAAAATGTTGTGGATTTCGGGTGAAATTTAACCAAAAATCACGGTGAAAGTGGTTTTGGAGAAAAGCTCATGCTTCCTGTTCGGCAAATGCAGCCAAGGTCATGTTTACAGAAGGAAATATCATGTTTTCTCAGGTTTCTGAAGCTTTCTTCCTAGAAAACTCGAATGTGTGGCGAATTACACTCCAGGTGGAACTAATTAGCGTTTGCCAGCTGAAAACAAAAACTTACATGCTAAAATGCATTCAAAACCGTAAAGTCCATAGAGAATGTCCAGAAAACACAAACAAACACAGAGGCTGTAGCAAGATATGGGATTGAGATAGCCACAACACACCAGATAGTTTTGCTTTCATCCAGAGTATCTGGACAAAATGTTGTGGATTTCGGGTGAAACTTAACCAAAAATCACCGTGAAAGTGGTTTTGGAGAAAAGCTCATGCTACCTGTTTGGCAAATGCATCCAATGTCATGTTTACAGAAAGAAATATCATGTTTTCTCAGGTTTCTGAAGCTTTCTTCCTAGAAAACTCGAATGTGTGGCATATTAGACTCCAGGTGGAACCAATTAGCGTTTGCCAGCTGAAAACAAAACTTACATGCTACAATGCTTTCAAAACCGTAAAGTCCATAGAGAATGTCTAGAAAACACAAACAAACACAGAGGCTGTAGCAAGATGTGGGATTGAGATAGCCACAACACACCAGATGGTTTTGTTTTCATCCAGAGGATCTGGAAAAATGTTGTAGTATCTCGGTGAAATTTAACGAAAAATCACGGTGAAAGTGGTTTTGGAGAAAAGCACAATCTTCCTGTTCGGGAAATGCATCCAATGTCATGTTTACAGAAAAAAATATCATGTTTTCTCAGGTTTCTGAAGCTTTCTTCCTAGAAAACTCGAATGTGTGGCGTATTAGACTCCAGGTGGAACCAATTAGCGTTTGCCAGCTGAAAACAAAAACTTACATGCTAAAATGCATTCAAAACCGTAAAGTCCATAGAGAATGTCCAGAAAACACAAACAAGCACAGAGGCTGTGGCAAGATGTGGGATTGAGATAGCCACAACACACCAGATAGTTTTGCTTTCATGCAGAGTATCTGGACAAAATGTTGTGGATTTCGGGTGAAATTTAACCAAAAATCACGGTGAAAGTGGTTTTGGAGAAAAGCTCATGCTTCCTGTTCGGCAAATGCAGCCAAGGTCATGTTTACAGAAGGAAATATCATGTTTTCTCAGGTTTCTGAAGCTTTCTTCCTAGAAAACTCGAATGTGTGGCGAATTACACTCCAGGTGGAACTAATTAGCGTTTGCCAGCTGAAAACAAAAACTTACATGCTAAAATGCATTCAAAACCGTAAAGTCCATAGAGAATGTCCAGAAAACACAAACAAACACAGAGGCTGTAGCAAGATATGGGATTGAGATAGCCACAACACACCAGATAGTTTTGCTTTCATCCAGAGTATCTGGACAAAATGTTGTGGATTTCGGGTGAAACTTAACCAAAAATCACCGTGAAAGTGGTTTTGGAGAAAAGCTCATGCTACCTGTTTGGCAAATGCAGCCAATGTCATGTTTACAGAAAGAAATATCATGTTTTCTCAGGTTTCTGAAGCTTTCTTCCTAGAAAACTCGAATGTGTGGCATATTAGACTCCAGGTGGAACCAATTAGCGTTTGCCAGCTGAAAACAAAACTTACATGCTACAATGCTTTCAAAACCGTAAAGTCCATAGAGAATGTCTAGAAAACACAAACAAACACAGAGGCTGTAGCAAGATGTGGGATTGAGATAGCCACAACACACCAGATGGTTTTGTTTTCATCCAGAGGATCTGGAAAAATGTTGTAGTATCTCGGTGAAATTTAACGAAAAATCACGGTGAAAGTGGTTTTGGAGAAAAGCACAATCTTCCTGTTCGGGAAATGCATCCAATGTCATGTTTACAGAAAAAAATATCATGTTTTCTCAGGTTTCTGAAGCTTTCTTCCTAGAAAACTCGAATGTGTGGCGTATTAGACTCCAGGTGGAACCAATTAGCGTTTGCCAGCTGAAAACAAAAACTTACATGCTAAAATGCATTCAAAACCGTAAAGTCCATAGAGAATGTCCAGAAAACACAAACAAGCACAGAGGCTGTGGCAAGATGTGGGATTGAGATAGCCACAACACACCAGATAGTTTTGCTTTCATGCAGAGTATCTGGACAAAATGTTGTGGATTTCGGGTGAAATTTAACCAAAAATCACGGTGAAAGTGGTTTTGGAGAAAAGCTCATGCTTCCTGTTCGGCAAATGCAGCCAAGGTCATGTTTACAGAAGGAAATATCATGTTTTCTCAGGTTTCTGAAGCTTTCTTCCTAGAAAACTCGAATGTGTGGCGTATTAGACTCCAGGTGGAACCAATTAGCGTTTGCCAGCTGAAAACAAAAACTTACATGCTAAAATGCATTCAAAACCGTAAAGTCCATAGAGAAGGTCCAGAAAACACAAACAAACACAGAGGCTGTAGCAAGATGTGGGATTGAGATAGCCACAACACACCAGATAGTTTTGTTTTCATCCAGAGTCTGGACAAAATGTTGTAGTATCCTGGTGAAATTTAACCAAAAATCACCGTGAAAGTGGTTTTGGAGAAAAGCACAATCTTCCTGTTCGGCAAATACAGCCAATGTCATGTTTACAGAAAGAAATATCATGTTTTCTCAGGTTTCTGAAGCTTTCTTCCTAGAAAACTCGAATGTGTGGCGTATTAGACTCCAGGTGGAACCAATTAGCGTTTGCCAGCTGAAAACAAAAACTTACATGCTAAAATGCATTCAAAACCGTAAAGTCCATAGAGAATGTCCAGAAAACACAAACAAACACAGAGGCTGTAGCAAGATATGGGATTGCGATAGCCACAACACACCAGATAGTTTTGTTTTCTTCCAGAGTTTCTGGACAAAATGTTGTAGTATCCTGGTGAAATTTAACCAAAAATCACCGTGGAAGTGGTTTTGGAGAAAAGCGCAATCTTCCTGTTCGGCAAATGCATCCAATGTCATGTTTACAGAAAAAAATATCATGTTTTCTCAGGTTTCTGAAGCTTTCTTCCTAGAAAACTCGAATGTGTGGCGTATTAGACTCCAGGTGGAACCAATTAGCGTTTGCCAGCTGAAAACAAAAACTTACATGCTAAAATGCATTCAAAACCGTAAAGTCCATAGAGAATGTCCAGAAAACACAAACAAGCACAGAGTCTGTGGCAAGATGTGGGATTGAGATAGCCACAACACACCAGATAGTTTTGCTTTCATGCAGAGTATCTGGACAAAATGTTGTGGATTTCGGGTGAAATTTAACCAAAAATCACGGTGAAAGTGGTTTTGGAGAAAAGCTCATGCTTCCTGTTCGGCAAATGCAGCCAAGGTCATGTTTACAGAAGGAAATATCATGTTTTCTCAGGTTTCTGAAGCTTTCTTCCTAGAAAACTCGAATGTGTGGTGAATTACACTCCAGGTGGAACCAATTAGCGTTTCCCAGCTGAAACCAAAAACTTTCATGCTAAAATGCATTCAAAACCGTAAAGTCCATAGAGAATGTCCAGAAAACACAAACAAACACAGAGGCTGTAGCAAGATCTGGGATTGAGATAGCCACAACACACCAGAGAGTTTTGTTTTCATCCAGAGTATCTGGACAAAATGTTGTAGTATCCTGGTGAAATTTAACCAAAAATCACCGTGAAAGTGGTTTTGGAGAAAAGCACAATCTTCCTGTTCGGCAAATGCAGCCAAGGTCTTGTTTACAGAATTAAATATCATGTTTTCTCAGGTTTCTGAAGCTTTCTTCCTAGAAAACTCGAATGTGTGGCGTATTAGACTCCAGGTGGAACCAATTAGCGTTTGCCAGCTGAAAACAAAAACTTACATGCTAAAGTGCATTCAAAACCGTAAAGTCCATAGAGAATGTCCAGAAAACACAAACACAGAGGCTGTAGCAAGATGTGGGATTGAGATAGCCACAACACACCAGATAGTTTTGCTTTCATCCAGAGTATCTGGACAAAATGTTGTAGTATCCCGGTGATATTTAACCAAAAATCACCGTGAAAGTGGTTTTGGAGAAAAGCACAATCTTCCTGTTCGGCAAATGCATCCAATGTCATGTTTACAGAAAGAAATATCATGTTTTCTCAGGTTTCTGAAGCTTTCTTCCTAGAAAACTCGAATGTGTGGCGTATTAGACTCCAGGTGGAACCAATTAGCGTTTGCCAGCAGAAAACAAAAACTTACATGCTAAAATGCATTCAAAAACGTAAAGTCCATAGAGAATGTCTAGAAAACACAAACAAACACAGAGGCTGTAGCAAGATGTGAGATTGAGATAGCCACAACACACCAGATAGTTTTGTTTTCATCCAGAGTATCTGGACAAAATGTTGTAGTATCCTGGTGAAATTAAAACAAAAATCACCGTGAAAGTGGTTTTGGAGAAAAGCGCAATCTTCCTGTTCGGCAAATGCATCCAATGTCATGTTTACAGAAAGAAATATCATGTTTTCTCAGGTTTCTGAAGCTTTCTTCCTAGAAAACTCGAATGTGTGGCGTATTAGACTCCAGGTGGAACCAATTAGCGTTTGCCAGCTGAAAACAAAAACTTACATGCTACAATGCATTCAAAACCATAAAGTCCATAGAGAATGTCCAGAAAACACAAACAAGCACAGAGGCTGTGGCAAGATGTGGGATTGCGATAGCCACAACACACCAGATAGTTTTGCTTTCATGCAGAGTATCTGGACAAAATGTTGTGGATTTCAGGTGAAATTTAACCAAAAATCACGGTGAAAGTGGTTTTGCAGAAAAGCTCATGCTTCCTGTTCGGCAAATGCAGCCAAGGTCATGTTTACAGAAGGAAATATCATGTTTTCTCAGGTTTCTGAAGCTTTCTTCCTAGAAAACTCGAATGTGTGGCGAATTACACTCCAGGTGGAACCAATTAGCGTTTGCCAGCTGAAAACAAAAACTTACATGCTAAAATGCATTCAAAACCGTAAAGTCCATAGAGAATGTCCAGAAAACACAAACAAACACAGAGGCTGTAGCAAGATGTGGGATGGAGATAGCCACAACACACCAGATAGTTTTGTTTTCATCCAGAGTATCAGGACAAATTGTTGTGTATTGTGGGTGAAACTTTACCAAATATCACCGTGAAAATGGTTTTGAAGAAAAGCTCATGCTTCCTGTATGGGAAATACAGCCAATGTCATGTTTACAGAAGGAAATATCATGTTTTCTCAGGTTTCTGAAGCTTTCTTCCTAGAAAACTCGAATGTGTGGCGTGTTAGATTCCAGGTGGAACCAATTAGCGTTTGCCAGCAGAAAACAAAAACTTACATGCTAAAATGCATTCAAAACCGTAAAGTCCATAGAGAATGTCCAGAAAACACAAACAAACACAGAGGCTGTAGCAAGATCTGGGATTGAGATAACCACAACACACCTGATAGTTTTGCTATCATCCAGAGTATCTGGACAAAATGTTGTAGATTTCGGGTGAAATTTAACTAAAAATCACCGTGAAAGTGGTTTTGGAAAAAAGCACATACTTCCTGTTCGGCAAATGCAGCCAATGTCAGGTTTACAGAAAGAAATATCATGTTTTCTCAGGTTTCTGAAGCTTTCTTCCTAGAAAACTCGAATGTGTGGCGTATTAGACTCCAGGTGGAACCAATTAGCGTTTGCCAGCTGAAAACAAAAACTTACATGCTAAAATGCATTCAAAACCGTAAAGTCCATAGAGAATATCCAGAAAACACAAACAAGGAGGCTGTAGAAAGATGTGGGATTGAGATAGCCACAAAACAACAGATAGTTTTGCTTTCATCCACAGTATCTGGACAAAATGTTGAGGATTTCGGGTGAAATTTAACCAAAAATCACCGTGGAAGTGGTTTTGGAGAAAAGCTCATGCTTCCTGTATTGCAAATGCAGCCAATGTCATGTTTACAGAAAGAAATATCATGTTTTCTCAGGTTTCTGAAGCTTTCTTCCTAAAAAACTCGAATGTGTGGCGTATTAGACTCCAGGTGGAACCAATTAGTGTTTGCCAGCTGAGAACAAAAACTTACATGCTAAAATGCATTCAAAACCGTAAAGTCCATAGAGAATGTCCAGAAAACACAAGCACAGAGGCTGTAGCAAGATGTGGGATTGAGATAGCCACAACACACCAGATAGTTTTGCTTTCATCCAGAGTATCTGGACAAAATGTTGTAGTATCCCGGTGATATATAACCAAAAATCACAGTGAAAGTGTTTTTGGAGAAAAGCACAATCTTCCTGTTCGGCAAATGCATCCAATGTCAGGTTTACAGAAAGAAATATCATGTTTTCTCAGGTTACTGAAGCTTTCTTCCTAGAAAACTCGAATGTGTGGCGAATTAGACTCCAGGTGGAACCAATTAGCGTTTGCCAGCAGAAAACAAAAACTTACATGCTAAAATGCATTCAAAACCGTAAAGTCCATAGAGAATGTCCAGAAAACACAAACAATCACAGAGGCTGTAGCAAGATGTGAGATTTAGATAGCCACAACACACCAGATAGTTTTGCTTTCATCCAGAGTATCTGGACAGAATGTTGTGGATTTCGGGTGAAATTTAACCAAAAAGCACCGTGAAAGTGGTTTTGGAGAAAAGCTCATGCTTCCTGCTCGGCAAATGCAGCCAATGTCATGTTTACAGAAAGAAATATCATGTTTTCTCAGGTTTCTGAAGCTTTCTTCCTAGAAAACTCGAATGTGTGGCGTATTAGACTCCAGGTGGAACCAATTAGCGTTTGCCAGCTGAAAACAAAAAGGGTCCTGCTAAAATGAATTCAAAACCATAAAGTCCATAGAGAATTTCCAGAAAACACAAACAAACACAGAGGCTGTAGCAAGATGTGGGATTGAGATAGCCACAACACACCAGATAGTTTTGTTTTCATCCAGAGTATCTGGACAAAATGTTGTAGTATCCCGGTGATATTTAAGCAAAAATCACCGTGAAAGTGGTTTTGGAGAAAAGCTCATGCTTCCTGTTCGGCAAATGCAGCCAAGGTCATGTTTACAGAAGGAAATATCATGTTTTCTCAGGTTTCTGAAGCTTTCTTCCTAGAAAACTCGAATGTGTGGCGTATTAGACTCCAGGTGGAACCAATTAGCGTTTGCCAGCTGAAAACAAAAACTTACATGCTAAAATGCATTCAAAACCGTAAAGTCCATAGAGAATGTCCAGAAAACACAAACAAACACAGAGGCTGTAGCAAGATCTGGGATGGAGATAGCCACAACACAGCAGATAGTTTTGTTTTCATCCAGAGTATCTGGACAAAATGTTGTGGATTTCCGGTGAAACTTAACCAAAAATCACGGTGAAAGTGGTTTTGGAGAAAAGCTCATGCTTCCTGTTCGGCAAATGCAGCCAATGTCATGTTTACAGAAAGAAATATCATGTTTTCTCAGGTTTCTGAAGCTTTCTTCCTAGAAAACTCGAATGTGTGGCGTATTAGACTCCAGGTGGAACCAATTAGCGTTTGTCAGCTGAAACCAAAAACTTACATGCTAAAATGCATTCAAAACCGTAAAGTCCATAGAGAATATCCAGAAAACACAAACACAGAGGCTGTAGCAAGATGTGGGATTGAGATAGCCACAACACACCAGATAGTTTTGTTTTCATCCAGAGTATCTGGACAAAATGTTGTAGTATCCCGGTGATATTTAACCAAAAATCAACGTGAAAGTGGTTTTGGAGAAAAGCACAATCTTCCTGTTCGGCAAATGCAGCCAATGTCATGTTTACAGAAAGAAATATCATGTTTTCTCAGGTTTCTGAAGCTTTCTTCCTAGAAAACTCGAATGTGTGGCGTATTAGACTCCAGGTGGAACCAATTAGCGTTTGTCAGCTGAAACCAAAAACTTACATGCTAAAATGCATTCAAAACCGTAAAGTCCATAGAGAATATCCAGAAAACACAAACACAGAGGCTGTAGCAAGATGTGGGATTGAGATAGCCACAACACACCAGATAGTTTTGTTTTCATCCAGAGTATCTGGACAAAATGTTGTGGATTTCCGGTGAAACTTAACTAAATATCACCGTGACAGTGGTTTTGGAGAAAAGCTCATGCTTCCTGTATGGCAAATACAGCCAATGTCATGTTTACAGAAAGAAATATCATGTTTTCTCAGGTTTCTGAAGCTTTCTTCCTAGAAAACTCGAATGTGTGGCGTATTAGACTCCAGGTGGAACCAATTAGCGTTTGGCAGCTAAAAATAAAACCTTACATGCTAAAATGCATTCAAAACCGTAAAGTCCATAGAGAATGTCCAGAAAACACAAACAAACACAGAGGGTGTAGCAAGATCTGGGATTGAGATAGCCACAACACACCAGAGAGTTTTGCTTTCATCCAGAGTATCTGGACAAAATGTTGTAGTATCCTGGTGAAATTTAACCAAAAATCACCGTGGAAGTGGTTTTGGAGAAAAGCGCAATCTTCCTGTTCGGCAAATGCATCCAATGTCATGTTTACAGAAAGAAATATCATGTTTTCTCAGGTTTCTGAAGCTTTCTTCCTAGAAAACTCGAATGTGTGGCGTATTAGACTCCAGGTGGAACCAATTAGCGTTTGCCAGCTGAAACCAAAAACTTACATGCTAAAATGCATTCAAAACCGTAAAGTCCATAGAGAATATCCAGAAAACACAAACACAGAGGTTGTAGCAAGATGTGGGATTGAGATAGCAACAACACACCAGATAGTTTTGTTTTCATCCAGAGTATCTGGACAAAATGTTGTGGATTTCCGGTGAAACTTAACAAAAAATCACCGTGAAAGTGGTTTTGGAGAAAAGCTCATGCTTCCTGTATGGCAAATACAGCCAATGTCATGTTTACAGAAAGAAATATCATGTTTTCTCAGGTTTCTGAAGCTTTCTTCCTAGAAAACTCGAATGTGTGGCGTATTAGACTCCAGGTGGAACCAATTAGCGTTTGGCAGCTAAAAATAAAACCTTACATGCTAAAATGCATTCAAAACCGTAAAGTCCATAGAGAATGTCCAGAAAACACAAACAAACAGAGAGGCTGTAGCTAGATCTGGGATTGAGATAGCCACAACACACCAGAGAGTTTTGCTATCATCCAGAGTATCTGGACAAAATGTTGTAGTATCCTGGTGAAATTTAACCAAAAATCACCGTGGAAGTGGTTTTGGAGAAAAGCGCAATCTTCCTGTTCGGCAAATGCATCCAATGTCATGTTTACAGAAAGAAATATCATGTTTTCTCAGGTTTCTGAAGCTTTCTTCCTAGAAAACTCGAATGTGTGGCGTATTAGACTCCAGGTGGAACCAATTAGCGTTTGCCAGCTGAAAACAAAAACTTACATGCTAAAATGCATTCAAAACCGTAAAGTAAATAGAGAATGTCCAGAAAACACAAACAAGCACAGAGGCTGTGGCAAGATGTGGGATTGCGATAGCCACAACACACCAGATAGTTTTGCTTTCATGCAGAGTATCTGGACAAAATGTTGTGGATTTCGGGTGAAATTTAACCAAAAATGACGGTGAAAGTGGTTTTGCAGAAAAGCTCATGCTTCCTGTTCGGCAAATGCAGCCATGGTCATGTTTACAGAAGGAAATATCATGTTTTCTCAGGTTTCTGAAGCTTTCTTCCTAGAAAACTCGAATGTGTGGCGAATTACACTCCAGGTGGTACCAATTAGCGTTTGCCAGCTGAAAACAAAAACTTACATGCTAAAATGCATTCAAAACCGTAAAGTCCATAGAGAATGTCCAGAAAACACAAACAAACACAGAGGCTGTACCAAGATGTGGGATTGAGATAGCCACAACACACCAGATAGTTTTGTTTTCATCCAGAGTATCTGGACAAAATGTTGTGGATTTCGGGTGAAACTTAACTAAAAATCACCGTGAAAGTGGTTTTGGAGAAAAGCTCATGCTTCCTGTATGGCAAATGCATCCAATGTCATGTTTACAAATACAAATATCATGTTTTCTCAGGTTTCTGAAGCTTTCTTCCTAGAAAACTCGAATGTGTGGCGTATTAGACTCCAGGTGGAACCAATTAGCGTTTGCCAGCTGAAACCAAAAACTTTCATGCTAAAATGCATTCAAAACCGTAAAGTCCATAGAGAATATCCAGAAAACACAAACACAGAGGCTGTAGAAAGATGTGGGATTGAGATAGCCACAAAACAACAGATAGTTTTGCTTTCATCAGGAGTATCTGGACAAAATGTTGTGGATTTCGGGTGAAACTTAACCAAAAATCACCGTGGAAGTGGTTTTGGAGAAAAGCTCATGCTTCCTGCTCGGCAAATGCAGCCAATGTCATGTTTACAGAAAGAAATATCATGTTTTCTCAGGTTTCTGAAGCTTTCTTCCTAGAAAACTCGAATGTGTGGCGTATTAGACTCCAGGTGGAACCAATTAGCGTTTGCCAGCTGAAAACAAAAAGGGTCCTGCTAAAATGAATTCAAAACCATAAAGTCCATAGAGAATTTCCAGAAAACACAAACAAACACAGAGGCTGTAGCAAGATGTGGGATTGAGATAGCCACAACACACCAGATAGTTTTGTTTTCATCCAGAGTATCTGGACAAAATGTTGTAGTATCCCGGTGATATTTCAGCAAAAATCACCGTGAAAGTGGTTTTGGAGAAAAGCTCATGCTTCCTGTTCGGCAAATGCATCAAGGTCATATTTACAGAAGGAAATATCATGTTTTCTCAGGTTTCTGAAGCTTTCTTCCTAGAAAACTCGAATGTGTGGCGTATTAGACTCCAGGTGGAACCAATTAGCGTTTGCCAGCTGAAAACAAAAACTTACATGCTAAAATGCATTCAAAACCGTAAAGTCCATAGAGAATGTCCAGAAAACACAAACAAACACAGAGTCTGTGGCAAGATGTGGGATTGAGATAGCCACAACACACCAGATAGTTTTGCTTTCATGCAGAGTATCTGGACAAAATGTTGTGGATTTCGGGTGAAATTTAACCAAAAATCACGGTGAAAGTGGTTTTGCAAAAAAGCTCATGCTTCCTGTTCGGCAATTGCAGCCAAGGTCATGTTTACAGAAGGAAATATCATGTTTTCTCAGGTTTCTGAAGCTTTCTTCCTAGAAAACTCGAATGTGTGGCGAATTACACTCCAGGTGGAACCAATTAGCGTTTGCCAGCTGAAACCAAAAACTTACATGCTAAAATGCATTCAAAACCGTAAAGTCCATAGAGAATGTCCAGAAAACACAAACAAACACAGAGGCTGTAGCAAGATGTGGGATGGAGATAGCCACAACACACCAGAGAGTTTTGTTTTCATCCAGAGTATCTGGACAAAATGTTGTGGATTTCGGGTGAAACTTAACTAAAAATCACCGTGAAAGTGGTTTTGGAGAAAGCTCATGCTTCCTGTATGGCAAATGCAGCCAATGTCAGGTTTACAGAAAGAAATATCATGTTTTCTCAGGTTTCTGAAGCTTTCTTCCTAGAAAACTCGAATGTGTGGCATATTAGACTCCAAGTGGAACCAATTAGCGTTTGCCAGCTGAAAACAAAAAGGGTCCTGCTAAAATGCATTCAAAACCGTAAAGTCCATAGAGAATATCCAGAAAACACAAACAAGGAGGCTGTAGAAAGATGTGGGATTGATATAGCCACAAAACAACAGATAGTTTTGCTTTCATCAAGAGTATCTGGACAAAATGTTGTGGATTTCGGGTGAAACTTAACCAAAAATCACCGTGGAAGTGGTTTTGGAGAAAAGCTCATGCTTCCTGCTCGGCAAATGCAGCCAATGTCATGTTTACAGAAAGAAATATCATGTTTTCTCAGGTTTCTGAAGCTTTCTTCCTAGAAAACTCGAATGTGTGGCGTATTAGACTCCAGGTGGAACCAATTAGCGTTTGCCAGCTGAAAACAAAAAGGGTCCTGCTAAAATGAATTCAAAACCATAAAGTCCATAGAGAATTTCCAGAAAACACAAACAAACACAGAGGCTGTAGCAAGATGTGGGATTGAGATAGCCACAACACACCAGATAGTTTTGTTTTCATCCAGAGTATCTGGACAAAATGTTGTAGTATCCCGGTGATATTTAAGCAAAAATCACCGTGAAAGTGGTTTTGGAGAAAAGCTCATGCTTCCTGTTCGGCAAATGCAGCCAAGGTCATGTTTACAGAAGGAAATATCATGTTTTCTCAGGTTTCTGAAGCTTTCTTCCTAGAAAACTCGAATGTGTGGCGTATTAGACTCCAGGTGGAACCAATTAGCGTTTGCCAGGTGAAAACAAAAACTTACATGCTAAAATGCATTCAAAACCGTAAAGTCCATAGAGAATGTCCAGAAAACACAAACAAACACAGAGGCTGTAGCAAGATCTGGGATGGAGATAGCCACAACACACCAGATAGTTTTGTTTTCATCCAGAGTATCTGGACAAAATGTTGTGGATTTCCGGTGAAACTTAACAAAAAATCACCGTGAAAGTGGTTTTGGAGAAAAGCTCATGCTTCCTGTATGGCAAATACAGCCAATGTCATGTTTACAGAAAGAAATATCATGTTTTCTCAGGTTTCTGAAGCTTTCTTCCTAGAAAACTCGAATGTGTGGCGTATTAGACTCCAGGTGGAACCAATTAGCGCTTGCCAGCTGAAACCAAAAACTTACATGCTAAAATGCATTCAAAACCGTAAAGTCCATAGAGAATATCCAGAAAACACAAACACAGAGGCTGTAGCAAGATGTGGGATTGAGATAGCCACAACACACCAGATAGTTTTGTTTTCATCCAGAGTATCTGGAAAAAAATGTTGTAGTATCCTGGTGAAATTTAACCAAAAATCACCGTGGAAGTGGTTTTGGAGAAATGCACAATCTTCCTGTTCGGAAAATGCATCCAATGTCATGTTTACAGAAAGAAATATCATGTTTTCTCAGGTTTCTGAAGCTTTCTTCCTAGAAAACTCGAATGTGTGGCGTATTAGACTCCAGGTGGAACCAATTAGCGTTTGCAAGCTGAAAACAAAAACTTACATGCTAAAATGCATTCAAAACCGTAAAGTCCATAGAGAATGTCCAGAAAACACAAACAAGCACAGAGTCTGTGGCAAGATGTGGGATTGAGATAGCCACAACACACCAGATAGTTTTGCTTTCATGCAGAGTATCTGGACAAAATGTTGTGGATTTCGGGTGAAATTTAACCAAAAATCACGGTGAAAGTGGTTTTGCAGAAAAGCTCATGCTTCCTGTTCGGCAAATGCAGCCAAGGTCATGTTTACAGAAGGAAATATCATGTTTTCTCAGGTTTCTGAAGCTTTCTTCCTAGAAAACTCGAATGTGTGGCGAATTACACTCCAGGTGGAACCAATTAGCGTTTGCCAGCTGAAACCAAAAACTTACATGCTAAAATGCATTCAAAACCGTAAAGTCCATAGAGAATGTCCAGAAAACACAAACAAACACAGAGGCTGTAGCAAGATGTGGGATTGAGATAGCCACAACACACCAGATAGTTTTGTTTTCATCCAGAGTTTCTGGACAAAATGTTGTGGATTTCGGGTGAAACTTAACTAAAAATCACCGTGAAAGTGGTTTTGGAGAAAAGCTCATGCTTCCTGTATGGCAAATGCAGCCAATGTCAGGTTTACAGAAAGAAATATCATGTTTTCTCAGGTTTCTGAAGCTTTCTTCCTAGAAAACTCGAATGTGTGGCGTATTAGACTCCAGGTGGAACCAATTAGCGTTTGCCAGCTGAAAACAAAAAGGGTCCTGCTAAAATGAATTCAAAACCGTAAAGTCCATAGAGAATGTCTAGAAAACAAACAAACACAGAGGCTGTAGCAAGATGTGGGATTGAGATAGCCACAACACACCAGATAGTTTTGCTTTCATCCACAGTATCTGGACAAAATGTTGTGGATTTCGGGTGAAATTTAACCAAAAATCACCGTGGAAGTGGTTTTGGAGAAAAGCTCATGCTTCCTGCTCGGCAAATGCATCCAATGTCATGTTTACAGAAAGAAATATTATGTTTTCTCAGGTTTCTGAAGCTTTCTTCCTAGAAAACTCGAATGTGTGGCGTATTAGACTCCAGGTGGAACCAATTAGCGTTTGCCAGCTGAAAACAAAAACTTACATGCTAAAATGCATTCAAAACCGTAAAGTCCATAGAGAATGTCCAGAAAACACAAACAAACACAGAGGCGGTAGCAAGATGTGGGATTGAGATAGCCACAACACACCAGATAGTTTTGTTTTCATCCAGAGTATCTGGACAAAATGTTGTGGATTTCCGGTGAAACTTAACCAAAAATCACCGTGGAAGTGGTTTTGGAGAAAAGCTCATGCTTCCTGCTCGGCAAATGCAGCCAATGTCATGTTTACAGAAAGAAATATCATGTTTTCTCAGGTTTCTGAAGCTTTCTTCCTAAAAAACTCGAATGTGTGGCGTATTAGACTCCAGGTGGAACCAATTAGCGTTTGCCAGCTGAGAACAAAAACTTACATTTTAAAATGCATTCAAAACCGTAAAGTCCATAGAGAGTGTCCAGAAAACACAAACAAACACAGAGGCTGTAGCAAGATGTGGGATTGAGATAGCCACAACACACCAGATAGTTTTGCTTTCATCCACAGTATCTGGACAAAATGTTGTGGATTTCGGGTGAAATTTAACCAAAAATCACCGTGGAAGTGGTTTTGGAGAAAAGCTCATGCTTCCTGTTCGGCAAATGCAGCCAACGTCATGTTTACAGAAGGAAATATCATGTTTTCTCAGGTTTCTGAAGTTTTCGTCCTAGAAAACTCGAATGTGTGGCGTATTAGACTCCAGGTGGAACCAATTAGCGTTTGCCAGCTCAAAACAAAAACTTACATGCTAAAATGCATTCAAAACCGTGAAGTCCATAGAGAATGTCCAGAAAACACAAACAAACACAGAGGCTGTAGCAAGATCTGGGATGGAGATAGCCACAACACACCAGATAGTTTTGTTTTCATCCAGAGTATCTGGACAAAATGTTGTGTATTGTGGGTGAAACTTTACCAAAAATCAACGTGAAAGTTGTTTTGGAGAAAAGCTCATGCTTCCTGTTCGGCAAATGCATCCAATGTCATGTTTACAGAAAGAAATATCATGTTTTCTCAGGTTTCTGAAGCTTTCTTCCTAGAAAACTCAAATGTGTGGCGTATTAGACTCCAGGTGGAACCAATTAGCGTTTGCCAGCTGAAAACAAAAACTTACATGCTAAAGTGCATTCAACCCGTAAAGTCCATAGAGAATATCCAGAAAACACAAACACAGAGGCTGCAGCAAGATGTGGGATTGAGATAGCCACAACACACCAGATAGTTTTGCTTTCATCCAGAGTATCTGGACAAAATGTTGTAGTATCCCGGTGATATTTAAGCAAAAATCACCGTGAAAGTGGTTTTGGAGAAAAGCTCATGCTTCCTGTTCGGCAAATGCAGCCAAGGTCATGTTTACAGAAGGAAATATCATGTTTTCTCAGGTTTCTGAAGCTTTCTTCCTAGAAAACTCGAATGTGTGGCGAATTAGACTCCAGGTGGAACCAATTAGCGTTTGCCAGCTGAAAACAAAAACTTACATGCTAAAATGCATTCAAACCCGTAAAGTCCATAGAGAATGTCCAGAAAACAAAAACAAACACAGAGGCTGTAGCAAGATCTGGGATTGAGATAGCCACAACACACCAGAGAGTTTTGTTTTCATCCAGAGTATCTGGACAAAATGTTGTAGTATCCTGGTGAAATTTAACCAAAAATCACCGTGAAAGTGGTTTTGGAGAAAAGCACAATCTTCCTGTTCGGCAAATGCATCCAATGTCATGTTTACAAATACAAATATCATGTTTTCTCAGGTTTCTGAAGCTTTCTTCCTAGAAAACTCGAATGTGTGGCGTATTAGACTCCAGGTGGAACCAATTAGCGTTTGCCAGCTGAAAACAAAAACTTACCTGCTAAAGTGCATTCAAACCGTAAAGTCCATAGAGAATGTCCAGAAAACAAAAACACAGAGGCTGTAGCAAGATCTGGGATTGAGATAGCCACAACACACCAGATAGTTTTGTTTTCATCCAGAGTATCTGGACAAAATGTTGTAGTATCCCGGTGATATTTAACCAAAAATCACCGTGAAAGTGGTTTTGGAGAAAAGCACAATCTTCCTGTTCGGCAAATGCATCCAATGTCATGTTTACAGAAAGAAATATCATGTTTTCTCAGGTTTCTGAAGCTTTCTTCCTAGAAAACTCGAATGTGTGGCGTATTAGACTCCAGGTGGAACCAATTAGCGTTTGTCAGCTGAAAACAAAAAGGGTCCTGCTAAAATGCATTCAAAACAGTAAAGTCCATAGAGAATGTCCAGAAAACACAAACAAACACAGAGGCTGTAGCAAGATCTGGGATGGAGATAGACACAACACACCAGATAATTTTGTTTTCATCCAGAGTATCAGGACAAATTGTTGTGTATTGTGGGTGAAACTTTACCAAAAATCACCGTGAAAGTGGTTTTGGAGAAAAACTCATGCTTCCTGTATGGGAAATACAGCCAATGTCATGTTTACAGAAAGGAATATCATGTTTTCTCAGGTTTCTGAAGCTTTCTTCCTAGAAAACTCGAATGTGTGGCGTATTAGACTCCAGGTGGAACCAATTAGCGTTTGCCAGCAGAAAACAAAAACTTACATGCTAAAATGCATTCAAAAACGTAAAGTCCATAGAGAATGTCCAGAAAACACAAACAAACACAGAGGCTGTAGCAAGATGTGGGATTGAGATAGCCACAACACACCAGAGAGTTTTGTTTTCATCCAGAGTATCTGGACAAAATGTTGTAGTATCCCGGTGATATTTAACCAAAAATCACCGTGGAAGTGGTTTTGGAGAAAAGCACAATCTTCCTGTTCGGCAAATGCATCCAATGTCATGTTTACAGAAAGAAATATCATGTTTTCTCAGGTTTCTGAAGCTTTCTTCCTAGAAAACTCGAATGTGTGGTGTATTAGACTCCAGGTGGAACCAATTAGCATTTGCCAGCTGAAAACAAAAACTTACATGCTAAAATGCATTCAAAACCGTAAAGTCCATAGAGAATGTCCAGAAAACACAAACAAGCACAGAGTCTGTGGCAAGATGTGGGATTGAGATAGCCACAACACACCAGATAGTTTTGCTTTCATGCAGAGTATCTGGACAAATTGTTGTGGATTTCGGGTGAAATTTAACCAAAAATCACGGTGAAAGTGGTTTTGGAGAAAAGCTCATGCTTCCTGTTCGGCAAATGCAGCCAAGGTCATGATTACAGAAGGAAATATCATGTTTTCTCAGGTTTCTGAAGCTTTCTTCCTAGAAAACTCGAATGTGTGGCGAATTACACTCCAGGTGGAACCAATTAGCGTTTGCCAGCTAAAAACAAAAACTTACATGCTAAAATGCATTCAAAACCGTAAAGTCCATAGAGAATGTCCAGAAAACACAAACAAACACAGAGGCTGTAGCAAGATCTGGGATGGAGATAGCCACAACACACCAGAGAGTTTTGTTTTCATCCAGAGTATCAGGACAAATTGTTGTGTATTGTGGGTGAAACTTTACCAAATATCACTGTGAAAGTGGTTTTGGAGAAAAGCTCATGCTTCCTGTATGGGAAATACAGCCAATGTCATGTTTACAGAAGGAAATATCATGTTTTCTCAGGTTTCTGAAGCTTTCTTCCTAGAAAACTCGAATGTGTGGCGTGTTAGACTCCAGGTGGAACCAATTAGCGTTTGCCAGCAGAAAACAAAAACTTACATGCTAAAATGCATTCAAAACCGTAAAGTCCATAGAGAATGTCCAGAAAACACAAACAAACACAGAGGCTGTAGCAAGATGTGGGATTGAGATAGCCACAACACACCTGATAGTTTTGCTATCATCCAGAGTATCTGGACAAAATGTTGTGGATTTCGGGTGAAATTTAACTAAAAATCACCGTGAAAGTGGTTTTGGAGAAAAGCACATACTTCCTGTTCGGCAAATGCAGCCAATGTCAGGTTTACAGAAAGAAATATCATGTTTTCTCAGGTTTCTGAAGCTTTCTTCCTAGAAAACTCGAATGTGTGGCGTATTAGACTCCAGGTGGAACCAATTAGCGTTTGCCAGCTGAAAACAAAAAGGGTCCTGCTAAAATGCATTCAAAACCGTAAAGTCCATAGAGAATATCCAGAAAACACAAACAAACACAGAGGCTGTAGAAAGATGTGGGATTGAGATAGCCACAAAACAACAGATAGTTTTGCTTTCATCCACAGTATCTGGACAAAATGTTGTGGATTTCGGGTGAAATTTAACCAAAAATCACCGTGGAAGTGGTTTTGGAGAAAAGCTCATGCTTCCTGTATGGGAAATGCAGCCAATGTCATGTTTACAGAAAGAAATATCATGTTTTCTCAGGTTTCTGAAGCTTTCTTCCTAGAAAACTCGAATGTGTGGAGGATCTGACTCCAGGTGGAACCAATTAGCGTTTGCCAGCTGAAAACAAAAACTTAATGCTAAAAGGCATTCAAAACCGTAAAGTCCATAGAGAATGTCCAGAAAACACAAACACAGAGGCTGTAGCAAGATCTGGGATTGAGATAGCCACAACACACCAGATAGTTTTGTTTCATCCAGAGGATCTGGACAAATTGTTGTAGTATCTCGGTGATATTTAACCAAAAATCACCGTGAAAGTGGTTTTGGAGAAAAGCACAATCTTCCTGTTCGGCAAATGCATCCAATGTCATGTTTACAAATACAAATATCATGTTTTCTCAGGTTTCTGAAGCTTTCTTCCTAGAAAACTCGAATGTGTGGCGTATTAGACTCCAGGTGGAACCAATTAGCGTTTGTCAGCTGAAAACAAAAAGGGTCCTGCTAAAATGCATTCCAAACCGTAAAGTCCATAGAGAATGTCCAGAAAACACAAACAAACACAGAGGCTGTAGCAAGATCTGGGATGGAGATAGACACAACACACCAGATAATTTTGTTTTCATCCAGAGTATCAGGACAAATTGTTGTGTATTGTGGGTGAAACTTTACCAAAAATCACCGTGAAAGTGGTTTTGGAGAAAAACTCATGCTTCCTGTATGGGAAATACAGCCAATGTCATGTTTACAGAAAGGAATATCATGTTTTCTCAGGTTTCTGAAGCTTTCTTCCTAGAAAACTCGAATGTGTGGCGTATTAGACTCCAGGTGGAACCAATTAGCGTTTGCCAGCAGAAAACAAAAACTTACATGCTAAAATGCATTCAAAAACGTAAAGTCCATAGAGAATGTCCAGAAAACACAAACAAACACAGAGGCTGTAGCAAGATGTGGGATTGAGATAGCCACAACACACCAGAGAGTTTTGTTTTCATCCAGAGTATCTGGACAAAATGTTGTAGTATCCCGGTGATATTTAACCAAAAATCACCGTGGAAGTGGTTTTGGAGAAAAGCACAATCTTCCTGTTCGGCAAATGCATCCAATGTCATGTTTACAGAAAGAAATATCATGTTTTCTCAGGTTTCTGAAGCTTTCTTCCTAGAAAACTCGAATGTGTGGTGTATTAGACTCCAGGTGGAACCAATTAGCATTTGCCAGCTGAAAACAAAAACTTACATGCTAAAATGCATTCAAAACCGTAAAGTCCATAGAGAATGTCCAGAAAACACAAACAAGCACAGAGTCTGTGGCAAGATGTGGGATTGAGATAGCCACAACACACCAGATAGTTTTGCTTTCATGCAGATTATCTGGACAAAATGTTGTGGATTTCGGGTGAAATTTAACCAAAAATCACGGTGAAAGTGGTTTTGGAGAAAAGCTCATGCTTCCTGTTCGGCAAATGCAGCCAAGGTCATGTTTACAGAAGGAAATATCATGTTTTCTCAGGTTTCTGAAGCTTTCTTCCTAGAAAACTCGAATGTGTGGCGAATTACACTCCAGGTGGAACCAATTAGCGTTTGCCAGCTAAAAACAAAAACTTACATGCTAAAATGCATTCAAAACCGTAAAGTCCATAGAGAATGTCCAGAAAACACAAACAAACACAGAGGCTGTAGCAAGATCTGGGATGGAGATAGCCACAACACACCAGATAGTTTTGTTTTCATCCAGAGTATCAGGACAAATTGTTGTGTATTGTGGGTGAAACTTTACCAAATATCACTGTGAAAGTGGTTTTGGAGAAAAGCTCATGCTTCCTGTATGGGAAATACAGCCAATGTCATGTTTACAGAAGGAAATATCATGTTTTCTCAGGTTTCTGAAGCTTTCTTCCTAGAAAACTCGAATGTGTGGCGTATTAGACTCCAGGTGGAACCAATTAGCGTTTGCCAGCAGAAAACAAAAACTTACATGCTAAAATGCATTCAAAACCGTAAAGTCCATAGAGAATGTCCAGAAAACACAAACAAACACAGAGGCTGTAGCAAGATGTGGGATTGAGATAGCCACAACACACCTGATAGTTTTGCTATCATCCAGAGTATCTGGACAAAATGTTGTGGATTTCGGGTGAAATTTAACTAAAAATCACCGTGAAAGTGGTTTTGGAGAAAAGCACATACTTCCTGTTCGGCAAATGCAGCCAATGTCAGGTTTACAGAAAGAAATATCATGTTTTCTCAGGTTTCTGAAGCTTTCTTCCTAGAAAACTCGAATGTGTGGCGTATTAGACTCCAGGTGGAACCAATTAGCGTTTGCCAGCTGAAAACAAAAAGGGTCCTGCTAAAATGCATTCAAAACCGTAAAGTCCATAGAGAATATCCAGAAAACACAAACACAGAGGCTGTAGAAAGATGTGGGATTGAGATAGCCACAAAACAACAGATAGTTTTGCTTTCATCCACAGTATCTGCACAAAATGTTGTAGTATCCCGGTGATATTTAACCAAAAATCACCGTGGAAGTGGTTTTGGAGAAAAGCTCATGCTTCCTGTATGGGAAATGCAGCCAATGTCATGTTTACAGAAAGAAATATCATGTTTTCTCAGGTTTCTGAAGCTTTCTTCCTAGAAAACTCGAATGTGTGGCGTATTAGACTCCAGGTGGAACCAATTAGCGTTTGCCAGCTGAGAACAAAAACTTACATGCTAAAATGCATTCAAAACCGTAAAGTCCATAGAGAATGTCCAGAAAACACAAACAAACACAGAGGCTGTAGCAAGATGTGGGATTGAGATAGCCACAACACACCAGATAGTTTTGTTTTCATCCAGAGTATCTGGACAAAATGTTGTAGTATCCCGGTGATATTTAACCAAAAATCACCGTGAAAGTGGTTTTGGAGAAAAGCACAATCTTCCTGTTCGGCAAATGCATCCAATGTCATGTTTACAGAAAGAAATATCATGTTTTCTCAGGTTTCTGAAGCTTTCTTCCTAGAAAACTCGAATGTGTGGCGTATTAGACTCCAGGTGGAACCAATTAGCGTTTGCCAGCTGAAAACAAAAACTTACATGCTAAAGTGCATTCAAACCTTAAAGTTCATAGAGAATGTCCAGAAAACACAAACACAGAGGCTGTAGCAAGATGTGGGATTGAGATAGCCACAACACACCAGATAGTTTTGTTTTCATCCAGAGTATCTGGACAAAATGTTGTAGTATCCCGGTGATATTTAACCAAAAATCACCGTGAAAGTGGTTTTGGAGAAAAGCACAATCTTCCTGTTCGGCAAATGCATCCAACGTCATGTTTACAGAAAGAAATATCATGTTTTCTCAGGTTTCTGAAGCTTTCATCCTAGAAAACTCGAATGTGTGGCGTATTAGACTCCAGGTGGAACCAATTAGCGTTTGCCAGCTGAAACCAAAAACTTTCATGCTAAAATGCATTCAAAACCGTAAAGTCCATAGAGAATGTCCAGAAAACACAAACAAACACAGAGGCTGTAGCAAGATGTGGGATTGAGATAGCCACAACACACCAGAGAGTTTTGTTTTCATTAAGAGTATCTGGACAAAATGTTGTAGTATCCCGGTGATATTTAACCAAAAATCACCGTGAAAGTGGTTTTGGAGAAAAGCACAATCTTCCTGTTCGGCAAATGCATCCAATGTCATGTTTACAGAAAGGAATATCATGTTTTCTCAGGTTTCTGAAGCTTTCTTCCTAGAAAACTCGAATGTGTGGCGTATTAGACTCCAGGTGGAACCAATTAGCGTTTGCCAGCTGAAAACAAAAACTTACATGCTAAAATGCATTCAAAACCGTAAAGTCCATAGAGAATGTCCAGAAAACACAAAAAAACACAGAGGCTGTAGCAAGATCTGGGATTGAGATAGCCGCAACACACCAGAGAGTTTTGTTTTCATCCAGAGTATTTGGACAAAATGTTGTAGTATCCCGGTAATATTTAACCAAAAATCACCGTGGAAGTGGTTTTGTAGAAAAGCGCAATCTTCCTGTTCGGCAAATGCATCCAATGTCATGTTTACAGAAAGAAATATCATGTTTTCTCAGGTTTCTGAAGCTTTCTTCCTAGAAAACTCGAATGTGTGGCGTATTAGACTCCAGGTGGAACCAATTAGCGTTTGCCAGCTGAAAACAAAAACTTACATGCTAAAATGCATTCCAAACCGTAAAGTCCATAGAGAATGTCCAGAAAACACAAACAAGCACAGAGGCTGTGGCAAGATGTGGGATTGAGATAGCCACAACACACCAGATAGTTTTGCTTTCATGCAGAGGATCTGGACAAAATGTTGTGGATTTCGGGTGAAATTTAACCAAAAATCACGGTGAAAGTGGTTTTGCAGAAAAGCTCATGCTTCCTGTTCGGAAAATGCAGCCAAGGTCATGTTTACAGAAGGAAATATCATGTTTTCTCAGGTTTCTGAAGCTTTTTTCCTAGAAAACTCGAATGTGTGGTGTATTAGACTCCAGGTGGAACCAATTAGCATTTGCCAGCTGAAAACAAAAACTTACATGCTAAAATGCATTCAAAACCGTAAAGTCCATAGAGAATGTCCAGAAAACACAAACAAGCACAGAGTCTGTGGCAAGATGTGGGATTGAGATAGCCACAACACACCAGATAGTTTTGCTTTCATGCAGAGTATCTGGACAAAATGTTGTGGATTTCGGGTGAAATTTAACCAAAAATCACGGTGAAAGTGGTTTTGGAGAAAAGCTCATGCTTCCTGTTCGGCAAATGCAGCCAAGGTCATGTTTACAGAAGGAAATATCATGTTTTCTCAGGTTTCTGAAGCTTTCTTCCTAGAAAACTCGAATGTGTGGCGAATTACACTCCAGGTGGAACCAATTAGCGTTTTCCAGCTAAAAACAAAAACTTACATGCTAAAATGCATTCAAAACCGTAAAGTCCATAGAGAATGTCCAGAAAACACAAACAAACACAGAGGCTGTAGCAAGATCTGGGATGGAGATAGCCACAACACACCAGATAGTTTTGTTTTCATCCAGAGTATCAGGACAAATTGTTGTGTATTGTGGGTGAAACTTTACCAAATATCACTGTGAAAGTGGTTTTGGAGAAAAGCTCATGCTTCCTGTATGGGAAATACAGCCAATGTCATGTTTACAGAAGGAAATATCATGTTTTCTCAGGTTTCTGAAGCTTTCTTCCTAGAAAACTCGAATGTGTGGCGTATTAGACTCCAGGTGGAACCAATTAGCGTTTGCCAGCAGAAAACAAAAACTTACATGCTAAAATGCATTCAAAACCGTAAAGTCCATAGAGAATGTCCAGAAAACACAAACAAACACAGAGGCTGTAGCAAGATGTGGGATTGAGATAGCCACAACACACCTGATAGTTTTGCTATCATCCAGAGTATCTGGACAAAATGTTGTGGATTTCGGGTGAAATTTAACTAAAAATCACCGTGAAAGTGGTTTTGGAGAAAAGCACATACTTCCTGTTCGGCAAATGCAGCCAATGTCAGGTTTACAGAAAGAAATATCATGTTTTCTCAGGTTTCTGAAGCTTTCTTCCTAGAAAACTCGAATGTGTGGCGTATTAGACTCCAGGTGGAACCAATTAGCGTTTGCCAGCTGAAAACAAAAAGGGTCCTGCTAAAATGCATTCAAAACCGTAAAGTCCATAGAGAATATCCAGAAAACACAAACACAGAGGCTGTAGAAAGATGTGGGATTGAGATAGCCACAAAACAACAGATAGTTTTGCTTTCATCCACAGTATCTGGACAACATGTTGTGGATTTCGGGTGAAATTTAACCAAAAATCACCGTGGAAGTGGTTTTGGAGAAAAGCTCATGCTTCCTGTTCGGCAAATGCAGCCAATGTCATGTTTACAGAAAGAAATATCATGTTTTCTCAGGTTTCTGAAGCTTTCTTCCTAGAAAACTCGAATGTGTGGCGTATTAGACTCCAGGTGGAACCAATTAGCGTTTGCCAGCTGAAAACAAAAACTTACATGCTAAAGTGCATTCAAACCTTAAAGTTCATAGAGAATGTCCAGAAAACACAAACACAGAGGCTGTAGCAAGATGTGGGATTGAGATAGCCACAACACACCAGATAGTTTTGTTTTCATCCAGAGTATCTGGACAAAATGTTGTAGTATCCCGGTGATATTTAACCAAAAATCACCGTGAAAGTGGTTTTGGAGAAAAGCACAATCTTCCTGTTCGGCAAATGCATCCAACGTTTTGTTTACAGAAAGAAATATCATGTTTTCTCAGGTTTCTGAAGCTTTCATCCTAGAAAACTCGAATGTGTGGCGTATTAGACTCCAGGTGGAACCAATTAGCGTTTGCCAGCTGAAACCAAAAACTTTCATGCTAAAATGCATTCAAAACCGTAAAGTCCATAGAGAATGTCCAGAAAACACAAACAAACACAGAGGCTGTAGCAAGATGTGGGATTGAGATAGCCACAACACACCAGAGAGTTTTGTTTTCCTCCAGAGTATCTGGACAAAATGTTGTAGTATCCCGGTGATATTTAACCAAAAATCACCGTGAAAGTGGTTTTGGAGAAAAGCACAATCTTCCTGTTCGGCAAATGCATCCAATGTCATGTTTACAGAAAGGAATATCATGTTTTCTCAGGTTTCTGAAGCTTTCTTCCTAGAAAACTCGAATGTGTGGCGTATTAGACTCCAGGTGGAACCAATTAGCGTTTGCCAGCTGAAAACAAAAACTTACATGCTACAATGCATTCAAAACCGTAAAGTCCATAGAGAATGTCCAGAAAACACAAAAAAACACAGAGGCTGTAGCAAGATGTGGGATTGAGATAGCCACAACACACCAGAGAGTTTTGTTTTCATCCAGAGTATTTGGACAAAATGTTGTAGTATCCCGGTAATATTTAACCAAAAATCACCGTGGAAGTGGTTTTGTAGAAAAGCGCAATCTTCCTGTTCGGCAAATGCAGCCAATGTCATGTTTACAGAAAGAAATATCATGTTTTCTCAGGTTTCTGAAGCTTTCTTCCTAGAAAACTCGAATGTGTGGCGAATTACACTCCAGGTGGAACCAATTAGCGTTTGCCAGCTAAAAACAAAAACTTACATGCTAAAATGCATTCAAAACCGTAAAGTCCATAGAGAATGTCCAGAAAACACAAACAAACACAGAGGCTGTAGCAAGATCTGGGATGGAGATAGCCACAACACACCAGATAGTTTTGTTTTCATCCAGAGTATCAGGACAAATTGTTGTGTATTGTGGGTGAAACTTTACCAAATATCACTGTGAAAGTGGTTTTGGAGAAAAGCTCATGCTTCCTGTATGGGAAATACAGCCAATGTCATGTTTACAGAAAGAAATATCATGTTTTCTCAGGTTTCTGAAGCTTTCTTCCTAGAAAACTCGAATGTGTGGCGTATTAGACTCCAGGTGGAACCAATTAGCGTTTGCCAGCTGAGAACAAAAACTTACATGCTAAAATGCATTCAAAACCGTAAAGTCCATAGAGAATGTCCAGAAAACACAAACAAACACAGAGGCTGTAGCAAGATGTGGGATTGAGATAGCCACAACACACCAGATAGTTTTGTTTTCATCCAGAGTATCTGGACAAAATGTTGTAGTATCCCGGTGATATTTAACCAAAAATCACCGTGAAAGTGGTTTTGGAGAAAAGCACAATCTTCCTGTTCGGCAAATGCATCCAATGTCATGTTTACAGAAAGAAATATCATGTTTTCTCAGGTTTCTGAAGCTTTCTTCCTAGAAAACTCGAATGTGTGGCGTATTAGACTCCAGGTGGAACCAATTAGCGTTTGCCAGCTGAAAACAAAAACTTACATGCTAAAGTGCATTCAAACCTTAAAGTTCATAGAGAATGTCCAGAAAACACAAACACAGAGGCTGTAGCAAGATGTGGGATTGAGATAGCCACAACACACCAGAGAGTTTTGTTTTCATCCAGAGTATCTGGACAAAATGTTGTAGTATCCCGGTGATATTTAACCAAAAATCACCGTGAAAGTGGTTTTGGAGAAAAGCACAATCTTCCTGTTCGGCAAATGCATCCAACGTTTTGTTTACAGAAAGAAATATCATGTTTTCTCAGGTTTCTGAAGCATTCATCCTAGAAAACTCGAATGTGTGGCGTATTAGACTCCAGGTGGAACCAATTAGCGTTTGCCAGCTGAAACCAAAAACTTTCATGCTAAAATGCATTCAAAACCGTAAAGTCCATAGAGAATGTCCAGAAAACACAAACAAACACAGAGGCTGTAGCAAGATTTGGGATTGAGATAGCCACAACACACCAGAGAGTTTTGTTTTCCTCCAGAGTATCTGGACAAAATGTTGTAGTATCCCGGTGATATTTAACCAAAAATCACCGTGAAAGTGGTTTTGGAGAAAAGCACAATCTTCCTGTTCGGCAAATGCATCCAATGTCATGTTTACAGAAAGGAATATCATGTTTTCTCAGGTTTCTGAAGCTTTCTTCCTAGAAAACTCGAATGTGTGGCGTATTAGACTCCAGGTGGAACCAATTAGCGTTTGCCAGCTGAAAACAAAAACTTACATGCTACAATGCATTCAAAACCGTAAAGTCCATAGAGAATGTCCAGAAAACACAAAAAAACACAGAGGCTGTAGCAAGATCTGGGATTGAGATAGCCACAACACACCAGAGAGTTTTGTTTTCATCCAGAGTATTTGGACAAAATGTTGTAGTATCCCGGTGATATTTAACCAAAAATCACTGTGGAAGTGGTTTTGTAGAAAAGCGCAATCTTCCTGTTCGGCAAATGCATCCAATGTCATGTTTACAGAAAGAAATATCATGTTTTCTCAGGTTTCTGAAGCTTTCTTCCTAGAAAACTCGAATGTGTGGCGTATTACACTCCAGGTGGAACCAATTAGCGTTTGGCAGCTGAAACCAAAAACTTTCATGCTAAAATGCATTCAAAACCGTAAAGTCCATAGAGAATGTCCAGAAAACACAAACAAACACAGAGGCTGTAGCAAGATGTGGGATTGAGATAGCCACAACACACCAGAGAGTTTTGTTTTCCTCCAGAGTATCTGGACAAAATGTTGTAGTATCCCGGTGATATTTAACCAAAAATCACCGTGAAAGTGGTTTTGGAGAAAAGCACAATCTTCCTGTTCGGCAAATGCATCCAATGTCATGTTTACAGAAAGGAATATCATGTTTTCTCAGGTTTCTGAAGCTTTCTTCCTAGAAAACTCGAATGTGTGGCGTATTAGACTCCAGGTGGAACCAATTAGCGTTTGCCAGCTGAAAACAAAAACTTACATGCTACAATGCATTCAAAACCGTAAAGTCCATAGAGAATGTCCAGAAAACACAAAAAAACACAGAGGCTGTAGCAAGATCTGGGATTGAGATAGCCACAACACACCAGAGAGTTTTGTTTTCATCCAGAGTATTTGGACAAAATGTTGTAGTATCCCGGTAATATTTAACCAAAAATCACCGTGGAAGTGGTTTTGTAGAAAAGCGCAATCTTCCTGTTCGGCAAATGCATCCAATGTCATGTTTACAGAAAGAAATATCATGTTTTCTCAGGTTTCTGAAGCTTTCTTCCTAGAAAACTCGAATGTGTGGCGTATTAGACTCCAGGTGGAACCAATTAGCGTTTGCCAGCTGAAAACAAAAACTTACATGCTAAAATGCATTCAAAACCGTAAAGTCCATAGAGAATGTCCAGAAAACACAAACAAGCACAGAGGCTGTGGCAAGATGTGGGATTGAGATAGCCACAACACACCAGATAGTTTTGCTTTCATGCAGAGGATCTGGACAAAATGTTGTGGATTTCGGGTGAAATTTAACCAAAAATCACGGTGAAAGTGGTTTTGCAGAAAAGCTCATGCTTCCTGTTCGGCAAATGCAGCCAAGGTCATGTTTACAGAAGGAAATATCATGTTTTCTCAGGTTTCTGAAGCTTTTTTCCTAGAAAACTCAAATGTGTGGCGAATTACACTCCAGGTGGAACTAATTAGCGTTTGCCAGCTGAAAACAAAAACTTACATGCTAAAATGCATTCAAAACCGTAAAGTCCATAGAGAATGTCCAGAAAACACAAACAAACACAGAGGCTGTAGCAAGATGTGGGATTGAGATAGCCACAACACACCAGATAGTTTTGTTTTCATCCAGAGTATCTGGACAAAATGTTGTAGTATCCTGGTGAAATTTAACCAAAAATCACCGTGCAAGTGGTTTTGGAGAAAAGCACAATCTTCCTGTTCGGCAAATGCAGCCAATGTCATGTTTACAGAAGGAAATATCATGTTTTCTCAGGTTTCTGAAGCTTTCTTCCTAGAAAACTCGAATGTGTGGCGTATTAGACTCCAGGTGGAACCAATTACCGTTTGCCAGCTGAAACCAAAAACTTACATGCTAAAATGCATTCAAAACCGTAAAGTCCGTAGAGAATGTCCAGAAAACACAAACACGGAGGCTGTAGCAATATGTGGGATTGAGATAGCCACAACACACCAGATAGTTTTGTTTCATCCAGAGGATCTGGACAAATTGTTGTAGTATCCCGGTGATATTTAACCAAAAATCACCGTGAAAGTGGTTTTGGAGAAAAGCACAATCTTCCTGTTCGGCAAATGCATCCAATGTCATGTTTACAGAAAGGAATATCATGTTTTCTCAGGTTTCTGAAGCTTTCTTCCTAGAAAACTCGAATGTGTGGCGTATTAGACTCCAGGTGGAACCAATTAGCGTTTGCCAGCTGAAAACAAAAACTTACATGCTACAATGCATTCAAAACCGTAAAGTCCATAGAGAATGTCCAGAAAACACAAAAAAACACAGAGGCTGTAGCAAGATGTGGGATTGAGATAGCCACAACACACCAGAGAGTTTTGTTTTCATCCAGAGTATTTGGACAAAATGTTGTAGTATCCCGGTAATATTTAACCAAAAATCACTGTGGAAGTGGTTTTGTAGAAAAGCGCAATCTTCCTGTTCGGCAAATGCAGCCAATGTCATGTTTACAGAAAGAAATATCATGTTTTCTCAGGTTTCTGAAGCTTTCTTCCTAGAAAACTCGAATGTGTGGCGTATTAGACTCCAGGTGGAACCAATTAGCGTTTGGCAGCTGAAACCAAAAACTTTCATGCTAAAATGCATTCAAAACCGTAAAGTCCATAGAGAATGTCCAGAAAACACAAACAAACACAGAGGCTGTAGCAAGATGTGGGATTGAGATAGCCACAACACACCAGAGAGTTTTGTTTTCCTCCAGAGTATCTGGACAAAATGTTGTAGTATCCCGGTGATATTTAACCAAAAATCACCGTGAAAGTGGTTTTGGAGAAAAGCACAATCTTCCTGTTCGGCAAATGCATCCAATGTCATGTTTACAGAAAGGAATATCATGTTTTCTCAGGTTTCTGAAGCTTTCTTCCTAGAAAACTCGAATGTGTGGCGTATTAGACTCCAGGTGGAACCAATTAGCGTTTGCCAGCTGAAAACAAAAACTTACATGCTACAATGCATTCAAAACCGTAAAGTCCATAGAGAATGTCCAGAAAACACAAAAAAACACAGAGGCTGTAGCAAGATCTGGGATTGAGATAGCCACAACACACCAGAGAGTTTTGTTTTCATCCAGAGTATTTGGACAAAATGTTGTAGTATCCCGGTAATATTTAACCAAAAATCACCGTGGAAGTGGTTTTGTAGAAAAGCGCAATCTTCCTGTTCGGCAAATGCATCCAATGTCATGTTTACAGAAAGAAATATCATGTTTTCTCAGGTTTCTGAAGCTTTCTTCCTAGAAAACTCGAATGTGTGGCGTATTAGACTCCAGGTGGAACCAATTAGCGTTTGCCAGCTGAAAACAAAAACTTACATGCTAAAATGCATTCAAAACCGTAAAGTCCATAGAGAATGTCCAGAAAACACAAACAAGCACAGAGGCTGTGGCAAGATGTGGGATTGAGATAGCCACAACACACCAGATAGTTTTGCTTTCATGCAGAGGATCTGGACAAAATGTTGTGGATTTCGGGTGAAATTTAACCAAAAATCACGGTGAAAGTGGTTTTGCAGAAAAGCTCATGCTTCCTGTTCGGCAAATGCAGCCAAGGTCATGTTTACAGAAGGAAATATCATGTTTTCTCAGGTTTCTGAAGCTTTTTTCCTAGAAAACTCAAATGTGTGGCGAATTACACTCCAGGTGGAACTAATTAGCGTTTGCCAGCTGAAAACAAAAACTTACATGCTAAAATGCATTCAAAACCGTAAAGTCCATAGAGAATGTCCAGAAAACACAAACAAACACAGAGGCTGTAGCAAGATGTGGGATTGAGATAGCCACAACACACCAGATAGTTTTGTTTTCATCCAGAGTATCTGGACAAAATGTTGTAGTATCCTGGTGAAATTTAACCAAAAATCACCGTGCAAGTGGTTTTGGAGAAAAGCACAATCTTCCTGTTCGGCAAATGCAGCCAATGTCATGTTTACAGAAGGAAATATCATGTTTTCTCAGGTTTCTGAAGCTTTCTTCCTAGAAAACTCGAATGTGTGGCGTATTAGACTCCAGGTGGAACCAATTACCGTTTGCCAGCTGAAACCAAAAACTTACATGCTAAAATGCATTCAAAACCGTAAAGTCCGTAGAGAATGTCCAGAAAACACAAACACGGAGGCTGTAGCAAGATGTGGGATTGAGATAGCCACAACACACCAGATAGTTTTGTTTCATCCAGAGGATCTGGACAAATTGTTGTAGTATCTCGGTGATATTTAACCAAAAATCACCGTGAAAGTGGTTTTGGAGAAAAGCACAATCTTCCTGTTCGGCAAATGCATCCAATGTCATGTTTACAGAAAGGAATATCATGTTTTCTCAGGTTTCTGAAGCTTTCTTCCTAGAAAACTCGAATGTGTGGCGTATTAGACTCCAGGTGGAACCAATTAGCGTTTGCCAGCTGAAAACAAAAACTTACATGCTACAATGCATTCAAAACCGTAAAGTCCATAGAGAATGTCCAGAAAACACAAACAAACACAGAGGCTGTAGCAAGATCTGGGATGGAGATAGACACAACACACCAGATAGTTTTGTTTTCATCCAGAGTATCTGGACAAAATGTTGTAGTATCCCGGTGATATTTAACCAAAAATCACCGTGAAAGTGGTTTTGGAGAAAAGCACAATCTTCCTGTTCGGCAAATGCATCCAATGTCAGGTTTACAGAAAGAAATATCATGTTTTCTCAGGTTTCTGAAGCTTTCTTCCTAGAAAACTCGAATGTGTGGCGTATTAGACTCCAGGTGGAACCAATTAGTGTTTGCCAGCTGAAAACAAAAACTTACATGCTAAAGTGCATTCAAACCTTAAAGTTCATAGAGAATGTCCAGAAAACACAAACACAGAGGCTGTAGCAAGATGTGGGATTGAGATAGCCACAACACACCAGATAGTTTTGTTTTCATCCAGAGTATCTGGACAAAATGTTGTAGTATCCCGGTGATATTTAACCAAAAATCACCGTGAAAGTGGTTTTGGAGAAAAGCACAATCTTCCTGTTCGGCAAATGCATCCAACGTTTTGTTTACAGAAAGAAATATCATGTTTTCTCAGGTTTCTGAAGCTTTCATCCTAGAAAACTCGAATGTGTGGCGTATTAGACTCCAGGTGGAACCAATTAGCGTTTGCCAGCTGAAACCAAAAACTTTCATGCTAAAATGCATTCAAAACCGTAAAGTCCATAGAGAATGTCCAGAAAACACAAACAAACACAGAGGCTGTAGCAAGATGTGGGATTGAGATAGCCACAACACACCAGAGAGTTTTGTTTTCATCCAGAGTATTTGGACAAAATGTTGTAGTATCCCGGTAATATTTAACCAAAAATCACCGTGGAAGTGGTTTTGTAGAAAAGCGCAATCTTCCTGTTCGGCAAATGCATCCAATGTCATGTTTACAGAAAGAAATATCATGTTTTCTCAGGTTTCTGAAGCTTTCTTCCTAGAAAACTCGAATGTGTGGCGTATTAGACTCCAGGTGGAACCAATTAGCGTTTGCCAGCTGAAAACAAAAACTTACATGCTACAATGCATTCAAAACCGTAAAGTCCATAGAGAATGTCCAGAAAACACAAAAAAACACAGAGGCTGTAGCAAGATGTGGGATTGAGATAGCCACAACACACCAGAGAGTTTTGTTTTCATCCAGAGTATTTGGACAAAATGTTGTAGTATCCCGGTAATATTTAACCAAAAATCACCGTGGAAGTGGTTTTGTAGAAAAGCGCAATCTTCCTGTTCGGCAAATGCATCCAATGTCATGTTTACAGAAAGAAATATCATGTTTTCTCAGGTTTCTGAAGCTTTCTTCCTAGAAAACTCGAATGTGTGGCGTATTAGACTCCAGGTGGAACCAATTAGCGTTTGCCAGCTGAAAACAAAAACTTACATGCTAAAATGCATTCAAAACCGTAAAGTCCATAGAGAATGTCCAGAAAACACAAACAAACACAGAGGCTGTGGCAAGATGTGGGATTGAGATAGCCACAACACACCAGATAGTTTTGCTTTCATGCAGAGGATCTGGACAAAATGTTGTGGATTTCGGGTGAAATTTAACCAAAAATCACGGTGAAAGTGGTTTTGCAGAAAAGCTCATGCTTCCTGTTCAGCAAATGCAGCCAAGGTCATGTTTACAGAAGGAAATATCATGTTTTCTCAGGTTTCTGAAGCTTTTTTCCTAGAAAACTCAAATGTGTGGCGAATTACACTCCAGGTGGAACTAATTAGCGTTTGCCAGCTGAAAACAAAAACTTACATGCTAAAATGCATTCAAAACCGTAAAGTCCATAGAGAATGTCCAGAAAACACAAACAAACACAGAGGCTGTAGCAAGATGTGGGATTGAGATAGCCACAACACACCAGATAGTTTTGTTTTCATCCAGAATATCTGGACAAAATGTTGTAGTATCCTGGTGAAATTTAACCAAAAATCACCGTGCAAGTGGTTTTGGAGAAAAGCACAATCTTCCTGTTCGGCAAATGCAGCCAATGTCATGTTTACAGAAGGAAATATCATGTTTTCTCAGGTTTCTGAAGCTTTCTTCCTAGAAAACTCGAATGTGTGGCGTATTAGACTCCAGGTGGAACCAATTACCGTTTGCCAGCTGAAACCAAAAACTTACATGCTAAAATGCATTCAAAACCGTAAAGTCCGTAGAGAATGTCCAGAAAACACAAACACGGAGGCTGTAGCAAGATGTGGGATTGAGATAGCCACAACACACCAGATAGTTTTGTTTCATCCAGAGGATCTGGACAAATTGTTGTAGTATCTCGGTGATATTTAACCAAAAATCACCGTGAAAGTGGTTTTGGAGAAAAGCACAATCTTCCTGTTCGGCAAATGCATCCAATGTCATGTTTACAAATACAAATATCATGTTTTCTCAGGTTTCTGAAGCTTTCTTCCTAGAAAACTCGAATGTGTGGCGTATTAGACTCCAGGTGGAACCAATTAGCGTTTGCCAGCTGAAAACAAAAAGGGTCCTGCTAAAATGCATTCCAAACCATAAAGTCCATAGAGAATGTCCAGAAAACACAAACAAACACAGAGGCTGTAGCAAGATCTGGGATGGAGATAGACACAACACACCAGATAGTTTTGTTTTCATCCAGAGTATCAGGACAAATTATTGTGTATTGTGGGTGAAACTTTACCAAAAATCACCGTGAAAGTGGTTTTGGAGAAAAACTCATGCTTCCTGTATGGGAAATACAGCCAATGTCATGTTTACAGAAAGAAATATCATGTTTTCTCAGGTTTCTGAAGCTTTCTTCCTAGAAAACTCGAATGTGTGGCGTATTAGACTCCAGGTGGAACCAATTAGCGTTTGCCAGCAGAAAACAAAAACTTACATGCTAAAATGCATTCAAAAACGTAAAGTCCATAGAGAATGTCTAGAAAACACAAACAAACACAGAGGCTGTAGCAAGATGTGAGATTGAGATAGCCACAACACACCAGATAGTTTTGTTTTCATCCAGAGTATCTGGACAAATTGTTGTGTATTGTGGGTGAAACTTTACCAAATATCACCGTGAAAGTGGTTTTGGAGAAAAGCTCATGCTTCCTGTATGGGAAATACAGCCAATGTCATGTTTACAGAAGGAAATATCATGTTTTCTCAGGTTTCTGAAGCTTTCTTCCTAGAAAACTCGAATGTGTGGCGTGTTAGATTCCAGGTGGAACCAATTAGCGTTTGCCAGCAGAAAACAAAAACTTACATGCTAAAATGCATTCAAAACCGTAAAGTCCATAGAGAATGTCCAGAAAACACAAACAAACACAGAGGCTGTAGCAAGATGTGGGATTGAGATAGCCACAACACACCAGAGAGTTTTGTTTTCCTCCAGAGTATCTGGACAAAATGTTGTAGTATCCCGGTGATATTTAACCAAAAATCACCGTGAAAGTGGTTTTGGAGAAAAGCACAATCTTCCTGTTCGGCAAATGCAGCCAACGTCATGTTTACAGAAAGAAATATCATGTTTTCTCAGGTTTCTGAAGCTTTCTTCCTAGAAAACTCGAATGTGTGGCGTATTAGACTCCAGGTGGAACCAATTAGCATTTGCCAGCTGAAAACAAAAAGGGTCCTGCTAAAATGCATTCAAAACCGTAAAGTCCATAGAGAATATCCAGAAAAAACAAACAAGGAGGCTGTAGAAAGATGTGGGATTGAGATAGCCACAAAACAACAGATAGTTTTGCTTTCATCCACAGTATCTGGACAAAATGTTGAGGATTTCGGGTGAAATTTAACCAAAAATCACCGTGGAAGTGGTTTTGGAGAAAAGCTCATGCTTCCTGTATGGGAAATGCAGCCAATGTCATGTTTACAGAAAGAAATATCATGTTTTCTCAGGTTTCTGAAGCTTTCTTCCTAAAAAACTCGAATGTGTGGCGTATTAGACTCCAGGTGGAACCAATTAGTGTTTGCCAGCTGAGAACAAAAACTTACATGCTAAAATGCATTCAAAACCGTAAAGTCCATAGAGAATGTCCAGAAAACACACAGAGGCTGTAGCAAGATGTGGGATTGAGATAGCCACAACACACCAGATAGTTTTGTTTTCATCCAGAGTATCTGGACAAAATGTTGTAGTATCCCGGTGATATTTAACCAAAAATCAACGTGAAAGTGGTTTTGGAGAAAAGCACAATCTTCCTGTTCGGCAAATGCATCCAATGTCAGGTTTACAGAAAGAAATATCATGTTTTCTCAGGTTTCTGAAGCTTTCTTCCTAGAAAACTCGAATGTGTGGCGTATTAGACTCCAGGTGGAACCAATTAGCGTTTGCCAGCTGAGAACAAAAACTTACATGCTAAAATGCATTCAAAACCGTAAAGTCCATAGAGAATGTCCAGAAAACACAAACAAACACAAAGGCTGTAGCAAGATCTGGGATGGAGATAGACACAACACACCAGATAGTTTTGCTTTCATCCAGAGTATCTGGACAGAATGTTGTGGATTTCGGGTGAAATTTAACCAAAAAGCACCGTGAAAGTGGTTTTGGAGAAAAGCTCATGCTTCCTGCTCGGCAAATGCAGTCAATGTCATGTTTACAGAAAGAAATATCATGTTTTCTCAGGTTTCTGAAGCTTTCTTCCTAGAAAACTCGAATGTGTGGCGTATTAGACTCCAGGTGGAACCAATTAGCGTTTGCCAGCTGAAAACAAAAAGGGTCCTGCTAAAATGAATTCAAAACCATAAAGTCCATAGAGAATTTCCAGAAAACACAAACAAACACAGAGGCTGTAGCAAGATGTGGGATTGAGATAGCCACAACACACCAGATAGTTTTGTTTTCATCCAGAGTATCTGGACAAAATGTTGTAGTATCCCGGTGATATTTAAGCAAAAATCACCGTGAAAGTGGTTTTGGAGAAAAGCTCATGCTTCCTGTTCGGCAAATGCAGCCAAGGTCATGTTTACAGAAGGAAATATCATGTTTTCTCAGGTTTCTGAAGCTTTCTTCCTAGAAAACTCGAATGTGTGGCGTATTAGACTCCAGGTGGAACCAATTAGCGTTTGCCAGCTGAAAACAAAAACTTACATGCTAAAATGCATTCAAAACCGTAAAGTCCATAGAGAATGTCCAGAAAACACAAACAAACACAGAGGCTGTAGCAAGATCTGGGATGGAGATAGCCACAACACACCAGATAGTTTTGTTTTCATCCAGAGTATCTGGACAAAATGTTGTGGATTTCCGGTGAAACTTAACAAAAAATCACCATGAAAGTGGTTTTGGAGAAAAGCTCATGCTTCCTGTATGGCAAATGCATCCAATGTCATGTTTACAGAAAGAAATATCATGTTTTCTCAGGTTTCTGAAGCTTTCTTCCTAGAAAACTCGAATGTGTGGCGTATTAGACTCCAGGTGGAACCAATTAGCGTTTGCCAGCTGAAACCAAAAACTTACATGCTAAAATGCATTCAAAACCGTAAAGTCCATAGAGAATGTCCAGAAAACACAAACAAACACAGAGGGTGTAGCAAGATCTGGGATTGAGATAGCCACAACACACCAGAGAGTTTTGCTTTCATCCAGAGTATCTGGACAAAATGTTGTAGTATCCTGGTGAAATTTAACCAAAAATCACCGTGGAAGTGGTTTTGGAGAAAAGCGCAATCTTCCTGTTCGGCAAATGCATCCAATGTCATGTTTACAGAAAGAAATATCATGTTTTCTCAGGTTTCTGAAGCTTTCTTCCTAGAAAACTCGAATATGTGGCGTATTAGACTCCAGGTGGAACCAATTAGCGTTTGGCAGCTAAAAATAAAACCTTACATGCTACAATGCATTCAAAACCGTAAAGTCCATAGAGAATGTCCAGAAAACACAAACAAACACAGAGGGTGTAGCAAGATCTGGGATTGAGATAGCCACAACACACCAGAGAGTTTTGCTTTCATCCAGAGTATCTGGACAAAATGTTGTAGTATCCTGGTGAAATTTAACCAAAAATCACCGTGGAAGTGGTTTTGGAGAAAAGCGCAATCTTCCTGTTCGGCAAATGCATCCAATGTCATGTTTACAGAAAGAAATATCATGTTTTCTCAGGTTTCTGAAGCTTTCTTCCTAGAAAACTCGAATGTGTGGCGTATTAGACTCCAGGTGGAACCAATTAGCGTTTGCCAGCTGAAAACAAAAACTTACATGCTAAAATGCATTCAAAACCGTAAAGTCCATAGAGAATGTCCAGAAAACACAAACAAGCACAGAGGCTGTGGCAAGATGTGGGATTGCGATAGCCACAACACACCAGATAGTTTTGCTTTCATCCACAGTATCTGGACAAAATGTTGTGGATTTCGGGTGAAATTTAACCAAAAATGACGGTGAAAGTGGTTTTGGAGAAAAGCTCATGCTTCCTGTTCGGCAAATGCAGCCATGGTCATGTTTACAGAAGGAAATATCATGTTTTCTCAGGTTTCTGAAGCTTTCTTCCTAGAAAACTCGAATGTGTGGCGAATTACACTCCAGGTGGTACCAATTAGCGTTTGCCAGCTGAAAACAAAAACTTACATGCTAAAATGCATTCAAAACCGTAAAATCCATAGAGAATGTCCAGAAAACACAAACAAACACAGAGGCTGTAGCAATATCTGGGATGGAGATAGCCACAACACACCAGATAGTTTTGTTTTCATCCAGAGTATCAGGACAAATTGTTGTGTATTGTGGGTGAAACTTTACCAAATATCACCGTGAAAGTGGTTTTGGAGAAACGCTCATGCTTCCTGTATGGGAAATACAGCCAATGTCATGTTTACAGAAAGAAATATCATGTTTTCTCAGGTTTCTGAAGCTTTCTTCCTAGAAAACTCGAATGTGTGGCGTATTAGACTCCAGGTGGAACCAATTACCGTTTGCCAGCTGAAACCAAAAACTTACATGCTAAAATGCATTCAAAACCGTAAAGTCCATAGAGAATATCCAGAAAACACAAACACAGAGGCTGTAGCAAGATGTGGGATTGAGATAGCCACAACACACCAGATAGTTTTGTTTTCATCCAGAGTATCTGGAAAAAAATGTTGTAGTATCCTGGTGAAATTTAACCAAAAATCACCGTGGAAGTGGTTTTGGAGAAATGCACAATCTTCCTGTTCGGCAAATGCATCCAATGTCATGTTTACAGAAAGAAATATCATGTTTTCTCAGGTTTCTGAAGCTTTCTTCCTAGAAAACTCGAATGTGTGGCGTATTAGACTCCAGGTGGAACCAATTAGCGTTTGCCAGCAGAAAACAAAAACTTACATGCTAAAATGCATTCAAAACCGTAAAGTCCATAGAGAATGTCCAGAAAACACAAACAAGCACAGAGTCTGTGGCAAGATGTGGGATTGAGATAGCCACAACACACCAGATAGTTTTGCTTTCATGCAGAGTATCTGGACAAAATGTTGTGGATTTCGGGTGAAATTTAACCAAAAATCACGGTGAAAGTGGTTTTGCAGAAAAGCTCATGCTTCCTGTTCGGCAAATGCAGCCAAGGTCATGTTTACAGAAGGAAATATCATGTTTTCTCAGGTTTCTGAAGCTTTCTTCCTAGAAAACTCGAATGTGTGGCGAATTACACTCCAGGTGGAACCAATTAGCGTTTGCCAGCTGAAACCAAAAACTTACATGCTAAAATGCATTCAAAACCGTAAAGTCCATAGAGAATGTCCAGAAAACACAAACAAACACTGAGGCTGTAACAAGATGTGGGATTGAGATAGCCACAACACACCAGATAGTTTTGTTTTCATCCAGAGTATCTGGACAAAATGTTGTGGATTTCGGGTGAAACTTAACTAAAAATCACCGTGAAAGTGGTTTTGGAGAAAAGCTCATGCTTCCTGTATGGCAAATACAGCCAATGTCAGGTTTACAGAAAGAAATATCATGTTTTCTCAGGTTTCTGAAGCTTTCTTCCTAGAAAACTCGAATGTGTGGCGTATTAGACTCCAAGTGGAACCAATTAGCGTTTGCCAGCTGAAAACAAAAAGGGTCCTGCTAAAATGCATTCAAAACCGTAAAGTCCATAGAGAATATCCAGAAAACACAAACACAGAGGCTGTAGAAAGATGTGGGATTGAGATAGCCACAAAACAACAGATAGTTTTGCTTTCATCAAGAGTATCTGGACAAAATGTTGTGGATTTCGGGTGAAACTTAACCAAAAATCACCGTGGAAGTGGTTTTGGAGAAAAGCTCATGCTTCCTGCTCGGCAAATGCAGCCAATGTCATGTTTACAGAAAGAAATATCATGTTTTCTCAGGTTTCTGAAGCTTTCTTCCTAGAAAACTCGAATGTGTGGCGTATTAGACTCCAGGTGGAACCAATTAGCGTTTGCCAGCTGAAAACAAAAAGGGTCCTGCTAAAATGAATTCAAAACCATAAAGTCCATAGAGAATTTCCAGAAAACACAAACAAACACAGAGGCTGTAGCAAGATGTGGGATTGAGATAGCCACAACACACCAGATAGTTTTGTTTTCATCCAGAGTATCTGGACAAAATGTTGTAGTATCCCGGTGATATTTAAGCAAAAATCACCGTGAAAGTGGTTTTGGAGAAAAGCTCATGCTTCCTGTTCGGCAAATGCAGCCAAGGTCATGTTTACAGAAGGAAATATCATGTTTTCTCAGGTTTCTGAAGCTTTCTTCCTAGAAAACTCGAATGTGTGGCGTATTAGACTCCAGGTGGAACCAATTAGCGTTTGCCAGCTGAAACCAAAAACTTACATGCTAAAATGCATTCAAAACCGTAAAGTCCATAGAGAATGTCCAGAAAACACAAACAAACACAGAGGCTGTAGCAAGATCTGGGATGGAGATAGCCACAACACACCAGATAGTTTTGTTTTCATCCAGAGTATCTGGACAAAATGTTGTGGATTTCCGGTGAAACTTAACAAAAAATCACCGTGAAAGTGGTTTTGGAGAAAAGCTCATGCTTCCTGTATGGCAAATACAGCCAATGTCATGTTTACAGAAAGAAATATCATGTTTTCTCAGGTTTCTGAAGCTTTCTTCCTAGAAAACTCGAATGTGTGGCGTATTAGACTCCAGGTGGAACCAATTAGCGTTTGCAAGCTGAAAACAAAAACTTACATGCTAAAATGCATTCAAAACCGTAAAGTCCATAGAGAATGTCTAGAAAACAAACAAACACAGAGGCTGTAGCAAGATGTGGGATTGAGATAGCCACAACACACCAGATAGTTTTGCTTTCATCCACAGTATCTGGACAAAATGTTGTGGATTTCGGGTGAAATTTAACCAAAAATCACCGTGGAAGTGGTTTTGGAGAAAAGCTCATGCTTCCTGCTCGGCAAATGCATCCAATGTCATGTTTACAGAAAGAAATATTATGTTTTCTCAGGTTTCTGAAGCTTTCTTCCTAGAAAACTCGAATGTGTGGCGTATTAGACTCCAGGTGGAACCAATTAGCGTTTGCCAGCTGAAAACAAAAAGGGTCCTGCTAAAATGCATTCAAAACCGTAAGGTCCATAGAGAATATCCAGAAAACACAAACACAGAGGCTGTAGAAAGATGTGGGATTGAGATAGCCACAAAACAACAGATAGTTTTGCTTTCATCCAGAGTATCTGGACAAAATGTTGTGGATTTCCGGTGAAACTTAACGAAAAATCACCGTGGAAGTGGTTTTGGAGAAAAGCTCATGCTTCCTGCTCGGCAAATGCAGCCAATGTCATGTTTACAGAAAGAAATATCATGTTTTCTCAGGTTTCTGAAGCTTTCTTCCTAAAAAACTCGAATGTGTGGCGAATTACACTCCAGGTGGAACCAATTAGCGTTTGCCAGCTGAGAACAAAAACTTACATTTTAAAATGCATTCAAAACCGTAAAGTCCATAGAGAATGTCCAGAAAACACAAACAAACACAGAGGCTGTAGCAAGATGTGGGATTGAGATAGCCACAACACACCAGATTGTTTTGCTTTCATCCACAGTATCTGGACAAAATGTTGTGGATTTCGGGTGAAATTTAACCAAAAATCACCGTGGAAGTGGTTTTGGAGAAAAGCTCATGCTTCCTGTTCGGCAAATGCAGCCAACGTCATGTTTACAGAAGGAAATATCATGTTTTCTCAGGTTTCTGAAGCTTTCTTCCTAGAAAACTCGAATGTGTGGCGTATTAGACTCCAGGTGGAACCAATTAGCGTTTGCCAGCTGAAAACAAAAACTTACATGCTAAAATGCATTCAAAACCGTGAAGTCCATAGAGAATGTCCAGAAAACACAAACAAACACAGAGGCTGTAGCAAGATCTGGGATGGAGATAGCCACAACACACCAGATAGTTTTGTTTTCATCCAGAGTATCTGGACAAAATGTTGTGTATTGTGGGTGAAACTTTACCAAAAATCAACGTGAAAGTGGTTTTGGAGAAAAGCTCATGCTTCCTGTTCGGCAAATGCATCCAATGTCATGTTTACAGAAAGAAATATCATGTTTTCTCAGGTTTCTGAAGCTTTCTTCGTAGAAAACTCGAATGTGTGGCGTATTAGACTCCAGGTGGAACCAATTAGCGTTTGCCAGCTGAAAACAAAAACTTACATGCTAAAATGCATTCAAAACCGTAAAGTGCATAGAGAATATCCAGAAAACACAAACACAGAGGCTGTAGAAAGATGTGGGATTGAGATAGCCACAACACACCAGATAGTTTTGTTTTCATCCAGAGTATCTGGACAAAATGTTGTAGTATCCCGGTGATATTTAACCAAAAATCACGGTGAAAGTGGTTTTGGAGAAAAGCTCATGCTTCCTGTTCGGCAAATGCATCCAATGTCATGTTTACAGAAAGAAATATCATGTTTTCTCAGGTTTCTGAAGCTTTCTTCCTAGAAAACTCGAATGTGTGGCATATTAGACTCCAGGTGGAACCAATTAGCGTTTGCCAGCTGAAACCAAAAACTTACATGCTAAAATGCATTCAAAACCGTAAAGTCCATAGAGAATGTCCAGAAAACACAAACAAACACAGAGGCTGTAGCAAGATCTGGGATGGAGATAGCCACAACACACCAGATAGTTTTGCTTTCATCCAGAGTATCTGGACAAAATATTGTGGATTTCGGGTGAAACTTAACTAAAAATCACCGTGAAAGTGGTTTTGGAGAAACGCTCATGCTTCCTGTATGGCAAATACAGCCAATGTCATGTTTACAGAAAGAAATATCATGGTTTCTCAGGTTTCTGAAGCTTTCTTCCTAGAAAACTCAAATGTGTGGCGTATTAGACTCCAGGTGGAACCAATTAGCGTTTGCCAGCTGAGAACAAAAAGGGTCCTGCTAAAATGCATTCAAAACCGTAAAGTCCATAGAGAATGTCTAGAAAACACAAACAAACACAGAGGCTGTAGCAAGATGTGGGATTGAGATAGCCACAACACACCAGATAGTTTTGTTTTCATCCAGGAGTATCTGGACAAATTGTTGTAGTTTTGAAGTGAAATTTAACCAAAAAATCACCGTGAAAGTGGTTTTGGACAAAAGCACAATCTTCGTGTTCGGCAAATGCATCCAATGTCATGTTTACAAATACAAATATCATGTTTTCTCAGGTTTCTGAAGCTTTCTTCCTAGAAAACTCGAATGTGTGGCATATTAGACTCCAGGTGGAACCAATTAGCGTTTGCCAGCTGAAAACAAAAACTTACATGCTAAAATGCATTCAAAACCGTAAAGTCCATAGAGAATGTCCAGAAAACACAAATAAGCACAGAGGCTGTGGCAAGATGTGGGATTGAGATAGCCACAACACACCAGAGAGTTTTGTTTTCATCCAGAGTATCTGGACAAAATGTTGTGGATTTCGGGTGAAATTTAACCAAAAATCACCGTGAAAGTGGTTTTGGAGAAAAGCTTATGCTTCCTGTTCGGCAAATGCATCCAATGTCATGTTTACAAATACAAATATCATGTTTTCTCAGGTTTCTGAAGCTTTCTTCCTAGAAAAATCGGATGTGTGGCGTATTACACTCCAGGTGGAACCAATTAGCGTTTGCCAGCAGAAAACAAAAAGGGTCCTGCTAAAATGCATTCCAAACCTTAAAGTCCATAGAGAATGTCCAGAAAACACAAAAAAACACAGAGGCTGTAGCAAGATGTGGGATTGAGATAGCCACAACACACCAGATAGTTTTGCTTTCATCCAGAGTATCTGCACAAAATGTTGTGGATTTCGGGTGAAACTTAACCAAAAATCACCGTGAAAGTGGTTTTGGAGAAAAGCTCATGCTACCTGTTCGGCAAATGCAGCCAATGTCATGTTTACAGAAAGAAATATCATGTTTTCTCAGGTTTCTGAAGCTTTCTTCCTAGAAAACTCGAATGTGTGGCGTATTAGACTCCAGGTGGAACCAATTAGCGTTTGCCAGCTGAAAACAAAAAGGGTCCTGCTAAAATGCATTCAAAACCGTAAAGTCCATAGAGAATGTCCAGAAAACACAAACAAACACAGAGGCTGTAGCAAGATGTGGGATTGAGATACCCACAACACACCAGATAGTTTTGTTTTCATCCAGAGTATCTGGACAAAATGTTGTAGTATCCCGGTGATATTTAACCAAAAATCACCGTGAAAGTGGTTTTGGAGAAAAGCTCATGCTTCCTGTTCGGGAAATGCATCCAATGTCATGTTTACAGAAAGAAATATCATGTTTTCTCAGGTCTCTGAAGCTTTCTTCCTAGAAAACTCGAATGTGTGGCATATTAGACTCCAGGTGGAACCAATTAGCGTTTGCCAGCTGAAACCAAAAACTTACATGCTAAAATGCATTCAAAACCGTAAAGTCCATAGAGAATGTCCAGAAAACACAAACAAACACAGAGGCTGTAGCAAGATCTGGGATGGAGATAGCCACAACACACCAGATAGTTTTGCTTTCATCCAGAGTATCTGGACAAAATGTTGTAGTATCCTGGTGAAATTTAACCAAAAATCACCGTGGAAGTGGTTTTGGAGAAAAGCACAATCTTCCTGTTCGGCAAATGCATCCAATGTCATGTTTACAGAAAGAAATATCATGTTTTCTCAGGTTTCTGAAGCTTTCTTCCTAGAAAAATCGGATGTGTGGCGTATTAGACTCCAGGTGGAACCAAATAGCGTTTGCAAGCTGAAAGCAAAAAGGGTCCTGCTAAAATGAATTCAAAACCGTAAAGTCCATAGAGAATGTCTAGAAAACACAAACAAACACAGAGGCTGTAGCAAGATGTGGGATTGAGATAGCCACAACACACCAGATAGTTTTGCTTTCATGCAGAGTATCTGGACAAAATGTTGTGGATTTCGGGCGAAACTTAACCAAAAATCACCGTGGAAGTGGTTTTGGAGAAAAGCTCATGCTTCCTGCTCGGCAAATGCAGCCAATGTCATGTTTACAGAAAGAAATATCATGTTTTCTCAGGTTTCTGAAGCTTTCTTCCTAGAAAACTCGAATGTGTGGAGGATTTGACTCCAGGTGGAACCAATTAGCATTTGCCAGCTGAAACCAAAAACTTACATGCTAAAATGCATTCAAAACCGTAAAGTCCATAGAGAATGTCCAGAAAACACAAACAAGCACAGAGGCTGTAGCAAGATGTGGGATTGAGATAGCCACAACACACCAGATAGTTTTGTTTTCGTCCAGAGTATCTGGACAAAATGTTGTGGATTTCGGGTGAAACTTAACTAAATATCACCGTGAAAGTGGTTTTGGAGAAAATCTCATGCTTCCAGTATGGCAAATGCAGCCAATGTCAGGTTTACAGAAAGAAATATCATGTTTGCTCAGGTTTCTGAAGCTTTCTTCCTAGAAAACTCGAATGTGTGGCGTATTAGACTCCAGGTGGAACCAATTAGCGTTTGCCAGCTGAAAACAAAAACTTACATGCTAAAATGCATTCAAAACCGTAAAGTCCATAGAGAATATCCAGAAAACACAAACAAACACAGAGGCTGTAGCAAGATGTGGGATTGAGATAGCCACAAAACAACAGATAGTTTTGTTTTCATCCAGAGTATCTGGACAAAATGTTGTGGATTTCGGGTGAAACTTAACCAAAAATCACCGTGGAAGTGGTTTTGGAGAAAAGCTCATGCTTCCTGCTCGGCAAATGCAGCCAATGTCATGTTTACAGAAAGAAATATCATGTTTTCTCAGGTCTCTGAAGCTTTCTTCCTAGAAAATTCGAATGTGTGGCGTATTAGACTCCAGGTGGAACCAATTAGCGTTTGCCAGCTGAGAACAAAAACTTACATGCTAAAATGCATTCAAAACCGTAAAGTCCATAGAGAATGTCCAGAAAACACAAACACAGAGGCTGTAGCAACATCTGGGATTGAGATAGCTGAAAACAACCAGATATCTTTGTTTTCATCCAGGAGTATCTGGACAAATTGTTGTAGTTTTGAAGTAATATTTAACCAAAAAATCACCGTGAAAGTGGTTTTGGAGAAAAGCACAATCTTCCTGCTTGGCTATTGCATCCAATGTCATGTTTACAGAAAGAAATATCATGTTTTCTCAGGTTTCTGAAGCTTTCTTCCTAGAAAACTCGAATGTGTGGAGGATTTGATTCCAGGTGGAACCAGTTAGCATTTGGCAGCTAAAAACAAAAAATTACATGCTAAAATGCATTCAAAACCGTAAAGTCCATAGAGAATGTCCAGAAAACACAAACACACACAGAAGCTGTAGCAAAATCTGGGATGGAGATAGCCACAACACACCAGATAGTTTTGTTTTCATCCAGGAGTATCTGGACAAAATGTTGAGGATTTCAGGTGAAATTTAACCAAAAATCACCGTGAAAGTGGTTTTGGAGAAATGCACAATCTTCCTGTTCGGCAAATGCATCCAATGTCATGTTTACAGAAAGAAATATCATGTTTTCTCAGGTTTCTGAAGCTTTCTTCCCAGAAAACTCGAATGTGTGGAGTATTTGACTCCAGGTGGAACCAATTAGCGTTTGGCAGCTAAAAACAAATCTTACATGCTAAAATGCATTCAAAATTTTCAACTCTATAGAGAATGTCCAGAAAACACAAACAAACACAGAGGCTGTAGCAAGATCTGGGATTGAGGTAGCCACAACACACCAGATATCTTTGTTTTCATCCAGGAGTATCTAGACAATTTGTTGTAGTTTTGAAGTGAAATTTAACCAAAAATCACCGTGAAAGTGGTTTTGGAGAAATGCACAATCTTCCTGTTCAGCAAATACATCCAATGTCATGTTTACAGAAAGAAATATCATGTTTTCTCAGGTTTCTGAAGCTTTCTTCCTAGAAAACTCGAATGTGTGGCGTATTAGACTCCAGATGGAACCAATTAGCGTTTGGCAGCTAAAAACAAAACCTTACATGCTAAAATGCATTCAAAACCTTAAAGTCCATAGAGAATGTCCAGAAAACAGAAACACACACAGAGGCTGTAGCAAGATCTGGGGTTGAGATAGCCACAACACACCAGATCGTTTTGTGTTCATCCAGGAGTATCTGGACAAATTGTTGTGGATTTCGGGTGAAATTTAACCAAAAATCACCGTGAAAGTGGTTTTGGAGAAAAGCACAATCTTCCAGTTCAGCAAATGCATCCAATGTCATGTTTACAGAAAGAAATATCATGTTTTCTCAGGTTTCTGAAGCTTTCTTCCTAGAAAACTCGAATGTGTGGAGGATTTGACTCCAGGTGGAACCAATTAGCATTTGGCAGCTAAAAACAAAACCTTCCATGCTAAAATGCATTCAAAACCGTAAAGTCCATAGAGAATGTCCAGAAAACACAAACAAACACAGAGGCTGTAGCAAGATCTGGGATTGAGGTAGCCACAACACACCAGATATCTTTGTTTTCATCCAGGAGTATCTAGACAATTTGTTGTAGTTTTGAAGTGAAATTTAACCAAAAATCACCGTGAAAGTGGTATTGGAGAAATGCACAATCTTCCTGTTCAGCAAATGCATCCAATGTCATGTTTACAGAAAGAAATATCATGTTTTCTCAGGTTTCTGAAGCTTTCTTCCTAGAAAACTCGAATGTGTGGCGTATTAGACTCCAGGTGGAACCAATTAGCGTTTGCCAGCAGAAAACAAAACCTTACATGCTAAAATGCATTCAAAACCGTAAAGTCCATAGAGAATGTCCAGAAAACACAAACACCCACAGAGGCTGTAGCAAGATGTGGGATTGAGATAGCCACAACACACCAGATAGTTTTGTTTTCATCCAGGAGTATCTGGACAAATTGTTGAGGATTTCAGGTGAAATTTAACCAAAAATCACCGTGAAAGTGGTTTTGGAGAAAAGCACAATCTTCCTGTTTGGCAAATGCCTCCAATGTCATGTTTACAAATACAAATATCATGTTTTCTCAGGTTTCTGAAGCTTTATTCCTAGAAAACTCGAATGTGTGGAGTATTTGTCTCCAGGAGGAACCAATTAGCGTTTCACAGCTAAAAACAAAAACTTACATGCTAAAATGCATTCAAAACCTTAAAGTCCATAGAGAATGTCCAGAAAACACAAACAAACACAGAGGCTGTAGCAAGATCTGGGATTGAGATAGCTAAAAACAACCAGATATCTTTGTTTTCATCCAGGAGTATCTGGACAAATTGTTGTAGTTTTGATGTCAAATTTAACCAAAAAATCACCGTGAATGTGGTTTTGGAGAAAAGCACAATCTTCCTGTTTGGCTAGTGCATCCAATGTCATGTTTACAGAAAGAAATATCATGTTTTCTCAGGTTTCTGAAGCTTTCTTCCTAGAAAACTCGAATGTGTGTAGGATTTGACTCCAGGTGGAACCAGTTAGCGTTTGGCAGCTAAAAACAAAAAATTACATGCTAAAATGCATTCAAAATTTTCAAGTTTATAGAGAATGTCCAGAAAACACAAACAAACACAGAGGCTGTAGCAAGATCTGAGATTGAGATAGCCACAACACACCAGATATCTTTGTTTTCATCCAGGAGTATCTAGACAATTTGTTGTAGTTTTGAAGTGAAATTTAACCAAAAATCACCGTGAAAGTGGTTTTGGAGAAATGCACAATCTTCCTGTTCAGCAAATGCATCCAATGTGATGTTTACAGAAAGAAATATCATGTTTTCTCAGGTTTCTGAAGCTTTCTTCCTAGAAAACTCGAATGTGTGGAGTATTTGACTCCAGATGGAACCAATTAGCGTTTGGCAGCTAAAAACAAAAACTTACATGCTAAAATGCATTCAAAACCGTAAAGTCCATAGAGAATGTCCAGAAAACACAAACACACACAGAGGCTGTAGCAAGATCTGGGATTGAGATAGCCACAACACACCAGATAGTTTTCTTTTCATCCAGGAATATCTGGACAAATTGTTGTAGTTTTGAAGTAAAATTTAATCAAAAACTCACCGTGAAAGTGGTTTTGGAGAAAAGCACAATCTTCCTGTTTGGCAAATGCATCCAATGTCATGTTTACAAATACAAATATCATGTTTTCTGAGGTTTCTGAAGCTTTATTCCTAGAAAACTCGAATGTGTGGAGTGTTTGACTCCAGGAGGAACCAATTAGCTTTTCATAGCTAAAAACAAAAACTTACATGCTAAAATGCATTCAAAACTTTCAAGTCCATAGAGAATGTCCAGAAAACACAAACACACACAGAGGCTGTAGCAAGATCTGGGATTGAGATAGCTAAAAACAACCAGATATCTTTGTTTGCATCCAGGAGTATCTGGACAAATTGTTGTAGTTTTCAAGTGAAATTTAACCAAAAAATCACCGTGAAAGTGGTTTTGGAGAAAAGCACAATCTTCCTCTTTCGCTAGTGCATCCAATGTCATGTTTACAGAAAGAAATATCGTGTTTTCTCTGGTTTCTGAAGCTTTCTTCCTAGAAAACTCGAATGTGTGGAGGATTTGACTCCAGGTGGAACCAGTTAGCGTTTGGCAGCTAAAAACAAAAAATTACATGCTAAAATGCATTCAAAACCGTAAAGTCCATAGAGAATGTCCAGAAAACACAAACACACACAGAGGCTGTAGCAAGATCTGGGATTGAGATAGCCACAACACACCAGATAGTTTTGTTTTCATCCAGGATTATCTGGACAAATTGTTGAGGATTTCAGGTGAAATTTAACCAAAAATCACCGTGAAAGTGGTTTTGGAGAAAAGCACAATCTTCCTGTTCGACAAATGCATCCAATGTCATGTTTACAGAAAGAAATATCATGTTTTCTCAGGTTTCTGGAGCTTTCTTCCCAGAAAACTCGAATGTGTGGAGTATTTGACTCCAGATGGAACCAATTAGCGTTTGGCAGCTAAAAACAAAAACTTACATGCTAAAATGCATTCAAAACCGTAAAGTCCATAGAGAATGTCCAGAAAACACAAACACACACAGAGGCTTCAGCAAGATCTATGATAGAGATAGCTAAAAATCACCAGATATCTTTGTTTTCGTCCTTTAGTATCTAGACAAAATGTTGTAGTTTTGAAGTGAAATTTAATCAAAAATCACCTTGAAAGTGGTTTTGGAGAAAAGCACAATCTTCCTGTTCAGCAAATGAATCGAATGTCATGTTTACAGAAAGAAATATCATGTTTTCTCAGGTTTCTGAAGCTTTCTTCCTAGAAAACTCGAATGTGTGGAGGATTAGACACCAGGTGGAACCAGTTAGCGTTTGGCAGCTAAAAACAAAAAATTACATGCTAAAATGCATTCAAAACCTTAAAGTCCATAGAGAATTCCAGAAAACACAAACACACAAAGAGGCTGTAGCAAGATCTGGGATTGAGATAGCCACAACACACCAGAGAGTTTTGTTTTCATCCAGGAGTATCTGCACAAATTGTTGTGGGTTTTGGGTGAAATTTAAACAAAAATCACCGTGAAAGTGGTTTTGAAGAAAAGCACAATCTTCCTGTTCGGCAAATGCATCCAATGTCATGTTTACAGAAAGAAATATCATGTTTTCTCAGGTTTCTGGAGCTTTCTTCCTAGAAAACTCGAATATGTGGAGGATTTCACTCCAGGTGGAACCAACTAGCGTTTGCTAGCTAAAAACAATAGCTTACATGCTAAAATGCATTCAAAACCTTAAAGTCCATAGAGAATGTCCAGAAAACACAAACACACACAGAGGCTGTAGCAAGATCTGGGATTGAGATAGCTAAAAATCACCAGATATCTTTGTTTTCATGCAGGTGTATCTAGACAAATTGTTGTAGTTTTGAAGTGAAATTTAACCAAAAAATCACCGTGAAAGTGGTTTTGGAGAAAAGCACAATCTTCCTGTTCGGCAAATGCATCCAATGTCATGTTTACAAATACAAATATGATGTTTTCTCAGGTTTCTGAAGCTTTCTGCCTAGAAAACTCGAATGTGTGGAGGATTTGACTCCAGGTGGAATCAATTAGCGTTTGGCATCTAAAAACAAAAACTTACATGCTAAAATGCATTCAAAACCGTAAAGTCCATAGAGAATGTCCAGAAAACACAAACACACACAGAGGCTTCAGCAAGATCTATGATAGAGATAGCTAAAAATCACCAGATATCTTTGTTTTCGTCCTTTAGTATCTAGACAAAATGTTGTAGTTTTGAAGTGAAATTTAATCAAAAATCACCTTGAAAGTGGTTTTGGAGAAAAGCACAATCTTCCTGTTCAGCAAATGAATCGAATGTCATGTTTACAGAAAGAAATATCATGTTTTCTCAGGTTTCTGAAGCTTTCTTCCTAGAAAACTCGAATGTGTGGAGGATTAGACACCAGGTGGAACCAGTTAGCGTTTGGCAGCTAAAAACAAAAAATTACAGGCTAAAATGCATTCAAAACCTTAAAGTCCATAGAGAATGTCCAGAAAACACAAACACACAAAGAGGCTGTAGCAAGATCTGGGATTGAGATAGCCACAACACACCAGAGAGTTTTGTTTTCATCCAGGATTATCTGGACAAATTGTTGTGGATTTTGGGTGAAATTTAAACAAAAATCACGGTGAACGTGGTTTTGAAGAAAAGCACAATCTTCCTGTTCGGCAAATGCATCCAATGTCATGTTTACAGAAAGAAATATCATGTTTTCTCAGGTTTCTGGAGCTTTCTTCCTAGAAAACTCGAACGTGTGGAGGATTTGACTCCAGGTGGAACCAATTAGCATTTGCCAGCAGAAAACAAAAAAAAAAGAGTCCTACTAAAATGCATTCAAAACCGTAAATTCCATAGAGAATGTCCAGAAAACACAAACACACACAGAGGCTGTAGCAAGATCTGGGATTGAGATAGCCACAACACACCAGATAGTTTTGTTTTCATCCAGGAGTATCTAGACAAATTGTTGTGGATTTCAGGTGAAATTAAATGAAAAATCACCGTGAAAGTGGTTTTGGAGAAAAGCACAATCTTCCCGTTCGGCAAATGCATCCATTGTCATGTTTACAGAAAGAAATATCATGTTTTCTCAGGTTTCTGGAGCTTTCTTCCTAGAAAACTCGAATGTGTGGAGGATTTCACTCCAGGTGGAACCAACTAGCGTTTGGCAGCTGAAAGCAAAAACTTACATGCTAAAATGCATTCAAAACCTTAAAGTCCGTAGAGAATGTCCAGAAAACACAAACACACACAGAGGCTGTAGCAAGATCTGGGGTTGAGATAGCCACAACACACCAGATCATTTTGTTTTCATCCAGGAGTATCTGGACAAATTGTTGTAGTTTTGAACTAAAATTTAACCAAAAATCACCGTGGAAGTGGTTTTGGAGAAAAGCACAATCTTCCTGTTCGGCAAATGCATCCAATGTCATGTTTACAGAAAGAAATATCATGTTTTCTCAGGTTTCTGAATTTTTCTCCCTAGAAAACTCCAATGAGTAGAGGATTTGACTCCAGGTGAAACCAATTAGCGTTTGCCAGCAGAAAACAAAAAGGGTCCTGCTAAAATGCATTCAAAACTGTAAAGTCCATAGAGAATGTCCAGAAAACACAAACACACACAGAGGCTGTAGCAAGATCTCGGATTGAGATAGCCACAACACACCAGATAGTCTTGTTTTCATCCAGGAGTATCTGGACAAATTGTGGAGGATTTCAGGTGAAATTTAACCAAAAATCACCGTGAAAGTGGTTTTGGAGAAATGCACAATCTTCCTGTTCGGCAAATGCATCCAATGTCATGTTTACAGAAAGAAATATCATGTTTTCTCAGGTTTCTGGAGCTTTCTTCCCAGAAAACTCGAATGTGTGGATGATTTGACTCCAGGTGGAACCAATTAGCGTTTGGCAGCTAAAAACAAAAACTTACATGCTAAAATGCATTCAAAACTTTCATGTCTATAGAGAATGTCCAGAAAACACAAACACACAAAGAGGCTGTAGCAAGATCTGGGATTGAGGTAGCCACAACACACCAGATATCTTTGTTTTCATCCAGGAGTATCTAGACAAATTGTTGTGGATTTCGGGTGAATTTAACCAAAAATCACCGTGAAAGTGGTTTTGGAGAAAAGCACAATCTTCCACTTGAGCAAATGCATCCAATGTCATCTTTACAGAAAGAAATATCATGTTTTCTCAGGTTTCTGGAGCTTTCTTCCTAGAAAACTCGAATGTGTGGAGGATTTGACTCCAGGAGGAACCAGTTAGCGTTTGCCAGCACAAAACAAAAAAAAAGAGTCCTGATAAAATGCATTCAAAACCTTAAAGTCCATAGAGAATGTCCAGAAAACACAAACACACACAGAGGTCTAGCAAGATCTGAGATTGAGATAGCCACAACACACCAGATAGTTTTGTTTTCATCCAGGAGTATCTGGACAAATTGTTGTAGATTTGAAGTGAAATTTAACCAAAAATCACCGTGAAAGTGGTTTTAGGGAAAGCACAATCTTCCTGTTTAGCAAATGCATCCAATGTCATGTTTACAAATAAAAATGTCATGTTTTCTCAGGTTTCTGAAGCTTTCTTCCTTGAAAACTCGAATGTGTGGCGGAATTCACTCCAGGTGGAACCAACTAGCGTTTGGCAGCTGAAAGCAAAAACTTACATGCTAAAATGCATTCAAAACCGTAAAGTCCATAGAGAATGTCCAGAAAACACAAACACACACAGAGGCTGTAGCAAGATCTGGGATTGAGATAGCCACAACACACCAGATAGTTTTGTGTTCATCCAGGAGTATCTGTACAAATTGTTGTGGATTTCGGGTGAAATTTAACCAAAAATCACCGTGAAAGTGGTTTTGGAGAAAAGCACAATCTTCCTGTTTGGCAAATGCATCCAATCTCATGTTTACAGAAAGAAATATCATGTTTTCTCAGGTTTCTGAAGCTTTCTTCCTAGAAAACTCGAATGTGTGGAGTATTTGACTCCAGATGGAACCAATTAGCGTTTGGCAGCTAAAAACAAAAACTTACATGCTAAAATGCATTCAAAACTTTCAAGTCCATAGAGAATGTCCAGAAAACACAAACACACACAGAGGCTGTAGCAAGATCTGGGATTGAGATAGCTAAAAACAACCAGATATCTTTGTTTTCCTCCAGGAGTATCTGGACAAATTGTTGTAGTTTTGATGTCAAATTTAACCAAAAATCACCGTGAATGTGGTTTTGGAGAAAAGCACAATCTTCCTGTTTGGCTAGTGCATCCAATGTCATGTTTACAGAAAGAAATATCATGTTTTCTCAGGTTTCTGAAGCTTTCTTCCTAGAAAACTCGAATGTGTGGAGGATTTGACTCCAGGTGGAACCAACTAGCGTTTGGCAGCTAAAAACAAAAAATTACATGCTAAAATGCATTCAAAACCGTAAAGTCCATAGAGAATGTCCAGAAAACACAAACACACACAGAGGCTGTAGCAAGATCTGGGATTGAGATAGCCACAACACACCAGATAGTTTTGTTTTCATCCAGGAGTATCTGGACAAATTGTGGAGGATTTCAGGTGAAATTTAACCAAAAATCACCGTGAAAGTGGTTTTGGAGAAATGCACAATCTTCCTGTTCGGCAAATGCATCCAATGTCATGTTTACAAATACAAATATCATGTTTTCTCAGGTTTCTGAAGCTTTCTTCCTAGAAAACTCGAATGTGTGGAGTATTTGACTCCAGGAGGAACCAGTTAGCGTTTCACAGCTAAAAACAAAAACTTACATGCTAAAATGCATTCAAAACTTTCAAGTCCATAGAGAATGTCCAGAAAACACAAACACACACAGAGGCTGTAGCAAGATCTGGGATTGAGATAGCCACAACACACCAGATAGTTTTGATTTCATCCAGGAGTATCTGGACAAAATGTTGTATTATCCGGGTGAAATTTAACAAAAAAATCACCGTGAAAGTGGTTTTGGAGAAAAGCACAATCTTCCTGTTCGTCAAATGCATCCAATGTCATGTTTACAGAAAGAAATATCATGTTTTCTCAGGTTTCTGAAGCTTTCTTCCTAGAAAACTCGAATGTGTGTAGGATTTGACTCCAGGTGGAAACAATTAGCGTTTGCCAGCAGAAAACAAAAACTTACATGCTACAATGCATTCAAAACCTTAAAGTCCGTAGAGAATGTCCAGAAAACACAAACACACACAGAGGCTATAGCAAGATCTGGGATTGAGATAGCCACAACACACCAGATAGTTTTGTTTTCATCCAGAGTATCTGGACAAAATGTTGTATTATCCGGGTGAAATTTAACAAAAAAATCACCGTGAAAGTGGTTTTGGAGAAAAGCACAATCTTCCTTTTCGGCAAATGCATCCAATGTCATGTTTATAGAAAGAAATATCATGTTTTCTCAGGTTTCTGAAGCTTTCTTCCTAGAAAAATCCAATGTGTGGAGGATTTGACTCCAGGTGGAACCAATTAGCGTTTCCCAGCAGAAAACCAAAAGGGTCCTGCTAAAATGCATTCAAAACCGTAAAGTCCATAGAGAATGTCCAGAAAACACAAACACACACAGAGGCTATAGCAAGATCTGGGATTGAGATAGCCACAACACACCAGACAGTTTTGTTTTCATCCAGGAGTATCTGGACAAAATGTTGTAGTATCAGGGTGAAATTTTACCAAAAAATCACCGTGAAAGTGGTTTTGGAGAAAAGCACAATCTTCCTGTTCGGCAAATGCATCCAATGTCATGTTTTCAGAAAGAAATATCATGTTTTCTCAGGTTTCTGAAGCTTTCTTCCTAGAAAACTAGAACGTGTGGAGCATTTGACTCCAGGTGGAACCAACTAGCGTTTGCCAGCAGAAAACAAAAAGGGTCCTGCTAAAATGAATTCAAAACCGTAAAGTCCATAGAGTATGTCCAGAAAACACAAACAACACAGAGGCTGTAGCAAGATCTGGGATTGAGATAGCCACAACACACCTGATAGTTTTGTTTTCATCCAGAATATCTGGACGAAATGTTGTACTTTTCAAGTGAAATTTAACCAAAAAATCACCATGAAAGTGGTTTTGGAGAAAAGGACAATCTTCCTGTTCGGCAAATGCATCCAATGTCATGTTTTCAGAAAGAAATATCATGTTTTCTCAGGTTGCTGAAGCTTTCTTCCTAGAAAACTAGAACGAGTGGAGCATTTTATTCCAGGTGGAACCAACTAGCGTTTGCCAGCAGAAAACAAAAAGGGTCCTGCTAAAATGAATTCAAAACCGTAAAGTCCATAGAGAATGTCCAGAAAACACAAACAACACAGAGGCTGTAGCAAGATCTGGGATTGAGATAGCCACAACACACCTGATAGTTTTGTTTTCATCCAGGAGTATCTGGACAAATTGTTGTGGATTTCAGGTGAAATTTAACCAAAAATCACCGTGAAAGTAGTTTTGGAGAAAAGCACAATCTTCCTGTTCGGCAAATGCATCCAATGTCATGTTTTCAGAAAGAAATATCATGTTTTCTCAGGTTTCTGAAGCTTTCCTCCTAGAAAACTCGAATGTGTGGAAGATTTGACTCCAGTTGGAACCAATTAGTGTTTGCCAGCAGAAAACAAAAAGGGTCCTGCTAAAATGCATTCAATACCGTAAAGTCCATAGAGAATGTCCAGAAAACACAAACAAACACAGAGGTTATAACAAGATCTGGGATTGAGATAGCCACAGCACACCAGATAGTTTTGTTTTCATCCAGAGTATCTGGACAAAATGTTGTAGTATCCGGGTGAAATATAACGAAAAAATCACCGTGAAAGTGGTTTTGGAGAAAAGCACAATCTTTCTGTTCAGCAAATGAATCCAATGTCATGTTTACAAATACAAATATCATGTTTTCTCAGGTTTCTGGAGCTTTCTTCCTATAAAATTTGAATGGGTGGAGGATTTGACTGCAGGTGAAACCAATGAGCGTTTGGCAGCTAAAAATAAAAACTTGCATGCTAAAATGCATTCAAAACCGTAAAGTCCAAAGAGAATGTCCAGAAAACACAAACACACACAGAGGCTGTAGCAAGATGTGGGATTGAGATAGCCACAACACACCAGATAGTTTTGTTTTCATCCAGGAGTATCTGGAAATTGTGGATTTCAGGTGAAATTTAACCAAAAATCACCGTGAAAGTGGTTTTGGAGAAAAGCACAATCTTCCTGTTTGGCAAATGCATCCAATGTCATGTTTTCAGAAACAAATATAATGTTTTCTCAGGTTTCTGAAGCTTTCTTCCTAGAAAACTAGAACGTGTGGAGGATTTGACTCCAGTTGGAAGCAATTAGCGTTTGCCAGCAGAAAACAAAAAGGGTCCTGCTAAAATGCATTCAAAACCGTAAAGTCCATAGAGAATGTCCACAAAACACAAACACACACAGAGGCTGTAGCAAGATCTGGGATTGAGATAGCCACAACACACCAGATAGTTTTGTTTTCATCCAGGAGTATCTGGACAGATTGTTGTGGATTTCGGGTGCAATTTAACCAAAAAATCACCGTGAAAGTGGTTTTGGAGAAAAGCACAATCTTCCTTTTCGGCAAATGCATCCACAGTCATCTTTACAGAAACAAATATCATGTTTTCTCAGGTTTCTGAAGCTTTCTTCCTAGAAAACTCGAATGTGTGGAGGATTTGACTCCAGGTGGAACCAATTATCGTTTCCCAGCAGAAAACAAAATGTGTCCTGCTAAAATGCATTCAATACCGTAAAGTCCATAGAGAATGTCCAGAAAACACAAACTCACACAGAGGCTGTAGCAAGATCTGGGATTGAGATAGCTACAAATCACCAGATACTTTTTTTTTCATCCAAGAGTATCTGGACAAATTGTTGTAGTTTTGAAGTGAAATTTAACAAAAAAAATCACAGTTAAAATGGTTTTGGAAAAAGCACAATCTTTCTGTTCAGAAAATTAATCCAATGTCATGTTTACAAATACAAATATCATGTTTTCTCAGGTTTCTGAAGCTTTCTTCCTAGAAAACTCGAATGTGTGGAGGATTTGACTCCAGGTGGAACCAATTATCGTTTCCCAGCAGAAAACAAAATGTGTCCTGCTAAAATGCATTCAATACCGTAAAGTCCATAGAGAATGTCCAGAAAACACAAACACACTCTGAGGCTGTAGCAAGATCTGGGATTGAGATAGCTACAAATCACCAGATACTTTTGTTTTCATCCAAGAGTATCTGGACAAATTGTTGTAGTTTTGAAGTGAAATTTAACAAAAAAATCACCGTGAAAGTGGTTTTGGAGAAAAGCACAATCTTTCTGTTCAGCCAATGAATCCAATGTCATGTTTACAAATACAAATATCATGTTTTCTCAGGTTTCTGAAGCTTTCTTCCTAGAAACCTGGAATGTGTGGAGGATTTGACCCCATGTGGAACCAATGAGTGTTTGCCAGCAGAAAACAAAAAGGGTCCTGCTGGCGGCGCCGCGGCTCACTAGGCTAATCCTCCACCTATTGGCGCCGGCACACCGGGTTCAAGTCCCGGTCGGGGCGCCGGATTCTGTCCCGGTTGCCCCTCTTCCAGGCCAACCCTCTGCTGTGGCCAGGGATTGCAGTGGAGGATGGCCCAGGTGCTTGGGCCCTGCACCCCATGGGAGACCAGGAAAAGCACCTGACTCCTGGCTCCTGCAATCAGATCAGCGTGGTGCGCAGGCCGCAGGGCGCCGGCCGCGGCGGGCATTGGAGGGTGAACCAACGGCAAAGGAAGACCTTTCTCTCTGTCTATCTCTCTCACTGTCCACTCTGTCTGTCAAAAAAAAAAAAGGGTCCTGCTAAAATGCATTCAAAACCGTAAAGTCCATAGAGAATGTCCACAAAACACAAACACACACAGAGGCTATAGCAAGATGTGGGATTGAGATAGCCACAACACACCAGACAGTTTTGTTTTCATCCAGGAGTATCTGGACAAATTGTTGTGGATTTCGGGTGAAACTTAACCAAAAATCACCGTGAAAGTGGTTTTGGAGAAAAGCACAATCTTCCTGTTCGGCAAATGCATCCAATGTCATGTTTATAGAAAGAAATATCATGTTTTCTCAGGTTTCTGAAGCTTTCTTCCTAGAAAACTCGAATGTGTGGAGGATTTGACTCCAGGTGGAAACAATTAGCGTTTGCCAGCAGAAAACAAAAAAGGTCCTGCTAAAATGCATTCAATAACATAAAGTCCATAGAGAATGTCCAGAAAACACAAACAAACACAGAGGCTATAGCAAGATCTGGGATTGAGATAGCTACAAATCCCCAGATAGTTTTGTTTTCATCCAGAGTATCTAGACAAAATGTTGTAGTATCCGGGTGAAATATAACCACAAAATCACCGTGAAAGTGGTTTTGGAGAAAAGCACAATCTTCCTGTTCGGCAAATGCATCCAATGTCATGTTTACAAATACAAATATCATGTTTTCTCAGGTTTCTGGAGCTTTCTTTGTATAAATCTCGAATGGGTGCAGGATTTGACCCAGGTGAAACCAATGAGCGTTTGGCAGCTAAAAATAAAAACTTGCATGCTAAAATGCATTCAAAACCGTAAAGTCCATAGAGAATGTCCAGAAAACACAAACACACACAGAGGCTGTAGCAAGATCTGTGATTGAGATAGCCACAACACACCAGATAGTTTTGTTTTCATCCAGGAGTATCTGGAAATTGTTGTGGATTTCAAGTGAAATTTAACCAAAAATCAGCGTCAAAGTGGTTTCGGAGAAAAGCACAATCTTCCTGTTCGGCAAATGCTTCCAATGTCATGTTTACAGAAAGAAATATCATGTTTTCTCAGGTTTCTGAAGCTTTCTACCTAGAAAACTCTAATGTGTTGAGGATTTGATTCAGGTGGAACCAATTACTGTTTGCCAGCAGAAAACACAAAGGGTCCTGCTAAAATGCATTCAAAACCGTAAAGTCCATAGAGAATGTCCAGAAAACACAAACACACACAGAGGCTGTAAATCCTGTAAGCTGCTTCTCTTTTACTCAGACTACTGAAACCCGCATAGTGCGTAAGACTACTCCCGTGCTACAGAACTCCATAGAGTTTTTCCTACACTCAGGATGCAGAACTCCTGTAAACTGCCTCTCACTACTTCCAATGTACAGAAATCCTGTAAGCTGCTTCTCTTTTACTCAGACTACTGAAAACCCGCATAGTGTGTAAAACTACTCCCAAGCTACAGAACTCCCATAAAGTGTTTCCTACACTCAGGATGCAGAACTCCTGTAAATTGCCTCTCACTACTTCCAATGTACAGAAATCCTGTAAACTGCTTCTCTTTTACTCAGACAACTGAAACCCTGCATAGTGCGTAAGACTACTCCCATGCTACAGAACTCCTGTAAAGTGTTTCCTACACTCAGGATGCAGCACTCCTTTAAACTGCCTCTCACTACTTCCAAGGTACAGAAATCCTGTAAGCTGCTACTCTTTTACTGAGACTACTGAAAACCGGCATGGTGCGTAAGACTACTCCCATGCTACAGAACTCCCGTAAAGTGTTTCCTACACTCAGGATGCAGAACTCCTGTAAACTGCCTCTCACTACTTCCAATGTACAGAAATCCTGTAAGCTGCTTCTCTTTTACTCAGACTGCTGAAAACCCGCATAATGCGTAAGACTACTCCCATGCTACAGAACTCCCGTAAAGTGTTTCCTAAACTCAGGATGCAGAACTCCTGTAAACTGCCTCTCACTACTTCCAATGTACAGAAATCCTGTAAGTTGCTTCTTTTTACTCAGACTACTGAAAACCCGCATAGTGCGTAAGACTACTCCCATGCTACAGAACTCCCGAAGAGTGTTTCCTACACTCAGGATGCAGAACTCCTGTAAACTGCCTCTCACTACTTCCAATGTACAGAAATCCTGTAAGCTGCTTCTCTTTTACTCAGACTACTGAACCCACATAGCGTGTAAGACTACACCCATGCTACAGAACTCCCGTAAAGTGTTTCCTACACTCAGCATGCAGGACTCCTGTAAACTGCCTCTCACTACTTCCAATGTACAGAAATCCTGTAAGCTGCTTCTCTTTTACTCAGACTACTGAAACCCCGCATAGTGTGTAAGACTACTCCCATGCTACAGAACTCCCATAAAGTGTTTCCTACACTGTGGATGGAGAACTCTTGTAAACTGCCTCTCACTACTTCCAATGTACAGAAATCCTGTAAGCTGCTTCGCTTTTACTCAGACTACTAAAAACCCGCATAGTGAGTAAGAATTCTCCCATGCGACAGAACTCCCGTAAAGTGTTTCCTACACTCAGGATGCAGAACTCCTGTAAACTGCCTCTCACTAGTTCCAATGTACAGAAATCCTGTAAGCTGCTTCTCTTTTACTCAGACTACTGAAACCCCGCATAGTATGTAAGACTACTCCCATGCTACAGAACTCCCGTAAAGTGTTTCCTTCACTCAGGATGCAGAACTTCTGTAAACTGCCTCTCACTACTTCCAATGTACAGAAATCCTGTAAGCTGCTTCTCTTTTACTCAGACTACTGAAAACCTGCATAGTGCGTAAGACTACTCCCATGCTACACAACTCCCGTAGAGTGTTTCCTACACTCAGGATGCAGGACTCCTTTGAACTGCCTCTCACTACTTCCAATGTACAGAAATCCTGTAAGCTGCTTCACTTTTACTCAGACTACTGAAAACTCGCATAGTGCGTAAGACTACTCCCATGCTACAGAACTCCCGAAGAGTGTTTCCTACACTCAGGATACAGAACTCCTGTAAACTGCCTCTCACTACGTCCAATGTACAGAAATCCTGTAAGCTGCTACTCTTTTACTCAGACTACTGAAAACCCGCATAGTGTGTAAAACTACTCCCATGCTACAGAACTCCCGTAAAGTGTTTCCTACCCTCAGGATGCAGAACTCCTGTAAACTGCCTCTCACTACTTCCAATGTACAGAAATCCTGTAAGCTGCTTCTCTTTTACTCAGACTACTGAAACCCCGCATAGTGTGTAAGACTACTCCCAAGCTACAGAACTCCCATAAAGTGTTTCCTACACTGAGGATGGAGAACTCTTGTAAACTGCCTCTCACTACTTCCAATGTACAGAAATCCTGTAAGCTGCTTCGCTTTTACTCAGACAACTGAAAACCCGCACAGTGCGTAAGACTACTCCCATGCTACAGAACTCCTGTAAAGTATTTCCTACACTCAGGATGCACAACTCCTATAAACTGCCTCTCACTACTTCCAATGTACAGAAAACCTGTAAGCTACTTCTCTTTTACAAAGACTGCTGAAAACCCGCATAGTGTGTAAAACTACTCCCATGCTACAGAACTCCCATAAAGTGTTTCCTACACTCAGGATGCAGAACTCCTGTAAATTGCCTCTCACTACTTCCAATGTACTGAAATCCTGTAAGCTGCTTCTCTTTTACTCACACTACTGAAAACCCGCATTGTGCGTAAGACTACTCCCATGCTACAGAACTCCCGTAAAGTGTTTTCTACACTCAGGATGCAGCACTCCTGTAAACTGCCCCTTTCTACTTCCAATGTACAGAAATCCTGTAAGCTGCTTCTCTTTTACTCAGACTACTGAAAACCCGCATAGTGCGTAAGACTACTCCCACGCTACAGAACTCCCTTAAAGTGTTTTCTACAATCAGGATGCAGAACACCTGTAAACTGCCTCTCACTACTTCCAATGTACAGAAATCCTGTAAGCTGCTTCTCTTTTACTCAGACTACTGAAAACCCGCATAGTGCGTAAGACTACTCCCATGCTACAGAACTCCCGTAAAGTGTTTTCTACACTCAGGACGCAGAACTCCTGTACACTGCCTCTCACTACTTCCAATGTACAGAAATCCTGTAAGCTGCTTCTCTTTTACTCAGACTACTGAAAACCCGCATAGTGCGTAAGACTACTCCCATGCTACAGAACTCCCGTAAAGTGTTTCCTACCCTCAGGATGCAGGACTCCTTTAAACTGCCTCTCCCTACTTCCAATGTACAGAAATCCTGTAAGCTGCTTCTCTTTTATTCAGACTACTAAAAACCCGCATAGTGTGTAAGACTACTCCCATGCTACAGAACTCCCGTAAAGTGTTTCCTACACTCAGCATGCAGGACTCCTGTAAACTGCCTCTCACTACTTCCAATGTACAGAAATCCTGTAAGCTGCTTCTCTTTTACTCAGACTACTGAAACCCCGCATAGTGTGTAAGACTACTCCCATGCTACAGAACTCCCATAAAGTGTTTCCTACACTGTGGATGGAGAACTCTTGTAAACTGCCTCTCACTACTTCCAATGTACAGAAATCCTGTAAGCTGCTTCGCTTTTACTCAGACAACTGAAAACCCGCATAGTGCGTAAGACTACTCCCATGCTACAGAACTCCTGTAAAGTATTTCCTACACTCAGGATGCAGAACTCCTATAAACTGCCTCTCTTTGCTTCCAATGTACAGAAAACCTGTAAGCTGCTTCTCTTTTACAAAGACTGCTGAAAACCCGCATAGTGCGTAAGACTACTCCCATGCTACAGAACTCCCGTAAAGTGCTTCCTACACTGGATGCAGAACTCCTTTAAACTGCCCCTTTCTACTTCCAATGTACAGAAATCCTGTAAGCTGCTTCTCTTTTACTCAGACTGCTGAAAACCCGCATAATGCGTAAGACTACTCCCATGCTACAGAACTCCCGTAAAGTGTTTCCTACACTCAGGATGCAGAACTTCTGTAAACTGCCTCTCACTACTTCCAATGTACAGAAATCCTGTAAGCTGCTTCTCTTTTACTCAGACTATTGAAAACCTGCATAGTGCGTAAGACTACTCCCATGCTACACAACTCCCGTAGAGTGTTTCCTACACTCAGGATGCAGGAATCCTTTGAACTGCCTCTCACTACTTCCAATGTACAGAAATCCTGTAAGCTGCTTCACTTTTACTCAGACTACTGAAAACTCGCATAGTGCGTAAGACTACTCCCATGCTACAGAACTCCCGAAGAGTGTTTCCTACCTTCAGGATATAGAACTCCTGTAAACTGCCTCTCACTACTTCCAATGTACAGAAATCCTGTAAGCTGCTTCTCTTTTACTCAGACTACTGAAAACCCGCATAGTGCGTAAGACTACTCCCATGCTACAGAACTCCCGTAAAGTGTTTCCTACCCTCAGGATGCAGGACTCCTTTAAACTGCCTCTCCCTACTTCCAATGTACAGAAATCCTGTAAGCTGCTTCTCTTTTATTCAGACTACTAAAAACCCGCATAGTGTGTAAGACTACTCCCATGCTACAGAACTCCCGTAAAGTGTTTCCTACACTCAGGATGCAGAACTCCTGTAAACTGCCTCACACTACTTCCAATGTACAGAAATCCTGTAAGCTGCTTCTCTTTTACTCAGACTACTGAAAACCCACATAGTGCGTAAGACTACTCCCATGCTACAGAACTCCCGTAAAGTGCTTCCTACACTGGATGCAGAACTCCTTTAAACTGCCTCTTACTACTTCCAATGCACAGAAATCCTGTTAGCTGCTTCTCTTTTAATAAGACTACTGAAAACCCGCATAGTGCTTAAGACTATTCCCATGCTACAGAACTCCCGTAAAGTGTTTCCTACACTCAGGATGCAGAACTCCTGTACACTGCCGTTCACTACGTCCAATGTACAGAAATCCTGTAAGCTGCTTCTCTTTTACTCAGACTACTGAAAACCCACATAGTGCGTAAGACTATTCCCATATTACAGGACTCCCGTAAAGTATTTCCTTCACTCAGGATGCAGAACAGCTTTAAATTGCCTCTCACTACTTAAAATGTACAGAAATCCTGTAAGCTGCATCTCTTTTACTCAGACTACTGAAAAGAAGCATAGTGCGAAAGATTTCTCCCATGCTACAGAACTCCCGTAAAGTGTTTCCTACACTCAGGATGCAGAACTCCTGTAAACTGCCTCTCACTATTTCCAATGTACAGAAATCCTGTAAGCTGCTTCTCTTTTACTCAGACTACTGAAAACGCGCATAGTGCGTAAGACTACTCCCATGCTACAGAACTCCCGTAAAGTGTTTCCTAAACTCAGGATGCAGAACTCCTTTAAACTACCTCTCATTACTTCCAATGTACAGAAATCCTGTTACCAGTTTTACTAAGACTACTTAAAACCCGCATAGTGAGTAAGAATTCTCCCATGCTACAGAACTCCCGTAAAGTGTTTCCTACACTCAGGATGCAGAAATCCTGTAAACTGCCTCTCACTACTTCCAATGTACAGAAATCCTGTAAGCTGCTACTCTTTTACTCAGACTACTGAAAACCCGCATAGTGCGTAAGACTACTCCCATGCTACAGAACTCCCGTAAAGTGTTTTCTACACTCAGGATGCAGAACTCCTGTAAACTGCCTCTCACTACTTCCAATGTACAGAAATCCTGTAAGCTGCTTCTCTTTTACTCAGACTACTGAAAACCCGCATAGTGCGTAAGTCTACTCCCATGCTACAGAACTCCCTTAAAGTGTTTCCTACACTGGATGCAGAACTCCTGTAAACTGCCTGTCACTACTTCCAATGTACAGAAATCCTGTAAGCTGCTTCTCTTTTACTCATACTACTTAAATCCCGCATACTGCGTAAGACTACTCCCATGCTACAGAACTCCCATAAAGTGTTTCCTACACTCAGGATACAGAACTCCTGTAAACTGCCTTTCACTACTTCCAATGTACAGAAATCCTGTAAGCTGCTTCTCTTTTACTCAGACTACTGAAAACCCGCATAGTGCGTAAGACTACTCCCATGCTACAGAACTCCCTTAAAGTGTTTCCTACACTCAGGATACAGAACTCCTGTAAACTGCCCCTTTCTACTTCCAATGTACAGAAATGCTGTAAGCTGCTTCTCTTTTACTCAGGCTACTGAAAACCCGCATAGTGCGTAAGACTACTCCCATGCTACAGAACTCCCGTAAAGTGTTTTCTACACTCAGGATGCAGCACTCCTGTAAACTGCCCCTTTCTACTTCCAATGTACAGAAATCCTGTAAGCTGCATCTCTTTTACAAAGACTGCTGAAAACCCGCATAGTGCGAAAGATTTCTCCCATGCTACAGAACTCCCGTAAAGTGTTTCCTACACTCAGGATGCAGAACTCCTGTAAACTGCCTCTCACTATTTCCAATGTACAGAAATCCTGTAAGCTGCTTCTCTTTTACTCAGACTACTGAAAACGCGCATAGTGCGTAAGACTACTCCCATGCTACAGAACTCCCGTAAAGTGTTTCCTACACTCAGGATGCAGAACTCCTTTAAACTACCTCTCATTACTTCCAATGTACAGAGATCCTGTTACCAGTTTTACTAAGACTACTTAAAACCCGCATAGTGAGTAAGAATTCTCCCATGCTACAGAACTCCCGTAAAGTGTTTCCTACACTCAGGATGCAGAACTCCTGTAAACTGCCTCTCACTACTTCCAATGTACAGAAATCCTGTAAGCTGCTTCTCTTTTACTCAGACTACTGAAAACCCGCATAGTGCGTAAGACTACTCCCATGCTACAGAACTCCCGTAAAGTGTTTCCTACACTGGATGCAGAACTCCTGTAAACTGCCTCTCACTACTTCCAATGTACAGAAATCCTGTAAGCTGCTTCTCTTTTACTCAGACTACTTAAAACCCGCATACGGCGTAAGACTACTCCCATGCTACAGAACTCCCATAAAGTGTTTCCTACAGTCAGGATACAGAACTCCTGTAAACTGCCTTTCACTACTTCCAATGTACAGAAATCCTGTAAGCTGCTTCTCTTTTACTCAGACTACTGAAAACCCGCATAGTGCGTAAGACTACTCCCATGCTACAGAACTCCTGTAAAGTATTTCCTACACTCAGGATGCAGAACTCCTGTAAACTGCCTCTCACTACTTCCAATGTACAGAAATCCTGTAAGCTGCTTCTCTTTTACTCAGACTACTGAAAACCTGCATAGTGCGTAAGACTACTCCCATGCTACAGAACTCCCATAAAGTGTTTCCTACACTCAGGATACAGAACTCCTGTAAACTGCCCCTTTCTACTTCCAATGTACAGAAATCCTGTAAGCTGCTTCTCTTTTACTCAGACTGCTGAAAACCCGCATAATGCGTAAGACTACTCCCATGCTACAGAACTCCCGTAAAGTGTTTCCTACACTCAGGATGCAGAACTTCTGTAAACTGCCTCTCACTACTTCCAATGTACAGAAATCCTGTAAGCTGCTTCTCTTTTACTCAGACTACTGAAAACCTGCATAGTGCGTAAGACTACTCCCATGCTACACAACTCCCGTAGAGTGTTTCCTACACTCAGGATGCAGGACTCCTTTAAACTGCCTCTCACTACTTCCAATGTACAGAAATCCTGTAAGCTGCTTCACTTTTACTCAGACTACTGAAAACTCGCGTAGTGTGTAAGACTACTCCCATGCTACAGAACTCCCGTAAAGTGTTTCCTACCCTCAGGATGCAGGACTCCTTTAAACTGCCTCTCCCTACTTCCAATGTACAGAAATCCTGTAAGCTGCTTCTCTTTTACTCAGACTACTAAAAACCCGCATAGTGTGTAAGACTACTCCCATGCTACAGAACTCCCGTAAAGTGTTTCCTACACTCAGGATGCAGAACTCCTGTAAACTGCCTCTCACTACTTCCAATGTACAGAAATCCTGTAAGCTGCTTCTCTTTTACTCAGACTACTGAAAACCCGCATAGTGCGTAAGACTACTCCCATGCTACAGAACTCCCGTAAAGTGCTTCCTACACTGGATGCAGAACTCCTTTAAACTGCCTCTTACTACTTCCAACGCACAGAAATCCTGTTAGCTGCTTCTCTTTTGATCAGACTACTGAAAATCCGCATAGTGCTTAAGACTATTCCCATGCTACAGAACTCCCGTAAAGTGTTTCCTACACTCAGGATGCAGAACTCCTGTACTCTGCCGTTCACTACGTCCAATGTACAGAAATCCTGTAAGCTGCTTCTCTTTTACTCAGACTACTGAAAACCCACATAGTGCGTAAGACTATTCCCATATTACAGGACTCCCGTAAAGTATTTCCTTCACTCAGGATGCAGAACAGCTTTAAATTGCCTCTCACTACTTAAAATGTACAGAAATCCTGTAAGCTGCATCTCTTTTACTCAGAATACTAAAAACCCGCATTGTGCGTAAGACTACTCCCATGCTACAGAACTCCCGTAAAGTGTTTCCTACACTGGATGCAGAACTCCTGTAAACTGCCTCTCACTACTTCCAATGTACAGAAATCCTGTAAGCTGCTTCTCTTTTACTCAGACTACTTAAAACCCGCATACTGCGTAAGACTACTCCCATGCTACAGAACTCCCATAAAGTGTTTCCTACACTCAGGATACAGAACTCCTGTAAACTGCCTTTCACTACTTCCAATGTACAGAAATCCTGTAAGCTGCTTCTCTTTTACTCAGACTACTGAAAACCCGCATAGTGCGTAAGACTACTCCCACGCTACAGAACTCCCTTAAAGTGTTTTCAACACTCAGGATGCAGAACACCTGTAAACTGCCTCTTACTACTTCCAATGTACAAAAATCCTGTAAGCTGCTTCTCTTTTATTCAGACTACTAAAAACCCGCATAGTGTGTAAGACTACTCCCATGCTACAGAACTCCCGTAAAGTGTTTCCTACACTCAGGATGCAGAACTCCTGTAAACTGCCTCTCACTACTTCCAATGTACAGAAATCCTGTAAGCTGCTTCTCTTTTACTCAGACTACTGAAAACCCGCATAGTGCGTAAGACTACTCCCATGCTACAGAACTCCCGTAAAGTGTTTCCTACACTGGATGCAGAACTCCTGTAAACTGCCTCTCACTACTTCCAATGTACAGAAATCCTGTAAGCTGCTTCTCTTTTACTCAGACTACTTAAAACCCGCATACTGCGTAAGACTACTCCCATGCTACAGAACTCCCATAAAGTGTTTCCTACACTCAGGATGCAGAACTCCTGTAAACTACCTCTCATTACTTCCAATGTACAGAAATCCTGTTACCAGTTTTACTAAGACTACTTAAAACCCGCATAGTGCGTAAGACTACTCCCACGCTACAGAACTCCCTTAAAGTGTTTTCAACACTCAGGATGCAGAACACCTGTAAACTGCCTCTCACTACTTCCAATGTACAGAAATCCTGTAAGCTGCTTCTCTTTTACTCAGACTACTGAAAACCCGCATAGTGCGTAAGACTACTCCCATGCTACAGAACTCCCGTAAAGTGTTTCCTACCCTCAGGATGCAGGACTCCTTTAAACTGCCTCTCCCTACTTCCAATGTACAGAAATCCTGTAAGCTGCTTCTCTTTTATTCAGACTACTAAAAACCCGCATAGTGTGTAAGACTACTCCCATGCTACAGAACTCCCGTAAAGTGTTTCCTACACTCAGGATGCAGAACTCCTGTAAACTGCCTCTCACTACTTCCAATGTACAGAAATCCTGTTAGCTGCTTCTCTTTTGATCAGACTACTGAAAATCCGCATAGTGCTTAAGACTATTCCCATGCTACAGAACTCCCGTAAAGTGTTTCCTACACTCAGGATGCAGAACTCCTGTACTCTGCCGTTCACTACGTCCAGTGTACAGAAATCCTGTAAGCTGCTTCTCTTTTACTCAGACTACTGAAAACCCACATAGTGCGTAAGACTATTCCCATATTACAGGACTCCCGTAAAGTATTTCCTTCACTCAGGATGCAGAACAGCTTTAAATTGCCTCTCACTACTTAAAATGTACAGAAATCCTGTAAGCTGCATCTCTTTTACTCAGAATACTAAAAACCCGCATTGTGCGTAAGACTACTCCCATGCTACAGAACTCCCGTAAAGTGTTTCCTACACTGGATGCAGAACTCCTGTAAACTGCCTCTCACTACTTCCAATGTACAGAAATCCTGTAAGCTGCTTCTCTTTTACTCAGACTACTTAAAACCCGCATACTGCGTAAGACTACTCCCATGCTACAGAACTCCCATAAAGTGTTTCCTACACTCAGGATACAGAACTCCTGTAAACTGCCTTTCACTACTTCCAATGTACAGAAATCCTGTAAGCTGCTTCTCTTTTACTCAGACTACTGAAAACCCGCATAGTGCGTAAGACTACTCCCATGCTACAGAACTCCCTTAAAGTGTTTTCAACACTCAGGATGCAGAACACCTGTAAACTGCCTCTCACTACTTCCAATGTACAGAAATCCTGTAAGCTGCTTCTCTTTTATTCAGACTACTAAAAACCCGCATAGTGTGTAAGACTACTCCCATGCTACAGAACTCCCGTAAAGTGTTTCCTACACTCAGGATGCAGAACTCCTGTAAACTGCCTCTCACTACTTCCAATGTACAGAAATCCTGTAAGCTGCTTCTCTTTTACTCAGACTACTGAAAACCCGCATAGTGCGTAAGACTACTCCCATGCTACAGAACTCCCGTAAAGTGTTTCCTACACTGGATGCAGAACTCCTGTAAACTGCCTCTCACTACTTCCAATGCACAGAAATCCTGTAAGCTGCTTCTCTTTTACTCAGACTACTTAAAACCCGCATACTGCGTAAGACTACTCCCATGCTACAGAACTCCCATAAAGTGTTTCCTACACTCAGGATGCAGAACTCCTGTAAACTACCTCTCATTACTTCCAATGTACAGAAATCCTGTTACCAGTTTTACTAAGACTACTTAAAACCCGCATAGTGCGTAAGACTACTCCCACGCTACAGAACTCCCTTAAAGTGTTTTCAACACTCAGGATGCAGAACACCTGTAAACTGCCTCTCACTACTTCCAATGTACAGAAATCCTGTAAGCTGCTTCTCTTTTACTCAGACTACTGAAAACCCGCATAGTGCGTAAGACTACTCCCATGCTACAGAACTCCCGTAAAGTGTTTCCTACACTCAGGATGCAGGACTCCTTTAAACTGCCTCTCCCTACTTCCAATGTACAGAAATCCTGTAAGCTGCTTCTCTTTTATTCAGACTACTAAAAACCCGCATAGTGTGTAAGACTACTCCCATGCTACAGAACTCCCGTAAAGTGTTTCCTACACTCAGGATGCAGAACTCCTGTAAACTGCCCCTTTCTACTTCCAATGTACAGAAATCCTGTAAGCTGCTTCTCTTTTACTCAGACTACTGAAAACCCGCATAGTGCGAAAGACTACTCCCATGCTACAGAACTCCCGTATATTGTTTCCTACACTCAGGATGCAGAACTCCTGTAAACTGCCTCTCACTACTTCCAATGTACAGAAATCCTGTAAGCTGCTTCTCTTTTACTCAGACTACTTAAAACCCGCATACTGCGTAAGACTACTCCCATGCTACAGAACTCCCATAAAGTGTTTCCTACACTCAGGATACAGAACTCCTGTAAACTGCCTTTCACTACTTCCAATGTACAGAAATCCTGTAAGCTGCTTCTCTTTTACTCAGACTGCTGAAAACCCGCATAATGCGTAAGAATACTCCCATGCTACAGAACTCCCGTAAAGTGTTTCCTACACTCAGGATGCAGAACTTCTGTAAACTGCCTCTCACTACTTCCAATGTACAGAAATCCTGTAAGCTGCTTCTCTTTTACTCAGACTACTGAAAACCTGCATAGTGCGTAAGACTACTCCCATGCTACACAACTCCCGTAGAGTGTTTCCTACACTCAGGATGCAGGACTCCTGTAAACTGCCTCTCACTACTTCCAATGTACAGAAATCCTGTAAGCTGCTTCACTATTACTCAGACTACTGAAAACTCGCGTAGTGCGTAAGACTACTCCCATGCTACAGAACTCCCGTAAAGTGTTTCCTACACTCAGGATACAGAACTCCTGTAAACTGCCTCTCACTACTTCCAATGTACAGAAATCCTGTAAGCTGCTTCTCTTTTACTCAGACTACTGAAAACCCGCATAGTGTGTAAAACTACTCCCATGCTACAGAACTCCCGTAAAGTGTTTCCTACCCTCAGGATGCAGAACTCCTGTAAACAGCCTCTCACTACTTCCAATGTACAGAAATCCTGTAAGCTGCTTCTCTTTTACTCAGACTACTGAAACCCCGCATAGTGTGTAAGACTACTCCCAAGCTACAGAACTCCCATGAAGTGTTTCCTACACTGAGGATGGAGAACCCTTGTAAACTGTCTCTCACTACTTCCAATGTACAGAAATCCTGTAAGCTGCTTCTCTTTTACTCAGACAACTGAAAACCCGCACAGTGCGTAAGACTACTCCCATGCTACAGAACTCCTGTAAAGTATTTCCTACACTCAGGATGCACAACTCCTATAAACTGCCTCTCACTACTTCCAATGTACAGAAAACCTGTAAGCTACTTCTCTTTTACAAAGACTGCTGAAAACCCGCATAGTGTGTAAAACTACTCCCATGCTACAGAACTCCCGTAAAGTGTTTCTTACACTCAGGATGCAGAACTCCTGTAAACTGCCTCTCACTACTTCCAATGTACTGAAATCCTGTAAGCTGCTTCTCTTTTACTCACACTACTGAAAACCCGCATTGTGCGTAAGACTACTCCCATGCTACAGAACTCCCGTAAAGTGTTTTCTACACTCAGGATGCAGCACTCCTGTAAACTGCCCCTTTCTACTTCCAATGTACAGAAATCCTGTAAGCTGCTTCTCTTTTACTCAGACTACTGAAAACCCGCATAGTGCGTAAGACTACTCCCACGCTACAGAACTCCCTTAAAGTGTTTTCAACACTCAGGATGCAGAACACCTGTAAACTGCCTCTCACTACTTCCAATGTACAGAAATCCTGTAAGCTGCTTCTCTTTTACTCAGACTACTGAAAACCCGCATAGTGCGTAAGACTACTCCCATGCTACAGAACTCCCGTAAAGTGTTTTCTACACTCAGGACTCAGAACTCCTGTACACTGCCTCTCACTACTTCCAATGTACAGAAATCCTGTAAGCTGCTTCTCTTTTACTCAGACTACTGAAAACCCGCATAGTGCGTAAGACTACTCCCATGCTACAGAACTCCCGTAAAGTGCTTCCTACACTGGATGCAGAACTCCTTTAAACTGCCTCTTACTACTTCCAACGCACAGAAATCCTGTTAGCTGCTTCTCTTTTGATCAGACTACTGAAAATCCGCATAGTGCTTAAGACTATTCCCATGCTACAGAACTCCCGTAAAGTGTTTCCTACACTCAGGATGCAGAACTCCTGTACTCTGCCGTTCACTACGTCCAATGTACAGAAATCCTGTAAGCTGCTTCTCTTTTACTCAGACTACTGAAAACCCACATAGTGCGTAAGACTATTCCCATATTACAGGACTCCCGTAAAGTATTTCCTTCACTCAGGATGCAGAACAGCTTTAAATTGCCTCTCACTACTTAAAATGTACAGAAATCCTGTAAGCTGCATCTCTTTTACTCAGAATACTAAAAACCTGCATAGTGCGAAAGATTTCTCCCATGCTACAGAACTCCCGTAACGTGTTTCCTACACTCAGGATGCAGAACTCCTGTAAACTGCCTCTCACTATTTCCAATGTATAGAAATCCTGTAAGCTGCTTCTCTTTTACTCAGACTACTGAAAACGCGCATAGTGCGTAAGACTACTCCCATGCTACAGAACTCCCGTAAAGTGTTTCCTACACTCAGGATGCACAACTCCTATAAACTGCCTCTCACTACTTCCAATGTACAGAAAACCTGTAAGCTACTTCTCTTTTACAAAGACTGCTGAAAACCCGCATAGTGTGTAAAACTACTCCCATGCTACAGAACTCCTGTAAAGTGTTTCCTACACTCAGGATGCAGAACTCCTGTAAATTGCCTCTCACTACTTCCAATGTACTGAAATCCTGTAAGCTGCTTCTCTTTTACTCACACTACTGAAAACCCGCATTGTGCGTAAGACTACTCCCATGCTACAGAACTCCCGTAAAGTGTTTTCTACACTCAGGATGCAGCACTCCTGTAAACTGCCCCTTTCTACTTCCAATGTACAGAAATCCTGTAAGCTGCTTCTCTTTTACTCAGACTACTGAAAACCCGCATAGTGCGTAAGACTACTCCCATGCTACAGAACTCCCTTAAAGTGTTTTCTACAATCAGGATGCAGAACACCTGTAAACTGCCTCTCACTACTTCCAATGTACAGAAATCCTGTAAGCTGCTTCTCTTTTACTCAGACTACTGAAAACCCGCATAGTGCGTAAGACTACTCCCATGCTACAGAACTCCCTTAAAGTGTTTTCTACAATCAGGATGCAGAACACCTGTACACTGCCTCTCACTACTTCCAATGTACAGAAATCCTGTAAGCTGCTTCTCTTTTACTCAGACTACTGAAAACCCGCATAGTGCGTAAGACTACTCCCATGCTACAGAACTCCCATAGTGTTTCCTACAGTCAGGATACAGAACTCCTGTAAACTGCCCCTTTCTACTTCCAATGTACAGAAATCCTGTAAGCTGCTTCTCTTTTACTCAGACTGCTGAAAACCCGCATAATGCGTAAGACTACTCCCATGCTACAGAACTCCCGTAAAGTGTTTCCTACCCTCAGGATGCAGGACTCCTTTAAACTGCCTCTCCCTACTTCCAATGTACAGAAATCCTGTAAGCTGCTTCTCTTTTATTCAGACTGCTAAAAACCCGCATAGTGTGTAAGACTACTCCCATGCTACAGAACTCCCGTAAAGTGTTTCCTACACTCAGGATGCAGAACTCCTGTAAACTGCCTCTCACTACTTCCAATGTACAGAAATCCTGTAAGCTGCTTCTCTTTTACTCAGACTACTGAAAACCCACATAGTGCGTAAGACTACTCCCATGCTACAGAACCCCCGTAAAGTGCTTCCTACACTGGATGCAGAACTCCTTTAAACTGCCTCTTACTACTTCCAACGCACAGAAATCCTGTTAGCTGCTTCTCTTTTAATCAGACTACTGAAAACCCGCATAGTGCTTAAGACTATTCCCATGCTACAGAACTCCCGTAAAGTGTTTCCTACACTCAGGATGCAGAACTCCTGTACACTGCCGTTCACTACGTCCAATGTACAGAAATCCTGTAAGCTGCTTCTCTTTTACTCAGACTACTGAAAACCCACATAGTGCGTAAGACTATTCCCATATTACAGGACTCCCGTAAAGTATTTCCTTCACTCAGGATGCAGAACAGCTTTAAATTGCCTCTCACTACTTAAAATGTACAGAAATCCTGTAAGCTGCATCTCTTTTACTCAGACTACTGAAAACCCGCATAGTGCGAAAGATTTCTCCCATGCTACAGAACTCCCGTAAAGTGTTTCCTACACTCAGGATGCAGAACTCCTGTAAACTGCCTCTCACTATTTCCAATGTACAGAAATCCTGTAAGCTGCTTCTCTTTTACTCAGACTACTGAAAACGCGCATAGTGCGTAAGACTACTCCCATGCTACAGAACTCCCGTAAAGTGTTTCCTACACTCAGGATGCAGAACTCCTTTAAACTACCTCTCATTACTTCCAATGTACAGAAATCCTGTTACCAGTTTTACTAAGACTACTTAAAACCCGCATAGTGAGTAAGAATTCTCCCATGCTACAGAACTCCCGTAAAGTGTTTCCTACACTCAGGATGCAGAAATCCTGTAAACTGCCTCTCACTACTTCCAATGTACAGAAATCCTGTAAGCTGCTACTCTTTTACTCAGACTACTGAAAACCCGCATAGTGCGTAAGACTACTCCCATGCTACAGAACTCCCGTAAAGTGTTTTCTACACTCAGGATGCAGAACTCCTGTAAACTGCCTCTCACTACTTCCAATGTACAGAAATCCTGTAAGCTGCTTCTCTTTTACTCAGACTACTGAAAACCCGCATAGTGCGTAAGACTACTCCCATGCTACAGAACTCCCGTAAAGTGTTTCCTACACTGGATGCAGAACTCCTGTAAACTGCCTCTCACTACTTCCAATGTACAGAAATCCTGTAAGCTGCTTCTCTTTTACTCAGACTACTTAAAACCCGCATACTGCGTAAGACTACTCCCATGCTACAGAACTCCCATAAAGTGTTTCCTACACTCAGGATACAGAACTCCTGTAAACTGCCTTTCACTACTTCCAATGTACAGAAATCCTGTAAGCTGCTTCTCTTTTACTCAGACTACTGAAAACCCGCATAGTGCGTAAGACTACTCCCACGCTACAGAACTCCCTTAAAGTGTTTTCAACACTCAGGATGCAGAACACCTGTAAACTGCCTCTCACTACTTCCAATGTACAGAAATCCTGTAAGCTGCTTCTCTTTTACTCAGACTAATGAAAACCCGCATAGTGCGTAAGACTACTCCCATGCTACAGAACTCCCGTAAAGTGTTTCCTACCCTCAGGATGCAGGACTCCTTTAAACTGCCTCTCCCTACTTCCAATGTACAGAAATCCTGTAAGCTGCTTCTCTTTTATTCAGACTACTAAAAACCCGCATAGTGTGTAAGACTACTCCCATGCTACAGAACTCCCGTAAAGTGTTTCCTACACTCAGGATGCAGAACTCCTGTAAACTGCCTCTCACTACTTCCAATGTACAGAAATCCTGTAAGCTGCTTCTCTTTTACTCAGACTACTGAAAACCCGCATAGTGCGAAAGACTACTCCCATGCTACAGAACTCCCGTATATTGTTTCCTACAATCAGGATGCAGAACTCCTGTAAACTGCCTCTCACTACTTCCAATGTACAGAAATCCTGTAAGCTGCTTCTCTTTTACTCAGACTACTTAAAACCCGCATACTGCGTAAGACTACTCCCATGCTACAGAACTCCCATAAAGTGTTTCCTACACTCAGGATACAGAACTCCTGTAAACTGCCTTTCACTACTTCCAATGTACAGAAATCCTGTAAGCTGCTTCTCTTTTACTCAGACTGCTGAAAACCCGCATAATGCGTAAGAATACTCCCATGCTACAGAACTCCATGAAGTGTTTCCTACACTCAGGATGCAGAACTTCTGTAAACTGCCTCTCACTACTTCCAATGTACAGAAATCCTGTAAGCTGCTTCTCTTTTACTCACACTACTGAAAACCCGCATTGTGCGTAAGACTACTCCCATGCTACAGAACTCCCGTAAAGTGTTTTCTACACTCAGGATGCAGCACTCCTGTAAACTGCCCCTTTCTACTTCCAATGTACAGAAATCCTGTAAGCTGCTTCTCTTTTACTCAGACTACTGAAAACCCGCATAGTGCGTAAGACTACTCCCATGCTACAGAACTCCCTTAAAGTGTTTTCTACAATCAGGATGCAGAACACCTGTAAACTGCCTCTCACTACTTCCAATGTACAGAAATCCTGTAAGCTGCTTCTCTTTTACTCAGACTACTGAAAACCCGCATAGTGCGTAAGACTACTCCCATGCTACAGAACTCCCTTAAAGTGTTTTCTACAATCAGGATGCAGAACACCTGTACACTGCCTCTCACTACTTCCAATGTACAGAAATCCTGTAAGCTGCTTCTCTTTTACTCAGACTACTGAAAACCCGCATAGTGCGTAAGACTACTCCCATGCTACAGAACTCCCATAGTGTTTCCTACAGTCAGGATACAGAACTCCTGTAAACTGCCCCTTTCTACTTCCAATGTACAGAAATCCTGTAAGCTGCTTCTCTTTTACTCAGACTGCTGAAAACCCGCATAATGCGTAAGACTACTCCCATGCTACAGAACTCCCGTAAAGTGTTTCCTACCCTCAGGATGCAGGACTCCTTTAAACTGCCTCTCCCTACTTCCAATGTACAGAAATCCTGTAAGCTGCTTCTCTTTTATTCAGACTGCTAAAAACCCGCATAGTGTGTAAGACTACTCCCATGCTACAGAACTCCCGTAAAGTGTTTCCTACACTCAGGATGCAGAACTCCTGTAAACTGCCTCTCACTACTTCCAATGTACAGAAATCCTGTAAGCTGCTTCTCTTTTACTCAGACTACTGAAAACCCACATAGTGCGTAAGACTACTCCCATGCTACAGAACCCCCGTAAAGTGCTTCCTACACTGGATGCAGAACTCCTTTAAACTGCCTCTTACTACTTCCAACGCACAGAAATCCTGTTAGCTGCTTCTCTTTTAATCAGACTACTGAAAACCCGCATAGTGCTTAAGACTATTCCCATGCTACAGAACTCCCGTAAAGTGTTTCCTACACTCAGGATGCAGAACTCCTGTACACTGCCGTTCACTACGTCCAATGTACAGAAATCCTGTAAGCTGCTTCTCTTTTACTCAGACTACTGAAAACCCACATAGTGCGTAAGACTATTCCCATATTACAGGACTCCCGTAAAGTATTTCCTTCACTCAGGATGCAGAACAGCTTTAAATTGCCTCTCACTACTTAAAATGTACAGAAATCCTGTAAGCTGCATCTCTTTTACTCAGACTACTGAAAACCCGCATAGTGCGAAAGATTTCTCCCATGCTACAGAACTCCCGTAAAGTGTTTCCTACACTCAGGATGCAGAACTCCTGTAAACTGCCTCTCACTATTTCCAATGTACAGAAATCCTGTAAGCTGCTTCTCTTTTACTCAGACTACTGAAAACGCGCATAGTGCGTAAGACTACTCCCATGCTACAGAACTCCCGTAAAGTGTTTCCTACACTCAGGATGCAGAACTCCTTTAAACTACCTCTCATTACTTCCAATGTACAGAAATCCTGTTACCAGTTTTACTAAGACTACTTAAAACCCGCATAGTGAGTAAGAATTCTCCCATGCTACAGAACTCCCGTAAAGTGTTTCCTACACTCAGGATGCAGAAATCCTGTAAACTGCCTCTCACTACTTCCAATGTACAGAAATCCTGTAAGCTGCTACTCTTTTACTCAGACTACTGAAAACCCGCATAGTGCGTAAGACTACTCCCATGCTACAGAACTCCCGTAAAGTGTTTTCTACACTCAGGATGCAGAACTCCTGTAAACTGCCTCTCACTACTTCCAATGTACAGAAATCCTGTAAGCTGCTTCTCTTTTACTCAGACTACTGAAAACCCGCATAGTGCGTAAGACTACTCCCATGCTACAGAACTCCCGTAAAGTGTTTCCTACACTGGATGCAGAACTCCTGTAAACTGCCTCTCACTACTTCCAATGTACAGAAATCCTGTAAGCTGCTTCTCTTTTACTCAGACTACTTAAAACCCGCATACTGCGTAAGACTACTCCCATGCTACAGAACTCCCATAAAGTGTTTCCTACACTCAGGATACAGAACTCCTGTAAACTGCCTTTCACTACTTCCAATGTACAGAAATCCTGTAAGCTGCTTCTCTTTTACTCAGACTACTGAAAACCCGCATAGTGCGTAAGACTACTCCCACGCTACAGAACTCCCTTAAAGTGTTTTCAACACTCAGGATGCAGAACACCTGTAAACTGCCTCTCACTACTTCCAATGTACAGAAATCCTGTAAGCTGCTTCTCTTTTACTCAGACTACTGAAAACCCGCATAGTGCGTAAGACTACTCCCATGCTACAGAACTCCCGTAAAGTGTTTCCTACCCTCAGGATGCAGGACTCCTTTAAACTGCCTCTCCCTACTTCCAATGTACAGAAATCCTGTAAGCTGCTTCTCTTTTATTCAGACTACTAAAAACCCGCATAGTGTGTAAGACTACTCCCATGCTACAGAACTCCCGTAAAGTGTTTCCTACACTCAGGATGCAGAACTCCTGTAAACTGCCTCTCACTACTTCCAATGTACAGAAATCCTGTAAGCTGCTTCTCTTTTACTCAGACTACTGAAAACCCGCATAGTGCGAAAGACTACTCCCATGCTACAGAACTCCCGTATATTGTTTCCTACAATCAGGATGCAGAACTCCTGTAAACTGCCTCTCACTACTTCCAATGTACAGAAATCCTGTAAGCTGCTTCTCTTTTACTCAGACTACTTAAAACCCGCATACTGCGTAAGACTACTCCCATGCTACAGAACTCCCATAAAGTGTTTCCTACACTCAGGATACAGAACTCCTGTAAACTGCCTTTCACTACTTCCAATGTACAGAAATCCTGTAAGCTGCTTCTCTTTTACTCAGACTGCTGAAAACCCGCATAATGCGTAAGAATACTCCCATGCTACAGAACTCCATGAAGTGTTTCCTACACTCAGGATGCAGAACTTCTGTAAACTGCCTCTCACTACTTCCAATGTACAGAAATCCTGTAAGCTGCTTCTCTTTTACTCAGACTACTGAAAACCAGCATAGTGCGTAAGACTACTCCCATGCTGCTGAACTCCCGTAGAGTGTTTCCTACACTCAGGATGCAGGACTCCTTTAAACTGCCTCTCACTACTTCCAATGTACAGAAATCCTGTAAGCTGCTTCACTATTACTCAGACTACTGAAAACTCGCGTAGTGCGTAAGACTACTCCCATGCTACAGAACTCCCGTAAAGTGTTTCCTACACTCAGGATACAGAACTCCTGTAAACTGCCTCTCACTACTTCCAATGTACAGAAATCCTGTAAGCTGCTTCTCTTTTACTCAGACTACTGAAAACCCGCATAGTGTGTAAAACTACTCCCATGCTACAGAACTCCCGTAAAGTGTTTCCTACCCTCAGGATGCAGAACTCCTGTAAACTGCCTCTCACTACTTCCAATGTACAGAAATCCTGTAAGCTGCTTCCTTTTACTCAGACTACTGAAACCCCGCATAGTGTGTAAGACTACTCCCAAGCTACAGAACTCCCATGAAGTGTTTCCTACACTCAGGATGCAGAACCCTTGTAAACTGTCTCTCACTACTTCCAATGTACAGAAATCCTGTAAGCTGCTTCGCTTTTACTCAGACAACTGAAAACCCGCACAGTGCGTAAGACTACTCCCATGCTACAGAACTCCTGTAAAGTATTTCCTACACTCAGGATGCACAACTCCTATAAACTGCCTCTCACTACTTCCAATGTACAGAAAACCTGTAAGCTACTTCTCTTTTACAAAGACTGCTGAAAACCCGCATAGTGTGTAAAACTACTCCCATGCTACAGAACTCCCGTAAAGTGTTTCCTACACTCAGGATGCAGAACTCCTGTAAATTGCCTCTCACTACTTCCAATGTACTGAAATCCTGTAAGCTGCTTCTCTTTTACTCACACTACTGAAAACCCGCATTGTGCGTAAGACTACTCCCATGCTACAGAACTCCCGTAAAGTGTTTTCTACACTCAGGATGCAGCACTCCTGTAAACTGCCCCTTTCTACTTCCAATGTACAGAAATCCTGTAAGCTGCTTCTCTTTTACTCAGACTACTGAAAACCCGCATAGTGCGTAAGACTACTCCCATGCTACAGAACTCCCTTAAAGTGTTTTCAACACTCAGGATGCAGAACACCTGTAAACTGCCTCTCACTACTTCCAATGTACAGAAATCCTGTAAGCTGCTTCTCTTTTACTCAGACTACTGAAAACCCGCATAGTGCGTAAGACTACTCCCATGCTACAGAACTCCCGTAAAGTGTTTCCTACACTGGATGCAGAACTCCTGTAAACTGCCTCTCACTACTTCCAATGTACAGAAATCCTGTAAGCTGCTTCTCTTTTACTCAGACTACTTAAAACCCGCATACTGCGTAAGACTACTCCCATGCTACAGAACTCCCATAAAGTGTTTCCTACACTCAGGATACAGAACTCCTGTAAACTGCCTTTCACTACTTCCAATGTACAGAAATCCTGTAAGCTGCTTCTCTTTTACTCAGACTACTGAAAACCCGCATAGTGCGTAAGACTACTCCCACGCTACAGAACTCCCTTAAAGTGTTTTCAACACTCAGGATGCAGAACACCTGTAAACTGCCTCTCACTACTTCCAATGTACAGAAATCCTGTAAGCTGCTTCTCTTTTACTCAGACTACTGAAAACCCGCATAGTGCGTAAGACTACTCCCATGCTACAGAACTCCCGTAAAGTGTTTCCTACCCTCAGGATGCAGGACTCCTTTAAACTGCCTCTCCCTACTTCCAATGTACAGAAATCCTGTAAGCTGCTTCTCTTTTATTCAGACTACTAAAAACCCGCATAGTGTGTAAGACTACTCCCATGCTACAGAACTCCCGTAAAGTGTTTCCTACACTCAGGATGCAGAACTCCTGTAAACTGCCTCTCACTACTTCCAATGTACAGAAATCCTGTAAGCTGCTTCTCTTTTACTCAGACTACTGAAAACCCGCATAGTGCGAAAGACTACTCCCATGCTACAGAACTCCCGTATATTGTTTCCTACACTCAGGATGCAGAACTCCTGTAAACTGCCTCTCACTACTTCCAATGTACAGAAATCCTGTAAGCTGCTTCTCTTTTACTCAGACTACTTAAAACCCGCATACTGCGTAAGACTACTCCCATGCTACAGAACTCCCATAAAGTGTTTCCTACACTCAGGATACAGAACTCCTGTAAACTGCCTTTCACTACTTCCAATGTACAGAACTCCTGTAAGCTGCTTCTCTTTTACTCAGACTGCTGAAAACCCGCATAATGCGTAAGAATACTCCCATGCTACAGAACTCCATGAAGTGTTTCCTACACTCAGGATGCAGAACTTCTGTAAACTGCCTCTCACTACTTCCAATGTACAGAAATCCTGTAAGCTGCTTCTCTTTTACTCAGACTACTGAAAACCAGCATAGTGCGTAAGACTACTCCCATGCTGCTGAACTCCCGTAGAGTGTTTCCTACACTCAGGATGCAGGACTCCTTTAAACTGCCTCTCACTACTTCCAATGTACAGAAATCCTGTAAGCTGCTTCACTATTACTCAGACTACTGAAAACTCGCGTAGTGCGTAAGACTACTCCCATGCTACAGAACTCCCGTAAAGTGTTTCCTACCCTCAGGATGCAGGACTCCTTTAAACTGCCTCTCCCTACTTCCAATGTACAGAAATCCTGTAAGCTGCTTCTCTTTTACTCAGACTACTGAAAACCCGCATAGTGTGTAAAACTACTCCCATGCTACAGAACTCCCGTAAAGTGTTTCCTACCCTCAGGATGCAGAACTCCTGTAAACTGCCTCTCACTACTTCCAATGTACAGAAATCCTGTAAGCTGCTTCTCTTTTACTCAGACTACTGAAACCCCGCATAGTGTGTAAGACTACTCCCAAGCTACAGAACTCCCATGAAGTGTTTCCTACACTCAGGATGCAGAACCCTTGTAAACTGTCTCTCACTACTTCCAATGTACAGAAATCCTGTAAGCTGCTTCGCTTTTACTCAGACAACTGAAAACCCGCACAGTGCGTAAGACTACTCCCATGCTACAGAACTCCTGTAAAGTATTTCCTACACTCAGGATGCACAACTCCTATAAACTGCCTCTCACTACTTCCAATGTACAGAAAACCTGTAAGCTACTTCTCTTTTACAAAGACTGCTGAAAACCCGCATAGTGTGTAAAACTACTCCCATGCTACAGAACTCCCGTAAAGTGTTTCCTACACTCAGGATGCAGAACTCCTGTAAATTGCCTCTCACTACTTCCAATGTACTGAAATCCTGTAAGCTGCTTCTCTTTTACTCACACTACTGAAAACCCGCATTGTGCGTAAGACTACTCCCATGCTACAGAACTCCCGTAAAGTGTTTTCTACACTCAGGATGCAGCACTCCTGTAAACTGCCCCTTTCTACTTCCAATGTACAGAAATCCTGTAAGCTGCTTCTCTTTTACTCAGACTACTGAAAACCCGCATAGTGCGTAAGACTACTCCCACGCTACAGAACTCCCTTAAAGTGTTTTCAACACTCAGGATGCAGAACACCTGTAAACTGCCTCTCACTACTTCCAATGTACAGAAATCCTGTAAGCTGCTTCTCTTTTACTCAGACTACTGAAAACCCGCATAGTGCGTAAGACTACTCCCATGCTACAGAACTCCCGTAAAGTGTTTTCTACACTCAGGACGCAGAACTCCTGTACACTGCCTCTCACTACTTCCAATGTACAGAAATCCTGTAAGCTGCTTCTCTTTTACTCAGACTACTGAAAACCCGCATAGTGCGTAAGACTACTCCCATGCTACAGAACTCCCGTAAAGTGTTTCCTACCCTCAGGATGCAGGACTCCTTTAAACTGCCTCTCCCTACTTCCAACGCACAGAAATCCTGTTAGCTGCTTCTTTTTGATCAGACTACTGAAAATCCGCATAGTGCTTAAGACTATTCCCATGCTACAGAACTCCCGTAAAGTGTTTCCTACACTCAGGATGCAGAACTCCTGTACTCTGCCGTTCACTACGTCCAATGTACAGAAATCCTGTAAGCTGCTTCTCTTTTACTCAGACTACTGAAAACCCACATAGTGCGTAAGACTATTCCCATATTACAGGACTCCCGTAAAGTATTTCTTTCACTCAGGATGCAGAACAGCTTTAAATTGCCTCTCACTACTTAAAATGTACAGAAATCCTGTAAGCTGCATCTCTTTTACTCAGAATACTTAAAACCTGCATAGTGCGAAAGATTTCTCCCATGCTACAGAACTCCCGTAACGTGTTTCCTACACTCAGGATGCAGAACTCCTGTAAACTGCCTCTCACTATTTCCAATGTACAGAAATCCTGTAAGCTGCTTCTCTTTTACTCAGACTACTGAAAACGCGCATAGTGCGTAAGACTACTCCCATGCTACAGAACTCCCGTAAAGTGTTTCCTACACTCAGGATGCACAACTCCTATAAACTGCCTCTCACTACTTCCAATGTACAGAAAACCTGTAAGCTACTTCTCTTTTACAAAGACTGCTGAAAACCCGCATAGTGTGTAAAACTACTCCCATGCTACAGAACTCCTGTAAAGTGTTTCCTACACTCAGGATGCAGAACTCCTGTAAATTGCCTCTCACTACTTCCAATGTACTGAAATCCTGTAAGCTGCTTCTCTTTTACTCACACTACTGAAAACCCGCATTGTGCGTAAGACTACTCCCATGCTACAGAACTCCCGTAAAGTGTTTTCTACACTCAGGATGCAGCACTCCTGTAAACTGCCCCTTTCTACTTCCAATGTACAGAAATCCTGTAAGCTGCTTCTCTTTTACTCAGACTACTGAAAACCCGCATAGTGCGTAAGACTACTCCCACGCTACAGAACTCCCTTAAAGTGTTTTCTACAATCAGGATGCAGAACACCTGTAAACTGCCTCTCACTACTTCCAATGTACAGAAATCCTGTAAGCTGCTTCTCTTTTACTCAGACTACTGAAAACCCGCATAGTGCGTAAGACTACTCCCATGCTACAGAACTCCCGTAAAGTGTTTTCTACACTCAGGACGCAGAAGTCCTGTACACTGCCTCTCACTACTTCCAATGTACAGAAATCCTGTAAGCTGCTTCTCTTTTACTCAGACTACTGAAAATCCGCATAGTGCGTAAGACTACTCCCATGCTACAGAACTCCCGTAAAGTGTTTCCTACCCTCAGGATGCAGGACTCCTTTAAACTGCCTCTCCCTACTTCCAATGTACAGAAATCCTGTAAGCTGCTTCACTTTTACTCAGACTACTGAAAACTCGTGTAGCGCGTAAGACTACTCCCATGCTACAGAACTCCCGTAAAGTGTTTCCTACCCTCAGGATGCAGAACTCCTGTAAACTGCCTCTCACTACTTCCAATGTACAGAAATCCTGTAAGCTGCTTCTCTTTTACTCAGACTACTGAAAACCCGCATAGTGTGTAAAACTACTCCCATGCTACAGAACTCCCGTAAAGTGTTTCCTACACTCAGGATGCAGAACTCCTGTAAACTGCCTCTCACTACTTCCAATGTACAGAAATCCTGTAAGCTGCTTCTCTTTTACTCAGACTACTGAAAACCCGCATAGTGTGTAAAACTACTCCCATGCTACAGAACTCCCGTAAAGTGTTTCCTACCCTCAGGATGCAGAACTCCTGTAAACTGCCTCTCACTACTTCCAATGTACAGAAATCCTGTAAGCTGCTTCTCTTTTACTCAGACTACTGAAACCCCGCATAGTGTGTAAGACTACTCCCAAGCTACAGAACTCCCATAAAGTGTTTCCTACACTGAGGATGGAGAACTCTTGTAAACTGCCTCTCACTACTTCCAATGTACAGAAATCCTGTAAGCTGCTTCGCTTTTACTCAGACTACTGAAAATCCGCATAGTGCGTAAGACTACTCCCATGCTACAGAACTCCTGTAAAGTATTTCCTACACTCAGGATGCACAACTCCTATAAACTGCCTCTCACTACTTCCAATGTACAGAAAACCTGTAAGCTACTTCTCTTTTACAAAGACTGCTGAAAACCTGCATAGTGTGTAAAACTACTCCCATTCTACAGAACTCCTGTAAAGTGTTTCCTACACTCAGGATGCAGAACTCCAGTAAATTGCCTCTCACTACTTCCAATGTACTGAAATCCTGTAAGCTGCTTCTCTTTTACTCACACTACTGAAAACCCGCATTGTGCGTAAGACTACTCCCATGCTACAGAACTCCCGTAAAGTGTTTTCTACACTAAGGATGCAGCACTCCTGTAAACTGCCCCTTTCTACTTCCAATGTACAGAAATCCTGTAAGCTGCTTCTCTTTTACTCAGACTACTGAAAACCCGCATAGTGCGTAAGACTACTCCCACGCTACAGAACTCCCTTAAAGTGTTTTCAACACTCAGGATGCAGAACACCTGTAAACTGCCTCTCACTACTTCCAATGTACAGAAATCCTGTAAGCTGCTTCTCTTTTACTCAGACTACTGAAAACCCGCATAGTGCGTAAGACTACTCCCATGCTACAAAACTCCCGTAAAGTGTTTTCTACACTCAGGACGCAGAACTCCTGTATACTGCCTCTCACTACTTCCAATGTACAGAAATCCTGTAAGCTGCTTCTCTTTTACTCACACTACTGAAAACCCGCATTGTGCGTAAGACTACTCCCATGCTACAGAACTCCCGTAAAGTGTTTCCTACCCTCAGGATGCAGGACTCCTTTAAACTGCCTCTCCCTACTTCCAATGTACAGAAATCCTGTAAGCTGCTTCTCTTTTACTCAGACTACTGAAAACCCGCATTGTGCGTAAGACTACTCCCATGCTACAGAACTCCTGTAAAGTGTTTCCTACCCTCAGGATGCAGGACTCCTTTAAACTGCCTCTCACTACTTCCAATGTACAGAAATCCTGTAAGCTGCTTCTCTTTTACTCACACTACTGAAAACCCGCATTGTGCGTAAGACTACTCCCATGCTACAGAACTCCCGTAAAGTGTTTCCTACCCTCAGGATGCAGGACTCCTTTAAACTGCCTCTCCCTACTTCCAATGTACAGAAATCCTGTAAGCTGCTTCTCTTTTACTCAGACTACTGAAAACCCGCATAGTGCGTAAGACTACTCCCACGCTACAGAACTCTCTTAAAGTGTTTTCAACACTCAGGATGCAGAACACCTGTAAACTGCCTCTCACTACTTCCAATGTACAGAAATCCTGTAAGCTGCTTCTCTTTTACTCAGACTACTGAAAACCCGCATAGTGCGTAAGACTACTCCCATGCTACAGAACTCCCGTAAAGTGTTTTCTACACTCAGGACGCAGAACTCCTGTACACTGCCTCTCACTACTTCCAATGTACAGAAATCCTGTAAGCTGCTTCTCTTTTACTCAGACTACTGAAAACCCGCATAGTGCGTAAGACTACTCCCATGCTACAGAACTCCCGTAAAGTGTTTCCTACCCTCAGGATGCAGAACTCCTGTAAACTGCCTCTCCCTACTTCCAATGTACAGAAATCCTGTAAGCTGCTTCTCTTTTATTCAGACTACTAAAAACCCGCATAGTGTGTAAGACTACTCCCATGCTACAGAACTCCCGTAAAGTGTTTCCTACACTCAGGATGCAGAACTCCTGTAAACTGCCTCTCACTACTTCCAATGTACAGAAATCCTGTAAGCTGCTTCTCTTTTACTCAGACTACTGAAAACCCGCATAGTGCGTAAGACTACTCCCATGCTACAGAACTCCCGTAAAGTGCTTCCTACACTGGATGCAGAACTCCTTTAAACTGCCTCTTACTACTTCCAACGCACAGAAATCCTGTTAGCTGCTTCTCTTTTGATCAGACTACTGAAAATCCGCATAGTGCTTAAGACTATTCCCATGCTACAGAACTCCCGTAAAGTGTTTCCTACACTCAGGATGCAGAACTCCTGTACTCTGCCGTTCACTACGTCCAATGTACAGAAATCCTGTAAGCTGCTTCTCTTTTACTCAGACTACTGAAAACCCACATAGTGCGTAAGACTATTCCCATATTACAGGACTCCCGTAAAGTATTTCCTTCACTCAAGATGCAGAACAGCTTTAAATTGCCTCTCACTACTTAAAATGTACAGAAATCCTGTAAGCTGCATCTCTTTTACTCAGAATACTGAAAACCCGCATAGTGCGAAAGATTTCTCCCATGCTACAGAACTCCCGTAACGTGTTCCCTACACTCAGGATGCAGAACTCCTGTAAACTGCCTCTCACTATTTCCAATGTGCAGTAATCCTGTAAGCTGCTTCTCTTTTACTCAGACTACTGAAAACGCGCATAGTGCGTAAGACTACTCCCATGCTACAGAACTCCCGTAAAGTGTTTCCTACACTCAGGATGCAGAACTCCTTTAAACTACCTCTCATTACTTCCAATGTACAGAAATCCTGTTACCAGTTTTACTAAGACTACTGAAAACCCGCATAGTGCGTAAGACTACTCCCATGCTACAGAACTCCCGTAAAGTGTTTCCTACACTCAGGATGCAGAACTCCTGTAAACTGCCTCTCACTACTTCCAATGTACAGAAATCCTGTAAGCTGCTTCTCTTTTACTCAGACTACTGAAAACCCGCATAGTGTGTAAAACTACTCCCATGCTACAGAACTCCCGTAAAGTGTTTCCTACCCTCAGGATGCAGAACTCCTGTAAACTGCCTCTCACTACTTCCAATGTACAGAAATCCTGTAAGCTGCTTCTCTTTTACTCAGACTACTGAAACCCCGCATAGTGTGTAAGACTACTCCCAAGCTACAGAACTCCCATAAAGTGTTTCCTACACTGAGGATGGAGAACTCTTGTAAACTGCCTCTCACTACTTCCAATGTACAGAAATCCTGTAAGCTGCTTCGCTTTTACTCAGACAACTGAAAACCCGCACAGTGCGTAAGACTACTCCCATGCTACAGAACTCCTGTAAAATATTTCCTACACTCAGGATGCACAACTCCTATAAACTGCCTCTCACTACTTCCAATGTACAAAAAACCTGTAAGCTACTTCTCTTTTACAAAGACTGCTGAAAAGCCGCATAGTGTGTAAAACTACTCCCATGCTACAGAACTCCTGTAAAGTGTTTCCTACACTCAGGATGCAGAACTCCTGTAAATTGCCTCTCACTACTTCCAATGTACTGAAATCCTGTAAGCTGCTTCTCTTTTACTCACACTACTGAAAACCCGCATAATGCGTAAGACTACTCCCATGCTACAGAACTCCCGTAAAGTGTTTTCTACACTCAGGATGCAGCACTCCTGTAAACTGCCCCTTTCTACTTCCAATGTACAGAAATCCTGTAAGCTGCTTCTCTTTTACTCAGACTACTGAAAACCCGCATAGTGCGTAAGACTACTCCCACGCTACAGAACTCCCTTAAAGTGTTTTCAACACTCAGGATGCAGAACACCTGTAAACTGCCTCTCACTACTTCCAATGTACAGAAAACCTGTAAGCTGCTTCTCTTTTACACAGACTACTGAAAACCCGCATAGTGCGTAAGACTACTCCCATGCTACAGAACTCCCGTAAAGTGTTTTCTACACTCAGGACGCAGAACTCCTGTACACTGCCTCTCACTACTTCCAATGTACAGAAATCCTGTAAGCTGCTTCTCTTTTACTCAGACTACTGAAAACCCGCATAGTGCGTAAGACTACTCCCATGCTAGAGAACTCCCGTAAAGTGCTTCCTACACTGGATGCAGAACTCCTTTAAACTGCCTCTTACTACTTCCAACGCACAGAAATCCTGTTAGCTGCTTCTCTTTTGATCAGACTACTGAAAATCCACATAGTGCTTAAGACTATTCCCATGCTACAGAACTCCCGTAAAGTGTTTCCTACACTCAGGATGCAGAACTCCTGTACACTGCCGTTCACTACGTCCAATGTACAGAAATCCTGTAAGCTGCTTCTCTTTTACTCAGACTACTGAAAACCCACATAGTGCGTAAGACTATTCCCATATTACAGGACTCCCGTAAAGTATTTCCTTCACTCAGGATGCAGAACAGCTTTAAATTACCTCTCACTACTTAAAATGTACAGAAATCCTGTAAGCTGCATCTCTTTTACTCAGACTACTGAAAACCCGCATAGTGCGAAAGATTTCTCCCATGCTACAGAACTCCCGTAACGTGTTTCCTACACTCAGGATGCAGAACTCCTGTAAACTGCCTCTCACTATTTCCAATGTACAGAAATCCTGTAAGCTGCTTCTCTTTTACTCAGACTACTGAAAACCCGCATAGTGCGTAAGACTACTCCCATGCTACAGAACTCCCGTAAAGTGTTTCCTACACTCAGGATGCAGAACTCCTTTAAACTACCTCTCATTACTTCCAATGTACAGAAATCCTGTTACCAGTTTTACTAAGACTACTTAAAACCCGCATAGTGAGTAAGAATTCTCCCATGCTACAGAACTCCCGTAAAGTGTTTCCTACACTCAGGATGCAGAACTCCTGTAAACTGCCTCTCACTACTTCCAATGTACAGAAATCCTGTAAGCTGCTACTCTTTTACTCAGACTACTGAAAACCAGCATAGTGCGTAAGACTACTCCCATGCTACAGAACTCCCGTAAAGTGTTTTCAACCCTCAGGATGCAGAACTCCTGTAAACTGCCTCTCACTACTTCCAATGTACAGAAATCCTGTAAGCTGCTTCTCTTTTACTCAGACTACTGAAAACCCGCATAGTGCGTAAGACTACTCCCATGCTACAGAACTCCCGTAAAGTGTTTCCTACCCTCAGGATGCAGGACTCCTTTAAACTGCCTCTCCCTACTTCCAATGTACAGAATTCCTGTAAGCTGCTTCTCTTTTATTCAGACTACTAAAAACCCGCATAGTGTGTAAGACTACTCCCATGCTACAGAACTCCCGTAAACTGTTTCCTACCCTCAGGATGCAGAACTCCTGTAAACTGCCTCTCACTACTTCCAATGTACAGAAATCCTGTAAGCTGCTTCTCTATTACTCAGACTACTGAAAACCCGCATAGTGCGTAAGACTACTCCCATGCTACAGAACTCCCGTAAAGTGTTTTCTACACTCAGGATGCAGCACTCCTGTAAACTGCCCCTTTCTACTTCCAATGTACAGAAATCCTGTAAGCTGCTTCTCTTTTACTCAGACTACTGAAAACCCGCATAGTGCGTAAGACTACTCCCATGCTACAGAACTCCCTTAAAGTGTTTTCAACACTCAGGATGCAGAACACCTGTAAACTGCCTCTCACTACTTCCAATGTACAGAAATCCTGTAAGCTGCTTCTCTTTTACTCAGACTACTGAAAACCCGCATAGTGCGTAAGACTACTCCCATGCTACAGAACTCCCGTAAAGTGTTTTCTACACTCAGGACGCAGAACTCCTGTACACTGCCTCTCACTACTTCCAATGTACAGAAATCCTGTAAGCTGCTTCTCTTTTACTCAGACTACTGAAAACCCGCATAGTGCGTAAGACTACTCCCATGCTACAGAACTCCCGTAAAGTGTTTCCTACCCTCAGGATGCAGGACTCCTTTAAACTGCCTCTCCCTACTTCCAACGCACAGAAATCCTGTTAGCTGCTTCTTTTTGATCAGACTACTGAAAATCCGCATAGTGCTTAAGACTATTCCCATGCTACAGAACTCCCGTAAAGTGTTTCCTACACTCAGGATGCAGAACTCCTGTACTCTGCCGTTCACTACGTCCAATGTACAGAAATCCTGTAAGCTGCTTCTCTTTTACTCAGACTAATGAAACCCACATAGTGCGTAAGACTATTCCCATATTACAGGACTCCCGTAAAGTATTTCCTTCACTCAGGATGCAGAACAGCTTTAAATTGCCTCTCACTACTTAAAATGTACAGAAATCCTGTAAGCTGCATCTCTTTTACTCAGACTACTGAAAACCCGCATAGTGCGAAAGATTTCTCCCATGCTACAGAACTCCCGTAACGTGTTTCCTACACTCAGGATGCAGAACTCCTGTAAACTGCCTCTCACTATTTCCAATGTACAGAAATCCTGTAAGCTGCTTCTCTTTTACTCAGACTACTGAAAACGCGCATAGTGCGTAAGACTACTCCCATGCTACAGAACTCCCGTAAAGTGTTTCCTACACTCAGGATGCACAACTCCTATAAACTGCCTCTCACTACTTCCAATGTACAGAAAACCTGTAAGCTACTTCTCTTTTACAAAGACTGCTGAAAACCCGCATAGTGTGTAAAACTACTCCCATGCTACAGAACTCCTGTAAAGTGTTTCCTACACTCAGGATGCAGAACTCCTGTAAATTGCCTCTCACTACTTCCAATGTACTGAAATCCTGTAAGCTGCTTCTCTTTTACTCACACTACTGAAAACCCGCATTGTGCGTAAGACTACTCCCATGCTACAGAACTCCCGTAAAGTGTTTTCTACACTCAGGATGCAGCACTCCTGTAAACTGCCCCTTTCTACTTCCAATGTACAGAAATCCTGTAAGCTGCTTCTCTTTTACTCAGACTACTGAAAACCCGCATAGTGCGTAAGACTACTCCCACGCTACAGAACTCCCTTAAAGTGTTTTCTACAATCAGGATGCAGAACACCTGTAAACTGCCTCTCACTACTTCCAATGTACAGAAATCCTGTAAGCTGCTTCTCTTTTACTCAGACTACTGAAAACCCGCATAGTGCGTAAGACTACTCCCATGCTACAGAACTCCCGTAAAGTGTTTTCTACACTCAGGACGCAGAAGTCCTGTACACTGCCTCTCACTACTTCCAATGTACAGAAATCCTGTAAGCTGCTTCTCTTTTACTCAGACTACTGAAAACCCGCATAGTGCGTAAGACTACTCCCATGCTACAGAACTCCCGTAAAGTGTTTCCTACCCTCAGGATGCAGGACTCCTTTAAACTGCCTCTCCCTACTTCCAATGTACAGAAATCCTGTAAGCTGCTTCACTTTTACTCAGACTACTGAAAACTCGTGTAGCGCGTAAGACTACTCCCATGCTACAGAACTCCCGTAAAGTGTTTCCTACACTCAGGATGCAGAACTCCTGTAAACTGCCTCTCACTACTTCCAATGTACAGAAATCCTGTAAGCTGCTTCTCTTTTACTCAGACTACTGAAAACCCGCATAGTGTGTAAAACTACTCCCATGCTACAGAACTCCCGTAAAGTGTTTCCTACACTCAGGATGCAGAACTCCTGTAAACTGCCTCTCACTACTTCCAATGTACAGAAATCCTGTAAGCTGCTTCTCTTTTACTCAGACTACTGAAAACCCGCATAGTGTGTAAAACTACTCCCATGCTGCAGAACTCCCGTAAAGTGTTTCCTACCCTCAGGATGCAGAACTCCTGTAAACTGCCTCTCACTACTTCCAATGTACAGAAATCCTGTAAGCTGCTTCTCTTTTACTCAGACTACTGAAACCCCGCATAGTGTGTAAGACTACTCCCAAGCTACAGAACTCCCATAAAGTGTTTCCTACACTGAGGATGGAGAACTCTTGTAAACTGCCTCTCACTACTTCCAATGTACAGAAATCCTGTAAGCTGCTTCGCTTTTACTCAGACTACTGAAAACCCGCACAGTGCGTAAGACTACTCCCATGCTACAGAACTCCTGTAAAGTATTTCCTACACTCAGGTTGCACAACTCCTATAAACTGCCTCTCACTACTTCCAATGTACAGAAAACCTGTAAGCTACTTCTCTTTTACAAAGACTGCTGAAAACCTGCATAGTGTGTAAAACTACTCCCATGCTACAGAACTCCTGTAAAGTGTTTCCTACACTCAGGATGCAGAACTCCAGTAAATTGCCTCTCACTACTTCCAATGTACTGAAATCCTGTAAGCTGCTTCTCTTTTACTCACACTACTGAAAACCCGCATTGTGCGTAAGACTACTCCCATGCTACAGAACTCCCGTAAAGTGTTTTCTACACTAAGGATGCAGCACTCCTGTAAACTGCCCCTTTCTACTTCCAATGTACAGAAATCCTGTAAGCTGCTTCTCTTTTACTCACACTACTGAAAACCCGCATTGTGCGTAAGACTACTCCCATGCTACAGAACTCCCGTAAAGTGTTTCCTACCCTCAGGATGCAGGACTCCTTTAAACTGCCTCTCCCTACTTCCAATGTACAGAAATCCTGTAAGCTGCTTCTCTTTTACTCAGACTACTGAAAACCCGCATTGTGCGTAAGACTACTCCCATGCTACAGAACTCCTGTAAAGTGTTTCCTACCCTCAGGATGCAGGACTCCTTTAAACTGCCTCTCCCTACTTCCAATGTACAGAAATCCTGTAAGCTGCTTCTCTTTTACTCACACTACTGAAAACCCGCATTGTGCGTAAGACTACTCCCATGCTACAGAACTCCCGTAAAGTGTTTCCTACCCTCAGGATGCAGGACTCCTTTAAACTGCCTCTCCCTACTTCCAATGTACAGAAATCCTGTAAGCTGCTTCTCTTTTACTCAGACTACTGAAAACCCGCATAGTGCGTAAGACTACTCCCACGCTACAGAACTCTCTTAAAGTGTTTTCAACACTCAGGATGCAGAACACCTGTAAACTGCCTCTCACTACTTCCAATGTACAGAAATCCTGTAAGCTGCTTCTCTTTTACTCAGACTACTGAAAACCCGCATAGTGCGTAAGACTACTCCCATGCTACAGAACTCCCGTAAAGTGTTTTCTACACTCAGGACGCAGAACTCCTGTACACTGCCTCTCACTACTTCCAATGTACAGAAATCCTGTAAGCTGCTTCTCTTTTACTCAGACTACTGAAAACCCGCATAGTGCGTAAGACTACTCCCATGCTACAGAACTCCCTTAAAGTGTTTCCTACCCTCAGGATGCAGGACTCCTTTAAACTGCCTCTCCCTACTTCCAATGTACAGAAATCCTGTAAGCTGCTTCTCTTTTATTCAGACTACTAAAAACCCGCATAGTGTGTAAGACTACTCCCATGCTACAGAACTCCCGTAAAGTGTTTCCTACACTCAGGACGCAGAACTCCTGTACACTGCCTCTCACTACTTCCAATGTACAGAAATCCTGTAAGCTGCTTCTCTTTTACTCAGACTACTGAAAACCCGCATAGTGCGTAAGACTACTCCCATGCTAGAGAACTCCCGTAAAGTGCTTCCTACACTGGATGCAGAACTCCTTTAAACTGCCTCTTACTACTTCCAACGCACAGAAATCCTGTTAGCTGCTTCTCTTTTGATCAGACTACTGAAAATCCGCATAGTGCTTAAGACTATTCCCATGCTACAGAACTCCCGTAAAGTGTTTCCTACACTCAGGATGCAGAACTCCTGTACACTGCCGTTCACTACGTCCAATGTACAGAAATCCTGTAAGCTGCTTCTCTTTTACTCAGACTACTGAAAACCCACATAGTGCGTAAGACTATTCCCATATTACAGGACTCCCGTAAAGTATTTCCTTCACTCAGGATGCAGAACAGCTTTAAATTGCCTCTCACTACTTAAAATGTACAGAAATCCTGTAAGCTGCATCTCTTTTACTCAGACTACTGAAAACCCGCATAGTGCGAAAGATTTCTCCCATGCTACAGAACTCCCGTAACGTGTTTCCTACACTCAGGATGCAGAACTCCTGTAAACTGCCTCTCACTATTTCCAATGTACAGAAATCCTGTAAGCTGCTTCTCTTTTACTCAGACTACTGAAAACCCGCATAGTGCGTAAGACTACTCCCATGCTACAGAACTCCCGTAAAGTGTTTCCTACACTCAGGATGCAGAACTCCTTTAAACTACCTCTCATTACTTCCAATGTACAGAAATCCTGTTACCAGTTTTACTAAGACTACTTAAAACCCGCATAGTGAGTAAGAATTCTCCCATGCTACAGAACTCCCGTAAAGTGTTTCCTACACTCAGGATGCAGAACTCCTGTAAACTGCCTCTCACTACTTCCAATGTACAGAAATCCTGTAAGCTGCTACTCTTTTACTCAGACTACTGAAAACCAGCATAGTGCGTAAGACTACTCCCATGCTACAGAACTCCCGTAAAGTGTTTTCAACCCTCAGGATGCAGAACTCCTGTAAACTGCCTCTCACTACTTCCAATGTACAGAAATCCTGTAAGCTGCTTCTCTTTTACTCAGACTACTGAAAACCCGCATAGTGCGTAAGACTACTCCCATGCTACAGAACTCCCGTAAAGTGTTTTCTACACTCAGGACGCAGAACTCCTGTACACTGCCTCTCACTACTTCCAATGTACAGAAATCCTGTAAGCTGCTTCTCTTTTACTCAGACTACTGAAAACCCGCATAGTGCGTAAGACTACTCCCATGCTACAGAACTCCCGTAAAGTGTTTCCTACCCTCAGGATGCTGGACTCCTTTAAACTGCCTCTCCCTACTTCCAATGTACAGAATTCCTGTAAGCTGCTTCTCTTTTATTCAGACTACTAAAAACCCGCATAGTGTGTAAGACTACTCCCATGCTACAGAACTCCCGTAAAGTGTTTCCTACCCTCAGGATGCAGAACTCCTGTAAACTGCCTCTCACTACTTCCAATGTACAGAATTCCTGTAAGCTGCTTCTCTTTTATTCAGACTACTGAAAACTCGTGTAGCGCGTAAGACTACTCCCATGCTACAGAACTCCCGTAAAGTGTTTCCTACACTCAGGATGCAGAACTCCTGTAAACTGCCTCTCACTACTTCCAATGTACAGAAATCCTGTAAGCTGCTTCTCTTTTACTCAGACTACTGAAAACCCGCATAGTGTGTAAAACTACTCCCATGCTACAGAACTCCCGTAAAGTGTTTCCTACACTCAGGATGCAGAACTCCTGTAAACTGCCTCTCACTACTTCCAATGTACAGAAATCCTGTAAGCTGCTTCTCTTTTACTCAGACTACTGAAAACCCGCATAGTGTGTAAAACTACTCCCATGCTACAGAACTCCCGTAAAGTGTTTCCTACCCTCAGGATGCAGAACTCCTGTAAACTGCCTCTCACTACTTCCAATGAACAGAAATCCTGTAAGCTGCTTCTCTTTTACTCAGACTACTGAAACCCCGCATAGTGTGTAAGACTACTCCCAAGCTACAGAACTCCCATAAAGTGTTTCCTACACTGAGGATGGAGAACTCTTGTAAACTGCCTCTCACTACTTCCAATGTACAGAAATCCTGTAAGCTGCTTCGCTTTTACTCAGACTACTGAAAACCCGCACAGTGCGTAAGACTACTCCCATGCTACAGAACTCCTGTAAAGTATTTCCTACACTCAGGATGCACAACTCCTATAAACTGCCTCTCACTACTTCCAATGTACAGAAAACCTGTAAGCTACTTCTCTTTTACAAAGACTGCTGAAAACCTGCATAGTGTGTAAAACTACTCCCATGCTACAGAACTCCTGTAAAGTGTTTCCTACACTCAGGATGCAGAACTCCAGTAAATTGCCTCTCACTACTTCCAATGTACTGAAATCCTGTAAGCTGCTTCTCTTTTACTCACACTACTGAAAACCCGCATTGTGCGTAAGACTACTCCCATGCTACAGAACTCCCGTAAAGTGTTTTCTACACTAAGGATGCAGCACTCCTGTAAACTGCCCCTTTCTACTTCCAATGTACAGAAATCCTGTAAGCTGCTTCTCTTTTACTCAGACTACTGAAAACCCGCATAGTGCGTAAGACTACTCCCACGCTACAGAACTCCCGTAAAGTGTTTTCAACACTCAGGATGCAGAACACCTGTAAACTGCCTCTCACTACTTCCAATGTACAGAAATCCTGTAAGCTGCTTCTCTTTTACTCAGACTACTGAAAACCCGCATAGTGCGTAAGACTACTCCCATGCTACAGAACTCCCGTAAAGTGTTTCCTACCCTCAGGATGCAGGACTCCTTTAAACTGCCTCTCCCTACTTCCAATGTACAGAAATCCTGTAAGCTGCTTCACTTTTACTCAGACTACTGAAAACTCGTGTAGCGCGTAAGACTACTCCCATGCTACAGAACTCCCGTAAAGTGTTTCCTACACTCAGGATGCAGAACTCCTGTAAACTGCCTCTCACTACTTCCAATGTACAGAAATCCTGTAAGCTGCTTCTCTTTTACTCAGACTACTGAAAACCCGCATAGTGTGTAAAACTACTCCCATGCTACAGAACTCCCGTAAAGTGTTTCCTACACTCAGGATGCAGAACTCCTGTAAACTGCCTCTCACTACTTCCAATGTACAGAAATCCTGTAAGCTGCTTCTCTTTTACTCAGACTACTGAAAACCCGCATAGTGTGTAAAACTACTCCCATGCTACAGAACTCCCGTAAAGTGTTTCCTACCCTCAGGATGCAGAACTCCTGTAAACTGCCTCTCACTACTTCCAATGAACAGAAATCCTGTAAGCTGCTTCTCTTTTACTCAGACTACTGAAACCCCGCATAGTGTGTAAGACTACTCCCAAGCTACAGAACTCCCATAAAGTGTTTCCTACACTGAGGATGGAGAACTCTTGTAAACTGCCTCTCACTACTTCCAATGTACAGAAATCCTGTAAGCTGCTTCGCTTTTACTCAGACTACTGAAAACCCGCATAGTGCGTAAGACTACTCCCATGCTACAGAACTCCTGTAAAGTATTTCCTACACTCAGGATGCACAACTCCTATAAACTGCCTCTCACTACTTCCAATGTACAGAAAACCTGTAAGCTACTTCTCTTTTACAAAGACTGCTGAAAACCTGCATAGTGTGTAAAACTACTCCCATGCTACAGAACTCCTGTAAAGTGTTTCCTACACTCAGGATGCAGAACTCCAGTAAATTGCCTCTCACTACTTCCAATGTACTGAAATCCTGTAAGCTGCTTCTCTTTTACTCACACTACTGAAAACCCGCATTGTGCGTAAGACTACTCCCATGCTACAGAACTCCCGTAAAGTGTTTTCTACACTAAGGATGCAGCACTCCTGTAAACTGCCCCTTTCTACTTCCAATGTACAGAAATCCTGTAAGCTGCTTCTCTTTTACTCAGACTACTGAAAACCCGCATAGTGCGTAAGACTACTCCCATGCTACAGAACTCCCGTAAAGTGTTTTCAACCCTCAGGATGCAGAACTCCTGTAAACTGCCTCTCACTACTTCCAATGTACAGAAATCCTGTAAGCTGCTTCTCTTTTACTCAGACTACTGAAAACCCGCATAGTGCGTAAGACTACTCCCATGCTACAGAACTCCCGTAAAGTGTTTTCTACACTCAGGACGCAGAACTCCTGTACACTGCCTCTCACTACTTCCAATGTACAGAAATCCTGTAAGCTGCTTCTCTTTTACTCAGACTACTGAAAACCCGCATAGTGCGTAAGACTACTCCCATGCTACAGAACTCCCGTAAAGTGTTTCCTACCCTCAGGATGCAGGACTCCTTTAAACTGCCTCTCCCTACTTCCAATGTACAGAATTCCTGTAAGCTGCTTCTCTTTTATTCAGACTACTAAAAACCCGCATAGTGTGTAAGACTACTCCCATGCTACAGAACTCCCGTAAAGTGTTTCCTACCCTCAGGATGCAGAACTCCTGTAAACTGCCTCTCACTACTTCCAATGTACAGAAATCCTGTAAGCTGCTTCTCTATTACTCAGACTACTGAAAACCCGCATAGTGCGTAAGACTACTCCCATGCTACAGAACTCCCGTAAAGTGTTTTCTACACTCAGGATGCAGCACTCCTGTAAACTGCCCCTTTCTACTTCCAATGTACAGAAATCCTGTAAGCTGCTTCTCTTTTACTCAGACTACTGAAAACCCGCATAGTGCGTAAGACTACTCCCATGCTACAGAACTCCCTTAAAGTGTTTTCAACACTCAGGATGCAGAACACCTGTAAACTGCCTCTCACTACTTCCAATGTACAGAAATCCTGTAAGCTGCTTCTCTTTTACTCAGACTACTGAAAACCAGCATAGTGCGTAAGACTACTCCCATGCTACAGAACTCCCGTAAAGTGTTTTCAACCCTCAGGATGCAGAACTCCTGTAAACTGCCTCTCACTACTTCCAATGTACAGAAATCCTGTAAGCTGCTTCTCTTTTACTCAGACTACTGAAAACCCGCATTGTGCGTAAGACTACTCCCATGCTACAGAACTCCTGTAAAGTGTTTCCTACCCTCAGGATGCAGGACTCCTTTAAACTGCCTCTCCCTACTTCCAATGTACAGAAATCCTGTAAGCTGCTTCTCTTTTACTCACACTACTGAAAACCCGCATTGTGCGTAAGACTACTCCCATGCTACAGAACTCCCGTAAAGTGTTTCCTACCCTCAGGATGCAGGACTCCTTTAAACTGCCTCTCCCTACTTCCAATGTACAGAAATCCTGTAAGCTGCTTCTCTTTTACTCACACTACTGAAAACCCGCATTGTGCGTAAGACTACTCCCATGCTACAGAACTCCCGTAAAGTGTTTCCTACCCTCAGGATGCAGGACTCCTTTAAACTGCCTCTCCCTACTTCCAATGTACAGAAATCCTGTAAGCTGCTTCTCTTTTACTCAGACTACTGAAAACCCGCATAGTGCGTAAGACTACTCCCACGCTACAGAACTCTCTTAAAGTGTTTTCAACACTCAGGATGCAGAACACCTGTAAACTGCCTCTCACTACTTCCAATGTACAGAAATCCTGTAAGCTGCTTCTCTTTTACTCAGACTACTAAAAACCCGCATAGTGTGTAAGACTACTCCCATGCTACAGAACTCCCGTAAAGTGTTTCCTACACTCAGGATGCAGAACTCCTGTAAACTGCCTCTCACTACTTCCAATGTACAGAAATCCTGTAAGCTGCTTCTCTTTTACTCAGACTACTGAAAACCCGCATAGTGCGTAAGACTACTCCCATGCTACAGAACTCCCGTAAAGTGCTTCCTACACTGGATGCAGAACTCCTTTAAACTGCCTCTTACTACTTCCAACGCACAGAAATCCTGTTAGCTGCTTCTCTTTTGATCAGACTACTGAAAATCCGCATAGTGCTTAAGACTATTCCCATGCTACAGAACTCCCGTAAAGTGTTTCCTACACTCAGGATGCAGAACTCCTGTACTCTGCCGTTCACTACGTCCAATGTACAGAAATCCTGTAAGCTGCTTCTCTTTTACTCAGACTACTGAAAACCCACATAGTGCGTAAGACTATTCCCATATTACAGGACTCCCGTAAAGTATTTCCTTCACTCAGGATGCAGAACAGCTTTAAATTGCCTCTCACTACTTAAAATGTACAGAAATCCTGTAAGCTGCATCTCTTTTACTCAGAATACTGAAAACCCGCATAGTGCGAAAGATTTCTCCCATGCTACAGAACTCCCGTAACGTGTTTCCTACACTCAGGATGCAGAACTCCTGTAAACTGCCTCTCACTATTTCCAATGTGCAGTAATCCTGTAAGCTGCTTCTCTTTTACTCAGACTACTGAAAACGCGCATAGTGCGTAAGACTACTCCCATGCTACAGAACTCCCGTAAAGTGTTTCCTACACTCAGGATGCAGAACTCCTTTAAACTACCTCTCATTACTTCCAATGTACAGAAATCCTGTTACCAGTTTTACTAAGACTACTGAAAACCCGCATAGTGCGTAAAACTACACCCATGCTACAGAACTCCTGTAAAGTGTTTTCTACACTCAGGATGCAGCACTCCTGTAAACTGCCCCTTTCTACTTCCAATGTACAGAAATCCTGTAAGCTGCTTCTCTTTTACTCAGACTACTGAAAACCCGCATAGTGCGTAAGACTACTCCCACGCTACAGAACTCCCTTAAAGTGTTTTCTACAATCAGGATGCAGAACACCTGTAAACTGCCTCTCACTACTTCCAATGTACAGAAATCCTGTAAGCTGCTTCTCTTTTACTCAGACTACTGAAAACCCGCATAGTGCGTAAGACTACTCCCATGCTACAGAACTCCCGTAAAGTGTTTTCTACACTCAGGACGCAGAAGTCCTGTACACTGCCTCTCACTACTTCCAATGTACAGAAATCCTGTAAGCTGCTTCTCTTTTACTCAGACTACTGAAAACCCGCATAGTGCGTAAGACTACTCCCATGCTACAGAACTCCCGTAAAGTGTTTCCTACCCTCAGGATGCAGGACTCCTTTAAACTGCCTCTCCCTACTTCCAATGTACAGAAATCCTGTAAGCTGCTTCACTTTTACTCAGACTACTGAAAACTCGTGTAGCGCGTAAGACTACTCCCATGCTACAGAACTCCCGTAAAGTGTTTCCTACACTCAGGATGCAGAACTCCTGTAAACTGCCTCTCACTACTTCCAATGTACAGAAATCCTGTAAGCTGCTTCTCTTTTACTCAGACTACTGAAAACCCGCATAGTGTGTAAAACTACTCCCATGCTACAGAACTCCCGTAAAGTGTTTCCTACACTCAGGATGCAGAACTCCTGTAAACTGCCTCTCACTACTTCCAATGTACAGAAATCCTGTAAGCTGCTTCTCTTTTACTCAGACTACTGAAAACCCGCATAGTGTGTAAAATTACTCCCATGCTACAGAACTCCCGTAAAGTGTTTCCTACCCTCAGGATGCAGAACTCCTGTAAACTGCCTCTCACTACTTCCAATGTACAGAAATCCTGTAAGCTGCTTCTCTTTTACTCAGACTACTGAAACCCCGCATAGTGTGTAAGACTACTCCCAAGCTACAGAACTCCCATAAAGTGTTTCCTACACTGAGGATGGAGAACTCTTGTAAACTGCCTCTCACTACTTCCAATGTACAGAAATCCTGTAAGCTGCTTCTCTTTTACTCAGACTACTGAAAACCCGCATTGTGCGTAAGACTACTCCCATGCTACAGAACTCCTGTAAAGTGTTTCCTACACTCAGGATGCAGAACTCCAGTAAATTGCCTCTCACTACTTCCAATGTACTGAAATCCTGTAAGCTGCTTCTCTTTTACTCACACTACTGAAAACCCGCATTGTGCGTAAGACTACTCCCATGCTACAGAACTCCCGTAAAGTGTTTTCTACACTAAGGATGCAGCACTCCTGTAAACTGCCCCTTTCTACTTCCAATGTACAGAAATCCTGTAAGCTGCTTCTCTTTTACTCAGACTACTGAAAACCCGCATAGTGCGTAAGACTACTCCCACGCTACAGAACTCCCGTAAAGTGTTTTCAACACTCAGGATGCAGAACACCTGTAAACTGCCTCTCACTACTTCCAATGTACAGAAATCCTGTAAGCTGCTTCTCTTTTACTCAGACTACTGAAAACCCGCATAGTGCGTAAGACTACTCCCATGCTACAGAACTCCCGTAAAGTGTTTTCAACCCTCAGGATGCAGAACTCCTGTAAACTGCCTCTCACTACTTCCAATGTACAGAAATCCTGTAAGCTGCTTCTCTTTTACTCAGACTACTGAAAACCCGCATAGTGCGTAAGACTACTCCCATGCTACAGAACTCCCGTAAAGTGTTTTCAACCCTCAGGATGCAGAACTCCTGTAAACTGCCTCTCACTACTTCCAATGTACAGAAATCCTGTAAGCTGCTTCTCTTTTACTCAGACTACTGAAAACCCGCATAGTGCGTAAGACTACTCCCATGCTACAGAACTCCCGTAAAGTGTTTTCTACACTCAGGACGCAGAACTCCTGTACACTGCCTCTCACTACTTCCAATGTACAGAAATCCTGTAAGCTGCTTCTCTTTTACTCAGACTACTGAAAACCCGCATAGTGCGTAAGACTACTCCCATGCTACAGAACTCCCGTAAAGTGTTTCCTACCCTCAGGATGCAGGACTCCTTTAAACTGCCTCTCCCTACTTCCAATGTACAGAATTCCTGTAAGCTGCTTCTCTTTTATTCAGACTACTAAAAACCCGCATAGTGTGTAAGACTACTCCCATGCTACAGAACTCCCGTAAAGTGTTTCCTACCCTCAGGATGCAGAACTCCTGTAAACTGCCTCTCACTACTTCCAATGTACAGAAATCCTGTAAGCTGCTTCTCTATTACTCAGACTACTGAAAACCCGCATAGTGCGTAAGACTACTCCCATGCTACAGAACTCCCGTAAAGTGTTTTCTACACTCAGGATGCAGCACTCCTGTAAACTGCCCCTTTCTACTTCCAATGTACAGAAATCCTGTAAGCTGCTTCTCTTTTACTCAGACTACTGAAAACCCGCATAGTGCGTAAGACTACTCCCATGCTACAGAACTCCCTTAAAGTGTTTTCAACACTCAGGATGCAGAACACCTGTAAACTGCCTCTCACTACTTCCAATGTACAGAAATCCTGTAAGCTGCTTCTCTTTTACTCAGACTACTGAAAACCAGCATAGTGCGTAAGACTACTCCCATGCTACAGAACTCCCGTAAAGTGTTTTCAACCCTCAGGATGCAGAACTCCTGTAAACTGCCTCTCACTACTTCCAATGTACAGAAATCCTGTAAGCTGCTTCTCTTTTACTCAGACTACTGAAAACCCGCATTGTGCGTAAGACTACTCCCATGCTACAGAACTCCTGTAAAGTGTTTCCTACCCTCAGGATGCAGGACTCCTTTAAACTGCCTCTCCCTACTTCCAATGTACAGAAATCCTGTAAGCTGCTTCTCTTTTACTCACACTACTGAAAACCCGCATTGTGCGTAAGACTACTCCCATGCTACAGAACTCCCGTAAAGTGTTTCCTACCCTCAGGATGCAGGACTCCTTTAAACTGCCTCTCCCTACTTCCAATGTACAGAAATCCTGTAAGCTGCTTCTCTTTTACTCACACTACTGAAAACCCGCATTGTGCGTAAGACTACTCCCATGCTACAGAACTCCCGTAAAGTGTTTCCTACCCTCAGGATGCAGGACTCCTTTAAACTGCCTCTCCCTACTTCCAATGTACAGAAATCCTGTAAGCTGCTTCTCTTTTACTCAGACTACTGAAAACCCGCATAGTGCGTAAGACTACTCCCACGCTACAGAACTCTCTTAAAGTGTTTTCAACACTCAGGATGCAGAACACCTGTAAACTGCCTCTCACTACTTCCAATGTACAGAAATCCTGTAAGCTGCTTCTCTTTTACTCAGACTACTAAAAACCCGCATAGTGTGTAAGACTACTCCCATGCTACAGAACTCCCGTAAAGTGTTTCCTACACTCAGGATGCAGAACTCCTGTAAACTGCCTCTCACTACTTCCAATGTACAGAAATCCTGTAAGCTGCTTCTCTTTTACTCAGACTACTGAAAACCCGCATAGTGCGTAAGACTACTCCCATGCTACAGAACTCCCGTAAAGTGCTTCCTACACTGGATGCAGAACTCCTTTAAACTGCCTCTTACTACTTCCAACGCACAGAAATCCTGTTAGCTGCTTCTCTTTTGATCAGACTACTGAAAATCCGCATAGTGCTTAAGACTATTCCCATGCTACAGAACTCCCGTAAAGTGTTTCCTACACTCAGGATGCAGAACTCCTGTACTCTGCCGTTCACTACGTCCAATGTACAGAAATCCTGTAAGCTGCTTCTCTTTTACTCAGACTACTGAAAACCCACATAGTGCGTAAGACTATTCCCATATTACAGGACTCCCGTAAAGTATTTCCTTCACTCAGGATGCAGAACAGCTTTAAATTGCCTCTCACTACTTAAAATGTACAGAAATCCTGTAAGCTGCATCTCTTTTACTCAGAATACTGAAAACCCGCATAGTGCGAAAGATTTCTCCCATGCTACAGAACTCCCGTAACGTGTTTCCTACACTCAGGATGCAGAACTCCTGTAAACTGCCTCTCACTATTTCCAATGTGCAGTAATCCTGTAAGCTGCTTCTCTTTTACTCAGACTACTGAAAACGCGCATAGTGCGTAAGACTACTCCCATGCTACAGAACTCCCGTAAAGTGTTTCCTACACTCAGGATGCAGAACTCCTTTAAACTACCTCTCATTACTTCCAATGTACAGAAATCCTGTTACCAGTTTTACTAAGACTACTGAAAACCCGCATAGTGCGTAAAACTACACCCATGCTACAGAACTCCTGTAAAGTGTTTTCTACACTCAGGATGCAGCACTCCTGTAAACTGCCCCTTTCTACTTCCAATGTACAGAAATCCTGTAAGCTGCTTCTCTTTTACTCAGACTACTGAAAACCCGCATAGTGCGTAAGACTACTCCCACGCTACAGAACTCCCTTAAAGTGTTTTCTACAATCAGGATGCAGAACACCTGTAAACTGCCTCTCACTACTTCCAATGTACAGAAATCCTGTAAGCTGCTTCTCTTTTACTCAGACTACTGAAAACCCGCATAGTGCGTAAGACTACTCCCATGCTACAGAACTCCCGTAAAGTGTTTTCTACACTCAGGACGCAGAAGTCCTGTACACTGCCTCTCACTACTTCCAATGTACAGAAATCCTGTAAGCTGCTTCTCTTTTACTCAGACTACTGAAAACCCGCATAGTGCGTAAGACTACTCCCATGCTACAGAACTCCCGTAAAGTGTTTCCTACCCTCAGGATGCAGGACTCCTTTAAACTGCCTCTCCCTACTTCCAATGTACAGAAATCCTGTAAGCTGCTTCACTTTTACTCAGACTACTGAAAACTCGTGTAGCGCGTAAGACTACTCCCATGCTACAGAACTCCCGTAAAGTGTTTCCTACACTCAGGATGCAGAACTCCTGTAAACTGCCTCTCACTACTTCCAATGTACAGAAATCCTGTAAGCTGCTTCTCTTTTACTCAGACTACTGAAAACCCGCATAGTGTGTAAAACTACTCCCATGCTACAGAACTCCCGTAAAGTGTTTCCTACACTCAGGATGCAGAACTCCTGTAAACTGCCTCTCACTACTTCCAATGTACAGAAATCCTGTAAGCTGCTTCTCTTTTACTCAGACTACTGAAAACCCGCATAGTGTGTAAAATTACTCCCATGCTACAGAACTCCCGTAAAGTGTTTCCTACCCTCAGGATGCAGAACTCCTGTAAACTGCCTCTCACTACTTCCAATGTACAGAAATCCTGTAAGCTGCTTCTCTTTTACTCAGACTACTGAAACCCCGCATAGTGTGTAAGACTACTCCCAAGCTACAGAACTCCCATAAAGTGTTTCCTACACTGAGGATGGAGAACTCTTGTAAACTGCCTCTCACTACTTCCAATGTACAGAAATCCTGTAAGCTGCTTCTCTTTTACTCAGACTACTGAAAACCCGCATTGTGCGTAAGACTACTCCCATGCTACAGAACTCCTGTAAAGTGTTTCCTACACTCAGGATGCAGAACTCCAGTAAATTGCCTCTCACTACTTCCAATGTACTGAAATCCTGTAAGCTGCTTCTCTTTTACTCACACTACTGAAAACCCGCATTGTGCGTAAGACTACTCCCATGCTACAGAACTCCCGTAAAGTGTTTTCTACACTAAGGATGCAGCACTCCTGTAAACTGCCCCTTTCTACTTCCAATGTACAGAAATCCTGTAAGCTGCTTCTCTTTTACTCAGACTACTGAAAACCCGCATAGTGCGTAAGACTACTCCCACGCTACAGAACTCCCGTAAAGTGTTTTCAACACTCAGGATGCAGAACACCTGTAAACTGCCTCTCACTACTTCCAATGTACAGAAATCCTGTAAGCTGCTTCTCTTTTACTCAGACTACTGAAAACCCGCATAGTGCGTAAGACTACTCCCATGCTACAGAACTCCCGTAAAGTGTTTTCTACACTCAGGACGCAGAACTCCTGTACACTGCCTCTCACTACTTCCAATGTACAGAAATCCTGTAAGCTGCTTCTCTTTTACTCACACTACTGAAAACCCGCATTGTGCGTAAGACTACTCCCATGCTACAGAACTCCCGTAAAGTGTTTCCTACCCTCAGGATGCAGGACTCCTTTAAACTGCCTCTCCCTACTTCCAATGTACAGAAATCCTGTAAGCTGCTTCTCTTTTACTCAGACTACTGAAAACCCGCATTGTGCGTAAGACTACTCCCATGCTACAGAACTCCTGTAAAGTGTTTCCTACCCTCAGGATGCAGGACTCCTTTAAACTGCCTCTCCCTACTTCCAATGTACAGAAATCCTGTAAGCTGCTTCTCTTTTACTCACACTACTGAAAACCCGCATTGTGCGTAAGACTACTCCCATGCTACAGAACTCCCGTAAAGTGTTTCCTACCCTCAGGATGCAGGACTCCTTTAAACTGCCTCTCCCTACTTCCAATGTACAGAAATCCTGTAAGCTGCTTCTCTTTTACTCAGACTACTGAAAACCCGCATAGTGCGTAAGACTACTCCCACGCTACAGAACTCTCTTAAAGTGTTTTCAACACTCAGGATGCAGAACACCTGTAAACTGCCTCTCACTACTTCCAATGTACAGAAATCCTGTAAGCTGCTTCTCTTTTACTCAGACTACTGAAAACCCGCATAGTGCGTAAGACTACTCCCATGCTACAGAACTCCCGTAAAGTGTTTTCTACACTCAGGACGCAGAACTCCTGTACACTGCCTCTCACTACTTCCAATGTACAGAAATCCTGTAAGCTGCTTCTCTTTTACTCAGACTACTGAAAACCCGCATAGTGCGTAAGACTACTCCCATGCTACAGAACTCCCGTAAAGTGTTTCCTACCCTCAGGATGCAGGACTCCTTTAAACTGCCTCTCCCTACTTCCAATGTACAGAAATCCTGTAAGCTGCTTCTCTTTTATTCAGACTAATAAAAACCCGCATAGTGTGTAAGACTACTCCCATGCTACAGAACTCCCGTAAAGTGTTTCCTACACTCAGGATGCAGAACTCCTGTAAACTGCCTCTCACTACTTCCAATGTACAGAAATCCTGTAAGCTGCTTCTCTTTTACTCAGACTACTGAAAACCCGCATAGTGCGTAAGACTACTCCCATGCTACAGAACTCCCGTAAAGTGCTTCCTACACTGGATGCAGAACTCCTTTAAACTGCCTCTTACTACTTCCAACGCACAGAAATCCTGTTAGCTGCTTCTCTTTTGATCAGACTACTGAAAATCCGCATAGTGCTTAAGACTATTCCCATGCTACAGAACTCCCGTAAAGTGTTTCCTACACTCAGGATGCAGAACTCCTGTACTCTGCCGTTCACTACGTCCAATGTACAGAAATCCTGTAAGCTGCTTCTCTTTTACTCAGACTACTGAAAACCCACATAGTGCGTAAGACTATTCCCATATTACAGGACTCCCGTAAAGTATTTCCTTCACTCAGGATGCAGAACAGCTTTAAATTGCCTCTCACTACTTAAAATGTACAGAAATCCTGTAAGCTGCATCTCTTTTACTCAGAATACTGAAAACCCGCATAGTGCGAAAGATTTCTCCCATGCTACAGAACTCCCGTAACGTGTTTCCTACACTCAGGATGCAGAACTCCTGTAAACTGCCTCTCACTATTTCCAATGTGCAGTAATCCTGTAAGCTGCTTCTCTTTTACTCAGACTACTGAAAACGCGCATAGTGCGTAAGACTACTCCCATGCTACAGAACTCCCGTAAAGTGTTTCCTACACTCAGGATGCAGAACTCCTTTAAACTACCTCTCATTACTTCCAATGTACAGAAATCCTGTTACCAGTTTTACTAAGACTACTGAAAACCCGCATAGTGCGTAAGACTACTCCCATGCTACAGAACTCCCGTAAAGTGTTTCCTACACTCAGGATGCAGAACTCCTGTAAACTGCCTCTCACTACTTCCAATGTACAGAAATCCTGTAAGCTGCTTCTCTTTTACTCAGACTACTGAAAACCCGCATAGTGTGTAAAACTACTCCCATGCTACAGAACTCCCGTAAAGTGTTTCCTACCCTCAGGATGCAGAACTCCTGTAAACTGCCTCTCACTACTTCCAATGTACAGAAATCCTGTAAGCTGCTTCTCTTTTACTCAGACTACTGAAACCCCGCATAGTGTGTAAGACTACTCCCAAGCTACAGAACTCCCATAAAGTGTTTCCTACACTGAGGATGGAGAACTCTTGTAAACTGCCTCTCACTACTTCCAATGTACAGAAATCCTGTAAGCTGCTTCGCTTTTACTCAGACAACCGAAAACCCGCACAGTGCGTAAGACTACTCCCATGCTACAGAACTCCTGTAAAATATTTCCTACACTCAGGATGCACAACTCCTATAAACTGCCTCTCACTACTTCCAATGTACAGAAAACCTGTAAGCTACTTCTCTTTTACAAAGACTGCTGAAAACCCGCATAGTGTGTAAAACTACTCCCATGCTACAGAACTCCTGTAAAGTGTTTCCTACACTCAGGATGCAGAACTCCTGTAAATTGCCTCTCACTACTTCCAATGTACTGAAATCCTGTAAGCTGCTTCTCTTTTACTCACACTACTGAAAACCCGCATAATGCGTAAGACTATTCCCATGCTACAGAACTCCCGTAAAGTGTTTCCTACACTCAGGATGCAGAACTCCTGTAAACTGCCCCTTTCTACTTCCAATGTACAGAAATCCTGTAAGCTGCTTCTCTTTTACTCAGACTACTGAAAACCCGCATAGTACGTAAGACTACTCCAACGCTACAGAACTCCCTTAAAGTGTTTTCAACACTCAGGATGCAGAACACCTGTAAACTGCCTCTCACTACTTCCAATGTACAGAAAACCTGTAAGCTGCTTCTCTTTTACACAGACTACTGAAAACCCGCATAGTGCGTAAGACTACTCCCATGCTACAGAACTCCCGTAAAGTGTTTTCTACACTCAGGACGCAGAACTCCTGTACACTGCCTCTCACTACTTCCAATGTACAGAAATCCTGTAAGCTGCTTCTCTTTTACTCAGACTACTGAAAACCCGCATAGTGCGTAAGACTACTCCCATGCTAGAGAACTCCCGTAAAGTGCTTCCTACACTGGATGCAGAACTCCTTTAAACTGCCTCTTACTACTTCCAACGCACAGAAATCCTGTTAGCTGCTTCTCTTTTGATCAGACTACTGAAAATCCGCATAGTGCTTAAGACTATTCCCATGCTACAGAACTCCCGTAAAGTGTTTCCTACACTCAGGATGCAGAACTCCTGTACACTGCCGTTCACTACGTCCAATGTACAGAAATCCTGTAAGCTGCTTCTCTTTTACTCAGACTACTGAAAACCCACATAGTGCGTAAGACTATTCCCATATTACAGGACTCCCGTAAATTATTTCCTTCACTCAGGATGCAGAACAGCTTTAAATTGCCTCTCACTACTTAAAATGTACAGAAATCCTGTAAGCTGCATCTCTTTTACTCAGACTACTGAAAACCCGCATAGTGCGAAAGATTTCTCCCATGCTACAGAACTCCCGTAACGTGTTTCCTACACTCAGGATGCAGAACTCCTGTAAACTGCCTCTCACTATTTCCAATGTACAGAAATCCTGTAAGCTGCTTCTCTTTTACTCAGACTACTGAAAACGCGCATAGTGCGTAAGACTACTCCCATGCTACAGAACTCCCGTAAAGTGTTTCCTACACTCAGGATGCAGAACTCCTTTAAACTACCTCTCATTACTTCCAATGTACAGAAATCCTGTTACCAGTTTTACTAAGACTACTTAAAACCCGCATAGTGAGTAAGAATTCTCCCATGCTACAGAACTCCCGTAAAGTGTTTCCTACACTCAGGATGCAGAACTCCTGTAAACTGCCTCTCACTACTTCCAATGTACAGAAATCCTGTAAGCTGCTTCTCTTTTACTCAGACTACTGAAAACCCGCATAGTGCGTAAGACTACTCCCATGCTACAGAACTCCCGTAAAGTGTTTTCTACACTCAGGACGCAGAACTCCTGTACACTGCCTCTCACTACTTCCAATGTACAGAAATCCTGTAAGCTGCTTCTCTTTTACTCAGACTACTGAAAACCCGCATAGTGCGTAAGACTACTCCCATGCTACAGAACTCCCGTAAAGTGTTTCCTACCCTCAGGATGCAGGACTCCTTTAAACTGCCTCTCCCTACTTCCAATGTACAGAATTCCTGTAAGCTGCTTCTCTTTTATTCAGACTACTAAAAACCCGCATAGTGTGTAAGACTACTCCCATGCTACAGAACTCCCGTAAAGTGTTTCCTACCCTCAGGATGCAGAACTCCTGTAAACTGCCTCTCACTACTTCCAATGTACAGAAATCCTGTAAGCTGCTTCTCTATTACTCAGACTACTGAAAACCCGCATAGTGCGTAAGACTACTCCCATGCTACAGAACTCCCGTAAAGTGTTTTCTACACTCAGGATGCAGCACTCCTGTAAACTGCCCCTTTCTACTTCCAATGTACAGAAATCCTGTAAGCTGCTTCTCTTTTACTCAGACTACTGAAAACCCGCATAGTGCGTAAGACTACTCCCACGCTACAGAACTCCCTTAAAGTGTTTTCAACACTCAGGATGCAGAACACCTGTAAACTGCCTCTCACTACTTCCAATGTACAGAAATCCTGTAAGCTGCTTCTCTTTTACTCAGACTACTGAAAACCCGCATAGTGCGTAAGACTACTCCCATGCTACAGAACTCCCGTAAAGTGTTTTCTACACTCAGGACGCAGAACTCCTGTACACTGCCTCTCACTACTTCCAATGTACAGAAATCCTGTAAGCTGCTTCTCTTTTACTCAGACTACTGAAAACCCGCATAGTGCGTAAGACTACTCCCATGCTACAGAACTCCCGTAAAGTGTTTCCTACCCTCAGGATGCAGGACTCCTTTAAACTGCCTCTCCCTACTTCCAACGCACAGAAATCCTGTTAGCTGCTTCTTTTTGATCAGACTACTGAAAATCCGCATAGTGCTTAAGACTATTCCCATGCTACAGAACTCCCGTAAAGTGTTTCCTACACTCAGGATGCAGAACTCCTGTACTCTGCCGTTCACTACGTCCAATGTACAGAAATCCTGTAAGCTGCTTCTCTTTTACTCAGACTACTGAAAACCCACATAGTGCGTAAGACTATTCCCATATTACAGGACTCCCGTAAAGTATTTCCTTCACTCAGGATGCAGAACAGCTTTAAATTGCCTCTCACTACTTAAAATGTACAGAAATCCTGTAAGCTGCATCTCTTTTACTCAGACTACTGAAAACCCGCATAGTGCGAAAGATTTCTCCCATGCTACAGAACTCCCGAAACGTGTTTCCTACACTCAGGATGCAGAACTCCTGTAAACTGCCTCTCACTATTTCCAATGTACAGAAATCCTGTAAGCTGCTTCTCTTTTACTCAGACTACTGAAAACGCGCATAGTGCGTAAGACTACTCCCATGCTACAGAACTCCCGTAAAGTGTTTCCTACACTCAGGATGCACAACTCCTATAAACTGCCTCTCACTACTTCCAATGTACAGAAAACCTGTAAGCTACTTCTCTTTTACAAAGACTGCTGAAAACCCGCATAGTGTGTAAAACTACTCCCATGCTACAGAACTCCTGTAAAGTGTTTCCTACACTCAGGATGCAGAACTCCTGTAAATTGCCTCTCACTACTTCCAATGTACTGAAATCCTGTAAGCTGCTTCTCTTTTACTCACACTACTGAAAACCCGCATTGTGCGTAAGACTACTCCCATGCTACAGAACTCCCGTAAAGTGTTTTCTACACTCAGGATGCAGCACTCCTGTAAACTGCCCCTTTCTACTTCCAATGTACAGAAATCCTGTAAGCTGCTTCTCTTTTACTCAGACTACTGAAAACCCGCATAGTGCGTAAGACTACTCCCACGCTACAGAACTCCCTTAAAGTGTTTTCTACAATCAGGATGCAGAACACCTGTAAACTACCTCTCACTACTTCCAATGTACAGAAATCCTGTAAGCTGCTTCTCTTTTACTCAGACTACTGAAAACCCGCATAGTGCGTAAGACTACTCCCATGCTACAGAACTCCCGTAAAGTGTTTTCTACACTCAGGACGCAGAAGTCCTGTACACTGCCTCTCACTACTTCCAATGTACAGAAATCCTGTAAGCTGCTTCTCTTTTACTCAGACTACTGAAAACCCGCATAGTGCGTAAGACTACTCCCATGCTACAGAACTCCCGTAAAGTGTTTCCTACCCTCAGGATGCAGGACTCCTTTAAACTGCCTCTCCCTACTTCCAATGTACAGAAATCCTGTAAGCTGCTTCAATTTTACTCAGACTACTGAAAACTCGTGTAGCGCGTAAGACTACTCCCATGCTACAGAACTCCCGTAAAGTGTTTCCTACACTCAGGATGCAGAACTCCTGTAAACTGCCTCTCACTACTTCCAATGTACAGAAATCCTGTAAGCTGCTTCTCTTTTACTCAGACTACTGAAAACCCGCATAGTGTGTAAAACTACTCCCATGCTACAGAACTCCCGTAAAGTGTTTCCTACCCTCAGGATGCAGAACTCCTGTAAACTGCCTCTCACTACTTCCAATGTACAGAAATCCTGTAAGCTGCTTCTCTTTTACTCAGACTACTGAAACCCCGCATAGTGTGTAAGACTACTCCCAAGCTACAGAACTCCCATAAAGTATTTCCTACACTGAGGATGGAGAACTCTTGTAAACTGCCTCTCACTACTTCCAATGTACAGAAATCCTGTAAGCTGCTTCGCTTTTACTCAGACTACTGAAAACCCGCACAGTGCGTAAGACTACTCCCATGCTACAGAACTCCTGTAAAGTATTTCCTACACTCAGGATGCACAACTCCTATAAACTGCCTCTCACTACTTCCAATGTACAGAAAACCTGTAAGCTACTTCTCTTTTACAAAGACTGCTGAAAACCTGCATAGTGTGTAAAACTACTCCCATGCTACAGAACTCCTGTAAAGTGTTTCCTACACTCAGGATGCAGAACTCCAGTAAATTGCCTCTCACTACTTCCAATGTACTGAAATCCTGTAAGCTGCTTCTCTTTTACTCACACTACTGAAAACCCGCATTGTGCGTAAGACTACTCCCATGCTACAGAACTCCCGTAAAGTGTTTTCTACACTAAGGATGCAGCACTCCTGTAAACTGCCCCTTTCTACTTCCAATGTACAGAAATCCTGTAAGCTGCTTCTCTTTTACTCAGACTACTGAAAACCCGCATAGTGCGTAAGACTACTCCCACGCTACAGAACTCCTGTAAAGTGTTTTCAACACTCAGGATGCAGAACACCTGTAAACTGCCTCTCACTACTTCCAATGTACAGAAATCCTGTAAGCTGCTTCTCTTTTACTCAGACTACTGAAAACCCGCATAGTGCGTAAGACTACTCCCATGCTACAGAACTCCCGTAAAGTGTTTTCTACACTCAGGACGCAGAACTCCTGTACACTGCCTCTCACTACTTCCAATGTACAGAAATCCTGTAAGCTGCTTCTCTTTTACTCACACTACTGAAAACCCGCATTGTGCGTAAGACTACTCCCATGCTACAGAACTCCCGTAAAGTGTTTCCTACCCTCAGGATGCAGGACTCCTTTAAACTGCCTCTCCCTACTTCCAATGTACAGAAATCCTGTAAGCTGCTTCTCTTTTACTCAGACTACTGAAAACCCGCATTGTGCGTAAGACTACTCCCATGCTACAGAACTCCTGTAACGTGTTTCCTACCCTCAGGATGCAGGACTCCTTTAAACTGCCTCTCCCTTCTTCCAATGTACAGAAATCCTGTAAGCTGCTTCTCTTTTACTCACACTACTGAAAACCCGCATTGTGCGTAAGACTACTCCCATGCTACAGAACTCCCGTAAAGTGTTTCCTACCCTCAGGATGCAGGACTCCTTTAAACTGCCTCTCCCTACTTCCAATGTACAGAAATCCTGTAAGCTGCTTCTCTTTTACTCAGACTACTGAAAACCCGCATAGTGCGTAAGACTACTCCCACGCTACAGAACTCTCTTAAAGTGTTTTCAACACTCAGGATGCAGAACACCTGTAAACTGCCTCTCACTACTTCCAATGTACAGAAATCCTGTAAGCTGCTTCTCTTTTACTCAGACTACTGAAAACCCGCATAGTGCGTAAGACTACTCCCATGCTACAGAACTCCCGTAAAGTGTTTTCTACACTCAGGACGCAGAACTCCTGTACACTGCCTCTCACTACTTCCAATGTACAGAAATCCTGTAAGCTGCTTCTCTTTTACTCAGACTACTGAAAACCCGCATAGTGCGTAAGACTACTCCCATGCTACAGAACTCCCTTAAAGTGTTTCCTACCCTCAGGATGCAGGACTCCTTTAAACTGCCTCTCCCTACTTCCAATGTACAGAAATCCTGTAAGCTGCTTCTCTTTTATTCAGACTACTAAAAACCCGCATAGTGTGTAAGACTACTCCCATGCTACAGAACTCCCGTAAAGTGTTTCCTACACTCAGGATGCAGAACTCCTGTAAACTGCCTCTCACTACTTCCAATGTACAGAAATCCTGTAAGCTGCTTCTCTTTTACTCAGACTACTGAAAACCCGCATAGTGCGTAAGACTACTCCCATGCTACAGAACTCCCGTAAAGTGCTTCCTACACTGGATGCAGAACTCCTTTAAACTGCCTCTTACTACTTCCAACGCACAGAAATCCTGTTAGCTGCTTCTCTTTTGATCAGACTACTGAAAATCCGCATAGTGCTTAAGACTATTCCCATGCTACAGAACTCCCGTAAAGTGTTTCCTACACTCAGGATGCAGAACTCCTGTACTCTGCCGTTCACTACGTCCAATGTACAGAAATCCTGTAAGCTGCTTCTCTTTTACTCAGACTACTGAAAACCCACATAGTGCGTAAGACTATTCCCATATTACAGGACTCCCGTAAAGTATTTCCTTCACTCAGGATGCAGAACAGCTTTAAATTGCCTCTCACTACTTAAAATGTACAGAAATCCTGTAAGCTGCATCTCTTTTACTCAGAATACTGAAAACCCGCATAGTGCGAAAGATTTCTCCCATGCTACAGAACTCCCGTAACGTGTTTCCTACACTCAGGATGCAGAACTCCTGTAAACTGCCTCTCACTATTTCCAATGTGCAGTAATCCTGTAAGCTGCTTCTCTTTTACTCAGACTACTGAAAACGCCCATAGTGCGTAAGACTACTCCCATGCTACAGAACTCCCGTAAAGTGTTTCCTACACTCAGGATGCAGAACTCCTTTAAACTACCTCTCATTACTTCCAATGTACAGAAATCCTGTTACCAGTTTTACTAAGACTACTGAAAACCCGCATAGTGCGTAAGACTACTCCCATGCTACAGAACTCCCGTAAAGTGTTTCCTACACTCAGGATGCAGAACTCCTGTAAACTGCCTCTCACTACTTCCAATGTACAGAAATCCTGTAAGCTGCTTCTCTTTTACTCAGACTACTGAAAACCCGCATAGTGTGTAAAACTACTCCCATGCTACAGAACTCCCGTAAAGTGTTTCCTACCCTCAGGATGCAGAACTCCTGTAAACTGCCTCTCACTACTTCCAATGTACAGAAATCCTGTAAGCTGCTTCTCTTTTACTCAGACTACTGAAACCCCGCATAGTGTGTAAGACTACTCCCAAGCTACAGAACTCCCATAAAGTGTTTCCTACACTGAGGATGGAGAACTCTTGTAAACTGCCTCTCACTACTTCCAATGTACAGAAATCCTGTAAGCTGCTTCGCTTTTACTCAGACAACTGAAAACCCGCACAGTGCGTAAGACTACTCCCATGCTACAGAACTCCTGTAAAATATTTCCTACACTCAGGATGCACAACTCCTATAAACTGCCTCTCACTACTTCCAATGTACAGAAAACCTGTAAGCTACTTCTCTTTTACAAAGACTGCTGAAAACCCGCATAGTGTGTAAAACTACTCCCATGCTACAGAACTCCTGTAAAGTGTTTCCTACACTCAGGATGCAGAACTCCTGTAAATTGCCTCTCACTACTTCCAATGTACTGAAATCCTGTAAGCTGCTTCTCTTTTACTCACACTACTGAAAACCCGCATAATGCGTAAGACTACTCCCATGCTACAGAACTCCCGTAAAGTGTTTTCTACACTCAGGATGCAGCACTCCTGTAAACTGCCCCTTTCTACTTCCAATGTACAGAAATCCTGTAAGCTGCTTCTCTTTTACTCAGACTACTGAAAACCCGCATAGTGCGTAAGACTACTCCCACGCTACAGAAGTCCCTTAAAGTGTTTTCAACACTCAGGATGCAGAACTCCTGTACACTGCCTCTCACTACTTCTAATGTACAGAAATCCTGTAAGCTGCTTCTCTTTTACTCAGACTACTGAAAACCCGCATAGTGCGTAAGACTACTCCCATGCTAGAGAACTCCCGTAAAGTGCTTCCTACACTGGATGCAGAACTCCTTTAAACTGCCTCTTACTACTTCCAACGCACAGAAATCCTGTTAGCTGCTTCTCTTTTGATCAGACTACTGAAAATCCGCATAGTGCTTAAGACTATTCCCATGCTACAGAACTCCCGTAAAGTGTTTCCTACACTCAGGATGCAGAACTCCTGTACACTGCCGTTCACTACGTCCAATGTACAGAAATCCTGTAAGCTGCTTCTCTTTTACTCAGACTACTGAAAACCCACATAGTGCGTAAGACTATTCCCACATTACAGGACTCCCGTAAAGTATTTCCTTCACTCAGGATGCAGAACAGCTTTAAATTGCCTCTCACTACTTAAAATGTACAGAAATCCTGTAAGCTGCATCTCTTTTACTCAGACTACTGAAAACCCGCATAGTGCGAAAGATTTCTCCCATGCTACAGAACTCCCGTAACGTGTTTCCTACACTCAGGATGCAGAACTCCTGTAAACTGCCTCTCACTATTTCCAATGTACAGAAATCCTGTAAGCTGCTTCTCTTTTACTCAGACTACTGAAAACCCGCATAGTGCGTAAGACTACTCCCATGCTACAGAACTCCCGTAAAGTGTTTCCTACACTCAGGATGCAGAACTCCTTTAAACTACCTCTCATTACTTCCAATGTACAGAAATCCTGTTACCAGTTTTACTAAGACTACTTAAAACCCGCATAGTGAGTAAGAATTCTCCCATGCTACAGAACTCCCGTAAAGTGTTTCCTACACTCAGGATGCAGAACTCCTGTAAACTGCCTCTCACTACTTCCAATGTACAGAAATCCTGTAAGCTGCTACTCTTTTACTCAGACTACTGAAAACCAGCATAGTGCGTAAGACTACTCCCATGCTACAGAACTCCCGTAAAGTGTTTTCAACCCTCAGGATGCAGAACTCCTGTAAACTGCCTCTCACTACTTCCAATGTACAGAAATCCTGTAAGCTGCTTCTCTTTTACTCAGACTACTGAAAACCCACATAGTGCGTAAGACTACCCCCATGCTACAGAACTCCCGTAAAGTGTTTCCTACACTGGATGCAGAACTCCTGTAAACTGCCTCTCACTACTTCCAATGTACAGAAATCCTGTAAGCTGCTTCTCTTTTACTCAGACTACTAAAAACCCGCATACTGCGTAAGACTACTCCCATGCTACAGAACTCCCATAAAGTGTTTCCTACACTCAGGATACAGAACTCCTGTAAACTGCCTTTCACTACTTCCAATGTACAGAAATCCTGTAAGCTGCTTCTCTTTTACTCAGACTACTGAAAACGCGCATAGTGCGTAAGACTACTCCCATGCTACAGAACTCCCTTAAAGTGTTTTCAACACTCAGGATGCAGAACACCTGTAAACTGCCTCTCACTACTTCCAATGTACAGAAATCCTGTAAGCTGCTTCTCTTTTACTCAGACTACTGAAAACCCGCATACTGCGTAAGACTACTCCCATGCTACACAACTCCCTTAAAGTGTTTTCTACACTCAGGATGCAGAACTTCTGTAAACTGCCTCTCACTACTTCCAATGTACAGAAATCCTGTAAGCTGCTTCTCTTTTACTCAGACTACTGAAAACCCGCATACTGCGTAAGACTACTCCCATGCTACACAACTCCCGTAGAGTGTTTCCTACACTCAGGATGCAGGACTCCTTTAAACTGCCTCTCACTACTTCCAATGTACAGAAATCCTGTAAGCTGCTTCACTTTTACTCAGACTACTGAAAACTCGCGTAGTGCGTTAGACTACTCCCATGCTACAGAACTCCTGTAAAGTGTTTCCTACACTCAGGATACAGAACTCCTGTAAACTGCCTCTCACTACTTCCAATGTACAGAAATCCTGTAAGCTGCTTCTCTTTTACTCAGACTACTGAAAACCCGCATAGTGTGTAAAACTACTCCCATGCTACAGAACTCCCGTAAAGTGTTTCCTACCCTCAGGATGCAGAACTCCTGTAAACTGCCTCTCACTACTTCCAATGTACAGAAATCCTGTAAGCTGCTTCTCTTTTACTCAGACTACTGAAACCCCGCATAGAGTGTAAGACTACTCCCAAGCTACAGAACTCCCATGAAGTTTTTCCTACACTGAGGATGGAGAACTCTTGTAAACTGCCTCTCACTACTTCCAATGTACAGAAATCCTGTAAGCTGCTTCGCTTTTACTCAGACAACTGAAAACCCGCACAGTGCGTAAGACTACTCCCATGCTACAGAACTCCTGTAAAGTATTTCCTACACTCAGGATGCACAACTCCTATAAACTGCCACTCACTACTTCCAATGTACAGAAAACCTGTAAGCTACTTCTCTTTTACAAAGACTGCTGAAAACCCGCATAGTGTGTAAAACTACTCCCATGCTACAGAACTCCTGTAAAGTGTTTCCTACACTCAGGATGCAGAACTCCTGTAAATTGCCTCTCACTACTTCCAATGTACTGAAATCCTGTAAGCTACTTCTCTTTTACTCACACTACTGAAAACCCGCATTGTGCGTAAGACTACTCCCATGCTACAGAACTCCCGTAAAGTGTTTTCTACACTCAGGATGCAGCACTCCTGTAAACTGCCCCTTTCTACTTCCAATGTACAGAAATCCTGTAAGCTGCTTCTCTTTTACTCAGACTACTGAAAACCCGCATAGTGCGTAAGACTACTCCCACGCTACAGAACTCCCTTAAAGTGTTTTCAACACTCAGGATGCAGAACACCTGTAAACTGCCTCTCACTACTTCCAATGTACAGAAATCCTGTAAGCTGCTTCTCTTTTACTCAGACTACTGAAAACCCGCATAGTGCGTAAGACTACTCCCATGCTACAGAACTCCCGTAAAGTGTTTCCTACCCTCAGGATGCAGGACTCCTTTAAACTGCCTCTCCCTACTTCCAATGTACAGAAATCCTGTAAGCTGCTTCTCTTTTATTCAGACTACTAAAAACCCGCATAGTGTGTAACACTACTCCCATGCTACAGAACTCCCGTAAAGTGTTTCCTACACTGGATGCAGAACTCCTGTAAACTGCCTCTCACTACTTCCAATGTACAGAAATCCTGTAAGCTGCTTCTCTTTTACTCAGACTACTTAAAACCCGCATACTGCGTAAGACTACTCCCATGCTACAGAACTCCCATAAAGTGTTTCCTACACTCAGGATACAGAACTCCTGTAAACTGCCTTTCACTACTTCCAATGTACAGAAATCCTGTAAGCTGCTTCTCTTTTACTCAGACTGCTGAAAACCCGCATAATGCGTAAGACTACTCCCATGCTACACAACTCCCGTAGAGTGTTTCCTACACTCAGGATGCAGGACTCCTTTAAACTGCCTCTCACTACTTCCAATGTACAGAAATCCTGTAAGCTGCTTCTCTTTTACTCAGACTACTGAAAACCCGCATAGTGTGTAAAACTACTCCCATGCTACAGAACTCCCGTAAAGTGTTTCCTACCCTCAGGATGCAGAACTCCTGTAAACTGCCTCTCACTACTTCCAATGTACAGAAATCCTGTAAGCTGCTTCTCTTTTACTCAGACTACTGAAACCCCGCATAGAGTGTAAGACTACTCCCAAGCTACAGAACTCCCATGAAGTTTTTCCTACACTGAGGATGGAGAACTCTTGTAAACTGCCTCTCACTACTTCCAATGTACAGAAATCCTGTAAGCTGCTTCGCTTTTACTCAGACAACTGAAAACCCGCACAGTGCGTAAGACTACTCCCATGCTACAGAACTCCTGTAAAGTATTTCCTACACTCAGGATGCACAACTCCTATAAACTGCCTCTCACTACTTCCAATGTACAGAAAACCTGTAAGCTACTTCTCTTTTACAAAGACTGCTGAAAACCCGCATAGTGTGTAAAACTACTCCCATGCTACAGAACTCCTGTAAAGTGTTTCCTACACTCAGGATGCAGAACTCCTGTAAATTGCCTCTCACTACTTCCAATGTACTGAAATCCTGTAAGCTACTTCTCTTTTACTCACACTACTGAAAACCCGCATTGTGCGTAAGACTACTCCCATGCTACAGAACTCCCGTAAAGTGTTTTCAACACTCAGGATGCAGAACACCTGTAAACTGCCTCTCACTACTTCCAATGTACAGAAATCCTGTTACCAGTTTTACTAAGACTACTTAAATCCCGCATAGTGAGTAAGAATTCTCCCATGCTACAGAACTCCCGTAAAGTGTTTCCTACACTCAGGATGCAGAACTCCTGTAAACTGCCTCTCACTACTTCCAATGTACAGAAATCCTGTAAGCTGCTACTCTTTTACTCAGACTACTGAAAACCCGCATAGTGCGTAAGACTACTCCCATGCTACAGAACTCCCGTAAAGTGTTTTCTACACTCAGGATGCAGAACTCCTGTAAACTGCCTCTCACTACTTCCAATGTACAGAAATCCTGTAAGCTGCTTCTCTTTTACTCAGACTACTGAAAACCCGCATAGTGCGTAAGACTACTCCCATGCTACAGAACTCCAGTAAAGTGTTTCCTACACTTAATGCAGAACTCCTGTAAACTGCCTCTCACTACTTCCAATGTACAGAAATCCTGTAAGCTGCTTCTCTTTTACTCAGACTACTTAAAACCCGCATACTGCGTAAGACTACTCCCATGCTACAGAACTCCCGTAAAGTGTTTCCTAAAGTCAGGATACAGAACTCCTGTAAACTGCCCCTTTCTACTTCCAATGTACAGAAATCCTGTAAGCTGCTTCTCTTTTACTCAGACTGCTGAAAACCCGCATAGTGCGTAAGACTACTCCCATGCTACAGAACTCCCGTAAAGTGTTTTCTACACTCAGGATGCAGCACTCCTGTAAACTGCCCCTTTCTACTTCCAATGTACAGAAATCCTGTAAGCTGCATCTCTTTTACTCAGACTACTGAAAACCCCCATAGTGCGAAAGATTTCTCCCATGCTACAGAACTCCCGTAAAGTGTTTCCTACACTCAGGATTCAGAACTCCTGTAAACTGCCTCTCACTACTTCCAATGTACAGAAATCCTGTAAGCTGCTTCTCTTTTACTCAGACTACTGAAAACCCGCATAGTGCGTAAGACTACCCCCATGCTACAGAACTCCCGTAAATTGTTTCCTACACTGGATGCAGAACTCCTGTAAACTGCCTCTCACTACTTCCAATGTACAGAAATCCTGTAAGCTGCTTCTCTTTTACTCAGACTACTTAAAACCCGCATACTGCGTAAGACTACTCCCATGCTACAGAACTCCCATAAAGTGTTTCCTACACTCAGGATACAGAACTCCTGTAAACTGCCTTTCACTACTTCCAATGTACAGAAATCCTGTAAGCTGCTTCTCTTTTACTCAGACTACTGAAAACGCGCATAGTGCGTAAGACTACTCCCATGCTACAGAACTCCCGTAAAGTGTTTTCAACACTCAGGATGCAGAACACCTGTAAACTGCCTCTCACTACTTCCAATGTACAGAAATCCTGTAAGCTGCTTCTCTTTTACTCAGACTACTGAAAACCCGCATAGTGCGTAAGACTACTCCCATGCTACAGAACTCCCATAAAGTGTTTTCAACACTCAGGATGCAGAACACCTGTAAACTGCCTCTCACTACTTCCAATGTACAGAAATCCTGTAAGCTGCTTCTCTTTTACTCAGACTACTTAAAACCCGCATACTGCGTAAGACTACTCCCATGCTACAGAACTCCCATAAAGTGTTTTCAACACTCAGGATGCAGAACACCTGTAAACTGCCTCTCACTACTTCCAATGTACAGAAATCCTGTAAGCTGCTTCTCTTTTACTCAGACTACTGAAAACCCGCATAGTGCGTAAGACTACTCCCATGCTACAGAACTCCCGTAAAGTGTTTCCTACCCTCAGGATGCAGGACTCCTTTAAACTGCCTCTCCCTACTTCCAATGTACAGAAATCCTGTAAGCTGCTTCTCTTTTATTCAGACTACTAAAAACCCGCATAGTGTGTAACACTACTCCCATGCTACAGAACTCCCGTAAAGTGTTTCCTACACTGGATGCAGAACTCCTGTAAACTGCCTCTCACTACTTCCAATGTACAGAAATCCTGTAAGCTGCTTCTCTTTTACTCAGACTACTTAAAACCCGCATACTGCGTAAGACTACTCCCATGCTACAGAACTCCCATAAAGTGTTTCCTACACTCAGGATACAGAACTCCTGTAAACTGCCTTTCACTACTTCCAATGTACAGAAATCCTGTAAGCTGCTTCTCTTTTACTCAGACTGCTGAAAACCCGCATAATGCGTAAGACTACTCCCATGCTACACAACTCCCGTAGAGTGTTTCCTACACTCAGGATGCAGGACTCCTTTAAACTGCCTCTCACTACTTCCAATGTACAGAAATCCTGTAAGCTGCTTCTCTTTTACTCAGACTACTGAAAACCCGCATAGTGTGTAAAACTACTCCCATGCTACAGAACTCCCGTAAAGTGTTTCCTACCCTCAGGATGCAGAACTCCTGTAAACTGCCTCTCACTACTTCCAATGTACAGAAATCCTGTAAGCTGCTTCTCTTTTACTCAGACTACTGAAACCCCGCATAGAGTGTAAGACTACTCCCAAGCTACAGAACTCCCATGAAGTTTTTCCTACACTGAGGATGGAGAACTCTTGTAAACTGCCTCTCACTACTTCCAATGTACAGAAATCCTGTAAGCTGCTTCGCTTTTACTCAGACAACTGAAAACCCGCACAGTGCGTAAGACTACTCCCATGCTACAGAACTCCTGTAAAGTATTTCCTACACTCAGGATGCACAACTCCTATAAACTGCCTCTCACTACTTCCAATGTACAGAAAACCTGTAAGCTACTTCTCTTTTACAAAGACTGCTGAAAACCCGCATAGTGTGTAAAACTACTCCCATGCTACAGAACTCCTGTAAAGTGTTTCCTACACTCAGGATGCAGAACTCCTGTAAATTGCCTCTCACTACTTCCAATGTACTGAAATCCTGTAAGCTACTTCTCTTTTACTCACACTACTGAAAACCCGCATTGTGCGTAAGACTACTCCCATGCTACAGAACTCCCGTAAAGTGTTTTCAACACTCAGGATGCAGAACACCTGTAAACTGCCTCTCACTACTTCCAATGTACAGAAATCCTGTTACCAGTTTTACTAAGACTACTTAAATCCCGCATAGTGAGTAAGAATTCTCCCATGCTACAGAACTCCCGTAAAGTGTTTCCTACACTCAGGATGCAGAACTCCTGTAAACTGCCTCTCACTACTTCCAATGTACAGAAATCCTGTAAGCTGCTACTCTTTTACTCAGACTACTGAAAACCCGCATAGTGCGTAAGACTACTCCCATGCTACAGAACTCCCGTAAAGTGTTTTCTACACTCAGGATGCAGAACTCCTGTAAACTGCCTCTCACTACTTCCAATGTACAGAAATCCTGTAAGCTGCTTCTCTTTTACTCAGACTACTGAAAACCCGCATAGTGCGTAAGACTACTCCCATGCTACAGAACTCCAGTAAAGTGTTTCCTACACTTAATGCAGAACTCCTGTAAACTGCCTCTCACTACTTCCAATGTACAGAAATCCTGTAAGCTGCTTCTCTTTTACTCAGACTACTTAAAACCCGCATACTGCGTAAGACTACTCCCATGCTACAGAACTCCCGTAAAGTGTTTCCTAAAGTCAGGATACAGAACTCCTGTAAACTGCCCCTTTCTACTTCCAATGTACAGAAATCCTGTAAGCTGCTTCTCTTTTACTCAGACTGCTGAAAACCCGCATAGTGCGTAAGACTACTCCCATGCTACAGAACTCCCGTAAAGTGTTTTCTACACTCAGGATGCAGCACTCCTGTAAACTGCCCCTTTCTACTTCCAATGTACAGAAATCCTGTAAGCTGCATCTCTTTTACTCAGACTACTGAAAACCCCCATAGTGCGAAAGATTTCTCCCATGCTACAGAACTCCCGTAAAGTGTTTCCTACACTCAGGATTCAGAACTCCTGTAAACTGCCTCTCACTACTTCCAATGTACAGAAATCCTGTAAGCTGCTTCTCTTTTACTCAGACTACTGAAAACCCGCATAGTGCGTAAGACTACCCCCATGCTACAGAACTCCCGTAAATTGTTTCCTACACTGGATGCAGAACTCCTGTAAACTGCCTCTCACTACTTCCAATGTACAGAAATCCTGTAAGCTGCTTCTCTTTTACTCAGACTACTTAAAACCCGCATACTGCGTAAGACTACTCCCATGCTACAGAACTCCCATAAAGTGTTTCCTACACTCAGGATACAGAACTCCTGTAAACTGCCTTTCACTACTTCCAATGTACAGAAATCCTGTAAGCTGCTTCTCTTTTACTCAGACTACTGAAAACGCGCATAGTGCGTAAGACTACTCCCACGCTACAGAACTCCCTTAAAGTGTTTTCAACACTCAGGATGCAGAACACCTGTAAACTGCCTCTCACTACTTCCAATGTACAGAAATCCTGTAAGCTGCTTCTCTTTTACTCAGACTACTGAAACCCCGCATAGAGTGTAAGACTACTCCCAAGCTACAGAACTCCCATGAAGTTTTTCCTACACTGAGGATGGAGAACTCTTGTAAACTGCCTCTCACTACTTCCAATGTACAGAAATCCTGTAAGCTGCTTCGCTTTTACTCAGACAACTGAAAACCCGCACAGTGCGTAAGACTACTCCCATGCTACAGAACTCCTGTAAAGTATTTCCTACACTCAGGATGCACAACTCCTATAAACTGCCTCTCACTACTTCCAATGTACAGAAAACCTGTAAGCTACTTCTCTTTTACAAAGACTGCTGAAAACCCGCATAGTGTGTAAAACTACTCCCATGCTACAGAACTCCTGTAAAGTGTTTCCTACACTCAGGATGCAGAACTCCTGTAAATTGCCTCTCACTACTTCCAATGTACTGAAATCCTGTAAGCTACTTCTCTTTTACTCACACTACTGAAAACCCGCATTGTGCGTAAGACTACTCCCATGCTACAGAACTCCCGTAAAGTGTTTCCTACACTCAGGATGCAGAACTCCTTTAAACTACCTCTCATTACTTCCAATGTACAGAAATCCTGTTACCAGTTTTACTAAGACTACTTAAAACCCGCATAGTGAGTAAGAATTCTCCCATGCTACAGAACTCCTGTAAAGTGTTTCCTACACTCAGGATGCAGAACTCCTGTAAACTGCCTCTCACTACTTCCAATGTACAGAAATCCTGTAAGCTGCTACTCTTTTACTCAGACTACTGAAAACCCGCATAGTGCGTAAGACTACTCCCATGCTACAGAACTCCAGTAAAGTGTTTTCTACACTCAGGATGCAGAACTCCTGTAAACTGCCTCTCACTACTTCCAATGTACAGAAATCCTGTAAGCTGCTTCTCTTTTACTCAGACTACTGAAAACCCGCATAGTGCGTAAGACTACTCCCATGCTACAGAACTCCAGTAAAGTGTTTCCTACACTTAATGCAGAACTCCTGTAAACTGCCTCTCACTACTTCCAATGTACAGAAATCCTGTAAGCTGCTTCTCTTTTACTCAGACTACTTAAAACCCGCATACTGCGTAAGACTACTCCCATGCTACAGAACTCCCGTAAAGTATTTCCTAAAGTCAGGATACAGAACTCCTGTAAACTGCCCCTTTCTACTTCCAATGTACAGAAATCCTGTAAGCTGCTTCTCTTTTACTCAGACTGCTGAAAACCCGCATAGTGCGTAAGACTACTCCCATGCTACAGAACTCCCGTAAAGTGTTTTCTACACTCAGGATGCAGCACTCCTGTAAACTGCCCCTTTCTACTTCCAATGTACAGAAATCCTGTAAGCTGCATCTCTTTTACTCAGACTACTGAAAACCCCCATAGTGCGAAAGATTTCTCCCATGCTACAGAACTCCCGTAAAGTGTTTCCTACACTCAGGATTCAGAACTCCTGTAAACTGCCTCTCACTACTTCCAATGTACAGAAATCCTGTAAGCTGCTTCTCTTTTACTCAGACTACTGAAAACCCGCATAGTGCGTAAGACTACCCCCATGCTACAGAACTCCCGTAAATTGTTTCCTACACTGGATGCAGAACTCCTGTAAACTGCCTCTCACTACTTCCAATGTACAGAAAACCTGTAAGCGGCTTCTCTTTTACTCAGACTACTTAAAACCCGCATACTGCGTAAGACTACTCCCATGCTACAGAACTCCCATAAAGTGTTTCCTACACTCAGGATACAGAACTCCTGTAAACTGCCTTTCACTACTTCCAATGTACAGAAATCCTGTAAGCTGCTTCTCTTTTACTCAGACTACTGAAAACGCGCATAGTGCGTAAGACTACTCCCACGCTACAGAACTCCCTTAAAGTGTTTTCAACACTCAGGATGCAGAACACCTGTAAACTGCCTCTCACTACTTCCAATGTACAGAAATCCTGTAAGCTGCTTCTCTTTTACTCAGACTACTGAAAACCTGCATAGTGCGTAAGACTACTCCCATGCTACACAACTCCCGTAGAGTGTTTCCTACACTCAGGATGCAGGACTCCTTTAAACTGCCTCTCCCTACTTCCAATGTACAGAAATCCTGTAAGCTGCTTCACTTTTACTCAGACTACTGAAAACTCGCGTAGTGCGTAAGACTACTCCCATGCTACAGAACTCCTGTAAAGTGTTTCCTACACTCAGGATACAGAACTCCTGTAAACTGCCTCTCACTACTTCCAATGTACAGAAATCCTGTAAGCTGCTTCTCTTTTACTCAGACTACTGAAAACCCGCATAGTGTGTAAAACTACTCCCATGCTACAGAACTCCCGTAAAGTGTTTCCTACCCTCAGGATGCAGAACTCCTGTAAACTGCCTCTCACTACTTCCAATGTACAGAAATCCTGTAAGCTGCTTCTCTTTTACTCAGACTACTGAAACCCCGCATAGAGTGTAAGACTATTCCCAAGCTACAGAACTCCCATGAAGTTTTTCCTACACTGAGGATGGAGAACTCTTGTACACTGCCTCTCACTACTTCCAATGTACAGAAATCCTGTAAGCTGCTTCGCTTTTACTCAGACAACTGAAAACCCGCACAGTGCGTAAGACTACTCCCATGCTACAGAACTCCTGTAAAGTATTTCCTACACTCAGGATGCACAACTCCTATAAACTGCCTCTCACTACTTCCAATGTACAGAAAACCTGTAAGCTACTTCTCTTTTACAAAGACTGCTGAAAACCCGCATAGTGTGTAAAACTACTCCCATGCTACAGAACTCCTGTAAAGTGTTTCCTACACTCAGGATGCAGAACTCCTGTAAATTGCCTCTCACTACTTCCAATGTACTGAAATCCTGTAAGCTACTTCTCTTTTACTCACACTACTGAAAACCCGCATTGTGCGTAAGACTACTCCCATGCTACAGAACTCCCGTAAAGTGTTTCCTACACTCAGGATGCAGAACTCCTTTAAATTACCTCTCATTACTTCCAATGTACAGAAATCCTGTTACCAGTTTTACTAAGACTACTTAAAACCCGCATAGTGAGTAAGAATTCTCCCATGCTACAGAACTCCCGTAAAGTGTTTCCTACACTCAGGATGCAGAACTCCTGTAAACTGCCTCTCACTACTTCCAATGTACAGAAATCCTGTAAGCTGCTACTCTTTTACTCAGACTACTGAAAACCCGCATAGTGCGTAAGACTACTCCCATGCTACAGAACTCCCGTAAAGTGTTTTCTACACTCAGGATGCAGCACTCCTGTAAACTGCCCCTTTCTACTTCCAATGTACAGAAATCCTGTAAGCTGCATCTCTTTTACTCAGACTACTGAAAACCCGCATAGTGCGAAAGATTTCTCCCATGCTACAGAACTCCCGTAAAGTGTTTCCTACCCTCAGGATACAGAACTCCTGTAAACTGCCTTTCACTACTTCCAATGTACAGAAATCCTGTAAGCTGCTTCTCTTTTACTCAGACTACTGAAAACGCGCATAGTGCGTAAGACTACTCCCACGCTACAGAACTCCCTTAAAGTGTTTTCAACACTCAGGATGCAGAACACCTGTAAACTGCCTCTCACTACTTCCAATGTACAGAAAACCTGTAAGCTGCTTCTCTTTTACTCAGACTACTGAAAACCCGCATACTGCGTAAGACTACTCCGATGCTACAGAACTCCCTTAAAGTGTTTTCTACACTCAGGACGCAGAACTCCTGTACACTGCCTCTCACTACTTCCAATGTACAGAAATCCTGTAAGCTGCTTCTCTTTTACTCAGACTACTGAAAACCCGCATAGTGCGTAAGACTACTCCCATGCTACAGAACTCCCGTAAAGTGTTTCCTACCCTCAGGATGCAGGACTCCTTTAAACTGCCTCTCCCTACTTCCAATGTACAGAAATCCTGTAAGCTGCTTCTCTTTTATTCAGACTACTAAAAACCCGCATAGTGTGTAACAGTACTCCCATGCTACAGAACTCCCGTAAAGTGTTTCCTACACTGGATGCAGAACTCCTGTAAACTGCCTCTCACTACTTCCAATGTACAGAAATCCTGTAAGCTGCTTCTCTTTTACTCAGACTGCTTAAAACCCGCATAATGCGTAAGACTACTCCCATGCTACAGAACTCCCGTAAAGTGTTTCCTACACTCAGGATGCAGAACTTCTGTAAACTGCCTCTCACTACTTCCAATGTACAGAAATCCTGTAAGCTGCTTCTCTTTTACTCAGACTACTGAAAACCTGCATAGTGCGTAAGACTACTCCCATGCTACACAACTCCCGTAGAGTGTTTCCTACACTCAGGATGCAGGACTCCTTTAAACTGCCTCTCACTACTTCCAATGTACAGAAATCCTGTAAGCTGCTTCACTTTTACTCAGACTACTGAAAACTCGCGTAGTGCGTAAGACTACTCCCATGCTACAGAACTCCTGTAAAGTGTTTCCTACACTCAGGATACAGAACTCCTGTAAACTGCCTCTCACTACTTCCAATGTACAGAAATCCTGTAAGCTGCTTCTCTTTTACTCAGACTACTGAAAACCCGCATAGTGTGTAAAACTACTCCCATGCTACAGAACTCCCGTAAAGTGTTTCCTACCCTCAGGATGCAGAACTCCTGTAAACTGCCTCTCAGTACTTCCAATGTACAGAAATCCTGTAAGCTGCTTCTCTTTTACTCAGACTACTGAAACCCCGCATAGAGTGTAAGACTACTCCCAAGCTACAGAACTCCCATGAAGTTTTTCCTACACTGAGGATGGAGAACTCTTGTAAACTGCCTCTCACTACTTCCAATGTACAGAAATCCTGTAAGCTGCTTCGCTTTTACTCAGACAACTGAAAACCCGCACAGTGCGTAAGAATACTCCCATGCTACAGAACTCCTGTAAAGTATTTCCTACACTCAGGATGCACAACTCCTATAAACTGCCTCTCACTACTTCCAATGTACAGAAAACCTGTAAGCTACTTCTCTTTTACAAAGACTGCTGAAAACCCGCATAGTGTGTAAACCTACTCCCATGCTACAGAACTCCTGTAAAGTGTTTCCTACACTCAGGATGCAGAACCCTGTAAATTGCCTCTCACTACTTCCAATGTACTGAAATCCTGTAAGCTACTTCTCTTTTACTCACACTACTGAAAACCCGCATTGTGCGTAAGACTACTCCCATGCTACAGAACTCCCGTAAAGTGTTTTCTACACTCAGGATGCAGCACTCCTGTAAACTGCCCCTTTCTACTTCCAATGTACAGAAATCCTGTAAGCTGCTTCTCTTTTACTCAGACTACTGAAAACCCTCATAGTGCGTAAGACTACTCCCACGCTACAGAACTCCCTTAAAGTGTTTTCAACACTCAGGATGCAGAACACCTGTAAACTGCCTCTCACTACTTCCAATGTACAGAAATCCTGTAAGCTGCTTCTCTTTTACTCAGACTACTGAAAACCCGCATAGTGCGTAAGACTACTCCCATGCTACAGAACTCCCGTAAAGTGTTTTCTACACTCAGGACGCAGAACTCCTGTACACTGCCTCTCACTACTTCCAATGTACAGAAATCCTGTAAGCTGCTTCTCTTTTACTCAGACTACTGAAAACCCGCATAGTGCGTAAGACTACTCCCATGCTACAGAACTCCCGTAAAGTGTTTCCTACCCTCAGGATGCAGGACTCCTTTAAACTGCCTCTCCCTACTTCCAATGTACAGAATTCCTGTAAGCTGCTTCTCTTTTATTCAGACTACTAAAAACCCGCATAGTGTGTAAGACTACTCCCATGCTACAGAACTCCCGTAAAGTGTTTCCTACCCTCAGGATGCAGAACTCCTGTACACTGCCTCTCACTACTTCCAATCTACAGAAATCCTGTAAGCTGCTTCTCTATTACTCAGACTACTGAAAACCCGCATAGTGCGTAAGACTACTCCCATGCTACAGAACTCCCGTAAAGTGCTTCCTACACTGGATGCAGAACTCCTTTAAACTGCCTCTTACTACTTCCAACGCACAGAAATCCTGTTAGCTGCTTCTCTTTTGATCAGACTACTGAAAATCCGCATAGTGCTTAAGACTATTCCCATGCTACAGAACTCCCGTAAAGTGTTTCCTACACTCAGGATGCAGAACTCCTGTACACTGCCGTTCATTACGTCCAATGTACAGAAATCCTGTAAGCTGCTTCTCTTTTACTCAGACTACTGAAAACCCACATAGTGCGTAAGACTATTCCCATATTACAGGACTCCCGTAAAGTATTTCCTTCACTCAGGATGCAGAACAGGTTTAAATTGCCTCTCACTACTTAAAATGTACAGAAATCCTGTAAGCTGCATCTCTTTTACTCAGAATACTGAAAACCCGCATAGTGCGAAAGATTTCTCCCAAGCTACAGAACTCCCGTAACGTGTTTCCTACACTCAGGACGCAGAACTCCTGTACACTGCCTCTCACTACTTCCAATGTACAGAAATCCTGTAAGCTGCTTCTCTTTTACTCAGACTACTGAAAACCCGCATAGTGCGTAAGACTACTCCCATGCTACAGAACTCCCGTAAAGTGTTTCCTACACTCAGGATGCAGAACTCCTTTAAACTACCTCTCATTACTTCCAATGTACAGAAATCCTGTTACCAGTTTTACTAAGACTACTTAAAACCCGCATAGTGAGTAAGAATTCTCCCATGCTACAGAACTCCCGTAAAGTGTTTCCTACAGTCAGGATGCAGAACTCCTGTAAACTGCCTCTCACTACTTCCAATGTACAGAAATCCTGTAAGCTGCTACTCTTTTACTCAGACTACTGAAAACCCGCATAGTGCGTAAGACTACTCCCATGCTACAGAACTCCCGTAAAGTGTTTCCTACACTCAGGATGCAGAACTCCTGTAAACTGCCTCTCACTACTTCCAATGTACAGAAATCCTGTAAGCTGCTACTCTTTTACTCAGACTACTGAAAACCCGCATAGTGCGTAAGACTACTCCCATGCTACAGAACTCCCGTAAAGTGTTTTCTACACTCAGGATGCAGAACTCCTGTAAACTGCCTCTCACTACTTCCAATGTACAGAAATCCTGTAAGCTGCTTCTCTTTTACTCAGACTACTGAAAACCCGCATAGTGCGTAAGACTACTCCCATGCTACAGAACTCCAGTAAAAGGTTTCCTACACTGGATGCAGAACTCCTGTAAACTGCCTCTCACTACTTCCAATGTACAGAAATCCTGTAAGCTGCTTCTCTTTTACTCAGACTACTTAAAACCCGCATACTGCGTAAGACTACTCCCATGCTACAGAACTCCCGTAAAGTGTTTCCTACAGTCAGGATACAGAACTCCTGTAAACTGCCCCTTTCTACTTCCAATGTACAGAAATCCTGTAAGCTGCTTCTCTTTTACTCAGACTGCTGAAAACCCGCATAGTGCGTAAGACTACTCCCATGCTACAGAACTCCCGTAACGTGTTTCCTACACTCAGGATGCAGCACTCCTGTAAACTGCCCCTTTCTACTTCCAATGTACAGAAATCCTGTAAGCTGCATCTCTTTTACTCAGACTACTGAAAACCCGCATAGTGCGAAAGATTTCTCCCATGCTACAGAACTCCCGTAAAGTGTTTCCTACCCTCAGGATACAGAACTCCTGTAAACTGCCTTTCACTACTTCCAATGTACAGAAATCCTGTAAGCTGCTTCTCTTTTACTCAGACTACTGAAAACGCGCATAGTGCGTAAGACTACTCCCACGCTACAGAACTCCCTTAAAGTGTTTTCAACACTCAGGATGCAGAACACCTGTAAACTGCCTCTCACTACTTCCAATGTACAGAAAACCTGTAAGCTGCTTCTCTTTTACTCAGACTACTGAAAACCCGCATACTGCGTAAGACTACTCCCATGCTACAGAACTCCCTTAAAGTGTTTTCTACACTCAGGACGCAGAACTCCTGTACACTGCCTCTCACTACTTCCAATGTACAGAAATCCTGTAAGCTGCTTCTCTTTTACTCAGACTACTGAAAACCCGCATAGTGCGTAAGACTACTCCCATGCTACAGAACTCCCGTAAAGTGTTTCCTACCCTCAGGATGCAGGACTGCTTTAAACTGCCTCTCCCTACTTCCAATGTACAGAAATCCTGTAAGCTGCTTCTCTTTTATTCAGACTACTAAAAACCCGCATAGTGTGTAACACTACTCCCATGCTACAGAACTCCCGTAAAGTGTTTCCTACACTGGATGCAGAACTCCTGTAAACTGCCTCTCACTACTTCCAATGTACAGAAATCCTGTAAGCTGCTTCTCTTTTACTCAGACTGCTTAAAACCCGCATAATGCGTAAGACTACTCCCATGCTACAGAACTCCCGTAAAGTGTTTCCTACACTCAGGATGCAGAACTTCTGTAAACTGCCTCTCACTACTTCCAATGTACAGAAATCCTGTAAGCTGCTTCTCTTTTACTCAGACTACTGAAAACCTGCATAGTGCGTAAGACTACTCCCATGCTACACAACTCCCGTAGAGTGTTTCCTACACTCAGGATGCAGGACTCCTTTAAACTGCCTCTCACTACTTCCAATGTACAGAAATCCTGTAAGCTGCTTCACTTTTACTCAGACTACTGAAAACTCGCGTAGTGCGTAAGACTACTCCCATGCTACAGAACTCCTGTAAAGTGTTTCCTACACTCAGGATACAGAACTCCTGTAAACTGCCTCTCACTACTTCCAATGTACAGAAATCCTGTAAGCTGCTTCTCTTTTACTCAGACTACTGAAAACCCGCATAGTGTGTAAAACTACTCCCATGCTACAGAACTCCCGTAAAGTGTTTCCTACCCTCAGGATGCAGAACTCCTGTAAACTGCCTCTCACTACTTCCAATGTACAGAAATCCTGTAAGCTGCTTCTCTTTTACTCAGACTACTGAAACCCCGCATAGAGTGTAAGACTACTCCCAAGCTACAGAACTCCCATGAAGTTTTTCCTACACTGAGGATGGAGAACTCTTGTAAACTGCCTCTCACTACTTCCAATGTACAGAAATCCTGTAAGCTGCTTCGCTTTTACTCAGACAACTGAAAACCCGCACAGTGCGTAAGAATACTCCCATGCTACAGAACTCCTGTAAAGTATTTCCTACACTCAGGATGCACAACTCCTATAAACTGCCTCTCACTACTTCCAATGTACAGAAAACCTGTAAGCTACTTCTCTTTTACAAAGACTGCTGAAAACCCGCATAGTGTGTAAAACTACTCCCATGCTACAGAACTCCTGTAAAGTGTTTCCTACACTCAGGATGCAGAACCCTGTAAATTGCCTCTCACTACTTCCAATGTACTGAAATCCTGTAAGCTACTTCTCTTTTACTCACACTACTGAAAACCCGCATTGTGCGTAAGACTACTCCCATGCTACAGAACTCCCGTAAAGTGTTTTCTACACTCAGGATGCAGCACTCCTGTAAACTGCCCCTTTCTACTTCCAATGTACAGAAATCCTGTAAGCTGCTTCTCTTTTACTCAGACTACTGAAAACCCTCATAGTGCGTAAGACTACTCCCACGCTACAGAACTCCCTTAAAGTGTTTTCAACACTCAGGATGCAGAACACCTGTAAACTGCCTCTCACTACTTCCAATGTACAGAAATCCTGTAAGCTGCTTCTCTTTTACTCAGACTACTGAAAACCCGCATAGTGCGTAAGACTACTCCCATGCTACAGAACTCCCGTAAAGTGTTTTCTACACTCAGGACGCAGAACTCCTGTACACTGCCTCTCACTACTTCCAATGTACAGAAATCCTGTAAGCTGCTTCTCTTTTACTCAGACTACTGAAAACCCGCATAGTGCGTAAGACTACTCCCATGCTACAGAACTCCCGTAAAGTGTTTCCTACCCTCAGGATGCAGGACTCCTTTAAACTGCCTCTCCCTACTTCCAATGTACAGAATTCCTGTAAGCTGCTTCTCTTTTATTCAGACTACTAAAAACCCGCATAGTGTGTAAGACTACTCCCATGCTACAGAACTCCCGTAAAGTGTTTCCTACCCTCAGGATGCAGAACTCCTGTAAACTGCCTCTCACTACTTCCAATGTACAGAAATCCTGTAAGCTGCTTCTCTATTACTCAGACTACTGAAAACCCGCATAGTGCGTAAGACTACTCCCATGCTACAGAACTCCCGTAAAGTGCTTCCTACACTGGATGCAGAACTCCTTTAAACTGCCTCTTACTACTTCCAACGCACAGAAATCCTGTTAGCTGCTTCTCTTTTGATCAGACTACTGAAAATCCGCATAGTGCTTAAGACTATTCCCATGCTACAGAACTCCCGTAAAGTGTTTCCTACACTCAGGATGCAGAACTCCTGTACACTGCCGTTCATTACGTCCAATGTACAGAAATCCTGTAAGCTGCTTCTCTTTTACTCAGACTACTGAAAACCCACATAGTGCGTAAGACTATTCCCATATTACAGGACTCCCGTAAAGTATTTCCTTCACTCAGGATGCAGAACAGGTTTAAATTGCCTCTCACTACTTAAAATGTACAGAAATCCTGTAAGCTGCATCTCTTTTACTCAGAATACTGAAAACCCGCATAGTGCGAAAGATTTCTCCCAAGCTACAGAACTCCCGTAACGTGTTTCCTACACTCAGGACGCAGAACTCCTGTACACTGCCTCTCACTACTTCCAATGTACAGAAATCCTGTAAGCTGCTTCTCTTTTACTCAGACTACTGAAAACCCGCATAGTGCGTAAGACTACTCCCATGCTACAGAACTCCCGTAAAGTGTTTCCTACACTCAGGATGCAGAACTCCTTTAAACTACCTCTCATTACTTCCAATGTACAGAAATCCTGTTACCAGTTTTACTAAGACTACTTAAAACCCGCATAGTGAGTAAGAATTCTCCCATGCTACAGAACTCCCGTAAAGTGTTTCCTACAGTCAGGATGCAGAACTCCTGTAAACTGCCTCTCACTACTTCCAATGTACAGAAATCCTGTAAGCTGCTTCTCTTTTACTCAGACTACTGAAAACCCGCATAGTGCGTAAGACTACTCCCATGCTACAGAACTCCCGTAAAGTGTTTCCTACACTCAGGATGCAGAACTCCTGTAAACTGCCTCTCACTACTTCCAATGTACAGAAATCCTGTAAGCTGCTTCGCTTTTACTCAGACAACTGAAAACCCGCACAGTGCGTAAGAATACTCCCATGCTACAGAACTCCTGTAAAGTATTTCCTACACTCAGGATGCACAACTCCTATAAACTGCCTCTCACTACTTCCAATGTACAGAAAACCTGTAAGCTACTTCTCTTTTACAAAGACTGCTGAAAACCCGCATAGTGTGTAAAACTACTCCCATGCTACAGAACTCCTGTAAAGTGTTTCCTACACTCAGGATGCAGAACCCTGTAAATTGCCTCTCACTACTTCCAATGTACTGAAATCCTGTAAGCTACTTCTCTTTTACTCACACTACTGAAAACCCGCATTGTGCGTAAGACTACTCCCATGCTACAGAACTCCCGTAAAGTGTTTTCTACACTCAGGATGCAGCACTCCTGTAAACTGCCCCTTTCTACTTCCAATGTACAGAAATCCTGTAAGCTGCTTCTCTTTTACTCAGACTACTGAAAACCCTCATAGTGCGTAAGACTACTCCCACGCTACAGAACTCCCTTAAAGTGTTTTCAACACTCAGGATGCAGAACACCTGTAAACTGCCTCTCACTACTTCCAATGTACAGAAATCCTGTAAGCTGCTTCTCTTTTACTCAGACTACTGAAAACCCGCATAGTGCGTAAGACTACTCCCATGCTACAGAACTCCCGTAAAGTGTTTTCTACACTCAGGACGCAGAACTCCTGTACACTGCCTCTCACTACTTCCAATGTACAGAAATCCTGTAAGCTGCTTCTCTTTTACTCAGACTACTGAAAACCCGCATAGTGCGTAAGACTACTCCCATGCTACAGAACTCCCGTAAAGTGTTTCCTACCCTCAGGATGCAGGACTCCTTTAAACTGCCTCTCCCTACTTCCAATGTACAGAATTCCTGTAAGCTGCTTCTCTTTTATTCAGACTACTAAAAACCCGCATAGTGTGTAAGACTACTCCCATGCTACAGAACTCCCGTAAAGTGTTTCCTACCCTCAGGATGCAGAACTCCTGTAAACTGCCTCTCACTACTTCCAATGTACAGAAATCCTGTAAGCTGCTTCTCTATTACTCAGACTACTGAAAACCCGCATAGTGCGTAAGACTACTCCCATGATACAGAACTCCCGTAAAGTGCTTCCTACACTGGATGCAGAACTCCTTTAAACTGCCTCTTACTACTTCCAACGCACAGAAATCCTGTTAGCTGCTTCTCTTTTGATCAGACTACTGAAAATCCGCATAGTGCTTAAGACTATTCCCATGCTACAGAACTCCCGTAAAGTGTTTCCTACACTCAGGATGCAGAACTCCTGTACACTGCCATTCATTACGTCCAATGTACAGAAATCCTGTAAGCTGCTTCTCTTTTACTCAGACTACTGAAAACCCACATAGTGCGTAAGACTATTCCCATATTACAGGACTCCCGTAAAGTATTTCCTTCACTCAGGATGCAGAACAGGTTTAAATTGCCTCTCACTACTTAAAATGTACAGAAATCCTGTAAGCTGCATCTCTTTTACTCAGAATACTGAAAACCCGCATAGTGCGAAAGATTTCTCCCAAGCTACAGAACTCCCGTAACGTGTTTCCTACACTCAGGACGCAGAACTCCTGTACACTGCCTCTCACTACTTCCAATGTACAGAAATCCTGTAAGCTGCTTCTCTTTTACTCAGACTACTGAAAACCCGCATAGTGCGTAAGACTACTCCCATGCTACAGAACTCCCGTAAAGTGTTTCCTACACTCAGGATGCAGAACTCCTTTAAACTACCTCTCATTACTTCCAATGTACAGAAATCCTGTTACCAGTTTTACTAAGACTACTTAAAACCCGCATAGTGAGTAAGAATTCTCCCATGCTACAGAACTCCCGTAAAGTGTTTCCTACAGTCAGGATGCAGAACTCCTGTAAACTGCCTCTCACTACTTCCAATGTACAGAAATCCTGTAAGCTGCTACTCTTTTACTCAGACTACTGAAAACCCGCATAGTGCGTAAGACTACTCCCATGCTACAGAACTCCCGTAAAGTGTTTTCTACACTCAGGATGCAGAACTCCTGTAAACTGCCTCTCACTACTTCCAATGTACAGAAATCCTGTAAGCTGCTTCTCTTTTACTCAGACTACTGAAAACCCGCATAGTGCGTAAGACTACTCCCATGCTACAGAACTCCAGTAAAGTGTTTCCTACACTGGATGCAGAACTCCTGTAAACTGCCTCTCACTACTTCCAATGTACAGAAATCCTGTAAGCTGCTTCTCTTTTACTCAGACTACTTAAAACCCGCATACTGCGTAAGACTACTCCCATGCTACAGAACTCCCGTAAAGTGTTTCCTACAGTCAGGATACAGAACTCCTGTAAACTGCCTCTCACTACTTCCAATGTACAGAAATCCTGTAAGCTGCTTCTCTTTTACTCAGACTGCTGAAAACCGCATAGTGCGTAAGACTACTCCCATGCTACAGAACTCCCGTAAAGTGTTTTCTACACTCAGGATGCAGCACTCCTGTAAACTGCCCCTTTCTACTTCCAATGTACAGAAATCCTGTAAGCTGCATCTCTTTTACTCAGACTACTGAAAACCCGCATAGTGCGAAAGATTTCTCCCATGCTACAGAACTCCCGTAAAGTGTTTCCTACACTCAGGATGCAGAACTCCTGTAAACTGCCTCTCACTATTTCCAATGTACAGAAATCCTGTAAGCTGCTTCTCTTTTACTCAGACTACTGAAAACGCGCATAGTGCGTAAGACTACTCCCATGCTACAGAACCTCCGTAAAGTGTTTCCTACACTCAGGATGCAGAACTCCTTTAAACTACCTCTAATTACTTCCAATGTACAGAAATCCTGTTACCAGTTTTACTAAGACTACTTAAAACCCGCATAGTGAGTAAGAATTCTCCCATGCTACAGAACTCCCGTAAAGTGTTTCCTACACTCAGGATACAGAACTCCTGTAAACTGCCTCTCACTACTTCCAATGTACAGAAATCCTGTAAGCTGCTTCTCTTTTACTCAGACTACTGAAAACCCGCATAGTGCGTAAGACTACCCCCATGCTACAGAACTCCCGTAAAGTGTTTCCTACACTGGATGCAGAGCTCCTGTAAACTGCCTCTCACTACTTCCAATGTACAGAAATCCTGTAAGCTGCTTCTCTTTTACTCAGACTACTTAAAACCCGCATACTGCGTAAGACTACTCCCATGCTACAGAACTCCCATAAAGTGTTTCCTACACTCAGGATACAGAACTCCTGTAAACTGCCTTTCACTACTTCCAATGTACAGAAATCCTGTAAGGTGCTTCTCTTTTACTCAGACTACTGAAAACGCGCATAGTGCGTAAGACTACTCCCACGCTACAGAACTCCCTTAAAGTGTTTTCAACACTCAGGATGCAGAACACCTGTAAACTGCCTCTCACTACTTCCAATGTACAGAAATCCTGTAAGCTGCTTCTCTTTTACTCAGACTACTGAAAACCCGCATACTGCGTAAGACTACTCCCATGCTACAGAACTCCCTTAAAGTGTTTTCTACACTCAGGACGCAGAACTCCTGTACACTGCCTCTCACTACTTCCAATGTACAGAAATCCTGTAAGCTGCTTCTCTTTTACTCAGACTACTGAAAACCCGCATAGTGCGTAAGACTACTCCCATGCTACAGAACTCCTGTAAAGTGTTTCCTACCCTCAGGCTGCAGAACTCCTTTAAACTGCCTCTTACTACTTCCAATGTACAAAAATCCTGTAAGCTGCTTCTGTTTTAATCAGACTACTGAAAACCCGCATAGTGCTTAAGACTAGTCCCATGCTACAGAACTCCCGTTAAGTGTTTCCTATACTCAGGATGCAGAACTCCTGTAAACTGCCTCTCACTACTTCCAATGTACAGAAATCCTGTAAGCTGCTTCTCTTTTTTCAGACTACTGAAAACCCGCATAGTGCGTAAGACTACTCCCATGCTACAGAATTCCCATTAAGTGTTTCCTACACTCAGGATGCAGAACTCCTGTAAACTGCCTCTCACTACTTCCAATATACAGAAATCCTGTAAGCTGCTTCTCTTTTACTCAGACTACTGAAACCCCGCATAGAGTGTAAGACTACTCCCAAGCTACAGAACTCCCATGAAGTTTTTCCTACACTGAGGATGGAGAACTCTTGTAAACTGCCTCTCACTACTTCCAATGTACAGAAATCCTGTAAGCTGCTTCGCTTTTACTCAGACAACTGAAAACCCGCACAGTGCGTAAGACTACTCCCATGCTACAGAACTCCTGTAAAGTATTTCCTACACTCAGGATGCACAACTCCTATAAACTGCCTCTCACTACTTCCAATGTACAGAAAACCTGTAAGCTACTTCTCTTTTACAAAGACTGCTGAAAACCCGCATAGTGTGTAAAACTACTCCCATGCTACAGAACTCCTGTAAAGTGTTTCCTACACTCAGGATGCAGAACCCTGTAAATTGCCTCTCACTACTTCCAATGTACTGAAATCCTGTAAGCTACTTCTCTTTTACTCACACTACTGAAAACCCGCATTGTGCGTAAGACTACTCCCATGCTACAGAACTCCCGTAAAGTGTTTTTTACACTCAGTTTGCAGCACTCCTGTAAACTGCCCCTTTCTACTTCCAATGTACAGAAATCCTGTAAGCTGCTTCTCTTTTACTCAGACTACTGAAAACCCTCATAGTGCGTAAGACTACTCCCACGCTACAGAACTCCCTTAAAGTGTTTTCAACACTCAGGATGCAGAACACCTGTAAACTGCCTCTCACTACTTCCAATGTACAGAAATCCTGTAAGCTGCTTCTCTTTTACTCAGACTACTGAAAACCCGCATAGTGCGTAAGACTACTCCCATGCTACAGAACTCCCGTAAAGTGTTTTCTACACTCAGGACGCAGAACTCCTGTACACTGCCTCTCACTACTTCCAATGTACAGAAATCCTGTAAGCTGCTTCTCTTTTACTCAGACTACTGAAAACCCGCATAGTGCGTAAGACTACTCCCATGCTACAGAACTCCAGTAAAGTGTTTCCTACACTGGATGCAGAACTCCTGTAAACTGCCTCTCACTACTTCCAATGTACAGAAATCCTGTAAGCTGCTTCTCTTTTACTCAGACTACTTAAAACCCGCATACTGCGTAAGACTACTCCCATGCTACAGAACTCCCGTAAAGTGTTTCCTACAGTCAGGATACAGAACTCCTGTAAACTGCCCCTTTCTACTTCCAATGTACAGAAATCCTGTAAGCTGCTTCTCTTTTACTCAGACTTCTGAAAACCCGCATAGTGCGTAAGACTACTCCCATGCTACAGAACTCCCGTAAAGTGTTTTCTACACTCAGGATGCAGCACTCCTGTAAACTGCCCCTTTCTACTTCCAATGTACAGAAATCCTCTAAGCTGCATCTCTTTTACTCAGACTACTGAAAACCCGCATAGTGCGAAAGATTTCTCCCATGCTACAGAACTCCCGTAAAGTGTTTCCTACACTCAGGATGCAGAACTCCTGTAAACTGCCTCTCACTATTTCCAATGTACAGAAATTCTGTAAGCTGCTTCTCTTTTACTCAGACTACTGAAAACGCGCATAGTGCGTAAGACTACTCCCATGCTACAGAACTCCCGTAAAGTGTTTCCTACACTCAGGATGCAGAACTCCTTTAAACTACCTCTCATTACTTCCAATGTACAGAAATCCTGTTACCAGTTTTACTAAGACTACTTAAAACCCGCATAGTGAGTAAGAATTCTCCCATGCTACAGAACTCCCGTAAAGTGTTTCCTACACTCAGGATACAGAACTCCTGTAAACTGCCTCTCACTACTTCCAATGTACAGAAATCCTGTAAGCTGCTTCTCTTTTACTCAGACTACTGAAAACCCGCATAGTGCGTAAGACTACCCCCATGCTACAGAACTCCCGCAAAGTGTTTCCTACACTGGATGCAGAACTCCTGTAAACTGCCTCTCACTACTTCCAAAGTACAGAAATCCTGTAAGCTGCTTCTCTTTTACTCAGACTACTTAAAACCCGCATACTGCGTAAGACTACTCCCATGCTACAGAACTCCCATAAAGTGTTTCCTACACTCAGGATACAGAACTCCTGTAAACTGCCTTTCACTACTTCCAATGTACAGAAATCCTGTAAGCTGCTTCTCTTTTACTCAGACTACTGAAAACGCGCATAGTGCGTAAGACTACTCCCACGCTACAGAACTCCCTTAAAGTGTTTTCAACACTCAGGATGCAGAACACCTGTACACTGCCTCTCACTACTTCCAATGTACAGAAATCCTGTAAGCTGCTTCTCTTTTACTCAGACTACTGAAAACCCGCATACTGCGTAAGACTACTCCCATGCTACAGAACTCCTGTAAAGTGTTTCCTACCCTCAGGCTGCAGAACTCCTTTAAACTGCCTCTTACTACTTCCAATGTACAAAAATCCTGTAACCTGCTTCTGTTTTAATCAGACTACTGAAAACCCGCATAGTGCTTAAGACTAGTCCCATGCTACAGAACTCCCGTTAAGTGTTTCCTATACTCAGGATGCAGAACTCCTGTAAACTGCCTCTCACTACTTCCAATGTACAGAAATCCTGTAAGCTGCTTCTCTTTTTTCAGACTACTGAAAACCCGCATAGTGCGTAAGACTACTCCCATGCTACAGAATTCCCATTAAGTGTTTCCTACACTCAGGATGCAGAACTCCTGTAAACTGCCTCTCACTACTTCCAATGTACAGAAATCCTGTAAGCTGCTTCTCTTTTACTCAGACTACTGAAACCCCGCATAGAGTGTAAGACTACTCCCAAGCTACAGAACTCCCATGAAGTTTTTCCTACACTGAGGATGGAGAACTCTTGTAAACTGCCTCTCACTACTTCCAATGTACAGAAATCCTGTAAGCTGCTTCGCTTTTACTCAGACAACTGAAAACCCGCACAGTGCGTAAGACTACTCCCATGCTACAGAACTCCTGTAAAGTATTTCCTACACTCAGGATGCACAACTCCTATAAACTGCCTCTCACTACTTCCAATGTACAGAAAACCTGTAAGCTACTTCTCTTTTACAAAGACTGCTGAAAACCCGCATAGTGTGTAAAACTACTCCCATGCTACAGAACTCCTGTAAAGTGTTTCCTACACTCAGGATGCAGAACCCTGTAAATTGCCTCTCACTACTTCCAATGTACTGAAATCCTGTAAGCTACTTCTCTTTTACTCACACTACTGAAAACCCGCATTGTGCGTAAGACTACTCCCATGCTACAGAACTCCCGTAAAGTGTTTTCTACACTCAGGATGCAGCACTCCTGTAAACTGCCCCTTTCTACTTCCAATGTACAGAAATCCTGTAAGCTGCTTCTCTTTTACTCAGACTACTGAAAACCCTCATAGTGCGTAAGACTACTCCCACGCTACAGAACTCCCTTAAAGTGTTTTCAACACTCAGGATGCAGAACACCTGTAAACTGCCTCTCACTACTTCCAATGTACAGAAATCCTGTAAGCTGCCTCTCTTTTACTCAGACTACTGAAAACCCGCATAGTGCGTAAGACTACTCCCATGCTACAGAACTCCCGTAAAGTGTTTTCTACACTCAGGTTCAGAACTCCTGTACACTGCCTCTCACTACTTCCAATGTACAGAAATCCTGTAAGCTGCTTCTCTTTTACTCAGACTACTGAAAACCCGCATAGTGCGTAAGACTACTCCCATGCTACAGAACTCCCGTAAAGTGTTTCATACCCTCAGGATGCAGGACTCCTTTAAACTGCCTCTCCCTACTTCCAATGTACAGAATTCCTGTAAGCTGCTTCTCTTTTATTCAGACTACTAAAAACCCGCATAGTGTGTAAGACTACTCCCATGCTACAGAACTCCCGTAAAGTGTTTCCTACACTCAGGATGCAGAACTCCTGTAAACTGCCTCTCACTACTTCCAATGTACAGAAATCCTGTAAGCTGCTTCTCTATTACTCAGACTACTGAAAACCCGCATTGTGCGTAAGACTACTCCCATGCTACAGAACTCCCGTAAAGTGCTTCCTACACTGGATGCAGAACTCCTTTAAACTGCCTCTTACTACTTCCAACGCACAGAAGTCCTGTTAGCTGCTTCTCTTTTGATCAGACTACTGAAAATCCGCATAGTGCTTAAGACTATTCCCATGCTACAGAACTCCCGTAAAGTGTTTCCTACACTCAGGATGCAGAACTCCTGTACACTGCCGTTCATTACGTCCAATGTACAGAAATCCTGTAAGCTGCTTCTCTTTTACTCAGACTACTGAAAACCCACATAGTGCGTAAGACTATTCCCATATTACAGGACTCCCGTAAAGTATTTCCTTCACTCAGGATGCAGAACAGGTTTAAATTGCCTCTCACTACTTAAAATGTACAGAAATCCTGTAAGCTGCATCTCTTTTACTCAGAATACTGAAAACCCGCATAGTGCGAAAGATTTCTCCCAAGCTACAGAACTCCCGTAACGTGTTTCCTACACTCAGGACGCAGAACTCCTGTACACTGCCTCTCACTACTTCCAATGTACAGAAATCCTGTAAGCTGCTTCTCTTTTACTCAGACTACTGAAAACCCGCATAGTGCGTAAGACTACTCCCATGCTACAGAACTCCCGTAAAGTGTTTCCTACACTCAGGATGCAGAACTCCTTTAAACTACCTCTCATTACTTCCAATGTACAGAAATCCTGTTACCAGTTTTACTAAGACTACTTAAAACCCGCATAGTGACTAAGAATTCTCCCATGCTACAGAACTCCCGTAAAGTGTTTCCTACAGTCAGGATGCAGAACTCCTGTAAACTGCCTCTCACTACTTCCAATGTACAGAAATCCTGTAAGCTGCTACTCTTTTACTCAGACTACTGAAAACCCGCATAGTGCGTAAGACTACTCCCATGCTACAGAACTCCCGTAAAGTGTTTTCTACACTCAGGATGCAGAACTCCTGTAAACTGCCTCTCACTACTTCCAATGTACAGAAATCCTGTAAGCTGCTTCTCTTTTACTCAGACTACTGAAAACCCGCATAGTGCGTAAGACTACTCCCATGCTACAGAACTCCAGTAAAGTGTTTCCTACACTGGATGCAGAACTCCTGTAAACTGCCTCTCACTACTTCCAATGTACAGAAATCCTGTAAGCTGCTTCTCTTTTACTCAGACTACTTAATACCCGCATACTGCGTAAGACTACTCCCATGCTACAGAACTCCCGTAAAGTGTTTCCTACAGTCAGGATACAGAACTCCTGTAAACTGCCCCTTTCTACTTCCAATGTACAGAAATCCTGTAAGCTGCTTCTCTTTTACTCAGACTGCTGAAAACCCGCATAGTGCGTAAGACTACTCCCATGCTACAGAACTCCCGTAAAGTGTTTTCTACACTCAGGATGCAGCACTCCTGTAAACTGCCCCTTTCTACTTCCAATGTACAGAAATCCTGTAAGCTGCATCTCTTTTACTCAGACTACTGAAAACCCGCATAGTGCGAAAGATTTCTCCCATGCTACAGAACTCCCGTAAAGTGTTTCCTACACTCAGGAAGCAGAACTCCTGTAAACTGCCTCTCACTATTTCCAATGTACAGAAATCCTGTAAGCTGCTTCTCTTTTACTCAGACTACTGAAAACGCGCATAGTGCGTAAGACTACTCCCATGCTACAGAACTCCCGTAAAGTGTTTCCTACACTCAGGATGCAGAACTCCTTTAAACTACCTCTCATTACTTCCAATGTACAGAAATCCTGTTACCAGTTTTACTAAGACTACTTAAAACCCGCATAGTGAGTAAGAATTCTCCCATGCTACAGAACTCCCGTAAAGTGTTTCCTACACTCAGGATACAGAACTCCTGTAAACTGCCTCTCACTACTTCCAATGTACAGAAATCCTGTAAGCTGCTTCTCTTTTACTCAGACTACTGAAAACCCGCATAGTGCGTAAGAATACTCCCATGCTACAGAACTCCCGTAAAGTGTTTTCTACACTCAGGATGCAGAACTCCTGTAAACTGCCTCTCACTACTTCCAATGTACAGAAATCCTGTAAGCTGCTTCTCTTTTACTCAGACTACTGAAAACCCGCATAGTGCGTAAGACTACCCCCATGCTACAGAACTCCCGTAAAGTGTTTCCTACACTGGATGCAGAACTCCTGTAAACTGCCTCTCACTACTTCCAATGTACAGAAATCCTGTAAGCTGCTTCTCTTTTACTCAGACTACTTAAAACCCGCATAGTGCGTAAGACTACTCCCATGCTACAGAACTCCCATAAAGTGTTTCCTACACTCAGGATACAGAACTCCTGTAAACTGCCTTTCACTACTTCCAATGTACAGAAATCCTGTAAGCTGCTTCTCTTTTACTCAGACTACTGAAAACGCGCATAGTGCGTAAGACTACTCCCATGCTACAGAACTCCCGTAAAGTGTTTCCTACACTCAGGATGCAGAACTCCTTTAAATTACCTCTCATTACTTCCAATGTACAGAAATCCTGTTACCAGTTTTACTAAGACTACTTAAAACCCGCATAGTGAGTAAGAATTCTCCCATGCTACAGAACTCCCGTAAAGTGTTTCCTACACTCAGGATGCAGAACTCCTGTAAACTGCCTCTCACTACTTCCAATGTACAGAAATCCTGTAAGCTGCTACTCTTTTACTCAGACTACTGAAAACCCGCATAGTGCGTAAGACTACTCCCATGCTACAGAACTCCCGTAAAGTGTTTTCTACACTCAGGATGCAGAACTCCTGTAAACTGCCTCTCACTACTTCCAATGTACAGAAATCCTGTAAGCTGCTTCTCTTTTACTCAGACTACTGAAAACCCGCATAGTGCGTAAGACTACTCCCATGCTACAGAACTCCAGTAAAGTGTTTCCTACACTGGATGCAGAACTCCTGTAAACTGCCTCTCACTACTTCCAATGTACAGAAATCCTGTAAGCTGCTTCTCTTTTACTCAGACTACTTAAAACCCGCATACTGCGTAAGACTACTCCCATGCTACAGAACTCCCGTAAAGTGTTTCCTACAGTCAGGATACAGAACTCCTGTAAACTGCCTCTCACTACTTCCAATGTACAGAAATCCTGTAAGCTGCTTCTCTTTTACTCAGACTGCTGAAAACCCGCATAGTGCGTAAGACTACTCCCATGCTACAGAACTCCCGTAAAGTGTTTTCTACACTCAGGATGCAGCACTCCTGTAAACTGCCCCTTTCTACTTCCAATGTACAGAAATCCTGTAAGCTGCATCTCTTTTACTCAGACTACTGAAAACCCGCATAGTGCGAAAGAATTCTCCCATGCTACAGAACTCCCGTAAAGTGTTTCCTACACTCAGGATGCAGAACTCCTGTAAACTGCCTCTCACTATTTCCAATGTACAGAAATCCTGTAAGCTGCTTCTCTTTTACTCAGACTACTGAAAACGCGCATAGTGCGTAAGACTACTCCCATGCTACAGAACTCCCGTAAAGTGTTTCCTACACTCAGGATGCAGAACTCCTTTAAACTACCTCTCATTACTTCCAATGTACAGAAATCCTGTTACCAGTTTTACTAAGACTACTTAAAACCCGCATAGTGAGTAAGAATTCTCCCATGCTACAGAACTCCCGTAAAGTGTTTCCTACACTCAGGATGCAGAACTCCTGTAAACTGCCTCTCACTACTTCCAATGTACAGAAATCCTGTAAGCTGCTTCTCTTTTACTCAGACTACTGAAAACCCGCATAGTGCGTAAGACTACTCCCATGCTACAGAACTCCCGTAAAGTGTTTTCTACACTCAGGATGCAGAACTCCTGTAAACTGCCTCTCACTACTTCCAATGTACAGAAATCCTGTAAGCTGCTTCTCTTTTACTCAGACTACTGAAAACCCGCATAGTGCGTAAGACTACCCCCATGCTACAGAACTCCCGTAAAGTGTTTCCTACACTGGATGCAGAACTCCTGTAAACTGCCTCTCACTACTTCCAATGTACAGAAATCCTGTAAGCTGCTTCTCTTTTACTCAGACTACTTAAAACCCGCATACTGCGTAAGACTACTCCCATGCTACAGAACTCCCATAAAGTGTTTCCTACACTCAGGATACAGAACTCCTGTAAACTGCCTTTCACTACTTCCAATGTACAGAAATCCTGTAAGCTGCTTCTCTTTTACTCAGACTACTGAAAACGCGCATAGTGCGTAAGACTACTCCCATGCTACAGAACTCCCGTAAAGTGTTTCCTACACTCAGGATGCAGAACTCCTTTAAATTACCTCTCATTACTTCCAATGTACAGAAATCCTGTTACCAGTTTTACTAAGACTACTTAAAACCCGCATAGTGAGTAAGAATTCTCCCATGCTACAGAACTCCCGTAAAGTGTTTCCTACACTCAGGATGCAGAACTCCTGTAAACTGCCTCTCACTACTTCCAATGTACAGAAATCCTGTAAGCTGCTACTCTTTTACTCAGACTACTGAAAACCCGCATAGTGCGTAAGACTACTCCCATGCTACAGAACTCCCGTAAAGTGTTTTCTACACTCAGGATGCAGAACTCCTGTAAACTGCCTCTCACTACTTCCAATGTACAGAAATCCTGTAAGCTGCTTCTCTTTTACTCAGACTACTGAAAACCCGCATAGTGCGTAAGACTACTCCCATGCTACAGAACTCCAGTAAAGTGTTTCCTACACTGGATGCAGAACTCCTGTAAACTGCCTCTCACTACTTCCAATGTACAGAAATCCTGTAAGCTGCTTCTCTTTTACTCAGACTACTTAAAACCCGCATACTGCGTAAGACTACTCCCATGCTACAGAACTCCCGTAAAGTGTTTTCTACACTCAGGATGCAGCACTCCTGTAAACTGCCCCTTTCTACTTCCAATGTACAGAAATCCTGTAAGCTGCATCTCTTTTACTCAGACTACTGAAAACCCGCATAGTGCGAAAGATTTCTCCCATGCTACAGAACTCCCGTAAAGTGTTTCCTACACTCAGGATGCAGAACTCCTGTACACTGCCTCTCACTATTTCCAATGTACAGAAATCCTGTAAGCTGCTTCTCTTTTACTCAGACTACTGAAAACGCGCATAGTGCGTAAGACTACTCCCATGCTACAGAACTCCCGTAAAGTGTTTCCTACACTCAGGATGCAGAACTCCTTTAAACTACCTCTCATTACTTCCAATGTACAGAAATCCTGTTACCAGTTTTACTAAGACTACTTAAAACCCGCATAGTGAGTAAGAATTCTCCCATGCTACAGAACTCCCGTAAAGTGTTTCCTACACTCAGGATACAGAACTCCTGTAAACTGCCTTTCACTACTTCCAATGTACAGAAATCCTGTAAGCTGCTTCTCTTTTACACAGACTACTGAAAACCCGCATAGTGCGTAAGACTACTCCCATGCTACAGAACTCCCGTAAAGTGTTTTCTACACTCAGGATGCAGAACTCCTGTAAACTGCCTCTCACTACTTCCAATGTACAGAAATCCTGTAAGCTGCTTCTCTTTTACTCAGACTACTGAAAACCCGCATAGTGCGTAAGACTACTCCCATGCTACAGAACTCCCGTAAAGTGTTTTCTACACTCAGGACGCAGAACTCCTGTACACTGCCTCTCACTACTTCCAATGTACAGAAATCCTGTAAGCTGCTTCTCTTTTACTCAGACTACTGAAAACCCGCATAGTGCGTAAGACTACTCCCATGCTACAGAACTCCCGTAAAGTGTTTCCTACCCTCAGGATGCAGGACTCCTTTAAACTGCCTCTCCCTACTTCCAATGTACAGAAATCCTGTAAGCTGCTTCTCTTTTATTCAGACTACTAAAAACCCGCATAGTGTGTAACACTACTCCCATGCTACAGAACTCCCGTAAAGTGTTTCCTACACTGGATGCAGAACTCCTGTAAACTGCCTCTCACTACTTCCAATGTACAGAAATCCTGTAAGCTGCTTCTCTTTTACTCAGACTACTTAAAACCCGCATACTGCGTAAGACTACTCCCATGCTACAGAACTCCCATAAAGTGTTTCCTACACTCAGGATACAGAACTCCTGTAAACTGCCTTTCACTACTTCCAATGTACAGAAATCCTGTAAGCTGCTTCTCTTTTACTCAGACTGCTAAAAACCCGCATAATGCGTAAGACTACTCCCATGCTACAGAACTCCCGTAAAGTGTTTCCTACACTCAGGATGCAGAACTTCTCTAAACTGCCTCTCACTACTTCCAATGTACAGAAATCCTGTAAGCTGCTTCTCTTTTACTCAGACTACTGAAAACCTGCATAGTGCGTAAGACTACTCCCATGCTACACAACTCCCGTGGAGTGTTTCCTACACTCAGGATGCAGGACTCCTTTAAACTGCCTCTCACTACTTCCAATGTACAGAAATCCTGTAAGCTGCTTCACTTTTACTCAGACTACTGAAAACTCGCGTAGTGCGTAAGACTACTCCCATGCTACAGAACTCCTCTAAAGTGTTTCCTACACTCAGGATACAGAACTCCTGTAAACTGCCTCTCACTACTTCCAATGTACAGAAATCCTGTAAGCTGCTTCTCTTTTACTCAGACTACTGAAACCCCGCATAGTGTGTAAGACTACTCCCAAGCTACAAAACTCCCATGAAGCTTTTCCTACACTGAGGATGGAGAACTCTTGTAAACTGCCTCTCACTACTTCCAATGTACAGAAATCCTGTAAGCTGCTTCGCTTTTACTCAGACAACTGAAAACCCGCACAGTGCGTAAGACTACTCCCATGCTACAGAACTCCTGTAAAGTATTTCCTACACTCAGGATGCACAACTCCTATAAACTGCCTCTCACTACTTCCAATGTACAGAAAACCTGTAAGCTACTTCTCTTTTACCAAGACTGCTGAAAACCCGCATAGTGTGTAAAACAACTCCCATGCTACAGAACTCCTGTAAAGTGTTTCCTACACTCAGGATGCAGAACTCCTGTAAATTGCCTCTCACTACTTCCAATGTACTGAAATCCTGTAAGCTACTTCTCTTTTACTCACACTACTGAAAACCCGCATTGTGCGTAAGACTACTCCCATGCTACAGAACTCCCGTAAAGTGTTTTCTACACTCAGGATGCAGCACTCCTGTAAACTGCCCCTTTCTACTTCCAATGTACAGAAATCCTGTAAGCTGCTTCTCTTTTACTCAGACTACTGAAAACCCGCATAGTGCGTAAGACTACTCCCACGCTACAGAACTCCCTTAAAGTGTTTTCAACACTCAGGATGCAGAACACCTGTAAACTGCCTCTCACTACTTCCAATGTACAGAAATCCTGTAAGCTGCTTCTCTTTTACTCAGACTACTGAAAACCCGCATAGTGCGTAAGACTACTCCCATGCTACAGAACTCCCGTAAAGTGTTTTCTACACTCAGAACGCAGAACTCCTGTACACTGCCTCTCACTACTTCCAATGTACAGAAATCCTGTTAGCTGCTTCTCTTTTGATCAGACTACTGAAAATCCGCATAGTGCTTAAGACTATTCACATGCTACAGAACTCCCGTAAAGTGTTTCCTACACTCAGGATGCATAACTCCTGTACACTGCCGTTCATTACGTCCAATGTACAGAAATCCTGTAAGCTGCTTCTCTTTTACTCAGACTACTGAAAACCCACATAGTGCGTAAGATTATTCCCATATTACAGGACTCCCGGAAAGTATTTCCTTCACTCAGGATGCAGAACAGGTTTAAATTGCCTCTCACTACTTAAAATGTACAGAAATCCTGTAAGCTGCATCTCTTTTACTCAGAATACTGAAAACCCGCATAGTGCGAAAGATTTCTCCCATGCTACAGAACTCCCGTAACATGTTTCCTACACTCAGGACGCAGAACTCCTGTACACTGCCTCTCACTACTTCCAATGTACAGAAATCCTGTAAGCTGCTTCTCTTTTACTCAGACTACTGAAAACCCGCATAGTGCGTAAGACTACTCCCATGCTACAGAACTCCCGTAAAGTGTTTCCTACCCTCAGGATGCAGGACTCCTTTAAACTGCCTCTCCCTACTTCCAATGTACAGAATTCCTGTAAGCTGCTTCTCTTTTACTCAGACTGCTAAAAACCCGCATAATGCGTAAGACTACTCCCATGCTACAGAACTCCCGTAAAGTGTTTCCTACACTCAGGATGCAGAACTTCTCTAAACTGCCTCTCACTACTTCCAATGTACAGAAATCCTGTAAGCTGCTTCTCTTTTACTCAGACTACTGAAAACCTGCATAGTGCGTAAGACTACTCCCATGCTACACAACTCCCGTAGAGTGTTTCCTACACTCAGGATGCAGGACTCCTTTAAACTGCCTCTCACTACTTCCAATGTACAGAAATCCTGTAAGCTGCTTCACTTTTACTCAGACTACTGAAAACTCGCGTAGTGCGTAAGACTACTCCCATGCTACAGAACTCCTGTAAAGTGTTTCCTACACTCAGGATACAGAACTCCTGTAAACTGCCTCTCACTACTTCCAATGTACAGAAATCCTGTAAGCTGCTTCTCTTTTACTCAGACTACTGAAACCCCGCATAGTGTGTAAGACTACTCCCAAGCTACAAAACTCCCATGAAGCTTTTCCTACACTGAGGATGGAGAACTCTTGTAAACTGCCTCTCACTACTTCCAATGTACAGAAATCCTGTAAGCTGCTTCTCTTTTTTCAGACTACTGAAAACACGCATTGTGTGTAAGACTACTCCCATGCTACAGAACTCCTGTAAAGTATTTCCTACACTCAGGATGCACAACTCCTATAAACTGCCTCTCACTACTTCCAATGTACAGAAAACCTGTAAGCTACTTCTCTTTTACCAAGACTGCTGAAAACCCGCATAGTGTGTAAAACAACTCCCATGCTACAGAACTCCTGTAAAGTGTTTCCTACACTCAGGATGCAGAACTCCTGTAAATTGCCTCTCACTACTTCCAATGTACTGAAATCCTGTAAGCTACTTCTCTTTTACTCACACTACTGAAAACCCGCATTGTGCGTAAGACTACTCCCATGCTACAGAACTCCCGTAAAGTGTTTTCTACACTCAGGATGCAGCACTCCTGTAAACTGCCCCTTTCTACTTCCAATGTACAGAAATCCTGTAAGCTGCTTCTCTTTTACTCAGACTACTGAAAACCCGCATAGTGCGTAAGACTACTCCCACGCTACAGAACTCCCTTAAAGTGTTTTCAACACTCAGGATGCAGAACACCTGTAAACTGCCTCTCACTACTTCCAATGTACAGAAATCCTGTAAGCTGCTTCTCTTTTACTCAGACTACTGAAAACCCGCATAGTGCGTAAGACTACTCCCATGCTACAGAACTCCCGTAAAGTGTTTTCTACACTCAGAACGCAGAACTCCTGTACACTGCCTCTCACTACTTCCAATGTACAGAAATCCTGTTAGCTGCTTCTCTTTTGATCAGACTACTGAAAATCCGCATAGTGCTTAAGACTATTCACATGCTACAGAACTCCCGTAAAGTGTTTCCTACACTCAGGATGCATAACTCCTGTACACTGCCGTTCATTACGTCCAATGTACAGAAATCCTGTAAGCTGCTTCTCTTTTACTCAGACTACTGAAAACCCACATAGTGCGTAAGATTATTCCCATATTACAGGACTCCCGGAAAGTATTTCCTTCACTCAGGATGCAGAACAGGTTTAAATTGCCTCTCACTACTTAAAATGTACAGAAATCCTGTAAGCTGCATCTCTTTTACTCAGAATACTGAAAACCCGCATAGTGCGAAAGATTTCTCCCATGCTACAGAACTCCCGTAACATGTTTCCTACACTCAGGATGCAGGACTCCTTTAAACTGCCTCTCCCTACTTCCAATGTACAGAAATCCTGTAAGCTGCTTCTCTTTTATTCAGACTACTAAAAACCCGCATAGTGTGTAACACTACTCCCATGCTACAGAACTCCCGTAAAGTGTTTCCTACACTGGATGCAGAACTCCTGTAAACTGCCTCTCACTACTTCCAATGTACAGAAATCCTGTAAGCTGCTTCTCTTTTACTCAGACTACTTAAAACCCGCATACTGCGTAAGACTACTCCCATGCTACAGAACTCCCATAAAGTGTTTCCTACACTCAGGATACAGAACTCCTGTAAACTGCCTTTCACTACTTCCAATGTACAGAAATCCTGTAAGCTGCTTCTCTTTTACTCAGACTGCTAAAAACCCGCATAATGCGTAAGACTACTCCCATGCTACAGAACTCCCGTAAAGTGTTTCCTACACTCAGGATGCAGAACTTCTCTAAACTGCCTCTCACTACTTCCAATGTACAGAAATCCTGTAAGCTGCTTCTCTTTTACTCAGACTACTGAAAACCTGCATAGTGCGTAAGACTACTCCCATGCTACACAACTCCCGTGGAGTGTTTCCTACACTCAGGATGCAGGACTCCTTTAAACTGCCTCTCACTACTTCCAATGTACAGAAATCCTGTAAGCTGCTTCACTTTTACTCAGACTACTGAAAACTCGCGTAGTGCGTAAGACTACTCCCATGCTACAGAACTCCTCTAAAGTGTTTCCTACACTCAGGATACAGAACTCCTGTAAACTGCCTCTCACTACTTCCAATGTACAGAAATCCTGTAAGCTGCTTCTCTTTTACTCAGACTACTGAAACCCCGCATAGTGTGTAAGACTACTCCCAAGCTACAAAACTCCCATGAAGCTTTTCCTACACTGAGGATGGAGAACTCTTGTAAACTGCCTCTCACTACTTCCAATGTACAGAAATCCTGTAAGCTGCTTCGCTTTTACTCAGACAACTGAAAACCCGCACAGTGCGTAAGACTACTCCCATGCTACAGAACTCCTGTAAAGTATTTCCTACACTCAGGATGCACAACTCCTATAAACTGCCTCTCACTACTTCCAATGTACAGAAAACCTGTAAGCTACTTCTCTTTTACCAAGACTGCTGAAAACCCGCATAGTGTGTAAAACAACTCCCATGCTACAGAACTCCTGTAAAGTGTTTCCTACACTCAGGATGCAGAACTCCTGTAAATTGCCTCTCACTACTTCCAATGTACTGAAATCCTGTAAGCTACTTCTCTTTTACTCACACTACTGAAAACCCGCATTGTGCGTAAGACTACTCCCATGCTACAGAACTCCCGTAAAGTGTTTTCTACACTCAGGATGCAGCACTCCTGTAAACTGCCCCTTTCTACTTCCAATGTACAGAAATCCTGTAAGCTGCTTCTCTTTTACTCAGACTACTGAAAACCCGCATAGTGCGTAAGACTACTCCCACGCTACAGAACTCCCTTAAAGTGTTTTCAACACTCAGGATGCAGAACACCTGTAAACTGCCTCTCACTACTTCCAATGTACAGAAATCCTGTAAGCTGCTTCTCTTTTACTCAGACTACTGAAAACCCGCATAGTGCGTAAGACTACTCCCATGCTACAGAACTCCCGTAAAGTGTTTTCTACACTCAGAACGCAGAACTCCTGTACACTGCCTCTCACTACTTCCAATGTACAGAAATCCTGTTAGCTGCTTCTCTTTTGATCAGACTACTGAAAATCCGCATAGTGCTTAAGACTATTCACATGCTACAGAACTCCCGTAAAGTGTTTCCTACACTCAGGATGCATAACTCCTGTACACTGCCGTTCATTACGTCCAATGTACAGAAATCCTGTAAGCTGCTTCTCTTTTACTCAGACTACTGAAAACCCACATAGTGCGTAAGATTATTCCCATATTACAGGACTCCCGGAAAGTATTTCCTTCACTCAGGATGCAGAACAGGTTTAAATTGCCTCTCACTACTTAAAATGTACAGAAATCCTGTAAGCTGCATCTCTTTTACTCAGAATACTGAAAACCCGCATAGTGCGAAAGATTTCTCCCATGCTACAGAACTCCCGTAACATGTTTCCTACACTCAGGACGCAGAACTCCTGTACACTGCCTCTCACTACTTCCAATGTACAGAAATCCTGTAAGCTGCTTCTCTTTTACTCAGACTACTGAAAACCCGCATAGTGCGTAAGACTACTCCCATGCTACAGAACTCCCGTAAAGTGTTTCCTACCCTCAGGATGCAGGACTCCTTTAAACTGCCTCTCCCTACTTCCAATGTACAGAATTCCTGTAAGCTGCTTCTCTTTTACTCAGACTGCTAAAAACCCGCATAATGCGTAAGACTACTCCCATGCTACAGAACTCCCGTAAAGTGTTTCCTACACTCAGGATGCAGAACTTCTCTAAACTGCCTCTCACTACTTCCAATGTACAGAAATCCTGTAAGCTGCTTCTCTTTTACTCAGACTACTGAAAACCTGCATAGTGCGTAAGACTACTCCCATGCTACACAACTCCCGTAGAGTGTTTCCTACACTCAGGATGCAGGACTCCTTTAAACTGCCTCTCACTACTTCCAATGTACAGAAATCCTGTAAGCTGCTTCACTTTTACTCAGACTACTGAAAACTCGCGTAGTGCGTAAGACTACTCCCATGCTACAGAACTCCTGTAAAGTGTTTCCTACACTCAGGATACAGAACTCCTGTAAACTGCCTCTCACTACTTCCAATGTACAGAAATCCTGTAAGCTGCTTCTCTTTTACTCAGACTACTGAAACCCCGCATAGTGTGTAAGACTACTCCCAAGCTACAAAACTCCCATGAAGCTTTTCCTACACTGAGGATGGAGAACTCTTGTAAACTGCCTCTCACTACTTCCAATGTACAGAAATCCTGTAAGCTGCTTCTCTTTTTTCAGACTACTGAAAACACGCATTGTGTGTAAGACTACTCCCATGCTACAGAACTCCTGTAAAGTATTTCCTACACTCAGGATGCACAACTCCTATAAACTGCCTCTCACTACTTCCAATGTACAGAAAACCTGTAAGCTACTTCTCTTTTACCAAGACTGCTGAAAACCCGCATAGTGTGTAAAACAACTCCCATGCTACAGAACTCCTGTAAAGTGTTTCCTACACTCAGGATGCAGAACTCCTGTAAATTGCCTCTCACTACTTCCAATGTACTGAAATCCTGTAAGCTACTTCTCTTTTACTCACACTACTGAAAACCCGCATTGTGCGTAAGACTACTCCCATGCTACAGAACTCCCGTAAAGTGTTTTCTACACTCAGGATGCAGCACTCCTGTAAACTGCCCCTTTCTACTTCCAATGTACAGAAATCCTGTAAGCTGCTTCTCTTTTACTCAGACTACTGAAAACCCGCATAGTGCGTAAGACTACTCCCACGCTACAGAACTCCCTTAAAGTGTTTTCAACACTCAGGATGCAGAACACCTGTAAACTGCCTCTCACTACTTCCAATGTACAGAAATCCTGTAAGCTGCTTCTCTTTTACTCAGACTACTGAAAACCCGCATAGTGCGTAAGACTACTCCCATGCTACAGAACTCCCGTAAAGTGTTTTCTACACTCAGAACGCAGAACTCCTGTACACTGCCTCTCACTACTTCCAATGTACAGAAATCCTGTTAGCTGCTTCTCTTTTGATCAGACTACTGAAAATCCGCATAGTGCTTAAGACTATTCACATGCTACAGAACTCCCGTAAAGTGTTTCCTACACTCAGGATGCATAACTCCTGTACACTGCCGTTCATTACGTCCAATGTACAGAAATCCTGTAAGCTGCTTCTCTTTTACTCAGACTACTGAAAACCCACATAGTGCGTAAGATTATTCCCATATTACAGGACTCCCGGAAAGTATTTCCTTCACTCAGGATGCAGAACAGGTTTAAATTGCCTCTCACTACTTAAAATGTACAGAAATCCTGTAAGCTGCATCTCTTTTACTCAGAATACTGAAAACCCGCATAGTGCGAAAGATTTCTCCCATGCTACAGAACTCCCGTAACATGTTTCCTACACTCAGGACGCAGAACTCCTGTACACTGCCTCTCACTACTTCCAATGTACAGAAATCCTGTAAGCTGCTTCTCTTTTACTCAGACTACTGAAAACCCGCATAGTGCGTAAGACTACTCCCATGCTACAGAACTCCCGTAAAGTGTTTCCTACCCTCAGGATGCAGGACTCCTTTAAACTGCCTCTCCCTACTTCCAATGTACAGAATTCCTGTAAGCTGCTTCTCTTTTATTCAGACTACTAAAAACCCGCATAGTGCGAAAGATTTCTCCCATGCTACAGAACTCCCGTAACGTGTTTCCTACACTCAGGACGCAGAACTCCTGTACACTGCCTCTCACTACTTCCAATGTACAGAAATCCTGTAAGCTGCTTCTCTTTTACTCAGACTACTGAAAACCCGCATAGTGCGTAAGACTACTCCCATGCTACAGAACTCCCGTAAAGTGTTTCCTACCCTCAGGATGCAGAACTCCTGTAAACTGCCTCTCACTACTTCCAATGTACAGAATTCCTGTAAGCTGCTTCTCTTTTATTCAGACTACTAAAAACCCGCATAGTGCGTAAGACTACTCCCATGCTACAGAACTCCCGTAAAGTGCTTCCTACACTGGATGCAGAACTCCTTTAAACTGCCTCTTACTACTTCCAACGCACAGAAATCCTGTTAGCTGCTTCTCTTTTGATCAGACTACTGAAAATCCGCATAGTGCTTAAGACTATTCCCATGCTACAGAACTCCCGTAAAGTGTTTCCTACACTCAGGATGCAGAACTCCTGTACACTGCCGTTCATTACGTCCAATATACAGAAATCCTGTAAGCTGCTTCTCTTTTACTCAGACTACTGAAAACCCGCATAGTGCGTAAGACTACTCCCACGCTACAGAACTCCCTTAAAGTGTTTTCAACACTCAGGATGCAGAACACCTGTAAACTGCCTCTCACTACTTCCAATGTACAGAAATCATGTAAGCTGCATCTCTTTTACTCAGAATACTGAAAACCCGCATAGTGCGAAAGATTTCTCCCATGCTACAGAACTCCCGTAACGTGTTTCCTACACTCAGGATGCAGAACTCCTGTAAACTGCCTCTCACTATTTCCAATGTACAGAAATCCTGTAAGCTGCTTCTCTTTTACTCAGACTACTGAAAACGCGCATAGTGCGTAAGACTACTCCCATGCTACAGAACTCCCGTAAAGTGTTTCCTACACTCAGGATGCAGAACTCCTTTAAACTACCTCTCATTACTTCCAATGTACAGAAATCCTGTTACCAGTTTTACTAAGACTACTTAAAACCCGCATAGTGAGTAAGAATTCTCCCATGCTACACAACTTCCGTAAAGTGTTTCCTACACTCAGGATGCAGAACTCCTGTAAACTGCCTCTCACTACTTCCAATGTACAGAAATCCTGTAAGCTGCTTCTCTTTTACTCAGACTACTGAAAACCCGCATAGTGCGTAAGACTACTCCCATGCTACAGAACTCCCGTAAAGTGTTTCCTACCCTCAGGATGAAGAACTGTAAACTGCCTCTCACTACATCCAATGTATAGAAATCTTGTAAGCTGCTTCTCTTTTACTCAGACTACTGAAAACCCGCATAGTGCGTAAGACTACTCCCATGCTACAGAACTCCTGTAAAGTGTTTCCTACCCTCAGGCTGCAGAACTCCTTTAAACTGCCTCTTACTACTTCCAATGTACAAAAATCCTGTAACCTGCTTCTGTTTTAATCAGACTACTGAAAACCCGCATAGTGCTTAAGACTAGTCCCATGCTACAGAACTCCCGTTAAGTGTTTCCTACACTCAGGATGCAGAACTCCTGTAAACTGCCTCTCACTACTTCCAATGTACCGAAATCCTGTAAGCTGCTTCTCTTTTTTCAGACTACTGAAAACCCGCATAGTGCGTAAGACTACTCCCATGCTACAGAATTCCCGTTAAGTGTTTCCTACACTCAGGATGCAGAACTCCTGTAAACTGCCTCTCACTACTTCCAATGTACAGAAATCCTGTAAGCTGCTTCTCTTTTACTCAGACTACTTAAAACCCGCATAGTGCGTAAGACTACTCCAATGCTACAGAACTCCCGTAAAGTGTTTCCTACCCTCAGGATGCAGAACTCCTGTAAACTGCCTCTCACTACTTCCAATGTACAGAAATCCTGTAAGCTGCTTCTCTTTTACTCAGACTACTGAAAACCCGCATAGTGCGTAAGACTACTCCCATGCTACTGAACTCCCGTAAAGTGTTTCCTACTCTCAGGATGCAGGACTCCTGTAAACAGCCTCTCACTACTTCCAATGTACAGAAATCCTGTAAGCTGCTTCTCTTTTACTCAGACTACTGAAAACCCGCATTGTTGCGCAAGACTACCCCCATGCTACAGAACTCCCGTAAAGTGTTTCCTACACTCAGGATGCAGAACTCCTGTAAACTGCCTCTCACTACTTCCAATGTACAGAAATCCTGTAAGCTGCTTCTCTTTTACTCAGACTACTGAAAACCCGCATAGTGCGTAAGACTACTCCCATGCTACAGAACTCCCGTAAAGTGTTTCCTACACTCAGGATGCAGAACTCCTGTAAACTGCCTCTCACTACTTCCAATGTACAGAAATCCTGTAAGCTGCTTCTCTTTTTCTGACTACTGAATACCAGCCTAGTGCGTCAGACTACTCCCATGCTACAGAACTCCCGTAAAGTGTTTCCTACACTCAGGATGCAGAACTCCTGTAAACTGCCTCTCACTACTTCCAATGTACAGAAATCCTGTAAGCTGCTTCTCTTTTACTCAGACTACTGAAAACCCGCATAGTGCGTAAGACTACTCCCATGCTACAGAACTCCCGTAAAGTGTTTCCTACACTCAGGATGCAGAACTCCTGTAAACTGCCTCTCACTACTTCCAATGTACAGAAATCCTGTAAGCTGCTTCTCTTTTACTCAGACTACTGAAAACCCGCATAGTGCGTAAGACTACTCCCATGCTACAGAACTCCCGTAAAGTGTTTCCTACCCTCAGGATGCAGGACTCCTGTAAACTGCCTCTCACTACTTCCAGTGTATAGAAATCCTGTAAGCTGCTTCTCTTTTACTCAGACTACTGAAAACCCGCATAGTGTGTAAGACTACTCCCATGCTACAGAACTCCTGTAAAGTGTTTCCTACCCTCAGGCTGCAGAACTCCTTTAAACTGCCTCTTACTACTTCCAATGTACAAAAAACCTGTAACCTGCTTCTGTTTTTTCAGACTACTGAAAACCCGCATAGTGCTTAAGACTAGTCCCATGCTACAGAAATCCCGTAAACTGTTGCCTACACTGGATACAGAACTCCTGTAAACTGACTCTCACTACTTCCAATTTACAGAAATCCTGTAAGCTGCTTCTCTTTTACTCAGACTACTAAAAACCCGCATAGTGCGTAAGACTACTCCCATGCTCCAGAACTCCCGTAAAGTGTTTCCTACACTCAGGATGCAGAACTCCTGTAAACTGCCTCTCACTACTTCCAATGTACAGAAATCCTGTAAGCTGCTTCTCTTTTACTCAGACTACTGAAAACCCACACAGTGTGTAAGACTACTCCCATGCTACAGAACTCCCGTAAAGTGTTTCCTACCCTCAGGATGCAGAACTCCTGTAAACTGCCTCTCACTACTTCCAAAGTACAGAAATCCTGTAAGCTGCTTCTCTTTTACTCAGACTACTGAAAACCCGCATAGTGCGTAAGACTACTCCCATGCTACAGAACTCCCGTAAAGTGTTTCCTACACTCAGGATGCAGAACTCCTGTAAACTGCCTCTCCCCACTTCCAGTGTACGGAAATCCTGTAAGCTGCTTCTCTTTTACTCAGACTATTGAAAACCCGCATAGTGCGTAAGACTACTCCCATGCTACAGAACTCCCTTAAAGTGTTTCCTACCCTCAGGATGCAGAACTCCTGTAAACTGCCTCTCACTACTTCCAATGTACAGAAATCCTGTAAGCTGCTTCTCTTTTACTCAGACTACTAAAAACCCGCATAGTGCATAAGAATACTCCCATGCTACAGAACTCCTGTAAAGTGTTTCCTACACTCAGGATGCAGAACTCCTGTAAACTGCCTCTCCCCACTTCCAATGTACAGAAATCCTGTAAGCTGCTTCTCTTTTACTCAGACTACTGAAAACCCGCATAGTGCGTAAGGCTACTCCCATGCTACAGAACTCCCGTAAAGTGTTTCCTACACTTAGGATGCAGGACTCCTTTAAACTGCCTCTCACTACTTCCAATGTACAGAAATCCTGAAAGCTGCTTCTCTTTTACACAGACTACTGAAAACCCGCATAGTGCGTAAGACTACTCCCATGCTACAGAACTCCCGTAAAGTGTTTCCTACACTCAGGATGCAGAACTCCTGTAAACTGCCTCTCACTACTTCCAATGTACAGAAATCCTGTAAGCTGCTTCTCTTTTACTCAGACTACTGAAAACCCGCATAGTGCGTAAGACTACTCCCATGCTACAGAACTCCCGTAAAGTGTTTCCTACCCTCAGGATGCAGAACTCCTGTAAACTGCCTCTCACTACTTCCAAAGTACAGAAATCCTGTAAGCTGCTTCTCTTTTACTCAGACTACTGAAAACCCGCATAGTGCGTAAGACTACTCCCATGCTACAGAACTCCCGTAAAGTGTTTCCTACACTCAGGATGCAGAACTCCTGTAAACTGCCTCTCCCCACTTCCAGTGTACAGAAATCCTGTAAGCTGCTTCTCTTTTACTCAGACTATTGAAAACCCGCATAGTGCGTAAGACTACTCCCATGCTACAGAACTCCCTTAAAGTGTTTCCTACCCTCAGGATGCAGAACTCCTGTAAACTGCCTCTCACTATTTCCAATGTACAGAAATCCTGTAAGCTGCTTCTCTTTTACTCAGACTACTAAAAACCCGCATAGTGCATAAGAATACTCCCATGCTACAGAACTCCTGTAAAGTGTTTCCTACACTCAGGATGCAGAACTCCTGTAAACTGCCTCTCCCCACTTCCAATGTACAGAAATCCTGTAAGCTGCTTCTCTTTTACTCAGACTACTGAAAACCCGCATAGTGCGTAAGGCTACTCCCATGCTACAGAACTCCCGTAAAGTGTTTCCTACCCTCAGGATGCAGGACTCCTGTAAACTGCCTCTCACTACTTCCAATGTACAGAAATCCTGTAAGCTGCTTCTCTTTTACTCAGACTACTGAAAACCCGCATAAAGAGCAAGAATTCTCCCATGCTACAGAACTCCCGTAAAGTGTTTCCTACACTCAGGATGCAGGACTGCTTTAAACTGCCTCTCACTACTTCCAATGTACAGAAATCCTGTAAGCTGCTTCTCTTTTACTCAGACTACTGAAAACCCGCATAGTGTGTAAGACTACTCCCATGCTACAGAACTCCTGTAAAGTGTTTCCTACCCTCAGCCTGCAGAACTCCTTTAAACTGCCTCTTACTACTTCCAATGTACAAAAATCCTGTAACCTGCTTCTGTTTTTTCAGACTACTGAAAACCCGCATAGTGCTTAAGACTAGTCCCATGCTACAGAAATCCCGTAAACTGTTGCCGACACTGGATACAGAACTCCTGTAAACTGACTCTCACTACTTCCAATGTACAGAAATCCTGTAAGCTCCTTACTTATACTCAGACTACTGAAAACCCGCATAGTGCGTAAGACTACTCCCATGCTACAGAACTCCCGTAAAGTGTTTCCTACTTTAAGGATGCAGGACTCCGTTAAACTGCCTCTCACTACTTCCAATGTACAGAAATCCTGAAAGCTGCTTCTCTTTTATACAGACTACTGAAAACCCGCATAGTGCGTAAGACTACTCCCATGCTACAGAACTCCCGTAAAGTGTTTCCTACACTCAGGATGCAGAACTCCTGTAAACTGCCTCTCACTACTTCCAATGTACAGAAATCCTGTAAGCTGCTTCTCTTTTACTCACACTACTGAAAACCCGCATAAAGAGTAAGAATTCTTCCATGCTACAGAACTCCCGTAAAGTGTTTCCTACTTTAAGGATGCAGAACTCCATTAAACTGCCTTTCACTACTTCCAATGTACAGAAATCCTGTAAACTGCTTCCCTTTTACTCAGACTACTGAAAACCCGCATAGTGCGTAAGACTACTCCCATGCTACAGAACTCCCGTAAAGTGTTTCCTACACTCAGGATGCAGAACTCCTGTAAACTGCCTCTCACTACTTCCAATGTACAGAAATCCTGTAAGCTGCTTCTCTTTTACTCAGACTACTGAAAACCCGCATAAAGAGTAAGAATTCTCCCATGCTACAGAACTCCCGTAAAGTGTTTCCTACACTCAGGATGCAGAACTCCTGTAAACTGCCTCTCACTACTTCCAATGTACAGAAATCCTGTAAGCTGCTTCTCTTTTACTCAGACTACTGAAAACCCGCATAGTGCGTAAGACTACTCCCATGCTACTGAACTCCCTTAAAGTGTTTCCTACTCTCAGGATGCAGGACTCCTGTAAACAGCCTCTCACTACTTCCAATGTACAGAAATCCTGTAAGCTGCTTCTCTTTTACTCAGACTGCTGAAAACCCGCATTGTTGCGCAAGATACCCCCATGCTACAGAACTCCCGTAAAGTGTTTCCTACACTCAGGATGCAGAACTCCTGTAAACTGCCTCTCACTACTTCCAATGTACAGAAATCCTGTAAGCTGCTTCTCTTTTACTCAGACTACTGAAAACCCGCATAGTGCGTAAGACTACTCCCATGCTACAGAACTCCCGTAAAGTGTTTCCTACCCTCAGGATGCAGGACTCCTGTAAACTGCCTCTCACTACTTCCAATGTACAGAAATCCTGTAAGCTGCTTCTCTTTTACTCAGACTACTGAAAACCCGCATAGTGCGTAAGACTACTCCCATGCTACTGAACTCCCGTAAAGTGTTTCCTACACTTAGGATGCAGAACTCCTGTAAACTGCCTCTCACTACTTCCAATGTACAGAAATCCTGTAAGCTGCTTCTCTTTTACTCAGACTGCTGAAAACCCGCATTGTTGCGTAAGACTACCCCCATGCTATAGAACTCCCGTAAAGTGTTTCCTACACTGGATGCAGAACTCCTGTAATTGCCTCTCACTACTTCCAATGTACAGAAATCCTGTAAGCTGCTTCTCTTTTTTCAGACTACTGAAAACCCGCATTGTGTGTAAGACTACTCCCATGCTACAGAACTCCCATAAAGTGTTCCCTACCCTCAGGATGCAGAACTCCTGTAAACTGCCTCTCACTACTTCCAATGTACAGAAATCCTGTAAGCTGCTTCTCTTTTACTCAGACTACTGAAAACCCGCATAGTGCGTAAGACTACTCCCATGCTACAGAACTCCCGTAAAGTGTTTCCTACCCTCAGGATGCAGAACTCCTGTAAACTGCCTCTCATTACTTCCAATGTACAGAATTCCTGTAAGCTGCTTCTCTTTTACTCAGACTACTAAAAACCCGCATAGTGCGTAAGACTACTCCCATGCTACAGAACTCCCGTAAAGTGCTTCCTACACTGGATGCAGAACTCCTTTAAACTGCCTCTCACTACTTCCAACGCACAGAAATCCTGTTAGCTGCTTCTCTTTTGATCAGACTACTGAAAATCCGCATAGTGCTTAGGACTATTCCCATTCTACAGAACTCCCGTAAAGTGTTTCCTACACTCAGGATGCAGAACTCCTGTACACTGCCGTTCATTACGTCCAATATACAGAAATCCTGTAAGCTGCTTCTCTTTTACTCAGACTACTGAAAACCCGCATAGTGCGTAAGACTACTCCCACGCTACAGAACTCCCTTAAAGTGTTTTCAACACTCAGGATGCAGAACACCTGTAAACTGCCTCTCACTACTTCCAATGTACAGAAATCCTGTAAGCTGCATCTCTTTTACTCAGAATACTGAAAACCCGCATAGTGCGTAAGACTACTCCCATGCTACAGAACTCCCGTAACGTGTTTCCTACACTCAGGATGCAGAACTCCTGTAAACTGCCTCTCACTATTTCCAATGTACAGAAATCCTGTAAGCTGCTTCTCTTTTACTCAGACTACTGAAAACGCGCATAGTGCGTAAGACTACTCCCATGCTACAGAACTCCCGTAAAGTGTTTCCTACACTCAGGATGCAGAACTCCTTTAAACTACCTCTCATTACTTCCAATGTACAGAAATCCTGTTACCAGTTTTACTAAGACTACTTAAAACCCGCATAGTGAGTAAGAATTCTCCCATGCTACAGAACTTCCGTAAAGTGTTTCCTACACTCAGGATACAGAACTCCTGTAAACTGCCTCTCACTACTTCCAATGTACAGAAATCCTGTAAGCTGCTTCTCTTTTACTCAGACTACTTAAAACCCGCATACTGCGTAAGACTACTCCCATGCTACAGAACTCCCATAAAGTGTTTCCTACACTCAGGATACAGAACTCCTGTAAACTGCCTTTCACTACTTCCAATGTACAGAAATCCTGTAAGCTGCTTCTCTTTTACTCAGACTGCTGAAAACCCGCATAGTGCGTAAGACTACTCCCATGCTACAGAACTCCCGTAAAGTGTTTCCTACACTCAGGATGCAGAACTCCTGTAAACTGCCTCTCACTACTTCCAATGTACAGAAATCCTGAAAGCTGCTTCTTTTTTACAAGGACTACTGAAAACCCGCATAGTGCGTAAGACTACACCCATGCTACTGAACTCCCGTAAAGTTTTTCCTACACTCAGGATGCAGAACTCCTGTAAACTGCCTCTCACTACTTCCAATGTACAGAAATCCTGTAAGCTGCTTCTCTTTTACTCAGACTACTTAAAACCCACATAGTGCGTAAGACTACTCCCATGCTACAGAACTCCCATAAAGTGTTTCCTACACTCAGGATACAGAACTCCTGTAAACTGCCCCTTTCTACTTCCAATGTACAGAAATCCTGTAAGCTGCTTCTCTTTTACTCAGACTACTGAAAACCCGCATAAAGAGCAAGAATTCTCCCATGCTACAGAACTCCCGTAAAGTGTTTCCTACACTCAGGATGCAGGACTGCTTTAAACTGCCTCTCACTACTTCCAATGTACAGAAATCCTGTAAGCTGCTTCTCTTTTACTCAGACTACTGAAAACCCGCATAGTGTGTAAGACTACTCCCATGCTACAGAACTCCTGTAAAGTGTTTCCTACCCTCAGCCTGCAGAACTCCTTTAAACTGCCTCTTACTACTTCCAATGTACAAAAATCCTGTAACCTGCTTCTGTTTTTTCAGACTACTGAAAACCCGCATAGTGCTTAAGACTAGTCCCATGCTACAGAAATCCCGTAAACTGTTGCCTACACTGGATACAGAACTCCTGTAAACTGACTCTCACTACTTCCAATGTACAGAAATCCTGTAAGCTCCTTACTTATACTCAGACTACTGAAAACCCGCATAGTGCGTAAGACTACTCCCATGCTACAGAACTCCCGTAAAGTGTTTCCTACTTTAAGGATGCAGGACTCCGTTAAACTGCCTCTCACTACTTCCAATGTACAGAAATCCTGAAAGCTGCTTCTCTTTTATACAGACTACTGAAAACCCGCATAGTGCGTAAGACTACTCCCATGCTACAGAACTCCCGTAAAGTGTTTCCTACACTCAGGATGCAGAACTCCTGTAAACTGCCTCTCACTACTTCCAATGTACAGAAATCCTGTAAGCTGCTTCTCTTTTACTCACACTACTGAAAACCCGCATAAAGAGTAAGAATTCTTCCATGCTACAGAACTCCCGTAAAGTGTTTCCTACTTTAAGGATGCAGAACTCCATTAAACTGCCTTTCACTACTTCCAATGTACAGAAATCCTGTAAACTGCTTCCCTTTTACTCAGACTACTGAAAACCCGCATAGTGCGTAAGACTACTCCCATGCTACAGAACTCCCGTAAAGTGTTTCCTACACTAAGGTGCAGAACTCCTGTAAACTGCCTCTCACTACTTCCAATGTACAGAAATCCAGTAAGCTGCTTCTCTTTTACTCAGACTACTGAAAACCCGCATAAAGAGTAAGAATTCTCCCATGCTACAGAACTCCCGTAAAGTGTTTCCTACACTCAGGATGCAGAACTCCTGTAAACTGCCTCTCACTACTTCCAATGTACAGAAATCCTGTAAGCTGCTTCTCTTTTACTCAGACTACTGAAAACCCGCATAGTGCGTAAGACTACTCCCATGCTACTGAACTCCCTTAAAGTGTTTCCTACTCTCAGGATGCAGGACTCCTGTAAACAGCCTCTCACTACTTCCAATGTACAGAAATCCTGTAAGCTGCTTCTCTTTTACTCAGACTACTGAAAACCCGCATTGTTGCGCAAGACTACCCCCATGCTACAGAACTCCCGTAAAGTGTTTCCTACACTCAGGATGCAGAACTCCTGTAAACTGCCTCTCACTACTTCCAATGTACAGAAATCCTGTAAGCTGCTTCTCTTTTACTCAGACTACTGAAAACCCGCATAGTGCGTAAGACTACTCCCATGCTACAGAAATCCCGTAAAGTGTTTCCTACACTCAGGATGCAGAACTCCTGTAAACTGCCCCTTTCTAATTCCAATATAGAGAAATCCTGTAAGCTGCTTCTCTTTTACTCTGACTACTGAATACCAGCCTAGTGCGTCAGACTACTCCCATGCTACAGAACTCCCGTAAAGTGTTTCCTACACTCAGGATGCAGAACTCCTGTAAACTGCCTCTCACTACTTCCAATGTACAGAAATCCTGTAAGCTGCTTCTCTTTTACTCAGACTACTGAAAACCCACATAGTGCGTAAGACTACTCCCATGCTACAGAACTCCCGTAAAGTGTTTCCTACCCTCAGGATGCAGGACTCCTGTAAACTGCCTCTCACTACTTCCAATGTACAGAAATCCTGTAAGCTGCTTCTCTTTTACTCAGACTACTGAAAACCCGCATAGTGCGTAAGACTACTCCCATGCTACTGAACTCCCGTAAAGTGTTTCCTACACTTAGGATGCAGAACTCCTGTAAACTGCCTCTCACTACTTCCAATGTACAGAAATCCTGTAAGCTGCTTCTCTTTTACTCAGACTGCTGAAAACCCGCATTGTTGCGTAAGACTACCCCCATGCTATAGAACTCCCGTAAAGTGTTTCCTACACTGGATACAGAACTCCTGTAAACTGCCTCTCACTACTTCCAATGTACAGAAATCCTGTAATCTGCTTCTCTTTTTTCAGACTACTGAAAACCCGCATTGTGTGTAAGACTACTCCCATGCTACAGAACTCCCATAAAGTGTTCCCTACCCTCAGGATGCAGAACTCCTGTAAACTGCCTCTCACTACTTCCAATGTACAGAAATCCTGTAAGCTGCTTCTCTTTTACTCAGACTACTGAAAACCCGCATAGTGCGTAAGACTACTCCCATGCTACAGAACTCCCGTAAAGTGTTTCCTACACTCAGGATGCAGAACTCCTGTAAACTGCCTCTCCCCACTTCCAGTGTACAGAAATCCTGTAAGCTGCTTCTCTTTTACTCAGACTACTAAAAACCCGCATTGTGTGTAAGACTACTCCCATGCTACAGAACTCCCGTAAAGTGTGCCCTACCTCAGGATGCAGAACTACTGTAAACTGCCTCTCACTACTTCCAATGTACAGAAATCCTGTAAGCTGCTTCTCTTTTACTCAGACTACTGAAAACCCGCATAGTGCGTAAGACTACTCCCATGCTACAGAACTCCCGTAAAGTGTTTCCTACTCTCAGGATGCAGGACTCCTGTAAACTGCCTCTCACTACTTCCAGTGTATAGAAATCCTGTAAGCTGCTTCTCTTTTACTCAGACTACTGAAAACCCGCATAAAGAGCAAGAATTCTCCCATGCTACAGAACTCCCGTAAAGTGTTTCCTACACTCAGGATGCAGGACTGCTTTAAACTACCTCTCACTTCTTCCAATGTACAGAAATCCTGTAAGCTGCTTCTCTTTTACTCAGACTACTGAAAACCCGCATAGTGTGTAAGACTACTCCCATGCTACAGAACTCCTGTAAAGTGTTTCCTACCCTCAGGCTGCAGAACTCCTTTAAACTGCCTCTTACTACTTCCAATGTACAAAAAACCTGTAACCTGCTTCTGTTTTTTCAGACTACTGAAAACCCGCATAGTGCTTAAGACTAGTCCCATGCTACAGAAATCCCGTAAACTGTTGCCTACACTGGATACAGAATTCCTGTAAACTGACTCTCACTACTTCCAATGTACAGAAATCCTGTAAGCTCCTTACTTATACTCAGACTACTGAAAACCCGCATAGTGCGTAAGACTACTCCAATGCTACAGAAATCCCGTAAAGTGTTTCCTACACTCAGGATGCAGAACTCCTGTAAACTGCCTCTCACTACTTCCAATGTACAGAAATCCTGTAAGCTGCTTCTCTTTTACTCAGACTACTAAAAACCCGCATAGTGCATAAGAATACTCCCATGCTACAGAACTCCTGTAAAGTGTTTCCTACACCCAGGATGCAGAACTCCTGTAAACTGCCTCTCCCCACTTCCAATGTACAGAAATCCTGTAAGCTGCTTCTCTTTTACTCAGACTACTGAAAACCCGCATAGTGCGTAAGGCTACTCCCATGCTACAGAACTCCCGAAAAGTGTTTCCTACTTTAAGGATGCAGGACTCCTTTAAACTGCCTCTCACTACTTCCAATGTACAGAAATCCTGAAAGCTGCTTCTCTTTTACACAGACTACTGAAAACCCGCATAGTGCGTAAGACTACTCCCATGCTACAGAACTCCCTTAAAGTGTTTCCTACACTCAGGATGCAGAACTCCTGTAAACTGCCTCTCACTACTTCCAATGTACAGAAATCCTGTAAGCTGCTTCTCTTTTACTCAGACTACTGAAAACCCGCATAGTGCGTAAGACTACTCCCATGCTACAGAACTCCCGTAAAGTGTTTCCTACACTCAGGATGCAGAACTCCTGTAAACTGCCTCTCACTACTTCCAATGTACAGAAATCCTGTAAGCTGCTTCTCTTTTACTCTGACTACTAAAAACCCGCATAGTGCGTAAGACTACTCCCATGCTACAGAACTCCCGTAAAGTGTTTCCTACACTCAGGATGCAGAACTCCTGTAAACTGCCTCTCACTACTTCCAATGTAGAGAAATCCTGAAAGCTGCTTCTTTTTTAAAAGGACTACTGAAAACCCGCATAGTGCGTAAGACTACACCCATGCTACAGAACTCCCGTAAAGTGTTTCCTACACTCAGGATGCAGAACTCCTGTAAACTGCCTCTCACTACTTCCAATGTACAGAAATCCTGTAAGCTGCTTCTCTTTTACTCAGACTACTTAAAACCCACATAGTGCGTAAGACTACTCCCATGCTACAGAACTCCCATAAAGTTTTTCCTACACTCAGGATACAGAACTCCTGTAAACTGCCTCTCACTACTTCCAATGTACAGAAATCCTGTAAGCTGCTTCTCTTTTACACAGACTACTGAAAACCCGCATAGTGCGTAAGACTACTCCCATGCTACAGAACTCCCGTAAAGTGTTTCCTACCCTCAGGATGAAGAACTGTAAACTGCCTCTCACTACTTCCAATGTACAGAAATCCTGTAAGCTGCTTCTCTTTTACTCAGACTACTGAAAACCCGCATAGTGCGTAAGACTACTCCCATGCTACAGAACTCCTGTAAAGTGTTTCCTACCCTCAGGCTGCAGAACTCCTTTAAACTGCCTCTTACTACTTCCAATGTACAAAAATCCTGTAACCTGCTTCTGTTTTAATCAGACTACTGAAAACCCGCATAGTGCTTAAGACTAGTCCCATGCTACAGAACTCCCGTTAAGTGTTTCCTATACTCAGGATGCAGAACTCCTGTAAACTGCCTCTCACTACTTCCAATGTACAGAAATCCTGTAAGCTGCTTCTCTTTTTTCAGACTACTGAAAACCCGCATAGTGCGTAAGACTACTCCCATGCTACAGAATTCCCATTAAGTGTTTCCTACACTCAGGATGCAGAACTCCTGTAAACTGCCTCTCACTACTTCCAATGTACAGAAATCCTGTAAGCTGCTTCTCTTTTACTCAGACTACTTAAAACCCGCATAGTGCGTAAGACTACTCCAATGCTACAGAACTCCCGTAAAGTGTTTCCTACCCTCAGGATGCAGAACTCCTGTAAACTGCCTCTCACTACTTCCAATGTACAGAAATCCTGTAAGCTGCTTCTCTTTTACTCAGACTACTGAAAACCCGCATAGTGCGTAAGACTACTCCCATGCTACTGAACTCCCGTAAAGTGTTTCCTACACTTAGGATGCAGAACTCCTGTAAACTGCCTCTCAGTACTTCCAATGTACAGAAATCCTGTAAGCTGCTTCTCTTTTACTCAGACTACTGAAAACCCGCATTGTTGCGTAAGACTACCCCCATGCTATAGAACTCCCGTAAAGTGTTTCCTACACTGGATGCAGAACTCCTGTAAACTGCCTCTCACTACTTCCAATGTACAGAAATCCTGTAAGCTGCTTCTCTTTTTTCAGACTACTGAAAACCCGCATTGTGTGTAAGACTACTCCCATGCTACAGAACTCCCATAAAGTGTTTCCTACCCTCAGGATGCAGAACTCCTGTAAACTGCCTCTCACTACTTCCAATGTACAGAAATCCTGAAAGCTGCTTCTTTTTTACAAGGACTACTGAAAACCCGCATACTGCGTAAGACTAAACCCATGCTACAGAACTCCCGTAAAGTGTTTCCTACACTCAGGATGCAGAACCCCTGTAAACTGCCTCTCACTACTTCCAATGTACAGAAATCCTGTAAGCTGCTTCTCTTTTTTCAGACTACTGAAAACCCGCATAGTGCGTAAGACTACTCCCATGCTACAGAACTCCCGTTAAGTGTTTCCTACACTCAGGATGCAGAACTCCTGTAAACTGCCTCTCACTACTTCCAATGTACAGAAATCCTGTAAGCTGCTACTCTTTTACTCAGACTACTGAAAACCCGCATAGTGCGTAAGACTACTCTCATGCTGCAGAACTCCCGTAAAGTGTTTCCTACACTCAGGATGCAGAACTCCTGTAAACAGCCTCTCACTACTTCCAATGTACAGAAATCCTGTAAGCTGCTTCTCTTTTACTCAGACTACTGAAAACCCGCATAGTGCGTAAGACTACTCCCATGCTACAGAACTCCCGTAAAGTGTTTCCTACACTCAGGATGCAGCACTCCTGTAAACTGCCTCTCACTACTTCCAATGTACAGAAATCCTGTAAGCTGCTTCTCTTTTACTCAGACTACTTAAAACCCGCATAGTGCGTAAGACTACTCCCATGCTACAGAACTCCCGTAAAGTGTTTCCTACACTCAGGATGCAGGACTCCTGTAAACTGCCTCTCACTACTTCCAATGTACAGAAATCCTGTAAGCTGCTTCTCTTTTACTCAGACTAATGAAAACCCGCATAGTGCGTAAGACTACTCCCATGCTACAGAACTCCCGTAAAGTGTTTCCTACACTCAGGATGCAGAACTCCTGTAAACTGCCTCTCACGACTTCCAATGTACAGAAATCCTGTAAGCTGCTTCTCTTTTACTCAGACTACTGAAAACCCGCATAGTGCGTAAGACTACTCCCATGCTACTGAACTCCCGTAAAGTGTTTCCTACACTTAGGATGCAGAACTCCTGTAAACTGCCTCTCACTACTTCCAATGTACAGAAATCCTGTAAGCTGCTTCTCTTTTACTCAGACTACTGAAAACCCGCATTGTTGCGTAAGACTACCCCCATGCTATAGAACTCCCGTAAAGTGTTTCCTACACTCAGGATGCAGAACTCCTGTAAACTGCCTCTCACTACTTCCAATGTACAGAAATCCTGTAAGCTGCTTCTCTTTTTTCAGACTACTGAAAACCCGCATTGTGTGTAAGACTACTCCCATGCTACAGAACTCCCGTAAAGTGTTTCCTACCCTCAGGATGCAGAACTCCTGTAAACTGCCTCTCACTACTTCCAATGTACAAAAATCCTGTAACCTGCTTCTGTTTTAATCAGACTACTGAAAACCCACATAGTGCTTAAGACTAGTCCCATGCTACAGAACTCCCGTAAAGTGTTTCCTACACTGGATGCAGAACTCCTGTAAACTGCCTCTCACTACTTCCAATGTACAGAAATCCTGTAAGCTGCTTCTATTTTACTCAGACTACTTAAAACCCGCATAGTGCGTAAGATTACTCCCATGCTACACAACTCCCGTAGAGTGTTTCCTACACTCAGGATGCAGGACTCCTTTAAACTGCCTCTCACTACTTCCAATGTACAGAAATCCTGTAAGCTGCTTCACTTTTACTCAGACTACTGAAAACTCGCGTAGTGCGTAAGACTACTCCCATGCTACAGAACTCCCGTAAAGTGTTTCCTACACTCAGGATGCAGAACTCCTGTAAACTGCCTCTCACTACTTCCAATGTACAGAAATCCTGTAAGCTGCTTCTCTTTTACTCAGACTACTGAAAACCCTCATAGTGTGTAAAACTACTCCCATGCTACAGAACTCCCGTAAAGTGTGCCCTATCTCAGGATGCAGAACTACTGTAAACTGCCTCTCACTACTTCCAATGTACAGAAATCCTGTAAGCTGCTTCTCTTTTACTCAGACTACTGAAAACCCGCATAGTGCGTAAGACTACTCCCATGCTACAGAACTCCCGTAAAGTGTTTCCTACCCTCAGGATGCAGGACTCCTGTAAACTGCCTCTCACTACTTCCAGTGTATAGAAATCCTGTAAGCTGCTTCTCTTTTACTCAGACTACTGAAAACCCGCATAAAGAGCAAGAATTCTCCCATGCTACAGAACTCCCGTAAAGTGTTTCCTACACTCAGGATGCAGGACTGCTTTAAACTACCTCTCACTTCTTCCAATGTACAGAAATCCTGTAAGCTGCTTCTCTTTTACTCAGACTACTGAAAACCCGCATAGTGTGTAAGACTACTCCCATGCTACAGAACTCCTGTAAAGTGTTTCCTACCCTCAGGCTGCAGAACTCCTTTAAACTGCCTCTTACTACTTCCAATGTACAAAAAACCTGTAACCTGCTTCTGTTTTTTCAGACTACTGAAAACCCGCATAGTGCTTAAGACTAGTCCCATGCTACAGAAATCCCGTAAACTGTTGCCTACACTGGATACAGAATTCCTGTAAACTGACTCTCACTACTTCCAATGTACAGAAATCCTGTAAGCTCCTTACTTATACTCAGACTACTGAAAACCCGCATAGTGCGTAAGACTACTCCAATGCTACAGAAATCCCGTAAAGTGTTTCCTACACTCAGGATGCAGAACTCCTGTAAACTGCCTCTCACTACTTCCAATGTACAGAAATCCTGTAAGCTGCTTCTCTTTTACTCAGACTACTAAAAACCCGCATAGTGCATAAGAATACTCCCATGCTACAAAACTCCTGTAAAGTGTTTCCTACACTCAGGATGCAGAACTCCTGTAAACTGCCTCTCCCCACTTGCAATGTACAGAAATCCTGTAAGCTGCTTCTCTTTTACTCAGACTACTGAAAACCCGCATAGTGCGTAAGGCTACTCCCATGCTACAGAACTCCCGAAAATTGTTTCCTACTTTAAGGATGCAGGACTCCTTTAAACTGCCTCTCACTACTTCCAATGTACAGAAATCCTGAAAGCTGCTTCTCTTTTACACAGACTACTGAAAACCCGCATAGTGCGTAAGACTACTCCCATGCTACAGAACTCCCGTAAAGTGTTTCCTACACTCAGGATGCAGAACTCCTGTAAACTTCCTCTCACTACTTCCAATGTACAGAAATCCTGTAAGCTGCTTCTCTTTTACTCAGACTACTGAAAACCCGCATAGTGCGTAAGACTACTCCCATGCTACAGAACTCGCGTAAAGTGTTTCCTACACTCAGGATGCAGAACTCCTGTAAACTGCCTCTCACTACTTCCAATGTACAGAAATCCTGTAAGCTGCTTCTCTTTTACTCTGACTACTAAAAACCCGCATAGTGCGTAAGACTACTCCCATGCTACAGAACTCCCGTAAAGTGTTTCCTACACTCAGGATGCAGAACTCCTGTAAACTGCCTCTCACTACTTCCAATGTAGAGAAATCCTGAAAGCTGCTTCTTTTTTACAAGGACTACTGAAAACCCGCATAGTGCGTAAGACTACACCCATGCTACAGAACTCCCGTAAAGTGTTTCCTACACTCAGGATGCAGAACTCCTGTAAACTGCCTCTCACTACTTCCAATGTACAGAAATCCTGTAAGCTGCTTCTCTTTTACTCAGACTACTTAAAACCCACATAGTGCGTAAGACTACTCCCATGCTACAGAACTCCCATAAAGTTTTTCCTACACTCAGGATACAGAACTCCTGTAAACTGCCTCTCACTACTTCCAATGTACAGAAATCCTGTAAGCTGCTTCTCTTTTACACAGACTACTGAAAACCCGCATAGTGCGTAAGACTACTCCCATGCTACAGAACTCCCGTAAAGTGTTTCCTACCCTCAGGATGAAGAACTGTAAACTGCCTCTCACTACTTCCAATGTACAGAAATCCTGTAAGCTGCTTCTCTTTTACTCAGACTACTGAAAACCCGCATAGTGCGTAAGACTACTCCCATGCTACAGAACTCCTGTAAAGTGTTTCCTACCCTCAGGCTGCAGAACTCCTTTAAACTGCCTCTTACTACTTCCAATGTACAAAAATCCTGTAACCTGCTTCTGTTTTAATCAGACTACTGAAAACCCGCATAGTGCTTAAGACTAGTCCCATGCTACAGAACTCCCGTTAAGTGTTTCCTATACTCAGGATGCAGAACTCCTGTAAACTGCCTCTCACTACTTCCAATGTACAGAAATCCTGTAAGCTGCTTCTCTTTTTTCAGACTACTGAAAACCCGCATAGTGCGTAAGACTACTCCCATGCTACAGAATTCCCATTAAGTGTTTCCTACACTCAGGATGCAGAACTCCTGTAAACTGCCTCTCACTACTTCCAATGTACAGAAATCCTGTAAGCTGCTTCTCTTTTACTCAGACTACTTAAAACCCGCATAGTGCGTAAGACTACTCCAATGCTACAGAACTCCCGTAAAGTGTTTCCTACCCTCAGGATGCAGAACTCCTGTAAACTGCCTCTCACTACTTCCAATGTACAGAAATCCTGTAAGCTGCTTCTCTTTTACTCAGACTACTGAAAACCCGCATAGTGCGTAAGACTACTCCCATGCTACTGAACTCCCGTAAAGTGTTTCCTACACTTAGGATGCAGAACTCCTGTAAACTGCCTCTCAGTACTTCCAATGTACAGAAATCCTGTAAGCTGCTTCTCTTTTACTCAGACTACTGAAAACCCGCATTGTTGCGTAAGACTACCCCCATGCTATAGAACTCCCGTAAAGTGTTTCCTACACTGGATGCAGAACTCCTGTAAACTGCCTCTCACTACTTCCAATGTACAGAAATCCTGTAAGCTGCTTCTCTTTTTTCAGACTACTGAAAACCCGCATTGTGTGTAAGACTACTCCCATGCTACAGAACTCCCATAAAGTGTTTCCTACCCTCAGGATGCAGAACTCCTGTAAACTGCCTCTCCCCACTTCCAGTGTACAGAAATCCTGTAAGCTGCTTCTCATTTACTCAGACTACTGAAAACCCGCATTGTTGCGTAAGACTACACCCATGCTATAGAACTCCCGTAAAGTGTTTCCTACACTGGATGCAGAACTCCTGTAAACTGCCTCTCACTACTTCCAATGTACAGAAATCCTGAAAGCTGCTTCTTTTTTAAAAGGACTACTGAAAACCCGCATACTGCGTAAGACTACACCCATGCTACAGAACTCCCGTAAAGTGTTTCCTACACTCAGGATGCAGAACTCCTGTAAATTGCCTCTCACTACTTCCAATGTACAAAAATCCTGTAACCTGCTTCTGTTTTAATCAGACTACTGAAAACCCGCATAGTGCTTAAGACTAGACCCATGCTACAGAAATCCAGTAAAGTGTTTCCTACACTGGATACAGAACCCCTGTAAACTGCCTCTCACTACTTCCAATGTACAGAAATCCTGTAAGCTGCTTCTCTTTTTTCAGACTACTGAAAACCCGCATAGTGCGTAAGACTACTCCCATGCTACAGAACTCCCGTTAAGTGTTTCCTACACTCAGGATGCAGAACTCCTGTAAACTGCCTCTCACTACTTCCAATGTACAGAAATCCTGTAAGCTGCTTCTCTTTTACTCAGACTACTGAAAACCCGCATAGTGCGTAAGACTACTCTCATGCTACAGAACTCCCGTAAAGTGTTTCCTACACTCAGGATGCAGAACTCCTGTAAACAGCCTCTCACTACTTCCAATGTACAGAAATCCTGTAAGCTGCTTCTCTTTTACTCAGACTACTGAAAACCCGCATAGTGCGTAAGACTACTCCCATGCTACAGAACTCCCGTAAAGTGTTTCCTACACTCAGGATGCAGAACTCCTGTAAACTGCCTCTCACTACTTCCAATGTACAGAAATCCTGTAAGCTGCTTCTCTTTTACTCAGACTACTAAAAACCCGCATAGTGCATAAGAATACTCCCATGCTACAAAACTCCTGTAAAGTGTTTCCTACACTCAGGATGCAGAACTCCTGTAAACTGCCTCTCCCCACTTCCAATGTACAGAAATCCTGTAAGCTGCTTCTCTTTTACTCAGACTACTGAAAACCCGCATAGTGCGTAAGGCTACTCCCATGCTACAGAACTCCCGAAAAGTGTTTCCTACTTTAAGGATGCAGGACTCCTTTAAACTGCCTCTCACTACTTCCAATGTACAGAAATCCTGAAAGCTGCTTCTCTTTTACACAGACTACTGAAAACCCGCATAGTGCGTAAGACTACTCCCATGCTACAGAACTCCCGTAAAGTGTTTCCTACACTCAGGATGCAGAACTCCTGTAAACTGCCTCTCACTACTTCCAATGTACAGAAATCCTGTAAGCTGCTTCTCTTTTACTCAGACTACTGAAAACCCGCATAGTGCGTAAGACTACTCCCATGCTACAGAACTCGCGTAAAGTGTTTCCTACACTCAGGATGCAGAACTCCTGTAAACTGCCTCTCACTACTTCCAATGTACAGAAATCCTGTAAGCTGCTTCTCTTTTACTCTGACTACTAAAAACCCGCATAGTGCGTAAGACTACTCCCATGCTACAGAACTCCCGTAAAGTGTTTCCTACACTCAGGATGCAGAACTCCTGTAAACTGCCTCTCACTACTTCCAATGTAGAGAAATCCTGAAAGCTGCTTCTTTTTTACAAGGACTACTGAAAACCCGCATAGTGCGTAAGACTACACCCATGCTACAGAACTCCCGTAAAGTGTTTCCTACACTCAGGATGCAGAACTCCTGTAAACTGCCTCTCACTACTTCCAATGTACAGAAATCCTGTAAGCTGCTTCTCTTTTACTCAGACTACTTAAAACCCACATAGTGCGTAAGACTACTCCCATGCTACAGAACTCCCATAAAGTTTTTCCTACACTCAGGATACAGAACTCCTGTAAACTGCCTCTCACTACTTCCAATGTACAGAAATCCTGTAAGCTGCTTCTCTTTTACACAGACTACTGAAAACCCGCATAGTGCGTAAGACTACTCCCATGCTACAGAACTCCCGTAAAGTGTTTCCTACCCTCAGGATGAAGAACTGTAAACTGCCTCTCACTACTTCCAATGTACAGAAATCCTGTAAGCTGCTTCTCTTTTACTCAGACTACTGAAAACCCGCATAGTGCGTAAGACTACTCCCATGCTACAGAACTCCTGTAAAGTGTTTCCTACCCTCAGGCTGCAGAACTCCTTTAAACTGCCTCTTACTACTTCCAATGTACAAAAATCCTGTAACCTGCTTCTGTTTTAATCAGACTACTGAAAACCCGCATAGTGCTTAAGACTAGTCCCATGCTACAGAACTCCCGTTAAGTGTTTCCTATACTCAGGATGCAGAACTCCTGTAAACTGCCTCTCACTACTTCCAATGTACAGAAATCCTGTAAGCTGCTTCTCTTTTTTCAGACTACTGAAAACCCGCATAGTGCGTAAGACTACTCCCATGCTACAGAATTCCCATTAAGTGTTTCCTACACTCAGGATGCAGAACTCCTGTAAACTGCCTCTCACTACTTCCAATGTACAGAAATCCTGTAAGCTGCTTCTCTTTTACTCAGACTACTTAAAACCCGCATAGTGCGTAAGACTACTCCAATGCTACAGAACTCCCGTAAAGTGTTTCCTACCCTCAGGATGCAGAACTCCTGTAAACTGCCTCTCACTACTTCCAATGTACAGAAATCCTGTAAGCTGCTTCTCTTTTACTCAGACTACTGAAAACCCGCATAGTGCGTAAGACTACTCCCATGCTACTGAACTCCCGTAAAGTGTTTCCTACACTTAGGATGCAGAACTCCTGTAAACTGCCTCTCAGTACTTCCAATGTACAGAAATCCTGTAAGCTGCTTCTCTTTTACTCAGACTACTGAAAACCCGCATTGTTGCGTAAGACTACCCCCATGCTATAGAACTCCCGTAAAGTGTTTCCTACACTGGATGCAGAACTCCTGTAAACTGCCTCTCACTACTTCCAATGTACAGAAATCCTGTAAGCTGCTTCTCTTTTTTCAGACTACTGAAAACCCGCATTGTGTGTAAGACTACTCCCATGCTACAGAACTCCCATAAAGTGTTTCCTACCCTCAGGATGCAGAACTCCTGTAAACTGCCTCTCCCCACTTCCAGTGTACAGAAATCCTGTAAGCTGCTTCTCATTTACTCAGACTACTGAAAACCCGCATTGTTGCGTAAGACTACACCCATGCTATAGAACTCCCGTAAAGTGTTTCCTACACTGGATGCAGAACTCCTGTAAACTGCCTCTCACTACTTCCAATGTACAGAAATCCTGAAAGCTGCTTCTTTTTTAAAAGGACTACTGAAAACCCGCATACTGCGTAAGACTACACCCATGCTACAGAACTCCCGTAAAGTGTTTCCTACACTCAGGATGCAGAACTCCTGTAAATTGCCTCTCACTACTTCCAATGTACAAAAATCCTGTAACCTGCTTCTGTTTTAATCAGACTACTGAAAACCCGCATAGTGCTTAAGACTAGACCCATGCTACAGAAATCCAGTAAAGTGTTTCCTACACTGGATACAGAACCCCTGTAAACTGCCTCTCACTACTTCCAATGTACAGAAATCCTGTAAGCTGCTTCTCTTTTTTCAGACTACTGAAAACCCGCATAGTGCGTAAGACTACTCCCATGCTACAGAACTCCCGTTAAGTGTTTCCTACACTCAGGATGCAGAACTCCTGTAAACTGCCTCTCACTACTTCCAATGTACAGAAATCCTGTAAGCTGCTTCTCTTTTACTCAGACTACTGAAAACCCGCATAGTGCGTAAGACTACTCTCATGCTACAGAACTCCCGTAAAGTGTTTCCTACACTCAGGATGCAGAACTCCTGTAAACAGCCTCTCACTACTTCCAATGTACAGAAATCCTGTAAGCTGCTTCTCTTTTACTCAGACTACTGAAAACCCGCATAGTGCGTAAGACTACTCCCATGCTACAGAACTCCCGTAAAGTGTTTCCTACACTCAGGATGCAGAACTCCTGTAAACTGCCTCTCACTACTTCCAATGTACAGAAATCCTGTAAGCTGCTTCTCTTTTACTCAGACTACTAAAAACCCGCATAGTGCATAAGAATACTCCCATGCTACAAAACTCCTGTAAAGTGTTTCCTACACTCAGGATGCAGAACTCCTGTAAACTGCCTCTCCCCACTTCCAATGTACAGAAATCCTGTAAGCTGCTTCTCTTTTACTCAGACTACTGAAAACCCGCATAGTGCGTAAGGCTACTCCCATGCTACAGAACTCCCGAAAAGTGTTTCCTACTTTAAGGATGCAGGACTCCTTTAAACTGCCTCTCACTACTTCCAATGTACAGAAATCCTGAAAGCTGCTTCTCTTTTACACAGACTACTGAAAACCCGCATAGTGCGTAAGACTACTCCCATGCTACAGAACTCCCGTAAAGTGTTTCCTACACTCAGGATGCAGAACTCCTGTAAACTGCCTCTCACTACTTCCAATGTACAGAAATCCTGTAAGCTGCTTCTCTTTTACTCAGACTACTGAAAACCCGCATAGTGCGTAAGACTACTCCCATGCTACAGAACTCGCGTAAAGTGTTTCCTACACTCAGGATGCAGAACTCCTGTAAACTGCCTCTCACTACTTCCAATGTACAGAAATCCTGTAAGCTGCTTCTCTTTTACTCTGACTACTAAAAACCCGCATAGTGCGTAAGACTACTCCCATGCTACAGAACTCCCGTAAAGTGTTTCCTACACTCAGGATGCAGAACTCCTGTAAACTGCCTCTCACTACTTCCAATGTAGAGAAATCCTGAAAGCTGCTTCTTTTTTACAAGGACTACTGAAAACCCGCATAGTGCGTAAGACTACACCCATGCTACAGAACTCCCGTAAAGTGTTTCCTACACTCAGGATGCAGAACTCCTGTAAACTGCCTCTCACTACTTCCAATGTACAGAAATCCTGTAAGCTGCTTCTCTTTTACTCAGACTACTTAAAACCCACATAGTGCGTAAGACTACTCCCATGCTACAGAACTCCCATAAAGTTTTTCCTACACTCAGGATACAGAACTCCTGTAAACTGCCTCTCACTACTTCCAATGTACAGAAATCCTGTAAGCTGCTTCTCTTTTACACAGACTACTGAAAACCCGCATAGTGCGTAAGACTACTCCCATGCTACAGAACTCCCGTAAAGTGTTTCCTACCCTCAGGATGAAGAACTGTAAACTGCCTCTCACTACTTCCAATGTACAGAAATCCTGTAAGCTGCTTCTCTTTTACTCAGACTACTGAAAACCCGCATAGTGCGTAAGACTACTCCCATGCTACAGAACTCCTGTAAAGTGTTTCCTACCCTCAGGCTGCAGAACTCCTTTAAACTGCCTCTTACTACTTCCAATGTACAAAAATCCTGTAAACTGCTTCTGTTTTAATCAGACTACTGAAAACACGCATAGTGCTTAAGACTAGTCCCATGCTACAGAACTCCCGTTAAGTGTTTCCTATACTCAGGATGCAGAACTCCTGTAAACTGCCTCTCACTACTTCCAATGTACAGAAATCCTGTAAGCTGCTTCTCTTTTTTCAGACTACTGAAAACCCGCATAGTGCGTAAGACTACTCCCATGCTACAGAATTCCCATTAAGTGTTTCCTACACTCAGGATGCAGAACTCCTGTAAACTGCCTCTCACTACTTCCAATGTACAGAAATCCTGTAAGCTGCTTCTCTTTTACTCAGACTACTTAAAACCCGCATAGTGCGTAAGACTACTCCAATGCTACAGAACTCCCGTAAAGTGTTTCCTACCCTCAGGATGCAGAACTCCTGTAAACTGCCTCTCACTACTTCCAATGTACAGAAATCCTGTAAGCTGCTTCTCTTTTACTCAGACTACTGAAAACCCGCATAGTGCGTAAGACTACTCCCATGCTACTGAACTCCCGTAAAGTGTTTCCTACACTTAGGATGCAGAACTCCTGTAAACTGCCTCTCAGTACTTCCAATGTACAGAAATCCTGTAAGCTGCTTCTCTTTTACTCAGACTACTGAAAACCCGCATTGTTGCGTAAGACTACCCCCATGCTATAGAACTCCCGTAAAGTGTTTCCTACACTGGATGCAGAACTCCTGTAAACTGCCTCTCACTACTTCCAATGTACAGAAATCCTGTAAGCTGCTTCTCTTTTTTCAGACTACTGAAAACCCGCATTGTGTGTAAGACTACTCCCATGCTACAGAACTCCCATAAAGTGTTTCCTACCCTCAGGATGCAGAACTCCTGTAAACTGCCTCTCCCCACTTCCAGTGTACAGAAATCCTGTAAGCTGCTTCTCATTTACTCAGACTACTGAAAACCCGCATTGTTGCGTAAGACTACACCCATGCTATAGAACTCCCGTAAAGTGTTTCCTACAGTGGATGCAGAACTCCTGTAAACTGCCTCTCACTACTTCCAATGTACAGAAATCCTGAAAGCTGCTTCTTTTTTAAAAGGACTACTGAAAACCCGCACACTGCGTAAGACTACACCCATGCTACAGAACTCCCGTAAAGTGTTTCCTACACTCAGGATGCAGAACTCCTGTAAATTGCCTCTCACTACTTCCAATGTACAAAAATCCTGTAACCTGCTTCTGTTTTAATCAGACTACTGAAAACCCGCATAGTGCTTAAGACTAGACCCATGCTACAGAAATCCAGTAAAGTGTTTCCTACACTGGATACAGAACCCCTGTAAACTGCCTCTCACTACTTCCAATGTACAGAAATCCTGTAAGCTGCTTCTCTTTTTTCAGACTACTGAAAACCCGCATAGTGCGTAAGACTACTCCCATGCTACAGAACTCCCGTTAAGTGTTTCCTACACTCAGGATGCAGAACTCCTGTAAACTGCCTCTCACTACTTCCAATGTACAGAAATCCTGTAAGCTGCTTCTCTTTTACTCAGACTACTGAAAACCCGCATAGTGCGTAAGACTACTCTCATGCTACAGAACTCCCGTAAAGTGTTTCCTACACTCAGGATGCAGAACTCCTGTAAACAGCCTCTCACTACTTCCAATGTACAGAAATCCTGTAAGCTGCTTCTCTTTTACTCAGACTACTGAAAACCCGCATAGTGCGTAAGACTACTCCCATGCTACAGAACTCCCGTAAAGTGTTTCCTACACTCAGGATGCAGAACTCCTGTAAACTGCCTCTCACTACTTCCAATGTACAGAAATCCTGTAAGCTGCTTCTCTTTTACTCAGACTACTTAAAACCCGCATAGTGTGTAAGACTACTCCCATGCTACAGAACTCCCGTAAAGTGTTTCCTACACTCAGGATGCAGGACTCCTGTAAACTGCCTCTCACTACTTCCAATGTACAGAAATCCTGTAAGCTGCTTCTCTTTTACTCAGACTACTGAAAACCCGCATAGTGCGTAAGACTACTCCCATGCTACAGAACTCCCGTAAAGTGTTTCCTACACTCAGGATGCAGAACTCCTGTAAACTGCCTCTCACTACTTCCAATGTACAGAAATCCTGTAAGCTGCTTCTCTTTTACTCAGACTACTGAAAACCCGCATAGTGCGTAAGACTACTCCCATGCTACTGAACTCCCGTAAAGTGTTTCCTACACTTAGGATGCAGAACTCCTGTAAACTGCCTCTCACTACTTCCAATGTACAGAAATCCTGTAAGCTGCTTCTCTTTTACTCAGACTACTGAAAACCCGCATTGTTGCGTAAGACTACCCCCATGCTATAGAACTCCCGTAAAGTGTTTCCTACACTGGATGCAGAACTCCTGTAAACTGCCTCTCACTACTTCCAATGTACAGAAATCCTGTAAGCTGCTTCTCTTTTTTCAGACTACTGAAAACCCGCATTGTGTGTAAGACTACTCCCATGCTACAGAACTCCCGTAAAGTGTTTCCTACCCTCAGGATGCAGAACTCCTGTAAACTGCCTCTCACTACTTCCAATGTACAAAAATCCTGTAACCTGCTTCTGTTTTAATCAGACTACTAAAAAGCCACATAGTGCTTAAGACTAGTCCCATGCTACAGAACTCCCGTAAAGTGTTTCCTACACTGGATGCAGAACTCCTGTAAACTGCCTCTCACTACTTCCAATGTACAGAAATCCTGTAAGCTGCTTCTATTTTACTCAGACTGCTTAAAACCCGCATAGTGCGTAAGATTACTCCCATGCTACACAACTCCCGTAGAGTGTTTCCTACACTCAGGATGCAGGACTCCTTTAAACTGCCTCTCACTACTTCCAATGTACAGAAATCCTGTAAGCTGCTTCACTTTTACTCAGACTACTGAAAACTCGCGTAGTGCGTAAGACTACTCCCATGCTACAGAACTCCCGTAAAGTGTTTCCTACACTCAGGATACAGAACTCCTGTAAACTGCCTCTCACTACTTCCAATGTACAGAAATCCTGTAAGCTGCTTCTCTTTTACTCAGACTACTGAAAACCCTCATAGTGTGTAAAACTACTCCCATGCTACAGAACTCCCGTAAAGTGTTTCCTACCCTCAGGATGCAGAACTCCTGTAAACTGCCTCTCACTACTTCCAATGTACAGAAATCCTGTAAGCTGCTTCTCTTTTACTCAGACTACTGAAACCCCGCATAGTGTGTAAGACTACTCCCAAGCTACAGAACTCCCATGAAGTGTTTCCTACACTGAGGATGGAGAACTCTTGTAAACTGTCTCTCACTACTTCCAATGTACAGAAATCCTGTAAGCTGCTTCGCTTTTACTCAGACAACTGAAAACCCGCACAGTGCGTAAGACTACTCCCATGCTACAGAACTCCTGTAAAGTATTTCCTACACTCAGGATGCACAACTCCTATAAACTGCCTCTCACTACTTCCAATGTACACAAAACCTGTAAGCTACTTCTCTTTTTCAAAGACTGCTGAAAACCCGCATAGTGTGTAAAACTACTCCCATGCTACAGAACTCCCGTAAAGTGTTTCCTACACTCAGGATGCAGAACTCCTGTAAATTGCCTCTCACTACTTCCAATGTACTGAAATCCTGTAAGCTGCTTCTCTTTTACTCACACTACTGAAAACCCGCATTGTGCGTAAGACTACTCCCATGCTACAGAACTCCCGTAAAGTGTTTTCTACACTCAGGATGCAGCACTCCAGTAAACTGCCCCTTTCTACTTCCAATGTACAGAAATCCTGTAAGCTGCTTCTCTTTTACTCAGACTACTGAAAACCCGCATAGTGCGTAAGACTACTCCCACGCTACAGAACTCCCTTAAAGTGTTTTCAACACTCAGGATGCAGAACACCTGTAAACTGCCTCTCACTACTTCCAATGTACAGAAATCCTGTAAGCTGCTTCTCTTTTACTCAGACTACTGAAAACCCGCATAGTGCGTAAGACTACTCCCATGCTACAGAACTCCCGTAAAGTGTTTCCTACACTGAGGATACAGAACTCCTGTAAACTGCCTTTCACTACTTCCAATGTACAGAAATCCTGTAAGCTGCTTCTCTTTTACTCAGACTACTGAAAACCCGCATAGTGAGTAAGACTACTCCCACGCTACAGAACTCCCTTAAAGTGTTTTCAACACTCAGGATGCAGAACACCTGTAAACTGCCTCTCACTACTTCCAATGTACAGAAATCCTGTAAGCTGCTTCTCTTTTACTCAGAATACTGAAAACCCGCATTGTTGCGTAAGACTACCCCCATGCTATAGAACTCCCGTAAAGTGTTTCCTACACTCAGGATGCAGAACTCCTTTAAACTACCTCTCATTACTTCCAATGTACAGAAATCCTGTTACCAGTTTTACTAAGACTACTTAAAACCCGCATAGTGAGTAAGAATTCTCCCATGCTACAGAACTCCCGTAAAGTGTTTCCTACACTCAGGATGCAGAACTCCTGTAAACTGCCACTCACTACTTCCAATGTACAGAAATCCTGTAAGCTGCTTCTCTTTTACTCAGACTACTGAAAACCCGCATAGTGTGTAAGACTACTCCCATGCTACAGAACTCCCGTAAAGTGTTTTCTACCCTCAGGATGCAGAACTCCTGTAAACTGCCTCTCACTACTTCCAATGTACAGAAATCCTGTAAGCTGCTTCTCTTTTACTCAGACTACTGAAAACCCGCATAGTGCGTAAGACTACTCCCATGCTACAGAACTCCCGTAAAGTGTTTCCTACACTGGATGCAGAACTCCTGTAAACTGCCTCTCACTACTTCCAATGTACAGAAATCCTGTAAGCTGCTTCTCTTTTACTCAGACTACTTAAAACCCGCATAGTGCGTAAGACTACTCCCATGCTACAGAACTCCCATAAAGTGTTTCCTACACTCAGGATACAGAACTCCTGTAAACTGCCTTTCACTACTTCCAATGTACAGAAATCCTGTAAGCTGCTTCTCTTTTACTCAGACTACTGAAAACCCGCATAGTGCGTAAGACTACTCCCATGCTACAGAACTCCCTTAAAGTGTTTTCAACACTCAGGATGCAGAACACCTGTAAACTGCCTCTCACTACTTCCAATGTACAGAAATCCTGTAAGCTGCTTCTCTTTTACTCAGACTACTAAAAACCCGCATAGTGCGTAAGACTACTCCCATGCTACAGAACTCCCGTAAAGTGTTTCCTACCCTCAGGATGCAGGACTCCTTTAAACTGCCTCTCCCTACTTCCAATGTACAGAAATCCTGTAAGCTGCTTCTCTTTTATTCAGACAACTAAAAACCCGCATAGTGTGTAAGACTACTCCCATGCTACAGAACTCCCGTAAAGTGTTTCCTACACTCAGGATGCAGAACTCCTGTAAACTGCCTCTCACTACTTCCAATGTACAGAAATGCTGTAAGCTGCTTCTCTTTTACTCAGACTGCTGAAAACCCGCATAATGCGTAAGACTACTCCCATGCTACAGAACTCCCGTAAAGTGTTTCCTACACTCAGGATGCAGAACTTCTGTAAACTGCCTCTCACTACTTCCAATGTACAGAAATCCTGTAAGCTGCTTCTCTTTTACTCAGACTACTGGAAACCTGCATAGTGCGTAAGACTACTCCCATGCTACACAACTCCCGTAGAGTGTTTCCTACACTCAGGATGCAGGACTCCTTTAAACTGCCTCTCACTACTTCCAATGTACAGAAATCCTGTAAGCTGCTTCACTTTTACTCAGACTACTGAAAACTCGCGTAGTGCGTAAGACTACTCCCATGCTACAGAACTCCCGTAAAGTGTTTCCTACACTCAGGATGCAGAACTTCTGTAAACTGCCTCTCACTACTTCCAATGTACAGAAATCCTGTAAGCTGCTTCTCTTTTACTCAGACTACTGAAAACCCGCATAGTGCGTAAGACTACTCCCATGCTACAGAACTCCCGTAAAGTGTTTCCTACACTGGATGCAGAACTCCTGTAAACTGCCTCTCACTACTTCCAATGTACAGAAATCCTGAAAGCTGCTTCTTTTTTACAAGGACTACTGAAAACCCGCATACTGCGTAAGACTACACCCATGCTACAGAACTCCCGTAAAGTGTTTCCTACACTCAGGATGCAGAACTCCTGTAAACTGCCTCTCACTACTTCCAATGTACAGAAATCCTGAAAGCTGCTTCTTTTTTACAAGGACTACTGAAAACCCGCATACTGCGTAAGACTACACCCATGCTACAGAACTCCCGTAAAGTGTTTCCTACACTCAGGATGCAGAACTCCTGTAAACTGCCTCTCACTACTTCCAATGTACAGAAATCCTGTAAGCTGCTTCTCTTTTACTCAGACTACTTAAAACCCGCATACTGCGTAAGACTACTCCCATGCTACAGAACTCCCATAAAGTGTTTCCTACAGTCAGGATACAGAACTCCTGTAAACTGCCTTTCACTACTTCCAATGTACAGAAATCCTGTAAGCTGCTTCTCTTTTACTCAGACTACTGAAAACCCGCATAGTGCGTAAGACTACTCCCATGCTACAGAACTCCTGTAAGGTATTTCCTACACTCAGGATGCAGAACTCCTGTAAACTGCCTCTCAGTACTTCCAATGTACAGAAATCCTGTAAGCTGCTTCTCTTTTACTCAGACTACTGAAAAGCCGCATTGTTGCGTAAGACTACCCCCATGCTATAGAACTCCCGTAAAGTGTTTCCTACACTGGATGCAGAACTCCTGTAAACTGCCTCTCACTACTTCCAATGTACAGAAATCCTGTAAGCTGCTTCTCTTTTTTCAGACTACTGAAAACCCGCATTGTGTGTAAGACTACTCCCATGCTACAGAACTCCCATAAAGTGTTTCCTACCCTCAGGATGCAGAACTCCTGTAAACTGCCTCTCACTACTTCCAATGTACAGAAATCCTGTAAGCTGCTTCTCTTTTACACAGACTACTGAAAACCCGCATAGTGCGTAAGACTACTCCCATGCTACAGAACTCCCGTAAAGTGTTTCCTACACTCAGGATGCAGAACTCCTGTAAACTGCCTCTCCCCACTTCCAGTGTACAGAAATCCTGTAAGCTGCTTCTCTTTTACTCAGACTACTGAAAACCCGCATTGTTGCGTAAGACTACTCCCATGCTACAGAACTACCGTAAAGTGTTTCCTACACTGGATGCAGAACTCCTCTAAACTGCCTCTCACTACTTCCAATGTACAGAAATCCTGAAAGCTGCTTCTTTTTTACAAGGACTACTGAAAACCCACATACTGCGTAAGACTACACCCATGCTACAGAACTCCCGTAAAGTGTTTCCTACACTCAGGATGCAGAACTCCTGTAAACTGCCTCTCACTACTTCCAATGTACAGAAATCCTGTAAGCTGCTTCTCTTTTACTCAGACTACTGAAAACCCGCATAGTGCGTAAGACTACTCCCATGCTACAGAACTCCTGTAAAGTGTTTCCTACCCTCAGGCTGCAGAACTCCTTTAAACTGCCTCTCACTACTTCCAATGTACAAAAATCCTGTAACCTGCTTCTGTTTTAATCAGACTACTGAAAACCCGCATAGTGCTTAAGACTAGACCCATGCTACAGAAATCCAGTAAAGTGTTTCCTACACTGGATACAGAACCCCTGTAAACTGCCTCTCACTACTTCCAATGTACAGAAATCCTGTAAGCTGCTTCTCTTTTACTCAGACTACTTAAAACCCGCATACTGCGTAAGACTACTCCAATGCTACAGAACTCCCATAAAGTGTTTCCTACAGTCAGGATACAGAACTCCTGTAAACTGCCTTTCACTACTTCCAATGTACAGAAATCCTGTAAGCTGCTTCTCTTTTACTCAGACTACTGAAAACCCGCATTGTGTGTAAGACTACTCCCATGCTACAGAACTCCCATAAAGTGTTTCCTACCCTCAGGATGCAGAACTCCTGTAAACTGCCTCTCACTACTTCCAATGTACAGAAATCCTGTAAGCTGCTTCTCTTTTACACAGACTACTGAAAACCCGCATAGTGCGTAAGACTACTCCCATGCTACAGAACTCCCGTAAAGTGTTTCCTACACTCAGGATGCAGAACTCCTGTAAACTGCCTCTCCCCACTTCCAGTGTACAGAAATCCTGTAAGCTTCTTCTCTTTTACTCAGACTACTGAAAACCCGCATTGTTGCGTAAGACTACTCCCATGCTACAGAACTCCCGTAAAGTGTTTCCTACACTGGATGCAGAACTCCTCTAAACTGCCTCTCACTACTTCCAATGTACAGAAATCCTGAAAGCTGCTTCTTTTTTACAAGGACTACTGAAAACCCGCATACTGCGTAAGACTACACCCATGCTACAGAACTCCCGTAAAGTGTTTCCTACACTCAGGATGCAGAACTCCTGTAAACTGCCTCTCACTACTTCCAATGTACAGAAATCCTGTAAGCTGCTTCTCTTTTACTCAGACTACTGAAAACCCGCATAGTGCGTAAGACTACTCCCATGCTACAGAACTCCTGTAAAGTGTTTCCTACCCTCAGGCTGCAGAACTCCTTTAAACTGCCTCTCACTACTTCCAATGTACAAAAATCCTGTAACCTGCTTCTGTTTTAATCAGACTACTGAAAACCCGCATAGTGCTTAAGACTAGACCCATGCTACAGAAATCCAGTAAAGTGTTTCCTACACTGGATACAGAACCCCTGTAAACTGCCTCTCACTACTTCCAATGTACAGAAATCCTGTAAGCTGCTTCTCTTTTACTCAGACTACTTAAAACCCGCATACTGCGTAAGACTACTCCAATGCTACAGAACTCCCATAAAGTGTTTCCTACAGTCAGGATACAGAACTCCTGTAAACTGCCTTTCACTACTTCCAATGTACAGAAATCCTGTAAGCTGCTTCTCTTTTACTCAGACTACTGAAAACCCGCATAGTGCGTAAGACTACTCCCATGCTACAGAACTCCTGTAAAGTATTTCCTACACTCAGGATGCAGAACTCCTGTAAACTGCCTCTCACTACTTCCAATGTACAGAAATCCTGTAAGCTGCTTCTCTTTTACTCAGACTACTGAAAACCCGCATAGTAACTAAGACTACTCCCATGCTACAGAACTCCCATAAAGTGTTTCCTACACTCAGGATACAGAACTCCTGTAAACTGCCCCTTTCTACTTCCAATGTACAGAAATCCTGTAAGCTGCTTCGCTTTTACTCAGACAACTGAAAACCCGCAGAGTGCGTAAGACTACTCCCATGCTACAGAACTCCTGTAAAGTATTTCCTACACTCAGGATGCACAACTCCTATAAACTGCCTCTCACTACTTCCAATGTACAGAAAACCTGTAAGCTACTTCTCTTTTACAAAGACTGCTGAAAACCTGCATAGTGTGTAAAACTACTCCCATGCTACAGAACTCCTGTAAAGTGTTTCCTACACTCAGGATGCAGAACTCCAGTAAATTGCCTCTCCCTACTTCCAATGTACAGAAATCCTGTAAGCTGCTTCTCTTTTACTCACACTACTGAAAACCCGCATTGTGCGTAAGACTACTCCCATGCTACAGAACTCCCGTAAAGTGTTTTCTACACTCAGGATGCAGCACTCCTGTAAACTGCCCCTTTCTACTTCCAATGTACAGAAATCCTGTAAGCTGCTTCTCTTTTACTCAGACTACTGAAAACCCGCATAGTGCGTAAGACTACTCCCACGCTACAGAACTCCCTTAAAGTGTTTTCAACACTCAGGATGCAGAACACCTGTACACTGCCTCTCACTACTTCCAATGTACAGAAATCCTGTAAGCTGCTTCTCTTTTACTCAGACTACTGAAAACCCGCATAGTAAGTAAGACTACTCCCATGCTACAGAACTCCCGTAAAGTGTTTCCTACCCTCAGGATGCAGGACTCCTTTAAACTGCCTCTCCCTACTTCCAATGTACAGAAATCCTGTAAGCTGCTTCTCTTTTACTCAGACTACTAAAAACCCGCATAGTGTGTAAGACTACTCCCATGCTACAGAACTCCCGTAAAGTGTTTCCTACACTGGATGCAGAACTCCTGTAAACTGCCTCTCACTACTTCCAATGTACAGAAATCCTGTAAGCTGCTTCTCTTTTACTCAGACTACTGAAAACCCGCATAGTGCGTAAGACTACTCCCATGCTACAGAACTCCCGTAAAGTGTTTCCTACACTGGATGCAGAACTCCTGTAAACTGCCTCTCACTACTTCCAATGTACAGAAATCCTGTAAGCTGCTTCTCTTTTACTCAGACTACTTAAAACCCGCATACTGCGTAAGACTACTCCCATGCTACAGAACTCCCATAAAGTGTTTCCTACACTCAGGATACAGAACTCCTGTAAACTGCCTTTCACTACTTCCAATGTACAGAAATCCTGTAAGCTGCTTCTCTTTTACTCAGACTACTGAAAACCCGCATAGTGCGTAAGACTACTCCCATGCTACAGAACTCCTGTAAAGTGTTTCCTACACTGGATGCAGAACTCCGGTAAACTGCCTCTCACTACTTCCAATGTACAGAAATACTGTAAGCTGCTTCTCTTTTACTCAGACTACTGAAAACCCGCATAGTGCGTAAGACTACTCCCATGCTACAGAACTCCCATAAAGTGTTTCCTACACTCAGGATACAGAACTCTTGTAAACTGCCCCTTTCTACTTCCAATGTACAGAAATCCTGTAAGCTGCTTCTCTTTTACTCAGACTACTGAAAACGCGCATAGTGCGTAAGACTACTCCCATGCTACAGAACTCCCGTAAAGTGTTTCCTACACTCAGGATGCAGAACTCCTTTAAACTACCTCTCATTACTTCCAATGTGCAGAAATCCTGTTACCAGTTTTACTAAGACTACTTAAAACCCGCATAGTGAGTAAGAATTCTCCCATGCTACAGAACTCCCATAAAGTGTTTCCTACACTCAGGATACCGAACTCCTGTAAACTGCCTCTCACTACTTCCAATGTACAGAAATCCTGTAAGCTGCTTCTCTTTTACACAGACTACTGAAAACCCGCATAGTGCGTAAGACTACTCCCATGCTACAGAACTCCCGTAAAGTGTTTCCTACCCTCAGGATGAAGAACTGTAAACTGCCTCTCACTACTTCCAATGTATAGAAATCCTGTAAGCTGCTTCTCTTTTACTCAGACTACTGAAAACCCGCATAGTGCGTAAGACTACTCCCATGCTACAGAACTCCTGTAAAGTGTTTCCTACCCTCAGGCTGCAGAACTCCTTTAAACTGCCTCTTACTACTTCCAATGTACAAAAATCCTGTAACCTGCTTCTGTTTTAATCAGACTACTGAAAACCCGCATAGTGCTTAAGACTAGTCCCATGCTACAGAACTCCCGTTAAGTGTTTCCTACACTCAGGATGCAGAACTCCTGTAAACTGCCTCTCACTACTTCCAATGTACAGAAATCCTGTAAGCTGCTTCTCTTTTTTCAGACTACTGAAAACCCGCATTGTGTGTAAGACTACTCCCATGCTACAGAACTCCCATAAAGTGTTTCCTACCCTCAGGATGCAGAACTCCTGTAAACTGCCTCTCACTACTTCCAATGTACAGAAATCCTGTAAGCTGCTTCTCTTTTACACAGACTACTGAAAACCCGCATAGTGCGTAAGACTACTCCCATGCTACAGAACTCCCGTAAAGTGTTTCCTACACTCAGGATGCAGAACTCCTGTAAACTGCCTCTCCCCACTTCCAGTGTACAGAAATCCTGTAAGCTGCTTCTCTTTTACTCAGACTACTGAAAACCCGCATTGTTGCGTAAGACTACTCCCATGCTACAGAACTCCCGTAAAGTGTTTCCTACACTGGATGCAGAACTCCTCTAAACTGCCTCTCACTACTTCCAATGTACAGAAATCCTGAAAGCTGCTTCTTTTTTACAAGGACTACTGAAAACCCGCATACTGCGTAAGACTACACCCATGCTACAGAACTCCCGTAAAGTGTTTCCTACACTCAGGATGCAGAACTCCTGTAAACTGCCTCTCACTACTTCCAATGTACAGAAATCCTGTAAGCTGCTTCTCTTTTACTCAGACTACTGAAAACCCGCATAGTGCGTAAGACTACTCCCATGCTACAGAACTCCTGTAAAGTGTTTCCTACCCTCAGGCTGCAGAACTCCTTTAAACTGCCTCTCACTACTTCCAATGTACAAAAATCCTGTAACCTGCTTCTGTTTTAATCAGACTACTGAAAACCCGCATAGTGCTTAAGACTAGACCCATGCTACAGAAATCCAGTAAAGTGTTTCCTACACTGGATACAGAACCCCTGTAAATTGCCTCTCACTACTTCCAATGTACAGAAATCCTGTAAGCTGCTTCTCTTTTTTCAGACTACTGAAAACCCGCATAGTGCGTAAGACTACTCCCATGCTACAGAACTCCCGTAAAGTGTTTCCTACACTCAGGATGCAGAACTCCTGTAAACTGCCTCTCACTACTTCCAATGTACAGAAATCCTGTAAGCTGCTTCTCTTTTACTCAGACTACTTAAAACCCGCATAGTGCGTAAGACTACTCTCATGCTACAGAACTCCCGTAAAGTGTTTCCTACACTCAGGATGCAGAACTCCTGTAAACAGCCTCTCACTACTTCCAATGTACAGAAATCCTGTAAGCTGCTTCTCTTTTACTCAGAATACTGAAAACCCTCATAGTGCGTAAGACTACTCCCATGCTACAGAACTCCCGTAAAGTGTTTCCTACACTCAGGATGCAGAACTCCTGTAAACTGCCTCTCACTACTTCCAATGTACAGAAATCCTGTAAGCTGCTTCTCTTTTACTCAGACTACTTAAAACCCGCATAGTGCGTAAGACTACTCTCATGCTACAGAACTCCCGTAAAGTGTTTCCTACACTCAGGATGCAGAACTCCTGTAAACAGCCTCTCACTACTTCCAATGTACAGAAATCCTGTAAGCTGCTTCTCTTTTACTCAGAATACTGAAAACCCTCATAGTGCGTAAGACTACTCCCATGCTACAGAACTCCCGTAAAGTGTTTCCTACACTCAGGATGCAGAACTCCTGTAAACTGCCTCTCACTACTTCCAATGTACAGAAATCCTGTAAGCTGCTTCTCTTTTACTCAGACTACTTAAAACCCGCATAGTGCGTAAGACTACTCCCATGCTACAGAACTCCCGTAAAGTGTTTCCTACCCTCAGGATGCAGGACTCCAGAAAACTGCCTCTCACTACTTCCAATGTACAGAAATCCTGTAAGCTGCTTCTCTTTTACTCAGACTACTGAAAACCCGCATAGTGCGTAAGACTACTCCCATGCTACTGAACTCCCGTAAAGTGTTTCCTACACTTAGGATGCAGAACTCCTGTAAACTGCCTCTCACTACTTCCAATGTACAGAAATCCTGTAAGCTGCTTCTCTTTTACTCAGACTACTGAAAACCCGCATTGTTGCGTAAGACTACCCACATGCTATAGAACTCCCGTAAAGTGTTTCCTACACTGGATGCAGAACTCCTGTAAACTGCCTCTCACTACTTCCAATGTACAGAAATCCTGTAAGCTGCTTCTCTTTTTTCAGACTACTGAAAACCCGCATTGTGTGTAAGACTACTCCCATGCTACAGAACTCCCGTAAAGTGTTTCCTACCCTCAGGATGCAGAACTCCTGTAAACTGCCTCTCACTACTTCCAATGTACAGAAATCCTGTAAGCTGCTTCTCTTTTACTCAGACTACTGAAAATCCGCATAGTGCGTAAGACTACTTCCATGCTACAGAACTCCCGTAAAGTGTTTCCTACACTCAGGATGCAGAACTCCTGTAAACTGCCTCTCCCCACTTCCAGTGTACAGAAATCCTGTAAGCTGCTTCTCTTTTACTCAGACTACTGAAAACCCGCATAGTGCGTAAGACTACTCCCATGCTACAGAACTCCCGTAAAGTGTTTCCTACCCTCAGGATGCAGAACTCCTGTAAACTGCCTCTCACTACTTCCAATGTACAGAAATCCTGTAAGCTGCTTCTCTTTTACTCAGACTACTAAAAACCCGCATAGTGCGTAAGACTACTCCCATGCTACAGAACTCCCGTAAAGTGTTTACTACACTCAGGATGCAGAACTCCTGTAAACTGCCTCTCACTACTTCCAATGTACAGAAATCCTGAAAGCTGCTTCTTTTTTACAAGGACTACTGAAAACCCGCATAGTGCGTAAGACTACACCCATGCTACAGAACTCCCGTAAAGTGTTTCCTACACTCAGGATGCAGAACTCCTGTAAACTGCCTCTCACTACTTCCAATGTACAGAAATCCTGTAAGCTGCTTCTCTTTTACTCAGACTACTTAAAACCCGCATAGTGCGTAAGACTACTCCCATGCTACAGAACTCCCGTAAAGTGTTTCCTACCCTCAGGATGCAGAACTCCTGTAAACTGCCTCTCACTACTTCCAATGTACAGAAATCCTGTAAGCTGCTTCTCTTTTACTCAGACTACTGAAAACCCGCATAGTGCGTAAGACTATTCCCATGCTACTGAACTCCCGTAAAGTGTTTCCTACACTTAGGATGCAGAACTCCTGTAAACTGCATCTCACTACTTCCAATGTACAGAAATCCTGTAACCTGCTTCTCTTTTACTCACACTACTGAAAACCCGCATTGTTGCGTAAGACTACCCCCATGCTATAGAACTCCCGTAAAGTGTTTCCTACACTGGATGCAGAACTCCTGTAAACTGCCTCTCACTACTTCCAATGTACAGAAATCCTGTAAGCTGCTTCTCTTTTTTCAGACTACTGAAAACCCGCATTGTGTGTAAGACTACTCCCATGCTACAGAACTCCCGTAAAGTGTTTCCTACCCTCAGGATGCAGAACTCCTGTAAACTGCCTCTCACTACTTCCAATGTATAAAAATCCTGTAAGCTGCTTCTCTTTTACTCAGACTACTGAAAACCCGCATAGTGCGTAAGACTACTCCCATGCTACAGAACTCCCATAAAGTGTTTCCTACACTTAGGATGCAGAACTCCTGTAAACTGCCTCTCACTACTTCCAATGTACAGAAATCCTGTAAGCTGCTTCTCTTTTACTCAGACTACTGAAAACCCGCATTGTTGCGTAAGACTACCCCCATGCTATAGAACTCCCGTAAAGTGTTTCCTACACTGGATGCAGAACTCCTGTAAACTGCCTCTCACTACTTCCAATGTACAGAAATCCTGTAAGCTGCTTCTCTTTTTTCAGACTACTGAAAACCCGCATTGTGTGTAAGACTACTCCCATGCTACAGAACTCCCGTAAAGTGTTTCCTACCCTCAGGATGCAGAACTCCTGTAAACTGCCTCTCACTACTTCCAATGTACAGAAATCCTGTAAGCTGCTTCTCTTTTTTCAGACTACTGAAAACCCGCATAGTGCGTAAGACTACTCCCATGCTACAGAACTCCCGTTAAGTGTTTCCTACACTCAGGATGCAGAACTCCTGTAAACTGCCTCTCCCCACTTCCAGTGTACAGAAATCCTGTAAGCTGCTTCTCTTTTACTCAGACTACTGAAAACCCGCATTGTTGCGTAAGACTACCCCCATGCTATAGAACTCCCGTAAAGTGTTTCCTACACTGGATGCAGAACTCCTGTAAACTGCCTCTCACTACTTCCAATGTACAGAAATCCTGAAAGCTGCTTCTTTTTTACAAGGACTACTGAAAACCCGCATACTGCGTAAGACTACACCCATGCTACAGAACTCCCGTAAAGTGTTTCCTACACTCAGGATGCAGTACTCCTGTAAACTGCCTCTCACTACTTCCAATGTACAGAAATCCTGTAAGCTGCTTCTCTTTTACTCAGACTACTGAAAACCCGCATAGTGCGTAAGACTACTCCCATGCTGCAGAACTCCCGTAAAGTATTTCCTACACTCAGGATGCAGAACTCCTGTAAACTGTCTCTCACTACTTCCAATGTACAGAAATCCTGTAAGCTGCTTCTCTTTTACTCAGACTACTGAAAACCCGCATAGTGCGTAAGACTACTCCCATGCTACAGAACTCCTGTAAAGTGTTTCCTACCCTCAGGCTGCAGAACTCCTTTAAACTGCCTCTCACTACTTCCAATGTACAAAAATCCTGTAACCTGCTTCTGTTTTAATCAGACTACTGAAAACCCGCATAGTGCTTAAGACTAGACCCATGCTACAGAAATCCAGTAAAGTGTTTCCTACACTGGATACAGAACCCCTGTAAACTGCCTCTCACTACTTCCAATGTACAGAAATCCTGTAAGCTGCTTCTCTTTTACTCAGACTACTGAAAACCCGCATACTGCGTAAGACTACTCCAATGCTACAGAACTCCCATAAAGTGTTTCCTACAGTCAGGATACAGAACTCCTGTAAACTGCCTTTCACTACTTCCAATGTACAGAAATCCTGTAAGCTGCTTCTCTTTTACTCAGACTACTGAAAACCCGCATAGTGCGTAAGACTACTCCCATGCTACAGAACTCCTGTAAAGTATTTCCTACACTCAGGATGCAGAACTCCTGTAAACTGCCTCTCACTACTTCCAATGTACAGAAATCCTGTAAGCCGCTTCTCTTTTACTCAGACTACTGAAAACCCGCATAGTGCGTAAGACTATTCCCATGCTACAGAACTCCCATAAAGTGTTTCCTACACTCAGGATACAGAACTCCTGTAAACTGCCCCTTTCTACTTCCAATGTACAGAAATCCTGTAAGCTGCTTCGCTTTTACTCAGACAACTGAAAACCCGCACAGTGCGTAAGACTACTCCCATGCTACAGAACTCCTGTAAAGTATTTCCTACACTCAGGATGCACAACTCCTATAAACTGCCTCTCACTACTTCCAATGTACAGAAAACCTGTAAGCTACTTCTCTTTTACAAAGACTGCTGAAAACCTGCATAGTGTGTAAAACTACTCCCATGCTACAGAACTCCTGTAATGTGTTTCCTACACTCAGGATGCAGAACTCCAGTAAATTGCCTCTCCCTACTTCCAATGTACAGAAATCCTGTAAGCTGCTTCTCTTTTACTCACACTACTGAAAACCCGCATTGTGCGTAAGACTACTCCCATGCTAAGGAACTCCCGTAAAGTGTTTTCTACACTCAGGATGCAGCACTCCTGTAAACTGCCCCTTTCTACTTCCAATGTACAGAAATCCTGTAAGCTGCTTCTCTTTTACTCAGACTACTGAAAACCCGCATAGTGCGTAAGACTACTCCCACGCTACAGAACTCCCTTAAAGTGTTTTCAACACTCAGGATGCAGAACACCTGTACACTGCCTCTCACTACTTCCAATGTACAGAAATCCTGTAAGCTGCTTCTCTTTTACTCAGACTACTGAAAACCCGCATAGTAAGTAAGACTACTCCCATGCTACAGAACTCCCGTAAAGTGTTTCCTACCCTCAGGATGCAGGACTCCTTTAAACTGCCTCTCCCTACTTCCAATGTACAGAAATCCTGTAAGCTGCTTCTCTTTTACTCAGACTACTAAAAACCCGCATAGTGTGTAAGACTACTCCCATGCTACAGAACTCCCGTAAAGTGTTTCCTACACTGGATGCAGAACTCCTGTAAACTGCCTCTCACTACTTCCAATGTACAGAAATCCTGTAAGCTGCTTCTCTTTTACTCAGACTACTGAAAACCCGCATAGTGCGTAAGACTACTCCCATGCTACAGAACTCCCGTAAAGTGTTTCCTACACTGGATGCAGAACTCCTGTAAACTGCCTCTCACTACTTCCAATGTACAGAAATCCTGTAAGCTGCTTCTCTTTTACTCAGACTACTTAAAACCCGCATACTGCGTAAGACTACTCCCATGCTACAGAACTCCCATAAAGTGTTTCCTACACTCAGGATACAGAACTCCTGTAAACTGCCTTTCACTACTTCCAATGTACAGAAATCCTGTAAGCTGCTTCTCTTTTACTCAGACTACTGAAAACCCGCATAGTGCGTAAGACTACTCCCATGCTACAGAACTCCTGTAAAGTGTTTCCTACACTCAGGATGCAGAACTCCGGTAAACTGCCTCTCACTACTTCCAATGTACAGAAATACTGTAAGCTGCTTCTCTTTTTTCAGACTACTGAAAACCCGCATAGTGCGTAAGACTACTCCCATGCTACAGAACTCCCATAAAGTGTTTCCTACACTCAGGATACAGAACTCTTGTAAACTGCCCCTTTCTACTTCCAATGTACAGAAATCCTGTAAGCTGCTTCTCTTTTATTCAGACTACTGAAAACGCGAATAGTGCGTAAGACTACTCCCATGCTACAGAACTCCCGTAAAGTGTTTCCTACACTCAGGATGCAGAACTCCTTTAAACTACCTCTCATTACTTCCAATGTGCAGAAATCCTGTTACCAGTTTTACTAAGACTACTTAAAACCCGCATAGTGAGTAAGAATTCTCCCATGCTACAGAACTCCCGTAAAGTGTTTCCTACTCTCAGGATACAGAACTCCTGTAAACTGCCTCTCACTACTTCCAATGTACAGAAATCCTGTAAGCTGCTTCTCTTTTACTCAGACTACTGAAAACCCGCATAGTGCGTAAGACTACTCCCATGCTACAGAACTCCCGTAAAGTGTTTCCTACACTCAGGATGCAGAACTCCTGTAAACTGTCTTTCACTACTTCCATTGTACAGAAATCCTGTAAGCTGCTTCTCTTTTACTCAGACTACTGAAAACCCTCATAGTGCGTAAGACTACTCCCATGCTACAGAACTCCCGTAAAGTGTTTTCTACACTCAGGATGCAGAACTCCTGTAAACTGCCTCTCACTACTTCCAATGTACAGAAATCCTGTAAGCTGCTTCTCTTTTACTCAGACTACTGAAAACCCGCATAGTGCGTAAGACTACTCCCATGCTACAGAACTCCCTTAAAGTGTTTCCTACACTGGATGCAGAACTCCTGTAAACTGCCTTTCACTACTTCCAATGTACAGAAATCCTGTAAGCTGCTTCTCTTTTACTCAGACTACTGAAAACCCGCATAGTGCGTAAGACTACTCCCACGCTACAGAACTCCCGTAAAGTGTTTTCTACAATCAGGATGCAGAACACCTGTAAACTGCCTCTCACTACTTCCAATGTACAGAAATCCTGTAAGCTGCTTCTCTTTTTTCAGACTACTGAAAACCCGCATAGTGCGTAAGACTACTCCCATGCTACAGAACTCCCGTAAAGTGTTTCCTACCCTCAGGATGCAGGACTCCTTTAAACTGCCTCTCCCTACTTCCAATGTACAGAAATCCTGTAAGCTGCTTCTCTTTTATTCAGACAACTAAAAACCCGCATAGTGTGTAAGACTACTCCCATGCTACAGAACTCCCGTAAAGTGTTTTCTACACTCAGGATGCAGAACTCCTGTAAACTGCCTCTCACTACTTCCAATGTACAGAAATCCTGTAAGCTGCTTCTCTTTTACTCAGACTACTGAAAACCCGCATAGTGCGTAAGACTACTCCCATGCTACAGAACTCCCGTAAAGTGTTTCCTACACTGGATGCAGAACTCCTGTAAACTGCCTCTCACTACTTCCAATGTACAGAAATCCTGTAAGCTGCTTCTCTTTTACTCAGACTACTGAAAACCCGCATAGTGTGTAAGACTACTCCCATGCTACAGAACTCCCGTAAAGTGTTTCCTACACTCAGGATGCAGAACTCCTGTAAACTGCCTCTCACTACTTCCAATGTACAGAAATCCTGTAAGCTGCTTCTCTTTTACTCAGACTACTGAAAACCCACATAGTGCGTAAGACTACTCCCATGCTACAGAACTCCCGTAAAGTGCTTCCTACACTGGATGCAGAACTCCTTTAAACTGCCACTTACTACTTCCAACGCACAGAAATCCTGTTAGCTGCTTCTCTTTTAATCAGACTACTGAAAACCCGCATAGTGCTTAAGACTATTCCCATGCTACAGAACTCCCGTAAAGTGTTTCCTACACTCAGGATGCAGAACTCCTGTACACTGCCGTTCACTACGTCCAATGTACAGAAATCCTGTAAGCTGCTTCTCTTTTACTCAGACTACTGAAAACCCGCATAGTGCATAAGACTATTCCCATATTACAGGACTCCCGTAAAGTATTTCCTTCACTCAGGATGCAGAACAGCTTTAAATTGCCTCTCACTACTTAAAATGTACAGAAATCCTGTAAGCTGCATCTCTTTTACTCAGACTACTGAAAACCCGCATACTACGAAAGATTTCTCCCATGCTACAGAACTCCCGTAAAGTGTTTCCTACACTCAGGATGCAGAACTCCTTTAAACTACCTCTCATTACTTCCAATGTACAGAAATCCTGTTACCAGTTTTACTAAGACTACTTAAAACCCGCATAGTGAGTAAGAATTCTCCCATGCTACAGACTCCCGTAAAGTGTTTCCTACACTCAGGATGCAGAAATCCTGTAAACTGCCTCTCACTACTTCCAATGTACAGAAATCCTGTAAGCTGCTACTCTTTTACTCAGACTACTGAAAACCCGCATAGTGCGTAAGACTACTCCCATGCTACAGAACTCCCGTAAAGTGTTTTCTACACTCAGGATGCAGAACTCCTGTAAACTGCCTCTCACTACTTCCAATGTACAGAAATCCTGTAAGCTGCTTCTCTTTTACTCAGACTACTGAAAACCCGCATAGTGCGTAAGACTACTCCCATGCTACAGAACTCCCGTAAAGTGTTTCCTACACTGGATGCAGAACTCCTGTAAACTGCCTCTCACTACTTCCAATGTACAGAAATCCTGTAAGCTGCTTCTCTTTTACTCAGACTACTTAAAACCCGCATACTGCGTAAGACTACTCCCATGCTACAGAACTCCCATAAAGTGTTTCCTACACTCAGGATACAGAACTCCTGTAAACTGCCTTTCACTACTTCCAATGTACAGAAATCCTGTAAGCTGCTTCTCTTTTACTCAGACTACTGAAAACCCGCATAGTGCGTAAGACTACTCCCATGCTACAGAACTCCTGTAAAGTGTTTCCTACACTGGATGCAGAACTCCTGTAAACTGCCTCTCACTATTTCCAATGTACAGAAATCCTGTAAGCTGCTTCTCTTTTACTCAGACTACTGAAAACCCGCATAGTGCGTAAGACTACTCCCATGCTACAGAACTCCTGTAAAGTGTTTCCTACCCTCAGGCTGCAGAACTCCTTTAAACTGCCTCTCACTACTTCCAATGTACAAAAATCCTGTAACCTGCTTCTGTTTTAATCAGACTACTGAAAACCCGCATAGTGCTTAAGACTAGACCCATGCTACAGAAATCCAGTAAAGTGTTTCCTACACTGGATACAGAACCCCTGTAAATTGCCTCTCACTACTTCCAATGTACAAAAATCCTGTAAGCTGCTTCTCTTTTTTCAGACTACTGAAAACCCGCATAGTGCGTAAGACTACTCCCATGCTACAGAACTCCCGTAAAGTGTTTCCTACACTCAGGATGCAGAACTCCTGTAAACTGCCTCTCACTACTTCCAATGTACAGAAATCCTGTAAGCTGCTTCTCTTTTACTCAGACTACTTAAAACCCGCATAGTGCGTAAGACTACTCTCATGCTACAGAACTCCCGTAAAGTGTTTCCTACACTCAGGATGCAGAACTCCTGTAAACAGCCTCTCACTACTTCCAATGTACAGAAATCCTGTAAGCTGCTTCTCTTTTACTCAGACTACTGAAAACCCGCATAGTGCGTAAGACTACTCCCATGCTACAGAACTCCCGTAAAGTGTTTCCTACACTCAGGATGCAGAACTCCTGTAAACTGCCTCTCACTACTTCCAATGTACAGAAATCCTGTAAGCTGCTTCTCTTTTACTCAGACTACTTAAAACCCGCATAGTGCGTAAGACTACTCCCATGCTACAGAACTCCCGTAAAGTGTTTCCTACCCTCAGGATGCAGGACTCCAGAAAACTGCCTCTCACTACTTCCAATGTACAGAAATCCTGTAAGCTGCTTCTCTTTTACTCAGACTACTGAAAACCCGCATAGTGCGTAAGACTACTCCCATGCTACTGAACTCCCGTAAAGTGTTTCCTACACTTAGGATGCAGAACTCCTGTAAACTGCCTCTCATTACTTCCAATGTACAGAAATCCTGTAAGCTGCTTCTCTTTTACTCAGACTACTGAAAACCCGCATTGTTGCGTAAGACTACCCCCATGCTATAGAACTCCCGTAAAGTGTTTCCTACACTCAGGATGCAGAACTCCTGTAAACTGCCTCTCACTACTTCCAATGTACAGAAATCCTGAAAGCTGCTTCTTTTTTACAAGGACTACTGAAAACCCGCATAGTGCGTAAGACTACACCCATGCTACAGAACTCCCGTAAAGTGTTTCCTACACTCAGGATGCAGAACTCCTGTAAACTGCCTCTCACTACTTCCAATGTACAGAAATCCTGTAAGCTGCTTCTCTTTTACTCAGACTACTTAAAACCCGCATAGTGCGTAAGACTACTCCCATGCTACAGAACTCCCGTAAAGTGTTTCCTACCCTCAGGATGCAGAACTCCTGTAAACTGCCTCTCACTACTTCCAATGTACAGAAATCCTGTAAGCTGCTTCTCTTTTACTCAGACTACTTAAAACCCGCATAGTGCGTAAGACTACTCCCATGCTACAGAACTCCCGTAAAGTGTTTCCTACACTCAGGATGCAGGACTCCAGAAAACTGCCTCTCACTACTTCCAATGTACAGAAATCCTGTAAGCTGCTTCTCTTTTACTCAGACTACTGAAAACCCGCATAGTGCGTAAGACTACTCCCATGCTACTGAACTCCCGTAAAGTGTTTCCTACACTTAGGATGCAGAACTCCTGTAAACTGCCTCTCACTACTTCCAATGTACAGAAATCCTGTAAGCTGCTTCTCTTTTACTCAGACTACTGAAAACCCGCATTGTTGCGTAAGACTACCCCCATGCTATAGAACTCCCGTAAAGTGTTTCCTACACTGGATGCAGAACTCCTGTAAACTGCCTCTCACTACTTCCAATGTACAGAAATCCTGTAAGCTGCTTCTCTTTTTTCAGACTACTGAAAACCCGCATTGTGTGTAAGACTACTCCCATGCTACAGAACTCCCGTAAAGTGTTTCCTACCCTCAGGATGCAGAACTCCTGTAAACTGCCTCTCACTACTTCCAATGTACAGAAATCCTGTAAGCTGCTTCTCTTTTACTCAGACTACTGAAAATCCGCATAGTGCGTAAGACTACTTCCATGCTACAGAACTCCCGTAAAGTGTTTCCTACAGTCAGGATGCAGAACTCCTGTAAACTGCCTCTCCCCACTTCCAGTGTACAGAAATCCTGTAAGCTGCTTCTCTTTTACTCAGACTACTGAAAACCCGCATAGTGCGTAAGACTACTCCCATGCTACTGAACTCCCGTAAAGTGTTTCCTACACTTAGGATGCAGAACTCCTGTAAACTGCCTCTCACTACTTCCAATGTACAGAAATCCTGTAAGCTGCTTCTCTTTTTTCAGACTACTGAAAACCCGCATTGTTGCGTAAGACTACCCCCATGCTATAGAACTCCCGTAAAGTGTTTCCTACACTGGATGCAGAACTCCTGTAAACTGCCTCTCACTACTTCCAATGTACAGAAATCCTGTAAGCTGCTTCTTTTTCAGACTACTGAAAACCCGCATTGTGTGTAAGACTACTCCCATGCTACAGAACTCCCATAAAGTGTTTCCTACCCTCAGGATGCAGAACTCCTGTAAACTGCCTCTCATTACTTCCAATGTACAGAAATCCTGTAAGCTGCTTCTCTTTTACTCAGACTACTGAAAACCCGCATTGTTGCGTAAGACTACCCCCATGCTATAGAACTCCCGTAAAGTGTTTCCTACACTCAGGATGCAGAACTCCTGTAAACTGCCTCTCACTACTTCCAATGTACAGAAATCCTGAAAGCTGCTTCTTTTTTACAAGGACTACTGAAAACCCGCATAGTGCGTAAGACTACACCCATGCTACAGAACTCCCGTAAAGTGTTTCCTACACTCAGGATGCAGAACTCCTGTAAACTGCCTCTCACTACTTCCAATGTACAGAAATCCTGTAAGCTGCTTCTCTTTTACTCAGACTACTTAAAACCCGCATAGTGCGTAAGACTACTCCCATGCTACAGAACTCCCGTAAAGTGTTTCCTACCCTCAGGATGCAGAACTCCTGTAAACTGCCTCTCACTACTTCCAATGTACAGAAATCCTGTAAGCTGCTTCTCTTTTACTCAGACTACTTAAAACCCGCATAGTGCGTAAGACTACTCCCATGCTACAGAACTCCCGTAAAGTGTTTCCTACACTCAGGATGCAGGACTCCAGAAAACTGCCTCTCACTACTTCCAATGTACAGAAATCCTGTAAGCTGCTTCTCTTTTACTCAGACTACTGAAAACCCGCATAGTGCGTAAGACTACTCCCATGCTACTGAACTCCCGTAAAGTGTTTCCTACACTTAGGATGCAGAACTCCTGTAAACTGCCTCTCACTACTTCCAATGTACAGAAATCCTGTAAGCTGCTTCTCTTTTACTCAGACTACTGAAAACCCGCATTGTTGCGTAAGACTACCCCCATGCTATAGAACTCCCGTAAAGTGTTTCCTACACTGGATGCAGAACTCCTGTAAACTGCCTCTCACTACTTCCAATGTACAGAAATCCTGTAAGCTGCTTCTCTTTTTTCAGACTACTGAAAACCCGCATTGTGTGTAAGACTACTCCCATGCTACAGAACTCCCGTAAAGTGTTTCCTACCCTCAGGATGCAGAACTCCTGTAAACTGCCTCTCACTACTTCCAATGTACAGAAATCCTGTAAGCTGCTTCTCTTTTACTCAGACTACTGAAAATCCGCATAGTGCGTAAGACTACTTCCATGCTACAGAACTCCCGTAAAGTGTTTCCTACAGTCAGGATGCAGAACTCCTGTAAACTGCCTCTCCCCACTTCCAGTGTACAGAAATCCTGTAAGCTGCTTCTCTTTTACTCAGACTACTGAAAACCCGCATAGTGCGTAAGACTACTCCCATGCTACTGAACTCCCGTAAAGTGTTTCCTACACTTAGGATGCAGAACTCCTGTAAACTGCCTCTCACTACTTCCAATGTACAGAAATCCTGTAAGCTGCTTCTCTTTTTTCAGACTACTGAAAACCCGCATTGTTGCGTAAGACTACCCCCATGCTATAGAACTCCCGTAAAGTGTTTCCTACACTGGATGCAGAACTCCTGTAAACTGCCTCTCACTACTTCCAATGTACAGAAATCCTGTAAGCTGCTTCTCTTTTTTCAGACTACTGAAAACCCGCATTGTGTGTAAGACTACTCCCATGCTACAGAACTCCCATAAAGTGTTTCCTACCCTCAGGATGCAGAACTCCTGTAAACTGCCTCTCACTACTTCCAATGTACAGAAATCCTGTAAGCTGCTTCTCTTTTACTCAGACTACTGAAAACCCGCATAGTGCGTAAGACTACTCCCATGCTACAGAACTCCCGTTAAGTGTTTCCTACACTCAGGATGCAGAACTCCTGTAAACTGCCTCTCCCCACTTCCAGTGTACAGAAATCCTATAAGCTGCTTCTCTTTTACTCAGACTACTGAAAACCCGCATTGTTGCGTAAGACTACCCCCATGCTATAGAACTCCCGTAAAGTGTTTCCTACACTGGATGCAGAACTCCTGTAAACTGCCTCTCACTACTTCCAATGTACAGAAATCCTGAAAGCTGCTTCTTTTTTACAAGGACTACTGAAAACCCGCATACTGCGTAAGACTACACCCATGCTACAGAACTCCCGTAAAGTGTTTCCTACACTCAGGATGTAGAACTCCTGTAAACTGCCTCTCACTACTTCCAATGTACAGAAATCCTGTAAGCTGCTTCTCTTTTACTCAGACTACTGAAAACCCGCATAGTGCGTAAGACTACTCCCATGCTGCAGAACTCCCGTAAAGTGTTTCCTACACTCAGGATGCAGAACTCCTGTAAACTGTCTCTCACTACTTCCAATGTACAGAAATCCTGTAAGCTGCTTCTCTTTTACTCAGACTACTGAAAACCCGCATAGTGCGTAAGACTACTCCCATGCTACAGAACTCCTGTAAAGTGTTTCCTACCCTCAGGCTGCAGAACTCCTTTAAACTGCCTCTCACTACTTCCAATGTACAAAAATCCTGTAACCTGCTTCTGTTTTAATCAGACTACTGAAAACCCGCATAGTGCTTAAGACTAGACCCATGCTACAGAAATCCAGTAAAGTGTTTCCTACACTGGATACAGAACCCCTGTAAACTGCCTCTCACTACTTCCAATGTACAGAAATCCTGTAAGCTGCTTCTCTTTTACTCAGACTACTTAAAACCCGCATACTGCGTAAGACTACTCCCATGCTACAGAAATCCCATAAAGTGTTTCCTACAGTCAGGATACAGAACTCCTGTAAACTGCCTTTCACTACTTCCAATGTACAGAAATCCTGTAAGCTGCTTCTCTTTTACTCAGACTACTGAAAACCCGCATAGTGCGTAAGACTACTCCCATGCTACAGAACTCCTGTAAAGTATTTCCTACACTCAGGATGCAGAACTCCTGTAAACTGCCCCTTTCTACTTCCAATGTACAGAAATCCTGTAAGCTGCTTCTCTTTTACTCAGACTACTGAAAACCCGCACAGTGCGTAAGACTACTCCCATGCTACAGAACTCCTGTAAAGTATTTCCTACACTCAGGATGCACAACTCCTATAAACTGCTTCTCACTACTTCCAATGTACACAAAACCTGTAAGCTACTTCTCTTTTACAAAGACTGCTGAAAACCTGCATAGTGTGTAAAACTACTCCCATGCTACAGAACTCCTGTAAAGTGTTTCCTACACTCAGGATGCAGAACTCCAGTAAATTGCCTCTCACTACTTCCAATGTACTGAAATCCTGTAAGCTGCTTCTCTTTTACTCACACTACTGAAAACCCGCATTGTGCGTAAGACTACTCCCATGCTACAGAACTCCCGTAAAGTGTTTTCTACACTCAGGATGCAGCACTCCTGTAAACTGCCCCTTTCTACTTCCAATGTACAGAAATCCTGTAAGCTGCTTCTCTTTTACTCAGACTACTGAAAACCCGCATAGTGCGTAAGACTACTCCCATGCTACAGAACTCCCTTAAAGTGTTTTCAACACTCAGGATGCAGAACACCTGTACACTGCCTCTCACTACTTCCAATGTACAGAAATCCTGTAAGCTGCTTCTCTTTTACTCAGACTACTGAAAACCCGCATAGTAAGTAAGACTACTCCCATGCTACAGAACTCCCGTAAAGTGTTTCCTACCCTCAGGATGCAGGACTCCTTTAAACTGCCTCTCCCTACTTCCAATGTACAGAAATCCTGTAAGCTGCTTCTCTTTTACTCAGACTACTGAAAACCCGCATAGTGTGTAAGACTACTCCCATGCTACAGAACTCCCGTAAAGTGTTTCCTACACTGGATGCAGAACTCCTGTAAACTGCCTCTCACTACTTCCAATGTACAGAAATCCTGTAAGCTGCTTCTCTTTTACTCAGACTACTGAAAACCCGCATAGTGCGTAAGACTACTCCCATGCTACAGAAATCCCGTAAAGTATTTCCTACACTCAGGATGCAGAACTCCTGTAAACTGCCTCTCACTACTTCCAATGTACAGAAATCCTGTAAGCTGCTTCTCTTTTTTCAGACTACTGAAAACCCGCATTGTGTGTAAGACTACTCCCATGCTACAGAACTCCCGTAAAGTGTTTCCTACCCTCAGGATGCAGAACTCCTGTAAACTGCCTCTCACTACTTCCAATGTACAGAAATCCTGTAAGCTGCTTCTCTTTTACTCAGACTACTGAAAATCCGCATAGTGCGTAAGACTACTTCCATGCTACAGAACTCCCGTAAAGTGTTTCCTACAGTCAGGATGCAGAACTCCTGTAAACTGCCTCTCCCCACTTCCAGTGTACAGAAATCCTGTAAGCTGCTTCTCTTTTACTCAGACTACTGAAAACCCGCATAGTGCGTAAGACTACTCCCATGCTACTGAACTCCCGTAAAGTGTTTCCTACACTTAGGATGCAGAACTCCTGTAAACTGCCTCTCACTACTTCCAATGTACAGAAATCCTGTAAGCTGCTTCTCTTTTTTCAGACTACTGAAAACCCGCATAGTGCGTAAGACTACTCCCATGCTACAGAACTCCCGTAAAGTGTTTCCTACACTCAGGATGCAGAACTCCTGTAAACTGCCTCTCACTACTTCCAATGTACAGAAATCCTGTAAGCTGCTTCTCTTTTCTTCAGACTACTTAAAACTCGCATAGTGCGTAAGACTACTCTCATGCTACAGAACTCCCGTAAAGTGTTTCCTACACTCAGGATGCAGAACTCCTGTAAACAGCCTCTCACTACTTCCAATGTACAGAAATCCTGTAAGCTGCTTCTCTTTTACTCAGACTACTGAAAACCCGCATTGTTGCGCAAGACTACCCCCATGCTACAGAACTCCCGTAAAGTGTTTTCTACACTCAGGACGCAGAACTCCTGTACACTGCCTCTCACTACTTCCAATGTACAGAAATCCTGTAAGCTGCTTCTCTTTTACTCAGACTACTGAAAACCCGCATAGTGCGTAAGACTACTCCCATGCTACAGAACTCCCGTAAAGTGTTTCCTACCCTCAGGATGCAGGACTCCTTTAAACTGCCTCTCCCTACTTCCAATGTACAGAAATCCTGTAAGCTGCTTCTCTTTTACTCAGACTACTAAAAACCCGCATAGTGTGTAAGACTACTCCCATGCTACAGAACTCCCGTAAAGTGTTTCCTACACTCAGGATGCAGGACTCCAGAAAACTGCCTCTCACTACTTCCAATGTACAGAAATCCTGTAAGCTGCTTCTCTTTTACTCAGACTACTGAAAACCTGCATAGTGCGTAAGACTACTCCCATGCTACTGAACTCCCGTAAAGTGTTTCCTACACTTAGGATGCAGAACTCCTGTAAACTGCCTCTCACTACTTCCAATGTACAGAAATCCTGTAAGCTGCTTCTCTTTTACTCACACTACTGAAAACCCGCATTGTTGCGTAAGACTACCCCCATGCTATAGAACTCCCGTAAAGTGTTTCCTACACTGGATGCAGAACTCCTGTAAACTGCCTCTCACTACTTCCAATGTACAGAAATCCTGTAAGCTGCTTCTCTTTTACTCAGACTACTGAAAACCCGCATAGTGCGTAAGACTACTCCCATGCTACAGAACTCCCGTAAAGTGTTTCCTACCCTCAGGATGCAGAACTCCTGTAAACTGCCTCTCACTACTTCCAATGTACAGAAATCCTGTAAGCTGCTTCTCTTTTACTCAGACTACTAAAAACCCGCATAGTGCGTAAGACTACTCCATGCTACAGAACTCCCGTAAAGTGTTTCCTACACTCAGGATGCAGAACTCCTGTAAACTGCCTCTCACTACTTCCAATGTACAGAAATCCTGAAAGCTGCTTCTTTTTTACAAGGACTACTGAAAACCCGCATAGTGCGTAAGACTACACCCATGCTACAGAACTCCCGTAAAGTGTTTCCTACACTCAGGATGCAGAACTCCTGTAAACTGCCTCTCACTACTTCCAATGTACAGAAATCCTGTAAGCTGCTTCTCTTTTACTCAGACTACTTAAAACCCGCATAGTGCGTAAGACTACTCCCATGCTACAGAACTCCCGTAAAGTGTTTCCTACCCTCAGGATGCAGAACTCCTGTAAACAGCCTCTCACTACTTCCAATGTACAGAAATCCTGTAAGCTGCTTCTCTTTTACTCAGACTACTGAAAACCCGCATAGTGCGTAAGACTACTCCCATGCTACTGAACTCCCGTAAAGTGTTTCCTACACTTAGGATGCAGAACTCCTGTAAACTGCCTCTCACTACTTCCAATGTACAGAAATCCTGTAAGCTGCTTCTCTTTTACTCACACTACTGAAAACCCGCATTGTTGCGTAAGACTGCCCCCATGCTATAGAACTCCCGTAAAGTGTTTCCTACACTGGATGCAGAACTCCTGTAAACTGCCTCTCACTACTTCCAATGTACAGAAATCCTGTAAGCTGCTTCTCTTTTTTCAGACTACTGAAAACCCGCATTGTGTGTAAGACTACTCCCATGCTACAGAACTCCCGTAAAGTGTTTCCTACCCTCAGGATGCAGAACTCCTGTAAACTGCCTCTCACTACTTCCAATGTATAAAAATCCTGTAAGCTGCTTCTCTTTTACTCAGACTACTGAAAACCCGCATAGTGCGTAAGACTACTCCCATGCTACAGAACTCCCGTAAAGTGTTTCCTACCCTCAGGATGCAGAACTCCTGTAAACTGCCTCTCACTACTTCCAATGTACAGAAATCCTGTAAGCTGCTTCTCTTTTACTCAGACTACTGAAAACTCGCATTGTTGCGTAAGACTACCCCCATGCTATAGAACTCCCGTAAAGTGTTTCCTACACTGGATGCAGAACTCCTGTAAACTGCCTCTCACTACTTCCAATGTACAGAAATCCTGTAAGCTGCTTCTCTTTTTTCAGACTACTGAAAACCCGCATTGTGTGTAAGACTACTCCCATGCTACAGAACTCCCGTAAAGTGTTTCCTACCCTCAGGATGCAGAACTCCTGTAAACTGCCTCTCACTACTTCCAATGTACAGAAATCCTGTAAGCAGCTTCTCTTTTACTCAGACTACTAAAAACCCGCATAGTGCGTAAGACTACTCCATGCTACAGAACTCCCGTAAAGTGTTTCCTACACTCAGGATGCAGAACTCCTGTAAACTGCCTCTCACTACTTCCAATGTACAGAAATCCTGTAAGCTGCTTCTTTTTTACAAGGACTACTGAAAACCCGCATAGTGCGTAAGACTACACCCATGCTACAGAACTCCCGTAAAGTGTTTCCTACACTCAGGATGCAGAACTCCTGTAAACTGCCTCTCACTACTTCCAATGTACAGAAATCCTGTAAGCTGCTTCTCTTTTACTCAGACTAATGAAAACCCGCATAGTGCGTAAGACTACTCCCATGCTACAGAACTCCCGTAAAGTGTTTCCTACCCTCAGGATGCAGAACTCCTGTAAACTGCCTCTCACTACTTCCAATGTACAGAAATCCTGTAAGCTGCTTCTCTTTTACTCAGACTACTGAAAACCCGCATAGTGCGTAAGACTACTCCCATGCTACTGAACTCCCGTAAAGTGTTTCCTACACTTAGGATGCAGAACTCCTGTAAACTGCCTCTCACTACTTCCAATGTACAGAAATCCTGTAAGCTGCTTCTCTTTTACTCACACTACTGAAAACCCGCATTGTTGCGTAAGACTACCCCCATGCTATAGAACTCCCGTAAAGTGTTTCCTACACTGGATGCAGAACTCCTGTAAACTGCCTCTCACTACTTCCAATGTACAGAAATCCTGTAAGCTGCTTCTCTTTTTTCAGACTACTGAAAACCCGCATTGTGTGTAAGACTACTCCCATGCTACAGAACTCCCGTAAAGTGTTTCCTACCCTCAGGATGCAGAACTCCTGTAAACTGCCTCTCACTACTTCCAATGTATAAAAATCCTGTAAGCTGCTTCTCTTTTACTCAGACTACTGAAAACCCGCATAGTGCGTAAGACTACTCCCATGCTACAGAACTCCCGTAAAGTGTTTCCTACACTCAGGATGCAGAACTCCTGTAAACTGCCTCTCACTACTTCCAATGTACAGAAATCCTGTAAGCTGCTTCTCTTTTACTCAGACTACTGAAAACCCGCATTGTTGCGTAAGACTACCCCCATGCTATAGAACTCCCGTAAAGTGTTTCCTACACTGGATGCAGAACTCCTGTAAACTGCCTCTCACTACTTCCAATGTACAGAAATCCTGTAAGCTGCTTCTCTTTTTTCAGACTACTGAAAACCCGCATTGTGTGTAAGACTACTCCCATGCTAGAGAACTCCCATAAAGTGTTTCCTACCCTCAGGATGCAGAACTCCTGTAAACTGCCTCTCACTACTTCCAATGTACAGAAATCCTGTAAGCTGCTTCTCTTTTTTCAGACTACTGAAAACCCGCATAGTGCGTAGACTACTCCCATGCTACAGAACTCCCGTTAAGTGTTTCCTACACTCAGGATGCAGAACTCCTGTAAACTGCCTCTCCCCACTTCCAGTGTACAGAAATCTTGTAAGTTGCTTCTCTTTTACTCAGACTACTGAAAACCCGCATTGTTGCGTAAGACTACCCCCATGCTATAGAACTCCCGTAAAGTGTTTCCTACACTGGATGCAGAACTCCTGTAAACTGCCTCTCACTACTTCCAATGTACAGAAATCCTGAAAGCTGCTTCTTTTTTACAAGGACTACTGAAAACCCGCATAGTGCGTAAGACTACTCCCATGCTACAGAACTCCTGTAAAGTGTTTCCTACCCTCAGGCTGCAGAACTCCTTTAAACTGCCTCTCACTACTTCCAATGTACAAAAATCCTGTAACCTGCTTCTGTTTTAATCAGACTACTGAAAACCCGCATAGTGCTTAAGACTAGACCCATGCTACAGAAATCCAGTAAAGTGTTTCCTACACTGGATACAGAACCCCTGTAAACTGCCTCTCACTACTTCCAATGTACAGAAATCCTGTAAGCTGCTTCTCTTTTACTCAGACTACTTAAAACCCGCATACTGCGTAAGACTACTCCCATGCTACAGAACTCCCATAAAGTGTTTCCTACAGTCAGGATACAGAACTCCTGTAAACTGCCTCTCACTACTTCCAATGTACAGAAATCCTGTAAGCTGCTTCTCTTTTACTCAGACTACTGAAAACCCGCATAGTGCGTAAGACTACTCCCATGCTACAGAACTCCTGTAAAGTATTTCCTACACTCAGGATGCAGAACTCCAGTAAACTGCCTCTCACTACTTCCAATGTACAGAAATCCTGTAAGCTGCTTCTCTTTTACTCAGACTACTGAAAACCCGCATAGTGCGTAAGACTACTCCCATGCTACAGAACTCCCATAAAGTGTTTCCTACACTCAGGATACAGAACTCCTGTAAACTGCCCCTTTCTACTTCCAATGTACAGAAATCCTGTAAGCTGCTTCGCTTTTACTCAGACAACTGAAAACCCGCACAGTGCGTAAGACTACTCCCATGCTACAGAACTCCTGTAAAGTATTTCCTACACTCAGGATGCACAACTCCTATAAACTGCCTCTCACTACTTCCAATGTACACAAAACCTGTAAGCTACTTCTCTTTTACAAAGACTGCTGAAAACCCGCATAGTGTGTAAAACTACTCCCATGCTACAGAACTCCCGTAAAGTGTTTCCTACACTCAGGATGCAGAACTCCAGTAAATTGCCTCTCACTACTTCCAATGTACTGAAATCCTGTAAGCTGCTTCTCTTTTACTCACACTACTGAAAACCCGCATTGTGCGTAAGACTACTCCCATGCTACAGAACTCCCGTAAAGTGTTTTCTACACTCAGGATGCAGCACTCCTGTAAACTGCCCCTTTCTACTTCCGATGTACAGAAATCCTGTAAGCTGCTTCTCTTTTACTCAGACTACTGAAAACCCGCATAGTGCGTAAGACTACTCCCACGCAAAAGAACTCCCTTAAAGTGTTTTCAACACTCAGGATGCAGAACACCTGTAAACTGCCTCTCACTACTTCCAATGTACAGAAATCCTGTAAGCTGCTTCTCTTTTACTCAGACTACTGAAAACCCGCATAGTGCGTAAGACTACTCCCATGCTACAGAACTCCCGTAAAGTGTTTTCTACACTCAGGACGCAGAACTCCTGTACACTGCCTCTCACTACTTCCAATGTACAGAAATCCTGTAAGCTGCTTCTCTTTTACTCAGACTACTGAAAACCCGCATAGTGCGTAAGACTACTCCCATGCTACAGAACTCCCGTAAAGTGTTTCCTACCCTCAGAATGCAGGACTCCTTTAAACTGCCTCTCCCTACTTCCAATGTACAGAAATCCTGTAAGCTGCTTCTCTTTTATTCAGACTACTAAAAACCCGCATAGTGTGTAAGACTACTCCCATGCTACAGAACTCCCGTAAAGTGTTTCCTACACTCAGGATGCAGAACTCCTGTAAACTGCCTCTCACTACTTCCAATGTACTGAAATCCTGTAAGCTGCTTCTCTTTTACTCAGACTACTGAAAACCCGCATAGTGCGTAAGACTACTCCCACGCTACAGAACTCCCGTAAAGTGTTTTCTACAATCAGGATGCAGAACACCTGTAAACTGCCTCTCACTACTTCCAATGTACAGAAATCCTGTAAGCTGCTTCTCTTTTACTCAGACTACTGAAAACCCGCATAGTGCGTAAGACTACACCCATGCTACAGAACTCCCGTAAAGTGTTTCCTACACTCAGGACGCAGAACTCCTGTACACTGCCTCTCACTACTTCCAATGTACAGAAATCCTGTAAGCTGCTTCTCTTTTACTCAGACTACTGAAAACCCGCATAGTGCGTAAGACTACTCCCATGCTACAGAACTCCCGTAAAGTGTTTCCTACCCTCAGGATGCAGGACTCCTTTAAACTGCCTCTCCCTACTTCCAATGTACAGAAATCCTGTAAGCTGCTTCTCTTTTATTCAGACTGCTAAAAACCCGCATAGTGTGTAAGACTACTTCCATGCTACAGAACTCCCGTAAAGTGTTTCCTACACTCAGGATGCAGAACTCCTGTAAACTGCCTCTCACTACTTCCAATGTACAGAAATCCTGTAAGCTGCTTCTCTTTTACTCAGACTACTGAAAACCCACATAGTGCGTAAGACTACTCCCATGCTACAGAACTCCCGTAAAGTGCTTCCTACACTGGATGCAGAATTCCTTTAAACTGCCTCTTACTACTTCCAACGCACAGAAATCCTGTTAGCTGCTTCTCTTTTAATCAGACTACTGAAAACCCGCATAGTGCTTAAGACTATTCCCATGCTACAGAACTCCCGTAAAGTGTTTCCTACACTCAGGATGCAGAACTCCTGTACACTGCCGTTCACTACGTCCAATGTACAGAAATCCTGTAAGCTGCTTCTCTTTTACTCAGACTACTGAAAACCCGCATAGTGCGTAAGACTATTCCCATATTACAGGACTCCCGTAAAGTATTTCCTTCACTCAGGATGCAGAACAGCTTTAAATTGCCTCTCACTACTTAAAATGTACACAAATCCTGTGAGCTGCATCTCTTTTACTCAGACTACTGAAAACCCGCATAGTGCGAAAGATTTTTCCAATGCTACAGAACTCCCGTAAAGTGTTTCCTACACTCAGGATGCAGAACTCCTGTAAACTGCCTCTCACTATTTCCAATGTACAGAAATCCTGTAAGCTGCTTCTCTTTTACTCAGACTACTGAAACCCCGCATAGTGCGTAAGACTACTCCCATGCTACAGAACTCCCGTAAAGTGTTTCCTACACTCAGGATGCAGAACTCCTTTAAACTACCTCTCATTACTTCCAATGTACAGAAATCCTGTTACCAGTTTTACTAAGACTACTTAAAACCCGCATAGTGAGTAAGAATTCTCCCATGCTACAGAACTCCCGTAAAGTGTTTCCTACACTCAGGATGCAGAAATCCTGTAAACTGCCTCTCACTACTTCCAATGTACAGAAATCCTGTAAGCTGCTACTCTTTTACTCAGACTACTGAAAACCCGCATAGTGCGTAAGACTACTCCCATGCTACAGAACTCCCGTAAAGTGTTTCCTACACTCAGGATGCAGAACTCCTGTAAACTGCCTCTCACTACTTCCAATGTACAGAAATCCTGTAAGCTGCTTCTCTTTTACTCAGACTACTGAAAACCCGCATAGTGCGTAAGACTACTCCCATGCTACAGAACTCCCGTAAAGTGTTTCCTACACTGGATGCAGAACTCCTGTAAACTGCCTCTCACTACTTCCAATGTACAGAAATCCTGTAAGCTGCTTCTCTTTTACTCAGACTACTTAAAACCCGCATACTGCGTAAGACTACTCCCATGCTACAGAACTCCCATAAAGTGTTTCCTACACTCAGGATACAGAACTCCTGTAAACTGCCTTTCACTACTTCCAATGTACAGAAATCCTGTAAGCTGCTTCTCTTTTACTCAGACTACTGAAAACCCGCATAGTGCGTAAGACTACTCCCATGCTACAGAACTCCCATAAAGTGTTTCCTACACTCAGGATACAGAACTCCTGTAAACTGCCTTTCACTACTTCCAATGTACAGAAATCCTGTAAGCTGCTTCTCTTTTACTCACACTACTGAAAACCCGCATTGTTGCGTAAGACTACCCCCATGCTATAGAACTCCCGTAAAGTGTTTCCTACACTGGATGCAGAACTCCTGTAAACTGCCTCTCACTACTTCCAATGTACAGAAATCCTGTAAGCTGCTTCTCTTTTTTCAGACTACTGAAAACCCGCATTGTGTGTAAGACTACTCCCATGCTACAGAACTCCCGTAAAGTGTTTCCTACCCTCAGGATGCAGAACTCCTGTAAACTGCCTCTCACTACTTCCAATGTATAAAAATCCTGTAAGCTGCTTCTCTTTTACTCAGACTACTGAAAACCCGCATAGTGCGTAAGACTACTCCCATGCTACAGAACTCCCGTAAAGTGTTTCCTACACTCAGGATGCAGAACTCCTGTAAACTGCCTCTCACTACTTCCAATGTACAGAAATCCTGTAAGCTGCTTCTCTTTTACTCAGACTACTGAAAACCCGCATTGTTGCGTAAGACTACCCCCATGCTATAGAACTCCCGTAAAGTGTTTCCTACACTGGATGCAGAACTCCTGTAAACTGCCTCTCACTACTTCCAATGTACAGAAATCCTGTAAGCTGCTTCTCTTTTTTCAGACTACTGAAAACCCGCATTGTGTGTAAGACTACTCCCATGCTAGAGAACTCCCATAAAGTGTTTCCTACCCTCAGGATGCAGAACTCCTGTAAACTGCCTCTCACTACTTCCAATGTACAGAAATCCTGTAAGCTGCTTCTCTTTTTTCAGACTACTGAAAACTCGCATAGTGCGTAGACTACTCCCATGCTACAGAACTCCCGTTAAGTGTTTCCTACACTCAGGATGCAGAACTCCTGTAAACTGCCTCTCCCCACTTCCAGTGTACAGAAATCCTGTAAGCTGCTTCTCTTTTACTCAGACTACTGAAAACCCGCATTGTTGCGTAAGACTACCCCCATGCTATAGAACTCCCGTAAAGTGTTTCCTACACTGGATGCAGAACTCCTGTAAACTGCCTCTCACTACTTCCAATGTACAGAAATCCTGAAAGCTGCTTCTTTTTTACAAGGACTACTGAAAACCCGCATAGTGCGTAAGACTACTCCCATGCTACAGAACTCCTGTAAAGTGTTTCCTACCCTCAGGCTGCAGAACTCCTTTAAACTGCCTCTCACTACTTCCAATGTACAAAAATCCTGTAACCTGCTTCTGTTTTAATCAGACTACTGAAAACCCGCATAGTGCTTAAGACTAGACCCATGCTACAGAAATCCAGTAAAGTGTTTCCTACACTGGATACAGAACCCCTGTAAACTGCCTCTCACTACTTCCAATGTACAGAAATCCTGTAAGCTGCTTCTCTTTTACTCAGACTACTTAAAACCCGCATACTGCGTAAGACTACTCCCATGCTACAGAACTCCCATAAAGTGTTTCCTACAGTCAGGATACAGAACTCCTGTAAACTGCCTCTCACTACTTCCAATGTACAGAAATCCTGTAAGCTGCTTCTCTTTTACTCAGACTACTGAAAACCCGCATAGTGCGTAAGACTACTCCCATGCTACAGAACTCCCGTAAAGTGTTTCCTACCCTCAGGATGCAGGACTCCTTTAAACTGCCTCTCCCTACTTCCAATGTACAGAAATCCTGTAAGCTGCTTCTCTTTTATTCAGACTGCTAAAAACCCGCATAGTGTGTAAGACTACTTCCATGCTACAGAACTCCCGTAAAGTGTTTCCTACACTCAGGATGCAGAACTCCTGTAAACTGCCTCTCACTACTTCCAATGTACAGAAATCCTGTAAGCTGCTTCTCTTTTACTCAGACTACTGAAAACCCACATAGTGCGTAAGACTACTCCCATGCTACAGAACTCCCGTAAAGTGCTTCCTACACTGGATGCAGAATTCCTTTAAACTGCCTCTTACTACTTCCAACGCACAGAAATCCTGTTAGCTGCTTCTCTTTTAATCAGACTACTGAAAACCCGCATAGTGCTTAAGACTATTCCCATGCTACAGAACTCCCGTAAAGTGTTTCCTACACTCAGGATGCAGAACTCCTGTACACTGCCGTTCACTACGTCCAATGTACAGAAATCCTGTAAGCTGCTTCTCTTTTACTCAGACTACTGAAAACCCGCATAGTGCGTAAGACTATTCCCATATTACAGGACTCCCGTAAAGTATTTCCTTCACTCAGGATGCAGAACAGCTTTAAATTGCCTCTCACTACTTAAAATGTACACAAATCCTGTGAGCTGCATCTCTTTTACTCAGACTACTGAAAACCCGCATAGTGCGAAAGATTTTTCCCATGCTACAGAACTCCCGTAAAGTGTTTCCTACACTCAGGATGCAGAACTCCTGTAAACTGCCTCTCACTATTTCCAATGTACAGAAATCCTGTAAGCTGCTTCTCTTTTACTCAGACTACTGAAACCCCGCATAGTGCGTAAGACTACTCCCATGCTACAGAACTCCCGTAAAGTGTTTCCTACACTCAGGATGCAGAACTCCTTTAAACTACCTCTCATTACTTCCAATGTACAGAAATCCTGTTACCAGTTTTACTAAGACTACTTAAAACCCGCATAGTGAGTAAGAATTCTCCCATGCTACAGAACTCCCGTAAAGTGTTTCCTACACTCAGGATGCAGAAATCCTGTAAACTGCCTCTCACTACTTCCAATGTACAGAAATCCTGTAAGCTGCTACTCTTTTACTCAGACTACTGAAAACCCGCATAGTGCGTAAGACTACTCCCATGCTACAGAACTCCCGTAAAGTGTTTCCTACACTCAGGATGCAGAACTCCTGTAAACTGCCTCTCACTACTTCCAATGTACAGAAATCCTGTAAGCTGCTTCTCTTTTACTCAGACTACTGAAAACCCGCATAGTGCGTAAGACTACTCCCATGCTACAGAACTCCCGTAAAGTGTTTCCTACACTGGATGCAGAACTCCTGTAAACTGCCTCTCACTACTTCCAATGTACAGAAATCCTGTAAGCTGCTTCTCTTTTACTCAGACTACTTAAAACCCGCATACTGCGTAAGACTACTCCCATGCTACAGAACTCCCATAAAGTGTTTCCTACACTCAGGATACAGAACTCCTGTAAACTGCCTTTCACTACTTCCAATGTACAGAAATCCTGTAAGCTGCTTCTCTTTTACTCAGACTACTGAAAACCCGCATAGTGCGTAAGACTACTCCCATGCTACAGAACTCCCATAAAGTGTTTCCTACACTCAGGATACAGAACCTGTAAACTGCCTTTCACTACTTCCAATGTACAGAAATCCTGTAAGCTGCTTCTCTTTTACTCACACTACTGAAAACCCGCATTGTTGCGTAAGACTACCCCCATGCTATAGAACTCCCGTAAAGTGTTTCCTACACTGGATGCAGAACTCCTGTAAACTGCCTCTCACTACTTCCAATGTACAGAAATCCTGTAAGCTGCTTCTCTTTTTTCAGACTACTGAAAACCCGCATTGTGTGTAAGACTACTCCCATGCTACAGAACTCCCGTAAAGTGTTTCCTACCCTCAGGATGCAGAACTCCTGTAAACTGCCTCTCACTACTTCCAATGTATAAAAATCCTGTAAGCTGCTTCTCTTTTACTCAGACTACTGAAAACCCGCATAGTGCGTAAGACTACTCCCATGCTACAGAACTCCCGTAAAGTGTTTCCTACACTCAGGATGCAGAACTCCTGTAAACTGCCTCTCACTACTTCCAATGTACAGAAATCCTGTAAGCTGCTTCTCTTTTACTCAGACTACTGAAAACCCGCATTGTTGCGTAAGACTACCCCCATGCTATAGAACTCCCGTAAAGTGTTTCCTACACTGGATGCAGAACTCCTGTAAACTGCCTCTCACTACTTCCAATGTACAGAAATCCTGTAAGCTGCTTCTCTTTTTTCAGACTACTGAAAACCCGCATTGTGTGTAAGACTACTCCCATGCTAGAGAACTCCCATAAAGTGTTTCCTACCCTCAGGATGCAGAACTCCTGTAAACTGCCTCTCACTACTTCCAATGTACAGAAATCCTGAAAGCTGCTTCTTTTTTACAAGGACTACTGAAAACCCGCATAGTGCGTAAGACTACTCCCATGCTACAGAACTCCTGTAAAGTGTTTCCTACCCTCAGGCTGCAGAACTCCTTTAAACTGCCTCTCACTACTTCCAATGTACAAAAATCCTGTAACCTGCTTCTGTTTTAATCAGACTACTGAAAACCCGCATAGTGCTTAAGACTAGACCCATGCTACAGAAATCCAGTAAAGTGTTTCCTACACTGGATACAGAACCCCTGTAAACTGCCTCTCACTACTTCCAATGTACAGAAATCCTGTAAGCTGCTTCTCTTTTACTCAGACTACTTAAAACCCGCATACTGCGTAAGACTACTCCCATGCTACAGAACTCCCATAAAGTGTTTCCTACAGTCAGGATACAGAACTCCTGTAAACTGCCTCTCACTACTTCCAATGTACAGAAATCCTGTAAGCTGCTTCTCTTTTACTCAGACTACTGAAAACCCGCATAGTGCGTAAGACTACTCCCATGCTACAGAACTCCTGTAAAGTATTTCCTACACTCAGGATGCAGAACTCCAGTAAACTGCCTCTCACTACTTCCAATGTACAGAAATCCTGTAAGCTGCTTCTCTTTTACTCAGACTACTGAAAACCCGCATAGTGCGTAAGACTACTCCCATGCTACAGAACTCCCATAAAGTGTTTCCTACACTCAGGATACAGAACTCCTGTAAACTGCCCCTTTCTACTTCCAATGTACAGAAATCCTGTAAGCTGCTTCACTTTTACTCAGACAACTGAAAACCCGCACAGTGCGTAAGACTACTCCCATGCTACAGAACTCCTGTAAAGTATTTCCTACACTCAGGATGCACAACTCCTATAAACTGCCTCTCACTACTTCCAATGTACACAAAACCTGTAAGCTACTTCTCTTTTACAAAGACTGCTGAAAACCCGCATAGTGTGTAAAACTACTCCCATGCTACAGAACTCCCGTAAAGTGTTTCCTACACTCAGGATGCAGAACTCCAGTAAATTGCCTCTCACTACTTCCAATGTACTGAAATCCTGTAAGCTGCTTCTCTTTTACTCACACTACTGAAAACCCGCATTGTGCGTAAGACTACTCCCATGCTACAGAACTCCCGTAAAGTGTTTTCTACACTCAGGATGCAGCACTCCTGTAAACTGCCCCTTTCTACTTCCGATGTACAGAAATCCTGTAAGCTGCTTCTCTTTTACTCAGACTACTGAAAACCCGCATAGTGCGTAAGACTACTCCCACGCAAAAGAACTCCCTTAAAGTGTTTTCAACACTCAGGATGCAGAACACCTGTAAACTGCCTCTCACTACTTCCAATGTACAGAAATCCTGTAAGCTGCTTCTCTTTTACTCAGACTACTGAAAACCCGCATAGTGCGTAAGACTACTCCCATGCTACAGAACTCCCGTAAAGTGTTTTCTACACTCAGGACGCAGAACTCCTGTACACTGCCTCTCACTACTTCCAATGTACAGAAATCCTGTAAGCTGCTTCTCTTTTACTCAGACTACTGAAAACCCGCATAGTGCGTAAGACTACTCCCATGCTACAGAACTCCCGTAAAGTGTTTCCTACCCTCAGGATGCAGGACTCCTTTAAACTGCCTCTCCCTACTTCCAATGTACAGAAATCCTGTAAGCTGCTTCTCTTTTATTCAGACTACTAAAAACCCGCATAGTGTGTAAGACTACTCCCATGCTACAGAACTCCCGTAAAGTGTTTCCTACACTCAGGATGCAGAACTCCTGTAAACTGCCTCTCACTACTTCCAATGTACTGAAATCCTGTAAGCTGCTTCTCTTTTACTCAGACTACTGAAAACCCGCATAGTGCGTAAGACTACTCCCACGCTACAGAACTCCCGTAAAGTGTTTTCTACAATCAGGATGCAGAACACCTGTAAACTGCCTCTCACTACTTCCAATGTACAGAAATCCTGTAAGCTGCTTCTCTTTTACTCAGACTACTGAAAACCCGCATAGTGCGTAAGACTACACCCATGCTACAGAACTCCCGTAAAGTGTTTCCTACACTCAGGACGCAGAACTCCTGTACACTGCCTCTCACTACTTCCAATGTACAGAAATCCTGTAAGCTGCTTCTCTTTTACTCAGACTACTGAAAACCCGCATAGTGCGTAAGACTACTCCCATGCTACAGAACTCCCGTAAAGTGTTTCCTACCCTCAGGATGCAGGACTCCTTTAAACTGCCTCTCCCTACTTCCAATGTACAGAAATCCTGTAAGCTGCTTCTCTTTTATTCAGACTGCTAAAAACCCGCATAGTGTGTAAGACTACTTCCATGCTACAGAACTCCCGTAAAGTGTTTCCTACACTCAGGATGCAGAACTCCTGTAAACTGCCTCTCACTACTTCCAATGTACAGAAATCCTGTAAGCTGCTTCTCTTTTACTCAGACTACTGAAAACCCACATAGTGCGTAAGACTACTCCCATGCTACAGAACTCCCGTAAAGTGCTTCCTACACTGGATGCAGAATTCCTTTAAACTGCCTCTTACTACTTCCAACGCACAGAAATCCTGTTAGCTGCTTCTCTTTTAATCAGACTACTGAAAACCCGCATAGTGCTTAAGACTATTCCCATGCTACAGAACTCCCGTAAAGTGTTTCCTACACTCAGGATGCAGAACTCCTGTACACTGCCGTTCACTACGTCCAATGTACAGAAATCCTGTAAGCTGCTTCTCTTTTACTCAGACTACTGAAAACCCGCATAGTGCGTAAGACTATTCCCATATTACAGGACTCCCGTAAAGTATTTCCTTCACTCAGGATGCAGAACAGCTTTAAATTGCCTCTCACTACTTAAAATGTACACAAATCCTGTAAGCTGCATCTCTTTTACTCAGACTACTGAAAACCCGCATAGTGCGAAAGATTTTTCCCATGCTACAGAACTCCCGTAAAGTGTTTCCTACACTCAGGATGCAGAACTCCTGTAAACTGCCTCTCACTATTTCCAATGTACAGAAATCCTGTAAGCTGCTTCTCTTTTACTCAGACTACTGAAACCCCGCATAGTGCGTAAGACTACTCCCATGCTACAGAACTCCCGTAAAGTGTTTCCTACACTCAGGATGCAGAACTCCTTTAAACTACCTCTCATTACTTCCAATGTACAGAAATCCTGTTACCAGTTTTACTAAGACTACTTAAAACCCGCATAGTGAGTAAGAATTCTCCCATGCTACAGAACTCCCGTAAAGTGTTTCCTACACTCAGGATGCAGAAATCCTGTAAACTGCCTCTCACTAGTTCCAATGTACAGAAATCCTGTAAGCTGCTACTCTTTTACTCAGACTACTGAAAACCCGCATAGTGCGTAAGACTACTCCCATGCTACAGAACTCCCGTAAAGTGTTTCCTACACTCAGGATGCAGAACTCCTGTAAACTGCCTCTCACTACTTCCAATGTACAGAAATCCTGTAAGCTGCTTCTCTTTTACTCAGACTACTGAAAACCCGCATAGTGCGTAAGACTACTCCCATGCTACAGAACTCCCGTAAAGTGTTTCCTACACTGGATGCAGAACTCCTGTAAACTGCCTCTCACTACTTCCAATGTAGAGAAATCCTGTAAGCTGCTTCTCTTTTACTCAGACTACTTAAAACCCGCATACTGCGTAAGACTACTCCCATGCTACAGAACTCCCATAAAGTGTTTCCTACACTCAGGATACAGAACTCCTGTAAACTGCCTTTCACTACTTCCAATGTACAGAAATCCTGTAAGCTGCTTCTCTTTTACTCAGACTACTGAAAACCCGCATAGTGCGTAAGACTACTCCCATGCTACAGAACTCCTGTAAAGTGTTTCCTACACTGGATGCAGAACTCCTGTAAACTGCCTCTCACTACTTCCAATGTACAGAAATACTGTAAGCTGCTTCTCTTTTACTCAGACTACTTAAAACCCGCATAGTGCGTAAGACTACTCCCATGCTACAGAACTCCCGTAAAGTGTTTCCTACACTCAGGATACAGAACTCCTGTAAACTGCCCCTTTCTACTTCCAATGTACAGAAATCCTGTAAGCTGCTTCTCTTTTACTCAGACTACTGAAAACCCGCAGAGTGCGTAAGACTACTCCCATGCTACAGAACTCCCGTAAAGTGTTTTCTACACTCAGGATGCAGCACTCCTGTAAACTGCCCCTTTCTACTTCCAATGTACAGAAATCCTGTAAGCTGCATCTCTTTTACTCAGACTACTGAAAACCCGCATAGTGCGAAAGATTTCTCCCATGCTACAGAACTCCCGTAAAGTGTTTCCTACACTCAGGATGCAGAACTCCTGTAAACTGCCTCTCACTATTTCCAATGTACAGAAATCCTGTAAGCTGCTTCTCTTTGACTCAGACTACTGAAAACGCGCATAGTGCGTAAGACTACTCCCATGCTACAGAACTCCCGTAAAGTGTTTCCTACACTCAGGATGCAGAACTCCTTTAAACTACCTCTCATTACTTCCAATGTACAGAAATCCTGTTACCAGTTTTACTCAGACTGCTGAAAACCAGCATAATGCGTAAGACTACTCCCATGCTACAGAACTCCCGTAAAGTGTTTCCTACACTCAGGATGCAGAACTTCTGTAAACTGCCTCTCACTACTTCCAATGTACAGAAATCCTGTAAGCTACTTCTCTTTTACTCAGACTACTGAAAACCTGCATAGTGCGTAAGACTACTCCCATGCTACACAACTCCCGTAGAGTGTTTCCTACACTCAGGATGCAGGACTCCTTTAAACTGCCTCTCACTACTTCCAATGTACAGAAATCCTGTAAGCTGCTTCACTTTTACTCAGACTACTGAAAACTCGCGTAGTGCGTAAGACTACTCCCATGCTACAGAACTCCCGTAAAGTGTTTCCTACACTCAGGATACAGAACTCCTGTAAACTGCCTCTCACTACTTCCAATGTACAGAAATCCTGTAAGCTGCTTCTCTTTTACTCAGACTACTGAAAACCCGCATAGTGCGTAAGACTACTCCCATGCTACAGAACTCCCGTAAAGTGTTTCCTACACTCAGGACGCAGAACTCCTGTACACTGCCTCTCACTACTTCCAATGTACAGAAATCCTGTAAGCTGCTTCTCTTTTACTCAGACTACTGAAAACCCGCATAGTGCGTAAGACTACTCCCATGCTACAGAACTCCCGAAAAGTGTTTCCTACCCTCAGGATGCAGGACTCCTTTAAACTGCCTCTCCCTACTTCCAATGTACAGAAATCCTGTAAGCTGCTTCTCTTTTATTCAGACTGCTAAAAACCCGCATAGTGTGTAAGACTACTTCCATGCTACAGAACTCCCGTAAAGTGTTTCCTACACTCAGGATGCAGAACTCCTGTAAACTGCCTCTCACTACTTCCAATGTACAGAAATCCTGTAAGCTGCTTCTCTTTTACTCAGACTACTGAAAACCCACATAGTGCGTAAGACTACTCCCATGCTACAGAACTCCCGTAAAGTGCTTCCTACACTGGATGCAGAATTCCTTTAAACTGCCTCTTACTACTTCCAACGCACAGAAATCCTGTTAGCTGCTTCTCTTTTAATCAGACTACTGAAAACCCGCATAGTGCTTAAGACTATTCCCATGCTACAGAACTCCCGTAAAGTGTTTCCTACACTCAGGATGCAGAACTCCTGTACACTGCCGTTCACTACGTCCAATGTACAGAAATCCTGTAAGCTGCTTCTCTTTTACTCAGACTACTGAAAACCCGCATAGTGCGTAAGACTATTCCCATATTACAGGACTCCCGTAAAGTATTTCCTTCACTCAGGATGCAGAACAGCTTTAAATTGCCTCTCACTACTTAAAATGTACACAAATCCTGTAAGCTGCATCTCTTTTACTCAGACTACTGAAAACCCGCATAGTGCGAAAGATTTTTCCCATGCTACAGAACTCCCGTAAAGTGTTTCCTACACTCAGGATGCAGAACTCCTGTAAACTGCCTCTCACTATTTCCAATGTACAGAAATCCTGTAAGCTGCTTCTCTTTTACTCAGACTACTGAAACCCCGCATAGTGCGTAAGACTACTCCCATGCTACAGAACTCCCGTAAAGTGTTTCCTACACTCAGGATGCAGAACTCCTTTAAACTACCTCTCATTACTTCCAATGTACAGAAATCCTGTTACCAGTTTTACTAAGACTACTTAAAACCCGCATAGTGAGTAAGAATTCTCCCATGCTACAGAACTCCCGTAAAGTGTTTCCTACACTCAGGATGCAGAAATCCTGTAAACTGCCTCTCACTACTTCCAATGTACAGAAATCCTGTAAGCTGCTACTCTTTTACTCAGACTACTGAAAACCCGCATAGTGCGTAAGACTACTCCCATGCTACAGAACTCCCGTAAAGTGTTTCCTACACTCAGGATGCAGAACTCCTGTAAACTGCCTCTCACTACTTCCAATGTACAGAAATCCTGTAAGCTGCTTCTCTTTTACTCAGACTACTGAAAACCCGCATAGTGCGTAAGACTACTCCCATGCTACAGAACTCCCGTAAAGTGTTTCCTACACTGGATGCAGAACTCCTGTAAACTGCCTCTCACTACTTCCAATGTACAGAAATCCTGTAAGCTGCTTCTCTTTTACTCAGACTACTTAAAACCCGCATACTGCGTAAGACTACTCCCATGCTACAGAACTCCCATAAAGTGTTTCCTACACTCAGGATACAGAACTCCTGTAAACTGCCTTTCACTACTTCCAATGTACAGAAATCCTGTAAGCTGCTTCTCTTTTACTCAGACTACTGAAAACCCGCATAGTGCGTAAGACTACTCCCATGCTACAGAACTCCTGTAAAGTGTTTCCTACACTGGATGCAGAACTCCTGTAAACTGCCTCTCACTACTTCCAATGTACAGAAATACTGTAAGCTGCTTCTCTTTTACTCAGACTACTTAAAACCCGCATAGTGCGTAAGACTACTCCCATGCTACAGAACTCCCGTAAAGTGTTTCCTACACTCAGGATACAGAACTCCTGTAAACTGCCCCTTTCTACTTCCAATGTACAGAAATCCTGTAAGCTGCTTCTCTTTTACTCAGACTACTGAAAACCCGCAGAGTGCGTAAGACTACTCCCATGCTACAGAACTCCCGTAAAGTGTTTTCTACACTCAGGATGCAGCACTCCTGTAAACTGCCCCTTTCTACTTCCAATGTACAGAAATCCTGTAAGCTGCATCTCTTTTACTCAGACTACTGAAAACCCGCATAGTGCGAAAGATTTCTCCCATGCTACAGAACTCCCGTAAAGTGTTTCCTACACTCAGGATGCAGAACTCCTGTAAACTGCCTCTCACTATTTCCAATGTACAGAAATCCTGTAAGCTGCTTCTCTTTGACTCAGACTACTGAAAACGCGCATAGTGCGTAAGACTACTCCCATGCTACAGAACTCCCGTAAAGTGTTTCCTACACTCAGGATGCAGAACTCCTTTAAACTACCTCTCATTACTTCCAATGTACAGAAATCCTGTTACCAGTTTTACTCAGACTGCTGAAAACCAGCATAATGCGTAAGACTACTCCCATGCTACAGAACTCCCGTAAAGTGTTTCCTACACTCAGGATGCAGAACTTCTGTAAACTGCCTCTCACTACTTCCAATGTACAGAAATCCTGTAAGCTACTTCTCTTTTACTCAGACTACTGAAAACCTGCATAGTGCGTAAGACTACTCCCATGCTACACAACTCCCGTAGAGTGTTTCCTACACTCAGGATGCAGGACTCCTTTAAACTGCCTCTCACTACTTCCAATGTACAGAAATCCTGTAAGCTGCTTCACTTTTACTCAGACTACTGAAAACTCGCGTAGTGCGTAAGACTACTCCCATGCTACAGAACTCCCGTAAAGTGTTTCCTACACTCAGGATACAGAACTCCTGTAAACTGCCTCTCACTACTTCCAATGTACAGAAATCCTGTAAGCTGCTTCTCTTTTACTCAGACTACTGAAAACCCGCATAGTGCGTAAGACTACTCCCATGCTACAGAACTCCCGTAAAGTGTTTCCTACACTCAGGACGCAGAACTCCTGTACACTGCCTCTCACTACTTCCAATGTACAGAAATCCTGTAAGCTGCTTCTCTTTTACTCAGACTACTGAAAACCCGCATAGTGCGTAAGACTACTCCCATGCTACAGAACTCCCGAAAAGTGTTTCCTACCCTCAGGATGCAGGACTCCTTTAAACTGCCTCTCCCTACTTCCAATGTACAGAAATCCTGTAAGCTGCTTCTCTTTTATTCAGACTGCTAAAAACCCGCATAGTGTGTAAGACTACTCCCATGCTACAGAACTCCCGTAAAGTGTTTCCTACACTCAGGATGCAGAACTCCTGTAAACTGCCTCTCACTACTTCCAATGTACAGAAATCCTGTAAGCTGCTTCTCTTTTACTCAGACTACTGAAAACCCACATAGTGCGTAAGACTACTCCCATGCTACAGAACTCCCGTAAAGTGCTTCCTACACTGGATGCAGAACTCCTTTAAACTGCCTCTTACTACTTCCAACGCACAGAAATCCTGTTAGCTGCTTCTCTTTTAATCAGACTACTGAAAACCCGCATAGTGCTTAAGACTATTCCCATGCTACAGAACTCCCGTAAAGTGTTTCCTACACTCAGGATGCAGAACTCCTGTACACTGCCGTTCACTACGTCCAATGTACAGAAATCCTGTAAGCTGCTTCTCTTTTACTCAGACTACTGAAAACCCGCATAGTGCGTAAGACTATTCCCATATTACAGGACTCCCGTAAAGTATTTCCTTCACTCAGGATGCAGAACAGCTTTAAATTGCCTCTCACTACTTAAAATGTACACAAATCCTGTAAGCTGCATCTCTTTTACTCAGACTACTGAAAACCCGCATAGTGCGAAAGATTTCTCCCATGCTACAGAACTCCCGTAAAGTGTTTCCTACACTCAGGATGCAGAACTCCTGTAAACTGCCTCTCACTATTTCCAATGTACAGAAATCCTGTAAGCTGCTTCTCTTTTACTCAGACTACTGAAACCCCGCATAGTGCGTAAGACTACTCCCATGCTACAGAACTCCCGTAAAGTGTTTCCTACACTCAGGATGCAGAACTCCTTTAAACTACCTCTCATTACTTCCAATGTACAGAAATCCTGTTACCAGTTTTACTAAGACTACTTAAAACCCGCATAGTGAGTAAGAATTCTCCCATGCTACAGAACTCCCGTAAAGTGTTTCCTACACTCAGGATGCAGAAATCCTGTAAACTGCCTCTCACTACTTCCAATGTACAGAAATCCTGTAAGCTGCTACTCTTTTACTCAGACTACTGAAAACCCGCATAGTGCGTAAGACTACTCCCATGCTACTGAACTCCCGTAAAGTGTTTTCTACACTCAGGATGCAGAACTCCTGTAAACTGCCTCTCACTACTTCCAATGTACAGAAATCCTGTAAGCTGCTTCTCTTTTACTCAGACTACTGAAAACCCGCATAGTGCGTAAGACTACTCCCATGCTACAGAACTCCCATAAAGTGTTTCCTACACTGGATGCAGAACTCCTGTAAACTGCCTCTCACTACTTCCAATGTACAGAAATCCTGTAAGCTGCTTCTCTTTTACTCAGACTACTGAAAACCTGCATACTGCGTAAGACTACTCCCATGCTACAGAACTCCCATAAAGTGTTTCCTACACTCAGGATACAGAACTCCTGTAAACTGCCTTTCACTACTTCCAATGTACAGAAATCCTGTAAGCTGCTTCTCTTTTACTCAGACTACTGAAAACCCGCATAGTGCGTAAGACTACTCCCATGCTACAGAACTCCTGTAAAGTGTTTCCTACACTGGATGCAGAACTCCTGTAAACTGCCTCTCACTACTTCCAATGTACAGAAATACTGTAAGCTGCTTCTCTTTTACTCAGACTACTTAAAACCCGCATAGTGCGTAAGACTACTCCCATGCTACAGAACTCCCGTAAAGTGTTTTCTACACTCAGGATGCAGCACTCCTGTAAACTGCCCCTTTCTACTTCCAATGTACAGAAATCCTGTAAGCTGCATCTCTTTTACTCAGACTACTGAAAACCCGCATAGTGCGAAAGATTTCTCCCATGCTACAGAACTCCCGTAAAGTGTTTCCTACACTCAGGATGCAGAACTCCTGTAAACTGCCTCTCACTATTTCCAATGTACAGAAATCCTGTAAGCTGCTTCTCTTTTACTCAGACTACTGAAAACGCGCATAGTGCGTAAGACTACTCCCATGCTACAGAACTCCCGTAAAGTGTTTCCTACACTCAGGATGCAGAACTCCTTTAAACTACCTCTCATTACTTCCAATGTACAGAAATCCTGTTACCAGTTTTACTCAGACTGCTGAAAACCAGCATAATGCGTAAGACTACTCCCATGCTACAGAACTCCCGTAAAGTGTTTCCTACACTCAGGATGCAGAACTTCTGTAAACTGCCTCTCACTACTTCCAATGTACAGAAATCCTGTAAGCTGCTTCTCTTTTACTCAGACTACTGAAAACCTGCATAGTGCGTAAGATTACTCCCATGCTACACAACTCCCGTAGAGTGTTTCCTACACTCAGGATGCAGGACTCCTTTAAACTGCCTCTCACTACTTCCAATGTACAGAAATCCTGTAAGCTGCTTCACTTTTACTCAGACTACTGAAAACTCGCGTAGTGCGTAAGACTACTCCCATGCTACAGAACTCCCGTAAAGTGTTTCCTACACTCAGGATACAGAACTCCTGTAAACTGCCTCTCACTACTTCCAATGTACAGAAATCCTGTAAGCTGCTTCTCTTTTACTCAGACTACTGAAAACCCGCATAGTGTGTAAAACTACTCCCATGCTACAGAACTCCCGTAAAGTGTTTCCTACACTCAGGATGCAGAACTCCTGTAAACTCCCTCTCACTACTTCCAATGTACAGAAATCCTGTAAGCTGCTTCTCTTTTACTCAGACTACTGAAACCCCGCATAGTGTGTAAGACTACTCCCAAGCTACAGAACTCCCATAAAGTGTTTCCTACACTGAGGATGGAGAACTCTTGTAAACTGCCTCTCACTACTTCCAATGTACAGAAATCCTGTAAGCTGCTTCGCTTTTACTCAGACAACTGAAAACCCGCACAGTGCGTAAGACTACTCCCATGCTACAGAACTCCTGTAAAGTATTTCCTACACTCAGGATGCACAACTCCTATAAACTGCCTCTCACTACTTCCAATGTACAGAAAACCTGTAAGCTACTTCTCTTTTACAAAGACTGCTGAAAACCTGCATAGTGTGTAAAACTACTCCCATGCTACAGAACTCCTGTAAAGTGTTTCCTACACTCAGGATGCAGAACTCCAGTAAATTGCCTCTCACTACTTCCAATGTACTGAAATCCTTTAAGCTGCTTCTCTTTTACTCACACTACTGAAAACCCGCATTGTGCGTAAGACTACTCCCATGCTATAGAACTCCCGTAAAGTGTTTTCTACACTCAGGATGCAGCACTCCTGTAAACTGCCTCTCACTACTTCCAATGTACAGAAATCCTGTAAGCTGCTTCTCTTTTACTCAGACTACTGAAAACCCGCATAGTGCGTAAGACTACTCCCATGCAAAAGAACTCCCTTAAAGTGTTTTCAACACTCAGGATGCAGAACACCTGTAAACTGCCTCTCACTACTTCCAATGTACAGAAATCCTGTAAGCTGCTTCTCTTTTACTCAGACTACTGAAAACCCGCATAGGGCGTAAGACTACTCCCATGCTACAGAACTCCCGTAAAGTGTTTCCTACCCTCAGGATGCAGGACTCCTTTAAACTGCCTCTCCCTACTTCCAATGTACAGAAATCCTGTAAGCTGCTTCACTTTTACTCAGACTACTAAAAACCCGCATAGTGTGTAAGACTACTCCCATGCTACAGAACTCCCGTAAAGTGTTTCCTACACTCAGGATGCAGAACTCCTGTAAACTGCCTCTCACTACTTCCAATGTACAGAAATCCTGTAAGCTGCTTCTCTTTTACTCAGACTACTGAAAACCCGCATAGTGCGTAAGACTACTCCCATGCTACAGAACTCCCGTAAAGTGTTTCCTACACTGGATGCAGAACTCCTGTAAACTGCCTCTCACTACTTCCAATGTACAGAAATCCTGTAAGCTGCTTCTCTTTTACTCAGACTACTTAAAACCCGCATAGTGCGTAAGACTACTCCCATGCTACAGAACTCCCATAAAGTGTTTCCTACACTCAGGATACAGAACTCCTGTAAACTGCCTTTCACTACTTCCAATGTACAGAAATCCTGTAAGCTGCTTCTCTTTTACTCAGACTACTGAAAACCCGCATAGTGCGTAAGACTACTCCCATGCTACAGAACTCCTGTAAAGTGTTTCCTACACTGGATGCAGAACTCCTGTAAACTGCCTCTCACTACTTCCAATGTACAGAAATACTGTAAGCTGCTTCTCTTTTACTCAGACTACTGAAAACCCGCATAGTGCGTAAGACTACTCCCATGCTACAGAATTGCCATAAAGTGTTTCCTACACTCAGGATGCAGAACTCCTGTAAACTGCCCCTTTCTACTTCCAATGTACAGAAATCCTGTAAGCTGCTTCTCTTTTACTCAGACTACTGAAAACCCGCATAGTGCGTAAGACTACTCCCATGCTACAGAACTCCCGTAAAGTGTTTTCTACACTCAGGATGCAGCACTCCTTTAAACTGCCCCTTTCTACTTCCAATGTACAGAAATCCTGTAAGCTGCATCTCTTTTACTCAGACTACTGAAAACCCGCATAGTGCGAAAGATTTCTCCCATGCTACAGAACTCCCGTAAAGTGTTTCCTACACTCAGGATGCAGAACTCCTGTAAACTGCCTCTCACTACTTCCAATGTACAGAAATCCTGTAAGCTGCTTCTCTTTTACTCAGACTACTGAAAACGCGCATAGTGCGTAAGACTACTCCCATGCTACAGAACTCCCGTAAAGTGTTTCCTACACTCAGGATGCAGAACTCCTTTAAACTACCTCTCATTACTTCCAATGTACAGAAATCCTGTTACCAGTTTTACTAAGACTACTTAAAACCCGCATAGTGAGAAAGAATTCTCCCATGCTGCAGAACTCCCGTAAAGTGTTTCCTACACTCAGGATGCAGAACTCCTGTACACTGCCTCTCACTACTTCCAATGTACAGAAATCCTGTAAGCTGCTTCTCTTTTACTCAGACTACTGAAAACCCGCATAGTGCGTAAGACTACTCCCATGCTACAGAACTCCCGTAAAGTGTTTCCTACCCTCATAATGCAGGACTTCTTTAAACTGCCTCTCCCTACTTCCAATGTACAGAAATCCTGTAAGCTGCTTCTCTTTTACTCAGACTACTGAAAACCCGCATAGTGCGTAAGACTACTCCCATGCCACAGAACTCCCGTAAAGTGCTTCCTACACTGGATGCAGAACTCCTTTAAACTGCCTCTTAATACTTCCAACGCACAGAAATCCTGTTAGCTGCTTCTCTTTTAATCAGACTACTGAAAACCCGCATAGTGCTTAAGACTATTCCCATGCTACAGAACTCCCGTAAAGTGTTTCCTACACTCAGGATGCAGAACTCCTGTACACTGCCGTTCACTACGTCCATGTACAGAAATCCTGTAAGCTGCTTCTCTTTTACTCAGACTACTGAAAACCCGCATAGTGCGTAAGACTATTCCCATATTACAGGACTCCCGTAAAGTATTTCCTTCACTCAGGATGCAGAACAGCTTTAAATTGCCTCTCACTACTTAAAATGTACACAAATCCTGTAAGCTGCATCTCTTTTACTCAGACTACTGAAAACCCGCATAGTGCGAAAGATTTCTCCCATGCTACAGAACTCCCGTAAAGTGTTTCCTACACTCAGGATGCAGAACTCCTGTAAACTGCCTCTCACTATTTCCAATGTACAGAAATCCTGTAAGCTGCTTCTCTTTTACTCAGACTACTGAAACCCCGCATAGTGCGTAAGACTACTCCCATGCTACAGAACTCCCGTAAAGTGTTTCCTACACTCAGGATGCAGAACTCCTTTAAACTACCTCTCATTACTTCCAATGTACAGAAATCCTGTTACCAGTTTTACTAAGACTACTTAAAACCCGCATAGTGAGTAAGAATTCTCCCATGCTACAGAACTCCCGTAAAGTGTTTCCTACACTCAGGATGCAGAAATCCTGTAAACTGCCTCTCACTACTTCCAATGTACAGAAATCCTGTAAGCTGCTACTCTTTTACTCAGACTACTGAAAACCCGCATAGTGCGTAAGACTACTCCCATGCTACAGAACTCCCGTAAAGTGTTTCCTACACTCAGGATGCAGAACTCCTGTACACTGCCGTTCACTACGTCCAATGTACAGAAATCCTGTAAGCTGCTTCTCTTTTACTCAGACTACTGAAAACCCGCATAGTGCGTAAGACTATTCCCATATTACAGGACTCCCGTAAAGTATTTCCTTCACTCAGGATGCAGAACAGCTTTAAATTGCCTCTCACTACTTAAAATGTACACAAATCCTGTAAGCTGCATCTCTTTTACTCAGGCTACTGAAAACCCGCATAGTGCGAAAGATTTCTCCCATGCTACAGAACTCCCGTAAAGTGTTTCCTACACTCAGGATGCAGAACTCCTGTAAACTGCCTCTCACTACTTCCAATGTACAGAAATCCTGTAAGCTGCTTCTCTTTTACTCAGACTACTTAAAACCCGCATACTGCGTAAGACTACTCCCATGCTACAGAACTCCCATAAAGTGTTTCCTACACTCAGGATACAGAACTCCTGTAAACTGCCTTTCACTACTTCCAATGTACAGAAATCCTGTAAGCTGCTTCTCTTTTACTCAGACTACTGAAAACCCGCATAGTGCGTAAGACTACTCCCATGCTACAGAACTCCTGTAAAGTGTTTCCTACACTGGATGCAGAACTCCTGTAAACTGCCTCTCACTACTTCCAATGTACAGAAATACTGTAAGCTGCTTCTCTTTTACTCAGACTACTTAAAACCCGCATAGTGCGTAAGACTACTCCCATGCTACAGAACTCCTGTAAAGTGTTTCCTACACTGGATGCAGAACTCCTGTAAACTGCCTCTCACTACTTCCAATGTACAGAAATCCTGTAAGCTGCTTCTCTTTTACTCAGACTACTTAAAACCCGCATAGTGCGTAAGACTACTCCCATGCTACAGAACTCCCATAAAGTGTTTCCTACACTCAGGATACAGAACTCCTGTAAACTGCCCCTTTCTACTTCCAATGTACAGAAATCCTGTAAGCTGCTTCTCTTTTACTCAGACTACTGAAAACGCGCATAGTGCGTAAGACTATTCCCATGCTACAGAACTCCCGTAAAGTGTTTCCTACACTCAGGATGCAGAACTCCTTTAAACTACCTCTCATTACTTCCAATGTACAGAAATCCTGTTACCAGTTTTACTCAGACTGCTGAAAACCCGCATAATGCGTAAGACTACTCCCATGCTACAGAACTCCCGTAAAGTGTTTCCTACACTCAGGATGCAGAACTTCTGTAAACTGCCTCTCACTACTTCCAATGTACAGAAATCCTGTAAGCTGCTTCTCTTTTACTCAGACTACTGAAAACCTGCATAGTGCGTAAGACTACTCCCATGCTACACAACTCCCGTAGAGTGTTTCCTACACTCAGGATGCAGGACTCCTTTAAACTGCCTCTCACTACTTCCAATGTACAGAAATCCTGTAAGCTGCTTCACTTTTACTCAGACTACTGAAAACTCGCGTAGTGCGTAAGACTACTCCCATGCTACAGAACTCCCGTAAAGTGTTTCCTACACTCAGGATACAGAACTCCTGTAAACTGCCTCTCACTACTTCCAATGTACAGAAATCCTGTAAGCTGCTTCTCTTTTACTCAGACTACTGAAAACCCGCATAGTGTGTAAAACTACTCCCATGCTACAGAACTCCCGTAAAGTGTTTCCTACACTCAGGATGCAGGACTCCTGTAAACTCCCTCTCACTACTTCCAATGTACAGAAATCCTGTAAGCTGCTTCTCTTTTACTCAGACTACTGAAACCCCGCATAGTGTGTAAGACTACTCCCAAGCTACAGAACTCCCATAAAGTGTTTCCTACACTGAGGATGGAGAACTCTTGTAAACTGCCTCTCACTACTTCCAATGTACAGAAATCCTGTAAGCTGCTTCGCTTTTACTCAGACAACTGAAAACCCGCACAGTGCGTAAGACTTCTCCCATGCTACAGAACTCCTGTAAAGTATTTCCTACACTCAGGATGCACAACTCCTATAAACTGCCTCTCACTACTTCCAATGTACAGAAAACCTGTAAGCTACTTCTCTTTTACAAAGACTGCTGAAAACCTGCATAGTGTGTAAAACTACTCCCATGCTACAGAACTCCTGTAAAGTGTTTCCTACACTCAGGATGCAGAACTCCAGTAAATTGCCTCTCACTACTTCCAATGTACTGAAATCCTGTAAGCTGCTTCTCTTTTACTCACACTACTGAAAACCCGCATTGTGCGTAAGACTACTCCCATGCTACAGAACTCCCGTAAAGTGTTTCCTACACTCAGGATACAGAACTCCTGTAAACTGCCCCTTTCTACTTCCAATGTACAGAAATCCTGTAAGCTGCTTCTCTTTTACTCAGACTACTGAAAACCCGCAGAGTGCGTAAGACTACTCCCATGCTACAGAACTCCCGTAAAGTGTTTTCTACACTCAGGATGCAGCACTCCTGTAAACTGCCCCTTTCTACTTCCAATGTACAGAAATCCTGTAAGCTGCATCTCTTTTACTCAGACTACTGAAAACCCGCATAGTGCGAAAGATTTCTCCCATGCTACAGAACTCCCGTAAAGTGTTTCCTACACTCAGGATGCAGAACTCCTGTAAACTGCCTCTCACTATTTCCAATGTACAGAAATCCTGTAAGCTGCTTCTCTTTGACTCAGACTACTGAAAACGCGCATAGTGCGTAAGACTACTCCCATGCTACAGAACTCCCGTAAAGTGTTTCCTACACTCAGGATGCAGAACTCCTTTAAACTACCTCTCATTACTTCCAATGTACAGAAATCCTGTTACCAGTTTTACTCAGACTGCTGAAAACCAGCATAATGCGTAAGACTACTCCCATGCTACAGAACTCCCGTAAAGTGTTTCCTACACTCAGGATGCAGAACTTCTGTAAACTGCCTCTCACTACTTCCAATGTACAGAAATCCTGTAAGCTACTTCTCTTTTACTCAGACTACTGAAAACCTGCATAGTGCGTAAGTCTACTCCCATGCTACACAACTCCCGTAGAGTGTTTCCTACACTCAGGATGCAGGACTCCTTTAAACTGCCTCTCACTACTTCCAATGTACAGAAATCCTGTAAGCTGCTTCACTTTTACTCAGACTACTGAAAACTCGCGTAGTGCGTAAGACTACTCCCATGCTACAGAACTCCCGTAAAGTGTTTCCTACACTCAGGATACAGAACTCCTGTAAACTGCCTCTCACTACTTCCAATGTACAGAAATCCTGTAAGCTGCTTCTCTTTTACTCAGACTACTGAAAACCCGCATAGTGCGTAAGACTACTCCCATGCTACAGAACTCCCGTAAAGTGTTTCCTACACTCAGGACGCAGAACTCCTGTACACTGCCTCTCACTACTTCCAATGTACAGAAATCCTGTAAGCTGCTTCTCTTTTACTCAGACTACTGAAAACCCGCATAGTGCGTAAGACTACTCCCATGCTACAGAACTCCCGAAAAGTGTTTCCTACCCTCAGGATGCAGGACTCCTTTAAACTGCCTCTCCCTACTTCCAATGTACAGAAATCCTGTAAGCTGCTTCTCTTTTATTCAGACTGCTAAAAACCCGCATAGTGTGTAAGACTACTCCCATGCTACAGAACTCCCGTAAAGTGTTTCCTACACTCAGGATGCAGAACTCCTGTAAACTGCCTCTCACTACTTCCAATGTACAGAAATCCTGTAAGCTGCTTCTCTTTTACTCAGACTACTGAAAACCCACATAGTGCGTAAGACTACTCCCATGCTACAGAACTCCCGTAAAGTGCTTCCTACACTGGATGCAGAACTCCTTTAAACTGCCTCTTACTACTTCCAACGCACAGAAATCCTGTTAGCTGCTTCTCTTTTAATCAGACTACTGAAAACCCGCATAGTGCTTAAGACTATTCCCATGCTACAGAACTCCCGTAAAGTGTTTCCTACACTCAGGATGCAGAACTCCTGTACACTGCCGTTCACTACGTCCAATGTACAGAAATCCTGTAAGCTGCTTCTCTTTTACTCAGACTACTGAAAACCCGCATAGTGCGTAAGACTATTCCCATATTACAGGACTCCCGTAAAGTATTTCCTTCACTCAGGATGCAGAACAGCTTTAAATTGCCTCTCACTACTTAAAATGTACACAAATCCTGTAAGCTGCATCTCTTTTACTCAGACTACTGAAAACCCGCATAGTGCGAAAGATTTCTCCCATGCTACAGAACTCCCGTAAAGTGTTTCCTACACTCAGGATGCAGAACTCCTGTAAACTGCCTCTCACTATTTCCAATGTACAGAAATCCTGTAAGCTGCTTCTCTTTTACTCAGACTACTGAAACCCCGCATAGTGCGTAAGACTACTCCCATGCTACAGAACTCCCGTAAAGTGTTTCCTACACTCAGGATGCAGAACTCCTTTAAACTACCTCTCATTACTTCCAATGTACAGAAATCCTGTTACCAGTTTTACTAAGACTACTTAAAACCCGCATAGTGAGTAAGAATTCTCCCATGCTACAGAACTCCCGTAAAGTGTTTCCTACACTCAGGATGCAGAAATCCTGTAAACTGCCTCTCACTACTTCCAATGTACAGAAATCCTGTAAGCTGCTACTCTTTTACTCAGACTACTGAAAACCCGCATAGTGCGTAAGACTACTCCCATGCTACTGAACTCCCGTAAAGTGTTTTCTACACTCAGGATGCAGAACTCCTGTAAACTGCCTCTCACTACTTCCAATGTACAGAAATCCTGTAAGCTGCTTCTCTTTTACTCAGACTACTGAAAACCCGCATAGTGCGTAAGACTACTCCCATGCTACAGAACTCCCATAAAGTGTTTCCTACACTGGATGCAGAACTCCTGTAAACTGCCTCTCACTACTTCCAATGTACAGAAATCCTGTAAGCTGCTTCTCTTTTACTCAGACTACTGAAAACCTGCATACTGCGTAAGACTACTCCCATGCTACAGAACTCCCATAAAGTGTTTCCTACACTCAGGATACAGAACTCCTGTAAACTGCTTTTCACTACTTCCAATGTACAGAAATCCTGTAAGCTGCTTCTCTTTTACTCAGACTACTGAAAACCCGCATAGTGCGTAAGACTACTCCCATGCTACAGAACTCCTGTAAAGTGTTTCCTACACTGGATGCAGAACTCCTGTAAACTGCCTCTCACTACTTCCAATGTACAGAAATACTGTAAGCTGCTTCTCTTTTACTCAGACTACTTAAAACCCGCATAGTGCGTAAGACTACTCCCATGCTACAGAACTCCCGTAAAGTGTTTTCTACACTCAGGATGCAGCACTCCTGTAAACTGCCCCTTTCTACTTCCAATGTACAGAAATCCTGTAAGCTGCATCTCTTTTACTCAGACTACTGAAAACCCGCATAGTGCGAAAGATTTCTCCCATGCTACAGAACTCCCGTAAAGTGTTTCCTACACTCAGGATGCAGAACTCCTGTAAACTGCCTCTCACTATTTCCAATGTACAGAAATCCTGTAAGCTGCTTCTCTTTTACTCAGACTACTGAAAACGCGCATAGTGCGTAAGACTACTCCCATGCTACAGAACTCCCGTAAAGTGTTTCCTACACTCAGGATGCAGAACTCCTTTAAACTACCTCTCATTACTTCCAATGTACAGAAATCCTGTTACCAGTTTTACTCAGACTGCTGAAAACCCGCATAATGCGTAAGACTACTCCCATGCTACAGAACTCCCGTAAAGTGTTTCCTACACTCAGGATGCAGAACTTCTGTAAACTGCCTCTCACTACTTCCAATGTACAGAAATCCTGTAAGCTGCTTCTCTTTTACTCAGACTACTGAAAACCTGCATAGTGCGTAAGATTACTCCCATGCTACACAACTCCCGTAGAGTGTTTCCTACACTCAGGATGCAGGACTCCTTTAAACTGCCTCTCACTACTTCCAATGTACAGAAATCCTGTAAGCTGCTTCACTTTTACTCAGACTACTGAAAACTCGCGTAGTGCGTAAGACTACTCCCATGCTACAGAACTCCCGTAAAGTGTTTCCTACACTCAGGATACAGAACTCCTGTAAACTGCCTCTCACTACTTCCAATGTACAGAAATCCTGTAAGCTGCTTCTCTTTTACTCAGACTACTGAAAACCCGCATAGTGTGTAAAACTACTCCCATGCTACAGAACTCCCGTAAAGTGTTTCCTACACTCAGGATGCAGAACTCCTGTAAACTCCCTCTCACTACTTCCAATGTACAGAAATCCTGTAAGCTGCTTCTCTTTTACTCAGACTACTGAAACCCCGCATAGTGTGTAAGACTACTCCCAAGCTACAGAACTCCCATAAAGTGTTTCCTACACTGAGGATGGAGAACTCTTGTAAACTGCCTCTCACTACTTCCAATGTACAGAAATCCTGTAAGCTGCTTCGCTTTTACTCAGACAACTGAAAACCCGCACAGTGCGTAAGACTACTCCCATGCTACAGAACTCCTGTAAAGTATTTCCTACACTCAGGATGCACAACTCCTATAAACTGCCTCTCACTACTTCCAATGTACAGAAAACCTGTAAGCTACTTCTCTTTTACAAAGACTGCTGAAAACCTGCATAGTGTGTAAAACTACTCCCATGCTACAGAACTCCTGTAAAGTGTTTCCTACACTCAGGATGCAGAACTCCAGTAAATTGCCTCTCACTACTTCCAATGTACTGAAATCCTTTAAGCTGCTTCTCTTTTACTCACACTACTGAAAACCCGCATTGTGCGTAAGACTACTCCCATGCTATAGAACTCCCGTAAAGTGTTTTCTACACTCAGGATGCAGCACTCCTGTAAACTGCCTCTCACTACTTCCAATGTACAGAAATCCTGTAAGCTGCTTCTCTTTTACTCAGACTACTGAAAACCCGCATAGTGCGTAAGACTACTCCCATGCAAAAGAACTCCCTTAAAGTGTTTTCAACACTCAGGATGCAGAACACCTGTAAACTGCCTCTCACTACTTCCAATGTACAGAAATCCTGTAAGCTGCTTCTCTTTTACTCAGACTACTGAAAACCCGCATAGGGCGTAAGACTACTCCCATGCTACAGAACTCCCGTAAAGTGTTTCCTACCCTCAGGATGCAGGACTCCTTTAAACTGCCTCTCCCTACTTCCAATGTACAGAAATCCTGTAAGCTGCTTCACTTTTACTCAGACTACTAAAAACCCGCATAGTGTGTAAGACTACTCCCATGCTACAGAACTCCCGTAAAGTGTTTCCTACACTCAGGATGCAGAACTCCTGTAAACTGCCTCTCACTACTTCCAATGTACAGAAATCCTGTAAGCTGCTTCTCTTTTACTCAGACTACTGAAAACCCGCATAGTGCGTAAGACTACTCCCATGCTACAGAACTCCCGTAAAGTGTTTCCTACACTGGATGCAGAACTCCTGTAAACTGCCCCTTTCTACTTCCAATGTACAGAAATCCTGTAAGCTGCTTCTCTTTTACTCAGACTGCTGAAAACCCGCATAATGCGTAAGACTACTCCCATGCTACAGAACTCCCGTAAAGTGTTTTCTACACTCAGGACGCAGAACTCCTGTAAACTGCCTCTCACTACTTCCAATGTACAGAAATCCTGTAAGCTGCTTCTCTTTTACTCACACTACTGAAAACCCGCATTGTGCGTAAGACTACTCCCATGCTACACAACTCCCGTAGAGTGTTTCCTACACTCAGGATGCAGGACTCCTTTAAACTGCCTCTCACTACTTCCAATGTACAGAAATCCTGTAAGCTGCTTCACTTTTACTCAGACTACTGAAAACTCGCGTAGTGCGTAAGACTACTCCCATGCTACAGAACTCCCGTAAAGTGTTTCCTACACTCAGGATACAGAACTCCTGTAAACCTCCTCTCACTACTTCCAATGTACAGAAATCCTGTAAGCTACTTCTCTTTTACAAAGACTGCTGAAAACCTGCATAGTGTGTAAAACTACTCCCATGCTACAGAACTCCTGTAAAGTGTTTCCTACACTCAGGATGCAGAACTCCAGTAAATTGCCTCTCACTACTTCCAATGTACTGAAATCCTGTAAGCTGCTTCTCTTTTACTCACACTACTAAAAACCCGCATTGTGCGTAAGACTACTCCCATGCTACAGAACTCCCGTAAAGTGTTTCCTACCCTCAGGATGCAGGACTCCTTTAAACTGCCCCTTTCTACTTCCAATGTACAGAAATCCTGTAAGCTGCTTCTCTTTTACTCAGACTACTGAAAACCCGCATAGTGCGTAAGACTACTCCCACGCTACAGAACTCCCGTAAAGTGTTTTCAACACTCAGGATGCAGAACACCTGTAAACTGCCTCTCACTACTTCCAATGTACAGAAATCCTGTAAGCTGCTTCTCTTTTACTCAGACTACTGAAAACCCGCATAGTGCGTAAGACTACTCCCATGCTACAGAACTCCCGTAAAGTGTTTTCTACACTCAGGACGCAGAACTCCTGTACACTGCCTCTCACTACTTCCAATGTACAGAAATCCTGTAAGCTGCTTCTCTTTTACTCAGACTACTGAAAACCCGCATAGTGCGTAAGACTACTCCCATGCTAGAGAACTCCCGTAAAGTGCTTCCTACACTGGATGCAGAACTCCTTTAAACTGCCTCTTACTACTTCCAACGCACAGAAATCCTGTTAGCTGCCTCTCTTTTGATCAGACTACTGAAAATCCGCATAGTGCTTAATCTATTCCCATGCTACAGAACTCCCGTAAAGTGTTTCCTACACTCAGGATGCAGAACTCCTGTACACTGCCGTTCACTACGTCCAATGTACAGAAATCCTGTAAGCTGCTTCTCTTTTACTCAGACTACTGAAAACCCACATAGTGCGTAAGACTATTCCCATATTACAGGACTCCCGTAAAGTATTTCCTTCACTCAGGATGCAGAACAGCTTTAAATTGCCTCTCACTACTTAAAATGTACAGAAATCCTGTAAGCTGCATCTCTTTTACTCAGACTACTGAAAACCCGCATAGTGCTTAAGATTTCTCCCATGCTACAGAACTCCCGTAACGTGTTTCCTACACTCAGGATGCAGAACTCCTGTAAACTGCCTCTCACTATTTCCAATGTACAGAAATCCTGTAAGCTGCTTCTCTTTTACTCAGACTACTGAAAACGCGCATAGTGCGTAAGACTACTCCCATGCTACAGAACTCCCGTAAAGTGTTTCCTACACTCAGGATGCAGAACTCCTTTAAACTACCTCTCATTACTTCCAATGTACAGAAATCCTGTTACCAGTTTTACTAAGACTACTTAAAACCCGCATAGTGAGTAAGAATTCTCCCATGCTACAGAACTCCCGTAAAGTGTTTCCTACACTCAGGATGCAGAACTCCTGTAAACTGCCTCTCACTACTTCCAATGTACAGAAATCCTGTAAGCTGCTACTCTTTTACTCAGACTACTGAAAACCCGCATAGTGCGTAAGACTACTCCCATGCTACAGAACTCCCGTAAAGTGTTTCCTACACTCAGGATACAGAACTCCTGTAAACTGCCTCTCACTACTTCCAATGTACAGAAATCCTGTAAGCTGCTTCACTTTTACTCAGACTACTGAAAACTCGCGTAGTGCGTAAGACTACTCCCATGCTACAGAACTCCCGTAAAGTGTTTCCTACACTCAGGATACAGAACTCCTGTAAACTGCCTCTCACTACTTCCAATGTACAGAAATCCTGTAAGCTGCTTCTCTTTTACTCAGACTACTGAAAACCCGCATAGTGTGTAAAACTACTCCCATGCTACAGAACTCCCGTAAAGTGTTTCCTACACTCAGGATGCAGAACTCCTGTAAACTCCCTCTCACTACTTCCAATGTACAGAAATCCTGTAAGCTGCTTCTCTTTTACTCAGACTACTGAAACCCCGCATAGTGTGTAAGACTACTCCCAAGCTACAGAACTCCCATAAAGTGTTTCCTACACTGAGGATGGAGAACTCTTGTAAACTGCCTCTCACTACTTCCAATGTACAGAAATCCTGTAAGCTGCTTCGCTTTTACTCAGACAACTGAAAACCCGCACAGTGCGTAAGACTACTCCCATGCTACAGAACTCCTGTAAAGTATTTCCTACACTCAGGATGCACAACTCCTATAAACTGCCTCTCACTACTTCCAATGTACAGAAAACCTGTAAGCTACTTCTCTTTTACAAAGACTGCTGAAAACCTGCATAGTGTGTAAAACTACTCCCATGCTACAGAACTCCTGTAAAGTGTTTCCTACACTCAGGATGCAGAACTCCAGTAAATTGCCTCTCACTACTTCCAATGTACTGAAATCCTTTAAGCTGCTTCTCTTTTACTCACACTACTGAAAACCCGCATTGTGCGTAAGACTACTCCCATGCTATAGAACTCCCGTAAAGTGTTTTCTACACTCAGGATGCAGCACTCCTGTAAACTGCCTCTCACTACTTCCAATGTACAGAAATCCTGTAAGCTGCTTCTCTTTTACTCAGACTACTGAAAACCCGCATAGTGCGTAAGACTACTCCCATGCAAAAGAACTCCCTTAAAGTGTTTTCAACACTCAGGATGCAGAACACCTGTAAACTGCCTCTCACTACTTCCAATGTACAGAAATCCTGTAAGCTGCTTCTCTTTTACTCAGACTACTGAAAACCCGCATAGGGCGTAAGACTACTCCCATGCTACAGAACTCCCGTAAAGTGTTTCCTACCCTCAGGATGCAGGACTCCTTTAAACTGCCTCTCCCTACTTCCAATGTACAGAAATCCTGTAAGCTGCTTCACTTTTACTCAGACTACTAAAAACCCGCATAGTGTGTAAGACTACTCCCATGCTACAGAACTCCCGTAAAGTGTTTCCTACACTCAGGATGCAGAACTCCTGTAAACTGCCTCTCACTACTTCCAATGTACAGAAATCCTGTAAGCTGCTTCTCTTTTACTCAGACTACTGAAAACCCGCATAGTGCGTAAGACTACTCCCATGCTACAGAACTCCCGTAAAGTGTTTCCTACACTGGATGCAGAACTCCTGTAAACTGCCCCTTTCTACTTCCAATGTACAGAAATCCTGTAAGCTGCTTCTCTTTTACTCAGACTGCTGAAAACCCGCATAATGCGTAAGACTACTCCCATGCTACAGAACTCCCGTAAAGTGTTTTCTACACTCAGGACGCAGAACTCCTGTACACTGCCTCTCACTACTTCCAATGTACAGAAATCCTGTAAGCTGCTTCTCTTTTACTCACACTACTGAAAACCCGCATTGTGCGTAAGACTACTCCCATGCTACACAACTCCCGTAGAGTGTTTCCTACACTCAGGATGCAGGACTCCTTTAAACTGCCTCTCACTACTTCCAATGTACAGAAATCCTGTAAGCTGCTTCACTTTTACTCAGACTACTGAAAACTCGCGTAGTGCGTAAGACTACTCCCATGCTACAGAACTCCCGTAAAGTGTTTCCTACACTCAGGATACAGAACTCCTGTAAACCTCCTCTCACTACTTCCAATGTACAGAAATCCTGTAAGCTACTTCTCTTTTACAAAGACTGCTGAAAACCTGCATAGTGTGTAAAACTACTCCCATGCTACAGAACTCCTGTAAAGTGTTTCCTACACTCAGGATGCAGAACTCCAGTAAATTGCCTCTCACTACTTCCAATGTACTGAAATCCTGTAAGCTGCTTCTCTTTTACTCACACTACTAAAAACCCGCATTGTGCGTAAGACTACTCCCATGCTACAGAACTCCCGTAAAGTGTTTCCTACCCTCAGGATGCAGGACTCCTTTAAACTGCCCCTTTCTACTTCCAATGTACAGAAATCCTGTAAGCTGCTTCTCTTTTACTCAGACTACTGAAAACCCGCATAGTGCGTAAGACTACTCCCACGCTACAGAACTCCCGTAAAGTGTTTTCAACACTCAGGATGCAGAACACCTGTAAACTGCCTCTCACTACTTCCAATGTACAGAAATCCTGTAAGCTGCTTCTCTTTTACTCAGACTACTGAAAACCCGCATAGTGCGTAAGACTACTCCCATGCTACAGAACTCCCGTAAAGTGTTTTCTACACTCAGGACGCAGAACTCCTGTACACTGCCTCTCACTACTTCCAATGTACAGAAATCCTGTAAGCTGCTTCTCTTTTACTCAGACTACTGAAAACCCGCATAGTGCGTAAGACTACTCCCATGCTAGAGAACTCCCGTAAAGTGCTTCCTACACTGGATGCAGAACTCCTTTAAACTGCCTCTTACTACTTCCAACGCACAGAAATCCTGTTAGCTGCCTCTCTTTTGATCAGACTACTGAAAATCCGCATAGTGCTTAATCTATTCCCATGCTACAGAACTCCCGTAAAGTGTTTCCTACACTCAGGATGCAGAACTCCTGTACACTGCCGTTCACTACGTCCAATGTACAGAAATCCTGTAAGCTGCTTCTCTTTTACTCAGACTACTGAAAACCCACATAGTGCGTAAGACTATTCCCATATTACAGGACTCCCGTAAAGTATTTCCTTCACTCAGGATGCAGAACAGCTTTAAATTGCCTCTCACTACTTAAAATGTACAGAAATCCTGTAAGCTGCATCTCTTTTACTCAGACTACTGAAAACCCGCATAGTGCTTAAGATTTCTCCCATGCTACAGAACTCCCGTAACGTGTTTCCTACACTCAGGATGCAGAACTCCTGTAAACTGCCTCTCACTATTTCCAATGTACAGAAATCCTGTAAGCTGCTTCTCTTTTACTCAGACTACTGAAAACGCGCATAGTGCGTAAGACTACTCCCATGCTACAGAACTCCCGTAAAGTGTTTCCTACACTCAGGATGCAGAACTCCTTTAAACTACCTCTCATTACTTCCAATGTACAGAAATCCTGTTACCAGTTTTACTAAGACTACTTAAAACCCGCATAGTGAGTAAGAATTCTCCCATGCTACAGAACTCCCGTAAAGTGTTTCCTACACTCAGGATGCAGAACTCCTGTAAACTGCCTCTCACTACTTCCAATGTACAGAAATCCTGTAAGCTGCTACTCTTTTACTCAGACTACTGAAAACCCGCATAGTGCGTAAGACTACTCCCATGCTACAGAACTCCCGTAAAGTGTTTTCTACACTCAGGATGCAGAACTCCTGTAAACTGCCTCTCTCTACTTCCAATGTACAGAAATCCTGTAAGCTGCTTCTCTTTTACTCAGACTACTGAAAACCCGCATAGTGCGTAAGACTACTCCCATGCTACAGAACTCCCGTAAAGTGTTTCCTACACTGGATGCAGAACTCCTGTAAACTGCCTCTCACTACTTCCAATGTACAGAAATCCTGTAAGCTGCTTCTCTTTTACTCAGACTACTTAAAATCCGCATACTGCGTAAGACTACTCCCATGCTACAGAACTCCCATAGTGTTTCCTACAGTCAGGATACAGAACTCCTGTAAACTGCCCCTTTCTACTTCCAATGTACAGAAATCCTGTAAGCTGCTTCTCTTTTACTCAGACTGCTGAAAACCCGCATAGTGCGTAAGACTACTCCCATGCTACAGAACTCCCGTAAAGTGTTTCCTACACTCAGGATGCAGAACTCCTGTAAACTGCCTCTCACTACTTCCAATGTACAGAAATCCTGTCACCAGTTTTACTAAGACTACTTAAAACCCGCATACTGCGTAAGACTACTCCCATGCTACAGAACTCCCATAAAGTGTTTCCTACACTCAGGATACAGAACTCCTGTAAAGTGCCCCTTTCTACTTCCAATGTACAGAAATACTGTAAGCTGCTTCTCTTTTACTCAGACTACTGAAAACCCGCATAGTGCGTAAGACTACTCCCATGCTACAGAACTCCCGTAAAGTGTTTTCTACACTCAGGATGCAGCACTCCTGTAAACTGCCCCTTTCTACTTCCAATGTACAGAAATCCTGTAAGCTGCATCTCTTTTACTCAGAAGACTGAAAACCCGCATAGTGCGAAAGATTTCTCCCATGCTACAGAACTCCAGTAAAGTGTTTCCTACACTCAGGATGCAGAACTCCTTTAAACTACCTCTCATTACTTCCAATGTACAGAAATCCTGTTACCAGTTTTACTAAGACTACTTAAACCCGCATAGTGAGTAAGAATTCTCCCATGCTACAGAACTCCCGTAAAGTGTTTCCTACACTCAGGATACAGAACTCCTGTAAACTGCCTCTCACTACTTCCAATGTACAGAAATCCTGTAAGCTGCTTCTCTTTTACTCAGACTACTGAAAACCCGCATAGTGCGTAAGACTACTCCCATGCTACAGAACTCCCGTAAAGTGTTTTCGACACTCAGGATGCAGCACTCCTGTAAACTGCCCCTTTCTTCTTCCAATGTACAGAAATCCTGTAAGCTGCTTCTCTTTTACTCAGACTGCTGAAAACCCGCATACTGCGTAAGACTACTCCCATGCTACAGAACTCCCTTAAAGTGTTTTCTACACTCAGGATGCAGAACACCTGTAAACTGCCTCTCACTACTTCCAATGTACAGAAATCCTGTAAGCTGCTTCTCTTTTACTCAGACTACTGAAAACCCGCATAGTGCGTAAGACTACTCCCATGCTATAGAACTCCCGTAAAGTGTTTTCTACACTCAGGATGCAGAACTCCTGTACACTGCCTCTCACTACTTCCAATGTACAGAAATCCTGTAAGCTGCTTCTCTTTTACTCAGACTACTGAAAACCCGCAAAGTGCGTAAGACTGCTCCCATGCTACAGAACTCCCGTAAAGTGTTTCCTACCCTCAGGATGCAGGACTCCTTTAAACTGCCTCTCACTACTTCCAATGTACAGAAATCCTGTAAGCTGCTTCACTTTTATTCAGACTACTAAAAACCCGCATAGTGTGTAAGACTACTCCCATGCTACAGAACTCCCGTAAATTGTTTGCTACACTCAGGATGCAGAACTCCTGTAAACTGCCTCTCACTACTTCCAATGTACAGAAATCCTGTAAGCTGCTTCTCTTTTACTCAGACTACTGAAAACCCGCACAGTGCGTAAGACTACTCCCATGCTACAGAACTCCCGTAAAGTGCTTCCTACACTGGATGCAGAACTCCTTTAAACTGCCTCTTACTACTTCCAACGCACAGAAATCCTGTTAGCTGCTTCTCTTTTGATCAGACTACTGAAAATCCGCATAGTGCTTAAGACTATTCCCATGCTACAGAACTCCCGTAAAGTGTTTCCTACACTCAGGATGCAGAACTCCTGTACACTGCCGTTCATTACGTCCAATGTACAGAAATCCTGTAAGCTGCTTCTCTTTTACTCAGACTACTGAAAACCCACATAGTGCGTAAGACTATTCCCATATTACAGGACTCCCGTAAACTATTTCCTTCACTCAGGATGCAGAACAGCTTTAAATTGCCTCTCACTACTTAAAATGTACAGAAATCCTGTAAGCTGCATCTCTTTTACTCAGAATACTGAAAACCCGCATAGTGCGAAAGATTTCTCCCATGCTACAGAACTCCTGTAACGTGTTTCCTACACTCAGGACACAGAACTCCTGTACACTGCCTCTCACTACTTCCAATGTACAGAAATCCTGTAAGCTGCTTCTCTTTTACTCAGACTACTGAAAACCCGCATAGTGCGTAAGACTACTCCCATGCTACAGAACTCCCGTAAAGTGTTTCCTACCCTCAGGATGCAGGACTCCTTTAAACTGCCTCTCCCTACTTCCAATGTACAGAATTCCTGTAAGCTGCTTCTCTTTTATTCAGACTACTAAAAACCCGCATAGTGTGTAAGACTACTCCCATGCTACAGAACTCCCGTAAAGTGTTTCCTACACTCAGGATGCAGAACTCCTGTAAACTGCCTCTCACTACTTCCAATGTACAGAAATCCTGTAAGCTGCTTCTCTTTTACTCAGACTACTGAAAACCCGCATAGTGCGTAAGACTATTCCCATATTACAGGACTCCCGTAAAGTATTTCCTTCACTCAGGATGCAGAACAGCTTAAAATTGCCTCTCACTACTTAAAATGTACAGAAATCCTGTAAGCTGCATCTCTTTTACTCAGAATACTGAAAACCCGCATAGTGCGAAAGATTTCTCCCATGCTACAGAACTCCCGTAACGTGTTTCCTACACTCAGGATGCAGAACTCCTGTAAACTGCCTCTCACTATTTCCAATGTACAGAAATCCTGTAAGCTGCTTCTCTTTTACTCAGACTACTGAAAACGCGCATAGTGCGTAAGACTACTCCCATGCTACAGAACTCCCGTAAAGTGTTTCCTACACTCAGGATGCAGAACTCCTTTAAACTACCTCTCATTACTTCCAATGTACAGAAATCCTGTCACCAGTTTTACTAAGACTACTTAAAACCCGCATACTGCGTAAGACTACTCCCATGCTACAGAACTCCCATAAAGTGTTTCCTACACTCAGGATACAGAACTCCTGTAAAGTGCCCCTTTCTACTTCCAATGTACAGAAATACTGTAAGCTGCTTCTCTTTTACTCAGACTACTGAAAACCCGCATAGTGCGTAAGACTACTCCCATGCTACAGAACTCCCGTAAAGTGTTTTCTACACTCAGGATGCAGCACTCCTGTAAACTGCCCCTTTCTACTTCCAATGTACAGAAATCCTGTAAGCTGCATCTCTTTTACTCAGAAGACTGAAAACCCGCATAGTGCGAAAGATTTCTCCCATGCTACAGAACTCCAGTAAAGTGTTTCCTACACTCAGGATGCAGAACTCCTTTAAACTACCTCTCATTACTTCCAATGTACAGAAATCCTGTTACCAGTTTTACTAAGACTACTTAAACCCGCATAGTGAGTAAGAATTCTCCCATGCTACAGAACTCCCGTAAAGTGTTTCCTACACTCAGGATACAGAACTCCTGTAAACTGCCTCTCACTACTTCCAATGTACAGAAATCCTGTAAGCTGCTTCTCTTTTACTCAGACTACTGAAAACCCGCATAGTGCGTAAGACTACTCCCATGCTACAGAACTCCCGTAAAGTGTTTTCGACACTCAGGATGCAGCACTCCTGTAAACTGCCCCTTTCTTCTTCCAATGTACAGAAATCCTGTAAGCTGCTTCTCTTTTACTCAGACTACTGAAAACCCGCATACTGCGTAAGACTACTCCCATGCTACAGAACTCCCTTAAAGTGTTTTCTACACTCAGGATGCAGAACACCTGTAAACTGCCTCTCACTACTTCCAATGTACAGAAATCCTGTAAGCTGCTTCTCTTTTACTCAGACTACTGAAAACCCGCATAGTGTGTAAGACTACTCCCATGCTATAGAACTCCCGTAAAGTGTTTTCTACACTCAGGATGCAGAACTCCTGTACACTGCCTCTCACTACTTCCAATGTACAGAAATCCTGTAAGCTGCTTCTCTTTTACTCAGACTACTGAAAACCCGCAAAGTGCGTAAGACTGCTCCCATGCTACAGAACTCCCGTAAAGTGTTTCCAACCCTCAGGATGCAGGACTCCTTTAAACTGCCTCTCACTACTTCCAATGTACAGAAATCCTGTAAGCTGCTTCACTTTTATTCAGACTACTAAAAACCCGCATAGTGTGTAAGACTACTCCCATGCTACAGAACTCCCGTAAATTGTTTGCTACACTCAGGATGCAGAACTCCTGTAAACTGCCTCTCACTACTTCCAATGTACAGAAATCCTGTAAGCTGCTTCTCTTTTACTCAGACTACTGAAAACCCGCACAGTGCGTAAGACTACTCCCATGCTACAGAACTCCCGTAAAGTGCTTCCTACACTGGATGCAGAACTCCTTTAAACTGCCTCTTACTACTTCCAACGCACAGAAATCCTGTTAGCTGCTTCTCTTTTGATCAGACTACTGAAAATCCGCATAGTGCTTAAGACTATTCCCATGCTACAGAACTCCCGTAAAGTGTTTCCTACACTCAGGATGCAGAACTCCTGTACACTGCCGTTCATTACGTCCAATGTACAGAAATCCTGTAAGCTGCTTCTCTTTTACTCAGACTACTGAAAACCCACATAGTGCGTAAGACTATTCCCATATTACAGGACTCCCGTAAAGTATTTCCTTCACTCAGAATGCAGAACAGCTTTAAATTGCCTCTCACTACTTAAAATGTACAGAAATCCTGTAAGCTGCATCTCTTTTACTCAGAATACTGAAAACCCGCATAGTGCGAAAGATTTCTCCCATGCTACAGAACTCCTGTAACGTGTTTCCTACACTCAGGACGCAGAACTCCTGTACACTGCCTCTCACTACTTCCAATGTACAGAAATCCTGTAAGCTGCTTCTCTTTTACTCAGACTACTGAAAACCCGCATAGTGCGTAAGACTACTCCCATGCTACAGAACTCCCGTAAAGTGTTTCCTACCCTCAGGATGCAGGACTCCTTTAAACTACCTCTCCCTACTTCCAATGTACAGAATTCCTGTAAGCTGCTTCTCTTTTATTCAGACTACTAAAAACCCGCATAGTGTGTAAGACTACTCCCATGCTACAGAACTCCCGTAAAGTGTTTCCTACACTCAGGATGCAGAACTCCTGTAAACTGCCTCTAACTACTTCCAATGTACAGAAATCCTGTAAGCTGCTTCTCTTTTACTCAGACTACTGAAAACCCGCATAGTGCGTAAGACTATTCCCATATTACAGGACTCCCGTAAAGTATTTCCTTCACTCAGGATGCAGAACAGCTTAAAATTGCCTCTCACTACTTAAAATGTACAGAAATCCTGTAAGCTGCATCTCTTTTACTCAGAATACTGAAAACCCGCATAGTGCGAAAGATTTCTCCCATGCTACAGAACTCCCGTAAAGTGTTTCCTACACTCAGGATGCAGAACTCCTGTAAACTGCCTCTCACTATTTCCAATGTACAGAAATCCTGTAAGCTGCTTCTCTTTTACTCAGACTACTGAAAACGCACATAGTGCGTAAGACTACTCCCATGCTACAGAACTCCCGTAAAGTGTTTCCTACACTCAGGATGCAGAACTCCTTTAAACTAACTCTCATTACTTCCAATGTACAGAAATCCTGTCACCAGTTTTACTAAGACTACTTAAAACCCGCATAGTGAGTAAGAATTCTCCCATGCTACAGAACTTCCGTAAAGTGTTTCCTACACTGGATGCAGAACTCCTGTACACTGCCTCTCACTACTTCCAATGTACAGAAATCCTGTAAGCTGCTTCTCTTTTACTCAGACTACTTAAAACCCACATACTGCGTAAGACTACTCCCATGCTACAGAACTCCCATAAAGTGTTTCCTACACTCAGGATACAGAACTCCTGTAAACTGCCTTTCACTACTTCCAATGTACAGAAATCCTGTAAGCTGCTTCTCTTTTACTCAGACTACTGAAAACCCGCATAGTGCGTAAGACTACTCCCATGTTACAGAACTCCTGTGAAGTGTTTCCTACACTGGATGCAGAACTCCTGTAAACTGCCTCTCACTACTTCCAATGTACAGAAATACTGTAAGCTGCTTCTCTTTTACTCAGACTACTTAAAATCCGCATAGTGCGTAAGACTACTCCCATGCTACAGAACTCCCATAAAGTGTTTCCTACACTCAGGATACAGAACTCCTGTAAAGTGCCCCTTTCTACTTCCAATGTACAGAACTCCTGTAAGCTGCTTCTCTTTTACTCAGACTACTGAAAACCCGCATAGTGCGTAAGACTACTCCCATGCTACAGAACTCCCGTAAAGTGTTTTCTACACTCAGGATGCAGCACTCCTGTAAACTGCCCCTTTCTACTTCCAATGTACAGAAATCCTGTAAGCTGCATCTCTTTTACTCAGAAGACTGAAAACCCGCATAGTGCGAAAGATTTCCCCCATGCTACAGAACTCCCGTAAAGTGTTTCCTACACTCAGGATGCAGAACTCCTTTAAACTACGTCTCATTACTTCCAATGTACAGAAATCCTGTTACCAGTTTTACTAAGACTACTTAAACCCGCATAGTGCGAAAGATTTCTCCCATGCTACAGAACTCCCGTAAAGTGTTTCCTACCCTCAGGATGCAGGACTCCTTTAAACTGCCTCTCACTACTTCCAATGTACAGAAATCCTGTAAGCTGCTTCTCTTTTATTCAGACTACTAAAAACCCGCATAGTGTGTAAGACTACTCCCATGCTACAGAACTCCCGTAAATTGTTTCCTACACTCAGGATGCAGAACTCCTGTAAACTGCCTCTCACTACTTCCAATGTACAGAAATCCTGTAAGCTGCTTCTCTTTTACTCAGACTACTGAAAACCCGCATAGTGCGTAAGACTACTCCCATGCTACAGAACTCCCGTAAAGTGTTTCCTACACTGGATGCAGAACTCCTGTAAACTGCCTTTCACTACTTCCAATGTACAGAAATCCTGTAAGCTGCTTCTCTTTTACTCAGACTACTGAAAACCCGCATAGTGCGTAAGACTACTCCCATGCTACAGAACTCCTGTGAAGTGTTTCCTACACTGGATGCAGAACTCTTGTAAACTGCCTCTCACTACTTCCAATGTACAGAAATACTGTAAGCTGCTTCTCTTTTACTCAGACTACTTAAAACCCGCATAGTGCGTAAGACTGCTCCCATGCTACAGAACTCCCATAAAGTGTTTCCTACACTCAGGATACAGAACTCCTGTAAACTGCCTCTCACTACTTCCAATGTACAGAAATCCTGTAAGCTGCTTCTCTTTTATTCAGACTACTAAAAACCCGCATAGTGTGTAAGACTACTCCCATGCTACAGAACTCCCGTAAAGTGTTTCCTACACTCAGGATGCAGAACTCCTGTAAACTGCCTCTCACTACTTCCAATGTACAGAAATCCTGTAAGCTGCTTCTCTTTTACTCAGACTACTGAAAACCCGCATAGTGCGTAAGACTATTCCCATATTACAGGACTCCCGTAAAGTATTTCCTTCACTCAGGATGCAGAACAGCTTAAAATTGCCTCTCACTACTTAAAATGTACAGAAATCCTGTAAGCTGCATCTCTTTTACTCAGAATACTGAAAACCCGCATAGTGCGAAAGATTTCTGCCATGCTACAGAACTCCCGTAACGTGTTTCCTACACTCAGGATGCAGAACTCCTGTAAACTGCCTCTCACTATTTCCAATGTACAGAAATCCTGTAAGCTGCTTCTCTTTTACTCAGACTACTGAAAACGCGCATAGTGCGTAAGACTACTCCCATGCTACAGAACTCCCGTAAAGTGTTTCCTACACTCAGGATGCAGAACTCCTGTAAACTGCCTCTCACTACTTCCAATGTACAGAAATCCTGTCACCAGTTTTACTAAGACTACTTAAAACCCGCATACTGCGTAAGACTACTCCCATGCTACAGAACTCCCATAAAGTGTTTCCTACACTCAGGATACAGAACTCCTGTAAAGTGCCCCTTTCTACTTCCAATGTACAGAAATACTGTAAGCTGCTTCTCTTTTACTCAGACTACTGAAAACCCGCATAGTGCGTAAGACTACTCCCATGCTACAGAACTCCCGTAAAGTGTTTTCTACACTCAGGATGCAGCACTCCTGTAAACTGCCCCTTTCTACTTCCAATGTACAGAAATCCTGTAAGCTGCATCTCTTTTACTCAGAAGACTGAAAACCCGCATAGTGCGAAAGATTTCTCCCATGCTACAGAACTCCAGTAAAGTGTTTCCTACACTCAGGATGCAGAACTCCTTTAAACTACCTCTCATTACTTCCAATGTACAGAAATCCTGTTACCAGTTTTACTAAGACTACTTAAACCCGCATAGTGAGTAAGAATTCTCCCATGCTACAGAACTCCCGTAAAGTGTTTCCTACACTCAGGATACAGAACTCCTGTAAACTGCCTCTCACTACTTCCAATGTACAGAAATCCTGTAAGCTGCTTCTCTTTTACTCAGACTACTGAAAACCCGCATAGTGCGTAAGACTACTCCCATGCTACAGAACTCCCGTAAAGTGTTTTCGACACTCAGGATGCAGCACTCCTGTAAACTGCCCCTTTCTTCTTCCAATGTACAGAAATCCTGTAAGCTGCTTCTCTTTTACTCAGACTGCTGAAAACCCGCATACTGCGTAAGACTACTCCCATGCTACAGAACTCCCTTAAAGTGTTTTCTACACTCAGGATGCAGAACACCTGTAAACTGCCTCTCACTACTTCCAATGTACAGAAATCCTGTAAGCTGCTTCTCTTTTACTCAGACTACTGAAAACCCGCATAGTGCGTAAGACTACTCCCATGCTATAGAACTCCCGTAAAGTGTTTTCTACACTCAGGATGCAGAACTCCTGTACACTGCCTCTCACTACTTCCAATGTACAGAAATCCTGTAAGCTGCTTCTCTTTTACTCAGACTACTGAAAACCCGCAAAGTGCGTAAGACTGCTCCCATGCTACAGAACTCCCGTAAAGTGTTTCCTACCCTCAGGATGCAGGACTCCTTTAAACTGCCTCTCACTACTTCCAATGTACAGAAATCCTGTAAGCTGCTTCACTTTTATTCAGACTACTAAAAACCCGCATAGTGTGTAAGACTACTCCCATGCTACAGAACTCCCGTAAATTGTTTGCTACACTCAGGATGCAGAACTCCTGTAAACTGCCTCTCACTACTTCCAATGTACAGAAATCCTGTAAGCTGCTTCTCTTTTACTCAGACTACTGAAAACCCGCACAGTGCGTAAGACTACTCCCATGCTACAGAACTCCCGTAAAGTGCTTCCTACACTGGATGCAGAACTCCTTTAAACTGCCTCTTACTACTTCCAACGCACAGAAATCCTGTTAGCTGCTTCTCTTTTGATCAGACTACTGAAAATCCGCATAGTGCTTAAGACTATTCCCATGCTACAGAACTCCCGTAAAGTGTTTCCTACACTCAGGATGCAGAACTCCTGTACACTGCCGTTCATTACGTCCAATGTACAGAAATCCTGTAAGCTGCTTCTCTTTTACTCAGACTACTGAAAACCCACATAGTGCGTAAGACTATTCCCATATTACAGGACTCCCGTAAACTATTTCCTTCACTCAGGATGCAGAACAGCTTTAAATTGCCTCTCACTACTTAAAATGTACAGAAATCCTGTAAGCTGCATCTCTTTTACTCAGAATACTGAAAACCCGCATAGTGCGAAAGATTTCTCCCATGCTACAGAACTCCTGTAACGTGTTTCCTACACTCAGGACGCAGAACTCCTGTACACTGCCTCTCACTACTTCCAATGTACAGAAATCCTGTAAGCTGCTTCTCTTTTACTCAGACTACTGAAAACCCGCATAGTGCGTAAGACTACTCCCATGCTACAGAACTCCCGTAAAGTGTTTCCTACCCTCAGGATGCAGGACTCCTTTAAACTGCCTCTCCCTACTTCCAATGTACAGAATTCCTGTAAGCTGCTTCTCTTTTATTCAGACTACTAAAAACCCGCATAGTGTGTAAGACTACTCCCATGCTACAGAACTCCCGTAAAGTGTTTCCTACACTCAGGATGCAGAACTCCTGTAAACTGCCTCTCACTACTTCCAATGTACAGAAATCCTGTAAGCTGCTTCTCTTTTACTCAGACTACTGAAAACCCGCATAGTGCGTAAGACTATTCCCATATTACAGGACTCCCGTAAAGTATTTCCTTCACTCAGGATGCAGAACAGCTTAAAATTGCCTCTCACTACTTAAAATGTACAGAAATCCTGTAAGCTGCATCTCTTTTACTCAGAATACTGAAAACCCGCATAGTGCGAAAGATTTCTCCCATGCTACAGAACTCCCGTAACGTGTTTCCTACACTCAGGATGCAGAACTCCTGTAAACTGCCTCTCACTATTTCCAATGTACAGAAATCCTGTAAGCTGCTTCTCTTTTACTCAGACTACTGAAAACGCGCATAGTGCGTAAGACTACTCCCATGCTACAGAACTCCCGTAAAGTGTTTCCTACACTCAGGATGCAGAACTCCTTTAAACTACCTCTCATTACTTCCAATGTACAGAAATCCTGTCACCAGTTTTACTAAGACTACTTAAAACCCGCATACTGCGTAAGACTACTCCCATGCTACAGAACTCCCATAAAGTGTTTCCTACACTCAGGATACAGAACTCCTGTAAAGTGCCCCTTTCTACTTCCAATGTACAGAAATACTGTAAGCTGCTTCTCTTTTACTCAGACTACTGAAAACCCGCATAGTGCGTAAGACTACTCCCATGCTACAGAACTCCCGTAAAGTGTTTTCTACACTCAGGATGCAGCACTCCTGTAAACTGCCCCTTTCTACTTCCAATGTACAGAAATCCTGTAAGCTGCATCTCTTTTACTCAGAAGACTGAAAACCCGCATAGTGCGAAAGATTTCTCCCATGCTACAGAACTCCAGTAAAGTGTTTCCTACACTCAGGATGCAGAACTCCTTTAAACTACCTCTCATTACTTCCAATGTACAGAAATCCTGTTACCAGTTTTACTAAGACTACTTAAACCCGCATAGTGAGTAAGAATTCTCCCATGCTACAGAACTCCCGTAAAGTGTTTCCTACACTCAGGATACAGAACTCCTGTAAACTGCCTCTCACTACTTCCAATGTACAGAAATCCTGTAAGCTGCTTCTCTTTTACTCAGACTACTGAAAACCCGCATAGTGCGTAAGACTACTCCCATGCTACAGAACTCCCGTAAAGTGTTTTCGACACTCAGGATGCAGCACTCCTGTAAACTGCCCCTTTCTTCTTCCAATGTACAGAAATCCTGTAAGCTGCTTCTCTTTTACTCAGACTACTGAAAACCCGCATACTGCGTAAGACTACTCCCATGCTACAGAACTCCCTTAAAGTGTTTTCTACACTCAGGATGCAGAACACCTGTAAACTGCCTCTCACTACTTCCAATGTACAGAAATCCTGTAAGCTGCTTCTCTTTTACTCAGACTACTGAAAACCCGCATAGTGTGTAAGACTACTCCCATGCTATAGAACTCCCGTAAAGTGTTTTCTACACTCAGGATGCAGAACTCCTGTACACTGCCTCTCACTACTTCCAATGTACAGAAATCCTGTAAGCTGCTTCTCTTTTACTCAGACTACTGAAAACCCGCAAAGTGCGTAAGACTGCTCCCATGCTACAGAACTCCCGTAAAGTGTTTCCAACCCTCAGGATGCAGGACTCCTTTAAACTGCCTCTCACTACTTCCAATGTACAGAAATCCTGTAAGCTGCTTCACTTTTATTCAGACTACTAAAAACCCGCATAGTGTGTAAGACTACTCCCATGCTACAGAACTCCCGTAAATTGTTTGCTACACTCAGGATGCAGAACTCCTGTAAACTGCCTCTCACTACTTCCAATGTACAGAAATCCTGTAAGCTGCTTCTCTTTTACTCAGACTACTGAAAACCCGCACAGTGCGTAAGACTACTCCCATGCTACAGAACTCCCGTAAAGTGCTTCCTACACTGGATGCAGAACTCCTTTAAACTGCCTCTTACTACTTCCAACGCACAGAAATCCTGTTAGCTGCTTCTCTTTTGATCAGACTACTGAAAATCCGCATAGTGCTTAAGACTATTCCCATGCTACAGAACTCCCGTAAAGTGTTTCCTACACTCAGGATGCAGAACTCCTGTACACTGCCGTTCATTACGTCCAATGTACAGAAATCCTGTAAGCTGCTTCTCTTTTACTCAGACTACTGAAAACCCACATAGTGCGTAAGACTATTCCCATATTACAGGACTCCCGTAAAGTATTTCCTTCACTCAGAATGCAGAACAGCTTTAAATTGCCTCTCACTACTTAAAATGTACAGAAATCCTGTAAGCTGCATCTCTTTTACTCAGAATACTGAAAACCCGCATAGTGCGAAAGATTTCTCCCATGCTACAGAACTCCTGTAACGTGTTTCCTACACTCAGGACGCAGAACTCCTGTACACTGCCTCTCACTACTTCCAATGTACAGAAATCCTGTAAGCTGCTTCTCTTTTACTCAGACTACTGAAAACCCGCATAGTGCGTAAGACTACTCCCATGCTACAGAACTCCCGTAAAGTGTTTCCTACCCTCAGGATGCAGGACTCCTTTAAACTACCTCTCCCTACTTCCAATGTACAGAATTCCTGTAAGCTGCTTCTCTTTTATTCAGACTACTAAAAACCCGCATAGTGTGTAAGACTACTCCCATGCTACAGAACTCCCGTAAAGTGTTTCCTACACTCAGGATGCAGAACTCCTGTAAACTGCCTCTAACTACTTCCAATGTACAGAAATCCTGTAAGCTGCTTCTCTTTTACTCAGACTACTGAAAACCCGCATAGTGCGTAAGACTATTCCCATATTACAGGACTCCCGTAAAGTATTTCCTTCACTCAGGATGCAGAACAGCTTAAAATTGCCTCTCACTACTTAAAATGTACAGAAATCCTGTAAGCTGCATCTCTTTTACTCAGAATACTGAAAACCCGCATAGTGCGAAAGATTTCTCCCATGCTACAGAACTCCCGTAAAGTGTTTCCTACACTCAGGATGCAGAACTCCTGTAAACTGCCTCTCACTATTTCCAATGTACAGAAATCCTGTAAGCTGCTTCTCTTTTACTCAGACTACTGAAAACGCACATAGTGCGTAAGACTACTCCCATGCTACAGAACTCCCGTAAAGTGTTTCCTACACTGGATGCAGAACTCCTGTACACTGCCTCTCACTACTTCCAATGTACAGCAATCCTGTAAGCTGCTTCTCTTTTACTCAGACTACTGAAAACCCGCATAGTGCGTAAGACTACTCCCATGCTACAGAACTCCTGTAAAGTGTTTTCTGCACTCAGGATGCAGAACTCCTGTAAACTGCCTCTCACTACTTCCAATGTACAGAAGTCCTGTAAGCTGCTTCTCTTTTACTCAGACTACTGAAAACCTGCATAGTGCGTAAGACTACTCCCATGCTACAGAACTCCTGTAAACTGTTTTCTACACTCAGGATGCCCAACACCTGTAAACTGCCTCTCACTACTTCCAATGTACAGCAATCATGTAAGCTACTTCTCTTTTACTCAGACTACTGAAAACCCGCATAGTGAGTAAGAATTCTCCCATGCGACAGAACTCCCATAAAGTGTTTCCTACCCTCAGGATGCAGAACTCCTGTAAACTGCCTCTCACTACTTCCAATGTACAGAAATCCTGTAAGCTGCTTCTCTTTTACTCAGACTACTGAAAACCCGCATAGTGCGTAAACTACTCCCATGGTACAGAACTCCCGTTAAGTGTTTCCTACACTCAGGATGCAGAACTCCTTTAAACTACCTCTCATTACTTCCAATGTACAGAAATCCTGTTAGGAGTTTTACTAAGACTACTTAAAACCTGCATAGTGAGAAAGAATTCTCCCATGCTACAGAACTCCCATAAAGTGTTTCCTACCCTCAGGATGCAGAACTCCTGTAAACTGCCTCTCACTACTTCCAATGGACAGAAATCCTGTAAGCTGCTTCTCTTTTACTCAGGCTACTGAAAACCCGCATAGTGCGTAAGACTACTCCCATGCTACAGAACTCCCGTAAAGTGTTTCCTACACTCAGGATGCAGAACTCCTGTAAACTGCCTCTCACTACTTCCAATGTACAGAAATCCTGTAAGCTGCTTCTCTTTTACTCAGACTACTTAAAACCCGCATACTGCGTAAGAATACTCCCATGCTACAGAACTCCCGTAAAGTGTTTGCTACCCTCAGGATGCAGAACTCCTGTAAACTGCCTCTCACTACTTCCAATGTACAGAAATCCTGTAAGCTGCTTCTCTTTTACTCAGACTACTGAAAACCCGCATAGTGCGTAAGACTACTCCCATGCTACAGAAATCCCATAAAGTGTTTCCTATACTCAGGATGCAGAACTCCTGTAAACTGCCCCTTTCTAATTCCAATATACAGAAATCCTGTAAGCTGCTTCTCTTTTACTCAGACTACTGAAAACCCGCATAGTGAGTAAGAATTCTCCCATGCGACAGAACTCCCATAAAGTGTTTCCTACCCTCAGGATGCAGAACTCCTGTAAACTGCCTCTCACTACTTCCAATGGACAGAAATCCTGTAAGCTGCTTCTCTTTTACTCAGACTACTGAAAACCCGCATAGTGCGTAAACTACTCCCATGGTACAGAACTCCCGTTAAGTGTTTCCTACACTCAGGATGCAGAACTCCTGTAAACTGCCTTTCACTACTTCCAATGTACAGAAATCCTGTAAGCTGCTTCTCTTTTACTCAGACTACTGAAAACCCGCATAGTGCGTAAGACTACTCCCATGCTACAGAACTCCTGTGAAGTGTTTCCTGCACTGGATGCAGAACTCCTGTAAACTGCCTCTCACTACTTCCAATGTACAGAAATACTGTAAGCTGCTTCTCTTTTACTCAGACTACTTAAAACCCGCATAGTGCGTAAGACTGCTCCCATGCTACAGAACTCCCATAAAGTGTTTCCTACACTCAGGATACAGAACTCCTGTAAACTGCCTCTCACTACTTCCAATGTACAGAAATCCTGTAAGCTGCTTCTCTTTTACTCAGACTACTGGAAACCCGCATAGTGCGTAAGACTACTCCCATGCTACAGAACTCCTGTAAAGTGTTTTCTATACTTAGGATGCAGAACTCCTGTAAACTGCCTCTCACTACTTCCAATGTACAGAAGTCCTGTAAGCTGCTTCTCTTTTACTCAGACTACTGAAAACCCACATAGTGCGTAAGACTACTCCCATGCTACAGAACTCCTGTAAAGTGTTTTCTACACTCAGGATGCGGAACACCTGTAAACTGCCTCTCACTACTTCCAATGTACAGCAATCATGTAAGCTGCTTCTCTTTTACTCAGACTACTGAAAACCCGCATAGTGCGTAAGACTACTCCCATGCGACAGAACTCCCGTAAAGTGTTTCCTACCCTCAGGATGGAGAACTCCTGTAAACTACCTCTCACTACTTCCAATGTACAGAAATCCTGTAAGCTGCTTCTCTTTTACTCAGACTACTGGAAACCCGCATAGTGCGTAAGACTACTCCCATGCTACAGAACTCCTGTAAAGTGTTTTCTGCACTCAGGATGCAGAACTCCTGTAAACTGCCTCTCACTACTTCCAATGTACAGAAGTCCTGTAAGCTGCTTCTCTTTTACTCAGACTACTGAAAACCTGCATAGTGCGTAAGACTACTCCCATGCTACAGAACTCCTGTAAACTGTTTTCTACACTCAGGATGCCCAACACCTGTAAACTGCCTCTCACTACTTCCAATGTACAGCAATCATGTAAGCTACTTCTCTTTTACTCAGACTACTGAAAACCCGCATAGTGAGTAAGAATTTTCCCATGCGACAGAACTCCCATAAAGTGTTTCCTACCCTCAGGATGCAGAACTCCTGTAAACTGCCTCTCACTACTTCCAATGGACAGAAATCCTGTAAGCTGCTTCTCTTTTACTCAGACTACTGAAAACCCGCATAGTGCATAAACTACTCCCATGGTACAGAACTCCCGTTAAATGTTTCCTACACTCAGGATGCAGAACTCCTTTAAACTACCTCTCATTACTTCCAATGGACAGAAATCCTGTTAGGAGTTTTACTAAGACTACTTAAAACCTGCATAGTGAGAAAGAATTCTCCCATGCTACAGAACTCCCGTAAAGTATTTCCTACACTCAGGATGCAGAACTCCTGTAAACTGCCTCTCACTACTTCCAATGTACAGAAATCCTGTAAGCTGCTTCTCTTTTACTCAGACTACTTAAAACCCGCATACTGCGTAAGAATACTCCCATGCTACAGAACTCCCGTAAAGTGTTTGCTACCCTCAGGATGCAGAACTCCTGTAAACTGCCTCTCACTACTTCCAATGTACAGAAATCCTGTAAGCTGCTTCTCTTTTACTCAGACTACTGAAAACCCGCATAGTGCGTAAGACTACTCCCATGCTACAGAAATCCCATAAAGTGTTTCCTATACTCAGGATGCAGAACTCCTGTAAACTGCCCCTTTCTAATTCCAATATACAGAAATCCTGTAAGCTGCTTCTCTTTTACTCAGACTACTAAAAACCCGCATAGTGCGTAAGACTACTCCCATGCTACAGAACTCCCGTAAAGTCTTTCTTACACTCAGGATGCAGAACTCCTGTAAACTGCCTCTCACTACTTCCAATGTACAGAAATCCTGTAAGCTGCTTCTTTTTTACTTAGACTACTGAAAACCCGCATAGTGCGTAAGACTACTCCCATGCTACAGAACTCCCGTAAAGTGTTTCCTACACTCAGGATGCAGAACTCCTGTAAACTGCCTCTCACTACTTCCAATGTACAGCAATCATGTAAGCTGCTTCTCTTTTACTCAGACTACTGAAAACCCGCATAGTGCGTAAGACTACTCCCATGCGACAGAACTCCCGTAAAGTGTTTCCTACCCTCAGGATGCAGAACTCCTGTAAACTACCTCTCACTACTTCCAATGTACAGAAATCCTGTAAGCTGCTTCTCTTTTACTCAGACTACTGAAAACCCGCATAGTGCGTAAGACTACTCCCATGCTACAGAACTCCTGTAAAGTGTTTTCTACACTCAGGATGCAGAACTCCTGTAAACTGCCTCTCACTACTTCCAATGTACAGAAGTCCTGTAAGCTGCTTCTCTTTTACTCAGACTACTGAAAACCTGCATAGTGCGTAAGACTACTCCCATGCTACAGAACTCCTGTAAACTGTTTTCTACACTCAGGATGCCCAACACCTGTAAACTGCCTCTCACTACTTCCAATGTACAGCAATCATGTAAGCTACTTCTCTTTTACTCAGACTACTGAAAACCCGCATAGTGAGTAAGAATTATCCCATGCGACAGAACTACCATAAAGTGTTTCCTACCCTCAGGATGCAGAACTCCTGTAAACTGCCTCTCACTACTTCCAATGTACAGAAATCCTGTAAGCTGCTTCTCTTTTACTCAGACTACTGAAAACCCGCATAGTGCGTAAACTACTCCCATGGTACAGAACTCCCGTTAAGTGTTTCCTACACTCAGGATGCAGAACTCCTGTAAACTGCCTCTCACTACTTCCAATGTACAGAAATCCTGTAAGCTGCTTCTCTTTTACTCAGACTACTAAAAACCCGCATAGTGCGTAAGACTACTCCCATGCTACAGAACTCCCGTAAACTGTTTGCTACCCTCAGGATGCAGAACTCCTGTAAACTGCCTCTCACTACTTCCAATGTACAGAAATCCTGTAAGCTGCTTCTCTTTTACTCAGACTACTGAAAACCCGCATAGTGCGTAAGACTACTCCCATGCTACAGAAATCCCGTAAAGTGTTTCCTATACTCAGGATGCAGAACTCCTGTAAACTGACCCTTTCTAATTCCAATATACAGAAATCCTGTAAGCTGCTTCTCTTTTACTCAGACTACTAAAAACCCGCATAGTGCGTAAGACTACTCCCATGCTACAGAACTCCCGTAAAGTGTTTCTTACACTCAGGATGCAGAACTCCTGTAAACTGCCTCTCACTACTTCCAATGTACAGAAATCCTGTAAGCTGCTTCTTTTTTACTTAGACTACTGAAAACCCGCATAGTGCGTAAGACTACTCCCATGCTACAGAACTCCCGTAAAGTGTTTCCTACACTCAGGATGCAGAACTCCTGTAAACTGCCTCTCACTACTTCCAATGTACAGAAATCCTGTAAGCTGCTTCTCTTTTACTCACACTACTGAAAACCCGCATAGTGTGTAAGACTACTCCCATGCTACAGAACTCCCGTAAAGTGTTTCCTACACTCAGGATGCAGAACTGCTGTAAACTGCCTCTCACTACTTCCAATGTACAGAAATCCTGTAAGCTGCTTCTCTTTTACTCACACTACTGAAAACCCGCATTGTGCGTAAGACTACTCCCATGCTACAGAACTCCCGTAAAGTGTTTCCTACACTCAGGATGCAGAACTCCTGTAAACTGCCTCTCACTACTTCCAATGTACAGAAATCCTGTAAGCTGCTTCTCTTTTACTCACACTACTGAAAACCCGCATAGTGTGTAAGACTACTGCCATGCTACAGAACTCCCGTAAAGTGTTTCCTACACTCAGGATGCAGAACTGCTGTAAACTGCCTCTCACTACTTCCAATGTACAGAAATCCTGTAAGCTGCTTCTGTTTTACTCAGACTACTGAAAACCTGCATAGTGCGTAAGACTACTCCCATGCTACAGAACTCCCGTAAAGTGTTTCCTACACTCAGGATGCAGAACTCCTGTAAACTGCCTCTCACTACTTCCAATGTACAGAAACCCTGTAAGCTGCTTCTCTTTTACTCACACTACTGAAAACCCACATTGTGCGTAAGACTACTCCCATGCTACAGAACTCCCGTAAAGTGTTTCCTACACTCAGGATGCAGAACTCCTGTAAACTGCCTCTCACTACTTCCATTGTACAGAAATCCTGTAAGCTGCTTCTCTTTCACTCAGACTACTGAAAACCCGCATGGTGCGTAAGACTACTCCCATGCTACAGAACTCCTGTAAAGTGTTTTCTATACTTAGGATGCAGAACTCCTGTAAACTGCCTCTCCGTACTTCCAATGTACAGAAACCCTGTAAGCTGCTTCTCTTTTACTCACACTACTGAAAACCCGCATGGTGCGTAAGACTACTCCCATGCTACAGAACTCCCGTAAAGTGTTTCCTACACTCAGGATGCAGAACTCCTGTAAACTGCCTCTCAGTACTTCCATTGTACAGAAATCCTGTAAGCTGCTTCTCTTTCACTCAGACTACTGAAAACCCGCATGGTGCGTAAGACTACTCCCATGCTACAGAACTCCCGTAAAGTGTTTCCTACACTCAGGATGCAGAACTCCTGTAAACTGCCTCTCACTACTTCCAATGTACAGAAATCCTGTAAGCTGCTTCTCTTTTACTCAGACTACTGAAAACCCGCATGGTGCGTAAGACTACTCCCATGCTACAGAACTCCCGTAAAGTGTTTCCTACACTCAGGATGCAGAACTCCTGTAAACTGCCTCTCACTACTTATATTGTACAGAAATCCTGTAAGCTGCTTCTCTTTTACTCAGACTACTGAAAACCCGTATACTGCGTAAGACTACTCCCATGCTACAGAACACCCGTAAAGTGTTTCCTACATTCAGGATGCAGAACTCCTGTAAACTGCCTCTCACTACTTCCATTGTACAGAAATCCTGTAAGCTGCTTCTCTTTTACTCAGGCTACTGAAAACCCGCATAGTGCGTAAGACTACTCCCATGCTACAGAACTCCCGTAAAGTGTTTCCTACACTCAGGATGCAGAACTCCTGTAAACTGCCTCTCACTACTTCCAATGTACAGAAATCCTGTAAGCTGCTTCTCTTTTACTCACACTACTGAAAACACGCATAGTGCGTAAGACTACTCCCATGCTACAGAACTCCCGCAAAGTGTTTCCTACACTCAGGATGCAGAACTCCGGTAATCTGCCTCTCCGTACTTCCAATGTACAGAAACCCTGTAAGCTGCTTCTCATTTACTCACACTACTGAAAACCCACATTGTGCGTAAGACTACTCCCATGCTACAGAACTCCCGTAAAGTGTTTCCTACACTCAGGATGCAGAACTCCTGTAAACTACCTCTCACTACTTCCAATGTACAGAAATCCTGTAAGCTGCTTCTCTTTTACTCACACTACTGAAAACCCGCATGGTGCGTAAGACTACTCCCATGCTACAGAACTCCCGTAAAGTGTTTCCTACACTCAGGATGCAGAACTCCTGTAAACTGCCTCTCACTACTTCCAATGTACAGAAATCCTGTAAGCTGCTTCTGTTTTACTCAGACTACTGAAAACCTGCATAGTGCGTAAGACTACTCCCATGCTACAGAACTCCCGTAAAGTGTTTCCTACACTCAGGATGCAGAACTCCTGTAAACTGCCTCTCCGTACTTCCAATGTACAGAAACCCTGTAAGCTGCTTCTCTTTTACTCACACTACTGAAAACCCGCATGGTGCGTAAGACTACTCCCATGCTACAGAACTCGCGTAAAGTGTTTCCTACACTCAGGATGCAGAACTCCTGTAAACTGCCTCTCACTACTTCCATTGTACAGAAATCCTGTAAGCTGCTTCTCTTTCACTCAGACTACTGAAAACCCGCATGGTGCGTAAGACTACTCCCATGCTACAGAACTCCCGTAAAGTGTTTCCTACACTCAGGATGCAGAACTCCTGTAAACTGCCTCTCACTACTTCCAATGTACAGAAATCCTGTAAGCTGCTTCTGTTTTACTCAGACTACTGAAAACCCGCATGGTGCGTAAGACTACTCCCATGCTACAGAACTCCCGTAAAGTGTTTCCTACACTCAGGATGCAGAACTCCTGTAAACTGCCTCTCACTACTTCCAATGTACAGAAATCCTGTAAGCTGCTTCTCTTTTACTCACACTACTGAAAACCCGCATGGTGCGTAAGACAACTCCCATGCTACAGAACTCCCGTAAAGTGTTTCCTACACTCAGGATGCAGAACTCCTGTAAACTGCCTCTCACTACTTCCAATGTACAGAAATCCTGTAAGCTGCTTCTCTTTTACTCACACTACTGAAAACCCGCATAGTGTGTAAGACTACTCCCATGCTACAGAACTCCCGTAAAGTGTTTCCTACACTCAGGATGCAGAACTGCTGTAAACTGCCTCTCACTACTTCCAATGTACAGAAATCCTGTAAGCTGCTTCTCTTTTACTCACACTACTGAAAACCCGCATTGTGCGTAAGACTACTCCCATGCTACAGAACTCCCGTAAAGTGTTTCCTACACTCAGGATGCAGAACTCCTGTAAACTGCCTCTCACTACTTCCAATGTACAGAAATCCTGTAAGCTGCTTCTCTTTTACTCACACTACTGAAAACCCGCATAGTGTGTAAGACTACTGCCATGCTACAGAACTCCCGTAAAGTGTTTCCTACACTCAGGATGCAGAACTGCTGTAAACTGCCTCTCACTACTTCCAATGTACAGAAATCCTGTAAGCTGCTTCTGTTTTACTCAGACTACTGAAAACCTGCATAGTGCGTAAGACTACTCCCATGCTACAGAACTCCCGTAAAGTGTTTCCTACACTCAGGATGCAGAACTCCTGTAAACTGCCTCTCACTACTTCCAATGTACAGAAACCCTGTAAGCTGCTTCTCTTTTACTCACACTACTGAAAACCCACATTGTGCGTAAGACTACTCCCATGCTACAGAACTCCCGTAAAGTGTTTCCTACACTCAGGATGCAGAACTCCTGTAAACTGCCTCTCACTACTTCCATTGTACAGAAATCCTGTAAGCTGCTTCTCTTTCACTCAGACTACTGAAAACCCGCATGGTGCGTAAGACTACTCCCATGCTACAGAACTCCCGTAAAGTGTTTCCTACACTCAGGATGCAGAACTCCTGTAAACTGCCTCTCACTACTTCCAATGTACAGAAATCCTGTAAGCTGCTTCTCTTTTACTCAGACTACTGAAAACCCGCATGGTGCGTAAGACTACTCCCATGCTACAGAACTCCCGTAAAGTGTTTCCTACACTCAGGATGCAGAACTCCTGTAAACTGCCTCTCACTACTTATATTGTTCAGAAATCCTGTAAGCTGCTTCTCTTTTACTCAGACTACTGAAAACCCGCATAGTGCGTAAGACTACTCCCATGCTACAGAACTCCCGTAAAGTGTTTCCTACATTCAGGATGCAGAACTCCTGTAAACTGCCTCTCACTACTTCCATTGTACAGAAATCCTGTAAGCTGCTTCTGTTTTACTCAGACTACTGAAAACCCGCATAGTGCGTAAGACTACTCCCATGCTACAGAACTCCCGTAAAGTGTTTCCTACACTCAGGATGCAGAACTCCTGTAAACTGCCTCTCACTACTTCCATTGTACAGAAATCCTGTAAGCTGCTTCTCTTTTACTCAGGCTACTGAAAACCCGCATAGTGCGTAAGACTACTCCCATGCTACAGAACTCCCGTAAAGTGTTTCCTACACTCAGGATGCAGAACTCCTGTAAACTGCCTCTCACTACTTCCAATGTACAGAAATCCTGTAAGCTGCTTCTCTTTTACTCACACTACTGAAAACACGCATAGTGCGTAAGACTACTCCCATGCTACAGAACTCCCGCAAAGTGTTTCCTACACTCAGGATGCAGAACTCCGGTAATCTGCCTCTCCGTACTTCCAATGTACAGAAACCCTGTAAGCTGCTTCTCATTTACTCACACTACTGAAAACCCACATTGTGCGTAAGACTACTCCCATGCTACAGAACTCCCGTAAAGTGTTTCCTACACTCAGGATGCAGAACTCCTGTAAACTGCCTCTCACTACTTCCAATGTACAGAAATCCTGTAAGCTGCTTCTGTTTTACTCAGACTACTGAAAACCCGCATGGTGCGTAAGACTACTCCCATGCTACAGAACTCCCGTAAAGTGTTTCCTACACTCAGGATGCAGAACTCCTGTAAACTGCCTCTCACTACTTCCAATGTACAGAAATCCTGTAAGCTGCTTCTGTTTTACTCAGACTACTGAAAACCTGCATAGTGCGTAAGACTACTCCCATGCTACAGAACTCCCGTAAAGTGTTTCCTACACTCAGGATGCAGAACTCCTGTAAACTGCCTCTCCGTACTTCCAATGTACAGAAACCCTGTAAGCTGCTTCTCTTTTACTCACACTACTGAAAACCCGCATGGTGCGTAAGACTACTCCCATGCTACAGAACTCGCGTAAAGTGTTTCCTACACTCAGGATGCAGAACTCCTGTAAACTGCCTCTCACTACTTCCATTGTACAGAAATCCTGTAAGCTGCTTCTCTTTCACTCAGACTACTGAAAACCCGCATGGTGCGTAAGACTACTCCCATGCTACAGAACTCCCGTAAAGTGTTTCCTACACTCAGGATGCAGAACTCCTGTAAACTGCCTCTCACTACTTCCAATGTACAGAAATCCTGTAAGCTGCTTCTCTTTCACTCAGACTACTGAAAACCCGCATAGTGCGTAAGACTACTCCCATGCTACAGAAGTCCCGTAAAGTGTTTCCTACACTCAGGATGCAGAACTCCTGTAAACTGCCTCTCACTACTTCCATTGTACAGAAATCCTGTAAGCTGCTTCTGTTTTACTCAGACTACTGAAAACCCGCATGGTGCGTAAGACTACTCCCATGCTACAGAACTCCCGTAAAGTGTTTCCTACACTCAGGATGCAGAACTCCTGTAAACTGCCTCTCACTACTTCCATTGTACAGAAATCCTGTAAGCTGCTTCTCTTTCACTCAGACTACTGAAAACCCGCATAGTGCGTAAGACTACTCCCATGCTACAGAACTCCCGTAAAGTGTTTCCTACACTCAGGATGCAGAACTCCTGTAAACTGCCTCTCACTACTTCCATTGTACAGAAATCCTGTAAGCTGCTTCTGTTTTACTCAGACTACTGAAAACCCGCATGGTGCGTAAGACTACTCCCATGCTACAGAACTCCCGTAAAGTGTTTCCTACACTCAGGATGCAGAACTCCTGTAAACTGCTTCTCTGTACTTCCAATGTACAGAAACCCTGTAAGCTGCTTCTCTTTTACTCACACTACTGAAAACCCACATTGTGCGTAAGACTACTCCCATGCTACAGAACTCCCGTAAAGTGTTTCCTACACTCAGGATGCAGAACTCCTGTAAACTGCCTCTCACTACTTCCAATGTACAGAAATCCTGTAAGGTGCTTCTCTTTTACTCACACTACTGAAAACCCGCATTGTGCGTAAGACTACTCCCATGCTACAGAACTCCCGTAAAGTGTTTCCTACACTCAGGATGCAGAACTCCTGTAAACTGCCTCTCACTACTTCCAATGTACAGAAATCCTGTAAGCTGCTTCTCTTTTACTCACACTACTGAAAACCCGCATAGTGTGTAAGACTACTCCCATGCTACAGAACTCCCGTAAAGTGTTTCCTACACTCAGGATGCAGAACTGCTGTAAACTGCCTCTCACTACTTCCAATGTACAGAAATCCTGTAAGCTGCTTCTGTTTTACTCAGACTACTGAAAACCTGCATAGTGCGTAAGACTACTCCCATGCTACAGAACTCCCGTAAAGTGTTTCCTACACTCAGGATGCAGAACTCCTGTAAACTGCCTCTCCGTACTTCCAATGTACAGAAACCCTGTAAGCTGCTTCTCTTTTACTCACACTACTGAAAACCCGCATGGTGCGTAAGACTACTCCCATGCTACAGAACTCCCGTAAAGTGTTTCCTACACTCAGGATGCAGAACTCCTGTAAACTGCCTCTCACTACTTCCATTGTACAGAAATCCTGTAAGCTGCTTCTCTTTCACTCAGACTACTGAAAACCCGCATGGTGCGTAAGACTACTCCCATGCTACAGAACTCCCGTAAAGTGTTTCCTACACTCAGGATGCAGAACTCCTGTAAACTGCCTCTCACTACTTCCAATGTACAGAAATCCTGTAAGCTGCTTCTCTTTTACTCAGACTACTGAAAACCCGCATGGTGCGTAAGACTACTCCCATGCTACAGAACTCCCGTAAAGTGTTTCCTACACTCAGGATGCAGAACTCCTGTAAACTGCCTCTCACTACTTATATTGTACAGAAATCCTGTAAGCTGCTTCTCTTTTACTCAGACTACTGAAAACCCGCATACTGCGTAAGACTACTCCCATGCTACAGAACTCCCGTAAAGTGTTTCCTACACTCAGGATGCAGAACTCCTGTAAACTGCCTCTCACTACTTCCATTGTACAGAAATCCTGTAAGCTGCTTCTCTTTTACTCAGACTACTGAAAACCCGCATACTGCGTAAGACTACTCCCATGCTACAGAACTCCCGTAAAGTGTTTCCTACACTCAGGATGCAGAACTCCTGTAAACTGCCTCTCACTACTTCCATTGTACAGAAACCCTGTAAGCTGCTTCTCTTTTACTCAGACTACTGAAAACCCGCATGGTGCGTAAGACTACTCCCATGCTACAGAACTCCCGTAAAGTGTTTCCTACACTCAGGATGCAGAACTCCTGTAAACTGCCTCTCACTACTTATATTGTACAGAAATCCTGTAAGCTGCTTCTCTTTTACTCAGACTACTGAAAACCCGCATACTGCGTAAGACTACTCCCATGCTACAGAACTCCCGTAAAGTGTTTCCTACACTCAGGATGCAGAACTCCTGTAAACTGCCTCTCACTACTTCCATTGTATAGAAATCCTGTAAGCTGCTTCTCTTTCACTCAGACTACTGAAAACCCGCATAGTGCGTAAGACTACTCCCATGCTACAGAACTCCCGTAAAGTGTTTCCTACACTCAGGATGCAGAACTCCTGTAAACTGCCTCTCCGTACTTCCAATGTACAGAAACCCTGTAAGCTGCTTCTCTTTTACTCACACTACTGAAAACCCGCATTGTGCGTAAGACTACTCCCATGCTACAGAACTCCCGTAAAGTGTTTCCTACACTCAGGATGCAGAACTCCTGTAAACTGCCTCTCACTACTACCATTGTACAGAAATCCTGTAAGCTGCTTCTCTTTTACTCACACTACTGAAAACCCGCATGGTGCGTAAGACTACTCCCATGCTACAGAACTCCTGCAAAGTGTTTCCTACACTCAGGATGCAGAACTCCTGTAAACTGCCTCTCACTACTTCCAATGTACAGAAATCCTGTAAGCTGCTTCTCTTTCACTCAGACTACTGAAAACCCGCATAGTGCGTAAGACTTCTCCCATGCTACAGAACTCCCGTAAAGTGTTTCCTACACTCAGGATGCAGAACTCCTGTAAACTGCCTCTCACTACTTCCAATGTATAGAAACCCTGTAAGCTGCTTCTCTTTTACTCACTCTACTGAAAACCCGCATTGTGCGTAAGACTACTCCCATGCTACAGAACTCCCGTAAAGTGTTTCCTACACTCAGGATGCAGAACTCCTGTAAACTGCCTCTCACTACTTCCAATGTACAGAAATCCTGTAAGCTGCTTCTCTTTTACTCAGACTACTGAAAACCCGCATGGTGCGTAAGACTACTCCCATGCTACAGAACTCCCGTAAAGTGTTTCCTACACTCAGGATGCAGAACTCCTGTAAACTGCCTCTCACTACTTCCATTGTACAGAAATCCTGTAAGCTGCTTCTCTTTCACTCAGACTACTGAAAACCCGCATAGTGCGTAAGACTACTCCCATGCTACAGAACTCCCGTAAAGTGTTTCCTACACTCAGGATGCAGAACTCCTGTAAACTGCCTCTCCCTACTTCCAATGTACAGAAACCCTGTAAGCTGCTTCTCTTTTAATCACACTACTGAAAACCCGCATTGTGCGTAAGACTACTCCCATGCTACAGAACTCCCGTAAAGTGTTTCCTACACTCAGGATGCAGAACTCCTGTAAACTGCCTCTCACTACTTCCATTGTACAGAAATCCTGTAAGCTGCTTCTCTTTCACTCAGACTACTGAAAACCCGCATAGTGCGTAAGACTACTCCCATGCTACAGAACTCCCGTAAAGTGTTTCCTACACTCAGGATGCAGAACTCCTGTAAACTGCCTCTCCGTACTTCCAATGTACAGAAACCCTGTAAGCTGCTTCTCTTTTACTCACACTACTGAAAACCCGCATTGTGCGTAAGACTACTCCCATGCTACAGAACTCCCGTAAAGTGTTTCCTACACTCAGGATGCAGAACTCCTGTAAACTGCCTCTCACTACTTCCATTGTACAGAAATCCTGTAAGCTGCTTCACTTTCACTCAGACTACTGAAAACCCGCATAGTGCGTAAGACTACTCCCATGCTACAGAACTCCCGTAAAGTGTTTCCTACACTCAGGATGCAGAACTCCTGTAAACTGCCTCTCACTACTTCCATTGTACAGAAATCCTGTAAGCTGCTTCTGTTTTACTCAGACTACTGAAAACCCGCATGGTGCGTAAGACTACTCCCATGCTACAGAACTCCCGTAAAGTGTTTCCTACACTCAGGATGCAGAACTCCTGTAAAATGCCTCTCCCTACTTCCAATGTACAGAAATCCTGTAAGCTGCTTCTCTTTTACTCAGACTACTGAAAACCCGCATAGTGCGTAAGACTACTCCCATGCTACAGAACTCCCGTAAAGTGTTTCCTACACTCAGGATGAAGAACTCCTGTAAACTGCCTCTCCCTACTTCCAATGTACAGTAATCCTGTAAGCTGCTTCTCTTTTACTCAGACTACTGAAAACCCGCATAGTGCGTAAGACTACTCCCATGCTACAGAACTCCCGTAAAGTGTTTCCTACACTCAGGATGCAGAACTCCTGTAAACTGCCTCTCACTACTTCCATTGTACAGAAATCCTGTAAGCTGCTTCTCTTTCACTCAGACTACTGAAAACCCGCATAGTGCGTAAGACTACTCCCATGCTACAGAACTCCCGTAAAGTGTTTCCTACACTCAGGATGCAGAACTCCTGTAAACTGCCTCTCCCTACTTCCAATGTACAGAAACCCTGTAAGCTGCTTCTCTTTTAATCACACTACTGAAAACCCGCATTGTGCGTAAGACTACTCCCATGCTACAGAACTCCCGTAAAGTGTTTCCTACACTCAGGATGCAGAACTCCTGTAAACTGCCTCTCACTACTTCCATTGTACAGAAATCCTGTAAGCTGCTTCTCTTTCACTCAGACTACTGAAAACCCGCATAGTGCGTAAGACTACTCCCATGCTACAGAACTCCCGTAAAGTGTTTCCTACACTCAGGATGCAGAACTCCTGTAAACTGCCTCTCCGTACTTCCAATGTACAGAAACCCTGTAAGCTGCTTCTCTTTTACTCACACTACTGAAAACCCGCATTGTGCGTAAGACTACTCCCATGCTACAGAACTCCCGTAAAGTGTTTCCTACACTCAGGATGCAGAACTCCTGTAAACTGCCTCTCCCTACTTCCAATGTACAGTAATCCTGTAAGCTGCTTCTCTTTTACTCAGACTACTGAAAACCCGCATAGTGCGTAAGACTACTCCCATGCTACAGAACTCCCGTAAAGTGTTTCCTACACTCAGGATGCAGAACTCCTGTAAACTGCCTCTCACTACTTCCAATGTACAGAAACCCTGTAAGCTGCTTCTCTTTTACTCAGACTACTGAAAACCCACATTGTGCGTAAGACTACTCCCATGCTACAGAACTCCCGTAAAGTGTTTCCTACACTCAGGATGCAGAACTCCTGTAAACTGCCTCTCCGTACTTCCAATGTACAGAAATCCTGTAAGCTGCTTCTCTTTTACTCACACTACTGAAAACCCGCATAGTGCGTAAGACTACTCCCATGCTACAGAACTCCCGTAAAGTGTTTCCTACACTCAGGATGCAGAACTCCTGTAAACTGCCTCTCACTACTTCCATTGTACAGAAATCCTGTAAGCTTCTTCTGTTTTACTCAGACTACTGAAAACCCGCATGGTGCGTAAGACTACTCCCATGCTACAGAACTCCCGTAAAGTGTTTCCTACACTCAGGATGCAGAACTCCTGTAAACTGCCTCTCCGTACTTCCAATGTACAGAAACCCTGTAAGCTGCTTCTCTTTTACTCACACTACTGAAAACCCGCATTGTGCGTAAGACTACTCCCATGCTACAGAACTCCCGTAAAGTGTTTCCTACACTCAGGATGCAGAACTCCTGTAAACTGCCTCTCACTACTTCCATTGTACAGAAATCCTGTAAGCTGCTTCTCTTTCACTCAGACTACTGAAAACCCGCATAGTGCGTAAGACTACTCCCATGCTACAGAACTCCCGTAAAGTGTTTCCTACACTCAGGATGCAGAACTCCTGTAAACTGCCTCTCACTACTTCCATTGTACAGAAATCCTGTAAGCTGCTTCTGTTTTACTCAGACTACTGAAAACCCGCATGGTGCGTAAGACTACTCCCATGCTACAGAACTCCCGTAAAGTGTTTCCTACACTCAGGATGCAGAACTCCTGTAAAATGCGTCTCCCTACTTCCAATGTACAGAAATCCTGTAAGCTGCTTCTCTTTTACTCAGACTACTGAAAACCCGCATAGTGCGTAAGACTACTCCCATGCTACAGAACTCCCGTAAAGTGTTTCCTACACTCAGGATGCAGAACTCCTGTAAACTGCCTCTCCCTACTTCCAATGTACAGTAATCCTGTAAGCTGCTTCTCTTTTACTCAGACTACTGAAAACCCGCATAGTGCGTAAGACTACTCCCATGCTACAGAACTCCCGTAAAGTGTTTCCTACACTCAGGATGCAGAACTCCTGTAAACTGCCTCTCACTACTTCCAATGTACAGAAACCCTGTAAGCTGCTTCTCTTTTACTCAGACTACTGAAAACCCACATTGTGCGTAAGACTACTCCCATGCTACAGAACTCCCGTAAAGTGTTTCCTACACTCAGGATGCAGAACTCCTGTAAACTGCCTCTCACTACTTCCAATGTACAGAAATCCTGTAAGCTGCTTCTCTTTTACTCACACTACTGAAAACCCGCATAGTGCGTAAGACTACTCCCATGCTACAGAACTCCCGTAAAGTGTTTCCTACACTCAGGATGCAGAACTCCTGTAAACTGCCTCTCACTACTTCCATTGTACAGAAATCCTGTAAGCTGCTTCTCTTTCACTCAGACTACTGAAAACCCGCATGGTGCGTAAGACTACTCCCATGCTACAGAACTCCCGTAAAGTGTTTCCTACACTCAGGATGCAGAACTCCTGTAAACTGCCTCTCACTACTTCCAATGTACAGAAACCCTGTAAGCTGCTTCTCTTTTACTCACACTACTGAAAACCCGCATTCTGCGTAAGACTACTCCCATGCTACAGAACTCCCGTAAAGTGTTTCCTACACTCAGGATGCAGAACTCCTGTAAACTGCCTCTCACTACTTCCATTGTACAGAAATCCTGTAAGCTGCTTCACTTTCACTCAGACTACTGAAAACCCGCATAGTGCGTAAGACTACTCCCATGCTACAGAACTCCCGTAAAGTGTTTCCTACACTCAGGATGCAGAACTCCTGTAAACTGCCTCTCCGTACTTCCAATGTACAGAAACCCTGTAAGCTGCTTCTCTTTTACTCACACTACTGAAAACCCGCATTGTGCGTAAGACTACTCCCATGCTACAGAACTCCCGTAAAGTGTTTCCTACACTCAGGATGCAGAACTCCTGTAAACTGCCTCTCACTACTTCCATTGTACAGAAATCCTGTAAGCTGCTTCTCTTTCACTCAGACTACTGAAAACCCGCATAGTGCGTAAGACTACTCCCATGCTACAGAACTCCCGTAAAGTGTTTCCTACACTCAGGATGCAGAACTCCTGTAAACTGCCTCTCCGTACTTCCAATGTACAGAAACCCTGTAAGCTGCTTCTCTTTTACTCACACTACTGAAAACCCGCATTGTGCGTAAGACTACTCCCATGCTACAGAACTCCCGTAAAGTGTTTCCTACACTCAGGATGCAGAACTCCTGTAAACTGCCTCTCACTACTACCATTGTACAGAAATCCTGTAAGCTGCTTCTCTTTTACTCACACTACTGAAAACCCGCATAGTGCGTAAGACTACTCCCATGCTACAGAACTCCTGCAAAGTGTTTCCTACACTCAGGATGCAGAACTCCTGTAAACTGCCTCTCACTACTTCCAATGTACAGAAATCCTGTAAGCTGCTTCTCTTTCACTCAGACTACTGAAAACCCGCATAGTGCGTAAGACTACTCCCATGCTACAGAACTCCCGTAAAGTGTTTCCTACACTCAGGATGCAGAACTCCTGTAAACTGCCTCTCACTACTTCCATTGTACAGAAATCCTGTAAGCTGCTTCACTTTCACTCAGACTACTGAAAACCCGCATAGTGCGTAAGACTACTCCCATGCTACAGAACTCCCGTAAAGTGTTTCCTACACTCAGGATGCAGAACTCCTGTAAACTGCCTCTCCATACTTCCGATGTACAGAAACCCTGTAAGCTGCTTCTCTTTTACTCACACTACTGAAAACCCGCATTGTGCGTAAGACTACTCCCATGCTACAGAACTCCCGTAAAGTGTTTCCTACACTCAGGATGCAGAACTCCTGTAAACTGCCTCTCACTACTTCCATTGTACAGAAATCCTGTAAGCTGCTTCTCTTTCACTCAGACTACTGAAAACCCGCATAGTGCGTAAGACTACTCCCATGCTACAGAACTCCCGTAAAGTGTTTCCTACACTCAGGATGCAGAACTCCTGTAAACTGCCTCTCCGTACTTCCAATGTACAGAAACCCTGTAAGCTGCTTCTCTTTTACTCACACTACTGAAAACCCGCATTGTGCGTAAGACTACTCCCATGCTACAGAACTCCCGTAAAGTGTTTCCTACACTCAGGATGCAGAACTCCTGTAAACTGCCTCTCACTACTACCATTGTACAGAAATCCTGTAAGCTGCTTCTCTTTTACTCACACTACTGAAAACCCGCATGGTGCGTAAGACTACTCCCATGCTACAGAACTCCTGCAAAGTGTTTCCTACACTCAGGATGCAGAACTCCTGTAAACTGCCTCTCACTACTTCCAATGTACAGAAATCCTGTAAGCTGCTTCTCTTTCACTCAGACTACTGAAAACCCGCATAGTGCGTAAGACTTCTCCCATGCTACAGAACTCCCGTAAAGTGTTTCCTACACTCAGGATGCAGAACTCCTGTAAACTGCCTCTCACTACTTCCAATGTACAGAAACCCTGTAAGCTGTTTCTCTTTTACTCAGACTACTGAAAACCCGCATTGTGCGTAAGACTACTCCCATGCTACAGAACTCCCGTAAAGTGTTTCCTACACTCAGGATGCAGAACTCCTGTAAACTGCCTCTCACTACTTCCAATGTACAGAAATCCTGTAAGCTGCTTCTCTTTTACTCAGACTACTGAAAACCCGCATGGTGCGTAAGACTACTCCCATGCTACAGAACTCCCGTAAAGTGTTTCCTACACTCAGGATGCAGAACTCCTGTAAACTGCCTCTCACTACTTCCATTGTACAGAAATCCTGTAAGCTGCTTCTCTTTCACTCAGACTACTGAAAACCCGCATAGTGCGTAAGACTACTCCCATGCTACAGAACTCCCGTAAAGTGTTTCCTACACTCAGGATGCAGAACTCCTGTAAACTGCCTCTCCGTACTTCCAATGTACAGAAACCCTGTAAGCTGCTTCTCTTTTACTCACACTACTGAAAACCCGCATTGTGCGTAAGACTACTCCCATGCTACAGAACTCCCGTAAAGTGTTTCCTACACTCAGGATGCAGAACTCCTGTAAACTGCCTCTCCCTACTTCCAATGTACAGTAATCCTGTAAGCTGCTTCTCTTTTACTCAGACTACTGAAAACCCGCATAGTGCGTAAGACTACTCCCATGCTACAGAACTCCCGTAAAGTGTTTCCTACACTCAGGATGCAGAACTCCTGTAAACTGCCTCTCACTACTTCCAATGTACAGAAACCCTGTAAGCTGCTTCTCTTTTACTCAGACTACTGAAAACCCACATTGTGCGTAAGACTACTCCCATGCTACAGAACTCCCGTAAAGTGTTTCCTACACTCAGGATGCAGAACTCCTGTAAACTGCCTCTCCGTACTTCCAATGTACAGAAATCCTGTAAGCTGCTTCTCTTTTACTCACACTACTGAAAACCCGCATAGTGCGTAAGACTACTCCCATGCTACAGAACTCCCGTAAAGTGTTTCCTACACTCAGGATGCAGAACTCCTTTAAACTACCTCTCATTACTTCCAATGTACAGAAATCCTGTAAGCTGCTTCTCTTTTACTCACACTACTGAAAACCCGCATTGTGCGTAAGACTACTCCCATGCTACAGAACTCCCGTAAAGTGTTTCCTACACTCAGGATGCAGAACTCCTGTAAACTGCCTCTCACTACTTCCATTGTACAGAAATCCTGTAAGCTGCTTCTCTTTCACTCAGACTACTGAAAACCCGCATAGTGCGTAAGACTACTCCCATGCTACAGAACTCCCGTAAAGTGTTTCCTACACTCAGGATGCAGAACTCCTGTAAACTGCCTCTCACTACTTCCATTGTACAGAAATCCTGTAAGCTGCTTCTGTTTTACTCAGACTACTGAAAACCCGCATGGTGCGTAAGACTACTCCCATGCTACAGAACTCCCGTAAAGTGTTTCCTACACTCAGGATGCAGAACTCCTGTAAAATGCGTCTCCCTACTTCCAATGTACAGAAATCCTGTAAGCTGCTTCTCTTTTACTCAGACTACTGAAAACCCGCATAGTGCGTAAGACTACTCCCATGCTACAGAACTCCCGTAAAGTGTTTCCTACACTCAGGATGCAGAACTCCTGTAAACTGCCTCTCCCTACTTCCAATGTACAGTAATCCTGTAAGCTGCTTCTCTTTTACTCAGACTACTGAAAACCCGCATAGTGCGTAAGACTACTCCCATGCTACAGAACTCCCGTAAAGTGTTTCCTACACTCAGGATGCAGAACTCCTGTAAACTGCCTCTCACTACTTCCAATGTACAGAAACCCTGTAAGCTGCTTCTCTTTTACTCAGACTACTGAAAACCCACATTGTGCGTAAGACTACTCCCATGCTACAGAACTCCCGTAAAGTGTTTCCTACACTCAGGATGCAGAACTCCTGTAAACTGCCTCTCACTACTTCCAATGTACAGAAATCCTGTAAGCTGCTTCTCTTTTACTCACACTACTGAAAACCCGCATAGTGCGTAAGACTACTCCCATGCTACAGAACTCCCGTAAAGTGTTTCCTACACTCAGGATGCAGAACTCCTGTAAACTGCCTCTCACTACTTCCATTGTACAGAAATCCTGTAAGCTGCTTCTCTTTCACTCAGACTACTGAAAACCCGCATGGTGCGTAAGACTACTCCCATGCTACAGAACTCCCGTAAAGTGTTTCCTACACTCAGGATGCAGAACTCCTGTAAACTGCCTCTCACTACTTCCAATGTACAGAAACCCTGTAAGCTGCTTCTCTTTTACTCACACTACTGAAAACCCGCATTCTGCGTAAGACTACTCCCATGCTACAGAACTCCCGTAAAGTGTTTCCTACACTCAGGATGCAGAACTCCTGTAAACTGCCTCTCACTACTTCCATTGTACAGAAATCCTGTAAGCTGCTTCACTTTCACTCAGACTACTGAAAACCCGCATAGTGCGTAAGACTACTCCCATGCTACAGAACTCCCGTAAAGTGTTTCCTACACTCAGGATGCAGAACTCCTGTAAACTGCCTCTCCGTACTTCCAATGTACAGAAACCCTGTAAGCTGCTTCTCTTTTACTCACACTACTGAAAACCCGCATTGTGCGTAAGACTACTCCCATGCTACAGAACTCCCGTAAAGTGTTTCCTACACTCAGGATGCAGAACTCCTGTAAACTGCCTCTCACTACTTCCATTGTACAGAAATCCTGTAAGCTGCTTCTCTTTCACTCAGACTACTGAAAACCCGCATAGTGCGTAAGACTACTCCCATGCTACAGAACTCCCGTAAAGTGTTTCCTACACTCAGGATGCAGAACTCCTGTAAACTGCCTCTCCGTACTTCCAATGTACAGAAACCCTGTAAGCTGCTTCTCTTTTACTCACACTACTGAAAACCCGCATTGTGCGTAAGACTACTCCCATGCTACAGAACTCCCGTAAAGTGTTTCCTACACTCAGGATGCAGAACTCCTGTAAACTGCCTCTCACTACTACCATTGTACAGAAATCCTGTAAGCTGCTTCTCTTTTACTCACACTACTGAAAACCCGCATAGTGCGTAAGACTACTCCCATGCTACAGAACTCCTGCAAAGTGTTTCCTACACTCAGGATGCAGAACTCCTGTAAACTGCCTCTCACTACTTCCAATGTACAGAAATCCTGTAAGCTGCTTCTCTTTCACTCAGACTACTGAAAACCCGCATAGTGCGTAAGACTACTCCCATGCTACAGAACTCCCGTAAAGTGTTTCCTACACTCAGGATGCAGAACTCCTGTAAACTGCCTCTCACTACTTCCATTGTACAGAAATCCTGTAAGCTGCTTCACTTTCACTCAGACTACTGAAAACCCGCATAGTGCGTAAGACTACTCCCATGCTACAGAACTCCCGTAAAGTGTTTCCTACACTCAGGATGCAGAACTCCTGTAAACTGCCTCTCCATACTTCCGATGTACAGAAACCCTGTAAGCTGCTTCTCTTTTACTCACACTACTGAAAACCCGCATTGTGCGTAAGACTACTCCCATGCTACAGAACTCCCGTAAAGTGTTTCCTACACTCAGGATGCAGAACTCCTGTAAACTGCCTCTCACTACTTCCATTGTACAGAAATCCTGTAAGCTGCTTCTCTTTCACTCAGACTACTGAAAACCCGCATAGTGCGTAAGACTACTCCCATGCTACAGAACTCCCGTAAAGTGTTTCCTACACTCAGGATGCAGAACTCCTGTAAACTGCCTCTCCGTACTTCCAATGTACAGAAACCCTGTAAGCTGCTTCTCTTTTACTCACACTACTGAAAACCCGCATTGTGCGTAAGACTACTCCCATGCTACAGAACTCCCGTAAAGTGTTTCCTACACTCAGGATGCAGAACTCCTGTAAACTGCCTCTCACTACTACCATTGTACAGAAATCCTGTAAGCTGCTTCTCTTTTACTCACACTACTGAAAACCCGCATGGTGCGTAAGACTACTCCCATGCTACAGAACTCCTGCAAAGTGTTTCCTACACTCAGGATGCAGAACTCCTGTAAACTGCCTCTCACTACTTCCAATGTACAGAAATCCTGTAAGCTGCTTCTCTTTCACTCAGACTACTGAAAACCCGCATAGTGCGTAAGACTTCTCCCATGCTACAGAACTCCCGTAAAGTGTTTCCTACACTCAGGATGCAGAACTCCTGTAAACTGCCTCTCACTACTTCCAATGTACAGAAACCCTGTAAGCTGTTTCTCTTTTACTCAGACTACTGAAAACCCGCATTGTGCGTAAGACTACTCCCATGCTACAGAACTCCCGTAAAGTGTTTCCTACACTCAGGATGCAGAACTCCTGTAAACTGCCTCTCACTACTTCCAATGTACAGAAATCCTGTAAGCTGCTTCTCTTTTACTCAGACTACTGAAAACCCGCATGGTGCGTAAGACTACTCCCATGCTACAGAACTCCCGTAAAGTGTTTCCTACACTCAGGATGCAGAACTCCTGTAAACTGCCTCTCACTACTTCCATTGTACAGAAATCCTGTAAGCTGCTTCTCTTTCACTCAGACTACTGAAAACCCGCATAGTGCGTAAGACTACTCCCATGCTACAGAACTCCCGTAAAGTGTTTCCTACACTCAGGATGCAGAACTCCTGTAAACTGCCTCTCCGTACTTCCAATGTACAGAAACCCTGTAAGCTGCTTCTCTTTTACTCACACTACTGAAAACCCGCATTGTGCGTAAGACTACTCCCATGCTACAGAACTCCCGTAAAGTGTTTCCTACACTCAGGATGCAGAACTCCTGTAAACTGCCTCTCCCTACTTCCAATGTACAGTAATCCTGTAAGCTGCTTCTCTTTTACTCAGACTACTGAAAACCCGCATAGTGCGTAAGACTACTCCCATGCTACAGAACTCCCGTAAAGTGTTTCCTACACTCAGGATGCAGAACTCCTGTAAACTGCCTCTCACTACTTCCAATGTACAGAAACCCTGTAAGCTGCTTCTCTTTTACTCAGACTACTGAAAACCCACATTGTGCGTAAGACTACTCCCATGCTACAGAACTCCCGTAAAGTGTTTCCTACACTCAGGATGCAGAACTCCTGTAAACTGCCTCTCCGTACTTCCAATGTACAGAAATCCTGTAAGCTGCTTCTCTTTTACTCACACTACTGAAAACCCGCATAGTGCGTAAGACTACTCCCATGCTACAGAACTCCCGTAAAGTGTTTCCTACACTCAGGATGCAGAACTCCTGTAAACTGCCTCTCACTACTTCCATTGTACAGAAATCCTGTAAGCTTCTTCTGTTTTACTCAGACTACTGAAAACCCGCATGGTGCGTAAGACTACTCCCATGCTACAGAACTCCCGTAAAGTGTTTCCTACACTCAGGATGCAGAACTCCTGTAAACTGCCTCTCCGTACTTCCAATGTACAGAAACCCTGTAAGCTGCTTCTCTTTTACTCACACTACTGAAAACCCGCATTGTGCGTAAGACTACTCCCATGCTACAGAACTCCCGTAAAGTGTTTCCTACACTCAGGATGCAGAACTCCTGTAAACTGCCTCTCACTACTTCCATTGTACAGAAATCCTGTAAGCTTCTTCTGTTTTACTCAGACTACTGAAAACCCGCATGGTGCGTAAGACTACTCCCATGCTACAGAACTCCCGTAAAGTGTTTCCTACACTCAGGATGCAGAACTCCTGTAAACTGCCTCTCACTACTTCCAATGTACAGAAATCCTGTAAGCTGCTTCTCTTTTACTCACACTACTGAAAACCCGCATAGTGCGTAAGACTACTCCCATGCTACAGAACTCCCGTAAAGTGTTTCCTACACTCAGGATGCAGAACTCCTGTAAACTGCCTCTCACTACTTCCATTGTACAGAAATCCTGTAAGCTGCTTCTCTTTCACTCAGACTACTGAAAACCCGCATGGTGCGTAAGACTACTCCCATGCTACAGAACTCCCGTAAAGTGTTTCCTACACTCAGGATGCAGAACTCCTGTAAACTGCCTCTCACTACTTCCAATGTACAGAAACCCTGTAAGCTGCTTCTCTTTCACTCAGACTACTGAAAACCCGCATTCTGCGTAAGACTACTCCCATGCTACAGAACTCCCGTAAAGTGTTTCCTACACTCAGGATGCAGAACTCCTGTAAACTGCCTCTCACTACTTCCAATGTACAGAAATCCTGTAAGCTGCTTCTCTTTTACTCAGACTACTGAAAACCCGCATGGTGCGTAAGACTACTCCCATGCTACAGAACTCCCGTAAAGTGTTTCCTACACTCAGGATGCAGAACTCCTGTAAACTGCCTCTCACTACTTCCATTGTACAGAAATCCTGTAAGCTGCTTCTCTTTCACTCAGACTACTGAAAACCCGCATAGTGCGTAAGACTACTCCCATGCTACAGAACTCCCGTAAAGTGTTTCCTACACTCAGGATGCAGAACTCCTGTAAACTGCCTCTCCCTACTTCCAATGTACAGAAACCCTGTAAGCTGCTTCTCTTTTAATCACACTACTGAAAACCCGCATTGTGCGTAAGACTACTCCCATGCTACAGAACTCCCGTAAAGTGTTTCCTACACTCAGGATGCAGAACTCCTGTAAACTGCCTCTCACTACTTCCATTGTACAGAAATCCTGTAAGCTGCTTCTCTTTCACTCAGACTACTGAAAACCCGCATAGTGCGTAAGACTACTCCCATGCTACAGAACTCCCGTAAAGTGTTTCCTACACTCAGGATGCAGAACTCCTGTAAACTGCCTCTCCGTACTTCCAATGTACAGAAACCCTGTAAGCTGCTTCTCTTTTACTCACACTACTGAAAACCCGCATTGTGCGTAAGACTACTCCCATGCTACAGAACTCCCGTAAAGTGTTTCCTACACTCAGGATGCAGAACTCCTGTAAACTGCCTCTCACTACTACCATTGTACAGAAATCCTGTAAGCTGCTTCTCTTTTACTCACACTACTGAAAACCCGCATGGTGCGTAAGACTACTCCCATGCTACAGAACTCCTGCAAAGTGTTTCCTACACTCAGGATGCAGAACTCCTGTAAACTGCCTTTCACTACTTCCAATGTACAGAAATCCTGTAAGCTGCTTCTCTTTCACTCAGACTACTGAAAACCCGCATAGTGCGTAAGACTTCTCCCATGCTACAGAACTCCCGTAAAGTGTTTCCTACACTCAGGATGCAGAACTCCTGTAAACTGCCTCTCACTACTTCCAATGTACAGAAACCCTGTAAGCTGTTTCTCTTTTACTCAGACTACTGAAAACCCGCATTGTGCGTAAGACTACTCCCATGCTACAGAACTCCCGTAAAGTGTTTCCTACACTCAGGATGCAGAACTCCTGTAAACTGCCTCTCACTACTTCCAATGTACAGAAATCCTGTAAGCTGCTTCTCTTTTACTCAGACTACTGAAAACCCGCATGGTGCGTAAGACTACTCCCATGCTACAGAACTCCCGTAAAGTGTTTCCTACACTCAGGATGCAGAACTCCTGTAAACTGCCTCTCACTACTTCCATTGTACAGAAATCCTGTAAGCTGCTTCTCTTTCACTCAGACTACTGAAAACCCGCATAGTGCGTAAGACTACTCCCATGCTACAGAACTCCCGTAAAGTGTTTCCTACACTCAGGATGCAGAACTCCTGTAAACTGCCTCTCCCTACTTCCAATGTACAGAAACCCTGTAAGCTGCTTCTCTTTTAATCACACTACTGAAAACCCGCATTGTGCGTAAGACTACTCCCATGCTACAGAACTCCCGTAAAGTGTTTCCTACACTCAGGATGCAGAACTCCTGTAAACTGCCTCTCACTACTTCCATTGTACAGAAATCCTGTAAGCTGCTTCTCTTTCACTCAGACTACTGAAAACCCGCATAGTGCGTAAGACTACTCCCATGCTACAGAACTCCCGTAAAGTGTTTCCTACACTCAGGATGCAGAACTCCTGTAAACTGCCTCTCCGTACTTCCAATGTACAGAAACCCTGTAAGCTGCTTCTCTTTTACTCACACTACTGAAAACCCGCATTGTGCGTAAGACTACTCCCATGCTACAGAACTCCCGTAAAGTGTTTCCTACACTCAGGATGCAGAACTCCTGTAAACTGCCTCTCACTACTTCCATTGTACAGAAATCCTGTAAGCTGCTTCTCTTTCACTCAGACTACTGAAAACCCGCATAGTGCGTAAGACTACTCCCATGCTACAGAACTCCCGTAAAGTGTTTCCTACACTCAGGATGCAGAACTCCTGTAAACTGCCTCTCACTACTTCCATTGTACAGAAATCCTGTAAGCTGCTTCTGTTTTACTCAGACTACTGAAAACCCGCATGGTGCGTAAGACTACTCCCATGCTACAGAACTCCCGTAAAGTGTTTCCTACACTCAGGATGCAGAACTCCTATAAACTGCCTCTCTGTACTTCCAATGTACAGAAACCCTGTAAGCTGCTTCTCTTTTACTCAGACTACTGAAAACCCGCATAGTGCGTAAGACTACTCCCATGCTACAGACTCCCGTAAAGTGTTTCCTACACTCAGGATGCAGAACTCCTGTAAACTGCCTCTCACTACTTCCATTGTACAGAAATCCTGTAAGCTGCTTCTCTTTCACTCAGACTACTGAAAACCCGCATAGTGCGTAAGACTACTCCCATGCTACAGAACTCCCGTAAAGTGTTTCCTACACTCAGGATGCAGAACTCCTGTAAACTGCCTCTCACTACTTCCATTGTACAGAAATCCTGTAAGCTGCTTCTCTTTCACTCAGACTACTGAAAACCCGCATAGTGCGTAAGACTACTCCCATGCTACAGAACTCCCGTAAAGTGTTTCCTACACTCAGGATGCAGAACAGCTGTAAACTACCTCTCACTACTTCCAATGTACAGAAATCCTGTAAGCTGCTTCTCTTTTACTCAGACTACTGAAAACCCGCATAGTGCGTAAGACTACTCCCATGCTACAGAACTCCCGTAAAGTGTTTCCTACACTCAGGATGCAGAACTCCTGTAAACTGCCTCTCACTACTTCCAATGTACAGAAATCCTGTAAGCTGCTTCTCTTTCACTCAGACTACTGAAAACCCGCATAGTGCGTAAGACTACTCCCATGCTACAGAACTCCCGTAAAGTGTTTCCTACACTCAGGATGCAGAACTCCTGTAAACTGCCTCTCACTACTTCCAATGTACAGAAACCCTGTAAGCTGTTTCTCTTTTACTCAGACTACTGAAAACCCGCATTGTGCGTAAGACTACTCCCATGCTACAGAACTCCCGTAAAGTGTTTCCTACACTCAGGATGCAGAACTCCTGTAAACTGCCTCTCACTACTTCCAATGTACAGAAATCCTGTAAGCTGCTTCTCTTTTACTCAGACTACTGAAAACCCGCATGGTGCGTAAGACTACTCCCATGCTACAGAACTCCCGTAAAGTGTTTCCTACACTCAGGATGCAGAACTCCTGTAAACTGCTTCTCTATACTTCCAATGTACAGAAACCCTGTAAGCTGCTTCTCTTTTACTCACACTACTGAAAACCCACATTGTGCGTAAGACTACTCCCATGCTACAGAACTCCCGTAAAGTGTTTCCTACACTCAGGATGCAAAACTCCTGTAAACTGCCTCTCACTACTTCCTTTGTACAGAAATCCTGTAAGCTGCTTCTGTTTTACTCAGACTACTGAAAACCCGCATGGTGCGTAAGACTATTCCCATGCTACAGAACTCCCGTAAAGTGTTTCCTACACTCAGGATGCAGAACTCCTGTAAACTGCCTCTCCCTACTTCCAATGTACAGAAACCCTGTAAGCTGCTTCTCTTTTACTCACACTACTGAAAACCCGCATTGTGCGTAAGACTACTCCCATGCTACAGAACTCCCGTAAAGTGTTTCTTACACTCAGGATGCAGAACTCCTGTAAACTGCCTCTCACTACTTCCATTGTACAGAAATCCTGTAAGCTGCTTCTCTTTCACTCAGACTACTGAAAACCCGCATAGTGCGTAAGACTACTCCCATGGTACAGAACTCCCGTAAAGTGTTTCCTACACTCAGGATGCAGAACTCCTGTAAACTGCCTCTCCCTACTTCCAATGTACAGAAACCCTGTAAGCTGCTTCTCTTTTACTCACACTACTGAAAACCCGCATTGTGCGTAAGACTACTCCCATGCTACAGAACTCCCGTAAAGTGTTTCCTACACTCAGGATGCAGAACTCCTGTAAACTGCCTCTCACTACTTCCATTGTACAGAAATCCTGTAAGCTGCTTCTCTTTCACTCAGACTACTGAAAACCCGCATAGTGCGTAAGACTACTCCCATGCTACAGAACTCCCGTAAAGTGTTTCGTACCCTCAGGATGCAGAACTCCTGTAAACTGCCTCTCCGTACTTCCAATGTACAGAAACCCTGTAAGCTGCTTCTCTTTTACTCACACTACTGAAAACCCGCATGGTGCGTAAGACTACTCCCATGCTACAGAACTCCCGTAAAGTGTTTCCTACACTCAGGATGCAGAACTCCTGTAAACTGCCTCTCCCTACTTCCAATGTACAGTAATCCTGTAAGCTGCTTCTCTTTTACTCAGACTACTGAAAACCCGCATAGTGCGTAAGACTACTCCCATGCTACAGAACTCCCGTAAAGTGTTTCCTACACTCAGGATGCAGAACTCCTGTAAACTGCCTCTCCCTACTTCCAATGTACAGTAATCCTGTAGCTGCTTCTCTTTCACTCAGACTACTGAAAACCCGCATAGTGCGTAAGACTACTCCCATGCTACAGAACTCCCGTAAAGTGTTTCCTACACTCAGGATGCAGAACTCCTGTAAACTGCCTCTCCGTACTTCCAATGTACAGAAACCCTGTAAGCTGCTTCTCTTTTACTCACACTACTGAAAACCCGCATTGTGCGTAAGACTACTCCCATGCTACAGAACTCCCGTAAAGTGTTTCCTACACTCAGGATGCAGAACTCCTGTAAACTGCCTCTCACTACTTCCAATGTACAGAAACCCTGTAAGCTGCTTCTCTTTTACTCAGACTACTGAAAACCCACATTGTGCGTAAGACTACTCCCATGCTACAGAACTCCCGTAAAGTGTTTCCTACACTCAGGATGCAGAACTCCTGTAAACTGCCTCTCCGTACTTCCAATGTACAGAAATCCTGTAAGCTGCTTCTCTTTTACTCACACTACTGAAAACCCGCATAGTGCGTAAGACTACTCCCATGCTACAGAACTCCCGTAAAGTGTTTCCTACACTCAGGATGCAGAACTCCTGTAAACTGCCTCTCACTACTTCCATTGTACAGAAATCCTGTAAGCTGCTTCTGTTTTACTCAGACTACTGAAAACCCGCATGGTGCGTAAGACTACTCCCATGCTACAGAACTCCCGTAAAGTGTTTCCTACACTCAGGATGCAGAACTCCTGTAAACTGCCTCTCCGTACTTCCAATGTACAGAAACCCTGTAAGCTGCTTCTCTTTTACTCACACTACTGAAAACCCGCATTGTGCGTAAGACTACTCCCATGCTACAGAACTCCCGTAAAGTGTTTCCTACACTCAGGATGCAGAACTCCTGTAAACTGCCTCTCACTACTTCCATTGTACAGAAATCCTGTAAGCTGCTTCTCTTTCACTCAGACTACTGAAAACCCGCATAGTGCGTAAGACTACTCCCATGCTACAGAACTCCCGTAAAGTGTTTCCTACACTCAGGATGCAGAACTCCTGTAAACTGCCTCTCACTACTTCCATTGTACAGAAATCCTGTAAGCTGCTTCTCTTTCACTCAGACTACTGAAAACCCGCATGGTGCGTAAGACTACTCCCATGCTACAGAACTCCCGTAAAGTGTTTCCTACACTCAGGATGCAGAACTCCTGTAAAATGCGTCTCCCTACTTCCAATGTACAGAAATCCTGTAAGCTGCTTCTCTTTTACTCAGACTACTGAAAACCCGCATAGTGCGTAAGACTACTCCCATGCTACAGAACTCCCGTAAAGTGTTTCCTACACTCAGGATGCAGAACTCCTGTAAACTGCCTCTCCCTACTTCCAATGTACAGTAATCCTGTAAGCTGCTTCTCTTTTACTCAGACTACTGAAAACCCGCATAGTGCGTAAGACTACTCCCATGCTACAGAACTCCCGTAAAGTGTTTCCTACACTCAGGATGCAGAACTCCTGTAAACTGCCTCTCACTACTTCCAATGTACAGAAACCCTGTAAGCTGCTTCTCTTTTACTCAGACTACTGAAAACCCACATTGTGCGTAAGACTACTCCCATGCTACAGAACTCCCGTAAAGTGTTTCCTACACTCAGGATGCAGAACTCCTGTAAACTGCCTCTCACTACTTCCAATGTACAGAAATCCTGTAAGCTGCTTCTCTTTTACTCACACTACTGAAAACCCGCATAGTGCGTAAGACTACTCCCATGCTACAGAACTCCCGTAAAGTGTTTCCTACACTCAGGATGCAGAACTCCTGTAAACTGCCTCTCACTACTTCCATTGTACAGAAATCCTGTAAGCTGCTTCTCTTTCACTCAGACTACTGAAAACCCGCATGGTGCGTAAGACTACTCCCATGCTACAGAACTCCCGTAAAGTGTTTCCTACACTCAGGATGCAGAACTCCTGTAAACTGCCTCTCACTACTTCCAATGTACAGAAACCCTGTAAGCTGCTTCTCTTTTACTCACACTACTGAAAACCCGCATTCTGCGTAAGACTACTCCCATGCTACAGAACTCCCGTAAAGTGTTTCCTACACTCAGGATGCAGAACTCCTGTAAACTGCCTCTCACTACTTCCATTGTACAGAAATCCTGTAAGCTGCTTCACTTTCACTCAGACTACTGAAAACCCGCATAGTGCGTAAGACTACTCCCATGCTACAGAACTCCCGTAAAGTGTTTCCTACACTCAGGATGCAGAACTCCTGTAAACTGCCTCTCCCTACTTCCAATGTACAGAAACCCTGTAAGCTGCTTCTCTTTTAATCACACTACTGAAAACCCGCATTGTGCGTAAGACTACTCCCATGCTACAGAACTCCCGTAAAGTGTTTCCTACACTCAGGATGCAGAACTCCTGTAAACTGCCTCTCACTACTTCCATTGTACAGAAATCCTGTAAGCTGCTTCTCTTTCACTCAGACTACTGAAAACCCGCATAGTGCGTAAGACTACTCCCATGCTACAGAACTCCCGTAAAGTGTTTCCTACACTCAGGATGCAGAACTCCTGTAAACTGCCTCTCCGTACTTCCAATGTACAGAAACCCTGTAAGCTGCTTCTCTTTTACTCACACTACTGAAAACCCGCATTGTGCGTAAGACTACTCCCATGCTACAGTACTCCCGTAAAGTGTTTCCTACACTCAGGATGCAGAACTCCTGTAAACTGCCTCTCACTACTACCATTGTACAGAAATCCTGTAAGCTGCTTCTCTTTTACTCACACTACTGAAAACCCGCATGGTGCGTAAGACTACTCCCATGCTACAGAACTCCTGCAAAGTGTTTCCTACACTCAGGATGCAGAACTCCTGTAAACTGCCTCTCACTACTTCCAATGTACAGAAATCCTGTAAGCTGCTTCTCTTTCACTCAGACTACTGAAAACCCGCATAGTGCGTAAGACTACTCCCATGCTACAGAACTCCCGTAAAGTGTTTCCTACACTCAGGATGCAGAACTCCTGTAAACTGCCTCTCACTACTTCCATTGTACAGAAATCCTGTAAGCTGCTTCTCTTTTACTCACACTACTGAAAACCCGCATTGTGCGTAAGACTACTCCCATGCTACAGAACTCCCGTAAAGTGTTTCCTACACTCAGGATGCAGAACTCCTGTAAACTGCCTCTCACTACTTCCATTGTACAGAAATCCTGTAAGCTGCTTCTCTTTCACTCAGACTACTGAAAACCCGCATAGTGCGTAAGACTACTCCCATGCTACAGAACTCCCGTAAAGTGTTTCCTACACTCAGGATGCAGAACTCCTGTAAACTGCCTCTCCGTACTTCCAATGTACAGAAACCCTGTAAGCTGCTTCTCTTTTACTCACACTACTGAAAACCCGCATTGTGCGTAAGACTACTCCCATGCTACAGAACTCCCGTAAAGTGTTTCCTACACTCAGGATGCAGAACTCCTGTAAACTGCCTCTCACTACTACCATTGTACAGAAATCCTGTAAGCTGCTTCTCTTTTACTCACACTACTGAAAACCCGCATGGTGCGTAAGACTACTCCCATGCTACAGAACTCCTGCAAAGTGTTTCCTACACTCAGGATGCAGAACTCCTGTAAACTGCCTCTCACTACTTCCAATGTACAGAAATCCTGTAAGCTGCTTCTCTTTCACTCAGACTACTGAAAACCCGCATAGTGCGTAAGACTTCTCCCATGCTACAGAACTCCCGTAAAGTGTTTCCTACACTCAGGATGCAGAACTCCTGTAAACTGCCTCTCACTACTTCCAATGTACAGAAACCCTGTAAGCTGTTTCTCTTTTACTCAGACTACTGAAAACCCGCATTGTGCGTAAGACTACTCCCATGCTACAGAACTCCCGTAAAGTGTTTCCTACACTCAGGATGCAGAACTCCTGTAAACTGCCTCTCACTACTTCCAATGTACAGAAATCCTGTAAGCTGCTTCTCTTTTACTCAGACTACTGAAAACCCGCATGGTGCGTAAGACTACTCCCATGCTACAGAACTCCCGTAAAGTGTTTCCTACACTCAGGATGCAGAACTCCTGTAAACTGCCTCTCACTACTTCCATTGTACAGAAATCCTGTAAGCTGCTTCTCTTTCACTCAGACTACTGAAAACCCGCATAGTGCGTAAGACTACTCCCATGCTACAGAACTCCCGTAAAGTGTTTCCTACACTCAGGATGCAGAACTCCTGTAAACTGCCTCTCCGTACTTCCAATGTACAGAAACCCTGTAAGCTGCTTCTCTTTTACTCACACTATTGAAAACCCGCATTGTGCGTAAGACTACTCCCATGCTACAGAACTCCCGTAAAGTGTTTCCTACACTCAGGATGCAGAACTCCTGTAAACTGCCTCTCACTACTTCCATTGAACAGAAATCCTGTAAGCTGCTTCTCTTTTACTCACACTACTGAAAACCCGCATGGTGCGTAAGACTACTCCCATGCTACAGAACTCCTGCAAAGTGTTTCCTACACTCAGGATGCAGAACTCCTGTAAACTGCCTCTCACTACTTCCAATGTACAGAAATCCTGTAAGCTGCTTCTCTTTCACTCAGACTACTGAAAACCCGCATAGTGCGTAAGACTACTCCCATGCTACAGAACTCCCGTAAAGTGTTTCCTACACTCAGGATGCAGAACTCCTGTAAACTGCCTCTCACTACTTCCATTGTACAGAAATCCTGTAAGCTGCTTCACTTTCACTCAGACTACTGAAAACCCGCATAGTGCGTAAGACTACTCCCATGCTACAGAACTCCCGTAAAGTGTTTCCTACACTCAGGATGCAGAACTCCTGTAAACTGCCTCTCCATACTTCCGATGTACAGAAACCCTGTAAGCTGCTTCTCTTTTACTCACACTACTGAAAACCCGCATTGTGCGTAAGACTACTCCCATGCTACAGAACTCCCGTAAAGTGTTTCCTACACTCAGGATGCAGAACTCCTGTAAACTGCCTCTCACTACTTCCATTGTACAGAAATCCTGTAAGCTGCTTCTCTTTCACTCAGACTACTGAAAACCCGCATAGTGCGTAAGACTACTCCCATGCTACAGAACTCCCGTAAAGTGTTTCCTACACTCAGGATGCAGAACTCCTGTAAACTGCCTCTCCGTACTTCCAATGTACAGAAACCCTGTAAGCTGCTTCTCTTTTACTCACACTACTGAAAACCCGCATTGTGCGTAAGACTACTCCCATGCTACAGAACTCCCGTAAAGTGTTTCCTACACTCAGGATGCAGAACTCCTGTAAACTGCCTCTCACTACTTCCATTGTACAGAAATCCTGTAAGCTGCTTCTGTTTTACTCACACTACTGAAAACCCGCATGGTGCGTAAGACTACTCCCATGCTACAGAACTCCTGCAAAGTGTTTCCTACACTCAGGATGCAGAACTCCTGTAAACTGCCTCTCACTACTTCCAATGTACAGAAATCCTGTAAGCTGCTTCTCTTTCACTCAGACTACTGAAAACCCGCATAGTGCGTAAGACTACTCCCATGCTACAGAACTCCCGTAAAGTGTTTCCTACACTCAGGATGCAGAACTCCTGTAAACTGCCTCTCACTACTTCCAATGTACAGAAACCCTGTAAGCTGTTTCTCTTTTACTCAGACTACTGAAAACCCGCATTGTGCGTAAGACTACTCCCATGCTACAGAACTCCCGTAAAGTGTTTCCTACACTCAGGATGCAGAACTCCTGTAAACTGCCTCTCACTACTTCCAATGTACAGAAATCCTGTAAGCTGCTTCTCTTTTACTCAGACTACTGAAAACCCGCATGGTGCGTAAGACTACTCCCATGCTACAGAACTCCCGTAAAGTGTTTCCTACACTCAGGATGCAGAACTCCTGTAAACTGCCTCTCACTACTTCCAATGTACAGAAATCCTGTAAGCTGCTTCTCTTTTACTCAGACTACTGAAAACCCGCATAGTGCGTAAGACTACTCCCATGCTACAGAACTCCCGTAAAGTGTTTCCTACACTCAGGATGCAGAACTCCTGTAAACTGCCTCTCCGTAATTCCAATGTACAGAAACCCTGTAAGCTGCTTCTCTTTTACTCACACTACTGAAAACCCGCATTGTGCGTAAGACTACTCCCATGCTACAGAACTCCCGTAAAGTGTTTCCTACACTCAGGATGCAGAACTCCTGTAAACTGCCTCTCACTACTTCCATTGTACAGAAATCCTGTAAGCTGCTTCTCTTTCACTCAGACTACTGAAAACCCGCATAGTGCGTAAGACTACTCCCATGCTACAGAACTCCCGTAAAGTGTTTCCTACACTCAGGATGCAGAACTCCTGTAAACTGCCTCTCACTACTTCCATTGTACAGAAATCCTGTAAGCTGCTTCTGTTTTACTCAGACTACTGAAAACCCGCATGGTGCGTAAGACTACTCCCATGCTACAGAACTCCCGTAAAGTGTTTCCTACACTCAGGATGCAGAACTCCTGTAAAATGCCTCTCCCTACTTCCAATGTACAGAAATCCTGTAAGCTGCTTCTCTTTTACTCAGACTACTGAAAACCCGCATAGTGCGTAAGACTACTCCCATGCTACAGAACTCCCGTAAAGTGTTTCCTACACTCAGGATGCAGAACTCCTGTAAACTGCCTCTCCCTACTTCCAATGTACAGTAATCCTGTAAGCTGCTTCTCTTTTACTCAGACTACTGAAAACCCGCATAGTGCGTAAGACTACTCCCATGCTACAGAACTCCCGTAAAGTGTTTCCTACACTCAGGATGCAGAACTCCTGTAAACTGCCTCTCACTACTTCCAATGTACAGAAACCCTGTAAGCTGCTTCTCTTTTACTCAGACTACTGAAAACCCACATTGTGCGTAAGACTACTCCCATGCTACAGAACTCCCGTAAAGTGTTTCCTACACTCAGGATGCAGAACTCCTGTAAACTGCCTCTCCGTACTTCCAATGTACAGAAATCCTGTAAGCTGCTTCTCTTTTACTCACACTACTGAAAACCCGCATAGTGCGTAAGACTACTCCCATGCTACAGAACTCCCGTAAAGTGTTTCCTACACTCAGGATGCAGAACTCCTGTAAACTGCCTCTCACTACTTCCATTGTACAGAAATCCTGTAAGCTGCTTCTGTTTTACTCAGACTACTGAAAACTCGCATGGTGCGTAAGACTACTCCCATGCTACAGAACTCCCGTAAAGTGTTTCCTACACTCAGGATGCAGAACTCCTGTAAACTGCCTCTCACTACTTCCAATGTACAGAAATCCTGTAAGCTGCTTCGCTTTTACTCAGACTACTGAAAACCCGCATGGTGCGTAAGACTACTCCCATGCTACAGAACTCCCGTAAAGTGTTTCCTACACTCAGGATGCAGAACTCCTGTAAACTGACTCTCCGTACTTCCAATGTACAGAAACCCTGTAAGCTGCTTCTCTTTTACTCAGACTACTGAAAACCCGCATGGTGCGTAAGACTACTCCCATGCTACAGAACTCCCGTAAAGTGTTTCCTACACTCAGGATGCAGAACTCCTGTAAACTGCCTCTCCGTACTTCCAATGTACAGAAACCCTGTAAGCTGCTTCTCTTTTACTCACACTACTGAAAACCCACATTGTGCGTAAGACTACTCCCATGCTACAGAACTCCCGTAAAGTGTTTCCTACACTCAGGATGCAGAACTCCTGTAAACTGCCTCTCACTACTTCCAATGTACAGAAATCCTGTAAGCTGCTTCTCTTTCACTCAGACTACTGAAAACCCGCATAGTGCGTAAGACTACTCCCATGCTACAGAACTCCCGTAAAGTGTTTCCTACACTCAGGATGCAGAACTCCTGTAAACTGCCTCTCACTACTTCCAATGTACAGAAACCCTGTAAGCTGCTTCTCTTTTACTCACACTACTGAAAACCCGCATTCTGCGTAAGACTACTCCCATGCTACAGAACTCCCGTAAAGTGTTTCCTACACTCAGGATGCAGAACTCCTGTAAACTGCCTCTCACTACTTCCATTGTACAGAAATCCTGTAAGCTGCTTCTCTTTCACTCAGACTACTGAAAACCCGCATAGTGCGTAAGACTACTCCCATGCTACAGAACTCCCGTAAAGTGTTTCCTACACTCAGGATGCAGAACTCCTGTAAACTGCCTCTCCATACTTCCGATGTACAGAAACCCTGTAAGCTGCTTCTCTTTTACTCACACTACTGAAAACCCGCATTGTGCGTAAGACTACTCCCATGCTACAGAACTCCCGTAAAGTGTTTCCTACACTCAGGATGCAGAACTCCTGTAAACTGCCTCTCACTACTTCCATTGTACAGAAATCCTGTAAGCTGCTTCTCTTTCACTCAGACTACTGAAAACCCGCATAGTGCGTAAGACTACTCCCATGCTACAGAACTCCCGTAAAGTGTTTCCTACACTCAGGATGCAGAACTCCTGTAAACTGCCTCTCCGTACTTCCAATGTACAGAAACCCTGTAAGCTGCTTCTCTTTTACTCACACTACTGAAAACCCGCATTGTGCGTAAGACTACTCCCATGCTACAGAACTCCCGTAAAGTGTTTCCTACACTCAGGATGCAGAACTCCTGTAAACTGCCTCTCACTACTTCCATTGTACAGAAATCCTGTAAGCTGCTTCTGTTTTACTCACACTACTGAAAACCCGCATGGTGCGTAAGACTACTCCCATGCTACAGAACTCCTGCAAAGTGTTTCCTACACTCAGGATGCAGAACTCCTGTAAACTGCCTCTCACTACTTCCAATGTACAGAAATCCTGTAAGCTGCTTCTCTTTCACTCAGACTACTGAAAACCCGCATAGTGCGTAAGACTACTCCCATGCTACAGAACTCCCGTAAAGTGTTTCCTACACTCAGGATGCAGAACTCCTGTAAACTGCCTCTCACTACTTCCAATGTACAGAAACCCTGTAAGCTGTTTCTCTTTTACTCAGACTACTGAAAACCCGCATTGTGCGTAAGACTACTCCCATGCTACAGAACTCCCGTAAAGTGTTTCCTACACTCAGGATGCAGAACTCCTGTAAATTGCCTCTCACTACTTCCAATGTACAGAAATCCTGTAAGCTGCTTCTCTTTTACTCAGACTACTGAAAACCCGCATGGTGCGTAAGACTACTCCCATGCTACAGAACTCCCGTAAAGTGTTTCCTACACTCAGGATGCAGAACTCCTGTAAACTGCCTCTCACTACTTCCATTGTACAGAAATCCTGTAAGCTGCTTCTCTTTCACTCAGACTACTGAAAACCCGCATAGTGCGTAAGACTAGTCCCATGCTACAGAACTCCCGTAAAGTGTTTCCTACACTCAGGATGCAGAACTCCTGTAAACTGCCTCTCCGTACTTCCAATGTACAGAAACCCTGTAAGCTGCTTCTCTTTTACTCACACTACTGAAAACCCGCATTCTGCGTAAGACTACTCCCATGCTACAGAACTCCCGTAAAGTGTTTCCTACACTCAGGATGCAGAACTCCTGTAAACTGCCTCTCACTACTTCCATTGTACAGAAATCCTGTAAGCTGCTTCTCTTTCACTCAGACTACTGAAAACCCGCATAGTGCGTAAGACTACTCCCATGCTACAGAACTCCCGTAAAGTGTTTCCTACACTCAGGATGCAGAACTCCTGTAAACTGCCTCTCACTACTTCCATTGTACAGAAATCCTGTAAGCTGCTTCTGTTTTACTCAGACTACTGAAAACCCGCATGGTGCGTAAGACTACTCCCATGCTACAGAACTCCCGTAAAGTGTTTCCTACACTCAGGATGCAGAACTCCTGTAAAATGCCTCTCCGTACTTCCAATGTACAGAAATCCTGTAAGCTGCTTCTCTTTTACTCAGACTACTGAAAACCCGCATAGTGCGTAAGACTACTCCCATGCTACAGAACTCCCGTAAAGTGTTTCCTACACTCAGGATGCAGAACTCCTGTAAACTGCCTCTCCCTACTTCCAATGTACAGTAATCCTGTAAGCTGCTTCTCTTTTACTCAGACTACTGAAAACCCGCATAGTGCGTAAGACTACTCCCATGCTACAGAACTCCCGTAAAGTGTTTCCTACACTCAGGATGCAGAACTCCTGTAAACTGCCTCTCCCTACTTCCAATGTACAGAAACCCTGTAAGCTGCTTCTCTTTTACTCAGACTACTGAAAACCCACATTGTGCGTAAGACTACTCCCATGCTACAGAACTCCCGTAAAGTGTTTCCTACACTCAGGATGCAGAACTGCTGTAAACTGCCTCTCACTACTTCCAATGTACAGAAATCCTGTAAGCTGCTTCTCTTTTACTCACACTACTGAAAACCCGCATTCTGCGTAAGACTACTCCCATGCTACAGAACTCCCGTAAAGTGTTTCCTACACTCAGGATGCAGAACTCCTGTAAACTGCCTCTCACTACTTCCATTGTACAGAAATCCTGTAAGCTGCTTCTCTTTTACTCAGACTACTGAAAACCCGCATGGTGCGTAAGACTACTCCCATGCTACAGAACTCCCGTAAAGTGTTTCCTACACTCAGGATGCAGAACTCCTGTAAACTGCCTCTCACTACTTCCAATGTACAGAAATCCTGTAAGCTGCTTCTCTTTTACTCAGACTACTGAAAACCCGCATGGTGCGTAAGACTACTCCCATGCTACAGAACTCCCGTAAAGTGTTTCCTACACTCAGGATGCAGAACTCCTGTAAACTGCCTCTCCGTACTTCCAATGTACAGAAACCCTGTAAGCTGCTTCTCTTTTACTCACACTACTGAAAACCCACATTGTGCGTAAGACTACTCCCATGCTACAGAACTCCCGTAAAGTGTTTCCTACACTCAGGATGCAGAACTCCTGTAAACTGCCTCTCACTACTTCCATTGTACAGAAATCCTGTAAGCTGCTTCTGTTTTACTCAGACTACTGAAAACCCGCATGGTGCGTAAGACTACTCCCATGCTACAGAACTCCCGTAAAGTGTTTCCTACACTCAGGATGCAGAACTCCTGTAAACTGCTTCTCTGTACTTCCAATGTACAGAAACCCTGTAAGCTGCTTCTCTTTTACTCAGACTACTGAAAACTCACATTGTGCGTAAGACTACTCCCATGCTACAGAACTCCCGTAAAGTGTTTCCTACACTCAGGATGCAGAACTGCTGTAAACTGCCTCTCACTACTTCCAATGTACAGAAATCCTGTAAGCTGCTTCTCTTTTACTCACACTACTGAAAACCCGCATAGTGCGTAAGACTACTCCCATGCTACAGAACTCCCGTAAAGTGTTTCCTACACTCAGGATGCAGAACTGCTGTAAACTGCCTCTTACTACTTCCAATGTACAGAAATCCTGTAAGCTGCTTCTCTTTTACTCAGACTACTGATAACCCGCATAGTGCGTAAGACTACTCCCATGCTACAGAACTCCCGTAAAGTGTTTCCTACACTCAGGATGCAGAACTCCTGTAAACTGCCTCTCACTACTTCCATTGTACAGAAATCCTGTAAGCTGCTTCTCTTTTACTCAGACTACTGAAAACCCGCATGGTGCGTAAGACTACTCCCATGCTACAGAACTCCCGTAAAGTGTTTCCTACACTCAGGATGCAGAACTCCTGTAAACTGCCTCTCCGTACTTCCAATGTACAGAAACCCTGTAAGCTGCTTCTCTTTTACTCACACTACTGAAAAACCGCATTCTGCGTAAGACTACTCCCATGCTACAGAACTCCCGTAAAGTGTTTCCAACACTCAGGATGCAGAACTCCTGTAAACTGCCTCTCACTACTTCCATTGTACAGAAATCCTGTAAGCTGCTTCTGTTTTACTCAGACTATTGAAAACCCGCATGGTGCGTAAGACTACTCCCATGCTACAGAACTCCCGTAAAGTGTTTCCTACACTCTGGATGCAGAACTCCTGTAAACAGCTTCTCTGTAATTCCAATGTACAGAAACCCTGTAAGCTGCTTCTCTTTTACTCACACTACTGAAAACCCACATTGTGCGTAAGACTACTCCCAGGCTACAGAACTCCCGTAAAGTGTTTCCTACACTCAGGATGCAGAACTCCTGTAAACTGCCTCTCACTACTTCCTTTGTACAGAAATCCTGTAAGCTGCTTCTCTTTTACTCAGACTACTGAAAACCCGCATAGTGCGTAAGACTACTCCCATGCTACACAACTCCCGTAAAGTGTTTCCTACACTCAGGATGCAGAACTCCTGTAAACTGCCTCTCACTACTTCCAATGTACAGAAATCCTGTAAGCTGCTTCACTTTTACTCACACTACTGAAAACCCGCATAGTGCGTAAGACTACTCCCATGCTACAGAACTCCCGTAAAGTGTTTCCTACACTCAGGATGCAGAACTCCTGTAAACTGCCTCTCACTACTTCCATTGTACAGAAATCCTGTAAGCTGCTTCTCTTTCACTCAGACTACTGAAAACCCGCATAGTGCGTAAGACTACTCCCATGCTACAGAACTCCCGTAAAGTGTTTCCTACACTCAGGATGCAGAACTCCTGTAAACTGCCTCTCACTACTTCCAATGTACAGAAACCCTGTAAGCTGCTTCTCTTTTACTCACACTACTGAAAACCCGCATTGTGCGTATGACTACTCCCATGCTACAGAACTCCCGTAAAGTGTTTCCTACACTCAGGATGCAGAACTCCTGTAAACTGCCTCTCACTACTTCCATTGTACAGAAATCCTGTAAGCTGCTTCTCTTTCACTCACACTACTGAAAACCCGCATAGTGCGTAAGACTACTCCCATGCTACAGAACTCCCGTAAAGTGTTTCCTACACTCAGGATGCAGAACTCCTGTAAACTGCATCTCCGTACTTCCAATGTACAGAAACCCTGTAAGCTGCTTCTCTTTTACTCACACTACTGAAAACCCGCATTGTGCGTAAGACTACTCCCATGCTACAGAACTCCCGTAAAGTGTTTCCTACACTCAGGATGCAGAACTCCTGTAAACTGCCTCTCACTACTTCCATTGTACAGAAATCCTGTAAGCTGCTTCTCTTTCACTCAGACTACTGAAAACCCGCATAGTGCGTAAGACTACTCCCATGCTACAGAACTCCCGTAAAGTGTTTCCTACACTCAGGATGCAGAACTCCTGTAAACTGCCTCTCCCTACTTCCAATGTACAGAAATCCTGTAAGCTGCTTCTCTTTTACACAGACTACTGAAAACCCGCATAGTGCGTAAGACTACTCCCATGCGACAGAACTCCCGTAAAGTGTTTCCTACACTCAGGATGCAGAACTCCTGTAAACTGCCTCTCACTACTTCCAATGTACAGAAACCCTGTAAGCTGCTTCTCTTTTACTCACACTACTGAAAACCCACATTGTGCATAAGACTACTCCCATGCTACAGAACTCCCGTAAAGTGTTTCCTACACTCAGGATGCAGAACTCCTGTAAACTGCCTCTCACTACTTCCATTGTACAGAAATCCTGTAAGCTGCTTCTCTTTTACTCAGACTACTGAAAACCCGCATGGTGCGTAAGACTACTCCCATGCTACAGAACTCCCGTAAAGTGTTTCCTACACTCAGGATGCAGAACTCCTGTAAACTGCTTCTCTGTACTTCCTATGTACAGAAACCCTGTAAGCTGCTTCTCTTTTACTCACACTACTGAAAACCCACATTGTGCGTAAGACTACTCCCATGCTACAGAACTCCCGTAAAGTGTTTCCTACACTCAGGATGCAGAACTCCTGTAAACTGCCTCTCACTACTTCCTTTGTACAGAAATCCTGTAAGCTGCTTCTCTTTTACTCAGACTACTGAAAACCCGCATAGTGCGTAAGACTACTCCCATGCTACACAACTCCCGTAAAGTGTTTCCTACACTCAGGATGCAGAACTCCTGTAAACTGCCTCTCACTACTTCCAATGTACAGAAATCCTGTAAGGTGCTTCACTTTTACTCACACTACTGAAAACCCGCATAGTGCGTAAGACTACTCCCATGCTACAGAACTCCCGTAAAGTGTTTCCTACACTCAGGATGCAGAACTCCTGTAAACTGCCTCTCACTACTTCCATTGTACAGAAATCCTGTAAGCTGCTTCTCTTTCACTCAGACTACTGAAAACCCGCATAGTGCGTAAGACTACTCCCATGCTACAGAACTCCCGTAAAGTGTTTCCTACACTCAGGATGCAGAACTCCTGTAAACTGCCTCTCACTACTTCCAATGTACAGAAACCCTGTAAGCTGCTTCTCTTTTACTCACACTACTGAAAACCCGCATTGTGCGTAAGACCACTCCCATGCTACAGAACTCCCGTAAAGTGTTTCCTACACTCAGGATGCAGAACTCCTGTAAACTGCCTCTCACTACTTCCATTGTACAGAAATCCTGTAAGCTGCTTCTCTTTTACTCACACTACTGAAAACCCACATTGTGCGTAAGACTACTCCCATGCTACAGAACTCCCGTAAAGTGTTTCCTACACTCAGGATGCAGAACTCCTGTAAACTGCCTCTCACTACTTCCATTGTACAGAAATCCTGTAAGCTGCTTCTCTTTTACTCACACTACTGAAAACCCGCATGGTGCGTAAGACTACTCCCATGCTACAGAACTCCCGTAAAGTGTTTCCTACACTCAGGATGCAGAACTCCTGGAAAATGCCTCTCCGTACTTCCAATGTACAGAAACCCTGTAAGCTGCTTCTCTTTTACTCACACTACTGAAAACCCACATTGTGCGTAAGACTACTCCCATGCTACAGAACTCCCGTAAAGTGTTTCCTACACTCAGGATGCAGAACTCCTGTAAACTGCCTCTCACTACTTCCATTGTACAGAAATCCTGTAAGCTGCTTCTGTTTTACTCAGACTACTGAAAACCCGCATGGTGCGTAAGACTACTCCCATGCTACAGAACTCCCGTAAAGTGTTTCCTACACTCAGGATGCAGAACTGCTGTAAACTGCTTCTCTGTACTTCCAATGTACAGAAACCCTGTAAGCTGCTTCTCTTTTACTCACACTACTGAAAACCCACATTGTGCGTAAGACTACTCCCATGCTACAGAACTCCCGTAAAGTGTTTCCTACACTCAGGATGCAGAACTCCTGTAAACTGCCTCTCACTACTTCCAATGTACAGAAATCCTGTAAGCTGCTTCTCTTTTACTCACACTACTGAAAACCCGCATAGTGCGTAAGACTACTCCCATGCTACAGAACTCCCGTAAAGTGTTTCCTATACTCAGGATGCAGAACTGCTGTAAACTGCCTCTTACTACTTCCAATGTACAGAAATCCTGTAAGCTGCTTCTCTTTTACTCAGACTACTGAAAACCCGCATAGTGCGTAAGACTACTCCCATGCTACAGAACTCCCGTAAAGTGTTTCCTACACTCAGGATGCAGAACTCCTGTAAACTGCCTCTCACTACTTCCATTGTACAGAAACCCTGTAAGCTGCTTCTCTTTTACTCACACTACTGAAAACCCGCATTCTGCGTAAGACTACTCCCATGCTACAGAACTCCCGTAAAGTGTTTCCTACACTCAGGATGCAGAACTCCTGTAAACTGCCTCTCACTACTTCCATTGTACAGAAATCCTGTAAGCTGCTTCTGTTTTACTCAGACTATTGAAAACCCGCATGGTGCGTAAGACTACTCCCATGCTACAGAACTCCCGTAAAGTGTTTCCTACACTCTGGATGCAGAACTCCTGTAAACAGCTTCTCTGTACTTCCAATGTACAGAAACCCTGTAAGCTGCTTCTCTTTTACTCACACTACTGAAAACCCACATTGTGCGTAAGACTACTCCCATGCTACAGAACTCCCGTAAAGTGTTTCCTACACTCAGGATGCAGAACTCCTGTAAACTGCCTCTCACTACTTCCTTTGTACAGAAATCCTGTAAGCTGCTTCTCTTTTACTCAGACTACTGAAAACCCGCATAGTGCGTAAGACTACTCCCATGCTACACAACTCCCGTAAAGTGTTTCCTACACTCAGGATGCAGAACTCCTGTAAACTGCCTCTCACTACTTCCAATGTACAGAAATCCTGTAAGCTGCTTCACTTTTACTCACACTACTGAAAACCCGCATAGTGCGTAAGACTACTCCCATGCTACAGAACTCCCGTAAAGTGTTTCCTACACTCAGGATGCAGAACTCCTGTAAACTGCCTCTCACTACTTCCATTGTACAGAAATCCTGTAAGCTGCTTCTCTTTCACTCAGACTACTGAAAACCCGCATAGTGCGTAAGACTACTCCCATGCTACAGAACTCCCGTAAAGTGTTTCCTACACTCAGGATGCAGAACTCCTGTAAACTGCCTCTCACTACTTCCAATGTACAGAAACCCTGTAAGCTGCTTCTCTTTTACTCACACTACTGAAAACCCGCATTGTGCGTATGACTACTCCCATGCTACAGAACTCCCGTAAAGTGTTTCCTACACTCAGGATGCAGAACTCCTGTAAACTGCCTCTCACTACTTCCATTGTACAGAAATCCTGTAAGCTGCTTCTCTTTCACTCAGACTACTGAAAACCCGCATAGTGCGTAAGACTACTCCCATGCTACAGAACTCCCGTAAAGTGTTTCCTACACTCAGGATGCAGAACTCCTGTAAACTGCCTCTCCGTACTTCCAATGTACAGAAACCCTGTAAGCTGCTTCTCTTTTACTCACACTACTGAAAACCCGCATTGTGCGTAAGACTACTCCCATGCTACAGAACTCCCGTAAAGTGTTTCCTACACTCAGGATGCAGAACTCCTGTAAACTGCCTCTCACTACTTCCATTGTACAGAAATCCTGTAAGCTGCTTCTCTTTCACTCAGACTACTGAAAACCCGCATAGTGCGTAAGACTACTCCCATGCTACAGAACTCCCGTAAAGTGTTTCCTACACTCAGGATGCAGAACTCCTGTAAACTGCCTCTCCCTACTTCCAATGTACAGAAACCCTGTAAGCTGCTTCTCTTTTACTCACACTACTGAAAACCCGCATAGTGCGTAAGACCACTCCCATGCTACAGAACTCCCGTAAAGTGTTTCCTACACTCAGGATGCAGAACTCCTGTAAACTGCCTCTCACTACTTCCATTGTACAGAAATCCTGTAAGCTGCTTCTCTTTTACTCACACTACTGAAAACCCGCATGGTGCGTAAGACTACTCCCATGCTACAGAACTCCCGTAAAGTGTTTCCTACACTCAGGATGCAGAACTCCTGTAAACTGCCTCTCACTACTTCCAATGTACAGAAACCCTGTAAGCTGCTTCTCTTTTACTCAGACTACTGAAAACCCACATTGTGCGTAAGACTACTCCCATGCTACAGAACTCCCGTAAAGTGTTTCCTACACTCAGGATGCAGAACTCCTGTAAACTGCCTCTCCGTACTTCCAATGTACAGAAATCCTGTAAGCTGCTTCTCTTTTACTCACACTACTGAAAACCCGCATAGTGCGTAAGACTACTCCCATGCTACAGAACTCCCGTAAAGTGTTTCCTACACTCAGGATGCAGAACTCCTGTAAACTGCCTCTCACTACTTCCATTGTACAGAAATCCTGTAAGCTGCTTCTGTTTTACTCAGACTACTGAAAACTCGCATGGTGCGTAAGACTACTCCCATGCTACAGAACTCCCGTAAAGTGTTTCCTACACTCAGGATGCAGAACTCCTGTAAACTGCCTCTCACTACTTCCAATGTACAGAAATCCTGTAAGCTGCTTCTCTTTTACTCAGACTACTGAAAACCCGCATAGTGCGTAAGACCACTCCCATGCTACAGAACTCCCGTAAAGTGTTTCCTACACTCAGGATGCAGAACTCCTGTAAACTGCCTCTCACTACTTCCATTGTACAGAAATCCTGTAAGCTGCTTCTCTTTTACTCACACTACTGAAAACCCGCATGGTGCGTAAGACTACTCCCATGCTACAGAACTCCCGTAAAGTGTTTCCTACACTCAGGATGCAGAACTCCTGTAAACTGCCTCTCACTACTTCCAATGTACAGAAACCCTGTAAGCTGCTTCTCTTTTACTCAGACTACTGAAAACCCACATTGTGCGTAAGACTACTCCCATGCTACAGAACTCCCGTAAAGTGTTTCCTACACTCAGGATGCAGAACTCCTGTAAACTGCCTCTCCGTACTTCCAATGTACAGAAATCCTGTAAGCTGCTTCTCTTTTACTCACACTACTGAAAACCCGCATAGTGCGTAAGACTACTCCCATGCTACAGAACTCCCGTAAAGTGTTTCCTACACTCAGGATGCAGAACTCCTGTAAACTGCCTCTCACTACTTCCATTGTACAGAAATCCTGTAAGCTGCTTCTGTTTTACTCAGACTACTGAAAACTCGCATGGTGCGTAAGACTACTCCCATGCTACAGAACTCCCGTAAAGTGTTTCCTACACTCAGGATGCAGAACTCCTGTAAACTGCCTCTCACTACTTCCAATGTACAGAAATCCTGTAAGCTGCTTCTCTTTTACTCAGACTACTGAAAACCCGCATGGTGCGTAAGACTACTCCCATGCTACAGAACTCCCGTAAAGTGTTTCCTACACTCAGGATGCAGAACTCCTGTAAACTGACTCTCCGTACTTCCAATGTACAGAAACCCTGTAAGCTGCTTCTCTTTTACTCAGACTACTGAAAACCCGCATGGTGCGTAAGACTACTCCCATGCTACAGAACTCCCGTAAAGTGTTTCCTACACTCAGGATGCAGAACTCCTGTAAACTGCCTCTCCGTACTTCCAATGTACAGAAACCCTGTAAGCTGCTTCTCTTTTACTCACACTACTGAAAACCCACATTGTGCGTAAGACTACTCCCATGCTACAGAACTCCCGTAAAGTGTTTCCTACACTCAGGATGCAGAACTCCTGTAAACTGCCTCTCACTACTTCCAATGTACAGAAATCCTGTAAGCTGCTTCTCTTTCACTCAGACTACTGAAAACCCGCATAGTGCGTAAGACTACTCCCATGCTACAGAACTCCCGTAAAGTGTTTCCTACACTCAGGATGCAGAACTCCTGTAAACTGCCTCTCACTACTTCCAATGTACAGAATCCCTGTAAGCTGCTTCTCTTTTACTCACACTACTGAAAACCCGCATTCTGCGTAAGACTACTCCCATGCTACAGAACTCCCGTAAAGTGTTTCCTACACTCAGGATGCAGAACTCCTGTAAACTGCCTCTCACTACTTCCATTGTACAGAAATCCTGTAAGCTGCTTCTCTTTCACTCAGACTACTGAAAACCCGCATAGTGCGTAAGACTACTCCCATGCTACAGAACTCCCGTAAAGTGTTTCCTACACTCAGGATGCAGAACTCCTGTAAACTGCCTCTCCGTACTTCCAATGTACAGAAACCCTGTAAGCTGCTTCTCTTTTACTCACACTACTGAAAACCCGCATTGTGCGTAAGACTACTCCCATGCTACAGAACTCCCGTAAAGTGTTTCCTACACTCAGGATGCAGAACTCCTGTAAACTGCCTCTCACTACTTCCATTGTACAGAAATCCTGTAAGCTGCTTCTCTTTTACTCACACTACTGAAAACCCGCATGGTGCGTAAGACTACTCCCATGCTACAGAACTCCTGCAAAGTGTTTCCTACACTCAGGATGCAGAACTCCTGTAAACTGCCTCTCACTACTTCCAATGTACAGAAATCCTGTAAGCTGCTTCTCTTTCACTCAGACTACTGAAAACCCGCATAGTGCGTAAGACTACTCCCATGCTACAGAACTCCCGTAAAGTGTTTCCTACACTCAGGATGCAGAACTCCTGTAAACTGCCTCTCACTACTTCCATTGTACAGAAATCCTGTAAGCTGCTTCACTTTCACTCAGACTACTGAAAACCCGCATAGTGCGTAAGACTACTCCCATGCTACAGAACTCCCGTAAAGTGTTTCCTACACTCAGGATGCAGAACTCCTGTAAACTGCCTCTCCATACTTCCGATGTACAGAAACCCTGTAAGCTGCTTCTCTTTTACTCACACTACTGAAAACCCGCATTGTGCGTAAGACTACTCCCATGCTACAGAACTCCCGTAAAGTGTTTCCTACACTCAGGATGCAGAACTCCTGTAAACTGCCTCTCACTACTTCCATTGTACAGAAATCCTGTAAGCTGCTTCTCTTTTACTCAGACTACTGAAAACCCGCATAGTGCGTAAGACTACTCCCATGCTACAGAACTCCCGTAAAGTGCTTCCTACCCTCAGGATGCAGAACTCCTGTGAACTGCCTCTCACTACTTCCAATGTACAGAAATCCTGTAAGCTGCTTCTCTTTTACTCAGACTACTGAAAACCCGCATAGTGCGTAAGACTACTCACATGCTACAGAACTCCCGTTAAGTGTTTCCTACACTCAGGATGCAGAACTCCTGTAAACTGCCTCTCACTACTTCCAATGTACAGAAATCCTGTAAGCTGCTTCTCTTTTACTCAGACTACTGAAAACCCGCATAGTGCGTAAGACTACTCCCATGCTACGGAAATCCCATAAAGTGTTTCTTACCCTCAGGATGAAGAACTGTAAACTGCCTCTCACTGCTTCCAATGTACAGAAATCCTGTAAGCTGCTTCTCTTTTACTCAGACTACTTAAAACCCGCATAGTTCGTAAGACTACTCCCATGCTACAGAACTCCCATAAAGTGTTTCCTACACTCAGGACACAGAACTCCTGTAAACTGACTCTCACTACTTCCAATGTACAGAAATCCTGTAAGCTGCTTCTCTTTTACTCAGACTACTGAAAACCCGCATAGAGCATAAGACTACTCCCCTGCTACAGACCTCCCGTAAAGTGTTTCCTACACTCAGGATGCAGAACTCCTGTAAACCGCCTCTCACTACTTCCAATGTACAGAAATCCTGTAATCTCCTTACTTTTACTGAGACTACTGAAAACCCTCATAGTGCGTAAGACTACTCCCATGCTACAGAACTCCCGTAAAGTGTTTCCTACTTTAAGGATGCTGAACTCCTGTAAACTGCCTCTCACTACTTCCAATGTACAGAAATCCTGTAAGCTGCTTCTCTTTTACTCAGACTACTGAAAACCCGCATAAAGAGCAAGAATTCTCCCATGCTACAGAACTCCCGTAAAGTGTTTCCTACCCTCAGGATGCAGAACTCATGTAAACTGCCTATCACTACTTCCAATGTGCAGAAATCCTGTAAGCTGCTTCTCTTTTTTCAGACTACTGAAAACCCGCATAGTGCGTAAGACTACCCCCATGCTACAGAACTCCTGTAAAGTGTTTCCTACCCTCAGGATGCAGAACTCCTGTAAACTGCCTCTCACTACTTCCAATGTACAGAAATCCTGTAAGCTGCTTCTCTTTTACTCAGACTACTGAAAACCCGCATTGTTGCGTAAGACTACCCCCATGCTATAGAACTCCCGTAAAGTGTTTCCTACACTGGATGCAGAACTCCTGTAAACTGCCTCTCACTACTTCCAATGTACAGAAATCCTGTAAGCTGCTTCTCTTTTACTCAGACTACTGAAAACCCGCATAAAGAGCAGGAATTCTCCCATGCTACAGAACTCCCGTAAAGTGTTTCCTACCCTCAGGATGCAGAACTCATGTAAACTGCCTATCACTACTTCCAATGTACAGAAATCCTGTAAGCTGCTTCTTTTTTTTCAGACTACTGAAAACCCGCATTGTGTGTAAGACTACTCCCATGCTACAGAACTCCCGTAAAGTGTTTCCTACCCTCAGGATGCAGAACTCCTGTAAACTGCCTCTCACTACTTCCAATGTACAGAAATCCTGTAAGCTGCTTCTCTTTTACTCAGACTACTGAAAACCCGCATAGTGCGTAAGACTACTCCCATGCTACAGAACTCCCGTAAAGTGTTTCCTACCCTCAGGATGCAGAACTCCTGTAAACTGCCTCTTACTACTTCCAATGTACAGAAATCCTGTAAGCTGCTTCTCTTTTTTCAGACTACTGAAAACCCGCATTGTGTGTAAGACTACTCCCATGCTACAGAACTCCCGTAAAGTGTTTCCTACATTCAGGATGCAGAACTCCTGTAAACTGCCTCTCACTACTTCCAATGTGCAGAAATCCTGTAAGCTGCTTCTCTTTTACTCAGACTACTGAAAACCCGCATAGTGCGTAAGACTACTCCCATGCTACAGAACTCCCGTAAAGTGTTTCCTACACTCAGGATGCAGAACTCCTGTAAACTGCCTCTCACTACTTCCAATGTACAGAAATCCTGTAAGCTGCTTCTCTTTTACTCAGACTACTGAAAACCCGCATAGTGCGTAAGACTACTCCCATGCTACAGAACTCCCGTTAAGTGTTTCCTACACTCAGGATGCAGAACTCCTGTAAACTGCCTCTCACTACTTCCAATGTACAGAAATCCTGTAAGCTGCTTCTCTTTTACTCAGACTACTGAAAACCCGCATAGTGCGTAAGACTACTCCCATGCTACAGAACTCCCGTAAAGTGTTTCCTACACTCAGGATGCAGAACTCCTGTAAACTGCCTCTCACTACTTCCAATGTACAGAAATCCTGTAAGCTGCTTCTCTTTTACACAGACTACTGAAAACCCGCATAGTGCGTAAGACTACTCCCATGCTACAGAACTCCCGTAAAGTGTTTCCTACACTCAGGATGCAGAACTCCTGTAAACTGCCTCTCACTACTTCCAATGTGCAGAAATCCTGTAAGCTGCTTCTCTTTTACTCAGACTACTGAAAACCCGCATAGTGCGTAAGACTACTCCCATGCTACAGAACTCCCGTAAAGTGTTTCCTACCCTCAGGATGCAGAACTCCTGTAAACTGCCTCTCACTACTTCCAATGTACAGAAATCCTGTAAGCTGCTTCTCTTTTACTCAGACTACTGAAAACCCGCATAGTGCGTAAGACTACTCCCATGCTACAGAACTCCCATAAAGTGTTTCCTACACTCAGGATGCAGAACTCCTGTAAACTGCCTCTCCCCACTTCCAGTGTACAGAAATCCTGTAAGCTGCTTCTCTTTTTTCAGACTACTGAAAACCCGCATTGTGTGTAAGACTACTCCCATGCTACATTACTCCTGTAAAGTGTTTCCTATTTTAAGGATGCAGAACTCCATTAAACTGACTTTCACCACTTCCAGTGTACAGAAATCCTGTAAGCTGCTTCTCTTTTACTCAGACTACTGAAAACCCGCATAGTGCGTAAGACTACTCCCATGCTACAGAACTCCCGTAAAGTGTTTCCTACACTCAGGATGCAGAACTCCTGTAAACTGCCTCTCACTACTTCCAATGTACAGAAATCCTGTAAGCTGCTTCTCTTTTACTCAGACTACTGAAAACCCGCATAGTGCGTAAGACTACTCCTATGCAACAGAACTCCCGTAAAGTGTTTCCTACCCTCAGGATGCAGAACTCCTGTAAACTGCCTCTCACTACTTCCAATGTACAGAAATCCTGTAAGCTGCTTCTCTTTTACTCAGACTATTAAAAACCCGCATAGTGCGTAAGACTACTCCCATGCTACAGAACTCCCGTAAAGTGTTTCTTACACTCAGGATGCAGAACTCCTGTAAACTGCCTCTCACTACTTCCAATGTACAGAAATCCTGAAAGCTGCTTCTTTTTTACAAGGACTACTGAAAACCCGCATATTGCGTAAGACTACTCCCATGCTACAGAACTCCCGTAAAGTGTTTCCTACACTCAGGATGCAGAACTCCTGTAAACTGCCTCTCACTATTTCCAATGTACAGAAATCCTGTAAGCTCCTTACTTTTACTGAGACTACTGAAAACCCTCATAGTGCGTAAGACTACTCCCATGCTACAGAACTCCCGTAAAGTGTTTCCTACTTTAAGGATGCAGAACTCCATTAAACTGCCTTTCACTACTTCCAATGTACAGAAATCCTGTAAGCTGCTTCTCTTTTACTCAGACTACTGAAAACCCGCATAGTGCGTAAGACTACCCCCATGCTACAGAACTCCTGTAAAGTGTTTCCTACACTCAGGATGCAGAACTCCTGTAAACTGCCTCTCACTACTTCCAATGTACAGAAATCCTGTAAGCTGCTTCTCTTTTACTCAGACTACTGAAAACCCGCATTGTTGCATAAGACTACACCCATGCTATAGAACTCCCGTAAAGTGTTTCGTACACTGGATGCAGAACTCCTGTAAACTGCCTCTCACTACTTCCAATGTACAGAAATCCTGTAAGCTGCTTCTCTTTTACTCAGACTACTGAAAACCCGCATAGTGCGTAAGACTACTCCCATGCTACAGAACTCCCGTTAAGTGTTTCCTACACTCAGGATGCAGAACTCCTGTAAACTGCCTCTCACTACTTCCAATGTACAGAAATCCTGTAAGCTGCTTCTCTTTTACTCAGACTACTGAAAACCCGCATAGAGCATAAGACTACTCCCCTGCTACAGACCTCCCGTAAAGTGTTTCCTACACTCAGGATGCAGAACTCCTGTAAACTGCCTCTCACTACTTCCAATGTACAGAAATCCTGTAATCTCCTTACTTTTACTGAGACTACTGAAAACCCTCATAGTGCGTAAGACTACTCCCATGCTACAGAACTCCCGTAAAGTGTTTCCTTCTTTAAGGATGCTGAACTCCATTAAACTGCCTTTCACTACTTCCAATGTACAGAAATCCTGTAAGCTGCTTCTCTTTTACTCAGACTACTAAAAACCCGCATAGTGCGTAAGACTACCCCCATGCTACAGAACTCCTGTAAAGTGTTTCCTACACTGGATGCAGAACTCCTGTAAACTGCCTCTCACTACTTCCAATGTACAGAAATCCTGAAAGCTGCTTCTTTTTTACTCAGACTACTTAAAACCAGCATAGTGCGTAAGACTACTCCCATGCTACAGAAATCCCGTAAAGTGTTTCCTACACTCAGGATGCAGAACTCCTGTAAACTGCCTCTCACTACTTACAATGTACAGAAATCCTGTAAGCTGCTTCTCTTTTACTCAGACTACTGAAAACCCGCATAGTGCGTAAGACTACTCCCATGCTACAGAACTCCCGTAAAGTGCTTCCTACCCTCAGGATGCAGAACTCCTGTAAACTGCCTCTCACTACTTCCAATGTACAGAAATCCTGTAAGCTGCTTCTCTTTTACTCAGACTACTGAAAACCCGCATAGTGCGTAAGACTACTCCCATGCTACAGAACTCCCGTAAAGTGTTTCCTACTTTAAGGATGCAGCACTCCTTTAAACTGTCTCTCACTACTTCCAATGTACAGAAATCCTGAAAGCTGCTTCTCTTTTACACAGACTACTGAAAACCCGCATAGTGCGTAAGACTACTCCCATGTTACAGAACTCCCGTAAAGTGTTTCCTACACTCAGGATGCAGAACTCCTGTAAACTGCCTCTCACTACTTCCAATGTACAGAAATCCTGTAAGCTGCTTCTCTTTTACTCAGACTACTGAAAACCCGCATAGTGCGTAAGACTACTCCCATGCTACAGAACTCACGTAAAGTGTTTCCTGCACTCAGGATGCAGAACTCCTGTAAAGTGTTTCCTACACTGGATGCAGAACTCCTGTAAACTGCCTCTCACTACTTCCAATGTACAGAAATCCTGTAAGCTGCTTCTCTTTTCCTCAGACTACTGAGAACCCGCATAGTGCGTAAGACTACTCCTATGCAACAGAACTCCCCTGAAGTGTTTTCTACCCTCAGTATGCAGGAGTCCTTTAAACTGCCTCTCACTACTTCCAATGTACAGAAATCCTGAAAGCTGCTTCTTTTTTACAAGGACTACTGAAAACCCGCATAGTGCGTAAGACTCCTCCCATGCTACAGAACTCCCGTAAAGTGTTTCCTACACTGAGGATGCAGAACTCCTGCAAACTGCCTCTCACTACTTCCAATGTACAGAAATCCTGTAAGCTGCTTCTGTTTTACTCAGACTACTGAAAACCCGCAGAGTGCGTAAGACTACTCCCATGCTACAGAACTCCCATTAAGTGTTTCCTACACTCAGGATACAGAACTCCTGTAAACTGACTCTCACTACTTCCAATGTACAGAAATCCTGTAAGCTGCTTCTCTTTTACTCAGACTACTGAAAACCCGCATAGTGCATAAGACTACTCCCCTGCTACAGACCTCCCGTAAAGTGTTTCCTACACTCAGGATGCAGAACTCCTGTAAACTGCCTCTCACTACTTCCAATGTACAGAAATCCTGTAAGCTCCTTACTTTTACTGAGACTACTGAAAACCCTCATAGTGCGTAAGACTACTCCCATGCTACAGAACTCCCGTAAAGTGTTTCCTACTTTAAGGATGCAGAACTCCATTAAACTGCCTTTCACTACTTCCAATGTACAGAAATCCTGTAAGCTGCTTCTCTTTTACTCAGACTACTGAAAACCCGCATAGTGCGTAAGACTACCCCCATGCTACAGAACTCCGGTAAAGTGTTTCCTACACTGGATGCAGAACTCCTGTAAACTGCCTCTCACTACTTCCAATGTACAGAAATCCTGTAAGCTGCTTCTCTTTTACTCAGACTACTGAAAACCCGCATTGTTGCGTAAGACTACACCCATGCTATAGAACTCCCGTAAACTGTTTCGTACACTGGATGCAGAACTCCTGTAAACTGCCTCTCACTACTTCCAATGTACAGAAATCCTGAAAGCTGCTTCTTTTTACAAGGACTACTGAAAACCCGCATAGTGCGTAAGACTACACCCATGCTACAGAACTCCCGTAAAGTGTTTCCTACACTCAGGATGCAGAACTCCTGTAAACTGCCTCTCACTAATTCCATTGTACAGAAATCCTGTAAGCTGCTTCTCTTTTACTCAGACTACTGAAAACACGCATAGTGCGTAAGACTACTCCCATGCTACAGAACTCCCGTAAAGTGCTTCCTACCCTCAGGATGCAGAACTCCTGTAAACTGCCTCTCACTACTTCCAATGTACAGAAATCCTGTAAGCTGCTTCTCTTTTACTCAGACTACTGAAAACCCGCATAGTGCGTAAGACTACTCCCATGCTACAGAACTCCCGTTAAGTGTTTCCTACACTCAGGATGCAGAACTCCTGTAAACTGCCTCTCACTACTTCCAATGTACAGAAATCCTGTAAGCTGCTTCTCTTTTACTCAGACTACTGAAAACCCGCATAGTGCGTAAGACTACTCCCATGCTACGGAAATCCCATAAAGTGTTTCTTACCCTCAGGATGAAGAACTGTAAACTGCCTCTCACTACTTCCAATGTACAGAAATCCTGTAAGCTGCTTCTCTTTTACTCAGACTACTGAAAACCCGCAGAGTGCGTAAGACTACTCCCATGCTACAGAACTCCCATTAAGTGTTTCCTACACTCAGGATACAGAACTCCTGTAAACTGACTCTCACTACTTCCAATGTACAGAAATCCTGTAAGCTGCTTCTCTTTTACTCAGACTACTGAAAACCCGCATAGTGCATAAGACTACTCCCCTGCTACAGACCTCCCGTAAAGTGTTTCCTACACTCAGGATGCAGAACTCCTGTAAACTGCCTCTCACTACTTCCAATGTACAGAAATCCTGTAAGCTCCTTACTTTTACTGAGACTACTGAAAACCCTCATAGTGCGTAAGACTACTCCCATGCTACAGAACTCCCGTAAAGTGTTTCCTACTTTAAGGATGCAGAACTCCATTAAACTGCCTTTCACTACTTCCAATGTAGAGAAATCCTGTAAGCTGCTTCTCTTTTACTCAGACTACTGAAAACCCGCATAGTGCGTAAGACTACCCGCATTCTACAGAACTCCTGTAAAGTGTTTCCTACACTGGTTGCAGAACTCCTGTAAACTGCCTCTCACTACTTCCAATGTACAGAAATCCTGTAAGCTGCTTCTCTTTTACTCAGACTACTGAAAACCCGCATTGTTGCGTAAGACTACCCCCATGCTATAGAACTCCCGTAAAGTGTTTCGTACACTGGATGCAGAACTCCTGTAAACTGCCTCTCACTACTTCCAATGTACAGAAATCCTGAAAGCTGCTTCTTTTTTACAAGGACTACTGAAAACCCGCATAGTGCGTAAGACTACACCCATGCTACAGAACTCCCGTAAAGTGTTTCCTACACTCAGGATGCAGAACTCCTGTAAACTGCCTCTCACTACTTCCAATGTATAGAAATCCTGTAAGCTGCTTCTCTTTTACTCAGACTACTGAAAACCCGCATGGTGCGTAAGACTACTCCCATGCTGCAGAACTCCCGTAAAGTGCTTCCTACCCTCAGGATGCAGAACTCCTGTAAACTGCCTCTCACTACTTCCAATGTACAGAAATCCTGTAAGCTGCTTCTCTTTTACTCAGACTACTGAAAACCCGCATAGTGCGTAAGACTACTCCCATGCTACGGAAATCCCATAAAGTGTTTCCTACACTCAGGATGCAGAACTCCTGTAAACTGCCTCTCACTACTTCCAATGTACAGAAATCCTGTAAGCTGCTTCTCTTTTACTCAGACTACTGAAAACCCGCATAGAGCATAAGACTACTCCCCTGCTACAGACCTCCCGTAAAGTGTTTCCTACACTCAGGATGCAGAACTCCTGTAAACTGCCTCTCACTACTTCCAATGTACAGAAATCCTGTAATCTCCTTACTTTTACTGAGACTACTGAAAACCCTCATAGTGCGTAAGACTACTCCCATGCTACAGAACTCCCGTAAAGTGTTTCCTTCTTTAAGGATGCTGAACTCCATTAAACTGCCTTTCACTACTTCCAATGTACAGAAATCCTGTAAGCTGCTTCTCTTTTACTCAGACTACTAAAAACCCGCATAGTGCGTAAGACTACCCCCATGCTACAGAACTCCTGTAAAGTGTTTCCTACACTGGATGCAGAACTCCTGTAAACTGCCTCTCACTACTTCCAATGTACAGAAATCCTGAAAGCTGCTTCTCTTTTACTCAGACTACTAAAAACCCGCATAGTGCGTAAGACTACTCCCATGCTACGGAAATCCCATAAAGTGTTTCTTACCCTCAGGATGAAGAACTGTAAACTGCCTCTCACTACTTCCAATGTACAGAAATCCTGTAAGCTGCTTCTCTTTTACTCAGACTACTGAAAACCCGCATAGTGCGTAAGACTACTCCCATGCTACAGAACTCACGTAAAGTGTTTCCTGCACTCAGGATGCAGAACTCCTGTAAAGTGTTTCCTACACTGGATGCAGAACTCCTGTAAACTGCCTCTCACTACTTCCAATGTACAGAAATCCTGTAAGCTGCTTCTCTTTTCCTCAGACTACTGAGAACCCGCATAGTGCGTAAGACTACTCCTATGCAACAGAACTCCCCTGAAGTGTTTTCTACCCTCAGTATGCAGGACTCCTTTAAACTGCCTCTCACTACTTCCAATGTACAGAAATCCTGAAAGCTGCTTCTTTTTTACAAGGACTACTGAAAACCCGCATAGTGCGTAAGACTCCTCCCATGCTACAGAACTCCCGTAAAGTGTTTCCTACACTGAGGATGCAGAACTCCTGCAAACTGCCTCTCACTACTTCCAATGTACAGAAATCCTGTAAGCTGCTTCTCTTTTACTCAGACTACTGAAAACCCGCAGAGTGCGTAAGACTACTCCCATGCTACAGAACTCCCATTAAGTGTTTCCTACACTCAGGATACAGAACTCCTGTACACTGACTCTCACTACTTCCAATGTACAGAAATCCTGTAAGCTGCTTCTCTTTTACTCAGACTACTGAAAACCCGCATAGTGCATAAGACTACTCCCCTGCTACAGACCTCCCGTAAAGTGTTTCCTACACTCAGGATGCAGAACTCCTGTAAACTGCCTCTCACTACTTCCAATGTACAGAAATCCTGTAAGCTCCTTACTTTTACTGAGACTACTGAAAACCCTCATAGTGCGTAAGACTACTCCCATGCTACAGAACTCCCGTAAAGTGTTTCCTACTTTAAGGATGCAGAACTCCATTAAACTGCCTTTCACTACTTCCAATGTAGAGAAATCCTGTAAGCTGCTTCTCTTTTACTCAGACTACTGAAAACCCGCATAGTGCGTAAGACTACCCCCATTCTACAGAACTCCTGTAAAGTGTTTCCTACACTGGTTTCAGAACTCCTGTAAACTGCCTCTCACTACTTCCAATGTACAGAAATCCTGTAAGCTGCTTCTCTTTTACTCAGACTACTGAAAACCCGCATTGTTGCGTAAGACTACCCCCATGCTATAGAACTCCCGTAAAGTGTTTCGTACACTGGATGCAGAACTCCTGTAAACTGCCTCTCACTACTTCCAATGTACAGAAATCCTGAAAGCTGCTTCTTTTTTACAAGGACTACTGAAAACCCGCATAGTGCGTAAGACTACACCCATGCTACAGAACTCCCGTAAAGTGTTTCCTACACTCAGGATGCAGAACTCCTGTAAACTGCCTCTCACTACTTCCAATGTATAGAAATCCTGTAAGCTGCTTCTCTTTTACTCAGACTACTGAAAACCCGCATAGTGCGTAAGACTACTCCCATGCTACAGAACTCCCGTAAAGTGCTTCCTACCCTCAGGATGCAGAACTCCTGTAAACTGCCTCTCACTACTTCCAATGTACAGAAATCCTGTAAGCTGCTTCTCTTTTACTCAGACTACTGAATCCCCGCATACTGCGTAAGACTACTCCCATGCTACAGAACTCCCGTTAAGTGTTTCCTACACTCAGGATGCAGAACTCCTGTATACTGCCTCTCACTACTTCCAAAGTACAGAAATCCTGTAAGCTGCTTCTCTTTTACTCAGACTACTGAAAACCCGCATAGTGCGTAAGACTACTCCCATGCTACGGAAATCCCATAAAGTGTTTCTTACCCTCAGGATGAAGAACTGTAAACTGCCTCTCACTACTTCCAATGTACAGAAATCCTGTAAGCTGCTTCTCTTTTACTCAGACTACTTAAAACCCGCATAGTTCGTAAGACTACTCGCATGCTACAGAACTCCCATAAAGTGTTTCCTACACTCAGGATACAGAACTCCTGTAAACTGACTCTCACTACTTCCAATGTACAGAAATCCTGTAAGCTGCTTCTCTTTTACTCAGACTACTGAAAACCCGCATAGTGCATAAGACTACTCCCCTGCTACAGACCTCCCGTAAAGTGTTTCCTACACTCAGGATGCAGAACTCCTGTAAACTGCCTCTCACTACTTCCAATGTACAGAAATCCTGTAAGCTCCTTACTTTTACTGAGACTACTGAAAACCCTCATAGTGCGTAAGACTACTCCCATGCTACAGAACTCCCGTAAAGTGTTTCCTACTTTAAGGATGCAGAACTCCATTAAACTGCCTTTCACTACTTCCAATGTACAGAAATCCTGTAAGCTGCTTCTCTTTTACTCAGACTACTAAAAACCCGCATACTGTGTAAGACTACCCCCATGCTACAGAACTCCTGTAAAGTGTTTCCTACACTGGTTGCAGAACTCCTGTAAACTGCCTCTCACTACTTCCAATGTACAGAAATCCTGAAAGCTGCTTCTCTTTTACTCAGACTACTAAAAACCCGCATAGTGCGTAAGACTACTCCCATGCTACGGAACTCCTGTAAAGTGTTTCCTACACTGGTTGCAGAACTCCTGTAAACTTCCTGTCACTACTTCCAATGTACAGAAATCCTGAAAGCTGCTTCTTTTTTACTCAGACTACTTAAAACCAGCATAGTGCGTAAGACTACTCCCATGCTACAGAAATCCCGTAAAGTGTTTCCTACACTCAGGATGCAGAACTCCTGTAAACTGCCTCTCACTACTTCCACTGTACAGAAATCCTGTAAGCTGCTTCTCTTTTACTCAGACTACTGAAAACCCGCATAGTGCGTAAGACTACTCCCATGCTACAGAACTCCCGTAAAGTGCTTCCTACCCTCAGGACGCAGAACTCCTGTAAACTGCCTCTCACTACTTCCAATGTACAGAAATCCTGTAAGCTGCTTCTCTTTTTTCAGACTACTGAAAACCCGCATAGTGCGTAAGACTACTCCCATGCTACAGAACTCCCGTAAAGTGTTTCCTACTTTAAGGATGCAGCACTCCTGTAAACTGCCTCTCACTACTTCCAATGTACAGAAATCCTGAAAGCTGCTTCTCTTTTACACAGACTACTGAAAACCCGCATAGTGCGTAAGACTACTCCCATGCTACAGAACTCCCGTAAAGTGTTTCCTACACTCAGGATGCAGAACTCCTGTAAACTGCCTCTCACTACTTCCAATGTACAGAAATCCTGTAAGCTGCTTCTCTTTTACTCAGACTACTGAAAACCCGCATAGTGCGTAAGACTACTCCCATGCTACAGAACTCACGTAAAGTGTTTCCTGCACTCAGGATGCAGAACTCCTGTAAAGTGTTTCCTACACTGGATGCAGAACTCCTGTAAACTGCCTCTCACTACTTCCAATGTACAGAAATCCTGTAAGCTGCTTCTCTTTTACTCAGACTACTGAAAACCCGCATAGTGCGTAAGACTCCTCCCATGCTACAGAACTCCCGTAAAGTGTTTCCTACACTGAGGATGCAGAACTCCTGCAAACTGCCTCTCACTACTTCCAATGTACAGAAATCCTGTAAGCTGCTTCTCTTTTACTCAGACTACTGAAAACCCACATAGTGCGTAAGACTACTCCCATGCTACAGAACTCCCGTAAAGTGTTTCCTACCCTCAGGATGCAGGACTGCTTTAAACTGCCTCTCACTACTTCCAATGTACAGAAATCCTGTAAGCTGCTTCTCTTTTCCTCAGACTACTGAAAACCCGCATAAATAGTAAGAATTCTCCCATGCTACAGAACTCCCGTAAAGTATTTCCTACCCTCAGGATGCAGAACTCCTGTAAACTGCCTCTCACTACTTCCAATGTACAGAAATCCTGTAAGCTGCCTCTCTTTTACTCAGACTACTGAAAACCCGCGTAGTGCGTAAGACTACTACCATGCTACTGAACTCCCTTAAAGTGTTTCGTACACTTAGGATGCAGAACTCCTATAAACAGCCTCTCACTACTTCCAATGTACAGAAATCCTGTAAGCTGCTTCTCTTTTACTCAGACTACTGAAAACCCGCATAGTGCGTAAGACTACTCCCATGCTACGGAAAACCCATAAAGTGTTTCTTACCCTCAGGATGAAGAACTGTAAACTGCCTCTCACTACTTCCAATGTACAGAAATCCTGTAAGCTGCTTCTCTTTTACTCAGACTACTAAAAACCCGCATAGTGCGTAAGACTACCCCCATGCTACAGAACTCCTGTAAAGTGTTTCCTACACTGGTTGCAGAACTCCTGTAAACTGCCTCTCACTACTTCCAATGTACAGAAATCCTGTAAGCTGCTTCTCTTTTACTCAGACTACTAAAAACCCGCATAGTGCGTAAGACTACTCCTATGCTACAGAACTCCTGTAAAGTGTTTCCTACACTGGTTGCAGAACTGCTGTAAACTGCCTGTCACTACTTCCAATGTACAGAAATCCTGAAAGCTGCTTCTTTTTTACTCAGACTACTGAAAACCCGCATAGTGCGTAAGACTACTCCCATGCTACAGAAATCCCGTAAAGTGTTTCCTACCCTCAGGATGCAGAACTCTTGTAAACTGCCTCGCACTACTTCCAATGTACAGAAATCCTGTAAGCTGCTTCTCTTTTACTCAGACTACTGAAAACCCGCGTAGTGCGTAAGACTACTCCCACGCTACAGATCTCCCTTAAAGTGTTTCCTACACTTAGGATGCAGAACTCCTGTAAACAGCCTTTCACTACTTCCAATGTACAGAAATCCTGTAAGCTGCTTCTCTTTTACTCAGACTACTGAAAACCCGCATAGTGCGTAAGACTACTCCCATGCTACAGAACTCCCGTAAAGTGTTTCCTACACTCAGGATGCAGAACTCCTGTAAACTGCCTCTCACTACTTCCAATGTACAGAAATCCTGTAAGCTGCTTCTCTTTTACTCAGACTACTGAAAACACACATAGTGCGTAAGACTACTCCCATGCTACATAACTCCCGTAAAGTGTTTCCTACCCTCAGGATGCAGAACTCCTGTAAACTGCCTCTCACTACTTCCAATGTGCAGAAATCCTGTAAGCTGCTTCTCTTTTACTCAGACTACTGAAAACCCGCATAGTGCGTAAGACTACTCCCATGCTACAGAACTCCCGTAAAGTGTTTCCTACACTCAGGATACAGAACTACTGTAAACTGACTCTCACTACTTCCAATGTACAGAAATCCTGTAAGCTGCTTCTCTTTTACACAGACTACTGAAAACCTGCATAGTGCGTAAGACTACTCCCATGCTACAGAACTCCCGTAAAGTGTTTCCTACACTCAGGATGAAGAACTGTAAACTGCCTCTCACTACTTCCAATGTATAGAAATCCTGTAAGGTGCTTCTCTTTTACTCAGACTACTGAAAACCCGCATAGTGTTTAAGACTAGTCCCATGCTACAGAAATCCCGTAAAGTGTTTCCTACACTGGATACAGAACTCCTGTAAACTGCCACTCACTACTTCCAATGTACAGAAATCCTGTAAGCTGCTTCTCTTTTCAGACTACTGAAAACCCGCATTGTTTGTAAGACTACTCCCATGCTACAGAACTCCCGTAAAGTGTTTCCTACACTGGATGCAGAACTCCTGTAAACTGCCTCTCACTACTTCCAATGTACAGAAATCCTGTAAGCTGCTTCTCTTTTACTCAGACTACTGAAAACCCGCATAGTGCGTAAGACTACTCCCATGCTACAGAACTCCCGTTAAGTGTTTCCTACACTCAGGATGCAGAACTCCTGTAAACTGCCTCTCACTACTTCCAATGTACAGAAATCCTGTAAGCTGCTTCTCTTTTACTCAGACTACTTAAAACCCGCATAGTGCGTAAGACTACTCCCATGCTACAGAACTCCCATAACGCGTTTCCTACACTCAGGATACAGAACTCCTATAAACTGACTCTCACTACTTCCAATGTATAGAAATCCTGTAAGCTGCTTCTCTTTTACACAGACTCCTGAAAACCCGCATAGTGCGTAAGACTACTCCCATGCTACAGAACTCCCGTAAAGTGTTTCCTACCCTCAGGATGAAGAACTGTAAACTGCCTCTCACTACTTCCAATGTATAGAAATCCTGTAAGCTGCTTCTTTTTACTCAGACTACTGAAAACCCGCACAGTGCGTAAGACTACTCCCATGCTACAGAACTCCTGTAAAGTGTTTCCTACCATCAGGCTGCAGAACTCCTTTAAACTGCCTCTTACTACTTCCAATGTACAAAAATCCTGTAAGCTGCTTCTCTTTTACTCAGACTACTGAAAACCCGCATAGTGCTTAAGACTAGTCCCATGCTACAGAAATCCCATAAAGTGTTTCCTACACTGGATACAGAACTCCTGTAAACTGCCTCACACTACTTCCAATGTGCAGAAATCCTGTAAGCTGCTTCTCTTTTACTCAGACTACTGAAAACCCGCATAGTGCGTAAGACTACTCCCATGCTACAGAACTCCCATAAAGTGTTTGCTACCCTCAGGATGCAGAACTCCTGTAAACTGCCTCTCACTACTTCCAATGTACAGAAATCCTGTAAGCTGCTTCTCTTTTACTCAGACTACTTAAAACCCACATAGTGCGTAAGACTACTCCCATGCTACAGAACTCCCATAAAGTGTTTCCTACACTCAGGATACAGAACTCCTGTAAACTGACTCTCACTACTTCCAATGTACAGAAATCCTGAAAGCTGCTTCTCTTTTACACAGACTACTGAAAACCTGCATAGTGCGTAAGACTACTCCCATGCTACAGAACTCCCGTAAAGTGTTTCCTACCCTCAGGATGAAGAACTGTAAACTGCCTCTCACTACTTCCAATGTATAGAAATCCTGTAAGCTGCTTCTCTTTTACTCAGACTACTGAAAACCCGCATAGTGCGTAAGACTACTCCCATGCTACAGAAATCCCGTAAAGTGTTTCCTACACTGGATACAGAACTCCTGTAAACTGCCACTCACTACTTCCAATGTACAGAAATCCTGTAAGCTGCTTCTCTTTTTTCAGACTACTGAAAACCCGCATTGTGTGTAAGACTACTCCCATGCTACAGAACTCCCGTAAAGTGTTTCCTACACTCAGGATGCAGAACTCCTGTAAACTGCCTCTCACTACTTCCAATGTGCAGAAATCCTGTAAGCTGCTTCTCTTTTACTCAGACTACTGAAAACCCGCATAGTGCGTAAGACTACTCCCATGCTACAGAACTCCCGTTAAGTGTTTCCTACACTCAGGATGCAGAACTCCTGTAAACTGCCTCTCACTACTTCCAATGTACAGAAATCCTGTAAGCTGCTTCTCTTTTACTCAGACTACTGAAAATCCGCATAGTGCGTAAGACTACTCCCATGCTACAGAACTCCTGTAAAGTGTTTCCTACCCTCAGGATGCAGGACTTCTGTAAACTGCCTCTCACTACTTCCAATGTACAGAAATCCTGTTAGCTGCTTCTCTTTTTTCTGACTACTGAAAACCCGCATAGTGCGTAAGACTACTCCCATGCTACTGAACTCCCGTAAAGTGTTTCCTACACTTAGGACGCAGAACTCCTGTAAACTGCATCTCACTACTTCCAATGTACAGAAATCCTGTAAGCTGCTTCTCTTTTACTCAGACTACTGAAAACCTGCATTGTTGCGTAAGACTACCCCCATGCTATAGAACTCCCGTAAAGTGTTTCCTACACTGGATGCAGAACTCCTGTGAACTGCCTCTCACTACTTCCAATGTACAGAAATCCTGTAAGCTGCCTTCTTTTTTCAGACTACTGAAAACCTGCATTGTTGCGTAAGACTACCCCCATGCTATAGAACTCCCGTAAAGTGTTTCCTACACTGGATGCAGAACTCCTGTGAACTGCCTCTCACTACTTCCAATGTACAGAAATCCTGTAAGCTGCTTCTCTTTTACTCAGACTACTGAAAACCCGCATAGTGCTTAAGACTAGTCCCATGCTACAGAAATCCCGTAAAGTGTTTCCTACACTGGATACAGAACTCCTGTAAACTGCCTCTCACTACTTCCAATGTACAGAAATCCTGTAAGCTGCTTCTCTTTTACTCAGACTACTGAAAACCCGCATTGTGTGTAAGACTACTCCCATGCTACAGAACTCCCGTAAAGTGTTTCCTACACTCAGGATGCAGAACTCCTGTAAACTGCCTCTCACTACTTCCAATGTGCAGAAATCCTGTAACCTGCTTCTCTTTTACTCAGACTACTGAAAACCCGCATAGTGCGTAAGACTACTCCCATGCTACAGAACTCCCGTAAAGTGTTTCCTACACTCAGGATGCAGAACTCCTGTAAACTGCCTCTCACTACTTCCAATGTACAGAAATCCTGTAAGCTGCTTCTCTTTTACTCAGACTACTGAAAACCCGCATAGTGCGTAAGACTACTCCCATGCTACAGAACTCCCGTAAAGTGTTTCCTACACTTAGGACGCAGAACTCCTGTAAACTGCCTCTCACTACTTCCAATGTACAGAAATCCTGTAAGCTGCTTCTCTTTTACTCAGACTACTGAAAACCCGCATTGTTGCGTAAGACTACCCCCATGCTATAGAACTCCCGTAAAGTGTTTCCTACACTGGATGCACAACTCCTGTGAACTGCCTCTCACTACTTCCAATGTACAGAAATCCTGTAAGCTGCTTCTCTTTTTTCAGACTACTGAAAACCCGCATTGTGTGTAAGACTACTACCATGCTACAGAACTCCCGTAAAGTGTTTCCTACACTCAGGATGCAGAACTCCTGTAAACTGCCTCTTACTACTTCTAATGTACAGAAATCCTGTAAGCTGCTTCTCTTTTACTCAGACTACTGAAAACCCGCATAGTGCGAAAGACTACTCACATGCTACAGAACTCCCGTAAAGTGTTTCCTACACTCAGGATGCAGAACTCCTGTAAACTGCCTCTCCCCACTTCCAGTGTACACAAATCCTGTAAGCTGCTTCTCTTTTACTCAGACTACTGAAAACCCGCATAGTGCGTAAGACTACTCCCATGCTACAGAACTCCTGTAAAGTGTTTCCTACACTCAGGATGCAGAACTCCTGTAAACTGCCTCTCACTACTTCCAATGTGCAGAAATCCTGTAAGCTGCTTCTCTTTTACTCAGACTACTGAAAACCCGCATAGTGCGTAAGACTACTCCCATGCTACAGAACTCCCGTAAAGTGTTTCCTACACTCAGGATGCAGAACTCCTGTAAACTGCCTCTTTATAATTCCAATATAAAGAAATCCTGTAAGCTGCTTCTCTTTTACTCAGACTACTAAAAACCCGCATATTGCGTAAGACTACTCCCATGCTACAGAACTCCCGTAAAGTGTTTCCTACACTCAGGATGCAGAACTCCTGTAAACTGCCTCTCACTACTTCCAATGTACAGAAATCCTGAAAGCTGCTTCTTTTTTACAAAGACTACTGAAAACCCGCATAGTGCGTAAGACTACTCCCATGCTACAGAACTCCTGTAAAGTGTTTCCTACCCTCAGGATGCAGAACTCCTGTAAACTGCCTCTCACTACTTCCAATGTATAGAAATCCTGTAATCTGCTTCTCTTTTACTCAGACTACTGAAAACACGCATAGTGCGTAAGACTACTCCCATGCTACAGAACTCCCGTATAGTGTTTCCTACACTCAGGATACAGAACTCCTGTAAACTGACTCTCACTACTTCCAATGTACAGAAATCCTGTAAGCTGCTTCTCTTTTACACAGACTACTGAAAACCCGCATAGTGCGTAAGACTACTCCCATGCTACAGAACTCCCGTACAGTGTTTCCTACCTTCAGGATGAAGAACTGTAAACTGCCTCTCACTACTTCCAATGTATAGAAATCCTGTAAGCTGCTTCTCTTTTACTCAGACTACTGAAAACCTGCATAGTGCGTAAGACTACTCCCATGCTACAGAACTCCTGTAAAGTGTTTCCTACCCGCAGGCTGCAGAACTCCTTTAAACTGCCTCTTACTACTTCCAATGTAGAGAAATCCTGTAACCTGCTTCTGTTTTAATCAGACTACTGAAAACCCGCATAGTGCTTAAGACTAGTCCTATGCTACAGAAATCCCATAAATTGTTTCCTACACTGGATACAGAACTCCTGTAAACTGCCTCTCACTACTTCCAATGTACAGAAATCCTGTAAGCTGCTTCTCTTTTACTCAGACTACTGAAAACCCGCATAGTGCGTAAGACTACTCCCATGCTACAGAACTCCCGTAAAGTGTTTCCTACCCTCAGGATGCAGAACTCCTGTAAACTGCCTCTCACTACTTCCAATGTACAGAAATCCTGTAAGCTGCTTCTCTTTTACTCAGACTACTGAAAACCCGCATAGTGCGTAAGACTACTCCCATGCTACTGAACTCCCGTAAAGTGTTTCCTACACTTAGGGTGCAGAACTCCTGTAAACTGCCTCTCACTACTTCCAATGTACAGAAATCCTGTAAGCTGCTTCTCTTTTACTCAGACTACTGAAAACCGGCATTGTTGCATAAGACTACCCCCATGCTACAGAACTCCCGTAAAGTGTTTCCTACACTGGATGCAGAACTCCTGTAAACTGCCTCTCACTACTTCCAATGTACAGAAATCCTGTAAGCTGCTTCTCTTTTTTCAGACTACTGAAAACCCGCATTGTGTGTAAGACTACTCCCATGCTACAGAACTCCCGTAAAGTGTTTCCTACTTTAAAGATACAGAACTCCTGTAAACTGCCTCTCACTACTTCCAATGTACAGAAATCCTGTAAGCTGCTTCTCCTTTACTCAGAATACTGAAAACACGCATAGTGCGTAAGACTACTCCCATGCTACAGAACTCCTGTAAAGTGTTTCCTATCCTCAGGCTGCAGAACTCCTTTAAACTCCCTCTTACTACTTCCAATGTACAAAAATCCGGTAACCTGCTTCTGTTTTAATCAGACTACTGAAAACCCGCATAGTGCTTAAGACTAATCCCATGCTACAGAAATCCTGTAAAGTGTTTCCTACACTGGATACAGAACTCCTGTAAACTGCCTCTCACTACTTCCAATGTACAGAAATCCTGTAAGCTCCTTACTTATACTCAGACTACTGAAAACCCGCATAGTGCGTAAGACTACTCCCATGCTACAGAACTCCCGTAAAGTGTTTCCTACCCTCAGGATGCAGAACTCCTGTAAACTGCCTCTCAATACTTCCAATGTGCAGAAATCCTGTAAGCTGCTTCTCTTTTACTCAGACTACTGAAAACCCACATAGTGCGTAAGACTACTCCCATGCTACAGAACTCCCGTAAAGTGTTTCCTACACTCAGGATGCAGAACTCCTGTAAACTGCCTCTCACTACTTCCAATGTACAGAAATCCTGTAAGCTGCTTCTCTTTTACTCAGACTACTTAAAACCCGCATAGTGCGTAAGACTACTCCCATGCTACAGAACTCCCATAAAGTGTTTCCTACACTCAGGATACAGAACTCCTGTAAACTGCCTCTCACTACTTCCAATGTACAGAAATCCTGTAAGCTCCTTACTTATACTCAGACTACTGAAAACCCGCATAGTGCGTAAGACTACTCCCATGCTACAGAAATCCCGTAAAGTGTTTCCTACTTTAAGGATGCAGAACTCCATTAAACTGCCTTTCACTACTTCCAATGTAGAGATATCCTGTAAGCTGCTTCTCTTTTAATCAGACTACTGAAAACCCGCATAGTGCGTAAGACTACTCCCATGCTACAGAACTCCCGTAAAGTGTTTCCTACACTCAGGATGCAGAACTCCTGTAAACTGCCTCTCACTACTTCCAATGTACAGAAATCCTGTAAGCTGCTTCTCTTTTACTCAGACTACTGAAAACCCGCATAGTGCGTAAGACTACTCCTATGCAACAGAACTCCCGTAAAGTGTTTCCTACACTGGATGCAGGACTCCTTTAAACTGCCTCTCACTACTTCCAATGTACAGAAATCCTGTAAGCTGCTTCTCTTTTACCCAGACTACTGAAAACCCGCATAGTGCGTAAGACTACTCCCATGCTACAGAACTCCCGTAAAATGTTTCCTACACTCAGGATGCAGAACTCCTGTAAACTGCCTCTCACTACTTCCAATGTGCAGAAATCCTGTAAGCTGCTTCTCTTTTACTCAGACTACTGAAAACCCACATAGTGCGTAAGACTACTCCAAAGCTACAGAACTCCCGTAAAGTGTTTGCTACCCTCAGGATGCAGAACTCTTCTAAACTGCCTCTCACTACTTCCAATGTACAGAAATCCTGTAAGCTGCTTCTCTTTTACTCAGACTACTGAAAACCTGCATAGTGCGTAAGACTACTCCCATGCTACAGAACTCCCGTAAAGTGTTTCCTACCCTCAGGATTCAGGACTGCTTTAAACTACCTCTCACTTCTTCCAATGTATAGAAATCCTGTAAGCTGCTTCTCTTTTACTCAGACTATTGAAAACCCGCATAAAGAGTAAGAATTCTCCCATGCTACAGAACTCCCGTAAAGTGTTTCCTACACTCAGGATGCAGAACTCCTGTAAACTGCCTCTCACTACTTCCAATGTACAGAAATCCTGTAAGCTGCTTCTCTTTTACTCAGACTACTGAAAACCCGCATAGTGCGTAAGACTACTCCCATGCTACAGAACTCCCGTAAAGTGTTTCCTACACTGGATGCAGAATTCCTGTAAACTGCCTCTCACTACTTCCAATGTACAGAAATCCTGTAAGCTGCTTCTCTTTTACTCAGACTACTGAAAACCCGCATAGTGCGTAAGACTACTCCCATGCTACAGAACTCCCGTAAAGTGTTTCCTACACTGGATGCAGAACTCCTGTAAACTGCCTCTCACTACTTCCAATGTACAGAAATCCTGTAAGCTGCTTCTCTTTTTTCAGACTACTGAAAACCCGCATTGTGTGTAAGACTACTCCCATGCTACAGAAATCTCGTAAAGTGTTTCCTACTTTAAGGATGCAGAACTCCTGTAAACTGCCTCTCACTACTTCCAATGTACAGAAATCCTGTAAGCTGCTTCTGTTTTACTCAGACTACTGAAAACACGCCTAGTGCGTAAGACTACTCTCATGCTACAGAACTCCCGTAAAGTGTTTCCTACCCTCAGGATGCAGAACTCCTGTAAACTGCCTCTCACTACTTCCAATGTACAGAAATCCTGTAAGCTGCTTCTCTTTTACTCAGACTACTGAAAACCCGCATAGTGCGTAAGACTACTCCCATGCTACAGAACCCCCGTAAAGTGTTTGCTGCGTTAAGGATGCAGGACTCCTTTAAACTGCCTCTCACTACTTCCAATGTACAGAAATCCTGAAAGCTGCTTCTCTTTTACACAGACTACTGAAAACCCGCATAGTGCGTAAGACTACTCCCATGCTACCGAACTCCCGTAAAGTGTTTCCTACACTCAGGATGCAGAACTCCTGTAAACTGCCTCTCACTACTTCCAATGTACAGAAATCCTGTAAGCTGCTTCTCTTTTACTCAGACTACTGAAAACCCGCATAGTGCGTAAGACTACTCCTATGCAACAGAACTCCCGTAAAGTGTTTCCTACACTGGATGCAGGACTCCTGTAAACTGCCTCTCACTACTTCCAATGTACAGAAATCCTGTAAGCTGCTTCTCTTTTACTCAGACTACTGAAAACCCGCATAGTGCGTAAGACTACCCCCATGCTGCAGAACTCCCGTAAAGTGTTTCCTACACTGGATGCAGAACTCCTGTAAACTGCCTCTCACTACTTCCAATGTACAGAAATCCTGTAAGCTGCTTCTCTTTTTTCAGACTGCAGAAAACCCGCATTGTGTGTAAGACTACTCCCATGCTACAGAACTCCCGTAAAGAGTTTCCTACTTTAAGGGTGCAGAACTCCTGTAAACTGCCTCTCACTACTTCCAATGTACAGAAATCCTGTAAGCTGCTTCTCTTTTACTCAGACTACTGAAAACCCGCTTAGTGCGTAAGACTACTCCCATGCTACAGAACTCCCGTAAAGTGTTTTCAACCCTCAGGATGCAGAACTCCTGTAAACTGCCTCTCACTACTTCCAATGTACAGAAATCCTGTAAGCTGCTTCTCTTTTACTCAGACTACTGAAAACCCACACAGTGCGTAAGACTACTCCCATGCTACAGAACTCCCGTTAAGTGTTTCCTACACTCAGGATGCAGAACTCCTGTAAACTGCCTCTCACTACTTCCAATGTACAGAAATCCTGTAAGCTGCTTCTCTTTTACTCAGACTACTTAAAACCCGCATAGTGCGTAAGACTACTCCCATGCTACAGAACTCCCATAAAGTGTTTCCTACACTCAGGATACAGAACTCCTGTAAACTGACTCTCACTACTTCCAATGTACAGAAATCCTGTAAGCTGCTTCTCTTTTACTGAGACTACTGAAAACCCACATAGTGCGTAAGACTACTCCCATGCTACAGAACTCCCGTAAAGTGTTTCCTACCCTCAGGATGAAGAACTGTAAACTGCCTCTCACTACTTCCAATGTATAGAAATCCTGTAAGCTGCTTCTCTTTTCCTCAGACTACTGAAAACCTGCATAGTGCTTAAGACTACTCCCATGCTACAGAACTCCTGTAAAGTGTTTCCTACCCTCAGGCTGCAGAACTCCTTTAAACTGCCTCTTACTACTTCCAATGTACAAAAATCCTGTAACCTGCTTCTGTTTTAATCAGACTACTGAAAACCCGCATAGTGCTTAAGACTAGTCCCATGCTACAGAAATCCCGTAAAGTGTTTCCTACACTGGATACAGAACTCCTGTAAACTGCCTCTCACTACTTGCAATGTACAGAAATCCTGTAAGCTGCTTCTCTTTTTTCAGACTACTGAAAACCCGCATTGTGTGTAAGACTACTCCCATGCTACAGAACTCCCGTAAAGTGTTTCCTACACTCAGGATGCAGAACTCCTGTAAACTGCCTCTCACTACTTCCAATGTGCAGAAATGCTGTAAGCTGTTTCTCTTTTACTCAGACTACTGAAAACCCGCATAGTGCGTAAGACTACTCCCATGCTACAGAACTCCCGTAAAGTGTTTCCTACACTCAGGATGCAGAACTCCTGTAAACTGCCTCTCACTACTTCCAATGTACAGAAATACTGAAAGCTGCTTCTCTTTCACACAGACTACTGAAAACCCGCATAGTGCGTAAGACTACTCCCATGCTACAGAACTCCCGTAAAGTGTTTCCTACACTGGATGCAGAACTCCTGTAAACTGCCTCTCACTACTTCCAATGTACAGAAATCCTGTAAGCTGCTTCTCTTTTACTCAGACTACTGAAAACCCGCATAGTGCATAAGACTACTCCCATGCTACAGAACTCCCGTAAAGTGTTTCCTACCCTCAGGATGCAGGACTCCTTTAAACTGCCTCTCCCCACTTCCAGTGTACAGAAATCCTGTAAGCTGCTTCCCTTTTACTCAGACTACTAAAAACCCGCATAAAGAATAAGAATTCTCCCATGCTACAGAACTCCCGAAAATGGTTTCCTACAATCAGGATGCAGAACTCCTGTAAACTGCCTCTCACTACTTCCAATGTACAGAAATCCTGTAAGCTGCTTCTCTTTTACTCAGAGAAGTGAAAACCCGCATAGTGCGTAAGACTACTCCCATGCTACAGAACTCCCGTAAAGTGTTTCCTACCCTGGATGCAGAAATCCTGTAAACTGCCTCTCACTACTTCCAATGTACAGAAATCCTGTAAGCTGCTTCTCTTTTACTCAGACTACTGAAAATCCGCATAGTGCGTAAGACTACTCCCATGCTACAGAACTCCTGTAAAGTGATTTCTACACTCAGGATGCAGAACTCCTGTAAACTGCCTCTCACTACTTCCAATGTACAGAAGTCCTGTAAGCTGCTTCTCTTTTACTCAGACTACTGAAAACCCGCATAAATAATAAGAATTCTCTCATGCTACAGAAATCCCGTAAAGTGTTTCCTACACTGGATACAGAACTCATGTAAACTGCCTCTCACTACTTCCAATGTACAGAAATCCTGTAAGCTGCTTCTCTTTTTTCAGTCTACTGAAAACCCGCATTGTGTGTAAGACTACTCCCATGCTACAGAACTCCCGTAAAGTGTTTCCTACACTCAGGATGCAGAACTCCTGTAAACTGCCTCTCACTACTTCCAATGTACAGAAATCCTGTAAGCTGCTTCTCTTTTACTCAGACTACTGAAAACCCGCATAGTGCGTAAGACTACTCCCATGCTACAGAACTCCCGTAAAGTGTTTGCTACCCTCAGGATGCAGGACTCCTGTAAACTGCCCCTTTCTACTTCCAATGTACAGAAATCCTGTAAGCTGCTTCTCTTTTACTCAGACTACTGAAAACCCGCATAGTGCGTAAGACTACTCCCATGCTACAGAACTCCTGTAAAGTTTTTTCTACACTCAGGAAGCAGAACACCTGTAAACTGCCTCTAACTACTTCCAATGTACAAAAATCCTGTAAGCTGCTTCTTTTTTACTCAGACTGCTGAAAACCCGCATAGTGCGTAAGACTACTCCCATGCTACAGAACTCCCGTAAAGTGTTTGCTACCCTCAGGATGCAGGACTCCTGTAAACTGCCTCTCACGACTTCCAATGTACAAAAATCCTGTAAGCTGCTTCTTTTTTACTCAGACTGCTGAAAACCCGCATAGTGCGTAAGACTACTCCCATGCTACAGAAATCCCGTAAAGTGTTTCCTACACTGGATGCAGAACTCCTGCAAACTGCCTCTCACTACTTCCAATGCACAGAAATCCTGTAAGCTGCTTCTCTTTTACTCAGACTACTGAAAACCCGCATAGTGCGTAAGACTACTCCCATGCTACAGAACTCCCGTAAAGTGTTTCCTACACTCAGAATGCAGAACTCCTGTAAACTGCCTCTCACTACTTCCAATGTACAGAAATCCTGTAAGCTGCTTCTCTTTTACTCAGACTACTGAAAACCCGCATACTGCGTAAGACTACTCCCATGCTACAGAACTCCCGTAAAGTGTTTCCTACACTGGATGCAGAACTCCTGTAAACTGCCTCTCACTACTTCCAATGTACAGAAATCCTGTAAGCTGCTTCTCTTTTACTCAGACTACTGAAAACCCGCATAGTGCGTAAGACTACTCCCATGCTACAGAACTCCCGTAAAGTGTTTCCTACACTGGATGCAGAACTCCTGTAAACTGCCTCTCACTACTTCCAATGTACAGAAATCCTGTAAGCTGCTTCTCTTTTACTCAGACTACTGAAAACCCGCATAGTGCATAAGACTACTCCCATGCTACAGACCTCCCGTAAAGTGTTTCCTACCCTCAGGATGCAGGACTCCTTTAAACTGCCTCTCCCCACTTCCAGTGTACAGAAATCCTGTAAGCTGCTTCCCTTTTACTCAGACTACTAAAAACCCGCATAAAGAATAAGAATTCTCCCATGCTACAGAACTCCCGAAAATGGTTTCCTACAATCAGGATGCAGAACTCCTGTAAACTGCCTCTCACTACTTCCAATGTACAGAAATCCTGTAAGCTGCTTCTCTTTTACTCAGAGAAGTGAAAACCCGCATAGTGCGTAAGACTACTCCCATGCTACAGAACTCCCGTAAAGTGTTTCCTACCCTGGATGCAGAAATCCTGTAAACTGCCTCTCACTACTTCCAGTGTTGAGAAATCCTGTAAGCTGCTTCTCTTTTACTCAGACTACTGAAAATCCGCATAGTGCGTAAGACTACTCCCATGCTACAGAACTCCTGTAAAGTGATTTCTACACTCAGGATGCAGAACTCCTGTAAACTGCCTCTCACTACTTCCAATGTACAGAAGTCCTGTAAGCTGCTTCTCTTTTACTCAGACTACTGAAAACCCGCATATTGCATAAGACTACTCCCATGCTACAGAACTCCTGTAAAGTGTTTTCTACACTCAGGATGCAGAACACCTGTAAACTGCCTCTCACTACTTCCAATGTACAGAAATCATGTAAGCTGCTTCTCTTTTACTCAGACTACTGAAAACCCGCATAAAGAATAAGAATTCTCCCATGCTACAGAACTCCCGAAAAGTGTTTCCTACCCTCAGGATGCAGGACTCCTTTAAACTGCCTCTCCCCACTTCCAGTGTACAGAAATCCTGTAAGCTGCTTCTCTTTTACTCAGACTACTAAAAACCCGCATAAAGAATAAGAATTCTCCCATGCTACAGAACTCCCGAAAAGTGTTTCCTACACTCAGGATGCAGAACTCCTGTAAACTGCCTCTAACTACTTCCAATGTACAGAAATCCTGTAAGCTGCTTCTCTTTTACTCAGACTACTGAAAACCCGCATACTGCGTAAGACTACTCCCATGGTACAGAACTCCCATAAAGTGTTTCCTACACTCAGGATGCAGAACTCCTGTAAACTACCTCTCACTAGTTCCAATGTGGAGAAATCCTGTAAGCTGCTTCTCTTTTACTCAGACTACTGAAAACCCGCATAGTGCGTAAGACTACTCCCATGCTACAGAACTCCCGTAAAGTGTTTGCTACCCTCAGGATGCAGAACTACTGTAAACTGCCTCTCACGACTTCCAATGTACAAAAATCCTGTAAGCTGCTTCTTTTTTACTCAGACTGCTGAAAACCCGCATAGTGCGTAAGACTACTCCCATGCTACAGAAATCCCGTAAAGTGTTTCCGACACTGGATGCAGAACTCCTGCAAACTGCCTCTCACTACTTCCAATGCACAGAAATCCTGTAAGCTGCTTCTCTTTTACTCAGACTACTGAAAACCCGCATAGTGCGTAAGACTACTGCCATGCTACAGAACTCCCGTAAAGTGTTTCCTACACTCAGAATGCAGAACTACTGTAAACTGCCTCTCACTACTTCCAATGTACAGAAATCCTGTAAGCTGCTTCTCTTTTACTCAGACTACTGAAAACCCGCATAGTGCGTAAGACTACTCCCATGCTACAGAACTCCCGTAAAGTGTTTGCTACCCTCAGGATGCAGGACTCCTGTAAACTGCCCCTTTCTACTTCCAATGTACAGAAATCCTGTAAGCTGCTTCTCTTTTACTCAGACTACTGAAAACCCGCATAGTGCGTAAGACTACTCCCATGCTACAGAACTCCTGTAAAGTTTTTTCTACACTCAGGAAGCAGAACACCTGTAAACTGCCTCTAACTACTTCCAATGTACAGAAATCCTGTAAGCTGCTTCTCTTTTACTCAGACTACTGAAAACCCGCATACTGCGTAAGACTACTCCCATGGTACAGAACTCCCAAAAAGTGTTTCCTACACTCAGGATGCAGAACTCCTGTAAACTACCTCTCACTAGTTCCAATGTGGAGAAATCCTGTAAGCTGCTTCTCTTTTACTCAGACTACTGAAAACCCGCATAGTGCGTAAGACTACTCCCATGCTACAGAACTCCCGTAAAGTGTTTGCTACCCTCAGGATGCAGGACTCCTGTAAACTGCCTCTCACGACTTCCAATGTACAAAAATCCTGTAAGCTGCTTCTTTTTTACTCAGACTGCTGAAAACCCGCATAGTGCGTAAGACTACTCCCATGCTACAGAAATCCCGTAAAGTGTTTCCTACACTGGATGCAGAACTCCTGCAAACTGCCTCTCACTACTTCCAATGCACAGAAATCCTGTAAGCTGCTTCTCTTTTACTCAGACTACTGAAAACCCGCATAGTGCGTAAGACTACTCCCATGCTACAGAACTCCCGTAAAGTGTTTCCTACACTCAGAATGCAGAACTCCTGTAAACTGCCTCTCACTACTTCCAATGTACAGAAATCCTGTAAGCTGCTTCTCTTTTACTCAGACTACTGAAAACCCGCATACTGCGTAAGACTACTCCCATGCTACAGAACTCCCGTAAAGTGTTTCCTACACTGGATGCAGAACTCCTGTAAACTGCCTCTCACTACTTCCAATGTACAGAAATCCTGTAAGCTGCTTCTCTTTTACTCAGACTACTGAAAACCCGCATAGTGCGTAAGACTACTCCCATGCTACAGAACTCCCGTAAAGTGTTTCCTACACTGGATGCAGAACTCCTGTAAACTGCCTCTCACTACTTCCAATGTACAGAAATCCTGTAAGCTGCTTCTCTTTTACTCAGACTACTGAAAACCCGCATACTGCGTAAGACTACTCCCATGCTACAGACCTCCCGTAAAGTGTTTCCTACCCTCAGGATGCAGGACTCCTTTAAACTGCCTCTCCCCACTTCCAGTGTACAGAAATCCTGTAAGCTGCTTCCCTTTTACTCAGACTACTAAAAACCCGCATAAAGAATAAGAATTCTCCCATGCTACAGAACTCCCGAAAATGGTTTCCTACAATCAGGATGCAGAACTCCTGTAAACTGCCTCTCACTACTTCCAATGTACAGAAATCCTGTAAGCTGCTTCTCTTTTACTCAGAGAAGTGAAAACCCGCATAGTGCGTAAGACTACTCCCATGCTACAGAACTCCCGTAAAGTGTTTCCTACCCTGGATGCAGAAATCCTGTAAACTGCCTCTCACTACTTCCAATGTACAGAAATCCTGTAAGCTGCTTCTCTTTTACTCAGACTACTGAAAATCCGCATAGTGCGTAAGACTACTCCCATGCTACAGAACTCCTGTAAAGTGATTTCTACACTCAGGATGCAGAACTCCTGTAAACTGCCTCTCACTACTTCCAATGTACAGAAGTCCTGTAAGCTGCTTCTCTTTTACTCAGACTACTGAAAACCCGCATATTGCATAAGACTACTCCCATGCTACAGAACTCCTGTAAAGTGTTTTCTACACTCAGGATGCAGAACACCTGTAAACTGCCTCTCACTACTTCCAATGTACAGAAATCATGTAAGCTGCTTCTCTTTTACTCAGACTACTGAAAACCCGCATAAAGAATAAGAATTCTCCCATGCTACAGAACTCCCGAAAAGTGTTTCCTACCCTCAGGATGCAGGACTCCTTTAAACTGCCTCTCCCCACTTCCAGTGTACAGAAATCCTGTAAGCTGCTTCTCTTTTACTCAGACTACTAAAAACCCGCATAAAGAATAAGAATTCTCCCATGCTACAGAACTCCCGAAAAGTGTTTCCTACACTCAGGATGCAGAACTCCTGTAAACTGCCTCTAACTACTTCCAATGTACAGAAATCCTGTAAGCTGCTTCTCTTTTACTCAGACTACTGAAAACCCGCATACTGCGTAAGACTACTCCCATGGTACAGAACTCCCATAAAGTGTTTCCTACACTCAGGATGCGAACTCCTGTAAACTACCTCTCACTAGTTCCAATGTGGAGAAATCCTGTAAGCTGCTTCTCTTTTACTCAGACTACTGAAAACCCGCATAGTGCGTAAGACTACTCCCATGCTACAGAACTCCCGTAAAGTGTTTGCTACCCTCAGGATGCAGAACTACTGTAAACTGCCTCTCACGACTTCCAATGTACAAAAATCCTGTAAGCTGCTTCTTTTTTACTCAGACTGCTGAAAACCCGCATAGTGCGTAAGACTACTCCCATGCTACAGAAATCCCGTAAAGTGTTTCCTACACTGGATGCAGAACTCCTGCAAACTGCCTCTCACTACTTCCAATGCACAGAAATCCTGTAAGCTGCTTCTCTTTTACTCAGACTACTGAAAACCCGCATAGTGCGTAAGACTACTGCCATGCTACAGAACTCCCGTAAAGTGTTTCCTACACTCAGAATGCAGAACTACTGTAAACTGCCTCTCACTACTTCCAATGTACAGAAATCCTGTAAGCTGCTTCTCTTTTACTCAGACTTCTGAAAACCCGCATAGTGCGTAAGACTACTCCCATGCTACAGAACTCCCGTAAAGTGTTTCCTACACTGGATGCAGAACTCCTGTAAACTGCCTCTCACTACTTCCAATGTACAGAAATCCTGTAAGCTGCTTCTCTTTTACTCAGACTACTGAAAACCCGCATAGTGCATAAGACTACTCCCATGCTACAGACCTCCCGTAAAGTGTTTCCTACACTCAGGATGCAGGACTCCTTTAAACTGCCTCTCCCCACTTCCAGTGTTGAGAAATCCTGTAAGCTGCTTCTCTTTTACTCAGACTACTGAAAACCCGCATAAATAATAAGAATTCTCCCATGCTACAGAAATCCCGTAAAGTGTTTCCTACACTGGATACAGAACTCATGTAAACTGCCTCTCACTACTTCCAATGTACAGAAATCCTGTAAGCTGCTTCTCTTTTTTCAGACTACTGAAAACCCGCATTGTGTGTAAGACTACTCCCATGCTACAGAACTCCCGTAAAGTGTTTCCTACACTCAGGATGCAGAACTCCTGTAAACTGCCTCTCACTACTTCCAATGTACAGAAATCCTGTAAGCTGCTTCTCTTTTACTCAGACTACTGAAAACCCGCATAGTGCGTAAGACTACTCCCATGCTACAGAACTCCCGTAAAGTGTTTGCTACCCTCAGGATGCAGGACTCCTGTAAACTGCCCCTTTCTACTTCCAATGTACAGAAATCCTGTAAGCTGCTTCTCTTTTACTCAGACTACTGAAAACCCGCATAGTGCGTAAGACTACTCCCATGCTACAGAACTCCTGTAAAGTGTTTTCTACACTCAGGAAGCAGAACACCTGTAAACTGCCTCTAACTACTTCCAATGTACAGAAATCCTGTAAGCTGCTTCTCTTTTACTCAGACTACTGAAAACCCGCATACTGCGTAAGACTACTCCCATGGTACAGAACTCCCATAAAGTGTTTCCTACACTCAGGATGCAGAACTCCTGTAAACTACCTCTCACTAGTTCCAATGTGGAGAAATCCTGTAAGCTGCTTCTCTTTTACTCAGACTACTGAAAACCCGCATAGTGCGTAAGACTACTCCCATGCTACAGAACTCCCGTAAACTGTTTGCTACACTGGATGCAGAACTCCTGTAAACTACCTCTCACTAGTTCCAATGTAAAGAAATCCTGTAAGCTGCTTCTCTTTTACTCAGACTACTGAAAACCCGCATAGTGCGTAAGACTACTCCCATGCTACAGAACTCCCGTAAAGTGTTTCCTACCCTCAGGCTGCAGAACTCCTTTAAACTGCCTCTTACTACTTCCAATGTACAAAAATCCTGTAACCTGCTTCTGTTTTAATCAGACTACTGAAAACCCGCATAGTGCTTAAGACTAGTCCCATGCTACAGAAATCCCATAAAGTGTTTCCTACACTGGATACAGAACTCCTGTAAACTGCCTCTCACTACTTCCAATGTGCAGAAATCTTGTAAGCTGCTTCTCTTTTTTCAGACTACTGAAAACCCGCATAAAGAATAAGAATTCTCCCATGCTACAGAACTCCCGAAAAGTGTTTCCTACCCTCAGGATGCAGGACTCCTTTAAACTGCCTCTCCCCACTTCCAGTGTACAGAAATCCTGTAAGCTGCTTCTCTTTTACTCAGACTACTAAAAACCCGCATAAAGAATAAGAATTCTCCCATGCTACAGGACTCCCGAAAAGTGTTTCCTACACTCAGGATGCAGAACTCCTGTAAACTGCCTCTCCCCACTTCCAGTGTACAGAAATCCTGTAAGCTGCTTCTCTTTTACTCAGACTACTAAAAACCCCCATAAAGAATAAGAATTCTCCCATGCTACAGAACTCCTGTAAATTGTTTTCTACACTCAGGATGCAGAACACCTGTAAACTGCCTCTCACTACTTCCAATGTACAGAAATCATGTAAGCTGCTTCTCTTTTACTCAGACTACTGAAAACCCGCATAAAGAATTAGAATTCTCCCATGCTACAGAACTCCCGAAAAGTGTTTCCTACCCTCAGGATGCAGGACTCCTTTAAACTGCCTCTCCCCACTTCCAGTGTACAGAAATCCTGTAAGCTGCTTCTCTTTTACTCAGACTACTAAAAACCCGCATAAAGAATAAGAATTCTCCCATGCTACAGAACTCCCGAAAAGTGTTTCCTACACTCAGGATGCAGAACTCCTGTAAACTGCCTCTAACTACTTCCAATGTACAGAAATCCTGTAAGCTGCTTCTCTTTTACTCAGACTACTGAAAACCCGCATACTGCGTAAGACTACTCCCATGGTACAGAACTCCCATAAAGTGTTTCCTACACTCAGGATGCAGAACTCCTGTAAACTACCTCTCACTAGTTCCAATGTGGAGAAATCCTGTAAGCTGCTTCTCTTTTACTCAGACTACTGAAAACCCGCATAGTGCGTAAGACTACTCCCATGCTACAGAACTCCCGTAAAGTGTTTGCTACCCTCAGGATGCAGGACTCCTGTAAACTGCCTCTCACGACTTCCAATGTACAAAAATCCTGTAAGCTGCTTCTTTTTTACTCAGACTGCTGAAAACCCGCATAGTGCGTAAGACTACTCCCATGCTACAGAAATCCCGTAAAGTGTTTCCTACACTGGATGCAGAACTCCTGCAAACTGCCTCTCACTACTTCCAATGCACAGAAATCCTGTAAGCTGCTTCTCTTTTACTCAGACTACTGAAAACCCGCATAGTGCGTAAGACTACTGCGATGCTACAGAACTCCCGTAAAGTGTTTCCTACACTCAGAATGCAGAACTACTGTAAACTGCCTCTCACTACTTCCAATGTACAGAAATCCTGTAAGCTGCTTCTCTTTTACTCAGACTACTGAAAACCCGCATAGTGCGTAAGACTACTCCCATGCTACAGAACTCCCGTAAAGTGTTTCCTACACTGGATGCAGAACTCCTGTAAACTGCCTCTCACTACTTCCAATGTACAGAAATCCTGTAAGCTGCTTCTCTTTTACTCAGACTACTGAAAACCCGCATAGTGCGTAAGACTACTCCCATGCTACAGAACTCCCGTAAAGTGTTTCCTACACTGGATGCAGAACTCCTGTAAACTGCCTCTCACTACTTCCAATGTACAGAAATCCTGTAAGCTGCTTCTCTTTTACTCAGACTACTGAAAACCCGCATAGTGCATAAGACTACTCCCATGCTACAGACCTCCCGTAAAGTGTTTCCTACACTCAGGATGCAGGACTCCTTTAAACTGCCTCTCCCCACTTCCAGTGTTGAGAAATCCTGTAAGCTGCTTCTCTTTTACTCAGACTACTGAAAACCCGCATAAATAATAAGAATTCTCCCATGCTACAGAAATCCCGTAAAGTGTTTCCTACACTGGATACAGAACTCATGTAAACTGCCTCTCACTACTTCCAATGTACAGAAATCCTGTAAGCTGCTTCTCTTTTTTCAGTCTACTGAAAACCCGCATTGTGTGTAAGACTACTCCCATGCTACAGAACTCCCGTAAAGTGTTTCCTACACTCAGGATGCAGAACTCCTGTAAACTGCCTCTCACTACTTCCAATGTACAGAAATCCTGTAAGCTGCTTCTCTTTTACTCAGACTACTGAAAACCCGCATAGTGCGTAAGACTACTCCCATGCTACAGAACTCCCGTAAAGTGTTTGCTACCCTCAGGATGCAGGACTCCTGTAAACTGCCCCTTTCTACTTCCAATGTACAGAAATCCTGTAAGCTGCTTCTCTTTTACTCAGACTACTGAAAACCCACATAGTGCGTAAGACTACTCCCATGCTACAGAACTCCTGTAAAGTGTTTTCTACACTCAGGAAGCAGAACACCTGTAAACTGCCTCTAACTACTTCCAATGTACAGAAATCCTGTAAGCTGCTTCTCTTTTACTCAGACTACTGAAAACCCGCATACTGCGTAAGACTACTCCCATGGTACAGAACTCCCATAAAGTGTTTCCTACACTCAGGATGCAGAACTCCTGTAAACTACCTCTCACTAGTTCTAATGTGGAGAAATCCTGTAAGCTGCTTCTCTTTTACTCAGACTACTGAAAACCCGCATAGTGCGTAAGACTACTCCCATGCTACAGAACTCCCGTAAAGTGTTTGCTACCCTCAGGATGCAGGACTCCTGTAAACTGCCTCTCACGACTTCCAATGTACAAAAATCCTGTAAGCTGCTTCTTTTTTACTCAGACTGCTGAAAACCCGCATAGTGCGTAAGACTACTCCCATGCTACAGAAATCCCGTAAAGTGTTTCCTACACTGGATGCAGAACTCCTGCAAACTGCCTCTCACTACTTCCAATGCACAGAAATCCTGTAAGCTGCTTCTCTTTTACTCAGACTACTGAAAACCCGCATAGTGCGTAAGACTACTCCCATGCTACAGAACTCCCGTAAAGTGTTTCCTACACTCAGAATGCAGAACTCCTGTAAACTGCCTCTCACTACTTCCAATGTACAGAAATCCTGTAAGCTGCTTCTCTTTTACTCAGACTACTGAAAACCCGCATAGTGCGTAAGACTACTCCCATGCTACAGAACTCCCATAAAGTGTTTCCTACACTGGATGCAGAACTCCTGTAAACTGCCTCTCACTACTTCCAATGTACAGAAATCCTGTAAGCTGCTTCTCTTTTACTCAGACTACTGAAAACCCGCATAGTGCATAAGACTACTCCCATGCTACAGACCTCCCGTAAAGTGTTTCCTACCCTCAGGATGCAGGACTCCTTTAAACTGCCTCTCCCCACTTCCAGTGTACAGAAATCCTGTAAGCTGCTTCTCTTTTACTCAGACTACTAAAAACCCGCATAAAGAATAAGAATTCTCCCATGCTACAGAACTCCCGAAAAGTGTTTCCTACACTCAGGATGCAGAACTCCTGTAAACTGCCTCTCACTACTTCCAATGTACAGAAATCCTGTAAGCTGCTTCTCTTTTACTCAGAGAAGTGAAAACCCGCATAGTGCGTAAGACTACTCCCATGCTACAGAACTCCCGTAAAGTGTTTCCTACCCTGGATGCAGAAATCCTGTAAACTGCCTCTCACTACTTCCAATGTACAGAAATCCTGTAAGCTGCTTCTCTTTTACTCAGACTACTGAAAATCCGCATAGTGCGTAAGACTACTCCCATGCTACAGAACTCCTGTAAAGTGATTTCTACACTCAGGATGCAGAACTCCTGTAAACTGCCTCTCACTACTTCCAATGTACAGAAGTCCTGTAAGCGGCTTCTCTTTTACTCAGACTACTGAAAACCCGCATAGTGCGTAAGACTACTCCCATGCTACAGAACTCCTGTAAAGTGTTTTCTACACTCAGGATGCAGAACACCTGTAAACTGCCTCTCACTACTTCCAATGTACAGAAATCATGTAAGCTGCTTCTCTTTTACTCAGACTACTGAAAACCCGCATAGTGCGTAAGACTACTCCCATGCTACAGAACTCCTGTAAAGTGTTTCCTACCCTCAGGCTGCAGAACTCCTTTAAACTGCCTCTTACTACTTCCAATGTACAAAAATCCTGTAACCTGCTTCTGTTTTAATCAGACTACTGAAAACCCGCATAGTGCTTAAGACTAATCCCATGCTACAGAAATCCCGTAAAGTGTTTCCTACACTGGATACAGAACTCATGTAAACTGCCTCTCACTACTTCCAATGTACAGAAATCCTGTAAGCTGCTTCTCTTTTACTCAGACTACTGAAAACCCGCATAGTGCGTAAGACTACTCCCATGCTACAGAACTCCCGTAAAGTGTTTCCTACACTGGATGCAGAACTCCTGTAAACTGCCTCTCACTACTTCCAATGTACAGAAATCCTGTAAGCTGCTTCTCTTTTACTCAGACTACTGAAAACCCGCATAGTGCGTAAGACTACTCCCATGCTACAGAACTCCCGTAAAGTGTTTCCTACACTGGATGCAGAACTCCTGTAAACTGCCTCTCACTACTTCCAATGTACAGAAATCCTGTAAGCTGCTTCTCTTTTACTCAGACTACTGAAAACCCGCATAGTGCATAAGACTACTCCCATGCTACAGACCTCCCGTAAAGTGTTTCCTACACTCAGGATGCAGGACTCCTTTAAACTGCCTCTCCCCACTTCCAGTGTTGAGAAATCCTGTAAGCTGCTTCTCTTTTACTCAGACTACTGAAAACCCGCATAAATAATAAGAATTCTCCCATGCTACAGAAATCCCGTAAAGTGTTTCCTACACTGGATACAGAACTCATGTAAACTGCCTCTCACTACTTCCAATGTACAGAAATCCTGTAAGCTGCTTCTCTTTTTTCAGTCTACTGAAAACCCGCATTGTGTGTAAGACTACTCCCATGCTACAGAACTCCCGTAAAGTGTTTCCTACACTCAGGATGCAGAACTCCTGTAAACTGCCTCTCACTACTTCCAATGTACAGAAATCCTGTAAGCTGCTTCTCTTTTACTCAGACTACTGAAAACCCGCATAGTGCGTAAGACTACTCCCATGCTACAGAACTCCCGTAAAGTGTTTGCTACCCTCAGGATGCAGGACTCCTGTAAACTGCCCCTTTCTACTTCCAATGTACAGAAATCCTGTAAGCTGCTTCTCTTTTACTCAGACTACTGAAAACCCACATAGTGCGTAAGACTACTCCCATGCTACAGAACTCCTGTAAAGTGTTTTCTACACTCAGGAAGCAGAACACCTGTAAACTGCCTCTAACTACTTCCAATGTACAGAAATCCTGTAAGCTGCTTCTCTTTTACTCAGACTACTGAAAACCCGCATACTGCGTAAGACTACTCCCATGGTACAGAACTCCCATAAAGTGTTTCCTACACTCAGGATGCAGAACTCCTGTAAACTACCTCTCACTAGTTCCAATGTGGAGAAATCCTGTAAGCTGCTTCTCTTTTACTCAGACTACTGAAAACCCGCATAGTGCGTAAGACTACTCCCATGCTACAGAACTCCCGTAAAGTGTTTGCTACCCTCAGGATGCAGGACTCCTGTAAACTGCCTCTCACGACTTCCAATGTACAAAAATCCTGTAAGCTGCTTCTTTTTTACTCAGACTGCTGAAAACCCGCATAGTGCGTAAGACTACTCCCATGCTACAGAAATCCCGTAAAGTGTTTCCTACACTGGATGCAGAACTCCTGCAAACTGCCTCTCACTACTTCCAATGCACAGAAATCCTGTAAGCTGCTTCTCTTTTACTCAGACTACTGAAAACCCGCATAGTGCGTAAGACTACTCCCATGCTACAGAACTCCCGTAAAGTGTTTCCTACACTCAGAATGCAGAACTCCTGTAAACTGCCTCTCACTACTTCCAATGTACAGAAATCCTGTAAGCTGCTTCTCTTTTACTCAGACTACTGAAAACCCGCATAGTGCGTAAGACTACTCCCATGCTACAGAACTCCCATAAAGTGTTTCCTACACTGGATGCAGAACTCCTGTAAACTGCCTCTCACTACTTCCAATGTACAGAAATCCTGTAAGCTGCTTCTCTTTTACTCAGACTACTGAAAACCCGCATAGTGCATAAGACTACTCCCATGCTACAGAACTCCCATAAAGTGTTTCCTACACTGGATACAGAACTCCTGTAAACTGCCTCTCACTACTTCCAATGTACAGAAATCCTGTAAGCTGCTTCTCTTTTACTCAGACTACTGAAAATCCGCATAGTGCGTAAGACTACTCCCATGCTACAGAACTCCTGTAAAGTGATTTCTACACTCAGGATGCAGAACTCCTGTAAACTGCCTCTCACTACTTCCAATGTACAGAAGTCCTGTAAGCGGCTTCTCTTTTACTCAGACTACTGAAAACCCGCATAGTGCGTAAGACTACTCCCATGCTACAGAACTCCTGTAAAGTGTTTTCTACACTCAGGATGCAGAACACCTGTAAACTGCCTCTCACTACTTCCAATGTACAGAAATCATGTAAGCTGCTTCTCTTTTACTCAGACTACTGAAAACCCGCATAGTGCGTAAGACTACTCCCATGCTACAGAACTCCCGTAAAGTGTTTCCTACACTCAGGCTGCAGAACTCCTTTAAACTGCCTCTTACTACTTCCAATGTACAAAAATCCTGTAACCTGCTTCTGTTTTAATCAGACTACTGAAAACCCGCATAGTGCTTAAGACTAATCCCATGCTACAGAAATCCCGTAAAGTGTTTCCTACACTGGATACAGAACTCATGTAAACTGCCTCTCACTACTTCCAATGTACAGAAATCCTGTAAGCTGCTTCTCTTTTTTCAGTCTACTGAAAACCCGCATTGTGTGTAAGACTACTCCCATGCTACAGAACTCCCGTAAAGTGTTTCCTACACTCAGGATGCAGAACTCCTGTAAACTGCCTCTCACTACTTCCAATGTACAGAAATCCTGTAAGCTGCTTCTCTTTTACTCAGACTACTGAAAACCCGCATAGTGCGTAAGACTACTCCCATGCTACAGAACTCCCGTAAAGTGTTTCCTACCCTCAGGATGCAGGACTCTTGTAACTGCCTCTCACTATTTCCAATGTACAGAAATCCTGTAAGCTGCTTCTCTTTTACTCAGACTACTGAAAACCCGCATAGTGCGTAAGACTACTCCCATGGTACTGAACTCCCGTAAAGTGTTTCCTACACTGGATGCAGAACTCCTGTAAACTGCCTCTCACTACTTCCAATATACAGAAATCCTGTAAGCTGCTTCTCTTTTACTCAGATTACTGAAAACCCGCATAATGCGTACGACTACTACCATGCTACAGAACTCCCGTAAAGTGTTTCCTACACTCAGGATGCAGAACTCCTGTAAACTGCCTCTCACTACTTCCAATGTACAGAAATCCTGTAAGCTGCTTCTCTTTTACTCAGACTACTGAAAACCCGCATAGTGCATAAGACTACTCCCCTGCTACAGACCTCCCGTAAAGTGTTTCCTACCCTCAGGATGCAGGACTCCTTTAAACTGCCTCTCCCCACTTCCAGTGTACAGAAATCCTGTAAGCTGCTTCTCTTTTACTCAGACTACTGATAACCCGCATAAAGAATAAGAATTCTCCCATGCTACAGAACTCCCGAAAAGTGTTTCCTACACTCAGGATGCAGAACTCCTGTAAACTGCCTCTCACTACTTCCAAGGTACAGAAATCCTGTAAGCTGCTTCTCTTTTACTCAAAGAAGTGAAAACCCGCATAGTGCGTAAGACTACTCCCATGCTACAGAACTCCCATAAAGTGTTTCCTAACCTCAGGATGCAGAACTCCTGTAAACTGCCTCTTAGTACTTCCAATGTACAGAAATCCTGTAAGCTGCTTCTCTTTTACTCAGACTACTGAAAACCCGCATAGTGCGTAAGTCTACTCCCATGCTACAGATCTCCTGTAAAGTGATTTCTACACTCAGGATGCAGAACTCCTGTAAACTGCCTCTCACTACTTCCAATGTACAGAAATCACGTAAGCTGCTTCTCTTTTACTCAGACTACTGAAAACCCGCATAGTGCGTAAGACTACTCCCATGCTACAGAACTCCCGTAAACTGTTTGCTACACTGGATGCAGAACTCCTGTAAACTACCTCTCACTAGTTCCAATGTAAAGAAATCCTGTAAGCTGCTTCTCTTTTACTCAGACTACTGAAAACCCGCATAGTGCGTAAGACTACTCCCATGCTACAGAACTCCCGTAAAGTGTTTCCTACCCTCAGGCTGCAGAACTCCTTTAAACTGCCTCTTACTACTTCCAATGTACAAAAATCCTGTAACCTGCTTCTGTTTTAATCAGACTACTGAAAACCCGCATAGTGCTTAAGACTAGTCCCATGCTACAGAAATCCCATAAAGTGTTTCCTACACTGGATACAGAACTCCTGTAAACTGCCTCTCACTACTTCCAATGTGCAGAAATCTTGTAAGCTGCTTCTCTTTTTTCAGACTACTGAAAACCCGCATTGTGTGTAAGACTACTCCCATGCTACAGAACTACCGTAAAGTGTTTCCTACACTGGATGCAGAACTGCTGTAAACTGCCTCTCACTACTTCCAATGTGCAGAAGTCCTGTAAGCTGCTTCTCTTTTACTCAGACTACTGAAAACCCGCATAGTGCGTAAGACTACTCCCATGCTACAGAACTCCCGTAAAGTGTTTCCTACACTCAGGATGCAGAACTCCTGTAAACTGCCTCTCACTACTTCCAATGTACAGAAATCCTGTAAGCTGCTTCTCTTTTACTCAGACTACTGAAAACCCGCATAGTGTGTAAGACTACTCCCATGCTACAGAATTCCCGTAAAGCGTTTTCTACCCTCAGGATGCAGGACTCCTGTAACTGCCTCTCACTACTTCCAATGTACAGAAATCCTGTAAGCTGCTTCTCTTTTACTCAGACTACTGAAAACCCGCATAGTGCGTAAGACTACTACCATGCTACTGAACTCCCGTAAAGTGTTTCCTACTCTTAGGATGCAGAACTCCTGTAAACTGCCTCTCACTACTTCCAATGTACAGAAATCCTGTAAGCTGCTTCTCTTTTTTCAGACTACTGAAAACCCGCATTGTGTGTAAGACTACTCCCATGCTACAGACCTCCCGTAAAGTGTTTCCTACCCTCAGGATGCAGGACTCCTTTAAACTGCCTCTCCCCACTTCCAGTGTACAGAAATCCTGTAAGCTGCTTCTCTTTTACTCAGACTACTGAAAACCGACACAGTGTGTAAGACTACTCCCATGCTCAGAACTCCCGTAAAGTGTTTCCTACACTCAGGATGCAGAACTCCTGTAAACTGCCTCTCACCACTTCCAATGTACAGAAATCCTGTAAGCTCCTTACTTTTACTCAGACTACTGAAAACCCGCATAGTGCGTAAGACTACTCCCATGCTACAGAACTCCCGTAAAGTGTTGCCTACTTTAAGGATGCAGAACTCCATTAAACTGCCTTTCACTACTTCCAATGTACAGAAATCCTGTAAGCTGCTTCTCTTTTACTCAGACTACTGAAAACCCGCATAGTGCGTAAGACTACTCCCATGCTACAGAACTCCCGTAAAGTGTTTCCTACTTTAAGGATGCAGGACTCCTTTAAACTGCCTCTCACTACTTCCAATGTACAGAAATCCTGAAAGCTGCTTCTCTTTTACACAGACTACTGAAAACCCGCATAGTGCGTAAGACTACTCCCATGCTACAGAACTCCCGTAAAGTGTTTCCTACACTCAGGATGCAGAACTCTTGTAAACTGCCTCTCACTACATCCAATGTACAGAAATCCTGTAAGCTGCTTCTCTTTTACTCAGAGTGCTGAAAACCCGCATAGTGCTTAAGACTACTCCTATGCAAGAGAACTCCCGTAAAGTGTTTTCTACCCTCAGTATGCAGGACTCCTTTAAACTGCCTCTCCCTACTTCCAATGTACAGAAATCCTGTAAGCTTCTTCTCTTTTACCCAGACTACTGAAAACCCGCATAGTGCGTAAGACTACTCCCATGCTACAGAACTCCCGTAAAGTGTTTCCTACACTGAGGATGCAGAACTCCTGCAAACTGCCTCTCACTACTACCAATGTACAGAAATCCTGTAAGCTGCTTCTCTTTTACTCAGACTACTGAAAACCCGCATAGTGCGTAAGACTACTGCCATGCTACAGAACTCCCGTAAAGTGTTTCCTACACTCAGAATGCAGAACTCCTGTAAACTGCCTCTCACTACTTCCAATGTACAGAAATCCTGTAAGCTGCTTCTCTTTTACTCAGACTACTGAAAACCCGCATAGTGCGTAAGACTACTCCCATGCTACAGAACTCCCGTAAAGTGTTTCCTACACTGGATGCAGAACTCCTTTAAAGTGCCTCTCACTACTTCCAATGTACAGAAATCCTGTAAGCTGCTTCTCTTTTACTCAGACTACTGAAAACCCGCATAGTGCGTAAGACTACTCCCATGCTACAGAACTCCCGTAAAGTGTTTCCTACACTGGATGCAGAACTCCTGTAAACTGCCTCTCACTACTTCCAATGTACAGAAATCCTGTAAGCTGCTTCTCTTTTACTCAGACTACTGAAAACCCGCATAGTGCATAAGACTACTCCCATGCTACAGACCTCCCGTAAAGTGTTTCCTACCCTCAGGATGCAGGACTCCTTTAAACTGCCTCTCCCCACTTCCAGTGTACAGAAATCCTGTAAGCTGCTTCTCTTTTACTCAGACTACTGAAAACCCGCATAGTGTGAAAGACTACTCCCATGCTACAGAATTCCCGTAAAGCGTTCCCTACCCTCAGGATGCAGGACTCCTGTAACTGCCTCTCACTACTTCCAATGTACAGAAATCCTGTAAGCTGCTTCTATTTTACTCAGACTACTGAAAACCCGCATTGTTGCGTAAGACTACCCCCATGCTACAGAACTCCCGTAAAGTGTTTCCTACACTCAGAATGCAGAACTCCTGTAAACTGCCTCTCACTACTTCCAATGTAGAGAAATCCTGTAAGCTGCTTCTCTTTTTTCAGACTACTGAAAACCCGCATTGTGTGTAAGACTACTCCCATGCTACAGACCTCCCGTAAAGTGTTTCCTACCCTCAGGATGCAGGACTCCTTTAAACTGCCTCTCCCCACTTCCAGTGTACAGAAATCCTGTAAGCTGCTTCTCTTTTACTCAGACTACTGAAAACCGACACAGTGTGTAAGACTACTCCCATTCTCAGAACTCCCGTAAAGTGTTTCCTACACTCAGGATGCAGAACTCCTGTAAACTGCCTCTCACTACTTCCAATGTACAGAAATCCTGTAAGCTCCTTACTTTTACTCAGACTACTGAAAACCCGCATAGTGCGTAAGACTACTCCCATGCTACAGAACTCCCGTAAAGTGTTTCCTACTTTAAGGATGCAGAACTCCATTAAACTGCCTTTCACTACTTCCAATGTACAGAAATCCTGTAAGCTGCTTCTCTTTTACTCAGACTACTGAAAACCCGCATAGTGCGTAAGACTATTCCCATGCTACAGAACTCCCGTAAAGTGTTTCCTACTTTAAGGATGCAGGACTCCTTTAAACTGCCTCTCACTACTTCCAATGTACAGAAATCCTGAAAGCTGCTTCTCTTTTACACAGACTACTGAAAACCCGCATAGTGCGTAAGACTACTCCCATGCTACAGAACTCCCGTAAAGTGTTTCCTACACTCAGGATGCAGAACTCTTGTAAACTGCCTCTCACTACATCCAATGTAGAGAAATCCTGTAAGCTGCTTCTCTTTTACTCAGACTGCTGAAAACCTGCATAGTGCTTAAGACTACTCCTATGCAAGAGAACTCCCGTAAAGTGTTTTCTACCCTCAGTATGCAGGACTCCTTTAAACTGCCTCTCACTACTTCCAATGTACAGAAATCCTGTAAGCTTCTTCTCTTTTACCCAGACTACTGAAAACCCGCATAGTGCGTAAGACTACTCCCATGCTACAGAACTCCCGTAAAGTGTTTCCTACACTCAGGATGCAGAACTCCATTAAACTGCCTCTCACTACTTCCAATGTACAGAAATCCTGTAAGCTGCTTTTCTTTTACTCAGACTACTGAAAACCCGCATAGTGCGTAAGACTACTCCCATGCTACAGAACTCCCGTAAAGTGTTTCCTACACTGGATGCAGAACTCCTGTAAACTGCCTCTCACTACTTCCAATGTACAGAAATCCTGTAAGCTGCTTCTCTTTTACTCAGACTACTGAAAACCCGCATAGTGCGTAAGACTACTCCCATGCTACAGAACTCCCGTAAAGTGTTTCCTACACTGGATGCAGAACTCCTGTAAACTGCCTCTCACTACTTCCAATGTACAGAAATCCTGTAAGCTGCTTCTCTTTTACTCAGACTACTGAAAACCCGCATAGTGCATAAGACTACTCCCATGCTACAGACCTCCCGTAAAGTGTTTCCTACCCTCAGGATGCAGGACTCCTTTAAACTGCCTCTCCCCACTTCCAGTGTACAGAAATCCTGTAAGCTGCTTCTCTTTTACTCAGACTACTAAAAACCCGCATAAAGAATAAGAATTCTCCCATGCTACAGAACTCCCGAAAAGTGTTTCCTACACTCAGGATGCAGAACTCCTGTAAACTGCCTCTCACTACTTCCAATGTACAGAAATCCTGTAAGCTGCTTCTCTTTTACTCAGAGAAGTGAAAACCCGCATAGTGCGGAAGACTACTCCCATGGTACAGAACTCCCGTAAAGTGTTTCTTACTTTAAGGATGCAGAACTCCATTAAACTGCCTTTCACTACTTCCAATGTACAGAAATCCTGTAAGCTGCTTCTCTTTTACTCAGACTACTGAAAACCCGCATAGTGCGTAAGACTACTCCCATGCTACAGAACTCCCGTAAAGTGTTTCCTACTTTAAGGATGCAGGACTCCTTTAAACTGCCTCTCACTACTTCCAATGTACAGAAATCCTGAAAGCTGCTTCTCTTTTACACAGACTACTGAAAACCCGCATAGTGCGTAAGACTACTCCCATGCTACAGAACTCCCGTAAAGTCTTTCCTACACTCAGGATGCAGAACTCTTGTAAACTGCCTCTCACTACTTCCAATGTACAGAAATCCTGTAAGCTGCTTCTCTTTTACTCAGACTGCTGAAAACCCGCATAGTACTTAAGACTACTCCTATGCAAGAGAACTCCCGTAAAGTGTTTTCAACCCGCAGTATGCAGGACTCCTTTAAACTGCCTCTCACTACTTCCAATGTACAGAAATCCTGTAAGCTTCTTCTCTTTTACCCAGACTACTGAAAACCCGCATAGTGCGTAAGACTACTCCCATGCTACAGAACTCCCGTAAAGTGTTTCCTACACTCAGGATGCAGAACTCCTGCAAACTGCCTCTCACTACTTCCAATGTACAGAAATCCTGTAAGCTGCTTCTCTTTTACTCAGACTACTGAAAACCCGCATAGTGCGTAAGACTACTCCCATGCTACAGAACTCCCGTAAACTGTTTGCTACACTGGATGCAGAACTCCTGTAAACTACCTCTCACTAGTTCCAATGTAAAGAAATCCTGTAAGCTGCTTCTCTTTTACTCAGAATACTGAAAACCCGCATAGTGCGTAAGACTACTCCCATGCTACAGAACTCCCGTAAAGTGTTTCCTACCCTCAGGCTGCAGAACTCCTTTAAACTGCCTCTTACTACTTCCAATGTACAAAAATCCTGTAACCTGCTTCTCTTTTAATCAGACTACTGAAAACCCGCATAGTGCTTAAGACTAGTCCCATGCTACAGAAATCCCGTAAAGTGTTTTCTACACTGGATACAGAACTCCTGTAAACTGCCTCTCACTACTTCCAATGTACAGAAATCCTGTAAGCTGCTTCTCTTTTTTCAGTCTACTGAAAACCCGCATTGTGTGTAAGACTACTCCCATGCTACAGAACTCCCGTAAAGTGATTCCTACACTCAGGATGCAGAACTCCTGTAAACTGCCTCTCACTACTTCCAATGTACAGAAATCCTGTAAGCTGCTTCTCTTTTACTGAGACTACTGAAAACCCGCATAGTGCGTAAGACTACTCCCATGCTACAGAACTCCCGTAAAGTGTTTCCTACCCTCAGGATGCAGGACTCCTGTAATTGCCTCTCACTATTTCCAATGTACAGAAATCCTGTAAGCTGCTTCTCTTTTACTCAGACTACTGAAAACCCGCATAGTGCGTAAGACTACTCCCATGGTACTGAACTCCCGTAAAGTGTTTCCTACACTGGATGCAGAACTCCTGTAAACTGCCTCTCACTACTTCCAATGTACAGAAATCCTGTAAGCTGCTTCTCTTTTACTCAGACTACTGAAAACCCGCATAGTGCGTACGACTACTCCCATGCTACAGAACTCCCGTAAAGTGTTTCCTACACTCAGTATGCAGAACTCCTGTAAACTGCCTCTCACTACTTCCAATGTACAGAAATCCTGTAAGCTGCTTCTCTTTTACTCAGACTACTGAAAACCCGCATAGTGCATAAGACTACTCCCCTGCTACAGACCTCCCGTAAAGTGTTTCCTACCCTCAGGATGCAGGACTCCTTTAAACTGCCTCTCCCCACTTCCAGTGTACAGAAATCCTGTAAGCTGCTTCTCTTTTACTCAGACTACTGAAAACCCGCATAAAGAATAAGAATTCTCCCATGCTACAGAACTCCCGAAAAGTGTTTCCTACACTCAGGATGCAGAACTCCTGTACACTGCCTCTCACTACTTCCAAGGTACAGAAATCCTGTAAGCTGCTTCTCTTTTACTCAGACTACTGAAAACCCGCATAGTGCGTAAGTCTACTCCCATGCTACAGAACTCCCGTAAAGTGTTTCCTACACTGGATGCAGAACTCCTGTAAACTGCCTCTCACTACTTCCAATGTACAGAAATCCTGTAAGCTGCTTCTCTTTTACTCAGACTACTGAAAACCCGCATAGTGCGTAAGACTACTCCCATGCTACAGAACTCCCGTAAACTGTTTGCTACACTGGATGCAGAACTCCTGTAAACTACCTCTCACTAGTTCCAATGTAAAGAAATCCTGTAAGCTGCTTCTCTTTTACTCAGACTACTGAAAACCCGCATAGTGCGTAAGACTACTCCCATGCTACAGAACTCCCGTAAAGTGTTTCCTACCCTCAGGCTGCAGAACTCCTTTAAACTTCTCTTACTACTTCCAATGTACAGAAATCCTGTAAGCTGCATCTCTTTTTTCAGACTACTGAAAACCCGCATTGTTGCGTAAGACTACCCCCATGCTACAGAACTCCCGTAAAGTGTTTCCTACACTCAGAATGCAGAACTCCTGTAAACTGCCTCTCACTACTTCCAATGTACAGAAATCCTGTAAGCTGCATCTCTTTTTTCAGACTACTGAAAACCCGCATTGTGTGTAAGACTACTCCCATGCTACAGACCTCCCGTAAAGTGTTTCCTACACTCAGGATGCAGGACTCCTTTAAACTGCCTCTCCCCACTTCCAGTGTACAGAAATCCTGTAAGCTGCTTCTCTTTTACTCAGACTACTGAAAACCCACACAGTGTGTAAGACTACTCCCATGCTCAGAACTCCCGTAAAGTGTTTCCTACACTCAGGATGCAGAACTCCTGTAAACTGCCTCTCACTACTTCCAATGTACAGAAATCCTGTAAGCTCCTTACTTTTACTCAGACTACTGAAAACCCGCATAGTGCGGAAGACTACTCCCATGGTACAGAACTCCCGTAAAGTGTTTCTTACTTTAAGGATGCAGAACTCCATTAAACTGCCTTTCACTACTTCCAATGTACAGAAATCCTGTAAGCTGCTTCTCTTTTACTCAGACTACTGAAAACCCGCATAGTGCGTAAGACTACTCCCATGCTACAGAACTCCCGTAAAGTGTTTCCTACTTTAAGGATGCAGGACTCCTTTAAACTGCCTCTCACTACTTCCAATGTACAGAAATCCTGAAAGCTGCTTCTCTTTTACACAGACTACTGAAAACCCGCATAGTGCGTAAGACTACTCCCATGCTACAGAACTCCCGTAAAGTGTTTCCTACACTCAGGATGCAGAACTCTTGTAAACTGCCTCTCACTACTTCTAATGTACAGAAATCCTGTAAGCTGCTTCCCTTTTACTCAGACTGCTGAAAACCCGCATAGTGCTTAAGACTACTCCTATGCAAGAGAACTCCCGTAAAGTGTTTTCAACCCGCAGTATGCAGGACTCCTTTAAACTGCCTCTCACTACTTCCAATGTACAGAAATCCTGTAAGCTTCTTCTCTTTTACCCAGACTACTGAAAACCCGCATAGTGCGTAAGACTACTCCCATGCTACAGAACTCCCGTAAAGTGTTTCCTACACTGAGGATGCAGAACTCCTGCAAACTGCCTCTCACTACTTCCAATGTACAGAAATCCTGTAAGCTGCTTCTCTTTTACTCAGACTACTGAAAACCCGCATAGTGCGTAAGACTACTCCCATGCTACAGAACTCCCGTAAAGTGTTTCCTACCCTCAGGATGCAGGACTGCTTTAAACTGCCTCTCACTACTTCCAATGTATAGAAATCCTGTAAGCTGCTTCTCTTTTACTCAGACTACTGAAAACCCGCATAAAGAGTAAGAATTCTCCCATGCTACAGAACTCCCGTAAAGTGTTTCCTACACTCAGGATGCAGAACTCCTGTAAACTGCCTCTCACTACTTCCAATGTACAGAAATCCTGTAAGCTGCTTCTCTTTTTTCAGACTACTGAAAACCCGCATTGTGTGTAAGACTACTCCCATGGTACAGACCTCCCGTAAAGTGTTTCCTACCCTCAGGATGCAGGACTCCTTTAAACTGCCTCTCCCCACTTCCAGTGTACAGAAATCCTGTAAGCTGCTTCTCTTTTACTCAGACTACTGAAAACCCACACAGTGTGTAAGACTACTCCCATGCTCAGAACTCCCGTAAAGTGTTTCCTACACTCAGCATGCAGAACTCCTGTAAACTGCCTCTCACTACTTCCAATGTACAGAAATCCTGTAAGCTCCTTACTTTTACTCAGACTACTGAAAACCCGCATAGTGCGTAAGACTACTCCCATGCTACAGAACTCCCGTAAAGTGTTTCCTACTTTAAGGATGCAGAACTCCATTAAACTGCCTTTCACTACTTCCAATGTACAGAAATCCTGTAAGCTGCTTCTCTTTTACTCAGACTACTGAAAACCCGCATAGTGCGTAAGACTACTCCCATGCTACAGAACTCCCGTAAAGTGTTTCCTACACTCAGGATGCAGAACTCCTGTAAACTGCCTCTCACTACTTCCAATGTACAGAAATCCTGTATGCTGCTTCTCTTTTACTCAGACTACTGAAAACCCGCATATTGCTTAAGACTACTCCTATGCAAGAGAACTCCCGTAAAGTGTTTTCTACCCTCAGTATGCAGGACTCCTTTAAACTGCCTCTCACTACTTCCAATGTACAGAAATCCTGTAAGCTTCTTCTCTTTTACCCAGACTACTGAAAACCCGCATAGTGCGTAAGACTACTCCCATGCTACAGAACTCCCGTAAAGTGTTTCCTACACTGAGGATGCAGAACTCCTGCAAACTGCCTCTCACTACTTCCAATGTACAGAAATCCTGTAAGCTGCTTCTCTTTTACTCAGACTACTGAAAACCCGCATAGTGCGTAAGACTACTCCCATGCTACGGAACTCCCGTAAAGTGTTTCCTACCCTCAGGATGCAGGACTGCTTTAAACTGCCTCTCACTACTTCCAATGTATAGAAATCCTGTAAGCTGCTTCTCTTTTACTCAGACTACTGAAAACCCGCATAAAGAGTAAGAATTCTCCCATGCTACAGAACTCCCGTAAAGTGTTTCCTACACTCAGGATGCAGAACTCCTGTAAACTGCCTCTCACTACTTCCAATGTACAGAAATCCTGTAAGCTGCTTCTCTTTTACTCAGACTACTGAAAACCCGCGTAGTGCGTAAGACTACTCCCATGCTACTGAACTCCCTTAAAGTGTTTCCTACACTTAGGATGCAGAACTCCTGTAAACAGCCTCTCACTACTTCCAATGTACAGAAATCATGTAAGCTGCTTCTCTTTTACTCAGACTACTGAAAACCCGCATTGTTGCGAAAGACTACCCCCATGCTACAGAACTCCCGTAAAGTGTTTCATACACTCAGGATGCAGAACTCCTGTAAACTGCCTCTCACTACTTCCAATGTACAGAAATGCTGTAAGCTGCTTCTCTTTTACTCAGACTACTGAAAACCCGCATAGTGCGTAAGTCTACTCCCATCTACAGAAATCCCGTAAAGTGTTTCCTACACTCAGGTTGCAGAACTCCTGAAAACTTCCCCTTTCTAATTCCAATATACAGAAATCCTGTAAGCTGCTTCTCTTTTACTCAGACTACTAAAAACCCGCATAGTGCGTAAGACTACTCCCATGCTACAGAACTCCCGTAAAGTGTTTCCTACACTCAGGATGCAGAACTCCTGTAAACTGCCTCTCACTACTTCCAATGTACAGAAATCCTGAAAGCTGCTTCTTTTTTACAAAGACTACTGAAAACCCGCATAGTGCTTAAGACTACTCCTATGGAAGAGTACTCCCGTAAAGTGTTTTCAACCCTCAGTATGCAGGACTCCTTTAAACTGCCTCTCACTACTTCCAATGTACAGAAATCCTGTAAGCTTCTTCTCTTTTACCCAGACTACTGAAAACCCGCATAGTGCGTAAGACTACTCCCATGCTACAGAACTCCCGTAAAGTGTTTCCTACACTGAGGATGCAGAACTCCTGCAAACTGCCTCTCACTACTTCCAATGTACAGAAATCCTGTAAGCTGCTTCTCTTTTACTCAGACTACTGAAAACCCGCATAGTGCGTAAGACTACTCCCATGCTACAGAACTCCCGTAAAGTGTTTCCTACACTCAGGATGCAGGACTGCTTTAAACTGCCTCTCACTACTTCCAATGTATAGAAATCCTGTAAGCTGCTTCTCTTTTACTCAGACTACTGAAAACCCGCATAAAGAGTAAGAATTCTCCCATGCTACAGAACTCCCGTAAAGTGTTTCCTACACTCAGGATGCAGAACTCCTGTAAACTGCCTCTCACTACTTCCAATGTACAGAAATCCTGTAAGCTGCTTCTTTTTTTTCAGACTACTGAAAACCCGCATTGTGTGTAAGACTACTCCCATGCTACAGACCTCCCGTAAAGTGTTTCCTACCCTCAGGATGCAGGACTCCTTTAAACTGCCTCTCCCCACTTCCAGTGTACAGAAATCCTGTAAGCTGCTTCTCTTTTACTCAGACTACTGAAAACCCACACAGTGTGTAAGACTACTCCCATGCTCAGAACTCCCGTAAAGTGTTTCCTACACTCAGGATGCAGAACTCCTGTAAACTGCCTCTCACTACTTCCAATGTACAGAAATCCTGTAAGCTGCTTCTCTTTTACTCAGACTACTGAAAACCCGCATAGTGCGTAAGACTACTCCCATGCTACAGACCTCCCGTAAAGTGTTTCCTACTTTAAGTATGCAGAACTCCATTAAACTGCCTTTCACTACTTCCAATGTACAGAAATCCTGTAAGCTGCTTCTCTTTTACTCAGACTACTGAAAACCCGCATAGTGCGTAAGACTACTCCCATGCTACAGAACTCCCGTAAAGTGTTTCCTACACTCAGGATGCAGAACTCCTGTAAACTGCCTCTCACTAGTTCCAATGTGGAGAAATCCTGTAAGCTGCTTCTCTTTTACTCAGACTACTGAAAACCCGCATATTGCTTAAGACTACTCCTATGCAAGAGAACTCCCGTAAAGTGTTTTCTACCCTCAGTATGCAGGACTCCTTTAAACTGCCTCTCACTACTTCCAATGTACAGAAATCCTGTAAGCTTCTTCTCTTTTACCCAGACTACTGAAAACCCGCATAGTGCGTAAGACTACTCCCATGCTACAGAACTCCCGTAAAGTGTTTCCTACACTGAGGATGCAGAACTCCTGCAAACTGCCTCTCACTACTTCCAATGTACAGAAATCCTGTAAGCTGCTTCTCTTTTACTCAGACTACTGAAAACCCGCATAGTGCGTAAGACTACTCCCATGCTACAGTACTCCCGTAAAGTGTTTCCTACCCTCAGGATGCAGGACTGCTTCAAACTGCCTCTCACTACTTCCAATGTATAGAAATCCTGTAAGCTGCTTCTCTTTTACTCAGACTACTGAAAACCCGCATAAAGAGTAAGAATTCTCCCATGCTACAGAACTCCCGTAAAGTGTTTCCTACACTCAGGATGCAGAACTCCTGTAAACTGCCTCTCACTACTTCCAATGTACAGAAATCCTGTAAGCTGCTTCTCTTTTACTCAGACTACTGAAAACCCGCGTAGTGCGTAAGACTACTCCCATGCTACAGAACTCCCTTAAAGTGTTTCCTACACTTAGGATGCAGAACTCCTGTAAACAGCCTCTCACTACTTCCAATGTACAGAAATCATGTAAGCTGCTTCTCTTTTACTCAGACTACTGAAAACCAGCATTGTTGCGAAAGACTACCCCCATGCTACAGAACTCCCGTAAAGTGTTTCATACACTCAGGATGCAGAACTCCTGTAAACTGCCTCTCACTACTTCCAATGTACAGAAATTCTGTAAGCTGCTTCTCTTTTACTCAGACTACTAAAAACCCGCATAGTGCGTAAGACTACTCCCATGCTACAGAACTCCCGTAAAGTGTTTCCTACACTCAGGATGCAGAACTCCTGTAAACTGCCTCTCACTACTTCCAATGTACAGAAATCCTGAAAGCTGCTTCTTTTTTACAAAGACTACTGAAAACCCGCATCGTGCGTAAGACTACTCCCATGCTACAGAACTCCCGTAAAGTGTTTCCTACACTCAGGATGCAGAACTCCTGTAAACTGCCTCTCACTACTTCCAATGTACAGAAATCCTGTAAGCTGCTTCTCTTTTACTCAGACTACTGAAAACCCGCGTAGTGCGTAAGACTACTCCCATGCTACTGAACTCCCTTAAAGTGTTTCCTACACTTAGGATGCAGAACTCCTGTAAACAGCCTCTCACTACTTCCAATGTACAGAAATCATGTAAGCTGCTTCTCTTTTACTCAGACTACTGAAAACCCGCATTGTTGCGAAAGACTACCCCCATGCTACAGAACTCCCGTAAAGTGTTTCATACACTCAGGATGCAGAACTCCTGTAAACTGCCTCTCACTACTTCCAATGTACAGAAATCCTGTAAGCTGCTTCTCTTTTACTCAGACTACTGAAAACCTGCATAAAGAGTAAGAATTCTCCCATGCTACAGAACTCCCGTAAAGTGTTTCCTACACTCAGGATGCAGAACTCCTGTAAACTGCCTCTCACTACTTCCAATGTACAGAAATCCTGTAAGCTGCTTCTCTTTTTTCAGACTACTGAAAACCCGCATTGTGTGTAAGACTACTCCCATGCTACAGACCTCCCGTAAAGTGTTTCCTACCCTCAGGATGCAGGACTCCTTTAAACTGCCTCTCCCCACTTCCAGTGTACAGAAATCCTGTAAGCTGCTTCTCTTTTACTCAGACTACTGAAAACCCACACAGTGTGTAAGACTACTCCCATGCTCAGAACTCCCGTAAAGTGTTTCCTACACTCAGGATGCAGAACTCATGTAAACTGCCTCTCACTACTTCCAATGTACAGAAATCCTGTAAGCTGCTTCTCTTTTACTCAGACTACTGAAAACCCACACAGTGTGTAAGACTACTCCCATGCTCAGAACTCCCGTAAAGTGTTTCCTACACTCAGGATGCAGAACTCCTGTAAACTGCCTCTCACTACTTCCAATGTACAGAAATCCTGTAAGCTCCTTACTTTTACTCAGACTACTGAAAACCCGCATAGTGCGGAAGACTACTCCCATGGTACAGAACTCCCGTAAAGTGTTTCTTACTTTAAGGATGCAGAACTCCATTAAACTGCCTTTCACTACTTCCAATGTACAGAAATCCTGTAAGCTGCTTCTCTTTTACTCAGACTACTGAAAACCCGCATAGTGCGTAAGACTACTCCCATGCTACAGAACTCCCGTAAAGTGTTTCCTACTTTAAGGATGCAGGACTCCTTTAAACTGCCTCTCACTACTTCCAATGTACAGAAATCCTGAAAGCTGCTTCTCTTTTACACAGACTACTGAAAACCCGCATAGTGCGTAAGACTACTCCCATGCTACAGAACTCCCGTAAAGTGTTTCCTACACTCAGGATGCAGAACTCTTGTAAACTGCCTCTCACTACTTCCAATGTACAGAAATCCTGTAAGCTGCTTCTCTTTTACTCAGACTGCTGAAAACCCGCATAGTGCTTAAGACTACTCCTATGCAAGAGAACTCCCGTAAAGTGTTTTCAGCCCGCAGTATGCAGGACTCCTTTAAACTGCCTCTCACTACTTCCAATGTACAGAAATCCTGTAAGCTTCTTCTCTTTTACCCAGACTACTGAAAACCCGCATAGTGCGTAAGACTACTCCCATGCTACAGAACTCCCGTAAAGTGTTTCCTACACTGAGGATGCAGAACTCCTGCAAACTGCCTCTCACTACTTCCAATGTACAGAAATCCTGTAAGCTGCTTCTCTTTTACTCAGACTACTGAAAACCCGCATAGTGCGTAAGACTACTCCCATGCTACAGAACTCCCGTAAAGTGTTTCCTACCCTCAGGATGCAGGACTGCTTTAAACTGCCTCTCACTACTTCCAATGTATAGAAATCCTGTAAGCTGCTTCTCTTTTACTCAGACTACTGAAAACCCGCATAAAGAGTAAGAATTCTCCCATGCTACAGAACTCCCGTAAAGTGTTTCCTACACTCAGGATGCAGAACTCCTGTAAACTGCCTCTCACTACTTCCAATGTACAGAAATCCTGTAAGCTGCTTCTCTTTTTTCAGACTACTGAAAACCCGCATTGTGTGTAAGACTACTCCCATGGTACAGACCTCCCGTAAAGTGTTTCCTACCCTCAGGATGCAGGACTCCTTTAAACTGCCTCTCCCCACTTCCAGTGTACAGAAATCCTGTAAGCTGCTTCTCTTTTACTCAGACTACTGAAAACCCACACAGTGTGTAAGACTACTCCCATGCTCAGAACTCCCGTAAAGCGTTTCCTACACTCAGGATGCAGAACTCCTGTAAACTGCCTCTCACTACTTCCAATGTACAGAAATCCTGTAAGCTCCTTACTTTTACTCAGACCACTGAAAACCCGCATAGTGCGTAAGACTACTCCCATGCTACAGAACTCCCGTAAAGTGTTTCCTACTTTAAGGATGCAGAACTCCATTAAACTGCCTTTCACTACTTCCAATGTACAGAAATCCTGTAAGCTGCTTCTCTTTTACTCAGACTACTGAAAACCCGCATAGTGCGTAAGACTACTCCCATGCTACAGAACTCCCGTAAAGTGTTTCCTACCCTCAGGATGCAGGACTGCTTTAAACTGCCTCTCACTACTTCCAATGTATAGAAATCCTGTAAGCTGCTTCTCTTTTACTCAGACTACTGAAAACCTGCATAAAGAGTAAGAATTCTCCCATGCTACAGAACTCCCGTAAAGTGTTTCCTACACTCAGGATGCAGAACTCCTGTAAACTGCCTCTCACTACTTCCAATGTACAGAAATCCTGTAAGCTGCTTCTCTTTTTTCAGACTACTGAAAACCCGCATTGTGTGTAAGACTACTCCCATGCTACAGACCTCCCGTAAAGTGTTTCCTACCCTCAGGATGCAGGACTCCTTTAAACTGCCTCTCCCCACTTCCAGTGTACAGAAATCCTGTAAGCTGCTTCTCTTTTACTCAGACTACTGAAAACCCACACAGTGTGTAAGACTACTCCCATGCTCAGAACTCCCGTAAAGTGTTTCCTACACTCAGGATGCAGAACTCCTGTAAACTGCCTCTCACTACTTCCAATGTACAGAAATCCTGTAAGCTGCTTCTCTTTTACTCAGACTACTGAAAACCCACACAGTGTGTAAGACTACTCCCATGCTCAGAACTCCCGTAAAGTGTTTCCTACACTCAGGATGCAGAACTCCTGTAAACTGCCTCTCACTACTTCCAATGTACAGAAATCCTGTAAGCTCCTTACTTTTACTCAGACTACTGAAAACCCGCATAGTGCGGAAGACTACTCCCATGGTACAGAACTCCCGTAAAGTGTTTCTTACTTTAAGGATGCAGAACTCCATTAAACTGCCTTTCACTACTTCCAATGTACAGAAATCCTGTAAGCTGCTTCTCTTTTACTCAGACTACTGAAAACCCGCATAGTGCGTAAGACTACTCCCATGCTACAGAACTCCCGTAAAGTGTTTCCTACTTTAAGGATGCAGGACTCCTTTAAACTGCCTCTCACTACTTCCAATGTACAGAAATCCTGAAAGCTGCTTCTCTTTTACACAGACTACTGAAAACCCGCATAGTGCGTAAGACTACTCCCATGCTACAGAACTCCCGTAAAGTGTTTCCTACACTCAGGATGCAGAACTCTTGTAAACTGCCTCTCACTACTTCCAATGTACAGAAATCCTGTAAGCTGCTTCTCTTTTACTCAGACTGCTGAAAACCCGCATAGTGCTTAAGACTACTCCTATGCAAGAGAACTCCCGTAAAGTGTTTTCAGCCCGCAGTATGCAGGACTCCTTTAAACTGCCTCTCACTACTTCCAATGTACAGAAATCCTGTAAGCTTCTTCTCTTTTACCCAGACTACTGAAAACCCGCATAGTGCGTAAGACTACTCCCATGCTACAGAACTCCCGTAAAGTGTTTCCTACACTGAGGATGCAGAACTCCTGCAAACTGCCTCTCACTACTTCCAATGTACAGAAATCCTGTAAGCTGATTCTCTTTTACTCAGACTACTGAAAACCCGCATAGTGCGTAAGACTACTCCCATGCTACAGAACTCCCGTAAAGTGTTTCCTACCCTCAGGATGCAGGACTGCTTTAAACTGCCTCTCACTACTTCCAATGTATAGAAATCCTGTAAGCTGCTTCTCTTTTACTCAGACTACTGAAAACCCGCATAAAGAGTAAGAATTCTCCCATGCTACAGAACTCCCGTAAAGTGTTTCCTACACTCAGGATGCAGAACTCCTGTAAACTGCCTCTCACTACTTCCAAGGTACAGAAATCCTGTAAGCTGCTTCTCTTTTTTCAGACTACTGAAAACCCGCATTGTGTGTAAGACTACTCCCATGCTACAGACCTCCCGTAAAGTGTTTCCTACCCTCAGGATGCAGGACTCCTTTAAACTGCCTCTCCCCACTTCCAGTGTACAGAAATCCTGTAAGCTGCTTCTCTTTTACTCAGACTACTGAAAACCCACACAGTGTGTAAGACTACTCCCATGCTCAGAACTCCCGTAAAGTGTTTCCTACACTCAGGATGCAGAACTCCTGTAAACTGCCTCTCACTACTTCCAATGTACAGAAATCCTGTAAGCTCCTTACTTTTACTCAGACCACTGAAAACCCGCATAGTGCGTAAGACTACTCCCATGCTACAGAACTCCCGTAAAGTGTTTCCTACTTTAAGGATGCAGAACTCCATTAAACTGCCTTTCACTACTTCCAATGTACAGAAATCCTGTAAGCTGCTTCTCTTTTACTCAGACTACTGAAAACCCGCATAGTGCGTAAGACTACTCCCATGCTACAGAACTCCCGTAAAGTGTTTCCTACACTCAGGATGCAGAACTCCTGTAAACTGCCTCTCACTACTTCCAATGTACAGAAATCCTGTATGCTGCTTCTCTTTTACTCAGACTACTGAAAACCCGCATATTGCTTAAGACTACTCCTATGCAAGAGAACTCCCGTAAAGTGTTTTCTACCCTCAGTATGCAGGACTCCTTTAAACTGCCTCTCACTACTTCCAATGTACAGAAATCCTGTAAGCTTCTTCTCTTTTACCCAGACTACTGAAAACCCGCATAGTGTGTAAGACTACTCCCATGCTACAGAACTCCCGTAAAGTGTTTCCTACACTGAGGATGCAGAACTCCTGCAAACTGCCTCTCACTACTTCCAATGTACAGAAATCCTGTAAGCTGCTTCTCTTTTACTCAGACTACTGAAAACCCGCATAGTGCGTAAGACTACTCCCATGCTACAGAACTCCCGTAAAGTGTTTCCTACCCTCAGGATGCAGGACTGCTTTAAACTGCCTCTCACTACTTCCAATGTATAGAAATCCTGTAAGCTGCTTCTCTTTTACTCAGACTACTGAAAACCCGCATAAAGAGTAAGAATTCTCCCATGCTACAGAACTCCCGTAAAGTGTTTCCTACACTCAGGATGCAGAACTGCTGTAAACTGCCTCTCACTACTTCCAATGTACAGAAATCCTGTAAGCTGCTTCTCTTTTACTCAGACTACTGAAAACCCGCGTAGTGCGTAAGACTACTCCCATGCTACTGAACTCCCTTAAAGTGTTTCCTACACTTAGGATGCAGAACTCCTGTAAACAGCCTCTCACTACTTCCAATGTACAGAAATCATGTAAGCTGCTTCTCTTTTACTCAGACTACTGAAAACCCGCATTGTTGCGAAAGACTACCCCCATGCTACAGAACTCCCGTAAAGTGTTTCCTACACTCAGGATGCAGAACTCCTGTAAACTGCCTCTCACTACTTCCAATGTACAGAAATCCTGTAAGCTGCTTCTCTTTTTTCAGACTACTGAAAACCCGCATTGTGTGTAAGACTACTCCCATGGTACAGACCTCCCGTAAAGTGTTTCCTACCCTCAGGATGCAGGACTCCTTTAAACTGCCTCTCCCCACTTCCAGTGTACAGAAATCCTGTAAGCTGCTTCTCTTTTACTCAGACTACTGAAAACCCACACAGTGTGTAAGACTACTCCCATGCTCAGAACTCCCGTAAAGTGTTTCCTACACTCAGGATGCAGAACTCCTGTAAACTGCCTCTCACTACTTCCAATGTACAGAAATCCTGTAAGCTCCTTACTTTTACTCAGACTACTGAAAACCCGCATAGTGCGTAAGACTACTCCCATGCTACAGAACTCCCGTAAAGTGTTTCCTACTTTAAGGATGCAGAACTCCATTAAACTGCCTTTCACTACTTCCAATGTACAGAAATCCTGTAAGCTGCTTCTCTTTTACTCAGACTACTGAAAACCCGCATAGTGCGTAAGACTACTCCCATGCTACAGAACTCCCGTAAAGTGTTTCCTACACTCAGGATGCAGAACTCCTGTAAACTGCCTCTCACTACTTCCAATGTACAGAAATCCTGTATGCTGCTTCTCTTTTACTCAGACTACTGAAAACCCGCATATTGCTTAAGACTACTCCTATGCAAGAGAACTCCCGTAAAGTGTTTTCTACCCTCAGTATGCAGGACTCCTTTAAACTGCCTCTCACTACTTCCAATGTACAGAAATCCTGTAAGCTTCTTCTCTTTTACCCAGACTACTGAAAACCCGCATAGTGTGTAAGACTACTCCCATGCTACAGAACTCCCGTAAAGTGTTTCCTACACTGAGGATGCAGAACTCCTGCAAACTGCCTCTCACTACTTCCAATGTACAGAAATCCTGTAAGCTGCTTCTCTTTTACTCAGACTACTGAAAACCCGCATAGTGCGTAAGACTACTCCCATGCTACAGAACTCCCGTAAAGTGTTTCCTACCCTCAGGATGCAGGACTGCTTTAAACTGCCTCTCACTACTTCCAATGTATAGAAATCCTGTAAGCTGCTTCTCTTTTACTCAGACTACTGAAAACCCGCATAAAGAGTAAGAATTCTCCCATGCTACAGAACTCCCGTAAAGTGTTTCCTACACTCAGGATGCAGAACTCCTGTAAACTGCCTCTCACTACTTCCAATGTACAGAAATCCTGTAAGCTGCTTCTCTTTTACTCAGACTACTGAAAACCCGCGTAGTGCGTAAGACTACTCCCATGCTACTGAACTCCCTTAAAGTGTTTCCTACACTTAGGATGCAGAACTCCTGTAAACAGCCTCTCACTACTTCCAATGTACAGAAATCATGTAAGCTGCTTCTCTTTTACTCAGACTACTGAAAACCCGCATTGTTGCGAAAGACTACCCCCATGCTACAGAACTCCCGTAAAGTGTTTCATACACTCAGGATGCAGAACTCCTGTAAACTGCCTCTCACTACTTCCAATGTACAGAAATGCTGTAAGCTGCTTCTCTTTTACTCAGACTACTGAAAACCCGCATAGTGCGTAAGTCTACTCCCATCTACAGAAATCCCGTAAAGTGTTTCCTACACTCAGGTTGCAGAACTCCTGAAAACTTCCCCTTTCTAATTCCAATATACAGAAATCCTGTAAGCTGCTTCTCTTTTACTCAGACTACTGAAAACCCGCATAGTGCGTAAGACTACTCCCATGCTACAGAACTCCCGTAAAGTGTTTCCTACACTCAGGATGCAGAACTCCTGTAAACTGCCTCTCACTACTTCCAATGTACAGAAATCCTGAAAGCTGCTTCTTTTTTACAAAGACTACTGAAAACCCGCATAGTGCTTAAGACTACTCCTATGGAAGAGAACTCCCGTAAAGTGTTTTCAACCCTCAGTATGCAGGACTCCTTTAAACTGCCTCTCACTATTTCCAATGTACAGAAATCCTGTAAGCTTCTTCTCTTTTACCCAGACTACTGAAAACCCGCATAGTGCGTAAGACTACTCCCATGCTACAGAACTCCCGTAAAGTGTTTCCTACACTGAGGATGTAGAACTCCTGCAAACTGCCTCTCACTACTTCCAATGTACAGAAATCCTGTAAGCTGCTTCTCTTTTACTCAGACTACTGAAAACCCGCATAGTGCGTAAGACTACTCCCATGCTACAGAACTCCCGTAAAGTGTTTCCTACCCTCAGGATGCAGGACTGCTTTAAACTGCCTCTCACTACTTCCAATGTATAGAAATCCTGTAAGCTGCTTCTCTTTTACTCAGACTACTGAAAACCCGCATAAAGAGTAAGAATTCTCCCATGCTACAGAACTCCCGTAAAGTGTTTCCTACACTCAGGATGCAGAACTCCTGTAAACTGCCTCTCACTACTTCCAATGTACAGAAATCCTGTAAGCTGCTTCTTTTTTTTCAGACTACTGAAAACCCGCATTGTGTGTAAGACTACTCCCATGCTACAGACCTCCCGTAAAGTGTTTCCTACCCTCAGGATGCAGGACTCCTTTAAACTGCCTCTCCCCACTTCCAGTGTACAGAAATCCTGTAAGCTGCTTCTCTTTTACTCAGACTACTGAAAACCCACACAGTGTTAAGACTACTCCCATGCTCAGAACTCCCGTAAAGTGTTTCCTACACTCAGGATGCAGAACTCCTGTAAACTGCCTCTCACTACTTCCAATGTACAGAAATCCTGTAAGCTGCTTCTCTTTTACTCAGACTACTGAAAACCCGCATAGTGCGTAAGACTACTCCCATGCTACAGAACTCCCGTAAAGTGTTTCCTACTTTAAGGATGCAGAACTCCATTAAACTGCCTTTCACTACTTCCAATGTACAGAAATCCTGTAAGCTGCTTCTCTTTTACTCAGACTACTGAAAACCCGCATAGTGCGTAAGACTACTCCCATGCTACAGAACTCCCGTAAAGTGTTTCCTACACTCAGGATGCAGAACTCCTGTAAACTGCCTCTCACTACTTCCAATGTACAGAAATCCTGTAAGCTGCTTCTCTTTTACTCAGACTACTGAAAACCCGCATATTGCTTAAGACTACTCCTATGCAAGAGAACTCCCGTAAAGTGTTTTCTACCCTCAGTATGCAGGACTCCTTTAAACTGCCTCTCACTACTTCCAATGTACAGAAATCCTGTAAGCTTCTTCTCTTTTACCCAGACTACTGAAAACCCGCATAGTGCGTAAGACTACTCCCATGCTACAGAACTCCCGTAAAGTGTTTCCTACACTGAGGATGCAGAACTCCTGCAAACTGCCTCTCACTACTTCCAATGTACAGAAATCCTGTAAGCTGCTTCTCTTTTACTCAGACTACTGAAAACCCGCATAGTGCGTAAGACTACTCCCATGCTACAGAACTCCCGTAAAGTGTTTCCTACCCTCAGGATGCAGGACTGCTTTAAACTGCCTCTCACTACTTCCAATGTATAGAAATCCTGTAAGCTGCTTCTCTTTTACTCAGACTACTGAAAACCCGCATAAAGAGTAAGAATTCTCCCATGCTACAGAACTCCCGTAAAGTGTTTCCTACACTCAGGATGCAGAACTCCTGTAAACTGCCTCTCACTACTTCCAATGTACAGAAATCCTGAAAGCTGCTTCTTTTTTACAAAGACTACTGAAAACCCGCATAGTGCGTAAGACTACTCCCATGCTACAGAACTCCCGTAAAGTGTTTCCTACACTCAGGATGCAGAACTCCTGTAAACTGCCTCTCACTACTTCCAATGTACAGAAATCCTGAAAGCTGCTTCTTTTTTACAAAGACTACTGAAAACCCGCATAGTGCGTAAGACTACTCCCATGCTACAGAACTCCCGTAAAGTGTTTCCTACACTCAGGATGCAGAACTCCTGTAAACTGCCTCTCACTACTTCCAATGTACAGAAATCCTGTAAGCTGCTTCTCTTTTACTCAGACTACTGAAAACCCGCGTAGTGCGTAAGACTACTCCCATGCTACTGAACTCCCTTAAAGTGTTTCCTACACTTAGGATGCAGAACTCCTGTAAACAGCCTCTCAGTACTTCCAATGTACAGAAATCATGTAAGCTGCTTCTCTTTTACTCAGACTACTGAAAACCCGCATTGTTGCGAAAGACTACCCCCATGCTACAGAACTCCCGTAAAGTGTTTCATACACTCAGGATGCAGAACTCCTGTAAACTGCCTGTCACTACTTCCAATGTACAGAAATCCTGTAAGCTGCTTCTCTTTTACTCAGACTACTGAAAACCCGCATAGTGCGTAAGACTACTCCCATGCTACAGAACTCCCGTAAAGTGTTTCCCACCCTCAGGATGCAGGACTGCTTTAAACTGCCTCTCACTACTTCCAATGTATAGAAATCCTGTAAGCTGCTTCTCTTTTACTCAGATTACTGAAAACCCGCATAAAGAGTAAGAATTCTCCCATGCTACAGAACTCCCGTAAAGTGTTTCCTACACTCAGGATGCAGAACTCCTGTAAACTGCCTCTCACTACTTCCAATGTACAGAAATCCTGTAAGCTGCTTCTCTTTTTTCAGACTACTGAAAACCCGCATTGTGTGTAAGACTACTCCCATGCTACAGACCTCCCGTAAAGTGTTTCCTACCCTCAGGATGCAGGACTCCTTTAAACTGCCTCTCCCCACTTCCAGTGTACAGAAATCCTGTAAGCTGCTTCTCTTTTACTCAGACTACTGAAAACCCACACAGTGTGTAAGACTACTCCCATGCTCAGAACTCCCGTAAAGTGTTTCCTACACTCAGGATGCAGAACTCCTGTAAACTGCCTCTCACTACTTCCAATGTACAGAAATCCTGTAAGCTGCTTCTCTTTTACTCAGACTACTGAAAACCCGCATAGTGCGTAAGACTACTCCCATGCTACAGAACTCCCGTAAAGTGTTTCCTACTTTAAGGATGCAGAACTCCATTAAACTGCCTTTCACTACTTCCAATGTACAGAAATCCTGTAAGCTGCTTCTCTTTTACTCAGACTACTGAAAACCCGCATAGTGCGTAAGACTACTCCCATGCTACAGAACTCCCGTAAAGTGTTTCCTACACTCAGGATGCAGAACTCCTGTAAACTGCCTCTCACTACTTCCAATGTACAGAAATCCTGTAAGCTGCTTCTCTTTTACTCAGACTACTGAAAACCCGCATATTGCTTAAGACTACTCAATGCAAGAGAACTCCCGTAAAGTGTTTTCTACCCTCAGTATGCAGGACTCCTTTAAACTGCCTCTCACTACTTCCAATGTACAGAAATCCTGTAAGCTTCTTCTCTTTTACCCAGACTACTGAAAACCCGCATAGTGCGTAAGACTACTCCCATGCTACAGAACTCCCGTAAAGTGTTTCCTACACTGAGGATGCAGAACTCCTGCAAACTGCCTCTCACTACTTCCAATGTACAGAAATCCTGTAAGCTGCTTCTCTTTTACTCAGACTACTGAAAACCCGCATAGTGCGTAAGACTACTCCCATGCTACAGAACTCCCGTAAAGTGTTTCCTACCCTCAGGATGCAGGACTGCTTTAAACTGCCTCTCACTACTTCCAATGTATAGAAATCCTGTAAGCTGCTTCTCTTTTACTCAGACTACTGAAAACCCGCATAAAGAGTAAGAATTCTCCCATGCTACAGAACTCCCGTAAAGTGTTTCCTACACTCAGGATGCAGAACTCCTGTAAACTGCCTCTCACTACTTCCAATGTACAGAAATCCTGTAAGCTGCTTCTCTTTTACTCAGACTACTGAAAACCCGCGTAGTGCGTAAGACTACTCCCATGCTACTGAACTCCCTTAAAGTGTTTCCTACACTTAGGATGCAGAACTCCTGTAAACAGCCTCTCACTACTTCCAATGTACAGAAATCATGTAAGCTGCTTCTCTTTTACTCAGACTACTGAAAACCCGCATTGTTGCGAAAGACTACCCCCATGCTACAGAACTCCCGTAAAGTGTTTCATACACTCAGGATGCAGAACTCCTGTAAACTGCCTCTCACTACTTCCAATGTACAGAAATTCTGTAAGCTGCTTCTCTTTTACTCAGACTACTAAAAACCCGCATAGTGCGTAAGACTACTCCCATGCTACAGAACTCCCGTAAAGTGTTTCCTACACTCAGGATGCAGAACTCCTGTAAACTGCCTCTCACTACTTCCAATGTACAGAAATCCTGAAAGCTGCTTCTTTTTTACAAAGACTACTGAAAACCCGCATAGTGCGTAAGACTACTCCCATGCTACAGAACTCCCGTAAAGTGTTTCCTACACTCAGGATGCAGAACTCCTGTAAACTGCCTCTCACTACTTCCAATGTACAGAAATCCTGTAAGCTGCTTCTCTTTTACTCAGACTACTGAAAACCCGCGTAGTGCGTAAGACTACTCCCATGATACTGAACTCAAAGTGTTTCCTACACTTAGGATGCAGAACTCCTGTAAACAGCCTCTCACTACTTCCAATGTACAGAAATCATGTAAGCTGCTTCTCTTTTACTCAGACTACTGAAAACCCGCATTGTTGCGAAAGACTACCCCCATGCTACAGAACTCCCGTAAAGTGTTTCATACACTCAGGATGCAGAACTCCTGTAAACTGCCTCTCACTACTTCCAATGTACAGATATCCTGTAAGCTGCTTCTCTTTTACTCAGACTACTGAAAACCCGCATAGTGCGTAAGACTACTCCCATGCTACAGAACTCCCGTAAAGTGTTTCCTACCCTCAGGATGCAGGACTGCTTTAAACTGCCTCTCACTACTTCCAATGTACAGAAATCCTGTAAGCTGCTTCTCTTTTACTCAGACTACTGAAAACCCGCATAAAGAGTAAGAATTCTCCCATGCTACAGAACTCCCGTAAAGTGTTTCCTACACTCAGGATGCAGAACTCCTTTAAACTGCCTCTCACTACTTCCAATGTACAGAAATCCTGTAAGCTTCTTCTCTTTTTTCAGACTACTGAAAACCCGCATTGTGTGTAAGACTACTCCCATGCTACAGAACTCCCGTAAAGTGTTTCCTACCCTCAGGATGCAGGACTCCTTTAAACTGCCTCCCCCCACTTCCAGTGTACAGAAATCCTGTAAGCTGCTTCTCTTTTACTCAGACTACTGAAAACCCACACAGTGTGTAAGACTACTCCCATGCTCAGAACTCCCGTAAAGTGTTTCCTACACTCAGGATGCAGAACTCCTGTAAACTGCCTCTCACTACTTCCAATGTACAGAAATCCTGTAAGCTGCTTCTCTTTTACTCAGACTACTGAAAACCCGCATAGTGCGTAAGACTACTCCCATGCTACAGAACTCCCGTAAAGTGTTTCCTACTTTAAGGATGCAGAACTCCATTAAACTGCCTTTCACTACTTCCAATGTACAGAAATCCTGTAAGCTGCTTCTCTTTTACTCAGACTACTGAAAACCCGCATAGTGCGTAAGACTACTCCCATGCTACAGAACTCCCGTAAAGTGTTTCCTACACTCAGGATGCAGAACTCCTGTAAACTGCCTCTCACTACTTCCAATGTACAGAAATCCTGTAAGCTGCTTCTCTTTTACTCAGACTACTGAAAACCCGCATATTGCTTAAGACTACTCCTATGCAAGAGAACTCCCGTAAAGTGTTTTATACCCTCAGTATGCAGGACTCCTTTAAACTGCCTCTCACTACTTCCAATGTACAGAAATCCTGTAAGCTTCTTCTCTTTTACCCAGACTACTGAAAACCCGCATAGTGCGTAAGATTACTCCCATGCTACAGAACTCCCGTAAAGTGTTTCCTACACTGAGGATGCAGAACTCCTGCAAACTGCCTCTCACTACTTCCAATGTACAGAAATCCTGTAAGCTGCTTCTCTTTCACTCAGACTACTGAAAACCCGCATAGTGCGTAAGACTACTCCCATGCTACAGAACTCCCGTAAAGTGTTTCCTACCCTCAGGATGCAGGACTGCTTTAAACTGCCTCTTACTACTTCCAATGTATAGAAATCCTGTAAGCTGCTTCTCTTTTACTCAGACTACTGAAAACCCGCATAAAGAGTAAGAATTCTCCCATGCTACAGAACTCCCGTAAAGTGTTTCCTACACTCAGGATGCAGAACTCCTGTAAACTGCCTCTCACTACTTCCAATGTACAGAAATCCTGAAAGCTGCTTCTTTTTTACAAAGACTACTGAAAACCCGCATAGTGTGTAAGACTACTCCCATGCTACAGAACTCCCGTAAAGTGTTTCCTACACTCAGGATGCAGAACTCCTGTAAACTGCCTCTCACTACTTCCAATGTACAGAAATCCTGTAAGCTGCTTCTCTTTTACTCAGACTACTGAAAACCCGCGTAGTGCGTAAGACTACTCCCATGCTACTGAACTCCCTTAAAGTGTTTCCTACACTTAGGATGCAGAACTCCTGTAAACAGCCTCTCACTACTTCCAATGTACAGAAATCATGTAAGCTGCTTCTCTTTTACTCAGACTACTGAAAACCCGCATTGTTGCGAAAGACTACCCCCATGCTACAGAACTCCCGTAAAGTGTTTCATACACTCAGGATGCAGAACTCCTGTAAACTGCCTCTCACTACTTCCAATGTACAGAAATTCTGTAAGCTGCTTCTCTTTTACTCAGACTACTGAAAACCCGCATAGTGCGTAAGACTACTCCCATGCTACAGAAATCCCGTAAAGTGTTTCCTACACTCAGGTTGCAGAACTCCTGAAAACTTCCCCTTTCTAATTGGAATATACAGAAATCCTGTAAGCTGCTTCTCTTTTACTCAGACTACTAAAAACCCGCATAGTGCGTAAGACTACTCCCATGCTACAGAACTCCCGTAAAGTGTTTCCTACACTCAGGATGCAGAACTCCTGTAAACTGCCTCTCACTACTTCCAATGTACTGAAATCTTGAAAGCTGCTTCTTTTTTACAAAGACTACTGAAAACCCGCATAGTGCGTAAGACTACTCCCATGCTACAGAACTCCCGTAAAGTGTTTCCTACCCTCAGGATGCAGAACTCCAGTAAACTGCCTCTCACTACTTCCAATGTACAGAAATCCTGTAAGCTGCTTCTCTTTTACTCAGACTACTGAAAACCCGCATAGTGCGTAAGACTACTCCCATGCTACAGAACTCCCGTAAAGTGTTTCCTACCCTCAGGATGCAGAACTCCTGTAAACTGCCTCTCACTACTTCCAATGTACAGAAATCCTGTAAGCTGCTTCTCTTTTACTCAGACTACTGAACCCACATAGCGTGTAAGACTACACCCATGCTACAGAACTCCCGTAAAGTGTTTCCTACACTCAGCATGCAGGACTCCTGTAAACTGCCTCTCACTACTTCCAATGTACAGAAATCCTGTAAGCTGCTTCTCTTTTACTCAGACTACTGAAAACCCGCATAAAGAGTAAGAATTCTCCCATGCTACAGAACTCCCGTAAAGTGTTTCCTACACTCAGGATGCAGAACTCCTGTAAACTGCCTCTCACTACTTCCAATGTACAGAAATCCTGTAAGCTGCTTCTCTTTTTTCAGACTACTGAAAACCCGCATTGTGTGTAAGACTACTCCCATGCTACAGACCTCCCGTAAAGTGTTTCCTACCCTCAGGATGCAGGACTCCTTTAAACTGCCTCTCCCCACTTCCAGTGTACAGAAATCCTGTAAGCTGCTTCTCTTTTACTCAGACTACTGAAAACCCACACAGTGTGTAAGACTACTCCCATGCTCAGAACTCCCGTAAAGTGTTTCCTACACTCAGGATGCAGAACTTCTGTAAACTGCCTCTCACTACTTCCAATGTACAGAAATCCTGTAAGCTCCTTACTTTTACTCAGACTACTGAAAACCCGCATAGTGCGTAAGACTACTCCCATGCTACAGAACTCCCGTAAAGTGTTTCCTACTTTAAGGATGCAGAACTCAATTAAACTGCCTTTCACTACTTCCAATGTACAGAAATCCTGTAAGCTGCTTCTCTTTTACTCAGACTACTGAAAACCCGCATAGTGCGTAAGACTACTCCCATGCTACAGAACTCCCGTAAAGTGTTTCCTACACTCAGGATGCAGAACTCCTGTAAACTGCCTCTCACTACTTCCAATGTACAGAAATCCTGTAAGCTGCTTCTCTTTTACTCAGACTACTGAAAACCAGCATATTGCTTATGACTACTCCTATGCAAGAGAACTCCCGTAAAGTGTTTTCTATCCTCAGTATGCAGGACTCCTTTAAACTGCCTCTCACTACTTCCAATGTACAGAAATCCTGTAAGCTTCTTCTCTTTTACCCAGACTACTGAAAACCCGCATAGTGCGTAAGACTACTCCCATGCTACAGAACTCCCGTAAAGTTTTTCCTACACTGAGGATGCAGAACGCCTGCAAACTGCCTCTCACTACTTCCAATGTACAGAAATCCTGTAAGCTGCTTCTCTTTTACTCAGACTACTGAAAACCCGCATAGTGCGTAAGACTACTCCCATGCTACAGAACTCCCGTAAAGTGTTTCCTACCCTCAGGATGCAGGACTGCTTTAAACTGCCTCTCACTACTTCCAATGTATAGAAATCCTGTAAGCTGCTTCTCTTTTACTCAGACTACTGAAAACCCGCATAAAGAGTAAGAATTCTCCCATGCTACAGAACTCCCGTAAAGTGTTTCCTACACTCAGGATGCAGAACTCCTGTAAACTGCCTCTCACTACTTCCAATGTACAGAAATCCTGTAAGCTGCTTCTCTTTTACTCAGACTACTGAAAACCCGCGTAGTGCGTAAGACTACTCCCATGCTACTGAACTCCCTTAAAGTGTTTCCTACACTTAGGATGCAGAACTCCTGTAAACAGCCTCTCACTACTTCCAATGTACAGAAATCATGTAAGCTGCTTCTCTTTTACTCAGACTACTGAAAACCCGCATTGTTGCGAAAGACTACCCCCATGCTACAGAACTCCCGTAAAGTGTTTCATACACTCAGGATGCAGAACTCCTGTAAACTGCCTCTCACTACTTCCAATGTACAGAAATGCTGTAAGCTGCTTCTCTTTTACTCAGACTACTGAAAACCCGCATAGTGCGTAAGACTACTCCCATGCTACAGAAATCCCGTAAAGTGTTTCCTACACTCAGGTTGCAGAACTCCTGAAAACTTCCCCTTTCTAATTCCAATATACAGAAATCCTGTAAGCTGCTTCTCTTTTACTCAGACTACTAAAAACCCTCATAGTGCGTAAGACTACTCCCATGCTACAGAACTCCCGTAAAGTGTTTCCTACACTCAGGATGCAGAACTCCTGTAAACTGCCTCTCACTACTTCCAATGTACAGAAATCCTGAAAGCTACTTCTTTTTTACAAAGACTACTGAAAACCCGCATAGTGCTTAAGACTACTCTTATGCAAGAGAACTCCCGTAAAGTGTTTTCAACCCTCAGTATGCAGGACTCCTTTAAACTGCCTCTCACTACTTCCAATGTACAGAAATCCTGTAAGCTTCTTCTCTTTTACCCAGACTACTGAAAACCCGCATAGTGCGTAAGACTACTCCCATGCTACAGAACTCCCGTAAAGTGTTTCCTACACTCAGGATGCAGAACTCCTGCAAACTGCCTCTCACTACTTCCAATGTACAGAAATCCTGTAAGCTGCTTCTCTTTTACTCAGACTACTGAAAACCCGCATAGTGCGTAAGACTACTCGCATGCTACAGAACTCCCGTAAAGTGTTTCCTACCCTCAGGATGCAGGACTCCTTTAAACTGCCTCTCCCCACTTCCAATGTATAGAAATCCTGTAAGCTGCTTCTCTTTTACTCAGACTACTGAAAACCCGCATAAAGAGTAAGAATTCTCCCATGCTACAGAACTCCCGTAAAGTGTTTCCTACACTCAGGATGCAGAACTCCTGTAAACTGCCTCTCACTACTTCCAAGGTACAGAAATCCTGTAAGCTGCTTCTCTTTTTTCAGACTACTGAAAACCCGCATTGTGTGTAAGACTACTCCCATGCTACAGACCTCCCGTAAAGTGTTTCCTACCCTCAGGATGCAGGACTCCTTTAAACTGCCTCTCCCCACTTCCAGTGTACAGAAATCCTGTAAGCTGCTTCTCTTTTACTCAGACTACTGAAAACCCACACAGTGTGTAAGACTACTCCCATGCTCAGAACTCCCGTAAAGTGTTTCCTACACTCAGGATGCAGAACTCCTGTAAACTGCCTCTCACTACTTCCAATGTACAGAAATCCTGTAAGCTCCTTACTTTTACTCAGACTACTGAAAACCCGCATAGTGCGTAAGACTACTCCCATGCTACAGAACTCCCGTAAAGTGTTTCCTACTTTAAGGATGCAGAACTCCATTAAACTGCCTTTCACTACTTCCAATGTACAGAAATCCTGTAAGCTGCTTCTCTTTTACTCAGACTACTGAAAACCCGCATAGTGCGTAAGACTACTCCCATGCTACAGAACTCCCGTAAAGTGTTTCCTACACTCAGGATGCAGAACTCCTGTAAACTGCCTCTCACTACTTCCAATGTACAGAAATCCTGTAAGCTGCTTCTCTTTTACTCAGACTACTGAAAACCCGCATATTGCTTAAGACTACTCCTATGCAAGAGAACTCCCGTAAAGTGTTTTCTACCCTCAGTATGCAGGACTCCTTTAAACTGCCTCTCACTACTTCCAATGTACAGAAATCCTGCAAGCTTCTTCTCTTTTACCCAGACTACTGAAAACCCGCATAGTGCGTAAGACTACTCCCATGCTACAGAACTCCCGTAAAGTTTTTCCTACACTGAGGATGCAGAACTCCTGCAAACTGCCTCTCACTACGTCCAATGTACAGAAATCCTGTAAGCTGCTTCTCTTTTACTCAGACTACTGAAAACCCGCATAGTGCGTAAGACTACTCCCATGCTACAGAACTCCCGTAAAGTGTTTCCTACCCTCAGGATGCAGGACTGCTTTAAACTACCTCTCACTACTTCCAATGTATAGAAATCCTGTAAGCTGCTTCTCTTTTACTCAGACTACTGAAAACCCGCATAGTGTGTAAGACTACTCCCATGCTACAGAACTCCCGTAAAGTGTTTCCTACACTCAGGATGCAGAACTCCTGTAAACTGCCTCTCACTACTTCCAATGTACAGAAATCCTGTAAGCTGCTTCTCTTTTACTCAGACTACTGAAAACCCGCGTAGTGCGTAAGACTACTCCCATGCTACTGAACTCCCTTAAAGTGTTTCCTACACTTAGGATGCAGAACTCCTGTAAACAGCCTCTCACTACTTCCAATGTACAGAAATCCTGTAAGCTGCTTCTCTTTTACTCAGACTACTGAAAACCCGCATTGTTGCGAAAGACTACCCCCATGCTACAGAACTCCCGTAAAGTGTTTCATACACTCAGGATGCAGAACTCCTGTAAACTGCCTCTCACTAATTCCAATGTACAGAAATTCTGTAAGCTGCTTCTCTTTTACTCAGACTACTGAAAACCCGCATAGTGCGTAAGACTACTCCCATGCTACAGAACTCCCGTAAAGTGTTTCCTACACTCAGGTTGCAGAACTCCTGAAAACTTCCCCTTTCTAATTCCAATATACAGAAATCCTGTAAGCTGCTTCTCTTTTACTCAGACTACTAAAAACCCGCATAGTGCGTAAGACTACTCCCATGCTACAGAACTCCCGTAAAGTGTTTCCTACACTCAGGATGCAGAACTCCTGTAAACTGCCTCTCACTACTTCCAATGTACAGAAATCCTGAAAGCTGCTTCTTTTTTACAAAGACTACTGAAAACCCGCATAGTGCTTAAGACTACTCCTATGCAAGAGAACTCCCGTAAAGTGTTTTCAACCCTCAGTATGCAGGACTCCTTTAAACTGCCTCTCACTACTTCCAATGTACAGAAATCCTGTAAGCTTCTTCTCTTTTACCCAGACTACTGAAAACCCGCATAGTGCGTAAGACTACTCCCATGCTACAGAACTCCCGTAAAGTGTTTCCTACACTCAGGATGCAGAACTCCTGTAAACTGCCTCTCACTACTTCCAATGTACAGAAATCCTGTAAGCTGCTTCTCTTTTACTCAGACTACTGAATACCCGCATAGTGCGTAAGACTACTCCCATGCTACAGAACTCCCGTAAAGTGTTTCCTACCCTCAGGATGCAGGACTGCTTTAAACTACCTCTCACTTCTTCCAATGTATAGAAATCCTGTAAGCTGCTTCTCTTTTACTCAGACTACTGAAAACCCGCATAAAGAGTAAGAATTCTCCCATGCTACAGAACTCCCGTAAAGTGTTTCCTACACTCAGGATGCAGAACTCCTGTAAACTGCCTCTCACTACTTCCAATGTACGGAAATCCTGTAAGCTGCTTCTCTTTTTTCAGACTACTGAAAACCCGCATTGTGTGTAAGACTACTCCCATGCTACAGACCTCCCGTAAAGTGTTTCCTACCCTCAGGATGCAGGACTCATTTAAACTGCCTCTCCCCACTTCCAGTGTACAGAAATCCTGTAAGCTGCTTCTCTTTTACTCAGACTACTGAAAACCCACACAGTGTGTAAGACTACTCCCATGCTCAGAACTCCCGTAAAGTGTTTCCTACACTCAGGATGCAGAACTCCTGTAAACTGCCTCTCACTACTTCCAATGTACAGAAATCCTGTAAGCTGCTTCTCTTTTACTCAGACTACTGAAAACCCGCATAGTGCGTAAGACTACTCCCATGCTACAGACTCCCGTAAAGTGTTTCCTACTTTAAGGATGCAGAACTCCATTAAACTGCCTTTCACTACTTCCAATGTACAGAAATCCTTTAAGCTGCTTCTCTTTTACTCAGACTACTGAAAACCCGCATAGTGCGTAAGACTACTCCCATGCTACAGAACTCCCGTAAAGTGTTTCCTACACTCAGGATGCAGAACTCCTGTAAACTGCCTCTCACTACTTCCAATGTACAGAAATCCTGTAAGCTGCTTCTCTTTTACTCAGACTACTGAAAACCCGCATATTGCTTAAGACTACTCCTATGCAAGAGAACTCCCGTAAAGTGTTTTCTACCCTCAGTATGCAGGACTCCTTTAAACTGCCTCTCACTACTTCCAATGTACAGAAATCCTGTAAGCTTCTTCTCTTTTACCCAGACTACTGAAAACCCGCATAGTGCGTAAGACTACTCCCATGCTACAGAACTCCCGTAAAGTGTTTCCTACACTGAGGATGCAGAACTCCTGCAAACTGCCTCTCACTACTTCCAATGTACAGAAATCCTGTAAGCTGCTTCTCTTTTACTCAGACTACTGAAAACCCGCATAGTGCGTAAGACTACTCCCATGCTACAGAACTCCCGTAAAGTGTTTCCTACCCTCAGGATGCAGGACTGCTTTAAACTGCCTCTCACTACTTCCAATGTATAGAAATCCTGTAAGCTGCTTCTCTTTTACTCAGACTACTGAAAACCCGCATAAAGAGTAAGAATTCTCCCATGCTACAGAACTCCCGTAAAGTGTTTCCTACACTCAGGATGCAGAACTCCTGTAAACTGCCTCTCACTACTTCCAATGTACAGAAATCCTGTAAGCTGCTTCTCTTTTACTCAGACTACTGAAAACCCGCGTAGTGCGTAAGACTACTCCCATGCTACTGAACTCCCTTAAAGTGTTTCCTACACTCAGGTTGCAGAACTCCTGAAAACTTCCCCTTTCTAATTCCAATATACAGAAATCCTGTAAGCTGCTTCTCTTTTACTCAGACTACTAAAAACCCGCATAGTGCGTAAGACTACTCCCATGCTACAGAACTCCCGTAAAGTGTTTCCTACACTCAGGATGCAGAACTCCTGTAAACTGCCTCTCACTACTTCCAATGTACAGAAATCCTGAAAGCTGCTTCTTTTTTACAAAGACTACTGAAAACCCGCATAGGGCGTAAGACTACTCCCATGCTAAGAACTCCCGTAAAGTGTTTCCTACACTCAGGATGCAGAACTCCTGTAAACTGCCTCTCACTACTTCCAATGTACAGAAATCCTTTAAGCTGCTTCTCTTTTACTCAGACTACTGAAAACACGCATAGTGCGTAAGACTACTCCCATGCTACAGAACTCCCGTAAAGTGTTTCCTACCCTCAGGATGCAGAACTCCTGTAAACTGCCTCTCACTACTTCCAATGTATAGAAATCCTGTAAGCTGCTTCTCTTTTACTCAGACTACTGAAAACCCGCATAGTGCGTAAGACTACTCCCATGCTACAGAACTCCTGTAAAGTGTTTCCTACACTCAAAATGCAGAACTCCTGTAAACTGCCTCTCACTACTTCCAATGTACAGAAATCCTGTAAGCTGCTTCTCTTTTACTCAGACTACTGAAAACCCGCATAGTGAGTAAGACTACTCCCATGCTACAGACCTCCCGTAAAGTGTTTCCTACCCTCAGGATGCAGAACTCCTTTAAACTGCCTCTCCCTACTTCCAGTGTACAGAAATCCTGTAAGCTGCTTCTCTTTTACTCAGGCTACTGAAAACCCGCATAAAGAATAAGAATTCTCCCATGCTACAGAACTCCCGTAAAGCGTTTCCTACACTCAGGATGCAGAACTCCTGTAAACTGCCTCTCACTACTTCCAATGTACAGAAATCCTGTAAGCTGCTTCTCTTTTACTCAGACTACTGAAAACCCGCATAGTGCGTAAGACTACTCCCATGCTACAGAACTCCCGTAAAGTGTTTCCTACCCTCAGGATGCAGGACTGCTTTAAACTGCCTCTCACTACTTCCAATGTATAGAAATCCTGTAAGCTGCTTCTCTTTTACTCAGACTACTGAAAACCCGCATAAAGAGTAAGAATTCTCCCATGCTACAGAACTCCCGTAAAGTGTTTCCTACACTCAGGATGCAGAACTCCTGTAAACTGCCTCTCACTACTTCCAATGTACAGAAATCCTGTAAGCTGCTTCTCTTTTACTCAGACTACTGAAAACCCGCGTAGTGCGTAAGACTACTCCCATGCTACTGAACACCCTTAAAGTGTTTCCTACACTTAGGATGCAGAACTCCTGTAAACAGCCTCTCACTACTTCCAATGTACAGAAATCATGTAAGCTGCTTCTCTTTTACTCAGACTACTGAAAACCCGCATTGTTGCGAAAGACTACCCCCATGCTACAGAACTCCCGTAAAGTGTTTCATACACTCAGGATGCAGAACTCCTGTAAACTGCCTCTCACTACTTCCAATGTACAGAAATTCTGTAAGCTGCTTCTCTTTTACTCAGACTACTGAAAACCCGCATAGTGCGTAAGACTACTCCCATGCTACAGAAATCCCGTAAAGTGTTTCCTACACTCAGGTTGCAGAACTCCTGAAAACTTCCCCTTTCTAATTCCAATATACAGAAATCCTGTAAGCTGCTTCTCTTTTACTCAGACTACTAAAAACCCGCATAGTGCGTAAGACTACTCCCATGCTACAGAACTCCCGTAAAGTGTTTCCTACACTCAGGATGCAGAACTCCTGTAAACTGCCTCTCACTACTTCCAATGTACAGAAATCCTGAAAGCTGCTTCTTTTTTACAAAGACTACTGAAAACCCGCATAGTGCGTAAGACTACTCCCATGCTAAGAACTCCCGTAAAGTGTTTCCTACACTCAGGATGCAGAATTCCTGTAAACTGCCTCTCACTACTTCCAATGTACAGAAATCCTGTAAGCTGCTTCTCTTTTACTCAGACTACTGAAAACACGCATAGTGCGTAAGACTACTCCCATGCTACAGAACTCCCGTAAAGTGTTTGCTACCCTCAGGATGCAGAACTCCTGTAAACTGCCTCTCACTACTTCCAATGTATAGAAATCCTGTAAGCTGCTTCTCTTTTACTCAGACTACTGAAAACCCGCATAGTGAGTAAGACTACTCCCATGCTACAGACCTCCCGTAAAGTGTTTCCTACCCTCAGGATGCAGAACTCCTTTAAACTGCCTCTCCCTACTTCCAGTGTACAGAAATCCTGTAAGCTGCTTCTCTTTTACTCAGGCTACTGAAAACCCGCATAAAGAATAAGAATTCTCCCATGCTACAGAACTCCCGTAAAGCGTTTCCTACACTCAGGATGCAGAACTCCTGTAAACTGCCTCTCACTACTTCCAATGTACAGAAATCCTGTAAGCTGCTTCTCTTTTACTCAGACTACTGAAAACCCGCATAGTGCGTAAGACTACTCCCATGCTACAGAACTCCCGTAAAGTGTTTCCTACACTGAGGATGCAGAACTACTGCAAACTGCCTCTCACTACTTCCAATGTACAGAAATCCTGTAAGCTGCTTCTCTTTTACTCAGACTACTGAAAACCCGCATAGTGCGTAAGACTACTCCCATGCTACAGAACTCCCGTAAAGTGTTTCCTACCCTCAGGATGCAGAACTCCTGTAAACTGCCTCTCCCCACTTCCAGTGTACAGAAATCCTGTAAGCTGCTTCTCTTTTACTCAGACTACTGAAAACCCGCATAAAGAATAAGAATTCTCCCATGCTACAGAACTCCCATAAAGTGTTTCCTACCCTCAGGATGCAGGACTCTTTAAACTGCCTCTCACTACTTCCAATGTAGAAAAATGCTGTAACCTGCTTCTCTTTTACTCAGACTACTGAAAACCCGCATAGTGCGTAAGACTACTCCCATGCTACAGAACTCTTGTAAAGTGTTTTCTACACTCAGGATGCAGAACACCTGTGAACTGCCTCTCACTACTTCCAATGTACAGAAATCATGTAAGCTGCTTCTCTTTTTTCAGTCTACTGAAAATCCGCATTGTGTGTAAGACTACTCCCATGCTACAGAACTCCCGTAAAGTGTTTCCTACACTCAGGATGCAGAACTCCTGTAAACTGCCTCTCACTACTTCCAATGTACAGAAATCCTGTAAGCTGCTTCTCTTTTACACAGACTACTGAAAACCCGCATAGTGCGTAAGACTACTCCCATGCTACAGAACTCCCGTAAAGTGTTTCCTACCCTCAGGATGCAGGACTCCTGTAACTGCCTCTCACTATTTCCAATGTACAGAAATCCTGTAAGCTGCTTCTCTTTTACTCAGACAACTGAAAACCCGCATAGTGCGTAAGACTACTCCCATGGTACTGAACTCCCGTAAAGTGTTTCCTACACTGGATGCAGAACTCCTGTAAACTGCCTCTCACTACTTCCAATGTACAGAAATCCTGTAAGCTGCTTCTCTTTTACTCAGACTACTGAAAACCCGCATAATGCGTACGACTACTCCCATGCTACAGAACTCCCGTAAAGTGTTTCCTACACTCAGGATGCAGAACTCCTGTAAACTGCCTCTCACTACTTCCAATGTACAGAAATCCTGTAAGCTCCTTCTCTTTTACTCAGACTACTGAAAACCCGCATAGTGCATAAGACTACTCCCCTGCTACAGACCTCCCGTAAAGTGTTTCCTACCCTCAGGATGCAGGACTCCTTTAAACTGCCTCTCCCCACTTCCAGTGTACAGAAATCCTGTAAGCTGCTTCTCTTTTACTCAGACTACTGAAAACCCGCATAAAGAATAAGAATTCTCCCATGCTACAGAACTCCCGAAAAGTGTTTCCTACACTCAGGATGCAGAACTCCTGTAAACTGCCTCTCACTACTTCCAAGGTACAGAAATCCTGTAAGCTGCTTCTCTTTTACTCAGAGAAATGAAAACCCGCATAGTGCGTAAGACTACTCCCATGCTACAGAACTCCCATAAAGTTTTTCCTAACCTCAGGATGCAGAACTCCTGTAAACTGCCTCTTAGTACTTCCAATGTACAGAAATCCTGTAAGCTGCTTCTCTTTTACTCAGACTACTGAAAACCCGCATTGTTGCGTAAGACTACCCCCATGCTACAGAACTCCCGTAAAGTGTTTCCTACACTCAGAATGCAGAACTCCTGTAAACTGCCTCTCACTACTTCCAATGTACAGAAATCCTGTAAGCTGCTTCTCTTTTTTCAGACTACTGAAAACCCGCATTGTGTGTAAGACTACTCCCATGCTACAGACCTCCCGTAAAGTGTTTCCTACCCTCAGAATGCAGGACTCCTTTAAGCTGCCTCTCCCCACTTCCAGTGTACAGAAATCCTGTAAGCTGCTTCTCTTTTACTCAGACTACTGAAAACCGACACAGTGTGTAAGACTACTCCCATGCTCAGAACTCCCGTAAAGTGTTTCCTACACTCAGGATGCAGAACTCCTGTAAACTGCCTCTCACTACTTCCAATGTACAGAAATCCTGTAAGCTCCTTACTTTTACTCAGACTACTGAAAACCCGCATAGTGCGTAAGACTACTCCCATGCTACAGAACTCCCGTAAAGTGTTTCCTACTTTAAGGATGCAGAACTCCATTAAACTGCCTTTCACTACTTCCAATGTACAGAAATCCTGTAAGCTGCTTCTCTTTTACTCAGACTACTGAAAACCCGCATAGTGCGTAAGACTACTCCCATGCTACAGAACTCCCGTAAAGTGTTTCCTACTTTAAGGATGCAGGACTCCTTTAAACTGCCTCTCACTACTTCCAATGTACAGAAATCCTGAAAGCTGCTTCTCTTTTACACAGACTACTGAAAACCCGCATAGTGCGTAAGACTACTCCCATGCTAGAGAACTCCCGTAAAGTGTTTCCTACACTCAGGATGCAGAACTCTTGTAAACTGCCTCTCACTACATCCAATGTACAGAAATCCTGTAAGCTGCTTCTCTTTTACTCAGACTGCTGAAATCCCGCATAGTGCTTAAGACTACTCCTATGCAAGAGAACTCCCGTAAAGTGTTTTCTATCCTCAGTATGCAGGACTCCTTTAAACTGCCTCTCACTACTTCCAATGTACAGAAATCCTGTAAGCTTCTTCTCTTTTACCCAGACTACTGAAAACACGCATAGTGCGTAAGACTACTCCCATGCTACAGAACTCCCGTAAAGTGTTTCCTACTCTGAGGATGCAGAACTCCTGCAAACTGCCTCTCACTACTTCCAATGGACAGAAATCCTGTAAGCTGCTTCTCTTTTACTCAGACTACTGAAAACCCGCATAGTGCGTAAGACTACTGCCATGCTACAGAACTCCCGTAAAGTGTTTCCTACACTCAGAATGCAGAACTCCTGTAAACTGCCTCTCACTACTTCCAATGTACAGAAATCCTGTAAGCTGCTTCTCTTTTACTCAGACTACTGAAAACCCGCATAGTGCGTAAGACTACTCCCATGCTACAGAACTCCCGTAAAGTGTTTCCTACACTGGATGCAGAACTCCTGTAAACTGCCTCTCACTACTTCCAATGTACAGAAATCCTGTAAGCTGCTTCTCTTTTACTCAGACTACTGAAAACCCGCATAGTGCGTAAGACTACTCCCATGCTACAGAACTCCCGTAAAGTGTTTCCTACACTCAGGATGCAGAACTCCTGTAAACTGCCTCTCACTACTTCCAATGTACAGAAATCCTGTAAGCTGCTTCTCTTTTACTCAGAATACTGAAAACCCGCATAGTGCATAAGACTACTCCCATGCTACAGACCTCCCGTAAAGTGTTTCCTACCCTCAGGATCAGGACTCCTTTAAACTGCCTCTCCCCACTTCCAGTGTACAGAAATCCTGTAAGCTGCTTCTCTTTTACTCAGACTACTGAAAACCCGCATAACGAATAAGAATTCTCCCATGCTACAGAACTCCCGAAAAGTGTTTCCTACTATTAGGATGCAGAACTCCTGTAAACTGCCTTTCACTACTTCCAATGTACAGAAATCCTGTAAGCTGCTTCTCTTTTACTCAGAGAAGTGAAAACCCGCATAGTGCGCAAGACTACTCCCATGCTACAGAACTCCCGTAAAGTGTTTCCTACACTGGATGCAGAAATCCTGTAAACTGCCTCTCACTACTTCCAATGTACAGAAATCCTGTAAGCTGCTTCTCTTTTACTCAGAATACTGAAAACCCGCATAGTGCGTAAGACTACTCCCATGCTACAGAAATCCCGTAAAGTGTTTCCTACCCTCAGGCTGCAGAACTCCTTTAAACTGCCTCTTACTACTTCCAATGTACAAAAATCCTGTAACCTGCTTCTGTTTTAATCAGACTACTGAAAACCCGCATAGTGCTTAAGACTAGTCCCATGCTACAGAAATCCCGTAAAGTGTTTCCTACACTGGATACAGAACTCATGTAAACTGCCTCTCACTACTTCCAATGTACAGATATCCTGTAAGCTGCTTCTCTTTTTTCAGTCTACTGAAAACCCGCATTGTGTGTAAGACTACTCCCATGCTACAGAAATCCCGTAAAGTGTTTCCTACACTCAGGATGCAGAACTCCTGTAAACTGCCTCTCACTACTTCCAATGTACAGAAATCCTGTAAGCTGCTTCTCTTTTACTCAGACTACTGAAAACCCGCATAGTGCGTAAGACTACTCCCATGCTACAGAACTCCCGTAAAGTGTTTCCTACCCTCAGGATGCAGGACTCCTGTAACTGCCTCTCACTATTTCCAATGTACAGAAATCCTGTAAGCTGCTTCTCTTTTACTCAGACTACTGAAAACCCGCATAGTGCGTAAGACTACTCCCATGGTACTGAACTCCCGTAAAGTGTTTCCTACACTGGATGCAGAACTCCTGTAAACTGCCTCTCACTACTTCCAATGTACAGAAATCCTGTAAGCTGCTTCTCTTTTACTCAGACTACTGAAAACCCGCATAATGCGTACGACTACTCCCATGCTACAGAACTCCCGTAAAGTGTTTCCTACACTCAGGATGCAGAACTCCTGTAAACTGCCTCTCACTACTTCCAATGTACAGAAATCCTGTAAGCTGCTTCTCTTTTACTCAGACTACTGAAAACCCGCATAGTGCATAAGACTACTCCCCTGCTATAGACCTCCCGTAAAGTGTTTCCTACCCTCAGGATGCTGGACTCCTTTAAACTGCCTCTCCCCACTTCCAGTGTACAGAAATCCTGTAAGCTGCTTCTCTTTTACTCAGACTACTGAAAACCCGCATAAAGAATAAGAATTCTCCCATGCTACAGAACTCCCGAAAAGTGTTTCCTACACTCAGGATGCAGAACTCCTGTAAACTGCCTCTCACTACTTCCAAGGTACAGAAATCCTGTAAGCTGCTTCTCTTTTACTCAGAGAAGTGAAAACCCGCATAGTGCGTAAGACTACTCCCATGCTACAGAACTCCCATAAAGTTTTTCCTAACCTCAGGCTGCAGAACTCCTGTAAACTGCCTCTTAGTACTTCCAATGTACAGAAATCCTGTAAGCTGCTTCTCTTTTACTCAGACTACTGAAAACCCGCATAGTGCGTAAGTCTACTCCCATGCTACAGAACTCCTGTAAAGTGATTTCTACACTCAGGATGCAGAACTCCTGTAAACTGCCTCTCACTACTTCCAATGTACAGAAATCATGTAAGCTGCTTCTCTTTTACTCAGACTACTGAAAACCCGCATAGTGCGTAAGACTTCTCCCATGCTACAGAACTCCCGTAAACTGTTTGCTACACTGGATGCAGAACTCCTGTAAACTACCTCTCACTAGTTCCAATGTAAAGAAATCCTGTAAGCTGCTTCTCTTTTACTAAGACTACTGAAAACCCGCATAGTGCGTAAGACTACTCCCATGCTACAGAACTCCCGTAAAGTGTTTCCTACCCTCAGGCTGCAGAACTCCTTTAAACTGCCTCTTACTACTTCCAATGTACAAAAATCCTGTTACCTGCTTCTGTTTTAATCAGACTACTGAAAACCCGCATAGTGCTTAAGACTAGTCCCATGCTACAGAAATCCCGTAAAGTGTTTCCTACACTGGATACAGAACTCCTGTAAACTGCCTCTCACTACTTCCAATGTGCAGAAATCTTGTAAGCTGCTTCTCTTTTTTCAGACTACTGAAAACCCGCATGGTGTAAGACTACTCCCATGCTACAGAACTACCGTAAAGTGTTTCCTACACTGGATGCAGAACTCCTGTAAACTGCCTCTCACTACTTCCAATGTGCAGATATCCTGTAAGCTGCTTCTCTTTTACTCAGACTACTGAAAACCCGCATAGTGCGTAAGACTACTCCCATGCTACAGAACTCCCGTAAAGTGTTTCCTACACTCAGGATGCAGAACTCCTGTAAACTGCCTCTCACTACTTCCAATGTACAGAAATCCTGTAAGCTGCTTCTCTTTTACTCAGACTACCGAAAACCCGCATAGTGCGTAAGACTACTGGCATGCTACAGAACTCCCATAAAGTTTTTCCTACCCTCAGGATGCAGGACTCCTTTAAACTGCCTCGCACTACTTCCAATGTGGAAAAATGCTGTAACCTGCTTCTTTTTACTCAGACAACTGAAAACCGGCATAGTGCGTAAGACTACTCCCATGCTACAGAACTCCTGTAAACTGTTTCCTACACTGGATGCAGAACTCTTGTTAACTGCCTCTCACTACTTCCAATGTACAGAAATCCTGTAAGCTGCTTCTCTTTTACTCAGACTACTGAAAACTCGCATAGTGCGTAAGACTTCTCCCATGCTACAGAACTCCCGTAAAGTGTTTCCTACACTCAGGATGCAGAACTCCTGTTAACTGCCTCTCACTACTTCCAATGTACAGAAATCCTGTAAGCTGCTTCTCTTTTACTCAGACTACTGAAAACCCGCATAGTGCGTAAGACTACTCCCATGCTAAAGAACTCCCGTAAAATGTTTCCTACCCTTAGAAGGCAGAACTCTTGTAAACTGCCTCTCACTACTTCCAATGTACAGAAATCCTGTAAGCTGCTTCTCTTTTACTCAGACTACTGAAAACCCGCATAGTGCGTAAGACTACTCCCATGCTACAGAACTCCCGTAAAGTGTTTCCTACCCTCAGGATGCAGAACTCCTGTAAACTGCCTCTCACTACTTCCAATGGACAGAAATCCTGTAAGCTGCTTCACTTTTACTCAGACTACTGAAAACCCGCATTGTGTGTAAGACTCCTCCCATGCTACAGAACTCCCGTAAAGTGTTTCCTACACTCAGGATGCAGAACTCCTGTAAACTGCCTCTCACTACTTCCAATGTGCAGAAATCCTGTAAGCTGCTTCTCTTTTACTCAGACTACTGAAAACCCGCATAGTGCGTAAGACTACTCCCATGCTACAGAACTCCTGTAAAGTGTTTCCTACACTGAGGATGCAGAACTCCTGCAAACTGCCTCTCACTACTTCCAATGTATAGAAATCCTGTAAGCTGCTTCTCTTTTACTCAGACTACTGAAAACCCGCATAAAGAGTAAGAATTATCCCATGCTACAGAACTCCCGTAAAGTGTTTCCTACACTCAGGATGCAGAACTCCTGTAAACTGCCTCTCACTACTTCCAATGTACAGAAATCCTGTAAGCTGCTAATCTTTTTTCAGACTACTGAAAACCCGCATTGTGTGTAAGACTACTCCCATGCTACAGACCTCCCGTAAAGTGTTTCCTACCCTCAGGATGCAGGACTCCTTTAAACTGCCTCTCCCCACTTCCAGTGTACAGAAATCCTGTAAGCTGCTTCTCTTTTACTCAGACTACTGAAAACCCACACAGTGTGTAAGACTACTCCCATGCTCAGAACTCCCGTAAAGTGTTTCCTACACTCAGGATGCAGAACTCCTGTAAACTGCCTCTCACTACTTCCAATGTACAGAAATCCTGTAAGCTCCTTACTTTTACTCAGACTACTGAAAACCCGCATAGTGCGTAAGACTACTCCCATGCTACAGAACTCCCGTAAAGTGTTTCCTACTTTAAGGATGCAGAACTCCATTAAACTGCCTTTCACTACATCCAATGTACAGAAATCCTGTAAGCTGCTTCTCTTTTACTCAGACTACTGAAAACCCGCATAGTGCGTAAGACTACTCCCATGCTACAGAACTCCCGTAAAGTGTTTCCTACAATCAGGATGCAGAACTCCTGTAAACTGCCTCTCACTACTTCCAATGTACAGAAATCCTGTAAGCTGCTTCTCTTTTACTCAGACTACTGAAAACCCGCATATTGCTTAAGACTACTCCTATGCAAGAGAACTCCCGTAAAGTGTTTTCTACCCTCAGTATGCAGGACTCCTTTAAACTGCCTCTAACTACTTCCAATGTACAGAAATCCTGTAAGCTTCTTCTCTTTTACCCAGACTACTGAAAACCCGCATAGTGCTTAAGACTAGTCCCATGCTACAGAAATCCCGTAAAGTGTTTCCTACACTGGATACAGAACTCCTGTAAACTGCCTCTCACTACTTCCAATGTGCAGAAATCTTGTAAGCTGCTTCTCTTTTTTCAGACTACTGAAAACCCGCATTGTGTGTAAGACTACTCCCATGCTACAGAACTACCGTAAAGTGTTTCCTACACTCAGGATGCAGAACTCCTGAAAACTGCCTCTCACTACTTCCAATGTACAGAAATCCTGTAAGCTGCTTCTCTTTTACTCAGACTACTGAAAACCCGCATATTGAGTAAGACTACTCCCATGCTACAGACCTCCCATAAAGTGTTTCCTACCCTCAGGATGCAGGACTCCTTTAAACTGCCTCTCCCTACTTCCAGTGTACAGAAATCCTGTAAGCTGCTTCTCTTTTACTCAGGCTACTGAAAACCCGCATAAAGAATAAGAATTCTCCCATGCTACAGAACTCCCGTAAAGCGTTTCCTACACTCAGGATGCAGAACTCCTGAAAACTGCCTCTCACTACTTCCAATGTACAGAAATCCTGTAAGCTGCTTCTCTTTTACTCAGACTACTGAAAACCCGCATAGTGCGTAAGACTACTCCCATGCTACAGAACTCCCATAAAGTGTTTCCTACACTGAGGATGCAGAACTCCTGCAAACTGCCTCTCACTACTTCCAATGTACAGAAATCCTGTAAGCTGCTTCTCTTTTACTCAGACTACTGAAAACCCGCATAGTGCGTAAGACTACTCCCATGCTACAGACCTCCCGTAAAGTGTTTCCTACCCTCAGGATGCAGGACTCCTTTAAACTGCCTCTCCCCACTTCCAGTGTACAGAAATCCTGTAAGCTGCTTCTCTTTTACTCAGACTACTGAAAACCCGCATAAAGAATAAGAATTCTCCCATGCTACAGAACTCCCATAAAGTGTTTCCTACCCTCAGGATGCAGGACTCCTTTAAACTGCCTCTCACTACTTCCAAGGTAGAAAAATGCTGTAACCTGCTTCTCTTTTACTCAGACTACTGAAAACCGGCATAGTGCGTAAGACTACTCCCATGCTACAGAACTCCTGTAAAGTGTTTCCTACACTGGATGCAGAACTCTTGTAAACTGCCTCTCACTACTTCCAATGTACAGAAATCCTGTAAGCTGCTTCTCTTTTACTCAGACTACTTAAAACTCGCATAGTGCGTAAGACTACTCCCATGCTACAGAACTCCCGTAAAGTGTTTCCTACACTCAGGATGCAGAACTCCTGTTAACTGCCTCTCACTACTTCCAATGTACAGAAATCCTGTAAGCTGCTTCTCTTTTACTCAGACTACTGAAAACCCGCATAGTGCGTAAGACTACTCCCATGCTAAAGAACTCCCGTAAAATGTTTCCTACCCTTAGAAGGCAGAACTCTTGTAAACTGCCTCTCACTACTTCCAATGTACAGAAATCCTGTAAGCTGCTTCTCTTTTACTCAGACTGCTGAAAACCCGCATAGTGCGTAAGACTACTCCCATGCTAAAGAACTCCCGTAAAGTGTTTCCTACCCTCAGGATGCAGAACTCCTGTAAACTGCCTCTCACTACTTCCAATGGACAGAAATCCTGTAAGCTGCTTCTCTTTTACTCAGACTACTGAAAACCCGCATTGTGTGTAAGACTCCTCCCATGCTACAGAACTCCCATAAAGTGTTTCCTACACTCAGGATGCAGAACTCCTGTAAACTGCCTCTCACTACTTCCAATGTGCAGAAATCCTGTAAGCTGCTTCTCTTTTACTCAGACTACTGAAAACCCGCATAGTGCGTAAGACTACTCCCATGCTACAGAACTCCCGTAAAGCGTTTCCTACACTCAGGATGCAGAACTCCTGTAAACTGCCTCTCACTACTTCCAATGTACAGAAATCCTGTAAGCTGCTTCTCTTTTACTCAGACTACTGAAAACCCGCATAGTGCGTAAGACTACTCCCATGCTACAGAACTCCCGTAAAATGTTTCCTACCCTCAGGATGCAGGACTCCTGTAAACTGCCTCTCACTACTTCCAATGTACAGAAATCCTGTAAGCTGCTTCTCTTTTACTCAGACTACTGAAAACCCGCATAGTGCGTAAGACTACTCCCATGCTACTGAACTCCCGTAAAGTGTTTCCTACACTCAGGATGCGGAACTCCTGTAAACTGCCTCTCACTACTTCCAATGTACAGAAATCCTGTAAGCTGCTTCTCTTTTACTCAGACTACTGAAAACCCGCATAGTGCGTAAGACTACTCCCATGCAACAGAACTCCCGTAAAGTGTTTCCTACACTGGATTCAGAACTCCTGTAAACTGCCTCTCACTACTTCCAATGTACAGAAATCCTGTAAGCTGCTTCTCTATTACTCAGACTACTGAAAACCCGCATAGTGCGTAAGACTACTACCATGCTACAGAACTCCCGTAAAGTGTTTCCTACACTGGATGCAGAACTCCTGTAAACTGCCTCTCACTACTTCCAATGTACAGAAATCCTGTAAGCTGCTTCTCTTTTACTCAGACTACTGAAAACCCGCATAGGGCATAAGACTACTCCCATGCTACTGACCTCCCGTAAAGTGTTTCCACCCTCAGGATGCAGGACTCCTTTAAACTGCCTCTCCCCACTTCCAGTGTACAGAAATCCTGTAAGCTGCTTCTCTTTTACTCAGACTACTAAAAACCCGCATAAAGACTAAGAATTCTCCCATGCTACAGAACTCCCGAAAAGTGTTTCCTACACTCAGGATGCAGAACTCCTGTAAACTGCCTCTCACTACTTCCAATGTACAGAAATCCTGTAAGCTGCTTCTCTTTTACTCAGAGAAGTGAAAACCCGCATAGTGCGTAAGACTACTCCCATGCTACAGAACTCCCGTAAAGTGTTTCCTACCCTGGATGCAGAAATCCTGTAAACTGCCTCTCACTACTTCCAATGTACAGAAATCCTGTAAGCTGCTTCTCTTTTACTCAGACTACTGAAAATCCGCATAGTGCGTAAGACTACTCCCATGCTACAGAACTCCTGTAAAGTGATTTCTACACTCAGGATGCAGAACTCCTGTAAACTGCCTCTCACTACTTCCAATGTACAGAAGTCCTGTAAGCTGCTTCTCTTTTACTCAGACTACTGAAAACCCGCATAGTGCGTAAGACTACTCCCATGCTACAGAACTCCCGTAAAGTGTTTTCTACACTCAGGATGCAGAACACCTGTAAACTGCCTCTCACTACTTCCAATGTACAGAAATCCTGTAAGCTGCTTCTCTTTTACTCAGACTACTGAAAACCCGCATAGTGCGTAAGACTACTCCCATGCTACAGAACTCCCGTAAACTGTTTGCTACACTGGATGCAGAACTCCTGTAAACTACCTCTCACTAGTTCCAATGTAAAGAAATCCTGTAAGCTGCTTCTCTTTTACTCAGAATACTGAAAACCCGCATAGTGCGTAAGACTACTCCCATGCTACAGAACTCCCGTAAAGTGTTTCCTACCCTCAGGCTGCAGAACTCCTTTAAACTGCCTCTTACTACTTCCAATGTACAAAAATCCTGTTACCTGCTTCTGTTTTAATCAGACTACTGAAAACCCGCATAGTGCGTAAGACTACTCCCATGCTACAGAAATCCCGTAAAGTGTTTCCTACACTGGATGCAGAACTCATGTAAACTGCCTCTCACTACTTCCAATGTACAGAAATCCTGTAAGCTGCTTCTCTTTTTTCAGTCTACTGAAAACCCGCATTGTGTGTAAGACTACTCCCATGCTACAGAACTCCCGTAAAGTGTTTCCTACACTCAGGATGCAGAACTCCTGTAAACTGCCTCTCACTACTTCCAATGTACAGAAATCCTGTAAGCTGCTTCTCTTTTTCTCAGACTACTGAAAACCCGCATAGTGCGTAAGACTACTCCCATGCTACAGAACTCCCGTAAAGTGTTTTCTACACTCAGGATGCAGAACACCTGTAAACTGCCTCTCACTATTTCCAATGTACAGAAATCCTGTAAGCTGCTTCTCTTTTACTCAGACTACTGAAAACCCGCATAGTGCGTAAGACTACTCCCATGGTACTGAACTCCCGTAAAGTGTTTCCTACACTGGATGCAGAACTCCTGTAAACTGCCTCTCACTACTTCCAATGTACAGAAATCCTGTAAGCTGCTTCTCTTTTACTCAGACTACTGAAAACCCGCATAATGCGTACGACTACTCCCATGCTACAGAACTCCCGTAAAGTGTTTCCTACACTGGATGCAGAACTCCTGTAAACTGCCTATCACTACTTCCAATGTACAGAAATCCTGTAAGCTGCTTCTCTTTTACTCAGACTACTGAAAACCCGCATAGTGCATAAGACTACTTCCCTGCTACAGACCTCCCGTAAAGTGTTTCCTACCCTCAGCATGCAGGACTCCTTTAAACTGCCTCTCCCCACTTCCAGTGTACAGAAATCCTGTAAGCTGCTTCTCTTTTACTCAGACTACTGAAAACCCGCATAAAGAATAAGAATTCTCCCATGCTACAGAACTCCCGAAAAGTGTTTCCTACACTCAGGATGCAGAACTCCTGTAAACTGCCTCTCACTACTTCCAAGGTACAGAAATCCTGTAAGCTGCTTCTCTTTTACTCAGAGAAGTGAAAACCCGCATAGTGCGTAAGACTACCCCCATGCTACAGAACTCCCGTAAAGTGTTTCCTACACTGGATACAGAACTCATGTAAACTGCCTCTCACTACTTCCAATGTGCAGAAATCTTGTAAGCTGCTTCTCTTTTTTCAGACTACTGAAAACCCGCATTGTGTGTAAGACTACTCCCATGCTACAGAACTACCGTAAAGTGTTTCCTACACTGGATGCAGAACTCCTGTAAACTGCCTCTCACTACTTCCAATGTGCAGAAATCCTGTAAGCTGCTTCTCTTTTACTCAGACTACTGAAAACCCGCATAGTGCGTAAGACTACTCCGATGCTACAGAACTCCCGTAAAGTGTTTCCTACACTCAGGATGCAGAACTCCTGTAAACTGCCTCTCACTACTTCCAATGTACAGAAATCATGTAAGCTGCTTCTCTTTTACTCAGACTACCGAAAACCCGCATAGTGCGTAAGACTACTCCCATGCTACAGAACTCCCATAAAGTTTTTCCTACCCTCAGGATGCAGGACTCCTTTAAACTGCCTCTCACTACTTCCAATGTAGAAAAATGCTGTAACCTGCTTCTTTTTACTCAGACTACTGAAAACCGGCATAGTGCGTAAGACTACTCCCATGCTACAGAACTCCTGTAAACTGTTTCCTACACTGGATGCAGAACTCTTGTAAACTGCCTCTCACTACTTCCAATGTACAGAAATCCTGTAAGCTGCTTCTCTTTTACTCAGACAACTGAAAACTCGCATAGTGCGTAAGACTTCTCCCATGCTACAGAACTCCCGTAAAGTGTTTCCTACACTCAGGATGCAGAACTCCTGTTAACTGCCTCTCACTACTTCCAATGTACAGAAATCCTGTAAGCTGCTTCTCTTTTACTCAGACTACTGAAAACCCGCATAGTGCGTAAGACTACTCCCATGCTAAAGAACTCCCGTAAAATGTTTCCTACCCTTAGAAGGCAGAACTCTTGTAAACTGCCTCTCACTACTTCCAATGTACAGAAATCCTGTAAGCTGCTTCTCTTTTACTCAGACTACTGAAAACCCGCATAGTGCGTAAGACTACTCCCATGCTACAGAACTCCCGTAAAGTGTTTCCTACCCTCAGGATGCAGAACTCCTGTAAACTGCCTCTCACTACTTCCAATGGACAGAAATCCTGTAAGCCGCTTCTCTTTTACTCAGACTACTGAAAACCCGCATTGTGTGTAAGACTCCTCCCATGCTACAGAACTCCCGTAAAGTGTTTCCTACACTCAGGATGCAGAACTCCTGTAAACTGCCTCTCACTACTTCCAATGTGCAGAAATCCTGTAAGCTGCTTCTCTTTTACTCAGACTACTGAAAACCCGCATAGTGCGTAAGACTACTCCCATGCTACAGAACTCCCGTAAAGCGTTTCCTACACTCAGGATGCAGAACTCCTGTAAACTGCCTCTCACTACTTCCAATGTACAGAAATCCTGTAAGCTGCTTCTCTTTTACTCAGACTACTGAAAACCCGCATAGTGCGTAAGACTACTCCCATGCTACAGAACTCCCGTAAAGTGTTTCCTGCCCTCAGGATGCAGGACTCCTGTAAACTGCCTCTCACTACTTCCAATGTACAGAAATCCTGTAAGCTGCTTCTCTTTTACTCAGACTACTGAAAACCCGCATAGTGCGTAAGACTACTCCCCTGCTACAGACCTCCCGTAAAGTGTTTCCTACCCTCAGGATGCAGGACTCCTTTAAACTGCCTCTCCCCACTTCCAGTGTACAGAAATCCTGTAAGCTGCTTCTCTTTTACTCAGACTACTGAAAACCCGCATAAAGAATAAGAATTCTCCCATGCTACAGAACTCCCGAAAAGTGTTTCCTACACTGGATGCAGAACTCCTGTAAACTGCCTCTCACTACTTCCAATGTGCAGAAATCCTGTAAGCTGCTTCTCTTTTACTCAGACTACTGAAAACCCGCATAGTGCGTAAGACTACTCCCATGCTACAGAACTCCCGTAAAGTGTTTCCTACTTTAAGGATGCAGAACTCCTGTAAACTGCATCTCACTACTTCCAATGTACAGAAATCATGTAAGCTGCTTCTCTTTTACTCAGACTACCGAAAACCCGCATAGTGCGTAAGACTACTCGCATGCTACAGAACTCCCATAAAGTTTTTCCTACCCTCAGGATGCAGGACTCCTTTAAACTGCCTCTCACTACTTCCAATGTAGAAAAATGCTGTAACCTGCTTCTCTTTTACTCAGACTACTGAAAACCGGCATAGTGCCTAAGACTACTCCCATGCTACAGAACTCCTGTAAAGTGTTTCCTACACTGGATGCAGAACTCTTGTAAACTGCCTCTCACTACTTCCAATGTACAGAAATCCTGTAAGCTGCTTCTCTTTTACTCAGACTACTGAAAACTCGCATAGTGCGTAAGACTTCTCCCATGCTACAGAACTCCCGTGAAGTGTTTCCTACACTCAGGATGCAGAACTCCTGTTAACTGCCTCTCACTACTTCCAATGTACAGAAATCCTGTAAGCTGCTTCTCTTTTACTCAGACTACTGAAAACCCGCATAGTGCGTAAGACTACTCCCATGCTAAAGAACTCCCGTAAAATGTTTCCTACCCTTAGAAGGCAGAACTCTTGTAAACTGCCTCTCACTACTTCCAATGTACAGAAATCCTGTACGCTGCTTCTCTTTTACTCAGACTACTGAAAACCCGCATAGTGCGTAAGACTACTCCCATGCTACAGACCTCCCGTAAAGTGTTTCCTACACTGGATACAGAACTCCTGTAAACTGCCTCTCACTACTTCCAATGGACAGAAATCCTGTAAGCTGCTTCTCTTTTACTCAGACTACTGAAAACCCGCATTGTGTGTAAGACTCCTCCCATGCTACAGAACTCCCGTAAAGTGTTTCCTACACTCAGGATGCAGAACTCCTGTAAACTGCCTCTCACTACTTCCAATGTGCAGAAATCCTGTAAGCTGCTTCTCTTTTACTCAGACTACTGAAAACCCGCATAGTGCGTAAGACTACTCCCATGCTACAGAACTCCCGTAAAGCGTTTCCTACACTCAGGATGCAGAACTCCTGTAAACTGCCTCTCACTACTTCCAATGTACAGAAATCCTGTAAGCTGCTTCTCTTTTACTCAGACTACTGAAAACCCGCATAGTGCGTAAGACTACTCCCATGCTACTGAACTCCCGTAAAGTATTTCCTACCCTCAGGATGCAGGACTCCTGTAAACTGCCTCTCACTACTTCCAATGTACAGAAATCCTGTAAGCTGCTTCTCTTTTACTCAGACTACTGAAAACCCGCATAGTGCGTAAGACTACTCCCATGCTACTGAACTCCCGTAAAGTGTTTCCTACACTCAGGATGCGGAACTCCTGTAAACTGCCTCTCACTACTTCCAATGTACAGAAATCCTGTAAGCTGCTTCTCTTTTACTCAGACTACTGAAAACCCGCATAGTGCGTAAGACTACTCCCATGCAACAGAACTCCCGTAAAGTGTTTCCTACACTGGATGCAGAACTCCTGTAAACTGCCTCTCACTACTTCCAATTTACAGAAATCCTGTAAGCTGCTTCTCTTTTACTCAGACTACTGAAAACCCGCATAGTGCGTAAGACTACTCCCATGCTACAGAACTCCCGTAAAGTGTTTCCTACACTGGATGCAGAACTCCTGTAAACTGCCTCTCACTACTTCCAATGTACAGAAATCCTGTAAGCTGCTTCTCTTTTACTCAGACTACTGAAAACCCGCATAGTGCATAAGACTACTCCCATGCTACAGACCTCCCGTAAAGTGTTTCCTATCCTCAGGATGCAGGACTCCTTTAAACTGCCTCTCCCCACTTCCAGTGTACAGAAATCCTGTAAGCTGCTTCTCTTTTACTCAGACTACTAAAAACCCGCATAAAGAATAAGAATTCTCCCATGCTACAGAACTCCCGAAAAGTGTTTCCTACACTCAGGATGCAGAACTCCTGTAAACTGCCTCTCACTACTTCCAATGTACAGAAATCCTGTAAGCTGCTTCTCTTTTACTCAGACTACTGAAAACCCGCATAGTGCGTAAGACTACTCCCATGCTACAGAACTCCCGTAAAGTGTTTCCTACCCTGGATGCAGAAATCATGTAAACTGCCTCTCACTACTTCCAATGTACAGAAATCCTGTAAGCTGCTTCTCTTTTACTCAGACTACTGAAAATCCGCATAGTGCGTAAGACTACTCCCATGCTACAGAACTCCTGTAAAGTGATTTCTACACTCAGGATGCAGAACTCCTGTAAACTGACTCTCACTACTTCCAATGTACAGAAGTCCTGTAAGCTGCTTCTCTTTTACTCAGACTACTGAAAACCCGCATAGTGCGTAAGACTACTCCCATGCTACAGAACTCCTGTAAAGTGTTTTCTACACTCAGGATGCAGAACACCTGTAAACTCCCTCTCACTACTTCCAATGTACAGAAATCATGTAAGCTGCTTCTCTTTTACTCAGACTACTGAAAACCCGCATAGTGCGTAAGACTACTCCCATGCTACAGAACTCCCGTAAACTGTTTGCTACACTGGATGCAGAACTCCTGTAAACTACCTCTCACTAGTTCCAATGTAAAGAAATCCTGTAAGCTGCTTCTCTTTTACTCAGAATACTGAAAACCCGCATAGTGCGTAAGACTACTCCCATGCGAGGCTGAGCCAAGATGGCGGAATAGTGAGGGCGCGCACTGATAGTCCGGGAAAATTTAGTTTAATAAAAGGGGAGTTACGGTAGCCGCAGAAAAAAGAACCAGGAAAAAATTGCACGGGATTCGTGAATCGGAGGACCTACTGGGAGAACAAGGTCGCCCACCGCGCGGAAGCCAAGTCGCGGGACGGAGCCGCAGAAGCCCCAGTGCTCCAAGGGGAGTGCATGCCACACAGACAACAGCGGGGAGACTTGGGACGCTCCACACATCGGCGCTGGAAGGGGAGGTGAGCTCAATAACCCGAGACATTGGTGGGGAAACGGGGGTCAGAATCTAGAGGGGGGCCGGAAAGTGCAGCAAACTCACTACCGGAAAGAAGGAAAAAAAAAAGCTTCGGGGTTTCTCTTCCCCCTAACCTTGCAAAGGTTACAAGGCTGGAAGGCTAGAATTCCCAAGAGACAAAGAGCAGGCCTGCACTCTGGATTTACATATCAATGGGGGAGAGCTAAGGAACTGAGTCACTACAATTCAGTAGCCTAGGCAACCCAGTGGGAGTCCAGAGGAGCCAAAGACTGGAAGCTAAATACCATCAATTCAGCACAGCCGTGCCCTGCTGTGTTACTTACCCACTGAATAAATAAAATAAATAAATAAATAAAAAGAGAGAGATTTACCACGCATAACCTGAGGGTGTCACCTTTGCACACCCTTAACCTGGAAGAACCAGGCAGAGCTCTCAGGCCGCACCCATCTCAAGCCTCCAAGGCTCCTCCAACAGCAGGCAGTCCACTTAACACGGACACAGTATAAATAAAAAAAAAAAAAAAAGAAAAGAAAAAAAAAAAACGCACAGTGACGCAAGAAGAATTAACTATGCCGAGTAACAAACACAGAAATAGAGGGAGCAAGATCAACGATGACACTATGATGCCTCCAAATAAGCAAAACACCCCAAGCCAAGAGTATGAAGATGATGAGATAGAAGAAATGCAAGATACGGATTTCAAAAAATTTATGATAAGAACATTTAGAAGTTTTCAAAAGCAAATCCTTGAACTACAGAAATCCTTAATGGACAAGATTGAAAATCTCTCTCGTGAAAACGAAATTTTAAGGAAGAGTCAAAATGAAACTCAGAAACTAGTAGAACAGGAAAGTGTTATAGTGAAGAGAAATCAAAATGAAATGAAGAGCTCAATAGATCAAATGACAAACACATTAGAAAGCCTTAAAAACAGAATGGGTGAAGCAGAAGAGAGAATATCGGACTTAGAAGATAGAGCACAGGAAAACATACAGTCAAACCAAAGAAAAGAAGAGGAAATTAGAAACCTAAAAAATATTGTTGGGAATCTACAGGATACTATCAAAAAAACCAACATTCGAGTTCTAGGAGTTCCTGAAGGCATGGAGAGAGAGAAAGGATTGGAAGGCCTTTTTAGTGAGATACTAGCAGAGAACTTTCCAGGTTTGGAGAAGGACAGAGATATCCTAGTACAGGAAGCTCATAGAACCCCCAATAAACATGACCAAAAGAGATCCTCACCACGACACGTGGTAATTAAACTTACCACAGTGAAACATAAAGAAAAGATCCTAAAATGTGCAAGAGAGAAACGTCAGATTACTCTCAGAGGATCTCCAATCAGACTCACAGCTGACTTCTCATCAGAAACCCTACAAGCTAGGAGGGAATGGCGAGACATAGCACAGGTGCTAAGAGAGAAAAATTGCCAGCCCAGAATATTATATCCTGCCAAGCTCTCATTTGTGAATGAAGGTGAAATAAAGACCTTTCATAGCAAACAGAAATTGAAAGACTTTGTGGCCACTCGTCCGGCCCTGCAAAAGATACTTAAAGATGTGCTACACTCAGAAACACAGAAACACGGCCATCAATATGAAAGAAGGGAAGGGAAGAACACCTACCAGTAAAAGAGCATGGGAAGCTCAAAGCATATACTAGAAAATATTTCCGGGAAAATGGCAGGGCAAAGTCACTACGTATCAATAGTCACATTGAACATTAATGGTCTGAATTCTTCAGTTAAAAGACACCGTTTAGCTGACTGGCTCACAGAACACAACCCAACTATTTGTTGCCTACAAGAAACACATCTCTCTAACAAAGAGGCATGCAGACTGAAAGTGAAAGGTTGGAAAAAGATATTCCATGCCAACAGAAACCAAAAAAAAGCAGGTGTAGCCATATTAATATCAGACAAAATAAACTTTAATACAAAAACTGTTAAGAGAGACAAAGAGGGACACTATATAATGATTAAGGGTTCAATTCAACAGGAAGATGTAACTATTATAAATGTATATGCACCTAATTACAGGGCACCGGTCTATTTAAAAGATATGTTAAGGGACTTAAAGGGAGATTTAGATTCCAATACAATAGTACTGGGGGACTTCAATACTCCACTCTCAGAAATAGACAGATCATCCGGACAGAAGATCAACAAGGAAACAGCAGATTTAAATGACACTATAGCCCAAATGGATCTAACAGATATATACAGAACTTTCAACCCTACATCTACAGACTTCACATTCTTCTCAGCAGCGCATGGAACCTTCTCTAGGATTGACCACATACTAGGCCATAAAGCAAGTCTCAGCAAATTTAAAAGAATTAGAATCATACCATGCAGCTTCTCAGACCACAGCGGGATGAAGCTGGAAATTAGCAACTCAGGAAACCCCAGAAAGTATGCAAACACATGGAGACTGAACAACATGCTCCTGAATGAACACTGGGTCATTCAAGAAATCAAAAGAGAAATCAAAAACTTTCTGGAAGTAAATGAAGACAACAACACAACATATCAAAACTTATGGGATACAGCAAAAGCAGTATTGAGAGGCAAATTTATAGCAATAGGTGCCTATACCAAGAAATTAGAAAGGTACCAAATAAATGAGCTTTCAGCGCACCTCAAGGACCTAGAAAAACTGCAGCAAACCAAACCCAAATCTAGTAGGAGAAGAGAAATAATTAAAACCAGAGAAGAAATTAATAGGATTGAATCCAAAAAAACATTACAAAAAATCAGCCAAGCGAGAAGCTGGTTTTTTGAAAAAATAAACAAAATTGACACCCCATTGGCCCAACTAACTAAAAAAAGAAGAGAAAAGACCCAAATCAATAAAATCAGAGATGAAAAAGGAAACGTAACAACAGACACCACAGAAATAAAAAGAATCATCAGAAATTACTACAAGGACCTGTACGCCAGCAAAAAAGAAAACCTATCAGAAATGGATAGATTCCTGGACACATGCAACCTACCTAAATTGAACCATGAAGACATCGAAAACCTAAATAGACCCATAACTGAAACAGAAATTGAAACAGTAATAAAGGCCCTCCCAACAAAGAAAAGCCCAGGACCAGATGGATTCACCGCTGAATTCTACCAGACATTTAAAGAAGAACTAATCCCATTTCTTCTCAAACTATTCAGAACAATCGAAAAAGAGGGAATCCTCCCAAATTCTTTCTATGAAGCCAGCATCACCTTAATCCCTAAGCCAGAGAAAGATGCAGCACTGAAAGAAAATTACAGACCAATATCCCTGATGAACATAGACGCAAAAATCCTCAATAAAATTCTGGCCAATAGAATACAACAACACATCAGGAAAATCATCCACCCAGACCAAGTGGGATTCATCCCTGGTATGCAGGGATGGTTCAACATTCGCAAATCAATCAATGTGATTCACCACATTAACAGACTGCAGAAGAAAAACCATATGATTATCTCAATTGATGCAGAGAAAGCATTTGATAAAATTCAACACCCTTTCATGATGAAAACTCTAAGCAAATTGGGTATAGAAGGAACATTCCTCAATATAATCAAAGCAATTTATAAAAAACCCACAGCCAGCATCCTATTGAATGGGGAAAAGTTGGAAGCATTTCCACTGAAATCTGGCACCAGGCAGGGATGCCCACTCTCACCACTGCTATTTAACATAGTTCTGGAAGTTTTAGCCAGAGCCATCAGACAAGAAAAAGAAATCAAAGGAATACAAATCAAGAAGGAAGAAGTCAAACTATCCCTCTTTGCAGACGATATGATTCTGTACTTAGAGGATCCAAAGAACTCTACTAAGAGACTATTGGAACTCATAGAGGAGTTTGGCAAAGTGGCAGGATATAAAATCAATGCACAAAAATCAACAGCCTTTGTATACACAAGCAATGCCATGACTGAGAAAGAGCTGCTAAGGTCAATCCCATTCACAATAGCTACAAAAACAATCAAATACCTTGGAATAAACTTAACCAAGGACGTTAAAGATCTCTACGATGAAAATTACAAAACCTTAAAGAAAGAAATAGAAGAGGATACCAAGAAATGGAAAAATCTTCCATGCTCATGGATTGGAAGAATCAACATCATCAAAATGTCCATTCTCCCAAAAGCAATTTATAGATTCAATGCAATCCCAATCAAGATACCAAAGACATTCTTCGCAGATCTAGAAAAAATGATGCTGAAATTCATATGGAGGCACAAGAGACCTCGAATAGCTAAAGCAATCTTGTACAACAAAAACAAAGCCGGAGGCATCACAATACCAGACTTCAGGACATACTACAGGGCAGTTGTAATCAAAACAGCATGGTACTGGTACAGAAACAGATGGATAGACCAATGGAACAGAATTGAAACACCAGAAATCAACCCAAACATCTACAGCCAACTTATATTTGATCAAGGATCTAAAACTAATTCCTGGAGCAAGGACAGTCTATTCAATAAATGGTGCTGGGAAAACTGGATTTCCACGTGCAGAATCATGAAGCAAGACCCCTACCTTACACCTTACACAAAAATCCACTCAACGTGGATTAAAGACCTAAATCTTCGTCCTGACACCATTAAGTTATTAGAGAACATTGGAGAAACCCTTCAAGATATTGGCACAGGCAAAGAATTTCTGGAAAAGACCCGGGAGGCACAGACAGTCAAAGCCAAAATCAACTATTGGGATTGCATCAAATTGAGAAGTTTCTGTACTGCAAAAGAAACAGTCAGGAGAGTGAAGAGACAACCGACAGAATGGGAAAAAATATTTGCAAACTATGCAACAGATAAAGGGTTAATAACCAGAATCTACAAAGAGATCAAGAAACTCCACAAAAACAAAACCAACAACCCACTTAAGAGATGGGCCAAGGACTTCAATAGACATTTTTCAAAAGAGGAAATCCAAATGGCCAACAGGCACATGAAAAAATGTTCAAGGTCACTAGCAATCAGGGAAATGCAAATCAAAACCACAATGAGGTTTCACCTCACCCCGGTTAGAATGGCTCACATACAGAAATCTACCAACAACAGATGCTGGCGAGGATGTGGGGAAAAAGGGACACTAACCCACTGTTGGTGGGAATGCAAACTGGTCAAGCCACTATGGAAATCAGTCTGGAGATTCCTCAGAAACCTGAATATAACCCTACCATTCGACCCAGCCATCCCACTCCTTGGAATTTACCCAAAGGAGTTTAAATTGATAAACAAAAAAGCGGTCTGCACCCTAATGTTTATTGCAGCACAATTCACAATAGCCAAGACCTGGAACCAACCTAAATGCCCATCAACGGTAGACTGGATAAAGAAATTATGGGATATGTATTCTTTAGAGTACTATACCGCAGTAAGAAACAACGAAATCCAGTCATTTGCAACAAAATGGAGGAATCTGGAACACATCATGCTGAGTGAAGTAAGCCAGTCCCAAAGGGACAAATACCATATGTTCTCCCTGATCGGCGACAACTGACTCAACACCAAAAAGGAAACCTCCTGAAGTGAAATGGACACTATGAGAAATGGTGACTTGATCAGCATAGCTCTGACTGCTAATGGACAACTTAATACATTATCCCTCATAGTATTTTTTTTTGTCTGTTCTACTTAATATGACTGGTTTAATTCTGTAATTATCACACAGTTATTCTTAAGTGTTGAAAATTAACCGAAATGTGATCCCTGTTAAACATAAGAGTGGGAATAAGAGAGGGAAGAGATGTATAATTTGGGACATGCTCGGGCTGACTTGCCCCAATTGGTAGAGTTGGAAACATACCAGGGGATTCCAATTCAATCCCATCAAGGTGGCATGTGCCAATGCCATCTCACTACTCCAAGTGATCAATTTCAGTTCACAATTGATCATAATGAAAGGACTAAGAGTCAAAGGGAGCACATAAACAAGTCTAGTATCTGCTAACACCAACCGATAGAATAAATAAAGGGGAGAGTGATCCAACATGGGAAGTGAGATACTCAGCAGACTCATAGAATGGCGGATGTCCTAAATAGCACTCTGGCCTCAGAATCAGCCCTAAAGGCACTCGGATCTGGCTGAAAAGCCCATGAGAGTATTTCAGGCATGGAAAGCCAAGACACTCTGGCAAAAAGATCTCTGTGAGTGAGATCCCAGTGGAAAGAACAGGTCTTCAAAGAGGGAGGTGCCTTTCTCTGAAGGGAGGAGAGAACCTCCACTTTGACTATGACCGTGTCTAAACAAGATAAGAGTCGGAGAACTCAAGGGGCTTCCATAGCCTTGGAAACTCATAACTGGTGCATAGGGAGATTACTGATGCCATAAACAGGAGTGTCAATTGGTAAAGTCAACAACAGGAGTCACTGTGCACTTACTCCTCATGTAGGATCTCGGTCCTTAACGTGCTGTACACTGAGGCTTAATGCTATAACGAGTACTCAAACAGTATATTTCACTTTGTGTTTCTATGGGGGTGCAAACGACTGAAATCTTTACTTAATGTACACTAAACTGATCTTCTGTAAAAAAAAAAAAAAAAAAAAAAAAGAAAGAAATTATCAATTCCCAACTTGACTCTCACTGGGATTAAACATGACAATAGGTCTGATCTGATTTCATCATCATTTTAAAAAAATCATCTATTATTTTTCACTTTATGTTTCTGTGTGAGAGCAAACTGTTGAAATACTTACTTAAGGTATACTAAGCTGATCTTCTGTATATTAAGATAATCGAAAATGAATCTTGATGTGAATGGAAGGGAAGAGGGAGTGGGAAAGGGGAGGGTTGCTGGTGGGAGGGACGGTATGGGGGGGGAAGCCATTGTAACCCATGAGTCGTACTTTGGAAATTTATATTCATTAAATAAAAGATAAAAAAAAAAAAAAAAAAAGACTACTCCCATGCTACAGAACTCCCGTAAAGTGTTTCCTACCCTCAGGCAGCACAACTCCTTTAAACTGCCTCTTACTACTTCCAATGTACAAAAATCCTGTAACCTGCTTCTGTTTTAATCAGACTACTGAAAACCCGCATAGTGCTTAAGACTAGTCCCATGCTACAGAAATCCCGTAAAGTGTTTCCTACACTGGATGCAGAACTCCTGTAAACTGCCTCTCACTACTTCCAATGTACAGAAATCCTGTAAGCTGCTTCTCTTTTACTCAGACTACTGAAAACCCGCATAGTGCGTAAGACTACTCCCATGCTACTGAACTCCCGTAAAGTGTTTCCTACACTCAGGATGCGGAACTCCTGTAAACTGCCTCTCACTACTTCCAATGTACAGAAATCCTGTAAGCTGCTTCTCTTTTACTCAGACTACTGAAAACCCGCATAGTGCGTAAGACTACTCCCATGCTACAGAACTCCCGTAAAGTGTTTCCTACACTGGATGCAGAACTCCTGTAAACTGCCTCTCACTACTTCCAATGTACAGAAATCCTGTAAGCCGCTTCTCTTTTACTCAGACTACTGAAAACCCGCATAGTGCATAAGACTACTCCCATGCTACAGAACTCCCGGAAACTGTTTCCTACCCTCAGGATGCAGGACTCCTTTAAACTGCCTCTCCCCACTTCCAGTGTACAGAAATCCTGTAAGCTGCTTCTCTTTTACTCAGACTACTAAAAACCCGCATAAAGAATAAGAATTCTCCCATGCTACAGAACTCCCGAAAAGTGTTTCCTACACTCAGGATGCAGAACTCCTGTAAACTGCCTCTCACTACTTCCAATGTACAGAAATCCTGTAAGCTGCTTCTCTTTTACTCAGACTACTGAAAACCCGCATAGTGCGTAAGACTACTCCCATGCTACAGAACTCCCGTAAAGTGTTTCCTACCCTGGATGCAGAAATCCTGTAAACTGCCTCTCACTACTTCCAATGTACAGAAATCCTGTAAGCTGCTTCTCTTTTACTCAGACTACTGAAAATCCGCATAGTGCGTAAGACTACTCCCATGCTACAGAACTCCTGTAAAGTGATTTCTACACTCAGGATGCAGAACTCCTGTAAACTGCCTCTCACTACTTCCAATGTACAGAAGTCCTGTAAGCTGCTTCTCTTTTACTCAGACTACTGAAAACCCGCATGGTGCGTAAGACTACTCCCATGCTACAGAACTCCTGTAAAGTGTTTTCTACACTCAGGATGCAGAACACCTGTAAACTGCCTCTCACTACTTCCAATGTACAGAAATCATGTAAGCTGCTTCTCTTTTACTCAGACTACTGAAAACCCGCATAGTGCGTAAGACTACTCCCATGCTACAGAACTCCCGTAAACTGTTTGCTACACTGCATGCAGAACTCCTGTAAACTACCTCTCACTAGATCCAATGTAAAGAAATCCTGTAAGCTGCTTCTCTTTTACTCAGAATACTGAAAACCCGCATAGTGCGTAAGACTACTCCCATGCTACAGAACTCCCGTAAAGTGTTTCCTACCCTCAGGCAGCAGAACTCCTTTAAACTGCCTCTTACTACTTCCAATGTACAAAAATCCTGTAACCTGCTTCTGTTTTAATCAGACTACTGAAAACCCGCATAGTGCTTACGACTAGTCCCATGCTACAGAACGCCCGTAAAGTGTTTCCTACACTGGATGCAGAACTCCTGTAAACTGCCTCTCACTACTTCCAATGTACAGAAATCCTGTAAGCTGCTTCTCTTTTACTCAGACTACTGAAAACCCGCATAGCGCATAAGACTACTCCCATGCTACAGAACTCCCGTAAAGTGTTTCCTACCCTCAGGATGCAGGACTCCTTTAAACTGCCTCTCCCCACTTCCAGTGTACAGAAATCCTGTAAGCTGCTTCTCTTTTACTCAGACTACTAAAAACCCGCATAAAGACTAAGAATTCTCCCATGCTACAGAACTCCCGAAAAGTGTTTCCTACACTCAGGATGCAGAACTCCTGTAAACTGCCTCTCACTACTTCCAATGTACAGAAATCCTGTAAGCTGCTTCTCTTTTACTCAGAGAAGTGAAAACCCGCATAGTGCGTAAGACTACTCCCATGCTACAGAACTCCCGTAAAGTGTTTCCTACCCTGGATGCAGAAATCCTGTAAACTGCCTCTCACTACTTCCAATGTACAGAAATCCTGTAAGCTGCTTCTCTTTTACTCAGACTACTGAAAATCCGCATAGTGCGTAAGACTACTCCCATGCTACAGAACTCCTGTAAAGTGATTTCTACACTCAGGATGCAGAACTCCTGTAAACTGCCTCTCACTACTTCCAATGTACAGAAGTCCTGTAAGCTGCTTCTCTTTTACTCAGACTACTGAAAACCCGCATAGTGCGTAAGACTACTCCCATGCTACAGAACTCCCGTAAAGTGTTTTCTACACTCAGGATGCAGAACACCTGTAAACTGCCTCTCACTACTTCCAATGTACAGAAATCATGTAAGCTGCTTCTCTTTTACTCAGACTACTGAAAACCCGCATAGTGCGTAAGACTACTCCCATGCTACAGAATCCCGGAAACTGTTTGCTACACTGGATGCAGAACTCCTGTAAACTACCTCTCACTAGTTCCAATGTAACGAAATCCTGTAAGCTGCTTCTCTTTTACTCAGAATACTGAAAACCCGCATAGTGCGTAAGACTACTCCCATGCTACAGAACTCCCGTAAAGTGTTTCCTACCCTCAGGCTGCAGAACTCCTTTAAACTGCCTCTTACTACTTCCAATGTACAAAAATCCTGTAACCTGCTTCTGTTTTAATCAGACTACTGAAAACCCGCATAGTGCTTAAGACTAGTCCCATGCTACAGAAATCCCGTAAAGTGTTTCCTACACTGGATACAGAACTCATGTAAACTGCCTCTCACTACTTCCAATGTACAGAAATCCTGTAAGCTGCTTCTCTTTTTTCAGTCTACTGAAAACCCGCATTGTGTGTAAGACTACTCCCATGCTACAGAACTCCCGTAAAGTGTTTCCTACACTCAGGATGCAGAACTCCTGTAAACTGCCTCTCACTACTTCCAATGTACAGAAATCCTGTAAGCTGCTTCTCTTTTACTCAGACTACTGAAAACCCGCATAGTGCATAAGACTACTCCCCTGCTACAGACCTCCCGTAAAGTGTTTCCTACCCTCAGGATGCAGGACTCCTGTAAACTGCCTCTCACTACTTCCAGTGTACAGAAATCCTGTAAGCTGCTTCTCTTTTACTCAGACTACTGAAAACCCGCATAAAGAATAAGAATTCTCCCATGCTACAGAACTCCCGAAAAGTGTTTTCTACACTCAGGATGCAGAACTCCTGTAAACTGCCTCTCACTACTTCCAAGGTACAGAAATCCTGTAAGCTGCTTCTCTTTTACTCAGAGAAGTGAAAACCCGCATAGTGCGTAAGACTACCCCCATGCTACAGAACTCCCGTAAAGTGTTTCCTACACTCAGGATACAGAACTCCTGTAAACTGCCTCTCACTACTTCCAATGTGCAGAAATCTTGTAAGCTGCTTCTCTTTTTTCAGACTACTGAAAACCCGCATTGTGTGTAAGACTACTCCCATGCTACAGAACTACCGTAAAGTGTTTCCTACACTGGATGCAGAACTCCTGTAAACTGCCTCTCACTACTTCCAATGTGCAGAAATCCTGTAAGCTGCTTCTCTTTTACTCACACTACTGAAAACCCGCATAGTGCGTAAGACTACTCCCATGCTACAGAACTCCCGTAAAGTGTTTCCTACATTGAGGATGTAGAACTCCTGTAAACTGCCTCTTACTACTTCCAATGTACAAAAATCCTGTAACCTGCTTCTGTTTTAATCAGACTACTGAAAACCCGCATAGTGCTTAAGACTAGTCCCATGCTACAGAAATCCCGTAAAGTGTTTCCTACACTGGATGCAGAACTCCTGTAAACTGCCTCTCACTACTTCCAATGTACAGAAATCCTGTAAGCTGCTTCTCTTTTACTCAGACTACTGAAAACCCGCATAGTGCGTAAGACTACTCCCATGCTACTGAACTCCCGTAAAGTGTTTCCTACACTCAGGATGCGGAACTCCTGTAAACTGCCTCTCACTACTTCCAATGTACAGAAATCCTGTAAGCTGCTTCTCTTTTACTCAGACTACTGAAAACCCGCATAGTGCGTAAGACTACTCCCATGCAACAGAACTCCCGTAAAGTGTTTCCTACACTGGATGCAGAACTCCTGTAAACTGCCTCTCACTACTTCCAATGTACAGAAATCCTGTAAGCCGCTTCTCTTTTACTCAGACTACTGAAAACCCGCATAGTGCATAAGACTACTCCCATGCTACAGAACTCCCGGAAACTGTTTCCTACCCTCAGGATGCAGGACTCCTTTAAACTGCCTCTCCCCACTTCCAGTGTACAGAAATCCTGTAAGCTGCTTCTCTTTTACTCAGACTACTAAAAACCCGCATAAAGAATAAGAATTCTCCCATGCTACAGAACTCCCGAAAAGTGTTTCCTACACTCAGGATGCAGAACTCCTGTAAACTGCCTCTCACTACTTCCAATGTACAGAAATCCTGTAAGCTGCTTCTCTTTTACTCAGACTACTGAAAACCCGCATAGTGCGTAAGACTACTCCCATGCTACAGAACTCCCGTAAAGTGTTTCCTACCCTGGATGCAGAAATCCTGTAAACTGCCTCTCACTACTTCCAATGTACAGAAATCCTGTAAGCTGCTTCTCTTTTACTCAGACTACTGAAAATCCGCATAGTGCGTAAGACTACTCCCATGCTACAGAACTCCTGTAAAGTGATTTCTACACTCAGGATGCAGAACTCCTGTAAACTGCCTCTCACTACTTCCAATGTACAGAAGTCCTGTAAGCTGCTTCTCTTTTACTCAGACTACTGAAAACCCGCATAGTGCGTAAGACTACTCCCATGCTACAGAACTCCTGTAAAGTGTTTTCTACACTCAGGATGCAGAACACCTGTAAACTGCCTCTCACTACTTCCAATGTACAGAAATCATGTAAGCTGCTTCTCTTTTACTCAGACTACTGAAAACCCGCATAGTGCGTAAGACTACTCCCATGCTACAGAACTCCCGTAAACTGTTTGCTACACTGCATGCAGAACTCCTGTAAACTACCTCTCACTAGATCCAATGTAAAGAAATCCTGTAAGCTGCTTCTCTTTTACTCAGAATACTGAAAACCCGCATAGTGCGTAAGACTACTCCCATGCTACAGAACTCCCGTAAAGTGTTTCCTACCCTCAGGCAGCAGAACTCCTTTAAACTGCCTCTTACTACTTCCAATGTACAAAAATCCTGTAACCTGCTTCTGTTTTAATCAGACTACTGAAAACCCGCATAGTGCTTACGACTAGTCCCATGCTACAGAACGCCCGTAAAGTGTTTCCTACACTGGATGCAGAACTCCTGTAAACTGCCTCTCACTACTTCCAATGTACAGAAATCCTGTAAGCTGCTTCTCTTTTACTCAGACTACTGAAAACCCGCATAGCGCATAAGACTACTCCCATGCTACAGAACTCCCGTAAAGTGTTTCCTACCCTCAGGATGCAGGACTCCTTTAAACTGCCTCTCCCCACTTCCAGTGTACAGAAATCCTGTAAGCTGCTTCTCTTTTACTCAGACTACTAAAAACCCGCATAAAGACTAAGAATTCTCCCATGCTACAGAACTCCCGAAAAGTGTTTCCTACACTCAGGATGCAGAACTCCTGTAAACTGCCTCTCACTACTTCCAATGTACAGAAATCCTGTAAGCTGCTTCTCTTTTACTCAGAGAAGTGAAAACCCGCATAGTGCGTAAGACTACTCCCATGCTACAGAACTCCCGTAAAGTGTTTCCTACCCTGGATGCAGAAATCCTGTAAACTGCCTCTCACTACTTCCAATGTACAGAAATCCTGTAAGCTGCTTCTCTTTTACTCAGACTACTGAAAATCCGCATAGTGCGTAAGACTACTCCCATGCTACAGAACTCCTGTAAAGTGATTTCTACACTCAGGATGCAGAACTCCTGTAAACTGCCTCTCACTACTTCCAATGTACAGAAGTCCTGTAAGCTGCTTCTCTTTTACTCAGACTACTGAAAACCCGCATAGTGCGTAAGACTACTCCCATGCTACAGAACTCCCGTAAAGTGTTTTCTACACTCAGGATGCAGAACACCTGTAAACTGCCTCTCACTACTTCCAATGTACAGAAATCATGTAAGCTGCTTCTCTTTTACTCAGACTACTGAAAACCCGCATAGTGCGTAAGACTACTCCCATGCTACAGAATCCCGGAAACTGTTTGCTACACTGGATGCAGAACTCCTGTAAACTACCTCTCACTAGTTCCAATGTAAAGAAATCCTGTAAGCTGCTTCTCTTTTACTCAGAATACTGAAAACCCGCATAGTGCGTAAGACTACTCCCATGCTACAGAACTCCCGTAAAGTGTTTCCTACCCTCAGGCTGCAGAACTCCTTTAAACTGCCTCTTACTACTTCCAATGTACAAAAATCCTGTAACCTGCTTCTGTTTTAATCAGACTACTGAAAACCCGCATAGTGCTTAAGACTAGTCCCATGCTACAGAAATCCCGTAAAGTGTTTCCTACACTGGATACAGAACTCATGTAAACTGCCTCTCACTACTTCCAATGTACAGAAATCCTGTAAGCTGCTTCTCTTTTTTCAGTCTACTGAAAACCCGCATTGTGTGTAAGACTACTCCCATGCTACAGAACTCCCGTAAAGTGTTTCCTACACTCAGGATGCAGAACTCCTGTAAACTGCCTCTCACTACTTCCAATGTACAGAAATCCTGTAAGCTGCTTCTCTTTTACTCAGACTACTGAAAACCCGCATAGTGCATAAGACTACTCCCCTGCTACAGACCTCCCGTAAAGTGTTTCCTACCCTCAGGATGCAGGACTCCTGTAAACTGCCTCTCACTACTTCCAGTGTACAGAAATCCTGTAAGCTGCTTCTCTTTCACTCAGACTACTGAAAACCCGCATAAAGAATAAGAATTCTCCCATGCTACAGAACTCCCGAAAAGTGTTTTCTACACTCAGGATGCAGAACTCCTGTAAACTGCCTCTCACTACTTCCAAGGTACAGAAATCCTGTAAGCTGCTTCTCTTTTACTCAGAGAAGTGAAAACCCGCATAGTGCGTAAGACTACCCCCATGCTACAGAACTCCCGTAAAGTGTTTCCTACACTCAGGATACAGAACTCCTGTAAACTGCCTCTCACTACTTCCAATGTGCAGAAATCTTGTAAGCTGCTTCTCTTTTTTCAGACTACTGAAAACCCGCATTGTGTGTAAGACTACTCCCATGCTACAGAACTACCGTAAAGTGTTTCCTACACTGGATGCAGAACTCCTGTAAACTGCCTCTCACTACTTCCAATGTGCAGAAATCCTGTAAGCTGCTTCTCTTTTACTCACACTACTGAAAACCCGCATAGTGCGTAAGACTACTCCCATGCTACAGAACTCCCGTAAAGTGTTTCCTACATTGAGGATGTAGAACTCCTGTAAACTGCCTCTCACTACTTCCAATGTACAGAAATCCTGTAAGCTGCTTCTCTTTTCCTCAGACTACCGAAAACCCGCATAGTGCGTAAGACTACTCGCATGCTACAGAACTCCCATAAAGTGTTTCCTACCCTCAGGATGCAGGACTCCTTTAAACTGCCTCTTACTACTTCCAATGTAGAAAAATGCTGTAACCTGCTTCTCTTTTACTCAGACTACTGAAAACCCGCATAGTGCGTAAGACTACTCTCATGGTAAAGAACTCCCGTAAAATGTTTCCTACCCTTAGAAGGCAGAACTATTGTAAACTGCCTCTCACTACTTCCAATGTACAGAAATCCTGTAAGCTGCTTCTCTTTTACTCAGACTACTGAAAACCCGCATAGTGCGTAAGACTACTCCCATGCTACAGAACTCCCGTAAAGTGTTTCCTACCCTCAGGATGCAGAACTCCTGTAAACTGCCTCTCACTACTTCCAATGGACAGAAATCCTGTAAGCTGCTTCTCTTTTACTCAGACTACTGAAAACCCGCATTGTGTGTAAGACTCCTCCCATGCTACAGAACTCCCGTAAAGTGTTTCCTACACTCAGGATGCAGAACTCCTGTAAACTGCCTCTCACTACTTCCAATGTGCAGAAATCCTGTAAGCTGCTTCTCTTTTACTCAGACTACTGAAACCCGCATAGTGCGTAAGACTACTCCCATGCTACATTTCTCCTGTAAAGCGTTTCCTACACTCAGGATGCAGAACTCCTGTAAACTGCCTCTCACTACTTCCAATGTACAGAAATCCTGTAAGCTGCTTCTCTTAAACTCAGACTACTGAAAACCCGCATAGTGCGTAAGACTACTCCCATGCTAAAGAACTCCCGTAAAGTGTTTCCTACCCTCAGGATGCAGGACTCCTGTAAACTGCCTCTCACTACTTCCAATGTACAGAAATCCTGTAAGCTGCTTCTCTTTTACTCAGACTACTGAAAACCCGCATAGTGCGTAAGACTACTCCCATGCTACTGAACTCCCGTAAAGTGTTTCCTACACTCAGGATGCGGAACTCCTCTAAACTGCCTCTCACTACTTCCAATGTACAGAAATCCTGTAAGCTGCTTCTCTTTTACTCAGACTACTGAAAACCCGCATTGTGCGTAAGACTACTCCCATGCAACAGAACTCCCGTAAAGTGTTTCATACACTGGATGCAGAACTCCTGTAAACTGCCTCTCACTACTTCCAATTTACAGAAATCCTGTAAGCTGCTTCTCTTTTACTCAGACTACTGAAAACCCGCATAGTGCGTAAGACTACTCCCATGCTACAGAACTCCCGTAAAGTGTTTCCTACACTGGATGCAGAACTCCTGTAAACTGCCTCTCACTACTTCCAATGTCCAGAAATCCTGTAAGCTGCTTCTCTTTTACTCAGACTACTGAAAACCTGCATAGTGCGTAAGACTACTCCCATGCTACAGAACTCCCGTAAAGTGTTTCCTACCCTCAGGATGCAGGACTCCTTTAAACTGCCTCTCCCCACTTCCAGTGTACAGAAATCCTGTAAGCTGCTTCTCTTTTACTCAGACTACTAAAAACCCGCATAAAGAATAAGAATTCTCCCATGCTACAGAACTCCCGAAAAGTGTTTCCTACACTCAGGATGCAGAACTCCTGTAAACTGCCTCTCACTACTTCCAATGTACAGAAATCCTGTAAGCTGCTTCTCTTTTACTCAGAGAAGTGAAAACCCGCATAGTGCGTAAGACTACTCCCATGCTACAGAACTCCCGTAAAGTGTTTCCTACCCTGGATGCAGAAATCCTGTAAACTGCCTCTCACTACTTCCAATGTACAGAAATCCTGTAAGCTGCTTCTCTTTTACTCAGACTACTGAAAATCCGCATAGTGCGTAAGACTACTCCCATGCTACAGAACTCCTGTAAAGTGATTTCTACACTCAGGATGCAGAACTCCTGTAAACTGCCTCTCACTACTTCCAATGTACAGAAGTCCTGTAAGCTGCTTCTCTTTTACTCAGACTACTGAAAACCCGCATAGTGCGTAAGACTACTCCCATGCTACAGAACTCCCGTAAAGTGTTTTCTACACTCAGGATGCAGAACACCTGTAAACTGCCTCTCACTACTTCCAATGTACAGAAATCATGTAAGCTGCTTCTCTTTTACTCAGACTACTGAAAACCCGCATAGTGCGTAAGACTACTCCCATGCTACAGAATCCCGGAAACTGTTTGCTACACTGGATGCAGAACTCCTGTAAACTACCTCTCACTAGTTCCAATGTAAAGAAATCCTGTAAGCTGCTTCTCTTTTACTCAGAATACTGAAAACCCGCATAGTGCGTAAGACTACTCCCATGCTACAGAACTCCCGTAAAGTGTTTCCTACCCTCAGGCTGCAGAACTCCTTTAAACTGCCTCTTACTACTTCCAATGTACAAAAATCCTGTAACCTGCTTCTGTTTTAATCAGACTACTGAAAACCCGCATAGTGCTTAAGACTAGTCCCATGCTACAGAAATCCCGTAAAGTGTTTCCTACACTGGATACAGAACTCATGTAAACTGCCTCTCACTACTTCCAATGTACAGAAATCCTGTAAGCTGCTTCTCTTTTTTCAGTCTACTGAAAACCCGCATTGTGTGTAAGACTACTCCCATGCTACAGAACTCCCGTAAAGTGTTTCCTACACTCAGGATGCAGAACTCCTGTAAACTGCCTCTCACTACTTCCAATGTACAGAAATCCTGTAAGCTGCTTCTCTTTTACTCAGACTACTGAAAACCCGCATAGTGCATAAGACTACTCCCCTGCTACAGACCTCCCGTAAAGTGTTTCCTACCCTCAGGATGCAGGACTCCTGTAAACTGCCTCTCACTACTTCCAGTGTACAGAAATCCTGTAAGCTGCTTCTCTTTCACTCAGACTACTGAAAACCCGCATAAAGAATAAGAATTCTCCCATGCTACAGAACTCCCGAAAAGTGTTTTCTACACTCAGGATGCAGAACTCCTGTAAACTGCCTCTCACTACTTCCAAGGTACAGAAATCCTGTAAGCTGCTTCTCTTTTACTCAGAGAAGTGAAAACCCGCATAGTGCGTAAGACTACCCCCATGCTACAGAACTCCCGTAAAGTGTTTCCTACACTCAGGATACAGAACTCCTGTAAACTGCCTCTCACTACTTCCAATGTGCAGAAATCTTGTAAGCTGCTTCTCTTTTTTCAGACTACTGAAAACCCGCATTGTGTGTAAGACTACTCCCATGCTACAGAACTACCGTAAAGTGTTTCCTACACTGGATGCAGAACTCCTGTAAACTGCCTCTCACTACTTCCAATGTGCAGAAATCCTGTAAGCTGCTTCTCTTTTACTCACACTACTGAAAACCCGCATAGTGCGTAAGACTACTCCCATGCTACAGAACTCCCGTAAAGTGTTTCCTACATTGAGGATGTAGAACTCCTGTAAACTGCCTCTCACTACTTCCAATGTACAGAAATCCTGTAAGCTGCTTCTCTTTTCCTCAGACTACCGAAAACCCGCATAGTGCGTAAGACTACTCGCATGCTACAGAACTCCCATAAAGTGTTTCCTACCCTCAGGATGCAGGACTCCTTTAAACTGCCTCTTACTACTTCCAATGTAGAAAAATGCTGTAACCTGCTTCTCTTTTACTCAGACTACTGAAAACCCGCATAGTGCGTAAGACTACTCTCATGGTAAAGAACTCCCGTAAAATGTTTCCTACCCTTAGAAGGCAGAACTATTGTAAACTGCCTCTCACTACTTCCAATGTACAGAAATCCTGTAAGCTGCTTCTCTTTTACTCAGACTACTGAAAACCCGCATAGTGCGTAAGACTACTCCCATGCTACAGAACTCCCGTAAAGTGTTTCCTACCCTCAGGATGCAGAACTCCTGTAAACTGCCTCTCACTACTTCCAATGGACAGAAATCCTGTAAGCTGCTTCTCTTTTACTCAGACTACTGAAAACCCGCATTGTGTGTAAGACTCCTCCCATGCTACAGAACTCCCGTAAAGTGTTTCCTACACTCAGGATGCAGAACTCCTGTAAACTGCCTCTCACTACTTCCAATGTGCAGAAATCCTGTAAGCTGCTTCTCTTTTACTCAGACTACTGAAACCCGCATAGTGCGTAAGACTACTCCCATGCTACATTTCTCCTGTAAAGCGTTTCCTACACTCAGGATGCAGAACTCCTGTAAACTGCCTCTCACTACTTCCAATGTACAGAAATCCTGTAAGCTGCTTCTCTTATACTCAGACTACTGAAAACCCGCATAGTGCGTAAGACTACTCCCATGCTAAAGAACTCCCGTAAAGTGTTTCCTACCCTCAGGATGCAGGACTCCTGTAAACTGCCTCTCACTACTTCCAATGTACAGAAATCCTGTAAGCTGCTTCTCTTTTACTCAGACTACTGAAAACCCGCATAGTGCGTAAGACTACTCCCATGCTACTGAACTCCCGTAAAGTGTTTCCTACACTCAGGATGCGGAACTCCTCTAAACTGCCTCTCACTACTTCCAATGTACAGAAATCCTGTAAGCTGCTTCTCTTTTACTCAGACTACTGAAAACCCGCATTGTGCGTAAGACTACTCCCATGCAACAGAACTCCCGTAAAGTGTTTCATACACTGGATGCAGAACTCCTGTAAACTGCCTCTCACTACTTCCAATTTACAGAAATCCTGTAAGCTGCTTCTCTTTTACTCAGACTACTGAAAACCCGCATAGTGCGTAAGACTACTCCCATGCTACAGAACTCCCGTAAAGTGTTTCCTACACTGGATGCAGAACTCCTGTAAACTGCCTCTCACTACTTCCAATGTCCAGAAATCCTGTAAGCTGCTTCTCTTTTACTCAGACTACTGAAAACCTGCATAGTGCGTAAGACTACTCCCATGCTACAGAACTCCCGTAAAGTGTTTCCTACCCTCAGGATGCAGGACTCCTTTAAACTGCCTCTCCCCACTTCCAGTGTACAGAAATCCTGTAAGCTGCTTCTCTTTTACTCAGACTACTAAAAACCCGCATAAAGAATAAGAATTCTCCCATGCTACAGAACTCCCGAAAAGTGTTTCCTACACTCAGGATGCAGAACTCCTGTAAACTGCCTCTCACTACTTCCAATGTACAGAAATCCTGTAAGCTGCTTCTCTTTTACTCAGACTACTGAAAACCCGCATAGTGCGTAAGACTACTCCCATGCTACAGAACTCCCGTAAAGTGTTTCCTACCCTGGATGCAGAAATCATGTAAACTGCCTCTCACTACTTCCAATGTACAGAAATCCTGTAAGCTGCTTCTCTTTTACTCAGACTACTGAAAATCCGCATAGTGCGTAAGACTACTCCCATGCTACAGAACTCCTGTAAAGTGATTTCTACACTCAGGATGCAGAACTCCTGTAAACTGCCTCTCACTACTTCCAATGTACAGAAGTCCTGTAAGCTGCTTCTCTTTTACTCAGACTACTGAAAACCCGCATAGTGCGTAAGACTACTCCCATGCTAGAGAACTCCTGTAAAGTGTTTTCTACACTCAGGATGCAGAACACCTGTAAACTGCCTCTCACTACTTCCAATGTACAGAAATCATGTAAGCTGCTTCTCTTTTACTCAGACTACTGAAAACCCGCATAGTGCGTAAGACTACTCCCATGCTACAGAACTCCCGTAAACTGTTTGCTACACTGGATGCAGAACTCCTGTAAACTACCTCTCACTAGTTCCAATGTAAAGAAGTCCTGTAAGCTGCTTCTCTTTTACTCAGACTACTGAAAACCCGCATAGTGCGTAAGACTACTCCCATGCTACAGAACTCCCGTAAAGTGTTTACTACCCTCAGGCAGCAGAACTCCTTTAAACTGCCTCTTACTTCTTCCAATGTACAAAAATCCTGTAACCTGCTTCTGTTTTAATCAGACTACTGAAAACCTGCATAGTTCTTATGACTAGTCCCATGCTACAGAAATCCCGTAAAGTGTTTCCTGCACTGGATGCAGAACTCCTGTAAACTGCCTCTCACTACTTCCAATGTACAGAAATCCTGTAAGCTGCTTCTCTTTTACTCAGACTACTGAAAACCCGCATAGCGCATAAGACTACTCCCATGCTACAGACCTCCAGTAAAGTGTTTCCTACCCTCAGGATGCAGGACTCCTTTAAACTGCCTCTCCCCACTTCCAGTGTACAGAAATCCTGTAAGCTGCTTCTCTTTTACTCAGACTACTAAAAACCCGCATAAAGAATAAGAATTCTCCCATGCTACAGAACTCCCGAAAAGTGTTTCCTACACTCAGGATGCAGGACTCCTGTAAACTGCCTCTCACTACTTCCAATGTACAGAAGTCCTGTAAGCTGCTTCTCTTTTACTCAGACTACTGAAAACCCGCATAGTGCGTAAGACTACTCCCATGCTACAGAACTCCCGTAAAGTGTTTCCTACCCTGGATGCCGAAATCCTGTAAACTGCCTCTCACTACTTCAAATGTACAGAAATCCTGTAAGCTGCTTCTCTTTTACTCAGACTACTGAAAATCCGCATAGTGCGTAAGACTACTCCCATGCTACAGAACTCCTGTAAAGTGATTTCTACACTCAGGATGCAGAACTCCTGTAAACTGCCTCTCACTACTTCCAATGTACAGAAGTCCTGTAAGCTGCTTCTCTTTTACTCAGACTACTGAAAACCCGCATAGTGCGTAAGACTACTCCCATGCTACAGACCTCCCGTAAAGTGTTTCCTACCCTCAGGATGCAGGACTCCTGTAACTGCCTCTCACTACTTCCAATGTACAGAAATCCTGTAAGCTGCTTCTCTTTTACTCAGACTACTGAAAACCCGCATAGTGCGTAAGACTACTCCCATACTACAGAACTCCCGTAAAGTGTTTCCTACACTCAGGATGCAGGACTGCTTTAAACTGCCTCTCACTACTTCCAATGTATAGAAATCCTGTAAGCTGCTTCTCTTTTACTCAGACTACTGAAAACCCGCATAAAGAGTAAGAATTCTCCCATGCTACAGAACTCCCGTAAAGTGTTTCCTACACTCAGGATGCAGAACTCCTGTAAACTGCCTCTCACTACTTCCAATATACAGAAATCCTGTAAGCTGCTTCTCTTTTTTCAGACTACTGAAAACCCGCATTGTGTGTAAGACTACTCCCATGCTACAGACCTCCCGTAAAGTGTTTCCTACCCTCAGGATGCAGGACTCCTTTAAACTGCCTCTCCCCACTTCCAGTGTACAGAAATCCTGTAAGCTGCTTCTCTTTTACTCAGACTACTGAAAACCCACACAGTGTGTAAGACTACTCCCATGCTCAGAACTCCCGTAAAGTGTTTCCTACACTCAGAATGCAGAACTCCTGTAAACTGCCTCTCACTACTTCCAATGTACAGAAATCCTGTAAGCTCCTTACTTTTACTCAGACTACTGAAAACCCGCATAGTGCGTAAGACTACTCCCATGCTACAGAACTCCCGTAAAGTGTTTCCTACTTTAAGGATGCAGAACTCCATTAAACTGCCTTTCACTACATCCAATGTGCAGAAATCCTGTAAGCTGCTTCTCTTTTACTCAGACTACTGAAAACCCGCATAGTGCGTAAGACTACTCCCATGCTACAGAACTCCCGTAAAGTGTTTCCTACACTCAGGATGCAGAACTCCTGTAAACTGCCTCTCACTACTTCCAATGTACAGAAATCCTGTAAGCTGCTTCTCTTTTACTCAGACTACTGAAAACCCGCATATTGCTTAAGACTACTCCTATGCAAGAGAACTCCCGTAAAGTGTTTTCTACCCTCAGTATGCAGGACTCCTTTAAACTGCCTCTCACTACTTCCAATGTACAGAAATCCTGTAAGCTTCTTCTCTTTTACTCAGACTACTGAAAACCCGCATAGTGCGTAAGACTACTCCCATGCTACAGAACTCCCGTAAAGTGTTTCCTACCCTCAGGATGCAGGACTGCTTTAAACTGCCTCTCACTACTTCCAATGTATAGAAATCCTGTAAGCTGCTTCTCTTTTACTCAGACTACTGAAAACCCGCATAAAGAGTAAGAATTCTCCCATGCTACAGAACTCCCGTAAAGTGTTTCCTACACTCAGGATGCAGAACTCCTGTAAACTGCCTCTCACTACTTCCCATGTACAGAAATCCTGTAAGCTGCTTCTCTTTTACTCAGACTACTGAAAACCCGCATAGTGCGTAAGACTACACCCATGCTACTGAACTCCCGTAAAGTGTTTCCTACACTTAGGATGCAGAACTCCTGTAAACAGCCTCTCACTACTTCCAATGTACAGAAATCATGTAAGCTGCTTCTCTTTTACTCAGACTACTGAAAACCCGCATTGTTGCGAAAGACTACCCCCATGCTACAGAACTCCCGTAAAGTGTTTCCTACACTCAGGATGCAGAACTCCTGTAAACTGCCTCTCACTACTTCCAATGTACAGAAATCCTGTAAGCTGCTTCTCTTTTACTCAGACTACTGAAAACCCGCATAGTGCGTAAACTACTCCCATGCTACAGAAATCCCGTAAAGTGTTTCCTACACTCAGGTTGCAGAACTCCTGAAAACTGCCCCTTTCTAATTCCAATATACAGAAATCCTGTAAGCTGCTTCTCTTTTACTCAGACTACTAAAAACCCGCATAGTGCGTAAGACTACTCCATGCTAAGAACTCCCGTAAAGTGTTTCCTACACTCAGGATGCAGAACTCCTGTAAACTGCCTCTCACTACTTCCAATGTACAGAAATCCTGTAAGCTGCTTCTCTTTTACTCAGACTACTGAAAACACGCATAGTGCGTAAGACTACTCCCATGCTACAGAACTCCCGTAAAGTGTTTCCTACACTGGATGCAGAACTCCTGTAAACTGCCTCTCACTACTTCCAATGTACAGAAATCCTGTAAGCTGCTTCTCTTTTACTCAGACTACTGAAAACCCGCATAATGCGTACGACTACTCCCATGCTACAGAACTCCCGTAAAGTGTTTCCTACCCTCAGGCTTCAGAACTCCTTTAAACTGCCTCTTACTACTTCCAATGTACAAAAATCCTGTAAGCTCCTTACTTTTACTCAGACTACTGAAAACCCGCATAGTGCGTAAGACTACTCCCATGCTACAGACCTCCCGTAAAGTGTTTCCTACACTCAGGATGCAGAACTCTTGTAAACTGCCTCTCACTACATCCAATGTACAGAAATCCTGTAAGCTGCTTCTCTTTTACTCAGACTGCTGAAAACCCGCATAGTGCTTAAGACTACTCCTATGCAAGAGAACTCCCGTAAAGTGTTTTCTACCCTCAGTATGCAGGACTCCTTTAAACTGCCTCTCACTACTTCCAATGTACAGAAATCCTGTAAGCTTCTTCTCTTTTACCCAGACTACTGAAAACCCGCATAGTGCGTAAGACTACTCCCATGCTACAGAACTCCCGTAAAGTGTTTCCTACACTGAGGATGCAGAACTCTTGCAAACTGCCTCTCACTACTTCCAATGTACAGAAATCCTGTAAGCTGCTTCTCTTTTACTCAGACTACTGAAAACCCGCATAGTGCGTAAGACTACTCCCATACTACAGAACTCCCGTAAAGTGTTTCCACCCTCAGGATACAGGACTGCTTTAAACTGCCTCTCACTACTTCCAATGTATAGAAATCCTGTAAGCTGCTTCTCTTTTACTCAGACTACTGAAAACCCGCATAAAGAGTAAGAATTCTCCCATGCTACAGAACTCCCGTAAAGTGTTTCCTACACTCAGGATGCAGAACTCCTGTAAACTGCCTCTCACTACTTCCAATATACAGAAATCCTGTAAGCTGCTTCTCTTTTTTCAGACTACTGAAAACCCGCATTGTGTGTAAGACTACTCCCATGCTACAGACCTCCCGTAAAGTGTTTCCTACACTGGATGCAGAACTCCTTTAAACTGCCTCTCCCCACTTCCAGTGTACAGAAATCCTGTAAGCTGCTTCTCTTTTACTCAGACTACTGAAAACCCACACAGTGTGTAAGACTACTCCCATGCTCAGAACTCCCGTAAAGTGTTTCCTACACTCAGGATGCAGAACTCCTGTAAACTGCCTCTCACTACTTCCAATGTACAGAAATCCTGTAAGCTCCTTACTTTTACTCAGACTACTGAAAACCCGCATAGTGCGTAAGACTACTCCCATGCTACAGAACTCCCGTAAAGTGTTTCCTACTTTAAGGATGCAGAACTCCATTAAACTGCCTTTCACTACATCCAATGTACAGAAATCCTGTAAGCTGCTTCTCTTTTACTCAGACTACTGAAAACCCGCATAGTGCGTAAGACTACTCCCATGCTACAGAACTCCCGTAAAGTGTTTCCTACACTCAGGATGCAGAACTCCTGTAAACTGCCTCTCACTACTTCCAATGTACAGAAATCCTGTAAGCTGCTTCTCTTTTACTCAGACTACTGAAAACCCGCATATTGCTTAAGACTACTCCTATGCAAGAGAACTCCCGTAAAGTGTTTTCTACCCTCAGTATGCAGGACTCCTTTAAACTGCCTCTCACTACTTCCAATGTACAGAAATCCTGTAAGCTTCTTCTCTTTTACTCAGACTACTGAAAACCCGCATAGTGCGTAAGACTACTCCCATGCTACAGAACTCCCGTAAAGTGTTTCCTACCCTCAGGATGCAGGACTGCTTTAAACTGCCTCTCACTACTTCCAATGTATAGAAATCCTGTAAGCTGCTTCTCTTTTACTCAGACTACTGAAAACCCGCATAAAGAGTAAGAATTCTCCCATGCTACAGAACTCCCGTAAAGTGTTTCCTACACTCAGGATGCAGAACTCCTGTAAACTGCCTCTCACTACTTCCCATGTACAGAAATCCTGTAAGCTGCTTCTCTTTTACTCAGACTACTGAAAACCCGCATAGTGCGTAAGACTACTCCCATGCTACTGAACTCCCGTAAAGTGTTTCCTACACTTAGGATGCAGAACTCCTGTAAACAGCCTCTCACTACTTCCAATGTACAGAAATCATGTAAGCTGCTTCTCTTTTACTCAGACTACTGAAAACCCGCATTGTTGCGAAAGACTACCCCCATGCTACAGAACTCCCGTAAAGTGTTTCCTACACTCAGGATGCAGAACTCCTGTAAACTGCCTCTCACTACTTCCAATGTACAGAAATCCTGTAAGCTGCTTCTCTTTTACTCAGACTACTGAAAACCCGCATAGGGCTTAATACTTATCCCATGCTACAGAAATCCCGTAAAGTGTTTCCTACACTCAGGTTGCAGAACTCCTGAAAACTTCCCCTTTCTAATTCCAATATACAGAAATCCTGTAAGCTGCTTCTCTTTTACTCAGACTACTAAAAACCCGCATAGTGCGTAAGACTACTCCCATGCTAAGAACTCCCGTAAAGTGTTTCCTACACTCAGGATGCAGAACTCCTGTAAACTGCCTCTCACTACTTCCAATGTACAGAAATCCTGTAAGCTGCTTCTCTTTTACTCAGACTACTGAAAACACGCATAGTGCGTAAGACTACTCCCATGCTACAGAACTCCCGTAAAGTGTTTCCTACCCTCAGGATGCAGAACTCCTGTAAACTGCCTCTCACTACTTCCAATGTACAGAAATCCTGTAAGCTGCTTCTCTTTTACTCAGACTACTGAAAACCCGCATAGTGCATAAGACTACTCCCATGCTACAGACCTCCCGTAAAGTGTTTCCTACCCTCAGGATGAAGAACTGTAAACTGCCTCTCACTACTTCCAATGTATAGAAATCCTGTAAGCTGCTTCTCTTTTACTCAGACTACTGAAAACCCGCATAGTGCGTAAGACTACTCCCATGCTACAGAACTCCTGTAAAGTGTTTCCTACACTCAAAATGCAGAACTCCTGTAAACTGCCTCTCACTACTTCCAATGTACAGAATTCCTGTAAGCTGCTTCTCTATTACTCAGACTACTGAAAACCCGCATAGTGAGTAAGACTACTCCCATGCTACAGACCTCCCATAAAGTGTTTCCTACCCTCAGGATGCAGGACTCCTTTAAACTGCCTCTCCCTACTTCCAGTGTACAGAAATCCTGTAAGCTGCTTCTCTTTTACTCAGGCTACTGAAAACCCGCATAAAGAATAAGAATTCTCCCATGCTACAGAACTCCCGTAAAGCGTTTCCTACACTCAGGATGCAGAACTCCTGTAAACTGCCTCTCACTACTTCCAATGTACAGAAATCCTGTAAGCTGCTTCTCTTTTACTCAGACTACTGAAAACCCGCATAGTGCGTAAGACTACTCCCATGCTACAGAACTCCCGTAAAGTGTTTCCTACACTGAGGATGCAGAACTCCTGCAAACTGCCTCTCACTACTTCCAATGTACAGAAATCCTGTAAGCTGCTTCTCTTTTACTCAGACTACTGAAAACCCGCATAGTGCGTAAGACTACTCCCATGCTACAGACCTCCCGTAAAGTGTTTCCTACCCTCAGGATGCAGGACTCCTTTAAACTGCCTCTCCCCACTTCCAGTGTACAGAAATCCTGTAAGCTGCTTCTCTTTTACTCAGACTACTGAAAACCCGCATAAAGAATAAGAATTCTCCCATGCTACAGAACTCCCATAAAGTGTTTCCTAACCTCAGGATGCAGGACTCCTTTAAACTGCCTCTCACTACTTCCAAGGTAGAAAAATGCTGTAACCTGATTCTCTTTTACTCAGACTACTGAAAACCGGCATAGTGCGTAAGACTACTCCCATGCTACAGAACTCCTGTAAAGTGTTTCCTACACTGGATGCAGAACTCTTGTAAACTGCCTCTCACTACTTCCAATGTACAGAAATCCTGTAAGCTGCTTCTCTTTTACTCAGACTACTGAAAACTCGCATAGTGCGTAAGACTACTCCCATGCTACAGAACTCCCGAAAAGTTTTTCCTACACTCAGGATGCAGAACTCCTGTGAACTGCCTCTCACTACTTCCAATGTACAGAAATCCTGTAAGCTGCTTCTCTTTTACTCAGACTACTGAAAACCCGCATAGTGTGTAAGACTACTCCCATGCTAAAGAACTCCCGTAAAATGTTTCCTACCCTTAGAAGGCAGAACTCTTGTAAACTGCCTCTCACTACTTCCAATGTACAGAAATCCTGTAAGCTGCTTCTCTTTTACTCAGACTACTGAAAACCCGCATAGTGCGTAAGACTACTCCCATGCTACAGACCTCCCGTAAAGTGTTTCCTACCCTCAGGATGCAGAACTCCTGTAAACTGCCTCTCACTACTTCCAATGTACAGAAATCCTGTAAGCTGCTTCTCTTTTACTCAGACTACTGAAAACCCGCATTGTGTGTAAGATTCCTCCCATGCTACAGAACTCCCGTAAAGTGTTTCCTACACTCAGGATGCAGAACTCCTGTAAACTGCCTCTCACTACTTCCAATGTGCAGAAATCCTGTAAGCTGCTTCTCTTTTACTCAGACTACTGAAAACCCGCATAGTGCGTAAGACTACTCCCATGCTACAGAACTCCCGTAAAGCGTTTCCTACACTCAGGATGCAGAACTCCTGTAAACTGCCTCTCACTACTTCCAATATACAGAAATCCTGTAAGCTGCTTCTCTTTTTTCAGACTACTGAAAACCCGCATTGTGTGTAAGACTACTCCCATGCTACAGACCTCCCGTAAAGTGTTTCCTACACTGGATGCAGAACTCCTTTAAACTGCCTCTCCCCACTTCCAGTGTACAGAAATCCTGTAAGCTGCTTCTCTTTTACTCAGACTACTGAAAACCCACACAGTGTGTAAGACTACTCCCCTGCTCAGAACTCCCGTAAAGTGTTTCCTACACTCAGGATGCAGAACTCCTGTAAACTGCCTCTCACTACTTCCAATGTACAGAAATCCTGTAAGCTCCTTACTTTTACTCAGACTACTGAAAACCCGCATAGTGCGTAAGACTACTCCCATGCTACAGAACTCCCGTAAAGTGTTTCCTACTTTAAGGATGCAGAACTCCATTAAACTGCCTTTCACTACATCCAATGTACAGAAATCCTGTAAGCTGCTTCTCTTTTACTCAGACTACTGAAAACCCGCATAGTGCGTAAGACTACTCCCATGCTACAGAACTCCCGTAAAGTGTTTCCTACACTCAGGATGCAGAACTCCTGTAAACTGCCTCTCACTACTTCCAATGTACAGAAATCCTGTAAGCTGCTTCTCTTTTACTCAGACTACTGAAAACCCGCATATTGCTTAAGACTACTCCTATGCAAGAGAACTCCCGTAAAGTGTTTTCTACCCTCAGTATGCAGGACTCCTTTAAACTGCCTCTCACTACTTCCAATGTACAGAAATCCTGTAAGCTTCTTCTCTTTTACTCAGACTACTGAAAACCCGCATAGTGCGTAAGACTACTCCCATGCTACAGAACTCCCGTAAAGTGTTTCCTACCCTCAGGATGCAGGACTGCTTTAAACTGCCTCTCACTACTTCCAATGTATAGAAATCCTGTAAGCTGCTTCTCTTTTACTCAGACTACTGAAAACCCGCATAAAGAGTAAGAATTCTCCCATGCTACAGAACTCCCGTAAAGTGTTTCCTACACTCAGGATGCAGAACTCCTGTAAACTGCCTCTCACTACTTCCCATGTACAGAAATCCTGTAAGCTGCTTCTCTTTTACTCAGACTACTGAAAACCCGCATAGTGCGTAAGACTACTCCCATGCTACTGAACTCCCGTAAAGTGTTTCCTACACTTAGGATGCAGAACTCCTGTAAACAGCCTCTCACTACTTCCAATGTACAGAAATCATGTAAGCTGCTTCTCTTTTACTCAGACTACTGAAAACCCGCATTGTTGCGAAAGACTACCCCCATGCTACAGAACTCCCGTAAAGTGTTTCCTACACTCAGGATGCAGAACTCCTGTAAACTGCCTCTCACTACTTCCAATGTACAGAAATCCTGTAAGCTGCTTCTCTTTTACTCAGACTACTGAAAACCCGCATAGTGCGTAAGACTACTCCCATGCTACAGAAATCCAGTAAAGTGTTTCCTACACTCAGGTTGCAGAACTCCTGAAAACTTCCCCTTTCTAATTCCAATATACAGAAATCCTGTAAGCTGCTTCTCTTTTACTCAGACTACTAAAAACCCGCATAGTGCGTAAGACTACTCCCATGCTAAGAACTCCCGTAAAGTTTTTCCTACACTCAGGATGCAGAACTCCTGTAAACTGCCTCTCACTACTTCCAATGTACAGAAATCCTGTAAGCTGCTTCTCTTTTACTCAGACTACTGAAAACCCGCATAGGGCTTAATACTTATCCCATGCTACAGAAATCCCGTAAAGTGTTTCCTACACTCAGGTTGCAGAACTCCTGAAAACTTCCCCTTTCTAATTCCAATATACAGAAATCCTGTAAGCTGCTTCTCTTTTACTCAGACTACTAAAAACTCGCATAGTGCGTAAGACTACTCCCATGCTAAGAACTCCCGTAAAGTGTTTCCTACACTCAGGATGCAGAACTCCTGTAAACTGCCTCTCACTACTTCCAATGTACAGAAATCCTGTAAGCTGCTTCTCTTTTACTCAGACTACTGAAAACACGCATAGTGCGTAAGACTACTCCCATGCTACAGAACTCCCGTAAAGTGTTTCCTACCCTCAGGATGCAGAACTCCTGTAAACTGCCTCTCACTACTTCCAATGTACAGAAATCCTGTAAGCTGCTTCTCTTTTACTCAGACTACTGAAAACCCGCATAGTGCATAAGACTACTCCCATGCTACAGACCTCCCGTAAAGTGTTTCCTACCCTCAGGATGAAGAACTGTAAACTGCCTCTCACTACTTCCAATGTATAGAAATCCTGTAAGCTGCTTCTCTTTTACTCAGACTACTGAAAACCCGCATAGTGCGTAAGACTACTCCCATGCTACAGAACTCCTGTAAAGTGTTTCCTACACTCAAAATGCAGAACTCCTGTAAACTGCCTCTCACTACTTCCAATGTACAGAAATCCTGTAAGCTGCTTCTCTATTACTCAGACTACTGAAAACCCGCATAGTGAGTAAGACTACTCCCATGCTACAGACCTCCCATAAAGTGTTTCCTACCCTCAGGATGCAGGACTCCTTTAAACTGCCTCTCCCTACTTCCAGTGTACAGAAATCCTGTAAGCTGCTTCTCTTTTACTCAGGCTACTGAAAACCCGCATAAAGAATAAGAATTCTCCCATGCTACAGAACTCCCGTAAAGCGTTTCCTACACTCAGGATGCAGAACTCCTGTAAACTGCCTCTCACTACTTCCAATGTACAGAAATCCTGTAAGCTGCTTCTCTTTTACTCAGACTACTGAAAACCCGCATAGTGCGTAAGACTACTCCCATGCTACAGAACTCCCGTAAAGTGTTTCCTACACTGAGGATGCAGAACTCCTGCAAACTGCCTCTCACTACTTCCAATGTACAGAAATCCTGTAAGCTGCTTCTCTTTTACTCAGACTACTGAAAACCCGCATAGTGCGTAAGACTACTCCCATGCTACAGACCTCCCGTAAAGTGTTTCCTACCCTCAGGATGCAGGACTCCTTTAAACTGCCTCTCCCCACTTCCAGTGTACAGAAATCCTGTAAGCTGCTTCTCTTTTACTCAGACTACTGAAAACCCGCATAAAGAATAAGAATTCTCCCATGCTACAGAACTCCCATAAAGTGTTTCCTAACCTCAGGATGCAGGACTCCTTTAAACTGCCTCTCACTACTTCCAAGGTAGAAAAATGCTGTAACCTGCTTCTCTTTTACTCAGACTACTGAAAACCGGCATAGTGTGTAAGACTACTCCCATGCTACAGAACTCCTGTAAAGTGTTTCCTACACTTAATGCAGAACTCTTGTAAACTGCCTCTCACTACTTCCAATGTACAGAAATCCTGTAAGCTGCTTCTCTTTTACTCAGACTACTGAAAACTCGCATAGTGCGTAAGACTACTCCCATGCTACAGAACTCCCGAAAAGTTTTTCCTACACTCAGGATGCAGAACTCCTGTGAACTGCCTCTCACTACTTCCAATGTACAGAAATCCTGTAAGCTGCTTCTCTTTTACTCAGACTACTGAAAACCCGCATAGTGTGTAAGACTACTCCCATGCTAAAGAACTCCCGTAAAATGTTTCCTACCCTTAGAAGGCAGAACTCTTGTAAACTGCCTCTCACTACTTCCAATGTACAGAAATCCTGTAAGCTGCTTCTCTTTTACTCAGACTACTGAAAACCCGCATAGTGCGTAAGACTACTCCCATGCTACAGACCTCCCGTAAAGTGTTTCCTACACTCAGGATGCAGAACTCCTGTAAACTGCCTTTCACTACTTCCAATGGACAGAAATCCTGTAAGCTGCTTCTCTTTTACTCAGACTACTGAAAACCCGCATTGTGTGTAAGACTCCTCCCATGCTACAGAACTCCCGTAAAGTGTTTCCTACACTCAGGATGCAGAACTCCTGTAAACTGCCTCTCACTACTTCCAATGTACAGAAATCCTGTAAGCTGCTTCTCTTTTACTCAGACTACTGAAAACCCGCATAGTGCGTAAGACTACTCCCATGCTACAGAACTCCCGTAAAGCGTTTCCTACACTCAGGATGCAGAACTCCTGTAAACTGCCTCTCACTACTTCCAATGTACAGAAATCCTGTAAGCTGCTTCTCTTTTACTCAGACTACTGAAAACCCGCATAGTGCATAAGACTACTCCCATGCTACAGACCTCCCGTAAAGTGTTTCCTACCCTCAGGATGCAGGACTCCTTTAAACTGCCTCTCCCCACTTCCAGTGTACAGAAATCCTGTAAGCTGCTTCTCTTTTACTCAGACTACTAAAAACCCGCATAAAGAATAAGAATTCTCCCATGCTACAGAACTCCCGAAAAGTGTTTCCTACACTCAGGATGCAGAACTCCTGTAAACAGCCTCTCACTACTTCCAATGTACAGAAATCCTGTAAGCTGCTTCTCTTTTACTCAGACTACTGAAAACCCGCATAGTGCGTAAGACTACTCCCATGCTACAGAACTCCCGTAAAGTGATTTCTACACTCAGGATGCAGAACTCCTGTAAACTGCCTCTCACTACTTCCAATGTACAGAAATCCTGTAAGCTGCTTCTCTTTTACTCAGACTACTGAAAACCCGCATAGTACGTAAGACTACTCCCATGCTACAGAACTCCCGTAAAGTGTTTCCTACACTGAGGATGCAGAACTCCTGCAAACTGCCTCTCACTACTTCCAATGTACAGAAATCCTGTAAGCTGCTTCTCTTTTACTCAGACTACTGAAAACCCGCATAGTGCGTAAGACTACTCCCATGCTACAGACCTCCCGTAAAGTGTTTCCTACCCTCAGGATGCAGGACTCCTTTAAACTGCCTCTCCCCACTTCCAGTGTACAGAAATCCTGTAAGCTGCTTCTCTTTTACTCAGACTACTGAAAACCCGCATAAAGAATAAGAATTCCCCCATGCTACAGAACTCCCATAAAGTGTTTCCTACCCTCAGGATGCAGGACTCCTTTAAACTGCCTCTCACTACTTCCAAGGTAGAAAAATGCTGCAACCTGCTTCTCTTTTACTCAGACTACTGAAAACCGGCATAGTGCGTAAGACTACTCCCATGCTACAGAACTCCTGTAAAGTGTTTCCTACACTGGATGTAGAACTCTTGTAAACTGCCTCTCACTACTTCCAATGTACAGAAATCCTGTAAGCTGCTTCTCTTTTACTCAGACTACTGAAAACTCGCATAGTGCGTAAGACTACTCCCATGCTACAGAACTCCCGTAAAGTGTTTCCTACACTCAGGATGCAGAACTCCTGTTAACTGCCTCTCACTACTTCCAATGTACAGAAATCCTGTAAGCTGCTTCTCTTTTACTCAGACTACTGAAAACCCGCATAGTGCGTAAGACTACTCCCATGCTAAAGAACTCCCGTAAAATGTTTCCTACCCTTAGAAGGCAGAAATCTTGTAAACTGCCTCTCACTACTTCCAATGTACAAAAATCCTGTAAGCTGCTTCTCTTTTACTCAGACTACTGAAAACCCGCATAGTGCGTAAGACTACTCCCATGCTACAGAACTCCCGTAAAGTGTTTCCTACACTCAGGATGCAGAACTCCTGTAAACTGCCTCTCACTACTTCCAATGGACAGAAATCCTGTAAGCTGCTTCTCTTTTACTCAGACTACTGAAAACCCGCATTGTGTGTAAGACTCCTCCCATGCTACAGAACTCCCGTGAAGTGTTTCCTACACTCAGGATGCAGAACTCCTGTAAACTGCCTCTCACTACTTCCAATGTGCAGATATCCTGTAAGCTGCTTCTCTTTTACTCAGACTACTGAAAACCCGCATAGTGCGTAAGACTACTCCCATGCTACAGAACTCCCGTAAAGCGTTTCCTACACTCAGGATGCAGAACTCCTGTAAACTGCCTCTCACTACTTCCAATGTACAGAAATCCTGTAAGCTGCTTCTCTTTTACTCAGACTACTGAAAACCCGCATAGTGCGTAAGACTACTCCCATGCTACAGACCTCCCGTAAAGTGTTTCCTACCCTCAGGATGCAGGACTCCTTTAAACTGCCTCTCCCCACTTCCAGTGTACAGAAATCCTGTAAGCTGCTTCTCTTTTACTCAGACTACTAAAAACCCGCATAAAGAATAAGAATTCTCCCATGCTACAGAACTCCCGAAAAGTGTTTCCTACACTCAGGATGCAGAACTCCTGTAAACTGCCTCTCACTACTTCCAATGTACAGAAATCCTGTAAGCTGCTTCTCTTTTACTCAGACTACTGAAAACCCGCATAGTGCGTAAGACTACTCCCATGCTACAGAACTCCCGTAAAGTGTTTCCTACCCTGGATGCAGATATCATGTAAACTGCCTCTCACTACTTCCAATGTACAGAAATCCTGTAAGCTGCTTCTCTTTTACTCAGACTACTGAAAATCCGCATAGTGCGTAAGACTACTCCCATGCTACAGAACTCCTGTAAAGTGATTTCTACACTCAGGATGCAGAACTCCTGTAAACTGCCTCTCACTACTTCCAATGTACAGAAGTCCTGTAAGCTGCTTCTCTTTTACTCAGACTACTGAAAACCCACATAGTGCGTAAGACTACTCCCATGCTACAGAACTCCTGTAAAGTGTTTTCTACACTCAGGATGCAGAACACCTGTAAACTGCCTCTCACTACTTCCAATGTACAGAAATCCTGTAAGCTGCTTCTCTTTTACTCAGACTACTGAAAACCCGCATAGTGCGTAAGACTACTCCCATGCTACAGAACTCCCGTAAAGTGTTTCCTACACTCAGGATGCAGAACTCCTGTAAACTGCCTCTCACTACTTCCAATGTACAGAAATCCTGTAAGCTGCTTCTCTTTTACTCAGACTATTGAAAATCCGCATAGTGCTTAAGACTACTCCAAAGCTACAGAACTACCGTAAAGTGTTTCCTACACTCAGGATAGAGAACTCCTGTAAGCTGCCTCTCACTACTTCCAATGTACAGAAATCCTGTAAGCTGCTTCTCTTTTACTCAGGCTACTGAAAACCCGCATAGTGCGTAAGACTACTCCCATGCTACAGAACTCCCGTAAACTCTTTCCTACTCTGGATGCAGAGTTCTTGTAAACTGCCTCTCACAACTTCCAATGTGCAGAAATCCTGTAAGCTGCTTCTCTTTTACTCAGAATACTGAAAACCCGCATAGTGCGTAAGACTACTCCCATGCTACAAAGCTCCCGTAAAGTGTTTCCTACACTCAGGATGCAGAACTCCTGTAAACTGCCTCTCACTACTTCCAATGTACAGAAATCCTGTAAGCTGCTTCTCTTTTACTCAGACTACTGAAAACCCGCATATTGCTTAAGACTATTCCTATGCAAGAGAACTCCCGTAAAGTGTTTTCTACCCTCAGTATGCAGGACTCCTTTAAACTGCCTCTCACTACTTCCAATGTACAGAAATCCTGTAAGCTGCTTCTCTTTTACTCAGACTACTGAAAACCCGCATAGTGCGTAAGACTACTCCCATGCTACAGAACTCCCGTAAAGTGTTTCCTACACTCAGGATGCAGAACTCCTGTAAACTGCCTCTCACTACTTCCAATGTACAGAAATCCTGTAAGCTGCTTCTCTTTTACTCAGACTACTGAAAACCCGCATATTGCTTAAGACTACTCCTATGCAAGAGAACTCCCGTAAAGTGTTTTCTACCCTCAGTATGCAGGACTCCTTTAAACTGCCTCTCACTACTTCCAATGTACAGAAATCCTGTAAGCTGCTTTTCTTTTACTCAGACTACTGAAAACCCGCATAGTGCGTAAGACTACTCCCATGCTACAGAACTCCTGTAAAGTGATTTCTACACTCAGGATGCAGAACTCCTGTAAACTGCCTCTCACTACTTCCAATGTACAGAAGTCCTGTAAGCTGCTTCTCTTTTACTCAGACTACTGAAAACCCACATAGTGCGTAAGACTACTCCCATGCTACAGAACTCCTGTAAAGTGTTTTCTACACTCAGGATGCAGAACACCTGTAAACTGCCTCTCACTACTTCCAATGTACAGAAATCCTGTAAGCTGCTTCTCTTTTACTCAGACTACTGAAAACCCGCATAGTGCGTAAGACTACTCCCATGCTACAGAACTCCCGTAAAGTGTTTCCTACACTCAGGATGCAGAACTCCTGTAAACTGCCTCTCACTACTTCCAATGTACAGAAATCCTGTAAGCTGCTTCTCTTTTACTCAGACTATTGAAAATCCGCATAGTGCTTAAGACTACTCCAAAGCTACAGAACTACCGTAAAGTGTTTCCTACACTCAGGATAGAGAACTCCTGTAAGCTGCCTCTCACTACTTCCAATGTACAGAAATCCTGTAAGCTGCTTCTCTTTTACTCAGACTACTGAAAACCCGCATAGTGCGTAAGACTACTCCCATGCTACAGAACTCCCGTAAACTCTTTCCTACTCTGGATGCAGAGTTCTTGTAAACTGCCTCTCACAACTTCCAATGTGCAGAAATCCTGTAAGCTGCTTCTCTTTTACTCAGAATACTGAAAACCCGCATAGTGCGTAAGACTACTCCCATGCTACAAAGCTCCCGTGAAGTGTTTCCTACACTCAGGATGCAGAACTCCTGTAAACTGCCTCTCACTACTTCCAATGTACAGAAATCCTGTAAGCTGCTTCTCTTTTACTCAGACTACTGACAACCCGCATAGTGCGTAAGACTACTCCCATGCTACAGAACTCCCGTAATGTGTTTCCTACACTCAGGATGCAGAACTCCTGTAAACTGCCTCTCACTACTTCCAATGTACAGAAATCCTGTAAGCTGCTTCTCTTTTACTCAGACTACTGAAAACCCGCATATTGCTTAAGACTACTCCTATGCAAGAGAACTCCCGTAAAGTGTTTTCTACCCTCAGTATGCAGGACTCCTTTAAACTGCCTCTCACTACTTCCAATGTACAGAAATCCTGTAAGCTTCTTCTCTTTTACCCAGACTACTGAAAACCCGCATAGTGCGTAAGACTACTCCCATGCTACAGAACTCGAGTAAAGTGTTTCCTACACTGAGGATGCAGAACTCCTGCAAACTGCCTCTCACTACTTCCAATGTACAGAAATCCTGTAAGCTGCTTCTCTTTTACTCAGACTACTGAAAACCCACATAGTGCGTAAGACTACTCCCATGCTACAGAACTCCCGTAAAGTGTTTCCTACCCTCAGGATGCAGGACTGCTTTAAACTGCCTCTCACTACTTCCAATGTATAGAAATCCTGTAAGCTGCTTCTCTTTTACTCAGACTACTGAAAACCCGCATAAAGAGTAAGAATTCTCCCATGCTACAGAACTGCCGTAAAGTGTTTCCTACACTCAGGATGCAGAACTCCTGTAATCTGCCTCTCACTACTTCCAATGTACAGAAATCCTGTTAGCTGCTTCTCTTTTACTCAGACTACTGAAAACCCGCATAGTGCGTAAGACTACTCCCATGCTACAGAAATCCCATAAATTGTTTCCTACACTCAGGTTGCAGAACTCCTGAAAACTTCCCCTTTCTAATTCCAATATACAGAAATCCTGTAAGCTGCTTCTCTTTTACTCAGACTACTAAAAACCCGCATAGTGCATAAGACTACTCCCTTGCTACAGACCTCCCGTAAAGTGTTTCCTACCCTCAGGATGCAGAACTCCTGTAAACTGCCTCTCACTACTTCCAATGTACAGAAATCCTGTAAGCTGCTTCTCTTTTACTCAGACTACTGAAAACCCGCATAGTGCGTAAGACTACTCCCATGCTACAGAACTCTCGTAAAGTGTTTCCTACCCTCAAGATGCAGAACTCCTGTAAACTGCCTCTCACTACTTCCAATGTGCAGAAATCCTGTAAGCTGCTTCTCTTTTACTCAGACTACTGAAAACCCGCATAGTGCATAAGACTACTCCCATGCTACAGAACTCCCGTAAAGTGTTTCCTACCCTCAGGATGAAGAACTGTAAACTGCCTCTCACTACTTCCAATGTACAGAAATCCTGTAAGCTGCTTCTCTTTTACTCAGACTACTGAAAACTCGCATAGTGCGTAAGACTACTCCCTTGCTACAGACCTCCCGTAAAGTGTTTTCTACCCTCAGGAGGCAGGACTCCTTTAAACTGCCTCTCACTACTTCCAATGGACAGAAATCCTGTAAGCTGCTTCTCTTTTACCCAGACTACTGAAAACCCGCATAGTGCGTAAGACTACTCCCATGCTACAGAACTCCCGTAAAGTGTTTCCTACACTGAGGATGCAGAACTCCTGCAAACTGCCTCTCACTACTTCCAATGTGCAGAAATCCTGTAAGCTGCTTCTCTTTTACTCAGACTACTGAAAACCCGCATAGTGCGTAAGACTACTCCCATGCTACAGAACTCCCGTAAAGTGTTTCCTACCCTCAGGATGCAGGACTGCTTTAAACTGCCTCTCACTACTTCCAATGTATAGAAATCCTGTAAGCTGCTTCTCTTTTACTCAGACTACTGAAAACCCGCATAGTGCATAAGACTACTCCCATGCTACAGACCTCAAGTAAAGTGTTTCCTACCCTCAGGATGCAGGACTCCTTTAAACTGCCTCTCCCCACTTCCAGTGTACAGAAATCCTGTAAGCTGCTTCTCTTTTACTCAGACTACTAAAAACCCGCATAAAGAATAAGAATTCTCCCATGCTACAGAACTCCCGAAAAGTGTTTCCTACACTCAGGATGCAGAACTCCTGTAAACTGCCTCTCACTACTTCCAATGTACAGAAATCCTGTAAGCTGCTTCTCTTTTACTCAGACTACTGAAAACCCGCATAGTGCGTAAGACTACTCCCATGCTACAGAACTCCCGTAAAGTGTTTCCTACCCTGGATGCAGAAATCATGTAAACTGCCTCTCACTACTTCCAATGTACAGAAATCCTGTAAGCTGCTTCTCTTTTACTCAGACTACTGAAAATCCGCATAGTGTGTAAGACTACTCCCATGCTACAGAACTCCTGTAAAGTGATTTCTACACTCAGGATGCAGAACTCCTGTAAACTGCCTCTCACTACTTCCAATGTACAGAAGTCCTGTAAGCTGCTTCTCTTTTACTCAGACTACTGAAAACCCACATAGTGCGTAAGACTACTCCCATGCTACAGAACTCCTGTAAAGTGTTTTCTACACTCAGGATGCAGAACACCTGTAAACTGCCTCTCACTACTTCCAATGTACAGAAATCCTGTAAGCTGCTTCTCTTTTACTCAGACTACTGAAAACCCGCATAGTGCGTAAGACTACTCCCATGCTACAGAACTCCCGTAAAGTGTTTCCTACACTCAGGATGCAGAACTCCTGTAAACTGCCTCTCACTACTTCCAATGTACAGAAATCCTGTAAGCTGCTTCTCTTTTACTCAGACTATTGAAAATCCGCATAGTGCTTAAGACTACTCCAAAGCTACAGAACTACCGTAAAGTGTTTCCTACACTCAGGATAGAGAACTCCTGTAAGCTGCCTCTCACTACTTCCAATGTACAGAAATCCTGTAAGCTGCTTCTCTTTTACTCAGACTACTGAAAACCCGCATAGTGCGTAAGACTACTCCCATGCTACAGAACTCCCGTAAACTCTTTCCTACTCTGGATGCAGAGTTCTTGTAAACTGCCTCTCACAACTTCCAATGTGCAGAAATCCTGTAAGCTGCTTCTCTTTTACTCAGAATACTGAAAACCCGCATAGTGCGTAAGACTACTCCCATGCTACAAAGCTCCCGTAAAGTGTTTCCTACACTCAGGATGCAGAACTCCTGTAAACTGCCTCTCACTACTTCCAATGTACAGAAATCCTGTAAGCTGCTTCTCTTTTACTCAGACTACTGAAAACCCGCATAGTGCGTAAGACTACTCCCATGCTACAGAACTCCCGTAAAGTGTTTCCTACACTCAGGATGCAGAACTCCTGTAAACTGCCTCTCACTACTTCCAATGTACAGAAATCCTGTAAGCTGCTTCTCTTTTACTCAGACTACTGAAAACCCGCATATTGCTTAAGACTACTCCTATGCAAGAGAACTCCCGTAAAGTGTTTTCTACCCTCAGGATGCAGGACTCCTTTAAACTGCCTCTCACTACTTCCAATGTACAGAAATCCTGTAAGCTTCTTCTCTTTTACCCAGACTACTGAAAACCCGCATAGTGCGTAAGACTACTCCCATGCTACAGAACTCCCGTAAAGTGTTTCCTACACTGAGGATGCAGAACTCCTGCAAACTGCCTCTCACTACTTCCAATGTACAGAAATCCTGTAAGCTGCTTCTCTTTTACTCAGACTACTGAAAACCCGCATAGTGCGTAAGACTACTCCCATGCTACAGAACTCCCGTAAAGTGTTTCCTACCCTCAGGATGCAGGACTGCTTTAAACTGCCTCTCACTACTTCCAATGTATAGAAATCCTGTAAGCTGCTTCCCTTTTACTCAGACTACTGAAAACCCGCATAAAGAGTAAGAATTCTCCCATGCTACAGAACTGCCGTAAAGTGTTTCCTACACTCAGGATGCAGAACTCCTGTAAACTGCCTCTCACTACTTCCAATGTGCAGAAATCCTGTAAGCTGCTTCTCTTTTACTCAGACTACTGAAAACCCGCATAGTGCGTAAGACTACTCCCATGCTACAGAAATCCCATAAATTGTTTCCTACACTCAGGTTGCAGAACTCCTGAAAACTTCCCCTTTCTAATTCCAATATACAGAAATCCTGTAAGCTGCTTCTCTTTTACTCAGACTACTAAAAACCCGCATAGTGCATAAGACTACTCCCTTGTACAGACCTCCCGTAAAGTGTTTCCTACCCTCAGGATGCAGAACTCCTGTAAACTGCCTCTCACTACTTCCAATGTACAGAAATCCTGTAAGCTGCTTCTCTTTTACTCAGACTACTGAAAACCCGCATAGTGCGTAAGACTACTCCCATGCTACAGAACTCCCGTAAAGTGTTTCCTACCCTCAAGATGCAGAACTCCTGTAAACTGCCTCTCACTACTTCCAATGTGCAGAAATCCTGTAAGCTGCTTCTCTTTTACTCATACTATTGATAACCCGCATAGTGCATAAGACTACTCCCATGCTACAGAACTCCCGTAAAGTGTTTCCTACCCTCAGGATGAAGAACTGTAAACTGCCTCTCACTACTTCCAATGTATAGAAATCCTGTAAGCTGCTTCTCTTTTACTCAGACTACTGAAAACCCGCATAGTGCGTAAGACTACTCCCATGCTACAGAACTCCTGTAAAGTGTTTCCTGAACTCAAAATGCAGAACTCCTGTAAACTGCCTCTCACTACTTCCAATGTACAGAAATCCTGTAAGCTGCTTCTCTTTTACTCAGACTACTGAAAACCCGCATAGTGAGTAAGACTACTCCCATGCTACAGACCTCCCGTAAAGTGTTTCCTACCCTCAGGATGCAGGACTCCTTTAAACTGCCTCTCCCTACTTCCAGTGTACAGAAATCCTGTAAGCTGCTTCTCTTTTACTCAGGCTACTGAAAACCCACATAAAAATAAGAATTCTCCCATGCTACAGAACTCCCGTAAAGCGTTTCCTACACTCAGGATGCAGAACTCCTGTAAACTGCCTCTCACTACTTCCAATGTACAGAAATCCTGTAAGCTGCTTCTCTTTTACTCAGACTACTGAAAACCCGCATAGTGCGTAAGACTACTCCCATGCTACAGAACTCCCGTAAAGTGTTTCCTACACTGAGGATGCAGAACTCCTGCAAACTGCCTCTCACTACTTCCAATGTACAGAAATCCTGTAAGCTGCTTCTCTTTTACTCAGACTACTGAAAACCCGCATAGTGCGTAAGACTACTCCCATGCTACAGACCTCCCGTAAAGTGTTTCCTACCTTCAGGATGCAGGACTCCTTTAAACTGCCTCTCCCCACTTCCAGTGTACAGAAATCCTGTAAGCTGCTTCTCTTTTACTCAGACTACTGAAAACCCGCATAAAGAATAAGAATTCTCCCATGCTACAGAACTCCCATAAAGTGTTTCCTACCCTCAGGATGCAGGACTCCTTTAAACTGCCTCTCACTACTTCCAAGGTAGAAAAATGCTGTAACCTGCTTCTCTTTTACTCAGACTACTGAAAACCCGCATAGTGCGTAAGACTACTCCAATGCTACAGAACTCCTGTAAAGTGTTTCCTACACTGGATGCAGAACTCTTGTAAACTGCCTCTCACTACTTCCAATGTACAGAAATCCTGTAAGCTGCTTCTATTTTACTCAGACTACTGAAAACCCGCATAGTGCATAAGACTACTCCCATGCTAAAGAACTCCCGTAAAATGTTTCCTACCCTTAGGAGGCAGAACTCCTGCAAACTGCCTCTTAGTACTTCCAAAGCATAGAAATCCTGTAAGCTGCTTCTCTTTTACTCAGACTACTGAAAACCCGCATAGTGCGTAAGACTACTCCCATGCTACAGAACTCCCGTAAAGTGTTTCCTACGCTCAGGATGCAGAACTCCTGTAAACTGCCTCTCACTACTTCCAATGGACAGAAATCCTGTAAGCTGCTTCTCTTTTACTCAGACTACTGAAAACCCGCATTGTGTGTAAGACTCCTCCCATGCTACAGAACTCCCGTAAAGTGTTTCCTACTCTCAGGATGCAGAACTCCTGTAAACTGCCTCTCACTACTTCCAATGTGCAGAAATCCTGTAAGCTGCTTCTCTTTTACTCAGACTACTGAAAACCCGCATAGTGCGTAAGACTACTCCCATGCTACAGAACTCCCGTAAAGTGTTTCCTACCCTCAGGATGGAGGACTCCTGTAAACTGCCTCTCACTACTTCCAATGTACAGAAATCCTGTAAGCTGCTTCTCTTTTACTCAGACTACTGAAAACCCGCATAGTGCGTAAGACTACTCCCATGCTACTGAACTCCCGTAAAGTTTTCCTACACTCAGGATGCAGAACTCCTGTAAACTGCCTCTCACTACTTCCAATGTACAGAAATACTGTAAGCTGCTTCTCTTTTACTCAGACGACTGAAAACCCGCATAGTGCGTAAGACTACTCCAAAGCTACAGAACTACCGTAAAGTGTTTCCTACACTCAGGATAGAGAACTCCTGTAAGCTGCCTCTCACTACTTCCAATGTACAGAAATCCTGTAAGCTGCTTCTCTTTTACTCAGACTATTGAAAATCCGCATAGTGCTTAAAACTACTCCAAAGCTACAGAACTACCGTAAAGTGTTTCCTACACTCAGGATAGAGAACTCCTGTAAGCTGCCTCTCACTACTTCCAATGTACAGAAATCCTGTAAGCTGCTTCTCTTTTACTCAGGCTACTGAAAACCCGCATAGTGCGTAAGACTACTCCCATGCTACAGAACTCCCGTAAACTCTTTCCTACTCTGGATGCAGAGTTCTTGTAAACTGCCTCTCACAACTTCCAATGTGCAGAAATCCTGTAAGCTGCTTCTCTTTTACTCAGAATACTGAAAACCCGCATAGTGCGTAAGACTATTCCCATGCTACAAAGCTCCCGTAAAGTGTTTCCTACACTCAGGATGCAGAACTCCTGTAAACTGCCTCTCACTGCTTCCAATGTACCGAAATACTGAAAGCTGCTTCTCTTTTACACAGACTACTGAAAACCCGCATAGTGCGTAAGACTTCTCCCATGTTACAGAACTCCCGTAAAGTGTTTCCTACACTCAGAATGCAGAACTCCTGTAAACTGCCTTTCACTACTTCCAATGTACAGAAATCCTGTAAGGTGCTTCTCTTTTACTCAGACTACTGAAAACCCGCATAGTGTGTAAGACTACTCCAATGCTACAGAACTCCCGTAAAGTGTTTCCTACCCTCAGGATGCAGGACTCCTTTAAACTGCCTCTCACTACTTCCAATGTACAGAAATCCTGTAAGCTGCTTCTCTTTTACTCAGACTACTGTAAACCGGCATAGTGCGTAAGACTACTCCCATGCTACAGAACTCCCGTAAAGTGTTTCCTACCCTCAGGATGCAGAACTCCTGTAAACTGCCTCTCACTGCTTCCAATGGACAGAAATCCTGTAAGCTGCTTCTCTTTTACTCAGACTACTGAAAACCCGCATTGTGTGTAAGACTCCTCCCATGCTACAGAACTCCCGTAAAGTGTTTCCTACACTCAGGATGCAGAACTCCTGTAAACTGCCTATCACTACTTCCAATGTGCAGAAATCCTGTAAGCTGCTTCTCTTTTACTCAGACTACTGAAAACACGCATAGTGCGTAAGACTACTCCCATGCTACAGAACTCCCGTAAACCGTTTCCTACACTGGATGCAGAACTCCTGTAAACTGCCTCTCACTACTTCCAATGTACAGAAATCCTGTAAGCTGCTTCTCTTTTACTCAGACTACTGAAAACCCGCATAGTGCGTGAGACTACTCCCATGCTACAGAACTCCCGTAAAGTGTTTCCTACACTCAGGATGCGGAACTCCTTTAAACTGCCTCTCACTACTTCCAATGTACAGAAATCCTGTAAGCTGCTTCTCTTTTACCCAGACTACTGAAAACCCGCATAGTGCGTAAGACTACTCCCATGCTACAGAACTCCCGTAAAGTGTTTCCTACACTCAGGATGCAGAACTCCTGCAAACTGCCTCTTAGTACTTCCAATGCATAGAAATCCTGTAAGCTGCTTCTCTTTTACTCAGACTACTGAAAACCCGCATAGTGCGTAAGACTACTCCCATGCTACAGAACTCCCGTAAAGTGTTTCCTACACTGGATGCAGAACTCCTGTAAACTGCCTCTCACTACTTCCAATGGACAGAAATCCTGTAAGCTGCTTCTCTTTTACTCAGACTACTGAAAACCAGCATTGTGCGTAAGACTACTCCCATGCTACTGAACTCCCGTAAAGTGTTTCCTACATTGGATGCAGAACTTCTTTAAACTGCGTGTCACTGCTTCCAATGTACAGAAATCCTGTAAGCTGCTTCTCTTTTACTCAGACTACTGAAAATCCGCATAGTGTGAAAGAATACTCTCATGCTACAGAACTCCCGTAAAGTGTTTCCTACACTCAGGATGCAGAACTCCTGTAAACTGCCTCTCACTACTTCCAATGTACAGAAATCCTGTAAGCTGCTTCCCATTTACTCAGACTACTGAAAACACTCATAGTGCGTAAGACTACTCCCATGCTACAGAACTCCCATAAAGTGTTTCCTACACTGGATGCAGAACTCCTGTATACTGCCTCTCACTACTTCCAATGTACAGAAATCCTGTAAGCTGCTTCTCTGTTACTCAGACTACTGAAAACCCGCATAGGGCTTATGACATATCCCATGGTACAAAACTCCCATAAAGTGTTTCCTACACTCTGGATGCAGAACTCCTGTAACTGCCTCTCACTACTTCCAATGTACAGAAATCCTGTAAGCTGCTTCTCTTTTACTCAGACTACTGAAAACCCGCATAGTGTGTAAGACTTCTCCCATGCTACAGAACTCCCGTAAACTGTTTCCTACACTCAGGATGCAGAACACCTGTAAACTGCCTCTCACTACTTCCAATGTACAGAAATCCTGTAAGCTGCTTCTCTTTTACTCAGACTACTGAAAACTCGCATAGTGCGTAAGACTACTCCCATGCTACAGTACTCCCGTAAAATGTTTCCTACACTGGAATCAGAACTCCTGTAAACTGCCTCTCACTACTTCCAATGTACAGAAATCCTGTAAGCTGCTTCTCTTTTACTCAGACTACTGAAAACCCGCATAGTGCGTAAGACTACTCCCATGCTACAGAGCTCCCATAAAGCGTTTCCTACACTGGATGCAGAACTCCTGTAAACAGCCTCTCACTAATTCCAATGTACAGAAATCCTGTAAGCTGCTTCTCTTTTACTCAGACTACTGAAAACCCGCATAAAGAGTAAGAATTCTCCCATGCTACAGAACTCCTGTAAAGTGTTTTCTACACTCAGGATGCAGAACACCTGTAAACTGCCTCTCACTAATTCCAATGTACAGAAATCCTGTAAGCTGCTTCTCTTTTACTCAGACTGCTAAAAACCTTCATCGTGCATAAGAATACTCCCATGCTACAGAACTCCCGTAAATTGTTTCCTACACTCAGGATGCAGAACTCCTGTAAACTGCCTCTCACTACTTCCAATGTACAGAAATCCTGTAAGCTGCTTTTCTTTTACTCAGACTACTGAAAACCCGCATAGTGCGTAAGACTACTCCCATGCTACAGAACTCCCGTAAAGTGTTTCCTACACTCAGGATGCAGAACTCCTGTAAACTGCCTCTCACTACTTCCAATGTACAGAAATCCTGTAAGCTGCTTCTCTTTTACCCAGACTACTGAAAACCCGCATAGTGCGTAAGACTACTCCCATGCTAAAGAACTCCCGTAAAATGTTTCCTACCCTTAGGAGGCAGAACTCCTGTAAACTGCCTCTCACTACTTCCAATGTGCAGAAATCCTGTAAGCTGCTTCTCTTTTACTCAGACTACTGAAAACCCGCATACAGTGTAAGACTACTCCCATAAAAAATAACAAAAATAAAAAAATAAAAAAAAAACAAAAAAGGCCGGCGCCGCGGCTCACTAGGCTAATCCTCCGCCTAGCGGCGCCGGCACACCGGGTTCTAGTCCCGGTCGGGGCGCCGGATTCTGTCCCGGTTGCCCCTCTTCCAGGCCAGCCCTCTGCTGTGGCCAGGGAGTGCAGTGGAGGATGGCCCAGGTGCTTGGGCCCTGCACCCCATGGGAGACCAGGAAAAGCACCTGGCTCCTGGCTCCTGCCATTGGATCAGCGCGGTGCGCCGGCCGTAGCGCGCCGGCCGCGGCGGCCATTGGAGGGTGAACCAACGGCAAAGGAAGACCTTTCTCTCTGTCTCTCTCTCTCTCTCACTGTCCACTCTGCCTTTCAAAAAAAAAAAAAAGAAAAAGAAAAAGACTACTCCCATGCTACAGAACTCCCGTAAACTGTCTCCTACACTCAGGATGCAGAACTCCTGTAAACTGACTCTCACTACTTCCAATTTACAGAAGTCCTGTAAGCTGCTTCTCTTTTACTCAGACTACTGAAAACCCGCATAGTGCGTAAGACTACTCCCATGCTACAGAACTCCCGTAAACTGTTTCCTACACTCAGGATTTAGAACTCCTGTAAACTGCCTCTCATTACTTCCAATGTACAGAAATCCTGTAAGCTGCTTCTCTTTTACTAAGACTACTGAAAACCCGCACAGTGCGTAAGACTACTCCCATGCTACAGAACGCCCGTAAATTTTTTCCTACACTAAGGATGCAGAACTCCTGTAAACTGCCTCACACTATTTCCAATGTACAGAAATCCTGTAAGGTGCTTCTCTTTTACTCAGACTACTGAAAAGCCGCATAGTGCGTAAGAATACTCCCATGCTACAGAACTCCCGTAAAGTGTTTCCTACACTCAGGATGCAGGACTCCTCTAAACTGCCTCTCACTAATTCCAATGTACAAAAATACTGTAAGCTGCTTCTGTTTTAATCAGACTACTGAAAACCTGCATAGTGCGTAAGACTACCCCCATGCTACAGAAATCCCATAAAGTGTTTCCTACACTGGATGCAGAACTCCTGTAAACTGCCTCTCACTGCTTCCAATGTACAGAAATCCTGTAAGCTGCTTCTCTTTTACTGAGACTACTGAAAACCCGCATAGTGCGTAAGACTACTCCCGTGCTACAGAACTCCCGTAAACTGTCTCCTACACTCAGGATGCAAAACTCCATTTAACTGCGTCTTTCTACTTCCAGCTGACAGAAATCCTGTAAGCTGCTTCTCTTTTACTCAGACTACTCAAAACCCGCATTGTGCGTTAAGACTACTCCCATTCTAAAGAACTCCCGTAAAGTGTTTCCTACACTCAGGATGCAGAACTCCTGTAAACTCTCACTACTTCTAATGTACAGAAATCCTGTAAGTTGCTTCTCTTTTACTCAGACTACTGAAAACCCGCATAGTGCGTAAGACTACTCCCATGCTGCAGAACTCCTGTAAAGTGTTTTCTACACTAGGATGCAGAACTCCTGTAAACTCCCTCTCACTACTTCCAATGTACAGAAATCCTGTAAGCTGCTTCTCTTTTACTCAGACTACTGAAAACCCACATAGTGCGTAAGACTACTCCCATGCTACGGAAATCCCGTAAAGTGTTTCCTACACTCAGGATGCAGAACTCCTGTAAACTGCCTCTCACTACTTCCAATGGACAGAAATCCTGTAAGCTGCTTCTCTTTTACTCAGACTACTGAAAACTTGCATAGGTCGTAAGACTTATCCCATGCTACAGAACTCCCGTAAAGTGTTTCCTACACTCAGGATGCAGAACTCCTGTAAACTGCCTCTCACTTCTTCCAATGTACAGAAATCTTGTAAGCTGCTTCTCTTTTACTCAGACTACTGAAAACCCGCATAGTGCGTAAGACTACTCCCATGCTGCAGAACTCCCGAAAAGTGTTTCCTACACTCAGGATGCAGAACTCTTGTAAACTGCCTCTTACTACTTCCAATGTACAGAAATCCTGTAAGCTGCTTCCCTTTTACTTAGACTACTGAAAATCTGCATAGGGCGTAAGACTTATCCCATGCTACAGAATTCCCGTTAAGTGTTTCCTACACTCAGGATGCAGAAGTCCTGTAAACTGCCTCTCACTACTTCCAATGGACAGAAATCCTGTAAGCTGCTTCTCTTTTACTCAGACTACTGAAAACCAGCATTGTGCGTAAGACTACTCCCATGCTACTGAACTCCCGTAAAGTGTTTCCTACATTGGATGCAGAACTTCTTTAAACTGCGTGTCACTACTTCCAATGTACAGAAATACTGTAAGCTGCTTCTCTTTTACTCAGACTACTGAAAATCCGCATAGTGCGAAAGAATACTCTCATGCTACAGAACTCCCGTAAAGTGTTTCCTACACTCAGGATGCAGAACTCCTGTAAACTGCCTCTCACTACTTCCAATGTACAGAAATCCTGTAAGCTGCTTCCCTTTTACTCAGACTACTGAAAACACTCATAGTGCGTAAGACTACTCCCATGCTACAGAACTCCCATAAAGTGTTTCCTACACTGGATGCAGAACTCCTGTATACTGCCTCTCACTACTTCCAATGTACAGAAATCCTGTAAGCTGCTTCTCTGTTACTCAGACTACTGAAAACCCGCATAGGGCTTATGACATATCCCATGGTACAAAACTCCCATAAAGTGTTTCCTACACTCTGGATGCAGAACTCCTGTAACTGCCTCTCACTACTTCCAATGTACAGAAATCCTGTAAGCTGCTTCTCTTTTACTCAGACTACTGAAAACCCGCATAGTGTGTAAGACTTCTCCCATGCTCCAGAACTCCCGTAAAGTGTTTCCTACACTCAGGATGCAAAACTCCAGTAAACTCCCTCTCACTACTTCCAATGTATAGATATCCTGTAAGCTGCTTCTCTTTTACTCAGACTACTGAAAACCCGCATAGTGCGTAAGACTACTCCCATGCTGCAGAACTCCTGTAAAGTGTTTCCTACACTCAGGATGCAGAACTCCTGTAAACTGCCTCTCACTACTTCCAATGTACAGAAATCCTGTAAGCTGCTTCTCTTTTACTCAGACTACTGAAAACCCGCATAGTGCGTAAGACTACTCCCATGCTACGGAAATCCCGTAAAGTGTTTCCTACACTCAGGATGCAGAACTCCTGTAAACTGCCTCTCACTACTTCCAATGGACAGAAATCCTGTAAGCTGCTTCTCTTTTACTCAGACTACTGAAAACTTGCATAGGGCGTAAGACTTATCCCATGCTACAGAACTCCCGTAAAGTGTTTCCTACACTCAGGATGCAGAACTCTTGTAAACTGCCTCTCACTACTTCCAATGTACAGAAATCCTGTAACTTGTTTCTCTTTTACTCAGACTACTGAAAACCCGCATACTACATAAGACTATTCCCATGCTACAGAACTCCTGTAAAGTGTTTCCTACACTCAAAATGCAGAACTCCTTTAAACTGCCTCTCACTACTTCCAATGTACAGAAATCCTGTATGCTGCTTCTCTTTTACTCAGACTACTGAAAAGAAGCATAGTGCGTATGATTTCTCCCATGCTACAGAACTCCCGTAAAGTGTTTCCTACGCTCAGGATGGAGAACTGCTTTAAACTGCCTCTCACTACTTCCAATGGACAGAAATCCTGTAAGCTGCTTCCCTTTTACTCAGACTACTGAAAACCCACATAGTGCGTAAGACTTATCCCCTGCTACAGAATTCCCGTTAAGTGTTTCCCACACTCAGGATGCAGAACTCCTGTAACTGCCTCTCACTACTTCCAATGTACAGAAATCCTGTAAGCTGCATCTCTTTTACTCAGACTACTGAAAACCCGCATAGTGCGTAAGACTAATCCCATGCTACAGAACTCCCGTAAAGTGTTTCCTACATTGGATGCAGAACTTCTTTAAACAGCCTGTCACTACTTCCAATGTACAGAAATCCTGTAAGCTGCTTCTCTTTTACTCAGACTACTGAAAATCCGCATAGTGCGAAAGAATACTCCCATGCTACAGAACTCCCGTAAGGGTTTCCTACCCTCAGGATGCAAAACTACTGTAAACTCCCTCTCACTACTTCCAATGTACAGAAATCCTGTAAGCTGCTTCTCTTTTACTCAGACTACTGAAAACCCACATAGTGCGTAAGACTACACCCATGCTACAGAACTCCCGTAAAGTGTTTCCTACACTCAGGATGCAGAACTCCTGTTAACTGCCTCTCACTAGTTCCAATGTACACAAACCCTGTAAGCTGCTTCTCTTTTACTCAGACTACTGAAAACCCGCATAGTGCGTAAGACTACTCCCATGCTACAGAACTCCCGAAAAGTGTTTCCTACACTGGATGCAGAACTCCTGTAAACTACCTCTCACTACTTCCAATGTACAGAAATCCTGTAAGCTGCTTCTCTTTTACTCAGACTACTGAAAACCTGCATAGTGCGTAAGACTACTCCCATGCTACAGAACTCCCGTAAAGTGTTTCCTAACCTCAGGAAGCAGAATTCCTGAAAACTGCCTCTCACTACTTCCAATGTACAGAAATCCTGTAAGCTACTTCTCTTTTACTCAGACTACTGAAAACCAGCCTAGTGCGTAAGACTACTCCCATGCTACAGAACACACGTAAAGTGTTTCCTACACCCAGGATGCAGAACTCCTGTAAACTGCCTCTCACTACTTCCAATGTACAGAAATCCTTTAAGCTGCTTCTCTTTTACTCAGACTACTGAAAACCCGCATAGTGCGTAAGACTACTCCCATGCTACAGAACTACCGTAAAGTGTTTCCTACACTCAGGATGCAGAAGCCTGTAAACTGCCTCTCACTACTTCCAATGTACAGAAATCCTGTAAGCTGCTTCTCTTTTACTTAGACTACTGAAAACCCGCCTAGTGCATAAGATTACTCCCATGCTACAGAACTCCCCTAAAGTGTGTCCTACACTCAGGATGCAGAACTCCTGTAAACTGCCTCTCCCTACTTCCAATGTACAGAAATCCGGTAAGATGCTTCTCTTTTACTCAGACTACTGAAAACCCGCATAGTGCGAAAGATTACTCCCATGCTACAGAACTCCGTAAAGTGTTTCCTACACTCAAGGTGCAGAACTACTGTAAACTGCCTCTCACTACTTCCAATGTACAGAAATCCTGTAAGCTGCTTCCCTTTTACTCAGACTACTGAAAACCCGCATAGTGCGTAAGACTATTCCCATGTTGCAGAAATCCAGGAAAGTGTTTCCTTCACTCAGGATGCAGAACTCTTGTTAACTGCGTCTCACTACTTGCAGCTAAGAGAAATCCTGTAAGCTGCTTCTCTTTTACTCAGACTACTGAAAATCCGCATAGTGCGTAAGACTACTCCCATGCTACAGAACTCCCGTAAAGTGTTTCCTACACTCAGGATGCAGAACTCCTGTAAACTGCCTCTCACTACTCGCAGCTAAGAGAAATCCTGTAAGCTGCTTCTCTTTTACTCAGACTACTGAAAACCCGCATAGTGCGTAAGACTACTCCCATGCTACAGAACTCCCGAAAAGTGTTTCCTACACTGGATGCAGAACTCTTGTAAACTGCCTCTCACTACTTCCAATGTACAGAAATCCTTTAAGCTGCTTCTCTTTTACTCAGACTACTGAAAACCCGCATAGTGCGTAAGACTACTCCCATGCTACAGAACTACCGTAAAGTGTTTCCTACACTCAGGATGCAGAAGCCTGTAAACTGCCTCTCACTACTTCCAATGTACAGAAATCCTGTAAGCTGCTTCTCTTTTACTTAGACTACTGAAAACCCGCCTAGTGCATAAGATTACTCCCATGCTACAGAACTCCCCTAAAGTGTGTCCTACACTCAGGATGCAGAACTCCTGTAAACTGCCTCTCCCTACTTCCAATGTACAGAAATCCGGTAAGATGCTTCTCTTTTACTCAGACTACTGAAAACCCGCATAGTGCGAAAGATTACTCCCATGCTACAGAACTCCGTAAAGTGTTTCCTACACTCAAGGTGCAGAACTACTGTAAACTGCCTCTCACTACTTCCAATGTACAGAAATCCTGTAAGCTGCTTCCCTTTTACTCAGACTACTGAAAACCCGCATAGTGCGTAAGACTATTCCCATGTTGCAGAAATCCAGGAAAGTGTTTCCTTCACTCAGGATGCAGAACTCTTGTTAACTGCGTCTCACTACTTGCAGCTAAGAGAAATCCTGTAAGCTGCTTCTCTTTTACTCAGACTACTGAAAATCCGCATACTGCGTAAGACTACTCCCATGCTACAGAACTCCCGTAAAGTGTTTCCTACACTCAGGATGCAGAACTCCTGTAAACTGCCTCTCACTACTCGCAGCTAAGAGAAATCCTGTAAGCTGCTTCTCTTTTACTCAGACTACTGAAAACCCGCATAGTGCGTAAGACTACTCCCATGCTACAGAACTCCCGAAAAGTGTTTCCTACACTGGATGCAGAACTCCTGTAAACTGCCTCTCACTACTTCCAATGTACAGAAATCCTTTAAGCTGCTTCTCTTTTACTCAGACTACTGAAAACCCGCATAGTGCGTAAGACTACTCCCATGCTACAGAACTACCGTAAAGTGTTTCCTACACTCAGGATGCAGAAGCCTGTAAACTGCCTCTCACTACTTCCAATGTACAGAAATCCTGTAAGCTGCTTCTCTTTTACTTAGACTACTGAAAACCCGCCTAGTGCATAAGATTACTCCCATGCTACAGAACTCCCCTAATGTGTGTCCTTCACTCAGGATGCAGAACTCCTGTAAACTGCCTCTCCCTACTTCCAATGTACAGAAATCCGGTAAGATGCTTCTCTTTTACTCAGACTACTGAAAACCCGCATAGTGCGAAAGATTACTCCCATGCTACAGAACTCCGTAAAGTGTTTCCTACACTCAAGGTGCAGAACTACTGTAAACTGCCTCTCACTACTTCCAATGTACAGAAATCCTGTAAGCTGCTTCCCTTTTACTCAGACTACTGAAAACCCGCATAGTGCGTAAGACTATTCCCATGTTGCAGAACTCCAGTAAAGTGTTTCCTTCACTCAGGATGCAGAACTCTTGTAAACTGCGTCTCACTACTTGCAGCTAAGAGAAATCCTGTAAGCTGCTTCTCTTTTACTCAGACTACTGAAAATCCGCATAGTGCGTAAGACTACTCCCATGCTACAGAACTCCCGTAAAGTGTTTCCTACACTCAGGATGCAGAACTCCTGTAAACTGCCTCTCACTACTTGCAGCTAAGAGAAATCCTGTAAGCTGTTTCTCTTTTACTCAGACTACTGAAAACTCGCATATTGCATAAGATTACTCAAATGCTACAGAACTCCTGTAAAGTTTTTCTACACTCAAGATGCAGAACTTCTGTAAAGTGCCTCTCACTACTTCCAATGTACATAGATCCTGTAAGCTGCTTCTCTTTTACTCAGACTACGGAAAACCCGCATAGTGCGTAAGACGACTCCCATGCTACAGAACTCCCGTAAATTGTTTCCTACCCTCAGGATGCAGAACTCCTGTTAACTGCCTCTCACTAGTTCCAATGTACACAAACCCTGTAAGCTGCTTCTCTTTTACTCAGACTACTGAAAACCCGCATAGTGCGTAAGATTTCTACCATGCTACAGAACTCCCGAAAAGTGTTTCCTACACTGGATGCAGAACTCCTGTAAACTACCTCTCACTACTTCCAATGTACAGAAATCCTGTAAGCTGCTTCTCTTTTACTCAGACTACTGAAAACCCGCATAGTGCGTAAGACTACTCCCATGCTACAGAACTCCCATAAATTGTTTCCTAACCTCAGGAAGCAGAACTCCTGAAAACTGCCTCTCACTACTTCCAATGTACAGAAATCCTGTAAGCTACTTCTCTTTTACTCAGACTACTGAAAACCCGCATAGTGCGTAAGACTACTCCCATGCTACAGAACTCCCGTAAAGTGTTTCCTACACTCAGGATGCAGAACTCCTGTAAACGGCCTCTCACTACTTCCAATGTACAGAAATCCTGTAAGCTACTTCTCTTTTACTCAGACTACTGAAAACCCGCATAGTGCGTAAGACTACTCCCATGCTACAGAACTCCCGTAAAGTGTTTCCTACACTCAGGATGCAGAACTCCTGTAAACTGCCTCTCACTACTTCCAATGTACAGAAATCCTTTAAGCTGCTTCTCTTTTACTCAGACTACTGAAAACCCGCATAGTGCGTAAGACTACTCCCATGCTACAGAACTACCGTAAAGTGTTTCCTACACTCAGGATGCAGAAGCCTGTAAACTGCCTCTCACTACTTCCAATGTACAGAAATCCTGTAAGCTGCTTCTCTTTTACTTAGACTACTGAAAACCCACCTAGTGCGTAAGATTACTCCCATGCTACAGAACTCCCCTAAAGTGTGTCCTACACTCAGGATGCAGAACTCCTGTAAACTGCCTCTCCCTACTTCCAATGTACAGAAATCCGGTAAGATGATTCTCTTTTACTCAGACTACTGAAAACCCGCATAGTGCGAAAGATTACTCCCATGCTACAGAACTCCGTAAAGTGTTTCCTACACTCAAGGTGCAGAACTACTGTAAACTGCCTCTCACTACTTCCAATGTACAGAAATCCTGTAAGCTGCTTCCCTTTTACTCAGACTACTGAACCGCATAGTGCGTAAGACTATTCCCATGTTGCAGAACTCCAGTAAAGTGTTTCCTTCACTCAGGATGCAGAACTCTTGTAAACTGCGTCTCACTACTTGCAGCTAAAAGAAATCCTGTAAGCTGCTTCTCTTTTACTCAGACTACTGAAAATCCGCATAGTGCGTAAGACTACTCCCATGCTACAGAACTCCCGTAAAGTGTTTCCTACACTCAGGATGCAGAACTCCTGTAAACTGCCTCTCACTACTTGCAGCTAAGAGAAATCCTGTAAGCTGCTTCTCTTTTACTCAGACTACTGAAAACTCGCATATTGCATAAGATTACTCAAATGCTACAGAACTCCTGTAAAGTTTTTCTACACTCAAGATGCAGAACTTCTGTAAAGTGCCTCTCGCTACTACCAATGTACATAAATCCTGTAAGCTGCTTCTATTTTACTCAGACTACGGAAAACCCGCATAGTGCGTAAGACGACTCCCATGCTACAGAACTCCCGTAAATTGTTTCCTACCCTCAGGATGCAGAACTCCTGTTAACTGCCTCTCACTAGTTCCAATGTACACAAACCCTGTAAGCTGCTTCTCTTTTACTCAGACTACTGAAAACCCACATAGTGCGTAAGACTACTCCCATGCTACAGAACTCCCGAAAAGTGTTTCCTACACTGGATGCAGAACTCCTGTAAACTACCTCTCACTACTTCCAATGTACAGAAATCCTGTAAGCTGCTTCTCTTTTACTCAGACTACTGAAAACCTGCATAGTGCGTAAGACTACTCCCATGCTACAGAACTCCCGTAAATTGTTTCCTAACCTCAGGAAGCAGAACTCCTGAAAACTGCCTCTCACTACTTCCAATGTACAGAAATCCTGTAAGCTACTTCTCTTTTACTCAGACTACTGAAAACCCGCATAGTGCGTAAGACTACTCCCATGCTACAGAACTCCCGTAAAGTGTTTCCTACACTCAGGATGCAGAACTCCTGTAAACTGCCTCTCACTACTTCCAATGTACAGAAATCCTTTAAGCTGCTTCTCTTTTACTCAGACTACTGAAAACCCGCATAGTGCGTAAGACTACTCCCATGCTACAGAACTACCGTAAAGTGTTTCCTACACTCAGGATGCAGAAGCCTGTAAACTGCCTCTCACTACTTCCAATGTACAGAAATCCTGTAAGCTGCTTCTCTTTTACTTAGACTACTGAAAACCCGCCTAGTGCATAAGATTACTCCCATGCTACAGAACTCCCCTAAAGTGTGTCCTACACTCAGGATGCAGAACTCCTGTAAACTGCCTCTCACTACTTCCAATGGACAGAAATCCTGTTAGCTGCTTCTCTTTTACTCAGACTACTGAAAACCCGCATAGTGCGTAAGATTTCTCCCATGCTACAGAACTCTGTAAAGTTTTTCCTACACTCAAGGTGCAGAACTACTGTAAACTGCCTCTCACTACTTCCAATGTACAGAAATCCTGTAAGCTGCTTCCCTTTTACTCAGACTACTGAAAACCCGCATAGTGCGTAAGACTATTCCCATGTTGCAGAACTCCAGTAAAGTGTTTCCTTCACTCAGGATGCAGAACTCTTGTAAACTGCGTCTCACTACTTGCAGCTAAGAGAAATCCTGTAAGCTGCTTCTCTTTTACTCAGACTACTGAAAATCCGCATAGTGCGTAAGACTACTCCCATGCTACAGAACTCCCGTAAAGTGTTTCCTACACTCAGGATGCAGAACTCCTGTAAACTGCGTCTCACTACTTGCAGCTAAGAGAAATCCTGTAAGCTGCTTCTCTTTTACTCAGACTACTGAAAACTCGCATATTGCATAAGATTACTCAAATGCTACAGAACTCCTGTAAAGTTTTTCTACACTCAAGATGCAGAACTTCTGTAAAGTGCCTCTCGCTACTTCCAATGTACATAAATCCTGTAAGCTGCTTCTCTTTTACTCAGACTACGGAAAACCCGCATAGTGCGTAAGACGACTCCCATGCTACAGAACTCCCGTAAATTGTTTCCTACCCTCAGGATGCAGAACTCCTGTAAACTGCCTCTCACTACTTCCAATGTACAGAAATCCTGTAAGCTGCTTCTCTGTTACTCAGACTACTGAAAACTTGCATAGGGCGTAAGACTTATCCCATGCTACAGAACTCCCGTAAACTGTTTCCTACACTCAGGATGCAGAACTCTTGTAAACTGCCTCTCACTACTTCCAATGTACAGAAATCCTGTAAGCTGGTTCTCTTTTACTCAGACTACTGAAAACCCGCATAGTGCATAAGACTACTCCCATGCTACAGAACTCCCGTAAAGTGTTTTGTACACTCAGGCGTCAGAATTCCTTTAAACTGCCTCTCACTACTTCCAATGTAGAGAAATCCTGTAAGCTGCTTCTCTTTTACTCAGACAACTGAAAACAAGCATAGCTCGTAAGACTACTCCCATGCTACAGAACTGCCGTAAGTGTTTCATACACTCAGGATGCAGAACTCCTGTAAACTGCCTGTCACTACTTCCAATGTACAGAAATCCTGTAAGCTGCTTCTCTTTTACTCAGACTACTGAAAACCCACATAGTGCGTAAGACGACTCCCATGCTACAGAACTCCCGTGAACTGTTCGCACTCTGAGGATGCAGAACTCCTGTAAACTGCCTCTCACTACTTCCAATGTACAGAAATCCTGTAAGATGCTTCTCTGTTACTCAGACTACTGAAAACTCGCATAGGGCGTAAGACTTCTCCCCTGCTACAGAACTCCCGTAAAGTGTTTCTTACACTCAAGATGCAGAACTCTTGTAAACTGCCTCTCACTACTTCCAATGGACAGAAATCCTGTTAGCTGCTTCTCTTTTACTCAGACTACTGAAAACCCGCATAGTGCATAAGATTTCTCCCATGCTACAGAACTCCCGTAAAGTGTTTCTTACACTCAAGATTTAGAACTCTTGTAAACTGCCTCTCACTACTTCCAATGTACAGAAATCCTGTAAGCTGCTTCTCTTTTACTCAGACTACTGAAAACCCGCATAGTGCGTAAGACTACTCCCATGCTACAGAACATCCTGTAAAGTGTTTCCTACACTGGATGCAGAACCCCTGTAAACTGCCTCTCACTACTTCCAATGTACAGAAATCCTGTAAGCTGCTTCACTTTTACTCAGACTACTGAAAACCCGCATAGTGCGTAAGACTACTGCCATGTTACAGAACTCCCTTAAAATGTTTTCTACACCCAGGATGCAGAATTCTTTTAAACTGCCTCTCACTACTTCCAATGTACAGAAATCCTGTAAGATGCTTCTCTTTTACTCAGACTACTGAAAACCCGCATAGGGCGTAAGACTACACCCATGCTACAGAACTCCCGTTAAGTGTTTCCTACACTCAGGATGCAGAACTCCTGTAAACTGCCTCTCACTAATTCCAATGTACAGAAATCCCGTAAGCTGCTTCACTTTTACTCAGACTACTGAAAACCCGCATAGTGCGAAAGACTACTCCCATGCTACAGAACTCCCGTATATTGTTTCCTACACTCAGGATGCAGAACTCCTGTAAACTGCCTCTCACTACTTCCAATGTACAGAAATCCTGTAAGCTGCTTCTCTTTTACTCAGACTACTGAAAACCCGCATAGTGCGTAAGACTACTCCCATGCTACTGAACTCCCGTAAAGTGTTTCCTACATTGGATGCAGAACTTCTTTAAACTGCCTGTCACTACTTCCAATGTACAGAAATCCTGTAAGCTGCTTCTCTTTTACTCAGACTACTGAAAACCCCCATAGTGCGTAAGACTACTCCCATGCTACAGAACTCCCCTAAAGTGTTTCCTACACTCAGGATGCAGAACTCCTGTAAACTGCCTCTCACTACTTCCAATGTACAGAAATCCTGTTAGCTGCTTCTATTTTACTCAGACTACTGAAAACCCGCATAGTGCGTAAGATTTCTCCCATGCTACAGAACTCCCGTAAAGTGTTTCTTACACTCAAGATTTAGAACTCTTGTAAACTGCCTCTCACTTCTTCCAATGTACAGAAATCCTGTAAGCTGCTTCTCTTTTACTCAGACTACTGAAAACCCGCATAGTGCGTAAGACTACTCCCATGCTACAGAACATCCCGTAAAGTGTTTCCTACACTGGATGCAGAACTCCTGTAAACTGCCTCTCACCACTTCCAATGTACAGAAATCCTGTAAGCTGCTTCACTTTTACTCAGACTACTGAAAACCCGCATAGTGCGTAAGACTACTCCCATGTTACAGAACTCCCTTAAAATGTTTTCTACACCCAGGATTCAGAATTCTTTTAAACTGCCTCTCACTACTTCCAATGTACAGAAATCCTGTAAGCTGCTTCTCTTTTACTCAGACTACTGAAAACCCGCATAGGGCGTAAGACTACTCCCATGCTACAGAACTCCCGTTAAGTGTTTCCTACACTCAGGATGCAGAACTCCTGTAAACTGCCTCTCACTAATTCCAATGTACAGAAATCCCGTAAGCTGCTTCACTTTTACTCAGACTACTGAAAACCCGCATAGTGCGAAAGACTACTCCCATGCTACAGAACTCCGGTATATTGTTTCCTACACTCAGGATGCAGAACTCCTGTAAACTGCCTCTCACTACTTCCAATGTACAGAAATCCTGTAAGCTGCTTCTCTTTTATTCAGACTACTGAAAACCCGCATAGTGCGTAAGACTACTCCCATGCTACTGAACTCCCGTAAAGTGTTTCCTACATTGGATGCAGAACTTCTTTAAACTGCCTGTCACTACTTCCAATGTACAGAAATCCTGTAAGCTGCTTCTCTTTTACTCAGACTACTGAAAACCCCCATAGTGCGTAAGACTACTCCCATGCTACAGAACTCCCCTAAAGTGTTTCCTACACTCAGGATGCAGAACTCCTGTAAACTGCCTCTCACTACTTCCAATGTACAGAAATCCTGTAAGCTGCTTCTCTTTTACTCAGACTACTGAAAACCCTCATAGTGCGTAAGACTACTCCCATGCTACAGAACTCCCATAAAGTGTTTCCTACACTGGATGCAGAACTCCTGTATACTGCCTCTCACTACTTCCAATGTACAGAAATCCTGTAAGCTGCTTCTCTGTTACTCAGACTACTGAAAACCCGCATAGGGCTTATGACTTATCCCATGGTACAAAACTCCCATAAAGTGTTTCCTACACTCTGGATGCAGAACTCCTGTAACTGCCTCTCACTACTTCCAATGTACAGAAATCCTGTAAGCTGCTTCTCTTTTACTCAGACTACTGAAAACCCGCATAGTGTGTAAGACTTCTCCCATGCTACAGAACTCCCGTAAAGTGTTTCCTACACTCAGGATGCAAAACTCCTGTAAACTCCCTCTCACTACTTCCAATGTATAGATATCCTGTAAGCTGCTTCTCTTTTACTCAGACTACTGAAAACTCGCATATTGCATAAGATTACTCAAATGCTACAGAACTCCTGTAAAGTTTTCCTACAATCAAGATGCAGAACTTCTGTAAAGTGCCTCTCGCTACTTCCAATGTACATAAATCCTGTAAGCTGCTTCTATTTTACTCAGACTACTGAAAACCCGCATAGTGCGTAAGACGACTCCCATGCTACAGAACTCCAGTAAATTGTTTCCTACCCTCAGGATGCAGAACTCCTGTTAACTGCCTCTCACTAGTTCCAATGTACACAAACCCTGTAAGCTGCTTCTCTTTTACCCAGACTACTGAAAACCCGCTCAGTGCGTAAGACTACTCCCATGCTACAGAACTCCTGAAAAGTGTTTCCTACACTGGATGCAGAACTCTTGTAAACTACCTCTCACTACTTCCAATGTACAGAAATCCTGTAAGCTGCTTCTCTTTTACTCAGACTACTGAAAACCTGCATAGTGCGTAAGACTACTCCCATGCTACAGAACTCCCGTAAATTGTTTCCTACACTCAGGAAGCAGAACTCCTGAAAACTGCCTCTCACTACTTACAATGTACAGAAATCCTGTAAGCTACTTCTCTTTTACTCAGACTACTGAAAACCCGCATAGTGCGTAAGACTACTCCCATGCTACAGAACTCCCGTAAAGTGTTTCCTACACTCAGGATGCAGAACTCCTGTAAACTGCCTCTCACAACTTCCAATGTACAGAAATCCTTTAAGCTGCTTCTCTTTTACTCAGACTACTGAAAACCCGCATAGTGCGTAAGACTACTCCCATGCTACAGAACTACCGTAAAGTGTTTCCTACACTCAGGATGCAGAAGCCTGTAAACTGCCTCTCACTACTTCCAATGTACAGAAATCCTGTAAGCTGCTTCTCTTTTACTTAGACTACTGAAAACCCGCCTAGTGCATAAGATTACTCCCATGCTACAGAACTCCCCTAAAGTGTGTCCTACACTCAGGATGCAGAGCTCCTGTAAACTGCCTCTCCCTACTTCCAATGTACAGAAATCCGGTAAGATGCTTCTCTTTTACTCAGACTACTGAAAACCCGCATAGTGCGAAAGATTACTCCCATGCTACAGAACTCCGTAAAGTGTTTCTTACACTCAAGGTGCAGAACTACTGTAAACTGCCTCTCACTACTTCCAATGTACAGAAATCCTGTAAGCTGCTTCCCTTTTACTCAGACTACTGAAAACCCGCATAGTGCGTAAGACTATTCCCATGTTGCAGAACTCCAGTAAAGTGTTTCCTTCACTCAGGATGCAGAACTCTTGTAAACTGCGTCTCACTACTTGCAGCTAAGAGAAATCCTGTAAGCTGCTTCTCTTTTACTCAGACTACTGAAAATCCGCATAGTGCGTAAGACTACTCCCATGCTACAGAACTCCCGTAAAGTGTTTCCTACACTCAGGATGCAGAACTCCTGTAAACTGCGTCTCACTACTTGCAGCTAAGAGAAATCCTGTAAGCTGCTTCTCTTTTACTCAGACTACTGAAAACTCGCATATTGCATAAGATTACTCAAATGCTACAGAACTCCTGTAAAGTTTTTCTACACTCAAGATGCAGAACTTCTGTAAAGTGCCTCTCGCTACTTCCAATGTACATAAATCCTGTAAGCTGCTTCTCTTTTACTCAGACTACGGAAAACCCGCATAGTGCGTACGACGACTCCCATGCTACAGAACTCCGGTATATTGTTTCCTACACTCAGGATGCAGAACTCCTGTAAACTGCCTCTCACTACTTCCAATGTACAGAAATCCTGTAAGCTGCTTCTCTGTTACTCAGACTACTGAAAACTTGCATAGGGCGTAAGACTTATCCCATGCTACAGAACTCCCGTAAACTGTTTCCTACACTCAGGATGCAGAACTCTTGTAAACTGCCTCTCACTACTTCCAATGTACAGAAATCCTGTAAGCTGGTTCTCTTTTACTCAGACTACTGAAAACCCGCATAGTGCATAAGACTACTCCCATGCTACAGAACTCCCGTAAAGTGTTTTGTACACTCAGGCGTCAGAATTCCTTTAAACTGCCTCTCACTACTTCCAATGTACAGAAATCCTGTAAGCTGCTTCTCTTTTACTGAGACAACTGAAAACAAGCATAGCTCGTAAGACTACTCCCATGCTACAGAACTCCCGTAAGTGTTTCCTACACTCAGGATGCAGAACTCCTGTAAACTGCCTCTCACTACTTCCAATGGACAGAAATCCTGTAAGCTGCTTCTCTTTTACTCAGACTACTGAAAACCCACATAGTGCGTAAGACGACTCCCATGCTACAGAACTCTGTAAAGTGTTTCCTACACTTAGGATGCAGAACTCCTTTAAACTTCCTCTCACTACTTCCAATGTACAGAAATCCTGAAAGCTGCTTCTCTTTTACTCAGACTACTGAAAACACGCATAGTGCGTAAGACTACTCCCATGCTACAGAACTCCTGTAATGTGTTTCCTACACTCAGGATGCAGAACTCCTGTAAACTGCCTCTCACTACTTCCAATGTACAGAAATCCTGTAAGCTGCTTCTCTTTTACTCAGACTACTGCAATCCCACATAGTGCCTAAGACTACTCCATGCTACAGAACTCCCGTAAAGTGTTTCCTACACTCAGGATGCAGAACTCCTGTAAACTGCCTCTCATTACTTCCAATGTACAGAAATCCTGTAAGCTGCTTCTCTTTTACTCAGACTACTGTAAACCCGCATAGTGCGTAAGACTATTCCCATGCTACACAACTCCCGTGAACTGTTCGCGCTCTGAGGATGCAGAACTCCTGTAAACTCCCTCTCACTACTTCCAATGTACAGAAATCCTGTAAGATGCTTCTCTGTTACTCAGACTACTGAAAACTCGCATAGGGCGTAAGACTTCTCCCCTGCTACAGAACTCCCGTAAAGTGTTTCTTACACTCAAGATGCAGAACTCTTGTAAACTGCCTCTCACTACTTCCAATGGACAGAAATCCTGTTAGCTGCTTCTCTTTTACTCAGACTACTGAAAACCCGCATAGTGCGTAAGATTTCTCCCATGCTACAGAACTCCCGTAAAGTGTTTCTTACACTCAAGATTTAGAACTCTTGTAAACTGCCTCTCACTACTTCCAATGTACAGAAATCCTGTAAGCTGCTTCTCTTTTACTCAGACTACTGAAAACCCGCATAGTGCGTAAGACTACTCCCATGCTACAGAACATCCCGTAAAGTGTTTCCTACACTGGATGCGGAACCCCTGTAAACTGCCTCTCACTACTTCCAATGTACAGAAATCCTGTAAGCTGCTTCACTTTTACTCAGACTACTGAAAACCCGCATAGGGCGTAAGACTACTGCCATGTTACAGAACTCCCTTAAAATGTTTTCTACACCCAGGATGCAGAATTCTTTTAAACTGCCTCTCACTACTTCCAATGTACAGAAATCCTGTAAGCTGCTTCTCTTTTACTCAGACTACTGAAAACCCGCATAGGGCGTAAGACTACTCCCATGCTACAGAACTCCCGTTAAGTGTTTCCTACACTCAGGATGCAGAACTCCTGTAAACTGCCTCTCAGTAATTCCAATGTACAGAAATCCCGTAAGCTGCTTCACTTTTACTCAGACTACTGAAAACCCGCATAGTGCGAAAGACTACTCCCATGCTACAGAACTCCCGTATATTGTTTCCTACACTAAGGATGCAGAACTCCTGTAAACTGCCTCTCACTACTTCCAATGTACAGAAATCCTGTAAGCTGCTTCTCTTTTACTCAGACTACTGAAAACCCGCATAGTGCGTAAGACTACTCCCATGCTACAGAACTACCGTAAAGTGTTTCCTACACTCAGGATGCAGAAGCCTGTAAACTGCCTCTCACTACTTCCAATGTACAGAAATCCTGTAAGCTGCTTCTCTTTTACTTAGACTACTGAAAACCCGCCTAGTGCATAAGATTACTCCCATGCTACAGAACTCCCCTAAAGTGTGTCCTACACTCAGGATGCAGAGCTCCTGTAAACTGCCTCTCCCTACTTCCAATGTACAGAAATCCGGTAAGATGCTTCTCTTTTACTCAGACTACTGAAAACCCGCATAGTGCGAAAGATTACTCCCATGCTACAGAACTCCGTAAAGTGTTTCTTACACTCAAGGTGCAGAACTACTGTAAACTGCCTCTCACTACTTCCAATGTACAGAAATCCTGTAAGCTGCTTCCCTTTTACTCAGACTACTGAAAACCCGCATAATGCGTAAGACTATTCCCATGTTGCAGAACTCCAGTAAAGTGTTTCTTCACTCAGGATGCAGAACTCTTGTAAACTGCGTCTCACTACTTGCAGCTAAGAGAAATCCTGTAAGCTGCTTCTCTTTTACTCAGACTACTGAAAATCCGCATAGTGCGTAAGACTACTCCCATGCTACAGAACTCCCGTAAAGTGTTTCCTACACTCAGGATGCAGAACTCCTGTAAACTGCGTCTCACTACTTGCAGCTAAGAGAAATCCTGTAAGCTGCTTCTCTTTTACTCAGACTACTGAAAACTCGCATATTGCATAAGATTACTCAAATGCTACAGAACTCCTGTAAAGTTTTTCTACACTCAAGATGCAGAACTTCTGTAAAGTGCCTCTCGCTACTTCCAATGTACATAAATCCTGTAAGCTGCTTCTCTTTTACTCAGACTACGGAAAACCCGCATAGTGCGTACGACGACTCCCATGCTACAGAACTCCGGTATATTGTTTCCTACACTCAGGATGCAGAACTCCTGTAAACTGCCTCTCACTACTTCCAATGTACAGAAATCCTGTAAGCTGCTTCTCTGTTACTCAGACTACTGAAAACTTGCATAGGGCGTAAGACTTATCCCATGCTACAGAACTCCCGTAAACTGTTTCCTACACTCAGGATGCAGAACTCTTGTAAACTGCCTCTCACTACTTCCAATGTACAGAAATCCTGTAAGCTGGTTCTCTTTTACTCAGACTACTGAAAACCCGCATAGTGCATAAGACTACTCCCATGCTACAGAACTCCCGTAAAGTGTTTTGTACACTCAGGCGTCAGAATTCCTTTAAACTGCCTCTCACTACTTCCAATGTACAGAAATCCTGTAAGCTGCTTCTCTTTTACTGAGACAACTGAAAACAAGCATAGCTCGTAAGACTACTCCCATGCTACAGAACTCCCGTAAGTGTTTCCTACACTCAGGATGCAGAACTCCTGTAAACTGCCTCTCACTACTTCCAATGGACAGAAATCCTGTAAGCTGCTTCTCTTTTACTCAGACTACTGAAAACCCACATAGTGCGTAAGACGACTCCCATGCTACAGAACTCTGTAAAGTGTTTCCTACACTCAGGATGCAGAACTCCTTTAAACTTCCTCTCACTACTTCCAATGTACAGAAATCCTGAAAGCTGCTTCTCTTTTACTCAGACTACTGAAAACCCGCATAGTGCGTAAGACTACTCCCATGCTACAGAACTCCCGTAATGTGTTTCCTACACTCAGGATGCAGAACTCCTGTAAACTGCCTCTCACTACTTCCAATGTACAGAAATCCTGTAAGCTGCTTCTCTTTTACTCAGACTACTGCAATCCCACATAGTGCCTAAGACTACTCCATGCTACAGAACTCCCGTAAAGTGTTTCCTACACTCAGGATGCAGAACTCCTGTAAACTGCCTCTCATTACTTCCAATGTACAGAAATCCTGTAAGCTGCTTCTCTTTTACTCAGACTACTGTAAACCCGCATAGTGCGTAAGACTATTCCCATGCTACACAACTCCCGTGAACTGTTCGCGCTCTGAGGATGCAGAACTCCTGTAAACTGCCTCTCACTACTTCCAATGTACAGAAATCCTGTAAGATGCTTCTCTGTTACTCAGACTACTGAAAACTCGCATAGGGCGTAAGACTTCTCCCCTGCTACAGAACTCCCGTAAAGTGTTTCTTACACTCAAGATGCAGAACTCTTGTAAACTGCCTCTCACTACTTCCAATGGACAGAAATCCTGTTAGCTGCTTCTCTTTTACTCAGACTACTGAAAACCCGCATAGTGCGTAAGATTTCTCCCATGCTACAGAACTCCCGTAAAGTGTTTCTTACACTCAAGATTTAGAACTCTTGTAAACTGCCTCTCACTACTTCCAATGTACAGAAATCCTGTAAGCTGCTTCTCTTTTACTCAGACTACTGAAAACCCGCATAGTGCGTAAGACTACTCCCATGCTACAGAACATCCCGTAAAGTGTTTCCTACACTGGATGCGGAACCCCTGTAAACTGCCTCTCACTACTTCCAATGTACAGAAATCCTGTAAGCTGCTTCACTTTTACTCAGACTACTGAAAACCCGCATAGTGCGTAAGACTACTGCCATGTTACAGAACTCCCTTAAAATGTTTTCTACACCCAGGATGCAGAATTCTTTTAAACTGCCTCTCACTACTTCCAATGTACAGAAATCCTGTAAGCTGCTTCTCTTTTACTCAGACTACTGAAAACCCGCATAGGGCGTAAGACTACTCCCATGCAACAGAACTCCCGTTAAGTGTTTCCTACACTCAGGATGCAGAACTCCTGTAAACTGCCTCTCAGTAATTCCAATGTACAGAAATCCCGTAAGCTGCTTCACTTTTACTCAGACTACTGAAAACCCGCATAGTGCGAAAGACTACTCCCATGCTACAGAACTCCCGTATATTGTTTCCTACACTCAGGATGCAGAACTCCTGTAAACTGCCTCTCACTACTTCCAATGTACAGAAATCCTGTAAGCTGCTTCTCTTTTACTCAGACTACTGAAAACCCGCATAGTGCGTAAGACTACTCCCATGCTACAGAACTACCGTAAAGTGTTTCCTACACTCAGGATGCAGAAGCCTGTAAACTGCCTCTCACTACTTCCAATGTACAGAAATCCTGTAAGCTGCTTCTCTTTTACTTAGACTACTGAAAACCCGCCTTGTGCATGAGATTACTCCCATGCTACAGAACTCCCCTAAAGTGTGTCCTACACTCAGGATGCAGAACTCCTGTAAACTGCCTCTCCCTACTTCCAATGTACAGAAATCCGGTAAGATGCTTCTCTTTTACTCAGACTACTGAAAACCCGCATAGTGCGAAAGATTACTCCCATGCTACAGAACTCCGTAAAGTGTTTCCTACACTCAAGGTGCAGAACTACTGTAAACTGCCTCTCACTACTTCCAATGTACAGAAATCCTGTAAGCTGCTTCCCTTTTACTCAGACTATTGAAAACCCGCATAGTGCGTAAGACTATTCCCATGTTGCAGAACTCCAGTAAAGTGTTTCTTCACTCAGGATGCAGAACTCTTGTAAACTGCGTCTCACTACTTGCAGCTAAGAGAAATCCTGTAAGCTGCTTCTCTTTTACTCAGACTACTGAAAATCCGCATAGTGCGTAAGACTACTCCCATGCTACAGAACTCCCGTAAAGTGTTTCCTACACTCAGGATGCAGAACTCCTGTAAACTGCGTCTCACTACTTGCAGCTAAGAGAAATCCTGTAAGCTGCTTCTCTTTTACTCAGACTACTGAAAACTCGCATATTGCATAAGATTACTCAAATGCTACAGAACTCCTGTAAAGTTTTTCTACACTCAAGATGCAGAACTTCTGTAAAGTGCCTCTCGCTACTTCCAATGTACATAAATCCTGTAAGCTGCTTCTCTTTTACTCAGACTACGGAAAACCCGCATAGTGCGTACGACGACTCCCATGCTACAGAACTCCGGTATATTGTTTCCTACACTCAGGATGCAGAACTCCTGTAAACTGCCTCTCACTACTTCCAATGTACAGAAACCCTGTAAGCTGCTTCTCTGTTACTCAGACTACTGAAAACTTGCATAGGGCGTAAGACTTATCCCATGCTACAGAACTCCCGTAAACTGTTTCCTACACTCAGGATGCAGAACTCTTGTAAACTGCCTCTCACTACTTCCAATGTACAGAAATCCTGTAAGCTGGTTCTCTTTTACTCAGACTACTGAAAACCCGCATAGTGCATAAGACTACTCCCATGCTACAGAACTCCCGTAAAGTGTTTTGTACACTCAGGCGTCAGAATTCCTTTAAACTGCCTCTCACTACTTCCAATGTACAGAAATCCTGTAAGCTGCTTCTCTTTTACTGAGACAACTGAAAACAAGCATAGCTCGTAAGACTACTCCCATGCTACAGAACTCCCGTAAGTGTTTCCTACACTCAGGATGCAGAACTCCTGTAAACTGCCTCTCACTACTTCCAATGGACAGAAATCCTGTAAGCTGCTTCTCTTTTACTCAGACTACTGAAAACCCACATAGTGCGTAAGACGACTCCCATGCTACAGAACTCTGTAAAGTGTTTCCTACACTTAGGATGCAGAACTCCTTTAAACTTCCTCTCACTACTTCCAATGTACAGAAATCCTGAAAGCTGCTTCTCTTTTACTCAGACTACTGAAAACACGCATAGTGCGTAAGACTACTCCCATGCTACAGAACTCCTGTAATGTGTTTCCTACACTCAGGATGCAGAACTCCTGTAAACTGCCTCTCACTACTTCCAATGTACAGAAATCCTGTAAGCTGCTTCTCTTTTACTCAGACTACTGCAATCCCACATAGTGCCTAAGACTACTCCATGCTACAGAACTCCCGTAAAGTGTTTCCTACACTCAGGATGCAGAACTCCTGTAAACTGCCTCTCATTACTTCCAATGTACAGAAATCCTGTAAGCTGCTTCTCTTTTACTCAGACTACTGTAAACCCGCATAGTGCGTAAGACTATTCCCATGCTACACAACTCCCGTGAACTGTTCGCGCTCTGAGGATGCAGAACTCCTGTAAACTCCCTCTCACTACTTCCAATGTACAGAAATCCTGTAAGATGCTTCTCTGTTACTCAGACTACTGAAAACTCGCATAGGGTGTAAGACTTCTCCCCTGCTACAGAACTCCCGTAAAGTGTTTCTTACACTCAAGATGCAGAACTCTTGTAAACTGCCTCTCACTACTTCCAATGGACAGAAATCCTGTTAGCTGCTTCTCTTTTACTCAGACTACTGAAAACCCGCATAGTGCGTAAGATTTCTCCCATGCTACAGAACTCCCGTAAAGTGTTTCTTACACTCAAGATTTAGAACTCTTGTAAACTGCCTCTCACTACTTCCAATGTACAGAAATCCTGTAAGCTGCTTCTCTTTTACTCAGACTACTGAAAACCCGCATAGTGCGTAAGACTACTCCCATGCTACAGAACATCCCGTAAAGTGTTTCCTACACTGGATGCGGAACCCCTGTAAACTGCCTCTCACTACTTCCAATGTACAGAAATCCTGTAAGCTGCTTCACTTTTACTCAGACTACTGAAAACCCGCATAGTGCGTAAGACTACTGCCATGTTACAGAACTCCCTTAAAATGTTTTCTACACCCAGGATGCAGAATTCTTTTAAACTGCCTCTCACTACTTCCAATGTACAGAAATCCTGTAAGCTGCTTCTCTTTTACTCAGACTACTGAAAACCCGCATAGGGCGTAAGACTACTCCCATGCTACAGAACTCCCGTTAAGTGTTTCCTACACTCAGGATGCAGAACTCCTGTAAACTGCCTCTCAGTAATTCCAATGTACAGAAATCCCGTAAGCTGCTTCACTTTTACTCAGACTACTGAAAACCCGCATAGTGCGAAAGACTACTCCCATGCTACAGAACTCCCGTATATTGTTTCCTACACTCAGGATGCAGAACTCCTGTAAATTGCCTCTCACTACTTCCAATGTACAGAAATCCTGTAAGCTGCTTCTCTTTTACTCAGACTACTGAAAACCCGCATAGTGCGTAAGACTACTCCCATGCTACAGAACTACCGTAAAGTGTTTCCTACACTCAGGATGCAGAAGCCTGTAAACTGCCTCTCACTACTTCCAATGTACAGAAATCCTGTAAGCTGCTTCTCTTTTACTTAGACTACTGAAAACCCGCCTAGTGCATAAGATTACTCCCATGCTACAGAACTCCCCTAAAGTGTGTCCTACACTCAGGATGCAGAGCTCCTGTAAACTGCCTCTCCCTACTTCCAATGTACAGAAATCCGGTAAGATGCTTCTCTTTTACTCAGACTACTGAAAACCCGCATAGTGCGAAAGATTACTCCCATGCTACAGAACTCCGTAAAGTGTTTCTTACACTCAAGGTGCAGAACTACTGTAAACTGCCTCTCACTACTTCCAATGTACAGAAATCCTGTAAGCTGCTTCCCTTTTACTCAGACTACTGAAAACCCGCATAGTGCGTAAGACTATTCCCATGTTGCAGAACTCCAGTAAAGTGTTTCTTCACTCAGGATGCAGAACTCTTGTAAACTGCGTCTCACTACTTGCAGCTAAGAGAAATCCTGTAAGCTGCTTCTCTTTTACTCAGACTACTGAAAATCCGCATAGTGCGTAAGACTACTCCCATGCTACAGAACTCCCGTAAAGTGTTTCCTACACTCAGGATGCAGAACTCCTGTAAACTGCGTCTCACTACTTGCAGCTAAGAGAAATCCTGTAAGCTGCTTCTCTTTTACTCAGACTACTGAAAACTCGCATATTGCATAAGATTACTCAAATGCTACAGAACTCCTGTAAAGTTTTTCTACACTCAAGATGCAGAACTTCTGTAAAGTGCCTCTCGCTACTTCCAATGTACATAAATCCTGTAAGCTGCTTCTCTTTTACTCAGACTACGGAAAACCCGCATAGTGCGTACGACGACTCCCATGCTACAGAACTCCGGTATATTGTTTCCTACACTCAGGATGCAGAACTCCTGTAAACTGCCTCTCACTACTTCCAATGTACAGAAATCCTGTAAGCTGCTTCTCTGTTACTCAGACTACTGAAAACTTGCATAGGGCGTAAGACTTATCCCATGCTACAGAACTCCCGTAAACTGTTTCCTACACTCAGGATGCAGAACTCTTGTAAACTGCCTCTCACTACTTCCAATGTACAGAAATCCTGTAAGCTGGTTCTCTTTTACTCAGACTACTGAAAACCCGCATAGTGCATAAGACTACTCCCATGCTACAGAACTCCCGTAAAGTGTTTTGTACACTCAGGCGTCAGAATTCCTTTAAACTGCCTCTCACTACTTCCAATGTACAGAAATCCTGTAAGCTGCTTCTCTTTTACTGAGACAACTGAAAACAAGCATAGCTCGTAAGACTACTCCCATGCTACAGAACTCCCGTAAGTGTTTCCTACACTCAGGATGCAGAACTCCTGTAAACTGCCTCTCACTACTTCCAATGGACAGAAATCCTGTAAGCTGCTTCTCTTTTACTCAGACTACTGAAAACCCACATAGTGCGTAAGACGACTCCCATGCTACAGAACTCTGTAAAGTGTTTCCTACACTCAGGATGCAGAACTCCTTTAAACTTCCTCTCACTACTTCCAATGTACAGAAATCCTGAAAGCTGCTTCTCTTTTACTCAGACTACTGAAAACCCGCATAGTGCGTAAGACTACTCCCATGCTACAGAACTCCCGTAATGTGTTTCCTACACTCAGGATGCAGAACTCCTGTAAACTGCCTCTCACTACTTCCAATGTACAGAAATCCTGTAAGCTGCTTCTCTTTTACTCAGACTACTGCAATCCCACATAGTGCCTAAGACTACTCCATGCTACAGAACTCCCGTAAAGTGTTTCCTACACTCAGGATGCAGAACTCCTGTAAACTGCCTCTCATTACTTCCAATGTACAGAAATCCTGTAAGCTGCTTCTCTTTTACTCAGACTACTGTAAACCCGCATAGTGCGTAAGACTATTCCCATGCTACACAACTCCCGTGAACTGTTCGCGCTCTGAGGATGCAGAACTCCTGTAAACTGCCTCTCACTACTTCCAATGTACAGAAATCCTGTAAGATGCTTCTCTGTTACTCAGACTACTGAAAACTCGCATAGGGCGTAAGACTTCTCCCCTGCTACAGAACTCCCGTAAAGTGTTTCTTACACTCAAGATGCAGAACTCTTGTAAACTGCCTCTCACTACTTCCAATGGACAGAAATCCTGTTAGCTGCTTCTCTTTTACTCAGACTACTGAAAACCCGCATAGTGCGTAAGATTTCTCCCATGCTACAGAACTCCCGTAAAGTGTTTCTTACACTCAAGATTTAGAACTCTTGTAAACTGCCTCTCACTACTTCCAATGTACAGAAATCCTGTAAGCTGCTTCTCTTTTACTCAGACTACTGAAAACCCGCATAGTGCGTAAGACTACTCCCATGCTACAGAGCATCCCGTAAAGTGTTTCCTACACTGGATGCGGAACCCCTGTAAACTGCCTCTCACTACTTCCAATGTACAGAAATCCTGTAAGCTGCTTCACTTTTACTCAGACTACTGAAAACCCGCATAGTGCGTAAGACTACTGCCATGTTACAGAACTCCCTTAAAATGTTTTCTACACCCAGGATGCAGAATTCTTTTAAACTGCCTCTCACTACTTCCAATGTACAGAAATCCTGTAAGCTGCTTCTCTTTTACTCAGACTACTGAAAACCCGCATAGGGCGTAAGACTACTCCCATGCAACAGAACTCCCGTTAAGTGTTTCCTACACTCAGGATGCAGAACTCCTGTAAACTGCCTCTCAGTAATTCCAATGTACAGAAATCCCGTAAGCTGCTTCACTTTTACTCAGACTACTGAAAACCCGCATAGTGCGAAAGACTACTCCCATGCTACAGAACTCCCGTATATTGTTTCCTACACTCAGGATGCAGAACTCCTGTAAACTGCCTCTCACTACTTCCAATGTACAGAAATCCTGTAAGCTGCTTCTCTTTTACTCAGACTACTGAAAACCCGCATAGTGCGTAAGACTACTCCCATGCTACAGAACTACCGTAAAGTGTTTCCTACACTCAGGATGCAGAAGCCTGTAAACTGCCTCTCACTACTTCCAATGTACAGAAATCCTGTAAGCTGCTTCTCTTTTACTTAGACTACTGAAAACCCGCCTTGTGCATGAGATTACTCCCATGCTACAGAACTCCCCTAAAGTGTGTCCTACACTCAGGATGCAGAACTCCTGTAAACTGCCTCTCCCTACTTCCAATGTACAGAAATCCGGTAAGATGCTTCTCTTTTACTCAGACTACTGAAAACCCGCATAGTGCGAAAGATTACTCCCATGCTACAGAACTCCGTAAAGTGTTTCCTACACTCAAGGTGCAGAACTACTGTAAACTGCCTCTCACTACTTCCAATGTACAGAAATCCTGTAAGCTGCTTCCCTTTTACTCAGACTATTGAAAACCCGATAGTGCGTAAGACTATTCCCATGTTGCAGAACTCCAGTAAAGTGTTTCTTCACTCAGGATGCAGAACTCTTGTAAACTGCGTCTCACTACTTGCAGCTAAGAGAAATCCTGTAAGCTGCTTCTCTTTTACTCAGACTACTGAAAATCCGCATAGTGCGTAAGACTACTCCCATGCTACAGAACTCCCGTAAAGTGTTTCCTACACTCAGGATGCAGAACTCCTGTAAACTGCGTCTCACTACTTGCAGCTAAGAGAAATCCTGTAAGCTGCTTCTCTTTTACTCAGACTACTGAAAACTCGCATATTGCATAAGATTACTCAAATGCTACAGAACTCCTGTAAAGTTTTTCTACACTCAAGATGCAGAACTTCTGTAAAGTGCCTCTCGCTACTTCCAATGTACATAAATCCTGTAAGCTGCTTCTCTTTTACTCAGACTACGGAAAACCCGCATAGTGCGTACGACGACTCCCATGCTACAGAACTCCGGTATATTGTTTCCTACACTCAGGATGCAGAACTCCTGTAAACTGCCTCTCACTACTTCCAATGTACAGAAATCCTGTAAGCTGCTTCTCTGTTACTCAGACTACTGAAAACTTGCATAGGGCGTAAGACTTATCCCATGCTACAGAACTCCCGTAAACTGTTTCCTACACTCAGGATGCAGAACTCTTGTAAACTGCCTCTCACTACTTCCAATGTACAGAAATCCTGTAAGCTGGTTCTCTTTTACTCAGACTACTGAAAACCCGCATAGTGCATAAGACTACTCCTATGCTACAGAACTCCCGTAAAGTGTTTTGTACACTCAGGCGTCAGAATTCCTTTAAACTGCCTCTCACTACTTCCAATGTACAGAAATCCTGTAAGCTGCTTCTCTTTTACTGAGACAACTGAAAACAAGCATAGCTCGTAAGACTACTCCCATGCTACAGAACTCCCGTAAGTGTTTCCTACACTCAGGATGCAGAACTCCTGTAAACTGCCTCTCACTACTTCCAATGGACAGAAATCCTGTAAGCTGCTTCTCTTTTACTCAGACTACTGAAAACCCACATAGTGCGTAAGACGACTCCCATGCTACAGAACTCTGTAAAGTGTTTCCTACACTCAGGATGCAGAACTACTTTAAACTTCCTCTCACTACTTCCAATGTACAGAAATCCTGAAAGCTGCTTCTCTTTTACTCAGACTACTGAAAACCCGCATAGTGCGTAAGACTACTCCCATGCTACAGAACTCCCGTAATGTGTTTCCTACACTCAGGATGCAGAACTCCTGTAAACTGCCTCTCACTACTTCCAATGTACAGAAATGCTGTAAGCTGGTTCTCTTTTACTCAGACTACTGCAATCCCACATAGTGCCTAAGACTACTCCATGCTACAGAACTCCCGTAAAGTGTTTCCTACACTCAGGATGCAGAACTCCTGTAAACTGCCTCTCATTACTTCCAATGTACAGAAATCCTGTAAGCTGCTTCTCTTTTACTCAGACTACTGAAAACCCGCATAGTGCGTAAGACTACTCCCATGCTACAGAACTCCCGTGAACTGTTCACACTCTGAGGATGCAGAACTCCTGAAAACTGCCTCTCACTACTTCCAATGTACAGAAATCCTGTAAGATGCTTCTCTGTTACTCAGACTACTGAAAACTCGCATAGGGCGTAAGACTTCTCCCCTGCTACAGAACTCCCGAAAAGTGTTTCCTACACTCAGTATGCAGAACTCCTGTAAACTGCCTCTCACTACTTCCAATGAACAGAAATCCTGTTAGCTGCTTCTCTTTTACTCAGACTACTGAAAACCCGCATAGTGCGTAAGATTTCTCCCATGCTACAGAACTCCCGTAAAGTGTTTCTTACACTCAAGATTTAGAACTCTTGTAAACTGCCTCTCACTACTTCCAATGTACAGAAATCCTGTAAGCTGCTTCTCTTTTACTCAGACTACTGAAAACCCGCATAGTGCGTAAGACTACTCCCATGCTACAGAACATCCCGTAAAGTGTTTCCTACACTGGATGCAGAACCCCTGTAAACTGCCTCTCACTACTTCCAATGTACAGAAATCCTGTAAGCTGCTTCACTTTTACTCAGACTACTGAAAACCCGCATAGGGCGTAAGACTACTCCCATGCTACAGAACTCCCGTAAAGTGTTTCCTATACTCAGGATGCAGAACTCCTGTAAACTGCCTCTCACTAATTCCAATGTACAGAAATCCCGTAAGCTGCTTCACTTTTACTCAGACTACTGAAAACCCGCATAGTGCGAAAGACTACTCCCATGCTACAGAACTCCCGTATATTGTTTCCTACACTCAGGATGCAGAACTCCTGTTAACTGCCTCTCACTACTTCCAATGTACAGAAATCCTGTAAGCTGCTTCTCTTTTACTCAGACTACTGAAAACCCGCATAGGGCGTAAGAGTACTCCCATGCTACTGAACTCCCGTAAAGTGTTTCCTACATTGGATGCAGAACTTCTTTAAACTGCCTGTCACTACTTCCAATGTACAGAAATCCTGTAAGCTGCTTCTCTTTTACTCAGACTCCTGAAGACCCCCATAGTGCGTAAGACTACTCCCATGCTACAGAACATCCCGTAAAGTGTTTCCTACACTGGATGCAGAACTCCTGTAAACTGCCTCTCTCTACTTCCAATGTACAGAAATCCTGTAAGCTGCTTCTCTTTTACTCAGACTACTGAAAACCCGCATAGTGCGTAAGACTACTCCCATGTTACAGAACTCCCTTAAAATGTTTTCTACACCCAGGATGCAGAATTCTTTTAAACTGCCTCTCACTACTTCCAATGTACAGAAATCCTGTAAGCTGCTTCTCTTTTACTCAGACTACTGAAAACCCGCATAGGGCGTAAGACTACTCCCATGCTACAGAACTCCCGTTAAGTGTTTCCTACTCTCAGGATGCAGAACTCCTGTAAACTGCCTCTCACTAATTCCAATGTACAGAAATCCTGTAAGCTGCTTCTCTTTTACTCAGACTACTGAAAACCCGCATAGTGCGAAAGACTACTCCCATGCTACAGAACTCCGGTATATTGTTTCCTACACTCAGGATGCAGAACTCCTGTAAACTGCCTCTCCCTACTTCCAATGTACAGAAATCCTGTAAGCTGCTTCTCTTTTACTCAGACTACTGAAAACCCGCATAGTGCGTAAGACTACTCCGATGCTACTGAACTCCCGTAAAGTGTTTCCTACATTGGATGCAGAACTTCTTTAAACTGCCTGTCACTACTTCCAATGTACAGAAATCCTGTAAGCTGCTTCTCTTTTACTCAGACTACTGAAAACCCCCATAGTGCGTAAGACTACTCCCATGCTACAGAACTCCCCTAAAGTGTTTCCTACACTCAGGATGCAGAACTCCTGTAAACTGCCTCTCACTACTTCCAATGTACAGAAATCCTGTAAGCTGCTTCTCTTTTACTCAGACTACTGAAAACACGCATAGTGCGTAAGACTACTCCCATGCTACAGAACTCCCATAAAGTGTTTCCTACACTGGATGCAGAACTCCTGTATACTGCCTCTCACTACTTCCAATGTACAGAAATCCTGTAAGCTGCTTCTCTGTTACTCAGACTACTGAAAACTTGCATAGGGCGTAAGACTTATCCCATGCTACAGAACTCCCGTAAAGTGTTTCCTACACTCAGGATGCAGAACTCCTGTGAACTGCCTCTCACTACTTCCAAGGTATAGATATCCTGTAAGCTGCTTCTCTTTTACTTAGACTACTGAAAGCCATGCTAGTTCGTAAGACTACTCCCATGCTGCAGAACTCCCGTAAAGTGTTTTCTACACTCAGGATCCAGAACTCCTGTAAACTGCCTCTCACTACTTCCAATGGACAGAAATCCTGTAAGCTGCTTCTCTTTTACTCAGACGACTGAAAACCCACAAAGTGCGTAAGACTACTCCCATGCTACGGAAATCCCGTAAAGTGTTTCCTACACTCAGGATGCAGAACTCCTGTAAACTTCCCCTTTCTACTTCCAATGTACAGAAATCCTGTAAGCTGCTTCTCTTTTACTCAGACTACTGAAAACCCGCATAGTGCGTAAGACTACTCCCATGCTACAGAACTCCCGTAAATTTTTTCCTACACTAAAGATGCAGAACTCCTGTAAACTGCCTCATACTACTTCCAATGTACAGAAATCCTGTAAGGTGCTTCTATTTTACTCAGACTACTGAAAACCCGCATAGTGCGTAAGACTACTCCCATGCTACAGAAATCCCTTAAAGTGTTTCCTACCCTCAGGATGCAGAACTCCTGTGAACTGCCTCTCACTACTTCCAATGTACAGAAATCCTGTAAGCTGCTTCTCTTTTACTCAGACTACTGAAAACCCGCATAGTACGAAAGAATACTCCCATGCTACAGAACTCCCGTAAAGTGTTTCCTACCGTCAGGATGCAGGACTCCTTTAAAATGCCTCTCACTACTTCCAATGTACAAAAATCCTGTAACCTCCTTCTGTTTTAATCAGACTACTGAAAACCCGCATAGTGCGTAAGACTACTCCCATGCTACAGAACTCCCGTAAAGTGTTTCCTACACTCAGGATGCAAAACTCCTGTAAACTGCCTCTCACTACTTCCAATATATAGATATCCTGTAAGCTGCTTCTTTTTTACTCAGACTACTGAAAGCCATCCTAATGCGTAAGACTACTCCCATGCTACAGAACTCCCGTAAAGTGTTTTCTACACTCAGGATCCAGAACTCCTGTAAACTCCCTCACACTACTTCCAATGTACAGAAATCCTGTAAGCTGCTTCTCTTTTACTCAGACTACTGAAAACCCACATAGTGCGTAAGACTACTCCCATGCTACGGAAATCCCGTAAAGTGCTTCCTACACTCAGGATGCAGAATTCCTGTAAACTGCCTCTCACTACTTCCAATGTACAGAAATCCTGTAAGCTGCTTCTCTTTTACTCAGACTACTGAAAACTTGCATAGGGCGTAAGACTTATCCCATGCTACAGAACTCCCGTAAAGTGTTTCCTACACTCAGGATGCAGAACTCCTGTAAACTGCCTCTCACTACTTCCAATGTACAGAAATCCTGAAAGCTGCTTCTCTTTTACTCAGACTACTGAAAACCCGCATACTGCATAAGACTTCTCGCATGCTACAGAACTCCCGTAAAGTGTTTCCTACACTCAGGATGCAGAATTCCTGTAAACTGCCTCTCACTACTTCCAATGTACAGAAATCCTGTAAGCTGCTTCCCTTTTACTCTGACTACTTAAAAGAAGCATAGTGCGTATGATTTCTCCCATGCTACAGAACTTCAGTAAAGTGTTTTCTACACTAAGGATGCAGAACTCCTGTGAACTGTCTCTCACTACTTCCAATGTATAGAAATCCTGTAAGCTGCTTCTCTTTTACTCAGACTACTGAAAACCCGCATAGTGCGTAAGACTACTCCCATGCTATAGAACTCCCGTAAAGTGTTTCCTACACTCAGGATGCAAAACTCCTGTAAACTCCCTCTCACTACTTCCAAGGTATAGATATCCTGTAAGCTGCTTCTCTTTTACTCAGACTACTGAAAGCCATCCTAGTTCGTAAGACTACTCCCATGCTGCAGAACTCCCGTAAAGTGTTTCCTACACTCAGGATGCAGAACTCCTGTAAACTTCCCCTTTCTACTTCCAATGTACAGAAATCCTGTAAGCTGCTTCTCTTTTACTCAGACTACTGAAAACCCGCATAGTGCGTAAGACTACTCCCATGCTACAGAACTCCCGTAAATTTTTTCCTACACTAAAGATGCAGAACTCCTGTAAACTGCCTCATACTACTTCCAATGTACAGAAATCCTGTAAGGTGCTTCTATTTTACTCAGACTACTGAAAACCCGCATAGTGCGTAAGACTACTCCCATGCTACAGAACTCCCGTAAAGTGTTTCCTACCCTCAGGATGCAGAACTCCTGTGAACTGCCTCTCACTACTTCCAATGTACAGAAATCCTGTAAGCTGCTTCTCTTTTACTCAGACTACTGAAAACCCGCATAGTACGAAAGAATACTCCCATGCTACAGAACTCCCGTAAAGTGTTTCCTACCGTCAGGATGCAGGACTCCTTTAAAATGCCTCTCACTACTTCCAATGTACAAAAATCCTGTAACCTCCTTCTGTTTTAATCAGACTACTGAAAACCCGCATAGTGTGTAAGACTACTCCCATGCTACAGAACTCCCGTAAAGTGTTTCCTACACTCAGGATGCAAAACTCCTGTAAACTGCCTCTCACTACTTCCAATGTACAGAAATCCTGTAAGCTGCTTTACTTTTACTCAGACTACTGAAAACCCGCATAGTGCGTAAGACTACTCCCATGCTACAGAACTCCCGAGAAGTGTTTCCTACACTCAGGATGCAGAATTTCTGTAAACTGCCTCTCACTACTTCCAATGTCCAGAAATCCTGTAAGCTGCTTCTCTTTTACTCAGACTACTGAAAACCCGCATAGTGCGTAAGACTACTCCCATGCTACAGAACTCCCGTAAAGTGTTTCCTACACTCAGGATGCAGAACTCCTGTAAACTTCCCCTTTCTTCTTTCAATGTACAGAAATCCTGTAAGCTGCTTCTCTTTTACTCAGACTACTGAAAACCCGCATAGTGCGTAAGATTACTCCCATGCTACTGAACTACCGTAAATTTTTTCCTACACTAAAGATGCAGAACTCCTGTAAACTGCCTCTCACTACTTCCAATGTACAGAAATCCTGTAAGCTGCTTCTCTTTTACTCAGATGACTGAAAACCCGCATACTGTGTAAGACTACTCCCATGCTACAGAACTCCCGTAAACTGTCTCCTACACTCAGGATGCAAAACTCCATTTAACTGCGTCTTTCTACTTCCAGCTAACAGAAATCCTGTAAGCTGCTTCTCTTTTACTCAGACTACTGAAAACCCGCATAGTGCGTTAAGACTACTCCCATTCTAAAGAACTCCCGTAAAGTGTTTCCTACACTCAGGATGCAGTACACCTGTAAACTGCCTCTCACTACTTCCAATGTACAGAAATCCTGTAAGCTGCTTCTCTTTTACTCAGACTGCTGAAAACCCGCATAGTGCCTAAGACTACTCCCTTGCTACAGAACTCCGGTAAAGTGTTTCCTACACTCAGGATGCAGAACTCCTGTAAACTGCCTCTCACTACTTCCAATGTACAGAAATCCTGTAAGCTGCTTCTCTTTTACTTAGACTACTGAAAACCTGCATGGTTGCGTAAGACTACTCCGAAGCTACAGAACTCCCGTAAAGTGTTTCCTACACTCAGGATGCAGAACTCCTGTTAACTGCCTCTTACTAGTTCCAATGTACACAAACCCTGTAAGCTGCTTCTCTTTTACTCAGACTACTGAAAACCCGCATAGTGCGTAAGACTACTCCCATGCTACAGAACTCCCGAAAAGTGTTTGCTACACTGGATGCAGAACTCCTGTAAACTACCTCTCACTACTTCCAATGTACAGAAATCCTGTAAGCTGCTTCTCTTTTACTCAGACTACTGAAAACCCGCATAGTGCGTAAGACTACTCCCATGCTACAGAACTCCCGTAAATTGTTTCCTAACCTCAGGATGCAGAACTCCTGAAAACTGCCTCTCACTACTTCCAATGGACACAAAATTGTAAGCTGCTTCTCTTTTACTCAGACTACTGTAAACCCGCATAGTGCGTTAGAATTCTCCCATGCTACAGAACTCCCGTAAAGTGTTTCCTACCCTCAGGATGCAGAACTCCTGTAAACTGCCTCTCACTACTTCCAATGGACAGAAATCCTGTAAGCTGCTTCTCTTTTACTCAGACTACTGAAAACCCGCATAGTGCGTAAGACTACTCCCATGCTACAGAACTCCCGTAAAGTGTTTCCTACACTCAGGATGCAGAACTCCTGTGAACTGCCTCTCACTACTTCCAATGTACAGAAATCCTGTAAGCTGCTTCTCTTTTACTCAGACTACTGAAAACCCGCATAGTGCGTAAGACTACTCCCATGCTACAGAACTCCCGTAAAGTGTTTCCTACACTCAGGATGCAAAACTCCTGTAAACTCCCTCTCACTACTTCCAATGTATAGATATCCTGTAAGCTGCTTCTCTTTTACTCAGACGACTGAAAACCCACATAGTGCGTAAGACTACTCCCATGCTACGGAAATCCCGTAAAGTGTTTCCTACACTCAGGATGCAGAACTCCTGTAAACTTCCCCTTTCTACTTCCAATGTACAGAAATCCTGTAAGCTGCTTCTCTTTTACTCAGACTACTGAAAACCCGCATAGTGCGTAAGACTACTCCCATGCTACAGAACTCCCGTAAATTTTTTCCTACACTAAAGATGCAGAACTCCTGTAAACTGCCTCACACTACTTCCAATGTACAGAAATCCTGTAAGGTGCTTCTCTTTTACTCAGACTACTGAAAACCGGCATAGTGCGTAAGACTAATCCCATGCAACAAAACTCGGGTAAAGTGTTTCCTACACTCAGGATGCAGAACTCCTGTGAACTGTCTCTCACTAATTCCAATGTACAGAAATCCTGTAAGCTGCTTCTCTTTTACTCAGACTACTGAAAACCCACAGAGTGCGTAAGACTACTCCCATGATACAGTACTCCCGTAAAGTGTTTCCTACACTCAGGATGCAGAACTCCTGTAAACTGCCTCTCACTAATTCCAATGAACAGAAATCCTGTAAGCTGCTTCTCTTTTACTCAGACTACTGAAAACCCGCATAGTGCGTAAGACTACTCCCATGCTACAGAACTCCCGTAAAGTGTTTCCTACCGTCAGGATGCAGAAATCCTTTAAAATGCCTCTCACTACTTCCAATGTACAAAAATCCTGTAACCTGCTTCTGTTTTAATCAGACTACTGAAAACCCGCATAGTTCGTAAGACTATTCCCATGCTACAGAACTCCCGTAAAGTGTTTCCTAAACTCAGGATGCAAAACTCCTGTAAACTCCCTCTCACTACTTCCAATGTACAGAAATCCTGTAAGCTGCTTCTCTTTTACTCAGACTACTGAAAACCCGCATAGTGCGTAAGACTACTCCCATGCTACAGAACTCCCGAAAAGTGTTTCCTACACTCAGGATGCAGAACTCCTGTAAACTGCCTCTCACTACTTCCAATGTACAGAAATCCTGTAAGCTGCTTCTCTTTTACTCAGACTACTGAAAACCCGCATAGTGCGTAAGACTACTCCCATGCTACAGAACTCCCGTAAAATATTTTCTACACTCAGGATGCAGAACTCCTGTAAACTTCCCCTTTCTACTTCCAATGTACAGAAATCCTGTAAGCTGCTTCTCTTTTACTCAGACTACTGAAAACCCGCATAGTGCGTAAGACTACTCCCATGCTACAGAACTCCCGTAAATTTTTTCCTACACTAAAGATGCAGAACTCCTGTAAACTGCCTCTCACTACTTCCAATGTACAGAAATCCTGTAAGCTGCTTCTCTTTTACTCAGAAGACTGAAAACCCGCATACTGTGTAAGACTACTCCCATGCTACAGAACTCCCATAAACTGTCTCCTACACTCAGGATGCAAAACTCCATTTAACTGCGTCTTTCTACTTCCAGCTAACAGAAATCCTGTAAGCTGCTTCTCTTTTACTCAGACTACTGAAAACCCGCATAGTGCGTTAAGACTACTCCCATTCTAAAGAACTCCCGTAAAGTGTTTTCTACACTCAGGATGCAGTACACCTGTAAACTGCCTCTCACTACTTCCAATGTACAGAAATCCTGTAAGCTGCTTCTCTTTTACTCAGACTGCTGAAAACCCGCATAGTGCCTAAGACTACTCCCTTGCTACAGAACTCCGGTAAAGTGTTTCCTACACTCAGGATGCAGAACTCCTGTAAACTACCTCTCACTACTTCCAATGTACAGAAATCCTGTAAGCTGCTTCTCTTTTACTTAGACTACTGAAAACCTGCATGGTTGCGTAAGACTACTCCGAAGCTACAGAACTGCCGTAAAGTGTTTCCTACACTCAGGATGCAGAACTCCTGTTAACTGCCTCTCACTAGTTCCAATGTACACAAACCCTGTAAGCTGCTTCTCTTTTACTCAGACTACTGAAAACCCGCATAGTGCGTAAGTCTACTCCCATGCTACAGAAAACCCGAAAAGTGTTTGCTACACTGGATGCAGAACTCCTGTAAACTACCTCTCACTACTTCCAATGTACAGAAATCCTGTAAGCTGCTTCTCTTTTACTCAGACTACTGAAAACCCGCATAGTGCGTAAGACTACTCCCATGCTACAGAACTCCCGTAAATTGTTTCCTAACCTCAGGATGCAGAACTCCTGAAAACTGCCTCTCACTACTTCCAATGGACACAAAATTGTAAACTGCTTCTCTTTTACTCAGACTACTAAAAACCCGCATAGTGCGTTAGAATTCTCCCATGCTACAGAACTCCCGTAAAGTGTTTCCTACCCTCAGGATGTAGAACTCCTGTAAACTGCCTCTCACTACTTCCAATGGACAGAAATCCTGTAAGCTGCTTCTCTTTTACTCAGACTACTGAAAACCCACATAGTGCCTAATACTACTCCCATGCTACAGAACTCCCGTAAAGTGTTTCCTACACTCAGGATGCAGAACTCCTGTGAACTGCCTCTCACTACTTCCAATGTACAGAAATCCTGTAAGCTGCTTCTCTTTTACTCAGACTACTGTAAACCCGCATAGTGCGTAAGACTACTCCCATGCTACAGAACTCCCGTAAAGTGTTTCCTACACTCAGGATGCAAAACTCCTGTAAACTCCCTCTCACTACTTCCAATGTATAGATATCCTGTAAGCTGCTTCTCTTTTACTCAGACTACTGAAAGCCATCCTAGTGCGTAAGACTACTCCCATGCTGCAGAACTCCCGTAAAGTGTTTTCTACACTCAGGATCCAGAACTCCTGTAAACTGCCTCTCACTACTTCCAATGGACAGAAATCCTGTAAGCTGCTTCTCTTTTACTCAGACGACTGAAAACCCACATAGTGCGTAAGACTACTCCCATGCTACGGAAATCCCGTAAAGTGTTTCCTACACTCAGGATGCAGAACTCCTGTAAACTTCCCCTTTCTACTTCCAATGTACAGAAATCCTGTAAGCTGCTTCTCTTTTACTCAGACTACTGAAAACCCGCATAGTGCGTAAGACTACTCCCATGCTACAGAACTCCCGTAAATTGTTTCCTACACTAAAGATGCAGAACTCCTGTAAACTGCCTCACACTACTTCCAATGTACAGAAATCCTGTAAGGTGCTTCTATTTTACTCAGACTACTGAAAACCCGCATAGTGCGTAAGACTAATCCCATGCTACAGAACTCCCGTAAAGTGTTTCCTACCCTCAGGATGCAGGACTCGTTGAAACTGCCTCTCACTACTTCCAATGTACAAAAATCCTGTAACCTGCTTCTGTTTTAATCAGACTACTGAAAACTCGCATTGTGCGTAAGACTACTCCCATGCTACAAAAATACCATAAAGTGTTTCCTACACTGGATGCAGAACTCCTGTAAACTGCCTCTCACTGCTTCCAATGTACAGAAATCCTGTAAGCTGCTTCTCTTTTACTCAGACGACTGAAAACCCGCATAGTGTGTAAGACTACTCCCAAGCTACAGAACTCCCGTAAACTGTCTCCGACACTCAGGATGCAAAACTCCATTTAACTGCGTCTTTCTACTTCCAGCTAACAGAAATCCTGTAAGCTGCTTCTCTTTTACTCAGACTACTGAAAACCCGCATAGTGCGTTAAGAGTACTCCCATGATAAAGAACTCCCGTAAAGTGTTTCCTACCCTCAGGATGCAGTTCACCTGTAAACTGCCTCTCACTACTTCCAATGTACAGAAATCCTGTAAGCTGCTTCTCTTTTACTTAGACTACTGAAAACCTGCATAGTTGCGTAAGACTACTCCGAAGCTACAGAACTCCCGTAAAGTGTTTCCTAAACTCAGGATGCAGAACTCCTGTTAACTGCCTCTCACTAGTTCCAATGTACAGAAATCCTGTAAGCTGCTTCTCTTTTACTCAGACTACTGAAAACCCGCATAGTGCGTAAGACTACTCCCATGCTACAGAACTCCTGTAAAGTGTTTCCTACCCTCAGGATGCGGAACTCCTGTAAACTGCCTCTCACTACTTCCAATGGACAGAAATCCTGTAAGCTGCTTCTCTTTTACTCAGACTACTGAAAACCCGCATAGTGCGTAAGACTACTCCCATGCTACAGAACTCCCGTAAAGTGTTTCCTACACTCAGGATGCAGAACTCCTGTGAACTGCCTCTCACTACTTCCAATGTACAGAAATCCTGTAAGCTGCTTCTCTTTTACTCAGACTACTGAAAACCCGCATAGTGCGTAAGACTACTCCCATGCTACAGAACTCCCGTAAAGTGTTTCCTACACTCAGGATGCAAAACTCCTGTAAACTCCCTCTCACTACTTCCAATGTATAGATATCCTGTAAGCTGCTTCTCTTTTACTCAGACGACTGAAAACCCACATAGTGCGTAAGACTACTCCCATGCTACGGAAATCCCGTAAAGTGTTTCCTACACTCAGGATGCAGAACTCCTGTAAACTTCCCCTTTCTACTTCCAATGTACAGAAATCCTGTAAGCTGCTTCTCTTTTACTCAGACTACTGAAAACCCGCATAGTGCGTAAGACTACTCCCATGCTACAGAACTCCCGTAAATTTTTTCCTACACTAAAGATGCAGAACTCCTGTAAACTGCCTCACACTACTTCCAATGTACAGAAATCCTGTAAGGTGCTTCTCTTTTACTCAGACTACTGAAAACCGGCATAGTGCGTAAGACTAATCCCATGCTACAAAACTCCCGTAAAGTGTTTCCTACACTCAGGATGCAGAACTCCTGTGAACTGTCTCTCACTACTTCCAATGTACAGAAATCCTGTAAGCTGCTTCTCTTTTACTCAGACTACTGAAAACCCACAGAGTGCGTAAGACTACTCCCATGATACAGTACTCCCGTAAAGTGTTTCCTACACTCAGGATGCAGAACTCCTGTAAACTGCCTCTCACTAATTCCAATGAACAGAAATCCTGTAAGCTGCTTCTCTTTTACTCAGACTACTGAAAACCCGCATAGTACGAAAGAATACTCCCATGCTACAGAACTCCCGTAAAGTGTTTCCTACACTCAGGATGCAGAACTCCTTTAAAATGCCTCTCACTACTTCCAATGTACAAAAATCCTGTAACCTGCTTCTGTTTTAATCAGACTACTGAAAACCCGCATGGTTCGTAAGACTATTCCCATGCTACAGAACTCCCGTAAAGTGTTTCCTAAACTCAGGATGCAAAACTCCTGTAAACTCCCTCTCACTACTTCCAATGTACAGAAATCCTGTAAGCTGCTTCTCTTTTACTCAGACTACTGAAAACCCGCATAGTGCGTAAGACTACTCCCATGCTACAGAACTCCCGAAAAGTGTTTCCTACACTCAGGATGCAGAACTCCTGTAAACTGCCTCTCACTACTTCCAATGTACAGAAATCCTGTAAGCTGCTTCTCTTTTACTCAGACTACTGAAAACCCGCATAGTGCGTAAGACTACTCCCATGCTACAGAACTCCCGTAAAATATTTTCTACACTCAGGATGCAGAACTCCTGTAAACTTCCCCTTTCTACTTCCAATGTACAGAAATCCTGTAAGCTGCTTCTCTTTTACTCAGACTACTGAAAACCCGCATAGTGCGTAAGACTACTCCCATGCTACAGAACTCCCGTAAATTTTTTCCTACACTAAAGATGCAGAACTCCTGTAAACTGCCTCTCACTACTTCCAATGTACAGAAATCCTGTAAGCTGCTTCTCTTTTACTCAGAAGACTGAAAACCCGCATACTGTGTAAGACTACTCCCATGCTACAGAACTCCCATAAACTGTCTCCTACACTCAGGATGCAAAACTCCATTTAACTGCGTCTTTCTACTTCCAGCTAACAGAAATCCTGTAAGCTGCTTCTCTTTTACTCAGACTACTGAAAACCCGCATAGTGCGTTAAGACTACTCCCATTCTAAAGAACTCCCGTAAAGTGTTTTCTACACTCAGGATGCAGTACACCTGTAAACTGCCTCTCACTACTTCCAATGTACAGAAATCCTGTAAGCTGCTTCTCTTTTACTCAGACTGCTGAAAACCCGCATAGTGCCTAAGACTACTCCCTTGCTACAGAACTCCGGTAAAGTGTTTCCTACACTCAGGATGCAGAACTCCTGTAAACTACCTCTCACTACTTCCAATGTACAGAAATCCTGTAAGCTGCTTCTCTTTTACTTAGACTACTGAAAACCTGCATGGTTGCGTAAGACTACTCCGAAGCTACAGAACTGCCGTAAAGTGTTTCCTACACTCAGGATGCAGAACTCCTGTTAACTGCCTCTCACTAGTTCCAATGTACACAAACCCTGTAAGCTGCTTCTCTTTTACTCAGACTACTGAAAACCCGCATAGTGCGTAAGTCTACTCCCATGCTACAGAAAACCCGAAAAGTGTTTGCTACACTGGATGCAGAACTCCTGTAAACTACCTCTCACTACTTCCAATGTACAGAAATCCTGTAAGCTGCTTCTCTTTTACTCAGACTACTGAAAACCCGCATAGTGCGTAAGACTACTCCCATGCTACAGAACTCCCGTAAATTGTTTCCTAACCTCAGGATGCAGAACTCCTGAAAACTGCCTCTCACTACTTCCAATGGACACAAAATTGTAAACTGCTTCTCTTTTACTCAGACTACTAAAAACCCGCATAGTGCGTTAGAATTCTCCCATGCTACAGAACTCCCGTAAAGTGTTTCCTACCCTCAGGATGTAGAACTCCTGTAAACTGCCTCTCACTACTTCCAATGGACAGAAATCCTGTAAGCTGCTTCTCTTTTACTCAGACTACTGAAAACCCACATAGTGCCTAATACTACTCCCATGCTACAGAACTCCCGTAAAGTGTTTCCTACACTCAGGATGCAGAACTCCTGTGAACTGCCTCTCACTACTTCCAATGTACAGAAATCCTGTAAGCTGCTTCTCTTTTACTCAGACTACTGTAAACCCGCATAGTGCGTAAGACTACTCCCATGCTACAGAACTCCCGTAAAGTGTTTCCTACACTCAGGATGCAAAACTCCTGTAAACTCCCTCTCACTACTTCCAATGTATAGATATCCTGTAAGCTGCTTCTCTTTTACTCAGACTACTGAAAGCCATCCTAGTGCGTAAGACTACTCCCATGCTGCAGAACTCCCGTAAAGTGTTTTCTACACTCAGGATCCAGAACTCCTGTAAACTGCCTCTCACTACTTCCAATGGACAGAAATCCTGTAAGCTGCTTCTCTTTTACTCAGACGACTGAAAACCCACATAGTGCGTAAGACTACTCCCATGCTACGGAAATCCCGTAAAGTGTTTCCTACACTCAGGATGCAGAACTCCTGTAAACTTCCCCTTTCTACTTCCAATGTACAGAAATCCTGTAAGCTGCTTCTCTTTTACTCAGACTACTGAAAACCCGCATAGTGCGTAAGACTACTCCCATTATAAAGAACTCCCGTAAAGTGTTTCCTACCCTCAGGATGCAGTTCACCTGTAAACTGCCTCTCACTACTTCCAATGTACAGAAATCCTGTAAGCTGCTTCTCTTTTACTTAGACTACTGAAAACCTGCATAGTTGCTTAAGACTACTCCGAATCTACAGAACTCCCGTAAAGTGTTTCCTAAACTCAGGATGCAGAACTCCTGTTAACTGCCTCTCACTAGTTCCAATGTACAGAAATCCTGTAAGCTGCTTCTCTTTTACTCAGACTACTGAAAACCCGCATAGTGCGTAAGACTACTCCCATGCTACAGAACTCCTGTAAAGTGTTTCCTACCCTCAGGATGCAGAACTCCTGTAAACTGCCTCTCACTACTTCCAATGGACAGAAATCCTGTAAGCTGCTTCTCTTTTACTCAGACTACTGAAAACCCGCATAGTGCGTAAGACTACTCCCATGCTACAGAACTCCCGTAAAGTGTTTCCTACACTCAGGATGCAGAACTCCTGTGAACTGCCTCTCACTACTTCCAATGTCCAGAAATCCTGTAAGCTGCTTCTCTTTTACTCAGACTACTGAAAACCCGCATAGTGCGTAAGACTACTCCCATGCTACAGAACTCCCGTAAAATATTTTCTACACTCAGGATGCAGAACGCCTATAAACTTCTCCTTTCTACTTCCAATGTACAGTAATCCTGTAAGCTGCTTCTCTTTTACTCAGACTACTGAAAACCCGCATAGTGCGTAAGACTACTCCCATGCTACAGAACTCCCGAGAAGTGTTTCCTACACTCAGGATGCAGAACTCCTGAAAACTGCCTCTCACTACTTCCAATGGACACAAAATTGTAAGCTGCTTCTCTTTTACTCAGACTACTGAAAACCCGCATAGTGCGTTAGAATTCTCCCATGCTACAGAACTCCCGTAAAGTGTTTCCTACCCTCAGGATGCAGAACTCCTGTAAACTGCCTCTCACTACTTCCAATGGATAGAAATCCTGTAAGCTGCTTCTCTTTTACTCAGACGACTGAAAACCCACATAGTGCGTAATACTACTCCCATGCTACAGAACTCCCGTAAAGTGTTTCCTACACTCAGGATGCAGAACTCCTGTGAACTGCCTCTCACTACTTCCAATGTACAGAAATCCTGTAAGCTGCTTCTCTTTTACTCAGACTACTGTAAACCCGCATAGTGCGTAAGACTACTCCCATGCTACAGAACTCCCGTAAAGTGTTTCCTACACTCAGGATGCAAAACTCCTGTAAACTCCCTCTCACTACTTCCAATGTATAGATATCCTGTAAGCTGCTTCTCTTTTACTCAGACTACTGAAAGCCATCCTAGTGCGTAAGACTACTCCCATGCTGCAGAACTCCCGTAAAGTGTTTTCTACACTCAGGATCCAGAACTCCTGTAAACTGCCTCTCACTACTTCCAATGGACAGAAATCCTGTAAGCTGCTTCTCTTTACTCAGACAACTGAAAACCCACATAGTGCGTAAGACTACTCCCATGCTACGGAAATCCCGTAAAGTGTTTCCTACATTCAGGATGCAGAACTCCTGTAAACTTCCCCTTTCTACTTCCAATGTACAGAAATCCTGTAAGCTGCTTCTCTTTTACTCAGACTACTGAAAACCCGCATAGTGCGTAAGACTACTCCCATGCTACAGAACTCCCGTAAATTTTTTCCTACACTAAAGATGCAGAACTCCTGTAAACTGCCTCACACTACTTCCAATGTACAGAAATCCTGTAAGGTGCTTCTCTTTTACTCAGACTACTGAAAACCGGCATAGTGCGTAAGACTAATCCCATGCTACAAAACTCCCGTAAAGTGTTTCCTACACTCAGGATGCAGAACTCCTGTGAACTGCCTCTCACTACTTCCCATGTACAGAAATCCTGTAAGCTGCTTCTCTTTTACTCAGACTACTGAAAACCCACAGAGTGCGTAAGACTACTCCCATCATACAGTACTCCCGTAAAGTGTTTCCTACACTGGATGCAGAACTCCTGTAAACTGCCTCTCACTAATTCCAATGAACAGAAATCCTGTAAGCTGCTTCTCTTTTACTCAGACTACTGAAAACCCGCATAGTACGAAAGAATACTCCCATGCTACAGAACTCCCGTAAAGTGTTTCCTACCGTCAGGATGCAGGACTCCTTTAAAATGCCTCTCACTACTTCCAATGTACAAAAATCCTGTAACCTGCTTCTGTTTTAATCAGACTACTGAAAACCCGCATAGTTCGTAAGACTATTCCCATGCTAAGGAACTCCCGTAAAGTGTTTCCTAAACTCAGGATGCAAAACTCCTGTAAACTCCCTCTCACTACTTCCAATGTATAGATATCCTGTAAGCTGCTTCTCTTTTACTCAGACTACTGAAAGCCATCCTAGTGCGTAAGACTACTCCCATGCTGCAGAACTCCCGTAAAGTGTTTTCTACACTCAGGATCCAGAACTCCTGTAAACTGCCTCTCACTACTTCCAATGGACAGAAATCCTGTAAGCTGCTTCTCTTTTACTCAGACGACTGAAAACCCACATAGTGCGTAAGACTACTCCCATGCTACGGAAATCCCGTAAAGTGTTTCCTACACTCAGGATGCAGAACTCCTGTAAACTTCCCCTTTCTACTTCCAATGTACAGAAATCCTGTAAGCTGCTTCTCTTTTACTCAGACTACTGAAAACCCGCATAGTGCGTAAGACTACTCCCATGCTACAGAACTCCCGTAAATTTTTTCCTACACTAAAGATGCAGAACTCCTGTAAACTGCCTCACACTACTTCCAATGTACAGAAATCCTGTAAGGTGCTTCTCTTTTACTCAGACTACTGAAAACCGGCATAGTGCGTAAGACTAATCCCATGCTACAAAACTCCCGTAAAGTGTTTCCTACACTCAGGATGCAGAACTCCTGTGAACTGCCTCTCACTACTTCCAATGTACAGAAATCCTGTAAGCTGCTTCTCTTTTACTCAGACTACTGAAAACCCACAGACTGCGTAAGACTACTCCCATGATACAGTACTCCCGTAAAGTGTTTCCTACACTGGATGCAGAACTCCTGTAAACTGCCTCTCACTATTTCCAATGAACAGAAATCCTGTAAGCTGCTTCTCTTTTACTCAGACTACTGAAAACCCGCATAGTACGAAAGAATACTCCCATGCTACAGAACTCCCGTAAAGTGTTTGCTACCGTCAGGATGCAGGACTCCTTTAAAATGCCTCTCACTACTTCCAATGTACAAAAATCCTGTAACCTGCTTCTGTTTTAATCAGACTACTGAAAACCCGCATAGTTCGTAAGACTATTCCCATGCTAAGGAACTCCCGTAAAGTGTTTCCTAAACTCAGGATGCAAAACTCCTGTAAACTCCCTCTCACTACTTCCAATGTACAGAAATCCTGTAAGCTGCTTCTCTTTTACTCAGACTACTGAAAACCCGCATAGTGCGTAAGACTACTCCCATGCTACAGAACTCCCGAGAAGTGTTTCCTACACTCAGGATGCAGAACTCCTGTAAACTGCCTCTCACTACTTCCAATGTACAGAAATCCTGTAAGCTGCTTCTCTTTTACTTAGACTACTGAAAACCTGCATGGTTGCGTAAGACTACTCCGAAGCTACAGAACTGCCGTAAAGTGTTTCCTACACTCAGGATGCAGAACTCCTGTTAACTGCCTCTCACTAGTTCCAATGTACACAAACCCTGTAAGCTGCTTCTCTTTTACTCAGACTACTGAAAACCCGCATAGTGCGTAAGACTACTCCCATGCTACAGAACTCCCGTAAATTTTTTCCTACACTAAAGATCCAGAACTCCTGTAAACTGCCTCACACTACTTCCAATGTACAGAAATCCTGTAAGGTGCTTCTCTTTTACTCAGACTACTGAAAACCGGCATAGTGCGTAAGACTAATCCCATGCTACAAAACTCCCGTAAAGTGTTTCCTACACTCAGGATGCAGAACTCCTGTGAACTGCCTCTCACTACTTCCAATGTACAGAAATCCTGTAAGCTGCTTCTCTTTTACTCAGACTACTGAAAACCCACAGAGTGCGTAAGACTACTCCCATGCTACAGAACTCCCGTAAAGTGTTTCCTACACTGGATGCAGAACTCCTGTAAACTGCCTCTCACTAATTCCAATGAACAGAAATCCTGTAAGCTGCTTCTCTTTTACTCAGACTACTGAAAACCCGCATAGTACGAAAGAATACTCCCATGCTACAGAACTCCCGTAAAGTGTTTCCTACCCTCAGGATGCAGGACTCCTTTAAAATGCCTCTCACTACTTCCAATGTACAAAAATCCTGTAACCTGCTTCTGTTTTAATCAGACTACTGAAAACCCGCATAGTGCGTAAGACTACTCCCATGCTACAGAACTCCCGTAAAGTGTTTCCTACACTCAGGATGCAAAACTCCTGTAAACTCCCTCTCACTACTTCCAATGTACAGAAATCCTGTAAGCTGCTTCTCTTTTACTCAGACTACTGAAAACCCGCATAGTGCGTAAGACTACTCCCATGCTACAGAACTCCCGAGAAGTGTTTCCTACACTCAGGATGCAGAACTCCTGTAAACTGCCTCTCACTACTTCCAATGTCCAGAAATCCTGTAAGCTGCTTCTCTTTTACTCAGACTACTGAAAACCCGCATAGTGCGTAAGACTACTCCCATGCTACAGAACTCCCGTAAAATATTTTCTACACTCAGGATGCAGAACTCCTGTAAACTTCTCCTTTCTACTTCCAATGTACAGAAATCCTTTAAGCTGCTTCTCTTTTACTCAGACTACTGAAAACCCGCATAGTGCGTAAGACTACTCCCATGCTACAGAACTCCCGTAAATTGTTTCCTAACCTCAGGATGCAGAACTCCTGAAAACTGCCTCTCACTACTTCCAATGGACACAAAATTGTAAGCTGCTTCTCTTTTACTCAGACTACTGAAAACCCGCATAGTGCGTTAGAATTCTCCCATGCTACAGAACTCCCGTAAAGTGTTTCCTACCCTCAGGATAAAGAACTCCTGTGAACTGCCTCTCACTACTTCCAATGTACAGAAATCCTGTAAGCTGCTTCTCTTTTACTCAGACTACTGAAAACCCACATAGTGCGTAATACTACTCCCATGCTACAGAACTCCCGTAAAGTGTTTCCTACACTCAGGATGCAGAACTCCTGTGAACTGCCTCTCACTACTTCCAATGTACAGAAATCCTGTAAGCTGCTTCTCTTTTACTCAGACTACTGTAAACCCGCATTGTGCGTAAGACTACTCCCATGCTACAGAACTCCCGTAAAGTGTTTCCTACACTCAGGATGCAAAACTCCTGTAAACTCCCTCTCACTACTTCCAATGTATAGATATCCTGTAAGCTGCTTCTCTTTTACTCAGACTACTGAAAGCCATCCTAGTGCGTAAGACTACTCACATGCTGCACAACTCCCGTAAAGTGTTTTCTACACTCAGGATCCAGAACTCCTGTAAACTGCCTCTCACTACTTCCAATGGACAGAAATCCTGTAAGCTGCTTCTCTTTTACTCAGACGACTGAAAACCCGCATAGTGCGTAAGACTACTCCCATGCTATGGAAATCCCGTAAAGTGTTTCCTACACTCAGGATGCAGAACTCCTGTAAACTTCCCCTTTCTACTTCCAATGTACAGAAATCCTGTAAGCTGCTTCTCTTTTACTCAGACTACTGAAAACCCGCATAGTGCGTAAGACTACTCCCATGCTACAGAACTCCCGTAAATTGTTTCCTACACTAAAGATGCAGAACTCCTGTAAACTGCCTCACACTACTTCCAATGTACAGAAATCCTGTAAGGTGCTTCTCTTTTACTCAGACTACTGAAAACCCGCATAGTGCGTAAGACTAATCCCATGCTACAGAACTCCCGTAAAGTGTTTCCTACCCTCAGGATGCAGGACTCGTTTAAACTGCCTCTCACTACTTCCAATGTACAAAAATCCTGTAACCTGCTTCTGTTTTAATCAGACTACTGAAAACTCGCATTGTGCGTAAGACTACTCCCATGCTACAGAAATACCATAAAGTGTTTCCTACACTGGATGCAGAACTCCTGTAAACTGCCTCTCACTGCTTCCAATGTACAGAAATCCTGTAAGCTGCTTCTCTTTTACTCAGAAGACTGAAAACCCGCATACTGTGTAAGACTACTCCCATGCTACAGAACTCCCGTAAACTGTCTCCGACACTCAGGATGCAAAACTCCATTTAACTGCGTCTTTCTACTTCCAGCTAACAGAAATCCTGTAAGCTGCTTCTCTTTTACTCAGACTACTGAAAACCCGCATAGTGCGTTAAGAGTACTCCCATTCTAAAGAACTCCCGTAAAGTGTTTCCTACCCTCAGGATGCAGTACACCTGTAAACTGCCTCTCACTACTTCCAATGTACAGAAATCCTGTAAGCTGCTTCTCTTTTACTCAGACTACTGAAAACCCGCATAGTGCGTAAGACTACTCCCATGCTACAGAACTCCCGTAAATTTTTTCCTACACTAAAGATGCAGAACTCCTGTAAACTGCCTCACACTACTTCCAATGTACAGAAATCCTGTAAGGTGCTTCTCTTTTACTCAGACTACTGAAAACCGGCATAGTGCGTAAGACTAATCCCATGCTACAAAACTCCCGTAAAGTGTTTCCTACACTCAGGATGCAGAACTCCTGTGAACTGCCTCTCACTACTTCCAATGTACAGAAATCCTGTAAGCTGCTTCTCTTTTACTCAGACTACTGAAAACCCACAGAGTGCGTAAGACTACTCCCATGATACAGTACTCCCGTAAAGTGTTTCCTACACTGGATGCAGAACTCCTGTAAACTGCCTCTCACTAATTCCAATGAACAGAAATCCTGTAAGCTGCTTCTCTTTTACTCAGACTACTGAAAACCCGCATAGTACGAAAGAATACTCCCATGCTACAGAACTCCCGTAAAGTGTTTCCTACCGTCAGGATGCAGGACTCCTTTAAAATGCCTCTCACTACTTCCAATGTACAAAAATCCTGTAACCTGCTTCTCTTTTACTCAGACTACTGAAAACCCGCATAGTGCGTAAGACTACTCCCATGCTACAGAACTCCCGTAAAGTGTTTCCTACACTCAGGATGCAAAACTCCTGTAAACTCCCTCTCACTACTTCCAATGTACAGAAATCCTGTAAGCTGCTTCTCTTTTACTCAGACTACTGAAAACCCGCATAGTGCGTAAGACTACTCCCATGCTACAGAACTCCCGAGAAGTGTTTCCTACACTCAGGATGCAGAACTCCTGTAAACTGCCTCTCACTACTTCCAATGTCCAGAAATCCTGTAAGCTGCTTCTCTTTTACTCAGACTACTGAAAACCCGCATAGTGCGTAAGACTACTCCCATGCTACAGAACTCCCGTAAAATATTTTCTACACTCAGGATGCAGAACTCCTGTAAACTTCTCCTTTCTACTTCCAATGTACAGAAATCCTGTAAGCTGCTTCTCTTTTACTCAGACTACTGAAAACCCGCATAGTGCGTAAGACTACTCCCATGCTACAGAACTCCCGTAAATTGTTTCCTAACCTCAGGATTCAGAACTCCTGAAAACTGCCTCTCACTACTTCCAATGGACACAAAATTGTAAGCTGCTTCTCTTTTACTCAGACTACTGAAAACCCGCATAGTGCGTTAGAATTCTCCCATGCTACAGAACTCCCGTAAAGTGTTTCCTACCCTCAGGATAAAGAACTCCTGTAAACTGCCTCTCACTACTTCCAATGGACAGAAATCCTGTAAGCTGCTTCTCTTTTACTCAGACTACTGAAAACCGGCATAGTGCGTAAGACTAATCCCATGCTACGGAAATCCCGTAAAGTGTTTCCTACACTCAGGATGCAGAACTCCTGTGAACTGCCTCTCACTACTTCCAATGTACAGAAATCCTGTAAGCTGCTTCTCTTTTACTCAGACTACTGAAAACCCACAGAGTGCGTAAGACTACTCCCATGATACAGTACTCCCGTAAAGTGTTTCCTACACTGGATGCAGAACTCCTGTAAACTGCCTCACACTACTTCCAATGTACAGAAATCTTGTAAGGTGCTTCTATTTTACTCAGACTACTGAAAACCCGCATAGTGCGTAAGAATAATCCCATGCTACAGAACTCCCGTAAAGTGTTTCCTACCCTCAGGATGCAGGACTCGTTTAAACTGCCTCTCACTACTTCCAATGTACAAAAATCCTGTAACCTGCTTCTGTTTTAATCAGACTACTGAAAACTCGCATTGTGCGTAAGACTACTCCCATGCTACAGAAATACCATAAAGTGTTTCCTACACTGGATGCAGAACTCCTGTAAACTGCCTCTCACTGCTTCCAATGTACAGAAATCCTGTAAGCTGCTTCTCTTTTACTCAGAAGACTGAAAACCCGCATACTGTGTAAGACTACTCCCATGCTACAGAACTCCCGTAAACTGTCTCCGACACTCAGGATGCAAAACTCCATTTAACTGCGTCTTTCTACTTCCAGCTAACAGAAATCCTGTAAGCTGCTTCTCTTTTACTCAGACTACTGAAAACCCGCATAGTGCGTTAAGAGTACTCCCATTCTAAAGAACTCCCGTAAAGTGTTTCCTACCCTCAGGATGCAGTACACCTGTAAACTGCCTCTCACTACTTCCAATGTACAGAAATCCTGTAAGCTGCTTCTCTTTTACTCAGACTACTGAAAACCCGCATAGTGCGTAAGACTACTCCCATGCTACAGAACTCCCGTAAATTTTTTCCTACACTAAAGATGCAGAACTCCTGTAAACTGCCTCACACTACTTCCAATGTACAGAAATCCTGTAAGGTGCTTCTCTTTTACTCAGACTACTGAAAACCGGCATAGTGCGTAAGACTAATCCCATGCTACAAAACTCCCGTAAAGTGTTTCCTACACTCAGGATGCAGAACTCCTGTGAACTGCCTCTCACTACTTCCAATGTACAGAAATCCTGTAAGCTGCTTCTCTTTTACTCAGACTACTGAAAACCCACAGAGTGCGTAAGACTACTCCCATGATACAGTACTCCCGTAAAGTGTTTCCTACACTGGATGCAGAACTCCTGTAAACTGCCTCTCACTAATTCCAATGAACAGAAATCCTGTAAGCTGCTTCTCTTTTACTCAGACTACTGAAAACCCGCATAGTACGAAAGAATACTCCCATGCTACAGAACTCCCGTAAAGTGTTTCCTACCGTCAGGATGCAGGACTCCTTTAAAATGCCTCTCACTACTTCCAATGTACAAAAATCCTGTAACCTGCTTCTCTTTTACTCAGACTACTGAAAACCCGCATAGTGCGTAAGACTACTCCCATGCTACAGAACTCCCGTAAAGTGTTTCCTACACTCAGGATGCAAAACTCCTGTAAACTCCCTCTCACTACTTCCAATGTACAGAAATCCTGTAAGCTGCTTCTCTTTTACTCAGACTACTGAAAACCCGCATAGTGCGTAAGACTACTCCCATGCTACAGAACTCCCGAGAAGTGTTTCCTACACTCAGGATGCAGAACTCCTGTAAACTGCCTCTCACTACTTCCAATGTCCAGAAATCCTATAAGCTGCTTCTCTTTTACTCAGACTACTGAAAACCCGCATAGTGCGTAAGACTACTCCCATGCTACAGAACTCCCGTAAAATATTTTCTACACTCAGGATGCAGAACTCCTGTAAACTTCTCCTTTCTACTTCCAATGTACAGAAATCCTGTAAGCTGCTTCTCTTTTACTCAGACTACTGAAAACCCGCATAGTGCGTAAGACTACTCCCATGCTACAGAACTCCCGTAAATTGTTTCCTAACCTCAGGATGCAGAACTCCTGAAAACTGCCTCTCACTACTTCCAATGGACACAAAATTGTAAGCTGCTTCTCTTTTACTCAGACTACTGAAAACCCGCATAGTGCGTTAGAATTCTCCCATGCTACAGAACTCCCGTAAAGTGTTTCCTACCCTCAGGATAAAGAACTCCTGTAAACTGCCTCTCACTACTTCCAATGGACAGAAATCCTGTAAGCTGCTTCTCTTTTACTCAGACTACTGAAAACCGGCATAGTGCGTAAGACTAATCCCATGCTACGGAAATCCCGTAAAGTGTTTCCTACACTCAGGATGCAGAACTCCTGTGAACTGCCTCTCACTACTTCCAATGTACAGAAATCCTGTAAGCTGCTTCTCTTTTACTCAGACTACTGAAAACCCACAGAGTGCGTAAGACTACTCCCATGATACAGTACTCCCGTAAAGTGTTTCCTACACTGGATGCAGAACTCCTGTAAACTGCCTCACACTACTTCCAATGTACAGAAATCTTGTAAGGTGCTTCTATTTTACTCAGACTACTGAAAACCCGCATAGTGCGTAAGAATAATCCCATGCTACAGAACTCCCGTAAAGTGTTTCCTACCCTCAGGATGCAGGACTCGTTTAAACTGCCTCTCACTACTTCCAATGTACAAAAATCCTGTAACCTGCTTCTGTTTTAATCAGACTACTGAAAACTCGCATTGTGCGTAAGACTACTCCCATGCTACAGAAATACCATAAAGTGTTTCCTACACTGGATGCAGAACTCCTGTAAACTGCCTCTCACTGCTTCCAATGTACAGAAATCCTGTAAGCTGCTTCTCTTTTACTCAGAAGACTGAAAACCCGCATACTGTGTAAGACTACTCCCATGCTACAGAACTCCCGTAAACTGTCTCCGACACTCAGGATGCAAAACTCCATTTAACTGCGTCTTTCTACTTCCAGCTAACAGAAATCCTGTAAGCTGCTTCTCTTTTACTCAGACTACTGAAAACCCGCATAGTGCGTTAAGAGTACTCCCATTCTAAAGAACTCCCGTAAAGTGTTTCCTACCCTCAGGATGCAGTACACCTGTAAACTGCCTCTCACTACTTCCAATGTACAGAAATCCTGTAAGCTGCTTCTCTTTTACTTAGACTACTGAAAACCTGCATAGTTGCGTAAGACTACTCCGAAGCTACAGAACTCCCGTAAAGTGTTTCCTACACTCAGGATGCAGAACTCCTGTTAACTGCCTCTCACTAGTTCCAATGTACAGAAATCCTGTAAGCTGCTTCTCTTTTACTCAGACTACTGAAAACCCGCATAGTGCGTAAGACTACTCCCATGCTACAGAACTCCCGTAAATTTTTTCCTACACTAAAGATGCAGAACTCCTGTAAACTGCCTCACACTACTTCCAATGTACAGAAATCCTGTAAGGTGCTTCTCTTTTACTCAGACTACTGAAAACCGGCATAGTGCGTAAGACTAATCCCATGCTACAAAACTCCCGTAAAGTGTTTCCTACACTCAGGATGCAGAACTCCTGTGAACTGCCTCTCACTACTTCCAATGTACAGAAATCCTGTAAGCTGCTTCTCTTTTACTCAGACTACTGAAAACCCACAGAGTGCGTAAGACTACTCCCATGATACAGTACTCCCGTAAAGTGTTTCCTACACTGGATGCAGAACTCCTGTAAACTGCCTCTCACTAATTCCAATGAACAGAAATCCTGTAAGCTGCTTCTCTTTTACTCAGACTACTGAAAACCCGCATAGTACGAAAGAATACTCCCATGCTACAGAACTCCCGTAAAGTGTTTCCTACCCTCAGGATGCAGGACTCCTTTAAAATGCCTCTCACTACTTCCAATGTACAAAAATCCTGTAACCTGCTTCTCTTTTACTCAGACTACTGAAAACCCGCATAGTGCGTAAGACTACTCCCATGCTACAGAACTCCCGTAAAGTGTTTCCTACACTCAGGATGCAAAACTCCTGTAAACTCCCTCTCACTACTTCCAATGTACAGAAATCCTGTAAGCTGCTTCTCTTTTACTCAGACTACTGAAAACCCGCATAGTGCGTAAGACTACTCCCATGCTACAGAACTCCCGAGAAGTGTTTCCTACACTCAGGATGCAGAACTCCTGAAAACTGCCTCTCACTACTTCCAATGGACACAAAATTGTAAGCTGCTTCTCTTTTACTCAGACTACTGAAAACCCGCATAGTGCGTTAGAATTCTCCCATGCTACAGAACTCCCGTAAAGTGTTTCCTACCCTCAGGATAAAGAACTCCTGTAAACTGCCTCTCACTACTTCCAATGGACAGAAATCCTGTAAGCTGCTTCTCTTTTACTCAGACTACTGAAAACCCACATAGTGCGTAATACTACTCCCATGCTACAGAACTCCCGTAAAGTGTTTCCTACACTCAGGATGCAGAACTCCTCTGAACTGCCTCTCACTACTTCCAATGTACAGAAATCCTGTAAGCTGCTTCTCTTTTACTCAGACTACTGTAAACCCGCATAGTGCGTAAGACTACTCCCATGCTACAGAACTCCCGTAAAGTGTTTCCTACACTCAGGATGCAAAACTCCTGTAAACTCCCTCTCACTACTTCCAATGTATAGATATCCTGTAAGCTGCTTCTCTTTTACTCAGACTACTGAAAGCCATCCTAGTGCGTAAGACTACTCCCATGCTGCAGAACTCCCGTAAAGTGTTTTCTACACTCAGGATCCAGAAGTCCTGTAAACTGCCTCTCACTACTTCCAATGGACAGAAATCCTGTAAGCTGCTTCTCTTTTACTCAGACGACTGAAAACCCACATAGTGCGTAAGACTACTCCCATGCTATGGAAATCCCGTAAAGTGTTTCCTACACTCAGGATGCAGAACTCCTGTAAACTTCCCCTTTCTACTTCCAATGTACAGAAATCCTGTAAGCTGCTTCTCTTTTACTCAGACTACTGAAAACCCGCATAGTGCGTAAGACTACTCCCATGCTACAGAACTCCCGTAAATTGTTTCCTACACTAAAGATGCAGAACTCCTGTAAACTGCCTCACACTACTTCCAATGTACAGAAATCCTGTAAGGTGCTTCTCTTTTACTCAGACTACTGAAAACCCGCATAGTGCGTAAGACTAATCCCATGCTACAGAACTCCCGTAAAGTGTTTCCTACCCTCAGGATGCAGGACTCGTTTAAACTGCCTCTCACTACTTCCAATGTACAAAAATCCTGTAACCTGCTTCTGTTTTAATCAGACTACTGAAAACTCGCATTGTGCGTAAGACTACTCCCATGCTACAGAAATACCATAAAGTGTTTCCTACACTGGATGCAGAACTCCTGTAAACTGCCTCTCACTGCTTCCAATGTACAGAAATCCTGTAAGCTGCTTCTCTTTTACTCAGAAGACTGAAAACCCGCATACTGTGTAAGACTACTCCCATGCTACAGAACTCCCGTAAACTGTCTCCGACACTCAGGATGCAAAACTCCATTTAACTGCGTCTTTCTACTTCCAGCTAACAGAAATCCTGTAAGCTGCTTCTCTTTTACTCAGACTACTGAAAACCCGCATAGTGCGTTAAGAGTACTCCCATTCTAAAGAACTCCCGTAAAGTGTTTCCTACCCTCAGGATGCAGTACACCTGTAAACTGCCTCTCACTACTTCCAATGTACTGAAATCCTGTAAGCTGCTTCTCTTTTACTCAGACTACTGAAAACCCGCATAGTGCGTAAGACTACTCCCATGCTACAGAACTCCCGTAAATTTTTTCCTACACTAAAGATGCAGAACTCCTGTAAACTGCCTCACACTACTTCCAATGTACAGAAATCCTGTAAGGTGCTTCTCTTTTACTCAGACTACTGAAAACCGGCATAGTGCGTAAGACTAATCCCATGCTACAAAACTCCCGTAAAGTGTTTCCTACACTCAGGATGCAGAACTCCTGTGAACTGCCTCTCACTACTTCCAATGTACAGAAATCCTGTAAGCTGCTTCTCTTTTACTCAGACTACTGAAAACCCACAGAGTGCGTAAGACTACTCCCATAATACAGTACTCCCGTAAAGTGTTTCCTACACTGGATGCAGAACTCCTGTAAACTGCCTCTCACTAATTCCAATGAACAGAAATCCTGTAAGCTGCTTCTCTTTTACTCAGACTACTTAAAACCCGCATAGTACGAAAGAATACTCCCATGCTACAGAACTCCCGTAAAGTGTTTCCTACCGTCAGGATGCAGGACTCCTTTAAAATGCCTCTCACTACTTCCAATGTACAAAAATCCTGTAACCTGCTTCTCTTTTACTCAGACTACTGAAAACCCGCATAGTGCGTAAGACTACTCCCATGCTACAGAACTCCCGTAAAGTGTTTCCTACACTCAGGATGCAAAACTCCTGTAAACTCCCTCTCACTACTTCCAATGTACAGAAATCCTGTAAGCTGCTTCTCTTTTACTCAGACTACTGAAAACCCGCATAGTGCGTAAGACTACTCCCATGCTACAGAACTCCCGAGAAGTGTTTCCTACACTCAGGATGCAGAACTCCTGTAAACTGCCTCTCACTACTTCCAATGTCTAGAAATCCTGTAAGCTGCTTCTCTTTTACTCAGACTACTGAAAACCCGCATAGTGCGTAAGACTACTCCCATGCTACAGAACTCCCGTAAAATATTTTCTACACTCAGGATGCAGAACTCCTGTAAACTTCTCCTTTCTACTTCCAATGTACAGAAATCCTGTAAGCTGCTTCTCTTTTACTCAGACTACTGAAAACCCGCATAGTGCGTAAGACTACTCCCATGCTACAGAACTCCCGTAAATTGTTTCCTAACCTCAGGATGCAGAACTCCTCAAAACTGCCTCTCACTACTTCCAATGGACACAAAATTGTAAGCTGCTTCTCTTTTACTCAGACTACTGAAAACCCGCATAGTGCGTTAGAATTCTCCCATGCTACAGAACTCCCGTAAAGTGTTTCCTACCCTCAGGATAAAGAACTCCTGTAAACTGCCTCTCACTACTTCCAATGGACAGAAATCCTGTAAGCTGCTTCTCTTTTACTCAGACTACTGAAAACCGGCATAGTGCGTAAGACTAATCCCATGCTACAAAACTCCCGTAAAGTGTTTCCTACACTCAGGATGCAGAACTCCTGTGAACTGCCTCTCACTACTTCCAATGTACAGAAATCCTGTAAGCTGCTTCTCTTTTACTCAGACTACTGAAAACCCACAGAGTGCGTAAGACTACTCCCATGATACAGTACTCCCGTAAAGTGTTTCCTACACTGGATGCAGAACTCCTGTAAACTGCCTCTCACTAATTCCAATGAACAGAAATCCTGTAAGCTGCTTCTCTTTTACTCAGACTACTGAAAACCCGCATAGTACGAAAGAATACTCCCATGCTACAGAACTCCCGTAAAGTGTTTCCTACCCTCAGGATGCAGGACTCCTTTAAAATGCCTCTCACTACTTCCAATGTACAAAAATCCTGTAACCTGCTTCTCTTTTACTCAGACTACTGAAAACCCGCATAGTGCGTAAGACTACTCCCATGCTACAGAACTCCCGTAAAGTGTTTCCTACACTCAGGATGCAAAACTCCTGTAAACTCCCTCTCACTACTTCCAATGTACAGAAATCCTGTAAGCTGCTTCTCTTTTACTCAGACTACTGAAAACCCGCATAGTGCGTAAGACTACTCCCATGCTACAGAACTCCCGAGAAGTGTTTCCTACACTCAGGATGCAGAACTCCTGAAAACTGCCTCTCACTACTTCCAATGGACACAAAATTGTAAGCTGCTTCTCTTTTACTCAGACTACTGAAAACCCGCATAGTGCGTTAGAATTCTCCCATGCTACAGAACTCCCGTAAAGTGTTTCCTACCCTCAGGATAAAGAACTCCTGTAAACTGCCTCTCACTACTTCCAATGGACAGAAATCCTGTAAGCTGCTTCTCTTTTACTCAGACTACTGAAAACCCGCATAGTGCGTAATACTACTCCCATGCTACAGAACTCCCGTAAAGTGTTTCCTACACTCAGGATGCAGAACTCCTGTGAACTGCCTCTCACTACTTCCAATGTACAGAAATCCTGTAAGCTGCTTCTCTTTTACTCAGACTACTGTAAACCCGCATAGTGCGTAAGACTACTCCCATGCTACAGAACTCCCGTAAAGTGTTTCCTACACTCAGGATGCAAAACTCCTGTAAACTCCCTCTCACTACTTCCAATGTATAGATATCCTGTAAGCTGCTTCTCTTTTACTCAGACTACTGAAAGCCATCCTAGTGCGTAAGACTACTCCCATGCTGCAGAACTCCCGTAAAGTGTTTTCTACACTCAGGATCCAGAAGTCCTGTAAACTGCCTCTCACTACTTCCAATGGACAGAAATCCTGTAAGCTGCTTCTCTTTTACTCAGACGACTGAAAACCCACATAGTGCGTAAGACTACTCCCATGCTATGGAAATCCCGTAAAGTGTTTCCTACACTCAGGATGCAGAACTCCTGTAAACTTCCCCTTTCTACTTCCAATGTACAGAAATCCTGTAAGCTGCTTCTCTTTTACTCAGACTACTGAAAACCCGCATAGTGTGTAAGACTACTCCCATGCTACAGAACTCCCGTAAATTGTTTCCTACACTAAAGATGCAGAACTCCTGTAAACTGCCTCACACTACTTCCAATGTACAGAAATCCTGTAAGGTGCTTCTCTTTTACTCAGACTACTGAAAACCCGCATAGTGCGTAAGACTAATCCCATGCTACAGAACTCCCGTAAAGTGTTTCCTACCCTCAGGATGCAGGACTCGTTTAAACTGCCTCTCACTACTTCCAATGTACAAAAATCCTGTAACCTGCTTCTGTTTTAATCAGACTACTGAAAACTCGCATTGTGCGTAAGACTACTCCCATGCTACAGAAATACCATAAAGTGTTTCCTACACTGGATGCAGAACTCCTGTAAACTGCCTCTCACTGCTTCCAATGTACAGAAATCCTGTAAGCTGCTTCTCTTTTACTCAGAAGACTGAAAACCCGCATACTGTGTAAGACTACTCCCATGCTACAGAACTCCCGTAAACTGTCTCCGACACTCAGGATGCAAAACTCCATTTAACTGCGTCTTTCTACTTCCAGCTAACAGAAATCCTGTAAGCTGCTTCTCTTTTACTCAGACTACTGAAAACCCGCATAGTGCGTTAAGAGTACTCCCATTCTAAAGAACTCCCGTAAAGTGTTTCCTACCCTCAGGATGCAGTACACCTGTAAACTGCCTCTCACTACTTCCAATGTACAGAAATCCTGTAAGCTGCTTCTCTTTTACTTAGACTACTGAAAACCTGCATAGTTGCGTAAGACTACTCCGAAGCTACAGAACTCCCGTAAAGTGTTTCCTACACTCAGGATGCAGAACTCCTGTTAACTGCCTCTCACTAGTTCCAATGTACAGAAATCCTGTAAGCTGCTTCTCTTTTACTCAGACTACTGAAAACCCGCATAGTGCGTAAGACTACTCCCATGCTACAGAACTCCCGTAAACTGTTCCTACACTGGATGCAGAACTCCTGTAAACTACCTCTCACTACTTCCAATGTACAGAAATCCTGTAAGCTGCTTCTCTTTTACTCAGACTACTGAAAACCCGCATATTGCGTAAGACTACTCCCATGCTACAGAACTCCCGTAAATTTTTTCCTACACTAAAGATGCAGAACTCCTGTAAACTGCCTCACACTACTTCCAATGTACAGAAATCCTGTAAGGTGCTTCTCTTTTACTCAGACTACTGAAAACCGGCATAGTGCGTAAGACTAATCCCATGCTACAAAACTCCCGTAAAGTGTTTCCTACACTGGATGCAGAACTCCTGTAAACTGCCTCTCACTACTTCCAATGTACAGAAATCCTGTAAGCTGCTTCTCTTTTACTCAGACTACTGAAAACCCACAGAGTGCGTAAGACTACTCCCATGATACAGTACTCCCGTAAAGTGTTTCCTACACTGGATGCAGAACTCCTGTAAACTGCCTCTCACTACTTCCAATGTACAGAAATCCTGTAAGCTGCTTCTCTTTTACTCAGACTACTGAAAACCCGCATAGTGCGTAGGACTACTCCCATGCTACAGAACTCCCGTAAAGTGTTTCCTACACTCAGGATGCAGAACTCCTTTAAACTGCATTTCACTATTTCAAATGTACAGAAATCCTGTAAGCTGCTTCTCTTTTACTCAGACTACTGAAAACCCGCATAGTGCATAAGACTACTCCCATGCTACAGAACTCCCGTAAAGTGTTTTGTACTCTCAGGAGTCAGAATTCCTTTAAACTGCCTCTCACTACTTCCAATGTACAGAAATCCTGTAAGCTCCTTCTCTTTTACTCAGACAACTGAAAACAAGCATAGCTCATAAGACTACTCCCATGCTACAGAACTCCCCTAAGTGTTTCCTACACTCAGGATGCAGAACTCCTGTAAACTGCCTCTCACTACTTCCAATGGACAGAAATCCTGTAAGCTGCTTCTCTTTTACTCAGACTACTGAAAACCCGCATAGTGCGTAAGACGACTCCCATGCTACAGAACTCCCGTAAAGTGTTTCCTACACTAAGGATGCAGAACTCCTTAAAACTTTCTCTCACTACTTCCAATGTACAGAAATCCTGTAAGCTGCTTCTCTTTTACTCAGACTACTGCAATCCCACATTGTGCCTAAGACTACTCCATGCTACAGAACTCCCGTAAAGTGTTTCCTACACTCGGGATGCAGAACTCCTGTAAACTGCCTCTCATTACTTCCAATGTACAGAAATCCTGTAAGCTGCTTCTCTTTTACTCAGACTACTGTAAACCTGCATAGTGCGTAAGACTACTCCCATGCTACAGAACTCCCGTAAACTGTTCGCACTCTGGGGATGCAGAACTCCTGTAAACTGCCTCTCACTACTTCCAATGTACAGAAATCCTGTAAGCTGCTTCTCTGTTACTCAGACTACTGAAAACTCGCATAGGGCGTAAGACTTCTCCCCTGCTACAGAACTCCCGTAAAGTGTTTCTTACACTCAAGATGCAGAACTCTTGTAAATTGCCTCTCACTACTTCCAATCAACAGAAATCCTGTTAGCTGCTTCTCTTTTACTCAGACTACTGAAAACCCCCATAGTGCGTAAGATTTCTCCCATGCTACAGAACTCCCGTAAAGTGTTTCTTACACTCAAGATTTAGAACTCTTGTAAACTGCCTCTAAGTACTTCCAATGTACAGAAATCCTGTAAGCTGCTTCTCTTTTACTCAGACTACTGAGAACCTGCATAGGGCGTAAGACTTATCGCATGCTACAGAACTCCCGTAAAGTGTTTCCTACACTCAGGATGCAGAACTCCTGTAAACTGCCTCTCACTACTTCCAATGTACAGAAATCCCGTAAGCTGCTTCACTTTTACTCAGACTACTGAAAACCCGCATAGTGCGAAAGACTACTCCCATGCTACAGAACTCCCGTATATTGTTTCCTACACTCAGGATGCAGAACTCCTGTAAACTGCCTCTCACTACTTCCAATGTACAGAAATCCTGTAAGCTGCTTCTCTTTTACTGAGACTACTGAAAACCCGCATAGTGCGAAAGACTACTCCCATGCTACAGAACTCCCGTATATTGTTTCCTACACTCAGGATGCAGAACTCCTGTAAACTGCCTCTCACTACTTCCAATGTACAGAAATCCTGTAAGCTGCTTCTCTTTTACTGAGACTACTGAAAACCCGCATAGTGCGAAAGACTACACCCATGCTACAGAACTCCGTAAAGTGTTTCCTACACTCAAGGTGCAGAACTACTGTAAACTGCCTCTCACTACTTCCAATGTACAGAAATGCTGTAAGCTGCTTCCCTTTTACTCAGACTACTGAAAACCCGCATACTGCGTAAGACTACTCCCATGCTACAGAACTCCCGTAAAGTGTTTCCTACACTCAGGATGCAGAACTCCTGTAAACTGCCTCTCACTACTTGCAGCTAAGAGAAATCCTGTAAGCTGCTTCTCTTTTACTCAGACTACTGAAAACTTGCATAGGGCGTAAGACTTATCCCATGCTACAGAACTCCCGTAAACTGTTTCCTACACTCAGGATGCAGAACTCTTGTAAACTGCCTCTCACTACTTCCAATGTACAGAAATGCTGTAAGCTGGTTCTCTTTTACTCAGACTACTGAAAACCCGCATATTGCATAAGACTACTCCCATGCTACAGAACTCCCGTAAAGTGTTTCCTACACTCAGGATGCAGAACTCCTGTAAACTGCCTCTCACTACTTCCAATGTACAGAAATCCCGTAAGCTGCTTCACTTGTACTCAGACTAGTGAAAACCCGCATAGTGCGAAAGACTACTCCCATGCTACAAAACTCCCGTATATTGTTTCCTACACTCAGGATGCAGAACTCCTGTAAACTGCCTCTCACTACTTCCAATGTACAGAAATCCTGTAAGCTGCTTCTCTTTTACTCAGACTACTGAAAACCCGCATAGTGCGTAAGACTACTCCCATGCTACAGAACTCCCGTAAAGTGTTTCCTATACTCAGCATGCAGAACTCCTGTAAACTGCCTCTCACTACTTCCAATGAACAGAAACCCTGTAAGCTGCTTCTCTTTTACTCAGACTACTGAAAACCCGCATAGGGCTTAAGACTAATCCAATGCTACAGAATTCCCGTAAAGTGTTTCCAACCCTCAGGATGCAGAACTCCTGAAAACTGCCTCTCACTACTTCCAATGGACAGAAATCCTGTAGGCTGCTTCTCTTTTACTCAGACTACTGAAAACCCGCATAGTGCGTAAGACTACTCCCATGCTACAGAACTCCCGTAAAGTGTTTCCTACACTGGATGCAGAACTCCTGTAACTGCCTCTCACTATTTCCAATGTACAGAAATTCTGTAAGCTGCTTCTATTTTACTCAGACAAGTGAAAACCCACATATTGCGTAAGACTACTCCCATACTACAGAAAACCCATAAAGTGTTTCCTATACTCAGGATGCAGAAATCCTGTGAACTGCCTCTCACTACTTCCAATGTACAGAAATACTGTAAGCTGCTTCTCTTTTACTCAGACTACTGAAAACCTGCATAGTGCGTAAGACTACTCCCATGCTACAGAACTCCACTAAAGTGTTTCCTACACTCAGGTTGCAGAACTCCTGAAAACTGCCTCTCACTACTTCCAATGGACAGAAATCCTGTAAGCTGCTTCTCTTTTACTCAGACTACTGAAAACCCGCATAGGGCTTAAGACTTCTCGCATGCTACAGAACTCCCGTAAAGTGTTTCCTACACTGGATGCAGAACTCCTTTAAACTGCATTTCACTACTTCCAATGTACAGAAATCCTGTAAGCTGCTTCTCTTTTACTCAGACTACTGAAAACCCGGATAGGGCTTAAGACTTATCCCATGCTACAGTACTCCCGTAAAGTGTTTCCTACACTCAGGATGCAGAACTCCTGTAAACTGCCTCTCACTACTTCCAATGTACAGAAATCCTGTAAGCTGCTTCTCTTTTACTCAGACTACTGAAAACCCGCCTAGTGCGTAAGACTACTCCCATGCTACAGAACTCCACTAAAGTGTTTCCTACACTCAGGATGCAGAACTCCTGTAAACTGCCTCTCACTACTTCCAATGTACAGAAATCCTGTAAGCTGCTTCTCTTTTACTCAGACTACTGAAAAACCGCATAGTGCGTAAGACTACACCCATGCTACAGAACTCCCGTGAAGTGTTTCCTACACTCAGGATGCAGAACTTCTGTAAACTGCCTCTCACTACTTCCAAAGTACAGAAATCCTGTAAGCTGCTTCTCTGTTACTCAGACTACTGAAAACTCGCGTAGGGCTTAAGAATTCTCCCATGCTACAGAACTCCCGTGAAGTGTTTCCTACACTGAGGATGCAGAACTCCTATAAACTGCCTCTCACTACTTCCAATGTACAGAAATCCTGTACGCTGCTTCTCTTTTACTCAGACTACTGAAATCCCGCATAGTGCGTAAGACTACTCCCATGCTACAGAACTCCCGTAAAGTGTTTCCTACACTCAGGATGCAGAACTCCTTTAAACTGCCTCTCCCTACTTCCAATGGACAGAAATCCTGTAAGATGCTTCTCTTTTACTCAGACTACTGAAAACGCGCATAGTGCGTAGGACTACTCCCATGCTACAGTACTCCCGTAAAGTGTTTCCTACCCTCAGGATGCAGGACTCCTTTAAACTGCCTCTCACTACTTCCAATGTACAGAAATCCTGTAAGCTGCTTCTCTTTTACTCAGACTACTGAAAAGCCGCATAATGCGTAAGACTACTCCCATGCTAGAGAACTCCCGTAAAGTGTTTCCTACACTCAGGATGCAGTACTCCTGTGAACTGCCTCTCACTACTTCCAATGTACAGAAATCCTGTAAGCTGCTTCTCTTTTACTCAGACTACTGAAAACCCGCATAGTGCTTTAGAATTCTCCCATGCTACAGAACTCCCGTAAAGTGTTTCCTACCCTCAGGATGCAGAACTCCTGTGAACTGCCTCTCACTACTTCCAATGTACAGAAATCCTGTAAGCTGCTTCTCTTTTACTCAGACTACTGAAAACCCGCATAGTGCGTTAGAATTCTCCCATGCTACAGAACTCCCGTAAAGTGTCTCCTACACTGGATGCAGAACTCATTTAAACTGCCTCTCACTACTTCCAATGTACAGAAATCCTGTAAGCTGCTTCTCTTTTACTCAGACTGCTGAAAACCCGCATAGTGCGTAAGACTTCTCCCATGCTACAGAAGTCCCGTAAATTGTTTCCTACCCTCAGTATGCAGAACTCCTGTTAACTGCCTCTCACTACTTCCAATGTACAGAAATCCTGTAAGCTGCTTCTCTTTTACTCAGACTACTGAAAACCCGCATAGTGCGTAAGACTACTCCGAAGCTACAGAACGCCCGTAAGTGTTTTCTACACTCAGGATGCAGAACTCCTGTAAACTGTGTCTCACTACTTGCAGCTAACAGAAATCCTGTAAGCTGCTTCTCTTTTACTCAGACTACTGAAAACCCGCATAGTGCGTAAGACTACTCCCATGCTACAGAAGTCCCGTAAAGTGTTTCCTACCCTCAGGATGCAGAACTCCTGCAAGCTGCGTCTCACTGCTTCCAATGTACAGAAATCCTGTAAGCTGCTTCTCTTTTACTCAGACTACTGAAAACCCGCATAGTGCGTAAGACTACTCCCAAGCTACAGAACGCCCGTAAAGTGTTTTCTACACTCAGGATGTAGAACTCCTGTAAACTGCGTCTCACTACTTGCAGCTAACAGAAATCCTGTAAGCTGCTTCTCTTTTACTCAGACTACTGAAAACCCGCATAGTGCGTAGGACTACTCCCATGCTACAGAACTCCCGTAAAGTGTTTCCTACCCTCAGGATGCAGGACTCCTTTAAACTGCCTCTCACTACTTCCAATGTACAGAAATCCTGTAAGCTGCTTCTCTTTTACTCAGACTACTGAAAACCCGCATAATGCGTAAGACTACCCTCATGCTAGAGAACTCCCGTAAAGTGTTTCCTACACTCAGGATGCAGAACTCCTGTGAACGGCCTCTCACTACTTCCAATGTATAGAAATCCTGTAAGCTGCTTCTGTTTTACTCAGACTACTGAAAACCCGCATAGTGCGTAAGACTACTCCAATGCTACAGAACTCCCGTAAAGTGTTTCCTACACTCAGGATGCCGAACACCTGTAAACTGCCTCGCACTACTTCCAATGAACAGAAATCCTGTAAGCTGCTTCTCTTTTACTCAGACTACTGAAAACCCGCATAGTGCGTATGACTTCTCCCATGCTACAGAACTCCCATAAAGTGTCTCCTACACTGGATGTAGAACTCATTTAAACTGCCTCTCAATACTTCCAATGTACAGAAATCCTTTAAGCTGCTTCTCTGTTACTCAGACTACTGAAAATCCGCATAGTGCGTTAGAATTATCCCATGCTACAGAAATCCCGTAAACTGTTTCCTACACTCAGGATGCAGAACTCCTGTAAACTGCCTCTCACTACTTCCAATGTACAGAAATCCTGTAAGCTGCTTCTCTTTTACTCAGACTACTGAAAAGCCGCATAATGCGTAAGACTACTCCCATGCTAGAGAACTCCCGTAAAGTGTTTCCTACACTCAGGATGCGGTACTCCTGTGAACTGCCTCTCACTACTTCCAATGTACAGAAATCCTGTAAGCTGCTTCTCTTTTACTCAGACTACTGAAAACCCGCATAGTGCGTAAGACTACTCCAATGCTACAGAATGCCCGTAAAGTGTTTTCTACACTCAGGATGTACAACTCCTGTAAACTGCGTCTCACTACTTGCAGCTAACAGAAATCCTGTAAGCTGCTTCCCTTTTACTCAGACTACTGAAAACCCGCATAGTGCGTAAGACTACTCCCATGCTACAGAACTCCCTTAAAGTGTTTCCTACCCTCAGGATGCAGAACTCCTTTAAACTGCCTCTCACTACTTCCAAAGTACAGAAATCCTGTAAGCTGCTTCTCTTTTACTCAGACTACTGAAAACCCGCATAGTGCGTTAGAATTCTCCCATGCTACAGAACTCCCGTAAAGTGTCTCCTACACTGGATGCAGAACTCATTTAAACTGCCTCTCACTACTTCCAATGTACAGAAATCCTGTAAGCTGCTTCTCTTTTACTCAGACTGCTGAAAACCCGCATAGTGCGTAAGACTTCTCCCATGCTACAGAAGTCCCGTAAATTGTTTCCTACCCTCAGTATGCAGAACTCCTGTTAACTGCCTCTCACTACTTCCAATGTACAGAAATCCTGTAAGCTGCTTCTCTTTTACTCAGACTACTGAAAACCCGCATAGTGCGTAAGACTACTCCGAAGCTACAGAACGCCCGTAAGTGTTTTCTACACTCAGGATGCAGAACTCCTGTAAACTGTGTCTCACTACTTGCAGCTAACAGAAATCCTGTAAGCTGCTTCTCTTTTACTCAGACTACTGAAAACCCGCATAGTGCGTAAGACTACTCCCATGCTACAGAAGTCCCGTAAAGTGTTTCCTACCCTCAGGATGCAGAACTCCTGCAAGCTGCGTCTCACTGCTTCCAATGTACAGAAATCCTGTAAGCTGCTTCTCTTTTACTCAGACTACTGAAAACCCGCATAGTGCGTAAGACTACTCCCAAGCTACAGAACGCCCGTAAAGTGTTTTCTACACTCAGGATGTAGAACTCCTGTAAACTGCGTCTCACTACTTGCAGCTAACAGAAATCCTGTAAGCTGCTTCTCTTTTACTCAGACTACTGAAAACCCGCATAGTGCGTAGGACTACTCCCATGCTACAGAACTCCCGTAAAGTGTTTCCTACCCTCAGGATGCAGGACTCCTTTAAACTGCCTCTCACTACTTCCAATGTACAGAAATCCTGTAAGCTGCTTCTCTTTTACTCAGACTACTGAAAACCCGCATAATGCGTAAGACTACCCTCATGCTAGAGAACTCCCGTAAAGTGTTTCCTACACTCAGGATGCAGAACTCCTGTGAACGGCCTCTCACTACTTCCAATGTATAGAAATCCTGTAAGCTGCTTCTGTTTTACTCAGACTACTGAAAACCCGCATAGTGCGTAAGACTACTCCAATGCTACAGAACTCCCGTAAAGTGTTTCCTACACTCAGGATGCCGAACACCTGTAAACTGCCTCGCACTACTTCCAATGAACAGAAATCCTGTAAGCTGCTTCTCTTTTACTCAGACTACTGAAAACCCGCATAGTGCGTATGACTTCTCCCATGCTACAGAACTCCCATAAAGTGTCTCCTACACTGGATGTAGAACTCATTTAAACTGCCTCTCAATACTTCCAATGTACAGAAATCCTTTAAGCTGCTTCTCTGTTACTCAGACTACTGAAAATCCGCATAGTGCGTTAGAATTATCCCATGCTACAGAAATCCCGTAAACTGTTTCCTACACTCAGGATGCAGAACTCCTGTAAACTGCCTCTCACTACTTCCAATGTACAGAAATCCTGTAAGCTGCTTCTCTTTTACTCAGACTACTGAAAAGCCGCATAATGCGTAAGACTACTCCCATGCTAGAGAACTCCCGTAAAGTGTTTCCTACACTCAGGATGCGGTACTCCTGTGAACTGCCTCTCACTACTTCCAATGTACAGAAATCCTGTAAGCTGCTTCTCTTTTACTCAGACTACTGAAAACCCGCATAGTGCGTAAGACTACTCCAATGCTACAGAATGCCCGTAAAGTGTTTTCTACACTCAGGATGTACAACTCCTGTAAACTGCGTCTCACTACTTGCAGCTAACAGAAATCCTGTAAGCTGCTTCCCTTTTACTCAGACTACTGAAAACCCGCATAGTGCGTAAGACTACTCCCATGCTACAGAACTCCCTTAAAGTGTTTCCTACCCTCAGGATGCAGAACTCCTTTAAACTGCCTCTCACTACTTCCAATGTACAGAAATCCTGTAAGCTGCTTCTCTTTTACTCAGACTACTGAAAACCCGCATAGGGATTAAGACTTCTCCCATGCTACAGAACTCATGTAAAGTGTTTCCTACTCTCAGGATGCAGAACTCCTGTAAACTGCCTCTCACTACTTCCAATGGACAGAAATCCTGTAAGCTGCTTCTCTTTTACTCAGACTACTGAAAACCCGCATAGTGCGTAAGACTACTCCCAAGCTACAGAACGCCCGTAAAGTGTTTTCTACACTCAGGATGTAGAACTCCTGTAAACTGCGTCGCACTACTTGCAGCTAACAGAAATCCTGTAAGCTGCTTCTCTTTTACTCAGACTACTGAAAACCCGCATAGTGCGTAGGACTACTCCCATGCTACAGAACTCCCGTAAAATGTTTCCTACCCTCAGGATGCAGGACTCCTTTAAACTGCCTCTCACTACTTCCAATGTACAAAAATCCTGTAAGCTGCTTCTCTTTTACTCAGACTACTGAAAACCCGCATAATGCGTAAGACTACTCTCATGCTAGATAACTCCCGTAAAGTGTTTCCTACACTCAGGATGCAGAACTCCTGTGAACTGCCTCTCACTACTTCCAATGTATAGAAATCCTGTAAGCTGCTTCTGTTTTACTCAGACTACTGAAAACCCGCATAGTGCGTAAGACTACTCCAATGCTACAGAACTCCCGTAAAGTGTTTCCTACACTCAGGATGCCGAACACCTGTAAACTGCCTCGCACTACTTCCAATGAACAGAAATCCTGTAAGCTGCTTCTCTTTTACTCAGACTACTGAAAACACGCATAGTGCGTATGACTTCTCCCATGCTACAGAACTCCCATAAAGTGTCTCCTACACTGGATGTAGAACTCATTTAAACTGCCTCTCAATACTTCCAATGTACAGAAATCCTTTAAGCTGCTTCTCTGTTACTCAGACTACTGTAAATCCGCATAGTGCGTTAGAATTATCCCATGCTACAGAAATCCCGTAAACAGTTTCCTACACTCAGGATGCAGAACTCCTGTAAACTGCCTCTCACTACTTCCAATGTACAGAAATCCTGTAAGCTGCTTCTCTTTACTCAGACTACTGAAAAGCCGCATAATGCGTAAGACTAATCCCATGCTAGAGAACTCCCGTAAAGTGTTTCCTACACTCAGGATGCACTACTCCTGTGAACTGCCTCTCACTACTTCCAATGTACAGAAATCCTGTAAGCTGCTTCTCTTTTACTCAGACTACTGAAAACCCGCATAGTGCGTAAGACTACTCCCATGCTACAGAACTCCCTTAAAGTGTTTCCTACCCTCAGGATGCAGAACTCGTTTAAACTGCCTCTCACTACTTCCAATGTACAGAAATCCTGTAAGCTGCTTCTCTTTTACTCAGACTACTGAAAACCCGCATAGGGCTTAAGACTTCTCCCATGCTACAGAACTCCCGTAAAGTGTTTCCTACTCTCAGGATGCAGAACTCTTGTAAACTGCCTCTCACTACTTCCAATGTACAGAAATCCTGTAAGCTGCTTCTCTTTTACTCAGACTACTGAAAGCCATCCTAATGCGTAAGACTACTCCCATGCTACAGAACTCCCGTAAAGTGTTTCCTACACTCAGGATGCAGAACTCCTGTAAACTGCCTCTCACTACTTCCAATGGACAGAAATCCTGTAAGCTGCTTCTCTTTTACTCAGACTACTGAAAACCCGCATAGTGCGTAAGACTACTCCCAAGCTACAGAACGCCCGTAAAGTGTTTTCTACACTCAGGATGTAGAACTCCTGTAAACTGCGTCTCACTACTTGCAGCTAACAGAAATCCTGTAAGCTGCTTCTCTTTTACTCAGACTACTGAAAACCCGCATAGTGCGTAGGACTACTCCCATGCTACAGAACTCCCGTAAAGTGTTTCCTACCCTCAGGATGCAGGACTCCTTTAAACTGCCTCTCACTACTTCCAATGTACAGAAATCCTGTAAGCTGCTTCTCTTTTACTCAGACTACTGAAAACCCGCATAATGCGTAAGACTACTCTCATGCTAGAGAACTCCCGTAAAGTGTTTCCTACACTCAGGATGCAGAACTCCTGTGAACTGCCTCTCACTACTTCCAATGTATAGAAATCCTGTAAGCTGCTTCTGTTTTACTCAGACTACTGAAAACCCGCATAGTGGGTAAGACTACTCCAATGCTTCAGAACTCCCGTAAAGTGTTTCCTACACTCAGGATGCCGAACACCTGTAAACTGCCTCGCACTACTTCCAATGAACAGAAATCCTGTAAGCTGCTTCTCTTTTACTCAGACTACTGAAAACCCGCATAGTGCGTATGACTTCTCCCATGCTACAGAACTCCCATAAAGTGTCTCCTACACTGGATGTAGAACTCATTTAAACTGCCTCTCAATACTTCCAATGTACAGAAATCCTTTAAGCTGCTTCTCTGTTACTCAGACTACTGAAAATCCGCATAGTGCGTTAGAATTATCCCATGCTACAGAAATCCCGTAAACTGTTTCCTACACTCAGGATGCAGAACTCCTGTAAACTGCCTCTCACTACTTCCAATGTACAGAAATCCTGTAAGCTGCTTCTCTTTTACTCAGACTACTGAAAAGCCGCATAATGCGTAAGACTACTCCCATGCAAGAGAACTCCCGTAACGTGTTTCCTACCCTCAGGATGCAGAACTCCTGTGAACTGCCTCTCACTACTTCCAATGTACAGAAATCCTGTAAGCTGCTTCTCTTTTACTCAGACTACTGAAAACCCGCATAGTGCGTTAGAATTCTCCCATGCTACAGAACTCCCGTAAAGTGTCTCCTACACTGGATGCAGAACTCATTTAAACTGCCTCTCACTACTTCCAATGTACAGAAATCCTGTAAGCTGCTTCTATTTTACTCAGACTACTGAAAACCCGCATAGTGCGTAAGACTACTCCAATGCTACAGAACGCCCGTAAAGTGTTTTCTACACTCAGGATGTAGAACTCCTGTAAACTGCGTCTCACTACTTGCAGCGAACAGAAATCCTGTAAGCTGCTTCTCTTTTACTCAGACTACTGAAAACCCGCATAGTGCGTAAGACTACTCCCATGCTACAGAACTCCCTTAAAGTGTTTCCTACCCTCAGGATGCAGAACTCCTTTAAACTGCCTCTCACTACTTCCAATGTACAGAAATCCTGTAAGCTGCTTCTCTTTTACACAGACCACTGAAAACCCGCATAGGGCTTAAGACTTCTCCCATGCTACAGAACTCCCGTAAAGTGTTTCCTACTCTCAGGATGCAGAAGTCCTGTAAACTGCCTCTCACTACTTCCAATGTACAGAAATCCTGTAAGCTGCTTCTCTTTTACTCAGACTACTGAAAGCCATCCTAATGCGTAAGACTACTCTCATGCTAAAGAATTCCCGTAAAGTGTTTCCTACCCTCAGGATGCAGAACTCCTTTAAACTGCCTCTCACTACTTCCAATGTACAGAAATCCTGTAAGCTTCTTCTCTTTTACTCAGACTACTGAAAACCCGCATAGTGCGTTAGAATTTTCCCATGCTACAGAACTCCCGTAAAGTGTCTCCTACACTGGATGCAGAACTCATTTAAACTGCCTCTCACTACTTCCCATGTACAGAAATCCTGTAAGCGCTTCTCTTTTACTCAGACTGCTGAAAACCCGCATAGTGCGTAAGACTACTCCCATGCTACAGAAGTCCCGTAAATTGTTTCCTACCCTCAGGATGCAGAACTCCTGTTAACTGCCTCTCACTACTTCCAATGTACAGAAATCCTGTAAGCTGCTTCTGTTTTACTCAGACTACTGAAAACCCGCATAGTGCGTAAGACTACTCCCAAGCTACAGAACGCCCCTAAAGTGTTTTCTACACTCAGGATGTAGAACTCCTGTAAACTGCGTCTCACTACTTGCAGCTAACAGAAATCCTGTAAGCTGCTTCTCTTTTATTCAGACTGCTGAAAACCCGCATAGTGCGTAAGACTACTCCCAAGCTACAGAACGCCCGTAAAGTGTTTTCTACACTCAGGATGTAGAACTCCTGTAAACTGCGTCTCACTACTTGCAGCTAACAGAAATCCTGTAAGCTGCTTCTCTTTTACTCAGACTGCTGAAAACCCGCATAGTGCGTAAGACTACTCCCATGCTACAGAACTCCCGTAAAGTGTTTCCTACCCTCAGGATGCAGAACTCCTTTAAACTGCCTCTCACTACTTCCAATGTACAGAAATCCTGTAAGCTGCTTCTCTTTTACTCAGACTACTGAAAACCGGCATAGTGCGTAAGACTACTCCCATGCTACAGAACTCCCGTAAAGTGTTTCCTACACTGGATGCAGAACTCCTATAAACTGTCTCTCACTACTTCGAATGTACAGAAATCCTGTAAGCTGCTTCTCTTTTACTCAGACTACTGAAAACCCGCATAGTGCGTAAGACTACTCCCATGCTACAGAAAACCCATAAAGTGTTTCCTACACTCAGGATGCAGAACTCCTGTGAACTGCCTCACACTTCTTCCAATGGGCAGAAATCCTGTAAGCTGCTTCTCTTTTACTCAGACTACTGAAAACCCGCATAGTGCGTTAGAATTCTCCCATGCTACAGAACTCCCGTAAAGTGTTTCCTACACTCAGGATGCAGAACTCCTGTAAACTGCCTCTCACTACTTCCAATGGACAGAAATCCTGTAAGCTGCTTCTCTTTTACTCAGACTACTGAAATCCCGCATAGTGCGTAAGACTGCTCCCATGCTACAGAACTCCCGTAAAGTGTTTCCTACACTCAGGATGCAGAACTCCTGTAAACTGCCTCTCACTACTTCCAATGTACAGAAATCCTGTAAGCTGCTTCTCTTTTACTCAGACTACTGAAAACCCGCATAGGGCTTAAGACTTCTACCATGCTACAGAACTCCCGTAAAGTGTTTCCTACCCTCAGGATGCAGGACTCCTTTAAACTGCCTCTCACTACTTCCAATGTACAGAAATCCTGTAAGCTGCTTCTCTTTTACTCAGACTGCTGAAAACCCGCATAGTGCGTAAGACTTCTCCCATGCTACAGAACTCCCGTAAAGTGTTTCCTACCCTCAGGATGCAGAACTCCTGTTAACTGCCTCTCACTACTTCCAATGTACAGAAATCCTGTAAGCTTCTTCTCTTTTACTCAGACTACTGAAAACCCGCATAGTGCGTAAGACTACTCCCAAGCTACAGAACGCCCGTAAAGTGTTTTCTACACTCAGGATGTAGAACTCCTGTAAACTGCGTCTCACTACTTGCAGCTAACAGAAATCCTGTAAGCTGCTTCTCTTTTACTCAGACTTCTCAAAACCCGCATAGTGGTAAGACTTCTCCCATGCTACAGAACTCCCGTAAAGTGTCTCCTACACTGGATGCAGAACTCATTTAAACTGCCTCTCACTGCTTCCAATGTACAGAAATCCTGTAAGCTGCTTCTCTTTTACTCAGACTACTGAAAACCCACATAGTGCGTAAGACTAATCCCATGCTACAGAACTCCCGTAAAGTGTTTCCTACCCTCAGGATGCAGAACTCCTGTAAACTGCCTCTCACTACCTCCAATGTACAGAAATCCTGTAAGCTGCTTCTCTTTTACTCAGACTACTGAAAACCCGCATAGTGCGTAAGACTACTCCCATGCTACAGAACTCCCTTAAAGTGTTTCCTACCCTCAGGATGCAGAACTCCTTTAAACTGCCTCTCACTACTTCCAATGTACAGAAATCCTGTAAGCTGCTTCTCTTTTACTCAGACTACTGAAAACCCGCATAGGGCTTAAGACTTCTCCCATGCTACAGAACTCCCGTAAAGTGTTTCCTACTCTCAGGATGCAGAACTCCTGTAAACTGCCTCTCACTACTTCCAATGTACAAAAATCCTGTAAGCTGCTTCTCTTTTACTCAGACTACTGAAAATACGCATAGTGCGTAAGACTACTCCCATGCTACAGAACTCCCATAAAGTGTTTCCTACCCTCAGGATGCAGAATTCCTGTAAACTGCCTCTCACTACTTCCAATGGACAGAAATCCTGTAAGCTGCTTCTCTTTTACTCAGACTACTGAAAACCCGCATAGTGCGTAGGACTACTCCCATACTACAGAACTCCCGTAAAGTGTTTCCTACACTCAGGATGCATAACTCCTGTAAACTGCCTCTCACTTCTTCGAATGTACAGAAATCCTGTAAGCTGCTTCTCTTTTACTCAGACTACTGAAAACCCGCCTAGTGCGTAAGACTTCTCCCATGCTACAGAACTCCCGTAAAGTGTTTCCTACCCTCAGGATGCAGAACTCCTGTGAACTGCCTCTCACTACTTGCAATGTACAGAAATCCTGTAAGCTGCTTCTCTTTTACTCAGACTACTGAAAACCCGCATAGTGCGTAAGACTACTCCCATGCGACAGAACTCCCGTAAAGTGTTTCCTACACTGGATGCAGAACTCCTGTAAACTGCCTCTTACTACTTCGAATGTACAGAAATCCTGTAAGCTGCTTCTCTTTTACTCAGACTACTGAAAACCCGCATAGTGCGTGAGAATTCTCCCATGCTACAGAACTCCCGTAAAGTGTTTTCTACCCTCAGTATGCAGGACTCCTTTAAACTGCCTCTCACTACTTCCAATGGACAGAAATCCTGTAAGCTGCTTCTCTTTTACTCAGACTACTCAAAACCCGCATAGTGCGTAGGACTACTCCCATGCTATAGAACTCCAGTAAAGTGTTACCTACACTGGATGCAGAACTCCTTTAAACTGCCTCTCACTACTTCCAATGTACAGAAATCCTGTATGCTGCTTCACTTTTACTCAGACTACTGAAAACCTGCATAGTGCGTAGGACTACTCCCATGCTACAGAACTCCCGTAAAGTGTTTCCTACACTCAGGATGCAGAACTCCTGTAAACTGCCTCTCACTTCTTCCAATGTAAAGAAATCCTGTAAGCTGCTTCTGTTTTACTCAGACTACTGAAAACCCACATAGTGTGTAAGACTACTCCCATGCTACAGAACGTCCGTAAAGTATTTCCTACACTCAGGATGCAGAACTCCTGTAAACTGCCTCTTACTTCTTCCAATGTACAGAAATCCTGTAAGCTGCTTCTCTTTTACTCAGACTACTGAAAACCCGCATAGTGCGTAAGACTACTCCTATGCTACAGAACGTCCGTAAAGTATTTCCTACACTCAGGATGCAGAACTCCTGTAAACTGCCTCTCACTACTTCCAATGTACAGAAATCCTGTAAGCTGCTTCTCTTTTACTCAGACTATTGAAAACCCGCATAGGGCTTTAGACTTAGCCAATGCTACAGAACTCCCGTAAAGTGTTTCCTACACTCAGGATGCAGAACTCCTGTAAACTGCCTCTCACTACTTCCAATGTACAGAAATCCTGTAAGCTGCTTCTCTTTTACTCAGACTACTGAAAACCCGCATAGTGCGTAAGACTACTCCCATGCTACAGAACTCCAGTAAATTGTTACCTACACTCAGGATGCAGAACTCCTTTAAACTGCCTCTCACTACTTCCAATGTACAGAAATCCTGTATGCTGCTTCACTTTTACTCAGACTACTGAAAACCTGCATAGTGCGTAAGACTACTCCCATGCTACAGAAGTCCCGTAAAGTGTTTCCTACACTCAGGATGCAGAACTCCTGTAAACTGCCTCTCACTTCTTCCAAGGTAAAGAAATCCTGTAAGCTGTTTCTGTTTTACTCAGACTACTGAAAACCCACATAGTGTGTAAGACTACTCCCATGCTACAGAACTCCCGTAAAGTGTTTCCTACCCTGAGGATGCAGAACTCCTGTAAACTGCCTCTCACTACTTCCAATGTACAGAAATCCTGTAAGCTGCTTCTCTTTTACTCAGACTACTGAATACCCGCATAGTGCGTAGGACTACTCCCATGCTGCAGAACTCCCGTAAAGTGTTTCCTACACTCAGGATGCAGAACTCCTGTAAACTGCCTCTCACTACTTCCAATGTACAGAAATCCTGTAAGCTGCTTCTCTTTTACTCAGACTACTGAAAACCCGCATAGTGCGTAAGACTTCTCCCATGCTACAGAACTCCCGTAAAGTGTTTCCTACACTCAGGATGCAGATCTCCTGTAAAATGCCTCTCACTACTTCCAATGTACAGAAATCCTGTAAGCTGCTTCTCTTTTACTCAGACTACTGAAAACCCGCCTAGTGCGTAAGACTACTCCCATGCTACAGAACTCCCGTAAAGTGTTTTCTACACTCAGGATGCAGAACTCCTCTAAACTGCCTCTCACTACTTCCAATGTACAGAAATCCTGTAAGCTGCTTCTCTTTTACTCAGACTACTGAAAACCCGCATAGTGCGTAAGACTACTCACATGCTACAGAACTCCCGTAAAGTGTTTCCTACACTCAGGATGCAGAACTCCTGTAAACTGCCTCTCACTACTTCCAATGTACAGAAATCCTGTAAGCTGCTTCTCTTTTACTCAGACTACTGAAAACCCGCATAGTGCGTAAGACTACTCCCATGCTACAGAACTCCCGTAAAGTGTTTCCTACACTGGATGCAGAACTCCTGTAAACTGCCTCTCACTTCTTCGAATGTACAGAAATCCTGTAAGCTGCTTCTGTTTTACTCAGACTACTGAAAACCCGCCTAGTGCATAAGACTTCTCCCATGCTACAGAACTCCCGTAAAGTGTTTCCTACCCTCAGGATGCAGAACTCCTGTGAACTGCCTCTCACTACTTGCAATGTACAGAAATCCTGTAAGCTGCTTCTCTTTTACTCAGACTACTGAAAACCCGCATAGTGCGTAAGACTACTCCCATGCGACAGAACTCCCGTAAAGTGTTTCCTACACTGGATGCAGAACTCCTGTAAACTGCCTCTTACTACTTCGAAGGTACAGAAATCCTTTAAGCTGCTTCTCTTTTACTCAGACTACTGAAAACCCGCATAGTGCGTGAGAATTCTCCCATGCTACAGAAATCCCGTAAAGTGTTTTCTACCCTCAGTATGCAGGATTCCTTTAAACTGCCTCTCACTACTTCCAATGGACAGAAATCCTGTAAGCTGCTTCTCTTTTACTCAGACTACTCAAAACCCGCATAGTGCGTAGGACTACTCCCATGCTATAGAACTGAAGTAAAGTGTTACCTACACTGGATGCAGAACTCCTTTAAACTGCCTCTCACTACTTCCAATGTACAGAAATCCTGTATGCTGCTTCACTTTTACTCAGACTACTGAAAACCTGCATAGTGCGTAGGACTACTCCCATGCTACAGAACTCCCGTAAAGTGTTTCCTACACTCAGGATGCAGAACTCCTGTAAACTGCCTCTCACTTCTTCCAATGTAAAGAAATCCTGTAAGCTGCTTCTGTTTTACTCAGACTACTGAAAACCCACATAGTGTGTAAGACTACTCCCATGCTACAGAACGTCCGTAAAGTATTTCCTACCCTCAGGATGCAGAACTCCTGTAAACTGCCTCTTACTTCTTCCAATGTACAGAAATCCTGTAAGCTGCTTCTCTTTTACTCAGACTACTGAAAACCCGCATAGTGCGTAAGACTATTGCCATGCTACAGAACTCCCGTAAAGTGATTGCTACACTCCGGATGCAGAACTCCTGTGAACTGCCTCTCACTACTTCCAATGTACAGAAATCCTGTAAGCTGCTTCTCTTTTACTCAGACTACTGAAAACCCGCATAGTGCGTTAGAGTTCTCCCATGCTACAGAACTCCCGTAAAGTGTCTCCTACACTGGATGCAGAACTCATTTAAACTGCCTCTCACTACTTCCAATGGACAGAAATCCTGTAAGCTGCTTCTCTTTTACTCAGACTGCTGAAAACCGGCATAGTGCGTAAGACTACTCCCATGCTACAGAAGTCCCGTAAATTGTTCCCTACCCTCAGGATGCAGAACTCCTGTTAACTGCCTCTCACTACTTCCAATGTACAGAAATCCTGTAAGCTGCTTCTCTTTTACTCAGACTACTGAAAACCCGCATAGTGCGTAAGACTACTCCCAAGCTACAGAACGCCCGTAAAGTGTTTTCTACACTCAGGATGTAGAACTCCTGTAAACTGCGTCTCACTACTTGCAGCTAACAGAAATCCTGTAAGCTGCTTCTGTTTTACTCAGACTTCTCAAAACCCGCATAGTGCGTAAGACTTCTCCCATGCTACAGAACTCCCGTAAGTGTCTCCTACACTGGATGCAGAACTCCTGTAAACTGCCTCTCACTGCTTCCAACGTACAGAAATCCTGTAAGCTGCTTCTCTTTTACTCAGACTACTGATAACACGAATAGTGCGTAAGACTACTCCCATGCTACAGAACTCCCGTAAAGTGTTTCCTACACTGGATGCAGAACTCATTTAAACTGCCTCTCACTACTTCCAATGTACAGAATTCCTGTAAGCTGCTTCTCTTTTACTCAGACTACTGAAACCCGCATAATGCGTAAGACTACTCCCATGCTAAAGAACGCCCGTAAAGTGTTTTCTAAACTCAGGATGCAGAACTCCTGTAAACTGCCTCTCACTACTTCCAATGTACAGAAATCCTGTAAGCTGCTTCTCTTTTACTCAGACTACTGAAAACCCGCATAGTGCGTAAGACTACTCCCATGCTACAGAACTCCCATAAAGTGTTTCCTACCCTCAGGATGCAGAACTCCTGTAAACTGCCTCTCACTACTTCCAATGTACAGAAATCCTGTAAGCTGCTTCTCTTTTACTCAGACTACTGAAAACCCGCATAGGGCTTTAGACTTATCCCATGCTACAGAACTCCCGTAAAGTGTTTCCTACACTCAGGATGCAGAACTCCTGTAAACTGCCTCTCACTACTTCCAATGTACAGAAATCCTGTAAGCTGCTTCTCTTTTACTCAGACTACTGAAAACCCGCATAGTGCGTAAGACTACTCCCATGCTACAGAACTCCCATAAAGTGTTTCCTACCCTCAGGATGCAGAACTCCTGTAAACTGCCTCTCACTACTTCCAATGTACAGAAATCCTGTAAGCTGCTTCTCTTTTACTCAGACTACTGAAAACCCGCATAGGGCTTTAGACTTATCCCATGCTACAGAACTCCCGTAAAGTGTTTCCTACACTCAGGATGCAGAACTCCTGTAAACTGACTCTCACTACTTCCAATGTACAGAAATCCTGTAAGCTGCTTCTCTTTTACTCAGACTACTGAAAACCCGCATAGTGCGTAAGACTGCTCCCATGCTACAGAACTCCCGTAAAGTGTTTTCTACACTCAGGATGCAGATCTCCTGTAAAATGCCTCTCACTACTTCCAATGTACAGAAATCCTGTAAGCTGCTTCTCTTTTACTCAGACTACTGAAAACCCGCATAGTGCGTGAGAATTCTCCCATGCTACAGAACTCCCGTAAAGTGTCTCCTACACTGGATGCAGAACTCCTTTAAACTGCCTCTCACTGCTTCCAATGTACAGAAATCCTGTAAGCTGCTTCTCTTTTACTCAGACTACTGAAAACCCGCATAGTGCGTTAGAGTTCTCCCATGCTACAGAACTCCCGTAAAGTGTCTCCTACACTGGATGCAGAACTCATTTAAACTGCCTCTCACTACTTCCAATGGACAGAAATCCTGTAAGCTGCTTCTCTTTTACTCAGACTGCTGAAAACCCGCATAGTGCGTAAGACTACTCCCAAGCTACAGAAGTCCCGTAAATTGTTTCCTACCCTCAGGATGCAGAACTCCTGTTAACTGCCTCTCACTACTTCCAATGTACAGAAATCCTGTAAGCTGCTTCTCTTTTACTCAGACTACTGAAAACCCGCATAGTGCGTAAGACTACTCCCAAGCTACAGAACTCCCGTAAAGTGTTTTCTACACTCAGGATGTAGAACTCCTGTAAACTGCGTCTCACTACTTGCAGCTAACAGAAATCCTGTAAGCTGCTTCTGTTTTACTCAGACTTCTCAAAACCCGCATAGTGCGTAAGACTTCTCCCATGCTACAGAACTCCCGTAAAGTGTCTCCTACACTGGATGCAGAACTCATTTAAACTGCCTCTCACTGCTTCCAACGTACAGAAATCCTGTAAGCTGTTTCTCTTTTACTCAGACTACTGATAACATGAATAGTGCGTAAGACTACTCCCATGCTACAGAACTCCCGTAAAGTGTTTCCTACACTCAGGATGCAGAACTCATTTAAACTGCCTCTCACTACTTCCAATGTACAGAATTCCTGTAAGCTGCTTCTCTTTTACTCAGACTACTGAAACCCGCATAATGCGTAAGACTACTCCCATGCTAAAGAACGCCCGTAAAGTGTTTTCTAAACTCAGGATGCAGAACTCCTGTAAACTGCCTCTCACTACTTCCAATGTACAGAAATCCTGTAAGCTGCTTCTCTTTTACTCAGACTACTGAAAACCGGCATAGTGCGTAAGACTACTCCCATGCTACAGAACTCCCGTAAAGTGTTTCCTACACTGGATGCAGAACTCCTATAAACTGTCTCTCACTACTTCGAATGTACAGAAATCCTGTAAGCTGCTTCTCTTTTACTCAGACTACTGAAAACCCGCATAGTGCGTAAGACTACTCCCATGCTACAGAAAACCCATAAAGTGTTTCCTACACTCAGGATGCAGAACTCCTGTGAACTGCCTCACACTTCTTCCAATGGGCAGAAATCCTGTAAGCTGCTTCTCTTTTACTCAGACTACTGAAAACCCGCATAGTGCGTTAGAATTCTCCCATGCTACAGAACTCCCGTAAAGTGTTTCCTACACTCAGGATGCAGAACTCCTGTAAACTGCCTCTCACTACTTCCAATGGACAGAAATCCTGTAAGCTGCTTCTCTTTTACTCAGACTACTGAAATCCCGCATAGTGCGTAAGACTGCTCCCATGCTACAGAACTCCCGTAAAGTGTTTCCTACACTCAGGATGCAGAACTCCTGTAAACTGCCTCTCACTACTTCCAATGTACAGAAATCCTGTAAGCTGCTTCTCTTTTACTCAGACTACTGAAAACCCGCATAGGGCTTAAGACTTCTACCATGCTACAGAACTCCCGTAAAGTGTTTCCTACCCTCAGGATGCAGGACTCCTTTAAACTGCCTCTCACTACTTCCAATGTACAGAAATCCTGTAAGCTGCTTCTCTTTTACTCAGACTGCTGAAAACCCGCATAGTGCGTAAGACTTCTCCCATGCTACAGAAGTCCCGTAAATTGTTTCCTACCCTCAGGATGCAGAACTCCTGTTAACTGCCTCTCACTACTTCCAATGTACAGAAATCCTGTAAGCTTCTTCTCTTTTACTCAGACTACTGAAAACCCGCATAGTGCGTAAGACTACTCCCAAGCTACAGAACGCCCGTAAAGTGTTTTCTACACTCAGGATGTAGAACTCCTGTAAACTGCGTCTCACTACTTGCAGCTAACAGAAATCCTGTAAGCTGCTTCTCTTTTACTCAGACTTCTCAAAACCCGCATAGTGGTAAGACTTCTCCCATGCTACAGAACTCCCATAAAGTGTCTCCTACACTGGATGCAGAACTCATTTAAACTGCCTCTCACTGCTTCCAATGTACAGAAATCCTGTAAGCTGCTTCTCTTTTACTCAGACTACTGATAACACGAATAGTGCGTAAAACTACTCCCATGCTACAGAAGTCCCGTAAAGTGTTTCCTACCCTCAGGATGCAGAACTCCTGTAAACTGCCTCTCACTACTTCCAATGTACAGAAATCCTGTAAGCTGCTTCTCTTTTACTCAGACTACTGAAAACCCGCATAGTGCGTAAGACTACTCCCATGCTACAGAACTCCCTTAAAGTGTTTCCTACCCTCAGGATGCAGAACTCCTTTAAACTGCCTCTCACTACTTCCAATGTACAGAAATCCTGTAAGCTGCTTCTCTTTTACTCAGACTTCTGAAAACCCGCATAGGGCTTAAGACTTCTCCCATGCTACAGAACTCCCGTAAAGTGTTTCCTACTCTCAGGATGCAGAACTCCTGTAAACTGCCTCTCACTACTTCCAATGTACAAAAATCCTGTAAGCTGCTTCTCTTTTACTCAGACTACTGAAAACCCGCATAGTGCGTAAGACTACTCCCATGCTACAGAACTCCCATAAAGTGTTTCCTACCCTCAGGATGCAGAATTCCTGTAAACTGCCTCTCACTACTTCCAATGGACAGAAATCCTGTAAGCTGCTTCTCTTTTACTCAGACTACTGAAAACCCGCATAGTGCGTAGGACTACTCCCATACTACAGAACTCCCGTAAAGTGTTTCCTACACTCAGGATGCATAACTCCTGTAAACTGCCTCTCACTTCTTCGAATGTACAGAAATCCTGTAAGCTGCTTCTCTTTTACTCAGACTACTGAAAACCCGCCTAGTGCGTAAGACTTCTCCCATGCTACAGAACTCCCGTAAAGTGTTTCCTACCCTCAGGATGCAGAACTCCTGTGAACTGCCTCTCACTACTTGCAATGTACAGAAATCCTGTAAGCTGCTTCTCTTTTACTCAGACTACTGAAAACCCGCATAGTGCGTAAGACTACTCCCATGCGACAGAACTCCCGTAAAGTGTTTCCTACACTGGATGCAGAACTCCTGTAAACTGCCTCTTACTACTTCGAATGTACAGAAATCCTGTAAGCTGCTTCTCTTTTACTCAGACTACTGAAAACCCGCATAGTGCGTGAGAATTCTCCCATGCTACAGAACTCCCGTAAAGTGTTTTCTACCCTCAGTATGCAGGACTCCTTTAAACTGCCTCTCACTACTTCCAATGGACAGAAATCCTGTAAGCTGCTTCTCTTTTACTCAGACTACTCAAAACCCGCATAGTGCGTAGGACTACTCCCATGCTATAGAACTCCAGTAAAGTGTTACCTACACTGGATGCAGAACTCCTTTAAACTGCCTCTCACTACTTCCAATGTACAGAAATCCTGTATGCTGCTTCACTTTTACTCAGACTACTGAAAACCTGCATAGTGCGTAGGACTACTCCCATGCTACAGAACTCCCGTAAAGTGTTTCCTACACTCAGGATGCAGAACTCCTGTAAACTGCCTCTCACTTCTTCCAATGTAAAGAAATCCTGTAAGCTGCTTCTGTTTTACTCAGACTACTGAAAACCCACATAGTGTGTAAGACTACTCCCATGCTACAGAACGTCCGTAAAGTATTTCCTACACTCAGGATGCAGAACTCCTGTAAACTGCCTCTTACTTCTTCCAATGTACAGAAATCCTGTAAGCTGCTTCTCTTTTACTCAGACTACTGAAAACCCGCATAGTGCGTAAGACTACTCCTATGCTACAGAACGTCCATAAAGTATTTCCTACACTCAGGATGCAGAACTCCTGTAAACTGCCTCTCACTACTTCCAATGTACAGAAATCCTGTAAGCTGCTTCTCTTTTACTCAGACTATTGAAAACCCGCATAGGGCTTTAGACTTAGCCCATGCTACAGAACTCCCGTAAAGTGTTTCCTACACTCAGGATGCAGAACTCCTGTAAACTGCCTCTCACTACTTCCAATGTACAGAAATCCTGTAAGCTGCTTCTCTTTTACTCAGACTACTGAAAACCCGCATAGTGCGTAAGACTACTCCCATGCTACAGAACTCCAGTAAATTGTTACCTACACTCAGGATGCAGAACTCCTGTAAACTGCCTCTCACTACTTCCAATGTACAGAAATCCTGTATGCTGCTTCACTTTTACTCAGACTACTGAAAACCTGCATAGTGCGTAAGACTACTCCCATGCTACAGAAGTCCCGTAAAGTGTTTCCTACACTCAGGATGCAGAACTCCTGTAAACTGCCTCTCACTTCTTCCAAGGTAAAGAAATCCTGTAAGCTGCTTCTCTTTTACTCAGACTACTGAAAACCCACATAGTGTGTAAGACTACTCCCATGCTACAGAACTCCCGTAAAGTGTTTCCTACCCTGAGGATGCAGAACTCCTGTAAACTGCCTCTCACTACTTCCAATGTACAGAAATCCTGTAAGCTGCTTCTCTTTTACTCAGACTACTGAATACCCGCATAGTGCGTAGGACTACTCCCATGCTGCAGAACTCCCGTAAAGTGTTTCCTACACTCAGGATGCAGAACTCCTGTAAACTGCGTCTCACTACTTCCAATGTACAGAAATCCTGTAAGCTGCTTCTCTTTTACTCAGACTTCTCAAAACCCGCATAGTGGTAAGACTTCTCCCATGCTACAGAACTCCCATAAAGTGTCTCCTACACTGGATGCAGAACTCATTTAAACTGCCTCTCACTGCTTCCAATGTACAGAAATCCTGTAAGCTGCTTCTCTTTTACTCAGACTACTGATAACACGAATAGTGCGTAAAACTACTCCCATGCTACAGAAGTCCCGTAAAGTGTTTCCTACCCTCAGGATGCAGAACTCCTGTAAACTGCCTCTCACTACTTCCAATGTACAGAAATCCTGTAAGCTGCTTCTCTTTTACTCAGACTACTGAAAACCCGCATAGTGCGTAAGACTACTCCCATGCTACAGAACTCCCTTAAAGTGTTTCCTACCCTCAGGATGCAGAACTCCTTTAAACTGCCTCTCACTACTTCCAATGTACAGAAATCCTGTAAGCTGCTTCTCTTTTACTCAGACTTCTGAAAACCCGCATAGGGCTTAAGACTTCTCCCATGCTACAGAACTCCCGTAAAGTGTTTCCTACTCTCAGGATGCAGAACTCCTGTAAACTGCCTCTCACTACTTCCAATGTACAAAAATCCTGTAAGCTGCTTCTCTTTTACTCAGACTACTGAAAACCCGCATAGTGCGTAAGACTACTCCCATGCTACAGAACTCCCATAAAGTGTTTCCTACCCTCAGGATGCAGAATTCCTGTAAACTGCCTCTCACTACTTCCAATGGACAGAAATCCTGTAAGCTGCTTCTCTTTTACTCAGACTACTGAAAACCCGCATAGTGCGTAGGACTACTCCCATACTACAGAACTCCCGTAAAGTGTTTCCTACACTCAGGATGCATAACTCCTGTAAACTGCCTCTCACTTCTTCGAATGTACAGAAATCCTGTAAGCTGCTTCTCTTTTACTCAGACTACTGAAAACCCGCCTAGTGCGTAAGACTTCTCCCATGCTACAGAACTCCCGTAAAGTGTTTCCTACCCTCAGGATGCAGAACTCCTGTGAACTGCCTCTCACTACTTGCAATGTACAGAAATCCTGTAAGCTGCTTCTCTTTTACTCAGACTACTGAAAACCCGCATAGTGCGTAAGACTACTCCCATGCGACAGAACTCCCGTAAAGTGTTTCCTACACTGGATGCAGAACTCCTGTAAACTGCCTCTTACTACTTCGAATGTACAGAAATCCTGTAAGCTGCTTCTCTTTTACTCAGACTACTGAAAACCCGCATAGTGCGTGAGAATTCTCCCATGCTACAGAACTCCCGTAAAGTGTTTTCTACCCTCAGTATGCAGGACTCCTTTAAACTGCCTCTCACTACTTCCAATGGACAGAAATCCTGTAAGCTGCTTCTCTTTTACTCAGACTACTCAAAACCCGCATAGTGCGTAGGACTACTCCCATGCTATAGAACTCCAGTAAAGTGTTACCTACACTGGATGCAGAACTCCTTTAAACTGCCTCTCACTACTTCCAATGTACAGAAATCCTGTATGCTGCTTCACTTTTACTCAGACTACTGAAAACCTGCATAGTGCGTAGGACTACTCCCATGCTACAGAACTCCCGTAAAGTGTTTCCTACACTCAGGATGCAGAACTCCTGTAAACTGCCTCTCACTTCTTCCAATGTAAAGAAATCCTGTAAGCTGCTTCTGTTTTACTCAGACTACTGAAAACCCACATAGTGTGTAAGACTACTCCCATGCTACAGAACGTCCGTAAAGTATTTCCTACACTCAGGATGCAGAACTCCTGTAAACTGCCTCTTACTTCTTCCAATGTACAGAAATCCTGTAAGCTGCTTCTCTTTTACTCAGACTACTGAAAACCCGCATAGTGCGTAAGACTACTCCTATGCTACAGAACGTCCGTAAAGTATTTCCTACACTCAGGATGCAGAACTCCTGTAAACTGCCTCTCACTACTTCCAATGTACAGAAATCCTGTAAGCTGCTTCTCTTTTACTCAGACTATTGAAAACCCGCATAGGGCTTTAGACTTAGCCCATGCTACAGAACTCCCGTAAAGTGTTTCCTACACTCAGGATGCAGAACTCCTGTAAACTGCCTCTCACTACTTCCAATGTACAGAAATCCTGTAAGCTGCTTCTCTTTTACTCAGACTACTGAAAACCCGCATAGTGCGTAAGACTACTCCCATGCTACAGAACTCCAGTAAATTGTTACCTACACTCAGGATGCAGAACTCCTTTAAACTGCCTCTCACTACTTCCAATGTACAGAAATCCTGTATGCTGCTTCACTTTTACTCAGACTACTGAAAACCTGCATAGTGCGTAAGACTACTCCCATGCTACAGAAGTCCCGTAAAGTGTTTCCTACACTCAGGATGCAGAACTCCTGTAAACTGCCTCTCACTTCTTCCAAGGTAAAGAAATCCTGTAAGCTGCTTCTGTTTTACTCAGACTACTGAAAACCCACATAGTGTGTAAGACTACTCCCATGCTACAGAACTCCCGTAAAGTGTTTCCTACCCTGAGGATGCAGAACTCCTGTAAACTGCCTCTCACTACTTCCAATGTACAGAAATCCTGTAAGCTGCTTCTCTTTTACTCAGACTACTGAATACCCGCATAGTGCGTAGGACTACTCCCATGCTGCAGAACTCCCGTAAAGTGTTTCCTACACTCAGGATGCAGAACTCCTGTAAACTGCCTCTCACTACTTCCAATGTACAGAAATCCTGTAAGCTGCTTCTCTTTTACTCAGACTACTGAAAACCCGCATAGTGCGTAAGACTTCTCCCATGCTACAGAACTCCCGTAAAGTGTTTCCTACACTCAGGATGCAGATCTCCTGTAAAATGCCTCTCACTACTTCCAATGTACAGAAATCCTGTAAGCTGCTTCTCTTTTACTCAGACTACTGAAAACCCGCCTAGTGCGTAAGACTACTCCCATGCTACAGAACTCCCGTAAAGTGTTTTCTACACTCAGGATGCAGAACTCCTCTAAACTGCCTCTCACTACTTCCAATGTACAGAAATCCTGTAAGCTGCTTCTCTTTTACTCAGACTACTGAAAACCCGCATAGTGCGTAAGACTACTCACATGCTACAGAACTCCCGTAAAGTGTTTCCTACACTCAGGATGCAGAACTCCTGTAAACTGCCTCTCACTACTTCCAATGTACAGAAATCCTGTAAGCTGCTTCTCTTTTACTCAGACTACTGAAAACCCGCATAGTGCGTAAGACTACTCCCATGCTACAGAACTCCCGTAAAGTGTTTCCTACACTGGATGCAGAACTCCTTTAAACTGCCTCTCACTACTTCCAATGTACAGAAATCCTGTAATCTGCTTCTCTTTTACTCAGACTACTGAAAACCCGCATAGTGCGTAGGACTACTCCCATACTACAGAACTCCCGTAAAGTGTTTCCTACACTCAGGATGCATAACTCCTGTAAACTGCCTCTCACTTCTTCGAATGTACAGAAATCCTGTAAGCTGCTTCTGTTTTACTCAGACTACTGAAAACCCGCCTAGTGCATAAGACTTCTCCCATGCTACAGAACTCCCGTAAAGTGTTTCCTACCCTCAGGATGCAGAACTCCTGTGAACTGCCTCTCACTACTTGCAATGTACAGAAATCCTGTAAGCTGCTTCTCTTTTACTCAGACTACTGAAAACCCGCATAGTGCGTAAGACTACTCCCATGCGACAGAACTCCCGTAAAGTGTTTCCTACACTGGATGCAGAACTCCTGTAAACTGCCTCTTACTACTTCGAAGGTACAGAAATCCTTTAAGCTGCTTCTCTTTTACTCAGACTACTGAAAACCCGCATAGTGCGTGAGAATTCTCCCATGCTACAGAACTCCCGTAAAGTGTTTTCTACCCTCAGTATGCAGGATTCCTTTAAACTGCCTCTCACTACTTCCAATGGACAGAAATCCTGTAAGCTGCTTCTCTTTTACTCAGACTACTCAAAACCCGCATAGTGCGTAGGACTACTCCCATGCTATAGAACTGAAGTAAAGTGTTACCTACACTGGATGCAGAACTCCTTTAAACTGCCTCTCACTACTTCCAATGTACAGAAATCCTGTAAGCTGCTTCACTTTTACTCAGACTACTGAAAACCTGCATAGTGCGTAGGACTACTCCCATGCTACAGAACTCCCGTAAAGTGTTTCCTACACTCAGGATGCAGAACTCCTGTAAACTGCCTCTCACTTCTTCCAATGTAAAGAAATCCTGTAAGCTGCTTCTGTTTTACTCAGACTACTGAAAACCCACATAGTGTGTAAGACTACTCCCATGCTACAGAACGTCCGTAAAGTATTTCCTACACTCAGGATGCAGAACTCCTGTAAACTGCCTCTTACTTCTTCCAATGTACAGAAATCCTGTAAGCTGCTTCTCTTTTACTCAGACTACTGAAAACCCGCATAGTGCGTAAGACTACTCCCATGCTACAGAACGTCCGTAAAGTATTTCCTGCACTCAGGATGCAGAACTCCTGTAAACTGCCTCTCACTACTTCCAATGTACAGAAATCCTGTAAGCTGCTTCTCTTTTACTCAGACTACTGAAAACCCGCATAGTGCGTAAGACTATTGCCATGCTACAGAACTCCCGTAAAGTGATTGCTACACTCCGGATGCAGAACTCCTGTGAACTGCCTCTCACTACTTCCAATGTACAGAAATCCTGTAAGCTGCTTCTCTTTTACTCAGACTACTGAAAACCCGCATAGTGCGTTAGAGTTCTCCCATGCTACAGAACTCCCGTAAAGTGTTTCCTACACTGGATGCAGAACTCATTTAAACTGCCTCTCACTACTTCCAATGTACAGAATTCCTGTAAGCTGCTTCTCTTTTACTCAGACTACTGAAACCCGCATAATGCGTAAGACTACTCCCATGCTAAAGAACGCCCGTAAAGTGTTTTCTAAACTCAGGATGCAGAACTCCTGTAAACTGCCTCTCACTACTTCCAATGTACAGAAATCCTGTAAGCTGCTTCTCTTTTACTCAGACTACTGAAAACCCGCATAGTGCGTAAGACTACTCCCATGTTACAGAACTCCCATAAAGTGTTTCCTACCCTCAGGATGCAGAACTCCTGTAAACTGCCTCTCACTACTTCCAATGTACAGAAATCCTGTAAGCTGCTTCTCTTTTACTCAGACTACTGAAAACCCGCATAGGGCTTTAGACTTTTCCCATGCTACAGAACTCCCGTAAAGTGTTTCCTACACTCAGGATGCAGAACTCCTGTAAACTGCCTCTCACTACTTCCAATGTACAGAAATCCTGTAAGCTGCTTCTCTTTTACTCAGACTACTGAAAACCCGCATAGTGCGTAAGACTACTCCCATGCTACAGAACTCCCATAAAGTGTTTCCTACCCTCAGGATGCAGAACTCCTGTGAACTGACTCTCACTACTTCCAATGTACAGAAATCCTGTAAGCTGCTTCTCTTTTACTCAGACTACTGAAAACCCGCATAGGGCTTTAGACTTATCCCATGCTACAGAACTCCCGTAAAGTGTTTCCTACACTCAGGATGCAGAACTCCTGTAAACTGCCTCTCACTACTTACAATGTACAGAAATCCTGTAAGCTGCTTCTCTTTTACTCAGACTACTGAAAACCCGCATAGTGCGTAAGACTGCTCCCATGCTACAGAACTCCCGTAAAGTGTTTTCTACACTCAGGATGCAGATCTCCTGTAAACTGCCTCTCACTACTTCCAATGTACAGAAATCCTGTAAGCTGCTTCTCTTTTACTCAGACTACTGAAAACCCGCATAGTGCGTGAGAATTCTCCCATGCTACAGAACTCCCGTAAAGTGTCTCCTACATTCAGGATGCAGAACTCCTGTAAACTGCCTCTCACTACTTCCAATGTACAGAAATCCTGTAAGCTGCTTCTCTTTTGAGCAGACTACTGAAAACCCGCCTAGTGCGTAAGACTACTCCCATGCTACAGAACTCCCGTAAAGTGTCTCCTACACTCAGGATGCAGAACTCCTGTAAACTGCCTCTCACTACTTCCAATGTACAGAAATCCTGTAAGCTGCTTCTCTTTTACTCAGACTACTGAAAACCCGCCTAGTGCGTAAGACTACTCCCATGCTACAGAACTCCCGTAAAGTGTTTTCTACACTCAGGATGCAGAACTCCTGTAAACTGCCTCTCACTACTTCCAATGTACAGAAATCCTGTAAGCTGCTTCTCTTTTACTCAGACTACTGAAAACCCGCATAGTGCGTAAGACTACTCACATGCTACAGAACTCCCGTAAAGTGTTTCCTACACTCAGGATGCAGAACTCCTGTAAACTTCCTCTCACTGCTTCCAACATACAGAAATCCTGTAAGCTGCTTCTCTTTTACTCAGACTACTGATAACACGAATAGTGCGTAAGACTACTCCCATGCTACAGAACTCCCGTAAAGTGTTTCCTACACTGGATGCAGAACTCATTTAAACTGCCTCTCACTACTTCCAATGTACAGAATTCCTGTAAGCTGCTTCTCTTTTACTCAGACTACTGAAACCCGCATAATGCGTAAGACTACTCCCATGCTAAAGAACGCCCGTAAAGTGTTTTCTAAACTCAGGATGCAGAACTCCTGTAAACTGCCTCTCACTACTTCCAATGTACAGAAATCCTGTAAGCTGCTTCTCTTTTACTCAGACTACTGAAAACCCGCATAGTGCGTAAGACTACTCCCATGCTACAGAACTCCCATAAAGTGTTTCCTACTCTCAGGATGCAGAACTCCTGTAAACTGCCTCTCACTACTTCCAATGTACAGAAATCCTGTAAGCTGCTTCTCTTTTACTCAGACTACTGAAAACCCGCATAGGGCTTTAGACTTATCCCATGCTACAGAACTCCCGTAAAGTGTTTCCTACCCTCAGGATGCAGAACTCCTGTAAACTGACTCTCACTACTTCCAATGTACAGAAATCCTGTAAGCTGCTTCTCTTTTACTCAGACTACTGAAAACCCGCATAGTGCGTAAGACTGCTCCCATGCTACAGAACTCCCGTAAAGTGTTTTCTACACTCAGGATGCAGATCTCCTGTAAACTGCCTCTCACTACTTCCAATGTACAGAAATCCTGTAAGCTGCTTCTCTTTTACTCAGACTACTGAAAACCCGCATAGTGCGTGAGAATTCTCCCATGCTACAGAACTCCCGTAAAGTGTCTCCTACACTGGATGCAGAACTCCTTTAAACTGCCTCTCACTGCTTCCAATGTACAGAAATCCTGTAAGCTGCTTCTCTTTTACTCAGACTACTGAAAACCCGCATAGTGCGTTAGAGTTCTCCCATGCTACAGAACTCCCGTAAAGTGTCTCCTACTCTGGATGCAGAACTCATTTAAACTGCCTCTCACTACTTCCAATGGACAGAAATCCTGTAAGCTGCTTCTCTTTTACTCAGACTGCTGAAAACCCGCATAGTGCGTAAGACTACTCCCAAGCTACAGAAGTCCCGTAAATTGTTTCCTACCCTCAGGATGCAGAACTCCTGTTAACTGCCTCTCACTACTTCCAATGTACAGAAATCCTGTAAGCTGCTTCTCTTTTACTCAGACTACTGAAAACCCGCATAGTGCGTAAGACTACTCCCAAGCTACAGAACGCCCGTAAAGTGTTTTCTACACTCAGGATGTAGAACTCCTGTAAACTGCGTCTCACTACTTGCAGCTAACAGAAATCCTGTAAGCTGCTTCTGTTTTACTCAGACTTCTCAAAACCCGCATAGTGCGTAAGACTTCTCCCATGCTACAGAACTCCCGTAAAGTGTCTCCTACACTGGATGCAGAACTCATTTAAACTGCCTCTCACTGCTTCCAACGTACAGAAATCCTGTAAGCTGTTTCTCTTTTACTCAGACTACTGATAACATGAATAGTGCGTAAGACTACTCCCATGCTACAGAACTCCCGTAAAGTGTTTCCTACACTGGATGCAGAACTCATTTAAACTGCCTCTCACTACTTCCAATGTACAGAATTCCTGTAAGCTGCTTCTCTTTTACTCAGACTACTGAAACCCGCATAATGCGTAAGACTACTCCCATGCTAAAGAACGCCCGTAAAGTGTTTTCTAAACTCAGGATGCAGAACTCCTGTAAACTGCCTCTCACTACTTCCAATGTACAGAAATCCTGTAAGCTGCTTCTCTTTTACTCAGACTACTGAAAACCCGCATAGTGCGTAAGACTACTCCCATGTTACAGAACTCCCATAAAGTGTTTCCTACCCTCAGGATGCAGAACTCCTGTAAACTGCCTCTCACTACTTCCAATGTACAGAAATCCTGTAAGCTGCTTCTCTTTTACTCAGACTACTGAAAACCCGCATAGGGCTTTAGACTTTTCCCATGCTACAGAACTCCCGTAAAGTGTTTCCTACACTCAGGATGCAGAACTCCTGTAAACTGCCTCTCACTACTTCCAATGTACAGAAATCCTGTAAGCTGCTTCTCTTTTACTCAGACTACTGAAAACCCGCATAGTGCGTAAGACTACTCCCATGCTACAGAACTCCCATAAAGTGTTTCCTACCCTCAGGATGCAGAACTCCTGTGAACTGACTCTCACTACTTCCAATGTACAGAAATCCTGTAAGCTGCTTCTCTTTTACTCAGACTACTGAAAACCCGCATAGGGCTTTAGACTTATCCCATGCTACAGAACTCCCGTAAAGTGTTTCCTACACTCAGGATGCAGAACTCCTGTAAACTGCCTCTCACTACTTACAATGTACAGAAATCCTGTAAGCTGCTTCTCTTTTACTCAGACTACTGAAAACCCGCATAGTGCGTAAGACTGCTCCCATGCTACAGAACTCCCGTAAAGTGTTTTCTACACTCAGGATGCAGATCTCCTGTAAACTGCCTCTCACTACTTCCAATGTACAGAAATCCTGTAAGCTGCTTCTCTTTTACTCAGACTACTGAAAACCCGCATAGTGCGTGAGAATTCTCCCATGCTACAGAACTCCCGTAAAGTGTCTCCTACATTCAGGATGCAGAACTCCTGTAAACTGCCTCTCACTACTTCCAATGTACAGAAATCCTGTAAGCTGCTTCTCTTTTGAGCAGACTACTGAAAACCCGCCTAGTGCGTAAGACTACTCCCATGCTACAGAACTCCCGTAAAGTGTCTCCTACACTCAGGATGCAGAACTCCTGTAAACTGCCTCTCACTACTTCCAATGTACAGAAATCCTGTAAGCTGCTTCTCTTTTACTCAGACTACTGAAAACCCGCCTAGTGCGTAAGACTACTCCCATGCTACAGAACTCCCGTAAAGTGTTTTCTACACTCAGGATGCAGAACTCCTGTAAACTGCCTCTCACTACTTCCAATGTACAGAAATCCTGTAAGCTGCTTCTCTTTTACTCAGACTACTGAAAACCCGCATAGTGCGTAAGACTACTCACATGCTACAGAACTCCCGTAAAGTGTTTCCTACACTCAGGATGCAGAACTCCTGTAAACTTCCTCTCACTGCTTCCAACATACAGAAATCCTGTAAGCTGCTTCTCTTTTACTCAGACTACTGATAACACGAATAGTGCGTAAGACTACTCCCATGCTACAGAACTCCCGTAAAGTGTTTCCTACACTGGATGCAGAACTCATTTAAACTGCCTCTCACTACTTCCAATGTACAGAATTCCTGTAAGCTGCTTCTCTTTTACTCAGACTACTGAAACCCGCATAATGCGTAAGACTACTCCCATGCTAAAGAACGCCCGTAAAGTGTTTTCTAAACTCAGGATGCAGAACTCCTGTAAACTGCCTCTCACTACTTCCAATGTACAGAAATCCTGTAAGCTGCTTCTCTTTTACTCAGACTACTGAAAACCCGCATAGTGCGTAAGACTACTCCCATGCTACAGAACTCCCATAAAGTGTTTCCTACTCTCAGGATGCAGAACTCCTGTAAACTGCCTCTCACTACTTCCAATGTACAGAAATCCTGTAAGCTGCTTCTCTTTTACTCAGACTACTGAAAACCCGCATAGGGCTTTAGACTTATCCCATGCTACAGAACTCCCGTAAAGTGTTTCCTACCCTCAGGATGCAGAACTCCTGTAAACTGACTCTCACTACTTCCAATGTACAGAAATCCTGTAAGCTGCTTCTCTTTTACTCAGACTACTGAAAACCCGCATAGTGCGTAAGACTGCTCCCATGCTACAGAACTCCCGTAAAGTGTTTTCTACACTCAGGATGCAGATCTCCTGTAAAATGCCTCTCACTACTTCCAATGTACAGAAATCCTGTAAGCTGCTTCTCTTTTACTCAGACTACTGAAAACCCGCATAGTGCGTGAGAATTCTCCCATGCTACAGAACTCCCGTAAAGTGTCTCCTACACTGGATGCAGAACTCCTTTAAACTGCCTCTCACTGCTTCCAATGTACAGAAATCCTGTAAGCTGCTTCTCTTTTACTCAGACTACTGAAAACCCGCATAGTGCGTTAGAGTTCTCCCATGCTACAGAACTCCCGTAAAGTGTCTCCTACTCTGGATGCAGAACTCATTTAAACTGCCTCTCACTACTTCCAATGGACAGAAATCCTGTAAGCTGCTTCTCTTTTACTCAGACTGCTGAAAACCCGCATAGTGCGTAAGACTACTCCCAAGCTACAGAAGTCCCGTAAATTGTTTCCTACCCTCAGGATGCAGAACTCCTGTTAACTGCCTCTCACTACTTCCAATGTACAGAAATCCTGTAAGCTGCTTCTCTTTTACTCAGACTACTGAAAACCCGCATAGTGCGTAAGACTACTCCCAAGCTACAGAACGCCCGTAAAGTGTTTTCTACACTCAGGATGTAGAACTCCTGTAAACTGCGTCTCACTACTTGCAGCTAACAGAAATCCTGTAAGCTGCTTCTGTTTTACTCAGACTTCTCAAAACCCGCATAGTGCGTAAGACTTCTCCCATGCTACAGAACTCCCGTAAAGTGTCTCCTACACTGGATGCAGAACTCATTTAAACTGCCTCTCACTGCTTCCAACGTACAGAAATCCTGTAAGCTGTTTCTCTTTTACTCAGACTACTGATAACATGAATAGTGCGTAAGACTACTCCCATGCTACAGAACTCCCGTAAAGTGTTTCCTACACTGGATGCAGAACTCATTTAAACTGCCTCTCACTACTTCCAATGTACAGAATTCCTGTAAGCTGCTTCTCTTTTACTCAGACTACTGAAACCCGCATAATGCGTAAGACTACTCCCATGCTAAAGAACGCCCGTAAAGTGTTTTCTAAACTCAGGATGCAGAACTCCTGTAAACTGCCTCTCACTACTTCCAATGTACAGAAATCCTGTAAGCTGCTTCTCTTTTACTCAGACTACTGAAAACCCGCATAGTGCGTAAGACTACTCCCATGCTACAGAACTCCCATAAAGTGTTTCCTACACTCAGGATGCAGAACTCCTGTAAACTGCCTCTCACTACTTCCAATGTACAGAAATCCTGTAAGCTGCTTCTCTTTTACTCAGACTACTGAAAACCCGCATAGGGCTTTAGACTTATCCCATGCTACAGAACTCCCGTAAAGTGTTTCCTACACTCAGGATGCAGAACTCCTGTAAACTGCCTCTCACTACTTCCAATGTACAGAAATCCTGTAAGCTGCTTCTCTTTTACTCAGACTACTGAAAACCCGCATAGTGCGTAAGACTACTCCCATGCTACAGAACTCCCATAAAGTGTTTCCTACCCTCAGGATGCAGAACTCCTGTAAACTGCCTCTCACTACTTCCAATGTACAGAAATCCTGTAAGCTGCTTCTCTTTTACTCAGACTACTGAAAACCCGCATAGGGCTTTAGACTTATCCCATGCTACAGAACTCCCGTAAAGTGTTTCCTACACTCAGGATGCAGAACTCCTGTAAACTGCCTCTCACTACTTCCAATGTACAGAAATCCTGTAAGCTGCTTCTCTTTTACTCAGACTACTGAAAACCCGCATAGTGCGTAAGACTGCTCCCATGCTACAGAACTCCCGTAAAGTGTTTTCTACACTCAGGATGCAGATCTCCTGTAAAATGCCTCTCACTACTTCCAATGTACAGAAATCCTGTAAGCTGCTTCTCTTTTACTCAGACTACTGAAAACCCGCATAGTGCGTGAGAATTCTCCCATGCTACAGAACTCCCGTAAAGTGTCTCCTACATTCAGGATGCAGAACTCCTGTAAACTGCCTCTCACTACTTCCAATGTACAGAAATCCTGTAAGCTGCTTCTCTTTTGCGCAGACTACTGAAAATCCGCATAGTGCGTAAGACTACTCACATGCTACAGAACTCCCGTAAAGTGTCTCCTACACTCAGGATGCAGAACTCCTGTAAACTGCCTCTCACTACTTCCAATGTACAGAAATCCTGTAAGCTGCTTCTCTTTTACTCAGACTACTGAAAACCCGCCTAGTGCGTAAGACTACTCCCATGCTACAGAACTCCCGTAAAGTGTTTTCTACACTCAGGATGCAGAACTCATTTAAACTGCCTCTCACTACTTCCAATGTACAGAAATCCTGTAAGCTGCTTCTCTTTTACTCAGACTACTGAAAACCCGCATAGTGCGTAAGACTACTCCCATGCTACAGAACTCCCATAAAGTGTTTCCTACCCTCAGGATGCAGAACTCCTGTAAACTGCCTCTCACTGCTTCCAACGTACAGAAATCCTGTAAGCTGCTTCTCTTTTACTCAGACTACTGAAAACCCGCATAGGGCTTTAGACTTATGCCATGCTACAGAACTCCCGTAAAGTGTTTCCTACACTCAGGATGCAGAACTCCTGTAAACTGCCTCTCACTACTTCCAATGTACAGAAATCCTGTAAGCTGCTTCTCTTTTACTCAGACTACTGAAAACCCGCATAGTGCGTAAGACTACTCCCATGCTACAGAACTCCCATAAAGTGTTTCCTACCCTCAGGATGCAGAACTCCTGTAAACTGACTCTCACTACTTCCAATGTACAGAAATCCTGTAAGCTGCTTCTCTTTTACTCAGACTACTGAAAACCCGCATAGTGCGTAAGACTGCTCCCATGCTACAGAACTCCCGTAAAGTGTTTTCTACACTCAGGATGCAGATCTCCTGTAAAATGCCTCTCACTACTTCCAATGTACAGAAATCCTGTAAGCTGCTTCTCTTTTACTCAGACTACTGAAAACCCGCATAGTGCGTGAGAATTCTCCCATGCTACAGAACTCCCGTAAAGTGTCTCCTACACTGGATGCAGAACTCCTTTAAACTGCCTCTCACTGCTTCCAATGTACAGAAATCCTGTAAGCTGCTTCTCTTTTACTCAGACTACTGAAAACCCGCATAGTGCGTTAGAGTTCTCCCATGCTACAGAACTCCCGTAAAGTGTCTCCTACACTGGATGCAGAACTCATTTAAACTGCCTCTCACTACTTCCAATGGACAGAAATCCTGTAAGCTGCTTCTCTTTTACTCAGACTGCTGAAAACCCGCATAGTGCGTAAGACTACTCCCAAGCTACAGAAGTCCCGTAAATTGTTTCCTACCCTCAGGATGCAGAACTCCTGTTAACTGCCTCTCACTACTTCCAATGTACAGAAATCCTGTAAGCTGCTTCTCTTTTACTCAGACTACTGAAAACCCGCATAGGGCTTTAGACTTATCCCATGCTACAGAACTCCCGTAAAGTGTCTCCTACACTGGATGCAGAACTCATTTAAACTGCCTCTCACTGCTTCCAACGTACAGAAATCCTGTAAGCTGTTTCTCTTTTACTCAGACTACTGATAACATGAATAGTGCGTAAGACTACTCCCATGCTACAGAACTATCGTAAAGTGTTTCCTACACTGGATGCAGAACTCATTTAAACTGCCTCTCACTACTTCCAATGTACAGAATTACTGTAAGCTGCTTCTCTTTTACTCAGACTACTGAAACCCGCATAATGCGTAAGACTACTCCCATGCTAAAGAACGCCCGTAAAGTGTTTTCTAAACTCAGGATGCAGAACTCCTGTAAACTGCCTCTCACTACTTCCAATGTACAGAAATCCTGTAAGCTGCTTCTCTTTTACTCAGACTACTGAAAACCCGCATAGTGCGTAAGACTACTCCCATGCTACAGAACTCCCATAAAGTGTTTCCTACCCTCAGGATGCAGAACTCCTGTAAACTGACTCTCACTACTTCCAATGTACAGAAATCCTGTAAGCTGCTTCTCTTTTACTCAGACTACTGAAAACCCGCATAGGGCTTTAGACTTATCCCATGCTACAGAACTCCCGTAAAGTGTTTCCTACACTCAGGATGCAGAACTCCTGTAAACTGCCTCTCACTACTTACAATGTACAGAAATCCTGTAAGCTGCTTCTCTTTTACTCAGACTACTGAAAACCCGCATAGTGCGTAAGACTGCTCCCATGCTACAGAACTCCCGTAAAGTGTTTTCTACACTCAGGATGCAGATCTCCTGTAAAATGCCTCTCACTACTTCCAATGTACAGAAATCCTGTAAGCTGCTTCTCTTTTACTCAGACTACTGAAAACCCGCATAGTGCGTGAGAATTCTCCCATGCTACAGAACTCCCGTAAAGTGTCTCCTACATTCAGGATGCAGAACTCCTGTAAACTGCCTCTCACTACTTCCAATGTACAGAAATCCTGTAAGCTGCTTCGCTTTTGCGCAGACTACTGAAAACCCGCATAGTGCGTAAGACTACTCACATGCTACAGAACTCCCGTAAAGTGTCTCCTACACTCAGGATGCAGAACTCCTGTAAACTGCCTCTCACTACTTCCAATGTACAGAAATCCTGTAAGCTGCTTCTCTTTTACTCAGACTACTGAAAACCCGCCTAGTGCGTAAGACTACTCCCATGCTACAGAACTCCCGTAAAGTGTTTTCTACACTCAGGATGCAGAACTCCTGTAAACTGCCTCTCACTACTTCCAATGTACAGAAATCCTGTAAGCTGCTTCTCTTTTACTCAGACTACTGAAAACCCGCATAGTGCGTAAGACTACTCACATGCTACAGAACTCCCGTAAAGTGTTTCCTACACTCAGGATGCAGAACTCCTGTAAACTGCCTCTCACTACTTCCAATGTACAGAAATCCTGTAAGCTGCTTCTCTTTTACTCAGACTACTAAAAACCCGCATAGTGCGTAAGACTACTCCCATGCTACAGAACTCCCGTAAAGTGTTTCCTACACTGGATGCAGAACTCCTTTAAACTGCCTCTCACTACTTCCAATGTACAGAAATCCTGTAAGCTGCTTCTCTTTTACTCAGACTACTGAAAACCCGCATAGTGCGTAGGACTACACCCATACTACAGAACTCCCGTAAAGTGTTTCCTACACTCAGGATGCATAACTCCTGTAAACTGCCTCTCACTTCTTCGAATGTATAGAAATCCTGTAAGCTGCTTCTGTTTTACTCAGACTACTGAAAACCCGCCTAGTGCGTAAGACATCTCCCATGCTACAGAACTCCCGTAAAGTGTTTCCTACCCTCAGGATGCAGAACTCCTGTGAACTGCCTCTCACTACTTGCAATGTACAGAAATCCTGTAAGCTGCTTCTCTTTTACTCAGACTACTGAAAACCCGCATAGTGCGTAAGACTACTCCCATGCGACAGAACTCCCGTAAAGTGTTTCCTACACTGGATGCAGAACTCCTGTAAACTGCCTCTTACTACTTCGAATGTACAGAAATCCTGTAAGCTGCTTCTCTTTTACTCAGACTACTGAAAACCCGCATAGTGCGTGAGAATTCTCCCATGCTACAGAACTCCCGTAAAGTGTTTTCTACACTCAGGATGCAGGACTCCTTTAAACTGCCTCTCACTACTTCCAATGGACAGAAATCCTGTAAGCTGCTTCTCTTTTACTCAGACTACTGAAAACCCGCATAGTGCGTAGGACTACTCCCATGCTATAGAACTCCAGTAAAGTGTTACCTACACTGGATGCAGAACTCCTTTAAACTGCCTCTCACTACTTCCAATGTACAGAAATCCTGTATGCTGCTTCACTTTTACTCAGACTACTGAAAACCTGCATAGTGCGTAGGACTACTCCCATGCTACAGAACTCCCATAAAGTGTTTCCTACACTCAGGATGCAGAACTCCTGTAAACGGCCTCTCACTTCTTCCAATGGACAGAAATCCTGTAAGCTGCTTCTCTTTTACTCAGACTACTGAAAACCCACATAGTATGTAAGACTACTCCCATGCTACAGAACGTCCGTAAAGTATTTCCTACACTCAGGATGCAGAACTCCTGTAAACTGCCTCTTACTTCTTCCAATGTACAGAAATCCTGTAAGCTGCTTCTCTTTTACTCAGACTACTGAAAACCCGCATAGTGCGTAAGACTACTCCCATGCTACAGAACGTCCGTAAAGTATTTCCTACACTCAGGATGCAGAACTCCTGTAAACTGCCTCTCACTACTTCCAATGTACAGAAATCCTGTAAGCTGCTTCTCTTTTACTCAGACTACTGAAAACCCGCATAGTGCGTAAGACTATTGCCATGCTACAGAACTCCCGTAAAGTGATTGCTACACTCTGGATGCAGAACTCCTGTGAACTGCCTCTCACTACTTCCAATATACAGAAATCCTGTAAGCTGCTTCTCTTTTACTCAGACTACTGAAAACCCGCATAGTGCGTTAGAATTCTGCCATGCTACAGAACTCCCGTAAAGTGTTTCCTACCCTCAGGATGCAGAACTCCTGTAAACTGCCTCTCACTACTTCCAATGGACAGAAATCCTGTAAGCTGCTTCTCTTTTACTCAACTACTGAAAACCTGCATAGTGCGTAAGACTACTTCCATGCTACAGAACGCCCGTAAAATGTTTTCTACACTCAGGATGCAGAACTCCTGTAAACTGCCTCTAACTACTTCCAATGTACAGAAATCCTGTAAGCTGCTCTCTTTTACTCAGACTACTGAAAACCCGCATAGTGCGTAAGACTACACCAATGCTACAGAACTCCCATAAAGTGTTTCCTGCACTCAGGATGCAGAACTCATTTAAACTGCCTCTCACTACTTCCAATGTACAGAAATCCTGTAAGCTGCTTCTCTTTTACTCAGACTACTGAAAACCCGCATAGTGCGTAAGACTACTCCCATGCTACAGAACTCCCGTGAAGTGTTTCCTACACTCAGGATGCAGAACTTCTGTAAACTGCCTCTCACTACTTCCAATGTACAGAAATCCTGTAAGCTGCTTCTGTTTTACTCAGACTACTGAAAACCCACATAGTGCTTAAGACTACTCCCATGCTACAGAACTCCAGTAAAGTGTTTCCTACACTGGATGCAGGACTCCCTTAAACTGCCTCTCACTACTTCCAATGTACAGAAATCCTGTAAGCTGCTTCTCTTTTACACAGACTACTGAAAACCCGCATAGTGCGTAAGACTACTCCCATGCTAGAGAACTCCCGTAAAGTGTTTCTTACACTCAGGATGCAGAACTCCTGTAAACTGCCTCTCACTACTTCCAATGTACAGAAATCCTGTAAGCTGCTTTTGTTTTACTCAGACTACTGAAAACCCGCCTAGTGCATAAGACATCTCCCATGCTACAGAACTCCCGTAAAGTGTTTCCTACACTCAGGATGCAGAACTCCTGTAAACTGCCTCTCACTACTTCCAATGGACAGAAATCCTGTAAGCTGCTTCTCTTTTACTCAGACTACTGAAAACCCGCATAGTGCGTAAGACTACTCCCATGCTAGAGAACTCCCGTAAAGTGTTTCCTACACTCAGGATGCAGAACTCCTGTAAACTGCCTCTCACTACTTCCAATGTAAAGAAATGCTGTAAGCTGCTTCTCTTTTACCCAGACTACTGAAAACCCGCATATTGCGTAAGAATTCTCCCATGCTACAGAACTCCCGTAAAGTGTTTTCTACCCTCAGGATGCAGAACTCCTGTGAAGTGCCTCTCACTACTTCCAATGTACAGAAATCCTGTACGCTGCTTCTCTTTTACTCAGACTACTGAAAACCCACATAGGGTGTAAGACTACTCCCATGCTACAGAACTCCCGTAAAGTGTTTTCTACACTCAGGATGCAGAACTCCTGTAAACTGCCTCTCACTACTTCCAATGTACAGAAATCCTGTAAGCTGCTTCTGTTTTACTAAGACTACTGAAAACCCGCATAGTGCGTAAGACTACTCCCGTGCTACAGAACTCCCGTAAAGTGTCTCCTGCACTGGATGTAGATCTCATTTAAACTACGTCTCACTGCTTCCAATGTACAGAAATCCTGCAATCTGCTTCTCTTTTACTCAGACTACTGAAAACCCGCATAGTGCGTAAGACTACTCCCATGCTACAGAACTCCCGTAAAGTGTCTCCTACACTCAGGATGCAGAACTCCTCTAAACTGCCTCTCACTACTTCCAATGTACAGAAATCCTGTAAGCTGCTTCTCTTTTACTCAGACTACTGAAAACCCGCATAGTGCGGAAGACTACTCCCATGCTACAGAACTCCCGTAAAGTGTCTCCTGCACTGGATGCAGAACTCATTTAAACTACGTCTCACTGCTTCCAATGTACAGAAATCCTGCAATCTGCTTCTCTTTTACTCAGACTACTGAAAACCCGCATAGTGCGTAAGACTACTCCCATGCTACAGAACTCCCGTAAAGTGTCTCCTACACTCAGGATGCAGAACTCCTGTGAACTGCCTCTCACTACTTCCAATGTACAGAAATCCTGTAAGCTGCTACTCTTTTACTCAGACTACTGAAAACCCGCATAGTGCGTTAGAATTCTCCCATGCTACCGAACTCCCGTAAAGTATTTCCTACCCTCAGGATGCAGAACTCTGTGAACTGCCTCTCACTACTTCCAATGTACAGAAATCCTGTAAGCTGCTTCTCTTTTACTCAGACTACTGAAAACCCGCATAGTGCATCAGACTACTCCCATACTACAGAACTCCCATAAAGTGTCTCATACACTGGATCTAGAACTCATTTAAACTACCTCTCACTACTTCCAATGTACAGAAATCCTGTAAGCTGCTTTTCTTTTACTCAGACTACTGAAAACCCGCATAGTGCGTAAGACTGCTCCCATGCTACAGAACTCCCGTAAATTGTTTCCTACACTCAGGATGCAGAACTCCTGTGAACTGCCTCTCACTACTTCCAATGTACAGAAATCCTGTAAGCTGCTTCTCTTTTACTCAGACTACTGAAAACCCGCATAGGGCTTAAGACTTATCCCATGCTACAGAACTCCCGTAAAGTGTTTCCTACCCTCTGAATGCAGAACTCCTGTAAACTGCCTCTCACTACTTCCAATGTACAGAAATCCTGTAAGCTGCTTCTCTTTTACACAGACTACTGAAAACCCACATAGGGCGTAAGACTACTCCCATGCTACAGAACTCCCGTAAAGTGTTTCCTGCACTCAGGATGCAGAACTCCTGTAAACTGCCTCTCACTACTTCCAATGTAAAGAAATGCTGTAAGCTGCTTCTCTTTTACTCAGACTACTGAAAACTCGCATATTGCGTAAGAATTCTCCCATGCTACAGAACTCCCGTAAAGTGTTTTCTACACTCAGGATGCAGAACTCCTGTGAACTGCCTCTCACTACTTCCAATGTACAGAAATCCTGTAAGCTGCTTCTCTTTTACTCAGACTACTGAAAACCCACATAGGGCGTAAGACTACTCCCATGCTACAGAACTCCCATAAAGTGTCTCCTACACTCAGGATGCAGAACTCCTGTAAACTGCCTCTCACTACTTCCAATGTACAGAAATCCTGTAAGCTGCTTCTCTTTTACTCAGACTACTAAAAACCCGCATAGTGCGTAAGACTACTCCCATGCTACAGAACTCCCGTAAAGTGTCTCCTGCACTGGATGCAGATCTCATTTAAACTACGTCTCACTGCTTCCAATGTACAGAAATCCTGCAATCTGCTTCTCTTTTACTCAGACTACTGAAAACCCGCATAGTGCGTAAGACTACTCCCATGCTACAGAACTCCCGTAAAGTGTCTCCTACACTCAGGATGCAGAACTCCTGTAAACTGCCTCTCACTACTTCCAATGTACAGAAATCCTGTAAGCTGCTTCTCTTTTACTCAGACTACTGAAAACCCGCATAGTGCGGAAGACTACTCCCATGCTACAGAACTCCCGTAAAGTGTCTCCTGCACTGGATGCAGAACTCATTTAAACTACGTCTCACTGCTTCCAATGTACAGAAATCCTGCAATCTGCTTCTCTTTTACTCAGACTACTGAAAACCCGCATAGTGCGTAAGACTACTCCCATGCTACAGAACTCCCGTAAAGTGTCTCCTACACTCAGGATGCAGAACTCCTGTGAACTGCCTCTCACTACTTCCAATGTACAGAAATCCTGTAAGCTGCTACTCTTTTACTCAGACTACTGAAAACCCGCATAGTGCGTTAGAATTCTCCCATGATACCGAACTCCCGTAAAGTATTTCCTACCCTCAGGATGCAGAACTCCTGTGAACTGCCTCTCACTACTTCCAATGTACAGAAATCCTGTAAGCTGCTTCTCTTTTACTCAGACTACTGAAAACCCGCATAGTGCATCAGACTACTCCCATGCTACAGAACTCCCGTAAAGTGTCTCATACACTGGATCTAGAACTCATTTAAACTACCTCTCACTACTTCCAATGTACAGAAATCCTGTAAGCTGCTTCTCTTTTATTCAGACTACTGAAAACCCGCATAGTGCGTAAGACTACTCCCATGCTACAGAACTCCCATAAAGTGTTTCCTACACTGGATGCAGAACTCCTTTAAACTGCCTCTCACTACTTCCAATGTACAGAAATCCTGTAAGCTGCTTCTCTTTTACTGAAACTACTGAAAACCCGCATAGGGCTTAAGACTTATCCCATGCTACAGAACTCCCGTAAAGTGTTTCCTACCCTCTGAATGCAGAACTCCTGTAAACTGCCTCTCACTACTTCCAATGTACAGAAATCCTGTAAGCTGCTTCTCTTTTACTCAGACTACTGAAAACCCGCGTACTGCGTAAGACTACTCCCATGCTACAGAACTCCCGTAAAGTGTTTCCTACACTGGATGCAGAACTCCTTTAAACTGCCTCTCACTACTTCCAATGTACAGAAATCCTGTAAGCTGCTTCTCTTTTACTCAAACTACTGAAAACCCGCATAGGGCTTAAGACTTATCCCATGCTACAGAACTCCCGTAAAGTGTTTCCTACACTCTGAATGCAGAACACCTTTAAACTGCCACCCACTACTTCCAATGTACAGAAATCCTGTAAGCTGCTTCTCTTTTACTCAGACTACTGAAAACCCGCATAGGGCTTAAGACTTCTCCCATGCTACAGAACTCCCGTAAAGTGTTTCCTACCCTCAGAATGCAGAACTCCTGTAAACTGCCTCTCACTACTTCCAATGTACAGAAATCCTGTACGCTGCTTCTCTTTTACTCAGACTACTGAAAACCCGCATAGTGCGTAAGACTACTCCCATGCTACAGAACTCCCGTAAAGTGTTTCCAACACTCAGGATGCATAACTCCTGTAAACTGCCTCTCACTACTTCCAATGTACAGAAATCCTGTAAGCTGCTTCTCTTTTACTCAGACTACTGAAAACCCGCATAGGGCTTAAGACTTCTCCCATGCTACAGAACTCCCGTAAAGTGTTTCCTACCCTCAGAATGCAGAACTCCTGTAAACTGCCTCTCACTACTTCCAATGTACAGAAATCCTGTACGCTGCTTCTCTTTTACTCAGACTACTGAAAACCCGCATAGTGCGTAAGACTACTCCCATGCTACAGAACTCCCGTAAAGTGTTTCCAACACTCAGGATGCATAACTCCTGTAAACTGCCTCTCACTACTTCCAATGTACAGAAATCCTGTAAGCTGCTTCTCTTTTACTCAGACTACTGAAAACCCGCATAGTGCGTTAGAATTCTCCCATGCTACAGAACTCCCGTAAAGTGTTTCCTACACTGGATGCAGAACACCTTTAAACTGCCTCTCACTACTTCCAATGTACAGAAATCCTGTAAGCAGCTTCTCTTTTACTCAGACTACTGAAAACCCGCATAGGGCTTAATACTTATCCCATGCTACAGAACTCCCGTAAAGTGTTTCCTACCCTCAGAATGCAGAACTACTGTAAACTGCCTCTCACTACTTCCAATGCACAGAAATCCTGTAAGCTGCTTCTCTTTTACTCAGACTACTGAAAACCCGCATAGTGCGTAAGACTACTCCCATGCTACAGAACTCCCGTAAAGTGTTTCCAACACTCAGGATGCATAACTCCTGTAAACTGCCTCTCACTACTTCCAATGTACAGAAATCCTGTAAGCTGCTTCTCTTTTACTCAGAGTACTGAAAACCCGCATAGTGCGTAAGACTACTCCCATGCTACAGAACTCCCGTAAAGTGTTTCCTACCCTCAGGATGCAGAACTCCTGTAAACTGCCTCTCACTACTTCCAATGTACAGAAATCCTGTAAGCTGCTTCTCTTTTACTCAGACTACTGAAAACCCGCAGAGTGCGGAAGACTACTCCCATGCTAGAGAACTCCCGTAAAGTGTTTCCTACCCTCAGGATGCAGAACTCCTGTAAACTGCCTCTCACTACTTCCAATGTACAGAAATCCTGTAAGCTGCTTCTCTTTTACTCAGACTACTGAAAACCCGCATAGTGCGTAAGACTTATCCCATGCTACAGAACTCCCGTAAAGTGTCTGCTACACTAGATCTAGAACGCATTTAAACTGCCTCTCAGTACTTCCAATGGACAGAAATCCTGTAAGCTGCTTCTCTTTTACTCAGACTACTGAAAACCCGCATAGTGCGTTAGAATTCTCCCATGCTACAGAACTCCCGTAAAGTGTTTCCTACACTGGATGCAGAACACCTTTAAACTGCCTCTCACTACTTCCAATGTACAGAAATCCTGTAAGCAGCTTCTCTTTTACTCAGACTACTGAAAACCCGCATAGGGCTTAATACTTATCCCATGCTACAGAACTCCCGTAAAGTGTTTCCTACCCTCAGAATGCAGAACTACTGTAAACTGCCTCTCACTACTTCCAATGCACAGAAATCCTGTAAGCTGCTTCTCTTTTACTCAGACTACTGAAAACCCGCATAGTGCGTAAGACTACTCCCATGCTACAGAACTCCCGTAAAGTGTTTCCAACACTCAGGATGCATAACTCCTGTAAACTGCCTCTCACTACTTCCAATGTACAGAAATCCTGTAAGCTGCTTCTCTTTTACTCAGACTACTGAAAACCCGCATAGTGCGTAAGACTACTCCCATGCTACAGAACTCCCGTAAAGTGTTTCCTACCCTCAGGATGCAGAACTCCTGTAAACTGCCTCTCACTACTTCCAATGTACAGAAATCCTGTAAGCTGCTTCTCTTTTACTCAGACTACTGAAAACCCGCAGAGTGCGGAAGACTACTCCCATGCTAGAGAACTCCCGTAAAGTGTTTCCTACACTCAGGATGCAGAACTCCTGTGAACTGCCTCTCACTACTTCCAATGTACAGAAATCCTGTAAGCTGCTACTCTTTTACTCAGACTACTGAAAACCCGCATAGTGCGTTAGAATTCTCCCATGCTACCGAACTCCCGTAAAGTATTTCCTACCCTCAGGATGCAGAACTCCTGTGAACTGCCTCTCACTACTTCCAATGTACAGAAATCCTGTAAGCTGCTTCTCTTTTACTCAGACTACTGAAAACCCGCATAGTGCGTAAGACTACTCCCATGCTACAGAACTCCCGTAAAGTGTCTCATACACTGGATCTAGAACTCATTTAAACTACCTCTCACTACTTCCAATGTACAGAAATCCTGTAAGCTGCTTTTCTTTTACTCAGACTACTGAAAACCCGCATAGTGCGTAAGACTGCTCCCATGCTAGAGAACTCCCGTAAATTGTTTCCTACACTCAGGATGCAGAACTCCTGTGAACTGCCTCTCACTACTTCCAATGTACAGAAATCCTGTAAGCTGCTTCTCTTTTACTCAGAATACTGAAAACCCGCATAGGGCTTAAGACTTATCCCATGCTACAGAACTCCCGTAAAATGTTTTCTACCCTCTGAATGCAGAACTCCTGTAAACTGCCTCTCACTACTTCCAATGTACAGAAATCCTGTAAGCTGCTTCTCTTTTACTCAGACTACTGAAAACCCACATAGGGCGTAAGACTACTCCCATGCTACAGAACTCCCGTAAAGTGTCTCCTACACTCAGGATGCAGAACTCCTGTAAACTACCTCTCACTACTTCCAATGTACAGAAATCCTGTAAGCTGCTTCTCTTTTACTCAGACTACTGAAAACCCGCATAGTGCGTAAGACTTCTCCAATGCTACAGAACTCCCATAAAGTGTTTCCTACACTCAGGATGCAGAACTCCTGTAAACTGCCTCTCACTACTTCCAATGTACAGAAATCCTGTAAGCTGCTTCTCTTTTACTCAGACTACTGAAAACCCGCATAGTGCGTAAGACTACTCCCATGCTAGAGAACTCCCGTAAAGTGTTTCCTACACTCAGGATGCAGAACTCCTGTGAACTGCCTCTCACTATTTCAATGGACAGAAATCCTGTAAGCTGCTTCTCTTTTACTCAGACTACTGAAAACCCGCATAGTGCGTAAGACTACTCCCATGCTACAGAACTCCCGTAAAGTGTTTCCTACACTGGATGCAGAACTCATTTAAACTGCCTCTCACTACTTTCAATGTACAGAATTCCTGTAAGCTGCTTCTCTTTTACTCAGACTACTGAAAACCCGCATAGTGCATAAGACTACTCCCATGCTGCAGAACTCCCGTAAAGTGTTTCCTACACTCAGGATGCAGAACTCCTGTAAACTGCCTCTCACTTTTTCCAATGTACAGAAATCCTGTAAGCTGCTTCTCTTTTACTCAGACTACTGAAAACCCGCCTAGTGCGTAAGACTTCTCCCATGCTACAGAACTCCCATAAAGTGTTTCCTACACTCAGGATGCAGAACTCCTGTAAACTGCCTCTCACTACTTCCAATGTACAGAAATCCTGTAAGCTGCTTCTCTTTTACTCAGACTACTGAAAACCCGCATAGTGCGTAAGACTTCTCCCATGCTACAGAACTCCCGTAAAGTGTCTCCTACACTCAGGATGCAGAACTCCTGTAAACTACCTCTCACTACTTCCAATGTACAGAAATCCTGTAAGCTGCTTCTCTTTTACTCAGACTACTGAAAACCCGCATAGTGCGTAAGACTACTCCAATGCTACAGAACTCCCGTAAAATGTTTTCTACACTCAGGATGCAGAACTCCTGTAAACTGCCTCTCACTACTTCCAATGTACAGAAATCCTGTAAGCTGCTTCTCTTTTACTCAGACTACTGAAAACCCGCATAGTGCGTAAGACTACTCCCATGCTACAGAACTCCCGTAACGTGTTTCCTACACTCAGGATGCAGGACTCCTGTAAACTGCCTCTCACTACTTCCAATGGACAGAAATCCTGTAAGCTGCTTCTCTTTTACTCAGACTACTGAAAACCCGCATAGTGCGTAAGACTTCTCCCATGCTACAGAACTCCCATAAAGTGTTTCCTACACTCAGGATGCAGAACTCCTGTAAACTGCCTCTCACTACTTCCAATGTACAGAAATCCTGTAAGCTGCTTCTCTTTTACTCAGACTGCTGAAAACCCGCATAGTGCCTAAGACTACTCCCATGCTACAGAACTCCCGTAAAGTGTCTCCTACACTCAGGATGCAGAACTCCTGTAAACTACCTCTCACTACTTCCAATGTACAGAAATCCTGTAAGCTGCTTCTCTTTTACTCAGACTACTGAAAACCCGCATAGTGCGTAAGACTACTCCAATGCTACAGAACTCCCGTAAAATGTTTTCTACACTCAGGATGCAGAACTCCTGTGAACTGCCTCTCACTACTTCGAATGTACAGAAATCCCGTAAGCTGCTACTCTTTTACTCAGACTACTGAAAACCCGCATAGTGCGTTAGAATTCTCCCATGCTACAGAACTCCCGTAAAGTGTTTCCTACCCTCAGGATGCAGAACTCCTGTGAACTGCCTCTCACTACTTCCAATGTACAGAAATCCTGTAAGCTGCTTCTCTTTTACTCAGACTACTGAAAACCCGCATAGTGCGTAAGACTACTCCCATGCTAGAGAACTCCCGTAAAGTGTTTCCTACACTCAGGATGCAGAACTCCTGTAAACTGCCTCTCACTACTTCCAATGTACAGAAATTCTGCAAGCTGCTTCTCTTTTACTCAGACTACTGAAAACCCGCATAGTGCATAAGACTACTCCCATGCTACAGAACTCCCGTAAAGTGTTTCCTACGCTCAGGATGCAGAACTCCTGTGAACTGCCTCTCACTACTTCCAATGTACAGAAATCCTGTAAGCTGCTTCTCTTTTACTCAGAATACTGAAAACCCGCATAGTGCGTTAGAATTCTCCCATGCTACAGAACTCCCGTAAAGTGTTTCCTACCCTCAGGATGCAGAACTCCTGTGAACTGCCTCTCACTACTTCCAATGTACAGAAATCCTGTAAGCTGCTTCTCTTTTACTCAGACTACTGAAAACCCGCATAGTGCGTAAGACTACTCCCATGCTACAGAACTCCCGTAAAGTGTTTCCTACACTCAGGATGCAGAACTCCTCTAAACTGCCTCTCACTACTTCCAATGTACAGAAATTCTGCAAGCTGCTTCTCTTTTACTCAGACTACTGAAAACCCGCATAGTGCATAAGACTACTCCCATGCTACAGAACTCCCGTAAAGTGTTTCCTACGCTCAGGATGCAGAACTCCTGTGAACTGCCTCTCACTACTTCCAATGTACAGAAATCCTGTAAGCTGCTTCTCTTTTACTCAGACTACTGAAAACCCGCATAGTGCGTAAGACTACTCCCATGTTAAAGAACTCCCATAAAGTGTTTCCTACCCTCAGGAGCAGAACTCCTGTGAATTGCCTCTCACTACTTCCAATGTACAGAAATCCTGTAAGCTTCTTCTCTTTTACTCAGACTACAGAAAACCCGCATAGTGCGTAAGACTACTCCCATGCTACAGAACTCCCGTAATGTGTTTTCTACACTCAGGATGCAGAACTCCTGTAAACTGCTGTCCCGTCCCGCGGGAGAGCAACTGGGGCCGAGCACCTAGAAGGAGAAATGAAAGGGACAGGAGACACAAAGATGGCAGCAAGACAGGTGCCGATCAAGCTGCGACTTTATTTTTCAACCACACACTTATATATCATCGAGGCAGGGTATCGGGAGGGGGAAGGAGAGGGGGGGCTTATCTTGTAGCTGCAATGCTAGTGCAAGTAGGGGAAAGGTTACAAGGCCTTAAGGCAGAAGGTCACACAAGGTTGCGTTATCAGTACTATCAGGTCTGGCCTGTCCAGCCCTGTCTCTCAACTAAGAGTTCACATGCTGCGTGGTCCCCGACATATCCCCCTTTCTTATCAATTAAACAGAAATGGCTACCGGTTAGGCCAAGCATGATGAGCGAGTAGTGCCTGTCTTAGGAATCGACCCGGAGCTCCAGCACCTCTTACCCATCATTGGATATCCTTGCCAGTCCCCAAGGACTCCTGTCTTAGGTGGGTGAGGTTCCAGGAAGGTGCCCGTCATTGGCTTACTGCTCATTTTATTGATAGGCCTGGGGCCCTTCCTGGGCTCCCGACTGGGGCAGCGGCAGACCGAAGGGGAGAGTCAGTTGTTGGAGGGACCGTGACCTCACTGGCCAGACTTCACCGGCCGGAGAGAGAGATAACGTTTTCCATGGGATCTTCCATGGCCAGACTTTGGTAATGTATTTGAATTGGTCTGGCTGCTAAATTATCTACTTGTTGTCTGATAAAGGTCATCAGCCTATTGAGGAGACAAGGACCTATAGATAGCACAACAAGCAACCCAACAATGGGGCCTAAAAGCGGTAGCAAATAGGGAAGCAGTCCATTCCATCCAGTCCAAAAGGGATTTTCAGCCATGGCACGTCGACGACGCTCCAGATCTTCTTGAAGTGTCTTGATTTTATCACGAACAATGCCGGACTTGTTAGCATAAAAACAGCATTTTTCCTGTAAAGCCAAGCAAATACCTCCCCGTTCAGCAGTAAGCAAGTCTAAGCCTCTACGATTTTGTAGAACCACTTCCGCTAGGGAATCAATTTGATCTTGAAGGTCCTGAATGGTGGTGGATAGGGTCTGCACATCATTAATAAGTTGTTGGGACAATTCTCTATATTTGTGGACCGCGATTCCTAGTCCTGTGGATCCTGTAACCATAGCTGAGGAAATTCCCAATGTGGCTAATAAAGGAATAAATTGAATAGCTCGTTTTTGTCTCCCTGCAATATAATCAAGGGAGGGGATAGGAACAGGGGTATCTCCATTGATAATCTCTATATCAGGAAAAAGTATAGCATGCATGCAATTACCGGTCCAATTTGTTGGTAAAATGGTATAAGCTAAATTATCCCTACATACAAAAATGGTGGAATTAGGGGCATAAAGAGGGTAGTTTACTGTTACATTATTTGTACAGAAAGGAGCAAGGCCTACATCGATATCGAAGGGATTATTGTTGGGAGGTTTATAAAGGCAAGTGATATTTTCCGTTGGGACAGGAAGAACAGGAAAGGGCTGCATAGGGGGGTGGCCCAAGAAGCTATTGAACTCAAGGGTATTATTAAGCGGTAGAAAAATGGCAAGAGGAAGGGGGGGTCCCTGGCGTAAACAGAGCCAGCAGTCTCTTGCAAGGTTTGGGGCAGAGAGATTAAGCAGTTTATGGGTGTTGGTAAGGATATCGATGGTATTGACATCCAAGTCTTTATTTCCTCTGGAATGAACTTTAGCCAGGGGGTGGTATTGGAGGGAAGGGTAAAGGTTTTCAAATACAGTTTCGAGTACCTTTTGTGTTTTTAATTTAGTAAGGGTATCCTGAGGGCCTCCACCGTCAGACACTCCCACAGGGGCTATAGGGTACCAGCAGGCTACTTGTCCCTTAGTGGGGCAGGAGGGGGAGCTGAAGCGTGAAGAGGACAACTCTCCTCCGAACGTTCCCTCATAATCTCCTGATATAACAGCAAACAATAAACGCTGATTTCCCATATTACAGGTTTGATACTGTGTATAACAGGAGGAGTGCACGGAGTAATGGATAGTTTTATTGCACTCTGATGGGCACTGATCCCCAGTGCGGTAAGAGTCTAGCTTAGGTTTGGGAACACAGAACCATCGGGAACCCGGGACGGTCAGATAAGCAGTTTTATCTCCGCAGTCTTGTGTAAAATGCGGCTTTTGAGCACGGCCACGGCCACGGGTTCGTGGGAAGGATACTATTATGCCCCCTGAGCAGGTACAAGGGTGATGCTGTTGAAGGTATTTTTGAATGCCCTGAGGGTTGTCAAGCCCTGCAGACTGGTGGAGCCCAATGGATGGTGTAGATTGCCATCATCAGGAGAGCAAGGCTGAGGGCCATTGTATTAGGGCCCTTTGGAGGGGTTAATCAGTGAGCCCTCAGGAAATGTAGCAGGGGAGGAGAGAATAGAGAGAAGATAAGATACACAAATAGCAACAATGGCAACAATTCCAGCAATAATAAGGAGTCCTGTAATGAATCCCAGTAGCGTCCAGCCGGGTCTTTTCATTCCTGTGGGTATAAAGAAAAGGCGTTCTCAGGGCCAAGTACAGGCTCTGGAACAACATCATTATTTGTAGGAATTGGTGGATTAACTTGTTTAATTAATCTTTCAGGTAGCCATCTTGGTGCCGATTGTTTTTGGTCCAGGATGCAGGCTGAGCCACGTCCCCAAATGAGTACTGGATCTGGGCCGTGCCAGCTACTGGTGAGGGGGTCTCGCCACATTACCATAGGCGGAGCCGTATCAGGGGAAGGGTGCCAATGACGGTCCGCAGCTGAATGATTATTATTATCCAAGGTCAGGAAGTTTAGCACAAAGAGTGCATGATTCAATCGGTCGCGGGGAGAGGCAAAAGACAAGGAAGTGGCTTCAAGCCGAGTGAGCCAAGTTTTTAGTGTTTGATGGGCTCTTTCAACGATTCCCTGTCCCTGTGGATTGTAGGGAATTCCTGTAATGTGGTTAATATGGAGCGTCTCACAAAATTGTTTAAACTTAGTGCTGACATAAGCAGGACCATTGTCTGTCTTAATCTTAACAGGTTTTCCCAGTACAGAAAGAGCTGTGATAAGGTGCGAGATAACATCCTTAGCAGCTTCTCCTGTGTGGGGGGAGGCAAAGACAAAGCCACTATAGGTGTCTATAGAGACATGGAGATACTTTAGTTTGCCAAATTTTGGGAAGTGTGTGACATCCATTTGCCACAGTTGATTAGGGAGAAGACCACGCGGATTGACTCCCAAATGCGGTACAGGTTGGCTTGTAACACATGAGGGGCATTTTTTGACTATTTCACGAGCCTGTTCTCGTGAAATTTTACAAAACAAACGGAGAGATTGAGCATTTAAGTGATGCAACCTATGCAAGTTTTGAGCTTCCTGTACTGATCCCACAATTATGGGGAAGGTAAGCCTTGTAGCAGCATCTGTCTGGGCATTACCTTCTGAGTTCTGAGCTTTCTGCACTGATCCCACAGTTGTGGGGAAGGTAAGCCTTGTAGCAGCATCTGTCTGGGCATTACCTTCTGAGTTCTGAGCTTCCTGCACTGATCCCACAGTTGTGGGGAAGGTAAGCCTTGTAGCAGCATCTGCCTGGGCATTACCTTCTGAGAGTGACCCTGGTAGGCTTGGTGTGCCCTAATATGTCCCAAATAGAAGGGCTGTTGTCTTTCTCATATTAGCTTTTGAATTTGTATAAACAAGGGCATAGCGTTGGAAGTTGTTTTAAGAAAAGGAGAAGTCTCAAGCAACGGAATGGAGTGAGCTACATATGCACTATCGGTATAAATATTTACAGCCTGTCTGGAAAACTGTGTAAAGACTTGAAGTATGGCATACAGCTCAACCAACTGAGCCGACTGATAAGATGTTTTAAATACGTGGGAACGGTTATCTGCCACGAAGGCAGCCATTCCATTGGAGGACCCATCTGTAAACACCGTAACAGCCTTTGGAATGGGGTTACTTTTTGTATTTTTTGGGAAAATAAAGGAATAGGATTGGGCAAACTGTAACACGGGGTCATCAGGGAGGTGATTGTCAATGACTCCCATAAATCCTGACATGGCTATTCCCCAGTCATCAGAAGTTTGAAGAAGGAACTGGGTCTGTTCTCGGGTATATGGCACTACTACAACATCGGGGTCTTTTCCAAAATATTGGCGGGAAAGGAAACGAGCCTTGATGATTATTGAAGCAACCTGAGACAAATATACTGCAATTACCTTAGATGAGGAAATGGGAAGATGAACCCAGAAAAGAGGTTGACCCTTTTTATTGGGCATGAGGGATTTTTGCCAAAAAACTCCAGTGGGCGTATGTGGTGTGGCTAAAACTACAAAAAGCAGGGGGAGAGTATAAGAAATCTGTGAAACAAACTGTTGGCTGATGGCTTGCGCTACTTGGTTTAATGCGTCTCTCGCAGCAGGGGTGAGCTCGCGGGGGGAAGAGGGATCTGGGTCTCCTCGCAGAATGTCATTGAGGGGCAAAAGGACATTATTAGATATTTTTAAATAGGGCCTGAGCCATTGAATATCTCCTAGAAGTTTTTGAAAATCATTAAGGGTATGGAGGCAATCCACGCGGAACTGGATGCGGGGCACAAAAACCAAATCCTGTTGTAATTTTAAACCTAAATAGGTAAAGGGGTCTTGTAACTGGACCTTATCAGGAGCAATTTGTAAACCAAGGGCAAGAAAGGCTTTAGAAAGTGCTGTAAAGCAATCTTGTAGGTCTGACTTGTTTTGAGCCGCCAGTAAAATGTCATCCATATAATGTAGAATATAAATGTGCGGCCAGTGTAAATGAACCGGGTCCACTGCCTGTGCTACAAACTTTTGACAAAGGGTGGGGCTATTGGCCATTCCCTGGGGCAAGACTTTCCAATGAAATCTTTGCATCGGTCCCTGGAAATTAACACGGGGGAGGCTAAAGGCAAAATAAGGACGATCATCAGGGTGTAGAGGAATAGTGAAAAAACAGTCTTTGAGATCTATAATTATTTTGTAATAACCATTTGGGATGGCCACGGGGGTTGGGATGCCAGGTTGGAGGGCACCCATGGGTGCCATGACCTTATTAACGGCGCGCAAATCCTGTAAAAGGCGCCATTTACCAGATTTTTTCTTTATGACAAAAATGGGCGTATTCCAGGGAGAATTGGAAGGCTCTAGGTGTCCAGCCGCGAGCTGCTCCTGTACAAGCGCTGTAGCGGCATTTAGCTTTTCTTGAGTAAGCGGCCACTGATCCACCCAAACAGGAGTTTGAGTATTCCATGTGATTTTATCTGCATGGGGTACAGGAAGGCCAGTGGCCATTACTAAAAATCCGAATATCCGAGCCCATGTCTATCTGTTTTAGAGGGGGCTGTAATAGGTTGAGTTATGCCCTGTCTCATTTTTCCAAGTCCTATGCCAGGCACATAATCCATGCGCAGCATTTGTTGTGTGACCACAGCATTAGGGCTGCACAGGATAACTTCCATTTGGGAGAGAATGTCACATCCCCACAGGTTAACAGGAAGGCCTGGTAATACAAAAGGAGTCACAGTGCCCTGATTGCCTTCCTTATCTTTCCAGCGTAATACCCTTGAGCTGACTTGGGGGTTATTGGACTGACCTATACCTCGCAAATCGGTGAGAGATGCGGTCAGCGGCCAATGGGCGGGCCAATGATCTTGAGATATGACCGTGGCATCTGCCCCTGTGTCCAAAATGCCCTTGAAATCCTTTCCTTCAATAGTAAGGGTTAACACAGGCCTATTTTTTGTAATTGGCTGGACCCAATAAGCATCCGAGGAGCCCAAAGGGGTAATGCCTCGGGGCCTGGAAGAAATTGAGGATGTACTTCCAGTAATTAAAGGCAGAAGAACCAGTTGTGCTAGACGGGTGCCCTGTGGAACGGCAGCTACTCCACTGATAGCGGCTGCTAGGATTTTTATTTCCCCGGTAAAGTCACCGTCAATAATACCGGGAAAAACTTGAATGCCTTTAAGGGTGGCTGATGCTCGGCCAAGAATAAAAGCACAGGTACCCGAAGGCAAGGGGCCCCACACCCCTGTAGGGATAATTTGTGGGCCCTGGGTGGAATCTAATATTGTATCGGAGGCGGCACAGAGGTCCAGTCCTGCGCTACCTGGGGTTGCTCGTTGGAGAGAAGCAATTGTTGAGGTATTTGCTGAGCCTGAGGCTGGGAAGGGACAAACCGTACTGCCCCAGGGTTTGTCCTTTGAGAAACTGGGGCCAGGGGCTGGCCCCTCTGGGAGTTTCCCGGCACACTAGGAGGGAGGGGTTGGCCTGAAGAATTAGTCTTTGACCTGCATTCATTTGCCCAGTGATAACCCCTATGACATCGGGGGCATGGGGTGGAGGGGAGCGGCCTACCTGGAGGAGATGGAGCCACGCCTTGGGCCATGGGCCTGTTTGATAAGGCAGTTGGACATTCACGGGCAAAATGTCCAGGCTGTTTACAGGCGTAGCAAGTGGAGGTCCCCTTGGAGGGATTTTGGGTCAGTTTGAGTGCGGCCCTAATTGCCAAGCCCATGGCATGGGCCGATCCCACACCAGTGCAGAGCCTCACATAGTCTGAAAGATCACCCTTATGTTTATGAGGCCGAAGAATATCTTTACAAGCTGGGTTGGCATTTTCAAAGGTGAGGTGCGTAACAAATGCACTTCCATTTTCTCCTGGGCCAACTAGTCTCTCAGCTGCAACATTAAGGCGCGAGACAAAATCACTATAAGGCTCATCGGGCCCCTGCTGAATCTTAGCCAAAGAGGTAGTGACTGCTCCCCTTTGAGGGAGCTTTCTCCAAGCCCCTAGTCCGGCAGTTTTAATTTGCGCCAGAAGTCCATCAGGGAACTGGGCTTGTGAATTGTTGGAATTATACGGGGCATCTCCCAAAAGTTTTTTGAGGGTCCAATTTTTAGATGAAGCTTTAGCAAAATTTTGTTGGGCTATTTCTTTACAAATTTGAACATAATCAGCCCTCCACAGGACATAGTCACCTCCGCTGAGAGCAGCTCTGGCGAGGAAGTCCCAATCATTAGGTGTAAGCCACCGGGCACTCTGGCTTTCCAATAAGGCCTGAGTATACGGGGCAGTGGGACCATACTGGGTGCAAGCAGTTTTAAGTTTTTCAATAAATCTGAGACTAAGTTTTTTATAGGGTGGCGGCTGTCCATTACCAGGTCCTTGATTGGGGACCTGATCTTCCTCCTCCGACCCAGGTTCCTCACTATCTTCCTCAGAGTGGTGGGGCGAATTCTCTTCAGCCTCATTTTCCCCATCAGCGGCAGGCTCAGAATGACCTCCGGCTTGCCTCCTGGTTACAGGGAAAGCTAGAAGGGGTTGGGTTTTGGACCTGACTTTACCTTGTTTAGGTTTTGGAAGGGGCTGCTCTAAGGCAAGGTGGCGGAGCTCCTTGTCAAGGGATTTTATTTCCTTAAGGAGCTGGATGTGCTCTCGTCTCTGTTGAAGTGACTGTCGCAAGGCCGACAAGTCAGGCACAGGAGGGTTAAAGTCATAGAGAGCGGGGGCACAAATGGGAAGGTGCGGGTGAGTATTGTATGGCGGGGGATTTTTAACATTTTGGGGCCAATTGGAATTATGATAGTGCACGACCTCTTCCTCTGGGGCAGCTTCCTCATCTGAATCTAATTTGTCTCGGATGGCAGGATATAGTCGGCTCGCTTCGTTGGTAGGGGCTAAAGTGGACTCTTTAATTTTATTGTTGGGGTCATCATCAGTGGAGGGTATATCTAGAATGACAGATGGGCATTTAGATGCAGGTCGGGAGGATTGCTGTAACGTCTCCTCACCATCCCTTACTAGGGCATCAATAGTCTTATCTAGGTGACGGGTTTTTAGAATGTCATTAATCAGGTTCCAATATGAAAAAATCGTAATAGGCACTTTTGCAGGGCCAAAGGTCTCATGAAAATCCTTTAAACAACTTCCAACTCTTTCCCACTTGATCTCGTCAATTGTTCCTTCCTTGGGGAACCAGGGACACAATCTTTCTACATACTCAAAAAATGCCTTTAGATCCTTATTTTTAACCCGAACTCCTCGTGTCTTGAGGGCCTCCCTGAGACCTGAAATGAACATTTCCCATGAAGATAATGCCTGTCCCATGGCTGTCACTTACCTTGTGCCGTCTTCACTCCACAGCGTCGACCGATGCTGATGATCTCGGGTGGGCAGTTCCGAGCCGGTCGCACAATCACTTGGATCCAAGTTTTCCTCCTGGAAGGAGGCGTTCCTCCAATCTCGCAGGCACTTGAACCCCAAGGGGCGCACTCGAGCCCCACGTTGGGCGCCAGTTGTCCCGTCCCGCGGGACAGCAACTGGGGCCGAGCACCTAGAAGGAGAAATGAAAGGGACAGGAGACACAAAGATGGCAGCAAGACAGGTGCCGATCAAGCTGCGACTTTATTTTTCAACCACACACTTATATATCATCGAGGCAGGGTATCGGGAGGGGGAAGGAGAGGGGGGGCTTATCTTGTAGCTGCAATGCTAGTGCAAGTAGGGGAAAGGTTACAAGGCCTTAAGGAACAAGGTCACACAAGGTTGTGTTATCAGTACTATCAGGTCTGGCCTGTCCAGCCCTGTCTCTCAACTAAGAGGTCACATGCTGCGTGGTCCCCGACAAACTGCCTCTCACTACTTCCAATGGAAAGACATCCTGTAAGCTGCTTCTCTTTTACTCAGACTCCTGAAAACCCGCATAGTGCGTAAGACTACTCCCATGTTACAGAACTCCCGTAAAGTGTCTCCTACACTCAGGATGCAGAACTCCTGTAAACTGCCTCTCACTACTTCCAATGTACCGAAATCCTGTAAGCTGCTTCTCTTTTACTCAGACTACTGAAAACCCACATAGGGCGTAAGACTACTCCCATGCTACAGAACTCCCGTAAAGTGTTTCCTGCACTGGATCTAGAACTCCTGTAAACTGCCTCTCACTACTTCCAATGTACAGAAATCCTGTAAGCTGCTTCTCTTTTACTCAGACTACTGAAAACCCGCATAGTGCGTAAGACTACTCCCATGCTATGAAGTCCCGTAAAGTGAATCTTACCCTCAGGATGCAGAACTCCTGTAAACTGCCTCTCACTACTTCCAATGTACAGAAATCCTGTAAGCTGCTTCTCTTTTACTCAGACTACTGAAAACCCGCATAGTGCGTAAGACTACTCCCATGCTATGAAGTCCCGTAAAGTGATTCTTACCCTCAGGATGCAGAACTCCTGTAAACTGCCTCTCACTACTTCCAATGGACAGAAATCCTGTAAGCTGCTTCTCTTTTACTCAGACTACTGAAAACCCGCATAGTGCATAAGACTACTCCCATGCTAGAGAACTCCCGTAAAGTGCTTCCTACACTCAGGATGCAGAACTCCTGTGAACTGCCTCTCACTACTTCCAATGGACAGAAATCCTGTAAGCTGCTTCTCTTTTACTCAGACTACTGAAAACCCGCATAGTGCATAAGACTACTCCCATGCTAGAGAACTCCCGTAAAGTGCTTCCTACACTCAGGATGCAGAACTCCTGTGAACTGCCTCTCAATACACCCAATGTAGAGAAATCATGTAAGCTGCTTCTCTTTTACTCAGACTACTGAAAACCCGCATAGTGCGTAAGACTACTTCCATGCTAGAGATCTCCCGTAACGTGCTTCCTACACTCAGGATGCAGAACTCCTGTGAACTGCCTCTCACTACACCCAATGTACAGAAATCCTGTAAGCTGCTTCTCTTTTACTCAGACTACTGAAAACCCGCCTAGTGCGTAAGACTTCTCCCATGCTACAGAACTCCCGTAAAGTGTTTCCTACATTCAGGATGCAGAACTCCTGTAAACTGCCTCTGACTACTTCCAATGTACAGAAATCCTGTAAGCTGCTTCTCCTTTTTTTCAGACTACTGAAAACCCGCCTAGTGCGTAAGACTTCTTCCATTCTGCAGAACTCCCATAAAGTGTTTCCTACACTCAGGATGCAGAACTCCTGTAAACTTCCTCTCACTACTTCCAATGTACAGAAATCCTGTAAGCTGCTTCTCTTTTACTCAGACTACTGAAAACCCGCATAGTGAGTAAGACTACTCCCATGCTACAGAACTCCCGTAAAGTGTATCCTACACTCAGGATGTAGAACTCCTGTGAACTGCCTCTCACTACTTCCAGTATACAGAAATCCTGTAAGCTGCTTCTCTTTTACTCAGACTACTGAAAACCCGCATAGTGCGTAAGACTACTCCCATGCTACAGAACTCCCGTAAAGTGTTTTCTACACTCAGGATGCAGAACTCCTGTAAACTGCCTCTCAGTACTTCCAATGGACAGAAATCCTGTAAGCGCTTCTCTTTTACTCAGACTACTGAAAACCCGCATAGTGCGTAAGACTACTCCCATGCTAGAGAACTCCCGTAAAGTGTTTCCTACACTCAGGATGCAGAACTCCTGTGAACTGCCTCTCACTACACCCAATGTACAGAAATCCTGTAAACTACTTCTCTTTTACTCAGACTACTGAAAACCCGCATAGTGCGTAAGACTACTCCCATGCTACAGAACTCCCGTAAAGTGTTTCCTACACTCAGGATGCAGAACTCCCGTAAACTGCCTCTCACTACTTCCAATGGACAGAAATCCTGTAAGCTGCTTCTCTTTTACTCAGATTACTGAAAACCCGCATAGTGCCTAAGACTACTCCCATGCTACAGAACTCCCGTAAAGTGTTTTCTACACTCAGGATGCAGAACTCCCGTAAACTACCTCTCAGTACTTCCAATGGACTGAAATCCTGTAAGCGCTTCTCTTTTACTCAGACTACTGAAAACCCATATAGTGCGTAAGACTAGTCCCATGCTAGAGAACTCCCGTAAAGTGTCTCCTACACTGGATCTAGAACTCATTTAAACTGCCTCTCACTACTTCCAATGGACAGAATTCCTGTAAGCGCTTCTCTTTTACTCAGACTACTGAAAACCCACATAGGGCCTAAGACTTCTCCCATGCTACAGAACTCCCATAAAGTGTTTCCTACACTCAGGATGCAGAACTCCTGTAAACTGCCTCTCACTACTTCCAATGTACAGAAATCCTGTAAGCTGCTTCTCTTTTACTCAGACTACTGAAAACCCGCATAGTGCATAAGACTACTCCCATGCTAGAGAACTCCCGTAAAGTGCTTCCTACACTCAGGATGCAGAACTCCTGTGAACTGCCTCTCACTACACCCAATGTACAGAAATCCTGTAAGCTGCTTCTCTTTTACTCAGACTACTGAAAACCCGCATAGTGCGTAAGACTACTCCCATGCTACAGAACTCCCGTAAAGTATCTCCTACACTGGATCTAGAACTCCTGTAAACTGCCTCTCACTACTTCCAATGGACAGAAATCCTGTAAGCTGCTTCTCTTTTACTCAGACTACTGAAAACCCGCATAGTGCGTAAGACTACTCCCATGCTATGAAGTCCCGTAAAGTGATTCCTACCCTCAGGATGCAGAACTCCTGTAAACTACCTCTCACTACTTCCAATGGACAGAAATCCTGTAAGCTGCTTCTCTTTTACTCAGACTACTGAAAACCCGCATAGTGCATAAGACTACTCCCATGCTAGAGAACTCACGTAAAGTGCTTCCTACACTCAGGATGCAGAACTCCTGTGAACTGCCTCTCACTACTTCCAATGGACAGAAATCCTGTAAGCTGCTTCTCTTTTACTCAGACTACTGAAAACCCGCATAGTGCATAAGACTACTCCTATGCTAGAGAACTCCCGTAAAGTGCTTCCTACACTCAGGATGCAGAACTCCCGTAAACTGCCTCTCACTACTTCCAATGGACAGAAATCCTGTAAGCTGCTTCTCTTTTACTCAGATTACTGAAAACCCGCATAGTGCGTAAGACTACTCCCATGCTACAGAACTCCCGTAAAGTGTTTTCTACACTCAGGATGCAGAACTCCCGTAAACTGCCTCTCAGTACTTCCAATGGACTGAAATCCTGTAAGCGCTTCTCTTTTACTCAGACTACTGAAAACCCGCATAGTGCGTAAGACTAGTCCCATGCTAGAGAACTCCCGTAAAGTGTCTCCTACACTGGATCTAGAACTCATTTAAACTGCCTCTCACTACTTCCAATGGACAGAATTCCTGTAAGCGCTTCTCTTTTACTCAGACTACTGAAAACCCACATAGGGCCTAAGACTTCTCCCATGCTACAGAACTCCCATAAAGTGTTTCCTACACTCAGGATGCAGAACTCCTGTAAACTGCCTCTCACTACTTCCAATGTACAGAAATCCTGTAAGCTGCTTCTCTTTTACTCAGACTACTGAAAACCCGCATAGTGCATAAGACTACTCCCATGCTAGAGAACTCCCGTAAAGTGCTTCCTACACTCAGGATGCAGAACTCCTGTGAACTGCCTCTCACTACACCCAATGTACAGAAATCCTGTAAGCTGCTTCTCTTTTACTCAGACTACTGAAAACCCGCATAGTGCGTAAGACTACTCCCATGCTACAGAACTCCCGTAAAGTATGTCCTACACTGGATCTAGAACTCCTGTAAACTGCCTCTCACTACTTCCAATGGACAGAAATCCTGTAAGCTGCTTCTCTTTTACTCAGACTACTGAAAACCCGCATAGTGCGTAAGACTACTCCCATGCTAGAGAACTCACGTAAAGTGCTTCCTACACTCAGGATGCAGAACTCCTGTGAACTGCCTCTCACTAATTCCAATGGACAGAAATCCTGTAAGCTGCTTCTCTTTTACTCAGACTACTGAAAACCCGCATAGTGCATAAGACTACTCCTATGCTAGAGAACTCCCGTAAAGTGCTTCCTACACTCAGGATGCAGAACTCCTGTGAACTGCCTCTCACTACTTCCAATGTACAGAAATCCTGTAAGCTGCTTCTCTTTTACTCAGACTACTGAAAACCCGCATAGTGCGTAAGACTACTCCCATGCTAGAGATCTCCCGTAACGTGCTTCCTACACTCAGGATGCAGAACTCCTGTGAACTGCCTCTCACTACACCCAATGTACAGAAATCCTGTAAGGTGCTTCTCTTTTACTCAGACTGCTGAAAACCCGCCTAGTGCGTAAGACTTCTCCCATGCTACAGAACTCCCGTAAAGTGTTTCCTACACTCAGGATGAAGAACTCCTGTAAACTGCCTCTGACTACTTCCAATGTACAGAAATCCTGTAAGCTGCTTCTCCTTTTTTTCAGACTACTGAAAACCCGCCTGGTGCATAAGACTTCTTCCATTCTGAAGAACTCCCATAAAGTGTTTCCTACACTCAGGATGCAGAACTCCTGTAAACTACCTCTCACTACTTCCAATGTACAGAAATCCTGTAAGCTGCTTCTCTTTTACTCAGACTACTGAAAACCCGCATAGTGAGTAAGACTACCCCATGCTACAGAACTCCCGTAAAGTGTATCCTATACTCAGGATGTAGAACTCCTGTGAACTGCCTCTCACTACTTCCAGTATACAGAAATCCTGTAAGCTGCTTCCCTTTTACTCAGACTACTGAAAACCCGCATAGTGCGTAAGACTACTCCCATGCTAGAGAACTCCCGTAAAGTGTTTCCTACACTCAGGATGCAGAACTCCTGTAAACTGCCTCTCACTACACCCAATGTACAGAAATCCTGTAAACTACTTCTCTTTTACTCAGACTACTGAAAACCCGCATAGTGCGTAAGACTACTCCCATGCTACAGAAATCCCGTAAAGTGTTTCCTACACTCAGGATGCAGAACTCCCGTAAACTGCCTCTCACTACTTCCAATGGACAGAAATCCTGTAAGATCCTTCTCTTTTACTCAGACTACCGAAAACCCGCATAGTGCGTAAGACTACTCCAATGCTACAGAACTCCCGTAAAGTGTTTTCTACACTCAGGATGCAGAACTCCTGTGAACTGCCTCTCACTACACCCAATGTACAGAAATCCTGTAAGCTGCTTCTCTTTTACTCAGACTACTGAAATCCCGCATAGTGCGTAAGACAACTCCCATGCTACAGAACAACCGTAAAGTATCTCCTACACTGGATCTAGAACTCATTTAAACTGCCTCTCACTACTTCCAATGTACAGAAATCCTGTAAGCTGCTTCTCTTTTACTCAGACTACTGAAAACCCGCATAGTGCGTAAGACTACTCCCATGCTACAGAACTCCCGTAAAGTATCTCCTACACTGGATCTAGAACTCATTTAAACTGCCTCTCACTACTTCCAATGTACAGAAATCCTGTAAGCTGCTTCTCTTTTACTCAGACTACTGAAAACCCGCATAGTGCGTAAGACTACTCCCATGCTACAGAACTCCCGTAAAGTGTTTTCTACACTCAGGATGCAGAACTCCTGTAAACTCCCTCTCACTTCTTCCAACATACAGAAATCCTGTAAGCTGCTTCTCTTTTACTCAGACTACTCAAAACCCGCATAGTGCGTAAGACTACTCCCATGCTACAGAACTCCCGTAAAGTGTCTCCTACACTCAGGATGCAGAACTCATTTAAACTGCCTCTCACTACTTCCAATGTACAGAAATCCTGTAAGCTGCTTCTCTTTTACTCAGACTACTCAAAACCCGCATAGTGCGTGAGACTTCTCCCATGCTACAGAACTCCCATAAAGTGTTTCCTACACTCAGGATGCAGAACTCCTGTAAACTGCCTCTCACTACTTCCAATGTACAGAAATCCTGTAAGCTGCTTCTCCTTTTTTCAGACTACTGAAAACCCGCCTAGTGCGTAAGACTTCTTCCATTCTGCAGAACTCCCATAAAGTGTTTCCTACACTCAGGATGCAGAACTCCTGTAAACTGCCTCTCACTACTTCCAATGTACAGAAATCCGGTAAGCTGCTTCTCTTTTACTCAGACTACTGAAAACCCGCATAGTGCGTAAGACTACTCCCATGCTACAGAACTCCCGTAAAGTGTATCCTACACTCAGGATGTAGAACTCCTGTGAACTGCCTCTCACTACACCCAATGTACAGAAATCCTGTAAGCTGCTTCTCTTTTACTCACACTACTGAAAACCCGCATACTGCGTAAGACTACTCCCATGCTACAGAACGCCCGTAAACTGTTTCCTACCCTCAGGATGCAGATCTCCTGTAAACTGCCTCTAACCACTTCCAATGGACAGAAATCCTGTAAGCTGCTTCTCTTTTACTCAGACTACTGAAAACCCGCATAGTGCGTAAGACTATTCCCATGCTAGAGAACTCCCGTAAAGTGCTTCCTACACTCAGGATGAAGAACTCCTGTGAACTGCCTCTCACTACTTGCAATGTACAGAAAACCTGTAAGCTGCTTCTCTTTTACTCAGACTACTGAAAACCCGCATAGTGCGTAAGACAACTCACATGCTACAGAACTCCCGTAAAGTGTTTTCCACACTCAGGATGCAGAACTCCTGTAAACTGCCTCTCACTTCTTCCAATGTACAGAAATCCTATAAGCTGCTTCTCTTTTACTCAGACTACTGAAAACCCACATAGTGCGTAAGACTACTCCAATGCTACAGAGCTCCCGTAAAGTTTTTCCTACACTCAGGATGCAGAAATCCTGTAAACTGCCTCTCACTTCTTCCAATGTACAGAAATCCTGTAAGCTGCTTCTCTTTTACTCAGACTACTGAAAACCCGCATAGTGCGTAAGACTAGTCCCATGCTAGAGAACTCCCGTAAAGTGTCTCCTACACTCAGGATGCAAAACTCCTGTAAACTCCCTCTCACTACTTCCAATGTACAGAAATCCTGTAAGCTGCTTCTCTTTTACTCAGACTACTGAAAACCCGCATAGTGCGTAAGACTACTCCCATGCTACAGAACGCCCTTAAACTGTTTCCTACCCTCAGGATGCAGAACTCCTGTAAACTGCCTCTCACTACTTCCAATGTACCGAAATCCTGTAAGCTGCTTCTCTTTTACTCAGACTACTGAAAACCCGCATAGTGGGTAAGACTACTCCCATGCTACAGAACTCCCGTAAAGTATCTCCTACACTGGATCTAGAACTCCTGTAAACTGCCTCTCACTACTTCCAATGTACAAAAATCCTGTAAGCTGCTTCTCCTTTTTTCAGACTACTGAAAACCCGCCTAGTGCGTAAGACTTCTTCCATTCTGCAGAACTCCCATAAAGTGTATCCTACACTCAGGATGTAGAACTCCTGTGAACTGCCTCTCACTACTTCCAATGTACAGAAATCCTGTAAGCTGCTTCTCTTTTACTCACACTACTGAAAACCCGCATAGTGCGTAAGACTACTCCCATGCTACAGAACGCCCGTAAACTGTTTCCTACCCTCAGGATGCAGAACTCCTGTAAACTGCCTCTAACCACTTCCAATGGACAGAAATCCTGTAAGCTGCTTCTCTTTTACTCAGACTACTGAAAACCCGCATAGTGCGTAAGACTACTCCCATGCTAGAGAACTCCCGTAAAGTGCTTCCTACACTCAGGATGAAGAACTCCTGTGAACTGCCTCTCACTACACCCAATGTACAGAAAACCTGTAAGCTGCTTCTCTTTTACTCAGACTACTGAAAACCCGCATAGTGCGTAAGACAACTCACATGCTACAGAACTCCCGTAAAGTGTTTTCCACACTCAGGATGCAGAACTCCTGTAAACTGCCTCTCACTTCTTCCAATGTACAGAAATCCTATAAGCTGCTTCTCTTTTACTCAGACTACTGAAAACCCACATAGTGCGTAAGACTACTCCAATGCTACAGAGCTCCCGTAAAGTTTTTCCTACACTCAGGATGCAGAAATCCTGTAAACTGCCTCTCACTTCTTCCAATGTACAGAAATCCTGTAAGCTGCTTCTCTTTTACTCAGACTACTGAAAACCCGCATAGTGCGTAAGACTAGTCCCATGCTAGAGAACTCCCGTAAAGTGTCTCCTACACTCAGGATGCAGAACTCCTGTAAACTGCCTCTCACTACTTCCAATGGACAGAAATCCTGTAAGCTGCTTCACTTTTACTCAGACTACTGAAAACCCGCATAGTGCGTAAGACTACTCCCATGCTACAGAACGCCCGTAAACTGTTTCCTACCCTCAGGATGCAGAACTCCTGTAAACTGCCTCTCACTACTTCCAATGTACCGAAATCCTGTAAGCTGCTTCTCTTTTACTCAGACTACTGAAAACCCGCATATTGGGTAAGACTGCTCCCATGCTACAGAACTCCCGTAAAGTATCTCCTACACTGGATCTAGAACTCCTGTAAACTGCCTCTCACTACTTCCAATGTACAGAAATCCTGTAAGCTGCTTCTCCTTTTTTCAGACTACTGAAAACCCGCCTAGTGCGTAAGACTTCTTCCATTCTGCAGAACTCCCATAAAGTGTTTCCTACACTCAGGATGCAGAACTCCTGTAAACTGCCTCTCACTACTTCCAACGTACAGAAATCCGGTAAGCTGCTTCTCTTTTACTCAGACTACTGAAAACCCGCATAGTGCGTAAGACTACTCCCATGCTACAGAACTCCCGTAAAGTGTATCCTACACTCAGGATGTAGAACTCTTGTGAACTGCCTCTCACTACTTCCAATGTACAGAAATCCTGTAAGCTGCTTCTCTTTTACTCACACTACTGAAAACCCGCATAGTGCGTAAGACTACTCCCATGCTACAGAACGCCCGTAAACTGTTTCCTACCCTCAGGATGCAGAACTCCTGTAAACTGCCTCTAACCACTTCCAATGGACAGAAATCCTGTAAGCTGCTTCTCTTTTACTCAGACTACTGAAAACCCGCATAGTGCGTAAGACTACTCCCATGCTACAGAACTCCCGTAAAGTGTCTCCTACACTGGATCTAGAAGTCATTTAAACTGCCTCACACTACACCCAATGTACAGAAATCCTGTAAGCTGCTTCTCTTTTACTCAGAATACTGAAAACCCGCATAGTGCGTAAGACTACTCCCATGCTACAGAACTCCCGTAAAGTGTATCCTACACTCAGGATGTAGAACTCCTGTGAACTGCCTCTCACTACACCCAATGTACAGAAATCCTGTAAGCTGCTTCTCTTTTACTCAGACTACTGAAATCCCGCATAGTGCGTAAGACAACTCCCATGCTACAGAACGCCCGTAAACTGTTTCCTACCCTCAGGATGCAGAACTCCTTTAAACTGCCTCTCACTTCTTCCAACATACAGAAATCCTGTAAGCTGCTTCTCTTTTACTCAGACTACTGAAAACCCGCATAGTGCGTAAGACTACTCACATGCTACAGAACTCCCGTAAAGTGTCTCCTACACTGGATCTAGAACTCATTTAAACTGCCTCTGACTACTTCCAATGTACAGAAATCCTGTAAGCTGCTTCTCTTTTACTCAGACTACTGAAAATCTGCCTAGTGCGTAAGACTTCTCCCATGTTACAGAACTCCCATAAAGTGTTTTCTACACTCAGGATGCAGAACTCCTGTAAACTGCCTCTCACTACTTCCAATGTACAGAAATCCTGTAAGCTGCTTCTCTTTTACTCAGACTACTGAAAACCCGCATAGTGCGTAAGACTACTCCCATGCTACAGAACTCCCGTAAAGTGTCTCCTACCCTCAGGATGCAGAACTCCTGCAAACTGCCTCTCACTACTTCCAATGGACAGAAATCCTGTAAGCTGCTTCTCTTTTACTCAGACTACTGAAAACCCGAATAGTGCGTAAGACTACTCCCATGCTACAGAACGCCCGTAAACTGTTTCCTACCCTCAGGATGCAGAACTCCTCTAAACTGCCTCTCACTACTTCCAATGTACAGAAATCCTGTAAGCTGCTTCTCTTTTACTCAGACTACTGAAAACCCGCATAGTGCGTAAGACTACTCCCATGCTACAGAACTCCCGTAAAGTGTTTCCTACACTCAGGATGCAGAACTCCTGTAAACTGCCTCTCACTACTTCCAATGTACAGAAAACCTGTAAGCTGCTTCTATTTTACTCAGAGTACTGAAAACCCGCATAGTGCATTAGAATTCTCACATGCTACAGAACTCCCTTAAAGTGCTTCCTACACTCAGGATGCAGAACTCCTGTGAACTGCCTCTCACTACACCCAATGTACAGAAATCCTGTAAGCTGCTTCTCTTTTACTCAGACTACTGAAAACCCGCATAGTGCGTAAGACTAATCCCATGCTAGAGATCTCCCTTAACGTGCTTCCTACACTCAGGATGCAGAACTCCTGTGAACTGCCTCTCACTACACCCAATGTACAGAAATCCTGTAAGCTGCTTCTCTTTTACTCAGACTACTGAAAACCCGCATAGTGCGTAAGACTACTCCCATGCTACAGATGTCCCGTAAAGTGATTCCTACCCTCAGGATGCAGAACTCCTGTAAACTGCCTCTCACTACTTCCAATGGACAGAAATCCTGTAAGCTGCTTCTCTTTTACTCAGACTACAGAAAACCCGCATAGTGCGTTAGAATTCTCACATGCTACACAACTCCCGTAAAGCGCTTCCTACACTCAGGATGCAGAACTCCTGTGAACTGCGTGTCACTACACCCAATGTACAGAAGTACTGTAAGCTGCTTCTCTTTTACTCAGACTACTGAAAACCCGCATAGTGCGTAAGACTACTCCCATGCTAGAGATCTCCCGTAACGTGCTTCCTACACTCAGGATGCAGAACTCCTGTGAACTGCCTCTCACTACACCCAATGTACAGAAATCCTGTAAGCTGCTTCTCTTTTACTCAGACTACTGAAAACCCGCATAGTGCGTAAGACTACTCCCATGCTACAGAACTCCCGTAAAGTGTTTCCTACACTGGATGCAGAACTCCTGTAAACTGCCTCTCAATACTTCCAATGTACAGAAATCCTGTAAGCTGCTACTCTTTTACTCAGACTACTGAAAACCCGCATAGTGCGTAAGACTACTCCCATGCTACAGAACTCCTGTAAAGTGTTTTCTACACTCAGGATGCAGAACTCCTTTAAACTGCCTCTCACTACTTCCAATGTACAGAAATCCTGTGAGCTTCTTCTCTTTTACTCAGACTACTGAAAACCCGCATAGTGCGTAAGACTTCTCCCATGCTACAGAACTCCAGTAAAGTGTTTCCTACATTCAGGATGCAGAACTCCTGTAAACTGCCTCACACTACACCCAATGTACAAAAATCCTGTAAGCTGCTTCTCTTTTACGGAGACTACTGAAAACCCGCATACTGCATAAGACTACTCCCATGCTACAGAACTCCCGTAAAGTGTTTCCTACCCTCAGGATGCAGAACTCCTGTGAACTGCCTCCCACTACTTCCAATGTACAGAAATCCTGTAAGCTGCTTCTCTTTTACTCAGACTACTGAAAACCCGCATAGTGCGTAATACTACTCCCATGCTAGAGAACTCCCGTAAAGTGTTTCCTACACTCAGGATGCAGAACTCCTGTGAACTGCCTCTCACTACTTCCAATGTACAGAAATCCTGTAAGCTGCTTCTCTTTTACTCAGACTACTGAAAACCCGCATAGTGCGTAGGAATACTCGCATGCTACAGAACTCCCGTAAAGTGTTTCCTACACTCAGGATGCAGAACTCCTGTGAACTGCCTCTCACTACTTCCAATGTACAGAAATCCTGTAAGCTGCTTCTCTTTTACTCAGACTACTGAAAACCCGCATAGTGCGGAGGACTACTCCCATGCTAAAGAACTCCAGTAAAGTGTTTCCTACATTCAGGATGCAGAACTCCTGTAAACTGCCTCTCTACTTCCAATGTTCAGAAATCCTGTAAGCTGCTTCTCTTTTATTCAGACTACTGAAAACCCGCATAGTGCATAAGACTACTCCCATGCTACAGAACTCCCGTAAAGTGTTTTCTACACTCAGGATGCAGAACTCCTTTAAACTGCCTCTAACTACTTCCAATGTACAGAAATCCTGTAAGCTGCTTCTCTTTTACTCAGACTACTGAAAACCCGCATAGTGCGTAACACTACTCCCATGCTACAGAACTCCCGTAAAGTGTTTCCTACCCTCAGGATGCAGAACTCCTGTAAACTGCCTCTCACTACTTCCAATATACAGAAATCCTGTAAGCTGCTTCTCTTTTACTCAGACTACTGAAAACCCGCATACTACATAAGACTTCTCCCATGCTACAGAACTCCCGTAAAGTGTTTCCTACACTGGATCTAGAACTCATGTAAACTGCCTCTCACTACACCCAATGTACAGAAATCCTGCAAGCTGCTTCTCTTTTAATCAGACTACTGAAAACCCGCATAGTGCGTAAGACTACTCCCATGCTACAGAACTCCCGTAAAGTGTTTCCTACACTCAGGATGCAGAACTCCTGTAAACTACCTCTCACTACTTCCAATCTACAGAAATCCTGTAAGGTGCTTCTCTTTTACTCAGACTACTGAAAACACGCATAGTGCGTAAGACTACTCCAATGCTACAGAATTCCCGTAAAGTGTTTCCTACACTCAGGATGCAGAACTCTTGTAAACTGCCTCTCACTACTTCCGATGTACAGAAATCCTGTAAGCTGCTTCTCTTTTACTCAGACTACTGAAAACCAGCATAGTGCGTAAGACTACTCCAATGCTACAGAACTCCTGTAAAGTGTTTCCTACACTCAGGATGCAGGACTCCTTTAAACTGCCTCTCACTACTTCCAATGTACAGAAATCCTGTAAGATGCTTCTCTTTTATTCAGACTACGAAAACCAGCATAGTCCGTAAGACTACTCCCATGCTACAGAACTCCCGTAAAGTGTTTCCTACACTGGATGCAGAACTCCTGTAAACTCCCTCTCACTACTTCCAATGGACAGAAATCCTGTAAGCTGCTTCTCTTTTACTCAGACTACTGAAAACCCGCATAGTGCGTAAGACTACTCCCATGCTACAGAACTCCCGTAAAGTGTCTCCTACACTGGATCTAGAACTCCTGTAAACTGCCTCTCACTACTTCCAATGTACAGAAATCCTGTAAGCTGCTTCTCTTTTACTGAGACTACTGAAAACCCGCATACTGCATAAGACTACTCCCATGCTACAGAACTCCCGTAAAGACTTTCCTACCCTCAGGATGCAGAACTCCTGTGAACTGCCTCTCACTACTTCCAATGTACAGAAATCCTGTAAGCTGCTTCTCTTTTACTCAGACTACTGAAAACCCGCATAGTGCGTAATACTACTCCCATGCTAGAGAACTCCCTTAAAGTGTTTCCTACAATGAGGATGCAGAACTCCTGTGAACTGCCTCTCACTAATTCCAATGGACAGAAATCCTGTAAGCTGCTTCTCTTTTACTCAGACTACTGAAAACCCGCATAGTGCGTAACACTACTCCAATGCTACAGAAGTCCCGTAAAGTATTTCCTACACTCAGGATGCAGAACTCCTGCAAACTGCCTCTCACTACTTCCAATGTACAGAAATCCTGTAAGCTGCTTCTCTTTTACTCAGACTACTGAAAACCCGCATAGTGCGTAAGACTACTCCCATGCTACAGAAGTCCCGTAAAGTGTTTCCTACACTCAGGATGCACAACTCCTGTAAACTGCCTCTCACTATTTCCACTGTACAGAAATCCTGTAAGCTGCTTCTCTTTTACTCACACTACTGAAAACCCGCATAGTGCGTAAGACTACTCCAATGCTACAGAAGTCCCGTAAAGTGTTTCCTACACTCAGGATGCAGAACTCCTGTAAACTGCCTCTCACTACTTCCAATGTACAGAAATCCTGTAAGCTGCTTCTCTTTTACTCAGACTACTGAAAACCCGCATAGTGCGTAAGACTACTCCCATGCTACAGAACTACCGTAAAGTGTCTCCTACACTGGATCTAGAACTCATTTAAACTGCCTCTCACTACTTCCAATGGACAGAAATCCTGTAAGCTGCTTCTCCTTTACTCAGACTACTGAAAACCCGCATAGTGTGTAAGACTACTTCCATGCTACAGAAGTCCCGTAAAGTGTTTCCTACCCTCAGGATGCAGAACTCCTGTAAACTGCCTCTCACTACTTCCAATCTACAGAAATCCTGAAAGCTGCTTCTCTTTTACTCAGACTACTGAAAACCCGCATAGTGCGTAAGACTACTCCAATGCTACAGAAGTCCCGTAAAGTGTTTCCTATACTCAGGATGCAGAACTCCTGTAAACTGCCTCTCGCTACTTCCAATGTAGAGAAATCCTGTAAGCTGCTTCTCTTTTACTCAGACTACTAAAAACCCGCATAGTGCGTAAGACTACTCCCATGCTACAGAACTACCGTAAAGTGTCTCCTACACTGGATCTAGAACTCTTGTAAACTGCCTCTCACTACTTCCAATGTACAGAAATCCTGTAAGCTGCGTCTCTTTTACTCAGACTACTGACAACCCGCATAGTGTGTAAAACTACTCCCATGCTACAGAACTCCCGTAAAGTGTTTTCTACACTCAGGATGCAGAACTCCTGTAAACTGCCTCTCACTACTTCCAATGTACAGAAATCCTGTAAGCTGCTTCTCTTTTTTTCAGACTACTGAAAACCCGCATAGTGCGTAAGCCTTCTCCCATGCTACAGAACTCCAGTTAAGTGTTTCCTACACTCAGGATGCAGAACTCCTGTAAACTGCCACTCACTACTTTCAATGTACAGAAATCCTGTAAGCTGCTTCTCTTTTACTCAGACTACTGAAAACCCGCATAGTGCGTAAGACTTCTCCCATGCTACAGAACTCCCGTAAAGTGTTTCCTACACTCAGGATGCAGAACTCCTGTAAACTGCCTCTCACTACTTCCAATGTACAGAAATCCTGTAAGCTGCTTCTCTTTTACTCAGACTACTGATAACCCGCATAGTGCGGAGGACTACTCCCATGCTAAAGAACTCCCGTAAAGTGTTTCCTACACTCAGGATGCAGATCTCCTGTAAACTACCTCTCACTACTTCCAATGCACAGAAATCCTGTAAGCTGCTTCTCTTTTACTCAGACTGCTGAAAACCCGCATAGTGCCTAAGACTACTCCCATGCTACAGAACTCCCGTAAAGTGTTTCCTACACTCAGGATGCAGGACTCATTAAACTGCCTCTCACTACTTCCAATGTACAGAAATCCTGGAAGCTGCTTCTCTTTTACTCAGAATACTGAAAACCCGCATAGTGCGTAAGACTGCTCCCATGCTACAGAACTCCCGTAAAGTGTTTCCTACACTGGATGCAGAACTCCTTTAAACTACCTCTCACTACTTCAAATATACAGAAATCCTTTAAGATGCTTCTCTTTTACTCAGACTACTTAAAACCCACATAGTGCGTAAGACTTCTTCCATGTTACAGAACTCCCGTAAAGTGTTTCCTACACTGGATGCAGAACTCCTGTAAACTCCCTCTCACTACTTCCAATGGACAGAAATGCTGTAAGCTGCTTCTCTTTTACTCAGACTACTGAAAACGCGCATAGTGCGTAAGACTACTCCCATGCTAGAGAATTCCCGTAAAGTGCTTCCTACACTCAGGATGCAGAACTCCTGTGAACTGCCTCTCACAACTTCCAATGTACAGAAATACTGTAAGCTGCTTCTCTTTTACTCAGACTACTGAAAACCCTCACAGTGCGTAAGAATACTCCCATGCTACAGAACTCCCGTAAAGTGTTTCCTACCCTGAGGATGCAGAACTCCTGTAAACTGCCTCTCACTACTTCCAATGTACAGAAATCCTGTAAGCTGCTTCCCTTTTCTCAGACTACTGAAAACCCGCATAGTGCGTAAGACTTCTTCCATGTTACAGAAATCCAGTAAAGTGTTTCCTACACTCAGGATGCAGAAATCCTGTAAACTCCCTCTCACTACTTCCAATGTACAGAAATCCTGTAAGCTTCTTCTCTTTTACTCAGACTACTGAAAACCCGCATAGTGCGTAAGACTACTCTCATGCTACAGAACTCCCGTAAAGTGTTTCCTACCCTCAGGATGTAGAACTCCTGTAAACTGCCTCTCACTACTTCCAATATACAGAAATCCTGTAAGCTGCTTCTCTTTTACTCAGACTACTGAAAACCCGCATACTACATAAGACTTCTCCCATGCTACAGAACTCCCGTAAAGTGTTTCCTACACTGGATCTAGAACTCATGTAAACTGCCTCTCAGTACTTCCAATGGACAGAAATCCTGCAAGCTGCTTCTCTTTTAATCAGACTACTGAAAACCCGCATAGTGCGTAAGACTACTCCAATGCTACAGAATTCCCGTAAAGTGTTTCCTACCCTCAGGATGCAGAACTATTGTAAACTGCCTCTCACTACTTCCGATGTACAGAAATCCTGTAAGCTGCTTCTCTTTTACTCAGACTACTGAAAACCAGCATAGTGCGTAAGACTACTCCAATGCTACAGAACTCCTGTAAAGTGTTTCCTACACTCAGGATGCAGATCTCCTGTAAACTACCTCTCACTACTTCCAATGCACAGAAATCCTGTAAGCTGCTTCTCTTTTACTCAGACTGCTGAAAACCCGCATAGTGCATAAGACTACTCCCATGCTACAGAACTCCCGTAAAGTGTTTCCTACACTCAGGATGCAGGACTCATTAAACTGCCTCTCACTACTTCCAATGTACAGAAATCCTGTAAGCTGCTTCTCTTTTACTCAGAATACTGAAAACCCGCATAGTGCGTAAGACTGCTCCCATGCTACAGAACTCCCGTAAAGTGTTTCCTACACTGGATGCAGAACTCCTTTAAACTACCTCTCACTACTTCAAATATACAGAAATCCTTTAAGCTGCTTCTCTTTTACTCAGACTACTTAAAACCCGCATAGTGCGTAAGACTTCTTCCATGTTACAGAACTCCCGTAAAGTGTTTCCTACACTGGATGCAGAACTCCTGTAAACTCCCTCTCACTACTTCCAATGGACAGAAATGCTGTAAGCTGCTTCTCTTTTACTCAGACTACTGAAAACCCGCATAGTGCGTAAGACTACTCCCATGCTAGAGAATTCCCGTAAAGTGCTTCCTACACTCAGGATGCAGAACTCCTGTGAACTGCCTCTCACAACTTCCAATGTACAGAAATCCTGTAAGCTGCTTCTCTTTTACTCAGACTACTGAAAACCCTCACAGTGCGTAAGAATACTCCCATGCTACAGAACTCCCGTAAAGTGTTTCCTACACTCAGGATGCAGGATTCCTGTAAACTGCCTCTCACTACTTCCAATGTACAGAAATCCTGTAAGCTGCTTCTCTTTTACTCAGACTACTGAATACCAGCCTAGTGCGTCAGACTACTCCCATGCTACAGAATTCCCGTAAAGTGTTTCCTACACTAAGGATGCAGAACTCCTGTAAACTGCCTCTCACTACTTCCAATGTACAGAAATCCTGTAAGCTGCTTCTCTTTTACTCAGACTACTGAAAACCCGCATAGTGCGTAAGACTTCTTCCATGTTACAGAAATCCAGTAAAGTGTTTCCTACACTCAGGATGCAGAAATCCTGTAAACTCCCTCTCACTACTTCCAATGTACAGAAATCCTGTAAGCTTCTTCTCTTTTACTCAGACTACTGAAAACCCGCATAGTGCGTACGACTACTCCCATGCTACAGAACTCCCGTAAAGTGTTTCCTGCACTGGATGCAGAAATCCTGTAAACTGCCTCTCACTACTTCCAATGTACAGAAATCCTGTAAGCTCCTTCTCTTTTACTCAGACTACTGAAAACCCGCATAGGGCTTAAAACTTATCCCACGCTACAGAACTCCAGTAAAGTGTTTCCTACACTCAGGATGCAGAACTCCTGTAAACTACCTCTCACTACTTCCAATGTACAGAAATCCTGTAAGCTGCTTCTCTTTTACTCAGACTACTGAAAACCCACATAGTGCGTAGGACTACTCTCATGCTACATAACTTCCGTAAAGTGTTTCCTACACTCAGGATGCAGAACTATTGTAAACGGCCTCTCACTAATTCCAATGTACAGAAATCCTGTAAGCTGCTTCTCTTTTACTCAGACTACTGAAAACCCGCATAGTGCGTAGGACTACTCCCATGCTACAGAACTCCGGTAAAGTGTTTCCTACACTCAGGATGCAGAACTCCTGTAAACGGCCTCTCACTAATTCCAATGTACAGAAATCCTGTAAGCTGCTTCTCTTTTACTCAGACTACTGAAAACCCGCATAGTGCGTAGGACTACTCCCATGCTACAGAACTTCGGTAAAGTGTTTCCTACACTCAGGATGCAGAACTCCTGTAAACTGCCTTTCACTTCTTCCAATGTACAGAAATACAGTAAGCTGCTTCTCTTTTACTCAGACTACTGAAAACCCGCATAGTGCGTAGAACTACTCCCATGCTGCAGAACTCCCGTAAAGTGTTTCCTACACTCAGGATGCAGAACTCCTGTAAACTGCCTCTCACTACTGCCAATGTACAGAAATCCTGTAAGCTGCTTCTCTTTTACTCAGACTACTGAAAACCCGCATAGTGCGTAAGACTACTCTCATGCTACAGAACTCCCGTAAAGTGTTTCCTACCCTCAGGATGCAGAACTCCTGTAAACTGCCTCTCACTACTTCCAATATACAGAAATCCTGTAAGCTGCTTCTCTTTTACTCAGACTACTGAAAACCCGCATACTACATAAGACTTCTCCCATGCTACAGAACTCCCGTAAAGTGTTTCCTACACTGGATCTAGAACTCATGTAAACTGCCTCTCAGTACTTCCAATGGACAGAAATCCTGCAAGCTGCTTCTCTTTTAATCAGACTACTGAAAACCCGCATAGTGCGTAAGACTTCTCCCATGCTACAGAACTCCTGTAAAGTGTTTCCTACACTCAGGATGCAGAACTCCTGTAAACTGCCTCTCACTACTTCCAATATACAGAAATCCTGTAAGCTGCTTCTCTTTTACTCAGACTATTGAAAACCCGCATAGTGCGTAAGACTACTCCAATGCTACAGAATTCCCGTAAAGTGTTTCCTACCCTCAGGATGCAGAACTCTTGTAAACTGCCTCTCACTACTTCCGATGTACAGAAATCCTGTAAGCTGCTTCTCTTTTACTCAGACTACTGAAAACCAGCATAGTGCCTAAGACTACTCCAATGCTACAGAACTCCTGTAAAGTGTTTCCTACACTCAGGATGCAGATCTCCTGTAAACTACCTCTCACTACTTCCAATGCACAGAAATCCTGTAAGCTGCTTCTCTTTTACTCAGACTGCTGAAAACCCGCATAGTGCATAAGACTACTCCCATGCTACAGAACTCCCGTATATTGTTTCCTACACTCAGGATGCAGGACTCATTAAACTGCCTCTCACTACTTCCAATGTACAGAAATCCTGGAAGCTGCTTCTCTTTTACTCAGACTACTGAAAACCCGCATAGTGCGTAAGACTACTCCCATGCTACAGAACTCCCATAAAGTGTTTCCTACACTGGATGCAGAACCCCTTTGAACTGCCTCTCACTACTTCCAATGTACAGAAATCCTGTAAGCTCCTTCTCTTTTACTCAGACTACTGAAAACCCGCATAGGGCTTAAGACTTATCCCACGCTACAGAACTCCAGTAAAGTGTTTCCTACACTCAGGATGCAGAACTCCTGTAAACTGCCTCTCACTACTTCCAATGTACAGAAATCCTGTAAGCTGCTTCTCCTTTACTCAGACTACTGAAAACCCACATAGTGCGTAGGACTACTCTCATGCTACATAACTTCCGTAAAGTGTTTCCTACACTCAGGATGCAGAACTCCTGTAAACGGCCTCTCACTACTTCCAATGTACAGAAATCCTGTAAGCTGCTTCCCTTTTACTCAGACTACTGAAAACCCGCATAGTGCGTAGGACTACTCCCATGCTACAGAACTCCGGTAAAGTGTTTCCTACACTCAGGATGCAGAACTCCTGTAAACTGCCTTTCACTTCTTCCAATGTACAGAAATCCTGTAAGCTGCTTCTCTTTTACTCAGACTACTGAAAACCCGCATAGTGCGTAGGACTACTCCCATGCTGCAGAACTCCCGTAAAGTGTTTCCTACACTCAGGATGCAGAACTCCTGTAAACTGCCTCTCACTACTTCCAATGTACAGAACTCCTGTAAGCTGCTTCTCTTTTACTCAGACTACTGAAAACCCGCCTAGTGCCTAAGACTTCTCCCATGCTACAGAACTCCCGTAAAGTGTTTCCTACACTCAGGATGCAGAAGTCCTTTAAACTGCCTCTCACTACTTCCAATGTACAGAAATCCTGTAAGCTGCTTCTCTTTTACTCAGACTACTGAAAACCAGCCTAGTGCGTAAGACTACTCCCATGCTACAGAACTCCCATAAAGTGTTTCCTACCCTCAGGATGCAGAATTCCTGTGAACTGCCTTTCACTACTTCCAATGTACAGAAATCTTATAAGCTACTTCTCTTTTACTCAGACTACTGAAAACCCGCATAGTGCGTAAGACTACTCCCATGCTACAGAACTCCTGTAAAGTGTTTCCTACACTCAGGATGTAGATCTCCTGTAAACTACCTCTCACTACTTCCAATGCACAGAAATCCTGTAAGCTGCTTCTCTTTTACTCAGACTGCTGAAAACCCGCATAGTGCGTAAGACTACTCCCATGTTACAGAACTCCCGTAAAGTGTCTGCTAACTCAGGATGCAGAACACTTGTAAACTGCCTCTCACTACTTCCAATGTACAGAAATCCTGTAAGCTGCTTCTCTTTTACTCAGACTACTGAAAACCCGCATAGTGCCAAAGACTACTCCCATGCTACAGAACTCCCATAAAGTGTTTCCTACCCTCAGGATGCATAACTCCTGTGAACTGCCTCTCACTACTTCCAATGTACAGAAATCCTGTAAGCTGCTTCTCTTTTACTCAGACTACTGAAAACCAGCATAGTGCATAGGACTACTCCCATGCTACAGAACTCCCGTAAAGTGTTTCCTACCCTCAGGATGCAGAATTCCTGTGAACTGCCTCTCACTACTTCCAATGTACAGAAATCCTGTAAGCTGCTTCTCTTTTATTCAGACTACGAAAACCAGCATAGTCCGTAAGACTACTCCCATGCTACATGACTTCCGTAAAGTGTTTCCTACACTCAGGATGCAGAACTCCTGTAAACGGCCTCTCACTACTTCCAATGTACAGAAATCCTGTAAGCTGCTTCTCTTTTACTCAGACTACTGAAAACCAGCATAGTGCATAGGACTACTCCCATGCTACAGAACTCCCGTAAAGTGTTTCCTACACTGGATGCAGAACTCCTTTAAACTACCTCTCACTACTTCAAATGTTCAGAAATCCTGTAAGCTGCTTCGCTTTTACTCAGACTACTGAAAACCCGCATAGTGTGTAAGACTACTCCCATGCTACAGAACTCCCGTAAAGTGTTTCCTACACTCAGGATGCAGGATTTCTGTAAACTGCCTCTCACTACTTCCAATGTACAGAAATCCTGTAAGCTACTTCTCTTTTACTCAGACTACTGAAAACCAGCATAGTTGCGTAAGACTACTCCCATGCTACAGAATCCCCATAAAATGTTTCCTACAGTCAGGATGCAGGACTCCTGTAAACTGCCTCTCACTACTTCCAATGTACACAAATACTGTAAGCTGCTCCTCTTTTACTCAGAATATTGAAAAACCACATAATGCGTGAGACTACTCCAATGCTACAGAACTCCCGTAAAGTGTTTCCTTGACTGAGGATTCAGAACTCCTTTAAACTGCCTCTCACTACTTCCAATGTACAGAAATTCTGTAAGCTACTTCTCTTTTACTCAGACTACTGAAAACCCACATAGTGCGTAAGACTACTCCCATGCTACAGAACTCCCGTAAAGTGTTTCCTACCCTCAGGATGCAGAACTCTTGTAAACTACCTCTCACTACTTCAAATGTACAGAAATCCTGTAAGCTGCTTCTCTTTTACTCAGACTACTGAAAACCCGAATAGTGCGTAAGACTACTCCCATGCTACAGAACTCACGTAAATTGTTTCCTACACTCAGGATGCAGGACTCCTTTAAACTGTCTCTCACTACTTCCAATGTACAGAATTCCTGTAAGATGCGTCTCTTTTACTCAGACGACAGAAAACCCGCATAGTTGCGTAAGACTACTCCCATGCTACAGAACTCCCATAAAGTGTTTCCTACACTAAGGATGCAGAACTCCTTTAAACTACCTCTCACTACTTCCAATGTACAGAAATCCTGTAAGCTGCTTCTCTTTTACTCAGACTTCTGATAACCCGCACAGTATGTAAGACTACTCCCATGCTACATAACTTCCGTAAAGTGTTTCCTACACTCAGGGTGCAGAACTCCTTTAAACTGCCTCTCACTACTTCCAATGTACAGAAATCCTGTAAGCTGCTTCTCTTTTACTCAGACTACTGAAACCCCGCATACTGCAAAAGACTACTCCCATGCTACAGAACTCCCATAAAGTGTTTCCTACACTGGATGCAGAACTCCTGTGAACTGCCTCTCACGACTTCCAATGTACAGAAATCCTGTAAGCTGCTTCTCTTTTACTCAGACTCCTGAAAACCCGCACAGTGCGTAAGACTTCTCCCATGCTACAGAACTCCCGGAAAGTGTTTCCTACACTCAGGATGCAGAACTCCAGTAAACTGCCTCTCAATACTCCTAATGTACAGAAATCCTGTAAGCTGCTTCTCTTTTATTGAGACTACTGAAAACTCGCATATTGCTTAAGACTGCTCCTACTACAGAACTCCCGTAAAGTGTTTCCTACACTCAGGATGCAGGACTCCTTTAAAATGCCTCTCACTACTTCCAATGTACAGAGATCCTGTAAGCTGCTTCTCTTTTACTCAGACTACTGAAAACCCGCATAGTGAGTAAGAACTCCCCTATGCTACAGAACTCCCGTAAAGTGTTTCCTACCCTCAGGATGCAGAACTCCTGTAAACTGCCTCTCACTACTTCCAATGTACAGAAATCCTGTAAGCTGCTTCTCTTTTACTCAGACTACTGAATACCTGCATAGTGCGTAAGACTACTCCCATGCTACAGAACTCCCGTAAATTGTTTCCGACACTCAGGATGCAGAACTCCTGTAAACTGCCTCTCACTACTTCCAAAGTACAGAAATCCTGTAAGCTGCTTCTCTTTTACTCAGACTACTGAAAACCCGCATAGTGCGTAAGACTTCTCCCATGCTACACAACTCCCGTAAAGTGTTTCCTATACTGAGGATGCAGGACTCCTTTAAACTGCCTCTAACTACTTCCAATGTACAGAAATCCTGTAAGCTGCTTCTCTTTTACTCAGACTACTGAAAACCCACATAGTGCGTAAGACTAATCCCAAGCTACAGAACTCCCGTAAAGTGTTTCCTACCCTCAGGATGCAGAACTCCTGTAAATTGCCTCTCACTACTTCCAATGTACAGAAATCCTGTAAGCTGCTTCTCTTTTACTCAGACTACTGAAAACCCGCATAGTGCGTAAGACTACTCCCATGCTACAGAACTCCCGTAAAGTGTGTCCTACACTCAGGATGCAGAACTCCTGTAAACTGCCTCTCACTACTTCTAAATTACAGAATTCCTGTAAGCTGCTTCTCTTTTACTCGGACTACTGAAATCCCGCATAGTGCGTAAGACTACTCCCATGCTACGGAATTCCCGTAAAGTGTTACCTACACTGGATGCAGAACTCCTGTAAACTGCCTCTGGCTACTTCCAATGTATAGAAATCCTGTAAGCTGCTTCTCTTTTACTCAGACTACTGAAAACCCGCATAGTGCATAAGACTACTCCCATGCTGCAGAACTCCCGTAAAGTGTTTCCTACCCTCAGGATGCAGAACTCCTGTAACCTGCCTCTCACTACTTGCAATGCACAGAAATCCTGTAAGCTGCTTCTCTTTTACTCAGACTACTGAAAACCCGCATAGTGCGTAAGAGTACTCCCATGCTACAGAACTCCCGTAAATTGTTTTCTACAGGCAGGATGCAGAACTCTTGTAAACTGCCTCTCACTACTTCCAATGTACAGAAATCCTGTAAGCTGCTTCTCTTTTACTCAGACTACTGAAAACCCGCATAGTGTGTAAGACTTCTCCCATGCTACAGAACTCCTGTAAACTGTCTCCAATGCTCAGGATGCAGAATTCCTGTAAACTGCCTCTCACTACTTCCAATGTACAAAAATACTGTAAGCCGCTTCTCATTTACCCAGCCTACCAAAAACCCACATAGTGCGTAAGACTACTCCCATGGTACCGAACTCCCGTAAAGTGTTTCCTACACTCAGGATGCAGGACTCCTGTAAACTGCCTCTCACTACTTCCAATGTACAGAAATCCTGTAAGCTGCTTCTCTTTTACTCAGACTACTGAAAACCCGCATAGTGCGTAAGACTACTCCCATGCTACTGAACTCCCGTAAAGTGTTTCGTACCCTCAGGATGCAGGACTCCTATAAACTGCCTCTCACTACTTCCAATGTACAGAAATCCTGTAAGCTGCTTCTCTTTTACTCAGACTACTGAAAACCCGCATAGTTGCGTAAGACTACTCCCATGCTACAGAACTCCCATAAAGTGTTTCCTACACTCAGGGTGCAGAACTCCTTTAAACTGCCTCTCACTTCTTCCAATGTACAGAAATCCTGTAAGCAGCTTCACTTTTACTCAGACTAGTGAAAAACCGCATAATGCGTGAGACTACTCAAATGCTACAGAACTCCCGTAAAGTGTTTCCTAGACTGAGGACTCAGAACTCCTTTAAACTGCTTCTCACTACTTCCAATGTACAGAAATCCTGTAAGCTGCTTCTTTCTTACTCAGACTACTGAAAAACCGCATAAGGCATGAGAGTACTCCCATGCTACAGAACTCCCGTAATGTGTTTCCTCCACTGGATGCAGGACTCCTTTAAACTGCCTAAAACTACTTCCAATGTACAGAAATCCTGTAAGCTGCTTCTCTTTTACTCAGACTACTGAAAACCCGCATAGTGCGTCAGACTACTCCCATGCTACAGAACTCCCGTAAAGTGTTTCCTACACTGGCGGCAGAACTCCTGTAAACTGATTCTCACTACTTCCAATGTACAGAAATCCTGTACGCTGCTTCTCTTTTACTCAGACTACTGAAAACCCGCATAGTGCGTAAGACTACTCCTATGCTACAGAACTCCCGTAAAGTGTTTCCTTCCCTCAGGATGCAGAACTCTTGTAAACTGCCTCTCACTACTTCCAATGTACAGAAATCCTGTAAGCTGCTTCTCTTTTACTCAGACTACTGAAAACCCGCATAGTGCGTAAGACTACTCCCATGCTACAGAACTCCCGTAAACTGTCTCCTATGCTCAGGATGCAGAATTCCTGTAAAGTGCCTCTCACTACTTCCAATGTACAGAAATACTGTAAGCCGCTTCTCATTTACCCAGGCTACCGAAAACCCACATAGTGCGTAAGACTACTCCCATACTACCGAACTCCCGCAAAGTGTTTTCTACACTCAGGATGCAGAACTCCTGTAAACTGCCTCTCACTACTTCCAATGTACAGAAATCCTGTAAGCTGCTTCTCTTTTACTCAGACTACTGAAACCCCGCATACTGCAAAAGACTACTCCCATGCTACAGAACTCCCATAAAGCGTTTCCTACACTGGATGCAGAACTCCTGTGAACTGCCTCTCACTACTTCCAATGTACAGAAATCCTGTAAGCTGCTTCTCTTTTACTCAGACTCCTGAAAACCCGCATAGTGCGTAAGACTTCTCCCATGCTACAGAACTCCCAGAAAGTGTTTCCTGCCCTCAGGATGCAGAACTCCAGTAAACTGCCTCTCAATACTCCTAATGTACAGAAATCCTGTAAGCTGCTTCTCTTTTATTCAGACTACTGAAAACTCGCATATTGCGTAAGACTGCTCCTACTACAGAACTCCCGTAAAGTGTTTCCTACACTCAGGATTCAGGACTCCTTTAAAATGCCTCTCACTACTTCCAATGTACAGAGATCCTGTAAGCTGCTTCTATTTTACTCAGACTACTGAAAACCCACATAGTGAGTAAGAACTCCCCTATGCTACAGAACTCCCGTAAAGTGTTTCCTACCCTCAGGATGCAGAACTCCTGTAAACTGCCTCTCACTACTTGCAATGCACAGAAATCCTGTAAGCTGCTTCTCTTTTACTCAGACTACTGAAAACCCGCATAGTGCGTAAGAGTACTCCCATGCTACAGAACTCCCGTAAAGTGTTTTCTACACGCAGGATGCAGAACTCTTGTAAACTGCCTCTCACTACTTCCAATGTACAGAAATCCTGTAAGCTGCTTCTCTTTTACTCAGACTACTGAAAACCCGCATAGTGTGTAAGACTTCTCCCATGCTACAGAACTCCTGTAAACTGTCTCCAATGCTCAGGATGCAGAATTCCTGTAAACTGCCTCTCACTACTTCCAATGTACAGAAATACTGTAAGCCGCTTCTCATTTACCCAGCCTACCAAAAACCCACATAGTGCGTAAGACTACTCCCATGGTACCGAACTCCCGTAAAGTGTTTCCTACACTCAGGATGCAGAATTCCTGTAAACTGCCTCTCACTACTTCCAATGTACAGAAATCCTGTAAGCTGCTTCTCTTACTCAGACTACTGAAACCCCGCATACTGCATAAGACTACTCCCATGCTACAGAACTCCCATAAAGTGTTTCCTACACTGGATGCAGAACTCCTGTCAGCTGCCTCTCACTACTTCCAATGTACAGAAATCCTGTAAGCTGCTTCTCTTTTACACAGACTCCTGAAAACCCACATAGTGCGTAAGACTTCTCCCATGCTACAGAACTCCCGGAAAGTGTTTCCTACCCTGAGGATGCAGAACTCCTGTAAACTGCCTGTCACTACTTCCAATGTACAGAAATCCTGTAAGCTGCTTCTCTTTTACTCAGACTACTGAAAACCCGCATAGTGAGTAAGAACTCCCCTATGCTACAGAACTCCCGGAAAGTGTTTCCTACCCTCAGGATGCAGAACTCCTGTAAACTGCCTCTCACTACTTCCAATGTACAGAAATCCTGTAAGCTGCTTCTCTTTTACTCAGACTACTGAAAACCCGCATACTGCATAAGACTACTCCCATGCTACAGAACTCACATAAAGTGTTTCCTACACTGCATGCAGAACTCCTATAAACTGCCTCTCACTACTTCCAATGTACAGAAATCCTGTAAGCTGCTTCTCTTTTACTCAGACTACTGAAAACCCACATAGTGCGTAAGACTACTCCCATGCTACAGAACTCCTGTAAAGTGTTTCCTACACTCAGGATGCAGAACTCCTGTAAACTGCCTCTCACTACTTCTAATGTACAGAAATCCTGTAAGCTGCTTCTCTTTTACTCAGACTACTGAAAACCCGCATAGTGCATAAGACTAATCCCATGCTACAGAAATCCCATAAAGTGTTACCTACACTGGATGCAGAACTCCTGTAAACTGCCTCTGGCTACTTCCAATGTATAGAAATCCTGTAAGCTGCTTCTCTTTTACTCAGACTACTGAAAACCCTCATAGTGCGTAAGACTACTCCCATGCTACAGAAGTTCCGTAAAGTGTTTCCTACCCTCAGGATGCAGAACTCCTGTAAACTGCCTGTCACTACTTCCAATGTACAGAAATCCTGTACGCTGCTTCTCTTTTACTCAGACTACTGAAAACCCGCATAGTGCGTAAGACTACTCCCAAACTACAGAACTCCCGTAAAGTGTTTCCGACACTCAGGAAGCAGAACTCCTGTAAACTGCCTCTCACTACTTCCAAAGTACAGAAATCCTGTAAGCTGCTTCTCTTTTACTCAGACTACAGAAAACCCGCATACTGCGTAAGACTACTCCCATGCTACACAACTCCCGTAAAGTGTTTCCTATACTGAGGATGCAGGACTCCTTTAAACTGCCTCTCACTACTTCCAATGTACAGAAATCCTGTAAGTTGCTTCTCTTTTACTCAGACTACTGAAAACCCACATAGTGCGTAAGACTAATCCCATGCTACAGAACTCCCGTAAAGTGTTTCCTAGCCTCAGGATGCAGAACTCCTGTAAACTGCCTCTCACTACTTAAAATGTACAGAAATCCTGTAAGCTGCTTCTCTTTTACTCAGACTACTGAAAACCCGCATAGTGCGTAAGACTACTCCCATGCTACAGAACTCCCGTAAAGTGTTTTCTACACTCAGGATGCAGAACTCCTTTAAACTGCCTCTCACTACTTCTAATGTACAGAAATCCTGTAAGCTGCTTCTCTTTTACTCAGACTACTGAAAACCCGCATAGTTGCGTAAGACTACTCCCATGCTACAGAACTCCCATAAAGTGTTTCCTACACTCAGGGTGCAGAACTCCTTTAAACTGCCTCTCACTTCTTCCAATGTACAGAAATCCTGTAAGCAGCTTCACTTTTACTCAGACTAGTGAAAAACCGCATAATGCGTGAGACTACTCAAATGCTACAGAACTCCCGTAAAGTGTTTCCTAGACTGAGGACTCAGAACTCCTTTAAACTGCTTCTCACTACTTCCAATGTACAGAAATCCTGTAAGCTGCTTCTTTCTTACTCAGACTACTGAAAAACCGCATAAGGCATGAGAGTACTCCCATGCTACAGAACTCCCGTAATGTGTTTCCTCCACTGGATGCAGGACTCCTTTAAACTGCCTAAAACTACTTCCAATGTACAGAAATCCTGTAAGCTGCTTCTCTTTTACTCAGACTACTGAAAACCCGCATAGTGCGTCAGACTACTCCCATGCTACATAACTCCCGTAAAGTGTTTCCTACACTGGCGGCAGAACTCCTGTAAACTGATTCTCACTACTTCCAATGTACAGAAATCCTGTACGCTGCTTCTCTTTTACTCAGACTACTGAAAACCCGCATAGTGCGTAAGACTACTCCTATGCTACAGAACTCCCGTAAAGTGTTTCCTTCCCTCAGGATGCAGAACTCTTGTAAACTGCCTCTCACTACTTCCAATGTACAGAAATCCTGTAAGCTGCTTCTCTTTTACTCAGACTACTGAAAACCCGCATAGTGCGTAAGACTACTCCCATGCTACAGAACTCCCGTAAACTGTCTCCTATGCTCAGGATGCAGAATTCCTGTAAAGTGCCTCTCACTACTTCCAATGTACAGAAATACTGTAAGCCGCTTCTCATTTACCCAGGCTACCGAAAACCCACATAGTGCGTAAGACTACTCCCATACTACCGAACTCCCGCAAAGTGTTTTCTACACTCAGGATGCAGAACTCCTGTAAACTGCCTCTCACTACTTCCAATGTACAGAAATCCTGTAAGCTGCTTCTCTTTTACTCAGACTACTGAAACCCCGCATACTGCAAAAGACTACTCCCATGCTACAGAACTCCCATAAAGTGTTTCCTACACTGGATGCAGAACTCCTGTGAACTGCCTCTCACTACTTCCAATGTACAGAAATCCTGTAAGCTGCTTCTCTTTTACTCAGACTCCTGAAAACCCGCATAGTGCGTAAGACTTCTCCCATGCTACAGAACTCCCAGAAAGTGTTTCCTGCCCTCAGGATGCAGAACTCCAGTAAACTGCCTCTCAATACTCCTAATGTACAGAAATCCTGTAAGCTGCTTCTCTTTTATTCAGACTACTGAAAACTCGCATATTGCGTAAGACTGCTCCTACTACAGAACTCCCGTAAAGTGTTTCCTACACTCAGGATTCAGGACTCCTTTAAAATGCCTCTCACTACTTCCAATGTACAGAGATCCTGTAAGCTGCTTCTATTTTACTCAGACTACTGAAAACCCGCATAGTGAGTAAGAACTCCCCTATGCTACAGAACTCCCGTAAAGTGTTTCCTACCCTCAGGATGCAGAACTCCTGTAAACTGCCTCTCACTACTTGCAATGCACAGAAATCCTGTAAGCTGCTTCTCTTTTACTCAGACTACTGAAAACCCGCATAGTGCGTAAGAGTACTCCCATGCTACAGAACTCCCGTAAAGTGTTTTCTACACGCAGGATGCAGAACTCTTGTAAACTGCCTCTCACTACTTCCAATGTACAGAAATCCTGTAAGCTGCTTCTCTTTTACTCAGACTACTGAAAACCCGCATAGTGTGTAAGACTTCTCCCATGCTACAGAACTCCTGTAAACTGTCTCCAATGCTCAGGATGCAGAATTCCTGTAAACTGCCTCTCACTACTTCCAATGTACAGAAATACTGTAAGCCGCTTCTCATTTACCCAGCCTACCAAAAACCCACATAGTGCGTAAGACTACTCCCATGGTACCGAACTCCCGTAAAGTGTTTCCTACACTCAGGATGCAGAATTCCTGTAAACTGCCTCTCACTACTTCCAATGTACAGAAATCCTGTAAGCTGCTTCTCTTACTCAGACTACTGAAACCCCGCATACTGCATAAGACTACTCCCATGCTACAGAACTCCCATAAAGTGTTTCCTACACTGGATGCAGAACTCCTGTCAGCTGCCTCTCACTACTTCCAATGTACAGAAATCCTGTAAGCTGCTTCTCTTTTACACAGACTCCTGAAAACCCACATAGTGCGTAAGACTTCTCCCATGCTACAGAACTCCCGGAAAGTGTTTCCTACCCTGAGGATGCAGAACTCCTCTAAACTGCCTCTCACTACTTCCAATGTACAGAAATCCTGTAAGCTGCTTCTCTTTTACTCAGACTACTGAAAACCCGCATAGTGAGTAAGAACTCCCCTATGCTACAGAACTCCCGGAAAGTGTTTCCTACCCTCAGGATGCAGAACTCCTGTAAACTGCCTCTCACTACTTCCAATGTACAGAAATCCTGTAAGCTGCTTCTCTTTTACTCAGACTACTGAAAACCCGCATACTGCATAAGACTACTCCCATGCTACAGAACTCACATAAAGTGTTTCCTACACTGCATGCAGAACTCCTATAAACTGCCTCTCACTACTTCCAATGTACAGAAATCCTGTAAGCTGCTTCTCTTTTACTCAGACTACTGAAAACCCACATAGTGCGTAAGACTACTCCCATGCTACAGAACTCCTGTAAAGTGTTTCCTACACTCAGGATGCAGAACTCCTGTAAACTGCCTCTCACTACTTCTAATGTACAGAAATCCTGTAAGCTGCTTCTCTTTTACTCAGACTACTGAAAACCCGCATAGTGCATAAGACTAATCCCATGCTACAGAAATCCCATAAAGTGTTACCTACACTGGATGCAGAACTCCTGTAAACTGCCTCTGGCTACTTCCAATGTATAGAAATCCTGTAAGCTGCTTCTCTTTTACTCAGACTACTGAAAACCCTCATAGTGCGTAAGACTACTCCCATGCTACAGAAGTTCCGTAAAGTGTTTCCTACCCTCAGGATGCAGAACTCCTGTAAACTGCCTGTCACTACTTCCAATGTACAGAAATCCTGTACGCTGCTTCTCTTTTACTCAGACTACTGAAAACCCGCATAGTGCGTAAGACTACTCCCAAACTACAGAACTCCCGTAAAGTGTTTCCGACACTCAGGAAGCAGAACTCCTGTAAACTGCCTCTCACTACTTCCAAAGTACAGAAATCCTGTAAGCTGCTTCTCTTTTACTCAGACTACAGAAAACCCGCATACTGCGTAAGACTACTCCCATGCTACACAACTCCCGTAAAGTGTTTCCTATACTGAGGATGCAGGACTCCTTTAAACTGCCTCTCACTACTTCCAATGTACAGAAATCCTGTAAGTTGCTTCTCTTTTACTCAGACTACTGAAAACCCACATAGTGCGTAAGACTAATCCCATGCTACAGAACTCCCGTAAAGTGTTTCCTAGCCTCAGGATGCAGAACTCCTGTAAACTGCCTCTCACTACTTAAAATGTACAGAAATCCTGTAAGCTGCTTCTCTTTTACTCAGACTACTGAAAACCCGCATAGTGCGTAAGACTACTCCCATGCTACAGAACTCCCGTAAAGTGTTTTCTACACTCAGGATGCAGAACTCCTTTAAACTGCCTCTCACTACTTCTAATGTACAGAAATCCTGTACGCTGCTTATCTTTTACTCAGACTACTGAAAACCCGCATAGTGCATAAGACTACTCCCATGCTACAGAACTCCCGTAAAGTGTTTCCTACACTCAGGATGCAGAACTCCTGTAAACTGCCTCTAACTACTTCCAATGTACAGAAATCCTGTAAGCTGCTTCTCTTTTACTCAGACTACTGAAAACGCGCATAGTGCGTAAGACTACTCCCATGCTACAGAACTCCCGTAAAGTGTTTCCTACACTCAGGAAGCAGAACTCCTGTAAACTGCCTCTCACTACTTCTAAAGTACAGAAATCCTGTAAGCTGCTTCTCTTTTACTCGGACTACTGAAATCCCGCATAATGCGTAAGACTACTCCCATGCTACGGAATTCCCGTAAAGTGTTACCTACACTGGATGCAGTACTCCTGTAAACTGCCTCTGGCTACTTCCAATGTATAGAAATCCTGTAAGCTGCTTCTCTTTTACTCAGACTACTGAAAACCCGCATAGTGCATAAGACTACTCCCATGCTGCAGAACTCCCGTAAAGTGTTTCCTACCCTCAGGATGCAGAACTCCTGTAAACTGCCTCTCACTACTTGCAATGCACAGAAATCCTGTAAGCTGCTTCTCTTTTACTCAGACTACTGAAAACCCGCATAGTGCGTATGAGTACTCCCATGCTACAGAACTCCAGTAAAGTGTTTTCTACACGCAGGATGCAGAACTCTTGTAAACTGCCTCTCACTACTTCCAATGTACAGAAATCCTGTAAGCTGCTTCTCTTTTACTCAGACTACTGAAAACCCGCATAGTGTGTAAGACTTCTCCCATGCTACAGAACTCCTGTAAACTGTCTCCAATGCTAAGGATGCAGAATTCCTGTAAACTGCCTCTCACTACTTCCAATGTACAGAAATACTGTAAGCCGCTTCTCCTTTACCCAGCCTACCAAAAACCCACATAGTGCGTAAGACTACTCCCATGGTACCGAACTCCCGTAAAGTGTTTCCTACACTCAGGATGCAGAACTCCTGTAAACTGCCTCTCACTACTTCCAATGTACAGAAATCCTGTAAGCTGCTTCTCTTTTACTCAGACTACTGAAACCCCGCATACTGCATAAGACTACTCCCATGCTACAGAACTCCCATAAAGTGTTTCCTACACTGGATGCAGAACTCCTGTGAGCTGCCTCTCACTACTTCCAATGTACAGAAATCCTGTAAGCTGCTTCTCTTTTACACAGACTCCTGAAAACCCGCATAGTGCGTAAGACTTCTCCCATGCTACAGAACTCCCGGAAAGTGTTTCCTACCCTGAGGATGCAGAACTCCTCTAAACTGCCTCTCACTACTTCCAATGTACAGAAATCCTGTAAGCTGCTTCTCTTTTACTCAGACTACTGAAAACCCGCATAGTGAGTAAGAACTCCCCTATGCTACAGAACTCCCGGAAAGTGTTTCTTACCCTCAGGATGCAGAACTCCTGTAAACTGCCTCTCACTACTTCCAATGTACAGAAATCCTGTAAGCTGCTTCTCTTTTACTCAGACTACTGAAAACCCGCATACTGCATAAGACTACTCCCATGCTACAGAACTCACATAAAGTGTTTCCGACACTGCATGCAGAACTCCTATAAACTGCCTCTCACTACTTCCAATGTACAGAAATCCTGTAAGCTGCTTCTCTTTTACTCAGACTACTGAAAACCCGCATAGTGCGTAAGACTACTCCCATGCTACAGAACTCCCGTAAAGTGTTTCCGACACTCAGGAAGCAGAACTCCTGTAAACTGCCTCTCACTACTTCCAAAGTACAGAAATCCTGTAAGCTGCTTCTCTTTTACTCAGACTACAGAAAACCCGCATAGTGCGTAAGACTACTCCTATGCTACACAACTCCCGTAAAGTGTTTCCTATACTGAGGATGCAGGACTCCTTTAAACTGCCTCTCACTACTTCCAATGTACAGAAATCCTGTAAGCTGCTTCTCTTTTACTCAGACTACTGAAAACCCACATAGTGCGTAAGACTAATCCCATGCTACAGAACTCCCGTAAAGTGTTTCCTAGCCTCAGGATGCAGAACTCCTGTAAACTGCCTCTCACTACTTCCAATGTACAGAAATCCTGTAAGCTGCTTCTCTTTTACTCAGACTACTGAAAACCCGCATAGTGCGTAAGACTACTCCCATGCTACAGAACTCCCGTAAAGTGTTTTCTACACTCAGGATGCAGAACTCCTTTAAACTGCCTCTCACTACTTCCAATGTACAGAAATCCTGTACGCTGCTTCTCTTTTACTCAGACTACTGAAAACCCACATAGTGCGTAAGACTACTCCCATGCTACAGAACTACCGTAAAGTGTCTCCTACACTGGATCTAGAACTCTTGTAAACTGCCTCTCACTACTTCCAATGTACAGAAATCCTGTAAGCTGCTTCTCTTTTACTCAGACTACTGAAAACCCACATAGTGCGTAAGACTACTCCCATGCTACAGAACTACCGTAAAGTGTCTCCTACACTGGATCTAGAACTCTTGTAAACTGCCTCTCACTACTTCCAATGTACAGAAATCCTGTAAGCTGCTTCTCTTTTACTCAGACTACTGAAAACCCACATAGTGCGTAAGACTACTCCCATGCTACAGAACTACCGTAAAGTGTCTCCTACACTGGATCTAGAACTCTTGTAAACTGCCTCTCACTACTTCCAATGTACAGAAATCCTGTAAGCTGCGTCTCTTTTACTCAGACTACTGACAACCCGCATAGTGTGTAAAACTACTCCCATGCTACAGAACTCCCGTAAAGTGTTTTCTACACTCAGGATGCAGAACTCCTGTAAACTGCCTCTCACTACTTCCAATGTACAGAAATCCTGTAAGCTGCTTCTCTTTTTTTCAGACTACTGAAAACCCGCATAGTGCGTAAGCCTTCTCCCATGCTACAGAACTCCAGTTAAGTGTTTCCTACACTCAGGATGCAGAACTCCTGTAAACTGCCACTCACTACTTTCAATGTACAGAAATCCTGTAAGCTGCTTCTCTTTTACTCAGACTACTGAAAACCCGCATAGTGCGTAAGACTTCTCCCATGCTACAGAACTCCCGTAAAGTGTTTCCTACACTCAGGATGCAGAACTCCTGTAAACTGCCTCTCACTACTTCCAATGTACAGAAATCCTGTAAGCTGCTTCTCTTTTACTCAGACTACTGATAACCCGCATAGTGCGGAGGACTACTCCCATGCTAAAGAACTCCCGTAAAGTGTTTCCTACACTCAGGATGCAGATCTCCTGTAAACTACCTCTCACTACTTCCAATGCACAGAAATCCTGTAAGCTGCTTCTCTTTTACTCAGACTGCTGAAAACCCGCATAGTGCCTAAGACTACTCCCATGCTACAGAACTCCCGTAAAGTGTTTCCTACACTCAGGATGCAGGACTCATTAAACTGCCTCTCACTACTTCCAATGTACAGAAATCCTGGAAGCTGCTTCTCTTTTACTCAGAATACTGAAAACCCGCATAGTGCGTAAGACTGCTCCCATGCTACAGAACTCCCGTAAAGTGTTTCCTACACTGGATGCAGAACTCCTTTAAACTACCTCTCACTACTTCAAATATACAGAAATCCTTTAAGATGCTTCTCTTTTACTCAGACTACTTAAAACCCACATAGTGCGTAAGACTTCTTCCATGTTACAGAACTCCCGTAAAGTGTTTCCTACACTGGATGCAGAACTCCTGTAAACTCCCTCTCACTACTTCCAATGGACAGAAATGCTGTAAGCTGCTTCTCTTTTACTCAGACTACTGAAAACGCGCATAGTGCGTAAGACTACTCCCATGCTAGAGAATTCCCGTAAAGTGCTTCCTACACTCAGGATGCAGAACTCCTGTGAACTGCCTCTCACAACTTCCAATGTACAGAAATACTGTAAGCTGCTTCTCTTTTACTCAGACTACTGAAAACCCTCACAGTGCGTAAGAATACTCCCATGCTACAGAACTCCCGTAAAGTGTTTCCTACCCTGAGGATGCAGAACTCCTGTAAACTGCCTCTCACTACTTCCAATGTACAGAAATCCTGTAAGCTGCTTCCCTTTTCTCAGACTACTGAAAACCCGCATAGTGCGTAAGACTTCTTCCATGTTACAGAAATCCAGTAAAGTGTTTCCTACACTCAGGATGCAGAAATCCTGTAAACTCCCTCTCACTACTTCCAATGTACAGAAATCCTGTAAGCTTCTTCTCTTTTACTCAGACTACTGAAAACCCGCATAGTGCGTAAGACTACTCTCATGCTACAGAACTCCCGTAAAGTGTTTCCTACCCTCAGGATGTAGAACTCCTGTAAACTGCCTCTCACTACTTCCAATATACAGAAATCCTGTAAGCTGCTTCTCTTTTACTCAGACTACTGAAAACCCGCATACTACATAAGACTTCTCCCATGCTACAGAACTCCCGTAAAGTGTTTCCTACACTGGATCTAGAACTCATGTAAACTGCCTCTCAGTACTTCCAATGGACAGAAATCCTGCAAGCTGCTTCTCTTTTAATCAGACTACTGAAAACCCGCATAGTGCGTAAGACTACTCCAATGCTACAGAATTCCCGTAAAGTGTTTCCTACCCTCAGGATGCAGAACTATTGTAAACTGCCTCTCACTACTTCCGATGTACAGAAATCCTGTAAGCTGCTTCTCTTTTACTCAGACTACTGAAAACCAGCATAGTGCGTAAGACTACTCCAATGCTACAGAACTCCTGTAAAGTGTTTCCTACACTCAGGATGCAGATCTCCTGTAAACTACCTCTCACTACTTCCAATGCACAGAAATCCTGTAAGCTGCTTCTCTTTTACTCAGACTGCTGAAAACCCGCATAGTGCATAAGACTACTCCCATGCTACAGAACTCCCGTAAAGTGTTTCCTACACTCAGGATGCAGGACTCATTAAACTGCCTCTCACTACTTCCAATGTACAGAAATCCTGTAAGCTGCTTCTCTTTTACTCAGAATACTGAAAACCCGCATAGTGCGTAAGACTGCTCCCATGCTACAGAACTCCCGTAAAGTGTTTCCTACACTGGATGCAGAACTCCTTTAAACTACCTCTCACTACTTCAAATATACAGAAATCCTTTAAGCTGCTTCTCTTTTACTCAGACTACTTAAAACCCGCATAGTGCGTAAGACTTCTTCCATGTTACAGAACTCCCGTAAAGTGTTTCCTACACTGGATGCAGAACTCCTGTAAACTCCCTCTCACTACTTCCAATGGACAGAAATGCTGTAAGCTGCTTCTCTTTTACTCAGACTACTGAAAACCCGCATAGTGCGTAAGACTACTCCCATGCTAGAGAATTCCCGTAAAGTGCTTCCTACACTCAGGATGCAGAACTCCTGTGAACTGCCTCTCACAACTTCCAATGTACAGAAATCCTGTAAGCTGCTTCTCTTTTACTCAGACTACTGAAAACCCTCACAGTGCGTAAGAATACTCCCATGCTACAGAACTCCCGTAAAGTGTTTCCTACACTCAGGATGCAGGATTCCTGTAAACTGCCTCTCACTACTTCCAATGTACAGAAATCCTGTAAGCTGCTTCTCTTTTACTCAGACTACTGAATACCAGCCTAGTGCGTCAGACTACTCCCATGCTACAGAATTCCCGTAAAGTGTTTCCTACACTAAGGATGCAGAACTCCTGTAAACTGCCTCTCACTACTTCCAATGTACAGAAATCCTGTAAGCTGCTTCTCTTTTACTCAGACTACTGAAAACCCGCATAGTGCGTAAGACTTCTTCCATGTTACAGAAATCCAGTAAAGTGTTTCCTACACTCAGGATGCAGAAATCCTGTAAACTCCCTCTCACTACTTCCAATGTACAGAAATCCTGTAAGCTTCTTCTCTTTTACTCAGACTACTGAAAACCCGCATAGTGCGTACGACTACTCCCATGCTACAGAACTCCCGTAAAGTGTTTCCTGCACTGGATGCAGAAATCCTGTAAACTGCCTCTCACTACTTCCAATGTACAGAAATCCTGTAAGCTCCTTCTCTTTTACTCAGACTACTGAAAACCCGCATAGGGCTTAAAACTTATCCCACGCTACAGAACTCCAGTAAAGTGTTTCCTACACTCAGGATGCAGAACTCCTGTAAACTACCTCTCACTACTTCCAATGTACAGAAATCCTGTAAGCTGCTTCTCTTTTACTCAGACTACTGAAAACCCACATAGTGCGTAGGACTACTCTCATGCTACATAACTTCCGTAAAGTGTTTCCTACACTCAGGATGCAGAACTATTGTAAACGGCCTCTCACTAATTCCAATGTACAGAAATCCTGTAAGCTGCTTCTCTTTTACTCAGACTACTGAAAACCCGCATAGTGCGTAGGACTACTCCCATGCTACAGAACTCCGGTAAAGTGTTTCCTACACTCAGGATGCAGAACTCCTGTAAACGGCCTCTCACTAATTCCAATGTACAGAAATCCTGTAAGCTGCTTCTCTTTTACTCAGACTACTGAAAACCCGCATAGTGCGTAGGACTACTCCCATGCTACAGAACTTCGGTAAAGTGTTTCCTACACTCAGGATGCAGAACTCCTGTAAACTGCCTTTCACTTCTTCCAATGTACAGAAATACAGTAAGCTGCTTCTCTTTTACTCAGACTACTGAAAACCCGCATAGTGCGTAGAACTACTCCCATGCTGCAGAACTCCCGTAAAGTGTTTCCTACACTCAGGATGCAGAACTCCTGTAAACTGCCTCTCACTACTGCCAATGTACAGAAATCCTGTAAGCTGCTTCTCTTTTACTCAGACTACTGAAAACCCGCATAGTGCGTAAGACTACTCTCATGCTACAGAACTCCCGTAAAGTGTTTCCTACCCTCAGGATGCAGAACTCCTGTAAACTGCCTCTCACTACTTCCAATATACAGAAATCCTGTAAGCTGCTTCTCTTTTACTCAGACTACTGAAAACCCGCATACTACATAAGACTTCTCCCATGCTACAGAACTCCCGTAAAGTGTTTCCTACACTGGATCTAGAACTCATGTAAACTGCCTCTCAGTACTTCCAATGGACAGAAATCCTGCAAGCTGCTTCTCTTTTAATCAGACTACTGAAAACCCGCATAGTGCGTAAGACTTCTCCCATGCTACAGAACTCCTGTAAAGTGTTTCCTACACTCAGGATGCAGAACTCCTGTAAACTGCCTCTCACTACTTCCAATATACAGAAATCCTGTAAGCTGCTTCTCTTTTACTCAGACTATTGAAAACCCGCATAGTGCGTAAGACTACTCCAATGCTACAGAATTCCCGTAAAGTGTTTCCTACCCTCAGGATGCAGAACTCTTGTAAACTGCCTCTCACTACTTCCGATGTACAGAAATCCTGTAAGCTGCTTCTCTTTTACTCAGACTACTGAAAACCAGCATAGTGCCTAAGACTACTCCAATGCTACAGAACTCCTGTAAAGTGTTTCCTACACTCAGGATGCAGATCTCCTGTAAACTACCTCTCACTACTTCCAATGCACAGAAATCCTGTAAGCTGCTTCTCTTTTACTCAGACTGCTGAAAACCCGCATAGTGCATAAGACTACTCCCATGCTACAGAACTCCCGTATATTGTTTCCTACACTCAGGATGCAGGACTCATTAAACTGCCTCTCACTACTTCCAATGTACAGAAATCCTGGAAGCTGCTTCTCTTTTACTCAGACTACTGAAAACCCGCATAGTGCGTAAGACTACTCCCATGCTACAGAACTCCCATAAAGTGTTTCCTACACTGGATGCAGAACCCCTTTGAACTGCCTCTCACTACTTCCAATGTACAGAAATCCTGTAAGCTCCTTCTCTTTTACTCAGACTACTGAAAACCCGCATAGGGCTTAAGACTTATCCCACGCTACAGAACTCCAGTAAAGTGTTTCCTACACTCAGGATGCAGAACTCCTGTAAACTGCCTCTCACTACTTCCAATGTACAGAAATCCTGTAAGCTGCTTCTCCTTTACTCAGACTACTGAAAACCCACATAGTGCGTAGGACTACTCTCATGCTACATAACTTCCGTAAAGTGTTTCCTACACTCAGGATGCAGAACTCCTGTAAACGGCCTCTCACTACTTCCAATGTACAGAAATCCTGTAAGCTGCTTCCCTTTTACTCAGACTACTGAAAACCCGCATAGTGCGTAGGACTACTCCCATGCTACAGAACTCCGGTAAAGTGTTTCCTACACTCAGGATGCAGAACTCCTGTAAACTGCCTTTCACTTCTTCCAATGTACAGAAATCCTGTAAGCTGCTTCTCTTTTACTCAGACTACTGAAAACCCGCATAGTGCGTAGGACTACTCCCATGCTGCAGAACTCCCGTAAAGTGTTTCCTACACTCAGGATGCAGAACTCCTGTAAACTGCCTCTCACTACTTCCAATGTACAGAACTCCTGTAAGCTGCTTCTCTTTTACTCAGACTACTGAAAACCCGCCTAGTGCCTAAGACTTCTCCCATGCTACAGAACTCCCGTAAAGTGTTTCCTACACTCAGGATGCAGAAGTCCTTTAAACTGCCTCTCACTACTTCCAATGTACAGAAATCCTGTAAGCTGCTTCTCTTTTACTCAGACTACTGAAAACCAGCCTAGTGCGTAAGACTACTCCCATGCTACAGAACTCCCATAAAGTGTTTCCTACCCTCAGGATGCAGAATTCCTGTGAACTGCCTTTCACTACTTCCAATGTACAGAAATCTTATAAGCTACTTCTCTTTTACTCAGACTACTGAAAACCAGCATAGTGCGTAAGACTACTCCCATGCTACAGAACTCCTGTAAAGTGTTTCCTACACTCAGGATGTAGATCTCCTGTAAACTACCTCTCACTACTTCCAATGCACAGAAATCCTGTAAGCTGCTTCTCTTTTACTCAGACTGCTGAAAACCCGCATAGTGCGTAAGACTACTCCCATGTTACAGAACTCCCGTAAAGTGTCTGCTAACTCAGGATGCAGAACACTTGTAAACTGCCTCTCACTACTTCCAATGTACAGAAATCCTGTAAGCTGCTTCTCTTTTACTCAGACTACTGAAAACCCGCATAGTGCCAAAGACTACTCCCATGCTACAGAACTCCCATAAAGTGTTTCCTACCCTCAGGATGCATAACTCCTGTGAACTGCCTCTCACTACTTCCAATGTACAGAAATCCTGTAAGCTGCTTCTCTTTTACTCAGACTACTGAAAACCAGCATAGTGCATAGGACTACTCCCATGCTACAGAACTCCCGTAAAGTGTTTCCTACCCTCAGGATGCAGAATTCCTGTGAACTGCCTCTCACTACTTCCAATGTACAGAAATCCTGTAAGCTGCTTCTCTTTTATTCAGACTACGAAAACCAGCATAGTCCGTAAGACTACTCCCATGCTACATGACTTCCGTAAAGTGTTTCCTACACTCAGGATGCAGAACTCCTGTAAACGGCCTCTCACTACTTCCAATGTACAGAAATCCTGTAAGCTGCTTCTCTTTTACTCAGACTACTGAAAACCAGCATAGTGCATAGGACTACTCCCATGCTACAGAACTCCCGTAAAGTGTTTCCTACACTGGATGCAGAACTCCTTTAAACTACCTCTCACTACTTCAAATGTTCAGAAATCCTGTAAGCTGCTTCGCTTTTACTCAGACTACTGAAAACCCGCATAGTGTGTAAGACTACTCCCATGCTACAGAACTCCCGTAAAGTGTTTCCTACACTCAGGATGCAGGATTTCTGTAAACTGCCTCTCACTACTTCCAATGTACAGAAATCCTGTAAGCTACTTCTCTTTTACTCAGACTACTGAAAACCAGCATAGTTGCGTAAGACTACTCCCATGCTACAGAATCCCCATAAAATGTTTCCTACAGTCAGGATGCAGGACTCCTGTAAACTGCCTCTCACTACTTCCAATGTACACAAATACTGTAAGCTGCTCCTCTTTTACTCAGAATATTGAAAAACCACATAATGCGTGAGACTACTCCAATGCTACAGAACTCCCGTAAAGTGTTTCCTTGACTGAGGATTCAGAACTCCTTTAAACTGCCTCTCACTACTTCCAATGTACAGAAATTCTGTAAGCTACTTCTCTTTTACTCAGACTACTGAAAACCCACATAGTGCGTAAGACTACTCCCATGCTACAGAACTCCCGTAAAGTGTTTCCTACCCTCAGGATGCAGAACTCTTGTAAACTACCTCTCACTACTTCAAATGTACAGAAATCCTGTAAGCTGCTTCTCTTTTACTCAGACTACTGAAAACCCGAATAGTGCGTAAGACTACTCCCATGCTACAGAACTCACGTAAATTGTTTCCTACACTCAGGATGCAGGACTCCTTTAAACTGTCTCTCACTACTTCCAATGTACAGAATTCCTGTAAGATGCGTCTCTTTTACTCAGACGACAGAAAACCCGCATAGTTGCGTAAGACTACTCCCATGCTACAGAACTCCCATAAAGTGTTTCCTACACTAAGGATGCAGAACTCCTTTAAACTACCTCTCACTACTTCCAATGTACAGAAATCCTGTAAGCTGCTTCTCTTTTACTCAGACTTCTGATAACCCGCACAGTATGTAAGACTACTCCCATGCTACATAACTTCCGTAAAGTGTTTCCTACACTCAGGGTGCAGAACTCCTTTAAACTGCCTCTCACTACTTCCAATGTACAGAAATCCTGTAAGCTGCTTCTCTTTTACTCAGACTACTGAAACCCCGCATACTGCAAAAGACTACTCCCATGCTACAGAACTCCCATAAAGTGTTTCCTACACTGGATGCAGAACTCCTGTGAACTGCCTCTCACGACTTCCAATGTACAGAAATCCTGTAAGCTGCTTCTCTTTTACTCAGACTCCTGAAAACCCGCACAGTGCGTAAGACTTCTCCCATGCTACAGAACTCCCGGAAAGTGTTTCCTACACTCAGGATGCAGAACTCCAGTAAACTGCCTCTCAATACTCCTAATGTACAGAAATCCTGTAAGCTGCTTCTCTTTTATTGAGACTACTGAAAACTCGCATATTGCTTAAGACTGCTCCTACTACAGAACTCCCGTAAAGTGTTTCCTACACTCAGGATGCAGGACTCCTTTAAAATGCCTCTCACTACTTCCAATGTACAGAGATCCTGTAAGCTGCTTCTCTTTTACTCAGACTACTGAAAACCCGCATAGTGAGTAAGAACTCCCCTATGCTACAGAACTCCCGTAAAGTGTTTCCTACCCTCAGGATGCAGAACTCCTGTAAACTGCCTCTCACTACTTCCAATGTACAGAAATCCTGTAAGCTGCTTCTCTTTTACTCAGACTACTGAATACCTGCATAGTGCGTAAGACTACTCCCATGCTACAGAACTCCCGTAAATTGTTTCCGACACTCAGGATGCAGAACTCCTGTAAACTGCCTCTCACTACTTCCAAAGTACAGAAATCCTGTAAGCTGCTTCTCTTTTACTCAGACTACTGAAAACCCGCATAGTGCGTAAGACTTCTCCCATGCTACACAACTCCCGTAAAGTGTTTCCTATACTGAGGATGCAGGACTCCTTTAAACTGCCTCTAACTACTTCCAATGTACAGAAATCCTGTAAGCTGCTTCTCTTTTACTCAGACTACTGAAAACCCACATAGTGCGTAAGACTAATCCCAAGCTACAGAACTCCCGTAAAGTGTTTCCTACCCTCAGGATGCAGAACTCCTGTAAATTGCCTCTCACTACTTCCAATGTACAGAAATCCTGTAAGCTGCTTCTCTTTTACTCAGACTACTGAAAACCCGCATAGTGCGTAAGACTACTCCCATGCTACAGAACTCCCGTAAAGTGTGTCCTACACTCAGGATGCAGAACTCCTGTAAACTGCCTCTCACTACTTCTAAATTACAGAATTCCTGTAAGCTGCTTCTCTTTTACTCGGACTACTGAAATCCCGCATAGTGCGTAAGACTACTCCCATGCTACGGAATTCCCGTAAAGTGTTACCTACACTGGATGCAGAACTCCTGTAAACTGCCTCTGGCTACTTCCAATGTATAGAAATCCTGTAAGCTGCTTCTCTTTTACTCAGACTACTGAAAACCCGCATAGTGCATAAGACTACTCCCATGCTGCAGAACTCCCGTAAAGTGTTTCCTACCCTCAGGATGCAGAACTCCTGTAACCTGCCTCTCACTACTTGCAATGCACAGAAATCCTGTAAGCTGCTTCTCTTTTACTCAGACTACTGAAAACCCGCATAGTGCGTAAGAGTACTCCCATGCTACAGAACTCCCGTAAATTGTTTTCTACAGGCAGGATGCAGAACTCTTGTAAACTGCCTCTCACTACTTCCAATGTACAGAAATCCTGTAAGCTGCTTCTCTTTTACTCAGACTACTGAAAACCCGCATAGTGTGTAAGACTTCTCCCATGCTACAGAACTCCTGTAAACTGTCTCCAATGCTCAGGATGCAGAATTCCTGTAAACTGCCTCTCACTACTTCCAATGTACAAAAATACTGTAAGCCGCTTCTCATTTACCCAGCCTACCAAAAACCCACATAGTGCGTAAGACTACTCCCATGGTACCGAACTCCCGTAAAGTGTTTCCTACACTCAGGATGCAGGACTCCTGTAAACTGCCTCTCACTACTTCCAATGTACAGAAATCCTGTAAGCTGCTTCTCTTTTACTCAGACTACTGAAAACCCGCATAGTGCGTAAGACTACTCCCATGCTACTGAACTCCCGTAAAGTGTTTCGTACCCTCAGGATGCAGGACTCCTATAAACTGCCTCTCACTACTTCCAATGTACAGAAATCCTGTAAGCTGCTTCTCTTTTACTCAGACTACTGAAAACCCGCATAGTTGCGTAAGACTACTCCCATGCTACAGAACTCCCATAAAGTGTTTCCTACACTCAGGGTGCAGAACTCCTTTAAACTGCCTCTCACTTCTTCCAATGTACAGAAATCCTGTAAGCAGCTTCACTTTTACTCAGACTAGTGAAAAACCGCATAATGCGTGAGACTACTCAAATGCTACAGAACTCCCGTAAAGTGTTTCCTAGACTGAGGACTCAGAACTCCTTTAAACTGCTTCTCACTACTTCCAATGTACAGAAATCCTGTAAGCTGCTTCTTTCTTACTCAGACTACTGAAAAACCGCATAAGGCATGAGAGTACTCCCATGCTACAGAACTCCCGTAATGTGTTTCCTCCACTGGATGCAGGACTCCTTTAAACTGCCTAAAACTACTTCCAATGTACAGAAATCCTGTAAGCTGCTTCTCTTTTACTCAGACTACTGAAAACCCGCATAGTGCGTCAGACTACTCCCATGCTACAGAACTCCCGTAAAGTGTTTCCTACACTGGCGGCAGAACTCCTGTAAACTGATTCTCACTACTTCCAATGTACAGAAATCCTGTACGCTGCTTCTCTTTTACTCAGACTACTGAAAACCCGCATAGTGCGTAAGACTACTCCTATGCTACAGAACTCCCGTAAAGTGTTTCCTTCCCTCAGGATGCAGAACTCTTGTAAACTGCCTCTCACTACTTCCAATGTACAGAAATCCTGTAAGCTGCTTCTCTTTTACTCAGACTACTGAAAACCCGCATAGTGCGTAAGACTACTCCCATGCTACAGAACTCCCGTAAACTGTCTCCTATGCTCAGGATGCAGAATTCCTGTAAAGTGCCTCTCACTACTTCCAATGTACAGAAATACTGTAAGCCGCTTCTCATTTACCCAGGCTACCGAAAACCCACATAGTGCGTAAGACTACTCCCATACTACCGAACTCCCGCAAAGTGTTTTCTACACTCAGGATGCAGAACTCCTGTAAACTGCCTCTCACTACTTCCAATGTACAGAAATCCTGTAAGCTGCTTCTCTTTTACTCAGACTACTGAAACCCCGCATACTGCAAAAGACTACTCCCATGCTACAGAACTCCCATAAAGCGTTTCCTACACTGGATGCAGAACTCCTGTGAACTGCCTCTCACTACTTCCAATGTACAGAAATCCTGTAAGCTGCTTCTCTTTTACTCAGACTCCTGAAAACCCGCATAGTGCGTAAGACTTCTCCCATGCTACAGAACTCCCAGAAAGTGTTTCCTGCCCTCAGGATGCAGAACTCCAGTAAACTGCCTCTCAATACTCCTAATGTACAGAAATCCTGTAAGCTGCTTCTCTTTTATTCAGACTACTGAAAACTCGCATATTGCGTAAGACTGCTCCTACTACAGAACTCCCGTAAAGTGTTTCCTACACTCAGGATTCAGGACTCCTTTAAAATGCCTCTCACTACTTCCAATGTACAGAGATCCTGTAAGCTGCTTCTATTTTACTCAGACTACTGAAAACCCACATAGTGAGTAAGAACTCCCCTATGCTACAGAACTCCCGTAAAGTGTTTCCTACCCTCAGGATGCAGAACTCCTGTAAACTGCCTCTCACTACTTGCAATGCACAGAAATCCTGTAAGCTGCTTCTCTTTTACTCAGACTACTGAAAACCCGCATAGTGCGTAAGAGTACTCCCATGCTACAGAACTCCCGTAAAGTGTTTTCTACACGCAGGATGCAGAACTCTTGTAAACTGCCTCTCACTACTTCCAATGTACAGAAATCCTGTAAGCTGCTTCTCTTTTACTCAGACTACTGAAAACCCGCATAGTGTGTAAGACTTCTCCCATGCTACAGAACTCCTGTAAACTGTCTCCAATGCTCAGGATGCAGAATTCCTGTAAACTGCCTCTCACTACTTCCAATGTACAGAAATACTGTAAGCCGCTTCTCATTTACCCAGCCTACCAAAAACCCACATAGTGCGTAAGACTACTCCCATGGTACCGAACTCCCGTAAAGTGTTTCCTACACTCAGGATGCAGAATTCCTGTAAACTGCCTCTCACTACTTCCAATGTACAGAAATCCTGTAAGCTGCTTCTCTTACTCAGACTACTGAAACCCCGCATACTGCATAAGACTACTCCCATGCTACAGAACTCCCATAAAGTGTTTCCTACACTGGATGCAGAACTCCTGTCAGCTGCCTCTCACTACTTCCAATGTACAGAAATCCTGTAAGCTGCTTCTCTTTTACACAGACTCCTGAAAACCCACATAGTGCGTAAGACTTCTCCCATGCTACAGAACTCCCGGAAAGTGTTTCCTACCCTGAGGATGCAGAACTCCTGTAAACTGCCTGTCACTACTTCCAATGTACAGAAATCCTGTAAGCTGCTTCTCTTTTACTCAGACTACTGAAAACCCGCATAGTGAGTAAGAACTCCCCTATGCTACAGAACTCCCGGAAAGTGTTTCCTACCCTCAGGATGCAGAACTCCTGTAAACTGCCTCTCACTACTTCCAATGTACAGAAATCCTGTAAGCTGCTTCTCTTTTACTCAGACTACTGAAAACCCGCATACTGCATAAGACTACTCCCATGCTACAGAACTCACATAAAGTGTTTCCTACACTGCATGCAGAACTCCTATAAACTGCCTCTCACTACTTCCAATGTACAGAAATCCTGTAAGCTGCTTCTCTTTTACTCAGACTACTGAAAACCCACATAGTGCGTAAGACTACTCCCATGCTACAGAACTCCTGTAAAGTGTTTCCTACACTCAGGATGCAGAACTCCTGTAAACTGCCTCTCACTACTTCTAATGTACAGAAATCCTGTAAGCTGCTTCTCTTTTACTCAGACTACTGAAAACCCGCATAGTGCATAAGACTAATCCCATGCTACAGAAATCCCATAAAGTGTTACCTACACTGGATGCAGAACTCCTGTAAACTGCCTCTGGCTACTTCCAATGTATAGAAATCCTGTAAGCTGCTTCTCTTTTACTCAGACTACTGAAAACCCTCATAGTGCGTAAGACTACTCCCATGCTACAGAAGTTCCGTAAAGTGTTTCCTACCCTCAGGATGCAGAACTCCTGTAAACTGCCTGTCACTACTTCCAATGTACAGAAATCCTGTACGCTGCTTCTCTTTTACTCAGACTACTGAAAACCCGCATAGTGCGTAAGACTACTCCCAAACTACAGAACTCCCGTAAAGTGTTTCCGACACTCAGGAAGCAGAACTCCTGTAAACTGCCTCTCACTACTTCCAAAGTACAGAAATCCTGTAAGCTGCTTCTCTTTTACTCAGACTACAGAAAACCCGCATACTGCGTAAGACTACTCCCATGCTACACAACTCCCGTAAAGTGTTTCCTATACTGAGGATGCAGGACTCCTTTAAACTGCCTCTCACTACTTCCAATGTACAGAAATCCTGTAAGTTGCTTCTCTTTTACTCAGACTACTGAAAACCCACATAGTGCGTAAGACTAATCCCATGCTACAGAACTCCCGTAAAGTGTTTCCTAGCCTCAGGATGCAGAACTCCTGTAAACTGCCTCTCACTACTTAAAATGTACAGAAATCCTGTAAGCTGCTTCTCTTTTACTCAGACTACTGAAAACCCGCATAGTGCGTAAGACTACTCCCATGCTACAGAACTCCCGTAAAGTGTTTTCTACACTCAGGATGCAGAACTCCTTTAAACTGCCTCTCACTACTTCTAATGTACAGAAATCCTGTAAGCTGCTTCTCTTTTACTCAGACTACTGAAAACCCGCATAGTTGCGTAAGACTACTCCCATGCTACAGAACTCCCATAAAGTGTTTCCTACACTCAGGGTGCAGAACTCCTTTAAACTGCCTCTCACTTCTTCCAATGTACAGAAATCCTGTAAGCAGCTTCACTTTTACTCAGACTAGTGAAAAACCGCATAATGCGTGAGACTACTCAAATGCTACAGAACTCCCGTAAAGTGTTTCCTAGACTGAGGACTCAGAACTCCTTTAAACTGCTTCTCACTACTTCCAATGTACAGAAATCCTGTAAGCTGCTTCTTTCTTACTCAGACTACTGAAAAACCGCATAAGGCATGAGAGTACTCCCATGCTACAGAACTCCCGTAATGTGTTTCCTCCACTGGATGCAGGACTCCTTTAAACTGCCTAAAACTACTTCCAATGTACAGAAATCCTGTAAGCTGCTTCTCTTTTACTCAGACTACTGAAAACCCGCATAGTGCGTCAGACTACTCCCATGCTACAGAACTCCCGTAAAGTGTTTCCTACACTGGCGGCAGAACTCCTGTAAACTGATTCTCACTACTTCCAATGTACAGAAATCCTGTACGCTGCTTCTCTTTTACTCAGACTACTGAAAACCCGCATAGTGCGTAAGACTACTCCTATGCTACAGAACTCCCGTAAAGTGTTTCCTTCCCTCAGGATGCAGAACTCTTGTAAACTGCCTCTCACTACTTCCAATGTACAGAAATCCTGTAAGCTGCTTCTCTTTTACTCAGACTACTGAAAACCCGCATAGTGCGTAAGACTACTCCCATGCTACAGAACTCCCGTAAACTGTCTCCTATGCTCAGGATGCAGAATTCCTGTAAAGTGCCTCTCACTACTTCCAATGTACAGAAATACTGTAAGCCGCTTCTCATTTACCCAGGCTACCGAAAACCCACATAGTGCGTAAGACTACTCCCATACTACCGAACTCCCGCAAAGTGTTTTCTACACTCAGGATGCAGAACTCCTGTAAACTGCCTCTCACTACTTCCAATGTACAGAAATCCTGTAAGCTGCTTCTCTTTTACTCAGACTACTGAAACCCCGCATACTGCAAAAGACTACTCCCATGCTACAGAACTCCCATAAAGTGTTTCCTACACTGGATGCAGAACTCCTGTGAACTGCCTCTCACTACTTCCAATGTACAGAAATCCTGTAAGCTGCTTCTCTTTTACTCAGACTCCTGAAAACCCGCATAGTGCGTAAGACTTCTCCCATGCTACAGAACTCCCAGAAAGTGTTTCCTGCCCTCAGGATGCAGAACTCCAGTAAACTGCCTCTCAATACTCCTAATGTACAGAAATCCTGTAAGCTGCTTCTCTTTTATTCAGACTACTGAAAACTCGCATATTGCGTAAGACTGCTCCTACTACAGAACTCCCGTAAAGTGTTTCCTACACTCAGGATTCAGGACTCCTTTAAAATGCCTCTCACTACTTCCAATGTACAGAGATCCTGTAAGCTGCTTCTATTTTACTCAGACTACTGAAAACCCGCATAGTGAGTAAGAACTCCCCTATGCTACAGAACTCCCGTAAAGTGTTTCCTACCCTCAGGATGCAGAACTCCTGTAAACTGCCTCTCACTACTTGCAATGCACAGAAATCCTGTAAGCTGCTTCTCTTTTACTCAGACTACTGAAAACCCGCATAGTGCGTAAGAGTACTCCCATGCTACAGAACTCCCGTAAAGTGTTTTCTACACGCAGGATGCAGAACTCTTGTAAACTGCCTCTCACTACTTCCAATGTACAGAAATCCTGTAAGCTGCTTCTCTTTTACTCAGACTACTGAAAACCCGCATAGTGTGTAAGACTTCTCCCATGCTACAGAACTCCTGTAAACTGTCTCCAATGCTCAGGATGCAGAATTCCTGTAAACTGCCTCTCACTACTTCCAATGTACAGAAATACTGTAAGCCGCTTCTCATTTACCCAGCCTACCAAAAACCCACATAGTGCGTAAGACTACTCCCATGGTACCGAACTCCCGTAAAGTGTTTCCTACACTCAGGATGCAGAATTCCTGTAAACTGCCTCTCACTACTTCCAATGTACAGAAATCCTGTAAGCTGCTTCTCTTACTCAGACTACTGAAACCCCGCATACTGCATAAGACTACTCCCATGCTACAGAACTCCCATAAAGTGTTTCCTACACTGGATGCAGAACTCCTGTCAGCTGCCTCTCACTACTTCCAATGTACAGAAATCCTGTAAGCTGCTTCTCTTTTACACAGACTCCTGAAAACCCACATAGTGCGTAAGACTTCTCCCATGCTACAGAACTCCCGGAAAGTGTTTCCTACCCTGAGGATGCAGAACTCCTCTAAACTGCCTCTCACTACTTCCAATGTACAGAAATCCTGTAAGCTGCTTCTCTTTTACTCAGACTACTGAAAACCCGCATAGTGAGTAAGAACTCCCCTATGCTACAGAACTCCCGGAAAGTGTTTCCTACCCTCAGGATGCAGAACTCCTGTAAACTGCCTCTCACTACTTCCAATGTACAGAAATCCTGTAAGCTGCTTCTCTTTTACTCAGACTACTGAAAACCCGCATACTGCATAAGACTACTCCCATGCTACAGAACTCACATAAAGTGTTTCCTACACTGCATGCAGAACTCCTATAAACTGCCTCTCACTACTTCCAATGTACAGAAATCCTGTAAGCTGCTTCTCTTTTACTCAGACTACTGAAAACCCACATAGTGCGTAAGACTACTCCCATGCTACAGAACTCCTGTAAAGTGTTTCCTACACTCAGGATGCAGAACTCCTGTAAACTGCCTCTCACTACTTCTAATGTACAGAAATCCTGTAAGCTGCTTCTCTTTTACTCAGACTACTGAAAACCCGCATAGTGCATAAGACTAATCCCATGCTACAGAAATCCCATAAAGTGTTACCTACACTGGATGCAGAACTCCTGTAAACTGCCTCTGGCTACTTCCAATGTATAGAAATCCTGTAAGCTGCTTCTCTTTTACTCAGACTACTGAAAACCCTCATAGTGCGTAAGACTACTCCCATGCTACAGAAGTTCCGTAAAGTGTTTCCTACCCTCAGGATGCAGAACTCCTGTAAACTGCCTGTCACTACTTCCAATGTACAGAAATCCTGTACGCTGCTTCTCTTTTACTCAGACTACTGAAAACCCGCATAGTGCGTAAGACTACTCCCAAACTACAGAACTCCCGTAAAGTGTTTCCGACACTCAGGAAGCAGAACTCCTGTAAACTGCCTCTCACTACTTCCAAAGTACAGAAATCCTGTAAGCTGCTTCTCTTTTACTCAGACTACAGAAAACCCGCATACTGCGTAAGACTACTCCCATGCTACACAACTCCCGTAAAGTGTTTCCTATACTGAGGATGCAGGACTCCTTTAAACTGCCTCTCACTACTTCCAATGTACAGAAATCCTGTAAGTTGCTTCTCTTTTACTCAGACTACTGAAAACCCACATAGTGCGTAAGACTAATCCCATGCTACAGAACTCCCGTAAAGTGTTTCCTAGCCTCAGGATGCAGAACTCCTGTAAACTGCCTCTCACTACTTAAAATGTACAGAAATCCTGTAAGCTGCTTCTCTTTTACTCAGACTACTGAAAACCCGCATAGTGCGTAAGACTACTCCCATGCTACAGAACTCCCGTAAAGTGTTTTCTACACTCAGGATGCAGAACTCCTTTAAACTGCCTCTCACTACTTCTAATGTACAGAAATCCTGTACGCTGCTTATCTTTTACTCAGACTACTGAAAACCCGCATAGTGCATAAGACTACTCCCATGCTACAGAACTCCCGTAAAGTGTTTCCTACACTCAGGATGCAGAACTCCTGTAAACTGCCTCTAACTACTTCCAATGTACAGAAATCCTGTAAGCTGCTTCTCTTTTACTCAGACTACTGAAAACGCGCATAGTGCGTAAGACTACTCCCATGCTACAGAACTCCCGTAAAGTGTTTCCTACACTCAGGAAGCAGAACTCCTGTAAACTGCCTCTCACTACTTCTAAAGTACAGAAATCCTGTAAGCTGCTTCTCTTTTACTCGGACTACTGAAATCCCGCATAATGCGTAAGACTACTCCCATGCTACGGAATTCCCGTAAAGTGTTACCTACACTGGATGCAGTACTCCTGTAAACTGCCTCTGGCTACTTCCAATGTATAGAAATCCTGTAAGCTGCTTCTCTTTTACTCAGACTACTGAAAACCCGCATAGTGCATAAGACTACTCCCATGCTGCAGAACTCCCGTAAAGTGTTTCCTACCCTCAGGATGCAGAACTCCTGTAAACTGCCTCTCACTACTTGCAATGCACAGAAATCCTGTAAGCTGCTTCTCTTTTACTCAGACTACTGAAAACCCGCATAGTGCGTATGAGTACTCCCATGCTACAGAACTCCAGTAAAGTGTTTTCTACACGCAGGATGCAGAACTCTTGTAAACTGCCTCTCACTACTTCCAATGTACAGAAATCCTGTAAGCTGCTTCTCTTTTACTCAGACTACTGAAAACCCGCATAGTGTGTAAGACTTCTCCCATGCTACAGAACTCCTGTAAACTGTCTCCAATGCTAAGGATGCAGAATTCCTGTAAACTGCCTCTCACTACTTCCAATGTACAGAAATACTGTAAGCCGCTTCTCCTTTACCCAGCCTACCAAAAACCCACATAGTGCGTAAGACTACTCCCATGGTACCGAACTCCCGTAAAGTGTTTCCTACACTCAGGATGCAGAACTCCTGTAAACTGCCTCTCACTACTTCCAATGTACAGAAATCCTGTAAGCTGCTTCTCTTTTACTCAGACTACTGAAACCCCGCATACTGCATAAGACTACTCCCATGCTACAGAACTCCCATAAAGTGTTTCCTACACTGGATGCAGAACTCCTGTGAGCTGCCTCTCACTACTTCCAATGTACAGAAATCCTGTAAGCTGCTTCTCTTTTACACAGACTCCTGAAAACCCGCATAGTGCGTAAGACTTCTCCCATGCTACAGAACTCCCGGAAAGTGTTTCCTACCCTGAGGATGCAGAACTCCTCTAAACTGCCTCTCACTACTTCCAATGTACAGAAATCCTGTAAGCTGCTTCTCTTTTACTCAGACTACTGAAAACCCGCATAGTGAGTAAGAACTCCCCTATGCTACAGAACTCCCGGAAAGTGTTTCTTACCCTCAGGATGCAGAACTCCTGTAAACTGCCTCTCACTACTTCCAATGTACAGAAATCCTGTAAGCTGCTTCTCTTTTACTCAGACTACTGAAAACCCGCATACTGCATAAGACTACTCCCATGCTACAGAACTCACATAAAGTGTTTCCGACACTGCATGCAGAACTCCTATAAACTGCCTCTCACTACTTCCAATGTACAGAAATCCTGTAAGCTGCTTCTCTTTTACTCAGACTACTGAAAACCCGCATAGTGCGTAAGACTACTCCCATGCTACAGAACTCCCGTAAAGTGTTTCCGACACTCAGGAAGCAGAACTCCTGTAAACTGCCTCTCACTACTTCCAAAGTACAGAAATCCTGTAAGCTGCTTCTCTTTTACTCAGACTACAGAAAACCCGCATAGTGCGTAAGACTACTCCTATGCTACACAACTCCCGTAAAGTGTTTCCTATACTGAGGATGCAGGACTCCTTTAAACTGCCTCTCACTACTTCCAATGTACAGAAATCCTGTAAGCTGCTTCTCTTTTACTCAGACTACTGAAAACCCACATAGTGCGTAAGACTAATCCCATGCTACAGAACTCCCGTAAAGTGTTTCCTAGCCTCAGGATGCAGAACTCCTGTAAACTGCCTCTCACTACTTCCAATGTACAGAAATCCTGTAAGCTGCTTCTCTTTTACTCAGACTACTGAAAACCCGCATAGTGCGTAAGACTACTCCCATGCTACAGAACTCCCGTAAAGTGTTTTCTACACTCAGGATGCAGAACTCCTTTAAACTGCCTCTCACTACTTCCAATGTACAGAAATCCTGTACGCTGCTTCTCTTTTACTCAGACTACTGAAAACCCGCATACTGCATAAGACTACTCCCATGCTACAGAACTCACATAAAGTGTTTCCTACACTGCATGCAGAACTCCTATAAACTGCCTCTCACTACTTCCAATGTACAGAAATCCTGTAAGCTGCTTCTCTTTTACTCAGACTACTGAAAACCCACATAGTGCGTAAGACTACTCGCATGCTACAGAACTCCCGTAAAGTGTTTCCTACACTCAGGATGCAGAACTCCTGTAAACTGCCTCTCACTACTTCTAATGTACAGAAATCCTGTAAGCTGCTTCTCTTTTACTCAGACTACTGAAAACCCGCATAGTGCATAAGACTAATCCCATGCTACAGAAATCCCATAAAGTGTTACCTACACTGGATGCAGAACTCCTGTAAACTGCCTCTGGCTACTTCGAATGTATAGAAATCCTGTAAGCTGCTCCTCTTTTACTCAGACTACTGAAAACCCTCATAGTGCGTAAGACTACTCCCATGCTACAGAAGTCACGTAAAGTGTTTCCTACCCTCAGGATGCAGAACTCCTGTAAACTGCCTGTCACTACTTCCAATGTACAGAAATCCTGTACGCTGCTTCTCTTTTACTCAGACTACTGAAAACCCGCATAGTGCGTAAGACTACTCCCATGCTACAGAACTCCCGTAAAGTGTTTCCTACCCTCAGGAAGCAGAACTCCTGTAAACTGCCTCTCACTACTTCCAAAGTACAGAAATCCTGTAAGCTGCTTCTCTTTTACTCAGACTACTGAAAACCCGCATAGTGCATAAGACTACTCCCATGCTACACAACTCCCGTAAAGTGTTTCCTATACTGAGGATGCAGGACTCCTTTAAACTGCCTCTCACTACTTCCAATGTACAGAAATCCTGTAAGCTGCTTCTCTTTTACTCAGACTACTGAAAACCCACATAGTGCGTAAGACTAATCCCATGCTACAGAACTCCCGTAAAGTGTTTCCTACCCTCAGGATGCAGAACTCCTGTAAATTGCCTCTCACTACTTCCAATGTACAGAAATCCTGTAAGCTGCTTCTCTTTTACTCAGACTACTGAAAACCCGCATAGTGCGTAAGACTACTCCCATGCTACAGAACTCCCGTAAAGTGTGTCCTACACTCAGGATGCAGAACTCCTGTAAACTGCCTCTCACTACTTCCAATGTACAGAAATCCTGTACGCTGCTTCTCTTTTACTCAGACAACTGAAAACCCGCATAGTGCATAAGACTACTCCCATGCTACAGAACTCCCATGAAGTGTTTCCTACCCTCAGGATGCAGAACTCCTGTAAACTGCCTCTCACTACTTCCAATGTACAGAAATCCTGTAAGCTGCTTCTCTTTTACTCAGACTACTGAAAACGCGCATAGTGCGTAAGACTACTCCCATGCTACGGAATTCCCGTAAAGTGTTACCTACACTGGATGCAGAACTCCTGTAAACTGCCTCTGGCTACTTCCAATGTATAGAAATCCTGTAAGCTGCTTCTCTTTTACTCAGACTACTGAAAACCCGCATAGTGCATAAGACTACTCCCATGCTGCAGAACTCCCGTAAAGTGTTTCCTAGCCTCAGGATGCAGAACTCCTGTAAACTGCCTCTCACTACTTGCAATGCACAGAAATCCTGTAAGCTGCTTCTCTTTTACTCAGACTACTGAAAACCCGCATAGTGCGTAAGAGTACTCCCATGCTACAGAACTCCCGTAAAGTGTTTTCTACACGCAGGATGCAGAACTCTTGTAAACTGCCTCTCACTACTTCCAATGTACAGAAATCCTGTAAGCTGCTTCTCTTTTACTCAGACTACTGAAAACCCGCATAGTGTGTAAGACTTCTCCCATGCTACAGAACTCCTGTAAACTGTCTCCAATGCTCAGGATGCAGAATTCCTGTAAACTGCCTCTCAATACTTCCAATGTACAGAAATCCTGTAAGCCGCTTCTCATTTACTCAGCCTACCAAAAACCCACATAGTGCGTAAGACTACTCCCATGGTACCGAACTCCCGTAAAGTGTTTCCTACACTCAGGATGCAGAATTCCTGTAAACTGCCTCTCACTACTTCCAATGTACAGAAATCCTGTAAGCTGCTTCTCTTTTACTCAGACTACTGAAACCCCGCATACTGCATAAGACTACTCCCATGCTACAGAACTCCCATAAAGTGTTTCCTACACTGGATGCAGAACTCCTGTGAGCTGCCTCTCACTACTTCCAATGTACAGAAATCCTGTAAGCTGCTTCTCTTTTACACAGACTCCTGAAAACCCGCATAGTGCGTAAGACTTCTCCCATGCTACAGAACTCCCGGAAAGTGTTTCCTACCCTGAGGATGCAGAACTCCTCTAAACTGCCTCTCACTACTTCCAATGTACAGAAATCCTGTAAGCTGCTTCTCTTTTACTCAGACTACTGAAAACCCGCATAGTGAGTAAGAACTCCCCTATGCTACAGAACTCCCGGAAAGTGTTTCCTACCCTCAGGATGCAGAACTCCTGTAAACTGCCTCTCACTACTTCCAATGTACAGAAATCCTGTAAGCTGCTTCTCTTTTACTCAGACTACTGAAAACCCGCATACTGCATAAGACTACTCCCATGCTACAGAACTCACATAAAGTGTTTCCTACACTGCATGCAGAACTCCTATAAACTGCCTCTCACTACTTCCAATGTACAGAAATCCTGTAAGCTGCTTCTCTTTTACTCAGACTACTGAAAACCCGCATAGTGCATAAGACTAATCCCATGCTACAGAAATCCCATAAAGTGTTACCTACACTGGATGCAGAACTCCTGTAAACTGCCTCTGGCTACTTCCAATGTATAGAAATCCTGTACGCTGCTTCTCTTTTACTCAGACTACTGAAAATCCGCATAGTGCGTAAGACTACTCCCATGCTACAGAACTCCCGTAAAGTGTTTCCGACACTCAGGATGCAGAACTCCTGTAAACTGCCTCTCACTACTTCCAAAGTACAGAAATCCTGTAAGCTGCTTCTCTTTTACTCGGACTACAGAAAACCCGCATAGTGCGTAAGACTACTCCCATGCTACACAACTCCCGTAAAGTGTTTCCTATACTGAGGATGCAGGACTCCTTTAAACTGCCTCTCACTACTTCCAATGTACAGAAATCCTTTAAGCTGCTTCTCTTTTACTCAGACTACTGAAAACCCACATAGTGCGTAAGACTAATCCCATGCTACAGAACTCCCGTAAAGTGTTTCCTACCCTCAGGATGCAGAACTCCTGTAAACTGCCTCTCACTACTTGCAATGCACAGAAATCCTGTAAGCTGCTTCTCTTTTACTCAGACTACTGAAAACCCGCATAGTGCGTAAGAGTACTCCCATGCTACAGAACTCCCGTAAAGTGTTTTCTACACGCAGGATGCAGAACTCTTGCAAACTGCCTCTCACTATTTCCAATATACAGAAATCCTGTAAGCTGCTTCTCTTTTACTCAGACTACTGAAAACCCGCATAATGTGTAAGACTTCTCCCGTGCTACAGAACTCCCGTAAACTGTCTCCAATGCTCAGAATGCAGAATTCCTGTAAACTGCCTCTCACTACTTCCAATGTACAGAAATACTGTAAGCCGCTTCTCATTTACCCAGCCTACCAAAAACCCACATAGTGCGTAAGACTACTCCCATGGTACCGAACTCCCGTAAAGTGTTTCCTACACTCAGGATGCAGAATTCCTTTAAACTGCCTCTCACTACTTCCAATGTACAGAAATCCTGTAAGCTGCTTCTCTTTTACTCAGACTACTGAAACCCCGCATACTGCATAAGACTACACCCATGCTACAGAACTCCCAAAAAGTGTTTCCTACACTGGATGCAGAACTCCTGTGAACTGCCTCTCACTACTTCCAATGTACAGAAATCCTGTAAGCTGCTTCTCTTTTACACAGACTCCTGAAAACCCGCATAGTGCGTAAGACTTCTCCCAAGCTACAGAACTCCCGGAAAGTGTTTCCTACCCTGAGGATGCAGAACTCCTCTAAACTTCCTCTCACTACTTATAATGTACAGAATTCCTGTAAGCTGCTTCTCTTTTACTCAGACTACTGAAAACCCGCATAGTGAGTAAGAACTCCCCTATGCTACAGAACTCCCGGAAAGTGTTTCCTACCCTCAGGATGCAGAACTCCTGTAAACTGCCTCTCACTACTTCCAATGTACAGAAATCCTGTAAGCTGCTTCTCTTTTACTCAGACAACTGAAAACCCGCATACTGCATAAAACTACTCCCATGCTACAGAAGACCCATAAAGTGTTTCCTACACTCAGGATGCAGAACTCCTGTAAACTGCCTCTCACTACTTCCAATGTACAGAAATCCTGTAAGCTGCTTCTCTTTTACTCAGACTACTGAAAACCCGCATAGTGCATAAGACTTCTCCCATGCTACACAACTCCCGTAAGTGTTTCCTATACTGAGGATGCAGGACTCTTTTAAACTGCCTCTCACTACTTCCAATGTACAGAAATCCTGTAAGCTGCTTCTCATTTATTCAGACTACTGAAAACCCGCATAGTGCGTAAGACTAATCCCATGCTACAGAACTCCCGTAAAGTGTTGCCTACCCTCAGTATGCAAGACTCCTGTAAATTGCCTCTCACTACTTCCAATGTACAGAAATCCTGTAAGCTGCTTCTCTTTTACTCAGACTACTGAAAACCCGCATAGTGCGTAAGAGTACTCCCATGCTACAGAACTCCCGTAAAGGGTTTCCTACACTCAGGATGCAGAACTCCTGTAAACTGCCTCTCACTACTTCCAGTGTACAGAAATCCTGTAAGCTGCTTCTCTTTTACTCAGACTACTGAAAACGCTCATAGTGCATAAGACTACTCCCATGCTACAGAACTCCCGTAAAGTGTGTCCTACACTCAGGATGCAGAACTCCTTTAAACTGCCTCTCACTACTTCCAATGTACAGAAATCCTGTAAGCTGCTTCTCTTTTACTCAGACAACTGAAAACCCGCATAGTGCATAAGACTACTCCTATGCTGCAGAACTCCCGTAAAGTGTTTCCTACCCTCAGGATGCAGAACTCCTGTAAACTGCCTCTCACTACTTCCAATGTACAGAAATCCTGAAAGCTGCTTCTCTTTTACTCAGACTACTGAAAACCCGCATAGTGCGTAAGAGTACTCCCATGCTACAGAATTCCCGTAAAGTGTTTTCTACACGCAGGATGCAGAACTCTTGTAAACTGCCTCTCACTACTTCCAATGTACAGAAATCCTGTAAGCTGCTTCTCTTTTACTCAGACTACTGAAAACCCGCATAGTGCGTAAGAGTACTCCCATGCTACAGAACTCCGTAAAGTGTTTTCTACACGCAGGATGCAGAACTCTTATAAACTCCCTCTCATTACTTCCAATGTACAGAAATCCTGTAAGCTGCTTCTCTTTTACTCAGACTACTGAAAACCCGCATAGTGCGTAAGACTACTCCCATGGTACCGAACTCCTGTAAACTGTCTCCAATGCTCAGGATGCAGAATTCCTGTAAACTGCCTCTCACTACTTCCAATGTACAGAAATCCTGTAAGCTGCTTCTCTTTTACTCAGACTACTGAAAACCCGCATACTGCATAAGACTACTCCCATGCTACAGAACTCACATAAAGTGTTTCCTACACTGGATGCAGAACTCCTGTGAGCTGCCTCTCACTACTTCCAATGTACAGAAATCCTGTAAGCTGCTTCTCTTTTACACAGACTCCTGAAAACCCGCATAGTGCGTAAGACTTCTCCCATGCTACAGAACTCCCGGAAAGTGTTTCCTACCCTGAGGATGCAGAACTCCTCTAAACTGCCTCTCACTATTTCCAATGTACAGAAATCCTGTAAGCTGCTTCTCTTTTACTCAGACTACTGAAAACCCGCATAGTGAGTAAGAACTCCCCTATACTACAGAACTCCCGGAAAGTGTTTCCTACCCTCAGGATGCAGAACTCCTGTAAACTGCCTCTCACTACTTCCAATGTACAGAAATCCTGTACGCTGCTTCTCTTTTACTCAGACTACTGAAAACCCGCATAGTGCGTAAGACTACTCCCATGCTACAGAACTCCCGTAAAGTGTTTCCGACACTCAGGATGCAGAACTCCTGTAAACTGCCTCTCACTACTTCCAAAGTACAGAAATCCTGTAAGCTGCTTCTCTTTTACTCAGACTACAGAAAACCCGCATAGTGCGTAAGACTACTCCCATGCTACACAACTCCCGTAAAGTGTTTCCTATACTGAGGATGCAGGACTCCTTTAAACTGCCTCTCACTACTTCCAATGTACAGAAATCCTGTAAGCTGCTTCTCTTTTACTCAGACTACTGAAAACCCACATAGTGCGTAAGACTAATCCCATGCTACAGAACTCCCGTAAAGTGTTTCCTACCCTCAGGATGCAGAACTCCTGTAAATTGCCTCTCACTACTTCCAATGTACAGAAATCCTGTAAGCTGCTTCTCTTTTACTCAGACTACTGAAAACCCGCATAGTGCGTAAGACTACTCCCATGCTACAGAACTCCCGTAAAGTTTGTCCTACACTCAGGATGCAGAACTCCTGTAAACTGCCTCTCACTACTTCCAATGTACAGAAATCCTGTACACTGCTTCTCTTTTACTCAGACTACTGAGAACCCGCATAGTGCATAAGACTACTCCCATGCTACAGAACTCCCGTAAAGTGTTTCCTACACTCAGGATGCAGAACTCCTGTAAACTGCCTCTCACTACTTCTAAAGTACAGAAATCCTGTAAGCTGCTTCTCTTTTACTCGGACTACTGAAATCCCGCATAATGCGTAAGACTACTCCCATGCTACGGAATTCCCGTAAAGTGTTACCTACACTGGATGCAGAACTCCTGTAAACTGCCTCTGGTTACTTCCAATGTATAGAAATCCTGAAAGCTGCTTCTCTTTTACTCAGACTACTGAAAACCCGCATAGTGCGTATGACTTTTCCCATGCTACAGAAGTCCCGTATAGTGTTTCCTACACTCAGGATGCAGAACTCCTGTAAACTGCCTCTCACTACTTCCAATGTACAGAAATCCTGTAAGCTGCTTCTCTTTTACTCAGACTACTGAAAACCCGCATAGTGCATAAGACTACTCCCATGCTGCAGAACTCCCGTAAATTGTTTCCTACCCTCAGGATGCAGAACTCCTGTAAACTGCCTCTCACTACTTGCAATGCACAGAAATCCTGTAAGCTGCTTCTCTTTTACTCAGACTACTGAAAACCCGCATAGTGCGTAAGAGTACTCCCATGCTACAGAACTCCCGTAAAGTGTTTTCTACACGCAGGATGCAGAACTCTTGTAAACTGCCTCTCACTACTTCCAATGTACAGAAATCCTGTAAGCTGCTTCTCTTTTACTCAGACTACTGAAAACCCGCATAGTGTGTAAGACTTCTCCCATGCTACAGAACTCCCGTAAACTGTCTCCAATGCTCAGAATGCAGAATTCCTGTAAACTGCCTCTCACTACTTCCAATGTACAGAAATACTGTAAGCCGCTTCTCATTTACCCAGCCTACCAAAAACCCACATAGTGCGTAAGACTACTCCCATGGTACCGAACTCCCGTAAAGTGTTTCCTACACTCAGGATGCAGAATTCCTGTAAACTGCCTCTCACTACTTCCAATGTACAGAAATCCTGTAAGCTGCTTCTCTTTTACTCAGACTACTGAAACCCCGCATACTGCATAAGACTACTCCCATGCTACAGAACTCCCATAAAGTGTTTCCTACACTGGATGCAGAACTCCTGTGAGCTGCCTCTCACTACTTCCAATGTACAGAAATCCTGTAAGCTGCTTCTCTTTTACACAGACTCCTGAAAACCCGCATAGTGCGTAAGACTTCTCCCATGCTACAGAACTCCCGGAAAGTGTTTCCTACCCTGAGGATGCAGAACTCCTCTAAACTGCCTCTCACTACTTCCAATGTACAGAAATCCTGTAAGCTGCTTCTCTTTTACTCAGACTACTGAAAACCCGCATAGTGAGTAAGAACTCCCCTATACTACAGAACTCCCGGAAAGTGTTTCCTACCCTCAGGATGCAGAACTCCTGTAAACTGCCTCTCACTACTTCCAATGTACAGAAATCCTGTAAGCTGCTTCTCTTTTACTCAGACTACTGAAAACCCGCATACTGCATAAGACTACTCCCATGCTACAGAACTCACATAAAGTGTTTCCTACACTGCATGCAGAACTCCTATAAACTGCCTCTCACTACTTCCAATGTACAGAAATCCTGTAAGCTGCTTCTCTTTTACTCAGACTACTGGAAACCCACATAGTGCGTAAGACTACTCCCATACTACAGAACTCCCGTAAAGTGTTTCCTGCACTCAGGATGCAGAACTCCTGTAAACTGCCTCTCACTACTTCTAATGTACAGAAATCCTGTAAGCTGCTTCTCTTTTACTGAGACTACTGAAAACCCACATAGTGTATAAGACTACTCCCATGCTACAGAAATCCCATAAAGTGTTACCTACACTGGATGCAGAACTCCTGTAAACTGCCTCTGGCTACTTCCAATGTATAGAAATCCTGTAAGCTGCTTCTCTTTTACTCAGACTACTGAAAACCCTCATAGTGCGTAAGACTACTCCCATGCTACAGAAGTCCCGTAAAGTGTTTCCTACCCTCAGGATGCAGAACTCCTGTAAACTGCCTGTCACTACTTCCAATGTACAGAAATCCTGTACGCTGCTTCTCTTTTACTCAGACTACTGAAAATCCGCATAGTGCGTAAGACTAATCCCATGCTACAGAACTCCCGTAAAGTGTTTCCGACACTCAGGATGCAGAACTCCTGTAAACTGCCTCTCACTACTTCCAAAGTACAGAAATCCTGTAAGCTGCTTCTCTTTTACTCAGACTACAGAAAACCCGCATAGTGCGTAAGACTACTCCCATGCTACACAACTCCCGTAAAGTGTTTCCTATACTGAGGATGCAGGACTCCTTTAAACTGCCTCTCACTACTTCCAATGTACAGAAATCCTGTAAGCTGCTTCTCTTTTACTCAGACTACTGAAAACCCACATAGTGCGTAAGACTAATCCCATGCTACAGAAGTCCCGTAAAGTGTTTCCTACCCTCAGGATGCAGAACTCCTGTAAATTGCCTCTCACTACTTCCAATGTACAGAAATCCTGTAAGCTGCTTCTCTTTTACTCAGACTACTGAAAACCCGCATAGTGCGTAAGACTACTCCCATGCTACAGAACTCCCGTAAAGTTTGTCCTACACTCAGGATGCAGAACTCCTGTAAACTGCCTCTCACTACTTCCAATGTACAGAAATCCTGTACGCTACTTCTCTTTTACTCAGACTACTGAAAACCCGCATAGTGCATAAGACTACTCCCATGCTACAGAACTCCTGTAAAGTGTTTCCTACACTCAGGATGCAGAAGGCCTGTAAACTGCCTCTAACTACTTCCAATGTACAGAAATCCTGTAAGCTGCTTCTCTTTTACTCAGACTACTGAAAACGCGCATAGTGCGTAAGACTACTCCCATGCTACAGAACTCCCGTAAAGTGTGTCCTACACTCAGGATGCAGAACTCCTGTAAACTGCCTCTCACTACTTCTAAAGTACAGAAATCCTGTAAGCTGCTTCTCTTTTACTCGGACTACTGAAATCCCGCATAGTGCGTAAGACTACTCCCATGCTACGGAATTCCCGTAAAGTGTTACCTACACTGGATGCAGAACTCCTGTAAACTGCCTCTGGTTACTTCCAATGTATAGAAATCCTGTAAGCTGCTTCTCTTTTACTCAGACTACTGAAAACCCGCATAGTGCGTATGACTATTCCCATGCTACAGAAGTCCCGTATAGTGTTTCCTACACTCAGGATGCAGAACTCCTGTAAACTGCCTCTCACTACTTCCAATGTACAGAAATCCTGTAAGCTGCTTCTCTTTTACTCAGACTACTGAAAACCCGCATAGTGCATAAGACTACTCCCATGCTGCAGAACTCCCGTAAAGTGTTTCCTACCCTCAGGATGCAGAACTCCTGTAAACTGCCTCTCACTACTTGCAATGCACAGAAATCCTGTAAGCTGCTTCTCTTTTACTCAGACTACTGAAAACCCGCAGAGTGCGTAAGAGTACTCCCATGCTACAGAACTCCCGTAAAGTGTTTTCTACACGCAGGATGCAGAACTCTTGTAAACTGCCTCTCACTACTTCCAATGTACAGAAATCCTGTAAGCTGCTTCTCTTTTACTCAGACTACTGAAAACCCGCATAGTGTGTAAGACTTCTCCCATGCTACAGAACTCCCGTAAACTGTCTCCAATGCTCAGAATGCAGAATTCCTGTAAACTGCCTCTCACTACTTCCAATGTACAGAAATACTGTAAGCCGCTTCTCATTTACCCAGCCTACCAAAAACCCACATAGTGCGTAAGACTACTCCCATGGTACCTAACTCCCGTAAAGTGTTTCCTACACTCAGGATGCAGAATTCCTGTAAACTGCCTCTCACTACTTCCAATGTACAGAAATCCTGTAAGCTGCTTCTCTTTTACTCAGACTACTGAAACCCCGCATACTGCATAAGACTACTCCCATGCTACAGAACTCCCATAAAGTGTTTCCTACACTGGATGCAGAACTCCTGTGAGCTGCCTCTCACTACTTCCAATGTACAGAAATCCTGTAAGCTGCTTCTCTTTTACACAGACTCCTGAAAACCCGCATAGTGCGTAAGACTTCTCCCATGCTACAGAACTCCCGGAAAGTGTTTCCTAACCTGAGGATGCAGAACTCCTCTAAACTGCCTCTCACTACTTCCAATGTACAGAAATCCTGTAAGCTGCTTCTCTTTTACTCAGACTACTGAAAACCCGCATAGTGAGTAAGAACTCCCCTATACTACAGAACTCCCGGAAAGTGTTTCCTACCCTCAGGATGCAGAACTCCTGTAAACTGCCTCTCACTACTTCCAATGTACAGAAATCCTGTAAGCTGCTTCTCTTTTACTCAGACTACTGAAAACCCGCATACTGCATAAGACTACTCCCATGCTACAGAACTCACATAAAGTGTTTCCTACACTGCATGCAGAACTCCTATAAACTGCCGCTCACTACTTCCAATGTACAGAAATCCTGTAAGCTGCTTCTCTTTTACTCAGACTACTGGAAACCCACATAGTGCGTAAGACTACTCCCATACTACAGAACTCCCGTAAAGTGTTTCCTGCACTCAGGATGCAGAACTCCTGTAAACTGCCTCTCACTACTTCCAGTGTACAGAAATCCTGTAAGCTGCTTCTCTTTTACTCAGACTACTGAAAACCCACATAGTGTATAAGACTACTCCCATGCTACAGAAATCCCATAAAGTGTTACCTACACTGGATGCAGAACTCCTTAAACTGCCTCTGGCTTCTTCCAATGTATAGAAATCCTGTAAGCTGCTTCTCTTTTACTCAGACTACTGAAAACCCTCATAGTGCGTAAGACTACTCCCATGCTACAGAAGTCCCGTAAAGTGTTTCCTACCCTCAGGATGCAGAACTCCTGTAAACTGCCTGTCACTACTTCCAATGTACAGAAATCCTGTACGCTGCTTCTCTTTTACTCAGACTACTGAAAATCCGCATAGTGCGTAAGACTACTCCCATGCTACAGAACTCCCGTAAAGTGTTTCCGACACTCAGGATGCAGAACTCCTGTAAACTGCCTCTCACTACTTCCAAAGTACAGAAATCCTGTAAGCTGCTTCTCTTTTACTCAGACTACAGAAAACCCGCATAGTGCGTAAGACTACTCCCATGCTACACAACTCCCGTAAAGTGTTTCCTATACTGAGGATGCAGGACTCCTTTAAACTGCCTCTCACTACTTCCAATGTACAGAAATCCTGTAAGCTGCTTCTCTTTTACTCAGACTACTGAAAACCCACATAGTGCGTAAGACTAATCCCATGCTACAGAACTCCCGTAAAGTGTTTCCTACCCTCAGGATGCAGAACTCCTGTAAATTGCCTCTCACTACTTCCAATGTACAGAAATCCTGTAAGCTGCTTCTCTTTTACTCAGACTACTGAAAACCCGCATAGTGCGTAAGACTACTCCCATGCTACAGAACTCCCGTAAAGTTTGTCCTACACTCAGGATGCAGAACTCCTGTAAACTGCCTCTCACTACTTCCAATGTACAGAAATCCTGTACGCTGCTTCTCTTTTACTCAGACTACTGAAAACCCGCATAGTGCATAAGACTACTCCCATGCTACAGAACTCCCGTAAAGTGTTTCCTACACTCAGGATGCAGAACTCCTGTAAACTGCCTCTAACTACTTCCAATGTACAGAAATCCTGTAAGCTGCTTCTCTTTTACTCAGACTACTGAAAACGCGCATAGTGCGTAAGACTACTCCCATGCTACAGAACTCCCGTAAAGTGTGTCCTACACTCAGGATGCAGAACTCCTGTAAACTGCCTCTCACTACTTCTAAAGTACAGAAATCCTGTAAGCTGCTTCTCTTTTACTCGGACTACTGAAATCCCGCATAGTGCGTAAGACTACTCCCATGCTACGGAATTCCCGTAAAGTGTTACCTACACTGGATGCAGAACTCCTGTAAACTGCCTCTGGTTACTTCCAATGTATAGAAATCCTGTAAGCTGCTTCTCTTTTACTCAGACTACTGAAAACCCGCATAGTGCGTATGACTATTCCCATGCTACAGAAGTCCCGTATAGTGTTTCCTACACTCAGGATGCAGAACTCCTGTAAACTGCCTCTCACTACTTCCAATGTACAGAAATCCTGTAAGCTGCTTCACTTTTACTCAGACTACTGAAAACCCGCATAGTGCATAAGACTACTCCCATGCTGCAGAACTCCCGTAAAGTGTTTCCTACCCTCAGGATGCAGAACTCCTGTAAACTGCCTCTCACTACTTGCAATGCACAGAAATCCTGTAAGCTGCTTCTCTTTTACTCAGACTACTGAAAACCCGCAGAGTGCGTAAGAGTACTCCCATGCTACAGAACTCCCGTAAAGTGTTTTCTACACGCAGGATGCAGAACTCTTGTAAACTGCCTCTCACTACTTCCAATGTACAGAAATCCTGTAAGCTGCTTCTCTTTTACTCAGACTACTGAAAACCCGCATAGTGTGTAAGACTTCTCCCATGCTACAGAACTCCCGTAAACTGTCTCCAATGCTCAGAATGCAGAATTCCTGTAAACTGCCTCTCACTACTTCCAATGTACAGAAATACTGTAAGCCGCTTCTCATTTACCCAGCCTACCAAAAACCCACATAGTGCGTAAGACTACTCCCATGGTACCGAACTCCCGTAAAGTGTTTCCTACACTCAGGATGCAGAATTCCTGTAAACTGCCTCTCACTACTTCCAATGTACAGAAATCCTGTAAGCTGCTTCTCTTTTACTCAGACTACTGAAACCCCGCATACTGCATAAGACTACTCCCATGCTACAGAACTCCCATAAAGTGTTTCCTACACTGGATGCAGAACTCCTGTGAGCTGCCTCTCACTACTTCCAATGTACAGAAATCCTGTAAGCTGCTTCTCTTTTACACAGACTCCTGAAAACCCGCATAGTGCGTAAGACTTCTCCCATGCTACAGAACTCCCGGAAAGTGTTTCCTAACCTGAGGATGCAGAACTCCTCTAAACTGCCTCTCACTACTTCCAATGTACAGAAATCCTGTAAGCTGCTTCTCTTTTACTCAGACTACTGAAAACCCGCATAGTGAGTAAGAACTCCCCTATACTACAGAACTCCCGGAAAGTGTTTCCTACCCTCAGGATGCAGAACTCCTGTAAACTGCCTCTCACTACTTCCAATGTACAGAAATCCTGTAAGCTGCTTCTCTTTTACTCAGACTACTGAAAACCCGCATACTGCATAAGACTACTCCCATGCTACAGAACTCACATAAAGTGTTTCCTACACTGCATGCAGAACTCCTATAAACTGCCTCTCACTACTTCCAATGTACAGAAATCCTGTAAGCTGCTTCTCTTTTACTCAGACTACTGAAAACCCGCATAGTGTATAAGACTAATCCCATGCTACAGAAATCCCATAAAGTGTTACCTACACTGGATGCAGAACTCCTGTAAACTGCCTCTGGCTACTTCCAATGTATAGAAATCCTGTAAGCTGCATCTCTTTTACTCAGACTACTGAAAACCCTCATAGTGCGTAAGACTACTCCCATGCTACAGAAGTCCCGTAAAGTGTTTCCTACCCTCAGGATGCAGAACTCCTGTAAACTGCCTGTCACTACTTCCAATGTACAGAAATCCTGTACGCTGCTTCTCTTTTACTCAGACTACTGAAAACCCGCATAGTGCGTAAGACTACTCCCATGCTACAGAACTCCCGTAAAGTGTTTCCGACACTCAGGATGCAGAACTCCTGTAAACTGCCTCTCACTACTTCCAAAGTACAGAAATCCTGTAAGCTGCTTCTCTTTTACTCAGACTACAGAAAACCCGCATAGTGCGTAAGACTACTCCCATGCTACACAACTCCCGTAAAGTGTTTCCTATACTGAGGATGCAGGACTCCTTTAAACTGCCTCTCACTACTTCCAATGTACAGAAATCCTGTAAGCTGCTTCTCTTTTACTCAGACTACTGAAAACCCACATAGTGCGTAAGACTAATCCCATGCTACAGAACTCCCGTAAAGTGTTTCCTACCCTCAGGATGCAGAACTCCTGTAAATTGCCTCTCACTACTTCCAATGTACAGAAATCCTGTAAGCTGCTTCTCTTTTACTCAGAATACTGAAAACCCGCATAGTGCGTAAGACTACTCCCATGCTACAGAACTCCCGTAAAGTTTGTCCTACACTCAGGATGCAGAACTCCTGTAAACTGCCTCTCACTACTTCCAATGTACAGAAATCCTGTACGCTGCTTCTCTTTTACTCAGACTACTGAAAACCCGCATAGTGCATAAGACTACTCCCATGCTACAGAACTCCCGTAAAGTGTTTCCTACACTCAGGATGCAGAACTCCTGTAAACTGCCTCTAACTACTTCCAATGTACAGAAATCCTGTAAGCTGCTTCTCTTTTACTCAGACTACTGAAAACGCGCATAGTGCGTAAGACTACTCCCATGCTACAGAACTCCCGTAAAGTGTGTCCTACACTCAGGATGCAGAACTCCTGTAAACTGCCTCTCACTACTTCTAAAGTACAGAAATCCGGTAAGCTGCTTCTCTTTTACTCGGACTACTGAAATCCCGCATAGTGCGTAAGAGTACTCCCATGCTACGGAATTCCCGTAAAGTGTTACCTACACTGGATGCAGAACTCCTGTAAACTGCCTCTGGTTACTTCCAATGTATAGAAATCCTGTAAGCTGCTTCTCTTTTACTCAGACTACTGAAAACCCGCATAGTGCGTATGACTATTCCCATGCTACAGAAGTCCCGTATAGTGTTTCCTACACTCAGGATGCAGAACTCCTGTAAACTGCCTCTCACTACTTCCAATGTACAGAAATCCTGTAAGGTGCTTCTCTTTTACTCAGACTACTGATAACCCGCATAGTGCATAAGACTACTCCCATGCTGCAGAACTCCCGTAAAGTGTTTCCTACCCTCAGGATGCAGAACTCCTGTAAACTGCCTCTCACTACTTGCAATGCACAGAAATCCTGTAAGCTGCTTCTCTTTTACTCAGACTACTGAAAACCCGCATAGTGCGTAAGACTACTCCCATGCTACAGAACTCCCGTAAAGTGTTTTCTACACGCAGGATGCAGAACTCTTGTAAACTGCCTCTCACTACTTCCAATGTACAGAAATCCTGTAAGCTGCTTCTCTTTTACTCAGACTACTGAAAACCCGCATAGTGTGTAAGACTTCTCCCATGCTACAGAACTCCCGTAAACTGTCTCCAATGCTCAGAATGCAGAATTCCTGTAAACTGCCTCTCACTACTTCCAATGTACAGAAATACTGTAAGCCGCTTCTCATTTACCCAGCCTACCAAAAACCCACATAGTGCGTAAGACTACTCCCATGGTACCGAACTCCCGTAAAGTGTTTCCTACACTCAGGATGCAGAATTCCTGTAAACTGCCTCTCACTACTTCCAATGTACAGAAATCCTGTAAGCTGCTTCTCTTTTACTCAGACTACTGAAACCCCGCATACTGCATAAGACTACTCCCATGCTACAGAACTCCCATAAAGTGTTTCCTACACTGGATGCAGAACTCCTGTGAACTGCCTCTCACTACTTCCAATGTACAGAAATCCTGTAAGCTGCTTCTCTTTTACTCAGACTCCTGAAAACCCGCATAGTGCGTAAGACTTCTCCCAAGCTACAGAACTCCCGGAAAGTGTTTCCTACCCTGTGGATGCAGAATTCCTCTAAACTGCCTCTCACTACTTCCAATGTACATAAATCCTGTAAGCTGCTTCTCTTTTACTCAGACTACTGAAAACCCGCATAGTGAGTAAGAACTCCCCTATGCTACAGAACTCCCGGAAAGTGTTTCCTACCCTCAGGATGCAGAACTCCTGTAAACTGCCTCTCACTACTTCCAATGTACAGAAATCCTGTAAGCTGCTTCTCTTTTACTCAGACTACTGAAAACCCGCATACTGCATAAGACTACTCCCATGCTACAGAACTCACATAAAGTGTTTCCTACACTGCATGCAGAACTCCTATAAACTGCCTCTCACTACTTCCAATGTACAGAAATCCTGTAAGCTGCTTCTCTTTTACTCAGACTACTGAAAACCCGCATAGTGCGTAAGACTACTCCCAGGCTACAGAAGACCCATAAAGTGTTTCCTACACTCAGGATGCAGAACTCCTGTAAACTGCCTCTCACTACTTCCAATGTACAGAAATCCTGTAAGCTGCTTCTCTTTTACTCAGACTACTGAAAACCAGCATAGTGCATAAGACTTCTCCCATGCTACACAACTCCCGTAAGTGTTTCCTATACTGAGGATGCAGGACTCTTTTAAACTGCCTCTCACTACTTCCAATGTACAGAAATCCTGTAAGCTGCTTCTCATTTATTCAGACTACTGAAAACCCGCATAGTGCGTAAGACTAATCCCATGCTACAGAACTCCCGTAAAGTGTTTCCTACACTCAGGATGCAGGACTCCTGTAAATTGCCTCTCACTACTTCCAATGTACAGAAATCCTGTAAGCTGCTTCTCTTTTACTGAGACTACTGAAAACCCGCATAGTGCGTAAGAGTACTCCCATGCTACAGAACTCCCATAAAGGGTTTCCTACACTCAGGATGCAGAACTCCTGTAAACTGCCTCTCACTACTTCCAGTGTACAGAAATCCTGTAAGCTGCTTCTCTTTTACTCAGACTACTGAAAACGCGCATAGTGCATAAGACTACTCCCATGCTACAGAACTCCCGTAAAGTGTGTCCTACACTCAGGATGCAGAACTCCTTTAAACTGCCTTTCACTACTTCCAATGTACAGAAATCCTGTAAGCTGCTTCTCTTTTACTCAGACAACTGAAAACCCGCATAGTGCATCAGACTACTCCCATGCTGCAGAACTCCCGTAAAGTGTTTCCTACCCTCAGGATGCAGAACTCCTGTAAACTGCCTCTCACTACTTCCAATGTACAGAAATCCTGTAAGCTGCTTCTCTTTTACTCAGACTACTGAAAACCCGCATAGTGCGTAAGAATACTCCCATGCTACAGAATTCCCGTAAAGTGTTTTCTACACGCAGGATGCAGAACTCTTGTAAACTGCCTCTCACTACTTCCAATGTACAGAAATCCTGTAAGCTGCTTCTCTTTTGCTCAGACTACTGAAAACCCGCATAGTGCGTAAGACTACTCCCATGCTACAGAACTCCCGTAAACTGTCTCCAATGCTCAGGATGTAGAATTCCTGTAAACTGCCTCTCACTACTTCCAATGTACAGAAATACTGTAAGCCGCTTCTCATTTAACCAGCATACCAAAAACCCACATAGTACGTAAGACTACTCCCATGGTAACGAAGTCCCGTAAGTGTTTCCTACACTCAGGATGCAGAATTCCTGTAAACTGCCTCTCACTACTTCCAATGTACAGAAATCCTGTAAGCTGCTTCTCTTTTACTCAGACTCCTGAAACCCCGCATACTGCATAAGACTACTCCCATTCTACAGAACTCCCATAAAGTGTTTCCTACACTCAGGATGCAGAACTCCTGTAAACTGCCTCTCACTACTTCCAATGTACAGAAATCCTGTAAGCTGCTTCTCTTTTACTCAGACTACTGAAACCCCGCATACTGCATAAGACTACTCCCATGCTACAGAACTCCCATAAAGTGTTTCCTACACTGGATGCAGAACTCCTGTGAACTGCCTCTCACTACTTCCAATGTACAGAAATCCTGTAAGCTGCTTCTCTTTTACACAGACTCCTGAAAACCCGCATAGTGCGTAAGACTTCTCCCAAGCTACAGAACTCCCGGAAAGTGTTTCCTACCCTGTGGATGCAGAATTCCTCTAAACTGCCTCTCACTACTTCCAATGTACATAAATCCTGTAAGCTGCTTCTCTTTTACTCAGACTACTGAAAACCCGCATAGTGAGTAAGAACTCCCCTATGCTACAGAACTCCCGGAAAGTGTTTCCTACCCTCAGGATGCAGAACTCCTGTAAACTGCCTCTCACTACTTCCAATGTACAGAAATCCTGTAAGCTGCTTCTCTTTTACTCAGACTACTGAAAACCCGCATACTGCATAAGACTACTCCCATGCTACAGAACTCACATAAAGTGTTTCCTACACTGCATGCAGAACTCCTATAAACTGCCTCTCACTACTTCCAATGTACAGAAATCCTGTAAGCTGCTTCTCTTTTACTCAGACTACTGAAAACCCGCATAGTGCGTAAGACTACTCCCAGGCTACTGAAGACCCATAAAGTGTTTCCTACACTCAGGATGCAGAACTCCTGTAAACTGCCTCTCACTACTTCCAATGTACAGAAATCCTGTAAGCTGCTTCTCTTTTACTCAGACTACTGAAAACCCGCTTAGTGCGTAAGACTTCTCCCATGCTACAAAACTCCCGTAAAGTGTTTCCTACACTCAGGATGCAGAACTCCTGTAAACTGCCTCTCACTACTTCCAATATATAGAAATCTTGTAAGCTGCTTCTCTTTTACTCAGACTACTGAAAACCCGCATAGTGCGTAAGAGTACTCCCATGCTACAGAACTCCCGTAAAGGGTTTCCTACACTCAGGATGCAGAACTCCTGTAAACTGCCTCTCACTACTTCCAGTGTACAGAAATCCTGTAAGCTGCTTCTCTTTTACTCAGACTTCTGAAAACGCGCATAGTGAATAAGACTACTCCCATGCTACAGAACTCCCGTAAAGTGTTTCCTACACTCAGGATGCAGAACTCCTTTAAACTGCCTCTCACTACTTCCAATGTACAGAAATCCTGTAAACTGCTTCTCTTTTACTCAGACAACTGAAAACCCGCATAGTGCATAAGACTACTCCCATGCTGCAGAACTCCCGTAAAGTGTTTCCTACCCTCAGGATGCAGAACTCCTGTAAACTGCCTCTCACTACTTCCAATGTACAGAAATCCTGTAAGCTGCTTCTCTTTTACTCAGACTACTGAAAACCCGCATAGTGCGTAAGAGTACTCCCATGCTACAGAACTCCGTAAAGTGTTTTCTACACTCAGGATGCAGAACTCTTATAAACTGCCTCTCACTACTTCCAATGTACAGAAATCCTGTAAGCTGCTTCTCTTTTACTCAGACTACTGAAAACCCGCATAGTGCGTAAGACTTCTCCCATGCTACAGAACTCCCGTACTGTCTCCAATGCTCAGGATGTAGAATTCCTGTAAACGGCCTCTCACTACTTCCAATGTACAGAAATACTGTAATCCGCTTCTCATTTAACCAGCATACCAAAAACCCACATAGTACGTAAGACTACTCCCATGGTACCGAAGTCCCGTAAAGTGTTTCCTACACTCAGGATGCAGAATTCCTGTAAACTGCCTCTCACTACTTCCAATGTACAGAAATCCTGTAAGCTGCTTCTCTTTTACTCAGACTACTGAAAACCCGCTTAGTGCGTAAGACTTCTCCCATGCTACAAAACTCCCGTAAAGTGTTTCCTACACTCAGGATGCAGAACTCCTGTAAACTGCCTCTCACTACTTCCAATATATAGAAATCTTGTAAGCTGCTTCTCTTTTACTCAGACTACTGAAAACCCGCATAGTGCGTAAGAGTACTCCCATGCTACAGAACTCCCGTAAAGGGTTTCCTACACTCAGGATGCAGAACTCCTGTAAACTGCCTCTCACTACTTCCAGTGTACAGAAATCCTGTAAGCTGCTTCTCTTTTACTCAGACTTCTGAAAACGCGCATAGTGAATAAGACTACTCCCATGCTACAGAACTCCCGTAAAGTGTTTCCTACACTCAGGATGCAGAACTCCTTTAAACTGCCTCTCACTACTTCCAATGTACAGAAATCCTGTAAACTGCTTCTCTTTTACTCAGACAACTGAAAACCCGCATAGTGCATAAGACTACTCCCATGCTGCAGAACTCCCGTAAAGTGTTTCCTACCCTCAGGATGCAGAACTCCTGTAAACTGCCTCTCACTACTTCCAATGTACAGAAATCCTGTAAGCTGCTTCTCTTTTACTCAGACTACTGAAAACCCGCATAGTGCGTAAGAGTACTCCCATGCTACAGAACTCCGTAAAGTGTTTTCTACACTCAGGATGCAGAACTCTTATAAACTGCCTCTCACTACTTCCAATGTACAGAAATCCTGTAAGCTGCTTCTCTTTTACTCAGACTACTGAAAACCCGCATAGTGCGTAAGACTTCTCCCATGCTACAGAACTCCCGTACTGTCTCCAATGCTCAGGATGTAGAATTCCTGTAAACGGCCTCTCACTACTTCCAATGTACAGAAATACTGTAAGCCGCTTCTCATTTAACCAGCATACCAAAAACCCACATAGTACGTAAGACTACTCCCATGGTACCGAAGTCCCGTAAAGTGTTTCCTACACTCAGGATGCAGAATTCCTGTAAACTGCCTCTCACTACTTCCAATGTACAGAAATCCTGTAAGCTGCTTCTCTTTTACTCAGACTACTGAAAACCCGCTTAGTGCGTAAGACTTCTCCCATGCTACAAAACTCCCGTAAAGTGTTTCCTACACTCAGGATGCAGAACTCCTGTAAACTGCCTCTCACTACTTCCAATATATAGAAATCTTGTAAGCTGCTTCTCTTTTACTCAGACTACTGAAAACCCGCATAGTGCGTAAGACTAATCCCATGCTACAGAATTCCCGTAAAGTGTTTCCTACCCTCAGGATGCAGAACTCCTGTAAACTGCCTCTCACTTCTTCCAATGTACAGAAATCCTGTAAGCTGCTTCTCTTTTACTCAGACTACTGAAAACCCGCATAGTGCGTAAGACTACTCCCATGCTACAGAACTCCCGTAAAGTGTTTCCTACCCTCAGGATGCAGAACTCCTGTAAATTGCCTCTCACTACTTCCATGTACAGAATTCATGTAAGCTGCTTCTCTTTTACTCAGACAACTGAAAACCCGCATAGTGCGTAAGACTACTCCCATGCTACAGAACTCCCGTAATGTGTTTCCTACCCACAGGATGCAGAACTCCTGTAAATTGCCTCTCACTGTTTCCAATGCACAGAAATCCTGTAAGCTGTTTCTCTTTTACTCAGACTACTGAAAACCCGCATAGTGCGTAAGACTACTCCCATGCTACAGAGCTCCCGTAAAGTGTTTCCTACACTCAGGATGCAGACCTCCTGTAAACTGCCTCTCACTACTTCCAATGTACAGAAATCCTGTAAGCTGCTTCTCTTTTACTCAGACTACTGAAAACCCGCATAGTGCGTAAGAGTACTCCCATGCTACAGAACTCCCGTAAAGGGTTTCCTACACTCAGGATGCAGAACTCCTGTAAACTGCCTCTCACTACTTCCAGTGTACAGAAATCCTGTAAGCTGCTTCTCTTTTACTCAGACTACTGAAAACGCGCATAGTGAATAAGACTACTCCCATGCTACAGAACTCCCGTAAAGTGTTTCCTACACTCAGGATGCAGAACTCCTTTAAACTGCCTCTCACTACTTCCAATGTACAGAAATCCTGTAAACTGCTTCTCTTTTACTCAGACAACTGAAAACCCGCATAGTGCATAAGACTACTCCCATGCTGCAGAACTCCCGTAAAGTGTTTCCTACCCTCAGGATGCAGAACTCCTGTAAACTGCCTCTCACTTCTTCCAATGTACAGAAATCCTGTAAGCTGCTTCTCTTTTACTCAGACTACTGAGAACCCGCATAGTGCGTAAGACTAATCCCATGCTACAGAACTCCCGTAAAGTGTTTCCTACCCTCAGGATGCAGAACTCCTGTAAATTGCCTCTCACTACTTCCATGTACAGATATCATGTAAGCTGCTTCTCTTTTACTCAGACAACTGAAAACGCGCATAGTGAATAAGACTACTCCCATGCTACAGAACTCCCGTAATGTGTTTCCTACCCACAGGATGCAGAACTCCTGTAAATTGCCTCTCACTGTTTCCAATGCACAGAAATCCTGTAAGCTGTTTCTCTTTTACTCAGACTACTGAAAACCCGCATAGTGCGTAAGACTACTCCCATGCTACAGAGCTCCCGTAAAGTGTTTCCTACACTCAGGATGCAGAACTCCTGTAAACTGCCTCTCACTACTTCCAATGTACAGAAATCCTGTAAGCTGCTTCTCTTTTACTCAGACTACTGAAAACCCGCATAGTGCGTAAGAGTACTCCCATGCTACAGAACTCCCGTAAAGGGTTTCCTACACTCAGGATGCAGAACTCCTGTAAACTGCCTCTCACTACTTCCAGTGTACAGAAATCCTGTAAGCTGCTTCTCTTTTACTCAGACTACTGAAAACGCGCATAGTGAATAAGACTACTCCCATGCTACAGAACTCCCGTAAAGTGTTTCCTACACTCAGGATGCAGAACTCCTTTAAACTGCCTCTCACTACTGCCAATGTACAGAAATCCTGTAAACTGCTTCTCTTTTACTCAGACAACTGAAAACCCGCATAGTGCATAAGACTACTCCCATGCTGCAGAACTCCCGTAAAGTGTTTCCTACCCTCAGGATGCAGAACTCCTGTAAATTGCCTCTCACTACTTCCAATGTACAGAAATCCTGTAAGCTGCTTCTCTTTTACTCAGACTACTGAAAACCCGCATAGTGCGTAAGAGTACTCCCATGCTACAGAACTCCGTAAAGTGTTTTCTACACTCAGGATGCAGAACTCTTATAAACTGCCTCTCACTACTTCCAATGTACAGAAATCCTGTAAGCTGCTTCTCTTTTACTCAGACTACTGAAAACCCGCATAGTGCGTAAGACTTCTCCCATGCTACAGAACTCCCGTACTGTCTCCAATGCTCAGGATGTAGAATTCCTGTAAACGGCCTCTCACTACTTCCAATGTACAGAAATACTGTAAGCCGCTTCTCATTTAACCAGCATACCAAAAACCCACATAGTACGTAAGACTACTCCCATGGTACCGAAGTCCCGTAAAGTGTTTCCTACACTCAGGATGCAGAATTCCTGTAAACTGCCTCTCACTACTTCCAATGTACCGAAATCCTGTAAGCTGCTTCTCTTTTACTCAGACTCCTGAAACACCGCATACTGCATAAGACTACTCCCATGCTACAGAACTCCCATAAAGTGTTTCCTACACTCAGGATGCAGAACTCCTGTAAACTGCCTCTCACTACTTCCAATGTACAGAAATCCTGTAAGCTGCTTCTCTTTTACTCAGACTCCTGAAAACCCGCATAGTGCGTAAGACTACTCCCATGCTACAAAACTCCCGTAAAGTGTTTCCTACACTCAGGATGCAGAACTCCTGTAAACTGCCTCTCACTACTTCCAATATATAGAAATCTTGTAAGCTGCTTCTCTTTTACTCAGCCTACCAAAAACTCGCATAGTGCGTAAGACTAATCCCATGCTACAGAACTCCCGTAAAGTGTTTCCTACACTCAGGATGCTGAACAACGGTAAACTGTCTCTCACTACTTCCAATGTACAGAAATCCTGTAAGCTGCTTCTCTTTTACTCAGGCTACTGAAAACCCGCATACTGCATAAGACTACTCCCATGCTACAGAACTCACATAAATTGTTTCCTACACTGGATGCAGAACTCCTGTAAACTGCCTCTCACTACTTCCAATGTACAGAAATCCTGTAAGCTGCTTCTCTTTTACACAGACTCCTGAAAACCCGCATAGTATGTAAGACTACTCCCATGCTACAGAAGTCCCGTAAAGTGTTTCCTACCCTCAGGATGCAGAACTCCTGAAAACTGCCTCTCACTACTTCCAATGGACAGAAATCCTGTAAGCTGCTTCTCTTTTACTCAGACTCCTGAAAACCCGCATAGTGCGTAAGACTACTCCCATGCTAGAGAACTCCCGTAAAGTGTTTCCTACACTCAGGATGCAGAACTCCTGTAAACTGCCTCTCACTACTTCTAATGTACAGAAATCCTGTAAGCTGCTTCTCTTTTACTCAGACTACAGAAAACCCTCATAGTGCGTAAGACTACTCCCATGCTACTCAACTCCCGTAAAGTGTTTCCTATACTGAGGATGCAGGACTCCTGTAAACTGCCTCTCACTACTAAAAATGTACTTAAATCCTGTAAGCTGCTTCTCTTTTACTCAGACTACTGAAAACGCGCATAGTGCGTAAGACTACTCCCATGCTACAGAACTCCCGTAAAGTGTGTCCTACACTCAGGATGCAGAACTCCTGTAAACTGCCTCTCACTATTTCTAAAGTACAGAAATCCTGTAAGCTACTTCTCTTTTACTCGGACTACTGAAATCCCACATAGTGCGTAAGACTACTCCCATGCTACGGAATTCCCGTAAAGTGTTCCCTACACTGGATGCAGAACTCCTGTAAACTGCCTGTGGCTACTTCCAATGTATAGAAATCCTGTAAGCTGCTTCTCTTTTACTCAGACTACTGAAAACCCGCATAGTGCGTATGACTATTCCCATGCTACAGAAGTCCCGTATAGTGTTTCCTACACTCAGGATGCAGAACTCCTGTAAACTGCCTCTCACTACTTCCAATGTACAGAAATCCTGTAAGCTGCTTCTCTTTTACTCAGACTACTGAAAACCCGCATAGTGCATAAGACTACTCCCATGCTGCAGAACTCCCGTAAAGTGTTTCCTACCCTCAGGATGCAGAACTCCTGTAAACTGCCTCTCACTACTTGCAATGCACAGAAATCCTGTAAGCTGCTTCTCTTTTACTCAGACTACTGAAAACCCGCATAGTGCGTAAGAGTACTCCCATGCTACAGAACTCCCGTAAAGTGTTTTCTACACGCAGGATGCAGAACTCTTGTAAACTGCCTCTCACTACTTCCCATGTACAGAAATCCTGCAAGCTGCTTCTCTTTTACTCAGCCTACTGAAAACCCGCATAGTGTGTAAGACTTCTCCCATGCTACAGAACTCCCGTAAACTGTCTCCAATGCTCAGAATGCAGAATTCCTGTAAACTGCCTCTCACTACTTCCAATGTACAGAAATACTGTAAGCCGCTTTCATTTACCCAGCCTACCAAAAACCCACATAGTGCGTAAGACTACTCCCATAGTACCGAACTCCCGTAAAGTGTTTCCTACACTCAGGATGCAGAATTCCTGTAAACTGCCTCTCACTACTTCCAATGTACAGAAATCCTGTAAGCTGCTTCTCTTTTACTCAGACTACTGAAACTCCGCATACTGCATAAGACTACTCCCATGCTACAGAACTCCCATAAAGTGTTTCCTACACTGGATGCAGAACTCCTGTGAACTGCCTCTCACTACTTCCAATGTACAGAAATCCTGTAAGCTGCTTCTCTTTTACACAGACTCCTGAAAACCCGCATAGTGCGTAAGACTTCTCCCATGCTACAGAACTCCCGGAAAGTGTTTCCTACCCTGAGGATGCAGAACTCCTCTAAACTGCCTCTCCCTACTTCCAATGTACAGAAATCCTGTAAGCTGCTTCTCTTTTACTCAGACTACTGAAAACCCGCATAGTGAGTAAGAACTCACCTATGCTACAGAACTCCCGGAAATTGTTTCCTACCCTGAGGATGCAGAACTCCTGTAAACTGCCTCTCACTACTTCCAATGTACAGAAATCCTGTAAGCTGCTTCTCTTTTACTCAGACTACTGAAAACCCGCATACTGCATAAGACTACTCCCATGCTACAGAACTCACATAAAGTGTTTCCTACACTGCATGCAGAACTCCTATAAACTGCCTCTAACTACTTCCAATGTACAGAAATCCTGTAAGCTGCTTCTCTTTTACTCAGACTACTGAAAACCCGCATAGTGCGTAAGACTACTCCCATGCTGCAGAACTCCCGTAAAGTGTTTCCTACCCTCAGGATGCAGAACTCCTGTAAACTGCCTCTCACTACTTCCAATGTACAGAAATCCTGTAAGCTGCTTCTCTTTTACTCAGACTACTGAAAACCCGCATAGTGCGTAAGAGTACTCCCATGCTACAGAATTCCCGTGAAGTGTTTTCTACACGCAGGATGCAGAACTCTTGTAAACTGCCTCTCACTACTTCCAATGTACAGAAATCCTGTAAGCTGCTTCTCTTTTACTCAGACTACTGAAAACCCGCATAGTGCGTAAGAGTACTCCCATGCTACAGAACTCCGTAAAGTGTTTTCTACACGCAGGATGCAGAACTCTTATAAACTGCCTCTCACTACTTCCAATGTACAGAAATCCTGTAAGCTGCTTCTCTTTTACTCAGACTACTGAAAACCCGCATAGTGCGTAAGACTAATCCCATGCTACAGAACTCCCGTAAACTGTCTCCAATGCTCAGGATGTAGAATTCCTGTAAACGGCCTCTCACTACTTCCAATGTACAGAAATACTGGAAGCCGCTTCTCATTTAACCAGCCTACCAAAAACCCACATAGTGCATAAGACTACTCCCATGGTACCGAAGTCCCGTAAAGTGTTCCTACACTCAGGATGCAGAATTCCTGTAAACTGCCTCTCACTACTTCCAATGTACAGAAATCCTGTAAGCTGCTTTTCTTTTACACAGACTCCTGAAAACCCGCATAGTGCGTAAGACTTCTCCCATGCTACACAACTCCCGTAAAGTGTTTCCTACCCTCACTATGCAGAACTCCTGTAAACTGCCTCTCACTACTTCCAATGTACAGAAATCCTGTAAGCTGCTTCTCTTTTACTCAGACAACTGAAAACCCGCATAGTGCGTAAGACTACTCCCATGCTACAGAACTCCCGTAATGTGTTTCCTACCCACAGGATGCAGAACTCCTGTAAATTGCCTCTCACTGTTTCCAATGCACAGAAATCCTGTAAGCTGTTTCTCTTTTACTCAGACTACTGAAAACCCGCATAGTGCGTAAGACTACTCCCATGCTACAGAGCTCCCGTAAAGTGTTTCCTACACTCAGGATGCAGAACTCCTGTAAACTGCCTCTCACTACTTCCAATGTACAGAAATCCTGTAAGCTGCTTCTCTTTTACTCAGACTACTGAAAACCCGCATAGTGCGTAAGAGTACTCCCATGCTACAGAACTCCCGTAAAGGGTTTCCTACACTCAGGATGCAGAACTCCTGTAAACTGCCTCTCACTACTTCCAGTGTACAGAAATCCTGTAAGCTGCTTCTCTTTTACTCAGACTACTGAAAACGCGCATAGTGAATAAGACTACTCCCATGCTACAGAACTCCCGTAAAGTGTTTCCTACACTCAGGATGCAGAACTCCTTTAAACTGCCTCTCACTACTTCCAATGTACAGAAATCCTGTAAACTGCTTCTCTTTTACTCAGACAACTGAAAACCCGCATAGTGCATAAGACTACTCCCATGCTGCAGAACTCCCGTAAAGTGTTTCCTACCCTCAGGATGCAGAACTCCTGTAAACTGCCTCTCACTTCTTCCAATGTACAGAAATCCTGTAAGCTGCTTCTCTTTTACTCAGACTACTGAAAACCCGCATAGTGCGTAAGACTAATCCCATGCTACAGAACTCCCGTAAAGTGTTTCCTACCCTCAGGATGCAGAACTCCTGTAAATTGCCTCTCACTACTTCCATGTACAGAAATCATGTAAGCTGCTTCTCTTTTACTCAGACAACTGAAAACCCGCATAGTGCGTAAGACTACTCCCATGCTACAGAACTCCCGTATGTGTTTCCTACCCACAGGATGCAGAACTCCTGTAAATTGCCTCTCACTGTTTCCAATGCACAGAAATCCTGTAAGCTGTTTCTCTTTTACTCAGACTACTGAAAACCCGCATAGTGCGTAAGACTAATCCCATGCTACAGAGCTCCCGTAAAGTGTTTCCTACACTCAGGATGCAGAACTCCTGTAAACTGCCTCTCACTACTTCCAATGTACAGAAATCCTGTAAGCTGCTTCTCTTTTACTCAGACTACTGAAAACGCGCATAGTGAATAAGACTACTCCCATGCTACAGAACTCCCGTAAAGTGTTTCCTACACTCAGGATGCAGAACTCCTTTAAACTGCCTCTCACTACTTCCAATGTACAGAAATCCTGTAAACTGCTTCTCTTTTACTCAGACAACTGAAAACCCGCATAGTGCATAAGACTACTCCCATGCTGCAGAACTCCCGTAAAGTGTTTCCTACCCTCAGGATGCAGAACTCCTGTAAACTGCCTCTCACTACTTCCAATGTACAGAAATCCTGTAAGCTGCTTCTCTTTTACTCAGACTACTGAAAACCCGCATAGTGCGTAAGAGTACTCCCATGCTACAGAACTCCGTAAAGTGTTTTCTACACTCAGGATGCAGAACTCTTATAAACTGCCTCTCACTACTTCCAATGTACAGAAATCCTGTAAGCTGCTTCTCTTTTACTCAGACTACTGAAAACCCGCATAGTGCGTAAGACTTCTCCCATGCTACAGAACTCCCGTACTGTCTCCAATGCTCAGGATGTAGAATTCCTGTAAACGGCCTCTCACTACTTCCAATGTACAGAAATACTGTAAGCCGCTTCTCATTTAACCAGCATACCAAAAACCCACATAGTACGTAAGACTACTCCCATGGTACCGAAGTCCCGTAAAGTGTTTCCTACACTCAGGATGCAGAATTCCTGTAAACTGCCTCTCACTACTTCCAATGTACAGAAATCCTGTAAGCTGCTTCTCTTTTACTCAGACTCCTGAAACACCGCATACTGCATAAGACTACTCCCATGCTACAGAACTCCCATAAAGTGTTTCCTACACTCAGGATGCAGAACTCCTGTAAACTGCCTCTCACTACTTCCAATGTACAGAAATCCTGTAAGCTGCTTCTCTTTTACTCAGACTCCTGAAAACCCGCATAGTGCGTAAGACTACTCCCATGCTACAAAACTCCCGTAAAGTGTTTCCTACACTCAGGATGCAGAACTCCTGTAAACTGCCTCTCACTACTTCCAATATATAGAAATCTTGTAAGCTGCTTCTCTTTTACTCAGCCTACCAAAAACTCGCATAGTGCGTAAGACTAATCCCATGCTACAGAACTCCCGTAAAGTGTTTCCTACACTCAGGATGCTGAACAACGGTAAACTGTCTCTCACTACTTCCAATGTACAGAAATCCTGTAAGCTGCTTCTCTTTTACTCAGGCTACTGAAAACCCGCATACTGCATAAGACTACTCCCATGCTACAGAACTCACATAAATTGTTTCCTACACTGGATGCAGAACTCCTGTAAACTGCCTCTCACTACTTCCAATGTACAGAAATCCTGTAAGCTGCTTCTCTTTTACACAGACTCCTGAAAACCCGCATAGTATGTAAGACTACTCCCATGCTACAGAAGTCCCGTAAAGTGTTTCCTACCCTCAGGATGCAGAACTCCTGTAAACTGCCTCTCACTACTTCCAATGGACAGAAATCCTGTAAGCTGCTTCTCTTTTACTCAGACTCCTGAAAACCCGCATAGTGCGTAAGACTACTCCCATGCTAGAGAACTCCCGTAAAGTGTTTCCTACACTCAGGATGCAGAACTCCTGTAAACTGCCTCTCACTACTTCTAATGTACAGAAATCCTGTAAGCTGCTTCTCTTTTACTCAGACTACAGAAAACCCTCATAGTGCGTAAGACTACTCCCATGCTACTCAACTCCCGTAAAGTGTTTCCTATACTGAGGATGCAGGACTCCTGTAAACTGCCTCTCACTACTAAAAATGTACTTAAATCCTGTAAGCTGCTTCTCTTTTACTCAGACTACTGAAAACGCGCATAGTGCGTAAGACTACTCCCATGCTACAGAACTCCCGTAAAGTGTGTCCTACACTCAGGATGCAGAACTCCTGTAAACTGCCTCTCACTATTTCTAAAGTACAGAAATCCTGTAAGCTGCTTCTCTTTTACTCGGACTACTGAAATCCCACATAGTGCGTAAGACTACTCCCATGCTACGGAATTCCCGTAAAGTGTTCCCTACACTGGATGCAGAACTCCTGTAAACTGCCTGTGGCTACTTCCAATGTATAGAAATCCTGTAAGCTGCTTCTCTTTTACTCAGACTACTGAAAACCCGCATAGTGCGTATGACTATTCCCATGCTACAGAAGTCCCGTATAGTGTTTCCTACACTCAGGATGCAGAACTCCTGTAAACTGCCTCTCACTACTTCCAATGTACAGAAATCCTGTAAGCTGCTTCTCTTTTACTCAGACTACTGAAAACCCGCATAGTGCATAAGACTACTCCCATGCTGCAGAACTCCCGTAAAGTGTTTCCTACCCTCAGGATGCAGAACTCCTGTAAACTGCCTCTCACTACTTGCAATGCACAGAAATCCTGTAAGCTGCTTCTCTTTTACTCAGACTACTGAAAACCCGCATAGTGCGTAAGAGTACTCCCATGCTACAGAACTCCCGTAAAGTGTTTTCTACACGCAGGATGCAGAACTCTTGTAAACTGCCTCTCACTACTTCCCATGTACAGAAATCCTGCAAGCTGCTTCTCTTTTACTCAGCCTACTGAAAACCCGCATAGTGTGTAAGACTTCTCCCATGCTACAGAACTCCCGTAAACTGTCTCCAATGCTCAGAATGCAGAATTCCTGTAAACTGCCTCTCACTACTTCCAATGTACAGAAATACTGTAAGCCGCTTTCATTTACCCAGCCTACCAAAAACCCACATAGTGCGTAAGACTACTCCCATGGTACCGAACTCCCGTAAAGTGTTTCCTACACTCAGGATGCAGAATTCCTGTAAACTGCCTCTCACTACTTCCAATGTACAGAAATCCTGTAAGCTGCTTCTCTTTTACTCAGACTACTGAAACCCCGCATACTGCATAAGACTACTCCCATGCTACAGAACTCCCATAAAGTGTTTCCTACACTGGATGCAGAACTCCTGTGAACTGCCTCTCACTACTTCCAATGTACAGAAATCCTGTAAGCTGCTTCTCTTTTACACAGACTCCTGAAAACCCGCATAGTGCGTAAGACTTCTCCCATGCTACAGAACTCCCGGAAAGTGTTTCCTACCCTGAGGATGCAGAACTCCTCTAAACTGCCTCTCCCTACTTCCAATGTACAGAAATCCTGTAAGCTGCTTCTCTTTTACTCAGACTACTGAAAACCCGCATAGTGAGTAAGAACTCACCTATGCTACAGAACTCCCGGAAATTGTTTCCTACCCTCAGGATGCAGAACTCCTGTAAACTGCCTCTCACTACTTCCAATGTACAGAAATCCTGTAAGCTGCTTCTCTTTTACTCAGACTACTGAAAACCCGCATACTGCATAAGACTACTCCCATGCTACAGAACTCACATAAAGTGTTTCCTACACTGCATGCAGAACTCCTATAAACTGCCTCTCACTACTTCCAATGTACAGAAATCCTGTAAGCTGCTTCTCTTTTACTCAGACTACTGAAAACCCGCATAGTGCGTCAGACTACTCCCATGCTGCAGAACTCCCGTAAAGTGTTTCCTACCCTCAGGATGCAGAACTCCTGTAAACTGCCTCTCACTACTTCCAATGTACAGAAATCCTGTAAGCTGCTTCTCTTTTACTCAGACTACTGAAAACCCGCATAGTGCGTAAGAGTACTCCCATGCTACAGAATTCCCGTGAAGTGTTTTCTACACGCAGGATGCAGAACTCTTGTAAACTGCCTCTCACTACTTCCAATGTACAGAAATCCTGTAAGCTGCTTCTCTTTTACTCAGACTACTGAAAACCCGCATAGTGCGTAAGAGTACTCCCATGCTACAGAACTCCGTAAAGTGTTTTCTACACGCAGGATGCAGAACTCTTATAAACTGCCTCTCACTACTTCCAATGTACAGAAATCCTGTAAGCTGCTTCTCTTTTACTCAGACTACTGAAAACCCGCATAGTGCGTAAGACTAATCCCATGCTACAGAACTCCCGTAAACTGTCTCCAATGCTCAGGATGTAGAATTCCTGTAAACGGCCTCTCACTACTTCCAATGTACAGAAATACTGGAAGCCACTTCTCATTTAACCAGCCTACCAAAAACCCACATAGTGCATAAGACTACTCCCATGGTACCGAAGTCCCGTAAAGTGTTCCTACACTCAGGATGCAGAATTCCTGTAAACTGCCTCTCACTACTTCCAATGTACAGAAATCCTGTAAGCTGCTTTTCTTTTACACAGACTCCTGAAAACCCGCATAGTGCGTAAGACTTCTCCCATGCTACACAACTCCCGTAAAGTGTTTCCTACCCTCACTATGCAGAACTCCTGTAAACTGCCTCTCACTACTTCCAATGTACAGAAATCCTGTAAGCTGCTTCTCTTTTACTCAGACTCCTGAAAACCCGCATAGTGCGTAAGACTACTCCCATGCTACAGAACTCCCGTAAAGTGTTTCCTACACTCAGGATGCAGAACTCCTGTAAACTGCCTCTCACTACTTCCAATGTACAGAAATCCTGTAAGCTGCTTCTCTTTTACTCAGACTACTGAAAACCCGCTTAGTGCGTAAGACTTCTCCCATGCTACAAAACTCCCGTAAAGTGTTTCCTACACTCAGGATGCAGAACTCCTGTAAACTGCCTCTCACTACTTCCAATATATAGAAATCTTGTAAGCTGCTTCTCTTTTACTCAGACTACTGAAAACCCGCATAGTGCGTAAGACTAATCCCATGCTACAGAACTCCCGTAAACTGTCTCCAAAGCTCAGGATGTAGAATTCCTGTAAACGGCCTCTCACTACTTCCAATGTACAGAAATACTGTAAGCCGCTTCTCATTTAACCAGCCTACCAAAAACCCACATAGTGCGTAAGACTACTCCCATGGTACCGAAGTCCCGTAAAGTGTTTTCTACACTCAGGACGCAGAACTCCTGTACACTGCCTCTCACTACTTCCAATGTACAGAAATCCTGTAAGCTGCTTCTCTTTTACTCAGACTACTGAAAACCCGCTTAGTGCGTAAGACTTCTCCCATGCTACAAAACTCCCGTAAAGTGTTTCCTACCCTCAGGATGCAGAACTCCTGTAAACTGCCTCTCACTACTTCCAATGTACAGAAATCCTGTAAGCTGCTTCTCTTTTACTCAGACGACTGAAAACCCGCATAGTGCGTAAGACTAATCCCATGCTACAGAACTCCCGTAAAGTGTTTCCTACCCTCAGGATGCAGAACTCCTGTAAATTGCCTCTCACTACTTCCAATGTACAGAAATCCTGTAAGCTGCTTCTCTTTTACTCAGACAACTGAAAACCCGCATAGTGCGTAAGACTACTCCCATGCTAGAGAACTCCCGTAATGTGTTTCCTACCCACAGGATGCAGAACTCCTGTAAATTGCCTCTCACTGTTTCCAATGTACAGAAATCCTGTAAGCTCTTTCTCTTTTACTCAGACTACTGAAAACCCGCATAGTGCGTAAGACTACTCCCATGCTACAGAGCTCCCGTAAAGTGTTTCCTACACTCAGGATGCAGAACTCCTGTAAACTGCCTCTCACTACTTCCAATGTACAGAAATCCTGTAAGCTGCTTCTCTTTTACTCAGACTACCGAAAACCCGCATAGTGCGTAAGAGTACTCCCATGCTACAGAACTCCCGTAAAGGGTTTCCTACACTCAGGATGCAGAACTCCTGTAAACTGCCTCTCACTACTTCCAGTGTACAGAAATCCTGTAAGCTGCTTCTCTTTTACTCAGACTACTGAAAACCCGCATAGTGCATAAGACTACTCCCATGCTACAGAACTCCCGTAAAGTGTGTCCTACACTCAGGACGCAGAACTCCTTTAAACTGCCTCTCACTACTTCCAATGTACAGAAATCCTGTAAGCTGCTTCTCTTTTACTCAGACTACTGAAAACCCGCTTAGTGCATCAGACTACTCCCATGCTGCAGAACTCCCGTAAAGTGTTTCCTACCCTCAGGATGCAGAACTCCTGTAAACTGCCTCTCACTACTTCCAATGTACAGAAATCCTGTAAGCTGCTTCTCTTTTACTCAGACTACTGAAAACCCGCATAGTGCGTAAGAGTACTCCCATGCTACAGAATTCCCGTGAAGTGTTTTCAACACGCAGGATGCAGAACTCTTGTAAACTGCCTCTCACTACTTCCAATGTACAGAAATCCTGTAAGCTGCTTCTCTTTTACTCAGACTACTGAAAACCCGCATAGTGCGTAAGAGTACTCCCATGCTACAGAACTCCGTAAAGTGTTTTCTACACCAGGATGCAGAACTCTTATAAACTGCCTCTCACTACTTCCAATGTACAGAAATCCTGTAAGCTGCTTCTCTTTTACTCAGACTACTGAAAACCCGCATAGTGCGTAAGACTAATCCCATGCTACAGAACTCCCGTAAACTGTCTCCAATGCTCAGGATGTAGAATTCCTGTAAACGGCCTCTCACTACTTCCAATGTACAGAAATACTGTAAGCCGCTTCTCATTTAACCAGCCTACCAAAAACCCACATAGTGCGTAAGACTACTCCCATGGTACCGAAGTCCCGTAAAGTGTTCCTACACTCAGGATGCAGAATTCCTGTAAACTGCCTCTCACTACTTCCAATGTACAGAAATCCTGTAAGCTGCTTCTCTTTTACACAGACTCCTGAAAACCCGAATAGTGCGTAAGACTTCTCCCATGCTACAGAACTCCGTAAAGTGTTTTCTACACGCAGGATGCAGAACTCCTGTAAACTGCCTCTCACTACTTCCAATGTACAGAAATCCTGTAAGCTGCTTCTCTTTTACTCAGACTACTGAAAACCCGCATAGTGCGTAAGACTACTCCCAGGCTACAGAACTCCCGTAAAGTGTTTCCTACACTCAGGATGCAGAACTCCTGTAAACTGCCTCTCACTACTTCCAATGTACAGAAATCCTGTAAGCTGCTTCTCTTTTACTCAGACTACTGAAAACCGCTTAGTGCGTAAGACTTCTCCCATGCTACAAAACTCCCGTAAAGTGTTTCCTACACGCAGGATGCAAAACTCCTGTAAACTGCCTCTCACTACTTCCAATATATAGAAATCTTGTAAGCTGCTTCTCTTTTACTCAGACTACTGAAAACCCGCATAGTGCGTAAGACTAATCCCATGCTACAGAACTCCCGTAAACTGTCTCCAAAGCTCAGGATGTAGAATTCCTGTAAACGGCCTCTCACTACTTCCAATGTACAGAAATACTGTAAGCCGCTTCTCATTTAACCAGCCTACCAAAAACCCACATAGTGCGTAAGACTACTCCCATGGTACCGAAGTCCCGTAAAGTGTTTCCTACACTCAGGATGCAGAACTCCTGTAAACTGCCTCTCACTACTTCCAATGTACAGAAATCCTGTAAGCTGCTTCTCTTTTACTCAGACTACTGAAAACCCGCATAGTGCGTAAGACTACTCCCATGCTACAAAACTCCCGTAAAGTGTTTCCTACACTCAGGATGCAGAACTCCTGTAAACTGCCTCTCACTACTTCCAATGGACAGAAATCCTGTAAGCTGCTTCTCTTTTACTCAGACTCCTGAAAACCCGCATAGTGCGTAAGACTACTCCCATGCTACAGAACTCCCGTAAAGTGTTTCCTACACTCAGGATGCAGAACTCCTGTAAACTGCCTCTCACTACTTCCAATGTACAGAAATCCTGTAAGCTGCTTCTCTTTTACTCAGACTACTGAAAACCCGCTTAGTGCGTAAGACTTCTCCCATGCTACAAAACTCCCGTAAAGTGTTTCCTACACTCAGGATGCAGAACTCCTGTAAACTGCCTCTCACTACTTCCAATATATAGAAATCTTGTAAGCTGCTTCTCTTTTACTCAGACTACTGAAAACCCGCATAGTGCGTAAGACTAATCCCATGCTACAGAACTCCCGTAAAGTGTTTCCTACCCTCAGGATGCAGAACTCCTGTAAACTGCCTCTCACTTCTTCCAATGTACAGAAATCCTGTAAGCTGCTTCTCTTTTACTCAGACGACTGAAAACCCGCATAGTGCGTAAGACTAATCCCATGCTACAGAACTCCCGTAAAGTGTTTCCTACCCTCAGGATGCAGAACTCCTGTAAATTGCCTCTCACTACTTCCAATGTACAGAAATCCTGTAAGCTGCTTCTCTTTTACTCAGACAACTGAAAACCCGCATAGTGCGTAAGAATACTCCCATGCTAGAGAACTCCCGTAATGTGTTTCCTACCCACAGGATGCAGAACTCCTGTAAATTGCCTCTCACTGTTTCCAATGTACAGAAATCCTGTAAGCTGTTTCTCTTTTACTAAGACTACTGAAAACCCGCATAGTGCGTAAGACTACTCCCATGCTACAGAGCTCCCGTAAAGTGTTTCCTACACTCAGGATGCAGAACTCCTGTAAACTGCCTCTCACTACTTCCAATGTACAGAAATCCTGTAAGCTGCTTCTCTTTTACTCAGACTACTGAAAACCCGCATAGTGCGTAAGAGTACTCCCATGCTACAGAACTCCCGTAAAGGGTTTCCTACACTCAGGATGCAGAACTCCTGTAAACTGCCTCTCACTACTTCCAGTGTACAGAAATCCTGTAAGCTGCTTCTCTTTTACTCAGACTACTGAAAACGCGCATAGTGAATAAGACTACTCCCATGCTACAGAACTCCCGTAAAGTGTGTCCTACACTCAGGATGCAGAACTCCTGTAAACTGCCTCTCACTACTTCCAATGTACAGAAATCCTCTAAGCTGCTTCTCTTTTACTCAGACAACTGAAAACCCGCATAGTGCATAAGACTACTCCCATGCTGCAGAACTCCCGTAAAGTGTTTCCTACCCTCAGGATGCAGAACTCCTGTAAACTGCCTCTCACTACTTCCAATGTACAGAAATCCTGTAAGCTGCTTCTCTTTTACTCAGACGACTGAAAACCCGCATAGTGCGTAAGACTACTCCCATGCTACAGAATTCCCGTAATGTGTTTTCTACACGCAGGATGCAGAACTCTTGTAAACTGCCTCTCACTACTTCCAATGTACAGAAATCCTGTAAGCTGCTTCTCTTTTACTCAGACTACTGAAAACCCGCATAGTGCGTAAGAGTACTCCCATGCTACAGAACTCCGTAAAGTGTTTTCTACACGCAGGATGCAGAACTCTTATAAACTGCCTCTCACTACTTCCAATGTACAGAAATCCTGTAAGCTGCTTCTCTTTTACTCAGACTACTGAAAACCCGCATAGTGCGTAAGACTTCTCCCATGCTACAGAACTCCCGTAAACTGTCTCCAATGCTCAGGATGTAGAATTCCTGTAAACGGCCTCTCACTACTTCCAATGTACAGAAGTACTGTAAGCCGCTTCTCATTTAACCAGCCTACCAAAAACCCACATAGTGCGTAAGACTACTCCCATGGTACCGAAGTCCCGTAAAGTGTTCCTACACTCAGGATGCAGAATTCCTGTAAACTGCCTCTCACTACTTCCAATGTACAGAAATCCTGTAAGCTGCTTCTCTTTTACTCAGACTCCTGAAACCCCGCATACTGCATAAGACTACTCCCATGCTACAGAACTCCCATAAAGTGTTTTCTACACTCAGGATGCAGAACTCCTGTAAACTGCCTCTCACTGTTTCCAATGTACAGAAATCCTGTAAGCTGCTTCTCTTTTACTCAGACTCCTGAAAACCCGCATAGTGCGTAAGACTACTCCCATGCTACAAAACTCCCGTAAAGTGTTTCCTACACTCAGGATGCAGAACTCCTGTAAACTGCCTCTCACTACTTCCAATATTTAGAAATCTTGTAAGCTGCTTCTCTTTTACTCAGCCTACCAAAAACTCGCATGGTGCGTAAGACTAATCCCATGCTACAGAACTCCCGTAAAGTGTTTCCTACACTCAGGATGCTGAACAACGGTAAACTGCCTCTCACTACTTCCAATGTACAGATATCCTGTAAGCTGCTTCTCTTTTACTCAGGCTACTGAAAACCCGCATACTGCATAAGACTACTCCCATGCTACAGAACTCACATAAATTGTTTCCTACACTGGATGCAGAACTCCTGTAAACTGCCTCTCACTACTTCCAATGTACAGAAATCCTGTAAGCTGCTTCTCTTTTACTCAGACTACTGAAAACCCGCATAGTGCATAAGACTACTCCCATGCTGCAGAACTCCCGTAAAGTGTTTCCTACCCTCAGGATGAGGAACTCCTGTAAACTGCCTCTCACTACTTGCAATGCACAGAAATCCTGTAAGCTGCTTCTCTTTTACTCAGACTACTGAAAACCCGCATAGTGCGTAAGAGTACTCCCATGCTACAGAACTCCCGTTAAGTGTTTTCTACACGCAGGATGCAGAACTCTTGTAAACTGCCTCTCACTACTTCCAATGTACAGAAATCCTGCAAGCTGCTTCTCTTTTACTCAGACTACTGAAAACCCGCATAGTGTGTAAGACTTCTCCCATGCTACAGAACTCCCGTAAACTGTCTCCAATGCTCAGAATGCAGAATTCCAGTAAACTGCCTCTCACTACTTCCAATGTACAGAAATACTTTAAGCCGCTTTCATTTACCCAGACTACCAAAAACCCACATAGTGCGTAAGACTACTCCCATGCTAGAGAACTCCCGTAAAGTGTTTCCTACACTCAGGATGCAGAATTCCTGTAAACTGCCTCTCACTACTTCCAATGTACAGAAATCCTGTAAGCTGCTTCTCTTTTACTCAGACTACTGAAACCCCGCATGCTGCATAAGACTACTCCCATGCTACAGAACTCCCATAAAGTGTTTCCTACACTGGATGCAGAACTCCTGTGAACTGCCTCTCACTACTTCCAATGTACAGAAATCCTGTAAGCTGCTTCTCTTTTACACAGACTCCTGAAAACCCGCATAGTGCGTAAGACTTCTCCCATGCTACAGAACTCCCGGAAAGTGTTTCCTACCCTGAGGATGCAGAACTCCTCTAAACTGCCTCTCACTACTTCCAATGTACAGAAATCCTGTAAGCTGCTTCTCTTTTACTCAGACTCCTGAAAACCCGCATAGTGCGTAAGACTACTCCCATGCTACAGAACTCCCGTAAACTGTCTCCAATGCTCAGGATGTAGAATTCCTGTAAACGGCCTCTCACTACTTCCAATGTACAGAAATACTGTAAGCCGCTTCTCATTTAACCAGCCTACCAAAAACCCACATAGTGCGTAAGACTACTCCCATGGTACCGAAGTCCCGTAAAGTGTTTCCTACACTCAGGATGCAGAATTCCTGTAAACTGCCTCTCACTACTTCCAATGTACAGAAATCCTGTAAGCTGCTTCTCTTTTACACAGACTCCTGAAAACCCGCATAGTACGTAAGACTTCTCCCATGCTACAAAACTCCCGTAAAGTGTTTCCTACCCTCAGGATGCAGAACTCCTGTAAACTGCCTCTCACTACTTCCAATGTACAGAAATCCTGTAAGCTGCTTCTCTTTTACTCAGACTCCTGAAAACCCGCATAGTGCGTAAGACTACTCCCATGCTACAGAACTCCCGTAAAGTGTTTCCTACACTCAGGATGCAGAACTCCTGTAAACTGCCTCTCACTACTTCCAATGTACAGAAATCCTGTAAGCTGCTTCTCTTTTACTCAGACTACTGAAAACCTGCTTAGTGCGTAAGACTTCTCCCATGCTACAAAACTCCCGTAAAGTGTTTCCTACACGCAGGATGCAGAACTCCTGTAAACTGCCTGTGACTACTTCCAATATATAGAAATCTTGTAAGCTGCTTCTCTTTTACTCAGACTACTGAAAACCCGCATAGTGCGTAAGACTACTCCCATGCTACAGAACTCCCGTAAAGTGTTTCCTACACTGGATGCAGGACTCCATGAAACTGCCTCTCACTACTTCCAATGTACAGAAATCCTGTAAGCTGCTTCTCTTTTACTCAGACTACTGAAAACCCGCATAGTGCGTAAGACTACTCCCATGCTACAGAACTTCCATACAGTGCTTCCCACACTGGATGCAGAACTCCTGTAAACTTCCTCTCACTACTTCCAATGTACAGAAATCCTGTAAGCTACTTCTCTTTTACTCAGACTACTGAAAATCCGCCTAGTGCGTAAGACTCCTCCCATGCTACAGAACTCCCGTAAATTGTTTCCTCCACTGGTTGCAGGACTCCTTTAAAGTGCCTCTCACTACTTCCAATGTACAGAAATCCTGTAAGCTGCTTCTCTTTTACTCAGACTACTGAAAACCCGCATAGTGCGTAAATTTCTCCCATGCTACAGAACTCCCATAAAGTGTTTCCTACACTCAGGATGCAGAACTCCTTTAAACTGCCTCTCACTACTTCCAGTGTACAGAAATCCTGTAAGCTGCTTCTCTTTTACTCAGACTACTGAAAATCCACCTAGTGCGTAAGACTACTCCCATGCTACAGAACTCCCGTAAAGTGTTTCGTACACTCAGGATCCAAAACTCCTGTAAACTGCCTCTCACTACTTCCAATGTACAGAAATCCTGTACGCTGCTTTTCTTTTTCTCAGACTACTGAAAACCCGCATAGTGCGTAAGACTACTCTCATGCTACAGAAATTCCGTAAAGTGTTTCCTACACTGGATGCAGAACTCCTGTACACTGCCTCTCACTACTTCCAATGTACAGAAATCCTGTAAGCTGCTTCTCTTTTACTCAGACTACTGAAAACCCGCATAGTGCATAAGACTACTCCCATGCTACAGAACTCCCGTTAAGTGTTTCCTACACTCAGGATGCAGAACTCCTGTAAACTGCCACTCACTACTTCCAATGTACAGAAATCCTGTAAGCAGCTTCTCTTTTACTCAGACTACTGAAAACCCGCAGAGTGCGGAAGACTACTCCCATGCTACAGAACTCCTGTAAAGTTTTTCCTACACTCAGGATGCAGAATTCCAGTAAACTGCCTCTCTCTTCATCCAGCTTACAGAACGCAAGTAAGCTGCATGTCCTGCACACAGGGTACAGAAAACTCACATAGTGCATATGGCTACTCCCATGCTATAGAACTCCCGTAAACTGTTTCCTATAATCAGGCAGCAGAAATTCAGTAAACTGATTCTCTATGCATCTAGCTACTAGAAATCCTGTAAGCTGCATCTCCTACACGCAAGCTACAGAAATCCCGCATCTGCATATGGCTGTTCCAATACTACAAATCTCCTGTAAACTGTTTCCAACTTTCAGGCTACAGAATTCCTGTAAACCGCCTCTCTGTACATCCAGTGTACAGAAATGCTGTAAGCTTCTACTCTTTCACTCAGAGTACCGAAAACCGGTATAGTGTGCATGGCTGTTCCCATGCTACAGAACTCCCGTAAATTGTCTCCTACACGCAGGATACAGAATTCCAGTAAACTGCCTCTCTCTACATCAAGCTTACAGAAATCCAGTTAGCTGCTTCTCTTTCACTCAGACTAATGAATACCAGCATAGTGTGTAAAACAATTCCAATGCTATAGAACTCCTGTAAAGTGTTTCCTACACTCAGGCTGCAGAACTCCAGTAAACTGCTTCACTCTACATCCAGCCTACAGAAATCCTGTACACTCCATCTCCTACACGCAGGCTACAGAAATACCGCATACTGAGTATGGCTAGAGCCATGTTACAGAACTCCCATAGACTGTCTCCTACACTCAGGATGCAGAATTCCAGTAAACTGCCTCTCTCTACATCCAGCTTACAGAAAGCAAGTAAGCAGCATGTTCTACACACAGGGAAGAGAAAACTCGCATAGTGCATATGGCTACTCCCATGCTGCAGAACTCCTGTAAACTGTTTCCTACACTCAGGCAGCAGAAATCCAGTAAACTGCTTCGCTCTACATCCAGATTACAGAAATCCTGTAAACTGCATCTCCTACACGCAGGTTACAGAAATCCCACATACTGCGTATGTCTCTTCCCATGCTACAGAACTCCCATAAACTGTATCCTATAGTCAGGATGCAGAACTCTTGTAAATTGCCTCTCCCGACATCCAATGTACAGAAATGCTGTAAGCCGCTTTTCATTTACTCAGCCTACCGAAAACCCGTATAGTGCGTATGGCTACTCCCATGCTACAGAACTCCCGTAAATTGTCTCCTACACTCAGGATGCAGAATTCCAGTAAACTGCCTCTCTCTACATCAAGCTTACAGAAATCCAGTTAGCTACTTCCCTTTCACTCAGACTACTGAAAACCCGCATAGTGTGTAAAACAATTCCCATGCTACGGAACTCCTGTAAAGTGTTTCCTACATTCAGGCAGCAGAACTCCAGTAAACTGCTTTGCTCTACATCCATCTTACAGAAATCCTGTACACTCCATCTCCTACACGCAGGTTACAGAATCCCACATACTGCATATGGCTTTTCCCATGCTACAAAACTCCTGTAACTTGTTTCCAACATTCAGGCTGTGAATTTCTGTAAATTGCCTCTCTGTAGAGCTGGATTACAGAATGGCAGTAAGCAGCATCTCCTACACGCAGGCTAGAGAAATCCCGCATAGTACATTTGGCTACAGCCATGCTACAGAACTCCCGTAAACTGTCTCCTATACTCAGGATGCAGAACTCCTGTAAACTGCCTCTCACTACTTCCAATGTACAGAAATCCAATAAGCTATTTCTCTTTTACTCAGCCTACCGAAAACCTGTATAATGCATATGGGTACTGCGATGCTACAGAATTCAGGTTAAGTGTTTCCTACACTCAGGCTTCAGAACTCCAGTAAACTGCTTCGCTCTACTTCCAGCTTACAGAAATCCTGTAAGCTGCATCTCCTACACACAGGTTACAGAATTCCCACATACTGCTTATGGCTAGAGCCATGTTACAGAACTCCCTAAACTGTCTCCTACAATCAGCATGCTGAATTCCAGTAAACCGCCTCTCTCTACGTTCAACTTACAGAACGCAAGTAAGCAGCATCTCCTACACACAGGGTACAGAAAACTCGCATGTTGCATATGGCTACTCCTATGCTACAGAACTCCCGTAAACTGTTTCCTACACTCAGGCAGCAGAATTCCAGTAAGCTGCCTCTCTCTACATCCAGCTTACAGAAATCCTGTTAGCTGCTTCTTTTTCACTCAGACTACTGAAAACCCGCATAGTGCGTAGGACTACTCCCATGCTACAGAACTCCCGTAAAGTGTTTCCTACACTCAGGATGCAGAACTCCTTTAAACTGCCTCTCACTACTTCCAATGTACAGAAATCCTGTAAGCTGCTTCTCTTTTACTCAGACTACTGAAAACCCGCATAGTGCGTAAGAATTCTCCCATGCTACAGAACTCCCGTAAAGTGTTTCCAACACTCAGGATGCAGAACTCCTGTAAACTGCCTCTCACTACTTCCAATGTACAGAAATCCTGTAAGCTGCTTCTCTTTTACTCAGACTACTGAAAACCCGCATAGTGCGTAAGACTACTCCCATGCTACAGAACTCCCGTAAAGTGTTTCTTACACTGGATGCAGAACTCCTGTAAACTGCCTCTCACTACTTCCAATGTACATAAATCCTGTAAGCTGCTTCTCTTTTACTCAGACTACTGAAAACCCGCATAGTGCATAAGACTACTCCCATGGTACAGAACTCCCGTAAAGTGTTTCCCACACTGGATGCACTACTCCTGTAAACTGCCTCTCAATACTTCCAATGTACAGAAATCCTGTAAGCTGCTTCTCTTTTACTCAGACTACTGAAAACCCGCATAGTGTGTAAGACTACTCCCATGCTACAGAACTTACGTAAAGTGTTTCCCACACTGGATGCAGAACTCCTGTAAACTGCCTCTCACTACTTCCAAATTACAGAAATCCTGTAAGCTACTTCTCTTTTACTCAGACTACTAAAAACCCGCATAGTGCGTAAGACTTCTCCCATGCAACAGAACTCCCGTAAAGTGTTTCCTACACTCAGGATGCAGAACTCCTTTAAACTGCCTTTCACTATATCTAATGTGAAGAAATCCTGTAAGCTGCTTCTCTTTTACTCAGACTACTGAAAACCCGCATAGTGCGGAAGACTACTCCTATGCTACAGAACTCCCGTAAAGTGTTTCCTACACTCAGGATGCAGAATTCCAGTAAACTGCCTCTCTCTACATCCTGCTTACAAAACGCAAGTAAGCAACATGTCCTACACACAGGGTACAGAAAACTCACATAGTGCATATGGCTACTCCCATGCTACAGAACTCCCGTAAACTGTTTCCTATAATCAGGCAGCAGAAATTCAGTAAACTGATTCTCTATGCATCTAGCTACTAGAAATCCTGTAAGCTGCATCTCCTACACGCAAGCTACAGAAATCCCGCATCTGCATATGGCTGTTCCAATACTACAAATCTCCTGTAAACTGTTTCCAACTTTCAGGCTACAGAATTCCTGTAAACCGCCTCTCTGTACATGCAGTGTACAGAAATGCTGTAAGCTTCTACTCTTTCACTCAGAGTACCGAAAACCGGTATAGTGTGCATGGCTGTTCCCATGCTACAGAACTCCCGTAAATTGTCTCCTACACGCAGGATACAGAATTCCAGTAAACTGCCACTCTCTACATCAAGCTTACAGAAATCCAGTTAGCTGCTTCTCTTTCACTCAGACTAATGAATACCAGCATAGTGTGTAAAACAATTCCAATGCTATAGAACTCCTGTAAAGTGTTTCCTACACTCAGGCTGCAGAACTCCAGTAAACTGCTTCACTCTACATCCAGCCTACAGAAATCCTGTACACTCCATCTCCTACACGCAGGCTACAGAAATACCGCATACTGAGTATGGCTAGAGCCATGTTACAGAACTCCCATAGACTGTCTCCTACACTCAGGATGCAGAATTCCAGTAAACTGCCTCTCTCTACATCCAGCTTACAGAACGCAAGTAAGCAGCATGTTCTACACACAGGGAAGAGAAAACTCGCATAGTGCATATGGCTACTCCCATGCTGCAGAACTCCTGTAAACTGTTTCCTACACTCAGGCAGCAGAAATCCAGTAAACTGCTTCGCTCTACATCCAGATTACAGAAATCCTGTAAACTGCATCTCCTACACGCAGGTTACAGAAATCCCACATACTGCGTATGTCTCTTCCCATGCTACAGAACTCCCATAAACTGTATCCTATAGTCAGGATGCAGAACTCTTGTAAATTGCCTCTCCCGACATCCAATGTACAGAAATGCTGTAAGCCGCTTTTCATTTACTCAGCCTACCGAAAACCCGTATAGTGCGTATGGCTACTCCCATGCTACAGAACTCCCGTAAATTGTCTCCTACACTCAGGATGCAGAATTCCAGTAAACTGCCTCTCTCTACATCAAGCTTACAGAAATCCAGTTAGCTACTTCCCTTTCACTCAGACTACTGAAAACCCGCATAGTGTGTAAAACAATTCCCATGCTACGGAACTCCTGTAAAGTGTTTCCTACATTCAGGCAGCAGAACTCCAGTAAACTGCTTTGCTCTACATCCATCTTACAGAAATCCTGTACACTCCATCTCCTACACGCAGGTTACAGAATCCCACATACTGCATATGGCTTTTCCCATGCTACAAAACTCCTGTAACTTGTTTCCAACATTCAGGCTGTGAATTTCTGTAAATTGCCTCTCTGTAGAGCTGGATTACAGAATGGCAGTAAGCAGCATCTCCTACACGCAGGCTAGAGAAATCCCGCATAGTACATTTGGCTACAGCCATGCTACAGAACTCCCGTAAACTGTCTCCTATACTCAGGATGCAGAACTCCTGTAAACTGCCTCTCACTACTTCCAATGTACAGAAATCCTGTAAGCTGCATCTCATTTACTCAGCCTACCGAAAACACGTATAGCGCGTATAGATACTCCCATGCTACAGAACTCCCGTAGAGTGTTTCCTACACTCAGGCTTCAGAACTCCTGTAAACTTCCTCTCACTACATCCAATGTACAGAAATGCTCTAAGCTTCTTCTCTTTCACTCAGAGTACCGAAAACCGGAATAGTGTGCATGGCTGTTCCCATGCTACAGAACCCCTGCAAATTGTCTCCTACACTCAGGATGCAGAATTCCAGTGAACTGCCTCTCTCTACATCCATCTAACAGAAATCCTGTAAGCTGCTTCTCTTTCACTCAGACTACTAAAAACACACATAGAGTGTAAAACTATTCCCATGCTAAGGAACTCCCGTAAAGTGTTTGCTACACTCCGGCCGCAGAACTCCAGTAAACTGCTTCACTCTACATCCAGCTTACAGAAATCCTGTAAGCTACCTCTCCTACACACAAGCTACAGAAATCCTGCATACTGAGTATGGCTAGAGCCAAGTTACTGAACTCCCTTAAACTGTCTCCTACACTGAGAATTGCAGTAAACTGCCTCTCTCTACATCCAGCTTACAGAACGCAAGTAAGCAGCATGTCCTACACACCGGGTACAGAAAACTCGCATAGTGCATATGGCTACTCCCATGCTACAGAACTCCCGTAAACTGTTTCCTACACTCAGGCTGCAGAATTCCAGTAAACTGCTTTGCTCTACATCCATCTTATAGAAATCCTGTAAACTCCATCACCTACACGCAGGTTACAGAAATCCCACATACTGCATATGTCGTTTCCCATGCTACAAAACTCCTGTAACTTGTTTCCAACATTCAGGCTGTGAATTTCTGTAAACTGCCTCTCTGTAGAGCTAGATTACAGAATGGCAGTAAGCAGCATCTCCTACACGCAGGCTAGAGAAATCCCGCATAGTACATTTGGCTACAGCCATGCTACAGAACTCCCGTAATCTGTCTCCTGTACTCAGGATGCAGAACTCCTGTAAACTGCCTCTCACTACTTCCAATGTACAGAAATCCTGTAAGCTGCTTCTCTTTTATTCAGCCTACCGAAAACCCGTATAATGCGTATGGGTAGTGCGATGCTTAAGAATTCAGGTTAAGTGTTTCCTACACTCAGGCTTCAGAACTCCAGTAAACTGCTTCGCTCTACTTCCAGCTTACAGAAATCCTGAAAGCTGCATCTCCTACACACAGGTTGCATAAATCCCACATACTGCGTATGGCTAGAGCCATGTTAGAGAACTCCCTAAACTGTCTCCTACAATCAGGATGCTGAATTCCAGTAAACTGCATCTCTCTACATTCAGCTTACAGAACGCAAGTAAGCAGCATCTCCTACACACAGGCTACAGAAATCCCTCATACTGAGTATGGCTAGAGCCATGTTACAGAACTCATGTAAATTGTCTCCTATCTCAGGCAGCAGAATTCCAGTAATCTGCCTCTCTCCTCATCCAGCTTACAGAACACAAGTAAGCAGCATGTCCTACACACAGGGTACAGAATACTCGCATCGTGCATATGTCTACTCCCATGCTACAGAGCTCCCGTAAACTGTTTCCTACACTCAGGCTGCAGAACTCCAGTAAACTGCTTCGCTCTACATCCAGATTGCAGAAATCCTGTAAACTGCATCTCCTACACGCAAGTTACAGAAATCCCACATACTGCGTTGGCTCTTCCCATGCTACAAAACTCCTGTAAATTGTTTCCAACATTCAGGCTACAGAATTCCTGTAAACTGCCTCTCTGTAGAGCTAGATTACAGAATGGCAGTAAGCAGCATCTCCTACATGCAGGCTAGAGAAATCCCGCATAGTACATTTGGCTACAGCCATGCTACAGAACTCCCGTAAACTGTCTCCTATACTCAGGATGCAGAACTCCTGTAAAATGCCTCTCACTACATCCAATGTACAGAAATGCTGTAAGCCGCTTCTCATTTACTCAGCATACCGAAAACCCGTATAGTGCGTATGGGTACTCCCATGCTACAGAACTCCCGTAAAGTGTTTCCTACACTCAGGCTTCAGAACTCCAGTAAACTGCTTTGCTCTACATCCAGCTTACAGAAATCCTTTAAGCTGTATCTCCTATACACAGGCTACACAAATCCCGCATACTGAGTATGGCTAGAGCCATGCTACAGAACTCCCTTAAACTGTCTCCTACGCTCAGGATGCAGAACTCCAGTAAACTGCCTCTCTCTACATCCAGCTTACAGAAATCCTGTTAGCTGCTTCTCTTTCACTCAGACTACTGAAAACCCGCATAGTGCTAAGACTACTCCCATGCTACAGAAACCCCGTAAAGTGTTTCCTACACTCAGGATGCAGAACTCCAGTAAACTGCTTCGCTCTACATCCAGCTTACAGAAATCCTTAAGCTGCATCTCCTACACACAGGCTACAGAAATCCCGCATACTGAGTATGGATAGAGCCGTGTTCCAGAACTCCCATAGACTGTCTCCTACACTCAGGATGCAGAATTCCAGTAAACTGCCTCTCTCTACATCCAGCTTACAGAATGCAAGTAAGCAACATGTCCTACACACAGGGTACAGAAAACTCACATAGTGCATATGGCTACTCCCATGCTACAGAACTCCCGTAAACTGTTTCCTACAATCAGGCAGCAGAATTCCAGTAAACTGATTCTCTATACATCTAGCTAATAGAAATCCTGTAAGCTGCATCTCCCACATGCAAGCTACAGAAATCCCGCATCTGCATATGGCTGTTCCAATTCTACAAATCTCATGTGAACTGTTTCCAACTTTCAGGCTACAGAATTCCTGTAAACCGCCTCTCTGTACATCCAGTGTACAGAAATGCTGTAAGCTTCTTCTCTTTCACTCAAAGTACCGAAAACCGGTATAGTGCGCATGGCTATTCCCATGCTACAGAACTCCCGTAAATTGTCTCCTACACTCAGGATGCAGAATTCCAGTTAACTGCCTCTCTCTACATCAAGCATACAGAATGCAAGCAAGCAGTGTCTCCTACACACAGGGAACAGAAAACTCGCATAGTGCATATGCCTACTCCCATGCTACAGAACTCCCGTAAACTGTTTCCTACACTCAGGTAGCAGAATTCCAGTAAACTGCATCTCTATACATCTAGCTTACAGAAATCCTGTAAGCTGCATCTCCCACATGCAGCTTACAGAAATCGCACATACTGCGTATGGCTCTTCCCATGCTACAAAACTCCTGTAAATTATTTCCAACATTCAGGCTGCAGAATTCCTATAAACTGCCTCTCTGTAGAGCTAGATTACTGAATGGCAGTAAGCAGCATCTCCTACACACAGGCTAGAGAAATCCCGCATAGTACATTGACTACAGCCATGCTACAGAACTCCCGTAAACTGTCTCCTATGCTCAGGATGCAGAACTCCTGTAAACTTCCTCTCACTACGTCCAATGTACAGAAATCCTGTAAGCTGCTTCTCTTTGACTCAGACTACTGAAAACGCACATAGTGCGTAAGACTACTACCATGCTACAGAACTCCCGTAAAGTGTTTCATACACTCAGGCTTCAGAACTCCAGTAAACTGCTTCGCTCTACTTCCAGCTTACAGAAATCCTGTAAGCGGCATCTCCTACACACAGGTTACAGAAATCCCTCATACTGCGTATGGCTAGAGCCATGTTACAGAACTCCCTCAACTGTCTCCTACAATCAGGATGCTGAAATCCAGTAAACTGCCTCTCTCTACATTCAGCTTACAGAACGCAAGTAAGCACCATCTCCTACACACAGGATACAGAAAACTCGCATGTTGCATATGGCTACTCCTATGCTACAGAACGCCCGTAAACTGTTTCCTACACTCAGGATGCAGAACTCCTGTAAACTGCCTCTCTCTATATCCAATGTACAGAAATGCTGTAAGCTTCTTCTCTTTCACTCAGAGTACCGAAAACCGGTATAGTGTGCATGGCTGTTCCCATGGTACAGAACTACCGTAAATTGTCTCCTACACTCAGGATGCAGAATTCCAGTGAACTGCCTCTCTCTACATCCATCTTACAGAAATCCTGTTTGCTGCTTCTCTTTCATTCAGACTACTGAAAACCCGCATAGTGTGTAAAACTATTCCCATGCTACAGAACTCCCGTAAAGTGTTTCCTACACTCCGGCCGCAGAACTCCAGCAAACTGCTTCACTCTACATCCAGCTTACAGAAATCCTATAAGCTGCCTCTCCTACACAGAAGCTACAGACATCCCGCATACTGAGTATGGCTAGAGCCAAGTTACCGAACCCCCTTAAACTGCCTCCTACACTGAGGATGCAGGACTCCAGTAAACTGCCTCTCTCTACATCCAGCTTACAGAACGCAAGTAAGCAGCATCTCCTACACACAGGCTACAGAAATCCCTCGTACTGAGTATGGCTAGAGCCATGTTACAGAACTCATGTAAATTGTCTCCTATCTCAGGCAGCAGAATTCCAGTAAACTGCCTCTCTCTACATCCATCTTACAGAGATGCAGTTAGCTGCTTCTCTTTCACTCAGACTACTGAAAACCCGCATAGTGTGTAAGACTACTTTCATGCTACAGATCCCATAAAGTGTTTCCTACACCCAGGCTGCAGAACTCCAGTAAACTGCTTCGCTCTACATCCAGATTACAGAAAATCCGTAAGCTGCATCTCCTACACACAGGCTACAGAAAACTCGCATCGTATATATGGCTACTCCCTTGCTACAGAACTCCCGTAAACTGTTTCCTACACTCAGGTAGCAGAATTCCAGTAAACTGTCTCTCTCTACATCTAGCTTACAGAAGTCCTGTAAGCTGCATCTCCTACACGCAAGCTACAGAAATCCCGCATCTGCATATGACTGTTCCAATGCTACAAAATCTCCTGTAAACTGTTTCCAACAATCAGGCTACAGAATTCCTGTAAACCGCCTCTCTGTACATCCAGTGTACAGAAATCCTGTAAGCTGCTTCTCTTTCAAAGAGTACCAAAACCGGTATAGTGCGTATGGCTGTTCCCATGGAACAGAACTCCTGTAAACTGTCTCCTAGACTCACGCTGCAGAACTCCTGTGAACTGCTTCGCTCTACATCCAGCTTACAGAAATCCTGTAAGCTGCATCTCCTACACACAGGCTACAGAAATCCTGCATACTGCGTATGGCTAGAGCCTTGTTACAGAACTCCCGTAAACTGTTTCCCACACTCAGGTAGCAGAATTCCAGTAAACTGTCTCTCTACATCTAGCTTACAGAAGTCCTGTAAGCTGCATCTCCTACACGCAAGCTACACAAATCCCGCATCTGCATATGGCTGTTCCAATACTACAAATCTCCTGTAAACTGTTTCCAACTTTCAGGCTACAGAATTCCTGTAAACCGCCTCTCTGTACATCCAGTGTACAGAAATGCTGTAAGCTTCTTCTCTTTCACTCAGAGTACCGAAAACTGGTTTAGTGCAAATGGCTGTTCCCATGCTACAGAACTCCCGTAAATTGTCTCCTACACTCAGGATGCAGAATTCCAGTAAACTGCATCTCTATACATATAGCTTACAGAAATCTTGTAAGCTGCATCTCCTACACACAGGCTACAGAAATCCCGCATACTGCGTATGGCTACTCCCATGCTACAGAACTCCCGTAAACTGTTTCCAACACTCAGGTAGCAGAATTCCAGTAAACTGTCTCTCTCTACATCTAGCTTACAGAAGTCCTGTAAGCTGCATCTCCTACACGCAAGCTACACAAATCCCGCATCTGCATATGCCTGTTCCAATGCTACAAATCTCCTGTAAACTGTTTCCAACTTTCAGGCTACAGAATTCCTGTAAACCGCCTCTCTGTACATCCAGTGTACAGAAATGCTGTAAGCTTCTTCTCTTTCACTCAGAGTACCGAAAACCGGTATAGTGCACATGGCTGTTCCCATGCAACAGAACTCCCATAAATTGTCTCCTACACTCAGGATGCAGAATTCCAGTAAACTGTCTCTCTCTACATCAAGCTTACAGAATGCAAGCAAACAGTGTCTCCTACACACAGGGAACAGAAAACTCGCATAGTGCATATGTCTACAGCCATGCTACAGAACTCCCGTAAAGTGTTTACTACACTCAGGATGCAGAACTCCTGTAAACTGCCTCTCACTACTTCCAATGGACAGAAATCCTGTAAGCTGCTTCTCTTTTACTCAGACAACTGAAAACGCGCATAGTGCGTAAGACAACTCCCATGCTACAGAACTCCCGTAAAGTGTTTCCTACACTCAGGCTTCAGAACTCCAGTAAACTGCTTCGCTCTACATCCAGCTTACAGAAATCCTGTAAACTGCATGTCCTACACGCTGGTTACAGAAATCCCACATACTGCGTAGAATTCTTCCCATGCTACAAAACTCCTGTAAATTGTTTCCAACATTCAGGCTGCAGAATTCCTGTAAACTGCATTTCTGTAGAGCTAAATGACAGAACGGCAGTAAGCAGCATCTCCTACACGCAGGCTAGAGAAATCCTGCATAGTACATATGGCTACAGCCATGCTACAGAACTCCCGTAATCTGTCTCCTATACTCAGGATGCAGAACTCCTGTAAACTGCCTCTCACTAATTCCAATGTACAGAAATCCTGTAAGCTGCTTCTCATTTACTCAGCCTACCGAAAACACGTACAGCGCGAATGGATACTCCCATGATACAGAACTCCCGTAAAGTGTTTCCTACACTCAGGCTGCAGAACTCCTGTAAACTGCCTCTCACTAATCCAATGTACAGAAATCCTGTAAGCTTCTTCTCTTTCACTCAGAGTACCTAAAACCGGAATAGTGTGCATGGCTGTTCCCATGCTACAGAACTCCCGTAAATTGTCTCCTACACTCAGGATGCAGAATTCCAGTAAACTGCCTCTCTCTACATCCATCTTACAGAAGTCCTGTTAGCTGCTTCTCTTTCACTCAGACTACTGAAAACCCGCATAGTGTGTAAAACTATTCCCATGCTACAGAACTCCCGTAAAGTGTTTCCTACACTCCGGCCGCAGAACTCCAGTAAACTGCTTCACTCTACATCCAGCTTACAGAAATCCTGTTTGCTGCCTCTCGTAAACACAAGCTACAGAAATCCCGCATACTGAGTATGGCTAGAGCCAAGTTACCGAACTCCCTTAAACTGTCTCCTACACTGAGGATGCAGTAAACTGCCTCTCTCTACATCCAGCTTACAGAACGCAAGTAAGCAGCATCTCCTACACACAGTCTACAGAAATCCCTCATACTGAGTATGGCTAGAGCCATGTTACAGAACTCATGTAAATTGTCTCCTATCTCAGGCAGCAGAATTCCAGTAATCTGCCTCTCTCCTCATCCAGCTTACAGAACGCAAGTAAGCAGCATGTCCTACACACAGGGTACAGAATACTCGCATCGTGCATATGTCTACTCCCATGCTACAGAGCTCCCATAAAGTGTTTCCTACACCCAGGCTGCAGAACTCCAGTAAACTGCTTCGCTCTACATCCAGATTGCAGAAATCCTGTAAACTGCATCTCCTACACGCAAGTTACAGAAATCCCACATACTGCGTTGGCTCTTCCCATGCTACAAAACTCCTGTAAATTGTTTCCAACATTCAGGCTACAGAATTCCTGTAAACTGCCTCTCTGTAGAGCTAGAATACAGAATGGCAGTAAGCAGCATCTCCTACATGCAGGCTAGAGAAATCCCGCATAGTACATTTGGCTACAACCATGCTACAGAACTCCCGTAAACTGTCTCCTATACTCAGGATGCAGAACTCCAGTAAACTGCCTCTCTCTACATCCAGCTTACAGAAATCCTGTTAGCTGCTTCTCTTTCACTCAGACTACTGAAAACCCGCATAGTGCTAAGACTACTCCCATGCTACAGAAACCCCGTAAAGTGTTTCCTACACTCAGGATGCAGAACTCCAGTAAACTGCTTCGCTCTACATCCAGCTTACAGAAATCCTTAAGCTGCATCTCCTACACACAGGCTACAGAAATCCCGCATACTGAGTATGGATAGAGCCGTGTTCCAGAACTCCCATAGACTGTCTCCTACACTCAGGATGCAGAATTCCAGTAAACTGCCTCTCTCTACATCCAGCTTACAGAACGCAAGTAAGCAACATGTCCTACACACAGGGTACAGAAAACTCACATAGTGCATATGGCTACTCCCATGCTACAGAACTCCCGTAAACTGTTTCCTACAATCAGGCAGCAGAATTCCAGTAAACTGATTCTCTATACATCTAGCTAATAGAAATCCTGTAAGCTGCATCTCCCACATGCAAGCTACAGAAATCCCGCATCTGCATATGGCTGTTCCAATTCTACAAATCTCATGTGAACTGTTTCCAACTTTCAGGCTACAGAATTCCTGTAAACCGCCTCTCTGTACATCCAGTGTACAGAAATGCTGTAAGCTTCTTCTCTTTCATTCAGAGTACCGAAAACCGGTATAGTGCGCATGGCTATTCCCATGCTACAGAACTCCCGTAAATTGTCTCCTACACTCAGGATGCAGAATTCCAGTAAACTGCCTCTCTCTACATCAAGCTTACAGAATGCAAGCAAGCAGTGTCTCCTACACACAGGGAACAGAAAACTCGCATAGTGCATATGCCTACTCCCATGCTACAGAACTCCCGTAAACTGTTTCCTACACTCAGGTAGCAGAATTCCAGTAAACTGCATCTCTATACATCTAGCTTACAGAAATCCTGTAAGCTGCATCTCCCACACGCAGCTTACAGAAATCACACATACTGCGTATGTCTAGAGCCATGTTACAGAACTCCCTCAACTGTCTCCTACAATCAGGATGCTGAAATCCAGTAAACTGCCTCTCTCTGCATTCAGCTTACAGAACGCAAGTAAGCACCATCTCCTACACACAGCATACAGAAAACTCGCATGTTGCATATGGCTACTCCTATGCTACAGAACGCCCGTAAACTGTTTCCTACACTCAGGATGCAGAACTCCTGTAAACTGCCTCTCTCTATATCCAATGTACAGAAATGCTGTAAGCTTCTTCTCTTTCACTCAGAGTACCGAAAACCGGAATAGTGTGCATTGCTGTTCCCATGGTACAGAAGTACCGTAAATTGTCTCCTACACTCAGGATGCAGAATTCCAGTGAACTGCCTCTCTCTACATCCATCTTACAGAAATCCTGTTTGCTGCTTCTCTTTCATTCAGACTACTGAAAACCCGCATAGTGTGTAAAACTATTCCCATGCTACAGAACTCCCGTAAAGTGTTTCCTACACTCCGGCCGCAGAACTCCAGCAAACTGCTTCACTCTACATCCAGCTTACAGAAATCCTATAAGCTGCCTCTCCTACACAGAAGCTACAGAAATCCCGCATCTGAGTATGGCTAGAGCCAAGTTACCGAACCCCCTTAAACTGCCTCCTACACTGAGGATGCAGGACTCCAGTAAACTGCCTCTCTCTACATCCAGCTTACAGAACGCAAGTAAGCAGCATCTCCTACACACAGGCTACAGAAATCCCTCGTACTGAGTATGGCTAGAGCCATGTTACAGAACTCATGTAAATTGTCTCCTATCTCAGGCAGCAGTATTCCAGTAAACTGCCTCTCTCTACATCCATCTTACAGAGATGCAGTTAGCTGCTTCTCTTTCACTCAGACTACTGAAAACCCGCATAGTGTGTAAGACTACTTTCATGCTACAGATCCCATAAAGTGTTTCCTACACCCAGGCTGCAGAACTCCAGTAAACTGCTTCGCTCTACATCCAGATTACAGAAAATCCGTAAGCTGCATCTCCTACACACAGGCTACAGAAAACTCGCATCGTATATATGGCTACTCCCTTGCTACAGAACTCCCGTAAACTGTTTCCAACACTCAGGTAGCAGAATTCCAGTAAACTGTCTCTCTCTACATCTAGCTTACAGAAGTCCTGTAAGCTGCATCTCCTACACGCAAGCTACAGAAATCCCGCATCTGCATATGACTGTTCCAATGCTACAAAATCTCCTGTAAACTGTTTCCAACAATCAGGCTACAGAATTCCTGTAAACCGCCTCTCTGTACATCCAGTGTACAGAAATCCTGTAAGCTGCTTCTCTTTCAAAGAGTACCAAAACCGGTATAGTGCGTATGGCTGTTCCCATGGAACAGAACTCCTGTAAACTGTCTCCTAGACTCACGCTGCAGAACTCCTGTGAACTGCTTCGCTCTACATCCAGCTTACAGAAATCCTGTAAGCTGCATCTCCTACACACAGGCTACAGAAATCCTGCATACTGCGTATGGCTAGAGCCTTGTTACAGAACTCCCGTAAACTGTTTCCCACACTCAGGTAGCAGAATTCCAGTAAACTGTCTCTCTACATCTAGCTTACAGAAGTCCTGTAAGCTGCATCTCCTACACGCAAGCTACAGAAATCCCGCATCTGCATATGGCTGTTCCAATACTACAAATCTCCTGTAAACTGTTTCCAACTTTCAGGCTACAGAATTCCTGTAAACCGCCTCTCTGTACATCCAGTGTACAGAAATGCTGTAAGCTTCTTCTCTTTCACTCAGAGTACCGAAAACCGGTTTAGTGCGCATGGCTGTTCCCATGCTACAGAACTCCCATAAATTGTCTCCTACACTCAGGATGCAGAATTCCAGTAAACTGCCTCTCTCTACATCAAGCTTACAGAATGCAAGCAAGCAGTGTCTCCTACACACAGGGAACAGAAAACTCGCATAGTGCATATGGCTACTCCCATGCTATAGAACTCCCGTAAACTGTTTCCTACACTCAGGTAACAGAATTCCAGTAAACTGCATCTCTATACATCTAGCTTACAGAAATCTTGTAACCTGCATCTCCTACACACAGGCTACAGAAATCCCGCATACTGCGTATGGCTAGAGCCTTGTTACAGAACTCCCGTAAACTGTTTCCAACACTCAGCTAGCAGAATTCCAGTAAACTGTCTCTCTCTACATCTAGCTTACAGAAGTCCTGTAAGCTGCATCTCGTACACACAGGCTACAGAAATCCCGCATACTGCGTATGGCTAGAGCCTTGTTACAGAACTCCCGTAAACTGTTTCCTACACTCAGGTAGCAGAATTCCACTAAACTGTCTCTCTACATCTAGCTTACAGAAGTCCTGTAAGCTGCATCTCCTACACGCAAGCTACAGAAATCCCGCATCTGCATATGCCTGTTCCAATGCTACAAATCTCCTGTAAACTGTTTCCAACTTTCAGGCTACAGAATTCCTGTAAACCGCCTCTCTGTACATCCAGTGTACAGAAATGCTGTAAGCTTCTTCTCTTTCACTCAGAGTACCGAAAACCGGTTTAGTGCGCATGGCTGTTCCCATGCTACAGAACTCCCATAAATTGTCTCCTACACTCAGGATGCAGAATTCCAGTAAACTGCCTCTCTCTACATCAAGCTTACAGAATGCAAGCAAGCAGTGTCTCCTACACACAGGGAACAGAAAACTCGCATAGTGCATATGTCTACAGCCATGCTACAGAACTCCCGTAAAGTGTTTACTACACTCAGGATGCAGAACTCCTGTAAACTGCCTCTCACTACTTCCAATGGACAGAAATCCTGTAAGCTGCTTCTCTTTTACTCAGACAACTGAAAACGCGCATAGTGCGTAAGACAACTCCCATGCTACAGAACTCCCGTAAAGTGTTTCCTACACTCAGGCTTCAGAACTCCAGTAAACTGCTTCGCTCTACATCCAGCTTACAGAAATCCTGTAAACTGCATGTCCTACACGCTGGTTACAGAAATCCCACATACTGCGTAGAATTCTTCCCATGCTACAAAACTCCTGTAAATTGTTTCCAACATTCAGGCTGCAGAATTCCTGTAAACTGCATTTCTGTAGAGCTAAATGACAGAACGGCAGTAAGCAGCATCTCCTACACGCAGGCTAGAGAAATCCTGCATAGTACATATGGCTACAGCCATGCTACAGAACTCCCGTAATCTGTCTCCTATACTCAGGATGCAGAACTCCTGTAAACTGCCTCTCACTAATTCCAATGTACAGAAATCCTGTAAGCTGCTTCTCATTTACTCAGCCTACCGAAAACACGTACAGCGCGAATGGATACTCCCATGATACAGAACTCCCGTAAAGTGTTTCCTACACTCAGGCTGCAGAACTCCTGTAAACTGCCTCTCACTAATCCAATGTACAGAAATCCTGTAAGCTTCTTCTCTTTCACTCAGAGTACCTAAAACCGGAATAGTGTGCATGGCTGTTCCCATGCTACAGAACTCCCGTAAATTGTCTCCTACACTCAGGATGCAGAATTCCAGTAAACTGCCTCTCTCTACATCCATCTTACAGAAGTCCTGTTAGCTGCTTCTCTTTCACTCAGACTACTGAAAACCCGCATAGTGTGTAAAACTATTCCCATGCTACAGAACTCCCGTAAAGTGTTTCCTACACTCCGGCCGCAGAATTCCAGTAAACTGCTTCACTCTACATCCAGCTTACAGAAATCCTGTAAGCTGCCTCTCCTAAACACAAGCTACAGAAATCCCGCTTACTGAGTATGGCTAGAGCCAAGTTACCGAACCCCCTTAAACTGCCTCCTACACTGAGGATGCAGGACTCCAGTAAACTGCCTCTCTCTACATCCAGCTTACAGAACGCAAGTAAGCAGCATCTCCTACACACAGCTACAGAAATCCCTCGTACTGAGTATGGCTAGAGCCATGTTACAGAACTCATGTAAATTGTCTCCTATCTCAGGCAGCAGAATTCCAGTAAACTGCCTCTCTCTACATCCATCTTACAGAGATGCAGTTAGCTGCTTCTCTTTCACTCAGACTACTGAAAACCCGCATAGTGTGTAAGACTACTTTCATGCTACAGATCCCATAAAGTGTTTCCTACACCCAGGCTGCAGAACTCCAGTAAACTGCTTTGCTCTACATCCAGATTACAGAAAATCCGTAAGCTGCATCTCCTACACACAGGCTACAGAAAACTCGCATCGTATATATGGCTACTCCCTTGCTACAGAACTCCCGTAAACTGTTTCCTACACTCAGGTAGCAGAATTCCAGTAAACTGTCTCTCTCTACATCTAGCTTACAGAAGTCCTGTAAGCTGCATCTCCTACACGCAAGCTACAGAAATCCCGCATCTGCATATGACTGTTCCAATGCTACAAAATCTCCTGTAAACTGTTTCCAACAATCAGGCTACAGAATTCCTGTAAACCGCCTCTCTGTACATCCAGTGTACAGAAATCCTGTAAGCTGCTTCTCTTTCAAAGAGTACCAAAACCGGTATAGTGCGTATGGCTGTTCCCATGGAACAGAACTCCTGTAAACTGTCTCCTAGACTCACGCTGCAGAACTCCTGTGAACTGCTTCGCTCTACATCCAGCTTACAGAAATCCTGTAAGCTGCATCTCCTACACACAGGCTACAGAAATCCTGCATACTGCGTATGGCTAGAGCCTTGTTACAGAACTCCCGTAAACTGTTTCCCACACTCAGGTAGCAGAATTCCAGTAAACTGTCTCTCTACATCTAGCTTACAGAAGTCCTGTAAGCTGCATCTCCTACACGCAAGCTACACAAATCCCGCATCTGCATATGGCTGTTCCAATACTACAAATCTCCTGTAAACTGTTTCCAACTTTCAGGCTACAGAATTCCTGTAAACTGCCTCTCTGTACATCCAGTGTACAGAAATGCTGTAAGCTTCTTCTCTTTCACTCAGAGTACCGAAAACCGGTTTAGTGCGCATGGCTGTTCCCATGCTACAGAACTCCCATAAATTGTCTCCTACACTCAGGATGCAGAATTCCAGTAAACTGCCTCTCTCTACATCAAGCATACAGAATGCAAGCAAGCAGTGTCTCCTACACACAGGGAACAGAAAACTCACATAGTGCATATGGCTACTCCCATGCTACAGAACTCCCGTAAACTGTTTCCTACACTCAGGTAGCAGAATTCCAGTAAACTGATTCTCTATACATCTAGCTTACAGAAATCCTGTAAGCTGCATATCCCACATGCAGCTTACAGAAATCACACATACTGCGTATGGCTCATCCCATGCTACAAAACTCCTGTAAATTGTTTCCAACATTCAGGTTGCAGAATTCCTATAAACTGCCTCTCTGTAGAGCTAGATTACTGAATGGCAGTAAGCAGCATCTCCTACACACAGGCTAGAGAAATCCCGCATAGTACATTGACTACAGCCATGCTACAGAACTCCCGTAAACTGTCTCCTATGCTCAGGATGCAGAACTCCTGTAAACTGCCTCTCACTACATCCAATGTACAGAAATTCTGTAAGCTGCTTCTCTTTGACTCAGACTACTGAAAACGCGCATAATGCGTAAGACTACTACCATGCTACAGAACTCCTGTAAAGTGTTTCCTACACTCAGGCTTCAGAACTCCAGTAAACTGCTTAGCTCTACTACCAGCTTACAGAAATCCTGTAAGCTGCCTCTCCTAAACACAAGCTACAGAAATCCCGCTTACTGAGTATGGCTAGAGCCAAGTTACCGAACCCCCTTAAACTGCCTCCTACACTGAGGATGCAGGACTCCAGTAAACTGCCTCTCTCTACATCCAGCTTACAGAACGCAAGTAAGCAGCATCTCCTACACACAGGCTACAGAAATCCCTCGTACTGAGTATGGCTAGAGCCATGTTACAGAACTCATGTAAATTGTCTCCTATCTCAGGCAGCAGAATTCCAGTAAACTGCCTCTCTCTACATCCATCTTACAGAGATGCAGTTAGCTGCTTCTCTTTCACTCAGACTACTGAAAACCCGCATAGTGTGTAAGACTACTTTCATGCTACAGATCCCATAAAGTGTTTCCTACACCCAGGCTGCAGAACTCCAGTAAACTGCTTCGCTCTACATCCAGATTACAGAAAATCCGTAAGCTGCATCTCCTACACACAGGCTACAGAAAACTCGCATCGTATATATGGCTACTCCCTTGCTACAGAACTCCCGTAAACTGTTTCCAACACTCAGGTAGCAGAATTCCAGTAAACTGTCTCGCTCTACATCTAGCTTACAGAAGTCCTGTAAGCTGCATCTCCTACACGCAAGCTACAGAAATCCCGCATCTGCATATGACTGTTCCAATGCTACAAAATCTCCTGTAAACTGTTTCCAACAATCAGGCTACAGAATTCCTGTAAACCGACTCTCTGTACATCCAGTGTACAGAAATCCTGTAAGCTGCTTCTCTTTCAAAGAGTACCAAAACCGGTATAGTGCGTATGGCTGTTCCCATGGAACAGAACTCCTGTAAACTGTCTCCTACACTCACGCTGCAGAACTCCTGTGAACTGCTTCGCTCTACATCCAGCTTACAGAAATCCTGTAAGCTGCATCTCCTACACACAGGCTACAGAAATCCTGCATACTGCGTATGGCTAGAGCCTTGTTACAGAACTCCCGTAAACTGTTTCCCACACTCAGGTAGCAGAATTCCAGTAAACTGTCTCTCTCTACATCTAGCTTACAGAAGTCCTGTAAGCTGCATCTCCTACACGCAAGCTACACAAATCCCGCATCTGCATATGGCTGTTCCAATACTACAAATCTCCTGTAAACTGTTTCCAACTTTCAGGCTACAGAATTCCTGTAAACCGCCTCTCTGTACATCCAGTGTACAGAAATGCTGTAAGCTTCTTCTCTTTCACTCAGAGTACCGAAAACCGGTTTAGTGCGCATGGCTGTTCCCATGCTACAGAACTCCCATAAATTGTCTCCTACACTCAGGATGCAGAATTCCAGTAAACTGCCTCTCTCTACATCAAGCATACAGAATGCAAGCAAGCAGTGTCTCCTACACACAGGGAACAGAAAACTCGCATATTGCATATGGCTACTCCCATGCTACAGACCTCCCGTAAACTGTTTCCTACACTCAGGTAGCAGAATTCCAGTAAACTGATTCTCTATACATCTAGCTTACAGAAATCCTGTAAGCTGCATATCCCACATGCAGCTTACAGAAATCACACATACTGCGTATGGCTCATCCCATGTACAAAACTCCTGTAAATTGTTTCCAACATTCAGGTTGCAGAATTCCTATAAACTGCCTCTCTGTAGAGCTAGATTACTGAATGGCAGTAAGCAGCATCTCCTACACGCAGGCTAGAGAAATCCCGCATAGTACATTGACTACAGCCATGCTACAGAACTCCCGTAAACTGTCTCCTATGCTCAGGATGCAGAACTCCTGTAAACTGCCTCTCACTACATCCAATGTACAGAAATTCTGTAAGCTGCTTCTCTTTGACTCAGACTACTGAAAACGCGCATAATGCGTAAGACTACTACCATGCTACAGAACTCCTGTAAAGTGTTTCCTACACTCAGGCTTCAGAACTCCAGTAAACTGCTTAGCTCTACTTCCAGCTTACAGAAATCCTGTAAGCTGCATCTCCTACACGCTGGTTACAGAAATCCCACATACTTCGTATTATTCTTCCCATGCTACAAAACTCCTGTAAATTGTTTCCAACATTCAGGTTGCAGAATTCCTGTAAACTGCATTTCTGTAGAGCTAAATGACAGAACGGCAGTAAGCAGCATCTCCTACACGCAGGCTAGAGAAATCCCGCATAGTACATATGGCTACAGCCATGCTACAGAACTCCCGTAATCTGTCTCCTATACTCAGGATGCAGAACTCCTGTAAACTGCCTCTCACTACTTCCAATGTACAGAAATCCTGTAAGCTGCTTCTCATTTACTCAGCCTACCAAAAACACGTACAGCGCGAATGGATACTCCCATGCTACAGAACTCCCGTAAATTGTCTCCTACACTCAGGATGCAGAATTCCAGTAAACTGCCTCTCTCTACATCCATCTTACAGAAGTCCTGTTAGCTGCTTCTCTTTCACTCAGACTACTGAAAACCCGCATAGTGTGTGAAACTATTCCCATGCTACAGAACTCCCGTAAAGGGTTTCCTACACTCCGGCCGCAGAATTCCAGTAAACTGCTTCACTCTACATCCAGCTTACAGAAATCCTGTAAGCTGCCTCTCCTAAACACAAGCTACAGAAATCCCGCTTACTGAGTATGGCTAGAGCCAAGTTACCGAACTCCCTTAAACTGTCTCCTACAATGAGGATGCAGTAAACTGCCTCTCTCTACATCCAGCTTACAGAACGCAAGTAAGCAGCATCTCCTACACACAGGCTACAGATATGCCTCATACTGAGTATGGCTAGAGCCGTGTTCCAGAACTCCCATAGACTGTCTCCTACACTCAGGATGCAGAATTCCAGTAAACTGCCTCTCTCCTCATCCAGCTTACAGAATGCAAGTAAGCAACATGTCCTACACACAGGGTACAGAAAACTCACATAGTGCATATGGCTACTCCCATGCTACAGAGCTCCCGTCAACTGTTTCCTACACTCAGGCTGCAGAACTCCAGTAAACTGCTTCGCTCTACATCCAGATTACAGAAATCCTGTAAACTGCATCTCCTGCACGCAAGTTACAGAAATCCCACATACTGCGTTGGCTCTTCCCATGCTACAAAACTCCTGTAAATTGTTTCCAACATTGAGGCTGCAGAATTCCTGTAAACTTCTTCTCTGTAGAGCTAGATTACAGAACGGCAGTAAGCAGCATCTCCTACACGCAGGCTAGAGAAATCCCGCATAGTACATATGGCTACATCCATGCTACAAAACTCCCGTAACTGTCTCCTACACTCAGGATGCAGAACTCCTTTTCCAATATTCAGGATCCAGAATTCCTGTAAACTGCCTCTCTGTAGACCTAGATTACAGAACGGCAGTAAGCAGCGCCTCCTACACCCTGGCTACAGAAATGCCACATTGTGCGTATGGCTGTTTACATGCTACAGTACTCCCATAAACTGTCTCCTACACTGAGGATGCAGAACTCCTGTAAACTGCCTCTCTCGACATCCAATGTACAGAAATCCTGTAAGCTGCTTCTCTTTTACTCAGACTTCCGAAAACCCGTTTAGTGCGTATGGCTACTCCCATGCTAGAGAACTCCCGTAAACTGTTTCCTACACTCAGAATGCAGAACTCCTGTAAACTGCCTCTCACTACATCCAATGTACAGAAATCCTGTAAGCTGCTTCTTTAATAATCAGACTACCGAAAACCCGTATAGTGCATAGGGCTACTCCCATGCTACACAACTCCCGTAAACTGTTTCCTACACTCAGGCTACAGAACTCCTGTAAACTGATTCGCTCTACATTCAGCTTACATAAATCCTGTAAGCTGCATCCCCTACACACAGTCTACATCAATCCCGCATACTGCGTATGGATACTCCCATGCTACACAACTCCCATAAAGTGTTTCCTACACTCAGGCTACAGAACTCCTGTAAACTGATTCGCTCTACATCCAGGTTGCAGAAATCATGTAAGCTGCATCCCCTACACACAGTCTACATTAATCCCACATACTGCGTATGGCTACTCCCATGCTACACAACTCCCATAAAGTGTTTCCTACACTCAGGCTACAGAACTCCTGTAAACTGCTTCGCTCTACATCCAGCTTACGGAAATCCTGTAAGCTGCATCTCCTACACACAGTCTACAGAAATCCCGTAAACTGCGTATGGCTACTCCCATGCTACACAAATCCCGTAAACTGTCTCCTACACTCAGGATACAGAACTTCTGTAAACTGCCTCACTCTACATCCAGGTTACAGAAATCCTTTAAGCTGCATCTCCTGCACGCAGGCTACAATAAATCCCACTTGCTGTGTATGACTGTTCCCATGCTACAAAACTCCTATAAACTGTTTAAATCATTCAGGCTAAAAAACTCCTGTAAACAGCTTCTCAATAGACACAGATTGCAGAACGCCAGTAAGAGGCATCTCCTACACAATGGTTATAGAAAACGTGCATAGTGCATATAGTTACAGCCATGTTACAGAACTCCTGTCAACTGTCTCCTACACTCAGATGCAGAACTCCTGTAAACTGCCTCTCTTGACATCCAATGTACAGAAATCCTGTAAGCTGCTTCTCTTTCACTCAGGTTACCGAAAACCAGCATAGTGTGTAAGACTACCCATGCTACAGAACCCCCGTAAACTGTTTCCTAAACTGAGGCTGCAGGACTCCAGTAAACTGCTTCGCTCTACATCCAGCTAACAGAAATCCTGTAAGCTGCTTCTCCTTACCTCAGGCTACAGAAATGCCGCATACTGCATATGGCTGTTCCAATGCTACAGAACTCCCGTAAACTGTCTCCAACACTCAGGCTGCAGAACTCCAGTAGTCTGCCTCACACTACATCCAGGTTACAGAAATCCTGTAAGCTGCATCTCCTGCACGCAGGCTACAGAAATCCTGCATACTGCGTATGATTGTTCCCATGCTATGAAACTCCTATAAACCCTTTAGAAAATTGAGACTAAAGAACTTCAGTAAACAGCTTCTCTATACACCCAGATTACAGAATGCTAGTAAGCAGCATCTCCTACAGCCTGGCTACAGAAATCCTACATATTGCATATGGCTACAGCCATGCTACAGAACTCCTGTAAACTGTCTCCTACGCTCAGAATGCAGTACTCCTCTAAACTGCCTCATTCAAAATGCAGCTTACAGAAATCCCTTAAGCTGCTACCCTTTCACTCAGGTTACCAAAAACCCGCATAGTGCGTAAGACTACTCCCATGCTACAGAACTCCCATAAACTGTTTCCTACACTCAGGATGCAGAATTCCAGAAAACTGCCTCTCTCTACATCCAGCTTACAGAAATCCTTTAAGCTGCTACTCTTTCACTCAGGTTACCAAAAACCTGCATAGTGCGTATGGCTACTCCCATGCTACACAACTCCCGTAAACTGTTTCCTACACTCAGGATACAGAACTTCTGTAAACTGCCTCACTCTACATCCACGTTACAGAAATCCTTTAAGCTGCATCTCCTGCACACAGGCTACAATAAATCCCTCATGCTGTGTATGACTATTCCCATGCTACAAAACTCCTATAAACTGTTTAAATCATTCAGGTTAAAGAACTCCTGTAAACAGCTTCTCTGTACACACAGATTACAGAACGCCAGTATGAGGCATCTCCTACACAATGGCTATAGAAAACGCGAATAGTGCATATAGTTACAGCCATGTTACAGAACTCCTGTCAACTGTCTCCTACACTCAGATGCAGAACTCCTGTAAACTGCCTCTCTTGACATCCAATGTACAGAAATCCTGTAAGCTGCTTCACTTTCACTCAGGTTACCGAAAACCAGCATAGTGTGTAAGACTACCCATGCTACAGAACTCCCGTAAACTGTTTCCTACACTCAGGCAGCAGAATTCCCATAAACTACCACTCTCTACATCCAGCTTACAGAAATCCTGTAAGCTGCATCTCTGACAGGCAAGCTACAGATATCCCGCATACTGCATATGGCGGTTCCAATGCTACAAAACTCCTGTAAACTGTTTCCAACAGTCAGGCTACAGAATTCCTGTAAACTGCCTTTCTGTACATCCAATCTAGAGAAATCCTGTAAGCTGCTTGTCTTTCACTCAGGTTACTGAAAATAGCATAGTGCGTAAGACTACTCCCATGCTACAGAACTCCCGTAATCTGTCTCCTACACTCAGGATGCACAACTCCGGTAAACAGCCTCTCTCTACAACACCTTACAGAAATCCTGTAAGCTACACCTCCTACAGGAAAGCTACAGAAATCCCGCATACTGCGTATGGCTAGAGCCAAGTTACAGAACTCCTGTAAACTGTCTCGTACACTCAGGATACAGAACTCCTGTAAACTGCTTCTCTCTACATCCAGTGTACAGAAATCCTGAAAGCTGCATCTCCTACACACAGTCTACAGAAATCCTGCATACTGCGTATGGCTACTCCCATGCTACACAACTCCTGTAAATTGTCTCATACGCACAGGATGCAGTACTCCTGTAAACTGCCTCACTCTACATACAGCTTACAGAACTCCTGTAATCTGCTTCTCTTTCACTCAGGTTACCGAAAACTGCATAGTTCGTAAGACTACTCCCATGCTACAGAACTGCCGTAAACTGTCTGCTACACTCAGGATTCAGAATTCCTGTAAACTTCCTCTCTCTACATCCAGTGTACAGAAATCCTGTAAGCCTCTTCTCCTTAACTCAGGCTACAGAAGAACCGCATACTGCGTATAGCGATTCCCATGCTACAGAACTCCTGTAAACTGTTTCCAGCATTCAGGCTACAGAATTCCTATAAGGTGACTCTCTCTACATCCAATGTACAGAAATCCTGTAAGCTGCTTCTCTTTTACTCAGACTACTGAAAACCCGCATAGTGCGTAAGACTACTCCCATGCTACAGAACTCCCGTAAAGCATCTCCTACACTCAGGTTGCAGAACTCCTGTAAACTGCCTCTCTCTACATCCAGTGTACAGAAATCCTGTAAGCTGCTTCTCCTTAACTCAGGCTATAGAAGTCCCGCTTACTGCGTATACCTGTTCCCATGCTACAGAACTCCCGTAAAGTGTTTCCTACACTCAGGATGCAGAACTCCTGTAAACTGCCTCTCTTTAAATCCAGCTTACAGAACCCCAAGAAGCAGCAACTTCTACACACAGGGTATAGAAAACCTGCATACTGCGTATGGCTATTCCCATGCTATAGAACTCCTGTAAATGTCTGCTACATTCAGGCTGCAGAATTCCTGTAAACTGCCTCTCTGTAGACCCAGATTACAGAACACCCGTAATCAGCATCTCCTACACGCAGGACACAGAAATCCGTCATACTTCCTATGGATGTTCACAATCTACAGAACTCCTGTAAACTCTCTCCTTCACTCAGGATGCAGATCTCCTGTAAACGGCCTCTCTTTACATCCAGCTTACAGAACACCAGTAAGCAGCATCTCCTACATGCATGGTACACAAAACCCGCATAATGCGTATGGGAACAGCCATATTAGAGAACTCTCGTAAACTGTGTTCTACACTCAGGCTGCAGAAATCCTACAAGCTGCCTCTCTGTAGACCCAGATTACAGAACGCCAGTAAGCTGCATCTCCTACACGCAGGATACCAAAATCCCACATACTGCGTATGGCTATTTCCATGGTAAAGAACTCCCATAAACTGTCTCCTACACTCAGGTTGAAGAACTCCTGTATACTGCCTCTCTCTACATCCAGTGTACAGAAATCCTGTAAGCTGCTACTCCTTAAGTAAGGCTACCGAAATCCCTCATCTGCCTATGGCTGTTCCCATGCTAAAGAACTCCTGTAAACTTTCTCTTACACTCAGGATGCAGAACTCCTGTAAAGGGCCTCTCTCTACATCCAGCTTACAAAACGCCAGTAAGCAGCATCTCCTACACGCAAGCTACACAAAACCCGCATGGTGCATATGACTACAGCCATATTGCAGAACTATCATAAACTGTCTCCTACACTCAGGCTGCAGAACTCCTGTAAACTGCCTCACTCTTCATCCATGTTACACAAATCCTTTAAGCTGCGTTTCCTATACGCAGGCTACAGAAATCCTGCATACTGCGTATGGCTGTTCCCATGCTAAAGATCTCCTGTAACTGTCTCCTACACTCTGGATGCAGAACTCCTGTAAACTGCCTCTCTTTACATCCAGCTTACGGAACGCCAGTAAGCAGCATCTACTACACACAGGGTACAAAATACTCGCATAGTGCATATGGCTACTCCCATGCTACAGAACTCCCGTAATCTGTTTCCTACACTCAGCCTACAGAACTCCAGTAAACTGTCTCACACTACATGAAGGTTACAAAAATCCTTTAAGCTGCATGTGCTGCACGCAGGCTACAATAAATCCCGCATGCTGTGTATGACTGTTCCCATGCTACAAAACACCTATAACCTGTTTAAAACATTCAGGCTAAAGAAATCCTGTAAACAGCCTCTCTGTAGACCCAGATTGCAGAACACAAGTAAGCAGCATCTCCTCCACAAAGCTACAGAAATCCCACATAGTGCCTATGGCTACATCCATTCTACAAAACTCCCTTATACTGTCTCCTACATTGAGGATGCAGAACTCCTTTTCCAACATTCAGGATCCAGAATTCCTGTAAACTGCCTCTCTGTAGACCTAGATTACAGAACGGCAGTAAGCAGCTTCTCCTACACACTGGCTACAGAAATGCCACATAGTGCATATGGCTACAGCCATGCTACAGAACTCCCGTAAACTGTCTCCTACACTCAGGATGCAGAACTCCTGTAAACTGCCTCTCTCTACATCCAGTGTACAGAAATCCTGTAAGCTGCTTCTCTTTCACTCAGGTTACCAAAAACCCGCATAGTGCATATGGCTGTTGCCATGCTACAATACTCCCGTAAACTGTCTCCTACACTAAGGATGCAGAACTCCTGTAAACTGCCTCTCTCTACATCTAATGTACAGAAATCCTGTAAGCTGCTTCTCTTTCACTCAGGTTACCGAGAACAGCATAGTGCGTAAGACTACTCCCATGCTACACAACTCCCGTAAGCTGTTTTCTAAACTCAGGCTGCAGAACTCCAGTAAACTGCTTCACTCTACATCCAGCTTACAGAAATCCTGTAAGCTGCATCTGCTACACACCGGCTACAGAAATCCCGCATACTGCGTATGGCCAGAGCATGTCACAGAACTCCCGTAAACTCTCTCCTACACTCAGGTTGCATAACTCCTGTATACTGCCTCTCTCTACATCCAGTGTACAGAAATCCTGTAAGCTGCTTCTCCTTAACTCAGGCTACAGAAGTCCTGCATACTCTGTATAGCAGTTCTCATGCTACAGAACTCCTGTAACTGTCTTCTACACTCAGGATGCAGAACTCCTGTGACCTGCCTCTCTTAACATCCAGCTTACAGAACACCAGTACACAGCATCTTCTACACACAGGCTACAGAAAACCCACATACTGCGTATAGCTATTCCCATGCTACAAAACTCCTGTAACTGTCTGTTACACTCAGGATTCAGAACTCCTGTAAACTGCCTCTCTTCACATCCAAATTACAGAGGCCAGTAAGCAGCTTTTCCTACACGCAGGCTACAGAATACCTGCATACTGCCTATGGCTATTCCCATTAGAGAACTCCTGTAAATTATCTGCTACATTCAGGCTGCAAAATTCCTGTAACAGCCTCTATGTAGACCCAGATTACAGAACGCCAGGAGCAGCATTTCCTAAACACTGGCTACATAAATCCCACATAGTGCATATGGCTACAGCCATAATACAGAACTCCCGTAAACTGTCTCCTACACTCAGGCTCCAGAACTCCTGTAAACTGCCTCTCTCTAAATCAAATGTACAGAAGTCCTGTAAGCTGCTTCTCTTTCACGCAGGTTACCAAAAAGCCGTATAGTGCGGATGGCTACTCCCATGCTACAGAACTCCTGTAAACTGTTTCCTACACTCAGGCTACAGAACTCCAGCAAACTGCTTCTCTCTACAACAGGTTACAGAAATCCTTTAAGTTGCATCTCCTACACGCAGGCTACAATAAATCCCGCATGCTGCGTATGACTGTTCCTATGAAACAAAAATCCTATAAACTGTTTCCACATTCAGGCTAAAGAGTTCCTGTAAACTGCCACTATATATACCCAGATTATACAACGCCAGTAAGCAGCATCTCCTACACGCAGGCTATAGAAAATGCACATAGAGCACATAACTACAGCCATGTTACAGAACTCCTGTAAACTGTCTCCTAAACTCAGGATGACCAGTAAACTGCCTCACTCTTCATCCAGGTTACAAAAATCCTTTAAGCTACATCTCCTACACGCAGGCTACAGAAATGCCGCATACTGTGTATGGCTATTCTCATGCTAAAGAACTCCTGTAACTGTCTCCTACACTCAGGATGCAGGTTTCCTGTAAACTGCCTCTATATAGACCCAGATTACAGAACACAAGTAAGCAGCATTTACTACACACTGGCTACAGAAATCCCACATAGTGCCTATGGCTACAGCCATGCTACAAAACTCCCGTATACTGTCTCCTACACTCAGGATGCAGAACTCCTTTTCCAACATTCAGGATATAGTATTCCTGCAAACTGCCTCTCTTTACATCCAATGTACAGAAATCCTGTAAGCTGCTTCTCTTTCACTCAGGTTACCGAAAACAGCATAGTGCATAAGACTACTCCCATGCTACAGAACTCCCGTAAACTGTTTCCTACACTCAGGCTGCAGAACTCCAGTAAACTGCTTCACTCTACATCCAGCTTACAGAAATCCTGTAAGCTGCATCTGCTACACACCGGCTACAGAAATCCCGCATACTGCGTATGGCTTGAGCATGTTACAGAACCCACCTAAACTTTCCCTTACACTCAGGATGCAGAACTCCTGTAAACTGCCTCTATTTTCATCCAGCAAACAGAACACCAGTAAACAGCATCTCCTACACACAGGGTACAGAAACTCGCATAGTGCATATGGCTACTCCCATGCTACAGAACTCCCGTAAACTGTTTCCTACACTAAGGCTACAGAACTCCAGTGAACTGCCTCACTCTACATCCAGGTTACAGAAATCCTTTAAGCTGCATGTGCTGCACGCGGCTACAATAAATCCCGCATGCTGCGTATGATTGTTCCCAAGCTACAAAACTCCTATAAACTGTTTAAATCATTCAGGCTGAAGAACTCCTGTAATCAGCTTCTCTGTAGTCCCAGATTACAGAACGCCAGTAAGCTGCATCTCTTTCACTCAGACTACTGAAAGCCTGTATAGTACGTATGGTTACTCCCATGCTACAGAACTTCCATAAAATGTTTTTTACATTCAGGCAGCAGAATTCTAGTAAACTGCCTATCTCTACATCCAGCTTACAGAAATCCTGCCAACTGCATCTCCTACACGCAGGCCACAGAAATCCCGCATACTGCGTATGGCTGTTCCCATGCTACAAAACTCCTGTAAATTGTTTCCAACATTCAAGCTGCAGAATTCCTGTAAACTGCCTTTCTGTAGATCTAGATTACAGAACACCAGTAAGCAGGCTACACGCTACACGCAGGCTAGAGAAATCCCGCCTAGTACACATGGCTACAGCCGTGCTACAGAACTCCCGTAAACTGTCTCCTACACTGAGGCTGCAGAACTCCTGTAAACTGCCTCTCTCTATATCCAACTTACAGAAATTCTGTAAGATGAATCTCCTACACTGAGGCTACAGAAAACCACATAGTGCGTATGGCTACTACCATGCTACCGAACTGCCATAAACTGAGTCTCCTACACTCAGGCTGCAGAATTCCAGTAAGCTGCCTCTCTCTACATCCAACATACAGAATTCCTTTTAAGTTGCTTCTCCTTCACTCAGGCTACAGAAATCCCACACAATGCGTATGGCTATTATCATGCTATGGAACTCTCGTAAACTGTCTCCTACACTCAGGTTGCAGAACTCTTGTAAACTGCTTCTCTCTACATCCAGCTTACACACATTCTTTAAGCTGCACCTACTACACTCAGGCTACAAAAATCCCTCATATTGCGTATGTATGCACCCATACTATAGAACTCCCGTAAACTGTCTCCTAATCTGAGGTGGCAGAACTCCTGTAAACTTCCTCTCTCTACATTCAGCTTACAGAAATCCTGTAAGCTGCATCTCCTACACGAAAGCTGCAGAAATCCCACATCCTGCATATGGCTGATTCCATGCTGGAACTCATGTAAATTGTGTCCTATACTCAGGCTGCAGAACTCCTGTAAACTGCCTCTCTATAGACCCAGATTACAGAACGAAAGCAAGCAGCAACTCCTGTAAAAATGCTACAGAAATCATGCATAGTGCATATGGCTACAGCCATGCTACAGAACTCCCGTACACTGTCTCCTACACTCAGGCTGCAGAAATCCTGTAAACTGCCTCTCTCAACATCCAGCTTACAGAAATCCTATAAGCTGCATCTCCTACAAGCAGGCTACAAAAATCCTAGATACTGCGTATGCCTGATTCCATGCTACAGAACTCATTTAAATTGTCTCCTAACTCAGGAAGCAGAACTCCTGTAAACTGCATCTCTATAGACCCAGATTACAGAAGGAAAGCACGCAGCATCTCCTACACACAGGCTACAGAAATCCCGCATAGTGCGTATGCCTACAGCCATGCTACAGAACTCCCGTAAACTGTCTCCTACACTCAGGCTGCAGAAATCCTGTAAACTGCTTCTCTTTCACTCAGGCTACTGAAAACCCGTGTAGTGCATATGGCTACTTTCATGCTACAGAACTGTAAACTGTCTCCTACACTCAGGTTGCATAACTATGATAAAATGCCTCTTTGTACACCCAGATTACAGAACACCAGTAAGCAGCATCACTTACACGCAGGCTACAGAAATCCCGCATAGTGCGTATGGCTACAGCCTTGCTACAGAACTCCCATAAACTCTTTCCTACACTAAGGTTGCAGAACTCCTGTAAACTGCCTCTCTCTACATCCAGCTTATAGATATCCTGTAAGCTGCTTCTCCTTCACTTAGGCTACAGAAACCCACATAGTGCTTATAGCTACACCCATGCTACAGAACTCCCGTAAACTGTCTCCTACACTCAGGCTGCAGAAATCCTGTAAACTGCCTCTCTCTACATCCAGCTTACAGAAATCCTGTAAACTGCTTCTCTTTTACTCAGGCTACTGAAAACCCACGTAGTGCGTATGGCTACTTTCAACTACAGAACTGTAAACTGTCTCCTACACTCAGGTTGCATAACTACAGTAAACTGCCTCTTTGTACACACCGATTACAGAACACCAGTAAGCAGCATCCCCTACACGCAGGCTACAGAAATCCTGCATAGTGAGTATGGCTACAGCCATGCTACAGAACTCCTGTAAACTGTTTCCTACACTAAGGTTGCAGAACTCCTGTAAACTGCCTCTCTCTACATCCAGCTTATAGAAATCCTGTAACCTGCTTCTCCTTCACTCAGGCTAAAGAAAACCACATAGTGCGTATGGCTACACCCATGGTACAGAACTCCCATAAACTTTCTACTATACTCAGGCTGCAGAAATCCTGTAAATTGCCTCTCTCTACATCCAGTGTACAGAAATCCTGTAAGCTGCATCTCCTACATGCAGGCTACAGATATCCTGCTTACTGTGTATGGCTGTTCCCATGCTACAGAACTCCTGTAAACTGTTTCCTACACTCATTATGCAGAACTCCTGTAAACTCCCTCTCTCTACATCAAACTTACAGAACGCCAGTAAGCAGCATATTCTACACGCAGGCTACAGAAAGCCAGCATAGTGCATATGGTTACAGCCATGCTACAGAACTCCTGTAAACTGTTTCCTACACTCATGCTGCAGAACTCCTGTAAACTGACTCTCTATACATCCAGTGTACAGAAATCCTGTAAGCTGCTTCTCCTTAACTCAGGCTACAGGAATCCTGCATACTGCGTATGGCTAATCCCATGTTACAGAACTCCTGTAAAGTGTCTCCTACAATGAGGATGCAGAACTCCTGCAAACTGCCTCTCTGTAGACCCAGATTACAGAACGCCAGTAAACAGCATCACCCACATGCAAGCTTCAGAAAACCAGCATACTAAGTATGGCTGCAGCCATGCTATAGAACTCCCGTAAACTGTCTGCTACACTGAGGCTGCAGAACTCCTGTAAACTGCCTCTCTCTACATCTAGCTTACAGAAATTCTGTAAGATGCATCTGCTGCACTCAGGCTAAAGAAACCACATACTAGCCATGCTACAGAACTCCCATAACCTGAGTAACCACACTCAGGATGCAGAAACTTGTAAACTGCCTCTCTCTACATCCGCTTACAGAAATCCTGTAAGCTGCTTCATCTTCACTCAGGCTACAGAAAATCCTCATAGTCCATATGGCTGTTCCCTTGTCATAGAACTCCTGTAAACTGTCTCCTACAGTCGTTCTGCAGAACTCTTGTAAACTGCCTCTCTCTACATACAGCTTACAGAAATTCTGAAAGCTGCATCTCCTACACTCAAGATACAGAAAACCCCCCTAGTGTGTCAAGCTAGTTACATGCTAAGATCTCCCGTAAAAAGAGTCTCCTACATTCCGGCTGCAGAACTCCTGTAAACTGCCTCTACATCCAGCTTACACAAATCCTGTAAGCTGCATATCCTACATGCAGGCTACAGAAATCCCGCATAGGGCGTATTGCTTTTCCAATGCTATAGGACTCCTGTAAACTGTTTCCAACATTCCGGTTGCCGAACTCCTGTAAACTGCCTCTCTCTACATCCAGCTACAGAAATCCTGTAAGCTGCTTCTCCTTTACTCATGTTACAGAAATCCCGGATACTGCATAAGTCTGATCCCATGCTACCGAACTCCTTTAAACTGTCCCCTACACTCAGACTGCCGAACTCCAGTAAACTGCCTTTCTCTACATCCAGCTTACAGAAATCCTGTAAGCTGCTTCTCCTTAACTCAGGCTACAGAAATTTCGCATAGTGCGTAATATTGCACACATGCTACAGAACTCCTGTAAACTCTTTCCTACACTCAGGCTGCAGAACTCCAGCAAACTGACTCTCTACATCCAGCTTACAGAAATCCTGTAAGCTGCCTCTCCTGCACTCTGGCTGCAGAATTCCTCTAAACAGCCTCTCTGTACATCCAGATTACCGAATGCTGGTAAGCTGCATCTCCTACACGCAGGCTACAGAAATCCCACGTACTGCGTATGGCTTTTCCCATGCTATAGAACTGCTGCAAACTGTTTCCATCATTCAGGCTTTAAACTCCTGTAAACTGACTCTCTCTACATCCAGTGTACAGAAATCCTGTAAGCTGCTTCTCCTTAACTCAGGCTACAGAAATCACGCATACTGCGTATGGCTGATCCGATGCTACAGAACTCCTGTAAACTCTCTCCTACATTAAGGCTGCAGGACTCCTGTAAATTTCCTCTCTGTAGAGCTAGATTGCAGAACACCAGTATGCAGCCTCTCCTACACTCAGGCTACAATATTCCCGCATAGTGTGTATGGCTACAGCCATGTTACAGAACTCCCATAAAATGTCCCTACACTCAGGCTGCACAACTCCTGTAAAGTGCCTCTCTACATCCAGCTTACAGAAATCCAATAAGTTGCATTTCCTTCACTCATGCTACAGAAAACCTACATGGTGTGTATGGATACACCCATGCCACAGAACTCTGTAACCCTAAGCCTCGTCCTAGCCCTAGCCCTAAACCTAACCCTAACCATATCTCTAACCCTAACAATAACCCTAACCCTAAGTGTAACCTCAATCCTAACCGTAATCCTAACCCTAACCCAACCCAAACCCTAAACTTCACCCTAACCCTAACAATAACACTACCCTTAGCACTAAAACTAACCCTGGCTCTAACCCTAACCCTAACCTTATCCCTAATGATAACCCTAACCTAACCCTAACCCTAACCTTGGTCCTAACCCTAACCCTAACCTTAAACAGTCTAGACCTAAATCTAAACTTCACCCTAACACTAACCCTAGCCCTAATCCTAAACCTAACCCTAACCCTGGCCCTAACCCTTACTCTAACCCTTACCCTAGCCCTAGCCCTAGCCCTAACGCTAACCCTAGCCCTAGCACTAGCCCTATGCCTAATGCTAACCTTAACCCTAGCCCTAGCCCTATCCCTAAACCTAACCCTAGCACTAAACCTAAACCTAACCATAACACTAACCCTAACCCATACCCTAACCCTAAACCTAACCCCAACCCTAAGCCTAACCTTAACCCTAACCCTAACCATAACACTAGCCCTAGCACCAAACCTAACAGTTGCTCTTACCCTAACCCTAACCCTAGCCCTAAACATAACATCAACCCTAACTCCAGCCCTAGCACTAGCCATATCCATAACACTAACACTAGCCTTAACCCGAACCCTAACCCTAGTCTAGACATAAACCTAACCCTAAAACTAACCATAATCCTAATTCTTACACTAACACTAGACTTAGCTTTAGCCCTAACCACAACCCTAACCCAAACCCTAGTCTTAAACTAACACTGACCCTAGCCCTACCTCTAACCATAAACCTAACCTTAATCCTAGCCCTAACCCTAACCATAGACCTTGGCCTAACCCTAACACTAACCCTAGCCCTAGGCCTAACCCTAACCTTAACATTATACAAGCACTAGACCAAACCCTAACCCTAGCCATAACACTAACCCAGCCCTAACCCTAATCCTAACCATAACCCTAACCCTAGCTCTAACACTAACCCTAAAAATAACCATAAACCTAACCCTAGCGCTAACCCTAAAATTAATCCTGGGCCTAACCTTAAACCTATCCCTTACCCTAGCCCTAACCGTAACCATTACCCTTGCCCTAACCATAACCCTAACCCTAGCCCTAGCCCTAGCCCTAACACCTAGCCCTATTCCCAACCCTAACAGTAACCCTAACCCGAACCTCTACCCTAACCCAAACCCTAACCCAAACCTAACCCTAACCGTAGCCCTAACCCTAACCATAGAACGAGCCTAGCACTAACCTTAACCCTGGCTCTAACCTTAACCGTAACCCTAACCCTAGCCCTAGCCCTAGACCTACCCCTAGCCTAGAGCTAGCCCTAACCCTAACCATAATCCTAGCCCTAAACATAACCCTAACCAAAACATTAACGCTAAACCTTAACAATAACCCTAACCACAACACTAACCCTAACCTTAGCCCTAACACTACCCTAGAAATAACATTAACCCTACCATAACCCTAACCCTAACCCTAGCCCTATCCCTAAACCTAGCCCTCACTCTAACACTAACCCTGGCCCTAGCCTTAAACCTTTCCTTACCGTAAACCTAACCCTAACTCTAATCCTAGCACTAGCCCTAACACTAACCCTAACCCTAAACCTAAAACTAACACTAGCCCTAGACCTGACCCTAAACTAGCCCTAGCCCTAGCCCTAACCATAACACTAACCCCTGCCCTAGGCCTATCACTAACCCTAAACCTAGCCCTAGCCCTAGTCCTATCCCTAACCCGAGCCCTAGCCCTAGCCCTAGCCCTAACCATAACACTAACCTTTGCCCTAGCCCTATCCCTAACCCTAACACTAGCATTAGTCCTAGCCTTAGCCCTGGCCCTAACCCTAACCCTAGACCTAGACCTAACACTAACCCTAACTCTAACTCTGGCCCTAACCCCAACCCTAATGCTATCACTTGTCCTAACCCTAACACTAGCCCTATCCCTAAACCTAGCCCTCACCCTAACCCTAACCCTGGCCATAACGTTAACACTAACCCTCACCCTAACGCTAACCCTAATCTTAGCCCTAGCCGTAGTCCTAACCCTAACCCTAAACCTTGCCCTAACCCTAACGATAACCGTAACCCAAACCCTAGACCTAGCCCTAGCCCAAACCCTAACCCTAACCCTAATCCTAGCCCCTGCCCTAACCCTAACCCTTACCCTAACACTAACCCTAACCCTAACCCTAACCCTAACACTAACCCAGGCCATAGCCATAGCCCTAACCCTAACCCTAACCCTAGCACTAACCCTAAACCTAACCCTAAACCGAGCCCTAAACCTAACCCATACACTAGCCCTACCCTAACCCTATCCCTAGCCTTAGCACTAATGCTAGCCCTAACCATAACCCTAGCCTTAGCCAAAGATCTAACCCTAATGCCAACTCTTTCCCTAACCCTAACCCTAACAGTAACCCTAACCCTAACCGCTAACCCTAACTCTAACTCCAACACTAACCATAACCTTAAAGTTAACCCTAAACGTATCCCTAGCCGTAGCCCAAACCCAAACCCTAAACCTAACAATAACCCTAAACATAGCCCAGCCTAACCCTAAACCTAACCCTAACCCAAGCCCTAGCCTTAGACTTAGCCTTAACCCCAAACCTAACCCTAATCATAACCCTAACCTTAACCCTAACACCAGCCCTACCCTAACCCTAACCCCAAAACAAACCCTAGCCTGAACCCTAAACATAAATCCAGCCCTAACCCTAACCCTAACCCTAACCCCAGCCATAACCCTAACCCTAGCCCTCGCCCTAACCCTAACCCTAGCCCTAACCCTAACCCTAAACATAGCCATAGCCCTAACCCTAAACCCAAAACTAACCCTAGCACTAGCCGTAACCCTAACCCTAACCAAAACCCTAAATCTAACCCTAACCCTAACCCTAACTCTAACCCTAAACAAAACCCTAACCCTGCACTAGTCCAAGCCCTAAACCTAGCCCTAACCGTAACCCTAACCCTAGCACTAACCCTAACCCTTACCCTAACCCTAACCATAACCCTAAACCTTACCCTAGCCCTAGCACTAGCCCTAGCCCTAGCCCTAGCCCTAGCCCTAGCCCTAACCCTAACCCTAACCCTAAACTTAACCCTCACCCTAGCCCTAGCCCTAACCCTAAACCTAACCCTAGACCTAACCCTAACCTGACCGTAAACCTTACCCTAACCACTATCCCTAACCCTAACCATAAACCCAACCCTAACCCTAAACTTAGCCCTAACTCTAAACATAACACAAGCCCTAACACTAACCAGAACCCTAGCCCTAACCCTAACCCTAACCATAAACCTATCCCCTAACCCTAACCCTAGCATTAACCACAACAATAACCCTAACCCTAATCCTAATTCTGAAACTAACCCTATCCCTAACACTTACCCTAAACCTGGCCCTAACGCTAAACCTGCAAACTGTGTCTCTCTACAGGACTTCGTAAACTATTTCTCCTACACTCAAGCTACAATACGCATTGTACGTATGCCTACTGACAATCTATAGAACTCCTGTAAACTGAGTCTGCTACACTCAGGATGCAGAACTCCTATAAACTGCCTAGGTCTACATCCAGCTTACAGAAATCCTGTAAGCTGCATCTCCTACATTCAGGCTAAGAAATCCTGCATAGTGTGTAAAGCTACTCCCATGGTAAGATCTCCCGTAAAATGAGTCTACTACACACAGGATGCAGAACTCCAGTAAACTGCCTCTCTCTACATCCAGCTTGCAGAAATCCTGTAAGCTGCATCTCCTACACTCAGGCTACAGAAATCCTGCAAACTGCGTCTCTCTGCATCCATGTTTAGAACTCCAGTGAGCTGTTTCTCCTACACACATGCTAAAGAAATCCCGCATACTGTGTATGCCTACTCAGAAGCTACAGAACTCCAGTAAACAGAGTCTCCTATGCTCAGGCTGCAGAACTCCTGTAAACTGCCTCTCTCTACAGCCAGCTTACAGAAATTCTGTAAACTGAGTCTCCTACACTCGGACTACATAAAACCCGCATACTGCGTATGACTACTTCCAAGCTACAGAACTCCCATAAACTCTGTCTCCTACATTCAGATTGCAAAACTCTTGTAAACTGCCTCTCTGTACACCCAGCTTACAGAACTCCAGTAAGCTACATCTACACTCAGCCTACAGAAAACCCACATACTGCATATGCCTACTCCCAAGCTACAGAACTCCCGTAAACTGAGTCTCCTACACTCAGGATGCAGACTACCGTAAACTGCCTCTATCTACATCCAGCTTACAGAATTCCAGTAAGCTGCGTCTCCTACAAACAAGCTACAGAAATCCCGCATACTGCGTATGCCTCCTCCCAAGCTACAGAACTCCCATAACCTGTGTCTACTACACTCAGGCTGCAGAACTCCTGCAAACTGCGTCTCCCTATCCATGTTTTAGAACTCCAGTATACTGTTCCTCCTACATTCATGCTACAAGAAGCTCGCATTGTCTGTATGACTACTGACAATCTATAGAACACCTGTAAACTGAGTCTGCTACACTCAGGGTGCAGAACTCCTGTAAACTGCCTAGCTCTACATCCAGCTTACAGAAATCCTGTAAGCTGCATATCCTACACGCAGGTTACAGAAATCCCGCATCTGCATATGGCTGTTCCCATGCTACAAAACTCCTGTAAACTGTTTCCAACATTCAGGCTGCAGAATTCCTAAAAACTGCCTCTCTGTAGACCCAGATTACAGAACACCAGTCAGCAGCATCTCCTTCACTCAGGCTACAGAAAACCCACGTAGTGCATATGGGTACAGCCATGCTGCAGAATTCCCGTAAAGTGTTTCCTACACTCAGGCTGCAGAACTCCAGTAAACTGCTTCGCTCTACATCCAGATTACAGAAATCATGTAAGCTGTTTCTCCTTAACTCAGGCTACAGAATTCCTGCATACTGCGTATGGCTGATCCCATGCTACAGATCTCCTGTAACTGTCTCCTACAGTCAGGATGCAGAACTCCTGTAAACTGCCTCTCTTTACATCCAGCTTACAGAACACCAGTAAGCAGCATCTCCTACACACAGGCTACAGAAAACCTGCATAGTGCGTATGGCTACAGCCACGTTACAGAAGTCCCATAAACTGTCTCCTACACTCAGGCTGCAGAACTCCTGCAAACTGCCTCTCTGTAGACCCAGATTACAGAAATCCTGTAAGCTGCATCTCCTGCACTCAGGCTACAGAAAAACCACATACTGCATATGGCTACTACCATGCTACAGAACTCCCGTAAACTGTGTCTGCTACAACAGGCTGCAGAACTCCTGTAAACTGCCTCTCTCCACATCCAGCTTACAGAAAACCTGAGAGCTGCGTCTCCTACACTCAGGCTACAGGAAAGCCGTATACTGTGTATGCCTACTCCTAACCTACAGAACCCCCTAAACTGTGTCTACTACACTCAGGCTGCAGAACTCCTGTAAGCTGCCTCTCTCTACATCCAGTTTACAGAAATCCTGTAAACTGCCTTTCCTTCACTCAGGCTGCTTAAAACCCACAAAGGCCTATGGCTACTACCATACTACAGAATTCCCATAAACTGTGTCTACTACACTCAGGCTGCAGAACTCCTGTAAACTGCCTCTCTCTACATCCAGCTAACAGAATTCCAGTATGTTCCATCTCCTTCTCTCAGGCTACAATAATCCTGCATACTGCGTGTGCCTATTCCCAAGCTACAGAACTCCTATAAACTGTGTCTACTACACTCCTGTAAACTGAGTCTGCTTCACTCAGGTTGCAGAAGTCCTGCGCACAACGTCTCTCTACATCCATGTTATAGAACTCCAGTAAGCTGTTTCTCCTACACTCATGCTAAAGAAATCCCGCATATTACGTATGCCTACTCAGAAGCCACAGAACTCCCATAAACTGAGTCTCATACACTCAGGCTGCAGAACTCCTGTAAACTGCCTCTCTCTACATCCAGCTTATGGAACTACAGTAAGCTGCGTCTCTTACACTCGGCCTACAGAAAACCCACATGCTGTTTATGCCTACTCCAAAGCTACAGAACTCCCATAAACTCTGTGTACTACAATAAGGCAGCAGAACTCCTGTAAACTGCCTCTCTGTACACCCAGCATACAGAACTCCTGTAAGCTGCATCTCCTACACTCAGCCTACAGAAAACCCACATACTGTGTATGCCTACTCCCAAACTACAGAACTCCCGTTAACTGTGTCTTTCACACTCCGGCTGCAGAACTGCGAACTGCGTCTCTCTGCATCCATGTTACAGAACTCCAGTAAGCTGTTTCTCCTACACTCATGCTAAAGAAATCACGCATAGTGCATATACCCACTCAGAAGCCACAGAACTCTCGTAAACTGAGTCTCCTACACACATGCTGCAGAACTCCTGTAACCTGCTTCTCTCTACATCCAGATGACGGAACTACAGTAAGCTGCGTCTCCTACACTCATGCTACAGAAATCCTGCATATTGCGTATGTCTACTCCCAAGCTACTGAACTCCCATAAACAGTGTCAACTTAACTCAGGCTGCAGAACTCCCGTAAACTCTCTCCTACATTCAGGCTGCAAAACTCCTGTAAACTGCCTCTCTCAAAACCAGCTTACAGAAATCCAGAATGTTCCTTCTCCTACAGTCTGGCTACAGAAAACCTGCATAGTGCGTATGCCTACTCCCAATCTACAGAACTCCCATAACCTGTGTCTACTACACTCAGGCTGCAGAAATCCTGCAAACTGCGTCTCTCTATATCCATGTTACAGAACTCCCGTAAACTGTTTCTCCTACACTCACGCTACAATAACCTCGCATAGTCTGTATGCCTACTGATTATCTATAGAACTCCTGTAAACTGAGTCTGCTTCACTCAGGTTGCAGAAGTCCTGCGAACTGCATCTCTCTACATCCATGTTACAGAATTCCAGTAAGCTGTTTCTCCTACACTCATGCGAAAGAAATCCCGCATACTGAGTATGCCTACTCAGAAGCTACAGAACTCCCATATAGTGAGTCTCCTACAGTCAGGCTGCAGAACTCCTATAAGCTGCATCTCCTACACTCATGCTACAGAAATCCTGCATATTGCGTATGCCTACTCCGAAGCTACAGAACTCCCATAAACTCTGTGTACTACAATAAGGCAGCAGAACTCCTGTAAACTGCCTCTCTCACATCCAGCTTACAGAAATCCAGAAAGTTCCTTCTCCTACAGTCAGGCTACAGAATACCCGCATAGTGAGAATGCCTACTCCCAAGCTACAAAACTCCCATAACCTGTGTCTACTACACTCAGGCTGCAGAACTCCTGCAAACTGCATCTCTCTACATCCATGTTACAGAAATCCCAAAAACTGTTTCTCCTACACTCATGCTAGAGAAACCTCTCATTGTACGTATGCCTACTGAAAATCTACAGACACCCATAAACTGTCTCCTACACTCAGGCTGCAGAACTCCTGGAAACTACCTCTCTCTACATGCAGCTTATGGAACTCCACTAAGCTGCATCTCCTACACTCAGGCTACAGAAAACCGGTAAACTTCGTATGCCTACTCCCAAGCTACAGAATTCCATTAATGGTGATTCCACACTCAGGCAACAGAACTTCTGTGAACTGCGTCTCTCTACATCCATGTTACAGAACTCCTGTAAACTGTTTTTCCTAAACTCACGCTACAGAAACATCACATTGTATATATGCCTACTCAGAATCTACAGAATTCCCGTAAACAGATTCTCCTACACTCAGGCTGCAGAACTCCTAAAAACTGCCTCTCTCTACATCCAGCTTACAGAAATACTAACCCTAACCCTAAGCCTAGTCCTAGCCCTAGCCCTAACCCTAAACCTAACCATATCTGTAACCCTAACAATAACCCTAACCCTAAGCATAACCTTAATCCTAACTGTAATCCTAACCCTAACCCAACCCAAACCCTAAACTCCGCCCTAACCCTAACCATAACACTACCCTTAGCACTAACCCTAACCCTGGTTCTAACCCTAACTCTAACTTTATCCCTAACCCTAACCCTAACCTTAACCCAGTCTAGACCTAAATCTAAACTTAACCCCAACACTAACCCTAGACTTAGCTCCAGCCCTAACCCCAACCCTAAACCTAACCCTATCCCTAGCCCTATCCTAACCCTAACCCTGAACCTTGACCTAACCCTAACCCTAACCGTAACCTTAACAAAAGCCCTAGCCCTAGCACTAACCCTAACCCTCACCCTAGCTCTAGCCCTAACTCCAAACCTAAACCTAACCTTAGCCTTAACCCTAATCTTAACACTAGCCCTAGCACTAACCCTAACCCTGGCTATAACCCTAACCCTAACTCTAGCCATAACCCTAACCCTAGCCATAAACCTAACCCTAACCGAAACCCTAACCCCTAAACCTAACTCTAATCATAACCGCAAACCTAACCCTAACCTTAACACTAACACTAACACAAGCCCTAATCCTAACCCTAACCCTAACCCTGGCACTAACCCTTACCCTAACCCTTACCCTAGCCCTAGCCCTAACGCTAACCCTAACCCTAGCACTAGCCCTATGCCTAATGCTAATCCTAACCCTAGCCATAGCCCTAGCCCTAACCCTAAACCTAACCCTAGCCTAAACCTAATTCTAACCGTAACCCTAACCATAACCCTAAACCTAACCCCAACCCTAAGCCTAACCTTAGCCCTAACCCTAACAATAACACTAGCCCTAGCACCAAACCTAACAGTTGCTCTAACCCTAACCCTAACCCTAGCCCTAAACATAACATCAACCCTAACTCCAGCCCTAGCACTAGCCATATCCATAACACTAACACTAGCCTTAACCCGAACCCTAACCCTAGTCTAGACATAAACCTAACCCTAAAACTAACCATAATCCTAATTCTTACACTAACACTAGACTTAGCTTTAGCCCTAACCGCAACCCTAACCCTAACCCTAGTCTTAAACTAACACTGACCCTAGCCCTAGCTCTAACAGTAAACCTAACCTTAACCCTAGCCCTAACCCTAACCCTAACATTATACAAGCACTAGACCAAACCCTAACCCTAGCCCTAACCCTAACCCAGCCCTAACCCTAATCCTAACCATAACCCTAACCCTAGCTCTAACACTAACCCTAAAAATAACCATAAACCTAACCCTAGCGCTAACCCTAAAACTAATCCTGGGCCTAACCTTAAACCTATCCCTTACATTAGCCCTAACCCTAATCTTTACCCTTGCACTAACCCTAACCCTAACCCTAGCCCTAGCCCTAAAACCTAGCCCTATTCCCAACCCTAACAGTAACCCTAACCCGAACCTCTACCCTAACCCAAACCCTAACCCAAACCTAACCCTAACCATAACCATAACCCTAACCATAACACAAGCCTAGAACTAACCTTAACCCTGGCTCTAACCTTAACCCTAACCCTAACCCTAGCCTAGACCTAGCCCTAACCCTAACCATAATCCTAGCCCTAAACATAACCCTAACCGAAAAATTAACCCTAAAACTTAACCCTAACCCTAACCACAATGCTAACCCTAACCTTAGCCCTAACACTAACCCTAACACTAACCCTAGAAATAACATTAACCCTAGCCCTAACCCTAGCCCTAGCCCTAACCCTAAACCTAGCCTTCACCCTAACACTAACCCTGGCCCTAGCCCTAACCCTATCCCTTACCATAAACCTAAACCTAACCCTAATCCTAGCACTTGCCCTACCCCTAACCCCAACACTAACCCTAAACCTTAAACTAACACTAGCCCTAGACCTGACCCTAACCCTAGCACTAGCCCTAGCCCTAACCATAACACTAACCCTTGCCCTAGGCTTATCAATAACCCTAACCCTAGCCCTAGTCCTAGCCCTAAACCGAGCCCTAGCCCTAGCCCTAACCATAACACTAACCTTTGCCCTAACCCTAACTATAGTCCTAACTCTAGCACTAGTCCTAGCCTTAAGCAAACTGTAACTGTAGCCCTATGCATAGCCCTAACCATAACACTAACCCTAACCGTAAACTAAACCTAACCCCTAACCCTAAACCTGACATTAACCACAACCCCAATCCTAATCTTAGCCCTAACCCTAACCCTACCGCTAACCCTAACACTAGCCCTAGCTCTAACCCTAACCCTAGCCCTAGCCCTAGGCCTAACCCTAACCCTAACCCTAACCCTAACCCTAACCCTAACATAGCCCTAGCCCTATCCCGAAACCAAACCCCAGTACTAGCCCTAGCCCTAGCCCGAACCCTACCCTAGACCTAGCCCTAAGCCTAAACCTAAACATAGCCATAGGCCTAAACTGAACCCTAAACATAGCCCTAGCCATAGCACTAACCCTAACCCTAACCCTACTCCTATACCTAACCACAACCCTAACCCTAGACTTAGCCCTAACCCTAACCCTAATCCTAGCCCTAACCATAACCCTAAACATAGCCATAGTCCTAACCTAACCCTAAACCTAGCCTTAGCTCTAACCCTAACCATAGACCTAGGCCTAACCCTAACACTAACCCTAGCCCTAGCCCTAACCCTAACCCTAACCCTGACCCTAATTCAAGCACAAGCCCAAACCCTAACCCTAGCCCTAACCCTAACCCAGCCTTAACCCTAATCCTAACCATAACCCTAACCCTAGCTCTAACACTAACCCTAAAAAGAACCATAACCTAACCCTAGTGCTAACCCTAAAACTAATCCTGGGCCTAACCTTAAACCTATCCCTTACCCTAGCCCTAGCCATAACCATTACCCTTGCACTAACCCTAACCCTAGCCCTAACACCTAGCCCTATTTCCAACCCTAACAGTAACCCTAACCCGAACCTCTACCCGAACCCAAACCCTAACCCAAACCTAACCCTAACCGTAGCCCTAACCCTAACATAACATGGACCTAGCACTAACCTTAACCCTGGCTCTAACCTTAACCCTAACCCTAACCCTAGCCCTAGCCTAGCCCTAGCCCTAACCCTAACCATAATCCTAGCCCTAAACATAACCCTAACTGAAACATTAACCCTAAACCTTAACCCTAACCCTAACCACAACGCTAACCCTAACCTTAGCCCTAACACTAACCCTAACCCTAATACTAACCCTAACACTACCGCTAACCCTAACACTAGCCTTAGCTCTAACCCTAACCCTAGCCCTAGCCCTAGGCCTAACCCTAACCCTAACCCTAACCCTAACCCTAAACATAGCCCTAGCCCTATCCCGAAACCAAACCCCAGTACTAGCCCTAGCCCTAGCCCGAACCCTACCCTAGACCTAGCCCTAAGCCTAAACCTAAACATAGCCATAGGCCAAAACCGAAACCTAAACATAGCCCTAGCCATAGCACTAACCCTAACCCTAACCCTACTCCTATACCTAACCACAACCCTAACCCTAGACTTAGCCCTAACCCTAACCCTAACCCTAGCCCTAACCATAACCCTAAACATAGCCATAGTCCTAACCTAACCCTAAACCTAGCCTTAGCTCTAACCCTAACCATAGAACTAGGCCTAACCCTAACACTAACCCTAGCCCTAGCCCTAACCCTAACCCTAACCCTAATCCTAATCCTAACCCTAACCATAGCACTAGCCCTACCTAAGCCTAACACTAACCCTAACCCTAATGAAAACCCTAGTCCTAGACCTAGCACTAGTCCTAGCCCTAAACCTAACCCTAGCCCTAGCCCTAGCCCTAACCCTAACCCTAGCCCTAACCGTAACCGTAACCTTAACCCCTACGCCTACCCCTAACCCTAACCCTATCCACAACCCTAACTCTAAACTTAGCCCTAACCCTAAACCTAACCCTAACCATAACATTAGCCCTAGTTCTAAACCTAAACCTAGCCCTGGCCCTAGCCCTAAACCGAACACTAAACCTAAGCCTAAACCTAACCCTAGCCCTAACCTCAACCCTAACCCAGCCCTAACTCTAAACCTAACCCTAGTCATAGCCCTAGCCCTAATCCCTAGCCTTAACAAAAGCACGAAAACTTAACCCTAGCCATAATCCCTAATCCTAACCATAGCCATAGCACTAGCCCTAGCCCTAACCCTAACTCTATCCCTAATCCTAACCCTAACCGTAACATTAACCCTAACCCCTAACCCTAAACCTAACCTAACCACAACCCTAACCCTAACCTTAGACCTAACCATAACCCTAACCCTACACATAACACTAACCCTAACCCTAGCCCTTACCCTAACCCTAAGCCTCGCCTTTACCCTAACCTCAACACTGGCCCTAATCCTAAACCTAGCCCTAGCCGTAACCCTAACTCTAACAGTAACCCTAACCCTAACCCTAACCCTACACATAGCACTAGCCCTTACCCTAACCCTAACCCTAACCGTAGCACTAGCCATAACCCTAACCCTAACCCTAACCCTAGCAATAGCCCTAAACCTAACCCTAAGCCTAACCCTAAACCCAACCCTAACCCTTACACAAAAACTAACCCTAGCACTAACACTAACCCTAATACTAGCCCTAGCTCTAAACTAACCCTAGCCGTAGCCATAGCCCTAACCATAACCCTAACCCTAACCCTAATATTAAACATAGCCCTAACAAACCCTAACCCTAACCATAACCTTAGACCTAGCCCTAACCCTAACACTAACCCTAGGAATAGCCCTAACCCTAACCCTAAACTTAACCTGAACCCTAACCCTAACACTAGCCCTAGCTCTAACCCTAACCCTAGCCCTAGCCCTAGCCCTAACCCTATCCCTAAACCTAACACTAAATATAGACCTAGCCAATCCTTTCCCTAACCATTACCTTAGACCTAGCCCTAGGCCTAACTGCAACCCTTACCCTGGACCTAAGACTAACCCTAACATTAACCCTAAACTTGCACTAACCATAATCATAACAATAAACCTACCACTAAGACTAACCCCTAGTTCTAGATCTAACCCTAACCCAAGCCCTAGCCCTAGCCCTAACCCTATCCCTAAACCTAACCCTAACGCTAACCATAAACATAGCCTTAGTCTTAACCCTAACCCTAAGCTTAGACCTAACCCTAGCCCTAACCCCAACCCTAACCCTAACCTGAGCCCTAACCCTACCCTAACACTAACCCTAGCCCAGCCCTAACCTTAATCATAACCCTAACCCTAAACTTGCCCTACCCTAACCCCAATCATAGACCTAGCCCTATACCTAACCCTAACCCTAGCCCCAGCACTAACCCCAAGCCTAACCCTAAACCTAACCCTAGCTCTAGCCCTAGCCCTAACCCTAACCCTAGCCCTAACCCTAGCCCTAACCGTAGCTTAACCTTAACCACTAACCCTAACCCTAACCACACCCTAAAGCTAACATTAGCCCTAGCTCTAACCCTAAACCTAGCTCTAGCCCTAGCCCTAACCCTAACCCTAAACCTAACCCTAACCCTAATCATAGCCCTAGCCCTAACCCTAACACTATCCCTCGACCTAGCACTAGCCCTAACCCAAATTCTAACCCTGACCCTAGACCTAACCCTCACCCTAACCCTAGACAAGCCCTAACCTTAACCCTAACCCTAATCCTAAACTTGCCCTAACCCTAACTCTAAACATAGACCAAGCTCAAACCCGAACCCTAACCCTAGCCCTAGCCCTAACCCCAAAATTAACACTAACCCTAACCCTAGCTCTAGGCCTAGCCCTAACCCTAAACGTAGCCCCAAACCTGGCCCTAACCGTATCCTTAACCCTAACCACTAACCATAACCCTAACCCTAACCCTAACCACAACCCTAACCCTAACCCTAGCCTAGCACTAGCAGTAGTCCTAACCCTAAACCTACCCTAACCCTAACCCTACCCCTAATCCATAACCCTAGCCCTAGCACTAACCTTAACCATAAACCTAGCCCTAACCCTAACCCTAACTGTAACCTTAAACCTAAACCCTAACCCTAACCCTAACCCTAAACAAAACCCTACCACTAGCCATAGCACTAATTTAACCCTAGACCTAATCAATAACCCTAACCCAAACCCTATGCATAACCCTAACCATAGCCCTAAACCTAACCTTAGCCTTTACCCTAACCCTAACCCTAGCTTTTACACTAAACCTAACCCTGGACCTAACACTAACCCTAATCCTTGCCCTAACCCTAGCAATAACCCTAACCCTAACCCTTGCCCTAACACTAACCCTAGCCCAAGACCTAGCCCTAGCCCTTACCCTAACCCTAAACCTAACCCTAACCATAGCCCTAACCTTAATCCTAACACTAACCCTATTTCTAACCCTAACCCAAACCCTAACCCTAAATCTCACCCTAACCCTACCATAGCCCTAGCCCTAAACCTAACACTAACCACAACACTAGCCTAGCTCTAACCCAAAACCTAGCCCAAGACCTAGCCCTAAACCTAACCCTGAAACTAAACTAAACCTAAACATAGCCCTAGCCCTAACTATAACCCTAACCCTAACACTAGGCCTAGACCTAGACCTAGACCTAGCCCTAACCCCAACCGTAACCCTAAACTTAGCCCTAACACTAACCCTAATCCTAGCCCTAACCCTAACACTAACCCTAACCCTGACCCTAGCTCTAGTCCAAACCCTAACCCTAGCTCTAATCCTAACCTGAGCCCTAAACCTAACCCTAACCCTAGCCATAAACATAAACCTAACTATAACTTTAACCCTAACCCAAACCCTTACCTTTACCCTAACCCTAACCCTAACCTTGGACCTACCCTAACCCTAACACATCCCCTAGCCCTAACCCAAACCCTTACCTTTACCCTAACCCTAACACTAACCTTAGCCCTAGCCATAGCCCTAACACTAACCCTCGCCCTAGCCCTACCCTACCTTAACCCCAACCCAAACCCTAACCCTAGCCCTAACCCCAACCCTAACACTAACCCTAGACTTAACCGTATGCCTCACCCTAGACGTAGGCCTAACCATAACCCAAACCCTAACCCTAGCCCTTACCCTAACACTAACCCTAACCTTAGCCTTAACCCTAACCCTACCCTGGCCCTAACCTTAACACTAGCCCTAACCCTAGCCCTAGCCCTAACCCTAACCCTCGCCCTAGCCCTAACCTAAGAATTAACACAACCCGAACCATAGCCCTAAACCTAACCCTAACCCTAGCCCTAGCCCAAGGCCTAAACCCAAACCTAACCCTCACCCTAGCTCTAGCCATAACCCTAACCCTAGCCCTAGCACTAACACTAGGCCTAGCCCTAACCCTAACCCTAAATCAAACCCTAACCCTATCTCTAAACCTAACCATAGCCCTAACACTATCCCTAATCATAGCTCCAGCTGTAACCCTAACCCAAGCCCTAACCCTAACCCTAGCCCTAACCCTAACCTTAACCCAAGCCCTAGCACAAGCTCTATCCATAATCCCAAACCCTAACCCAAGCCCTACCCTTAGCCTTACCCCAACCCTAACACTAACCCTATCCCTAACCCTAACCCTAAAACTAGATGTAACTTTAACCCTAACCCTAAACCCAACCCTAACACTAACCCTAGCTCTAATGCTAAACATAAAAGTAGCCCCAGCCCTAGCCCTAACCCTAACCCTATCCTAACCCTTACCCTAAGCCTAACTTTAACATTAACTGTAACCCTAAATCTAACTTCAACCATAACATTAACCCTAGCCATATCCATAATCCTAACCCGAACCCCAACACTAGCCCAAGCTCTAACCCTAACACTAGCCCTAAACATAGCCCTAGCCCTAGCCCTAGCCCTAACCCTAGCCCTAACCGTAGCTTAACCCTAACATTAACCCTAACCCTAACCCAAGCCCTAACCCTAACCCTAGACCTAGCCCTAACCAAAACCCTAACACTAGCCCTAACCCTAACCATACTAGCCCTAAACCTAACCCTAACACTAGCCCTAGCCCTAGCCCTAACCCTAACCCTAGATCTAGACCTAACCCTAACCCTAGCCCTAACCCTAACGCTAGCCCTAGTCCTAAAGCTAAACCTAATTCTAAACCTAGAACTAACCATAACCAAACCGTAACCCTAACCCCAACCCTAACCATAACCATAACCATAACCCTGGCCCTAGCCCTAACCCTAACCCTAGCCCTAACCCCTAACCTAAACATAGCCCTATCCCTATACCTAACCCTTAACCTAGCCCTGACCCTAACAATAATCCTAGCTCTCACACTTACCCTAACCCTAACCTGAACCCTAACACTAAACATAGCCATAGCACCAAACCTAACCCTAACTCTAGCCCTATCCCTAGCCCCAGCCCTAACCCTAACCTGAATCCTAGCCCTAACCCTAACCCTAACCCTGGCCCTAACCCAAACCCTAACCCTAGCCCTAGCCCTGACCCTAACCCTTACCCTAACCCTAGCTCTAGACCTAACCCTAACCCTAACACTAACCCTAGCCCTAGCCCTAGCTTTAACCCTAACCTCTAACCCTAACCCAACCACAACCGTAATCCTAACCTTAGCCCTAACCCTAACCCTAACATTCACCCTAGATCTAACCCTAACCATAAATCTATGCAAAACCCTTGCTCTAACTCTATCCCTAACCCTAACCCAAATCCTAACCATAACACTAGCCCTACCTCTAACCCTAATCATAGAACTAGCCCTAGCCCTTGCCCTAGGCCTAACCCTAACCCAAGCCCGAGCCATAACCCTAACCCTAACCCTAGCCCTAACAATAACCATAGACCTAGCCCTTAAACTAACACTACCCTAGACCTAACCCTAACCCTAACACTGGCCCTAACCCTAACCCTAACCTAGCCCTAACACTATACCTAACCCTAACCCTAACACTCGCCCTCACCCTCGTCCTAACACTAGCACTAACCATAACCCTAACCTTAGCCCTAACCCTAACCCTAGCCCTAGCCCTTACCATAAACCTAAACCTAGCCCTAGTCCTAACCTTAACCCTAACCCTAACACTAGTTCTTGCCATAACCCTAACCCTAACACTAAACCTAACCCTAACCCTAACCCTAACACTAACCCAAGCTCTAACCCTAAGCCTAACTGTAACCCTAGCCCTAACCCAAACCCTAAACCTAACCCTAACTAGCCCTAAACATAACCCTAACCCCAGCCCTCACCCTAATCCTAACATAGACCTAGCCCTAATCCTAACACTAACCCTAGTCCTAGACCTAACCATAAACCTAACCCTAATCCTAGATCTAGCCGTAACCCTAACCCTAGCCCTAAACCTATCCGTAGCCCTAGCCCTAACCCTATGCCTGACCCTAACCCTACCCCTAACCCTAACCCTTAGCTAGGCCTAACACTAACCCTAATCCTAGCCTTGCACAAGCCCTAGCCCTAACCGTAACCCTAAACCTAGCCCTAGCCCAAGCACTAAACTTAACCCTAACTGTAACCTTAACCTTAACACCTAACCCTAACCCTCACTCTAACCCCAAACCTAACACTAACCCTAGCCCTAACCTTGCTAAAGAGCTAAACCTAGCCCCAACCCTAACCTTACACTAACCCTAGCACTAGCCTTAACCAAACAAAACCCTAGCCCTAACACTAGCCCTAGCTCTAACCTAATCCTAGCCATAGCCCTAGCGCTAACCCTAACCCAAAACCTTACCGTAATCCTAAACAATCCCTAGCCCTAACCCTAAACCTAACCCGAAACCTAGCCCTAGAACTAGCACTAGCACAAACGCCAACCCTAACCCTAACCCTAGCCCTAACAATAACCAAAGACCTAGCCCTAACCCTAACCCAAACAGTAGCCCTAACCATAACCCTAACCCTATCGCTAGATCATGTCAAATCCTAACCCTAGCCCTAACCCTAAACCTAGCAATAACCACAACCCTAACCCTAACCCTAACCCTACCCATAGCCCTAGCCCTAACCCTAACCCTAACGCTAACCCTAGCCCTAGCCCTAACCCTAACCCTAAACCTTACCCTAACCCTAACCCTAACACTAACATTAGCCCAAGTTCTAACCCTAACACTGGCCCTAGCCATAGACTGAGCCCTAACACTAACCCAAAACATAATCATAGCCCTAGCCCTAACCCTTACCCTAGCCCTAGACATAGCCCTAGCCCTAGCCCTAACCCTAACCCTAACCCTAACCCAAGCCCTAACCATACCCTAACCCTAGCCCTCGCCCTAACCCTAATACTAACAAGCCCTAACCCTAATAATAGACCTAACCCTAACCCTCACCCTAGTCCCTAACGCTAACCTAACCCTAACCCTGGCTCTAGACCTAACCCTAACACTAGCCCTAGCCCTAGCCCTAAACCTAACCCCTAACACTAACCCTAACCCTAACCACAAACCTTATCCTAACCTTAGCCCTAACCTAACCCTAACCCTCACCCTGGAACTAACCCTAACCCTAACTCTACCCATAACCCTAACCATAGCCCTAACCCTAATCCTAAACCAAATCCTAACACTAAACTAGCACTAGTTCTAACCCTAATCATAGAACTAGCCCTAGCCCTAGCCCTAGCCCTAGGCCTAACCTAATCAAAGCCCTAGCTATAACCCTAACCCTAACCCTAACCCTAGCCCTAATAATAACCATAGACCTAGCCCTTACCCTAACCCTAGGCATAACCCTAACTGTAACCCTGGCCCTAAGCCTAACATTAACCCTAGCCCTAATCCTAAACCAAAGCCTAATCCTGACACTCGCCCTCTCCCTACCCCTAACCCTAGCACTAACCCTACCCCTATCCCTAGCCCTAACACTAACCCTAATCCTATACTTAACTCTAGCCCTAGCTCTTACCCTAACCAAACCCTAGCCCTAGTCCTAACTTTAACCATAACCCTAACACTAGTTCTTGCCATAACCCTAACCCTAACCCTAGCACTAGCCCTAACCCTAACCCTAACTCTAACCCTGACCCTAAGCCTAACACTAGCCTAGCTCTAATCCTAAACCTAGCCCTTTCCCAAGCCCTAATACTTGCTGTAACCATAACCCTAACAAAAACATAACCTGCCCTAAACATTCACCCTAACACTAACCCTAGTTCTAGCACTAACCCTAACACAAACTAAAACCCTAACCCAAGCACTAGCCCTAGCCCTAGCCCTAACCCTAACCCTAACCCTAACACAACCCAAAACATAGCCATGGCCCTAACCCTAACCCTAACCCTAGCCCTAGACTTAGCCCTAGCAACAACCCCAACTCTAAACCTAACCCTAGCCCTACAACAAACCCTACCCTAGCCCTATCCCTAACCCTAACCCTAGCCCTAACCCTAACCATAGACCTAGACCTAATCCTAACCCTAAACCTAGCCCTAGCCCTAACCCCAACCCTAACGCTAGCTCTAACTCTAGACCTAACCCTAACCCTAGCACTAACCCTAACCCTAGCCCTAACATTAAACCTAAACCTAACCCTGACCCTAACACCAACCATAACCCTAACCGTAACCCTAACCCGAACCCTAGCCCTAGCCCTAACCCTAACCCTAACCATGGCCCTAGCGCTAACACTAAACCTGGCCTTAACCATAACCCTAACCCTAGACCTGGCCCTAAACCTAAACCTTACCCTAGCCATAACCCTAATCCTAACCCTAGTCCTAACAATATCCATAGACCTAGACCTAACCCTAAACCTAACCCTATCCATAGCCCTAACCCTAACCCTAACCCTAACCCTAGCTCTAGTAAAAACCATAACACTAGCCCTAACCCTAAACTTAGCCCTAACTCTAGCCCTAACCCTAACCCTAACTCAAGACCTAACCCTAACCCTAGCACTAACCCTAACCCTAACCTAATACTAACCATAGACATAGCCCTAACCCTAACCCTAGCCCCAGCCCTATCCCTTACCCTAAACCTAACCATAGAACTAACCCTAACCCATACTGTACCTATAATAGTAAGCCTAGACCTAGACTTTACCGTAACCCTAGCCTTTACCCTAAAATTAAACCTAGCACTAAACTGTAACCCTAACCCTGGCCCTCGTCCTCACCCTAACTCTAGCACTAACCCTAACCCTACCCAAGCACTAACCCGAGCCCTCCCCCTAACCCTAGCCCTAGCCCTTACCATAAACCTAACCCTAACCCAGGCCCTAACCCTATCCCTAGACCTAGCCATAAACCTAACCAAAACCATGACCTTAACCCTAACCCTAACCCTGACCTTACGCCTAACCCTAATCCTAAACCTAGCCTTGCACAAGCCCTAGCCCTAAACCTAACCATAGCCCTAGCCCTAGAACTAAACTTAACCCTAAATGTAAACCTAACACTAAACCCTAACCCTAAACCTCACCCAAACCCCAAACCTAACACTAACATTAGCCCAAATCTAACACTAATCCTAACCCTAGCCCTATTAATAACCATAGAACTAGCCCTTACCCTAACCCTTACCCTAGCCCTAAACCTAACCATAACCCTGGCCATAACCCTAACCCTAACGCTAGCCCTAACCCTAAACCAAATCCTCGCCCTCTGTTGCCCTAAAAATAGCACTAACCCTAACCCTAAAACTAGCCCAAACCCTAACCCTAGCCCTAGCCCTAGCCCTTACCCTAACCCTAACATAACCCTAACCCTTCATCTAACACTAGCCCAACCAGAACCATAGCCCTTGAGCTAGCCATAGCCCTAACCCCAAACCTAACCCTAAAACTAGCCCTAACCATAACCCTAATCCTAGCCCTAGCCCTAACCCTAACCCTAATCCTAATGTAACCTTAACCCTAAACACTAACCCTAACCCTATCCCTAACCTCAACCCTAAGCCTAAACTTAGCCCTAACCCTAACCCTAAACCTAACCCTAGAACTAACCCTAACCCTAATACTACACATAACCCTTACCCTAACCCTAACCCTAACCCTTGCCCTAACCCTAAACCTACCCTAGCCTAAAACTAAACCTAACCCTAACCCATACCCTCGCCCTTGCCCAAAACCTAGCACTAACCCTAATCCCAACCCTCACCCTAACCATAACTCTAACCCTAACCCTAACCGTAGCCCTAGCCCTAATCTTAAACCTAACCTTAACCCTAGTTCTAGCCCTAACCCTAACCCTAACCCTAACCGTAACCCTAACCCTAAAACTAACACTAACCCTAGACCTAGCCCTAACCCTATATCTAACCCTAACTCTAAAACTAGCCCTAGCTCTAAACCTAGCACTCACACTAGGCCTAGCCGTAGCCCTAACCCTAACCCTAATCTTAAACCTAATCCTAAAATTAGCCCTAGCCCTAACCCTAACCCTAACACCATCCCTAGACCCTAGCCTTAGCTCTAACCCCAACCTAACCCTAACCCTAGCCCTATCCCTAACCCTAACCCTTGCCCTAGCCCTATTCCTAACCCTCATCCTAAACCTAGCCCTAACCCTAACCATAGACCTAGCCCTAACCCTAACCCTAACACTAGACCTAGCATTAACCCTAACACCAACCCTAGCTGTAGACGTAACCCTAATGCCAGCCTTAACCCTACCCCTAGCACTAGCCCTAACCCTAAACCTAACCATAACCCTGACCCTAACACTAACCCTTACTCTAGCCCTAATCCTAACCCTAACCCAACCCCTAGCTCTAGAGCTATCCCTAACCATAACACTAGCCCCAACACTAACCCTAGCCCTATCCCTAACCCTAACAAAACCCTAACCCTAACAGTAGCCCTAGTTCTAACACTAATCCTAGTACTAGTCCTAGCCCTATCCCTAATCCTATCCCTAAAACTAACCCTAAACATAAACATAGCCCTAGCCATAACCCTAACCCCAACCCTAACCCTACCCCTAGACCTAGCCCTAGCCCTAACCCCAACCCAAGCCCTACCCTAAACATAACCATAGCCCTAGCCCTAGCCCTAAACCTAATGTTAGCCCTATTCCTAGCCCTAACCGCAACCCTAATTCTAACCCTAGCACTAACCCTAACACTAACCCTGCCGTAACCCTAAACATAGCCATAGCCCTAACCCTAAACCTAACACTAGCCCTAGCCATAGCCGTAATCTCAACCCTAACCATAACCATAATGCTAGCGCTAACCATAACCCTAAACATAATCATAATGCTAGCCATAACCCTAACCATAACCCTAACCAAAGCACTACCCCTAAACCAACACTAACCCTAATGCCAAACCTAAACCTAACCATAACCCTAACCCTAGCCCTTACCCTAATCTGAAGCCTTACCCTAGCGCTAACCCTAACCTTTACCCTTGTCTTAACCCTAACCCTAACCATAGCCCTAGCCCTACCTATAGTCCTAGCCCTAACCCAAACCCTAAACCTAACCCTAGCCCTAGCCCTAATCCTAGCCCTAGCCCTAACCCTAAACCTAACCCTGCCCTATCCCTAACTTAATCCTAAACATAGCCATAGCCCTAACCATAACCCTAAACATAGCCCTAGCTCTAGTTCTAATCCTAAATCTAAACCTATTCCTAGCCCTAATCCCAAACATAACCCTAACCCTAGCCCTAGCTATAACACTAACACTAACCCTAAGAGTAGCCCTAACCTAACCCTATGCATTGCCCCATCCCTAACCCTAGACATAACCCTAACCCTAACCCTAACACTAACCCTAAGTGTAGTCCTAGCTCTAACCCTAACCCAGGCCTAGCCCTAGCACTAACCCTAAGCCTAACACTAACCCTAAGTCTAACCCTAACCCTAAACACAACCCTAGCACTAGCCCTAACACTAGCCCTAGACATAGCCCTAGCCCTAACCACAACCCTAACCCTAACCCTAACCCTAACCTTAACCCTAAGCCTAACGCTAACCCTTGCCATAGCCCTAAGCCTAACCCTAACCCTAAACCAAAACTAGCAATAGACCTAGCCCTAGCCCTAACCCCAACCCTAAAAAAAACTCTAGGACTAACCCTAACCCTAGCCCTAGCCCCTAACTCTAACCCTCACCCTAAGTCAAATCTAAAACTAACCCTAGCCCCAACACTTGCTCTAGAGCTAACCCTAACCCTAACTGTAACATAATTCTAGCCCTAGCCCTAACCCTAACCCTAACCCTAACCCTAACCCTAACCCTAGCACTAGCCCTAACCCTAACCCTTACACTACACCTAACCCTAACCCTAGCCCTAGTACTACTCCCAGCCCTAACCCTAACCTTAACTGTAGCCCTAGCCCTAACCCCAACATAACCCTAGCCCTAACCCTAACCCTTACACTACACCTAACCCTAACCCTAGCCCTAGTACTACTCCCAGCCCTAACCCTAACCTTAACTGTAGCCCTAGCCCTAACCCCAACATAACCCTAGCCCTAACCCTAACCCTAATGTAAGCTTAACCCTAACCCTATCCCTAACCTCAACCCTAACCATGACCTTAGCCCTAACCCTAACCCTAAACCTAACCCTAGAACTAAATATAACCCTAACCCTACCCATAACCCTAACCCCAGCCCTAACCCTAACCCTACTCTAACCCATGTCTGAACACTAACCGTAACCCTAGCCGAACCCTAAACTTAAATCTAACCGTAACCCTTGCATAATCCTCGCCCTAACCATATCGCTAACCCTAACCCTACCCAAGCCAGAACCCTAAACCTAACCCTAACCCTAAACCTAACCCTAGAACTAACCCTAACCCTAATTCGACCCATAAACCTTACCCTAGCCCTAACCCTAACCCTAACCATGGCCCTAAACCTAACTATAGCGTAGCCCAAACCTTAACATAACCCTAAACCTAACCCTCGCCCTTGTCCTCGCCCTAACCCTAGCACTAACCCTAACCCTAAACATAGCCATAGCACTAACCCTAAACCAAACCATAGCCCAAGCCCAAGCCGTAACCACAACGCTAACCATAACCAATAACCTAGCCCTAACCCTAACCCTAACCCAAGCCGTAGCCCTAATGCTAATCCTAATCCTAGACCTAAACCTAAACCTACCCATTGCCCCAGCCCTAACCCTAACCCTAACACTAGCACTACCCCTAACCCTAAACCTAAACCTAACCCGAACCCTAAGCCTAGCCCTTACCATAATTCTCAAACTTACCCTAGTGCTAACCCTATCCCTTACCATTGCCTTAACCCTGTCCCTAAGCATAGCACTAGCCCTAGCCCTAGCCCTAAACTTAGTCCTAGCCCTAACCCAAACTCTAACCCAAATCCTAGCCCTAACCCTTACCCTTAACTAGCCCTAATCATAACACTAACCCCAGCCCTAGCACTAGTCCTAGCCTTAAACCTAACCCTAACCCTAATCCTAGCCCGAGCACTAAACCTAACCCTAACTCTAGACCTAACTCTAACCATAGAGCTAGCCCTAACCCTAACCCTAAATCCAGCAATAGCCCCAGCCCTAAACCTAACCCTAAACCTAAACCCAGCAATAGCCCTAGCCCTAACCCTAACCCTAGCTTTAGACCTAACCCTAACCCTAGCCCTAACCCTAAGCCTAGCCCTAACCCTAAACCTAACCCTAACCCTAACCCTAGCACTAACCATACCCTAACTGCAACCCTAACCTTAACCCTAACCCTAGTTCTAACCCAAACACTAACCCTAAACCTGGCCCTAGCTCTAACCTTATCCCTAGCCCTAACACTAACCCTAACTCTAGCCCTAACCCTAACCCTAACACTTACCCTAGCCCAAACCCTAACACTAACCCTAGCCAGAGCACTAGTCCTAGCCCTAACAAAAACCGCAACCCTGGCCCTAGCCTAACCTTAACCCTAACCCTAACTGTAACCTTAACCCTAACCCTAACTCTAACCACAACCCTAATCCTAAACTTAGCCCTAACCCTAACCCTAACACTCACCCTAGAAATAAACCTAACCCTAACTCTACCCATAACCCTAAACCTAGCCCTAACCATAACACTAACCCTAGCCTTGCAGAACACCTAGCAATAACTCTATCCCTAACCCTAGCCCTAGCCCTAGCACTAACCTTAACCCTAACCGTAACCCTATCCATAACCTCTAACCCTAACCCTCACCCTAACCCCACCTAACACTAACCCTAGCCCTAACCCTTGCTCTAGAGCTAAAGCTAACCATAACCCTAACTGTAAACATAACCCAAACCCTAGCACTAGCCCTAACCCTAACCCTAATATTAGCCCTAGCCCTAACCCTAACCCTAACCCTTACCCTAGCCCTAACCCTAACCCTAACCCTAACCCTAACCCTAACAGTAACCATAACACTAATGTAAGCTTAACCCAAAACCCTAACCTTAACCCTATCCCTAACCTAAACCCCAACCCTGACCTTAGACCAAACCCTAAACCTAAACCTAAACCTAGAACTAACCCTAAATTGAACCCTACACATATCCCTAACTCTAGTCCTAATCCTAACACTAACCGTAGCCCTTACACAAAAACAAACACTAGCACTAATCATAACGCTAACTCTTGCCCTAACTGTAACCATAACCATAGCCCAAACCTAAACGTAACCCTAACCCTAACCCTTGACCTCGTCCACGCCCAAACCATAGAACTAACCATAACCCTACCCAAGACTTAACCTTAACCCAAACTCTAAACCTTGCCCTCGCCATCACCCTAACCCTAAACCTAACCAAAACCTAACACTAACACTAATCCTAACCCTAACCCTAGCCCTAGCCCTAGCCCTAACCCTAAACCTAACCCTAGCTCTAGACCTAACACTAACCCAAAGCCTAACACTAAACCTAACACTAACACTAACACTAACCCTAGGCATAGAACTAACCCTAAAACTAACCCTAACCCTAACACTAGCCCTAGCCCTAACACTAACATTAACCCTAGCACTAGCTCTAGAGATAACCCTAATGCTAGCCCTAACCCTAGCCCTAACACTAACCCTAGCCCCAGCCCTAACCCTAACCCAAACCCTAACCCTAACACTAGCACTAGCTCTAACCCTAATCCTATCCCTAGCACTAACCCTAACCCTAACACTAACCCAAAACATAGCTATAGCCCTAACCCTAAACCTAACCATAACCATAAACAAGGCCCTAACCCTAACCCGAACCCAAGCACTAGCCAAAAACCTAACTCTAATCCTAGACCTAAACCTAACCCTACCTATTGCCTCAGCCCTAAACCTAAACCTAAACCTAACCCTACCCATTGCCCCAGCCCTAAACCTAAACCTAAACCTAACCATAGCCCTAGCCCAAAACATAACCCTAACCATAACATTACCCCTAACCATAACACTAACACAACCCTAAACCTAAACCCAACCCTAAACCTAACCCTAGCCCTTACCCCTATGCAAATCCTTAAACTAGCGCTAACCCTAACCCTGACCCTTGTCTTAACGCTAACCCTAACCATAGCCCTAGCCCTAGCCCTAACCCAAACCCTAACACTAAACCTAGCCCTAGCCCCAGCCCTAATCCTAGCCCTAGCCCTAAACATAATCCTAACCCTAGCCCTAGCCCTAACCTTAAACCTAAACATAGCCATAGCCTTAACTCAAACGCAAACCATAGACCTAGCCCTAGCCCTAACCCTAAACCTATTGCTAGCCCTAACCCCAAACCTAACCCTAAACCTAGCCGTAGCCCTACCCTAACCAAAACCTAACCCTAATCCTAACCATAACACTATCGATTGCCCCAGCACTAACACTAACCATAACATTAGCCCCAGCCCTAACCCTAATCCTAACCCTAACTGTAACCCTACCACTAGCCCTAACCCTAACCCTAAATCTAAACCTAACCCTAATCCTAAATCAAACTCTACCCTTAACACTAAACCTAGCCCTAAACCTAACCCTAACACTAACACTAACCCTAATCCTAGCCCTAGCCACAGCCCTAGACCTAACCCTAACTCTAACCCGAAGCATAACCCTAAATTCAGTCCCAGCCCTAAGCCTAACCCTAGCCCTTGATTGGCCATAGCCCTAACCCCAAACCTAACAATAACCCTAGCCCTAACCCTAATGCTAACCCTAGACAAAGCCCTAACTCTAACCCTAACCCTAACCAAAACTTAGCCCTAGCCCTAACCCCAACCCTAAACCCAAGTCTAGCCCTAACCCTAACCCTAGCACTAGCCCTAACCCTAATCCTAATCTTAACCCTAGCCCTAACCCTAACAATAGACCTAGCTGTAACCCTAACCCTAACTCTAGCCCTAGCCCTAAACCTAAAGCAAACCCTAACCATAACCCTAGCTCTAACCTTAACACTAACCCTAGCCCTAACCGAAACCTAACCCTACCCCAACCCTAAACCTAACCCTAACCCTAACCATAATCCAAACCGTAAACCTAACACTAGCCCTAGCCCTAACCCTAACACTAACTGTAACCCAAACCTTAGCCATAGCCCCAACCCTAACCCTAATCCTTACCTTAGCCCTAGCACTAACCCTAACCCTTACCCTAGCCCTAACCCTAAGCCCAACCCTAGACCTAGTACTTCCTAGCCCTAACCCTAGCCCTAGCCCTAACCCAAACCCTAACCCTAACCCTAGCCCTAACTCTAGCCATAGATTTAGCCCTAACCCTAACCCTAACCCTAACCATATAAATAGCCCTAGCCCTACACCTAACTCTAGCTCTAACCCTAACTATACACCCAGCCCTTACTTTAGCCCTAACACTAACCCTAAACCTAAACCTAAGCCTAGCACTAACCATAACCCTAACTCTAAACCTAACCTGAAAACTAGACCTAACCCTAACCCTAACCCTGGCCCTAGCCCTAAACCTAACCCTAGCCTTAACCATAACCATAACCATAGCTCTAGCCCTAAACCTAAACCTTAAACTAGCCCAAACCCTAAACCTAACCCTAGTGCTAGCACTAGTCTTAGCAAAACACTAATCCTAAACCTAGCCATAGCTGCAGCCCTAACCCTAACCCTAACCCTATCTGTAACCTTATGCTTAACCCATAATACTAACCCTAACCATAACCCTAATCCTAAACTTAGCCCTAACCCTAACCCTAAACTCACCCTAGAACTAACCCTAACCTAACTCTACCCATAAACCTAATCTTAACCCTAACCCTAACTCTAACCATAACCCTATCCATAACCCTAACCCTAACCCTAAACCTAACCCTAACTTTAGCCCTAGTTCTAACCCTAACCCTAGCTCTAGACCTAGCCCTAACCCCAACACAAACCCTAACCCTAACCCTAGCCATAACCCTAACCCAAACCTTATCACTAGCCCTAACCTTAACCCTAACCCTAACCCTAGCCCTCACCCTATCCCTAACCATAGACCTAGCCCTAACCCTAAACCTAACCCTAGCCCTAGCCCTAACCCTAACCCTAACCCTAACCCTACCTCTAACCCTATCCCTATCCCTAGTCCTAACCCTAACAAAAATCCTGACCCTAGCCCTAACCCTAACCCTAGCCTTGCACAAGCCCTAGCCCTAACCCTAAGACTAACACTAACCCTAGCCCTAGCCCAGGCACTAACCTTAACTCTAACCGTAGCCCTAACCCTAACCCTTAACCCTAACCCTCACCCTAACCCAAAACCTAACACTAACCCTAGCCTTAACCCTACCTGTGACGCTATAACTAACCCTAAACCTAACCCTAACGCTAACCATAGCCCTAATGCTAGCCCTAACACTAACCTAAAACTATAGCTAGCCCTAACCCCAACCCTAACCCTAAAACTAACCCTAACCCTAACCCTAGCCCTAGACCTAACAAAACCCTAACTCTAACACTAGCCCTAGCGCTAGCCATAACCATAATCCTAACCCCAAACATAACTCTAGCGCAAACCCTAACCTAAACCTAGCCCTAGCCCTAAAACTAACCCTAACCCTAACCCTAACCCTAAACCTAAACCTAACCCTAAACCGATCCCTACCCCTAAACCTAACTCTACTCCTAACACTAGCACTAGCCCTAACACTAACCCTAACCCTAAAACTAACCCTAACCCTGAAACTAACCTTAGCCCTTGCCCTAACCCTAAATCTAACCATAAATCTAATGCTAACACTTGTCCTAGCTCTAACCCTAACACTAACCCTACCCTAGCCCTAGTCCTAACCCTAACCCTAACCCTAACCAAAATCCTAAACATAGCCCTAGCCCTAACCCTAACCCTAGCTCTAGCCCTAACCCTAATCCTAGTTATAACCCTAACACTGGTCCTAACCTAACCCTAACCGTAACCTTAGTCCTAGCCCTAGCACTAGTCCTAACCCTAACCCTAACCCTAGCCCTAGCTCTAACCCTAACCATAGCCCTAGGCCGAGCCCTAAACCTAAACCTAAACCTAACCCTAACTCTAAACATAGCATCGCCCTAACCTGAAAACTAACCCTAGCCTTTGACCTAGCCCTAGCACTAACCCTAACCCTACTTCTAGCACTAAGCCTAAACCTAAACATACCCATAACCCTAACCTAACACTAACCATAGTCTAACCCTAACCCTAACATTAACCCTACTCCTAGCCCTAACCCCAACCCTAACCCTAACCCTAGCCCTAGACCTAAACCAAACACGACCCCTAGCCCTAACCCTAACCCTAACCCTAACCTAACCCTAACCCAAACACTAACCCTAGCCCTAGCCCTAACCCAAACCCTAACCCTAACACTAGCCCTAGCTCTAACCCTAACAGTAGCCCTAGCCCTAGGATAGCCCTAACCCTAACCCTAAACCTAACCCTAAACATAGCCCTAGCCCTATGCCTAACCGAAAGCTTAACCCTAAACCCTAACCCTAACCCTAACTACAACCCTAACCCTAAACTTAGCCCTAACCCTAACTACAACCCTAACCCTAAACTTAGCCCTAACCCTAACCCTAACACTAGACTTAGCTCTAACCCTAAACCTAGCCCTAGAACTAGCCCTAGCCCTAACCCTAACCTTAGCCCCAACCCTAAACCTAAATCTAGCCATAGCGCTAACCCTAATCCTAAACCTAGCCCTAGCTCTAGAAGTAACCCCAACCCTAAACCTAACCATGAAACTAGCCCTAACCCTATCCCTAACCCTAGTCCTAGCTCTAACCCTAACTCTAACCCTAATCCTAGCCCTAACCGTAACCCTAACCCTACCCATAGCCCTAGCCTTAACCCTAACCCTAAAACTATCCCTAACAATAACCATAGACCGAGAACTAGCCCTAACCCTAACACTAACACTAACCGTAAACCTAACTCTAGCTCCAGCCCAAAACCTAACCCTAGCCGTAAGCCTAACCCTAGCAATAGCCCTAAATCCAACTCTAACCCTAACCCTAGTCCTAGCCCTAAACCTAACCATAAACACAGCCCTATCCTTAAGCCTAACCCTAACCCTATTCCTAGCCATAGTCCTAACCCTAACACTAAACATAGCCTTAGGATTGGCCCTAGCCCTAACCCCAACACTAACCCTAACCCTAGACCAAACCTAACCCTAACCCTAAGCCTAGCCCTAGCCCTAGCCCTAATCCTAGCCCTAGCCCTAACACTAACCCTAGTCCTAGCCCTAAGCCTAATGACAACCAAAGCCCTAGCCTTAACCCTAACTCTAAACCTATTCCTAGCCCTAACCCCAACCCTAACCCTAAACCTAGCCCTAACCCTAACCCTAACCCTAGCCTTAGCCCTAAATCTACATGTAAACCTTGACCTAACCCAAACACTAACCTTAAACATAGAATAGCCCTAACCCTAACCCTAACCCTAGCCTTAGACCTAGCCGTAACCCCAACCCTAAACCTAACCATAACCCTAGCCCTTACTCTAGCAGTAACCCTAGCCCTAACTAACCCTAACCCTACCCCTAAACCTAACCCTAACCCTAGCTCTAACCCTAACCCTAAATGTAATCCTAGCCCTAGCTCTAACCCTAACCCTAGCCCTAGCCCTAATCCTAGCCCTAACCCTAACCCTCAACCTAACCCTAACCCGTCACATAGACCTAGCCCTATCCCGAAACCTAACCCAAGAGCAAGACCTGGCTCTAGCCCTAAACCAAACACTAGCCCTAGCCCTAAGCATAAACCTAAACATAGACATAGCCCTAACCTGAATCCTAACCATAGACCTAGCCATAGCTCTAACCCTAACCCTAGATCTAGCCCTAAACCAAAGCCTAACCCTAGCCCTAACCCTACTCCCTAAACATAGCCATAGCCCCAACCCTAACCCTAAACCAGCCCTAGCACTAGCTGTAACCCCAACTCTAAACCTAACCATACCCTAGCCCACCCTAACCATAACCTTAGCCCTAGCCGTCATCCTCAATCTAACCCTAATCCTAGCCCTAACCCTAACCCTACCCATAATCCTAGCCTTAACACTAACACTAACGCTAGCCCAAGCCCTAACCCTAACCGTAACCCTAACCCTAACCCTAAGCCTAGCACCAGCCCTAACCCTAACCCTAAAACTAACCCTAACCCTAAACCTAACCCTAACGCTAACACTAACCCTAGCCCTAGCTCTAAACCTAACCCTAACCCTAACACAGCCCTAGCTCTAACCCTAAACCTAGCCAAAGCCATGACCCTAGCCCTAAACTAACCCTAACCCTAACCCTAGTCCTAGTCCTACAAGAGTCCTAGCCCTAAACCTAACCATAAACCTTACCCTAGCCCTAGAGCTAGCCATAACCTTAAACCTAGCCCTAACCCTAACCCTAACCTTAGCCCCAACACTAACCCTAACCCTAACCTTAACCCTAACCCCTAACCCTAACCACAATACTAACCCTAACCTTAGCCCTAACCCTAAACATAACATTAGCCCTAGCTCTAACCCTAACCCTAGCCCTAGCCCTAGCCCTAGCCCTAGCCCTAGCCCTAAACCTAACACTAAACCTTACCCTAACCTTAAACACAGCCCTATAACTAACCCCAACACTAACCCTATCCCTGGACCTAGCACTAGCCCTAAACCAAACCCTAACCCTATCGCTAGCACTAACAATAACCCTAACACTAGCCCTAGCCCTATCCATAACCCTGACCCTAAACCTAGCCCTAACCCTAACCATAGACCTAGCCCTAGACCTAACCCTAGACCTAGACTAACCCTAAACATAGACCTAGCCCTAACCCCAACACTAACCCTAACCCTAACCCTAGGCCTAACCCTAACACTAGCCCTAACCCTAACCCTGGTCCTAACCCCTAATGCTAACCCTAACCCTAGTCCTATCCCTAACACTAACCCTAGCCCCAACACTAACTCTAACCCAACATTAACCCTAAACCCTAACCATAACCCTAACCACAACCCTAACCCTAACTTTAGTTCTAATGCTAACCCTAATAGTAGAACCAACCCTAAACGTAACCCTATGCATAAACCTAACCCTAGCCATTACCTAACCCTAATGCTCGCCTTTACCCTAACCCTAACCCAAGCCCTTGCACTAGTCCTAGCCCTAACCATAACCCTAAACCTAACCCTAAACCTAGCCCTAGCCCTAATGCCTACCCTAACCCTAACCCTAGCACTAGCCCTAACACTAAACATAAACCTAAACCTAACACTAAACCTAGCCCTAGCCCTAAACCTAACCCTAACACTAGCCCTAGCACTAACCCTAACCCTAGCCCTAGCCCTAGCCCTAAACCTAACACTAACACTAACCCTAAATATAACACTAGACGTAACCATAACCATAACCATAAGCTTAGACCTAGACCTAGCCCTAACCCCAACTCTAACCCTAACCCTAGCCCTAAATCTAACATTAACCCTGGCCCTATCCCTAACCCTAGCAATAACTCTAAACTTGCACTAACATAACCCTAACAATAGACCTATCCCTAAGCCTAACCCATAGCCCTAACCCTAACATTGGACTTAGCCCTAGCCCTAGTCCTAACCCTAACCCTAACCCAAATCCTAACGCTAACAGATACCCTAAACATCGCCCTAGCACTAGCCCTAACCCTAACTATAACCCTAGCCCTAGCCCTAGCCCTAACCCTAACCCTAGCCCTAATCTTAACCCTAACAGTAATATTAACCCTAACCCCTAACCCTAACCACATCCCTAACCCTAAACATAAACATAACACTAACCGTAACACTAATGGTAGCCCTAGCCCTAACCCAAACCCTAACACTAGCACTAGCTCTAACGCTAACCCTAGCCCTAACTGTAACATTAACCCTAACCCCTAACCCTAACCATAGCCCTAACCACAACCCTAACCCTAACACTAGTCCTAGCCCTAGCCCTAGTCCTAGCCCTAAACCTAGTCTTAACCCTATCCCTAGCCCTAGTCCCTAATACGAAACCTAACCCTATCCCTAGAACTAGTCCTAGCTCTAAACCTAACCCTAACAATAACCTTAACCCTAACCCTAACCCTAACACGTACCTTAGACCAAACCCTAATCCTAACCCTAGAACTAACCATAACCCTACCTATGTATAACCTTAACCCTAGCCCTAACCCTAACCATAGCCTATACCCTAAACCTAACCCTAGCCTTTACCCTAATCCTAAAACTGGCCCTAACCCTAACCCTAATCTTAGGCGTAACCCTAAACTAACCCTAACCTAACCCTAAACCTAACCCTCAACCTCAGCCTCGCCCTAACCCTAGCACTAACCCTAACCCTAACCCTAGCCCTAACCGTAACCCTAGCCCAAGCCCTAGCCCTAGCCCTTACCCTAACCCTAAACCTAACCCTAACCCTAGCACTAACTTGAACCCTAACCCTAATCCTAGTTCTAGCCCTAATCCCAACCGTACCCAAACCCTTACCCTAACAATAACCATAGACCTCGCCCTAACCCTAAACCTAACCATAGCCCTAGCCCTAACCCTAAACCTAACCCTAACCTTACCCCTAGCTCTGGCACAAATCATAACCCTAGCCCCAACCCTAGCCATAACCCTAACCCTAACCCTAACTTTAACCTACACTAGCCCTAAACCTAACTCTAACCCTTACCGTAACCCTAACCCTAACCATAGCCCTAAACCTAACCCTAACCTTGGCCCTAAACCTTACCCTAACGGTTACCCTAGCCCTAACCCTAACCATAGCCCTAGCCATAGCCCTAACCCTAACCCTAAACATAGCCATAGCCCTACTCTAACCCTAATCATAGCCATAGTCCTAGCACAATCCGAAACCCTAACCGTAAACCTAGCCTTAACACTTATCCTAGCCCTAGCCCTAAACCTAACCCTAACCCTAGCCTTAGCCCTAACCCGAACCCTAAACATAGCCATAGCCCTACTCTAACCCTAATCATAGCCCTAGCCCTAGCCCTAACCCTAGCCCTTGCCTAAACCTAACCCTATCCCTAACCCTAACCATAACCCTAAACGTAACCCTAGCCCTAGCCCTAACCCCAACGTTAGCCCTAGCCCTAACCCTAACCCTAAACCTAGATCTAGACATAACCCTAACACTAACCCTAGCCCTAACCCTAAACCTAAACCTAGCCTAAGCCTAACCCTAGCACTAACCATAAACCTATCTGTAAACCTAACACGAAGCCTAGCCCTAACCATAACACTAACCCTGGCCCTAGCCCTAATCCTAACCCTAGCCATAACCCTAACCCTAACCCTAGTCCTAGCACTACTCCTAGCCCTAACCCTAACCCTAACCCTAGCCCTAGCCCTAGCCCTAACCCTAGCCCTAGCCTAACCCAAATCCTAACCGTAACATTAACCCTAACCCCTAAGCCTAACCCTAAACCTAATCACAACCCTAATCCTAACCTTAGCCCTAATCCGAACCCTAAACCTCACGCTAGAGCTAACCCTAACCCTAATTCTACCCATAACACTAACCCTAGCCCTAGCCGTAATCCTAAACCAAATACTAACACTAACACTAGCCTTGCTCTAACACTAATCATAGAACTAGCCCTAACCCTAACCAAGCCCTAGCCATAACCCTAACCCTAACCATAACCCTAACGCTAACCCTAGCCCTAACCCTAACCCTAACCCTATACCTGGCCCTAAACCTAACCCTAACCCTAGCCCTAACCCTAAACCTATCCCTAACCCTAACCCACGCCACCTCCCTCGCGCTAACACTAGCACTAACCCTAACGCTAGCCTTGGCCCTCACCTTAACCCTAACCCTAAACCTAGTTCTCTCCCTCACCCTAACCCTAACCATAAAACTACCCTAATTCTAACCCTAACACTACCCCAAGCTCTAACCCTAACCCTAACCATAAACTAAGCCTAGCTCTAGCCCTAACACTAACCATAACGCTAAAAAAACCCTAAATATAGCCCTAGCCCTAACCCTAAACTTAGCCCTAGACCTAGCCCTAGCCCTAACACCAAACCAAAGCCTAACCCTAACCCTAGCCCTAACCCAAACCCTATAACTAGCCCTAAACTTAACCCTCAACCTAACCCTTACCCTAGGGAGAATCCTAACACTAACCCTAGCCTTGCACAAGCCATAACCCTAACCCTAACACTAACCCTAATGATCAGCCTAACCTCAAACCTAACACTAACCCTAGCATTAACCCTAACCCGAACCCTAACTGTTGCTCTAGAGCGAACCCTAACACTATCCACTAAACCTAGCCCTAACCCTAACACTAACCCTAACCCTAAACCTAACCCTAACGCTAACACTAAACCTAGCCCTAACCATAACCCTAACACTAGCCCTAACTCTAACCCTTAACCTAGCCCTAGCCCTAAGTCTAGCACCTATCCTAAACATAGCCCTAGCCCTAACCCTAACGCTAACCCTACCATAAACTTAGACTTAGCCCTAGCCCTAACCCCAACCCTAACCCTAACCCAGGCCATAAAACTAACGATAATTCTACCCCTAGCCCTGACCCTTACACTAACTCTAAACTTGCCCTAACCATTACCAAATAATAGACCTACCCCAAGCCTAACAATAACCCTAACCCTAGCCATAACCCTAACCCTAAACCTAAACCTAGCTCTAGCCCTAACACTAATCCTAGCCCTAACCCTAACCTTAGACCTAACCTAACCCTAAACCTAACCCTAGTCCTAGCAGTAGGCCTAGCCCTAGCCGTAACCCTAACCCTAAACCTAACCCTAACCTAAAACCTAACCCCAAACCCTAACCCTAACCACAACCCTAACCCAAATCTTAGCCCTAACCCTAGGCCTAACAGTATCCTTAACCATAACCCTACCTTAACCCTACCCCTAAAGACAATGCTAACCCTAAACCTAGTCCTAGCCCTAGAACTAGTCCTAACCCCAAACATAGCCCGAACACTAATCCTAGCCCTAGCCCTAACCTTAACCCTAACCCTAACACTAGCCCTAGTCCTAGTCCTAGACTTAGTCCTAACCCTAACCCTAACCCTAACCCTAGCCCTAGCCCTAACCCTAACCCTAAACCTAGTCCTAGCCCTTAACCAAACCCTAAACCTAACCCTGACCCTAATTCTAGTCCAAACCTTAACCCTAGCCCTAATCCTAACCTTAGCCCTAACTTAACCCTAACCCTAGCCCTAGCCCTATCCTAACCCCAACCCTAACCCTAAACCTAGCCCTAACCCCAATCCTAACCCTAACCCTAGCCCTAGCCCTAACCCTAAACCAAACCCTAGCACAAGTCCTAGCCCTAATCCTAGCACTAACCCTAACATTACTCCCAGCCCTAACCCTAACCCTACCAATAGACCTATCCTTTACCCTAACCCTAAACCTAGCCCTACCCCATCCCTAGCCCTAACCCTAGACCTATCCCCAACCCTAACCCTAGCCCTATCCTGAACACTAACCCTAACTCTAACGCTAACCATAGCCTTAGTCCTAACCCTAACCCTAGACCTAACCTTTGCCCTAGCACTAACTCTAACCATAAACATAGCCTTAGCCCTAACCCTAACCATAGCCCTAACACTTGCCCTAGCCCTAACCCTAACCCTTACCCTAGCCCTAACCCTAGCCCTAACCCGAACCATAACAGTAACCTTAACTCTAACCATGATCCATAACCTTAACCACAACCCTAAACATAAAATTAGCCCTAACCCTAACCCTTACCCTAGAACTAACCGTAATCCTAACTCTACACATAACCCTAAACCTAGCCCTAACCCTAACCCAAGCCCATAACCTAACTCTAACCCTAACCCTATACTTAACCCTAACCCTAACCCTGATCCTAAACCTAATCCTAACCTTAGCCCTAACCCTAAACATAACCCTAACCCTAACCCTGGCCCTTGGCCTGGGCCTAACCCTAGCACTAACCCAACCCAAAACCTAGCCCTAACCATAACCCTAGCCCTAGCCCTAGTCCTAGCCCTAACCCTAACCCTAGCTCTAAGCATAACACTAACCCCAGCCCTAGCCTTAACCCTAACCTAGCCCTAACCTTCACCCTAGCTCTAGCCATAACTCTAACCATAGCCTTAACCCTAACACTATACCTAACACTAACCTTAACCCAAGCCCTAGTTCAAGCTCTAGCCCTAACCCTAACCCTAACTATAACCCTGTTCCTAACCTCTACCCCTAACCTAATGCTAACCCCAACCCTAACACTAACACTAGCGTTAACCCTAACCCTAAACCTAGATCTAGACCTAACCCTAACCCAAACCCTAAACCAAACCCTTACCACTAACCTTAGCCCTAGCCCTAATCTTAACCGAAATCCTAACACTAACACTAGCCCTAGCTCTAACCCTAATCATAGAACTAGCCCTAGCCATAGCCCTATCCCTAACCCAAGTCCTAGCCCTAACATTAAACCTAACCCTAACCCTAGCCTGAACAATAACCATAGACCTAACCCTAATCCTAACCATAACCCTATCCATAACAATATCCCTAACCCTAACCCTAACCCTAGCCCTAACTCTAAACCTAAACCTAACCCTAACCCTAGCACTAAACCTAACCCTAACCCAAATCTAACACTAACGCTAACCCTAAACCTAACAGTTACCCTACCCTCACCCTAACCCTTACCCTTGCATTAAACCTAACCCTAACCACAGCCCTAGCCATAGCCCTAATCCTAACCTAACACCTGTCCTAAAACTAACCCAAACACAAACCCTAATCCTAACCCTAACCCTAATCCTAGACCTACCCCTAACCCTAACCCTAGCCCTAGCCCTAACCCTAACCCTAACCCTAAACATAGCTACAGCCCTACTATAACCCTAAACATAGCCCTAGGCATAGCCGTAACCCTAGCCCTAGCCGTAACCCTAATCCTACCCATAGACCTAACCCTAACACTAACCCTAGCCCTAGACCAAACCCTAATCCTAAAACTAGCACTAGACCTAACCTTAACCATAACCCGAACCCTAACCCTAAGCCTAATCCTAGCCCTAAACATAAACCTACCAAGAGCACTAGCCCTGACCCTAACACTAACCCTAACCTTAACCTTGGAAATAGCCCTAATACTAACCCTAACCCTTACCGTAGCCCTAATCCTAACACTAACCCTAACACTAAACCTAACTTTAAACCTAACAATAACCCTAGCCGTAGCCAAACCCTAACCCTAACACTAGCCCAAGTTCTAAACCTAACCCTAACCCTAGACTTAGCCCTAGCCCTAACACTAACGCTAACTCTAACCCTAATCATAGCACTAGCCCTAAACCTAACACTAACTCTAGCCCTAGACCTAGCACTAGCCCTAACCCCAAACCTAACCCTAACCCAAGCCCTAACCATAACCCTAACCCTAACCCTAGTCCTAGCTCTAAACCTAAAACTAACCCTAGCACTGACCCTAGCTCTAGTCCAAACCCTAACCCTAGCCCTAATCCTAACATTAGCCCTAAAACTAACCCTAACCCTAGCACTAACCATAATCCTAACTGTAACCCTAACCCTAACCTTAACCCTAAACCTAACCTTGACCCTACCCTAACCCTGACACTTACCCTAGACCTAACCCAAACCCTAACCCAAACCCTTACCTTTGTCCTAACCTTGATCCTAACCATAGACTTAGCCATAGCCCTAACACTAACCCTAACACTAGTACTAACCTAACCCCAACCCTAACCCTAACCCTAACCCTAGTCTTAACCCTAACCCTAGTCCTAGCCCTAAATCTAACCCTAACCATAACCCTGACCCTAGCTCTAGTCCAAACCCTAACCCTAGCTCTAATCCTAACCTTAGCCCTAAACCACCCTAACCCTACCCCTAGCCCTACCCTAACCCCAACCCTAACCCTAAACCTAGCCCTAACCCCAACCCTAACCCTAACCCTAGCCCTAACCGTAACCCTAACACTAGCCCTAGCCCTAACCCTAAACCAAAGCCTAGCACATGTCTGAGCCCTAATCTTAGCCCTAACCCTAATGTTAGTCCCTCCCTAACCCTAACCCCACCCATAGACCTATACTTAGCCCTAACCCTAACCCTAGCCCTAACACCAACCCTAGACCTAACCCTAGACCTATCTCCAACCAAAAACCTAGTCCTAGCCCTAACCATAACCTTAACCCTAATGCTAACCATAGCCTTATCCCTAACCCTAACCCTAGACCTAAAACTTGACCTAGCCCTAACCCTAATCCTAATCATAGCCTTAGCCCTAACCCTAACCCTAACCCTAGCCCTAACACTAACACTTACCATAGCCCTAACCCTAGACCTAACCCTAACCCTAACCATAACAGTAACCTTAACTCTAACCATGAACACTAACCTTAACCACAACCCTAACCATAAACTTAACCCTAACCTTAACCCTAACCCTAGAACTAACCCTAACCCTAACTCTACAGATAACCCTGACCCTAGACCTAACCCTAAACCAAGCCCTTACCCTAACCCTAACCCTAACACTATCCTTAACCCTAACCCTAACCCTGGGCCTAAACGTAATCCTAACCATAACCCTAACCCTAAACATAACCCTAACCCTAACCCTGGCCCTTGGCTTCGGCCCAACCCTAGCACTAACCCAACCCAAAACCTAGCCCTAAACCTAACCCTAACCCTAGCCCTAGCCTTAGCCCTAACCCTAAACCTAGCTCTAAGCATAACACTAACCCTAGCCCTAACCTTAACCCTAACCAAAGCCCTAACACTAACCTTAACCCCAGCTCTAGCCATAATTCTAACCCTAGCCCTAACCCTAACACTAACCTTAACCCAAGCCCTAGTTCAAGCTCTAGCCCTAACCCTAACCCTAACTGTAACCCTATTCCTAACCCCTAACCCTAACCCTAACACTAACCCCAACCCTAACATTAACACTAGCGCTAACCCTAACCCTAAACCTAGATCTAGACCTAACTCTAACCCTAACCCTAAACCGAACCCTTACACAAACTAGCCCTAGCCCTAATCCTAACCAAAATCCTAACACTGACACTAGCCCTAGCTCTAACCCTAATCATAGAACTAGCCCTAGCCCTAGCCCTAACCCTAACCCAAGCCCTAGCCCTAACCTTAAACCTAACCCTAACCCTAGCCTGAACAATAACCATAGACCTAGCCCTAATCCTAACCATAACCCTAGCCCTAAACCTAACCCTAACCCTAGCCCTAACTCTAAACCTAAACCTAACCCTAACCCTAGCACTAACCCTAACCCTAACCCAAATCTAACACTAACGCTAACCCTAACCTTGGCCCTAACCCTAAACCTAACAGTTACATTAGCCCTCACCCTAACCCTTACCCTTGCCCTAAACCTAACCCTAAACACAGCCCTAGCCATAGCCCTAACCCTAACCCTAACCCTAACACTAGTTCTAGCACTAACCCAAACCCTAACTCTAATCCTAGCCCTAACCCTAATAATAGACCTAGCCCTAACCCTAACCCTAACCCTAGCCCTAGCCCTAGCCCTAACCCTAACCCTAAACATAGCCCTAGGCCTAGCCCTAACGGTAGCCCTAACCCTAACCCTAACCCTACCCATAGACCTAGCCCTATCCCTAACACTAACCCTAGCCCTAGACCAAACCCTAACCCTAAAACTAGCATTAGACCTAACCTTAACCCTATCCCAAACCCTAACACTAACCCTAACCCTAAGCCTAATACCAGCCCTAAACCTAAACCCACAAAGAGCCCTAGCCCTGACCATTACCCTAACCCAAATGCAGGCTGAACCCTAAATCTAACCCTTACCCTAGCCCTAATCTTAAACCTAATCCTAACCATAAAGCTAACTTTAAACCTAACACTAACCCTAGCCGTAGCCGTAACCTTCACCCTAACCCTAACACTAGCTCAAGCTCTAACCCTAACCCTAGCCTTAGCCCTAGGCCTAACTCTAAGGCTAACTATAACCCAAATCATAGCCCTAGCCCTAACCCTAACACTAAACTAGCCCTAACCTTAACCCTAACCCTAGACCTAGCCCTAACCCTAACCCTAACCCTAACACTAGCCCTAACACTAACCATAGACTGAGCCCTACCCCTAACCCTTACCCTAGCCCTAACGCTAACCCTAACCATAACCCTATCTCTAGACCTAACCCTAACCCTAGCCCTAACCCTAACCCTAACCCTAATACTAAGCCTAAACCTACCCCTAAACTTAGCACTAACCATAACCCTAACCGTAACCCTAACCTGAAACCTAGCCCTAAGCCTAACACTAACCCTGGCCCTATCCCTATCCCTAGCCCTAGCCCTAACACCAACATTAACCCTAGCGCTAACCCTAAACCTAACACTAATGCTAACCCTAGGCCTAGTTCTAACCCTAAACCTAACCCTAACACTAAACCTAGCGCTAACCCTAAACCTAACCCTAACCATAACCTTAGGCCTAGTTCTAACCCTAACACTTACCATAGCCCTAACCATAAACCTAACCCTAGACCTAGCACTAGACCTAGCCCTAAACCTAAACTTAGCTCTATCCCTAGCCCTAACACTAATCCTAACCCTAGCCCTACCCCTAACCCTAATTGTAAATCTAACACTAGCCCTAACCCTAACCCTACACTAACCCTACCCCTAGCCCTATCCCTAACCCTAACCCTAGCCCTAATCCAACCCTAAACCTAACCCTAAACCAAGCTCTATTCCAAACCATAACCCTAGCCCTAACTTTAAACCTAGCGCTAACCTTAACCATAACCCCAGCCCTAACCATAACCCTAACCTAAACCCTAACCCTAACCCAAAGCCTAGTTCTAACCCTAAACCTAACCCTAGCCCTACCCCTGACCCTAACCCTAGCCCTAGTCTAAGGCTAACCCTAACTGTAGCCCTACCACTAACCCTAACCATAGAACTAGCCCTAACAAAATCTCTAGTCCAAACCATAACCCTAGCCTTAACCCTAACCCTAGCACTAACCCTAAACACAATCTAACCCTAACCCTAGTCCTATCCCTAACCCTAACCCTAACCCTAGCTCTAACAATAACCCAAACCCTAGCTCTAGCCCTAACCCAAACAGTAGCCCTAACACTAACCCTAGCCCTAAACGTAACCTGAACCCTAAACATAGCCCTAAGCCTAGCCCTAACCCTAACCATAACCCTGGTCCTAAGCCTAACCCTAACACATACCCTAGCCCTAACCCTAAACCTAACCCTAGTCCTAGCACTAGACCTAGCCCTAACCCTAAACCTAACCCTAAACTTAGCTCTATCCTTAGCCATAACACTAATCCTAACCCTAGCCCTACCCCTAACACTAATCGAAAACCTAACACTAGCCCTAGCCCTAACCCTAACTCTAACCCTAACCAGAGCCCTAGCCCTAACCCTAACCCTAGCCCTAGACCTAGCCCTAGCCCTAACACTAAACCAAGCTCTAGTCCAAACAATAACCCTAGCCCTAACCCTAACCCTAGAGCTAACCCTAAACCTAACCCTAACCCTAGTCCTCGCCCTAACCCTAACCCTAACCCTAACACTAGCTCAAGCTCTAACCATAATCCTAACCCTAGCTCTAGCCCTAACCAAAACCATAGCCCTAACCCGAACCCTAGCCCTAACCCTAAACTGAACCCTAACCCTAGCCATAAGCCTAGCCCTAAGTCTAGCCCTAAACCTAACCCTAACCCTGTCCCTAAGCCTAACTCTAATACTTACCCTAGCCCTAACACTAAACCTAACTCCAGTTCTAGCATTAGACCTAGCCCTAACCCTAAACCTAACTCTAAACTTAGCTCTATCCCTAGCCCTAACACTAATCCTAACCCTACCACTAACCCTAACCCTAATCGTAACCATAACACTAGCCCTAACCCTAACACTAATATAAGGTTAATCCTAACCCTAACCCTAACCCTCTCCCTAAACTCAACCCTAACCCTGAAATTAGCCCTAATCCGAACCCTAAACTAACCCTAGAACTAACCATAATCCTAATCCTACCCATAAACCTAACTTTAGCCCTAACCCTAACCGTAACGCTAGCCCAACCCTAAACCTAACCCTAAACCTTGCACTCATCCTCGTCCTAACCTTAGCACTAAACCTAACCCTACCCAAACCAAAACCCTAACTCTAACCAAGGCCCTCGCCCTCACCCTAATGCTAACCCTAACCCTAGCCCTAGCCCTTAAAGTAACCCTAACCCTAACCCTAAACCTAACATACCCCTAACCTTAACCCTAACCTTAACTCTAACACTAGTTCTAGCCCTAAACGTAACCCTAAACATAAACCTAACCCTAAAACTAAACCTAACCCTAACCTTAACACTAAACCTAGCCTTAGAACTAACCTTAACCCTAACCCTAACCCTAAACATAGCCATTGCCCTAACCCTAACAATAACCCTAGCCCTAGCCCTAACACTATTCCTAATCCTAACCCTAGCCCTAAACCTAACCCTAACTCTAGACCTAGCCCTAATCTAAACCTAAACCTAGCCATAACCTTAGCCCTAACCTTAACCCTAACCCTAACCGTAGCCCTAGCAATAACCCTAACCCTAACCCTAGCCCTAGCACTAACCCTAACCATTACCTTAGCCCTAACCCTAACCCTAACCTAGCCCAGAACAAGTCTTAGCCATAATTCTAACTCTAACCATAATCCTAGCCCTAGCCCTAGTCCTAATGCTAACCCTAACCCTAGCCCTAACCCTAACCCTAATGTAACCTTAACCCTAACCCCTAACCCTAACCCTATCCCTAACCTCAACCCTAACCCTAACCTTAGCCCTAACCATAAACCTAAACCTATAATAGAACTAACCCTAACCCTAACACTACACAGAACCATAACCATAGACCTAACTCTAACCCTAACAATAACCCTAACTCTAACCCAAACCCTAGCCCTTACCCTAACCCTAACGCTAGTCCTAACCAAAACCCTCACCCCACCATTGCCCCAGTCCTACTCTAACCCTAACACTAGTCCTAGCCCTAACCCTAAACCTAGCCCTAGCACTTACCCTAACCCTAACCCTAGCCCTACCCATTGCCCCAGCCCTAACAACAACCCTAACACTAGCCCTAAGCCTAACCCTAAACCTAGCACTAGCCCTAACCCTAACCCTAAGCCTAACCCTAACCCTAACCCTAACACCAACCCTAGCCCTAGACCTAAACCTAACCCTAACACTAACCCTGACATTAGCCCTAACACTAACCCTAACCCTAGTCCTAGCCCGAGCCCTAGCCCTAACCCTAACCCTAACCATAAACATAGCCCTAGCCCTAACACTAACCCTAACCCTAACCATAAACATAGCCCTAGCCCTAACACTAACCCTAACCCTAGTCCTAGACCTAGCCCTAGCTCTAAGCCAAACCCTACCACTAACCCTAGCCCTAACCCTAACCCTAACTCTAGCCATAGCCCTTACCCTAACCCTATCCCTAACTCTAAGCCTAACCCTAGCCCAAGTCCTAACGCTAACCCTAACCCTAACTGTAACCCCAGCTCTAACCTTCATCCTAACCATAACCCTAACCCAAACCCGAACCCTAAACTAACCCGAACACTTACCCTAGCCCTAGTGCTAAGCCTAACACTAACCCTAACCGTTACCCTAACCCTAACACTAGCCCAAGCTATAACCCTAAGCCTAGCACTAGCCCTAGCACTAGACCTAATGCTAACCCTAACCCTAAACATAGCCATTGCCCTAACCCTAACCCTAGCCCTAGACCTAGCCCTAGCCATAACCCTAACCCTAACCCTAACCCTAACCCTAACCCTATACCTGAACCTAATCCTAGCCCTACCATAACCCTAACCTTAACCCTAAAAGTAACAATAACCCTAATCCTAACCTTAACCCAGCCACTAAACCTACCCTAACACTTACCATAGACCTAACCCTAAACCTAACCCTAGCCCTAGCACTAGTCTTATCCCTAATCCTAACCCTAACCCTAAACCTAGCCCTAGCACTAGCCCTAACCCTAACTCTAACCCTAGCCCTAAACATAACCCTAACCCTAATGTAACCTGAACACTAACCCCTAACCCTAACCCTTTCAATAAACTCAACCCTAAGGCTAGCCTTAGCCCTAACCCTAACCCTAAACCTACCCTAACACTATCCTCGCTCTAACCCTAACAATAGAAATAACACTAGCCCTAGCCCTTACCATAATCCTAACCATAACCCTAAACCTAAACCTAACCCTCACCTTAGCCCTAACTCCTACCCTAGATCTAGCCCTAACTGTAACACTAACCATAACCCTAACCCAAAACCTAAACCTAACCCTAACCCTAGCACTAACCCTAGACTTAGCACTAACCCTAACCCTAACCCTGAACATAGCCCTAGCTCTAACCCAAACCATAGTCCTAGATATAGCCCTAGCCCTAACCAGAAACCTAACACTAACCCTAAGCCTAACCCTAGCCATAGCCCTTACCCTAACCCTAAGCCTAGCCCTAACATTAAGCCTACCATAGACCTAGACTAACCCTAACCCTAGACCTAGCCCTAACCCTAAACCAAACCCTAGACCTAGCACTAGTCCTATCCCTAACCCTAATCCTAACCCTAACCCTAAACCTAAGCCTAATGTAACCTTAACCCTAACCCCTAACCCTAACCCTATACCTAACCTGAACCCTATGCCTAACTTTAGCCCTAACCCTAACCTTAAACCTAAACATAAAACTAACCCTAACCCTAACCCTAATCCTCACCATAACACTTACCCTAGCCCTAACCCTAACCGTAACCCTAGCACTTACAGTAATCCTAACCATAGCCTTAACCCTAACCCTATGCTAGCCAACACCTAACCTAACCCTAACCCTCACCGTTGTCCTCACACTAACCCTAGCACTAACCCTAACCCTAGCCCTAACCATAACCCTAACCCTAACCCTATCCCTAGCACTAGTCCTAGCCCTAACACTAACCCTAACACTAGCCCTAGCCCTAATACTAACCCTAACTGTAACCTTAACCCTAACCCCTAACCCTAACCCTAACCACAACCCTAATCCTAAATTAGCCCTAAGACTCACCCTAGAACTAAACCTAACCCTAACTCTACTCATAACCCTAACCCTAGCCATAACCCTAACACTTAGCCTAAACCTAACCCTATCCCTAGCCCTAACACTTACCCTAAACCTAACCATAACCTTAGCCATAGCCCTAACACTAACCCTAGCTCTGGACCTAGCCTAGCCCGAAACCCATCACAAACCCAAACCCTCACAATGGCCATAACCCTAAACCTAACCCTAAAACTATCACTAGCCCTAACCTTAACCCTAAACTTAACTCTAGCCCTCACCCTAACACTAACCATAGACCTAGCCCTAACCCTAACCCTAACACTAGCGGTAGCCCTAACCCTAACCCTAACCCTAACCCTAGCTTTAGCCATAACCCTGACCATAGCCCTAACGTTATCCCTAGCCCTAGCCTTAACCCTAACCAAAACCCTGACCCTAACACTAAACCTAACCCTTACCCTAGGCCTAACCCTAACCCTAACCCTAGCCTTGCACAAGCCCTAGCACTAATCTTAACCCTAACTGTAACCCAAACCCTAACCCCTAACCCTCACCCTACCCCAAACCTAACACTAAACCTAGACCTAACACTAACCCAAACAGTATCACTAGACCTAACCTTAACGCTAACCCTAACCCTTGCCCTAGACCGATCCCTAGCCCTAACCCTAACCCAAAACATAGCCCTATAACTAACCCTAAGCTAGTCCTAGACCTAACCCTAGCCCTAAATTGAACCCTAACACTAACCCTAGCGCTAAACCTAACCCTACCCTTAGCCATAGCCTTTACCCTAAAGCTAACCCTAGCCATAACCCTAAGCGTAAATATAGACCTAGCCCTAACCCTAACCCTAGACCTAGGCCAAACCCTCACCCTAACAGTAGCCCTAGCTCTAGCCATAACCCTAACCCTAGCTCTAGCCATAAACCTAACCCTAACACTAAATCTAACCCTAGCCCTAAACTTAACCTTAACCCTAACCCTAACCCTAGCCCTACTATAACCCTAAACATAAACCTAACCATAACCCTACCCCTACCCCGAACCCTAACCCTGGCCCCAACCCTAACCCTAACACTTACCCTAGCCTTAAACCTAAACCTAACCCTAGACCTAGCACTAGACCTAGCCCTAAACCTAGCCCTAACCCTAGCCCTAGCACTAGACCTAGCCCTAACCCTAACCTTAGCCCTAGCCAAATCCCTAAAACTAACACTAACCCTTGCACTAACCCTAACACTATCCCTAACCCTAACCCTAACCATAGCTCTACTATAACCCTAACCTTAAACCCTAACCCTAACCCTCCTCTAACCCTATCCCTAACACTGGCCACAACCCTAACCCTAACACTTACCCTAGCCCTAAACCTAACACTAAACCGAGCCCTAGCACTAGACCTAGAACTAACCCTAACCCTAACCCTAGCCCTAGCCCTATCCATAACACTAACACTAACCCTAGCACTAACCCTAACCCTAGTCCTAACCCTAACCATAACCATGGTCCTAACCCCACCCTAACACTTAACATAGCCTTAACCCTAACCCTAACACTAGCCCTAGCACTAGACCTAGCCCAAACCCTAAACCTACCGTAACACAGGCCTAACCCTAACCTTAAACCTAAACCTAAACTTAGCTGTAACACTAACCCTAACCATAAACCTAACCCTAAACCTAGCACTAACCCTAACCATAACCCTAACCCTAGCCCTAGCAATAGTCCTAGCCCTAATAAAACCATAAACCTAGCTCTAAACTAATCATAACCCTAACTGTAACATTAACCCTACCATTAACCCTAACCCTAACCACAACCCTAATCCTAAACTTAGTCCTAACACTCATCCTAGAACTAAACTTAACCCTAAATCTACACATAACACTAACCCTAGCCCTAACCCTAAGCCTAACCCTAACCATATCCCTAGCCCTAACCCTAACACTAAACCTAAATCTAACCCTAAACTTAGTGCTAGCCCTAAACCTAACCCTAGCCCTAGACCTACCCCTAGCATTAACCCCAACACAAAAAATAACCATAACCCTAGCCATAAACCCTAACCTAACCCTATCACTAGCCCTAACCTTAACCCTAACACTAACTCTAGCCATCAACCTAACCCTAACCATAGACCTAGCCCTAACCCTAAACCTAACCCTAGCCCTAACCTAACCCTAAACCTAACCCTAACCCTAGCTCTAGCCATAATCCTAACCCTAGCCCTAACCCTATACCAAGCCCTAGCCCTAACCCTAACCAAAGGCCTGACGCTAACCCTCCTAACACTTACCCTAGGCCTAAACGTAACCCTAACCCTAAGCTTGTACAAGCCCTAGCACTAACCCTACCACTAACCGGAGCCCTAGCCCTAGCACGAACCTTAACCCTAACTGTAACCCAAATTCTACACCTAACCCTAACCCTCACCCTAACCCCAACCTAACAATAACCCTAACCCTATCACTAGTCCTAACCTTAACGCTAACCCTAAACCTAGCACTGGACTGAGCCCTAGGCCTAACCCTAACCATAACCCTAAACATAGCCCTAGCCCTAACCCTAACCCTAGTCCTAGACTTAGCCCTAGCACAAACCTGAACCCTAACACTAACGCTAACCCTAGGCCTAAACCTAACCCTAACCCAAGCAGTAGCCCTAACCTTAAACCTAATCCTAGCCCTAAACTTAACCCTAACCCTAAACATAGCCATAGCCCTAAACATAACCCTAAAATAGCCCTACCCCTAACCCTAATCCTAGAACTAACCCTAACCCTAACCCTAAAACTAAACGTAACCCTAACCCTAACACCAACCCTAGCCCTAGACCAAAACCTAACCCTAACACTAACCCTGACATTAGACCTAACTCAAACCCTAACCCTAGTGCTAGACCGAGCCCTAGCACTAACCATAACCCTAACCCTAAACATAGCCCTAGCCCTAACCCTAACCTAATCCTAGACCTAGCCCTAGCCCTAACCCTAACCCAAACCCTAGCCATAGCCCTTACCCTAACCCAAACCCCATCCCTAACTCCAAGACTAACCATAGACCAAGCCCTAACCCTAACCCTATCCCTAAACTTAACCCTTACTCTAACCCTAGCTCTAGCCCTAAACCTAACAATAGCCCTAACCCTAGCCCTAACCCTATCCCTATCCCTAGCCCTGACCTAACCAAAACCTGACCCTAACGCTAAAGCTAACCCTAACCGTTACACTAGGTCTAACCCTAACCATAGCCCTAGCACTAGACCTAGCCCTAAAGCTAACCCTAACCCTAACCCTAAGCCTAACAACAGACCTAGCCCTAACCCTAACCCTAGTCCTAGTCCTAACCCTAATCCTAACCCTAATCCTAGCCTTAATACTAACCCTACCCATTGCCCCAGCCATAACCCAAACCCTACCCATTTACCCAACCCTAACCCTAACCCTAGCCCTAGACCTAGCCCTAAACCTAACCATAACCCTAACCCAAGCAGTAGCCCTAACCCTAACCCTAATCCTAGCCCTAAACTTAACCCTAACCCTAAACATAGCCATAGCCCTAACCCTAACCCTAGCCCTAGCCCTAACCCTAACCCTAATCCTAGCCCTAACCCTAACCTTAAAATTAAACCTAACCCTAACCCTAACACCAACCCTAGCCCTAGACCTAACCCTAACCCTGACACTAGCCCTAGCTCTAACCTTAACCCTAGCCCTAGACCGAGCCCTAGCCCTAACCTTAACCCTAATCCTAACCCTACCCCTGAACATAGCCCTAGCCCTAAACCTAACCCTAGCCCTAGTCCTAACCCTAATCCTAACCCTAATCCTAGCCTTAATACTAACCCTACCCATTGCCCCAGCCATAACACAAACCCTACCCATTTACCCAACCCTAACCCTAACCCTAGCCCTAGACCTAGCCCTAAACCTAACCCTAATCCTAACCCAAGCAGTAGCCCTAACCCTAACCCTAATCCTAGCCCTAAACTTAACCCTAACCCTAAACATAGCCATAGCCCTAACCCTAACCCTAACCCTAGCCCTAGCCCTAACCCTAACCTTAAAATTAAACCTAACCCTAACCCTAACACCAACCCTAGCTCTAGACCTAACCCTAACCCTGACACTAGCCCTAGCTCTAACCTTAACCCTAGCCCTAGACCGAGCCCTAGCCCTAACCTTAACCCTAATCCTAACCCTACCCCTGAACATAGCCCTAGCCCTAACCCTAACCCTAGTCCTAGACCTAGTCCTACCCCTAACCCTAACCCTAAACGTAGCAACAGCCCTTACCCTAACCCTAACCCCAGCCCTAACTCTAAGCCTAACCATAGACCTAGCCATAATAATAACCCTAACCCTAGCCCTAGCCCTAACCCTAACCCTAACTCTAACCCTAGCCCTAACCCTAACCCTAACTCTAACCCTAGCTCTAGCCCTACCCCTAAACCTAGCCAGACACTATCCCTAACCCTAGCCCTCAACCTAACCAAAACCCTGACCCTAACCCTACCCCTAACTCTTACTTTATTTTTTTATCTTTTATTTAATGAATATAAATTTCCAAAGTACGACTCATGGATTACAATGGCTTGCCCCCCCGCATACCATCCCTCCCACCCACAACCCTCCCCTTTCCCACTCCCTCTCCCCTTCCATTCACACCAAGATTCATTTTCAATTATCTTAATATACAGAAGATCAGCTTAGTATACATTAAGTAAGGATTTCAACAGTTTGCTCCCACACAGAGACATAAAGTGAAAAATAATAGATGATTTTTTTAAATGATGATGAAATCAGATCAGACCTATTGTCATGTTTAATCCCAGTGAGAGTCAAGTTGGGAATTGATAATTTCTTTTTTTTTTTTTTACAGAAGATCAGTTTAGTGTACATTAAGTAAAGATTTCAACCTTTTGCACCCCCATAGAAACACAAAGTGAAATATACTGTTTGAGTACTCGTTATAGCATTAAGCCTCAATGTACAGCACATTAAGGACAGAGATCCTACATGAGGAGTAAGTGCACAGTGACTCCTGTTGTTGACTTTACAAATTGACACTCCTGTTTATGGCATCAGTAATCTCCCTATGCACCAGTCATGAGTTTCCAAGGCTATGGAAGCCCCTTGAGTTCTCTGACTCTTATCTTGTTTAGACACGGTCATAGTCAAAGTGGAGGTTCTCTCCTCCCTTCAGAGAAAGGCACCTCCCTCTTTGATGACCTGTTCTTTCCACTGGGTTCTCACTCACAGAGATCTTTTTGCCAGAGTGTCTTGGCTTTCCATGCCTGAAATACTCTCATGGGCTTTTCAGCCAAATCCGTAACTCTTACTTTAAACCTAGCCATAGACCTAACTCTAAACTTAACCCTAGCCCTGACCCTAAGCCTACCATAGACCTAGCCCTAACCCTAACCCTAGCTTTAGTCTTAACCCTAACCCTAACCCTAACCCTAATCCTAGCCCTAACACAAACCCTACCCAATGACCCAGCCCTAACATTAACACTAGCCATAGGCCTAACCCTAACCCTAACCCTAGCCCTAGACCTAACCCTAACCCTAACCCTAACCCTAAACCTAAACCTAAACCTAAACCTAAACCTAACCCTAACCCAAACACCAACCCTAGCACTAGACCTAACCCTAACCCTAACCCTAACACTAACCCTGACACTAGCCCTAGCTCTAACACTAACACTAGCCATAGACCGAGACCTAGCACTAACCCTAACCCTAAACATAGCCCTAGAACTAACCCTAACCCTAGTCCAAGACCTAGCCACAGCCCTCACTTGAACCCTAAAACTAACCCTAGCCGTAACCCTAAACCTAACCCTAGCCCTTACCATAAGTGTAACAGCTAGCCCTAACCATAAGCCTAACCATAGACCGAGCCCTAACACTAAACCTAGCCCTAGCCCTAACTGTAACCCTAGCTGTAGCTCTAAAAATAACACTAACCTAGCTGTAGCCCTAACCCTAACCCTAGCCCTAACCCTAACCCTAACACTAGCCCTAACCCTAATCCTAACCCCAGCCCAAACCCTAACCCTAACATTTACCCTAGCCCTAAAGCTAACCCTAACCCTAGCCCTAGCCCTAGACCTAGCCCTAATCCTAACCCTAACACTAACCCTAGCCCTAGCCCTAACACTAACCCTAACCCTAGCAATAACCCTAACTCTAACCCGAACCATAAACATAGCCCTAGCCCTAGTCTAGCCCTAACCGTAACCCTAGCCCTAGACCTAGCACTAGACCTAGCCCTAACCCCAACCCTAACCGTGACCCTAGCCCTAGCCCTAATACTAACCCTAACCGTAGCCATAACCCTAACTCTAACTCTAACCATAAACATAAACATAAACCTAGCCCTAGTTTAGCCCTAACTGTAACCCTAACCCTAGCCCTAGCCCTAACCCTAACCCTAACCCTTACCCTAGACCTAACCCTAACCCTAACCCTAACCCTAGTGCTAGCACTAATCATAGCCCTAACCCTAACCATAACCCTAGCCCTAGCCTTAACCCTGATGTATCCTAGCGCTAACCCTAACCATAATGTAAGCTTAACCCTAACCCCTTTCAATAACCCTATCCCTAAACTCAACCCTAACCCTAAATTTAGCCCTAACCCTAACTCTAAAACTAAACCTAGAACTAACCCTAACCCTAACCCTACACATAATCCTAGCACTAGCCCTAACCCTCACCCTAACCGTAGTCCTTACACTAAACCTAACCCTAGTCCTAACCATAACCCTAACCCTGGCCCTAACCCTAATCGTAACCCTGGCCCACCCCTAAACCTAACTCACACCCTAACCTTTGCATTCGTCCTCGCCCTAACCCTAGCACTAACCCTAATCCTACCCAAGCACCAACCCTAACCCTAACCCTATCCCTAGCCTTTACCCTAAACCTAAACCTAACCCTAACCCTAACTCTAGCCCTAGCCGTAAACCTAACACTAAACCTAGCTCTAGCCCTAACCCTAACCCTAACCCTAACCCTAACCCTAAACCTAACACTAACCTTAGGCCTAGGCCTATCCCTATCCCTATCCCTAACCCTAACCCTAACCCTAACCCTAGCCCTAGCCCTAGCCATAGCCCTTACCCTATCCCTAACCCTAATCCTAACCCTAGCCCTAATTTTGACCCTACCCCTAACCCTAGTTCTAACCCTAACTCTAAACCTAACCATAACCCGAAACCTAACCCTAACCTAACACCCTAGCCCTAGCACTAACCCTAACAAGAACCCTAACCCTAACACTAGCCCAAGTTATAACCCTAACCCTAGCTCTACCTTAGCCCTAGCCCTAACCATAACACTAACCCTAACCCTAAACATAGCCATTGCCCTAATTCTAACCCTACCCTTAGCCCTAGACCTAGCCCTAGCCCTAACCTTAACCCTATCCCTAAACCTAACCCTAGCCCTAACCATAACCATAACCTTAACCATAACAGTAACCCTAGCCCTAACCCTAACCCTAGCTCTACCTTAGCCCTAGCCCTAACCATAACACTAACCCTAACCCTAAACATAGCCATTGCCCTAATTCTAACCCTACCCTTAGCCCTAGACCTAGCCCTAGCCCTAACCTTAACCCTATCCCTAAACCTAACCCTAGCCCTAACCATAACCATAACCTTAACCATAACAGTAACCCTAGCCCTAACCCTAACCCTAAACCTGGCCCTAAGCCTACCATAACACTTACCATAGCCTTAACCCTAACCCTAACCCTAGATCTAGCACTAGACCTAGCCCTAGCCCTAACCCTAACCCTAACCCAGGCCTAGCCCTAGCCCTAACCATAACCCTTAACCTAGCTGTAACCCTAACCCTAACCGTAACTCTAACCCTAGCCGTAGCCGTAAACCTAACCCTAAAACAACCCCTAGCACTTGTACTAACACTAACCCTTACCCTAGCCCTAACCCGAACCCTAATCCTATAACTAATTTAACCTTAACCCTAACCCCTAAACGTAACCCTACCCCTAAACTCTACCCTAAGCCTAACATTAGCCCTAACCCTAATCCTAAACCTAACCGTAGAACTAACCCTAACCCTAATCCTAACCATAACCCTTACCTTGACCTAACCCTAACCCTAACCCTAGCCTAACCCTAACTCTAACCCTGGCCCTAACCGTAACCCTACCCTAGCCTGAACCTAACCCTAATCTTTTTTTTTATTATTTATAGTAACATCACTGTGATATTGGTATGCTGATATGTGGTCCACATTTGGATAACCATGGCATAGCATACACATATATTCATAGGATATTTTAATTTCACTTGAATGATATAATACTATTTTAGGAAACAGAGCTGCATTCATGCAGGCAGATATAGTTTGTCAAAATATCATGAATTAGGGGCAGGTGATGTGCCATAGTGGATTAAGCTGCTGCATGGTACTCCCATGTCCCATATGGAATGGACAGATCAACCTGGCTACTCTACTTCCTATCTAACTCCCTGCTAATTCAGCTGAGAAGCAGGGATTGTTGGATCAAGTGCTTAAGTTCTTGTCAACCATGTGGGAAACCTGAGTAGAGTTCCTGACACTGGCTTCAGCCTAACTCAGTCCCAATGGTTGTGGCAATATGGGGAATGAACCAACAGCGCTAACCCTAATCCTAACTTTAACCCTAACCCTAACCCTAACCCTAACCCTCGTCCTCGTCCTCGCCCTAACCCTAGCACTAACACTAACCCTAACCCTAGCCCTAACCATAACCCTAACCCTAACCCTAACTCTAGCCCTAACCCTAACCGTAACCATAGCACTAGCCCTAATCTTAACCCTAACCTTAACCCTAACACTAAACCTAGCCCTAGCCCTAAACCTAACACTAAAATTAGCCCTAGCCCTAACCCTAACCCTAGCCCTACCCTATACCTAACCCTAGCCAAACCTTAACCATAGACCTAACCCTAACCCTAGACCTATCCCTAAACCTAACCCTAACACTAATCCTAGCCCTAACCCTAACCCTACCAATTGCCCCAACCCTAACCATAACCTTAACACTAGCCCCAGGCTAACCCTAACCCTAACCCTAAACATAATCACAGCCCTGGCCCTAACCCTAACTCTAGCCTTGACCTAGCCCTAGCTCTAACCCCAACCCTAACCCTAACCTTAGCCCTATCCCTAACCCTAACACTAGCCCTAGCCCTAACACTAATCCTAACCCTAGCCGTAATCCTAACCCTAACCATAGACCTAGCCCTAACCATAACCCTATCCCGATCCCTAACCCTAACCCTAAACCAAGCCCTACCACTAACCCTACCATAGAACTAGCCCTATCCCTAACCCTAACCCTAAACCTAACACTAGCTAAAGCCCTCACCCGAAACCTAACCCTAACCCTAAACCTAACCCTAACCCGAGCTCTGGCCCTAACCCTAACACTAACCCTAACCCTAAACATAACCATAGAGCTAACCCTAACCCTAACCTGAGCCCTAACCATAACCCTAACCATAACCCGAACACTTACCATGGCCCTAACCCTAACCCTAGAACTAACACTAACCCTAGCCCTAGCACTAACATTAACCCAAATCCTAACCCTAACAGTAGCCCTAGCTTTAACACTAATCCTAGCCCTAGTCCTAGCCCTAGCCCTAATCCTAACCCTAAACCTAACCCTAAGCATAAACATAGCACTAGCCCTAACCCTAAACCCAACTCTAACCCTAGCCCAAGACTACCCAAGTCCTAATACCACTCCTAACCCTAACCGTAGTCCTAACCCTAACCCTAACCATAGCCCTAGACCTAGCCTTATACCTAACCCTAACCGTATTTCGAGCCCTAACCATACCCAAACCCCAACCCTAGACTTAACCTTAACTCTAACCCTAGCCCTAACACTAACCCTAGCTCTAGCACTAAACCTAACCCTAGCACTAACCTTAACCCTAACCCCAACCCTAAACATAGCCATAGCCCTACCCAAAACCTCATCCTAGACCTAGCCCTAGCTGTAACCCCAACCCTAAGCATAATCATACCCCTAGCCCTAACCCTAACCCTAATCCTAGATCTAAACCTAACCCTACCCATTGCCCTAGCCCTAACCCTAACCCTAGCCCTAACCCTAAACATAACCCTAAACCTAAACCTAGCACTACCCCTAACCTTAAAACTAACCCTAACCCTAAAACTAAACCTAACTCTAACCCTAGCCCTTAACCTAACCCTAACTCTTACCCTAGTGCCAACCTTAAACCTTGTCCTTGCCTTAACCCTAACACCAACCATAGCCCTAGCCCTAGCCCTAGCCCTAACCATAATCCTAGCCCTAACCCAAATGCTAACCATAACCCTAGCCCTAACCATAGTCCTAATCCTAGCCCTAGCACTAACCCTAAACCTAACACTAACCATAGCCCTAAACCTAAACCTAAACCTAAACATAGCCATAGCCCTAAACCCATACCAAACCCTAACCCTATCCCAAGCCCTAGCCCTAACCCTAATCCTAGCCCTAGCCCTAACCCTACCCATTGCCCCAGCCCTAAACCTAACCCTAACACTAGCCCCAGAACTAACCCTAATCCTAACCCTAACCCTAAGCCTAGCACTAACCCTAACCCTAAACCTAAAACTATACCTAACTCTAACCCTAGCCCTAGACCTAATCCTAACCCTAACACTAACACTAAGACAAGTCCTAGCTCTAACCCTAACCCTAACTCTAAGTCTAGCCCTAGCCCTAGTCCTAATCTTAACCCTAACCATAACCCTAGTTCTAGCCCTAACCCTAACACTAACCCTAGCCCTTGCCCTAACCCTAGCCCTAACCCTAATTTAACACTAGCCCTAGCTCTAACCCTAACCCTCGCGCTAGCTCTAGCCCTAGCCCTAACCATAACCCTAATCCTCAATCTAACCCTAAAATTCGCCCTAACCTAAACCTAACCCTATCCCTAGACATAGCCCTAGTACTAACCCCAACAATAAACCTAACCCTAGCCCTAACCCTAACCCTAATCCTAATACTATCCCTAGCCCTATACCTAACGCTATACCTAACCCTAGCACTAACCCTAACAATAGACCTAGCCCTAAACCTAACTGTAACCCGAGACTGAGAGCTGACCCTACCCCTATACCTAACCCTAGCTATAGCCATAAGCCTAAACCTAGCCCAAATGCTGCCACTACCCTAGCCCTAACCCTAACACTAACCCCGACCCTGACTCTAACCCTAACACTTACTCTAGCCCTAGACCTAGACCTAGCTTAACCCTAACCCCAACCCTAAACCAAACCCTAGCCCTAGCTCTAACCCTAACCCTAGCACTAGCACGACCTTAACCCTAACCCTAACCATAGCCTTAACACTAACCCTAACCCTATCCCTAGCCTTAACCCTAACCCTAACAGTAACCCTAACACTAACCCTAGTTCTAGCCCTAACGCTAGCCTAGCCCTAACCCTAACCCTAATGCTAACCCTATCCATAAACCTAACCCTGGCCCTAACAATAACCCTAACCGTAACCTAACCCTAACCCTAGACCTAAACCTAACCCTAACCCTTGCCCAAAACCTACCCTAACACTCACCCTAGACCTACCCTAACCCTATCCCTAGCCCTAGCACTAGTCCTAGCCTTAACCCTAACCATAACCCTAGCCCTAGCACAGGTCCTAGCCTTAACCCTAACCCTAACCCTAATACTAGCCATAGCCCTAGCCCTAGCCCTAGCCCTAACCCTAACCCTAGCCCAAACCAAAACCCTAACAATAATGTAACCTTAACCCTAACCCCTAACCCTAACCCTATCCCTAACCTCAACCCTAAGCCTAACCTTAGCCCTAACCCTAACCCTAAACCTAACCCTAGAACTAACCCTAACCCTAATACTACCCATAACCCTTACCCTAGCCCTTACCCTAACCCTAGCCCTAACGCTAACCATAACCCTGGCCCTAACCCTAACACTACCCTAGCTCAAACCTAAAGCTAACCCTAATACTAACCCTCACCCTCGTCCTCACCCTAACCCTAGCACAAACCCTAACCCTAACCCTAGCACTAACCATAACCCTAACCCTAAATCTAGCCCTAGCCCTAGCACTAAACTTAACCCTAATTGTAACTCTAACACTAACCCCTAACCCTAACCGAACCATAACCCCAAGCTTAACACTAACCCTAGCCATAACCCTAACCCTAACCCTTGCTCTAGAGCTAATGCCAACCCTAACCCTAACCCTAACCCTAACAATAACCCTAACAATAAACCTAGCCCTAGCTCTGACCCTAACCCAAACCCTAACACTAACACTAGCCCTAGATCTAACCCTAATCCTAGCCCTAGCCCAACCCTTACCCCTAAACCTAACATTAACCCTAAAAAATCCCTAGCCCTAACCCTAACAAGAACCCGAACCCTAGACCTAGACATAGCCCTAGCGCATCCCCATCCCTAATCCTAACCCTAGCCCTAACAATAACCCTAACCCTAGCCCAAGCCCTAAACCTAACACTAAGACCTGACAATAACAATAGACATATACTTAAACCTAAACTTAAACCTAGCCCTAGCCCTAACCCTAAACCTAACCCTAACCATAAATATAAACCTAGCCCTAACTAACCCTAACCATAACCCTAAACCTAGCCCTAGCCCTAACCTAACCCTAGTCCTAGCCCTAGCCCTAGGCCAAAACCAAACCCTAACCCTAGGCATAGCACTTACTCTAACCCTAACCCCATTGCTAACTGGGGAGGTTAACCATAGACCTAGCCCTAACCCACCCTAACCCTAGCCCTAGCCCTATCCCTAACCCTAAATCTAAACCTAGCTCTAGCCCTAACCCTAACCATAGCCCTAACCCTATCCCTAAACCTAGCCCTGAACCTAACCAAAACCCTGACCCTAACCCTAACCCTTACACTAGGTCTGACCCTAACCCTAGACCTAGTACTAGACCTAGCCCTAAAGCTAACCCTAGCCCTAACCCTAAGCCTAACCATAGACCTAGCCCAAACCCTAACCATAGCCCTAATTCTAACCCAAACCCTAACCCTAATCCTAGCCCTAACGCTAACCCTACCCATTGCCCCAGCCATAACCCAAACCCTACACATTTACCCAACCCTAACCCTAACCCTAACACTAGCCCTAGCCCTAAACCGATCCCTAACCCAAGCAGTAGCCATAACCCTAACCCTAACCCTAATCATAGCCCTAACCTTAACCCTAACCTTAAACATAGCCATAGCCCTAACCCTAACCCTAACCATAGCCCTAGCCCTAACCCTAACCCTAATCCTAGTCGTAACCCTAACCTTAAAATTAAACTTAACCCTAACCCTAACCATAGCTCTGGCCCTAACCCTAACCATAACCAAAGACATAGCCTTAGCACTAACCCTAATCCTAGACTTAAATCTAACCATATCCATTGCCCTAACCTTACCCTATCCTAAACCTAGCCCTAGCCCTAGCCCTAACCCTAATCCTAGTCGTAACCCTAACCTTAAAATTAAACCTAACCCTAACCCTAACCATAGCTCTAGCCCTAACCCTAAGCATAACAAAAGACATAGCCCTAGCACTAACCCTAATCCTAGACCTAAACCTAACCATACCCATTGCCCTAACCTTACCCTATCCTAAACCTAGCCCTAGCCCTAACCCTAACCCTAAACCTAGCACTACCCCAACACTAAAACTAACCCTTACCCTAAACCTAAACCTAACCCTAACCCTAGCACTACCCTAAACCTAATATTTACCCTAGTGCTAACCCTAACCCTTGTCCTTGCCTTAACCCTAAAAAAAACCATTGCCCCAGCGCTAATCCTGACCCAAACACTAGCCCCAGAACGAACCCTAATCCTATCCCTAACCCTAAGCCTAGCACTAGCCCTAACCCTAACCCTAACCTTAACCCTAAACCTAAACCTAAACCTAACCCTAAACATAAACCTAACACTAACACTAACCTTAAGACCAGCCCTAGACCTAACCCTAATGCTAACACTAAACACAGCCCTAGCCCTAATGCTAACTCTAGCCCTAGACCTAGCCCTAGCACTAAACCCAACCCAAACCCTAACCCAGCCCTAGCCCTAACCCTACCCAAACCCTAGCCCTAACATTAAACCTAACAATAGACCTAGCCCTAAACCTAACCCTAGGCCTAACCCTAACCCTAACCCTACCCTAACCCTAGCCCTAACCCTAAACCTAACCATAGACCTAGCCCTAACCATAACCCTAGCACTAGCCCTAACCCTAACCCAAACCCTAGCCCTCACCCTAACCATAACGATAGACCTATCTATCCCTAACTTTAACCATAACACTAGCTCTAGCCCTCACCCTATCTATAACCCTAACCCTATCTCTAGCCCTAACCCTAACACTAGCCCTAACCTAACCCTAACCATAGACCTAATCCTAACCCTAACACAAGCCATAATCATAAAGCTAACCCTGGCCCAAACCCTAACCCTAACACTTACCCTAGCTCTAACCCCAACCCTAACCCTAGCCCTAGACCTAACCCTTACCCAAACACTAACCCTAAGAGTAGCCCTAACTCTAACCCTAATCCTAACCCTAGTCCTAACCCTAGCCCTAACCCTAAACCTAAACATAGCCCTAAACCTAACCCTAACCTCAAAGCTAACCCTAGCCCTAGACATAGCCCTAGCCCTAACCACACTCCTAAACCTAACCCTAGTCCTAACCCTAACCTTAACCATAGCCCTAGCCCTAGCCAAAACATAACCCTAATCCAATTCTGAGCCCTAACCACAACCCAAACCCTAAACCTAAAACTAACCCTAGCACTAAACCAACCCTAAAAATAGCCATAGCCCTGCCCCTAAACCTAACCCTAGACCTAGCCCCAGCCGTAACCCTAACTCTAACCATAATCATAACACTAGCCCTACCCCTAACCCTAACCATAACCATAACCCTAGCCCTAACCCTAAACCTAACCCAAGATCTAGCCCTCACTCTAACCCTAATCCTGGACCTGAACCAAACGCTACCATTTGCACTAGCCTTACCATAACACTAACTCTAGCCCTAGCCCTAGCACTAACCCTAACCCTAACCCTAAACATAGCACTAACCCTAACCCTAAAACTAACACTAACCCTAAATCTGAAAAACCCTAGCACTTACCCTAACCCTAACCCTTACCCTAGTGCTAACCTTAACCCTTACCCTTCCCTTAAACCTAACACTAACCATCGCCCCAACCCTAACACTAACCCAAACACTAGCCCCAGAACTAACCTTAATCCTAACCCAAATCCTAAGCTGAGCACTAGTCCTAACCCTAACCCTAAACCTAAACCTAACTCTAACCCTAAACATAAACCTAACCCTAACCTTAACACTAGCCCTAGAGCAAACCCTAACCCTAACATTAACCCTAAGACTATCCCTAGCTCTAACCCTAACCCTAACCCTAAACACAGACCTAGCCCTAACGCTAACTCTAGCCCTAGACCTAGCCCTGGCCCTAAACCCAAACCTAACCCTAACCCTAGCCCTAGACCTAACCCTAACCCTAAACCTAACCATAGACCTAGCCCTAACCATAACACTAGCCCTCGCACTAACCCTAACCCAAACCCTAGTACTAACCGTAACCATAACCATAGACCTAGCCCTATACCTAACCCTAACCATAACAGCTCTAGCCCTCACCGTAACCATAACCCTAACCCTGTCCCTAACCCTAACCCTAACACTTACCCTAGCCCTAACCTTTACCCTAACCTTATCCCTATTCCTATCCCTAACCCTAACGCTAACTCTAGCCCTAGCCCTATCCCTAACCCTAACCTTAGCCCTAGCCATAGCCCTAACGCTAACCTTAACCCAAGCACTAACCCTAACCCTAACCGTAAACCTAACCCTAGACCTAGCCCTAGCCCTAACACTAATACTAGCCCTAAACCTACCAAAATGTAAGCTTAAACCTAAACCCTTACAATAACCCTATCCCTAACATCACCCTTGTCCGTGCCCTAAAACTTGCACTAAAACTAACCCTAAAAATAGACCTAACCGTAACTCTAACCCTAACCCTAGCCCTAGCACTAAAAATAACCCTAACACTAACCCTAAGCCTAGTTCTAGCCCTAATCATAACACTAACCCTAACCCTAACACTAATCCTAGCCTTAGCATAACCCTAACCCTAAGCTTAACTCTAACACTAACCCTAGCTCAAACTCTAACCATCACGCTAGCACTAGCCCTAGCCCTAACACTAACCCTAACCCTAAACCTAACCCTAAACATGCCCTTGCACTAAACCTAATCCTAACCCTAACCCTGGCCCTAGACCTAGCCCTAGTCCTAACCCCAATACTAACCCTAAACCTAGCCCTGACCCTAACCCTAACCTATCCCTAGCCCTATCCCAAACCCTAAACTTAACCTTAACCCTAGCCATAACCCTAAACCTAACCATAGACTTAGGCCTAACCCTAACCCTAATCCTAGCCCTAGCACTAACCCTAACCCTAAATCTAATTCTAGCTCTAGCCATAGCACTAACCCTAGCCCTAACCCTACCCCTAGCCATAGCCCTAACCCTGCCCCTAGCCATAGCCCTAACCCTAACCATGACCCTAACACTAACCCTAACCATTAGATTGCACTAACCCTAACCCTAAACCAAGCCATAGCACAAGCCCTAACCCTAAACCTAAACCTAACCCTAGCTCTAGCCCTAACCCTAACCCTGCCACTAGCCCTAATCCTAATCCTAACCCTGGCCCCAACCCTAAGTCTAACACTTACCCTAGCCCTAAACCTAACCCTAACCCTAGCCCTAGCACTAGACCAAGCATAACCCTAACCCTAACCCTAACCCTAGCTCTAACACTAACCCTAACCCTAGCCATTACCCTAACTCTAACCCTAACCATAAACATAACCCTGGCCCTATCTAGCCCTAACTGTAACACTAACCCTAGCACTAGCACTAGACCTAGCCCTAACCCTAACCCTAACACAGCCCTAGACCTTACACTAACCCTAACCCTAGCCATAACCCTAAATCTAACCTTAACCATAAACATAACCCTAGCCCTAGTCTAGCCCTAACCGTAACCCAAAGCCTAGCCCTAGCCCTAACCCTAACCCTTACCCTAGACCTAACCCTAACCCTAACCCTGGCGCTAGCACTAGTCCTAGCCCTAACTCTACCATAACCCTAGCCCTAGACAAAACCCTAACGTATCCTAGCCCTAACCCTAACCCTAATGTAAGTTTAACCCAAACCCCTTACCCTAACCCTATCCCTAACCTCAACCCAAACCCTAAATTTAGCCTTACCCTAATCCTAAACCTAAACCTAGAACTAACCCTAACCCTAACCCTATCCATAACCCAAGCCCTAGCCCTAACCTTAACCCTAACCTTAGTCCTTAACTAAACCTAACCCTAGTCCTAACCATAACCCAACCCTGGCCCTAACCCTAACCATAACCCTAGCCCAACCCTAAACCTAACCCACAACCTAACCCTTGCCTTCATCCTCGCCCTAACCCTGGCACTAACCCTAATCCTACCCAAGACCTAAGCCTAACCCTATCCCTAACCCTAACCCTAACTCTAACCCTTGCCATCATGCTAACCCTAACCCTAACCTTAGCCCTAGCCCTTACCCTAAACCTAACCCTAACCCTAGCCCTAGCCCTAAACCTAACACTAAACCTAGCTCTAGCCCTAACACTAATGCTAACCCTAACCCTAAACCTAACACTAACCCTAGGCCTAGGCCTATCCCTACCGCTAACCCTAACCCTAGCCCTAAACCTAGACCTAGCCCTATCCCTTACCCTAACCCTAATCCTAACCATAGCCCTAACTTTGACCCTAATCCTAACCCTAGATCTAACCCTAACTCTAAACCTAACCATAACCCTAACCCTAACCCGAGACCTAACCCTAACCCTAACACTTACCCTAACGCTAGCACTAACCCTAACCCTAAACCTAACCCTAACACTAGCCCAACCTAAAAAAGTAACCATAGCCCCAGCCATAGCCCTAACACTAACTCTAACACTACTCTAACATAGCCATTGCCCTAAATCTAACCCTAACCTTAGCTGTACACCTAGCCCTAGCCCTAACCCTATCCCTAACCCTAACCCTAGCCCTAACCATAACCCTAACCTTAACCCTAACAGTAACCCTATCCCTAACCATAACCCTAACCCTGGCCCTAAACCTACACTAAAACTTACAATAGCCTTAACCCTAATCCTAACCCTAGCCTTGCACTAGACCTAGACCTAACCCTAACCCTAACCCTAACCCTAACCCTAACCCTAACCCAGGCCTAGCCCTAGCCCTAACCCTAACCCTTCACCTAGCTGTAACCCTAACCCTAACCGTAACACTAACCCTAGCCATTGCTGTAGCCCTAACCCTAAAACAAACCCTAGCCCTAGCACAAACCCTAACCCTTACCTAGCCCTTACCCAAACCCTAATACTAACACAAATTAAACTTAACCCTAACCCCTAAACCTAACCCTATCCCTAACCTCTACCCTAAGCCTAACCTTAGCCTTAACCCTAACCCTAAACCTAACTGTAGAATTAACCCTAACCCTAATCCTAACCATAATCCTTACCCTAGACCTAACCATAACCTAACCCTAGCACTTACCCTAACCCTAACCCTAGCCCTAACCCTAACTCTAACCCTGGCCCAAATGCTAAGCCTACCCTAGCCTAAACCTAAACCTAAACCTAACCCTAACCCTAACCCTAACCCTCGTCCTCGCGCTAACCCTAGCAGTAACCCTAACCCTAACCCTAGCCCTAACCATAACCCTAACCTTAACCATAGCCCTAACCCTAACCCTAACCATAGCACTACCATAATCTTAACCCTAACCCTAGCCCTAACCCTAACCCTAATCCTAAACCTAACCCTAAAATTAGCCATAACCCTAATGCTAACCCTAGCCCTAGAACTATACCTAACCCTATCCCTATCCCTAACCTTAACCATAGACCTAGCCCAAACCATAACCATAACTCTAGACCGAGCCCTAACCCTAAACCTAACCTTAACTCTAGCTGTAGCCGTACCCCTAACGCCATATCTAACCCAAACCCTAGACCTAGCCCTAACCCTAACCCTAACACTAATCCTAGCCCTAACCCGAACCCTACCAATTGCCCCAGTCCTAACCATAACCCTAACACTAGACCCAGAAATAACGCTAACCCTAAACCTAACCCTAACCCTAACCATAAACACAGCCCTAGCCCTAACCCTAACTCTAGCCTTACCAAGCCCTAGCCCTAATACCAACCCTAACCCTACCTTAGCCGTAACCCTAATCCTAACCCTATCCCTAGCCCTAACCCTAACCCTAGACCTAGCCCTACCCCTAACCCTAACCATAGACCAAGCCCTAACCCTAACCCTAGCCCTAACACTAACCATAACACTAACACTAGCTCTAGCCCTCACCCTAACCCTAAACCTAACCTTAACCCTAGCCATAACGCTAACACTAGCCCTAAACCTAACCATAACCATAGACCTAACCCTAAATCTAACCCTAATCAAGCCCTAACCCTAACCCTAACCCTAACCCTAACCCTAACCCTAACACTTAACCTGGCCCTAACTCTAAACCTAACCCTAGCCCTAACACTAACCCTAGCCCTAGCACTAACCCTAACCCTAACCCTAACAGTAGCACTAGCTCTAACTCTAATCCTAGCCCTAGTCCTAAGCCTAGCCCTAATCCTAACCCTAAACCTAACCCTAAACAAAACCCTAGCCCTAACCCTAATCCTAACCCTAACCCAAGCCCAAGACCTAGCCCTAGACCTAAGCAGACTCCTAAAACTAACCCTAGTCCTAACCTTAACCCTAACCATAGCCCTAGCCCTAGCCCTAAACCTAACCCTAACCCTATTGTGAGCACTAACCACAACCCAACCCTAGCCCTAGACCTAAACTTAACTGTAACCCTAGCCCTAACACTAAACCTAACCCTAGCACTAACCCTAACCCTAGCACTACCCTAACCCTAGCACCAACCCTAAACATAGCCATAGCCCTAACCCTAAACCTCATCCTAGCCCTAGCCATAGCCAAACCCCAACCCTAACCATAATCATATCCCTATCCCTAACCCTAACCGTAATCCTAGACCTAAACCTAACCCTACCCATTGTCCTAGCCCTAACCCTAACACTTAATATAGTGCTAACCGTAAACCTTGCCCTTGCCTTAACATTAACACTAACCATAGCCCTAGCCCTCGCCCTAAATATAGTCCTAGACCTAACCCAAAAGTTAACCCTAACCATAGCCCTAACCCTAGTCCTAATCCTAGCCCCAGCACTAACCCTAAACCTAACCCTAGCCTGAGCCCTAAACCTAACCCTAAATATAGCCATAGCCCTAACCCTATACCTAACCCTAACCCTAGACCTAGCCCTCACCCTAACCCTAGCCCTAGCCCTAACCCTACACATTGCACCAGGCCTAACCCTAACCCTAACACTAGCCTCAGAACTAACCCTAATCCTAACCCTAACCAAAAGCCTCGCACTGACCCGAACCCAAAACCTAAACATAAACCTAACCCTAACCCTAACCCTAGCCCTAGACATAACCCTAACCGTAACCCTAAACATAAAACTAACCCTAATCCTAACCCTAACCCTAAGCCTAGCACTAGCCCTAACCCTAACCCTAGTCCTAGCTCTAACCCTAACCCTAGACCTAGCCCTAATCTTAAACCTAACCCTAACCCTAGTTCTGGCCCTAACCCTAACCCTAACCCTAACACTAACCCTAGCCCTTGCCCTCACCCTATCCCTAACCCTAATTCTAACACTAGCCCTAGCTCTAACCCTAACCCTCGAGCTAGCCCTATCTTTATCCCTAGCACTAACCCTAACCCTAAACCTCAACCTAACCCTAAAATTAGCCCTAAACCTATCCCTAGACATAGCCCTAGCACTAACCCCAACACTAAACCTAACCATAGCCCTAACCCTAACACTAATCATAACACTATCCCTAGACCTATACCTAACCCTAAACCTAACTCTATCACTAACCCTAACCATAGACCAAGCCCTAAAGCTAACCCTAACCCGAGACCGAGAGCTAACCCTAACCCTAACCCTAACCCAAACCCTAGCTGTAGATGTAAACCTAACCCTAGCCCAAACGCTACCCCTAGCCCTGGGCCTAACACTAACCATAAATCTGACACTGACCCTGACCCTAACCCTAACCCTTACTCTAGCCCTAACCCTAACCCTAACCCTAGCCATAGCACAAGCCCTAACCTTAACCCTAACCCACCCTAGCCCTAGCACTAAACCTATCCCTAACCATAACCATAACCCTAACCCCAACCTAACACTAACTCTAGCCCTAACCCTAACCCTAACCCTAGCTCTAGAGTTACCCCTAACCCTAACCCTAGCCCTAACACTAATATTAGCCCTAGCACTAACCCTAAACAAAACCCTTATCCTAACAGTAGTCCTAGCTCTAACCCTAATCCTATCCATAGTACTAGCCCTAGCCCTAACCCTAACCCTAAAGCTAACCCTAACTCTAAACATATGCCTAGCCCTAACCCCAACCCCAACCCTAACCCTAATCCTAGACCTAGCCCTAGCCCTAACCCCACTCCTAACCCTAACCATAGTCCTAACCCTAACTCTAACCATAGCCCTAGCCCTAGCCCTAGCCCTAAATCTAACCCTAACACTATTCCGAGCACTAACCGCAACCCAAACCCTAACAATAGACCTAACCTTAACCCTAACCCTAGTCCTAGCCCTAACACTAATCCTAAACCTAGCACTAACTCTAACCCTAAACCCAACCCTAAACATAGCCATAGCCCTAACCCTAAACCTAACCCTAGCCCTAGCCCTAACCGTAACCCCAACCCTAACAATAATCATAACCCTAGCCCTAACCCCAACCCTAAGCATAACCATAACCCTAGCCCTTGCCTTAACTCTAACACTAACCATTGCCCCAGCCCTAACCCTAACCCAAACACTAGCCCCAGAACTAACCCTAATCCTTACACTAACCCTAAGCCTAGCACTAACTCTAACCCTAACCCTAACCCTAAACCTAAACCTAAATCTAACCCTACCCTAAACATAAACCTAACCCTAACCCTAAACTTAACACTAGCCCTAGGAGGAGAGACGCCCAGGGCTCCGAGTCCACATATCGGCGCTGGAAGTGGAGGTGAGCTTAGTAACCAGAGACATTGGCGGGGAAACGGCGGACAGAATTTTAGAGGGACGTGGGTTTTGAAGCGGGAAAGTCCAATAGACTACAGGAGAGAAGGAAAAATAAATAAATAAATAAATAAATAAATAAATAAATAAAAAGGTGGGGGCATACTGGTACAGACAAGTTCCACTCTCTGCCAACCTTGCAAAGGTGAGCAAGAGACAAAGAGCTGGGATATACATAATAAAAGGGGAGAGTTAAGACTACAATTCAGTAGCCTAGGCAACCCAGTGGGAGTCCGCAGGACTCTTTGGGTAGAAGCCAGGAAGCTAAATACCATCCATTCTGCTCAGCCTTGCAGTATTACTTACCTCCTGAACAAAAAATAAAATAAAATAAAATAAAATAAATGAATAAATAAATAGAGATTTACCACACATAACCTGAGGGTGTCACCTTTGCACACCTGTAACCCTGAAGAACCAAGCAGAGCTCTCAGGCCACACCCATCTCAAGACTCCAAGGCTCCTCCATCAGCAGGCAGTACACTTAACACGGACATAGTATAATAATAATAATAATAATAATAATAAAAAACTCACAGTGAGGGAAACAGAATTAACCATGCCAAGCAATAAACACAGAAATCTAGGGAACAAGATCAACGATGACATTATGATGCCTCCAAATAAACAAAACACCCCAAGCCAAGAGTATGAAGATGATGAGATAGAAGAAATGCAAGATACGGATTTCAAAAAATTTATGATAAGAACATTTAGAAGTTTTCAAAAGCAAATCCTTGAACTACAGAAATCCTTATTGGACAGGATTGAGAATCTCCCTTGTGAAAATGAAATTTTAAGGAAGAATCAAAATGAAATGCAGAAACTAGTAGAGCAGGAAAGTGTGATAGTGAAGAGAAATCAAAATGAAATGAAGAGCTCAATAGATCAAATGACAAACACATTAGAGAGCCTTAAAACAGAATGGGTGAAGCAGAAGAGAGAATATCAGACTTAGAAGACAGAGAACAGGAAAGGATACAGTCAAACCAAAGAAAAGAAGAGGAAATTAGAGATCTAAAAAATATTGTTGGGAATCTACAGGATACTATTAAAAAAACCAACATTCGGGTTCTAGGAGTTCCTGAAGGCATGGAGAGAGAGAAAGGATTAGAAGGCCTTTTTAGTGAGATACTAGCAGAGAACTTTCCGGGTCTGGAGAAGGACAGAGACATCCTAGTACAGGAAGCTCATAGAACCCCCAGTAAACATGACCAAAAGAGATCCTCACCACGACACGTTGTAATTAAACTCACCACAGTGAAACATAAAGAAAAGATCCTAAAATGTGCAAGAGAGAAATTTCAGATTACTCTCAGAGGATCTCCAATCAGACTCACAGCAGACTTCTCATCAGAAACACTACAGGCTAGGAGGGAATGGTGAGACATAGCACAGGTGCTAAGAGAGAAAAATTGCCAGCCCAGAATATTATATCCTGCCAAGCTCTCATTTGTGAATGAAGGTGAAATAAAGACCTTTCATAGCAAACAGAAATTGAAAGACTTTGTGGCCACTCGTCAGGCCCTGCAAAAGATACTTAAAGATGTGCTACACTCAGAAACACAGAAACACGGCCATCAATATGAAAGAAGGGAAAGGAAGAACACCTACCAGTAAAAGAGCATGGGAAGCTCAAAGCATATACTAGAAAATATTTCCAGGAAAATGGCAGGGCAAAGTCACTACGTATCAATAGTCACATTAAACGTGAATGGCCTGAACTGTCCAGTTAAAAGACACAGACTGGCTGACTGGCTTAAGGAACAACACCCAACTATTTGTTGCCTACAAGAAACACATCTCTCTAACAAAGAGGCATGCAGACTGAAAGTGAAAGGTTGGAAAAAGATATTCCATGCCAACAGAAACCAAAAAAAGCAGGTGTAGCCATATTAATATCAGACAAAATAACCTTTAATACAGGGCGGAGCCAAGATGGCGGAATAGTGAGGGCGCGCACCGATAGTCCGGGAAAATTTAGTTTAATAAAAGGGGAGTTATGGTAGCCGCAGAAAAAAGAACCAGGAAAAAATTGCACGGGAATCGTGAATCGGAGGACGTACTGGGAGAACAAGGTCGCCCACCACGCGGAAGCCAAGTCGCGGGACCGAGCCGCAGAAGCCCCAGGGTCTGCGCGCCAGTGCTCCAAGGGGAGTGCATGCCACACAGACAACAGCGGGGAGACTTGGGACGCTCAGGGCTCCGAGTCCACACATCGGCGCTGGAAGGGGAGGTGAGCTCAATAACCCAAGACATTGGTGGGGAAACGGGGGTCAGAATCTAGAGGGGGGCTGGAAAGTGCAGCAAACTCACTACCGGAAAGAAGGAAAAAAAAAGCTTCGGGGTTTCTCTTCCCCCTAACCTTGCAAAGGTTACAAGGCTGCAAGGCTTGAAGAATTCCCAAGAGACAAAGAGCAGGCCTTCTCTCTGGATTTACATATCAATGGGGGAGAGCTAAGGAACTGAGTCACTACAATTCAGTAGACTAGGCAACCCAGTGGGAGTCCAGAGGAGCCAAAGACTGGAAGCTAAATACCATCAATTCTGCACAGCCGTGCCCTGCGGTGTTACTTACCCCCTGAATAAATAAAATAAATAAATAAATAAATAAAAAGAGAGAGATTTACCACGCATAACCTGAGGGTGTCACCTTTGCACACCCTTAACCAGGAAGAACCAGGCAGAGCTCTCAGGCCGCACCCATCTCAAGCCTCCAAGGCTCCTCCAACAGCAGGCAGTCCACTTAACACGGACACAGTATAAAAAAAAAAGAAAGAAAAAAAAACGCACAGTGACGCAAGAAGAATTAACTATGCCGAGTAACAAACACAGAAATAGAGGGAGCAAGATCAACGATGACACCATGATGCCTCCAAATAAGCAAAACACCCCAAGCCAAGAGTATGAAGATGATGAGATAGAAGAAATGCAAGATACGGATTTCAAAAAATTTATGATAAGAACATTTAGAAGTTTTCAAAAGCAAATCCTTGAACTACAGAAATCCTTAATGGACAAGATTGAAAATCTCTCTCGTGAAAACGAAATTTTAAGGAAGAGTCAAAATGAAACTCAGAAACTAGTAGAACAGGAAAGTGTGATAGTGAAGAGAAACCAAAATGAAATGAAGAGCTCAATAGATCAAATGACAAACACATTAGAAAGCCTTAAAAACAGAATGGGTGAAGCAGAAGAGAGAATATCGGACTTAGAAGATAGAGCACAGGAAAACATACAGTCAAACCAAAGAAAAGAAGAGGAAATTAGAAACCTAAAAAATATTGTTGGGAATCTACAGGATACTATTAAAAAAAACCAACATTCGAGTTCTAGGAGTTCCTGAAGGCATGGAGAGAGAGAAAGGATTGGAAGGCCTTTTTAGTGAGATACTAGCAGAGAACTTTCCAGGTTTGGAGAAGGACAGAGATATCCTAGTACAGGAAGCTCATAGAACCCCCAATAAACATGACCAAAAGAGATCCTCACCACGACACGTTGTAATTAAACTCACCACAGTGAAACATAAAGAAAAGATCCTAAAATGTGCAAGAGAGAAATTTCAGATTACTCTCAGAGGATCTCCAATCAGACTCACAGCAGACTTCTCATCAGAAACACTACAGGCTAGGAGGGAATGGTGAGACATAGCACAGGTGCTAAGAGAGAAAAATTGCCAGCCCAGAATATTATATCCTGCCAAGCTCTCATTTGTGAATGAAGGTGAAATAAAGACCTTTCATAGCAAACAGAAATTGAAAGACTTTGTGGCCACTCGTCAGGCCCTGCAAAAGATACTTAAAGATGTGCTACACTCAGAAACACAGAAACACGGCCATCAATATGAAAGAAGGGAAAGGAAGAACACCTACCAGTAAAAGAGCATGGGAAGCTCAAAGCATATACTAGAAAATATTTCCAGGAAAATGGCAGGGCAAAGTCACTACGTATCAATAGTCACATTGAACATTAATGGTCTGAATTCTTCAGTTAAAAGACACCGTTTGGCTAACTGGCTCACAGAACACAACCCAACTATTTGTTGCCTACAAGAAACACATCTCTCTAACAAAGAGGCATGCAGACTGAAAGTGAAAGGTTGGAAAAAGATATTCCATGCCAACAGAAACCAAAAAAAGCAGGTGTAGCCATATTAATATCAGACAAAATAACCTTTAATACAAAAACTGTTAAGAGAGACAAAGAGGGACACTATATAATGATTAAGGGTTCATTTCAACAGGAAGATGTAACTATTCTAAATGTATATGCACCTAATTACAGGGCACCGGTCTATTTAAAAGATATGTTAAGGGACTTAAAGGGAGATTTAGATTCCAATACAATAGTACTGGGGGACTTCAATACTCCACTCTCAGAAATAGACAGATCATCCGGACAGAAGATCAACAAGGAAACAGCAGATTTAATTGACACTATTGCCCAAATGGATCTAACAGATATCTACAGAACTTTCAACCCTACATCTACAGACTTCACATTCTTCTCAGCAGCGCATGGAACCTTCTCTAGGATTGATCACATACTAGGCCATAAAGCAAGTCTCAGCAAATTTAAAAGAATTAGAATCATACCATGCAGCTTCTCAGACCACAGCGGGATGAAGCTGGAAATTAGCAACTCAGGAAACCCCAGAAAGTATGCAAACACATGGAGACCGAACAACATGCTCCTGAATGAACACTGGGTCATTCAAGAAATCAAAAGAGAAATCAAAAACTTTCTGGAAGTAAATGAAGACAACAACACAACATATCAAAACTTATGGGATACAGCCAAAGCAGTATTGAGAGGCAAATTTATAGCAATAGGTGCCTATACCAAGAAATTGGAAAGGTACCAAATAAATGAGCTTTCAGCGCACCTCAAGGACCTAGAAAAACTGCAGCAAACCAAACCCAAATCTAGTAGGAGAAGAGAAATAATTAAAACCAGAGAAGAAATTAACAGGATTGAATCCAAAAAGCATTACAAAAAATCAGCCAAGCGAGAAGCTGGTTTTTTGAAAAAATAAACAAAATTGACACCCCATTGGCCCAACTAACTAAAAAAAGAAGAGAAAAGACCCAAATCAATAAAATCAGAGATGAAAAAGGAAACGTAACAACAGACACCACAGAAATAAAAAGAATCATCAGAAATTACTACAAGGACCTGTATGCCAGCAAACAGGAAAACCTATCAGAAATGGATAGATTCCTGGACACATGCAATCTACCAAAATTGAACCATGAAGACATCAAAAACCTAAATAGACCCATAACTGAAACAGAAATTGAAACAGTAATAAAGGCCCTCCCAACAAAGAAAAGCCCAGGACAAGATGGATTCACTGCTGAATTCTACCAGACATTTAAAGAAGAACTAATCCCATTTCTTCTCAAACTATTCAGAACAATCGAAAAAGAGGGAATCCTCCCAAATTCTTTCTATGAAGCCAGCATCACCTTAATCCCTAAGCCAGAGAAAGATGCAGCACTGAAAGAAAATTACAGACCAATATCCCTGATGAACATAGACGCAAAAATCCTCAATAAAATTCTGGCCAATAGAATACAACAACACATCAGGAAAATCATCCACCCAGACCAAGTGGGATTCATCCCTGGTATGCAGGGATGGTTCAACATTCGCAAATCAATCAATGTGATTCACCACATTAACAGACTGCAGAAGAAAAACCATATGATTATCTCAATTGATGCAGAGAAAGCATTTGATAAAATTCAACACCCTTTCATGATGAAAACTCTAAGCAAATTGGGTATAGAAGGAACATTCCTCAATATAATCAAAGCAATTTATGAAAAGCCCACAGCCAGCATCCTATTGAATGGGGAAAAGTTGGAAGCATTTCCACTGAGATCTGGCACCAGACAGGGATGCCCACTCTCACCACTGCTATTTAACACAGTTCTGGAAGTTTTAGCCAGAGCCATCAGACAAGAAAAAGAAATTAAAGGAATACAAATTGAGAAGGAAGAAGTCAAACTATCCCTCTTTGCAGACGATATGATTCTTTACTTAGGGGATCCAAAGAATTCTACGAAGAGACTATTGGAACTCATAGAGGAGTTTGGCAAAGTGGCAGGATATAAAATCAATGCAAAAAATCAACAGCCTTTGTATACACAAGCAATGCCATGGCTGAGAAAGAACTGCTAAGATCAATCCCATTCACAATAGCTACAAAAACAATCAAATACCTTGGAATAAACTTAACCAAGGACGTTAAAGATCTCTACGATGAAAATTACAAAACCTTAAAGAAATAGAAGAGGATACCAAAAAATGGAAAAATCTTCCATGCTCATGGATTGGAAGAATCAATATCATCAAAATGTCCATTTTCCCAAAAGCAATTTATAGATTCAATGCAATCCCAATCAAGATACCAAAGACCTTCTTCTCAGATCTGGAAAAAATGGTGCTGAAATTTATATGGAGGCACAAGAGACCTCGAATAGCTAAAGCAATCTTGTACAACAAAAACAAAGCCGGAGGCATCACAATACCAGATTTCAGGACATACTACAGGGCAGTTGTTATCAAAACAGGATAGTACTGGTACAGAAACAGATGGATAGACCAATGGAACAGAATTGAAACACCTGAAATCAACCCAAACACTACTGCCAACTTATATTTGATCAAGGATCTAAAACCAATTCCTGGAGCAAGGACAGTCTATTCAATAAATGGTGCTGGGAAAACTGGATTTCCACGTGCAGAAGCCTGAAGCAAGACCCCTACCTTACACCTTACACAAAAATCCACTCAACGTGGATTAAAGACCTAAATCTACGACCTGTCACCATCAAGTTATTAGAGAACATAGGAGAAACCCTTCAAGATATTGGCACAGGCAAAGAACTTCTGGAAAAGTCCTGGGAGGCACAGGCAGTCATATCCAAAATCAACTATTGGGATTGCATCAAATTGAGAAGTTTCTGTACTGCTAAAGGAACAGTCAGGAGAGTGAAGAGACAACTGACAGAATGGGAAAAAAATATTTGCAAACTATGCAACAGATAAAGGGTTAATAACCAGAATCTACAAAGAGATCAAGAAACTCCACAAAAACAAAACCAACAACCCACTTAAGAGATGGGCCAAGGACCTCAATAGACATTTTTCAAAAGAGGACATCCAAATGGCCAACAGGCACATGAAAAAATGTTCAAGGTCACCAGCAATCAGGGAAATGCAAATCAAAACCACAATGAGGTTTCACCTCACCCCGGTTAGAATGGCTCACATGCAGAAATCTACCAACAACAGATGCTGGCGAGGATGTGGGGAAAAAGGGACACAAACCCACTGTTGGTGGGAATGCAAACTGGTCAAGCCACTGTGGAAGTCAGTCTGGAGATTCCTCAGAAACCTGAAGATAACCCTACCGTTCGACCCAGCCATCCCACTCCTTGGAATTTACCCAAAGGAATTTAAATTGGCAAACAAAAAAGCGGTCTGCACCCTAATGTTTATCGCAGCACAATTCACAACAGCCAAGACCTGGAACCAACCTAAATGCCCATCAATGGTAGACTGGATAAAGAAATTATGGGATATGTACTCTTTAGAATACTATACCGCAGTAAGAAAAAATGAAATCCAGTAATTTGCAACAAAATGGAGGAATCTGGAACACATCATGCTGAGTGAAGTAAGCCAGTCCCAAAGGGACAAATACCATATGTTCTCCCTGATTGATGACAACTAACTGAACACAAAAAGGAAATCTGTTGAAGTGAAATGGACACTATGAGAAACATAGCCATAGCCCTAACCCTAAACCCTAAACCAAGACCTAGCCCTAACCCTAACCCAAATCCTAGACCTAAACCTAACCCTACCAATTGCCCTAGCCTTTCCCTAACCCTAACTCTACCCTAGCCCTAACCCTAACCCTAACCCTAACACTAAACCTAGGCCTACCCCTACCTTAAAACTAACCCTAAGCCTAAACCTAACCTAAACCTAACCCTACACTTACCCTAACCCTAACCCTTACCCTAGTGCTACCTCTAACCCATGCCCTTGCCTTAACCCTAACACTAAACATTGCCCCAGCCCTAACCCTAACCCTAACACTAGCCCCAGAACTAAACCTAATCCTAACCCTAACCCTAAGCCTAGCACTAGCCCTAAACCTAACCCTAAGCCTAACCATAAACCTAAACCTAAACCTAAACCTAACCCTAAACTAAACCTAACCTTAACCCTAACCCTAACACTAGCCCTAGAGATAACCCTAACCCTAACATTAACCCTGACAATCCCTAGCTCTAAACCTAACCCTAGCCCTAAACCTAACCCTAAATACAGACCTAGCCCTAAACCCAAACCTAACACTAACCCTAACCATAGCCATAGACCTAACCCTAGCCCTAGCCCTAGCCCTAACCCTAACCATAACCATAGACCTAGCCCTAACCATAACCCTAGCACTAGCCCAAACCTAATCCTAACCCAAACTCTAGCCCTAACTGTAATAATAATCACAGACCTAGTGCTATACCTAACCGTGACCATAACACTAGATCTAGCCCTCACCCTAACCCTAACCCTAACCCTAGCCCTAACCCTAACCCTAACACCTAGCATAGCCCTAACCCTAACCCTAACCCTAGCCCTAACACTAGCACTAACCCTAAAATAACTGTAACACTAACCCTAGCCCTAGCCCTAGCCCTAACCCTAACCGTAGCTCTAGCCCTAACCCTAACCTAACACTAGCCCTAACCCTAAACCTAACCCTAATCATAACACTATCCCTATCAGTAGCCCTAGCCCTAACCCTACCAAAATGTAAGCTTACCCTAACCTCTAAAAATAACCCTATCCCTAACATCACCCTAAATCTTGCACTAAAACAACCCTAAACATAGACCTAACCGTAACCCTAGCCCTAAATCTAACCTGAACACTGGCCCTAACCACAACCTTAACCTTAGCCCTAACCTTAACCCTAGCCCTAACCCTAACCCTAACCCTATCCCTAGCCCTGACCCTAACCCAAACTGTAAACCTAACACTAACCCTACCCTAACCCTAACCCTAACCCTCTCCCTAACTCTTACACTAACCTTGTCAGTAACCCTAACCCTAACCCTTACCCTAGGCCTAACCATAACACTAACCCTAGCCCTAGCACTAGCACTAACCCTAACCCTAGCCGTTGCCTAGCCCTAACCCTAACACTAAACCTAGCCCTAGCTCTATGCCTAACCCTACTCTAGCTGTAAACCGAACACTAACTTTAGCCCTAGAACTAGCCCTAGCCCTAAAACTAACCATAACCCTAGCCCTAACCCTAACCCTACCCCTTACCCAAGCACTAACACCTAAGCCTAAACCTAACCCCAACCCTAACGGTAACCATAACCCCAAACCTAACCTTAGCCCTAACCCAAACCTAACACTACACCTAGCACTAACCCTAACCTTAGCCCTAAACCTAAACCTAAACCTAACCCTTTCCCTAACCCTAAACCTAACCCTAAACCTCTCCCTTCCTAAACCAAAACCTAACATTAACCCTAACCCTAAACCTAACACTAACCCTAAACATAGACCTAGCCATAACCCTAGCCAAAACCCTAGCCCTAACCCTATCCCTAACCCTAACCCTAGCCCAAGCATAACCCTAACCCTAACCCTAGCCCTAGATATAGCCCTAGCACTAACCCTAATGTTAACGCTTCCTCTAGCCCTAACCCTAACCCTAACTGTAGCCCTAGCACTAACCCTAACCTAACACTAGCCCTAACCCTAACCCTAACCCAAACCCAAACCATGGCCCTAAACCTAACCCTAACCTTGGTCCTAGCTCTAACCCTAATCTTATCCGTAGCCCTAGCCCTAACCCTAACACTAAACCTAGCCCTAACCCTAACCAGAACCCTAACACTAACTCTAACCCTATAATTAGTGCTAACCCTAACCTTAACCTTAAAACTAACCCTAACACTAACATGAACCCTAGCGCTAGCCCTAACCCTAAACCTAACCCTAAACCAAACGCTAGCCCTAGTTCTAACCCTAAACCTAGCCCTAGCCCTAGCCCTAGCCCTAACCCCAACCCTAACCCTATTCCTCTCCCTAACCCTAACCCTAAACCTAGCAGTAGCCCTAACCCTAACCCTAGTCCTAGCACTAGACCTAGCACTAACCCTAACCCTAAACTTATCCCAAGGCCTAGCCCAAACCCTAACTCTAACACTAGCCATAACCGTAACCCAAACCTTAAACCTGACACTAAACCTAACCCTAAACCTTACCCCAGCCATAACCCTAACCCTAACGCTAGCCCTAGCACAAGCCTTAGCACTAACACTAATGCTAACCATAGCCCTAGCACTAGCCCTAGCACTTACCCTAACCGTAACCCTAACTCTAGCACTAGCCCTAGTTATAACCCTAACCCTAAAACTAGCCCTAGCCCTAACCCTAACCAAAACCCTAAACCTAATGCCTAACCCTAACCCTAACCCCACTCTAGTGTTAGCCCTAACCCTAACCCTAACCCGAGACCTAGCCATAAACCTAACCCTTACCCTAGCCCTAACCGTAATGCTAACACTAGCCCTAGCACTAGCCCAAACCCTAACCATAACCATAGCCCTTGCCCAAACCCTAACACTAAACCTAGCCCTAGCTCTAAGCCTAACCCTTACCCTACCTAGCCCTAAACCAAACCCTAACTATTACCCTAGCACTAGCCCTAGCCCTAACACTAACACTAAACATACTGTAACCATAACCATAACCCTAGCCCTTACCCTAGCCCTAACTCTAACCGTAACCCTAGCCCTAGCACTAGCCCTAGCCCTAACCCTAACCCTAACAATAACCCTAGCCCTAGCCCTAGCATTAGCCCTAGCCCTAACCCTAACCCTAACCCTAACAATAACCATAGCCCTAGCCCTAGCCCTAACCCTAAACCTAATCCTAGCCCTATCCCAAACTCTAACCGTAACCCTAATCCTAACCCCTAACCCTAACCCTAACCCCAACCATAACCATAGCCCTAAACCTAACCCTAACACTAGACCTAGCACTAACCCTAACCTTAGCACTAAACCTAAACGAAACCCTATCCCAAGACCTTTCCCTAACCCTAAACTTAACCCTAAAACTCTCCTTTGACCTAATCTTAAACCTAACAGTCACCCTAGCCCTAAACCTAACACTAACCCTAACCCTAGCCCTAGCCCTAGCCCTAACCCTAACCCTAGCCCTAACCCGCAACCAACCTAACCCAAACCCTAACCCTAGACCTAGCCCTAGCCCTAACCCTAACACTAGGCCTAAACCTTACACTAGCCTTAACCTTAGTCCAAAACCTAGCCCTAGCACAAACCCTAGCCTTAACTCTAACCCTAACCCTAACCCTAAAACTAACAATTGCCCTAGCCCTAACCCTAAACATAACCGTCTCCCTCGACCTAACCTGAACCCTAGCCCTAGCCCTAACCCTAACCCTAACCTTAGTCATAGCAGTAACGTTAACCCAAACCTTATTCCTAGCCCTAGCCCTAACCCTAACCCTAACCTTAACCTTAACCCTAACTCTAGCCCTAGCCCTAGTTATAACCCTAACCCTAAAACTAGCCCTAGCCCTAACCCTAACCGAAACCCTAAACCTAACGCCTCACCCTAACCCTAACCCCAACCTTAGTGTTAGCCCTACTCCTGACCCTAACCCTAGCCCTAGCCCTAGCCCTAACCCTAACCCTAACCTTAGTCATAGCAGTAACGTTAACCCAAACCTTATTCCTAGCCCTAGCCCTAACCCTAACCCTAACCTTAACCTTAACCCTAACTCTAGCCCTAGCCCTAGTTATAACCCTAACCCTAAAACTAGCCCTAGCCCTAACCCTAACCGAAACCCTAAACCTAACGCCTCACCCTAACCCTAACCCCAACCTTAGTGTTAGCCCTACTCCTGACCCTAACCCTAGCCCTAGCCCTAGCCCTAACCCTAACCCTAACCTTAGTCATAGCAGTAACGTTAACCCAAACCTTATTCCTAGCCCTAGTCCTAACCCTAACCCTAACCTTAACCTTAACCCTAACTCTAGCCCTAGCCCTAGTTATAACCCTAACCCTAAAACTAGCCCTAGCCCTAACCCTAACCGAAACCCTAAACCTAACGCCTCACCCTAACCCTAACCCCAACCTTAGTGTTAGCCCTACTCCTGACCCTAACCCTAGCCCTAGCCCTAGCCCTAACCCTAACCCCAAACCTAACCCTTACACTAACCCTAACCCTAGCCCTAAATCTAACCTGAACACTGGCCCTAACCATAACCCTAACCATACCCCAAACCTAAACCTTACCCAAACCCTAACTCTCACCCTCGTCCTAGCCCTAAGCCTAGCACTAACCCTAACCCTAACCCTAGCCCTAGACCTAGCCCTAGCTCTAAAAACACTCCTAAACCTAACCCTAGTCCTAAAAATAACTTTAGCCATAGCCCTAGCCCTAGCGCTAAACCTAACACTAACCCAAATCCGAGCCCTAACTGCACACCAAACCCTAACCCTAGCACTAACACCAACCCTAACACCAAACCTAAACATAGCCGTAGTCCTAACCCTAACCCTAACACTAGACCTAGCCCCAGCTGTAACCCTAAATCTAACCATAATCATAACAGTAGCCCTAACCCTAACCTTAACCATAACCATACTCTAGCCATAACCCTAACCCTAACCCAAGACCTAGCCCTAACCCTAACCCAAATACTAGACCTAAACCTAACCCTACCCATTGCCCTAGCCTTACCCTAACCCTAACTCTAGCCCTAGCCCTAACTTTAACCCTAACACTAAACCTAGCACTACCCCTAACCCTAAAACTAACCCTAAGCCTAAACCTAACCTAAACCTAACCCTACACTTACCTAACCCTAACCCTTGCCCTTGCCTTAACCCTAACACTAAACATTGCCCCAGCCCTAACCCTAACCCTAACACTAGCCCCAGAACTAAACCTAATCCTAACCCTAACCCTAAGCCTAGCACTAGCCCTAAACCTAACCCTAAGCCTAACCATAAACCATAAACCTAAACCTAAACCTAAACCTAACCCTAAACATAAACCTAACCAAACCCTAACCCTAACACTATCCCTAGCTCTAAACCTAAGCCTAGCCCTAAACCTAACCCTAAACACAGACCTAGCACTAAAACCAAACTGAACCCTAACCCTAGCCCTAGACCTAAACCTAACCCTATCCCTAGCCCTAGCCCTAACCCTAACACTAACCATAGACCTGGCCTAACCCTAACCCTAACCATAGACCTAGTCCTAACCATAACCCTAGCACTGGCCCTAACCCTAACCCTAAAACAAACTCTAGCCCTAACCGTACCATAACCATAGACCTAGCCCTATCTCTAACCCTAACCATAACACTAGCTCTAGCCCACACACAACCATAACACCATAACACTAAACCTGGCCCTAACCCTAACCCTAACACTTACCCTAGACCTAACCCTAACCCTAACCCTAACCCTAGCCCTAGCACTAGACCTAGCCCTAATCCTAACCCTAGCCCTAGCCCTAGCCCTAACCCTAACCCTAAGTGTAACCCTAACCCTATCCCTAGTCCTAACCCTAACCCTAACCCTAACCCTAACCCTAATCTTAGCTCTAGCCCTAACCCTAACCATAGCACTAGCCCTAATCCTAAACCTAACCCTAATCATAACACTATTCCTAGCCCTAGCCCTAGCCCTAACCTTACCGAAATGTAAGCTTAACCCTCACCCCTAACAATAACCCTATCCCTAACATCACCCTTGTCCGCGCCCTAAATCTTGCACTAAAACTAACCCTAAACATAGACCTAACTGTAACCCTAGCCCTAAATCTAACCTGAACACTGGCCCTAACCATAACCCTAACCCTAGCCCAAACCTAAACCTTACCCAAACCCTAACCCTCACCCTCGTCCTCGCCCTAACCCTAGCACTAACCCCAACAATAACCCTAGCCCTAGACCTAGCCCTAGCCCTAATCATAGCCCTAACCCTAACCCTAACCCTTGCCCTTGCCTTAACCCTAACACTAACCATTGCACCAGTCCTAACCCTAACCCTAACACTAGCCACAGAACTAAACCTAATCCTAACCCTAACCCTAAGCCTAGCACTAGCCCTAAACCTAACCCTAACCCTAGTCATAGAAGTAACATTAACCCTAACGTTATTCCTAGCCTGAAAGCTAACCCTAAACCTAACCCTAGCCCTTACCCTAACCCTAATCCTAACCCTAACACCAGCCCTAGCCCTAAGCCAAACCCAAAACCCGACACTAAACCTAACCCTAAACCTTACCCTAGCTATAACCCTAACCCTAACCCTAGCTCTAGCACAAGACCTAGCACAAAGTTAACTCTAACCCTAGCCCTAGCACAATCCCTAACCCTAACCCTAACCCTAACCTTAAACCTAACTCTAGCCCTAGCCCTAGTTATAACCCTAACCCTAAAACTAGCCCTAACCAAAACCATAACCCTAACGCCTAACCCTAACCCTAACCCCAACCTTAGTGTTAGCCCTACTCCTCACCCTAACCCTAGCCCTTGCCCAAACCCTAACCCTTACCCTAGCCCTAACCCTAACCCCAACCCTAACCCTTACACTAACCCTAACCCTAGCCCTAAATCTAACCTGAACACTGGCCCTAACCATAACCCTAACCATAGCAAAACATAAACCTTACCCAAACACTAACCCTCACCCTCATCAATGCCCTAACCCTAGCACTAACCCTAACCCGACCCCTAACCCTAACCCTAACCCTAGCCCTAGACCTAGCCCTTGCCCTAACCACACTCCTAAACCTAACCCTAGTCCTAACCCTAACATTAACCATAGCCCTAGCCCTAGCCCTAAACCTAACACAATTCCGAGCCCTAACCACACCCCAAACCCTAACCCTAGCACTAACACTAACCCTAACACCAAACCTAAACATAGCCATAGCCCTAACCCTAAACCTAACCCTAGACCTAGCCCCAGCCGTAACCCTAACTCTAACCATAATCACAACACTAGCCCGAACCCTAACCCTAACCATAACCATACTCTAGCCATAACCTTAACGTAACCCTAAACCAAGACCTAGCCCTAACCCTAACCCAAATCCTAGACCTAAACCTAACCCTACCCATTGCCCTAGCCTTACCCTAACACTAACACTAGCCCTAGCCCTAACAATAACCCTAACCCTAAACCTAGCACTACCCCTAACACTAAAGCTAACCCTAAGCCTAAACCTAACCTAAACATAACCCTACACTTACCCTAACCCTTGCCCTTGCCTTTACACTAACACTAACCACTGCCCCAGCCCTAACCCTAACCCTAACACTAGCCACAGAACTAAACCTAATCCTAACCCTAACCCTAAGCCTAGCACTAGCCCTAAACCTAACCTTATCCTAACCCTAAACCTAAACCTAACCCTAAACATAAACCCAACCCTAACCCTAACACTAGCCCTAGAGCTAACCCTAACCCTAACCCTAACACTAACCCTAAGAATATCGTAGCTCTAAACCTAACCCTAGACCTAACCCTAACCCTAAACACAGCCCCAGCCCTAAACACAAACCTAACCCTAACGCTAGCCCTAGACCTAAACCTTACCCTATCCCTATCCCTAGCCCTAACCCTAACCTATCAACAGACCTAGTCCTAACCATAACCCTAGCACTGGCCCTAACCCTAACCCTAAAACAAACTCTAGCCCTAACCATAACCATAACCATAGACCTGGCCCTATCCCTAACCCTAACCATAACACTAGCTCCAGCCCTCACCCAACCATAACACTAACACTGGCCCTAACCCTAACCCTAACACTTACCCTAGCCCTAACCCTAACCCAAACCCTAGCCCTAGCACTAGACCTAGCCCTAGCCCTAACCCTAACCCTACCCCTAGTCCTAGCCCTAACCCTAACCCTAACCTTAACTCTAACCTTAGCTCTAGCCCTAACCCTAACCATAGCACTAGCCCTAACCCTAATCCTAACTCTAAACCTAACCCTAATCATAACATTATCCCTAGCCCTAGCCCTAGCCCTAACCCTACCCAAATGTAAGCTTAACCCTAACCCCTAACAATAACCCTATCCCTAACATCACCCTCATCCGTGCCCTAAATCTTGCACTAAAACTAACCCTAAACATAGACCTAACCATAACTCTAACCGTAACCCTAGCCCTAGCCCTAGCCCTAATCATAACCCTAACCCTAACCCTAGTTCCAGCCCTAACCATAGCCCTAACCCTAACCCTAATCCTAGTCCTAGCACTAACCCTAACTCTAACTCTAACCCTAGCTCTAGCCGTAACCACAACCCTAGCCCTAACCCTACCTCTAGCCATAGCCCTACCCCTAGCCATAGCCCTAACCCTAACCCTAACCATGACCCTAACACTAACCCTAACCCTTACTCTAGCCCTAACCCTAAACCAAACCCAAGCCATAGCAAAAGACCTAGCCCTAACTCTAAACCTAACCCTAGCCCTAGCCATAGAACTAAACCTATCCCTAACTGTAACACTAACCCTAAACCATAACCCTAACCTTAACCCCAACCCTAACACTAACCAAAGCCCTAACACTAACCATAACCCTAGCTCTACAGCTAACCATAACCCTAAACCTAACACTAGCTCTAACACTAACCCTAGCCCTACACCTAACACTAACACTAACCCAAACCCTAACCCTAACACTAGCTCTAGATCTAACCCTAAGCCTAACCCGAGCCATAGCCCTAACCCTAATCCTAAACCTAACACTAACACTAAACATAGCCCTCACCCTAACCCTAACCCTAAGCATAGCACTAGCCCTATCCCCAACCCCAACCCTAACACTAACAATAACCCTAGCCCTAGCACTAACCCTAACCATAACCCTAACCCTAGCCATAATATTAACCATAGACCTAGCCCTAACCCTAACCCTAAGCCAAGCCCTAGCCGAACCCAAAACCTAACCCTAAGCCTAACCCTAGCCCTAACCCAAACCCTAACCCAGGCCTAACCCTAAACCTAGCCCTAACCCTAACATAACCCTAACAATAACCCTAACCCCAACCTTAACCCTAAACATAGCCATAGCCCTAACCCAAACCCTAATCATAATCCTAGCCATAGCCATAGCCCAAATCTAGCCCTAGCCCTAACCCTAACCCTAACCCTAACCTAGACATAACCCCAATCCTAAACATAGCCATAGCCTTAACTCTAACCATATCCATAGCCCTAGCCCTAACCCTAACGATAACCCTGGCCCCAACACTAACCCTAACCCTAAACCTAGCCCTAGCCCTAGCCCTAACCCTAACTCTAAACCTGGCCCCAACACTAACCCTAACCCTAACCCTAGCCCTTACCCTAACTCTAACCCTAGCCCTAACCCTACCCTAACCCTGGCCCTAAACCTAACCCTAACCCTAGACCAAATCTAAACATAACCCAAACCATAACCCTAGCCCTAACCCTAACCCTAACCCTAGCCTTAACCGTAAACATAGCCCTAACCCAAACCCTAACCCTAGCCGTAAACCTAACTGTAAACCTATCCCTAGCCCTGATACTAACTCTAACAATAACCTATCACTTACCCTAACCCTTACAATAACCCTATCCCTGGCCATAACCCTAACCCTAACATTCACCGTAGCCCTAACCCTAACCATACCCTTGCCCTAACCCAAACCCTAACCATAATCCTAGAACTAGCCCTAGCCTAAATCTAGCACTAGCCCTAAACGAAACCCTAACCCTAGCCCTAGCCATAACCCTAAACCTAAATATGGCCATTGCCCTAACCCTAACCCTAAACATAGCCCTAGCACTAGCCCTAAACTAACACTAACCATATTCCTAGCCCAAACCCCAACCATAAGCCTACCCTAGCTCTAACCCTAACCCTAAACCTAGCCCTAGCCATAAAAATAAACCTAACCCTAGCACTAACCCTAATCCTAAACCTAACCCTAAACATAGCCATAGCCCTAACCCTAACCCTAACACTAGCCCTAGCTCTAACCCTAACCCTAGACCTAACCAAGCCCTAGCCATAACAGTAACCCTAAACCTAAACCTAACCATAACCCTTACCCTAGCCCTAACCCTAACCATAACCCTATCTCTAACCCTAACCCTAACCCTATTCCTAGCCCTGACCCTAACCCTAACCGTAAACCTAACCCTAACCCTAACCCTATCCCTAACCTTAACCCTCTCCCTAACTTGAACACTAACCTTGTCAGTAACCCTAACCCTAACCCTTACCCTAGGCCTAACCATAACCCTATCCCTAGCCCTAGCACCAGCCCTAAACCTAACCCTAAACCTATCCCTAGCCCTGATACTAACACTACCAGTAACCCTAACACTATTCCTAGCCCTTACACTAATCCTATCCCTGGCCATAACCCTAACCCTAACACATACCCTAGCCCTAACCCTAACCATACCCTTGCCCAAACCCTAACCATAACCATAGCCCTAGCCATAGCCCTAACCTTAACCCTAACCCTAGTACTAGCCCTAAGCCAAACCCTAACCATAATCCTAGCCCTAGACATAGCCCATATCTAACGCTCGCCCTAACCCTAACCCTAACCCTATCCCTAGAATTAACCCTAATCCTAAACATAGCCATAGCCTTAACCTAACCATAACCATAGCCTGAGCCCTAACCCTAACTATAACCCTGGCCCCAACACTAACCCTAACCCTAAACCTAGCCTAGCCCTAGCCCTAACCCTAACCCTAAACCTGGCCCCAAAACTAACCCTAACCCTAACCCTAGCCCTTACCCTAACTCTAACCCTAGCCCTAACCCTACCCTAACACTGGCCCTAACCCTAACCCTAAACATAGACCAAACCTAAACATAACCCGAACCATACCCTAGCCCTAACCCTAACCCTAGCTGTAAACCTAACAGTAAACCTATCCCTAGCCCTGATACTAACATACCAGTAACCCTAACGCTGATCCTAGCCCTTACACTAACCCTATCCCTTGGCCATAACCCTAACCCTAACACTTACCCTAGCCTTAACCCTAACCATACCATTGCCCTAACCCTAACCCTAACCATAGCCCTACCCGTAGCCCTAACCTTAACCCTAACCCTAGTACTAGCCCTAAGCCAAACCCTAACCATAATCCTAGCCCTAGAAATAGCCCATATCTAACCCTAGCCCTAACCCTAACCCTAACCCTAACCCTAACCCTATCCCTAGACATAACCCTAATCCTAAACATAGCCATAGCTTTAACTCTAACCATAACCATTGCCCGAGCCCAAGCCATAACCCTAACTATAACTCTGGCCCCAACACTAACCCTAACCCTAAACCTAGCCCTAGCCCTAGCCCTAACCCTAACCCTAACCCTAAACCTGGCCCCAACGCTAACCCTAACCCTAACCCCAGCCCTTACCCTACTCTAACCCTAACCCTAACCCTACCCTAACCCTGGCCCTAAACCTAACCCTAAACCTAGCCTAAACCTAAACATAACCCGAACCATACCCTAGCCCTAACCCTAACCCTAGCCGTAAACCTAACAGTAAACCTATCCCTAGCCCTGATACTAACAATAACAATAACCCTAACACTAATCCTAGCCCTTACACTAACCCTATCCCTGGCCATAACCCTAACCTAACACTTACCCTAGCCCTAACCTAAACATACCCTTGCCCAAACCCTAACCCTAACCATAGTCCTACCCGTAGCCCTAACCTTAACCCTAACCATAGTACTAGCCCAAACCCAAACCCTAACCATAATCCTAGCCCTGGCCCTTACCTAAATCTAGCACTAGCCCTAAACGAAACCCTAATCCTAGCCCTAGCCATAACCCTAACCCTAAATATGGCCATTGCCCTAACCCTAACCCTAACCCTAAACATAGCCCTAGCACTAGCCCTAAACTAACACTAACCATATTCCTAGCCCAAACCCAACTCTAAGCCTACCCTAGCTCTAACCCTATCCCTAAACCTAGCCCTAGCCATAAAAATAAACCTAACCCTAGCACTAACCCCAATCCTAAACCTAATCCTCAACATAGCCATAGCCCTAACCCTAACCCTAACTCTAACACTAGCCCTAGCTCTAACCCTAACCCTAGACATAACCCCAGCCCTAGCACTAACAGTAACCCTAAACCTAAACCTAACCGTAACAATAACCTTAGCCCTAACCATAACCATAACCCTAGCCCTAACCCTAACCCTAACCTTAGCCCTAACTTTAACCCTAGCCCTAACCCTAACCCTAAACCTATCCCTAGCCCTGACCCTAACCCTAACCGTAAACCTAACCCTAACCCTAACCCTCTTCCTAACCTTGTCAGTAACCCTAACCCTAACCCTTACCCTAGGCCTAACCATAACCATAACCATAGCCCTAGCACTACCCTAACCCTAACCCTAGCCGTTGCCTAGCCCTAACCCTAACACTAAACCCAGCCCTAGCTCTATGCCTAAGCCTAACCTAGCCGTAAACCTAAACCTAACTCTAGCCCTAGAACTTGCCCTAGCCCTAAAACTAACCCTAACCCTAGCCATAACCCTAACCCTACCCCTTACCCGGGGACTAACACCTAACCCTAACCCGAACCCTAACCTTAACCCCAAAGCTAACCTTAGCCCTAACCCTAACCCTAACACTACACCTAGCACTAACCCTAACCTTAGCCCTAAATCTAAACATAAACCTAACCCTAGCCATTTTCCCTAACCCTAAAACTCTCCCTTGACCTAACCAAAACCTAACAGTAACCCTACCACTAAACCTAACACTAACCCTAAACCTAGACCTAGCCATAATCCTAACCAAAACCCTAGCCCTAACCCTATCCCTAACCCTAACCCTAGCCCTAGTATAACCCTAACCCTAACCCTAACCCTAGCCCTAGATCTAGCCCTAGCACTAACCCTAACCTAACACTAGCCCTAACCCTAACCCTAACCTTGGTCCTAGCTCTAAACCTAATCCTACCCGTAGTCCTAGCCCTAACGCTAACCCTAAACCTAGCCCCAACCCTAACCAGAACCCTAACACAAACTCTAACCCTATAATTAGGGCTAACCCTAACCCTACCCTTAACACTAACCCTAACACTAACACGAACCCTAGCCCTAGCCGTAACCCTAAACCTAACCCTAAACCAAACACTAGCCCTAGCTCTAAACCTAAACCTAGCCCTAGACCTAGCCATTGCCCTAGCCCTAAACCTAATGGTAACCCATGCCCTAAAATAAACCCTAATCCTAGCCCTAGCCCTAGCACTAGCCCTAACCCCAACCCTAACCCTAACGGTAGCCCTAACCCCAACACTAACCCTATCCCTCTCCCTAACCCTAACCCTAACCCTAACCCTAAACCTAGCTGTAGCCCTAACCCTAACCCTAGTCCTAGGACTAGCCCTAGCACTAAGCAACCTAACCTTATCCCAAGCCCTAGCCCAAACCCTAACCCTAACACTAGCCCTAACCATAACCCAAACCTTAAACCTGACAAAAACCTAACCCAAAACCTTACGCTAGCAATAACCCTAACCCTAACACTAGCCCTAGCATAAGCCCTAGCACTAACACTAACGCTAACCATACCTCTAGCACTAGCCCTAGCCCTAACCCTAACCCTAACCTTAATCCTAACTGTAACCCTAGCCTTAGTTATAACCCTAACCCTAAAAGAAGCCATAACCATAACACTAACCGAAACCCTAAACCTAACGCCTAACCCTAACCCTAACCCCAACCCTAGTGTTAGCCCTAATCCTAACCCTAACCCTAGACCTAGCCATAACCAAAACCTAACCCTAACCCTAACCCTAGACCTAGCCCTAACCCTAACACTTACCCTAGCCCTAACCCTAACCGCAACCCTAACACTAACCTTAGCCCTAACCCTAAACCTAACATTAGACCTAGCCCTAACCCTAAACCTAACTGTAAGCCTCAACCTAGCACTAGCCCTAGCCGTAACTCTAACCTTACCTAGCCCTAGACCTAACCCAAACCCTTACCCTAGCACTAAACCTAACCCTAACCCTAGTCCTAGAGCTAACCCCACCCTTAACCCTAGCCCTAAACCCAAACCTAACCCAAACCCTAAACCTAACATGAACCATAGCCCTAGCCCTAAGCCTAACCCTAATCCTAGTCATAGCCCTAACGGTAACCCTAACCCTATCCCTATCCCTAGCCCTAACCCTAACCTTACACCTAGCCCTAGACCTAGCACTAGCACTAGTCTTAGCCCTAACCCTAACACTAACCCTAGCCCTAACACTAAACCGAATCATAACCCTCACCATAGCACTAGCCCTAGCCGTAACTCTAACCTTACCTAGCCCTAGCCCTAACCCTAACCCTTACCCTAGGCTAACCCTAAGCCTATCCCAATCCCTAGAGCTAACCCTAACTGTAACCCTAGCCCATAACCAAAACCTAACCCTAACCTAAACCTAACCCGAACACTTGCCCTAGCCCTAACCCTAACACTAACCCTCTCCCTCGAAAAAACCCAAAACCTAGCCCTAGCCCTAACCCTAAACCTAACCCTAGTCATGGCCCTAATGGTAACCCTAACTCTATCCCTAGCCCTAGCCCTAACCCTAACCCTAGCCCTAGACCTACCCCTAGCACTAACCTAGCCCTAAACATAGCCCTAAACCTAACACTAACCCTAACCCTAGCTCTGGCCTTAACCTGACCCAAACCCTATCCTAACTCTAACCTTAACGCTAACCCTAACCCTAGCCCTAGCACTAGCCCTAACCCTAACCCTAACCCTACACCTAAACCTAAGCCTAACCTAATCCTAAACCTAGCACTGGCCCTAACCCTAAACCTAACCCTAGACCTAACCGTAACCCTAAACCAGGCCTAACCCTAGCCCTACACCTAAACTTAACCCGAACACTAGCCCTAGCCCTAACACTAATGCTAATCATAACGTTAGCCCTAGCCCTAATCCTAAAAATAGCCCTAGCCCTAGCCCTAGCCCTAGCCATAACTCTAACCCTAACCTATTCCTAATCCGAGCCCTAGCTCTAACCCTAAAACTAACCCTAAAGCAAAATCTAAACCTAGCCCTAACCCTAACCCTAACCCTAACACTAGCCCTAGCCCTAAGCCAAACCCAAAGCCCGACACTAAACCTAACCCTAAACCTTACCCTAGCTGTAACCATAACTCTAACCCTAGCTCTAGAACAAGCCCTAGCCCTAACCCTAACCCTAACCTTAACCCTAACTCTAGCCCTAGCCCTAGTTATAACCCTAACTCTAAAAATAGCCCTAAACCTAACCCTAACCGAAACCCTAAACCTAACGTCTAACCCTAACCCTAACCCTAACCCCAACCCTAGTGTTAGCCCTACTCCTGACCCTAACCCTAGCCCTAGCCCTAACCCTAACCTTTACCCTAGCCCAACCCTAACACCAACCCTATCCCTTACACTAACCCTAACCCTAGCCCTAAATCTAACCCGAACCCTGGGACTAACTATAACCCTAACCCTAGCACAAACCTAAACCTTACCAAAACCCTAAACCTTGCCCTCGTCCTCGCACTAACCCTAGCACTAACCCTAACCCTAGCCCTAACATTAGCCCTAGCCCTAACCCTAACCTGAACCCTTGACCTAGCCATAACCTTAACCCTAACCCTAACCCGAACCCTATTTCTAGCACTAACCTTAACCCTAATCCTAAACCTAACCATATCCCTAACCCTAAATCTAACAGTAGCCCTATCTCTAACCCTAACCCTCGCATTAGAACTAGCCCTAGACCTAACCCTAACCCTTATCCTAAACCTAACCCTAAACTTAGCCCTAGCCCTAACCCTAACCCTACCCTAACCCTAACCCTAACCCTAACACTAACCCTAGGCCTAGCCCTAGCCCTAGCCCTAACCACAACCCTAACCCTAACACTAGCCCTAACCCTAGCCCTAGAACAAGCCCTAGCACTAAGCCTAATGCTATCCCTAGCCCTAACCCTAATGCTAACCCTTGCCCTAGCCCTAACCCTAACCATAACCCTACCCTAGCCTTAGCACTAGACCTAGCCCTAACAATAAACTTAAGCCTAACCCTAGTCCTATCCCTAGCCCTAACGCTAACCCTAACCATACCCTTATCCCTAACCCTAAGTGTAACCCTAAACTAACCCCTAGCCCTAACCCTAACCATAACCCAAACCCTAACACTAAACCTAGCCCTAACCCTAGCCCTACACCTAAACCTAAACCGAACACTTGACCTAGCCCTAACACTAATGCTAACCCTAAGCTAACCATAACCTTATCCCTAGCCCTAATCCCAAAACTAGCCCTAGCCTTAGACCTAACCCTAACCCTAGCCATAACTCTAACCCTAACCTATTCCTAATCCTAGCCCTAGCTCTAACGCTAAACCTAACCCTAAACCAAAGCCTAACCCTAACCCTAGCCCTAAACCTAACCCTAGCCCTAACTCTAACCCTAACCCTAACCCTAACCATCGCCCTAGCCCTAGCCCTAACCCTAACCCTAACCCTAACACTAACACTAACTTAACCCTAACCCTGGCACTAACCCTAACACTAAACCTAACAAAACAATAACCCTAGCTCTATCACTAACAATAACAATAAGCCTAACCCTAAACCTAACCCTAACCCTAACCCTAACACTAACCCTAGCCCTAACACTAACCCTAACCCCAACCCTAACACTAGCCCTAGCTCTAACCATAACCGTAGCCCTAAACCTAACCCTAGGTCTTGCCCTAGCCCTAGACCTAACTTAACCCTAAATCTAACCCTCGCACTAGCACAAGCCCTAAACCTAAACCTAACCCAAACCCCAACCCTAACCCTAACCCTAACCCTAATCCTAACCCAAACACATTCCGTCGCCCTAATCCGAACCCTAACCCTAACTCTAGTCATAAACCTAAACCTAACCTGAACCTTAGCCCTAGCCCTACCCTAACCCTAAACCCCTCCCTCGCCCCAATCGGTACCCTAACACTAAACCTAGACCTAAGCCTAACCCTAACACTAAACCTAACCCTAACCCTAGCCCTAACCCTAACACTAACCAAAAACTAACCCTAAACCTAAAACTAGCCCTAGCATTAACCCTAATCCTAACCCTAGCCCTAACCCTAACCCTAACACTCTCTCGCTCGACCTAATCTGAACACTAAACCTAACAATAGCACTAACCCTAAACCTAACACTAAGCCTAGTCTAGCCCTAACCACAACCCTAAACCTAGCCCTAACAATAAGCCTACCCATGCCCTAGCCCTAACCCTAGCACTAGCCCTAACCCTAACCCTGCCCTAAGCCTAACCCTAACCATAACCTAATCCTAACCTTAGCCCTAGCCCTAATCCTAACCAAATTCTAGCACTAGCCATAACTCCAACCCTAGCCCTAATGGTAACCCTACACTAATACTAACACAAGCCCTAGCTCTAACCCTAAAACTAACCATAACCCTAAACCTAAGCCTAGCCCTAAACCTAACCCTAACCCTAACCCAAACCCTAAACCTAACCCAAACCCTAAACCAAACCCTATTCCTAGCACTAACCATAACCCTAACGCTAGCCCTAACCCCAACCCTAACCCTAGCCCTAGACTTAACCATAACCCTAGCCCTAACACTAACCCTAACCCTAACCCTAAACATTGCCATTGCCATAACCCTAACACTAACTCTAGCCCTAGCACTAGTCCCAGCCGTAACCCTTACTGTAACCCTATTCCAAACCCTAGCCCTAACCCTAACCCTAACCCTAGCCATAGCCCTAAACCTAACCCTAACTGTAGCCCTAACCCTAACCCTAACCATAGCCCTAGCCCTAACCCTAACCCTAAGCCTAAACCTAACCCTGGCCCTAGCACTAACCCTAAACCTAACGCTAACCCTAACCCTAGCTCAGGTCCTAACCTTACCCAAACACTAACCCGAACCCTAACTCTAACCCTAAAAATAACACTAACACTAACACTAAACTAAGCCCAAACCCTAACCCTAAACCTAACCCCAACAAAAACACTAGACTTAACTCTAACCCTAACCCTAATCTTGGCACTGATTGTAACCCTAGCCGTAGCCCTAGCCCTAGTCCTAAACGTAACCCTAACACTAAACCTGGCCTTAGATCTTGCCCTAGCCCTAATCCTAGCCCTAAACCTAACCCTAGACCTAACCTTAACCCGAGCCCTAACCCTAGTCCTAACACTAACCATAACCCTAGCCCTAGCCCTAACCCTAACCATGGACCTAGCCCTAACCCTAACTCTAGCCCCAGCCCTAACCCTGACCCTAACCCTAACCCTAGCCCTAACCTTAACCCTAACCATAACCCTAAATCTAGCAATAGCCCAAGCCCTAAACCTAACCCTAACCCAAGCCTAGCCCAAACCCTAACCCTTGTTCTAGCCCTAACCCAAACCCTAACCCTAGCCCTAGCACTATCCCTAACCCTAACCCTAGCCCCAGACCTAACCTTAGCCCTAACTGCAAACCGAACCCTAACCCAGGACCTAACCCTAACCCTAGCCCTAGCACTAACCCTTACCCTAACCCTAGCCATAACCCGAACACTAGCCCTAGCACAAACACTATCCAAACCCTAGCCTTAAACCTAAATCTAACCCGAAACCTAGCCATAGCCCTAACCCTACCCCGAACACTCTGCCTCGCCCTAATCCGAACCCTAACCCTAACCCTAGCCCTAAATCTAACCCTAACACTAACCCTAGCCCTAGGCTTGACCCTAACCCTAACCCTAACCTTAACCCTAACCTGAAGCCTAACTATAGCCCTAGACCTAACCCTATCCCTATCCCTAGCCCTAAACCTAACCCTAACCCTAACCCTAGTCCTAGCCCTAATGGTAACTCTAAACCTATCCCTATCCCTAACCCTAGCCCTAACCCTAACCCTAACGCTAACCCTAGCTCTAGCCCTAACACTAACCCTTTTTTTTTTTTTTTGCAATTTAAAACCTTTTTTATTTGGTGATATATTGTGAGTCTCTTTCCTTTTATTTATAGGTATCCAGATATATTTAAATGGGCTTACATATGGTTTAGGAACCATCTGAGTAAGTGTTGAAAGTTCTGAGTATCTCAGCTCTTTTTTTTTAACTTTTATTTAATGAATATAAATTTCCAAAGTACGACTTAGGGATTACAATGGCTTCCCCCCCATACCGTCCCTCCCACCCGCAACCTTCCCCTTTCCCACTCCCTCTCCCCTTCCATTCACATCAAGATTCACTTTCGATTCTCTTAATATACAGATCAGCTTAGTATACATTAAGTAAAGATTTCAACAGTTTTCTCCCACACAGAAACATAAAGTGAAAAATAATAGATGATTTTTAAAATGATGATGAAATCAGATCAGACCTATTGTCATGTTTAATCCCAGTGAGAGTCATGTTGGGAATTGATAATTTCTTCTTCTTTTTTTTTTTTACAGAAGGTCAGTTTAGTATACATTAAGTAAAGATTTCAACAGTTTGCACCCACATAGAAACACAAAGTGAAATATATTGTTTGAGTACTCATTATAGCATTAAGTCTCAATGTACAGCACATTAAGGACAGAGACCTACATGAGGAGTAAGTGCACAGTGACTCCTGTTGTTGACTTTACAAATTGACACTCCTGTTTATGGCATCAGTAATCTCCCTATGCGCCAGTCATGAGTTTCCAAGGCTATGGAAGCCTTTTGAGTTCTCCAACTCTTATCTTGTTTAGACAAAGTCATAGTCAAAGTGGAGGTTCCCTCCTCCCTTCAGAGAAAGGTACCTCCTTCTTTGAAGACCTGTTCTTTCCTTTGTTTTGCCAGAGTGTCTTGGCTTTCCATGCCTGAAATACTCTCATGGGCTTTTCAGCCAGATCTGAATGCCTTTAGGGCTGATTCTGAGGCCAGAGTGCTATTTAGGACATCTGCCATTCTATGAGTCTGCTGAGTATCTTGCTTCCCATGTTGGATCACTCTCCCCTTTATTTATTCTATTGGTTAGTATTAGCAGGTACTAGACTTGTTTATGTGCTGCCTTTTACTCTTAGTCCTTTCATTATGATCAATTGTGAACTGAGATTGATCACTTGGACTAGTGAGATGGCATTGGTACATGCCACCTTGATGGGATTGAATTGGAGTCCCCTGGTATGTTTCTAACTCTACCATTTGGGGCAAGTCAGCTTGAGCATGTCCCAAATTGTACATCTCTTCCCTCTCTTATTCCCACTCTTATGTTTAACAGGGATCACATTTCAGTTAATTTTCAACACTTAAGAATAACTGTGTATTAATTACAGAATTAAACCAGTCATATTAAGTAGAACAGACAAAAAAAACCTACTAAGAGGGATAATGAATTAAGTTTTTCATTAACAGTCAGGGCTATGCTGATCAAGTCACCGTTTCTCATAGTGTCCATTTCACTTCAACAGGTTTTCTTTTTGGTGTTCAGTCAGTTGTCGCTGATCAGGGAGAACACATGGTATTTGTCCCTTTGGGACTGGCTTATTTCACTCAGCATGATGTGTTCCAGATTCCTCCACTTTGTTGCAAATGACTGGATGTCATTGTTTCTTACTGCGGTATAGTATTCTAAAGAGTACATATCCCATAATTTCTTTATCCAGTCTACCGTTGATGGGCATTTAGGTTGGTTCCAGGTCTTGGCTGTTGTGAATTGTGCTGCGATAAACATTAGGGTGCAGACCGCTTTTTTGTTTGCCAATTTAAATTCCTTTGGGTAAATTCCAAGGAGTGGGATGGCTGGGTCGAACGGTAGGGTTATATTCAGGTTTCTGAGGAATCTCCAGACTGACTTCCACAGTGGCTTGACCAGTTTGCATTCCCACCAACAGTGGGTTAGTGTCCCTTTTTCCCCACATCCTCGCCAGCATCTGTTGTTGGTAGATTTCTGTATGTGAGCCATTCTAACCGGGGTGAGGTGAAACCTTGTTGTGGTTTCGCTTTACATTTCCCTGATTGCTAGTGATCTTGAACATTTTTTCATGTGCCTGTTGGCCATTTGGATTTCCTCTTTTGAAAAATGTCTATTGAGGTCCTTGGCCCATCTCTTAAGTGGGTTGTTGGTTTTGTTTTTGTGGAGTTTCTTGATCTCTTTGTAGATTCTGGTTATTAACCCTTTATCTGTTGCATAGTTTGCAAATATTTTTTCCCATTCTGTCGGTTGTCTCTTCACTCTCCTGACTGTTTCTTTTGCAGTACAGAAACTTCTCAATTTGATGCAATCCCAATAGTTGATTTTGGCTTTGACTGCCTGTGCCTCCCAGGTCTTTTCCAGAAACTCTTTGCCTGTGGCAATATCTTGAAGGGAACATTCTCCAATGTTCTCTAATAACTTGATGGTGTCAGGTCGTAGATTTAGGTCTTTAATCCATGTTGAGTGGATTTTTGTGTAAGGTGTAAGGTAGGGGTCTTGCTTCAGGCTTCTGCACGTGGAAATCCAGTTTTCCCAGCACCATTTATTGAATAGACTGTCCTTGCTCCAGGAATTGGTTTTAGATCCTTGATCAAATATAAGTTGGCTGTAGATGTTTGGGTTGATTTCTGGTGTTTTAATTCTGTTCCGTTGGTCTATCCATCTGTTTCTGTACCAGTACCATGCTGTTTTGATTACAACTGTTAGGATCAGGACTAGGGTTAGGGCTAGGGTTAGGGATAGGGTTAGGGTTAGAGATGGGGTTAGGTCTAGGGCTAGGTGTAGGTCTAGGTTTAGGGTTAGGTTTAGGGCTGGGGCTATGTTTAGGGTAGGGTTAGAGTAAGGGCTAGGGCAACGGATAGTTCTAGGGCTAGCATTAGTGTTAGGGTTAGGACTAGGTTAAAGGTTAGGGTTAGGGTTAGGGTTTGGGCTAGGGCAAGGGTTAGTGTTAGGGCAAGGGTTAGGGTTAGAGCTACGGCTAGAGCTAGGTTTAGGATTAGAATTAGGGATTGATTAGGGCTAGGGATAGGTTCAGGGTTAGGGTTAGGGCTAGGGCTAGGGCTAGGTCTTTGATAAGGGTTAGGGTTAGGGTTAGGGCTAGGGTGTTAGGGTTAGGGTTACTGTTAGGTTTAGGGCTACGATTAGGGTTAGGGTTGGAGTATGCCAAGGCTAGGTCTAGGACTAGGGTTAGGGTTAGGTTTAGGGTTAGGGTTAGGAATAAGGCTAAGTTTAGGGTTTGAGTTAGGTTTAGGGTTAGAGCTAGGTCTAGGTCTATGGTTAGGGTTAGAGCTAGGGGGCTAGTGTTAGGGTTAGGGTTAAGTTTAGTTTTAGGGCTATGGCTAGGGTTAGTGTTAGGGTTAGGGTTATGTTTCATGTTAGGGTTATGGTTAGGGTAGGGCTTGAGCTAGGATTAGGGTTAGGGTTTGGGCTAGGGCTAGGGCTAGGGTTAGAGTAGGGTTATGGTTAGGGTAGGGTAAGGGCTAGTACTAGGGCTAGAGCTAGGGTTAAGGTAAGGTTTAGGGTGAGGGCGAGGGCGAGGGTTAGATTTAGGGTTAGGGTTATGGCTACGTTTAAGCTTAGTTTAGTGCTAGGTTAGGGCGAAGCCGATGGCGAAGGTTAGGGTTTGGGTTAGGGCTAGGTTTACAGCTATGGTTACGGTTAGGGCAAAGGCCAGGGTTAGGGTTACGGCTAGGCCTAGGGCTAGGGCTAGGTTTACGATTAGTTCTATGGTTAGTTTTAGGGTTAGGGTTAATTTTAGGGTTAGGGTTAGAATTAGTGGTAGAACTAGGGTTAGGTTAGGGTTATGGTTTGGATTAGGGCTAGGACTAGGGCTAGGGTTAGGGTTAGGTAAAAGTTAGGGCTAGGGCTAGGGTTAGGTTTAGGTTTAGGGTGAGGTCAAGGGCGAGGGTTAGAGTTCGATTAGGGTTAGCGTTAGGGTTAGGGTTAGGGCTAGTGTTAAGGTTAGGGTTAGTACTAGGGTTCGGATGATGGCAACAGCGAGGGTTAGGGTTAAGGTTATGGTTAGGGTTAGGGTTAGGGTCATTGCTATGACTAGGCCTAGTGTTAGGGTTAAGGTTAGGGCTAGGTTTCTGGTTAGGGTTACAATTCGACTTACGGCTAGGGCTAGTGCTATGGCTAGAGTTAGTGTTAGGGTTAGGGCTATGTCCATGTTTAGGGTTAGGGCTAGGGCTAGCGTTAGTGTTAGGTTTAGGGTTACAGCTAGGGTTGGTTTAGTGTTCAGATTAAGGCGAGGAACAGGGTTCGGGTAGGGTTAGGGTTAGGGCTAGGGCTAGGGTTCAGGTTATGTTTAGGTTTAGGGCTAGGTTTAGGATTAGGGTTAGTGCTAGGGCTAGTTTTAGTATTAGGGTTAGATTTAGGGTTAGGTTAGGGTTAGGGTTAGGGTTAGGGTTAGGGTTAGGGTTAGGGTTAGGATTAGGACCAGAGTTAGGGTTAGGGTTAGGGTTAGGGTTAGGGTTAGGGCTAGGGCTATGGTTAGTGTTAGTGTTAGGGCTACAGTTAGGGTTAGGTTTATGGCTTGGGCTAAGTTTAGTGTTAGGGTTAGGGCTAGAATTCAGATAGGGTTACGGTAGGGGTTACGGCTAGGGCTAGTGCTAGGGATAGAGTTAGTGTTAGGGTTAGGGCTATGACCATGTTTAGGGTTAGGGTCAGGGTCAGGGTTAGGGTTAGGGCTAGGGTTAGGGTTAGGGTTAGGTCTAGCTCAGTTTTAGGGTTGGGTTTAGGGCTAGTGTTAGAGTTTTTGTTAGGGCTATGGATAGGGTTAGGGTTAGGGTTCAGGCTATGGTTAGGTTTAGGGATAGGGTCAGGGTTAGGGTTAGGGCTAGTGTTAGAGTTATGGTTAGGGCTAGGGCTAGGGTTAGGGTTCAGGCTATGGTTAGGGTTAGGGCTAGACTTGGGTTTAGGGATATGGTTAGTGTTAGGATTAGGGTTAGAGCTTGGGCTGGGGTTAGGGTTAGGGTTAGGGTTAGGGTTAGGGTTAATGTTAGGGTTAGGGCTAGGGTTAGGTTTATGGTTCGGATTAGGGCCAGGGAGATTGTTAGGGTTAGGGTTAGGATTAGGGCTAAGGCTAGGGTTCATGTTAGGTTTAGGTTTAGGACTAGCATTAGGATTAGGGTTAGTGCTAGGGGTAGTTTTAGGGTTAGGGTTAGATTTAGGATTAGGGTTATGGTTAGGCCTAAGTCTAGGGCTAGGTTTAGGGTTAGGGTTAGGGCTTGGATTAGTGTTAGCCTTAGGGCCAGGGCTAGCTGAAGGATTAGGTAGGGTTAGTTTTAGGTGTAGGGTTAGAGTTATGGCTGGTGCTAGGGCTAGAGTAAGGGTTAGTGTTAGGGTTAGGGGTATGTTTGAGTTAAGCAATTTATAGATTCAATGCAATTCCAATCAGGATACCAAAGACATTCTTCTCAGATCTAGAATAAATGATGCTGAAATTCATATGAAAGCACAAGAGACCTCGAATAGCTAAAGCAATCTTGTACAACAAAAACAAAGCTGGAGGCATCACAATACCAGATTTCAGGACATACTACAGGGCAGTTGTAATCAAAACAGCATGGTACTGGTACAGAAACAGATGGATAGACCAACGGAACAGAATTAAAACACCAGAAATCAACCCAAACATCTACAGCCAACTTATATTTGATCAAGGATCTAAAACCAATTCCTGGAGCAAGGACAGTCTATTCAATAAATGGTGCTGGGAAAACTGGATTTCCACGTGCAGAAGCCTGAAGCAAGACCCCTACCTTACACCTTACACAAAAATCCACTCAACATGGATTAAAGACCTAAATCTACGACCTGACACCATCAAGTTATTAGAGAACATTGGAGAATGTTCCCTTCAAGATATTGCCACAGGCAAAGAGTTTCTGGAAAAGACCTGGGAGGCACAGGCAGTCAAAGCCAAAATCAACTATTGGGATTGCATCAAATTGAGAAGTTTCTGTACTGCAAAAGAAACAGTCAGGAGAGTGAAGAGACAACCGACAGAATGGGAAAAAATATTTGCAAACTATGCAACAGATAAAGGGTTAATAACCAGAATCTACAAAGAGATCAAGAAACTCCACAAAAACAAAACCAACAACCCACTTAAGAGATGGGCCAAGGACCTCAATAGACATTTTTCAAAAGAGGAAATCCAAATGGCCAACAGGCACATGAAAAAATGTTCAAGATCACTAGCAATCAGGGAAATGTAAAGCGAAACCACAACAAGGTTTCACCTCACCCCGGTTAGAATGGCTCACATACAGAAATCTACCAACAACAGATGCTGGCGAGGATGTGGGGAAAAAGGGACACTAACCCACTGTTGGTGGGAATGCAAACTGGTCAAGCCACTGTGGAAGTCAGTCTGGAGATTCCTCAGAAACCTGAAGATAACCCTACCGTTCGACCCAGCCATCCCACTCCTTGGAATTTACCCAAAGGAATTTAAATTGGCAAACAAAAAAGCGGTCTGCACCCTAATGTTTATCGCAGCACAATTCACAACAGCCAAGACCTGGAACCAACCTAAATGCCCATCAACGGTAGACTGGATAAAGAAATTATGGGATATGTACTCTTTAGAATACTATACCGCAGTAAGAAACAATGACATCCAGTCATTTGCAACAAAGTGGAGGAATCTGGAACACATCATGCTGAGTGAAATAAGCCAGTCCCAAAGGGACAAATACCATGTGTTCTCCCTGATCAGCGACAACTGACTGAACACCAAAAAGAAAACCTGTTGAAGTGAAATGGACACTATGAGAAACGGTGACTTGATCAGCATAGCCCTGACTGTTAATGAAAAACTTAATTCATAATCCCTCTTAGTAGTTTTTTTTTGTCTGTTCTACTTAATATGACTGGTTTAATTCTGTAATTAATACACAGTTATTCTTAAGTGTTGAAAATTAACTGAAATGTGATCCCTGTTAAACATAAGAGTGGGAATAAGAGAGGGAAGAGATGTACAATTTGGGACATGCTCAAGCTGACTTGCCCCAAATGGTAGAGTTAGAAACATACCAGGGGACTCCAATTCAATCCCATCAAGGTGGCATGTACCAATGCCATCTCACTAGACCAAGTGATCAATCTCAGTTCACAATTGATCATAATGAAAGGACTAAGAGTCAAAGGCAGCACATAAACAAGTCTAGTACCTGCTAATACTAACTGATAGAATAAATAAAGGGGAGAGTGATCCAACATGGGAAGCAAGATACTCAGCAGACTCATAGAATGGCAGATGTCCTAAACAGCACTCTGGCTTCAGAAGCAGCCCTAAAGGCATTCGGATCTGGCTGAAAAGCCCATGAGAGTATTTCAGGCATGGAAAGCCAAGACACTCTGGCAAAAAAAAAAAAAAAAACCAAAAAAACCTAATGAAAGATCTCTGTGAGTGAGATCCCAGTGGAAAGAACAGGTCTTCAAAGAAGGAGGTACCTTTCTCTGAAGGGAGGAGAGAACCTCCACTTTTACTATGACCTTTTCTAAACAAGATAAGAGTCGGAGAACTCAAGGGGCTTCCATAGCCTTGGAAACTCATGACTGGAGTATAGGGAGATTACTGATGCCATAGACAGGAGTGTCAATTTGTAAAGCCAACAACAGGAGTCACTGTGCACTTACTCCTCATGTAGGATCTCTGTCCTTAATGTGCTGTACTTTGAGACTTAATGCTATAATGAGTACTCAAACAGTATATTTCACTTTGTGTTTCTATGTGGGTGCAAACTGTTGAAATCTTTACTTAATGTATATTAAACTGACCTTATGTAAAAAAAAAAGAAGAAGAAATTATGAATTCCCAACATGACTCTCACTGGGATTAAACATGACAAGAGGTCTGATCTGATTTCATCATCATTTAAAAAATCATCTATTATTTTTCACTTTATGTTTCTGTGTGGGAGCAAACTGTTGAAATTTTTAATTAATGTATGCTAAACTGATCTTCTGTATATAAAGAGAATCAAAAATGCATCTTGATGTGATAGGAAGGGGAGAGGGAGTGGGAAAGGGGAGGGTTGCAGGTAGGAGGGACGGTATGGGGGGGAAGCCATTGTAATCCATAAGACGTACTTTGGAAATTTATATTCATTAAGTAAAAGTTAAAAAAAAGGCTTTCAAAACCGTAAATGCCAAAGATAATGTCCAGAAAAACAAAAACAAACACAGAAGCTGTAGCAAGATCTGGGATTGAGATTGCCACAACACACCATATATTTTTCCTTTCATCCAGGCATATCCAGAAAAATTGTTGTGGAATTGGTGCAATTTAACCAAAAAATCACTGTCAACATCATTTTGGAGAAAACTACAATCTTTCTGTTCAGCAAGTGCATCCAATGTCATGTTTACAAACACAAATATCATGTTTTCTCAGGTTTCTGAAGCTTTTTGCCTAGAAAACTGGAATGTGTGGAGGATTTGACTCCATGTGTATCCAGTTAGTGTTTTCCAGCAGAAAACAAAAACTTACATGCTGAAATGCATTCAAAACCGTAAAGTATGTAGGAAATGTCCAGAAAACACAAACAAACACAGAGGCTGTAGCAAGATCTGGGATTGAGATAGCCACAACACACCACATAATTCTGCTTTCATCCACGCATATCTGGAAAAACTGCTGTCGTATTCCAGTGTAATTTAACCAAAAAATCACTGTCAAATTGGTTTTGGAGAAAAGCACAATCTTTCTCTGAGGCAAGTGCATCCAATGTCATGTTTACAAACAAAATATCGTGTTTTCTCTGGTTTCTGAAGCTTTCTGCCTAGAAAACTAGAATGTGTGGAGGATTTGACTCCATGTGGAACCAATTAGTATTTGCCGCCATAAAATAAAAAGCTGCATGCTAAAATGCATTCAAAACCATAAAGACCATAGATAATGTCCAGAAAACACAAACAAACACAGGGGCTGTAGCAAGATCTCGGATTGAGATAGCCACAACACACCAGATTTTTCTGCGTTCATCCATGCATATCTGGAAAAACTGTTGTGGAATTCCGGTGAAATTTAACCAAAAAATCACCTTCAAAATAGTTTTGGAGAAAAGCACAATCTTTCTCTAGGCAAGTGGATCCAATGTCATGTTTACAAACACAAATATCATGGTTTCTCAGGTTTCTGAAGCTTTCTGCCTAGAACACTCGAATGTGTGGAGGATTTGACTCCTTGCGGAACCAATTAGTGTTTGCGGGCAAAAAATAAAAAGTTACATACTGAAATGCATTCAAAACTGTAAAGTCCATAGATAATATCCAGAAAACAGAAACAAACACAGATGTGGTAGCAAGATCTGAGATTGAGATAGCCATAGCATACCAGAGATTTCTGCTTTCATCCAGGCATATCAGGACAATTATTGTGGAATTCCGGTGAAATTTAACCAAAAAATCACCTTCAAAATAGTTTTGGAGAAAAGCACAATCTTTCTCTTTGGCAAGTGGATCCAATGTCATGTTTACAAACACAAATATCATGGTTTCTCAGGTTTCTGAAGCTTTCTGCCTAGAACACTCGAGTGTGTGGATGATTTGACTCCATGCGGAACCAATTAGTGTTTGCGGGCAAAAAATAAAAAGTTACATACTGAAATGCATTCAAAACTGTAAAGTCCATAGGTAATATCCAGAAAACAGAAACAAACACAGATGTGGTAGCAAGATCTGAGATTGAGATAGCCATAGCATACCAGAGATTTCTGTTTTCATCCAGGCATATCTGGTCAATTATTGTGGAATTGGGTGAAATTTAACCAAAAAATCACCGTCAACGTGGTTTTGGAGAAAAGTATAATCATTATGACTGGCAAGTGCATTCAATGTTATGTTTACAAACACAAATATGTTTTCTCAGATTTCTGAAGCTTTCTGCGTAGAAAACTCGAATGTGTGGAGGATGTGACTCTATGTGGAACCAATTAGTGTTTGTTGGAAGAAAACAAAAATCTACATGCTAAAATGCATAAAAAACCATAAAGTCCATAGATAATGTCCAGAACACACAAACAAACACAGGGGCTGTAGCAAGATGTAGGATTGAGATATCCACAACACACCAGATTTTTCTGCGTTCATGCACGCATATCTGGAAAACCTGTGGTGGAATTCAGGTGAAATTTAAACAAAAAATCACCTTCAAAGTGGTTTCGCAGAAAACCACTTTCTGTTCGGCAAGAGCTTCCCTTGCCATGTTTACAAACACTAATATCATGCTTTCTCGGGTTTAATGCTTTCGGCTTAGAAAACACGAATGTGTGGAGGATTTGACTCCATGTGGTACTAATTAGCGTTTGCCAGCAGGAAACAAAAACTTACATGCTGAAATGCATTCAAAACCGTAAAGTCTGTAGGTAATGTCCAGAAAACACAAACAAACATGGAGGCTGTAGCAAGATCTGGGATTGAGATAGCCACAACACACCAGATATTTCTGCTTTCATCCAGATATATCAGGGCAAATTGTTATGGAATTCGAGAGAAATTTAACCAAAATATCACTGTCAAAGTGGTTTTGGAGAATAGCACCTAAATCTAACCAGAAACCTATCCCTAGATCTAGCCCTAAGCTCATCCCTAAACCTACCCCTACCCCTAACCCAACACTAAACCTAACCCTACACTTATACCTAACCCCAATCCTGGACCTACCCCTAACCCTAACCCTAACCCTAAACACAGCCATAGACCTAAAAACAAGCCTTATCCTAAACCTAGCCATAGCACTAGACCTAACCCTAACCCTAACACTGGCCCTAGACCTAGCCCTAACCCTAAACCTAACCCTTGCCCTAGTCCCAACCCTAACCCTAGCCCTAGCACTAGCCATAGCCCTAACCCTAACCGTAGCTGAGGTACGATCCCTAATCCTAATCCTAACCGTAACCCTAACACTGACCCCTAACCCTAACCCTAAACCTAACCGCAACACTAAATCTAACCATAGCCCTAACCCTAACCCTAACCCTAACCCAAGCTCTAGACCTAACCCTAACCCTAACGCTAACCCTAAGCCTAGCCATAGCCCTAAACCAAACCCTAACTCTAACCCTAACCCTAACCCTAACCCTAGCCCTAACCCTAACCCTAACCCTAACACTAGCCCTAGCCCTAGCCCTAACCCTAACCCTAACTCTAACCCTAACCGTAAGGTTAACCCCAACCCTGAAACCTAATGCTAAACACAACCCTAACAATAAAATTAGCCCTACCCTAACACTAAGCCTAACCATAGAACTAACGCTAACCCTAGCCATAACAATAGCCCTAGGCCTAGCCCTAGCCCTAACCCTAACCCTAACTCTAGCCCTGGCCCTCACCCTAACACTTACCCTAGACCTAATCCTCACCCTAACCCTTACCCTAGACCTAACCCTACCCCTAGCTCTATCACTAGTCCTAGCCCTAACCTAACCCTAACCCTAACCCTAGAACTAACCCTAATTCTAACCCCAGCCATAACCCTAACCCTAGCCCTAACCCTAACCCTAACCCTAACCCTAACCCTAACCCTAACCCAGAAATAACACTAACCCTAACCCCAGCCATAACCCCAACCTAGCCCTAAACCTAAACCTAGCCCTAACCCTAACCCTAACACTAGCCCTAACCCTAAACCCAACCTTGGTGCTATCCCTAACCCTAGCCCTAAACAAAACCCTAAACCAAACCAACCTTCGCCCTCGCACCCGTCCTAAACCTAGCACTAACACTAACCCTAACCCTAGCCCTAACCCTAACCCTAACTCTAACCCTAGCCCTTGCTGTCAACTCAACCAAACCCTAACCCTAATCCTAGCCATAGCCCTAGCCCTAACCATAACCCTAAACATAGCCCGAGCCATAACCCTAACCCTAAATCTACCTCTAGAACTAGCACTAAACCTAACCCTAACCCTGACTCTAACCCTAACAGTAAGCCTAGCACTAGCCCTAACCCTAACATTAATCTTAACCCTAGCACTAGCTCTTACCCTAACAATAGCCCTAGCCCTAGCCATAACAATAACCCTAACCCTAACCCTAAACTTAACCCTATCCTAACGCTAACCCTACCGAAGCCCTAGAGCTAGCCCATGCCTTACCCAACCGTAACCCTAACCCCAGCCCTAACAGTAACCCTAACCCTAGCCCTAACCCTAACCCTAACCATAGCCCTAGCCCTAAAACTAACCACAACTCTAACCCTAGCCCTGACACTAACCTAACCCTAACCCTAACCCTTACCCTACTCCTAACCCTAACCCTAACACTAGCCCTAGAAGTAGCTGCAGCCCTAGCCCTAACCCTAACCCTAACACTAAACAAAGCCCCAGCCCTAAAGCCAACACTAACCCTATCCCTAGATATAGCCCTAGCCCTAACCCTAACCTTAACCCTAGCCCTAAACCTAACCCTATCCCTAGCCCTAACCCTGACCCTAAACCTACCTCTAGAACTAATACTAAGCCTAACCCTAACCCTGACTCTAACCCTAACAGTAAGCCTAGCCTTAGCCCTAAGCCTAACACTAACCCTAACCCTAACCCTAGCCCTAGCTCTAACCCTAACCATAGCCCTACCCCTAGCCCTAACCGTAACCCTAACCCTAACTCTAATTATAGCCCGAACCCTAACCCTAACCCTAAACCTAGCCCTTGCGCTAAACCCAAACGTAACCCTAAACCTAGCCATATCCTAAACATAGCCATAGACCTAAACAAAATTCTAACCCTAGCACTAGCCCTAGCCCTAACCTATCCCTAACACTAACCCTAACCCTAGCTCTAGCCCTAACCCTAACCCTAGCCCTAACATAACCCTAGCCCTAGCCCTAACCCTAACCCTAACACTAGCCATAGGTCTAACACTAAAAATAACCATATCCCTAGCCCTAGCCCTAACCATAACCCCAAACCTAAAACTAACCAGAAATATAGCTCGTGCCCTAACACTAACCCAAAACCTAGCCATAGACCTAGCCCTAGTCCTAAGCCCAAACCTAACCCTAACCCTAGCGCTAGAACTAACCCTAACCCTAGCCCTAGCCCTAGCCCTAATCCAAACCCTAACCCTAGCCATAACCCTAAACCTAACCATAGACCTAGACTTAACTCTAAGCTTAACCTTAGCCCTAGCCCTGACCATAACCCTTACCCTAACCTTAGCTGTAGACCTAACCACAGCACTAAACAATATCATAGCACTAACACTAACCATAACCCTAACCCTAGCACTAACCCTAACCCTAACTGTAACCCTAACCCTAACTCTAGCCCTAACCCTAACCCTAACCCTGGCCTAATCCTAACCCTAACCCATATCCTAGCCCTAACCCTAACTCTAACCTTCAACCTAAGCCTAGCAGAAAACTAACACTAAGCCTAACCGTAATCCTAGTCCTAACCCAAACAGTAGCACTAGCCCTAGCATTAACGATAACCCTAACATTAACGCTAACCATAGCCCTACCACTGACCATAAACCTAAACCTAGCTCTAACCATTACACTAACCCTAACACTAACCCTAACAGTAAACATAGCCATAGCCCTAACCCTAAGCCTAAGCCTAGCCCTAGCCCTAGCCCTAACCCTGACCCTAATCCTAGCCCTAACCATAACCCTAGCCCTAGCCCTAGCCATAATCCTAATGGTAACCCAAACCCTAACCCTGGTTCTAGCCCTAACCTTAACCCTAACCCTAAACTTAACCCTAACCTTAAAACTACCCCTAGACCTAACCCTAACTCTAGCCCTAGCACTAGTCCTAACCTAAACCTAACCCTATCCCTAGACCTAAACCTAATACTAACCCTAACCCTATACCTAAAGCTAACCCTAACCCTAGCCTTAGCCCTAGCCATAACCCTAACCCTAACTCTAGCCCTAGATTTCACCCTAACCCTTACCCTATCCCTAACCCAAACCAACCCTAACCCTAGCACTAGTCCTAGCCCTAACCCTAACCCTAGCCCTAACGCTAACCCTAACCGTAACGTTAACCCTAAGCCCTAAACCTAACACTAACCACAACCCTAACCCTAACCTTAGCCCTAAACCTAACTCTACCCCTAGAACTAACCCTAACCATTACCCTAGCCCTAACAATAGCCCTAGCCCTAGCCCTAACCCTAAACCTAACCCAAACTCTAACCCTAGCCCTCACCCTAACCCTTACCTTAGCCCTAACCCTCACCCTAACACTTACCCTAGCCCTAACCATAACCCGATTCCTAGCCCTAGCACTACTCCTAGCCCTAACCTTAACCCTAACCTTAGTACTAACCCTAACCCTAGCCCTAACCCTAAACCTGATCTTGGCCCTATCCCTAACCCTAGCCCTAAACATAACCCTAACCCAATCCCTAACCTTCACCCTCGCCCTCGTCCTAAACCTAGCACTAACACTAACACTAACCCTAGCCCTAACCCTAACCCTAACCATAACTCTAACCCTCGCCTTCACTCTCACCCTAACCCTAATCCTAGCCCTAGCCCTAGCCCTAACACTAAACCTAATACTAACCCAAACCCTAACATAGCCTGAGCACTAACACTAACCCTAAACCTAGCCCTAGACTTAGACCTAGCCCTAACCCCAAACCGAATCCTAACCCTAGCCCTAACCCTAAACCTAACCCTAGCCCAAGCCCTAACACTAACCCTAACCTTAGCCCTAACACAAACATTAACAATAGACCTAGACCTAATTCTAACACTAACCCTTGTCCTAGCTCTGACCTTAAGTCTAACCCTAACCCTAACCCTAGCTCTAGCCCTAACCCTAACCCTAACCTTCGCCCTAACCCTAACCCTAGCCCTAACCCTAACCCTAACACTGGCAATAACACCAACCCTAACCCTATCCCTAACCCTAAAACTAACCCTAAACCTAAACCTCGCCCTCGCCTTAAGCCCAACCCCAACCCAAACCCTAACCAAGGCTCTAACCCTAAAACTAATACTAAACCTAAACCTCGCCCAAGCCCTAAGCCCAACCCCAACCCAAACCCTAGCCCTAGCCCTAACACTAACCCTAGCATTAACGCTAACCCTAACCATAGACCTAGCCCTAACCCTAACCCTACCCCGAGCCATAGTCCTAACCCAACCCTAACCCTAACCCTAGCTCTAGCCTAAACCTAATCCAAGCCCTAGCCCTTGCCCTAGCCTTAACCCTAACCCTGTGCCTAACACTAACCCTAACTCTAACCCTTACCCTAACCCTAACCCTAACCTTATACCCAAACCGAAACCTAGCTCTACCCTTAACCCCAACACTAACTCTAACCCTAATCTTAGCCCTCAACATAACCCTAAGGCTAGCTTTAAAACTAACACCAGAACTAACCCTAAGCCTAACCCTAACCATAGACCTAGACCTAACCCTAACCCTAACCATAGCCCTAACCCTTAATCTAACCCTAACCCTAGATCTAGCACTAACCCTAACTCAATCTAACTCTAACCCTACCCTAGCCCTAACCCTACCCCTAACCGTGGCCCTAACCCTAACCTTAACCCTTACCCTTACCCTAGCACTAAACCTAACACTAACACTAGCCATTGCCCTAGCCCAAGACCTAGCCCTAAGCCTAACCCTAATGCTAACCCTAACCCTAAACTTACCCTAGACCTAACCCGAAACCTAACCCTAACCCTTGAATAGCATTAACCCTAACCCTAACCTAACCCTTACCCTAAACCTGGCCCTAACCCTAACAATAACCTTAACCCTAGCTGTAGCCTTAACCCTAACCCAAAACTTAAACCTAACCCTAAACCCAACCCTAGCCCTAGCCCTAACCCTAACCCTAACCCTAGCCCTAGACATAGCCCTAACCCTAACCCCAAATCTATCCCTAGCCCTACCCCTAACCCCAACACTAATCCAAACCCTACATAACCCTAACCATAACCCTAGCCATAGCCCTAACCCTATCCCAAAACATAATAATAGAGTTAAACACAACTCTAATCTTAGCCCTAGCCCTAGCCCTAACCTAAACCTAACCCTATCCCTAACCCTAATCCTAGCCCTAACATTAATCCTAGCCCTAGCCCTAACCCTAAGCCTCACACTAGCCATAGCTCTAAAACTAAACCTAGCCCTATCCCTATCCCTAGTCCTAGCCCTAGACCTAACCCTAACCCTAAACCTAACCAGAAATATAGCTCGTGCCCTAACCCGAACACTAACCCTAACCCTAGCCCTAGACCTAGGCCTAGCCCTAACCCCAAACCTAACCCTAACCCTAAACCTAACTTAACCCTAACCTTAACCCTACCCCTAACCCTAATCTTAACCATAGACCTAGACCTAACTCTAAACCTAACCTTAGCCCTAGCCCTGACCCTAACCCTTACCCTAACCTTAGCTGTAGCCTTAACCCCAGCATTAACCAATACCCTAGCTCTAACCCTAACCATAACTCTAAACCTAACCCTAACCATAACCCTAACCCTAACCCTAATCTTAGCTGTAGCCTTAACCCCAGCATTAACCAATACCCTAGCTCTAACCCTAACCATAACTCTAAACCTAAACCCTAACCATAACCCTAACCCTAACCCTAGCCCTAACCCTAACCCTAACCCTGGCCTAACCCTAAACCTAACCCATATCCTAGCCCTAACCCTAACTCTAACCTTGAACCTAAGCCTAGCATTAAACCTAACCCTAACAATAACCCTAACCCTAGTACTAAGCCTAACAATAGCCCATGCCATAGCCCTTGCCCTAACACTAACCCTAACCCTACTCCTAAAAATAAACCTAACCCTAACCCTAACCCTAGCACTAGCCCTAATCCTAACCCTAAAACTAACCCTAAACCTAGCCCTAACACTAAACGTAATCCTGGAACTAACACTAACCCTAACACTTACCCTAGCCCTAACCCTAACACTAACCCTAGCCCAAGCACTAGCCCTAGCCCTAACCCTAAACCAAACCCTAGCCTTAGCCCTAAACCTAACCCATACACTAGCTCTAACCTTAAGCCTAACCCTAGCCCAAACACTAGTCCTCGCCCTAACACTAAACCTAAACAGATCCCTAGCCCTAACCCTAACCCGACCCTAGCCCAAACACTAGTCCTAGCCCTAACACTAACCCTAAACAGATCCCTAGCCCTAACCCTAAACACAACCCTAACCCTAAAATTATCCCTAACCCTAACCGTTACCTAGAACTAAACCTAACCCTAACACTAGCCCTAACCCTAACCCTCACGTTCGGCCTCACCCTAACACTAAACCTAACCCTAGCCCTAGCCTTAGCCCTAGACCTTACCCTAACACTAACCCTAACCCTAACCCTAACCCTAACCCTAAGCCTAACCCTAGTCCTAACCCTAACCCTAACCCTAAGCCTAACCCTAGTCCTAACCCTAACCCTAACCCTAGCCCTAGACCTAACCCTAACCCTAACCCTAGCCCTAACCGTAACCCTAGCCCTAACATTATTCATAGCCCTAACCCTAACCCTAACAATAGCCGTAGACCTAACCCTAAACTATCCATAACCCTGGCCATAACCCTAACCCATAACATAGACCTAGCCTTAACTCTACCCCTAAACCTAACTATAACCCTAACCCGAGCCTTAGCACTAACCTTATACCTAACCCTAAGCCTAACACTACCCTAGATCTAACCCTAACCCTAGCCCCAGCCCTAGCCCTAACCCTAGCCATAGTCCTTGCCCTAGCCCTAGCCCTAAACCTAAACCTAACTCTAATGCTAGCCCTAGACCTAGCCATAGCCGTAACCCCAACCCTAGACTTAAGCCTAACCCTAACCCTAGCCCTAGCTCTAACCCTAACCTAACCCTAGCCCTGACCCTAACCCTAAACATAGACCTAGCCTTAACCCTAACCATAACCCTATCCCTAGCCCTAACCCTAACCCTAACCCTAGCTCTAGCCCTAACCCTAGCACTAGCCCTAACCCTAACCATAACCCTAGCTCTAACCTTAACCCTTACTCTAGCCCTAATCCTAACCCTAACCCTAGCCTTAGCACTAGTCCTAGCCCCAAAACTAACCCTAACACTAACCATAACCCTAATCCTAGTCATAGCCCTAGCCCTAACCCAAACTCTAACCCTAACCATAACCGTAACCCAACCCCCTAACCCTAACCCTAAATACAACTCGAATCCTAACCTTAGCCCTATCTCTAACCTTAACTCTAACCTTAGAACTAACCCTAACCCTAACATTAGCCATAACCCTAACCCTAGCCCAGGCCCTAACAAAAACCTTAACCCTAACCCTATCCCTAATGCTAACCCTAACCTTTGCCCTCACCCTCGCCTTAAACCTAGCACTAACCCTAATTATAACCCTAACTCTAAATCTAGCCCTAACCCTAACCCTAACCCTAACCCTAACCCTAACCCTAGGTCTACCCTATCCATAACCCTAACGGTAATCCTAAACCTAACCCTAAACCTAACACTAACCCTAGCCGTAACCCTAACCCTAATCCTAACACTTGCCCTAGCTCTAACCCTAACCCTAGCCCTAGGCCTAGCACAAGCCCTAACCCTAAACTTAACCCTAACCCTAAACTTAACCCTAACCCTAAACATAGCCCTAGCCATAACCCTAGCCCTAACCCTAACCCTATCCCTATCCCTATCCCTATCCCTATCCCTATGCCTAGCCCTAGCCTTGCCCTAACCCCAACCCTAACCCTAGCCCTTAACCTAACCCTAACCCTTACCCTAGCCCTAACCCTAACCCTAACCCAAACTCTAATCTTAGCCCGAACCCTAACCATAACCCTAGACTTAGCCCCAACACTAACCCTAACCCTAGCCCTAGCAGTAGCCCTAGTACTAACCCTAACCCTACCCCTACCCCTAACGAAACCCTAACCCTAACATTAGCCCAAACCCTCACCCTAAGCGTAATGCTAACCCTAACACCTAACCCTAACCCTAACCCTAACCTGTACAGTAACCCTAATCTTAGCCCTAACCCTAACCCAAGAACTAACCCTAACACTAAACCTAGTTTTAAACCTAACCCTAGCCCTAACCCTAACCCTAGCCCTAATCCTAACCCAAACCCTAGCCCTAAACCTAAACCTAAACCTAACCCTGCCCCTGCCCCTAACCCTAGATCTTAGCCTATCCCTAACCCTAACACTAAAACTAAACCTGGCCCTAACCCTCGCAATAACCCTAACGCTAACCCTGGCCCTAACCCTAACCCTAAACATAACCCTAACTGTAGCCCTAATCCTAGCCCTAGCCCTAGCCCTAACCCTAACTCTAACCGTAAACCTAACCGTAGTCCTAGCCCTAGCCCTAACCCTAACCCTAACCCTAACCCTAGCCCTAACCCTAACCCTTACCCTGATCCTAACCCTAAATCTTTTTTTAAACTTTTATTTAATGAATATAAATTTCCAAAGTACGGCTTATGGATTACAATGGCTTCCCCCCCATACCGTCCCTCCCACCCGCAACCCTCCCCTCTCCCACTCCCTCTCCCCTTTCATGAACATCAAGATTCATTTTCGATTCTCTTAATATACAGAAGATCAGCTTAGTATACATTAAGTAAAGATTTCAACAGTTTGCTCCCACACAGAAACATAAAGTGAAAAATAATAGCTGATTTTTAAAATGATGATGAAATCAGATCAGACCTATTGTCATGTTTAATCCCAGTGAGAGTCACGTTGGGAATTGATAATTTCTTTTTTCTTTTTTTTACAGAAGATCAGTTTAGTATACATTAAGTAAAGATTTCAACAGTTTGCACCCCCATAGAAAAACAAAGTGAAATATACTGTTTGAGTACTCATTATATCATTAAATCTCAATGTACAGCACATTAAGGACAGAGATCCTACATGAGGAGTAAGTGCACAGTGACTCCTGTTGTTGGCTTTACAAATTGACACTCCTGTCTATGGCATCAGTAATCTCCCTATACTCCAGTCATGAGTTTCCAAGGCTATGGAAGCCCCTTGAGTTCTCCGACTCTTATCTTGTTTAGAAAAGGTCATAGTAAAAGTGGAGGTTCTCTCCTCCCTTCAGAGAAAGGTACCTCCTTCTTTGAAGACCTGTTCTTTCCACTGGGATCTCACTCACAGAGATCTTTCATTAGGTTTTTTTTTTTTTTTTTTTTTGCCAGAGTGTCTTGGCTTTCCATGCCTGAAATACTCTCATGGGCTTTTCAGCCAGATCCGAATGCCTTTAGGGCTGCTTCTGAGGCCAGAGTGCTGTTTAGGACATCTGCCATTCTATGAGTCTGCTGAGTATCTTGCTTCCCATGTTGGATCACTCTCCCCTTTATTTATTCTATCAGTTAGTATTAGCAGGTACTAGACTTGTTTATGTGCTGCCTTTGACTCTTAGTCCTTTCATTATGATCAATTGTGAACTGAGATTGATCACTTGAACTAGTGAGATGGCATTGGTACATGCCACCTTGATGGGATTGAATTGGAGTCCCCTGGTATGTTTCTAACTCTACCATTTGGGGAAAGTCAGCTTGAGCATGTCCGAAATTGTACATATCCCATAATTTCTTTATCCAGTCTACTGTAGATGGGCATTTAGGTTGGTTCCAGGTCTTGGCCATTGTGAATTGTACTGCGATAAACATTAGGGTGCAGACCGCTTTTTTGTTTGCCAATTTAAATTCCTTTGGGTAAATTCCAAGAAGTGGGATGGCTGGGTCGAATGGTTAGGATATATTCAGCTAACCCTAAATCTAAACATGACCCTGAGTTTGTTTCACCTCCTGCCTTCCCAAATTTTGTACTCTGATGCAATACAAACAAGAGTCTAGACAGAGTAGCCATTCTGAAATAAAAAAAACACTACAAATTTGCATTTCATGCTTAGAAATCTACAGGTAACACGACCAAGAGGAGTTTTTGTGTTTTGGAAAATGAAATGGAACACTTTTTCTGGGGGTACATATATCAATTCCCTCCAAATCTAGTGTGAGTGTGATTTTCAGTTTAATTCAATCAGAATTCCACAGCCAGTCAGCTAGCAGGGGTGGATGAATCCAGAAGCAGCTGGTTTCCTTGGGAATAAATCAAGCCTGATATCCCTAAATCTCTTGGATTTCTTTGGATTTTTTCACATTTTTCTTCTTTATCATGGTTTGTAATGAATTTTCTGATGTGAGCTTTGGATTTGAGGCTTTAATATGGAGTTCAGGGCACAGGAGGAATGATCATTTTCAATCAGGGCTCAACTGTTGGCTTGCTCCAATTCTGGCTTTCTGTCATTGTGTTGGGTTTCTCAGGTGATTTTTGGTTTCTTGAGCGGCAATTTCCTAAATTGTTTCTGGGTCTGAGTTTGTTTTGCCTTCTTGCTTCCCAAATTTTGTATTCTGACACAATACAAACAAGAGTTTAGACAGAGTATCCATTATGGAATAAAAAACACAACATATTTTGTTTCATGCTTAGAAATCTACAGGCAACACGACCAAGAGGATTTTATGTGTTTTGGAAAATGAAATGGAACCCTTTTGCTGAGGGGACAGATATTAATTCCCTCCAAATCGAGAGTGAGTGTGATTTTCATGTTAATTCAATCAGAATTCCACAGCCAGACACCTGGGAGGGGTGGGTGAATCCGGAAACAGCCGGTTTCCATGTGAATAAATCAAGCCCAATATCACTAAGGACTCTTGGATTTCTTTGGCTTTTTTTTCATACTTTTCTTCTTTATCATGTTTTTTAATGAATTTTCTGATGTGAGCTTTGGATTTGAGGCTGGAATATGGAGTTCAGGGCACGGGTGGAATGGTCTTTTTCAATCAGGGCACAACTGTTGTCTTGCTTTAATTTTATTTTTTCTGTCATGGTTTTGGGTGCCTCAGCCGATTTTTGGTTTTTTGAGCAGCAATTTCCTAAATGTTTTCTGGGCCTGAGTTGGTTTTGCCTTCTTCCTTCCCAAATTTTGTACTCTGACACAATAAAACAAGAGTTTAGACAGAGTATCCATTAGGAAATAAAAAACACAACAATTTGGTGTTTTATGCTTAGAAATCAACAGGCAACACGACCAACAGGAGTTTATGTGTTTTGGAAAATGAAATGGAACCCATTTGCTGAGGGGACAGATATTAATTCCCTCTGAATAGAGTGTGAGTGTGATTTTCAGGTTACTTCAATCAGAATTCCACAGCCAGTCAGCTGGGAGGGGTGCATTCAATCCCGGAACAGCCAGTTTCCATGTGAATAAATCAAGCCCAATATAAACTAAGGACTCTTGGATTTCTTTGGCTTTTTTCATATTTTTCTTCTTTATCATGGTTTGTAATGAATTTTCTGATGTGAGCTTTGGATTTGAGGCTTTAATATGAAGTTCAGGGCACAGGAGGAATGGTCATTTTCAATCAGTGCTCAACTGTTGGCTTGTTCCAATTCTGGCTTTCTGTCATGGTTTTGGGTGGCTCAGGTTATTTTTGGTTTCTTGAGCGGCAATTTCCTAAATTGTTTCTGGGTCTGGGTTTGTTTTGCCTTCTTGCTTCCCAAATTTTGTACTCTGACGCAATAGAAACAAGAGTTTAGACAGAGTATCCATTAAGAAATAAAAAACACAACATATTGCATTTCATGCTTAGAAATCTACATGCAACACCACCAAGAGGAGTTTTCGTGTTTTGGAAAATGAAATGGAACCCTTTTGTTAAGCAGACAGATATTAATTCTCTCCAAATCGAGAGTGAGTGTGATTTTCAGGTTACTTCAATCAGATTTCCACAGCCAGTTAGCTGGAGGGTTGGATGAATCTGGAAGCAGCCAGTTTCCTTGTGACTAAAAAAAGCCCAATATCACTAAGGACTCTTGGATTCCGTTGTCTTTTCTCACTTTTGTTTTGTGCCAGCAAACACTAATCGGTTCCACATGGAGTCAAATCCTCCACACATTTGAGTTTTCTAGGCAGAAAGCTTCAGAAACCAGAGAAAACACGATATTTCTGTTTATAAACATGACATTGGATGCACTTGCCAAACAGAAAGATTGTGCGTTTCTCCAAAACCACTTTGACAGTGAATTTTGGGTTAAATTTCACCCAATTCCAGAACAATTTGTCCGGATACGCCTGGATGAAAGCAGAAATATCTGGTGTGTTGTGGCTATCTCAATCCCAGATCTTGCTACAGCCTCTGTGTTTGTGTTTTCTGGACATCATCTACGGACTTTATGGTTTTGAATGCATTTCAACATATAACATTTATTTTATGCTGGCAAACACTAAGTGTTTCAACATGGAGTCAAATCCTCCACACATTCCAGTTTTCTAGGCAGTAAGCTTCAGAAAACCGAGAAAATGTGATATTTGTGTTTGTAAACATGGCATTGGATTCACTTGCCAAAGAGCAAGCTTGTGCTTTTCTCCAAAACCACTTTGACGGTGATTTTTTGGTTAAATTTGACCAAATTCCACAAGAATTTGCCTGGATATGCTGGAACGAAATATCTGCTGTGTTGTGACTATCTCAATCCCAGATCTTGCTACAGTCTTTGTGTTTGTTTGTGTTTTCTGGACATTACCTATGGACTTTACGGTTTTGAATGCATTTTAGCATGTAGATTTTTGTTTTCTGCCGGCAAACACTAATTGGTTGCACATGGATTCAAATCCTCCACACATTCCAGTTTTCTAGGCAGAAACTTCAGAAACCCAAGAAAACATGATATTTGTGTTTGTAAACATGACATTGGATGCACTTGTAGAACAGAAAGTTTGTACTTTTCTCCAAAACTCGTTTGACAGGGATTTTTTGGTTAAATTTCACCTGAATTCCACAATAATTTTTCTGGATGCACCTGGATGAAAGGAAAAATATCTGGTGTGTTGTGGCTATCTCAATCTCCAGATCTTGCTACAGCCTCTATTTTTGTTTGTGTATTCTGGACATTATCTACAGACTTTACAGTCTTGTTTTTTTTTTTTTTTTTGCTTTCAAACTTTTATTTAATGAATATAAATTTCCAAAGTACAGCGTATGGATTACAATGGCTTCCCCGCAATAACGTTCTTCCCACCCGCAACCCTCCCCTTTCCCAGTCCCTCTCCCTTTCCATTCACATCAAGATTCATTTTTAATTCTCTTTATATGTAGAAGATCAGTTTAGTTTACATTAAGTAAATATTTCAACAGTTTGCTCCCACACAGAAACATAAAGTGAAAAATACTGTTTGAGTACTAGTTCTAGCATTAAATCTCAATGTAATAACACACCAAACACAAAGATCCTACATGAGGAGTAAGTGCACAGTGACTCCTGTTGTTGACTTAACAAATTGACACTCTTGTGTATGGCCTCAGTAATCACCCTAGGCTCTTGTCATGAGCTGCCAAGTCTGTGGAAGCCCCCTGAGTTCACTGACTCTGATCATATTTGGACAAGGCCATGGTCAAAGTGGAAGTTCTCTCCTCCCTTCAGAGAAATGTACCTCCTTCTTTGATGACCCATTCTTTCCACTGGGATCTCACTCACAGAGATCTTCCATTTAGCTTTTTTTTTCCCAGAGTGTCTTGGCTTTCCATGCGTGAAATACTCTCATGGGATTTTCAGCTGGATCTGCATGCCTTAAGGGCTGATTCTGAGACCAGAGTGCTGTTTAGGACATCTGCCATTCTATGGGTCTGCTGAGTATCTCACTTCCCATGTTGGACCATTCTCTCCCTTTTTTATTCTATCAGCTAGTATTTGCAGACACTATTCTTGTTTATGTGATCCATTTGGTTCTTAGTCCTATCATTCTGATAAATTGTGAACAGAAATTGATCACTGGGACTAGTGCGATGGCATTGGTACATGCCACCTTGATGGGATTGAATTGGAATCCCCTGGTATGTTTCTAACTCTACCGTTTGAGGTAAGTCAGCTTGAGCATGTCCCGAATTGCACATCTCTTCCCTCTCTTATTCCCACTCTTACATTTAACAGTGATCACTTTTCAGTTAAGTTTCAGCACTTAAGAAGAATTGTGTATTGATTACAGTATTCAACCAAAGGTATTAAGAAGAACAGACAAAAAAATACTAAGAGGGATAACATATCAAGTTTTCATCAACAGTCAGGGTGAGGGTTGATCAAGTCACCATTTCTCATAGTGTTCATTTCACTTTAACAGGTTTCCTTTTTGGTGCTCAGTTAGTTGTCACCTATCAAGGAGAACAAGTGGTATTTGCGGCTTTTTAGGAATTTTTACATGTACCTTCTGTTTTCTGCTGGCAAATGCTAATAGGTTCCACATGGAGTCAAATCATTCACACATTCGAGTTTTCTAGGCAGAAAGCTTCAGAAACCAAGAGAACATGATATTTGTGTTTCTAAATATGACTTTGGATGCCTTTGCCGAAAAGAAAGATTGGGTTTTTCTCCAAAACTAGTTTTTAAGCTTCAGAAACCCGAACAGACATATTGGAGTTTGCAAACAGGACATTGGATCCACTTGCCAAAAAGAAAAATTGGGCTTTTCTCCAAAACCACTTTCACGGTGATTTTTTTGATTAAATTTTTCCTGAATTCCACAGCAAATTTCCAGATATGCCGTGAAGAAAGCAGAATATCTGGTGTTTTGTGGCTATCTCAACCCCACATCGTGCTACAGCCTCTGTGTTTGTGTTTTAATGACATTATCTTTGGACTTTACGGTTTTGAATGCATTGTAGCATGTAACATTTTGTTTTCTGCAGTAAAGCTAATTGGTTCCACATGGAGTCAAATCCTCCACACATTCGAGTTTTCTAGGCAGAAAGCTTCAGAAACCCAAGAAAACATGATATTTGTGCTTGTAAACAGGACATGGGATGTACTTGCTGAAAAGAAATCTTGTGCTTTTCTTCAAAATCACTTTGACAGTGATTTTTTGGTTAAATTTCACCCGAATTATGCAACAATTTTTCCGGATATTTCTGGATGAAAGCAAAAACATCTGGTGTGTTGTGGCTATCTCAACCCAAGTACTTGTTACAGCCTCTGTGTTTGTGTTTTCTGGACATTATCTACGGACTTTACGGTTTTGAATGCATTTTAGCATGTAAGTTTTTGTTTTCTGCTGGCAAATGCTAATTGGTTCCACATGGAGTCAAATCCTCCACACATTCGTGTTTTCTAGGCAGAAAGCTTTAGAAACCCGAGAAAACATCATATTTGTGTTTGTCAACATGACGTTTTATCCATGTGCCGAACAAAAAGATTGTGCTTTGCTCCAAAACCACTTTCACGGTGATTTTTCAGTTAAATTTCACATGAATTCCACAGCAGCTTTTCCAGATATGCCTGGATGAAAGCAAAAAATATATGATGTGTTCTCAGTCACTGAACTTGTTACAGACTCAGGGTTTGTTTGTGATTTCTGGACATTATCTACAGACTTTACGGTTGTGAATGCATTTTAGCATGTAAGTTTTTGTTTTCTGCTGGCAAAAGCTAATTGGTTCCACATGGAGTCAAATCCCCCATACATTCGAGTTTTCTAGGCAGAAAGCTTCAGAAACCCAAGAAAACATGATATTTGTGTTTGTATACATGACATTCGATGTATTTACTGAACAGAAAATTGTGCTTTTCTCCAAAACCACTTTGAAGGTGATGTTTTTGTTAAATTTCACACGAATTCCACAACAATTTTCCGGATAATCCTGGATGAAAGCAAAAATATCTGGTGAGTTGTGGCTATCTCAATCCCAGATCTTGCTACAGCCTCTGTGTTTGTTTGTGTTTTCTGGACATTCTCTACGGACTTTAAGGTTTTGAATGCATTTTAGCATGTAAGTATTTGTTTTCTTTCGGCAAACGCCAATTGGTTCCACATGGAGTCAAATCCTCCACACATTCGCGTTTTCAAGGCGGAAGGCTACAGATACTCAATTAAACATGATATTTGCATTTGTAAACATGACATGGGATGCATTTGCTGAACAGAAAGATAGTGCTTTTCTCTAAAACCACTTTGACGGTGGCTTTTTGGTTACATTTCACCCGAATTGCAAAATAATTTGTCAAGATACTCCTGGATGAAAACAAAAATATCTGGTGTGTTGTGGCTATCATAGTCCCAGATCTTTCTACAGCCTCTGTGTTTGTTTGTGGTTTCTGGACATTTTCTATGGAATTTATGGTTTTGAATGCATTTTAGCATGTAAGGTTTTGTTTTCTGCTGGCAAACGAAAATTGGTTCCACATGGAGTCAAATCCTCCACACATTCGCGTTTTCTAGGCAGAAAGCTTCAGAAACCTGAGAAAACATGATATTTGTGTTTGTAAACATGACATGGAATGCATTTGCTGAACAGAAAGATTGTGCTTTTCTCCAAAACCACTTTCACTGTGGTTTCTTGGTTATATTTCACCTGAATTCCACAACAATTTGTCCGGATATGCTGGGATGAACTCAGAGATATCTGGTGTTTATGGCTATCTCAATGCCAGATCTTGCTGCAGCCTCTGTGTTTGCTTGTGTTTTCTGGACATTTTCTACGGACTTTACAGTTCTGAATGCATTTTAGCATGTAAGTTTTTGTCTTCTCTGGCAAACAATAATTTTTACCACATGGATTCAAATCCTCCACACATTCAAGTTTTCTAGTAGAAAGCTTCAAAAACCTGAGAAAAAATGATATTTGTGTTTGTAAACATGACATTGGATGCAGTTGCCGAACAGGAAGATTGTGCTTTTCTCCAAAACCACTTTCACGGTGATTTTTTGGTTAAATTTCACCCAAAAACCACAACAATTTGTCCAGATACTCCTGGATGAAAACAAAACTATCTGGTGTGTTGTGGCTATCTCAATCCCAGATCTTGCTACAGTCTCTGTGGTTGTTTGTGTTGTCTGCCGGCAAACGCTACATGCTACAGTCTCTGTTTGTTTTTGTTTTCTGGACATTCTCTATGGACTTTACGGTTTTGAATGCATTTTAGCATGATGCTTTTTGTTTTCTGCTCACAGACGCTAATTGGTTCCACCTGGAATCAAATCCTGCACACATTCGGTGTAGTAGGCAGAAAGCTTCAGAAACCTGTGAAAACATGATATTTGTTTTTTTATTTATTTATTTATTTATTTATTTTTTTTTTTTTGACAGGCAGAGTGGACAGTGAGAGAGAGAGACAGAGAGAGAAAGGTCTTCCTTTGCCGCTGGTTCACCCTCCAATGGCCGCCGCTGCAGCCGGCGCACCGCGCTGTTCCGATGGCAGGAGCCAGGAGCCAGGTGCTTTTCCTGGTCTCCCATGGGGTGCAGGGCCCAAGCACCTGGGCCATCCTCCACTGCACTCCCTGGCCATAGCAGAGAGCTGGCCTGGAAGAGGGGCAACCGGGACAGAATCCGGCGCCCCAACCGGGACTAGAACCCGGTGTGCCGGCGCCGCAAGGTGGAGGATTAGCCTATTGAGCCACGGCGCCGGCTTATTTGTTTTTTTAAACATGACATTCGATGCATTAGCCGAATAGAAAAATTGTGCTTTTCTCCAAAACCACTTTCACGGTGAATTTTTAGTTAAATTTCCCCGGAAAACAACAACAATTTTTCTGGATTTACCGGGATGTAAACACAAATATCTGGTGTGTTGTGGCTATCTCAATCCCAGTTCGTGCTATAGCCTCTGTGTTTGCTTGTGTTTTCTGGACATTCTCTACAGAGTTTACGGTTTTCAATGCATTTTAGCATGCAAGTTTTTGTTTTCTGCCAGCAAACGCTAATTGGTTCCACATGGAGTCAAATCCTCCATACATTCGAGTTTTCTAGGCAGAAAGCTTCAGAGACCTGAGAAAACATGATATTTGTGTTTGTAAACATGACATTGGATGCAGTTGCCGAACAGAAAGATTGTGCTTTTCTCCAAAACCACTTTGATAGTGATTTTTTGGTTAAATTTCAGCTGAAAACCACAGTTTTTCAGGATTTGCTGGGATGAAAAGCAAAATATCTGGTGTGTTGTGGCTATCTCAATCCCAGATCGTGCTACCGCCTCTGTGTTTGTTTGTGTTTTCTGGACATTCTCTATGGACTTTACGGTTTTGAATGCATTTTAGCATGACGCTTTTTGTTTTCTGCCGGCAAACGCTAATTGGTTCCACATGGAGTCAAATCCTCCACACATTCGTGTTTTCTAGGCAGAAAGCTTCAGAAACCTGAGAAAACATGACATTTGTGTTTGTAAACATGACATTGGATGCAGTTGCTGAACACAAAGATTGTGCTTTTCTCCAAAACCACTTTCACGGTGATTTTTTGGTTAATTTCACCCGAATTCCACAACAATTTGTCCGGATATAATGGGATGAACTCAGAGATATCTCGTGTGTTATGCCTATGTCCATCCCAGATCTTGCTACAGCCTCTGTGTTTGTTTGTGTTTTCTGACATTTTCTACAGACTTTACAGTTCTGAATGCATTTTAGCATGGAAGTTTTTTGTTTTCTGCTGGCAAACGATAATTTTCACCACATGGATTCAAATCCTCCACACTTTCGAGTTTTCCAGGCAGAAAGCTACAAAAACCCGAGAAAACATGATATTTGTGTTTGTAAACATGACATTGGAAGCAGTTGCCAAACAGAAAGATTGTGCTTATCTCCAAAACCACTTTCACGGTGATTTTTTGGTTAAATTTCACCCAAACACCACAACAATTTTTCCAGACACTCCTGGATGAAAACAAAACTATCTGGTGTGTTGTGGCTATCTCAATCCCAGATCTTGCTACAGCCTCTGTGGTCGTTTTTGTTGTCTGTTGGCAAACGTGAATTGGTTCCACCTGGAGTCAAATTCACCACACATTCGCGTTTTCTAGGCAGAAAGATTCAGAAACCAGATTAAACATGATATTTGTGTTTGTAAACATGACATGGAATGTATTTGCCGAACAGAAAGATTGTTCTTTTCTCCAAAACCACTTTCACGGTGATTTTTTTGGTTAAATTTCACCTGAAATCCACAACAATTTGTCCAGATACTCCTGGATGAAAACAAAAATATCTGGTGTGCTGTGGCTATCTCAATCCCAGATCGTGCTACAGCCTCTGTGTTTGTTTGTGTTTTCTGGACATTTTCTACGGACTTTACAGTTCTGAATGCATTTTAGCATGTAAGTTTTTTGTTTTCTGCCTGCAAATGCTAATTTTTACCACATGGATTCAAATCCATCACACATTCGACTTTTCTAGGCAGAAAGCTTTAAAAACCCGAGAAAACATGATATTTTCTGGACATTTTCTACGGACTTTACAGTTCTGAATGCATTTTAGCATGTAAGTTTTTGTCTTCTCTGGCAAACAATAATTTTTACCACATGGATTCACCCAAAAACCACTACAATTGGTCCGGATATGCCTGGATGAAAACAAAAATATCTGGTGTGTTGTGGCTATCTGAATCCCAGATCTTGCTACAGCCTCTGTGGTTGTTTGTGTTTTATGCTGGCAAATGCCAATTGGTTCCACCTGGAGTCAAATTCTCCACACATTCGCCTTTTCTATGCAGAAGGGTTCAGAAACCAGATTAAACATGATATTTGTGTTTGTAAACATGACATGGGATGCATTTGCTGAAAAGAAAGATGTGCTTTTCTGCAAAACCACTTTCATGGTGATGTTTTGGTTAAATTTCACCTGAAAACCACAACAAATTTTCAGGATTTCCTGGGATGAAAGCAGAAATATCTGGTGTGTTGTGGCTATCTCATTCCAAGATCTTGCTACAGCCTCTGTGTTTGTTTGTGTTTTCTGGACATTATCTATGGTCTTTATGGTTTTGAATGCATTTTAGCATGACGCTTTTTGTTTTCTGCTCACAGACGCTAATTGGTTCCACCTGGAGTCAAATCCTTCAAACATTCGGTGTACTAGGCAGAAAACTTGAGAAACCCGAGAAAACATGATATTTCTGTTTGTAAACAAGACATGGAATGCATGCACCGAACAGAAAGATTGTGCTTTTCTCCAAAACCACTTTCACGGTGGTTTTTTGGTTAAATTTCACCCGAATTCCACAAGAATTTGTCTGGATATGCTGGGATGAACTCAGAAATATCTGGTGTGTTATGGCTATCTCAATCCCAGATCTTGCTACAGCCTCTGTGTTTGTTTGTGTTTTCTGGACATTTTTCTACGGATTTTACAGTTCTGAATGCATTTTAGCATGCAAGTTTTTGCCGGCAAATGCTAATTTTTACCACATGGATTCAAATCTAGGCAGAAAGCTTCAAAAACCCGAGAAAACATGATATTTTCCCCGGAAAACCACAACAATTTTTCAGGATTTACCGGAATGTAAACACAAATATCTGGTGTGTTGTGGCTATCTCAATCCCAGATCATGCTATAGCCTCTGTGTTTGTTTGTGTTTTCTGGACATTCTCTACAGAGTTTACGGTTTTGAATGCATTTTAGCATGCAAGTTTTTGTTTTCTGCCAGCAAACACTAATTGGTTCCACATGGAGTCAAATCCTCCACACATTCGATTTTTCTAGGCAGAAAGCTTCAGAAACCTGAGAAAACATAATGGTGTTTGTAAACAGGACATTGGATGCAGTTGCCGAACAGAAAGATTGTGCTTTTCTCCAAAACCACTTTCACGGTGAATTTTTGGTTATATTTCACCTGAAAACCACAATTTTTCAGGATTTGCTGGGATGAAAAGCAAAATATCTGGTGTGTTGTGGCTATCTCAATCCCAGATCATGCTACAGCCTCTGTGTTTGTTTGTGTTTTCTGGACATTATCTATGGACTTTATGGTTTTGAATGCATTTTAGCAAGACACTTTTTGTTTTCTGCTATCAAATGGTAATTGGTTCCACATGGAATCAAATTCTCCACACATTCGAGTTTTCTAGGAAGAAGTCTTCGGAAACCCGAGAAAACATGATAGTTGTGTTTGTAAACATGACATTGGATGCATTTGCCGAACAGAAAGATTGTGCTTTTCTCCAAAACCACTTTCACGGTGGTTTTTTGGTTAATTTCACCCAAAATCCACAACAATTTGTTCGGATATGCTGGGATGAACTCAGAGATATGCATTTTAGCAGGACCCTTTTTGTTTTCTGCTGGCAAACGCTAATTGGTTCCACCTGGAGTCAAATCCTCCACACATTCCAGTTTTCTAGGAAGAAAGCTTCAGAAACCTGAGAAAACATGATATTTCTTTCTGTAAACATGACATTGGATGCATTTGCCGAACAGGAAGATTGTGCTTTTCTCCAAAACCACGTTCACGGTGATTTTTTGGTTAAATTTCACATCAAAACTACAACAATTTGTCCAGATACTCCTGGATGAAAACAAAACTATCTGGTGTGTTGTGGCTATCTCAATCCCAGATCTTGCTACAGCCTCTGTGTGTGTTTGTGTTTTCTGGACATTCTCTATGGACTTTACAGTTTTGAATGCATTTTAGCATATAAGTTTTTGTTTTCTGTTGGCAAACACTAATTGGTTCCACCTGGAGTCAAATCCTCCACACTTCGAGTTTTCTAGGCAGAAGTCTTCAGAAACCCTAGAAAACATGATATTTGTGTTTGTGAACATGACATGCAATGCATTTGCCAAACAGAAATATTGTGCTTTTCTCCAAAACCACTTTGACTGTGATTTTTTGGTTAAATTTCACCCGAAAACCACAATAATTTGTCCAGATACTACTGGATGAAAGCAGAAATATCTGGTGTGTTGTAGCTATCTCAATCCCAGATCTTACTACAGCCTCTGCGTTTGTTTGTGTTTTCTAGACATTTTCGCGGGACCTTAAAATTTTTATTGCATTTTAGCATGACACTTTTTGTTTTCTGCTGGCAAACGCTAATTGGTTCCACATGGAGTAAAATCCTCCACACATTCGAGTTTCCTAGGCAGCGAGCTTCAGAAACCTGAGAAAATATGATATTTCTGTTTGTAAACATGACATGGGATGCATTTGCCGAACAGAAAGATTGTGCTTTTCTCCCAAACCACTTTGACGGTGATTTTTTGGTTAAATTTCACCTGAATTGCACAACAATTTGTCAGGATATGCTGGGATGTACGCAGAAATATCAGGTGTGTTGTGGCTATCTCAATCCCAGATCTAGCTACAGCCTCTGTGTGTGTTTGTGTTTTCTGGACATTGTCTACTATCTTTGGTTTTGAATGCATTTTAGCATGACACTTTTTATTTTCTGCTCACAGACGGTAATTGGTTCCACATGGAGTCAAATCCTCCACACATTCGAGTTTTTTAGGCAGAAAGCTTCAGAAACCTGAGAAAACATGATATTTGTGTTTGTAAACATGACATTGGATCCACTTGCCGAAAAGAAAGATTTTTCTTTTTTGTAAAACCGCTTTGATTGTGTTTTAGTTATTATTTTTTAATTTCACCCGAATTCCACAACAATTTGTCAGGATTTTCCGGGATGAAAGCAGATATATCTGGTATGTTGTGGCTATCTCAATCCGAGATCTCGCTACAGTCTCTGTGTTTGTTTGTGTTTTCTGTACATTCTCTACGGACTTTACGGTTTTCAATGCATTTTAGCATGTAAGTTTTCGTTTTCTGCTGGGAAACTCTAATTGTTACCACATCTATTCAAATCCTCCACACATTTGAGTTTTCTAGGCAGAAAGCTTCAGAGACCTGAGAAAACATGATATTTGTGTTTGTAAACATGACATTGGATGCAGTTGCCGAACACAAAGATTGTGTTTTTCTCCAAATCTACTTTCACGGTGAATTTTTGGTTAAATTTCACCAGAAAACCACAACAAATTTTCAGGATTTCCCGGGATGAAAGCAGAAATATCTGTTGTGTTGTGGCTATCTCATTCCAAGATGTTGCTACAGCCTGTGTGTTTGTTTGTGTTTTCTGGACATTCTCTATGGACTTTAAGGTTTTGAATGCATTTTAGCATAACACTTTTTATTTTCTGCTCACAGACGGTAATTGGTTCCGCATGGAGTCAAATCCTCCACACATTCGAGTTTTTTAGGCAGAAAGCTTCAGAAACCTGAGAAAACATGATATTTGTGTTTGTAAACATGACATTGGATCCACTTGCCGAAAAGAAAGATGTTTCTTTTTTGCAAAACCACTTTGATTGTGTTTTATTTATTATTTTTTTTAATTTCACCCGAATTCCACAACAGTTTGTCAGGATGTTCCGGGATGAAAGCAGATATATCTGGTATGTTGTGGCTATCTCAATCCAAGATCTCGCTACAGTCTCTGTGTTTGTTTGTGTTTTCTGTACATTCTTTATGGACTTTACGGTTTTGAATTCATTTTAGCATGTAAGTTTTCGTTTTCTGCTGGGAAACTCTAATTGTTACCACATCTATTCAAATCCTCCACACATTCGAGTTTTCTAGGCAGAAAGCTTCAGAGACCTGAGAAAACATGATATTTGTGTTTGTAAACATGACATTGGATGCAGTTGCCGAACAGAAAGATTGTGCTTTTCTCCAAAACCACTTTGATAGTGATTTTTTGGTTAAATTTCAGCTGAAAACCACAGTTTTTCAGGATTTGCTGGGATGAAAAGCAAAATATCTGGTGTGTTGTGGCTATCTCAATCCCAGATCGTGCTACCACCTCTGTGTTTGTTTGTGTTTTCTGGACATTCTCTATGGACTTTACGGTTTTGAATGCATTTTAGCATGACGCTTTTTGTTTTCTGCCGGCAAACGCTAATTGGTTCCACATGGAATCAAATCCTCCACACATTCGTGTTTTCTAGGCAGAAAGCTTCAGAAACCTGAGAAAACATGACATTTGTGTTTGTAAACATGACATTGGATGCAGTTGCTGAACACAAAGATTGTGCTTTTCTCCAAAACCACTTTCACGGTGATTTTTTGGTTAATTTCACCCGAATTCCACAACAATTTGTCCGGATATAATGGGATGAACTCAGAGATATCTCGTGTGTTATGCCTATGTCCATCCCAGATCTTGCTACAGCCTCTGTGTTTGTTTGTGTTTTCTGACATTTTCTACAGACTTTACAGTTCTGAATGCATTTTAGCATGGAAGTTTTTTGTTTTCTGCTGGCAAACGATAATTTTCACCACATGGATTCAAATCCTCCACACTTTCGAGTTTTCTAGGTAGAAAGCTACAAAAACCCGAGAAAACATGATATTTGTGTTTGTAAACATGACATTGGATGCAGGTGCCGAACAGAAAGATTGTGCTTATCTCCAAAACCACTTTCACGGTGATTTTTTGGTTAAATTTCACCCAAACACCACAACAATTTTTCCAGACACTCCTGGATGAAAACAAAACTATCTGGTGTGTTGTGGCTATCTCAATCCCAGATCTTGCTACAGCCTCTGTGGTCGTTTTTGTTGTCTGTTGGCAAACGTGAATTGGTTCCACCTGGAGTCAAATTCACCACACATTCGCGTTTTCTAGGCAGAAAGATTCAGAAACCAGATTAAACATGATATTTGTGTTTGTAAACATGACATGGAATGTATTTGCCGAACAGAAAGATTGTTCTTTTCTCCAAAACCACTTTCACGGTGATTTTTTTGGTTAAATTTCACCTGAAATCCACAACAATTTGTCCAGATACTCCTGGATGAAAACAAAAATATCTGGTGTGCTGTGGCTATCTCAATCCTAGATCGTGCTACAGCCTCTGTGTTTGTTTGTGTTTTCTGGACATTTTCTATGGACTTTACAGTTCTGAATGCATTTTAGCATGTAAGTTTTTTGTTTTCTGCCTGCAAATGCTAATTTTTACCACATGGATTCAAATCCATCACACATTCGAGTTTTCTAGGCAGAAAGCTTTAAAAACCCGAGAAAACATGATATTTGTGTTTGTAAACATGACATTGGATGCAGTTGCCGTACAGAAAGATTGTGCTTATCTCCAAAACCACTTTCACGGTGATTTTTTCGTTAAATTTCACCCAAAAACCACTACAATTGGTCCGGATATGCCTGGATGAAAACAAAAATATCTGGTGTGTTGTGGCTATCTGAATCCCAGATCTTGCTACAGCCTCTGTGGTTGTTTGTGTTTTATGCTGGCAAATGCCAATTGGTTCCACCTGGAGTCAAATTCTCCACACATTCGCCTTTTCTATGCAGAAGGGTTCAGAAACCAGATTAAACATGATATTTGTGTTTGTAAACATGACATGGGATGCATTTGCTGAAAAGAAAGATGTGCTTTTCTGCAAAACCACTTTCATGGTGATTTTTTGGTTAAATTTCACCCGAAAACCACAACAAATTTTCAGGATTTCCCGGGATGAAAGCAGAAATATCTGGTGTGTTGTGGCTATCTCATTCCAAGATCTTGCTACAGCCTCTGTGTTTGTTTGTGTTTTCTGGACATTATCTATGGTCTTTATGGTTTTGAATGCATTTTAGCATGACGCTTTTTGTTTTCTGCTCACAGACGCTAATTGGTTCCACCTGGAGTCAAATCCTTCAAACATTCGGTGTACTAGGCAGAAAACTTGAGATACCTGAGAAAACATGATATTTCTGTTTGTAAACAAGACATGGAATGCATGCGCCGAACAGAAAGATTGTGCTTTTCTCCAAAACCACTTTCACGGTGGTTTTTTGGTTAAATTTCACCCGAATTCCACAAGAATTTGTCTGGATATGCTGGGATGAACTCAGAAATATCTGGTGTGTTATGGCTATCTCAATCCCAGATCTTGCTACAGCCTCTGTGTGTGTTTGTGTTTTCTGGACATTTTTCTACGGATTTTACAGTTCTGAATGCATTTTAGCATGTAAGTTTTTGCCGGCAAATGCTAATTTTTACCACATGGATTCAAATCCTCCACGCATTCGAGTTTTCTAGGCAGAAAGCTTCAAAAACCCGAGAAAACATGATATTTTCCCCGGAAAACCACAACAATTTTTCAGGATTTACCGGAATGTAAACACAAATATCTGGTGTGTTGTGGCTATCTCAATCCCAGATCGTGCTATAGCCTCTGTGTTTGTTTGTGTTTTCTGGACATTCTCTACAGAGTTTACGGTTTTGAATGCATTTTAGCATGAAAGTTTTTGTTTTCTGCCAGCAAACACTAATTGGTTCCACATGGAGTCAAATCCTCCACACATTCGAGTTTTCTAGGCAGAAAGCTTCAGAAACCTGAGTAAACATAATTGTGTTTGTAAACATGACATTGGATGCATTTGCCGAACAGAAAGATTGTGCTTTTCTCCAAAACCACTTTCACGGTGAATTTTTGGTTATATTTCACCTGAAAACCACAATTTTTCAGGATTTGCTGGGATGAAAAGCAAAATATCTGGTGTGTTGTGGCTATCTCAATCCGAGATCGTGCTACAGCCTCTGTGTTTGTTTGTGTTTTCTGGACATTCTCTATGGACTTTATGGTTTTGAATGCATTTTAGCATGACACTTTTTGTTTTCTGCTATCCAATGGTAATTGGTTCCACATGGAATCAAATTCTCCACACATTTGAGTTTTCTAGGAAGAAGTCTTCGGAAACCCGAGAAAACATGATAGTTGTGTTTGTAAACATGACATTGGATGCATTTGCCGAACAGAAAGATTGTGCTTTTCTCCAAAACCACTTTCACTGTGGTTTTTTGGTTAATTTCACCCAAAATCCACAACAATTTGTTCGGATATGCTGGGATGAACTCAGAGATATCGCGTGTGTTATGGCTATGTCAATTAGATCTTGCTACAGCCTCTGTGTTTGCTTGTGTTTTCTGGATATTCTCTATGGACTTTAAGGTTTGGAATGCATTTTAGCAGGACCCTTTTTGTTTTCTGCTGGCAAACGCTAATTGGTTCCACCTGGAGTCAAATCCTCCACACATTCGAGTTTTCTAGGAAGAAAGCTTCAGAAACCTGAGAAAACATGATATTTCTTTCTGTAAACATGACATTGGATGCATTTGCCGAACAGGAAGATTGTGCTTTTCTCCAAAACCACTTTCACGGTGATTTTTGGTTAAATTTCACTTCAAAACTACAACAATTTGTCCAGATACTCCTGGATGAAAACAAAACTATCTGGTGTGTTGTGGCTATCTCAATCCCAGATCTTGCTACAGCCTCTGTGTGTGTTTGTGTTTTCTGGACATTTTCTATGGACTTTACAGTTTTGAATGCATTTTAGCATATAAGTTTTTGTTTTCTGTTGGCAAACACTAATTGGTTCCACCTGGAGTCAAATCCTCCACACTTCGAGTTTTCTAGGCAGAAGTCTTCAGAAACCCTAGAAAACATGATATTTGTGTTTGTGAACATGACATGCAATGCATTTGCCAAACAGAAATATTGTGCTTTTCTCCAAAACCACTTTGACTGTGATTTTTTGGTTAAATTTCACCCGAAAACCACAATAATTTGTCCAGATACTACTGGATGAAAGCAGAAATATCTGGTGTGTTGTAGCTATCTCAATCCCAGATCTTACTACAGCCTCTGCGTTTGTTTGTGTTTTCTAGACATTTTCGCGGGACCTTAAAATTTTTATTGCATTTTAGCATGACACTTTTTGTTTTCTGCTGGCAAACACTAATTGGTTCCACATGGAGTAAAATCCTCCACACATTCGAATTTCCTAGGCAGCGAGCTTCAGAAACCTGAGAAAATATGATATTTCTGTTTGTAAACATGACATGGGATGTATTTGCCGAACAGAAAGATTGTGCTTTTCTCCCAAACCACTTTGACGGTGATTTTTTGGTTAAATTTCACCTGAATTGCACAACAATTTGTCAGGATATGCTGGGATGTACGCAGAAATATCAGGTGTGTTGTGGCTATCTCAATCCCAGATCTAGCTACAGCCTCTGTGTGTGTTTGTGTTTTCTGGACATTGTCTACTATCTTTGGTTTTGAATGCATTTTAGCATGACACTTTTTATTTTCTGCTCACAGACGGTAATTGGTTCCACATGGAGTCAAATCCTCCACACATTCGAGTTTTTTAGGCAGAAAGCTTCAGAAACCTGAGAAAACATGATATTTGTGTTTGTAAACATGACATTGGATCCACTTGCCGAAAAGAAAAATTTTTCTTTTTTGTAAAACCGCTTTGATTGTGTTTTAGTTATTATTTTTTAATTTCACCCGAATTCCACAACAATTTGTCAGGATTTTCCGGGATGAAAGCAGATATATCTGGTATGTTGTGGCTATCTCAATCCGAGATCTCGCTACAGTCTCTGTGTTTGTTTGTGTTTTCTGTACATTCTCTACGGACTTTACGGTTTTCAATGCATTTTAGCATGTAAGTTTTCGTTTTCTGCTGGGAAACTCTAATTGTTACCACATCTATTCAAATCCTCCACACATTTGAGTTTTCTAGGCAGAAAGCTTCAGAGACCTGAGAAAACATGATATTTGTGTTTGTAAACATGACATTGGATGCAGTTGCCGAACACAAAGATTGTGTTTTTCTCCAAATCTACTTTCACGGTGAATTTTTGGTTAAATTTCACCAGAAAACCACAACAAATTTTCAGGATTTCCCGGGATGAAAGCAGAAATATCTGTTGTGTTGTGGCTATCTCATTCCAAGATGTTGCTACAGCCTGTGTGTTTGTTTGTGTTTTCTGGACATTCTCTATGGACTTTAAGGTTTTGAATGCATTTTAGCATAACACTTTTTATTTTCTGCTCACAGACGGTAATTGGTTCCGCATGGAGTCAAATCCTCCACACATTCGAGTTTTTTAGGCAGAAAGCTTCAGAAACCTGAGAAAACATGATATTTGTGTTTGTAAACATGACATTGGATCCACTTGCCGAAAAGAAAGATGTTTCTTTTTTGCAAAACCACTTTGATTGTGTTTTATTTATTATTTTTTTTAATTTCACCCGAATTCCACAACAGTTTGTCAGGATGTTCCGGGATGAAAGCAGATATATCTGGTATGTTGTGGCTATCTCAATCCGAGATCTCGCTACAGTCTCTGTGTTTGTTTGTGTTTTCTGTACATTCTTTATGGACTTTACGGTTTTGAATTCATTTTAGCATGTAAGTTTTCGTTTTCTGCTGGGAAACTCTAATTGTTACCACATCTATTCAAATCCTCCACACATTCGAGTTTTCTAGGCAGAAAGCTTCAGAGACCTGAGAAAACATGATATTTGTGTTTGTAAACATGACATTGGATGCAGTTGCCGAACAGAAAGATTGTGTTTTTCTCCAAATCCACTTTCACGGTGAATTTTTGGTTAAATTTCACCAGAAAACCACAACAAATTTTCAGGATTTCCCGGGATGAAAGCAGAAATATCTGTTGTGTTGTGGCTATCTCATTCCAAGATGTTGCTACAGCCTGTGTGTTTGTTTGTGTTTTCTGGACATTCTCTATGGACTTTAAGGTTTTGAATGCATTTTAGCATAACACTTTTTTTTTCTGCCAGCAAACGCTAATTGGTTCCACCTGGAGTCAAATCCTCCACACATTCGAGTTTCTAGGCAGAAAGCTTCAGAAACCTGAGAAAACATGATATTTGTTTTTGTAAACATGACATTGGATGCATTTGCTGAACAGAAAGATTGTGCTTTTCTCCAAAACCACTTTGACTTTGATTTTTTGGTTAAATTTCGCCCAAAACTAAACAATTTGTCCAGATACTCCTGGATGAAAACAAAAATATCTGGTGTGTTGTGGCTATCTCAATCCCAGGTCTTCCTACATCCTCTGTGTTTGTTTGTGTTTTCTTTTTTTTTCTTTTTTTTTTTTGTTCTAAAACTGAGTGGCAGTTTATTCAATGGTGTCAATAATAATGAAAACTGAGTAATTTTTCCAAAAGCTTCCATATTTTATGCCTTAATAGTTTAAAAATATTACACAACATAATTATTATAAATGGGAATTGGGCTACATTAATAAAATAGTGTTTGTTTTGTATTTGGAGTAGGAGGTAAGCCACATGAGTGTCCTGGAAAACACAGTTTATGCTAAAATGATTATTGCCCCAACTTTAATTTTGTCTATATTATAAAGCAGATGCAGTTAGTATTTGCTGATGAATTTATACCACTGAGAAGGTATTTGAAACCATACTAAAATACATATAATGACAATTTCAAGGAACTACATCCAGTACTTATGACAAAGATAAAACAACTTAAGAAATACCACCCACGGAAGGATTTTCAGAAAATATTTGCTGTAAATACCTCATGAGAACTAAGAAAATTTCTTCCTACCTTTGCATTTGCTTGAGACATTCCTTATTAAAACAGTGCTAACATTGTCAAAAGATTGTTACCAGGATCCAAGCTAATATCATTTTTAAAAAGGGGTAGGAGAACCCAAATTGCTGACCAAAGTTTCTTTTTATCAAAGTAGCCATTACTTTACAGGAAAGATTTATACCAATTTATGATCAGCTATATGCTTTCATATGGTAGCATCACAAGTTTGAATTAGGATTAAATTACTTGATGATATACTAATACGTTTTTACATGATTGGATCAAAGCTGTTTGAAGGAAATAATTTTTATTAAATATTTGGTGAAATAAGGCAAATACTTTAATAGTCATGTGGCAACCACAAAAGAGTTGTTTTATAAAATAATCAGCATTTGCACAGCTTTATCAAAAACATATAAGAACTACAGTTCATTTCCCAAATTGCACTACGGTTGCTCTATTTGACTTACTGAAAAAGGAAATAAAAAGCAAGCTTATCTTTAAGATAGATCCTATTTTTGGTTATGAATTATTTAGATGTAATACTGTAAGTGCTGCTCGTTTATGAAAAGGGAGGGGAAAAAGTCTACTATGCAGATATGTTATTTCTGAGATACAGAATGTATTTAGAAAGTTAAAAAGAAGAAGAAAAAAAAAGCTTGAGTTTTAGTATCAACACTTATAGGAGCAGAAGTACCTAATACAGAATTTGCTAACACATGTGCTTACTAACACATCAATTTTGAAGTTGTAAATATAGTATTTTTATTATAAGAAGAGTCATATGTGTTTCTCTATTGTTTAATTAAGGTAAAGCTAGATCCTGAAACATGTATATTACATGTTTGTAAAGTCAATACAGTCAGCTACGAATTTTTATCAGTCTGAGGTACTTGAGGCCTTATCAAATTTGGATGATTCAAGGATACTACACATTCCAAAATATTTTACAGTTTTTTTTTTTATTTGACAGGTAGAGTTAGACAGTGAGGGAGATAAGAGAGAAAGGTCTTCCTTCTATTGGTTCACCCCCCAAATGGCCACCACAGCCGGAGCTACGCTGATCCAAAGCCAGGAGCCAGGTACTTCTTCCAGATCTCCCACATGGGTGCAGGCGCCCAAGCACTTGGGCCATCCCCCACTGCCTTCCCGGGCCACAGCAGAGAGCTGGACTGGAACAGGAGCAAATGGACAAGAACCCAGTGCCCATATGGGATGCCGGTGCTGCAGGTAGAGGATTAACCAAGTGAGCCATGGCTCCGGCCCAAACCCCAACAGTTTTAAGATCACTATTTAATGTTGGTTAGCTACTACTTAGCATCTTATTTAGAATTTAATTTTCCAACTTTGGAACTGGACAAGGATTCTTTTTCTAATATAAATTACACATATTATGTGTTACATGCTGTTCTTTAACAGTAGCTTAAATAAGTACAAAACATCTCACAAACATAATAATTTCCTAGCAAAAAATTTTCAGAATGTAATTCTAACGTAAGGCACTTCCAATAATTTTCAAATAAAAGCCTCATAAATTTTTTTTTGTAATCAAGTCTTTATAAGTTATACAGTAATGGTACTTCAAGTAAAGCTTTATTAATACTCAACTTCAGCATAATTACCATAAATATCTTTGCCTCCAAAAAGAATGAAGATTGGACATCAACTTCTGTGCAAGCTAAACTTCAGTGAAGGTGCCCTTCATCTGTGTTAGATTTAGATAACTGCCAGTGTTTTATCTTGTTGCTTTCCTTCAAGAATCTTAAAATCCTCCAAAGGAAGACTACTTAAGGCAGTTGGTAAAATGTGTTCTAATGTGCCCTTAGGTAATATGTCATTTGCTTCTAAATTCTTCACCAAGCACGTGGCTTGGATCCATCTACGAGTTGCTCTACGTTCTTTCTGTATGCAGGTCTTCATTTTTCTTTTCAAGCTTGCAATTTCTTTTTCCAGCTTAATTATCCTCCTCTTTGCCTCCATTGGATTCCTAAAGGCATAACTGTGTTCAAGTAGTACTTGTTGAGTATTTAGGTTTGGTTTTAAATAAGACGGTCCAGATGGAGCACAACTGTTGTTTTTTTTTTTCAAAAGATTCCTTGACTTGAGTTTCTGCTGGCCGCCCTCGGGGGCAACTCCTTGCCCAGCGCCAAAGACATCAAGAAGATCCTGGACAGCATGGGCATCGAGGCGGATGACGACCGGCTGAACAAGGTCATCAGTGAGCTGAACGGGAAGAAGATTGAGGATGTGATCACGCAGGGTATTGGAAAGCTGGCCAGTGTGCCCCCCGGCACGGCTGTGGCCATCTATGCCACCGCAGGCTCCGTGGCCCCTGCTGCCAGATCGGCGCCCACCACCTGACCAGTCCCAAGCGGGCGGTAGGTGTGAGCCACAGGCCAGATGGACAAAGCTGCTGAGACTCATGCACCAACCTCTGAAATTGCATCACTTGCTTTCCTGTTTGTGTTTTCTGGACATTATCTATGGACTTTGGTTTTGAATGCATTTTAGCATGACACTTTTTATTTTCGGCTCACAGAGGGTAATTGGTTCCACCTGGAATCAAATCCTTCACACATTCGAGTGTTCTGGGCAGAAAGCTTCAGAAACCCTAGAAAACATGATATTTGTGTTTGTGAACAAGACATGTGATGCATTTGCTGAACAGAAAGATTGTGTTTTTCTCCAAAACCATTTTCAGGTCGATTTTCTGGTTAAATTTCACCCGAATTCCACAACAATTTATCCGGATATACTGGGATGAACGCAGAAATATCTGGTGAGTTATGGCAATCTCAATCCCAGATCTTGCTGCAGCCTCTGTGTTTGTTTGTGTTTTCTGGACGTTCTCTACGAACTTTAAGGTTTTGAATGCATTTTAGCATGACACTTTTTGTTTTCTGCCGGCAAACACTAATGGGTTCCACATGGAGTCAAATCCTCCACACATTCGAGTTTTTTAGGCAGAAAACTTCAGAAACCTAGAAAACATGATTTTTGTTTTTGTAAACATGACATAGGATGCATTTACTGAACAGAAAGATTGTGCTTTTCTCCAAAACCACTTTGACGGTGATTCTTTGGTTAAATTTCACCTGAAAACCACAACAACTTGGCCAGATACTCTTGAATAAAAACAAAAATAGCTGGTGTGTTGTGGCTATCACAATCCCAGATCGTGCTACAGCCTCTCTGTTTGTTTGTGTTTTCTGGAATTCTCTATGGACTTTACAGTTTTGAATGCATTTTAGCATGTAAGTTTTTGTTTTCTGCTGATAAATGCTAATTGTTACCACATGGAATCATATCCTCAACACATTCGAGTTTTTTTGGCAGAAAGCTTCAGAAACCTGAGTAAACATGATATTTGTGTTTGTAAACATGGCAGTGGATGCATGTGCAGAACAGAAAGATTGTGCTTATCTCCAAAACCACTTTGATGGTGATTTTTTAGTTAAATTTCACACGAATTCCACAAGAATTTATCCAGATACTCCTGGATGAAAGCAGAAATATCTGGTGTGTTGTGGATATCACAATCCCAGATATTGGTACAGCCTCTATGTTTGTTTGTGTTTTCTGGATATTATCAATGGACTTTGGTTTTGAATGCATTTTAGCATGACACTTTTTATTTTCTGCTCACAGACAGTAATTGGTTCCACATGGAGGCAAATCCTTCACACATAAAATGTATTCTATGCAGAAAGCTACAGAAACCAGATAACATAATATTTGTGTTTGTAAACATAACATTGGATCCACTTGCCGAAAAGAAAGATTTTGCTTTTCTCCAAAACAATTTTTGTGGTGATTTTTTGGTTAAATTTCACCTGAAAACCACAACCATTTGTCTGGATATGCTGGGATGAACGCAGTAATATCTGGTGTGTTATGGCTATCTCAATCCCAGATCTTGCTACAGCCTCTGTGTTTGTTTGTGTTTACAGGACATTCTCTACAGACTTTACGATTTTGAATGCATTTTAGCATGACACTTTTTGATTTCTACCAGCAAAGGCTAATTGGTACCACATTGAGTCAAATCTTCCACACATTCGAGTTTACCAGGCAGAAAGCTTCAGAAACCTGAGAAAACATGATATTTGTGTTTGTAAACATGACATGGGATGTATTTACTGAACAGAAAATTGTGCTTTTCTCCTAAACCACTTTGATGGTGATTTTTTGGTTAAATTTCTCCCAAAACCAAACAATTTGTCCAGATACTCCTGGATGAAAACAAAAATATCTGGTGAGTTGTGGCTATCTCAATCCCAGATCTTGCTACAGCCTCTGTGCTTGTTTGTGTTTTCTGGACATTATCTATGGACATTGGTTTTGAAGGCATTTTAGGATGACACTTTTTATTTTTGGCTCACAGAGGGTAATTGGTTCCACCTGGAATCAAATCCTTCACACATTCGAGTGTTCTAGGCAGAAAGTTTCAGAAACCCTAGAAAACATGATATTTGTGTTTGTGAACCAGACATGTGATGCATTTGCTGAACAGAAAGATTGTGTTTTTCTCCAAAACCACTTTCAGGTCGATTTTCTGGTTAAATTTCACCCGAATTCCACAACAATTTATCCGGATACACTGGGATGAATGCAGAAATATCTGGTGAGTTATAGCGATCTCAATCCCAGATCTTGCTACAGCCTCTGTGTTTGTTTGTGTTTTCTGGACGTTCTCTATGAACTTTAAGGTTTTGAATGCACTTTAGCATGACACTTTTCGTTTTCTGCCGGCAAACACTAATGGGTTCCACATGGAGTCAAATCCTCCACACATTCGAGTTTTTATGCAGAAAGCTTCAGAAAGCAACAAAACATGATATTTGTGTTTGTAAACATGACATGGGATGTATTTACTAAACAGAAAATTGTGCTTTTCTCCAAAACCACTTTGACGGTGGTTTTTTGGTTAAATTTCTCCCAAAACCAAACAATTTGTCCAGATACTCCTGGATTTAAAAAAAAAAAAAGCTCTGGTGTGTTGTGGCTATCTCAATCCCAGATCTTGTTACAGACTCTGTGTTTGTTTGTGTTTTCTGGACATTATCTATGGACATAGGTTTTGAAGGCATTTTAGGATGACACTTTTTATTTTCGGCTCACAGAGAGTAATTGGTTCCACCTGGAATCAAATCCTTCACACATTCGAGTGTTCTGGGCAGAAAGCTTCAGAAACCCTAGAAAACATGATATTTGTGTTTGTGAACAAGACATGTGATGCATTTGCTGAACAGAAAGATTGTGTTTTTCTCCAAAACCACTTTCAGGTCGATTTTCTGGTTAAATTTCACCCGAATTCCTCAACAATTTATCCAGATACACTGGGATGAATGCAGAAATATCTGGTGAGTTATGGCGATCTCAATCTCAGATCTTGCTACAGCCTCTGTGTTTGTTTGTGTTTTCTGGACGTTCTCTATGAACTTTAAGGTTTTGAATGCATTTTAGCATGACACTTTTTGTTTTCTGCCGGCAAACACTAATGGGTTCCACATGGAGTCAAATCCTCCACACATTCGAGTTTTTTATGTAGAAAGCTTCAGAAAGCAAGAAAACATGATATTTGTGTTTGTAAACATGACATGGGATGTATTTACTGAACAGAAAAATTGTGCTTTTCTCCAAAACCACTTTGACGGTGATTTTTTGGTTAAATTCCACCTGAAAACCACAACTTGGCCAGATACTCCTGGATGAAAAAAAAATAGCTGGTGTGTTGTGGCTATCGCAATCCCAGATCTTGCTACAGCCTCTGTGTTTGCTTGTGTTTTCTGGACATTCTCTAAGTTCTTTTAGGTCTTGAATAAATTTTAGCTTGACACTTTTTGTTTTCTACTGGCAAACGCTAATTGGTTCCACCTGGATTCAAATCCTCTACACATTCGAGTTTTCTATGTAGAAAGCTTCAGAAACCTGAGAAAACATGATATTTGTGTTTGTTAATATGACATTGGATGCATTTGCTGAACAGAAAGATAGTGCTTTTCTCCGAAACCATTTTCACAGTGATTTTTTCCTTAAATCTCACCCAAAAACCACAACAATTTGTCCAGATACTCCTGCATGGAAACAAAAATATCTGGTGTTGTGGCTATCTCAATCCAAGATCTTGCTACAGCCTCTGTGTTTTGTGTGTTTTCGGGACATTTTCTACGTACTTTACAGTTTGAATGCATTTTTTGTATGTAAGTTTTTGTTTTCTGCTGGCAAAGTCTAATTGGTTCCACATGGAGTCAAATCCTCCACACATTTGCGTTTTCTAGGAAGAAGGCTTTAGAAACCCGATTAAACATGATATTTGCATATTAAAAATGACATGGGATGCAATTGCCAAAAAGAAATATCGTGCTTTTCGCCATAACCACTTTGACGGTGATTTTTTTGTGAAAATTCACCCGAAATCCACAACAATTTGAGTCGATATGCTGGGATGAACGCAGAAATATCTGATTGTTATGGATATCTCAATCCTACATCTTGCTACAGCCTCTGTGTTTGTATGTGTTTTCTGGACATTCTCTACGGACTTTAAGGTTTTGAATGCATTTTAACATGTAAGTTTTGTTTTCTGCTGGCAAACGCTAATTGGTTCCACCTGGAGTCAAATCCTCCACACATTCGAGTTTTCTACGCAGAAAGCTTCAGAAACCAGAGAAAACATAATTGTGTTTGTAAACATGACATTGGAAGCATTTGCTGAACAAAAAGATTGTGCTTTTCTGAAAAACCACTTTCACGGTTGTTTTTTAGTTAAATTTCCCCTGAAAATCACAACAATTTCTCCGGATATGCTGGAATGAACTCCGAAATATCTGGTGTGTTGTGGCTATCTCAATCCCAGATCTTGCTACAGCCTCCGTGTTTGTTTGTGTTTTCTGGACATTCTCTATGGACTTGACGGTTTTGAATGCATTTTAGCATGTAAGTTTTGTTTTCTGCCGGCAAACACTAATTGGATCCACATGGTGTCAAATCCTACACACATTCGAGTTTTCTAGGCAGAAAGCTTCAGAAACCCGAGAAAAGATGATATTTGTGTTCGTAAACATGATATTGGATGCAATTGCGAACAGAAAGATCATGCTTTTCTCCAAAACCACTTTCTTGGTGGTTTTTTGGTTAAATTTCCCCCAAATTGCATAACAATTTGTCCAGATACTCCTGGATGAAAACAAAAATATATGGTGTGCTGTGGCTATCTAAATCCCAGATCTTGCTACAGCCTCTGAGTTTGTTTGTGTTTTCTGGACATTCTCTACGGACTTGATGGTTTTGAATGCATTTTAGCATGTAAGTTTTTGTTTTCTGCCGGCAAACGCTAATTGGTTCCACCTGGAGTCAAATCCTTCACACAATCGGTGTTCTAGGCAGAACGCATCAGAAACCTGAGATAAATGGTATTTGTGATTGTAAACATGATATTGGATGCATTTGCCAAAATGAAAGATTGTGCTTTTCTCCTAAACCACATTCACCGTTATTTATTGGTTAAATTTCCCCTAAAAACCGCAACAATTTTTCAGGATTTGCCGGGATGTAAACAAAAATATCTGGTGTGTTGGGGTTATCTCAATCCCAGAACTTGCTACAGTCTCTGTGTTTGATTGTGTTTTCTGGACATTCTCTACGGACTTTATGCTTTGGAATGCATTTTATCATGACTCTTTTTGTTTTCTGCTGGCAAAAGCTAATTAGTACAACATGGAATCAAATCCTCCACACATTCGAGTTTTCTACGCAGAAAGCTTCAAAAGCCCAAGAATATATGATATTTGTGATTGTAAACATGACATTGGATGCATTTGCTGAACAAAAAGATTGTCCTTTACTCTGAAACCAATTTCACGGTGATTTTTTCCTTAAATTTCACCCAAAAACCACAGCAATTTGTCCAGATACTCCTGCATGGAAACAAAAATATCTGGAGTGTTGTGGCTATCTCAATCCTAGATCACGCTACAGCCTCTGTGTTTGTTTGTGTTTACAGGACATTCTCTACAGACTTTACGATTTTGAATACATTTTAGCATGACACTTTTGGTTTTCTGCTCACAGACGGTGATTGGTTCCACCTGTAGTCCAATTCTTCACATATTCGGTGTTCTAGGCAGAAAGCTTCAGAAACCCAAGAAAACATGATATTTGTGATTGTAAACATGGCATGGGATGCAATTGCCAAACAGAAAGATGGTGCTTTTCTCCAAAACCACATTCACCGTTATTTTTTGGTTAAATTTCCCCTGAAAACCACAACAATTTTTCAGGATTTGCAGGGATGTACACAAAAATATCAGGTGTGTTGTGGCTATCTCAATCCCAAATCTTACCACAGCCTCTGTGTTTGTTTGTGTTTTCTGGACATTCTCTAAATTCTTTTAGGTCTTGAATGCATTTTAGCTTGACACTTTTTGTTTTCAACTGGCAAACGCTAATTGGTTCCACCTGGAGTCAAATCCTCCACACATTCGAGTTTTTATGCAGAAAGCTTCAGAAAGCAACAAAACATGATATTTGTGTTTGTAAACATGACATGGGATGTATTTACTGAACAGAAAGATTGTGCTTTTCTCCAAAACCACTTTGACGGTGATTTTTTGGTTAAATTTCACCCGAAAACCACAACAATTTGTCCAGATACTCCTGGTGAAAACAAAATATCTGGTGGGTTGTGGCTATCTCAATCCCAGATCTTGCTACAGCCTCTGTGTTTGCTTCTGTTTTCTGGACATTCTCTACAGACTTTATGGTTTTGAATGCATTTTAGCGTGTAAGTTTTTGTTTTCTGCTGGTAAATGCTAATTGTTACCACATGGAATCATATCCTGCACACATTCGAGTTTTCTAGGAAGAAAGCTTCAGAAACCTGAGAAAACATGATATTTGTATTTGTAAACATGACATTGGATCCACTGGCTGAAAAGAAAGATTTTCCTTATCTACAAAACCCCTTTGATGGTGTTTTATTTTATTTCTTTTTATTTCACCTGAATTCCACAACAATTTGTCAGGATTTTCCGGGATGAAAGCAGATATATCTGGCATCTTGTGGCTATCTCAATCTGAGATCTTGCTACAGCCTCTGTGTTTGTTTGTGTTTTCTGGACATTCTCTACGGACTTTACGGTTTTGAATGCATTTTAGCATGTAAGTTTTTGTTTTCTGCTGGCAAACGCTAATTAGTACCACATGGAGTCACATCCTCCACATATTCGAGTTTTCCAGGCAGAAAACTTCAGAAACCTGAGAAAACATGATATTTGTGTTTGTAAACATGACATTGGAAGCAGTTGCCAAACAGAAAGATTGTGCTTTTCTCCAAAACCACTTTGACAGTGATTTTTTGGTTAAATTTCACCAGAAAACCACAACAAATTTTCAGGATTTCCCGGGATAAAAGCAGAAATATCTCATGTGTTGTGGCTATCTCATTCCAAGATGTTGCTACAGCCTGTGTGTTTGTTTGTGTTTTCTGGACATTCTCTATGGACTTTAAGGTTTTGAATGCATTTTAGAATAACACTTTTTTTTCTGCAAGCAAACGCTAATTGGTTCCACCTGGAGTCAAATCCTCCACACATTCGAGTTTTCTAGGCAGAAAGCTTCAGAAACCTGAGTAAACATGATATTTGTGTTTGTAAACATGACATGGGATGTATTTACTGAACAGAAAGATTGTGCTTTTCTCCAAAACCACTTTGACGGTGATTTTTTGGTTAAATTTCACCCGAAAACCACAACAATTTGTCCAGATACTCCTGGTGAAAACAAAATATCTGGTGGGTTGTGGCTATCTCAATCCCAGATCTTGCTACAGCCTCTGTGTTTGCTTCTGTTTTCTGGACATTCTCTACAGACTTTATGGTTTTGAATGCATTTTAGCGTGTAAGTTTTTGTTTTCTGCTGGTAAATGCTAATTGTTACCACATGGAATCATATCCTGCACACATTCGAGTTTTCTAGGAAGAAAGCTTCAGAAACCTGAGAAAACATGATATTTGTATTTGTAAACATGACATTGGATCCACTGGCTGAAAAGAAAGATTTTCCTTATCTACAAAACCCCTTTGATGGTGTTTTATTTTATTTCTTTTTATTTCACCTGAATTCCACAACAATTTGTCAGGATTTTCCGGGATGAAAGCAGATATATCTGGCATCTTGTGGCTATCTCAATCTGAGATCTTGCTACAGCCTCTGTGTTTGTTTGTGTTTTCTGGACATTCTCTACGGACTTTACGGTTTTGAATGCATTTTAGCATGTAAGTTTTTGTTTTCTGCTGGCAAACGCTAATTAGTACCACATGGAGTCACATCCTCCACATATTCGAGTTTTCCAGGCAGAAAACTTCAGAAACCTGAGAAAACATGATATTTGTGTTTGTAAACATGACATTGGAAGCAGTTGCCAAACAGAAAGATTGTGCTTTTCTCCAAAACCACTTTGACAGTGATTTTTTGGTTAAATTTCACCAGAAAACCACAACAAATTTTCAGGATTTCCCGGGATAAAAGCAGAAATATCTCGTGTGTTGTGGCTATCTCATTCCAAGATGTTGCTACAGCCTGTGTGTTTGTTTGTGTTTTCTGGACATTCTCTATGGACTTTAAGGTTTTGAATGCATTTTAGAATAACACTTTTTTTTCTGCAAGCAAACGCTAATTGGTTCCACCTGGAGTCAAATCCTCCACACACTCGAGTTTTCTAGGCAGAAAGCTTCAGAAACCTGAGTAAACATAATATTTGTGTTTGTAAACATGACATGGGATGTATTTACTGAACAGAAAATTGTGCTTTTCTCCAAAACCACTTTGACGGTGGTTTTTTGGTTAAATTTCTCCCAAAACCAAACAATTTGTCCAGATACTCCTGGATGAAAACAAAAATATCTGGTGTGTTGTGGCTATCTCAATCCTAGATCTTGCTACAGCCTCTGTGTTTGTTTGTGTTTTCTGGACATTATCTATGGACATTGGTTTTGAAGGCATTTTAGGATGACACTTTTTATTTTTGGCTCACAGAGGGTAATTGGTTCCACCTAGAATCAAATCCTTCACACATTCGAGTGTTCTAGGCAGAAAGCTTCAGAAACCTTAGAAAACATGATATTTGTGTTTGTGAACAAGACATGTGATGCATTTGCTGAACAGAAAGATGGTGTTTTTCTCCAAAACCAGTTTCAGGTCGATTTTCTGGTTAAATTTCACCCGAATTGCACAACAATTTATCCGGATATACTGGGATGAACGCAGAAATATCTGGTGAGTTATGGCAATCTCAATCCCAGATCTTGCTACTGCCTCTGTGTTAGTTTGTGTTTTCTGGACGTTCTCTACGTACTTTAAGGTTTTGAATGCATTTTAGCATGACACTTTTTGTTTTCTGCCGGCAAACACTAATGGGATCCACATGGAGTCAAATCCTCCACACATTCGAGTTTTTATGCAGAAAGCTTAAGAAAGCAAGGAAACATGATATTTGTGTTTGTAAACATGACATGGGATGTATTTACTGAACAGAAAAATTGTGCTTTTCTCCAAAACCACTTTCACGGTGATTTTTTGGTTAAATTCCACCCGAAAACCACAACAACTTGGCCAGATACTCCTGGATGAAAAAAAAAATAGCTGGTGTGTTGTGGCTATCGCAATCCCAGATCATGCTACAACCTCTGTGTTTGTTTGTGTTTTCTGGACATTCTCTATGGACTTTACGGTATTAAATGCATTTTAGCATGTAAGTTTTTGTTTTCTGCTGGCAAAGGCTAATTGCTACCACATTGAGTCATATCTTCCACACATTCGAGTTTTCTAGGCAGAAGGCTTCAGAATCCAGATTAAACATGATATTTCTGTTTGTAAACATGACATGGGATGCATTGGCCGAACAGAAAGACTGTGCTTTTCTCCAAAACCACTTTGATGGTGATTTTTTGGAAATTTATATTCATTAAATAAAAGTTTAAAAAAAATTTCACCCGAAAACCACAACAATTTGTCCAGATACTCCTGGTGAAAACAAAAATATCTGGTGGGTTGTGCCTATCTCAATCCCAGATCTTGCTACAGCCTCTGTGTTTGCTTGTGTTTTCTGGACATTCTCTACAGACTTTACGGTTTTGAATGCATTTTAGCATGTAAGTTTTTGTTTTCTGCTGGTAATGCTAATTGTTACCACATGGAATCATATCCTCCACACATTCGATTGTTCTAGGAAGAAAGCTTCAGAAACCTGAGAAAACATGATATTTGTATTTGTAAACATGACATTGGATCCACTGGCTGAAAAGAAAGATTTTCCTTATCTACAAAACCACTTTGATGATGTTTTATTTTATTTTTTTTTTATTTCACCTGAATTCCACAACAATTTCTCAGGATTTTCCGGGATGAAAGCAGATATATCTGGCATGTTGTGGCTATCTCAATCCGAGATCTTGCTACAGCCTCTGTGTTTGTTTGTGTTTTCTGGACATTCTCTACGGACTTTACGGTTTTGAATGCATTTTAGCATGTAAGTTTTCGTTTTGTGCAGGCAAACGCTAATTAGTACCACATGGATCACATCCTCCACACATTCGAGTTTTCCAGGCAGAAAGCTTCAGAAACCTGAGCAAACATGATATTTGTGTTTGTAAACATGACATTGGAAGCAGTTGCCAAACAGAAAGATTGTGCTTTTCTCCAAAACCACTTTGACAGTGATTTTTTGGTTAAATTTCACCAGAAAACCACAACAAATTTTCAGGATTTCCCGGGATAAAAGCAGAAATATCTCGTGTGTTGTGGCTATCTCATTCCAAGATGTTGCTACAGCCTGTGTGTTTGTTTGTGTTTTCTGGACATTCTCTATGGACTTTAAGGTTTCAAATGAATTTTAGAATAACACTTTTTTTTTCTGCCAGCAAACACTAATTGGTTCCCCCTGGAGTCAAATCCTCCACATATTCGAGTTTTCTAGGCAGAAAGCTTCAGAAACCTGAGAAAACATGATATTTCTGTTCGTAAACATGACATGGGATGTATTTACTGAACAGAAAATTGTGCTTTTCTCCAAAACCACTTTGACGGTGATTTTTTGGTTAAATTTCTCCCAAAACCAAACAATTTGTCCAGATACTCCTGGATGAAAACAAAAATATCTGGTGTGTTGTGGCTATCTCAATCCTAGATCTTGCTACAGCCTCTGTGTTTGTTTGTGTTTTCTGGACATTATCTATGCACATTGGTTTTGAAGGCATTTTAGGATGACACTTTTTATTTTTGGCTCACAGAGGGTAATTGGTTCCACCTGGAATCAAATCCTTCACACATTCGATTGTTCTAGGCAGAAAGCTTTAGAAACCCTAGAAAACATGATATTTGTGTTTGTGAACAAGACATGTGATGCATTTGCTGAACAGAAAGATGGTGTTTTTCTCCAAAACCACTTTCAGGTCGATTTTCTGGTTAAATTTCACCCGAATTGCACAACAATTTATCCGGATACACTGGGATGAACGCAGAAATATCTGGTGAGTTATGGCGATCTCAATCCCAGATCTTGCTACAGCCTCTGTTTTTGTTTGTGTTTTCTGGACGTTCTCTATGAACTTTAAGGTTTTAAATGCATTTTAGCATGACACTTTTTGTTTTCTGCCGGCAAACACTAATGGGTTCTACATGGAGTCAAATCCTCCACACATTCGAGTTTTTTATGCAGAAAGCTTCAGAAAGCAACAAAACATGATATTTGTGTTTCTAAACATGACATGGGGTGTATTTACAGAACAGAAAAATTGTGCTTTTCTCCAAAACCACTTTCACGGTGATTTTTTGGTTAAATTCCACCCGAAAACCACAACAACTTGGCCAGATACTCCTGGATGAAAAAAAAAAAATAGCTGGTATGTTGTGGCTATCGCAATCCTTGATCGTGCTACAACCTCTGTGTTTGTTCGTGTTTTCTGGACATTCTCTATGGACTTTACAGTATTGAATGCATTTTAGCATGTAAGTTTTTGTTTTCTCTTGGCAAAGGCTAATTGTTACCACATTGAGTCAAATCTTCCACACATTCGAGTTTTCTAGGCAGAAGGCTTCAGAAACCTGAGAAAACATGATATTTGTGTTTGTAAACATGACATGGGATGCATTTGCCAAAAGGAAAGATTGTGCTTTTCACCAAAACCACTTTGAAGGTGATTTTTTGGTTAAATTTCACCTGAAAACCACAAGAATTTGTCCAGATACTCCTGGTGAAAACAAAACTATCTGGTGGGTTGTGGCTATCTCAATCCCAGATCTTGCTACAGCCTCTGTGTTTGCTTGTGTTTTCTGGACATTCTCTACAGACTTTACGGTTTTGAATGCATTTTAGCATGTAAGTATTTGTTTTCTGCTGGTAAATGCTAATTGTTACCACATGGAATCATATCCTCCACACATTCGATTGTTCTAGGAAGAAAGCTTCAGAAACCTGAGCAAACATGATATTTGTATTTGTAAACATGACTTTGGATCCACTGGCTGAAAAGAAAGATTTTCCTTATCTACAAAACCACTTTGATGGTGTTTTATTTTATTTTTTTTTATTTCACCTGAATTCCACAACAAATTGTCAGGATTTTCCGGGATGAAAGCAGATATATCTGGCATGTTGTGGCTATCTCAATCCGAGATCTTGCTACAGCCTCTGTGTTTGTTTGTGTTTTCTGGACATTCTCTATGGACTTTAAGGTTTTGAATGCATTTTAGCATGACACTTTTTATTTTCTGCTCACAGACGCTAATTGGTTCCACATGGAGTCACATCCTCCACACATTCGAGTTTTCCAGGCAGAAAACTTCAGAAACCTGAGAAAACATGATATTTGTGTTTGTAAACATGACATTGGATGCAGTTGCCGAACAGAAAGATTGTTCTTTTCTCCAAAACCACTTTGACAGTGATTTTTTGGTTAAATTTCACCAGAAAACCACAACAAATTTTCAGGATTTCCCGGGATAAAAGCAGAAATATCTCGTGTGTTGTGGCTATCTCATTCCAAGATGTTGCTACAGCCTGTGTGTTTGTGTTTTCTGGACATTCTCTATGGACTTTAAGGTTTTGAATGCATTTTAGAATAACACTTTTTTTTTTCTGCCAGAAACGCTAATTGGTTCCAGCTGGATTCAAATCCTCCACACATTTGAGTTTTCTAGGCAGAAAGCTTCAGAAACCTGAGAAAACATGATATTTGTGTTTGTAAACATGACATGGGATGTATTTACTGAACAGAAAATTGTGCTTTTCTCCAAAACCACTTTGACGGTGATTTTCTGGTTAAATTTCTCCCAAAACCAAACAATTTGTCCAGATACTCCTGGATGAAAACAAAAATATCTGGTGTGTTGTGGCTCTCTCAGTCCTAGATCTTGCTACAGCCTCTGTGTGTGTTTGTGTTTTCAGGACATTCTCTACGGACTTTACGGTTTTGAATGCATTTTACCTTTAAGTTTCTGTTTCTCCCGGCAACGCTAACTGGTACCACATGGAGAAAATCCTCGAAACATTCGAGATTTCTAAGCAGAAAGCTTCAGAAATCCGAGAAAACATGATATTTCTTTCTGTAAACATCACATGGGATGCATTTACCAAAAACAAAGACTGTGCTTTACTCCAAAACCACTTTCACTGTGATTTTTTGGTTAAATTTCACCCGAATTCCACAACAATTTGTCCGGATATGCTGGGATGAACGCAGTAATATCTGTTGTGTTATTGCTATCTCAATCCCAGATCTTGCTACAGCCTCTGTGTGTGTTTGTGTTTTCTGGACATTCTCTTCTGACGGTACAGCTTTGAATGCATTTCAGCATGACACTTTTTGTTTTCTGCTCACAGACGGTAATTGGTTCCACATGGAGTTAAATCCTCCACACATTCGAGTTTTCGAGGCAGAAAATTTCAGAAACCCGAGAAAACATATTATTTGTGTTTGTAAACATGATATTGCTTGCATTTGCCTAACAGAAAGATTGTGCTTTCCTCTCAAACCAATTTGATGGTGGCTTTTTTTTTATTTTACCAAATTCCACAACAATTTGTCCAGCTACTCCTGCATGAAAACAAAAATATTTGGTATTTTGTGGCTATCTCAGTCCCAGATCTTGCTACAGCGTCTGTGTTTGTCTGTGTTTTCTGGACATTTCTCTATGGACTTTATGGTTTTGTGCATTTTAGCATGTAATGTTTTGTTTTCTGCCGGCGAACACTAATTGGTTCCACAAGGAGTCAAATCCTTCACACATTCAGTGTTCTAGGCAGAAAGCTTCAGAAACCTGAGAAAACATGATGTTTTTTTTTTTTTGTAAACTTGACATTGGATGCACTTGGCGAACAGAAAGATTGTGCTTTTCTCCAAAACAACTTTGATGGTGATTTTTTGGTTAAATTTCACCCGAAAACCACAAAAACTTGGCCAGACACTCCTGGATAAAAAAAAAAAATAGCTGGTGTGCTGTGGCTATCGCAATCCCAGATAGTGCTGCAACCTCTGTGTTTGTTTGTGTTTTCTGGACATTCTCTATGGACTTTACGGTATTGAATGCATTTTAGCATGTAAGTTTTTGTTTTCTCCTGGCAAAGGCTAATTGCACCACATTGAGTCAAATCTTCCACACATTCGAGTTTACCAGGCAGAAAGCTTCAGAACCTGAGAAAACATAATATTTGTGTTTGTAAACATGACATTGGATCCACTTGCCAAAAGGAAAGATTGTGCTTTTCTCCAAAACCACTTTCACGGTGATATTTTGGTTAAATTTCACCCGAAAACCACAACAAATTTTCAGGATTTTCCGGGATGAAAGGAGAAATATCTGGTGTGTTTTGGCTATCTCATTCCAAGATTTTGCTACAGCCTCTATGTTTGTGTTTTCTGGACATTCTCTACAGACTTTATGATTTTGAATGCATTTTCACATGGCACATTTTGTTTTCTGAATACAGATGTTAATTGGTTCCACCTGGAGTCAAATCCTTAACACATTCCAATGTTCTTAGCAGAAAGCTTCAGAAACCCAAGAAAACATGAAATTGTGTTTGTAAACCTGTCACTGGATGCATTTGCCGCGCAGAAAGATTGTGCTTTTCTCCAAAACCACTTTTTGGTGTTTTTTTTTTTTTTTTTAAATTTCACCCGAATTGTACAACAATTTGTCCAGATACTCCTACATGAAAACAAAAATATCTGGTGTGTTGTGGCTATCTCAATCCCAGATCTTGCTACAGCCTCTGTGTTTGCTTGTGTTTTCTGGACATTATCAATGCAGTTTACGGTTTTGAATGCATTTTAATATGTAAGTTTCTGTTTCTGCCGGCAAACGCTAATTAGTACCACATGGAGTAAAATCCTCGAAACATTCGAGATTTCTAGGCAGACAACTTCAGAAATCCGAGAAAACATGATAGTTGTGTTTGTAAACATCACATGTGATGCATTTACCGAAAAGAAAGATTGTGCTTTTCTCCAAAACCACTTTCACGGTGATTTTTTTGGGTAAATTTCACCCGAATTCCACAACAATTTGTCCAGATACTCCTGGATGAAAACAAAACTATCTGGTGTGTTGTGGCTATCTCAATCCCAGACCTTGCTACAGCCTCTCTGTTTGTTTGTGTTTTCTGGAAATTCTCTATGGACTTTACGGTTTTGAATGCATTTTAGCATGACACTTTTTGTTTTCTGCTGGCAAACGCTAATTGGTTCCACATGGAGTCAAATCCTCCAAACATTCACATTTTCTAGGCAGAAGACTTCAGAAATCTGATTAAACATGATATTTCTGTTTCTACACATGTCATGGGATGCATTTGCCAAACAGAAATATTGTGCTTTTCTCCAAAACCACTTTCTTGGTGGTTTTTTGTTCAAATTTCACCCAAAAACCACAACAATTTGTCCAGATACTCCTGGATGAAAACAAAAATATCTGGTGTGTTGTGGCTATCTCAATCCCAGATCTTGCTACAGCCTCTGTGTTTGTTTGTGTTTTCTGCACATTTTCTAGGGACTTTACAACTTTAAATGCATTTTAGCATGTAGGTTTTTATTTTCTGCCGCCAAACACTAATTGGTTCCACATGGAGTCAAATCCTGCACACATTCCCGTTTTCTAGGCTGAAGGCTGCAGAAACCTGATTAAACATGATATTTGTGTTTATAAACATGACATTGGATCAACTTGCCAAACAGAAAGATTGTGCTTTTCCAAAACCACTTTGACGGTGATTTTTTGGTTAAATTTCACCTGAATTCCAGAAGAATTTGTCCGGATATGCTTGGATGAACTCAGAAATATCTGATGTTTTGTGGCTATCTGAATCCCAGATCTTGCTACAGCCTCTGTGGTTGTTTGTGTTTTCTTCTGGCAAATGCTAATTGGTTCCACCTGGAGTCAAATTCTCCACACATTCGAGTTTTCTAGGCAGAAGGCTTCAGAAACCAGATTAAACAGGATATTTGTGTTTGTAAACATGACATGGGATGCATTTACCGAAAAGAAAGAAAGTGGTTTTCTCCAAAACCACTTTGGTGGTGGCTTTTTTTTTTAATTCACCCAAATTTTACAACTATTTGTCCAGATACTCCTGGATGAAAACAAAAATATCTGGTATGTTGTGGCTATCTCAATCCCAGATCTTGCTACAGCCTCTGTGTTTGTTTGTGTTTTCTGGACATTCTCTACGGACTTTACGGTTTTGAATGCATTTTAGCATGTAAGTTTTTGTTTTCTGCTGGCAAACACTAATTAGTACCACATGGAGTCAAATCCTCCACACATTTGAGTTTTCTAGGCAGAAAGCTTCAGAAACCCTAGAAAACATGATATTTGTGTTTGTAAACCTGATATTGGATGCATTTGCCGAACAGAAATATAGTGCTTTTCTCAAACCACTTTGACGGTGAGTTTTTGGTTAAATTTCACCCAAAAACCAGAACTGTTTGTCCAGATACTTTTGGATGAAAAGAAAAATATCTGGTGTGTTTTGGCTATCTGAATCCCAGATCTTGCTGCAGCCTCTGTGTTTTTTTTCTGTTTTCTGGACATTCTCTACAGACTTTACAGTTTTGAATGCATTTAACATGTAAGTTTTTGTTTTCTGCCGGCAAACGTTAATTGGTTCCACATGGAGTCAATTCCTTCACACATTCGAGTTTTCTAGGCAGAAAGCTTCAGAAACCTGAGGAAACATGATCGTTGTGTTTGTAAATATGACAGTGGATGCACTTGCCGAACAGAAAGATTGCGCTTTTCTCCAAAACCACTTTGACGGTGATTTTTTTGTTAAATTTGATGTGAAAACCACAACAGATTTTCAGGATTATCCGGGATGAAAGCAGAAACATCTGGTGTGTGGTGGCTATCTCAATTCCAGACCTTGCTACAGCCTCTGTGTTTGTTTTTGATTTCAGACATTCTCTACGGAATTTACTGTTTTGAATGCATTTTAGCATGACACTTTTTGTTTTCTGCTCAAAGATGCTAATTGGTACCACCTGGAATCAAATCCTCCACACATTTGAGTTTTCCAGGCAGAAAGCTTCAGAAACCGAGAAAACATGATATTTGTGTTTGTAAATATGACATTGGATGCAATTGCCGAACAAAAAGATTGCGCTTTTCTCCAAAACCACTTTGACAGTGATTTTTTTGTTAAATTTGATGTGAAAACCACAACAGATTTTCAAGATTATCCGGGATGAAAGCAGAAACATCTGGTGTGTGGTGGCTATCTCAATCCCAGACCTTGCTACAGCCTCTGTGTTTGTTTTTGATTTCAGACATTCTCTACGGAATTTACTGTTTTGAATGCATTTTAGCATGACACTTTTTGTTTTCTGCTCAAAGATGCTAATTGGTACCACCTGGAATCAAATCCTCCACACATTTGAGTTTTCCAGGCAGAAAGCTTTAGAAACCCAGAAAACATGATATTTGTGTTTGTAAATATGACATTGGATGCAATTGCCGAACAAAAAGATCGTGCTTTTCTCCAAAACCACTTTGACAGTGCTTTTTTTTTTTTAAATTTCATCCGAATTCCACAAGTATTTGTCCAGATACTCCTGGATGAAAATAAAAATATCTGATGTGTTGTGTCTATCTCAATCCCAGATCTTGCTACAGCCTTTGTGTTTGTTTGTGTTTTCTGGACATTATCTATGGACTTTACGGTAATAACCAGAATCTACAAACAGATCAAGAATCTGGAAAAAAATGGTGCTGAAATTTATATGGAGACACAGGAGACCTCGAATAGCTAAAGCAATCTTCTACAACAAAAACAAAGCTGGAGGCATCCAAGTACCAGAGTTCAGGACATAGTACAGTGCAGTTGTTATCAAAACAGCATGGTACTGGTACAGAAACAGATGGATAGACCAATGTAACAGAATTGAAACACCAGAAATCAATTCAAACATCTACAGCCAACTCATATTTGATCAAGCATCCAAAAGCAATCCCTGGAGTTAGGGCAGTCTATTTAAATAATGGTGTTATGAAAATTGGATTTCCACATGCAGAATCATGAAGCAAGACCCCTACGTTTCACCTTACACAAAAATCCACTCAACATGAATTAAAGACTTCAATCTATGATCTGACACCATCAAATTATAAGAGAGAATTGGAAAAACTCTGTAAGATATGGGTACCGGCAATGAGTTCTTGGAAAACACCCCAGAAGCACAGGAAGTCAAAGCCAAAATTAACATTTGGGATTGCATCAAATTGAGAATTTTCTGTACTGCAAAAGAAACAGTCAGGAAAGTGAAGAGACAACCGACAGAATGGGAAAATATGTTTGCAAACTATGAAACTGATAAAGGGTTGATAACCAGAATCTACACAGAAACCAAGAAACTCCACAAGATCAAAACAAACAACCAACTTAAGAGATGGGCCAAGGACCTCAACAGACATTTTTCAAAAGAGGAAATCCAAATGGCCAACAGACACATGAAAAAATTTTCAAGATCACTAGCAATCAGGGAAATGCAAATCAAAACCACAATGAGGTTTCACCTCACCCTGGTTAGAATGGCTCACATTCAGAAATCTACCAACAATAGATGCTGGAGAGGAGGTGGGGAAAAAGGGACACTAACGCACTGTTGGTGGGAATGCAAACTGGTGAAGCCACTGTGGAAGTCAGTCTGGAGATTCCTCAGAAACCTGAATATAACCCTACCATTCAACCCAGCCATCCCACTACTTGGAATTTACCCACAGTAACTGAAATTGGGAAACAAACAAGCAGTCTGCACCCTAATGTTTATTGCACACCAATTCACAATAGCCAAGACCTGGAACCAACCTAAATGCCCATCAATGGCAGACTGGATAAAGAAATAATGGGACATGTACTCTATAGAATACTATACAGCAGTAAAAAACAATGTAATCCAGTCATTTGCAACAAGATGGAGGAGTCTGAACACCATTTCGCTGAATGAACTAGGCCAGGCCCAAAGGAACTAATATTATATGGTATCCCTGATCGACGACAAATAACTGAACACCAAGGGGAAACCTGTTGAAGTAAAATGGACACTAGGAGAAACTGTGACTTGATCAGCTCTTTTCATGACTGTTGATGTACAATGTAATACTTTATCCATGTTAGTATTTTTTTTTCTAGTACTATTGGTTGAACTCTGTAATTAACACATATCATATCATATGTTCTCCCTGATTAGTGACAAATAACCGAGCACCAAAAATGAAATCTGTTAAAGAGAAATGAACACTATGAGAAATGGTGACTTGATCAGCCCTTGCCCTGACTGTTGATGAACAACTTAATATGTTATCCCTCTTAGTAACTGTTTTGTTTGTATTTTGGTTGAATACTGTAATCAATACACAGATATTCTTAAGTGTTGAAACTTAACTGAAAAGTGATCGTTGTTAAACATAAGAGTGTGAATAAGAGAGGGAAGTGATGTACAATTCGGGACATGCTCAAGCTGACATACCTCAAACGGTCGAGTTAGAAACATACCAGGGGATTCCAATTCAATCCCATCAAGGTGGCATGTGCCAATGCCATCTCACTAGTCCCAGTGATCAATTTCTGTTCACAATTGATCATAATGATGGGGCTAAGAGCCAAAGGGATCACATAAACAAGACTAGTGTCTGCAAATACTAGCTGATAGAATAAAAAAGGGAGAGAATGGTCCAGCATGGGAAGCGAGATACACAGCTGACCCATAGAATGGCAAATATCCTAAACAGCACTCTGGCCTCAAAAGCAGCCCATAAATCATTTGGATCTGGCTGAAGAGCTGATGAGAGTATTTCAGGCATGGAAAGCCAAGACACTCTAGCAAAAAAAAGGACCTAAATGAAAGATCTCTATGATTGAGATCCCAGTAGAAAAACAGGCCATCAAAGAAGAGGTGCCTTTCTCTTAAGGGAGGAGTGAACTTCCACTTTGAATATGGCCTTGTCTAAATATGATCAGAGCCGGTGAACTCAAAGGAATTCCATAGCCTTGGCAGCTCATGACAAGAGCCTAGGGTGATTACTGATGCCACACACAAGAGTGTCAATTTGTTAAGTCAACAACAGGAATCACTGTGCACTTACTCCCCATGTAGGATCTGTGTCCTTAATTTACTGTACATTGTGATTTAATGCTATAACTAGCACTCCAAAAGTATTTTTAACTTTGTGTTTCTGTGTGGGTGTAAACTGTTGAAATCTTTACTTAATATATACTAAATTGATCTCCTGTATATAAAGAGAATTGAAAATGAATCTTGATGTGAATGGAAGGGGAGAGGGAGCGGGAGATGGGAGGGTGGTGGGTGGTTGGGAATTTATGGGGGAAAAAGCCCTTTTAATCCATAAGCTGTACTTTTTTACTAAATAACAACAAAAAAAGATGTGTAACAACCGGGTCTCTAACCGGCACCCATTTAATGCCAGCACTTCAGGCCAGGGAATTAACCCAGTGTGCCACAGTGCTAGCCACAACTTTTTACTAGTTCAGTGTATATTACTATGTTGGCACTAAACCACCTCTACTATATCATTGAAAAGACCAATAAATACAAATTCAGGCTTTATATTTTACAATAATTTAGGAGATCCTATGTTCCAATTTAAATAACATGATAAACATGTTACCATTATAGCATCACAGAGACTAGAAACAAATTTGATATCAGGTTTGATATTTCTAATGCTTTATAATCATGACAATTTTATGTTGTCAAATATTTATTTCACGATTTTAATGAAATATACTCATAAAGCTGCTATATCACAATATAATGCAAACAAAAATAAACAACTTACTGGTGGTGTGTTCATTTTCTTTGGCCTTGGAAACATGTAGTGGGAATTTATTACTGTACCTGGATGAGAAGATAAATGGAAATGTGAGAGAACTGGTGTTATTTGCTCCTAGACTCAGAGCAATATCATGATAGAAGTGAATACAAAATACCAAATACATTAGCTGTAGAAAAGAACACCAATCAGCTTCCCTCAGTAGTAACAGTGCTTTACACATGACAAGGACCAAAGAAGATGTCCTTGAAAGAGCACCAACAGTGACTTGATTAGCTCTTGTCCTGACTGTTGATGTACAATGTAATACTTTATCCATGTTAGTATTTTTTTGTTCTAGTACTATTGGTTGAACTCTGTAATTAACACAATTATTCCTGGTGTTTAAATTTCAACTGAAAAGTGATCCCTGTTAGGAATTTGGAAAACATTATGCTGACTGAAATAAGCCAGTCCCAAAGGGACAAATATCATATGTTCTCCCTGATCGGTGACAACTAACTGAGCACCAAAAAGGAAACCTGTTAAAGAGAAATGAACACTACGAGAAACCGTGACTTGATCAGCCCTTTCCCTGACTGTTGGTGAACAACTTAATACGTTATCCCTCTTAGTAATTGTTTTGTTTGTGTTACTTAATGCTTTTGGTTGAATACTGTAATCAATACACAGATATTCTTAAGTGTTGAAACTTAACTGAAAAGTGATCGTTGTTAAACATAAGAGTGTGAATAACAGAGGGAAGTGATGTGCAATTCGGGACATGCTCAAGCTGACATACCTCAAACGGTCAAGTTAGAAACATACCAGGGGATTCCAATTCAATCCCATCAAGGCGGCATGTGCCAATGCCATCTCACTAGTCCCAGTGATCAATTTCTGTTCACAATTGATCATAATGATGGGACTAAGAGCCAAAGGGATCACATAAACAAGACTAGTGTCTGCGAATAGTAGCTGATAGAATTAAAAGGGAGAGAATGGTCCAACATGGGAAGCGAGATACACAGCAGACCCATAGAATGGCAGATGTCCTAAACAGCACTCTGGCCTCAGAATCATCCCTTAAAACACATGAATCTGGCTTTAAAGCCCATGAGAGTATTTTAGGCATGGAAAGCCAAGACACTCTGGCAAAACAAAAAAAAAAAGACATAAATGAAAGATCTCCATGATTGAGATCCCAGTGGAAAGAACAGGTCATTAAAGAATGAAGTACCTTTCTCTGAAGGGAGGAGAGAAGTTCCACTTTGAATATGACCTTGTCTAAATATGATCAGAGCCGGTGAACTCAAAGGAATTCCATAGCCTTGGCAGCTCATGACAAGAGCCTAGGGTGATTGCTGATGCCATACACAAGAGTGTTAATTTGTTAAGTGAACAACAGGAGTCACTGTGCACTTACCTTCATGTAGGATCTCTGTCCTTAATGTGCTGTACATTGTAATTTAATGCTATAACTAGTACTCAAACAGTGCTTTTCACTTTGTGTTTCTGTGTGGGTGCAAATTGTTGAAATCTTTACTTAATATATGCTAAACTGATCTTCTGTATAAAAAGAGAATTGAAAATGAATCTTGATGTGAATGGAAGGGGAGAGGGAGTAGGAAAGGGGAGGGTTGCAGGTGGGAGGGAAGTTATGGGGGAAAGCCATTGTACTCCATCAGCTCTACTTTGGAAATTTATATTCATTAAATAAAAGTTAAAATAAAGAAAGATCACCAACAATTATACTGATTGGCAGTGATAAGGTACACGTAATCTTTATGTCAAAAGAAACATGTACTTGCTACTTAATTTGTTTAAAATGTTACTGCCAAGAAGCAATTTTTTATTTTAAGAATGCTTGTGAGTCAAGTTGCAAAATACCACAGAAAGAAACAAATGCTGCCACTAAAATCTACCCTATAGAAAAATACTTGGGTGATGTTAACTATTATTCTGTTGCTACAAATATACTTCATGGTACTTCATATTGTTAGTTTCACTAGAACATATTTTGATGTTACACACTGAAAATTCTATAGAATATATTCTGCTTGTAACCACGATATTTTTGTCCACAGCTGTGTAGAAAAATGAATATAATACACATTTATTATGCTATATCTTTATAGTAATTATTGCAAAAGACACCTCCCAGTTTCCAAATATTCATGTAGTTCTTCCCTAAAATGCTTCTTGGCATTCAGTGAATATAACACCAACATTATTTGAAAAGTTATATTATGAAGAAGCCTCAGAACTTCCTGTTGGAGATACAGGACCCAGGCAAAATTTCATAGCAAACCATCAGACTTGGGAATGTTAAATGTTGTGATGCAAGTTAGTCTGCTGCTTGGGAAATACTATATCTAATACCAACATGCCCAGATGCGTGATTGATATTCTGCATATTCAAGGCAGCACCCTGCTAAGATGTCTATGAGGCAGTAGTTGGTGCATAAGCACTTGGATTCCTACCACCCACACATTATTAAAGGATGGAGTCCTGTACCTGAACATATATGTTAATTTCTTCTGATTTAACTTTGCATGGAATTAAATTCTTCCCTTCTCATCAAGGTTATTAATATTTGATGTTGAACAAATCCAGATACGTGTAAGCTCTCCTCCATTAGAAAACAATAATAGGGATCAGGGGCAAGATTGCAGAGTAGGGAGGGAGCTTGCTGCTCTATTCTTGGGGAAGATAGTTTTTAAAAAATGGAAAGAGTGCAGATTCAGGCAAGAGTTTTGGGTTAAAAAGCAGAGGAAGCTCTACATATTGGAGGGACAAAGTGGACCTACATGGAGGGATTCACAACTCAGAACTCCAGCAGCCAAGAGCCTCCACATCATAGAGGAGAGTGTGGTGAGACCAGACTGCATAAGCCAAATCCATGGGTGAAAAAGCTGCAGGAAGAGCCTAGAGAGAATCTGACTTGGAGCCAATTGGGGGATAATGTACCTGCCAAACTAGAGGAGAAAAAAAAGAGGGGGCACATTTTCTCTGTCCATAGCACCCTGCAACTGCAACATGTAAGCAAGTGATATAGAACAAGTGCCATTTTGACACATATGACAGCTGCGCTAGCTTGTGTCAGCATCTTGAAAGCAGCCAAGCAGAGAATCCTGATCTGGTGGGGAGATCTGGCAGGGGGGTATGCTGCTTGAGACTGTGTGAGGCTTCTGTGCTAGGACTGTGTAAATACTGAGGTTGTGTGGGAGCAAAAAGGGAGTCACCGGGACTTTGAGCAGTCAGTGTGGGAGGCTCCACACAATCAGCATTCCCTGGTTACCAGGCAAGGATCATTGCTGGAGAATCCAAACTTATACTGAAAACTGCACAGATCCTTTGTGTGGTCCTTGTGGCAGTGCCAATAAATAATATACCCTCTGGGGCTAGCACCCAGGCACTGGTCTCATTTGAGGAGAGGAGCTCAGATGAATCTACACCAACAGACAAGAAGAAACCTCCCTTCTAATAAAAAAAAAGAGATTTAAGATGCCAAAATTGGTGTGTCACTTCAGACACACCCTTCACACTGAAGCAATGAACAGAGCTCCCTGGCTACAATCACCACATGCCTTTAGGTATTTCCTGAAAGCAGACAATCTGATAATGAACACAGACATAGTCCACAGATAAAAGCTGCAACAGCAAAAATAAAATGACTATGTCCACAAATACTAAATAACAAATGCACCAAACAAGAATACGGAAGACAAAATGATGCCCCCCGAAGAACACAACACTACAATAATAGATTGTGAAGATGATGAGATTAAAAATATCCAGAAGTAGAATTCAAAATATTGATCACAGGATTGCTTAAAAGTAATCAGAAGAAAATGCATGAACTAATAAAATCTATACATGACATGAAAGAAATTTTCTCCCATGAAATTGAGAACTTAAGGAGAAATCAAAATGAAATCTTGGAAATGAAGAAGTCAATAGAGCAAATTAGAAAATGCAGTGGAAAGCCTTAACAAAAGAATCTGTGAATCAAAAGAAAGAATATCTGACTTAGAAGACAAAAAAAAAGAAATCATTCAGAGAGATCAAACATAAGAAGAAATTAGAAAGTTAAAATACACTGTTGGTAAATTATAGATACTATCAAATGACCCAACATAAAAGTTCTAGGAATTTATGAAGTTTTGGAAAGATGGGATGGATGAGAAGGCCTTTTTAGTGAAATAATTCCAGAAAACTTCCCTAATTTGGAGAAATAAAGGGACATTTAAGTCCGAGGAGCATATAGAACTCCTAAAAGAAATGACCAGAAAATATATTCACCATGATAGATTATAAGCAAATTTTCCACAGTAAAACATAAAGAAAAGATTCTAAAATCTTCACAAGAGAAACACTAGATTTATTTCAGGGATCTCCAGTTAGACTCAGAGTGGACTTCTCATCAGAAATCCTACACGCTAGGAGGGTATATCACTATTATAAATGCATATGCACCTAATTACAGGGCACCTGACTATTTAAAACAAACATTAAAGGAAGCAAAGGGAGACATAAATTCAAACATAATAGTAATGGAGGGCTTCAATACCCCACATTCAGGAATGGACAGATCCACAAGACAGAAATTCAGCAAGGAAACAGCAGAGGTAATCAACACTATAGACCAAATGGATCTAATAAATATCCACAGAAATTTTCACCTTACAGTTCCAGAATACATATTATTCTCAGGAGTGTATGGAACTTTTTCTAGGATTGACCACATACTAGACCATAAAGCAAACATCAGCAAATTCCAAAACCAAAAAAAAAAAAATCAGAATCATACTACGCTTCTTCTCACACCACAATAGAATGATGCTGGAAATCAGCAACTTAACAATCTCTGAAACATATGCAAACATATGGAGACTGAACAATATGCTTCAGAATAAAGAGTGGGTCATAGAAGAAATAAAAGTTGAAATAAAAAATTTTGGGAAACAAATGAAGCAACAACAAAATATCAAACTTATGGTGTACAGCAAAAGCAATGTTAAGAGGAAAGTTTGTAACAATTGGTGCCTATATCAAGAAACTGGAAATACACCAAATAAATGAGCTATCAATGCATCTCAAGGATGTAGAAAATGAGCAAACCAAACCAAAACTAATAGGAGAAAAGAAATATCAAAATTAGAGAGGAAATTTAAAAAATGAATCCAAAAAACAATATAAAAGATCAGCAAAATAAAGAGCTGTGGCCGGCGCCGCGGCTCAATAGGCTAATCCTCCACCTGGTGGCGCCAGCACACCGGGTTCTAGTCCCGGGCGGGGTGCCGGATTCTGTCCCGGTTACACCTCTTCCAGGCCAGCTCTCTGCTGTGGCCAGGGAGTGCAGTGGAGGATGGACCAAGTGCTTGGGTCCTGCACCCCATGGGAGACCAGGATAAGCACCTGGCTCCTGCCTTCAGATCAGCATGGTGCGCCAGCTGCAGTGTGCCGGCCATGGCAGCCATTGGAGGGCGAACCAATGGCAAAGGAAGACCTTTCTCTCTGTCTCTCTCCCTCTCACTGTCCACTCTGCCTGTAAAAAAAGAGATTTTTTTTAAATAAAATTGACACATAATTGGGCAACTAACCCAAAAAAAGATGCAAATGAATAAAACTAGAGATGAAAAAGAAAATGTAACAACAGACACCATGAAGTGAATTACAAGAAATTAATACAAAGAGCTGCATGTCAACAAGCTGGAAACATAAATGAAATGGACAGGTTCCTGGAAACAAACAACCTAGCTACATGGAGCAATGAATACATAGAAAACCTAAACAGACAAATTTCCAAGATGAAAATTGAATCAGTAATAAAGACCCTCTCGACAAACAAAAGCTGAGGTCCTGATGTCTTCACTGCTGAATTTTAACAGAAATTTAAAAGAGAACTAATATCAATTCTTCTCAAGTTATTCAAAACAATTGAAAGAGAGGGAATTTTCACAAATCTTTCCCTGAAGCCAGCATCACCTTAATTTCTAAACACGGAAAAAGACACAATAGAGAAAGAGAACTACACACCAATTTCCCTAAATCAAATAGCGGCAAAATTCCTTAATAAAATTCTAGTCAATGGAATCCAACAACACATCTAAAGATCATTCATGCAGACCAAGTGGAATTTATCCTTGGAATGCATGGATGGTTCAATACTTGCAAATCAATCAATGTGATACATCACATTAACAAATTTAAGAACGCAACCAAATGATTATCTCTATATGCAGAGAAAGCATTTGATAAAATACAACACCCTTTCATGATGAAAACTGAGCAAATTGAGTATAGAGGAAAATCTCTTGACACAATCAAGGAAATTTATGACAAATATAGTCAGCATCCCATTGAATGAGGAAAAGTTAGAAGCATTCTCACTGAGATCTGGAACTAGACAAGGATGCCCACGCTCAACATTGCTATTCAGTATAATCCTGGAAGATTTAACCAGAGCCATTAGCCAGAAAAAGAAATCAAGGGACACAAATTGGTAAAGAGAAAGTCAAACTATCTCTATGTGCAGATGACATCTCTATTTGCAGATGGATCCAAAAGACTCCTCCAAGAGATTATGTGAACTCATGGAAGAGTTTGGTAATGTAGGAGGATATACAACCAATACACAGACATTAAAACAGCCTTTGTATACACAGATTGTATACACAATGGCATGTTTCAGAAAGAATTTCTCAGATCATTCCCATTCACAATAGCATGGAGTAAATTTAACCAACAATGCCAAAGATCTTTATGATGTGAATTATAAAATATTAAAAAAAGAAACAGAAGATAAAAATGAAAAAAAATCCATGTTCATGAATTATAAGAAGCAATATCATCAAAATGCCCATTATTCTAAAAGCAATTTACGAATTCAATGTGATACCAATCAAAATAGCAAAGACATTCTTCTAAGATCTAGAAAAATGATGAAGAAACACAGGAGACCTTGCATAGCTAAAGCAATATTATAGAACAAAAACAAAGCCAGAGGCATCACAATACAAGGTCTCAAGACATGCTTCAAGGCAGTTATAATAAAAGCAGCCTAGTAATTGTGAAAAAAAAAGATGGATGGACAAAATGAACAAACAAACAAACAAACAAACCACCAGAAGTCAATCCAAGCATCTTCAACCAACTTATATTCAACCAAAGAGCATAAACACACCCCTGGAGTAAGGACAGTCTCTTCAGCAAGTGGTGCTGGGAAAACTGGATTCCCACATGCAAAAATATGAAGCAAAACCCCTGCTTTACACCATACACAAAAATCCATTCAAAATGATCAAAGACATAAATCTATGAGCTGATAACACCATATTATTAAAGAACATTGGGGAAAGCCAGGAAGATAATTGGCTCAGGCAAAGAGTTCTTCGAAAAGAAACCAGAGGCACTGGCAATCAAAGCCATAATTAAGAAATGGGATTACACTCGGAAAGTGAAGAGGCTACTGATAGAATGGGAGAAATTATTTGTAAACTATGCAGCTGATGAAAGATTTATAACCAGGATATATAAAGAGATCAAGAAACTCCACAACCATGAAACAAACAACCCAGTGAAGAAATGGGCCAAGCATTTAAATAGATGTTTTTCAAAATAGGAAATCCAGATGGCAAAGAGACAAATAAAAAATGTCTAGAATCACTAGCCATCAAGGAAATGCAATTTAAAACCACAGTGATGTGGTTGGCACTGTGGTGCAGTGGGTTAAATCCCTGGCCTGAAGTGCAGGCATCCCATATGGGTGCCAGTTCTAGTCCCAGCTGCTCCTCTTCCTATACAGCTCTCTGCTATGGCCTGGGAAAAAATAGAATATGGCCTAAGTCCTTGGGAACCTGCACCCATGTGGGAGACCCTGGAGAAGTTCCTGGCTTTGGATCAGCACTGCTGTAGGCATTGCAGCCATCTGGGGAGTGAACCATCAGGTGGAAGACCTCTATCTCTGTCTCTACCTCTCTCTGTAACTCTGTCTTTCAAATAAATTCAATAAATCTTTAAAAAGAACACAGTGAGGTTTCACCTCATTCCAGTTAGAATTGCTTTCATACAGAAATCAACAAGCAGCAAATGCTGATGAGAATGTGAGGCAAAAGGTACCCCAACCCATTGCTTGTGGGAATGTAAACTTGTAAAGCCACTATGAAAGACCGTTTGGAAATACCTCAGAAATCTGAATATAGACCTACCATAGGACCCAGCCATTTCACTCCTGGGAATTTACCCAATGGAAATGAAATCAGCAAATGAAAAATGTTATCTGTACCTCGATGTTTATGAAAGCTGCATTCACAATAGCTAAGACATGGAATTGACCTAAATGCCCTTCAACTAAAGACTGGATAAGGAAATTATGGGATATATACTCTATTGTATACTACACAATGGATAAAAACAATGAAATCCATTCATTTGCAACAAAATGAATGAATCTGGAAAACATACTGAGTGAAATAAGACAGTCCCAATATACTAATACCATAATAGTTAGTGACAACTAACAGAGCACCTAAAAGAAAATCCATAAAACTAAGATTGTCATTTTGAGAAGCAATGACTTGAACAGCTTTGGTCTTGACTGTTGAGAAACAGTTTTTTTTTTTTTTTCTGTACGTCATACTATTTGTAGAACTCTTTCTTAACATTGAGTTAATCATGTGTTTATCTTTTTATTTAATAAATGTGAATTTACAAAGTGCAACTTTTGTATTGTGGCTCCCCCCCAAACTCCCTCCCTCCTGTGACCCTTCCCTCTCCCACTCCCTCTCCCATCCTGCTCTTCATCGAGTTTCATTTTCAATTACCTTCATATACAGAAAGCAACTTAGTATATACTAAGCAATGATTTCAACAGGCTGCCTTCACACAACCGCACAAGGTATAGGGTATTGTTCAACTAGTAATGTTGTCTTTAAGTTTCATAGTAAAGCACATTAAGGACAGAGATCCTACATGGGGAGCATGTACCCAGTGACTCCTGTTGTTGATTTAACAATTGGCACTCTTATTTATGATGTCAGCAATCACCCGAGGGAGCCCCTTGAGTTCACCAACTCTGAACTTGTTTAGTCAAGGCTGTATCACAGTGGAGGTTTATAAAGTCAATTGAAAATAAATCTCATTAAGCATAATGTTTGGAATAACACAGGAAGGAGGGATTTTGTAACTGTGAAGCTCTATTGTCCTGCATACTTTCCTACAGATTACTTCTAAAGGTACAATTTAAAATCTTGGTATGGGACCTCAAATCCCATCAAACTGGATAGTAAAAAATGCCATCTTAATTGTTAGAGTGAACATATTAAGTGTTAAATTGATAATATAGATAGGATTACATGTTAAATGGATCATATAAATAATATGAAATGTCTGGTAAAAATAAACAGAATTAAAAAGGAGAGAATATTCCAACATGGGAAGCAGTACACAGAGCAGACACACAGAATGAGAATCACATTAAAAAACACTCTGTCCTCAGAATCAGCCCATAAGGCATTCTGGTCAGGTTAAAGTCACATGAGAGCAAGTCAAGCATCAAAAGCCAAGACAATGTGGTACAAAATGTTCTACATAAAGGATCTCTGTGAGAGAGACCCCAGTGGAAAGAAGTGGCCATAAAAGAAGGATGTACTTTTGTCTGACAGGTGGAGAGTACTTCAACTTTGCTTGTGGACTTGTCTAGATACTGATGCAGATTTTGGATACAAAGGCTACTATAGCCTTTGTAGCTTCCATAACCTAGGCAGCTCATGATAAGAGTTTTGGGTGATCACTGATATCATACATAAGACTGTTATTTGTTACATTAACAACAGGAGTCACTGTGCACATACTCTCCATAAAGGACTTCTGTCTGCAATGAATTGTATTATGAGAATTAACTGTAAAACTAGTTCTCGGTTTGTGTGTGTGTTTGTCTGTGTGTGTTTGTTCGTATGTGTAAATTGTTGAAATCTACTTTGTAAAAGTTGGTCTTCTATGTATAAAGTTAAATAAAAATGTATCTTAAAGGATAATGGGACTTGGAATGAGCAAGGAAGGAGGAGTGGGGTGAGAGTGGAGGAGGGAGGGGCAGCATAGTGAGAAGAATCACTATATTCCTAAAGTTGTACTGATGAGATCTGTACTCAATAAATAAAATGTTTCTTTGAAATATAAAAAGAAACAAGAAGAATGATTTGTATGTTTCCTGAGTAATCGCTTCACTCTCAACACAAAATGCATGATGCAAAAGAATTCATCTTCAACCACACACTAATGAAGTGGAACTCCAGTGGTTAAATTTTAGGGTTTCAAACTCATATTTGAAAGGCATGTGTCAAAAATAGATGAATTCTTATTTCAGCTCAATTCACAATAGCTAGAACCTGGAATCAACCCAAATGCCCATCAACAGTAGACTGGATAAAGAAATTATGGGTCATGTACTCCATAGAATACGATACAGCAGAAAAAAAAAAAAAACAACGAAATCCTGTCATTTGCAACAAAATGGAGCAATCTGGAAAACATCATGCTGAGTGAATTAAGCCAGTCCCAAAGGGACAAATATCATATGTTCTACCTGATTGGTGACAACTAACCGAGCACCAAAAAGGAAACATGGTGAAGTGAAATGGATACTATAAGAAACAGTGACTTGATCAGCCCTTGTCCTTACTGTTGATCTACAAGTTAAAACTTTATCACTTTTAGTATTTTTTGTTCTACTTAAAACTATTCGTTGAACTCTTTAATTAACACACAATTATTCTTAGGTATTTAAATTCAACTGAAAAGTGATCTCTGTTAAATGTAAGAGTGGGAATAAGAGAGGGAGGAGATGTACAATTTGGGACATGCTCAATTGGACTTGCCCCAAATGGTGGAGTTAGAAACGTGCCACGGGATTCCAATTCAATCCCATCAAGGTGACATGTACCCATGCCATCTCACTAGTCCAAGTGATCAACTTCAGTTTACAATTGATCATACTGATAGACCTACGAGTCAAAGGGATCACATAAACAAGACGAGTGTCTGCTAATACTAGCTGACAGAATCAAAAAGGGAGAGAACGATCCAACATGAGAAGCGGGATACACAGCAGACTCATAGAAAGGCAGATGTCCTAAACAGCACCCTGGCCTCAGAATCAGCCCTTAAGGCATTCGGACCTGGCTGAAGAGCCCATGAGAGTATTTTAGGCATGGAAAGCCAAGACACTCTGGCAAAAAAAAAAAAAAAACCCTAAAGGAAAGATCTCTGCGAGTGAGATCCCAGTGGAAAGAATGGGGCCATCAAAGAAGGAGGTACCTTTCTCTGAAGGGAGGAGAAAACTTCCACTTTGACTATGACCTTGTTGACATAAGATCGATGTCGGTGAACTCAAAATGCTTCCATAGCCTTGGCAACTCATGACTAGAGCCTAGGGAGATTACTGATGCCTTAAACAAGAGTGCCATTTTTTAAGTTAACAACAGGAGTCACTGTGCACTTACTCCTCATGTAGGATCTCTGACCTTTATGTGTTGTTCAATGTGAACTAATGCTATAATTAGTACTCAAACAGTATTTTACACTTAATCATTCTGTATGGGTGCAAACTGTTGAAATCTTTACTTAATATACACTAAAGTGATCTGTACATAAAGATAATTGAAAATGAATCTTGATGTGAATGGAATGGGAGAGGCAGCAGGAGATGGGAGGGTTGTGGGTGGGCGGGAATTTATGGGGGAAGCCATTGTAATGCATAAACTGTACTTTAGAAATTTATATTTACTAAATAAAAGTTAAAAATGGATAAATTCAAATGTGGGAACAGGTTTTATGATGCTTATTATTTGTTTTCCCTTTGTTTTCAATTCTGATAATTATACTGTATTTCTAAACACACATCTGCTTATTACAGATACATGTATAAAATATGGAAAACATGATGCTATTCTACTTCAAGATACTTAAACAAGAAGCCAATATTCCTATGGCAACTTATATCTAATCCATCAAAAGATATTTGCTGTGACCTAATCAAATAATTAGTGTGTTATTCATGGGTAATATTCCAGAATTCAGAAAACTACTATAGTACATTTACTAGAATAAAATAATGAGCTTTACTGCGGGTGCATTTAAATTCATTGCACAAAACAAAAGTTCCAGTCTCTAGGAATTAATTCAAAACTCTTGAAATCCATTTCTCTATACATTCATCTGATGATCTATCAAATCTTTATTTATAGCTCTGAGAGTCAGATCTTAACCTTCTCTGTTCGCTAATTTCTTCTATAAATCATGCGAGATGTCAACACAAGAATTACATAGAGCCTCTACTGCCACGTTGTTCTTCTCTAACAGGGAATGGCTATGGCTAATATGAACTTCAGTGGGAGTAAGACAGTGTACTGGTTTTAGGCCCACAACCTCTCCCTGGTTTCCTTTATTGCACAGATATGATTTTCCCTGTTCAAATTCCTGTGTTTTCTCTATACTACCATTGTCCTAAGTGATATTGTACAAATGTGGGAACCTTAAACTTGAGCTTCCAAGCCTAAGTTCCCTCATCTCAGAGCTCAGAAACTAGTACATGATGAAAAAAATAGGTCTTGGCTGGCACCGCCGCTCACTAGGCTAATCCTCTGCCTTGCAGTGCTGGCACACTGGGTTCTATTCCCGGTCTGGGCACCAGATTCTGTCCCGGTTGCCCCTCTTCCAGGCCAGCTCTCTGCGGTGGCCAGGGAGTGCAGTGGAGGATGGCCCAAGTGCTTGGGCCCTGCACCCCATGGGAGACCAGGATAAGTACCTGTCTCCTGCCTTCAGATCAGCGAGGTGCTCCAGCCGCAGTGTGCCGGCCATGGCGGCCATTGGAGGGTGAACAAATGGGAAAAGGAAGACCTTTCTCTCTGTCTCTCTCTCTCTCTCACTGTCCACTCTGCCTATCAAAAAATTAAAAAAAGAAAAAATAGGTCTCAATTTCATATTATTGAGATAAAAATGAAATTTCAGGGATTAATGAGCTAGCTCAGCACCATGGGCTTTGTGAGTTTATATGTCCTTTCCAGGAATTTGCTCTCTTTGTTCATCACACACCTCTGCCAACAGGAGTTGTTCCTTCTGGGAATGGAGATATAGTTTCCAAGGGAAACTCCAATATGAGAAAAATTGTGAACATCATACTCACCAAAAATTGGCTAGTCATAAGCCACTCCTTTGTCTGACTCTTCTCAGTCAATAAGGAAGCTATAGTGATTAATTTGTCCTGAATACAGAAGATTATATAGTCCAAGTGGTACAAATAAAGGGAGTGATGAGCAAAGAGTGAGTCTAGCGAATGAAAATAACCTCAAGGATTATTAACTGAATTTAGCCTTTTCTTTTTAAATATTTAATTATTTGCAAGGCAGAGAAATGAAAGACAAAAACAGAGACACTGACACATGAAGCATCTTTTTTCCTGGCTCACTTCCCAAGATGCTAAAATAAACAGGTTTTGGCGAGGACAGAGCCAGGAGCAAGTAATTTTATTTACATCTGCTATATGGGCACATTCCAAAGCATTTGGGTCATGTTCCATTGCCTTCCCAGGTTCATTAATAGAATATACACAAAGTAACACTACAATATAGGAGGCCAGCATTGCAAGCAGTGGCCAATCCCATTGCAAACTAATGTGTGCCACAAACACTAGTCATTTCAGATCCATCATTAAAATATTTAGTCATATACCTCTGTTGCCTCATCATGTATTTTTCTATTAATTTAGTTCATAATTTTATTGTTTAAAAAGACAAACAATATACACCTTGAAGTTTTAGACATAACCATTTGATAAGAAGAGGAAATCAAAGGGATACAAGTTAAAAAGTGGGAATTCAGATTATTTCTATTTGAAAATGACATGGTTCTCAATATAGGGAAGCCAAAAGAGTCCACTTGTAAATGATTAGAATTCATAAAAAACTTTGTTAAAGTAGCATAATATAATAGTAACACGTAAAAGTCAATAGCCTTTCTATACCCAGACATTGCCATGGCCAAACATCTAAACAGAAAGATTTCCAATAAACAACCTAAGTATCCATCTCAAGAGTCCTAGAAAACAAGAATAAGCCAAATACAAGATGAAATGAATAGCATAGGTCATAAATGGAATGTTAACATTAAAGATAAGCAAAATAAAATTTTATTTTTAATAGAAGAAACAATCCTTTCGCTAGGTTATAAAAACTAGGTTCAAGTAAATAAAATCAAAGAAGGGGAAACTATAATGCATATCACAGATATAATAGGCATCACTAATTTATATTAAAAAGGATAAATGAAAAATTTTAAAAAATTGTTTATTTGTGGATACATATAACCTACCAAAACTGAGCCAAGTAGATATAACATATCTGAGAATCCAGGTCTCCCATGGGGCTGCGGCTTTGGGTGATGATCATTGTGAATGTTGTTCTTTAGCTACAGCCAACATGCTCTCGATGCAGGATGTTGGTCATAGAGGAAGCCACCTGCTAGCAAGAGGTAGGAAGTACACAGTGACCTTACTTTCTGCTTGCTGTCGCTGCCAATCTATAAATGCCCTTTAGAAGAAGCCTATTGGCAGCCAGTGGTGGTTACAAGATAGCAGAATAGGGAGGGAGCGTATTTCTCTAGCCCAGGGGAAAATAGTTTTAAAAAAGTGGTAGTCTTGGGGAAGAGTTATGAAAAAAAGGCAGAGGAAACTCTATTACATGGAGGGCATGGGCTCGCATGGCTCAGGACTCCAATATCCAAGAGCCTATGCACCATTGCTGCAAAGTGAGGTGAGACAAGACGGCAGTAGCCTGAGACTCTGGTGAAAAAGCAGAAGGAAGACCCTAGAGGAAGTGAGGTTTGAAGCTATGTGAGGGAAAGTGCACCAGCCTAACTAGAGGAGAGAAAAAAAGAGGGTATGAACACATTTCTCTCTGATCACCTTACAAAGCCATACAAACCAATAGAGCAGGCACCAATTTGGACATACATAAAAGCTGCACCAACTCATTTCTGTGCCCAGCAATCAGCCGACTGGAGATTACTGACTCCAGTGGGGAGAAATAACAGAAGGTTAGGAGCTTGTGAATGTGTGAAGCTTCAGAACTGTGACTGTGGAAAAAAATGAGTGTGTGTGGAAGAACTCATGGTGTGCATGAGACTTTGAGCAGTCTCAGTGGGACACCACAAGCTCCAGAAGTCCTGGGCACCTGGTTAGAGACATTGCTGGAAAATCTTAACTTATACTGAGGATTGCACAGATCCTTTGTGCGATCCTTGGGACAGAGCAGAGGAATATTATATCCACTTTGGCTAGTGCTCAGGCACTGGACTCCATCAAGGAGAAGAGCTCAGCTGAGCAGAAATAATTCCATTCTGATTAAAAAAAGAGAGTGATGATTTACCATGTCAAACCTGAGAGTATCAACTTAGGCATGCCCTTAACTCTAGAGAACTGAACAGAGCTCTCTGGCTACATCCACTTCAAGCCTCTAGACATTCACTGAAAGCAGACATTCCACTTATCTATAGAGTCATAGTACAAGGATAAAAGACGCCAAAGTGGGGGGGAAAAAAAGAAGAAACCAACGAGTACCTCCACAAATGCTGAACAACAAATGCAACAACCCAAAGGACAAGAATAAGGAAGACAACATCATGCTCCCAAAAGAACAGAACACTTCATTACAAGATTATGAAGATGATGAGATAGAAGAAATGCAAGAAATAGAATTCCAAAAATTAATGATAAGATTATACAGAAGTAATCAAAAGCAAAAGCATGGACTACTAAAATCCATGGAGAACATGAAAGAAAATCTCTCATGAAATTAAAATCCTTTTTTTATTTTTTTATTTAGTAAATATAAATTACCAAAGTACAGATTTTGGATTACATGTGCTCACCCCTTAACTTCCCTCCCATATGCACACCTCCCATCCCCCACTCCCTCTCCCATTCCATTCACATCAAGATTCATTTTTAATTATCTTTACATAAGAAGATCAATTCAGTATATATTAAGTAAAGGTTTCATCAGTTTACACCCACACAGAAACACAAAGTGTAAAAATACAGTTTCAATACTAGTTATAGCATTACTTCACATTGGACAACACACTAAGGACAGATCCCACATGAGAAGTAAGTACACAGTGACTCCTGTTGTTGACTTAACAATTTGACACTCACAAATGAACTCTCAAATTTATAAACCATTTTATAGCCAGCAGAATCTGATCTTCTGAGATATTCTCAAATGCTACAAGTTATCATTTGACTAAACCACATTTGGATGCATAATGCAACTACTGTGTGTTCAACAGTTTATTTGATTCTCAGTTCTCACACCAGTTAGCTTGGGGTTGGGGAGTGAATGATTGGCTTTGACAAAGATTTTACTCTCCACACAAGGGTGTGAAGGCATTTAATCCCAATTAGGAGAGATTAATCATTGGGAACAGGTGGGACCCTAATGAAGTGATTAGGCTAAATCAATTCATGTGATTATTGAGTGACTGCTTATTCCCAGGTGTGTGCTATAGAAACTACTTCATATTTGAACCTCCTGAAATTTCATTATTTGGTCATTTGGTCTCTGTGCCACCCAAACCTCTGCCAACAAGATGACCATCAACAGATACTGCCCTCCGACCTTTGGCCCAAACCAAGAGACAAATACCATTTCTTTCTAAATGACTGAGTCTGTACCATTCTGTTATTAGCATCAAACAAAACCTGACTCAGAACCTAGGAAGAGCTGTGCTGACAGCACTGAATTGTAAACTAGTGACCTCGTTTCTCAACCAAAGGATATCAGATCCCATGTGGAAGTTCATTTCCACATGTGGATTCTGTAATCACCATCAATTTGGAAAGCTGTGAGGCCCCAGGGTTCACACAAACCCTTTTCCTTTAGACACAGGACAGGACACCAGGGTCCTGGCTACTGGCCCAGCTCCCCTCCTGTGCCCATAGAATACTGGTCTCTGACACTCACCACTTTCCAGCTTCCAATGAGTCCCAGCATCCTCCTGAGGGCTCCTGAGTGTGGTGAGGGAAGTTCACAGAGCAGCAATGGGTGAAACACCTGAGACCTCTCTCAGGAACTAACCCAGAATGCCTAACATTGGGATGCCAGAAAAGAAGACGCTGTGTGGTTCAGCAGTGTTGCCTTTGAACACCTGATTTTAAAGTCTGCCCTAACAATGAGCATGCATAACATCAGAGAACACATAGCCCATCCAAATGCTCCTAGCATGAGGGCCATAGCTTGGGGTTGTGGCAGGTGGGGGCAGAGAGGAACTCTGCTTGGTCTCAGGTCTGAAACTGCCTCATCTTTGCAGCTTGATCCTCCCAACAGCAGGGGCCACTCTCACCTCCCTGATGATCATGACATCAGAGCACTGTCCCTCCCTCCTTTTTCCAGGACCCTATTAAAATCTTGTGACCCTTGGACTTTCAATAATGGTCTCGCGTGTAACAGAATGCTGAATCTTTCCGGTATTCTGGGTCTTTATATTATTTATATTCTTGGCTCCTTTTTAAGGTCATTTGACTTTTTTTTAAAAAAATTGACTCCAGGACTATTTTAAGATACTAAAACATACATTACATAGATTGACCTCGCTTTCTCTTGTTTCTATTACAGATATTCACTTGTAGTTCTGTATTCTGTAATTTAATATTATTGCCTGTTTCATTCTTACTGGCATGCATTGGGTTTATATATTGATCTTATACACAGTAATCCTGCATAATTCTCTGGTCAGTTTTTATTTGTTTTGAATTTTATGGGAGTATCTCCGTATATAATAGTTTAATTAACATTTATTGATGGTTTTGCTGCTTAGAAGCATATCCTTATACATAAAATTTTCTGTTTTTTAAATTTCCTAACTGCACATCTAGGACATTGTTGAAGACAGAAAATAAAAGGAGAGCAGCTTATACAGCTGTGTTCTGAGGGAGATAGCTTTCAGTGTTCTATGACAATTATGCTTTATATTATAGGTGCATTGCAGCCCATCTTAGTTATAGTAAGTAGTAACTATTTTTACTGCTTTACTTACAGATTATGTTTGTGATTAGATGCTTAATTTTATTCAAAACGTTTCATCTTTTAATTGCAGTTACTGTGTGATTTTTTTGTGTTTCTCTTCCACATGAATTATTTACATGGTTTATTTTGAAATGTTAAACACCTTGGCATCTTTGACTCTATCTTGCTTTTTTATTGATCTCTTGTGATTTCATAGTTTGCTCTATATTATCATGTTGCTTAAAATATTTGTACCTCTTTTTATAAAGATATGATTTAATTTATTTTCTGAATGCAGTATTACATTGATGCCACTGTCAGATCAAGACATGAACTAAAAAGGAACTTAAAGAACATATCTTTATAAAATGAGGTACAAATATTTTAAGCAACATGTTAATATAGAGCAAACTATGAAATCACAAGAGATCAATAAAAAAGCAAGATAGAGTCAAAGATGCCAAGGTGTTTAACATTTCAAAATAAACCATGTAAATAATTCATGTGGAAGAGAAACACAAAAAAATCACACAGTAACTGCAATTAAAAGATGAAAAGTTTTGAATAAAATTAAGCATCTAATCACAAACATAAACTGTGAGTAAAGCAGTAAAAATAGTTACTACTTACTATAACTAAGATGGGCTGCAATGCACCTATAATATAAAGCATAATTGTCATAGAACACTGAAAGCTATTTCCCTCGGAACACAGCTGTATAAGCCGCTCTCCTTTTATTTTCTGTCTTCAACAATGTCCTAGATATGTAGTTAGGAAATTTAAAAAACAGAAAATTTTATGTATAAGGATATGCTTCTAAGCAGCAAAACCATCAATAAATGTTAATTAAACTATTATATACGGAGATAATCCCATAAAATTCAAAACAAATAAAAACTGACCAGAGAATTATGCAGGATTACTGTGTATAAGATCAATATATAAACCCAATGCATGCCAGTAAGAATGAAACAGACAACAATATTAAATTACAGAATACAGAACTACAAGTGAATATCTGTAATAGAAACAAGAGAAAGAGAGGTCAATCTATGCAATGTATTTTTTAGTATCTTAAAATAGTCCTGGAGTCAATTTTTTTAAAAAAAGTCAAATGACCTTAAAAAGGAGCCAAGAATATAAATAATATAAAGACCCAGAATACCGGAAAGATTCAGCATTCTGTTACACGCGAGACCATTATTGAAAGTTCAAAGGTCACAAGATTTTAATAGGGTCCTGGAAAAAGGAGGGAGGGACAGTGCTCTGATGTCATGATCATTAGGGAGGTGAGAGCAGCCCCTGCTGTTGGGAGGATCAAGCTGCAAAGATGAGGCAGTTTCAGACCTGAGACCAAGCAGAGTTCCTCTCTGCCCCCACCTGCTACAACCCCAAGCTACGGCCCTCATGCTAAGAGCATTTGGATGGGCTGCGTGTTCTCTGATGTTATGCATGCTCATTGTTAGGGCAGACTTTAAAATCAGGTGTTCAAAGGCAACACTGCTGAACCACACAGCGTCTTCTTTTCTGGCATCCCAATGTTAGGCTCAGGTGTTTCACCCATTGCTGCTCTGTGAACTTCCCTCACCACACTCAGGAGGCCTTAGGAGGATGCTGGGACTCATTGGAAGCTGGAAAGTGGTGAGTGTCAGAGACCAGTATTCTATGGGCACAGGAGGGGAGCTGGGCCAGTAGCCAGGACCCTGGTGTCCTGTCCTGTGTCTAAAGGAAAAGGGTTTGTGTGAACCCTGGGGCCTCACAGCTTTCCAAATTGATGGTGATTACAGAATCCACATGTGGAAATGAACTTCCACATGGGATCTGATATCCTTTGGTTGAGAAACGAGGTCACTAGTTTACAATTCAGTGCTGTCAGCACAGCTCTTCCTAGGTTCTGAGTCAGGTTTTGTTTGATGCTAATAACAGAATGGTACAGACTCAGTCATTTAGAAAGAAATGGTATTTGTCTCTTGGTTTGGGCCAAAGGTCGGAGGGCAGTATCTGTTGATGGTCATCTTGTTGGCAGAGGTTTGGGTGGCACAGAGACCATATGACCAAATAATGAAATTTCAGGAGGTTCAAATATGAAGTAGTTTCTATAGCACACACCTGGGAATAAGCAGTCACTCAATAATCACATGAATTGATTTAGCCTAATCACTTCATTAGGGTCCCACCTGTTCCCAATGATTAATCTCTCCTAATTGGGATTAAATGCCTTCACACCCTTGTGTGGAGAGTAAAATCTTTGTAAAGGCTAATCATTCTTCACTCCCCAACCCCAAGCTAACTGGTGTGAGAACTGAGAATCAAATAAACTGTTGAACACACAGTAGTTGCATTATGCATCCAAATGTGGTTTAGTCAAATGATAACTTGTAGCATTTGAGAATATCTCAGAAGATCAGATTCTGCTGGCTATAAAATGGTTTATAAATTTGAGAGTTCATTTGTGACTGGTAGAAGAAAAAAATTCTTTTCTCCTCAATTCCTATACCTTGGATTTTAACACTCAGATATTCCATGGGCAATATGAGTGGCTATGATTCTGTCTAATACACAAATTTCAGGCCATAGCTAACTCATGCAAATAAGATAACTTAGAGGGGACCTCTGGATGACTTAATAATTTTGACTGGAGCCAAAAATCAAATACATGTTTTGCATTGGATTATGCCTGGGATGTGTTTACGCAAAATCTTAATCCATTATGGCTACTAACTCTATATAATGTCAGAATTGATCTATTGTAAAGTCATATGTGTGAAATTTAAACCAAAAATCACCCTCAAGGTAGTTTTGGAGAAAACAACAATCTTTCTCTTCGGCAAGAAAGTTACATGCTCAAATTCACTCCAAACCGCAAAGTCAGGAGATAATGTCCAGAAAACAGAAACAAAAACATAGGCTGTAGCAAGACCTGGGATTGAGATAGCCACAACACACCAGATATTTCTGCTTTCCTCCAGGCATATCCAGACAAAGTGGTGTGGAATTCAGGTGAAATTAACCAAAAAATCACCTTCAACGTGGTTCTGGAGAAATGCACAATCTTACTCTTCAGCAAGTGTATCCAATATGATGTTTGCAAGAACAAATATCATGTTTTCTCAGGTTTCTGAAGCTTTCTGCCAGGAAAATTTGAATGTGTCGAGGATTTGACTCCATGTGGAACCAATTAGCGTTTGCCAGGTGTAAACAAAAAGCTACATGCTCAAATTCAATCAAAACGGTGAATCCCGTAGATAATGTCCAGAAAACCCAAATAAAACCAGAGGCTGTAGCAAGATCTGGGATTGAGATAAGCACAACACACCTGATATTTGATTTTTCTCCAGGCATATCCGGACAAAGTGGTGTGGAATTCAGGTGAATTTAACCAAAAAATCACCATCAAAGTGTTTTTGGAGAAAAGCACTATCTTACCCTTTAGCAAGCAGATCCAATGTCATGTTTACAAGCACAAATATCATGTTTTCTCGGGTTTCTGAAGCTTTCTGCCAGGAAAACTCGAATGTGTGGAGGATTTGACTCCATGTGGAACCAATTAGCGCTTGCCAGCAGTTAAATGTAACAAAATGTTACATCCTCAAGTTCACTACAAACCGCAAAGTCAGGAGATAATGTCCAGGAAACTCAAATACAGAGGGTGTAGGAAGACCGGAGATTGCGATAGCCACAACACACCAGATATTTCTGCTTACATCCAGGCATATTCGGACAAAGCAGTGTGGAATTCGGGTGAAATTTATCAAAAAAAAAAAAAAAACAGTCAAAGTGGTTTTGGAGAAAAGCACAATCTTTCTCTTTGACAAGCGGTTCTAATGTCATGTTTCCAAACACAACTATCATGTTTATTTGGGTTTCTGAAGTTTTCTGCCTAGAAAACTTGAATGTATGGAGGATGTGACTCCATGTGAAATCAATTTATGCTTGCCAGCAGAAAACAATAAGTTACATGTCAAAATGCATTCAAAACCATAAATGCCTTACATAATGTCCAGAAAAATCAAAAAGAAACCTAGAGGCTGTAGCAAGAACTGGGATTGAGATAGCCACAACACACCAGATATTTCTACTTTCCTCCAGGCATATCCAGACAAATTGGTGTGGCATTCGGTTGAAATTTAACCAAAAAAATAACCGTCAAAGTGGTTTTGGAGAAAAGCACAATCATTCTGTTTGGCAAATGCATCCAACGTCATGTTTGTAAACACAAATATCATGTTTTCTCTGGTTTCTGAAGTTTTCTGCAGGAAAACTCGGATGTGTGGAGGATTTGACTCCATGTGGAACCAATTAGCGTTTGCCAGCAGAAAACAAAACATTACTTCCTAAAATGCATTCAAAAGCATAAAGTCATTAGATACTGTCCAGAAAACACAAACAAACCCAGAGGCTGTTCCAAGATCTGGGATTGAGATAGTCACAACACACCATATATTTCTGCTTTCATCCCAGGAAATCCTGATTTGTTGTGGTTTTCGGGTGAAATTTATCCAAACACAGAGGCTGCAGCAAGATCTGGGACTGACATAACCACAACACACCAGATATTACTGCGGTCATCCCAGTATATCCGGACAAATTGTTGTGGAATTCGGGTGAAATCTAACCAAAAAACGACATTGAAAGTGGTTTTGGAGAAAAGCACAATCTTTCTGTTGAGCAAATGCATCCCATGTCATGTTTACAAACACAAATATCATGTTTAATCGGGTTTCTGAAGGTTTCTGCCTAGAACACCGAATGTGTGGGGGATTTGACCCCATGTGGAACCAATTATCATTTGCCGTCAGAAAACAAAAACATACATGCTAAAATGCATTCAAAACCGTAAAGTCCCTAGAAAATGTCCAGAAAACACAAACAAACATAGAGGCTGTAGCAAGATCTGGGATTGAGATAGCCACAACACACCAGATATTTTTGTTTTCATCCAGGAGTATCTGGAAAAATTGTTGTGCTTTTCGGGTGAAATTTAACCAAAAAACCACCAATAAAGTGCTTTTGGAGAAAAGCACAATCTTCCTGTTCGGCTAATGCATTGGATGTCATGTTCACAAACACAAATATGTTTTCTCAGGTTTCTGAAGCTTTCTGCCTAGAGAATTGGAATGTCTGGTGGTTTTGACACCAAGGGGAACCAATTAGCGTTTGCTGAGAGAAAACAAAAACTTACATGCTAAAATGCATTCAAAACTGTAAAGTCCATAGATAATGTCCAGAAAACACAAACAAACACAGAGGCTGTAGCAGGATCTGGGATTCAGATCGCCACAACCAACCAGATATTTTTGTTTTCTTCCAGGAGTATCCGGAAATATTGTTGTGGTTTTCGGGTGAAATTTAACCAAAAAATCACAGTCAAAGTGCTTTTGGAGAAAAGCACAATCTTCCTGTTCGGCAAATGCATCCCATGTCATGTTTACAAACACAAATATCATGTTTAATTGGTTTCTGAAGCTTTCTGCCTAGAACAACGAATGTGTGGGGGATTTGACCCCATGTGGAACCAGTTATCGTTTGCCGTCAGAAAACAAAAACTTACATGCTAAAATGCATTCAAAACCGTAAAGTCCCTAGAAAAAGTCCAGAAAACACAAACAAACATAGAGGCTGTAGCAAGATCTGGGATTGAGATAGCCACAACACACCAGATATTTTTGTTTTCATCCAGGAGTATCTGGACAAATTGTTGTGCTTTTCGGGTGAAATTTAACCAAAAAACCACCGTCAAAGTGGTTTTGGAGAAAAGCACAATCTTCCTGTTTGGCTAATGCATTGGATGTCATGTTCACAAACACAAATATGTTTTCTCAGGTTTCTGAAGCTTTCTGCCTAGAGAATTCGAATGTCTGGTGGTTTTAACACCAAGGGGAACCAAATAGCATTTGCCAAGAGAAAACAAAAACTTACATTTTAAAATGCATTCAAAACTGTAAAGTCCATAGCGAATGTCCAGAAAACACAAACAAACACAGAGGCTGTAGCAGGATCTGGGATTGAGATAGCCACAACACACCAGATAGTTTTGTTTTCATCCAGAGTATCTGGACAAATTGTTGTGGATTTCAGGTGAAATTTAGCAAAAATCACCGTGAAAGTGGTTTTGGAGAAAAGCACAATCTTCCTGTTTGGCAAATGCATCCAATGTCATGTTTACAGAAAGAAATATCATGTTTTCTCAGGTTTCTGGAGCTTTTTTCCTAGAAAACTCGAATGTGTGGAGGATAGACTCCAGGTGGAACCAATTAGCGTTGGCAGCTAAAAACAAAAACTTACATGCTAAAGTGCATTCAAAACCGTAAAGTCCATAGAGAATGTCCAGAAAACACAAACAAACACAGAGGCTGTAGCAAGATCTGGGATTGAGATAGCCACAACACACCAGATATTTTTGTTTTCATCCAGGAGTATCCGGAAATATTGTTGTGGTTTTCGGGTGAAATTTAACCAAAAAATCACCGTGAAAGTGATTTTGGAGAAAAGCACAATCTTCCTGTTCGGCAAATGCATCCCATGTCATGTTTACAAATACAAATATCATGTTTTCTCAGGTTTCTGAAGCTTTCTTCCTAGAAAACTCGAACGTGTGTAGGATTTGACCCCATGTGGAAGCAATTATCGTTTGCCGGCAGGAAACAAAAACTTACATGTTAAAATGTATTCAAAACTGTAAAGTCCCTAGAAAATGTCCAGAAAACACAAGCAAACAGAGAGGCTGTAGCACGATCTGGGATTGAGATAGCCACAACACACCAGAAATTTTGTTTTCATGCAGGAGTACCTGGACAAATTGTCGTGTTTTCGGGTGAAATTTAACCAAAAAATAACCGTGAAACTGGTTTTGGAGAAAAGCACAATTTTTCTGTTTGGCAAATGCATGCAACGTTGTGTTTACATACACAAATATCATGTTTAATCGGGTTTCTGAAGCTTTCTGCCTAGAAAACTCGAATGTGTTTAAGATTTGACTCCATGTGGTAGCAATTAGCGTTTGCCTGCAGAAAACAAAAAATTACATGCTAAAATGCATTCAAAACCAAAGTCTGTAAGGAATGTCCAGAAAACACAAACAAACAGAGAGGCTGTAGCACAATCTGGGATAGAGATAGCCACAACACACCAGATATTTTTGTTTTCATCCAGGAGTATCTGGACAAATTGTTGTGGTTTTCGGGTGAAATTTAACCAAAATGTAACCGTGAAACTGGTTTTGGAGAAAAGCACAATCATTCTGTTGAGGAAATGCATCCCATGTCATGTTCACAAAAACAAATATCATGTTTCCTCAGGATACTGAAGCTTTCTGCCTAGAAAACTCGAATGTGTGGAGGATTTGACACCAAGGGGAACCAATTAGCGTTTGCCAGAAAAAAACAAAAAGTGTCATGCTAAAATGCATTCAACAGTGTAAAGTCCATAGAGAATGTCCAGAAAACACAAACAAACAGAGAAGCTATAGCAAGATCTTGGAATGAGATAGCCACAACACACCAGATATTTCTGCTTTCACCCCGGGAAATCCTGAAAATTTGCTGTGGTTTTTGGGCTATATTTAACTAAAAAATCATGGTCAAAGTGGTTTTGGAGAAAAGCACAATCTTTCTGTCTGGCAAATGCATCCCATGTCATGTTTACAAACACAAATAGCATGTTTAATCGGGTTTCTGAAGACTTCTGCCTAGAAAACACTAATGTGTGGAGGATTTGAATGCCAATTTGTGGTTTCTTGAGCAGCCGGTTTCCTTGCAAGTAAATCAAGCCCAATATCATTATGGATTCTTGCATTTCCTTTGCTTTTTTCTCATTTTTCTTATTTATCATGGTTTGTAATGAATTTTCTGATGTGAGCTTTGGTTTTGTGGCTGGCATATGGAGTTCAGGGAATAAGAGGAAGGGTCTTTTTCAATCAGGGCACAGCTATTGGCTTGCACAAATTCGGGTGTGCTGTCATTATTTTGGGTGCCTCAGCCGATTTTTCGTTTGTTGAGCGGCAATTTCCTAAATGTTTTCGGGGTCTGAGTTGGTTTTGCCTTCTTATTCCCAAATTTTGTATTCTGATGCAATACAAGCAAGATTTTGGACAGAGTAGCCATAATGAAAGAAAAGAAAAAAAAAAAACACAGCAAATTGCCCTTTCAGGATTAGAAATCTACAGGCAACACAACCAAGATGAGTTTCTGTGATTTGGAAAATGACATGGAACCCTTCTGCTGAGGGGACAGATTCTAATTCCTTCCAAATTGAGTGTGAGTGCGATTTTGAGGTGATTTCAATCAGATTTCCAAAGTGAGTCTGTGGAAGGGGGGGATGAATCTGGAAACAGCCAGTTTCCTTGTGTCTAAATCCAGCCAAATATCACAAAGGACTCTTGCATTTCTTTGGCTTTTTCACATTTCCCTTCTTTATCATGCTTTGTAATGAATTTTCTGATGTGAGCTTTGGTTTTCAGGCTGGCATATTGAGTTCAGGGCACAAGAGGAAGGTTCTTTTCCAATCAGGACTCAGCTGTTGGCTTGCTCCAAATTTGGCTTGCTGTCATTGTTTTGGGTGTCTCAGCCGATTTGTGGTTTCTTGAGCGGCAATTTCCTAAATGTTTCTGGGTCTGAGTTGGTTTTGCCTTCTTCCTTCCCACATTTTGTATTCTGACACAATACAAACATGAGTTTGGACTGAGTAGCCATTATGAAATAAAAAACACAACAAATAGGTGTTTGAAGCTTAGAAATCTACAGGTAACACGACCAAGGTGAGGTTTTGTGTTTTGGAAAATCAAATGGAACACTTTGGCTGAGATGACAGATATTAATTGCCTCCAAACTGAGTTTCACTGCTATTTTGAGGTGAATTCAATCAGAATTCCACAGGCAGTCAGCTGGAGGGGTGGATGAATCCGGGAACAGCCGGTTTCTTGTGACTAAATAAAGCCCAATATCATCATGGATTCTTGCATTTCTTTGGCTTTTTTCTCATTTTTCCTATTTCTCATGGTTTATAATGAATTTTCTGATGTGAGCTTTGGTTTTGAGGCTGGAATATGGAGTTCAGGGCACCGGAGAAATGGTCTTTTTCAATCAGGGCACAGCTGTTGGCTTGCTGCAATTCTGGCTTGCTGTCATTGTTTTGTGTGGTCAGCCAATTTGTGGTTTCTTGAGCGGCAATTTCCTAAATGTTTTCTGGGTCTAAGTCGGTTTTGCCTTCTTATTCCCAAATTTTGTATTCTGATGCAATACAAGCAAGATTTTGGACAGAGTAGCCATAATGAAAGAAAAGAAAAACACAGCAAATTGCCCTTTCAGGATTAGAAATCTACAGGCAACACAACCAAGATGAGTTTCTGTGATTTGGAAAATGACATGGAACCCTTCTGCTGAGGGGACAGATTCTAATTCCTTCCAAATTGAGTGTGAGTGCGATTTTGAGGTGATTTCAATCAGATTTCCAAAGTGAGTCTGTGGAAGGGGGGGATGAATCTGGAAACAGCCAGTTTCCTTGTGTCTAAATCCAGCCAAATATCACAAAGGACTCTTGCATTTCTTTGGCTTTTTCACATTTCCCTTCTTTATCATGCTTTGTAATGAATTTTCTGATGTGAGCTTTGGTTTTCAGGCTGGCATATTGAGTTCAGGGCACAAGAGGAAGGTTCTTTTCCAATCAGGACTCAGCTGTTGGGTTGCTCCAAATTTGGCTTGCTGTCATTGTTTTGGGTGCCTCAGCCGATTTGTGGTTTCTTGAGCGGCAATTTCCTAAATGTTTCTGGGTCTGAGTTGGTTTTGCCTTCTTCCTTCCCACATTTTGTATTCTGACACAATACAAGCATGAGTTTGGACTGAGTAGCCATTATGAAATAAAAAACACAACAAATAGGTGTTTGAAGCTTAGAAATCTACAGGTAACACGACCAAGGTGAGGTTTTGTGTTTTGGAAAATCAAATGGAACACTTTGGCTGAGATGACAGATATTAATTGCCTCCAAACTGAGTTTCACTGCTATTTTGAGGTGAATTCAATCAGAATTCCACAGGCAGTCAGCTGGAGGGGTGGATGAATCCGGGAACAGCCGGTTTCTTGTGACTAAATAAAGCCCAATATCATCATGGATTCTTGCATTTCTTTGGCTTTTTTCTCATTTTTCCTATTTCTCATGGTTTATAATGAATTTTCTGATGTGAGCTTTGGTTTTGAGGCGGCAATATGGAGTTCAGGGCACCGGAGAAATGGTCTTTTTCAATCAGGGCACAGCTGTTGGCTTGCTGCAATTCTGGCTTGCTGTCATTGTTTTGTGTGGTCAGCCAATTTGTGGTTTCTTGAGCGGCAATTTCCTAAATGTTTTCTGGGTCTAAGTCGGTTTTGCCTTCTTATTCCCAAATTTTGTATTCTGATGCAATACAAGCAAGATTTTGGACAGAGTAGCCATAATGAAAGAAAAGAAAAAAAAAAACACAGCAAATTGCCCTTTCAGGTTTAGAAATCTATAGGCAACACGACCAAAATGAGTTTCTGTGTTTTGGAAAATGACATGGAACCCTTCTGCTGAGGGGACAGATTCTAATTCCCTCCAAATTGAGTGTGAGTGCGATTTTGAGGTGAATTCAATCAGAATTCCAAAGTCAGTCTGTGGAAGGGGGGGGGATGAATCTGGAAACTGCCAGTTTCCTTGTGTCTAAATCCAGCCAAATATCACAAAGGACTCTTGCATTTCTTTGGCTTTTTCACATTTCCCTTATTTTTCATGGTTTGTAATGAATATTCTGATGTGATCTTTTGTTTTGAGGCTGCAATATGGAGTTTAGGGTACCAGAGGAATGGTCTTTTTCAAACAGGGCACAGCTGTTGGCTTGCTCCACTTCTGGCTTGCTGTCATTGTTTTGGGTGCCTCAGCTGACTTTTGGTTTCTTGAGCGGCAATTTTCTAAATGTTTTCTGGGTCTGAGTTGGTTTTGCCTTCTTCCTTCCCACATTTTGTATTCTGACGCAATACAAACAAGAGTTTGGACAGAGTAGCCATTATGAAATAAAAAACACAACAAATAGGTGTTTGAAGCTTAGAAATCTACAGGTAACACGACCAAGGTGAGTTTTTGTGTTTTGTGAAATGAAATGGAACACTTTTGCTGAGGGGACAGATATTAACACCCACCAATCGAGTTTGCCTGTGATTTTCTGGTGAATTCAGTCAGAATTGCACAGCAGTCAGCTGGGAGGGGTGGAGGAATCCAGAATCAGGTGGTTTCTATGTGACTGACAAAGCCAAATTCACTAGGGACTCTTGCATCTCTTTGTTTTTTTGACTTTTCTTAATTATCATGGTTTGTAATGAAGTTTCTGATGTGAGCTCTTGTTTTGAGGCTGGAATATGGAATTCACGGCACGGGATGAATGGTCTTTTTGAATCAGGGCACGGCTGTTGGCTTGCTCCAATTCTGGCTTTCTCTCATTGTTTTGGGTGCCTCAGCTGAATTTTGGTTTATTGAGCGGCAATTTCCTAAATGTTTTCGGGGTCTGAGTTGGTTTTGCCTTCTTTCTTCCCAAATTCTGTAATCCTACACAATACATGCAAGCATTCAGATAGAGTCGCCATTATGAAACAAAAAAAATCATATGGGCGTTTCATGCTTAGAAATCTAGAGGCAACATGACCAAGATGAGTCTTTGGTTTTGGAAAATAAAATGCTACACTTTTGCTGAGGGTACAGTAATTAATTCCCCCCAAATCAATTGTGAGTGTGTGTCCAGGCATGGCCTTGTGAGCTCCAGGCATGTCATTCTGGGTCTCTGTCTCTCAGTGAAAAAAACTGGCTTGGAGCAATTCTGCAGCATGAAATCCTTTAATCCCATTTCCCGCTCTAATGACCCCAGGGCTCTGGCTGGTTCCAGCCAGAACAAACTGACCAGGGGAAGCATAGGAGTGTTTGTGAGGGGCCCTGAGAACAGGCAGTGCCAGATCTGGAAGATTCTATGGTGTTCTGGTTTGTACTCTCTGGTACAAAAATGTTTGAAAGACATCCTCGTACTTAAGAATGAGGTATGCCTCCTAAGTAGTGGTTTACCCTGCTGCACCACAATGCTTATCCCTGGCATTTTATTTGATGTTTCCCTGGCAATTTGAATTGTTTACCTAAGTTCTTTTGTTGGAGCCAGTGTTGTGATGAATTAGGATAATCTGTTGCCACTGATGCTGGCATCCCATATGGCCACTGTTTGTGTCTCAGCTGCTGTACTTCCCATCCAGCTCTCTGCCAATGCATCTGAGAAAGCAGCAGACAACCCAAGTTCTTAAGTCCCTGGCACCCACGAGGGAGACTTGGATGGGGTTCCAGATCCTGGCTTTGATCTGACCCAGTCCCAGACATTGTGACCATTTGGTGGGTTGACCTGCAGATGGAAGATCTCTCCCTCCCCCTCCCTGTCTCTCCTTCTTGATAACTCTGTCTTTCAGATAAATAAATCTTTTTCACATATTTATTTTTCAACATTTTTTCCCTACTTTCTCGCACACTCCCTAGGTGCTGCTGCTCTCTGTGGACTTGTCCTCCTCAGCCTCTGACTAGAGCACAGCCACCTCTCCAATGCTGACATCCTCTGACACATGTTTCACTCTTCTGTTCTCTCTAAACTGCAGACTCTTGATCTACCCAACTAACTCTCATGCATAGACACACACACCTGAGGACTCCAGAGTCTTGGATTTCAGGTTGTAATTAACTTTCCTTTTCAGAGGACTGGTGAAAAAACAAGTCTGGAAGCCAGGGTGCAGCCTTGTGGTTCAGATGTCTGTGTCCCACATTGGAGTTTCTGTGTTTGATTCCCGGTTCCAGCCCCTGCCTCCAACTTCCTGATAATGCAGACCCTGGGAGCTAGCAAGTGATGGCTCAGATGATTGGGTTCCCTGCTCCTGGGCCAGCCCTGGCCACTGTGGATATTTCAGCAGTGAACTAGAGGGTGAATACCACTTCTCTGTCTACTTGTTAATTTCTTTGCATCTCAAAGTAAAAAACAAAACAAGTATGTTTGTATCATACATTAAAATAACTTCCTCAATGGAAAAAGGTAGTTTCATTGTTAAATTTGGGGAAAAATAATGCTTCTTGGTTGTAAATGATATTAGAATAATGCATAACTATAAATCAGACTTCCATTGTGGACAAGGAAGAGAAAGATGGAAGCAATAATTTTTGCTTCTGGTTTTGGTACTTGTCATGTAACCTTGAAAAATTCATTTAAACTCATGGGGCCTGAGTGTCCTTAAAATTACAGGCTCATCTAGTTGAGGCAGGTGGTGTAAGGGGAGGTGGCAGGAAGCTGAGAGATTGCCTTGTTTCTGTGCCAACAGAGCTAAGTGACATTAGCAAGTCATTTGACCCCTCTGGATCTTCCTCCCTTGTGAGATAAGATTGTCTTTATAGTTAAAGGATTTATTCTACACAGTCCTATCTTATGGTAAGGTTCACATGACTGTGAAGTGCTTTATAAACTGGCAGTGTAATAATCAAGTTGGCACTGAAGATGAAATGTTAAACAGCATAGAACTTCTAAGGCTTGTAGTTCTATTAGGAGCTACACAGAAACATTGAAGTTCATGGGCATTTTAAATTTAAAAGCAGAATCATTGAATCACGGTTCAGAATCAGTATAGTTGCTAAAATTCTTATTTATAATCATTGAGATTGGTAGTGTAATTACTGATAGCATACTCCTAGTGTTGTATATTTTAGTTTATACAATACTTAGACTATATAAAGTATAGGTAGCATGGGAAGTGCGATACACAGCAGTCTCATAGAATGGCAGATGTCCTAAACAGCACTCTGGCCTCAGAATCAGCCCTTAAGGCACTCAGATCTGGCTGAAGAGCCCATGAGAGTATTTTAGGTATGGAAAGCCACTCTGGCAAAAAAGAAAAAAAAATGACCTAAATAAAAGATCTCTGTGAGTGAGATCCCAGTAGAACAATGGGCCATTAAAGAATGAGGTACCTTTCTCTGAAGAGAGGAGAGAACTTCCCATTTGACTATGACCTTGTCTAAATGAGATTGAAGTCAGTTAACTCAAGAGGCTTCCATAGCCTTGGCAATTCATGACTAGAGCCCAGGGAGATTTCTCATGCCATAAACAAGAGGGTCAGATTGTTCAGTCAACAACAGGAATCACTGTGTGCTTACTCCTTATGTGGGATCTCTGTCCTTAAGGTGTTGTCCAATGTGAAGTAATGCTATAACTAGTACTCAAGCAGTATTTTACACTTTATGTTCTGTGTGCTGCAAACTGATGAAATCTTTACTTAATATATACTAAAACAATCTTCTGTATATAAAGATAATTGAAAATGAATCTTGATGTGAATGGAATGAGAGAGGGAGTGGGAGATGGGCAGGGTGCTGGTGGGAGGGAAATTAGAGGGGAAGCCTTATTAATCCATACACTGTACTTTGGAAAATTATATTTACTAAATAAAAGTTTAAAAAAATTAAAAAATAAAAATAAATAAAAATATAGGTAGCAATATTTAATGCTTCTCTTTCACTGGATTGGATTATAGCATACATTAATAAACCTTTTTTAAAGATTTATTTATTTATTTGAAAGGCAGAATGATAGGGAGAGACACATAGACAGAGATGTTCTCTCTGCTGTTTTACTCCCCAAGTGGCTGCAAGCAGCTGGAGCTGGGCTAATCCAAAGCCAGGTGCTTCTTCCAGGTCTCCCACATGGATTCAGGTGCCCAAGTATTTGGGCCATCTCATGCTGCTTTCCCAGACACATTAGCAGGGAGCTAGATTAGAAGCTGAGCAGCTGGGACATGAACCAGTGCCCATAAGGGATGCCAGCACTGCAGGTGGTGGCTTTACCTTATATGCCACAGCACCAGCTACAGCCTATTCATTTTAAATTAATAACTAAAGATTATCCACTGTTCAGCCTCCAGGCTTTGGCTTGGCCCAGCCTCTGCTGTTGTGGACATTTGCGGAGTGAACCAGAGGTTGAAAGATCTCTCTTCTTATGTCTCTCCCTCTCTAACCTTGCCTTTCAAATAAATAAATGAGTCTTTGAAATAAAAATACATACATACATACACACACACACACACACACGGTACCAACTCAGTGGGTAAACCCATGGCCTGCTGTGCCAGCATCCCATATGGGTGCTGATTCAAGTCCCAGCTGCTCCACTTACAATCTAGCTCCCTGCTAATGTGCCTGGGAAAGCGTCAGAAGGTGGCCCAAGTGCTTGAACCACTGCATTCATGTGGGAGGCCTGGCACAAGCGCCTGGCTTTAGATTGGCTCAGCTGAGGCCAATTTGGGAAGTGAACCAGCAGATGCAAGATCTGTCTCTACCCCTTCTCTGTAACTCTTCCTTTCAAATAAATAATAGATTTTAACAATGGGGGAAAAGGGCAGTTGTGTTGCCTTCCCTTTCCCTAGAGTATCATAATCAAAATCTGTTAGGCAAATGAATAAGGGAAATTCTGAGATCATGTATTGACCACAGAAGAGAATGGATTCGCTGTACATTTTCTGGAAGCCCATGCTAGTTGGAACCAAGGGAAGGATAACAAAAAAGGGGAGGCCTATATCCCTCTTATTTGTCTTAGTTCATTGGAGCAGCGGAGAGTTGAGTAATGTAACATTGGTGTTTGTCTCCATACAGTTCACTTCTATTTAGCTGGTTCTTTTTTTTTTGCGTTTCCTTTTTATTTATTTTAAGAGATTTATTTGAAAGGCATAGAGACAGGGATCTTCGATCTGCTGGTTTGATTCCTGAATGTTTGGGTGAGGCTGAAGGCCCACAAGTCCCAACCCATCTCCCACGTGGTGTGGAGTCCAAGCACCTGTCCATCACCACTGCACTCATTGGCTGGAGTGAGACAGGAAGTAGGATGGTAGGGAATGGAACCGGTGCCCGTGATGTGGGCCCTGCAGGCTGTGGTTGCACCCACACGCCACGGCGCAGGCCTAAATAAACCTTTCTTTAAAGTGGAATTAGGGGTAAAAATGGTCTGAGGTGCATGTGCGGTTCCGTTGTGAGACAGGCTGAGGCCCTGTGGGTGCCCGGGGGCCAACAGGAACACCTGCAGCCTTGGCCTGCAGGTCCCAGGTGTCTCCCCTCTGCTTGCGCCCCGCCCGCGGGCCCGGCCCAGGCCCCAGTGGCACCTCAGGAATATCTGCCTCAAACTGGTCACCTTAAGTCACTTTGTGATCCCTGACCTCTACCCAAGTAAGGAAGCAGAAAGCAGCCCAGCAGGCTTCCCCCGACCTCTGGAGCCCTGAGCCGTGGTGCCAGCCCATGCCCCGGGGAGCCTGAAGCCATTCTGGGCCAGCCATTGGGACCCACGACCCCTGAGCCTCGTCCCCAACCCCTTCGAGGTCACCACTGCAGCCTCCTATTTAGCTGGTTCTTAATACTCAAGAAGGGAGTTAGGTCAATGTTCTATTCTCATCAAAGACTTTGATGTTTCATAAAAGATTCTGTCAGTAATTTTAACGCTGGGTCATTCTAAAGATGTGCTGTGACTTAGGTTTAGAAAAGAGCATCTTGCTTGCCACCCTCATCTCAGCTCTGGGGGCTGTCTGTTCTCCCTGCACAGATTCAGTAATGCATGCTTCTTCTCTACTACAAAGATCTTATGTTGGTCATATTTCCAGTTACCAAAATCAAATCAACTCACACCTGGACTCTGAGTATTCCATGGCATTATTTATCAAAATAAATGTATTCAAATATTCAAAGACCACTTCAAAGCTTAACTGCCTTCAAGAGTGTTTGGCACTTGGAACAGCCACTGTGGTTTTCTACACATGAGCACTCACTATTTTATATACCATTTAACAATTCAAACATCACTTCAGCTTCAGCAATACACAGCAATAGCATGGATGATTCTACATAATAAACACGTTACATTAGTTTGGACTTAAAACCTAGAACTAAAACCATGTGGTAACCTGGATGGATTTAAGGAAAGATGTAGAGCTAGGTAGTTAAGGCCACAGAATCCCAGACCTATTGATTTTAAGTGAGTCTGGAACAACAACATTCCATTGCATTATCTTCCATCTCAGAGTCCTGCTTTTCCAGTGAGACCCACCCCACTCAGACCACGTATTTCCTGCCTGTGTCTTCACGGTGGTGCAAGCTGTTCTGATACAGGCATCTCCTGGATAGTCACCAGCTTCCTGATTTACTACCTGAACTGGAATCCCCAGTTGCGAGGTATATTTCCCAAACACCCAGGCTGAATTGAATGTTCGTCTCTGGCAGTCAAAAACTTCTGCCTTAGGAAACAGAACATGTCCTCTACTCTGCGGCTCCTTTTTCTTCTCATGGGGTTCTGTGGTGATCTGTGGTTTTCAACACAAGTCCTGGTAGCATTCTGACTCAAAAGAAAGACCAGGGATAAGAGTTACTACTGGGGGCTGCTGTTGTGGCATAGCAAGTTAAACTGCTGCCTGCAGCACTAACATCCCACATGGATGCCAGTTTGACTCCCAGCTGCGCTACTTCTTCCCTAGCTCCTTGCTGGGTAAAGCAGCAGAGAATGGCCCAAGCGCTTGGTCCTCTGCCCCCACATGGGAGACCTGGAGGAAGCTGCTGGCTTCAGCCTGGCCCAGCCCTGGCCATTGTGGCCATTTAGGGAGTGAGCCAGCAGATGGACCTCTGTGTTTCCCTCTCTTTTTCTCTCTGTAACTCTGCCTTGCAAAAAAATTCAACTTCAGAAAGTTATTCTCCATCAAGCAATACACCCTTTTCCAGGCAGTTGTAAAGCTGGGAGTCATAGCTTCTTGTATATTTTGGATAATAAGAGTTTTGGTTTGAAAGCATGTTCATCTGAAACAATGATCACTCATTATCCTTTGTTAGAGAAGGGGGCTCTGCTCTTTGAAAGTGAAAATCAGAAGCTGTAATGTGTGATGAGCTCCACCTGTCAGGTCTGGGGATACTTATTTGAAAGACAGGGCACCAGGAGAGGAAGCTTTTCTGATTCCCTGGCCCTTGCTTTAGTCTTATGTCTTTACTTCTTTTGCTGCATCTTGATGTCAAGCGTGTACACTTTATGCTGAAATGAGGAATTGTGTCTTACCACTTTTAGGCCTTTTTCTAAGTGTCGCTCCCCGTCTTCGTGGGGGAACGACACAAGACCCTGCGCTGTTCTTTTGTCTGCTCGGCCCTCCCCGGGTTTGCTGCTGGTTCTTCCCGGGTTGGCTGCCGTCCCTCCACCTCCGTGAAAGGGCGGTTCCCCCTGCCACATTCCCCACTTCCGCAGGGGAGCGGCACACCGCTGGCCGGCTCTCTCAGGGGCTGCACAGGTGTTCCTTCAGATAGATGTTCCTGTTAGATGTTCCTGGTGCATGTTGTCTCTCTCCTCCTTTATAGTCCTCTTCCGCCAATCCCAACTTGGCTGCCCACACGCCGAGTACGCTGCTCTCCTCCAATCAGGAGCAGGATCAGCTCCTGGAGGTCATCACTCAAGTTGGCAAGAGGCAGCTGCGTAGAAGCTGTTTTCTCCTCTCCCAGCGCCATATTGTGGGAGAGCAGATGCATAGAATAAGTCTTAATTCCAGTAACTCAGTCCAGTCCGAGTTGCTCCCCACAGATCCCCCTTTCTTTTTATTTTTTGGCGTTGATACGCACCTGTCTTCGGTGCCCCATGGCACACACTCTGCTCTGCTTGCTAGAGTTGCCCACAGGTGCTTACAAGTCTTATCAATCAGGCAAACCGAATCCGGGTCCTCTCTTCGCCATGTTGTGAGGAGGTTTTTAGGTGCTGATGTGTGCCTGTGTTCGGTGCCCTGCAGCGCATGCTCTGCTCTGCTAGAACTGCCTGCAGGTGTTACAAGCCCTAACAATCAGGCAAACTGAATCCAAGCCTTCTCATTGCGGTATTGTGGGGAGACTTATTGATGTTAATTCGTGCCTGTCTTCGGTGACCTGCGGCGCATAAGCTGCTAGCTGCCCGCAGGTGCTCACCACCTCCCTAATCAGACAGACCGAATCCAAGCTCTCTCATTGCCATGTTGAGGGGAGGCCTTATTTTTTTTTTCTATTTCTCTATCTCCGGGCATTCCTATCTCTCCTATTTTACTTCTATCTGCCAGCATTCCTATTTCTCTCATTTTACTTCTAAACTTCCCACGGCTTCTCTTATCCCCGCGGTTTCCCGGCGCCCGCCCCGAGGCTGCTTCTCCGCACCTCACCCCGCGGCAGCTTCACGGCTCAGCGCGGCTTCCTGGCTTCGCACCTGCACCACGGCCTCGCACTAGCCCAGCGTTCCCTATCTACTTGTGCCCCGCACGCTCTCTCTGAGCGTGGCAGCCTCCGCGAGTCACACAGCCCCAGCTCACGTTTCCGCCACTAGCATTCAATCCAAGTTCCCCGGGCTAACCTAGCGAATTCAACCCAGCTCACGTTTCTGCCCCACGATTTGGCTTCTCGTCCTTTGCTCCCTGGGATAATCTGATGGATTCCAACCTGGCTTACGTTTCCGCTTCTGGTTTTAACTTTTTGCCCCTTATTCCCAAGCTGACTCAATGAATCCCAAGGTAGCTTTTGTCTCCGCCTCAGCCTGCCCCTGCGGCTACATCCTCCCTAACATTTTTCTCTACCTGGTATGTTTCCCTAAGTTTTCTTCCAACAATATTCCTCCCTCATTTCTCCTGGCCTCTCCCCACAGTCCGCATCCGAGTCCAAGCCTCCTCCAGGTTTCACTTTCGCTTTCAATCTCCTAGCTTCCCCGCCATAATCCGCATCCGAGTCTATGAAATCTTTCACTTTTGCTTTCAATCCTAACTTCTTTCCCACAGTCCATATCCGAGTCTACGCCTAGGCTTTCGATAGCTTCTTCTGGCACATTTTCCGTCTGGCTTTCCCTAGGCTCTTTGCTAGTCTCTCTCTCCGGTATTTTCCACTTCTTCCCGTTTCTTCCCTCCTAAGTTTCCTATCCGAGTCACGGCACCATTATGTCGCTCCCACTCTTCGTGGAGGAACGACATAGGACCCTGCGTTGTTCTTTTGTCTTCTCGGCCCTCCCCGGGTTTGCTGCTGGTTCTTCCCGGGTTGGCTACCGTCCCTTCCACCTCTGTGGAAGGGCGGTTCCCCCTGCCACTTTCCCCACTTCCGCGGGGGAGCGGCACACCCCCAGCCGGCTCTCTCGGGGGCTGCACAGGTGTTCCCTTAGATGTTCCCCTTAGATGTTCCTGGTGCATGCCGTCTCTCTCCTCCTTTATAGTCCTCCTCTGCCAATCCTAACTCGGCTGCCCACACGCCGAGTACGCTGCTCTCCTCCAATCAGGAGTAAGTCCTACAGTTTATTGGTTGAACTGGAGGCAGCTGTGTAGAAGCTGTTTCTCCCTTCTCAGCGCCATATTGTGGGAGAGCAGATGCATAGAATAAGTCTTAATTCCAGTAACTTAGTCTAGTCCGAGTTGCTCCCCACACTAAGAAGAGTGTATACATTTATCTTGGATATAAGGATAGCTTCTGGGGTGGGTGGATTTTTTTTGGAAGTTTTCTCAAGCCAGCCAGTAGCCTATATTTTCTTCACAGAATTCAGTTTTTAGAAAAGCCTCCAATACAGCCAGACCATCTGTAGGTAGGGAAGAGAAGGTAGAAAAATAAAAAGAAACATGAGGAATATGAGGAAGCTAATGATCAAATAATCCCTTGTACTTTTCTAGTACTAGGATTAGCTATTCTCGTTTTTACTCAATCCTGTAATCCTGCGGATTTAGCTTTTAAAACAAAGATGCCTGTAGGCAAAATACTTAAGTTGGTTCCATACTACTAAAACAGAAATACTTCAGTTTGTTTTAATGCCAAAAATGTATTTACAGGAGAGGCATAAATCCTCAGGGAACTAAGTCTCTTACAAACACTGCATGCAATGAAAAGCATCCTCAGCCTCAACCAAGAGCACTGCCATTGCAGAGCTGAAGGCTGATTTATCTTCCCCACCTGGTGTGAATATGCTGAGAAATAAGCGGAGATAAACAGACCTTCTACTAGGTTAAGTCGAATTCTCCTTGGTGAGCTGCTCATTTGAGGACACAGCCTTTCTGCACTCTTGTGATACTTGCAATGGATTCAATTCAAGCCTAATTCACAATTGCTGGCCAGCAGCTCCTGGAATGCTTCTGACCACAACAGTGCTTCCTTCGGGGAAGGTCTGCAAGAGCAGTTCTCTAATGAGTTGTGCTCAGAGCAGTTCCCCTCCCAGCTCAGCAGTGAGCTCTTCAGATTGCAAACACAGGAATCTCAACTTACTTGATGAAAGCTTGCTACCTGCTTTTCTTGCCAATTGTGGCCTTCCCAGGAATGGTGGAGTTTTGCCATAGGTAGCTCAACCCGGTCTTCAGTACTCTTATTCTTACAAAAAAAAAAAGACAATTCAGTAAGTGGTCATCCTTGAATACACTACTGAGCCTGAGCATTTTTACCAAATAAAGTCGCCCAATAGCTATAAACCAAAAGCCAACAACAGGCTTACCCACCTAATATTACACTCAGCCCCGAAGTACTGAGCAGTTTCATCAGTTCCTCAGAATGTAACTATGCTGTGAGCACTAAAGATAGGACTGCCCAAATTTTAATTATCAATACACTGCACAGCTAATAAGGCAGGTGCTGTCTCTGGCCCACAAAAGGAGACAGTTTCCCTGCAAGGTTAATCACAATTGGGAGACATTTTGCACCTGATGGAACCTGCAGCGGTACTGCCTTGAGCCTACTCCTCTCCTTCCCTTTCCACCTTTAGTCCTGGATGGGCCAGAGACCATGCACAGGAGGTGCCACCAGTCACCCGTGTCCCCCTTTCCACCTGCAATGCTCCAGGGAGGCAGATGCTGCAGGACAGTGCTTTGTTCCATGATTGTCACTGTGTGAGATCAGCCCAGTATGAGAAAATGACCATGGACTCCAATGAGATATCAACCGCAGAAGCACTGCCCCCAGCAGCAGTGCAGGAGGGTGGATGACAGAAGGCACAGCATGGCCAGGATCTCTAGGGATCCCGCAGGACTCTGCTGCCCTGGATGCCTACAGCAGGCAGCTGCACGAAGGCCCAGTGTGCCTCCAGCACCCTCCTGCCAAACCCTTCCCCCTGTCTGCCCATGCAGACCACATAGATGCTGTGTCAGTGAGCAAATCAGCACCTCACACTTGGTTTTCCTGCTGAGACTCGGCCTTCATTGCTTCCCCAAGTGCAGCACATGCTGCAAGCCTCAGCCAGCAGGGCTGGCAGGAGAGGTGGGCAGTCGCACTCACCAGGTCTGTCTCTTCTTCTCCTGCCCCTCCTGACTCTCGGGCCACCACCTGCATTCTAGCCCCAAGGTATGAAATGGGAAGACCAAGAATCTAACACCACCCACATCACCTGCACACACTGCAACTACCAGCTGCCCACCAATGACCATCTCCTTTATAGCCAGCCTGGCATGGGGTGGGTCTGGCAGCGCTGGTCCTGCCCCAGGGCAGCAAGGATTGGCCTGAGGCCCCCTGCTGGGCTGAGCCTGAACTGCCCTGCAGCAGATTCTGGAAGCAAGAAAGATGCTGATGGCTGAGGCCCTGGCTCAGAGCACACTTAGGGAGACCCCATGCCCAGCAAGGGCGCTGGGGCCCTGGACTTTCCCAGGCTGCAATCCTAGTGTGGAGTCTGGCTTGGCTCTTCTTCCCAGAGTCCTGACTGCAGATGGAGTGGGGTTCCCACGGGGGCATCTTCCTTCGTGGGAGAGTGGGTGAACCCCAAATGTCGTGACTCCCAGTGCCGGGTGCTGGCCTGCAGCCTTCCAGGAGGGAGTAGGAGACAGTGACTTTGTGGGGAGGTGACACTTGAGCTGGCCCTGTACTTTGGGTTAGCTCTGGATGCACGTCCCAGTGCGCCTGGACCTGCGGGTCTGCTGCAGGCCTCCTGGAGGCTCTGAGTGCCAGGCGTCCTGGTGGGGAGGTCGAGGTGCTGAGCTCCCGCTGGGTGCACCAGGCACTTTGGAGCTGTTCAGAGTAAGGAGTCGAGGTCACCTCCTGAACCACTCCTGGTCCCAAACTCCTGATTTGGGATTTGCCAGAACCCTGAAGTAGGGGTGTGGTGGGGGAGGTAGTGGTTGGCTTCAATGCACTGTATTTGTGAGTTCTTCAAACACAGCTTCTCCCTACTCCTGCAGGTTTTCAGGTCATTGACGAAGACAGAGTCCCTCAGCTGTAAAGTGACTGAAGTTTGGAAACTACGTCCAGAACTTCACAGTGTGTATTCAGCTGGTCATCCTTCAGGCCTGCAGGTGGACAGCAAGAGCAACAGTAAGATATTAATTACTGTAGATACTCTCCTTTCATTCCGGTAGACCCACCAAAAGAGAATGGGAGATGAGTACTTGAACATTGAAACCAGTCAGTTTGCTAGGGTGAGTGTCGGTACTTGGAGCTCAGGAGTGGACATGGAGAGCAAAACATGCATTGTTACTAAAGAGGACAGTAAGGCATTTTACTGTGAAAAGGTAAATCATTTAGAAGTGTGCAAGACACCTTAAGAAAAGTCTGTATATTTATTTTTGTTTATTTGCAAGGCAGAGAGAGCCCTTCTATTTACTGCTCATTCCTCAAATGTCTGCACCAACCAGAGCTGGTTCAGGCTGAAGCGAGGAACTCAGTGTGGGTCTCCCACACAGGTGGCAGGGACTCAAGTACTTGAGCCATCAGCTGCTGCCTCCCAGGGTTCTGTTAGCAGGAAGCCAGAAGCAGAAGCAGGGCTAGGGCTTGAGCCCTGGGCATGCTGACTGGGATGTGGAAGGCTTTACCACTATGCCAAACACATGCTCCAGTAAGCTGTTTCAACACATTTGCAAAATGTAAAAATGTGGTTTTAAATATATGCTCTTCATCTTAAAAATTTGCATAATCTTATATTCAGTGTCATGTGATTCAATACTTATTATTAAATACAAGTAACATTTAGACACATGCTTTCCTCACCAATACAAACCTCAGTAATTTTTTCACTTAGAACCTTGAATATTAGCATTCATTCAGACTGAAGTTCACTCATAGGCTGGGAATTCTGACAAACAGACAGTAGGGAAAAAAATCTAGATGTGTATCTGATACCTAGTAAGATTCTGAACCTGACTGATAGAATCTGAGTAACTCTTCAGAGAGTCACTTCATACCTCTCCCCTCTGTAATGAGAAGACTGTGTCTTTCGGTCACTTTCACATGATGTTATGTAAATCTTACCTGAAAAGCCTTCTATAAATTCTGAAGTACCATACAGAAGCATATTATGCATTTCCATATGTGTGAAAAAAGGCAATGTCAAAGGCATAGCTTTTCCAGAGAGAAGTTAGGAGGATTAGCTCAGTTGTAAGTGTGTAAATACCATGAAATATCAACATATTTGAAATAGATTTATAGAGTGTGGAGTTCATTATAGATATTTAAAAAATGCACTCTGGATAATAAGCAAATATCAGAAATAATGCCACACCCATCAGTGTTTAAACTCTTCAGACAGCTCCATGCCAGGGAAGTGCAGTGATCCCTGTAAATTAACAAAAATAAATCTGTGTATAGCCATGGAAGCAACTGGTTTATGCAGCCTATACTAGAGGTTTTTGTGTTTAGTAAAATTACTTGATTTTTTAATGAATGCTTTCAGACTGATACCTGATGCTGAGTGGCAGACAATTTTTTCTGAAAAGTATGTGGTTGAGAAATATAAATATAAACCAGTTTATAATTTTTGTGTGTGAATATTTTTCTGCTTGAGACAATACCTGCAATAATCAGAAGACTTTTCCTTAAAAAGTTGCTATATTGATGCATTTTCATTTATTTATGTAATGTATGTTTAGGTAAAAGAAAGAGAGAGAGAGAGAGAGAGAGAGAGAGAGAGAGATCTTTCATCTGCTGGCTCACTTCCAGATGGCCACAATAGCTGGGGCTGAGCCAGGCTGAAGCCAGGACCCTGGAACTCTGTCCCAGTCCCCCATGTGGGTGCAGGAACCCAAACTCTTGGGCAATCTTTGCTGCTTTCTCAAGCAAAGAGCTGGATGTGAAGTGAAGGATGTGAGTCTCAAAGCAGTGCCATAAGGCATGCTGCTGTTGCAGTTGGCAACTTCCCCATTTGTGCAAAAATGCTGCCCTGGATTGATGACATATTTAAGTGCTGCCACTGGCTTTTGGCTAAATAGGGTGACTTAACATATTTTCCACTCTGTGGAATAGGAACAAATAAGGCAGTTGGTTGTAAAAGTTGCCCATGGAAACCACAGCCTGAGAAAGATGAATCAACTCACCTTGCATTTTCCACCTCGCATCTACATCACCCTTTTCTGGACAAACATCTGATTGTATGCCCTTGTGATGGAGGTTCTCAGGGTGCTGGAACCTTTTGTAATTTTTTAAAAATATAGATTAAGAAGAAGGCAAATAAACAAAAAATTACAAACTACTGCCAATACCAAGAAGAGATTATTGAGCGTAAAAGGTCACCTGTTGGAGCCAGCACTGTGGCACATCAGGTTAAAGCCCTGACCTGAAATACAGGCATCCCATATGAGTGCTGGTAGAGTTCCGGCTGCTCCACTTCCAGTCCAGCCTCCTGCTAATGCACCTGGGAAAGCAGTAGAGGATGGCCCAAGTCCTTGGGCCCTTTTGCTCATGTGGGAGACCCAGAAGAAGCTCCTAACTCCTGGCTTCAGATCAGCTCAGCTCTGTCCATTGTAGCCATTTGGGGAGTGAACCAGCAGACAGAAGATTCTCTCTCTCTCTCTCTCTCTCTCTCTCTCTCTCTCTCTCCTATCTATATAACTTTTTCAAATAAATAAAATAGTTTTTCTAAAAAAAGATATCCTGCCATACTTCTTTCTTCTCTGTTAATTCCTAGGAATTAAAAATTGTTACAGGGCCAACACTGTGGCAAAATGGGTTATACCAACACCTGCAGCACTAGCATCCTCTATGGGCACCAATTGCATGTTCTACTTCTGTTCCAGCTCCCGGCTAACATACCTGTGAAAGCAGCAGAATATGGTAGAAATCCTGTGGTCCTGCACCCAAGCGAGAGACCTGGATGAAATTTCCCTGACTCCTGGCTTTTTTTTTTAAAGATTTGTTTATTTATTTGAAAGGGTTACACACACACACACACACAGACACACACACACAGAGAGAGAGAGAGAGAGAGAGAGGGAGGGAGATCTTCCATCCGATGGTTTACTCCCCAAAGGTTGAAATGGCTGGAGCTGCGCTTATCTGAAGCCAAGAACCAGGAGCTTCTTCGAGGTCTCCCACTCAGGTGCAGGGGCACAAGGACTTGCGCCATCTCCTACTGCTTTCCCAGGCCATAAGCTGAAAGCTTGATCAGCAGTGGAGCAGCCAGGTCTTGAACCAGCACCCTTAAGGGATGCCAGTGCTTCAGGCCAGGGTGTTAATCTGCTGTGTCATAGCACTGGCCCCTACTCCTGGCTTTGCCCTGGACAAGCCCCAGGTTTTCAGTAATTTGGGGAGTGAAGTGGCAGATGGAAGACCTTTCTGAAGTAAATAAAACAATTCTTAAAAATATATAAATATATTTATGTAATAATCATGTTCATGGTTTAGAAATTTAGGGACCAAAATATATGTTTTAAAAACCCACTCAGTGGCCGGCGCCGTGGCTCACTAGGCTAATCCTCCGCCTAGCGGCGCCGGCACACCGGGTTCTAGTCCCGGTCGGGGCGCCGGATTCTGTCCCGGTTGCCCCTCTTCCAGGCCAGCCCTCTGCTGTGGCCAGGGAGTGCAGTGGAGGATGGCCCAAGTGCTTGGGCCCTGCACCCCATGGGAGACCAGGAAAAGCACCTGGCTCCTGGCTCCTGCCATCGGATCAGTGCGGTGCGCCGGCCGCAGTGCGCCAGCCGCGGCGGCCATTGGAGGGTGAACCAACGGCAAAGGAAGACCTTTCTCTCTGTCTCTCTCACTGTCCACTCTTCCTGTCAAAAAAAAAAAAAAGATAAAAAAAAACACTCAGTATCATTCTGCAAAGCAAAGAGCAAATCATGAAGATGTTTTAGGTCCTGAATTTATCAGTGCTGTAAGCTTCTTTCTTGTATACTTTGAAAGCTTAAGTGGTTTCTATTTTTATTTTTTAAAGGAAGATTGATGCATGTATTTGAAAATGTAGCAGAGTGGAAGAGACAGATTATCTATCTGCTGGTTTACTACTCAGCTGGCTGCAGTGGCCTGGGCTGGGCCAGACTGAAGACAGGAACTTCATCTGGGTGTCCCATGTGGGTGGCAGGGCCCCAGTTATCTTCTGTTGCTTTTCTGGGACCATTAGCAGGAAGCCAGATTGGAAGGGGAGCTGCTGGGACTCAGCTAGCACCCATATGGGATACCGGCAATGCAGCAGCATCTTACCTCATGCTACAGCACTGGCACCAAGTGGTCATGTTTTACCTAGGGAAAAGAAAAATTAAAACCTAGGAAATTAAATGCCATGGGAAAGGATGTGGTGAGTGGAAAAAATGAAAACTTTTAGTACCTAGTGGTTGGTCATATGAAAGAAGTGGGACACTTACCTATATTATTACCTTTAGTCCAATTTGACTTTCTTTAAGTTTTTTTTTTTTTTACTTAATTGGGAGGCAGAGGGTGAGAGAATGAAAATGCACTCTGATTCTCTGCTTTACTCCCCCAAATGCCTGCAACAGCCAGAACTGGGTCAGGCTGAAGCCAGGAGTGTGAACTCATTTTTTTTTTTTATTTATTTGACAGGTAGAGATAAAGATAGTGAGAGAAACAGAAAGAAAGGTCTTCCATCTGCTGGTTCATTCCCCAAATGGCTACTACAGCTGGCACTATGCCAATTCAAAGCCCAGAGCCAGGTGCTTCTTCCTGGTCTCCCATGAAGGTGCATGGGCCCAAGCACTTGGGCCATCCTCCACTCCCCTCCCGGGCCACAGCAGACAGCTGGACTGGAAGAAGAATAACCAGGACTAGAACCAGCACCCCAATGGGATGCTGGTGCTGCAGGCAGAGGATTAAGCAAGTGAGCCATGGCGCCAGCCCATGAACTCAATCTTAATCTCCCATGTGTGTGCAGAAACCTGAATACTTGAGCCATCAGTGCTGCCTTATAGGATCAGTATTTGCAGGAAGCTGGAGTTAGGAACCAGAGCTAGGCACTAAACCCCAGTACTCTGATGTAAGACTCGGAGATCTTTTTTTTTTTTCAAAGATTTATTCATTTATTTATTTGAAAGGCAGAGTTGCATACAGAGAGAGAAGTCTTCCATCTGCTGGTTCACTTTCCAGTTGGCTGCAACGGCTGGAGCTGGGCTCATCCAAAGCCAGGAGCCAGGAGCTTCAAGGTCTCCCATGCTTGTGCATGGGCCCAAGAACTTGGGCCATTTTCTACTGCTTTCCCAGGCCATAGCAAGGAGCTGGATCAGAAGTGGAGCAGCAAGGACTCAAACCAATGCCCATATGGGATGCCCATGATGTTTTCTTTAATTGGAGAAATGTTCCTTTGATAGAATGAGCATATGACCCCACAATATTCTCTACTTACTCATAATAGGGTCTGAGATGTAAAAGTCATTATTAATTTCTTAGAAGAAAATTTTCATACCCAGAAGCAAAAAGAGAAAATTAACCTTTTGTTTCTCTCATGAATGAATCAGAGTTTCAAAACTAATACTTAACTTGTATTTTAGAGGAGTTAATGACTTAACCAACTCTTCTATTAGAAATACTACGTTGTGGCCAGTGCTGTGGCACAGCGGATTAAAGCACTGGCCTGAAGTGCCAGCAACCCAAGATCCATCAGGGTGGAGGAGGAATGTCAGAGGCTGTGGTTCTATTGTACTAAAGCTTTGGTTCTGGAAGAACACATTAATGCACCCAGATGGTTTGAAGCTAACTGAGGGCCTACGTTCTGTACTCTTGTCTGTGGTACTGCATTTTCATTTATGTAAAATTTATTTTCTTCAAGTAATATATTAATTTGGATGAAAATGAAGATGTTAAGGAATTTTCAGAATGGGTCTGTTTAACCCTCATTGGCTTTGTTTTTAGGCACTTAACTCAGAAAGGAAAAGATAGAAAAATACATTTTGGGTTCTCTTCATCTGTACCACGGCACTCTTTGGTTAAGATTTGTCATTTTGTCATATTTGATTCTCTAGACTCCCTGAAAAATCCCCTACTTCATTAGAAGGAGTCCGTGTCTCATCATGGCAGTGAGAAGTTTAAAATGTTCCAGCTGTGCATTTAGCTAGGTCATGGACACATGCCATGGCACTTGCCAGCCAATTGTGTCAGGGGCATCATCTGAATCAGAATTACTTGTATGAAAAAAGGAGTTGCAGATTCTTCCAGTGAAAGTGGAGAGGAGCAGGAGCTGCAGAACATTGCCAGGGGTGAGTGTGCCATGGGATGTCATGTGGTGGTTGGTGTCTGGGGTGCTGGTTCTGCAAAATATAGGGCTTATGGGGGCTGGTGCTATGGTGTAGCAGATAAGGCTACGACCTGCAGTGCCACCAGTTCAAGTCCCGGCTGCTCCATTTCCGATCCACCTGTGATATGCCCTGCAAAAGCAGTAGAAGATGGCCCACGTCCTTTGACCCCTGAACCCACATGGAAGACCTGGAAGAAGCTCCTAGCTCCTGGCTTTGGATCAGCTCAGCTCTGGCCATTGCATCCAATTGGGGAGTAAACCAGCAGATGGAAGATTCTCTCTCTCTCTCTCTCTCTCTCTCTCTCTCTCTCTGCCTCTCCTCTCTCTGTGTAACTCTGACTTTCAAATAAATAAATCTTTTTTTTAAAGAGCTTATGCTTCTGGGTAGTGGTCATGGAAAATATATGGGACATTTTTCAGGAAGATTTTCGATGAATTTTCCAACCCCTGAACCTCCTAGAGATTAGAATAGACTTCTAATGCATAACTTCCACTTATGCTTAATTAGGTTTTTGTTTTGAATTGTTTTTGATGAAACAGCAAGGAATTCTGAGTTATAGACTTCCTATTTCAGAGACAGGAAAACACTGATGCCTGCATTTTAATTAAATAATGCCTATCACCCTTTCATAAGCATCAAATGATCACAGATTCTCTCTTTGCTGCTAATTAATGAGCATGGTGATTCTTCCCACCCTAACCACCTTCCCACCTACACTCCCTCCCCTCTTCCTCCTTCCTCTCCTATTGACATGGAATGCCTTACATAGCTAGGGTGAACATTTAACCCGCTGGCCCTAGGTGTTCATACACTTCAACTGTGTGTAATTATTCATATGCGCTTTTTATGACCAAGCTTATGTCAGAACGACAAATTATATATTCACCTAATACTGAGAGTCATCAAATTGATTTCTATTTTCTTCTCTATTAGGCAGTTCTTGAGGGGCAGAAATATTTATTTTGTGTATCATGTATTTATTCAACTAAAAGACTGACTGTCAAGATGCTGAGTTTTAGTGTCAAAACAAATATGTTTCTAGACCCCATGAAGTTTATAGTCTGGCAAGAAAGAGCCATCTACCCAAAGAATATTGTTTAACATAGTAAATGCTGGTGTGAAGTCAGTGGATAAAGATTGAAGCATTCTTAATCTAGCACCAACTCTAATCCCATGATCTCTAATTGAGAGAAGTAATCAGAAACACAGAACTCCATGTTATCTAGTTATCTCTTTGAATTTGTGCTTAAAAAATAAAACATACCAAACAACACACAAATACCTAGAAGTGCATAATATTTATATACTATCTTGATATTAAAAATAACAAGAAATAACCATGAAATAATAGCAACTTTGAATCTCCTTTGTTTTCTAGACAAGTTATAATCCTATGTGGTTCTTTACAGTACATTATTACAGTAAATTACAGTACATCATACAGTAAATTATTAAAGTAAAAAATTACAGTAAATTATTTTTGTAGGTACTCTTCATCTCTCTCACATTTTTTCTCTTTGAGAAATCAGATTTTAAAAACTGAGACCCAAGACAAAAGAAACATCTTTAAGCTAGTATTATATGATGATTGGCTCTCCAAAAAATATTTATTTATTTATTTGAAAGTCAGAGTTACACAGAGTAGAAGGGGAGAGAGAGAGAGAGTGAGGGACATCTTCCATCTTTTGGTTCACTCACCAATTGGTCACAATGGCTGGAGCTATACTGATCCGATGCTAGAGCCAGGAGCTTCTTCTGGGTCTCCCACACAGATGCAGCTGCCCAAGGATTTGGGCCATCTTCCACCGCTGTCCCTGGCCATAGCAGAGAGTTGGATCGAAGGCAGTGTAGCCGGGACTCAACCTCCACCCATATGGAATGTCCATGCTGGCAGTAGCTTTACCTGCTATGCCACAGTGCTGGCCCCTTGATTAGCCTTTATCTTAGACTTTTTAATGATATTAAAAAACACCGTATTTTTCTAAGCTCTTTCCATTCAGTTTCTACTTTGTAAACTCCATGTAATACTATCCCCAGAATTAATCTAAGGTATAACTGACATGATATAAGGCATTTAACCCCTTAACCTGTCTCCTTGAATACTCAGCTATGTTAGCTCTGTGTCCATTCTTCTATCTCTGTAATAGATGAATAAAAAGACAGTGTAAAATGATTTGAAAAGAACTTTAAGGGGTCTGCGCTGTGGTACTGCTGCCAATTGGGGAGTGAACCAGCAGATGGAAAACCTCTCTCTCTCCCTCTCTGCCTCTCCTTCTCTGTAACTCTGACTTCCAAATAAATCAATAAATCTTAAAAGAACTATAAACATCAATAAAACACAAATGAAAATTGTATTCTCAAAACTGGATATTAAACCATGCCTTCTACACCTCTGTTAAAAGTTACATTCTATCATAGTCATTTATGATTTCTAGGGCCAAAGTAGTAAATAAGATTTTTCTGGAAGAGACAGAGGTTATGAGGGAGCCAGGATTTGGGGTCAGTTAGCAGAAGTGAGTGTCACTCTTTCAGATTTGATTCAGGAAAGGAAGAACAGCAACTGATCCCTGACATTTTTTGGGGGGGGAAGGAAAGGAAGGAGGGACTTAACAAAAGCAAAGGCCTTCTGGTTGTGGGCACCCACCCCTGACAGCAGCCTTTGGGAGGGCCAGCTGGTGTCTCTATGGATGATGTGGCCTGGACTCCATTTCCCAGAGTTCCCAGGAGCTCCGACCTATTCTGCCTTCGGAATGCCTGTGCACATGCCCCTGCTACAGCCAGTCCCTGGGGCTCTGAGTTGGACCAGAGGGAGTTCATTCCCTGATCAGGGTCAGCCCTGGGGGCTGTGCTGCTCCTTCTCTGGCATTTATTGCATCTCCTGCTCTGCACGTGCGATCCCAGGGAGTTTCCGAGTGCTCACCCCGAGCCTGCCTCCTGCTGCTTCTTCCCTCTTCATCATTCACCTGTGGGTCCCATGTACCAGGGAATCTCTACCCGCACTCCCAGCATCGCTCCCTGTGTGTCCTGAAGAAAGGGTACATGCTCCAGGGACTTTCTGCTGTAGGTTTGACATGCAGGAAGGGGCAGGGACCCATGTGGGAGACAGTGCATGCCAGGGCACCAGCGATCATGGCAGCTTCCCCTGAGGTCAGGGCTGGGACCCGGGCTGTTCTGTCTCCCAACTCTGCTTCACAGGCACCCAGCGCCTGGACTCTCTCCTGCAGAACCTCACCCAAACTGTCCCTAATGCACTTTATTTAGTGGTTACCGGAGAGAGAGGTTAGCATTCTGGAAACCTGCACACGCAGGGAAGGAAGGTGGAAAGACTCCTGATCTCCACAGTCAATAATCTGGGTTCCCACTGTGGGTGGTCTCAGAATGCAGTCTGGCCAGGTCTCTTGATGTTTCCTGGGCTGGTTCCTGCAGGGTGGGGCAGGATGGCCTTCAGCAAGGAGCCTGGGGCAGCAGAGGGGTGGGAAGGAGGATCTGACTAGGATCTGCCCCACTGCTCTCATCTTGCACCTCATCTTCCTGGTGGGGAGCAGTGTGAAGCATGAATAGCTGCTTTGTGTGTTGATCCCTCTCAAGTATTAATTATCAGACTTTTCCAATGTGGAATTTGAAGGTGTTCCAGAAACCTGGGGTGGGAAAACTCCCTTCTTTCAAACAGGCACAGAGACAGTGGAGGATCCAAGGAGTTTCTATTAATGGCCCTAGGCTCAGCTGGAATGATTTCCTGAGAATTGAGCATCAAATTCAAGTTTCTTAGCTGTTACAGCATTGGTGGGTTTAAATGGCAGCCTACATGACTTAGGACCACATTTCCAATGGTCAGTGGGTCCAGTATGTTTGCAAAAGTGATGCCAGGGACAGATTTATTAGGACAGATTTTTGACTGGAGTTTACAGAAGCAGAACTTAGGACATCTTCCCTCCCTAGACAAGATTTCAGTGGGCAGCTGTTTCACTCGTTAATTGTGAGCATCCACTTTTAAAGGTTTGTGTTGGATGTGGTCCACTTCTCTTTCATTGATGATGTATTTGGCTGCTTTTCATTTTCTGTCTTCAGCTATCTCTTGTCCTGTTAGCAAGGCTGTCAACTGTTTTGACCTGCCACTGATCCCTTTGCAAAATAAGAAGGGAACTAAAATTAATGCAAGTCTACTGTGTTGTCAATAACTGGAGCTACTTTTTTAAAGATTTATTTATTCATTTGAAAGAGTTACACAGTGAGAGGAGAGAAAGAGAGAGAGGGAGAGAAGGGAGAGAGAGAAAGAGAGAGATGTCTTCCATCCGATGGTTCCCTCCCCAAATGGCAGCAACAGCTGGAGCTGTGCCAGTCTGAAGCCTGTAGCCAGGAGCTTCTTCTGGGATGAAGCTGTTTCTTAAAATAATTATTTATTTATTTGAAAGGCAGAGTTACAGAGTGGTAGAAGCAGAGATAGATGGCTGGAGCTGTGTGGATCCAAAACCAGAAGCCAGGAGCTTTGTCCAGGTCTCATAGGTGGGTGCAGGAGATGAGGGATTTGGGCCATCTTCCACTGTTTCCCCAGGCCACAGCAGAGAGCTGGATGGGAAGTGCAGCAGCCAGGATCCCAACCGGCACCCATATAGGATGCTGACATTGCAGGCAGTAGCTTTACCCACTATGCAACAGTGCTGCCCACTAACGGTAGCTCTTTTAATCTGAGTTTGCATAAAGTGGAGAATTACAGCATCATAAATACAGATAAGTAACAGTTTTTCTCTGCCCAGTACTTTACAGTTACCCAGTGATCCACTGAGAATCTTACTTTCCACACTGTGTAATTAAGAAGGCCAGTTCCTTGTCTTATTTTGGGTTCTGTGTTTAAACCCATACATTTTTGACATGGGAGGATATTAGTTCTACAATTTCATAGAGACTGGTCTGTGGAAGCATCGATAGAAGTTATAACTGTGAGAGTGGTAAGAAAGAAGAGGGGAAGAAATAAGTGCCCCTTACCCCCCACAGAGATGTCAACAAGTGGAGTAGAAGATGTGCCCTTGAAAACTATGGCTGACTTTCTGGGACAAACTGTGTTTGAGTGCTTCACATGTTCTGATAGAAACGTGTTGCCACCAAGTTATTAGTATATATATTTAGTTAGTTTTTAAAGATTTATTTATTTATTTGAAAATCAGAGTTAAACAGAGAGAGAGAGAGAGAGAGAGAGAGAGAGAGAGAGGTCTTCCATCATGTTCATTTCCCCAATGGCTACATCATTGTGACCTTTGCTCAGTCCCTGACCTAAACCTTTCCTTTAACCTAGTACTTTGCCATGTAGTAGCCCATGAAAACTACAGACTGCATAAATGAATGAATACTTGGAGGGTTGTGATTTCTTAGAGGAACATCATGAGACAGAAGGAATAAAACAAAACAAAAGTATCCTCTGTATATAGAAGGTATACTGTTTTTCAAGCCACAGAGAAGAGGAAGAAGAAGGAAATAGTGAGACTGGAAAGTTTGTGGCAAAGGAAATAGGCACTGGACAAGAATTTAACAAGCCCATTAGGAAAACATTAAGGTTTCTTTACTTCCATGTAGACTCTGCCCTCTAATGGTGAACAGGGTCCTCTAAACCCACTTGTTGCACAAATGAAAACCCAAGCATTGTCTTCTCCCACAGATGGAGTCTGCTATTGGTTTTGATTTACATTTCCCTAATGGCTAGTGATATTGGGCATGTTCATCTATGTCTTGACCATTGAGATTTCCTCTTCTGAGAAACATCTATTTTGATAATTCTCCATTTCTGAACTGTACATTTTGCTTCTTGTTTGGAGTTTTTCCAGTTCTATATATGTATGTTCTGGCTAGCAATCTTTTGTCATAGTCAGAGTTTTCAATGTTTCCTGCTATTCTGTCCATTGTATCCTCACTCTGTTGATTACCTTGTTGTGAAGGTGTATCTTAATTTGATATGCTCAAATTTGTATATTTTATTTTTGTGACTTGTGCTTTTGGAATCTTACCCAAAACTGTTGTCTATGCTAATGTTTTACAGTTTATCATATGTTTACTTAGTTTTTGGTTTTATATTTAGACTTTTAATTCACCTTGAGTTGCTTTTACATAGTGTATGAGGTGTTGGGGTATCTTTTCAGGCTTCTACATATGGATAATCACTTTCCTTTAAACCATTTGCTAAAGGGGTTCTTCTTTCTCCTGTTTGTTTTCTTTCCTTTGTTAAATAGGAGTTGCCTGTAGAAAAGTTGGATTATTTCAGATGCCTATTCTTTTCCATTGAACTATGTGTCTTTTTTTCCAACAGTGCTAACACTGCTTCTACTTTTTATAAGATTTATTTATTTATTTGAAAGGCCAGATGCTTCTTCCAAGTCTCTCATGTGGGTGCCAGCACCCAAGAACATAGGCCATCTTCCAATCCCAGGTGCATTAGTAGGGAGCTGGATTGGAAGTGGAGCACCTGGTCTCCTAGCAGCAACATATGGGATGCATGCACAGCAGGTCAAGGCTTTAACCCACTACACCACAGCACCAAACCCTTCCTTATTTACTTCTGCTGTGATCTTTCATTATTCACTTTTTTCTACTGCCCTGCAACTTGACTCATTCCTGTTTTTTTTCTGGGTCCTGGAGGATGGTAGTAGGTGGCTTCTGGGATATCTTTTTGTGTTAGTAGATACTTGGTAATATAAAATCATAGTTTTTATTTTCTATATTTCTCTGCTAATCACTAGGACCTTCTAAATGACAGTAGAAAATGCTGGCAGAAATGAGGATATATTAATTTTCTAAGAAAATACCACAGAGAATATGATGTAAATCATGGAATTTTACTTCTCAGAGTTGTAGAGCTTGAAAATATCAGATCAAGGTGCTAATAGGCTCGATTTTTCCAGAAGTCTTTCTCCGATGTGACAGACACATCTATCATTTGATCTGCTTAAAAGCACTTTCTTCAGGTAGAGTCATGTTGGTGGTTAGCACTTCAGTGTTTGAGTTTTAGGGAGGCACATTTCAGTCCACAACAGCAAAAGGGGCCTTGTGGTCTGCTTCAGTGACAGCCATCTCTGCGGAGGACAGAAAGTTTGAAATCAGCGTTAGGATTTCTCACAGTATTAGTGTCAGTTCTATCTCCATCAAATGTGCATTCATGTACACACAAACAAAACTACCTGTACACATAAACAAATTCAACAGTGGAAATGCCTGATGGTTGTGTACAGGTAACATCAATATAATAATCCATAAGAGGGCCTATTAGCAGACATTAAAAAGAGAATTAGAAAGAATGACAACAAAATCTGCAGTTACCTATATTTATGTCTATATGTATGATATTCAGTATTTATAGTTGCTAAAAGATGAATACTGATGTGTGGGAATTAAAGCTAAACCTTACCTTGCAATATTGCAGCCTAGTCTACATGAAAGATGTCTTCCTAAAACCTTTCCCTGGGCCCACTCTGTGGCATAGTAGATTAAGCATCCACCTGCAGCACCAGCATCCCACATGGGCACCAGTTTGAGTCCCTGCTCCTGCACTTCCAATCCAGCTCTTTTCTAATGGCCCAGGAAAGCAGTTGAATATGCCCTGAGTGCTTGGGCCCCTGCACCCATGTGAGAGACCTGGAGGAAGCTGCTGACTTTTGACTTCTGGCTTCAGATTGGCCCAGCTCCAGCCATTCCGGCCATTTAGGGGTGAACCAGTGGATAGCAGACCTCTCTTTCTCTTCCTCTCTATATCTGTAACTCTGCCTCACAATAAAGAAATACATTTTTTAAAAACCTTTCATATTTTAAATTTCTTAATTTTTTGAAGATTTATTTATTCATTTATGTACAAGTCAAGTTACAGACAGAGAGGAGAGCCAGAGAAAAAGAGAGAGGTCTTCCATCTGATGTTCACTCCCTAATTGATTGCAACTGCCAGAGCTGTGCTGATCCAAAGCCAGGAGCCAGGAGCTAGTTCCAGGTCTCCCAGATGGGTACAGGGGCTCAAGGACTTGGGCCATCTTCTACTTTCCCAGGCCATAGCAGAGAGCAGGATCAGAAGTGGAGCAGCTGAGTATTGAACCGGCCCCCATATGGGATGCTGGTGCCTCAGGCCAGGGTGTTAACCTGTCCACCACAGCACCAGTCCAACATTTTAAATTTCTGATACTCTAAAGTAGCACAGGACTGCATTACATCTAGGAAAGATGTATTTAAAAATTATAAATCTAGTGCATTTTAGCAGAAGTTTTAACAAATACTTCTGATTTTCTCAGCATTATGTATAAATAAATGACAGAATGAGTCATTGTCAGATTTTTAGCTCTTTGACAGCCACTTATAATATTTCACAGCTTTTTGAAATGTATTGCTAGTGTGTTTTTCTCAACACATGCACTGGATTTTACCAGTTTAGTGCACATAGAGTTGCCTCTTATAGGATTTGCATTTTGATGGGTTTTCATGGCACATGTAATCAACATCTGCAAAGCCTCAAAAACACATAAATAATAACATGAATCAGGTTTTTTTCTTAAAGATTTATTTATTTATTTGAAAGAGTTGCACAAATAGAGGAAAGGTAGAGAGAGACAGACAGACAGACAGACAGAGGCAGAGAGGTCTTCCAACTGCTGGTTTACTCCCAGTTGGCCGCAATGGCTGGTCTGTGTTGATCCAAAGCCAGGAGCTTCTTCAGGGTCTTTCACATGTGTGCAAGGCCCCAAGGACTTGGGCCACCTTCTACTGCTTTCCCAGGCCATAGCAGAGAGCTGGTTCAGAAGTGGAGCAGCCACGACTTGAACTGGCACCCATATGGCTTGCCAGCACTGCAGGCAGCAACTTTATCTGCTATGCCACAGCGCCAGCCCCACATTGCATCTCTTTAAGATGATATGGATTTAAGTTCATGAGAAATTAGTAGTATAGTGAAACTGATAGATATGGATGAAGCAGGATGGACTTGTTAGGAATGGTGATGTTTATTTTCTTATAAAATAAATAAATAAGAAATTAAATATGGTCAGACATAAATGAAGACTAAATTTTATTAGTGGTAATCCAGAAAACACTGATCTCAGGTCTTTTTCTTCCAATGTTAAGATTATCTTTTTAAATGCATATTAAGTGAACAAATTTCATGTAATTTATATATACAGATTGAAGAGCAAACTGATAATTTCCTATCCTATATTCCCTTGGTCTCATATCTCCAACTCCCTCCTTCTTGTTTTATTTTCTTTTATTTTTTTTATTTTTATTTATTTTTTTGACAGGCAGAGTGGACAGTGAGAGAAAGATACAGAGAGAAAGGTCTTCCTTTGCCGTTGGTTCACCCTCAAATGGCCGCCACAGCCAGCGCGCTGCGGCCAGTGCACTGCACTGATCCGATGGCAAGAGCCAGGTACTTATCCTGGTCTCCCATGGGGTGCAGGGTCCAAGCACTTGGGCCATCCTCCACTGCACTCCCTGGCCACAGCAGAGAGCTGGCCTGGAAGAGGGGCAACCGGGACAGAATCCGGCGCCCTGACCAGGACTAGAACCTGGTGTGCCGGCGCCGCTAGGTGGAGGATTAGCCTAGTGAGCCGCGGCGCCGGCCTTATTTTCTTTTAATTTTGACAGCTGCATGCTTTGATTTTATTTTAGAATCACAAGCTTTAACCCTCTACAAAATAAAGAATTCAGCAAATAGCAGCAGAAATATCAATGAGTATATGTTGTATACTCTATCAAAGAGTACAGAAAAGTGCTATGAGCAATACTCAAATCTCAAAATGTCAATTTAACTCATATGCTACTTTTTGTTGTCTATATATATTAATTACCACCAGTCAGAGAAAACATATGGTATTTGTCTTTTGGGGACTGGCTTCTTTCATGAAGCATACTTGTTTCCAATTCATCCATTTAGTTACAAAAGATAGGATTTCATTCTCAATTATGGCTGAATAGTATTTTACACTGCATATATAGCTCATATTCTTTTTACAGTCACCAGTTGATGTACATCTGGGTTGATTCCATGTTAGCTATTGTGAATTGAACTATATTAACCATGAGGGTACAGATAACTCATGACTATGTATATTCTTTTTCATTTCATGTGGATAAATTCACGGGAGTCAGGTGGCAGGATCATATGGTATGTTTGTTTTCAGATTTTTGAGGAACTTTGATACTGCCTTCCATAATGGCTGTACTAGCTTCGTTCCCACCAACAGTGGGTTAGGGGACCTTTTTCTCTCCCTCTCCACCAGCCTTTATTGTTTGTTGACTTTTTCCAAAGAATTATTTATTTGAAAGGTAGAGTTACTTATAGGGAGAGGCAGAGGCAGAGGCAGAGAGACATAAGTATTTTATCTGCTTGTTTATTCTCCATATGGCCCAACAGGTGGTGCTTGCCCAATTGGAAGCCAGAGTTAGGAGCATCTCCCTGGTCACCCAAGTGGGTGCAGGGACCCAGGCACTTGGGCCATCCTCCACTGCCCTCCCAGTCCAGAGCAGAAAGCTGGACTGGAAGAGGAGCAGAAAGCTGGACTGGAAGAGGAGCAACCGGGACCAGAAATGGCACCCATATGTGATGCCGGCTCCACGGGTGGAGGATCAACCCAGTGTGCCACAGCACTGGCCCCCATCAGGGATATTTTTCTATAGTACTCTCTCTCCACTGTATCTTTTTCTAGTTGAAGAATTAAGGTGATGCAGGATTAATAGAAGGAGTTTGAGAGGATTGTCTCTCGTTCAATTGTGTTGAATAGTTTGAGAATAATTGGAATTAGTTCTTTAAACGTCCTGTAGAATTCAATAGTGAGGCTGTCTGATCCTGGATTTTCTTTGTTGGGAGGGTCTTTATTACTTATCCAATCTCTGTCTTGATTTTTGATTTGTTTAGCTTTTCTATGTGTCTTCATGACTCAATTTTGGTATATTGTGTATGTCCAGGAATCTGTTGATTTTTCCTCTAGGATTTCCAATTTGTAGCAGTCACAACAGATGCCCACATCCTATATTGCAGTGCTAATCTGAGTTTTGGGTACTCCACTTCCAAATCAATTTCTTGTTAATATCCCTGGGAAGAAATGGATAATAGCTCAAATTCTTTCCTTCCTGTCATCTAATTTGGAAAACTGTAACCTAAATGGGGACTTGAGAACCTGGTCTTGCACAGTTGTAGCCATATAGAAAGTGAACCAGCAGATGGGATATCTCTCTGCTTCTCTTTCCTTCTCTCTTTGTCTCTGTGTCTCTCTGCCTTTTTTATCATATTAAAATATTTAATTACTTATTTGAAAGAGTTACAGAGAGAGGGAGAGACAGAAATCTTCCACCACCTAATTCATTTTTGAGATGACTTTAATAGCCAGAGTGTGGCCAGGTTGAAGCCAGGAGCTTTTCCTCTGATGTGCGTGGCAGCATCCCAGCCACTTGGGCCATCTTTCCCTGCTTTTTCAGTCCATTGGTAAGGAGCTGGATCAGAAATGGAATAGCTGGTACTTGAACTGGTGCATGTAGAGGATGCCAATGTAACAGATTGCGGATTTGTCCACTGCACCACAACCACCAGCTCCTCTTTCTGCCTTTCCAATAAATAAATCTTTTGAAAAAGAATTTAAGGTAGTAAAAGTCATCATGACTGAGCAATGACAAATTAATTGAAGTGATCTATTTTCTTAAAGATCTATTTATGAATTTGAAAGGCAGCACTAGAAAGAGAGAGTGGGAGAGATGGATCTTCCTCCTGGTTTGTTCACTCCTCAAATGGCTGCAGTGACTGTGGCTAGGCCAGACTGATATCAGGAGCCAGGGGCTTCTTCCAGGTCTCTCACATGGGTGCAGGAGCCCCAATATTTGAGTCACCCTGTGCTGCTTTTCCAGACACATTAGCAGAGAACTGGATCCGTTTGGAGCATTAATGTCTATGATACTCTCCTTGCAGTTGAAGGATTTAGAATCCATTTCAATTATGGGTGGGCCAAGTACAACAGCTCCCAATTGTCCAAGGTTTGGATTAGATGGGTTCTGAGAAATTTTGTTAAAATAGTTATTAATCATAACTCTCAGTTTAAGCTTTTCTTACCAAATTTTCATATTTGCTGATGTTTATATCTATGTGAAAATTGGGTCTCTGGATTGCAACCAATGAAAGCACCCAGACTAACAGTAATAAGGCCAACAGTCAGCAGAATGATGTCCAGCTGAACTGAAATAGCTTTTCTTATTTGGTAGAGGGGTTACCTCCTGCATTATACTGACATACTGACACAGACAATAGATATTGGAGCCTGTCCCTTCTGCCAAATGGAGAATGCCACATTTTGGTCCATCATATATATATTTATATATTATGATATATAATATATTATATATTTCTATACATAGTATATAATTACATAAAATTATTATAAATACATAATATATAATTATTATATATAAATTTATTTTTTATAAATAAGTACATATTTATTTCTGATCCAGCTTCTTACCAATGGATTGAACAAGCAGTGAAAGATGGTCCAAGTGCCTGGGATGCTGCCACACACATCGGAGATGAAGCTCCTGGCTTCAACACGGCCACACTCTGGCTACTGAAGTCATCTCAATAGTATATATACATATAATAATATATATAATAATTATAATAAATTATATAATATATTATAAGATAAATTATAATATATTTTATATATGAATATATTTATATACATAAATATATGTAAATAAATGTAAATATATGTATAAAGTTTTTATTTATGTATTTGACAGGTGTACTTACAGACAGTGAGAGGAAGAGACAGAGAGAAAGGTCTTCCATATGTTCATTTACTCCCCTAATGACTGCAATGTCTGCAGCTGGGCCAATCTGAGCTAGGAGCTTCCAGGTCTCCCACATTTTGGCAGGGACCAAAGCACTTGGAACAGCTTCTACTGCTTTCCCAGGCTATTGCAGAGAGCTGGATAGGAAAAGGAGAAATGGGGACTAGAACTGGTGCTCATATGGGGTGCCAGCACTGCAGGTAAAGGATTACACCACTGCACCACAGTGCTGGCCCCAGTCTATCCTTTATTAAGGAGATCTCAGTAATCATGTTCAGGTATTGCTATCCTATATTCATGGCCAAAGTCCTAGCAGGCAACATGGTTTGGAGAATCATAAGCACAAGGTGTGTAGGAGACTTCATTTCTCATACAGCACAGTTAATAACAAGGTTCCAAGAGGGGAAATTACTTGCATCATAGTCTTTGAGAACTAATGAACATCACAGGTGATCTAAAGAATTTAGAAGGTTTGTGAGCCCCTAGAGTGATAAAGTCACTGGGAGCACAAGGACAGTGCCTAGAGTTTATTTTGATGGATTTTGGCCCCTTTCATTGGAGGGAGGCCCAAAGAAGCTGGACTGATTAGTAAACCTCAGAAGTGTCTTTTCAAGGTGAAGGCAAACTGAGACTGAGGGGTTTTTGGAAAAACGTTGAACAAAAGACATTTCCCACACTTGGTTAAGACACATCATTTATCTACTGATTTTCATCAGATCTGTTAACATTAGGTATAAGGTACAGTGGACATGGTGGATGGTATACAGCAATATGATTTTAGTAATATATCATGAGGTGCTTTTTTTTTTTTACTGGATTTAGCATGTAAAATTGGGCTACCTAATGGTATATAGCAGGAATAATCACCTTTTTGTTAAATAAATCTGAGGTAATAAATGTTAGTGTATGAAGACATTGAGTTTTCTTTATTGGGCCTTCTTGGCTATTTTAATCTGGGATCTGCGTATTCTCATTTTCTCTAGGCAAGTTGTAACTGAAAATCTTTATTTTATTCTTCATCATGTTGGACCAACTCTGCTGCTTCTGGGATTTTTTTAGTACATCTGACAATTGGAAATTTAGACAATAGTATAGTTAAAAAGAGATGTACCAAGTAAAGTATTTTTATTCTGATATATATTATGGAATTCTTCTAAAATTCCTATTGAGTATCCTTGTTAAATTTAGTTGCATCCTAGGTTAAGACGTATTGGAGGCAGGACCCATGGCTCAATAGGCTAATCCTCCACCTGCGACGCAGGCACATCGAGTTCTAGTCCTGGTGGGAGCGCCAGATTCTGTCCCAGTTGCTCCTCTTCCAGTCCAGCTCTCTGCTATGGCCCAGGAGTGCAGTGGAGGATGGCTCAAGTGCTTGGGCCTTGCACCTGCATGGGAGACCAGGAGGAAGCACCTGGCTCCTGGCTTTGGATCAGTGCAGTGTGCTGTTTAGGACATCTGCCATTCTATGGTTCTGCTGTGTATCTCACTTCCCATGTTGAATCATTCTCTCCCTTTTTGATTCCATCAGCTAGTATTTGCAGACACTATTCTTGTTTATGTGATCCCTTTGGTTCTTAGTCCTATCATTACGATCAATTGTGAACAGAAATTGATCACTGAGACTAGTGAGATGGCATTGGTACATGCCACCTCGATGGGATTGAATTCGAATCCCCTGGTATGTTTCTAACTCTACTGTTTGAGGTAAGTCAGCTTGAGCATGTCCGGAATTGCACATCTCTTCCCTCTCTTATTCCCACTCTTATATTTAACAGCAATCACTTTTCAGTTAAGTTACAGCACTTAAGAAGAATTGTGTATTGATTACAGTATTCAACCAAAAGTATTAAGTAGAACAAACAAACAAAAAAATACTAAGAGGGATAACATATTAAGCTGCTCATCAACAGTCAGGGTGAGGGCTGATCAAGTCACTGTTTCTTATAGTGTTCATTTCACTTTAACAGGTTTCTTTTCTGATTTATTTATTTATTTGGAAGTCAGAGTTACACAGATAGTGAACAAGAGGAAGAGAGAGAGCGAGAGGTTCTCCATCTGTTGGTTCTCTCCCCAGATGGCCTAACACATGAGAGATATGCCAATCTGAAGCCAGGAGCCAGGACCTCTTCAGGGTCTTCCATGCAGATTCAGGGGCCCAAGGACTTGGGCCAATTTCCTACTGCTCTCCCAGGCTATAGCAGACAGCTGGATGGAAAGTGGAGTAGCCTGGACTTGAACCGGCCTCCATATGGGATGCCCACACTGCATGCAGTGGTTATACTGGCTACACCACAGCACTGGCCTCAAGACAATGCTCTAAAATGATGCATTAATTATTCCCAAATATTGAAAAGTGGCATGGTACACATTTGAATGTGTTGTTTTGTACTAGTTGTAGAAACAGTTTAAAATATATTTATATTTAAAAATGCAAGCTTTGATCTAAAATTTTACTTTCCCCTAAGGTGCCTGTTTGGAAACTGAGAGATCATTGAAGTCTCAAGATAGAGTACAACTGATCTTATCCAAGCCTCCTTTATCACATGAGGATGCTAAATGCCAAGGCCCAGAGAAGTAAAGTGAATTCTTCAAGGCCACATGGGTAAGTTGTAGCAGGGATAATTCTATATTAGCATTAGGTATCCTGATACATAGGCCACTGTTCTGTCAATTTCATACTCCTTCTGGAGTTAAAGATTCTAAGTTGTGGAAAATTAAGTTTGGAAATTTAGTGGTTGCTATGTTGTTATGGTGAGAAATTTCTGTGTATAGCTATGAGTTGCTTAAATTTTATTCAATATATTTTTCTAGTATGTTTGCTATTTATTTGAAATGTATAACAAATAGCTTCATCTATTTGCCAAAAGAATTTTTTAAAGATTTATTTATATTATTTGAAAGTCAGAATTACACAGAGAGAGAAGGACAGGCAGAGAGAGTGGTCTTCCATTCACTGGTTCACTCCACAGTTGGCCTCCATGGCTGGAGCTGTGCTGACTGGAAGGCAGGAACCAGGAGCCTCTTCCTGGTCTCCTATGCAGCTGCAGGGGCCCAAGGACTTGTACCATTTTATAGTGTTTCCCAGGCCATAGCAGAGAGCTGGATAGGAAGTGGAGCAGCCAGGTCTTGAACTGATGCCCCTATGGAATACCAGCACTGCAGGTGGCAGCCTCACCCACTATGCCACAGTGCCAGCCCTTGCCAAAAGAATTTATAGAAGCTATTCCATATATACACTTAACAATTATTTAGTTACTTGACATGAACTATCCCTGCATATTTGAAAATTTTGAATGGTATCACTTGGGTTTTAAGAATGTTATATTTTAGGTCTCTTAATATTTGTAGTGGTGATGTTTTAAAGGCCCTTTCTGTTTTATGGAAAATGATAAGGATTTTGTTTTACAATCGCCATAGTATTACCACTTAAAGCAATAGATTAAATAACACTTTTAAACAAAGTCATTTAATACTGAATTCTAACACACTGGTATATTTCAAAGTGAGAAACTGGATTTCTTTCAGATATTCTAAAGAAGAATGATAATCAAAATTGAAGACATCTACAGTTTTTAATCCCTTGTTTTAAATATTGGTCATAATGGTCCAATTTAGAGTTTTAATTTTAATTAGCTTTTAAAAGATTCAATATGGTTTATAGAAAAAATTCGGAGGACATAATTATATACTCAACCTCCCTCCCTTCTTTTTCCTTCTTTGTCATTTTTTTAGCTTATGGAATGACATTTTCAGCTTACATTACATTAAAAAGGGTTGTTGAATCAAGGGACAAGTTTAACAGGCAAAAAGCAAAAAGATCGTAATTTAGAGGGAATACAGACAATGGCTCTAAACAATATTTGAATATCACATCCAAACAATATTTGAAGAAATTGATAAAATAAATATTTTAATTTTGGCCGGCGCCGTGGCTCAATAGGCTAATCCTCCGCCTAGCTGCGCCGGCACACCGGGTTCTAGTCCCGGTCGGGGCGCCGGATTCTGTCTCGGTTGCCCCTCTTCCAGGCCAGCCCTCTGCTGTGGCCAGGGAGTGCAGTGGAGGATGGCCCAGGTGCTTGGGCCCTGCACCCCATGGGAGACCAGGAAAAGCACCTGGCTCCTGGCTCCTGCCATCGGAACAGCGCGGTGTGCCGGCCGCAGCGCGCCGGCCGCGGCGGCCATTGGAGGGTGAACCAACGGCAAAAGGAAGACCTTTCTCTCTCTCTCTCTCTCACTGTCCACTCTGCCTGTCAAAAAAAAATATATTTTAATTTCTCCTACTAAAATGCTCAGAGAAAGTCTTTCATTATTTATCAAATATTAGTGCAAAAATATGGATTTAAATGATCCCAAAAAGTGATGAATTTTTGTGTAATAAAGTCCAATTTTTGTCAAGGCTTTTTGACAGTCTCTCAGAAAACTTATGTTTGTGAATGGGAAGAATAATATCAAAATATCCATACTACCAAAAGCAATTTGCAAATTCAATGCAATTCCAATCAACATACCAACGATGTTCTTCTCAGAGCTAGAAAAAATGATGCTAAAATTCATATAGAAACATGAGAGATGCTTAACATCTAAAGCAATATTATAAAACAAAAAAAAGCTGGAGACATCACACCATATTTTAAGACATATTACAGGGGTCAGCACTATGACAAAGCAGGTAAAGTCACCGTCTGCAGTGCCGGCATCTCATATGGGTGCCAGTATGTTTCCCAGCTGCTCCGCTTCTTATACCCCTCTCTGGTATAGCCTGAGAAAAAGGTAGAAAATGGCCAAAGTCTTTGGGCCCCTGCACCTGCATAGAGACCTGGAAGAAGCTCCTGACACTTGGATTCAGATCAACACAGCTCCAGCCATTGTGGCCATTTGGGGAGTAAACCAGTGGATGGAAGACCTCTCTCTCTCTCTGCCTCTACCTCTCTGTGACTCTGCCTTTCAAATAAATAAATAAACTGCAAAAAAAAAACACAAAAAGAAGAAGTGTTAGCACTGATATAATAACAGACACATAGTTCAATGGAAAAGACTTGGTAGCATAGAAATAAACCCAAATTTCTACCAGCAACTCATATTTAACAAAGGAACTAAAATGAACTGGAGAAAGAAGAATCTCTTTCACAAGTGGTGCAGAGGAACTTGATGATCCAAATGTAGAAGCCTGAAAATAGACTCCAACATCTCTTACACTATGTAAAAGTGAACTCACAGTGAATGAAAAATCTAATCATAAGACCCAAACCCAAGTAAACATAGGGAAACTCTAAATATTGTCAACAGACAATAGCTTTTGGGTAAGATTCCAATAGCAATAGTCACAAAAATAAAAACAGAGACATTTGAGTATATCCAACTAAGATACTTTTCACAACAAAGTAAACATCAGAGTGTAGATACAATGAACAGATGGCAGGAAAAATTAAAACTCTGAATGTTTACAGATTTCCAGAACATTTACATGAATTGTAAAATCTCCAAAAAATACAGTGAAGAAACAGGCAAGGATCTGAATAGACATTTCTCAGAAGAAATGTAAATGGTCAAAACATGTGAATTTGCCCGATGTCACTAGCCATTATGTAAATATAAATCAGAACACCATATCAGTCTCCAACACCTGTGGGAGAATACAACACTCAGGTGTTTGTGTGTGCAGCAAGTGGGTTTAGAGGACCCTGTTCACCTCTGGAGAACAGAGCCTACGGGGAGACATAGAAACCTTACTGCTTTCCTAATGGGCTTATTAAGTTCTTGACCAGTGCCTGTTAGTCTTGCCACAAACTTTCTAGTCTCACTACTTTCCTTCTTCTTCCTCTTCTCTGTGGCTTGTAAAATAGTATACATTCTGTATACTGTGGATACTTTAGATTTATTTTATTCCTTCGGTCTCCTATGAAGTTCCTCCACAAAAACACAGCCCTCAAAATATTCATTCATTTATGCAGTCTGCAGATTTCATGAGCTACTAAATTCCAAATAGTATGTTAAAGGCAAGATCTAGGCCTAAGAGAAAAGTGGTCTGAATTCTGTGCCTAGAGGAGGATTTGGGACATAGTAGAATTTTGGTGAAGTGCTATGTGAATGACATGCACTCAGTAAATGAGTAATCTAAAGCATGCACTGCATTCAAGCAACACAGCAGCCCTACTCACCTCAGGTAGAGCAATTGAGAGGAATAATGTGAAGACAAATAAGACATCAATAAGTTGAATAATAACAGAGAAAACACAAAATAAGATAGATGCCAACATTACTGAGCTATTTTTGAGGAATTAAATTGATAGAGGGGCTGGCATTGTGGCCAAGTGGGGTAAGCTGCAATCTGTGAGGCCAGCATATCATGTGAGTTCCACTTTGAGTTTAGGAATCTCCACTTCCAATTTAGCTCACTGCTAAACACCTGGGAAACCAGCAGAAGATGGACGAAGGACTTTGGTCCTTGTCACTGATGTGGGAGACTTGGATGAAGCTCCTGACTTCAGCATGCCCCAGGCTCAACTGTTGAAACTCTCTGGGGTGTGAGCCAGCAGATGAAAGCTATCTCTGTCTTTCCCCCTCTCTCTAAATCCACTTTTCAAATAAACAAAGATTTAATAAACAAATTAACTCATTTCAAAATACACAAAAACATGAACAATACTCTATCATCTTTATGCCAAAATGATCAAAAATAACAAATGCTAGAGAGCATATGGGAAAAGAAAACCATCATATATGGTGGGTGAAAACACAAATTAGTACAGATGTTATGCAGAACAGTATGGACATTCCTTAAAAAGGATAAAAATTGGGCTGGCGCTGTTGTGCAGCGCCTGAGGGGCCAGCATCCCATTTGGGTGCCAGTTCTAGTTCCAGCTGCTCTTCTTCCAATCCAGCTCTCTGCTATCTCCTGGGATAGCAGTAGAAGATGGCCCAAGTCCTTGGGCCCATGCACCCATGTGGGAGACCCAGAGGAAGCTCCTGTCTCCAGGTTTCAGAATGGCATAGCTCTGGCCTTTGTAGTCATCTGTAGAGTGAACCAGCTAATGGAGGACCTCTCTGTGTCCCTACCTCTATTGTAACTCTTTCAAATAAATAACAAAAATTTAAAATGAGATAAAAATTGGCCTACCATTTTAGAGTTATCTTGCTCTTGGCTATATAGAATAAGGAAATTTTATTAGAAGGAAAGGAGAAGAGCATATCAAAGATACAGCAATTTTCCCATAACACAGCCACTATAACACAGTTCACTGCAGCCAGGATTTGAAACCAATCTAGCTATCCATCAATGAAAAATATGGACAGGGCAACTTCATTTAGATTCAAAAAAGAACAAAATATTATTAAATTAATTGAAATAAGCCAGAAGCAGGAACACAAATGTCACCTGGTCCTTGTCACATGTGGAAGTGAAAGAAAATAATGGATCTGAACACAGAACTGTGATTACTAGAGGCTGAGAAGGGAAGCAGCTAGGGATAGAGGGGGATTGGATAATAGGTATCAAAATACAAAGAGGCAGAAAGAACTTCTGGTGTTCCATAATATAATGAGATGACTACATTCAACCATATTAGGTTCTGTGTAAAGAACTGAAAGAGAGGAGCTGGTAGTCTCAAATCATGGAGAAGAATTAGAAACTGTAGTTGCTTGGGGGCCAGCATTATGGCACAGTGGGATGATGCCCTGGCCTGAAGCACAAGCATCCCATGTGGGTACCAGTTCTAGTCCTGGCTGCTCCTCTTCTGATCCAACTCTCTGCTATGGCCTGGGAAAGCAGTAGAAGATGGCCCAAGTCCTTGGGTCCCTGCACCCAAGTGGGAGATCTGGAAGAAGCTCCTGGTTCCTGGCATCAGATTGGCAGAGCTCCGGCCATTGGGGCCACCTGGGAAGTGAACCAGCAGAGGAAGACCTCTCTCTCTCTCTGCTGCTACTTCTTTCTGTAACTCTGTCTTTCAAATAAATAAATCTTTAAAAAATTAATAAAATTGTAGTTGCTTAGCTTGATCACTTTTTACTGCATAAATGTGTGCAAATATTGCACTACACCCTGTAATAATTCATGACTAGTACACATTAATCACAAATTATTTCAATGAAATTTTAAAAATTAGAAACATTTCTTTATATTAACAATGAACTATTTGAAAATGAAATTAGAAAAACATTTCCATGCATAGCAGCATAAGAACCAGGAACCAATGTCTTCAATGTTATCAGTGATGAATCAGATTCACAGCCCTCAGCACTGTTTTTGCCATAGACCTTACCATGGCAATTGTGGGCATATAGTAGTAAATCAATGGACAGGAATCCTTTGTCTCTATATCTGTTAAATAAATAAACAAGGAATTCATCAAAGAAAAAGAGATATCAATTTGGATGCCAGGTCACAAAAACACATGCACTTGAGCTATCCTCCAGTTTGTGATGCCAACAAATCTTTCAGACATGTTACATTTTCAGAGACTTTTCTGTAATCTTGCTAAGCTTTCTGGAAATCTGCCTTATAGCAAAGGGTTTCCCAATTCCATTACACTCATGATTTTTCTTTTGTGTGAGTTATTAGTTTACCATCTAGAGATAATTTATGGTACAAAACTTTTGTATGCATGCATGTTTTCTCATTTGTGAGTCTATTCATGGGAATTAAAGACTGATTTATAGCAGAAATACATTTTCCAAATTCATTGCATAGACTTTTGTTCCTTATGAATTCTCTGAAGTCTGTTGATGTCTAATTTCTGGCTAAAGGTTTTATCGTATTTACAGCATGCAAAGACTATCACCTTTTGTGAATTCTGTATCTATACAAGCCTGAAATAAAGAAAATGTTTTTACACAATCAGTATACTCCTAAGAAACCACCTGTGTCAATTCTCTGATGTACCATTGACTTCTGACAAACAACCTTTTCACACTAATAATATTTATAAGCTTTCCCCTTTACATGAGTCTCTGTTGGATAGGATGTGATTTCCAGCAAAAGGTTTTGTCACAATACTTACATGAATTTTGGAGAAAAGCTCTTCCACATTCATTATATTGTTAAGGTCTCTCCCTTCTTCAAATTCCATGATGGATTATGAGGCATTACCTATGTGAAATGACTTTCTCACATTTATTTCATTCATTAGATATATATGTTGTGCATTCTGATATAAGGAGAGATTTGGGCAGAGCTTTCCAACACTCATTACACCCATAAGGTTTCTCTCCCATGTGAATTCCCTGTTGTCTTATGAGGTATGGCTTCTAATTAAAGGGATTTTACTTTCAAAGGAGTTTTTCCCTATATGAATTTGATGATGTACAATGAGGGCTGAATTATGGTAAAAGGCTCTGAGTCATTACATTCATAAAATTGCTCCCCATGAGAATTCTTTTATGTTTGATGAGGTCTGATTTGCACCACAAAGGCTTATTCACATGTATTACATTCATGCATTTCTCCCCTTGGTGAATTCTCTAATATTTCATGAGATATAACTTGAACAAAAAGGTCATGTAGAAAATTCCTTGTGTGGATTCTCTGATATCTTATGAGTTATGAAGTACAGCAAAGAGGCTTTCCACCATCCTTCCATCCATAAAACCTACCTAAATTGAGCAACAAAGATATAGAAAACGTAAACACACACATAACTGTATGGAAATGATATCAGTAATAAATACCCTCGCCGCCAAGAAAACCCCAGGACTGGATGGCTTCACTGCTGAATTCTAACAGACATTTAAAGCACTAACTGCAATTCTTCTCAAGTTATTCAAAACAATTGAGAGAGAGGTGATTCTCCCAAATTCTTTCTATGAAGCCAGCATCACCTTCATTCCTAAACCTGAAAAAAGTGCAACAAAGAAAGTAATTATAGACCAACTTCCCTGATGAACATACATGCAAAGATCTGCAACAGAATTCTGGCCAATTGAATCCAACAATGCATCAGAAAGATCATCCACCCAGACCAAGTGGGATTTATCCTTGGTATGCAAGGATGGGACCAAAGGCTTTTCCACAGTCATTTCATTTATAAGCTTTCTCCATGGTGTGAAGGCTCTGATACTTTCTGAGGTTTGACTTCTCAGCAAAGGTTTTTCCACAGTCATTACACTCATAAGGTTTCCCCCCAGTACAAATTGTCTGATGCTTTGTGAGCTTTGACTTCTCAGCAAAGGCTTTTCCACAATTATTGCATTCATAAGGTTTCTCCCCTGTGTGACTTCTCTAATGCATTTTGAGTTGTGATTTCTGGCCAAAGCTTTTTCCGCAGGCATTGCATTCATAATGCTTGTCTTCTGTGTGAATTCTCAGATGCTTTCTGAGGTTTGCCTTCTGGCCAAAGGCTTTTCTGCAGTCATTGCATTCATAAGGCATATCCCCTGTGTGAATTCTCTGATTATGAGGTGTGGCTTCTGGCCAAAGAGTTTTCCATAGTCATTGCACTCATAAACGCTTATCTCCTGTGTCACTTCTCTGATGATTTATGAGGTTTGACTTCTGGCCCAAGGTTTTTCCACAGTCATTGCATTCATAAGGTTTCTCCCCTGTGTGACTTCTCTGATGATTTGTGAGTGTTGATTTCTGGCCAAAAGCTTTTCCACAATGATTACATTCATAAGGTTTCTCCCCTGTGTGAATTCTCTGATGATTTAGGAGGTATTCCTTCTGGCCAAAGAGTTTTCCATAGTCATTACATTCATAAGGTTTCTCACCTGTGTGAATTCTCTGATGATTTATGAGGTTTGAATTCTGGCCCAAGGTTTTTCCACAGTCATTGCATTTATAAGGTTTCTCCCCTGTGTGACTTCTCTGATGATTTGTGAGTGTTGATTTCTGGCCAAAAGCTTTTCCACAATGATTACATTCATAAGGTTTCTCCCCTGTGTGAATTCTCTGATGATTTAGGAGGTTTGCCTTCTGGCCAAAGGATTTTCCACAGTCATTACATTCATAAGGTTTCTTACCTGTGTGAATTCTCTGATGATTTATGAGGTGTTTCTTCTGGCCAAAGAACTTCCCACAGTCATTACATTTATAAGATTTCAACCCTGTGTGAATTCTCTGATGTCTAATGAGATCTGACTTCTGGTGAGTGGTTTCTCCACAATCATTACACACATGAGGGTTTTCCACTTATATGAGTGCTGTGATGGAGGGTATGGCAGAATTTAATACTGAATGACTTCCCACAAGGTTTACGTGCATAGGATTTCTTCCCTATATTTGGTCTATGATTCAGTCTAACATGTGATTGGTAAATAACAGGTTCCACAGGCCCAATATACTTATAAACGTTCTCTCTTTTGGGACTTTGTTGATGTATACTGAGGTTAGAATTCTTATGGAAATCTTGTACTATTTGAGTTGTCTTGCCAATAGTGGCAATTGACTTATTACAGGTTTCTACCATAAAAAGCTTCTCAGATTCACAGAATATATTCTTGCTTTTGAAGACTTTCCCTTGTCCAATTTGTTCAAGTGCCTGCTCCTTGATCTGAATATTGTGCTGTTGATTAAGAGGTTCACAGAACTGGAGAGTGTTCCCAGGTACCTTAGTAGCACAAAATTTCTCTCCAGCTTGTAGTTGATCAGGCCCACAATGGGGACACATATTGTGACATATACTGCATTGTTCAGGTTTTATTCCTGAATAGTTTCTCTTTTTGATACTCAGTTTTGGAATATGGCTTATACTTAAATTAAGTGTTTTTCTGAATTCAACTCCCTTGGGAGTTAATGTCTTATTATTTGTCATAACATCCTGATGCAGATTTTTCTCCAGACTTTTCTGGTTGGTCTTAATCAGTTCATCCAGTTTCATGGCAACTGAAGTGAGAAAAAAAATGATGTCACTACATCAAATATAATTGTTTCTTCTAGCATACTCGTGTAAAAGGAATGAAGTTACTTGTATTTAAGAGGGATAAGATGTTAGGAAAAGTTCTGCATTTGTGCCTCCTCACACAGGGCACCAAAATGTTAGGAAAAGAGATGTAGAATAGAGGAGAAAATGTATGAATTTACAGCCAAACAGAATTTATTCAGAGAAAATTAATCCACAGAGGTGGGTGACCAACTGCCTGTCTGTACAAGATGGAGCATGAAGGCTCCAATTCCCAGGGGCCAGACCTTTTTGAGGAGGGCTAAGGCTGGGCATGAGGGTAGGGTGCAGCAGTGGAGGGGAATTCCAGGAACTGGGTGGGGGCCTTAGAAACCTGGAAAATAATGCAGGCTGGGGTATGAAGGCAATAGGCTGTGAGACCCAATTGAGTTTCAAGGGCAAGGAATACATTCCAAAGTTTATCTACTTTGGGCAATGAGGGAGAATGGCTCAGGCTTATATCCTCGTTCCATCATAAGATTTTCAAAAAATGATTAGAAGATACATATTTATGAATATACAGGTTTTCTCCATTATACATTAATATATTGAATTGTATCCATAGATTTTCCAATGTTCATCCATGATCCTGTTTACTACCAGAATTTTTTCCAAGTATGATTGAATGGTTTTTGTGGTAAGATGTCTTAAGTCACTGCTTGGGATGCCTGTATCTCAAAACAGTGCCAGTTTAAGCCGAGGCTACTCTGCTTCCAATACAGCTCTGAGATAATAGATACTGGAAAGCAGCAGATAATGGTTCATGTGCTTGGGACCCTGTGATAGAGATGAGTAGGTGAAATTCCAGGCTTCTGGCTTCAGATTAGTCATAACTGTTGATAGTATTTGGGGAGAGAGTTAATAGAAAATCTATTCCTCACTGTTTCTCTCTCACTTTCTACTTTCACAAAAATGAATAAGACTTCACAGAATGGACTAATATTTAATAAATATATTCACCTGTAATCTAGAAACCAATTTTTCCCTGTCCATTTTTTCAGTTCATTTTTAATGTATTTTTATTTCTTTATTTATTTGTGAGAGTTAGACAGTGAGAGACAGAGACAAAGATCTTCCTTCCATTGGCTCACCCCTCAAATGGCAAATACATTTGGATCTATGCCAATCCAAATCCAGGAGCCAGGTGCTTCCTCCTTATCTCCATTGTAGGTGTAGGGGCCCAAGCATTTGGGCCATCCTCCACTGCCCTCCTGGGCCACAGCAGAGAGCTGGACTGGAAGAGGAGCAACCAGGACTAGAACCCGGGGCCCATATGGGATGCTGGTGCTGCAGGGGGAGGATTAACCATGTGAGCCATGGCCCAGCCCCTTTTTCAATTCATTTTTAGAAAAATTGTGGGTTTTGTACTTCTGTGATATGTCAACCATAAATATGGGGAAGTTTTACTAGATCATTTCCTTGAAGGTAAAGAGTGAAATGTGTCTATACTCTAAGCAGGATCACATTCATGGGACAAGATTTGAATATGTGGTTGTCTTGTGTTCTGTCTTCCCAGGCAAACAGCATTTGTGGGATTTTTCTAATGAAAATCTCTGTTTTATCTGCACTATTATAGTTTCCCCATATTTCTAAGGAAACCTGACATCCTAATCTTCTAATAACTACAACAGTTACAGAAAGTTCCAATATACCACCTTGGCTATACATTCCCACCAGTTGAAATAATTTATTCCTGCAACCCAGAGTCTGCTCAATTATTGAAAATTGATTTCTAACTCATTGTGAAGACGTCAGCCCTGGTTACCTCCTCTTGTTTCTTTCTATAAACACTCCTCTGTGATAATTTGAGTTTCTGGAGGTTTGTTGATTTTCACAGAAAACTTCATTTCCTTTGCCTTTACCAGAGATACTGATCTCCATAGATACTGTAGAATGTCTGTGTCTGAATCACAGGACCAGCTGTCTTCAGGAGTAAGACTTGGGAAAAACTCGTGGAAAGAACACCAGTCAACATCTGTTGCACTGCTTCTGCTTTGGCCTCCCTGCCCGTTATGTACACAATGACATGGAAGGCTCTGATGTAGGCATTATTTCCCCATCCATGGCTCTGCTCCTTGCTCCAACTTGAAGATCAAGTCAGGTTTGGTCATGCAGTGCCCTATTAATGGAAACAATATAGACTTTGTGAAATCACTATTTTGGTTTAATGAAAGGAGTACAGCTTGGTCCAGGAGCTATGCAACAAATGTTCCAATGTGAAATCCTTCCCAGGTGGTAGATATTCAGATTCTTCATGGACTCAAATTCTATACCTGTCCCTCATTCAACTTTATGAATAGTGCTCACTTATTTGTCAAATAGCAAGAAAATGTTACCATTGGGCATGCGATGAGTGTCACTCACCCAGGGAGAACAGGCCGCTGTAGGTCTCCAGCATCACATCCCTGTACAGGATTTTCTGAGCTTGGTTCATGTTCTGCCATTCCTCCCAGGTAAAGTACACAGCCAGGTCTTCAAATGCTATCATCCCCTGTGACAGAACACTCCTGGTCAACATGTCAACTCTGTCACCTAACAAACAATGGCAGTTGTATATCTTCTACATGGGTATGGATGAAGAAGCAAGAATGCCATTTCATTTCAGATTTGTGAGCATTTGGGCAGCCACACAGAAGCATTCAACAGGGGATCAAACCTATGGTATAAAGGCTGTGAAAATTGCCCAAGCTGGAGGGAAACAGGAATTTCTCTTCACAAAGGCCAGACTATGTCAAGGGCAATTACACAGTAGGCTGAAAGGGGGACAAGAGTCACTCTGGAATGAGCAATGTTCAGAAGAATGTAGAAGTATTCAGGGAAAAAGACAAGAAACCATCAGGGAAGTTATGAAGGGATTGAACAATGAAGAATTTCCAGAAAAACACTATACACAGTCAATGCAATTATGGCAGAGAAAAAAATTTTTAAAAGAGACAGTAGGCATTTAACTTAGTGTTTATGATGCCAGCTCAGATACTCTCTGCATCAAATTTCCAAAGTTGGATTTCAGTGCCAGCTCCAGTTTCCAGCTCCCAGCTAATGCAGACCAGGGGAAGCAATGGTGATGCCAACCAAGAGGGAGGCCTAGATTCCATTCCTGACTCTTGGCTTCAGTTGTGCCCCACCTCTGCTTGATATTTTTATTTAGGCAGTGAAGAAGTGCATGGGAGCTTTCTAGCTTTCTCTCACTCCATCAATTTCTTTCTCTATCAGGCTCATAAATATTTTAAGTAAGGGAGGAGATTCAAGAAAGAATAGAAAGTAGCTTTTGCTTTTTCTATAATTATTCTACTCATAAACATTTAAAGAACTGAAATAACATGATAACAAATTAAAGTAAAAGCTATGGAGTTATTTACCCAAGAACAGAACCTGAGAAATTCTGTACTATAATCTGCATTTGTGACTGAGGGAAATACAGAGAGCTTTGTTTGAGAACCTGCAGTAGGCACCAGCATTGTGGTACAGCAGGTAAGTCTCCACCTGCAATTCAGGCATCCCATGTGGACAGACAATTTGAGTCCTTGGCGCTCCACTTCCAATTGAGTTCCCTGCTAAAGTGGCTGAAAGAGCAGTGAAAGATGGCCTGAGTATTTGGGCCAATTCCACAAATATGGGAGACTCAAATAGAGTTCCAGACTCCTGGCTTTGGCCTGGCCAACCATTGTCGCCATTTCTTGAATGAACCAGCAGATGGAAGATATCTCTTTCTCACTACCCATCTCTCCCTATCTCTATTACTCTGCCTTTCAAATAAGTTAATAAATAAACCTTGGGGCTGGCACTGTGGCACAGCAGGCTAATGCCCTGGCCTAAAGCACCAGCATCCCATATGGGCACCGTTTCAAGACCCAGCTGCTCTACTTTTGATCCAGCTCTCTGCTATGACCTGGGAAAGCAGTAGAAGAAGGCCCAAGGATTTGGGCCTTTGAAGCCGTGTGGGAGACCCAGAAAAACCTCCTGGCTCCTGGCTTTAGATGGGTGCAGCCCGGCCAGTGCAGCCAATTGGAGAGTGAAATGTTGAATGAAAGATCTCTCCTCTCTCTCTTTCTCTCTGCCTCTCCTCTCTCTGTGTAACTCTTTCAAATAAATAAATTGTTAAATACAATCTTAAAATGTAAAAGAACATGCAGTAGATTATTTTCCCCACAGGGTTCTTACTCTAGCTGGGAATCAAGTTCATCTCCTCAAACTATTAAGGACTGCATTACTCTAACAATTAAAAAAATAAATGCAGCCAGCACCGCGGCTCACTAGGCTAATCCTCCACCTTGTGGTGCCAGGACATACACGGTTCTAGTCCCGGTCGGGGTGCCGGATTCTGTCTCAGTTGCCCCTCTTCCAGGCCAGCTCTCTGCTGTGGCCAGGGAGTGCAGTGGAGGATGACCCAAGTCCTTGGACCCTGCACCCCATGGGAGACCAGGATAAGTACCTGGTTCCTGCCATCAGATTAGTACAGTGGGCCGGCTGCAGTGCACCAGCCATGGTGGCCATTGGAGGGTGAACCAATGGCAAAGGAAGACCTTTCTCTCTGTCTCTCTCTCTCTCTCACTGTCCACTCTGCCTGTCAAAAAAATAATAAATGTAACTGATTTGTGGTTTAGCCCTAGGTAAGTAATTCTCTTGCAGAATGCTAAGTGTTTATTTCCAGGGTGGAACTAAAACACTGCCCACTACATCATCTGTATAACACTAAAGAATATGTTGGACATTATGACCCCAAAATTCAGAATATTGTCCTTGACTTCAATTGAAATCATATAACAAATATATATTTTGCTATGGCAACAGAAAATGAGAGATGACATTGCCTTTTCTTGGATAAATGCAATAATTGATAGTCATGATAAATTCATCATACATCTTGTTTCTATATATATCCTGAGAATAAAATTTACCTTCCTACATCCATTTTCATTAATAAATTATTATAAATCTAAAAAAAAAAAAAACAGACAGAAAGCTGGGAATAATTAAGAAAACCACTTACAGGGGCCATTGCTATCGCACAGTGGGTTAAAGCCCCAGCCCGCAGAACCAGCACCAGATATTAATTCCCACCAAATCAGGTGTGAGTGCGATTTTCAGGTGAATTCAATCAGAATTCCACAGCCATTCAGCTGGCAGGGGTGGATGAATCCAGAAACAGCCAGTTTACATGGGACTAAATCAAGCCTAATATCACAAAGGACTCTTGCATTTCTTTGGCTTTTTTCACATTTGTCTTATTTATCATGATTTGTAATGAATTTTATGATGTGAGCTTTAGTTTTGAGACTGGAATATGGAGTTCAGGGCACGGGAGGAATGGTCTTTTTCAATCAGGGCACAGAAGTTGGCTTGCTCCAATTCTGGCTTGCTGTCATTGTTTTGGGTGCCTCAGCCAATTTTTGGTTTTGAGCAGCAATTTTCTAAATGTTTTCTTGGTCTGAGTTTCTTTTGCCTTCTTCCATCCCAAATTTTGCATTCTGACGCAGTACAAACAAGAGTTCGGACAGAGGATCCATTATGAAATAAAAAACACAATAAATTGGCCTTTCAGGATTAGAAATCTACAGGCAGAATGACCAAGATGAATTTTTGTGTTTTGGAAAATGAAATGGAACCAATTTGCTGTGGGGACAGATATTAATTCCCTCCAAATCGAGTTTGACTGTAATTTTCAGGTTAATTCAATCAGAATTCCACAGCCAGTCAGCTGGGAGGGGTGGATGTATCCAGAAACAGCCGGTTTCCTTGTGACTAAATCAAGCCCAATATCACTAAGGACTCTTGCATTTCTTTGGCTTTTTTCACAGTTTTCTTATTTATCATGGTTTGTAATGAATTTTCTGATGTTAGCTTTGGTTTTGAGGCTGGAATAAGGAGTTCAGGGTACAGCTGGAATCGTCTTTTTGAATCAGGGCACAGCTGTTGGCTTGCTCCAATTCTGGCTTTCTGTCACTGTTTTGTGTGCCTCTGCTAATTTTGGTTTCTTAAGCAGCAATTTTCTAAATGGTTTCTGGGTCTCAGTTGGTTTTGCCTTCTTCCTCCCGAAATTTTGTATTCTGGTGCAATACAAACAAGAGTTCAGACAGAGTAGCTATTATGAAATAATAAAAAAACAAACAAATTGGTGTTTCATGCTTAGAAATTTACAGTCAACGCAACCAACATGAGTTTTTGTGGTTTGGAAAAAGAAATGGAACCCTTTTACTGAGGGGACAGATATTAATTCCCTCCAAATCGAGTGGGAGTGGGATTTTCAGGTGAATTCAATCAGAATTCCACATCCAGTCAGCTGGGAGGGGTGGATGAATCCAGAAACAGCTGGTTTCCTTGTGACTAAATCAAGCTGCTGCTCCCTGTGGACTTCTCCTCAGCCTCTGACTAGAGCACAGCCACCTCTCCAATGCTGACATCCTCTGACACATGTTTCACTCTTCTGTTCTCTCTAAACTGCAGACTCTTGGGCAACATATGTAACTCTAATGCATCAACTTGCATAGACACACACACCTGAGGAATCCAGAGTCTTGGATTTCAGGTTATAATTAACTTTCCTTTTCAGAGGACTGGTGAAAAAACAAGTCTGGAAGCCAGGGTGTAGCCTTGTGGTTCAAATGCCTATATCCCACTTGGGAGTTTCTTGGTTTGATTCCTGGTTCCAGTACCTGCCTCCAAATTCCTGATAATGTAGACCCTGGGAGCTAGCAAGTAATGGCTCAGATGATTGGGTTCCCTACTCCTGGGACAGCCCTGGCCACTGGGGACATTTCAGCAGTGAACTAGAGGGTGAATACCACTTCTCTGTCTACTTGTTCATTTCTTTGCATCTCAAATTAAAAAACAAAACAAGTATGTTTGTATCATCCATCAAAATAACTCCCTCAATGGAAAAAAAGAGTTTCATTGTTAAATTTGGGGAAAAATAATGCTTCTTCGTTGTGATATTAGAATAATGCATAACTGTACATCAGACTTCCATTGTGGACAAGGAAGAGAAAGATGGAAGCAATAATTTTTGCTTCTGGCTTTGGTACTTGTCATGTAACCTTGAAAAATTCATTTAAACTCATGGGGCCTGAGTGTCCTTAAAATTACAGGCTCATCTAGTTGAGGCAGGTGGTGTAAGGGGAGGTGGCAGGAAGCTGAGAGATTGCCTTGTTTCTGTGCCAACAGAGCTAAGTGACATTAGCAAGTCATTTGACCCCTCTGGATCTTCCTCCCTTGTGAGATAAGATTGTCTTTATAGTTAAAGGATTTATTCTACACAGTCCTATCTTATGGTAAGGTTCACATGACTGTGAAGTGTTTTATAAACTGGCAGTGTAATAATCAAGTTGGCACTGAAGATGAAATGCTAAACAGCATAGAAATTCTAAAGCTTGTAGATTTATGAGGAGCTACACAGAAACATTGAAGTTCATGGGCATTTTAAATTTAAAAACAGAATCATTGAATCACTGTTCAGAATCAGTATAGTTGCTAAAATTCTTATTTATAATCACTGAGATTGGTAGTGTAATTACTGATAGCATACTCCAGTGTTGTATATTTTAGTTTATACAATACTTCGACTATAGAAAGTATAGGTAGCATGGGAAGTGTGATACACAGCAGTCTTGTAGAATGGCAGATGTCCTAAACAGCACTCTGGCCTCAGAATCAGCCCTTAAGGCACTCAGATCTGGCTGAAGAGCCCATGAGAGTATTTTAGGTATGGAAAGCCACTCTGGCAAAAAAGAAAAAAAGAAAAAAAATGACCTAAATAAAAGATATCTGTGAGTGAGATCCCAGTAGAAAGAACGGGCCATCAAAGAAGGAGGTACCTTTCTCTGAAGGCAGCAGAGAACTTCCACTTTGACTATGACCTTGTCTAATAAGATCAAAGTCAGTGAACTCAAGAGGCTTCCATAGCCTTGGCAACTCATGAATAGAGCCCAGGGAGATTTCTGATGCCATAAACAAGAGTGTCAGATTGTTAAGTCAACAACAGGAATCACTGTGTGCTTACTCCTTATGTGGGATCTCTGTCTTTAATGTGTTGTCCAATGTGAAGTAATGCTATAACTAGTACTCAAGCAGTATTTTACACTTTATGTTCTGTGTGCTCCAAACTGATGAAAACTTAACTTAATATAAACTAAATCGATCTTCTGTGTATCATGATAATTGAAAAAGAATCTTAATGTAAATGGAATGGGAGAGGGAGTGGGAGATGGGCGGGGTGCTGGTGGGAGGGGAGTTATGGGGGGAACCCTTTGTAATCCATACACTGTACTTTGGAAAATTATATTCACTAAATAAAAGTTTAAAAAAATTAAAAAATAAAAATAAATAAAAATATAGGTAGCAATATTTAATGCTTCTCTTACTGTTCCTGGATTGGATTATAGCATAAATTAATAAACCTTTTTTATTTATTTATTTATTTGAAAGACAGCATTATAGAGAGACACATAAATAGAGATGATCTGTCTGCTATTTTAATCCCCAAGTGGCTGAAAGCAGCTGGAGCTGGGCTAATCCAAAGCCAGGTGCTTCTTCCAGGTCTCCCACATGGATTCAGGCGCCCAAGTATTTGGGCCATCTCCTGCTGCTTTCCCAGGCACATTAGCAGGGAGCTAGATTAGAAGCTGAGCAGCTGGGATATGAACCAGTGCCCATAGGGAATGCCAGCACTGCAGGTGGTGGCTTTACCTTATATGCCACAGCACCAGCTACAGCCTATTCATTTTAAATTAATAACTAAAGATTATCTGCTGTTCAGCCTCCAGGCTTTGGCTTGGCCCAGCCTCTGCTGTTGTAGACATTTGCGGAGTGAACCAGAGGTTGAAAGATCTCTTTTCTTATGTCTCTCCCTCTCTAACGTTGCCTTTCAAATAAATAAATGAGTCTTTGAAATAAAAATACATGCATACATACACAGACACACACACACACACACACACACACACACGGTACCAACTCAGTGGGTAAACCCATGGCCTGCTGTGCCAGCATCCCATATGGGTGCTGATTCAAGTCCCAGCTGTTCCACTTACAATCTAGCTCCCTGCTAATGTGCCTGGGAAAGCATCAGAAGGTGGCCCAAGTGCTTGAACCACTGCATTCTTGTGGGAGGCCTGGCACAAGCGCCTGGCTTTAGATTGGCTCAGCTGAGGCCAATTTGGGAAGTGAACCAGCAGATGCAAGATCTGTCTCTACCCCTTCTCTGTAACTCTTCCTTTCAAATAAATAATAGATTTTAAAAATGGGGTAAAAGGGTAGTTTTGTTGCCTTCCCTTTACCTAGAGTAACATAATCAAAATCTGTTAGGCAAATGAATAAGGGAAATTCTGAGATCATGTATTGACCACAGAAGAGAATGGATTCCTTGCGCATTTTCTGGAAGCCCATGCTAGTTGGAACCAAGGGAAGGATAACAAAAAAGGGGAGGCCTATATCCCTCTTATTTGTCTTCTTTGTTCATTGGAGCAGTGGAGAGTTGAGTAATGTAATATTGGTGTTTGTCTCCATACAGTTCACGTCTATTTAGCTGGTTCTTTTTATTTGCATTTCTTTTTTATTTATTTTAAGAGATTTATTTGAAAGGCATAGAGACAGGGGTCTTCGATCTGCTGGTTTGATTCCCAAATTTTTGGGTGAGGCTGAAGGCCCATGAGCCCCCTCCCATCTCCCATGTCGGGTGGGGTCCAAGCACCTGTCCATCACCACTGCACTCGTTGGCTGGAGTGGGAGAGGAAGTAGGGTGTCAGGGAATGGAACTGGTGCCCGTGATGCGGGCCATGCAGGCTGTGGTTGCACCCTCATGCCATGGTGCCGTCCTCAATAAACATTTCTTTAAAGTGGAATTAGGGGTAAAGATGGTCTGAGGTGCATGCACGTTTCTGTTGTGAGAGAGGCTGAGGCCCCGTGGGTGCCTGGGGGCCAACAGGAACACCTGCAGCTTTGGCCCCCAGGTCCCGGTGTCTCCCCTCTGCTTCTGCCCTGCCTGCAGGCCTGGCCCAGGCTCCAGTGGTGCCTCAGGGATTTCGGCACCAAACTGGTCACTTTAGGTCACTTTGTGATCCCTGACTTCTGCCCAAAGAAGGAAGCAAGAAGGGGCCCAGCAGGCTTCCCCCAACCTCTGGAGCCCCGAGCCATGGTGCCGGCCCACGACCCAGGGAGCCCGTGATGATTCTGGACCAGCCATTGGGACCCACGACCCCTGACCCCAGGCTCCAACCCCTTTGAGGTCACCACCGCAGCCTCCTATTTAGCTGGTTCTTAATCCTCAAGAAGGGATTTAGGTCAATGTTCTATTCTCATCAAATACCTTAATGTTTAATTAAAGATTCTATTAGTAATTTTAACCCTGGGTCATTCTAAAGATGTGCTGTGACTTAGGTTTAGAAAAGAGCATCTTGCTTGCCACCCTCATCTCAGCTCTGGGGGCTGTCAGTTCTTCCTGCACAGATTCAGTAATGCATGCTTCTTCTCTACTACAAAGATCTTATGTTGGTCATATTTCCAGTTACCAAAATCAAATCAACTCACACCTGGACTCTGAGTATTCAATGACATTAGTTATCAAAATAAATGTATTCAAATATTCAAAGACCACTTCAAAGCTTAACTGCCTTCAAGAGTGTTTGGCACTTGGAACAGCCACTGTGGTTTTCTACACATGAGCACTCACTATTTTATATACCATTTAACAATTCAAACATCACTTCAGCTTCAGCAATACACAACAATAGAATGGATGATTCTACATAATAAACATGTTACATTAGTTTGGACTTAAAACCAAGAACTAAAACCATGTGGTAACCTGGATGGATTTAAGGAAAGATGTAGAGCTAGGTAGCTAAGGCTACAGAATCCCAGACCTATTGATTTTAAGTGAGTCTGGAACAACAGCATTCCATTGCATTATCTTCCATCTCAGAGTCCTGCTTTTCCAGTGAGACCCACCCCACTCAGACCACGTATTTCCTGCCTGTGTCTTCACGGTGGTGGAAGCTGTTCTCATACAGGCATCTCCTGGACAGTCACCAGCTTCCTGATTTACTACCTGAACTGGAATCCCCAGTTGCGAGGTATATTGCCCAAACACGCAGGCTGAATTGAATGTTCGTCTCTGGCAGTCAAAAACTTCTGCCTTAGGAAACAGAACATGTCCTCTACTCTGCGGCTCCTTTTTCTTCTCATGGGGTTCTGTGGTGATCTGTGGTTTTCAACACAAGTCCTGGTAGCATTCTGACTCAAAAGAAAGACCAGGGATAAGAGTTACTACTGGGGGCTGGTGTTGTGGCATAACAAGTTACACTGCTGCCTGCAGCACTAACAACCCACATGGATGCCAGTTTGACTCCCAGCTGCTCTTCTTCTTCCACAACAACTTGCTGGGTAAAGCAGCAGAGAATGGCCCAAGCGCTTGGTCCTCTGCCCCCACATGGGAGACCTGGAGGAAGCTGCTGGCTTCAGCCTGGCCCAGCCCTGGCCATTGTGGCCATTTAGGGAGTGAGCCAGCAGATGGACCTCTGTGTTTCCCTCTCTTTTTCTCTCTGTAACTCTGCCTTGCAAAAAAATTCAACTTCAGAAAGTTATTCTCCATCAAGCAATACACCCTTTTCCAGGCAGTTGTAAAGCTGGGAGTCATAGCTTCTTTTATATTTTGGATAATAAGAGTTTTGGTTTGAAAGCATGTTCATCTGAAACAAAGATCACTCATTATCCTTTGTTAGAGAAGGGGGCTCTGCTCTTTGAAAGTGAAAATCAGAAGCTGTAATGTGTGATGAGCTCCACCTGCCAGGTCTGGGGAGACTTATTTGAAAGACAGGGCACCAGGAGAGGAAGCTTTTCTGATTCCCTGGCCCTTGCTTTAGTCTTATGTCTTTACGTCTTTTGCTGCATCTTGATGTCAAGCGTGTACACTTTATGCTGAAATGAGGAATTGTGTCTAACCTCTTTTGGGCCTTTTTCTAAGCAGAGTGTATATATTTTTCTTGAATATAAGGATAGCTTCTGGGGTGGGTGGATTTTTTTGGAAGTTTTCACAAGCTAGCCAGTAGCCTATATTTGCTTCACAGAATTCAGTTTTTAGAAAAGCCTCCAATACAGCCAGACCATCTGTAGCTAGGGAAGAGCAGGCAGAAAAATAAAAAGAACCATGAGGAATATGAGGAAGCTAATGATCAAATAATCCCTTGTGCTTTTCTAGTACTAGGATTAGCTATTCTCTTGTTTTTACTCAATCCTGTAATCCTGCGGATTTAGCTCTTTAAAGACAAAGATGCCTGTAGGCAAAATACTTCATTGGTTCCATACTACTAAAACAGAAATACTTCAGTTTGTTTTAGTGCCAAAAATGTATTTACAGGAGAGGCATAAATCCTCAGGGAACTAAGTCTCTTACAAACACTGCATGCAATGAAAAGCATCCTCAGCCTCAACCAAGAGCACTGCCATTGCAGAGCTGAAGGGTGATTTATCTTCCCCACCTGGTATGAATATGCTGTGAAATAAGTGGAGATAAACAGACCTTCTAGGTTAAGTCAAATTCTCCTTGGTGAGCTGCTCATTTGAGGACACAGCCTTTCTGCACTCTTGTGATACTTGCAATGGATTCAATTCAAGCCTAATTCACAATTGCTGGCCAGCAGCTCCTGGAATGCTTCTGACCACAACAGTGCCTCCTTCAGGGAAGGTCTGCAAGAGCAGTTCTCTAATGAGTTGTGCTCAGAGCAGTTCCCCTCCCAGCTCAGCAGTGAGCTCTTCAGATTGCAAACACAGGAATCTCAACTTACTTGATGAAAGCTTGCTACCTGCTTTTCTTGCCAATTGTGGCCTTCCCAGGAATGGTGGAGTTTTGCCATAGGTAGCTCAACCCAGTCTTCAATACTCTTATTCTTAAAAAAAGACAATTCACTAAGTGGTCATCCTTGAATACACTACTGAGCCTGAATGCATTTTTACCAAATAAAGTTGCCCAATAGCTATAAACCAAAAGCCAACAACAGGCTTGTCCACCTAATATTACACTCAGCCCCGAAGTACTGAGCAGTTTCATCAGTTCCTCAGAATGTAACTACGCTGTGAGGACTACAGATAGGGATACCCAAATTTTAATTATCAATACACTGCACAGCTAATAAAGCAGATGCTGTCTCTGGCCCACAAAAGGAGACAGTTTCCCTGCAAGGTTAACCGCAATCGGAAGACATTTTGCACCTGATGGAACCCTCAGCGGGACTGCTTTGAGCCAGCTCCTCTCCTTCCCTTTCCACTTTCGGTCCAGGATGGGACAGAGACCATGCACAGGAGGTGCCACCAGTCACCTATTTCCCCCTGGCCACCTGCAATGCTCCTGGGAGGCAGATGCCACAGAACAGTGATTTGTTCCATGATTGTCACGGTGTGAGATCAGCCCACCATGAGAAAATGACCATGGACTCCAATGAGATACCAACCACAGAAGCACTGCCACCAACAGCAGTGCAGGAGGGTGGATGATGGAAGGCACAGCATGGCCAGGATCCCTAGGGACCCCGCAGGACTCTGCTGCCCTGGATGCCTACAGCAGGCGGCTGCACGAGGGCCCAGTGCACCTCCAGCACCCTTCTACCAAACCCTTCCCCCTGTCTGCCCATGCAGACCACACAGATGCTGTGTCAATGAGTAAATCAGCACCGCGCACTTGGTTTTCCTGCTGAGAGTTGGCCTTCATTACTTCCCCAAGTGCAGCACGTGCTGCAAGCCTCAGCCAGCAGGGCTGGCAGGAGAGGTGAGCAGTCGCACTCACCAGGTCTGTCTCTTCTTCTCCTGCCCCTCCTGACTCAGGGGCCACCATCGGCATTTTAGCCCCAAGGCACGAAATGGGACGGCCAAGAACCTAACACCACCCATGTCACGCGCACACACTGCAACTACCAGCTGCCCACCAATGACCACCGACTTTATAGCCAGCCTGGCATGGGGCGGGTCTTGCAGCACTGGTCCTGCCTCAGGGCAGCAATGATTGTCCTGAGGCCCCCTGCTGGACTGACCCTGAACTGCCCTGCAGCAGATTCTGGAAGCAAGAGAGCTGCTGATGGCTGAGGCCCTGTCTCAGAGTACACTTAGAGAGACCCTATGCCTGGCAAGGGCACCGGGGCCCTGGACTTTCCCAGGCTGCAGTCCTAAGGTGGAGGCTGGCTCGGCCCTTCCTTCCCCAGCCCTGCCCGCAGGTGGAGCAGGGTTCCCACGGGGGCATCTTCCTTCGTGGGAGAGCGGGTAAACCCCAAATGCCATGACTCCCGGTGCCGGGTGCTGGCCTGCAGCCTTCCAGGAGGGAGTAGGAGACAGTGACTTTGTGGGGAGGTGACACTTGAGCTGGGCCTGTATTTTGGGTTAGTTCTAGACGCACATCCCAGTCACCTGGACCTGCGGGTCTGCTACAGGCCTCCTGGAGGCTCTGGGAGCCAGGCATCCTGGTGGCAAGGGCAGGAGGGTGGGAGGTCAAGGCGCTGAGCTCCCACTTGGTGCACCAGGCACTTTGGAGCTGTTCAGAGTAAGGAGTCGAGGTCACCTCCTGAACCACTCCTGGTTCCAAACTCCTGATTTGGGATTTGCCAGAACCCTGAAGTAGGGGTGTGGTGGGGGTGGTAGTGGTTGGCTTCAATGCACTGTATTTGTGAATTCTTCAAACACAGCTTCTCCCTACTCCTGCAGGCTTTCAGGTGATTGACGAGGACAGAGTCCCTCCGCTGCAAAGTGACTGAAGTTTGGAAACTACGTCCAGAACTTCACAATGTGTATTCAGGTGGTCATCCTTGAGGCCTGCAGGTGGACAGCAAGAGCAACAGTAAGATATTAATTACTGTAGATACTCTCCTTTCTCTCCAGTAGACCCACCAAAAGAGAATGGGAGATGAGTACTTGAACATTGGAACCAGTCAGCATGCTAGGGTGAGCTGCCAGTACTTGGAGCTCAGGAGTGGACATGGAGAGCAAAACATGCATTGTTACTAAAGAGGACAGTAAGGCATTTTACTGTGAAAAGGGAAATCATTTAGATGTGAGCAAGACACCTTAAGTAAATGTCTGTATATTTATTTTTGTTTATTTGCAAGGCAGAGAGAGCCCTTCCATTTACTGCTCATTCCTCAAATGTCTGCACCAACCAGAGCTGGGTCAGGCTGAAGCCAGGAACTCAGTGTGGGTCCCCCACACAGGTGGCAGGGACTCAAGTACTTGAGCCATCAGCTGCTGCCTCTCAGGGTTCTGTTAGCAGGAAGCCAGAAGCAGAAGCAGGGCTAGGGCTTGAGCCCTGAGAATTCTGACTGGGATGTGGAAGGCTTTACCACTATGCCAAACACATGCTCCAGTAAGGTGTTTCAACACGTTTGCAAAATGTAAGAATGTGGTTTTAAATATATGCTCTTCATCTTAAAAATTTGCATAATCTTATATTCAGTTTCATATGATTCAATACTTATTATTAAATACAAGTAACATTTAGACACATGCTTTCCTCACCAATACAAACCTCAGTAATTTTTTCACTTAGAACCTTGAATATTAGCATTCATTCAGACTGAAGTTCACTCATAGGCTGGGAATTCTGACAAACAGACAGTAGGGAAAAAAATCTAGATGTGTATCTGATACCTAGTAAGATTCTGAACCTGACTGATAGAATCTGAGTAACTGTTCAGAGAGTCACTTCATACCTCTCCCCTCTGTAATGAGAAGACTGTGTCTTTCGGCCACTTTCACATGATGTTATGTAAATCTAACCTGAAAAGCCTTTTATAAATTCTGAAGTACCATACAGAAGCATATTATGCATTTCCATATGTGTGAAAAAAGGCAATGTCAAAGGCATAGCTATTCCAGAGAGAAGTTAGGAGGATTGGCTCAGTTTGTAAATGTGTAAGTACCATTAAATATCTACATATTTGAAATAGATTTACAGAGTGTGGAGTTCATGATAGATATTGAATAAATGCACTCTGGATAATAAGCAAATATCAGAAATAATGCCACACCCATCAGTGTTTAAACTCTTCAGACAGCTCCATGCCAGGGAAGTGCAGTGATCCCTGTAAATTAACAAAAATCAATCTGTGTATACCCATGGAAGCCACTGGTTTATATGCAGTCTATACTAGAGGTTTTTGTGCTTAGTAAAATTACTTGATTTTTTAATGAATGCTTTCAGACTGATACCTGATGCTGAGTGGCAGACAATTTTTTCTGAAAAGTATGTGGTTGAGAAATATAAATATAAATCAGTTTATAATTTTTGTGTCTGAAGATTTTTCTGCATTGAGATAATACCTGCAATAATCAGAAGACTTTTCCTCAAAAAGTTGCTATATTGATGCATCTTCATTTATGTATGTAATGTATGTTTAGGTAAAAGGAAGAGAGAGAGAGAGAGATCTCTATCTTTCATCTGCTGGCTCACTTCCAGATGGCCACAAAAGCTGGGGCTGAGCCAGGCTGAAGCCAGGACCCTGGAACTCTGTCCCAGTCCCCCATGTGGGTGCAGGAACCCAAACTCTTGGGCAATCTTTGCTGCTTTCCCAAGCAAAGAGCTGGATGAGAAGTGAAGCAAGTGAGTCTCAAAGCAGTGCCATAAGGCATGCTGCTGTTGCAGTTGGCAACTTACCTCTTTGTACTGCAATGCTGGCCCTAGATTGATGACATATTTAAGTGCTGCCACTGGCTTTTGGCTAAAAAGGATGACTTAACATGTTTTCCACTCTGTGGAATAGGAACAAATATGGCAGTTGGTTGTAAAAGTTGCCCATGGAAACCACAGCCTGAGAAAGATGAATCAACTCACCTTGCATTTTCCACGTTGCATCTACACCACCCTTTTCTGGACAAACATCTGATTGTATGCCCTTGTGATGGAGGTTCTCAGGGTGCTGGAACCTTTTGTAATTTTTTAAAAATATAGATTAAGAAGAAGGCAAATAAACAAAAAATTACAAACTGCTGCCAATACCAAGAAGAGATTATTGAGCGTAAAAGGTCACCTGTTGGAGCCAGCACTGTGGCACATCAGGTTAAAGCCCTGGCCTGAAATACAGGCATCCCATATGAGTGCTGGTAGAGTTCCGGCTGCTCCACCTCCAGTCCAGCCTCTTGCTAATGCACCTGGGAAAACAGTAGAGGATGGCCCAAGGACCATTTTGCTCATGTGGGAGACCCAGAAGAAGCTCCTGGCTCCTGGCTTCAGATCAGCTCAGCTCTGTCCATTGTAGCCATTTGGGCAGTGAACCAGCAGACAGAAGATTCTCTCTCTCTCTCTCTCTCTCTCTCTCTCTCTCTCTGTCCCTATCTATATAACTTTTTCAAATAAATAAAATAATTTTTCTAAAAAAAGGTATCCTGACATACTTCTTTCTTCCCTGTTAATTACTAGGAATTATAAATTGTTATGGTGCCAGCACTGTGGCAAAATGGGTTATACCAACAGCTGCAGCACTAGCATCCTCTATGGGCACCAATTTCATGTTCTACTTCTGATCCAGCTCCCTGCTAACATACCTGGGAAAGCAGCAGAATATGGTACAAATCCTTGGGTCCTGCACCCAAGCGAGGGACCTGGATGAAATTTCCCTGACTCTTGGCTTTTTTTTTTGAAGATTTGCTTATTTCTTTGAAAGAGTTACACACACACACACACAGAGAGAGAGAGAGAGAGAGAGAGGGAGGGAGGGAAGTCTTCCATCTGATGATTTACTCCCCAACTGGTTGTAATGGCTGGAGCTACACTGATCTGAAGCCAGGAACGAGGAGCTTCTTCCACGTCTCCCACTTAGGCAGGGGCCCAAGGACTTGGGCCATCTACTACTGCTTTCCCAGGCCATAAGCTGAAAGCTTGATCACAAGTGGAGCAGCCCGGTCTTGAACCAGCACCCTTATGGGATGCAAGTGCTTCAGGCTAGGTTGTAAATCTGCTGGGCCATAGCTCTGGCCTCCCATGCATGTGCATGGGCCCAAGCACTTGGGACATTTTCTACTGCTTTCCCAGGCCATAGCAAGGAGCTGGATCAGAAGTGGAGCAGCAAGGACTCAAACCAGTGCCCATATGGGATGCCCATAATGTTTTCTTTAATTGGAGAAATGTTCCTTTGATAAAATGAGTGTATGACCCCACAATATTCTCTACTTACTCATAATAGGGTCTGAGATGTAAAAGTCATGATTAATTTCTTAGAAGAAAATTTACATACCCAGAAGCAAAGAGAGAAAATTAACCTTTTGTTTTTCTCATGATTGAATCAGAGTTTCAAAACTAATACTTAACTTGTATTTTAGAGGAGTTAATGACTTAACCATCTCTTCTATTAGAAATACTATGTTGCGGCCAGTGCTGTGGCACAGTAGGTTAAAGCACTGGCCTGAAGTGCCAGCATCCCATATGGGCTCCGGTTCTAGTCCTAGCTGCTCCTCTTCTGATCCAGCTCTCTGCTATGGCCTGGGAAAGCTGTAGAAGATGGCCCAAGTCTTTGGGCTGTTCTGAGGCTCTTAACGTAGTGAAGATATCTTAGATTCTCATTAGTGAAATCTTTAGAAATGTCAGAAAGCATGTAACTTTCTTTAACGATCTGAAACAGAGATGAGATCCATAAGGGCAGAACTGCTCAGCAGCCACAATGCAGGAATATGTATCTTTCTGATGATATCTTCATCTGCTTCTTGCAGTTGCAGCCAATCTGTGAGCTCTTGGTCTGTTTTCTGCCCTTGGGAGGGCCTAGGGTGCTGTATATTGTCTGTAAGGATTCAAAATTTGTTGTATATTAGTGTCTAATCATAAAATTTCCAAAGTGAAAAGCTGGATGTAATAAACTATGCCAGACTGCAAAAAAAAAAATACAAACATGGTGTACTGTCTATAAAGTACAGTGGTAAATCTCTATTATAGAGATACACATCTCTACACAATTCTCTGTTTCTTTCCCTCTGAAAGTCTACATTCAGCTCTCGATGGTGTGATTACTTAGGAATAGATTTCATATACTTACTTTCATAATCAGTGAACTCGGAATTATTATTGTAGTATTGAGGATTGTACTGACTAAAACACTATGTTTATTCCATGTTAAATAACATCATCGTATCTTTGGATTCCATTTGTCCTGCTACTGATGTATTCACAGGAGAGGGGAGGTGGGAGGAAAACCCAAGATCCATCAGGGTGGAGGAGGAATGTCAGAGGCTGTGGTTCTATTGTACTGCAGCTTGGGTTCTGGAAGAACACATTAATGGACCCAGATGGTTTGAAGCTAACTGAGGGCCTATGTTCTGTACACTTGTTTGTGGTACTGCATTTTCATTTATGTAAAATTTATTTTCTTCAAGCAATATATTAATTTGGATGAAAATGAAGATGTTAAGGAATTTTCAGAATGGGTCTGTTTAACCCTCATTGGCTTTGTTTTTAGGCACTTAACTCAGAAAAGAAAAGATAGAAAAATACATTTTGGGTTCTCTTCATCTGTACCACGGCACTCTTTGGTTAAGATTTGTCATTTTGTCATATTTGATTCTCTAGACTCCCTGAAAAATCCCCTACTTCATTAGATGGAGTCCGTGTCTCACCATGGCAGTGAAAAGTTTAAAATGTTCCAGCTTTGCATTTAGCTAGGCCATGGACACATGCCATGGCACTTGCCAGCCAATTGTGTCAGGGGCATCATCTGAATCAGAATTACTTGCATGAAAACAAGGAGTTGCAGATTCTTCCAGTGAAAGTGGAGAGGAGCAAGAGCTGTAGAACATTGCCAGGGTTGAGTGTGCCATGGGATGCCATGTGGTGGCTGGTGTCTGGGGTGCTGGTTCTGCAGAAGATAGGGCTTATGGGGGCTGGTGCTGTGGTGTAGCAGGTAAGTCTGCCGCCTGCAGTGCCAGCATCCCATATGGTCACTGGTTCAAGTCCTGCTGCTCCATTTCTGATCCAGCTGTACTATGGCCTGAGACAGCATTAGAAGATTGCCCACATCCTTGGACTCCTGAACCCACATGGGAGACCTGGAAGAAGCTCCTAACACCTGGCTTTGGATCAGCTCAGCTCTGGCCATTGCATCCAATTGGGGAGTAAACCAGCAGATGGAAGATTCTCTCTCTCTCTCTCTCTCTCTCTCTCTCCGCCTCTCCTCTCTCTGTGTAACTCTGACTTTCAAATAAATAAATCTTTCTTTTTTTTAAAAGAGCTTATGCTGATGGATAGTGGTCATGGAAAATGTATGGGACATTTTTCAGCAAGATTTTGGATGAATTTTCCAACCCCTGAACCTCCTAGAGATTGGAATAGACTTCTAATGCATAACTTCCTCTTATGCTTAATTAGGTTTTTCTTTTGAATTGTTTTTGATGAAACAGCAAGGAATTCTGAGTTATAGACTTCCTATTTCAGAGACAGAAGAACACTGATGCCTGCATTATAATTAAATAATGCCTATCACCCTTTCTTAAGCAACAAATGATCACAGATTCTCTCTTTGCTGCTAAGTAACGAGCATGGTGATTCTTCCCTCCATAACCATCTTCCCACCTACACTCCCTCCCCTCTTCCTCCTTCCTCTCCTATTGACATGGAATGCCTTACATAGCTAGGGTGAACATTTAACCCGCTGGCCCTAGGTGTTCATACACTTCAACTCTGTGTGATTATTCATATGCCCTTTTTATGACCAAGCTTATTTCAGAAAGACAAATTATATATTCACCTAATACTGAGAGTCATCAAATTGATTTCTATTTTCTTCTCTCTTAGGCAGTTCTTGAGGGGCAGAAATATTTATTTTGTATATCATGTATTTATTCAACTAAAAGACTGACTGTCAAGATGCTGAGTTTTAGTGTCAAAGCAAATATGTTTCTAGACCGCATGAAGTTTACAGTCTGACAAGAAAGAGCAATCTACCCAAAGAATATTGTTTAACATAGTAAATGCTGGTGTGAAGCCAGTGGATAAAGATTGAAGCATTCTTAATCTAGCACCAACTCTAATCCCATGATCTCTAATTGAGAGAAGTAATCAGAAACACAGAACTCCATGTTACCCAGTTATCTCTTTGAATTTCTGATTAAAAAATAAAACATATCAAACAACACACAAATACCTAGGAGTGCATAATATTTATATACTATCTTGATATTAAAAATAAGAACAAATAACCATGAAAAATAGCAACTTTGAATCTCCTTTGTTTTCTAGACAAGTTATAATCCTATGTGGTTGTTTACAGTAAATTATTACAGTAAATTACAGTACATCATTACAGTAAATTATTACAGTAAATAATTACAGTAAATTATTTTTGTAGGTACTCTTCATCTCTCACATTTTTCCATTTGATAAATCAGATTTTAAAAACTGAGACCCAAGAGAAAAGAAAGATTTTTAAGCTAGTGTTATATGTTGATTGGCTCTCTAAAAAAGATTTATTTATTTATTTGAAAGTCACAGTTACACAGAGTAGAAGGCGAGAGAGAGTGAGAGAGAGACATCTTCCATCTTTTGGTTCACTCACCAATTGGTCACAATGGCTGGAGCTGTACAGCTCCAATGCCAGCAGCCAGGAACTTCTCCCAGGTCTCCCACACAGGTGCAGCTGCCCAAGGATTTGGGCCATCTTCCACCACTTTCCCTGGCCATAGCAGAGAGTTGGATCAAATGAAGAGTAGCCGGGACTCAACCTCCACCCATATGGAATGTCCATGCTGGCAGTAGCTTTACCTGCTATGCCACAGTGCTGGCCCCTTGATTAGCCTTTATCTTAGACTTTTTAATGATATTAAAAAACACCGTATTTTTCTAAGCTCTTTCCATTCAGTTTCTACTTTGTAAATTCCAGATAATACTGTCCCCAGAATTAATATAACGTATAACTGACATGATATAAGGCATTTAACCCCTTAACCTGTCTCCTTGAATACTCAGCTATGTTAGCTCTGTGTCCATTCTTCTATCTCTGTAATAGATGAATAAAAAGACAGTGTAAAATCATTTGAAAAGAACTATAAGGGGTCAGTACTGTGGTGCTGCTGCCAATTGGGGAGTGAACCAGCAGATGGAAAACACCTCTCTCTCTCTCTCTCTCTGCCTCTCCTTCTCTGTAACTCTGACTTCCAAATAAATCAATAAATCTTAAAAGAACTATAAACATCAATAAAACACAAATGAAAATTGTATTCTCAAAACTGGATATTAAACCATGCCTTCTACACCTCTGTTAAAAGTTACATTCTATCATAGTCATTTATGATTTCTAGGGCCAAAGTAGTAAATAAGATTTTTCTGGAAGAGACAGAGGTTATGAGGGAGCCAGGATTTGGGGTCAGTTAGCAGAAGTGAGTGTCACTCTTTCAGATTTGATTCAGGAAAGGAAGAACAGCAACTGATCCCTGAGATTTTGGGGTGGGAAGGAAAGGAAGGAGTGACTGAATAAAAGCAAAGGCCTTCTGGTTGTGGGCACCCACCCCTGACTGCAGCCTTTGGGAGGGCCAGCTGGTGTCTCTATGGATGTTGCGGCCTGGACTCAGTTTCCCTGAGTTCCCAGGAGCTCCAACATATTCTGCCTTCTGAATGGCTGTGCCCATTCGCCTGCTACAGGCAGTCCCTGGGGCTCTGAGTTGGACCAGAGAGAGTTCATTCCCTGATCAGGGTCAGCCCTGGGGGCTGTGCTGCTCCTTCTCTGGTATTTACTGCATCTCCTGCTCTGCACGTGCAATCCCAGGCAGTTTCTGAGTGCTCACCCCGAGCCTGCCTCCTGCTGCTTCTTCCCTCTTCATTGTCCACCTGTGGGTCCCAGTTACCAGGGACTCTGTTCCCCACACTCCCTGCTTTGCTCCCCGTGTTTCTGGAAGAAAGTGTACCTGCTCTGGGACTTTCTGCTGCAGGTTTGGAATGCAGGAAGGGGCGGCAACATGTGTGGGAGAAGGGTGGGTGCCAGGGCACCAGAGATCTTGGTCAGGGCTGGGACCTGGGCTGTTCTGTCTCCCACCTCTGCTTCCCAGGCTCCCAGTGCCTGGACTCTCTCCTGCAGAACCTCACCCAAACTGTCCCTAATGTGCTTTATTTAGTGGTTACAGGAGAGAGAGGGCAGCATTCTGGGAACCTGCACATGCAGAGAAGGAAGGCGGAAAGACTCCCACTCTCCACAGTTAAATAAGCTGGGTTCCCACTGTGGGTGGTCTCAGAATGCAGTCGGGCTGGGCCTCTTGATGTTTCCTGGGCTGTTGGTTCCTGCAGGGTGGGGCTGTATGGCCTTCAGCAGGGAGCCTGGGGCAGCAGAGGGGTGGGAAGGAGGATCTGACTAGGATCTGCCCCACTGCTCTCATCCTGCACCTCATCTTCCTGGTGGGGAGCAGTGTGAAGCGTGAATAGCTGCTTTGTGCATTGATCCCTCTCAAGTATTAATTATCAGACTTTTCCAATGTGGAATTTGAAGCTGTTCCAGAAACCTGGGGTGGGAAAACTCCCTTCTTTCAAACAGGCACAGAGACAGGGGAGGATCCAAGGAGTCTCTATTAATGGCCCTAGGCTCAGCTGGAATGATTTCCTGAGAACTTAGCATCAAATTCAAGTTTCTTAGCTGTTACAGCATTGGTGGGTTTAAATGGCAGCCTACATGACTTAGGACTGTTAGAGTTGGATTGCTCTTGCCACCCCCAAAACGCTCCAAGAGACCTTCTCTCATGCAATTAACAAAGGGTAAGGTTTATTGATGATCTGACATGTCGGGGCCCCCGTCCCAGTACAGGCGAGCGGCCCCAAATAGTCTTGGGTTAGGGTTTTTATACATGTTTAAACAAAGAAAATCAATCATTGCATAGATCAGACAGAGGTATAGAGTAAACAATTGATACAAGTTAAGTGATTTTACAACCAGTTGATTTATGAATACAGGGAGTACAGGATATCGAGTAAGGGCCTGATTAGACCTCAGAGAACCATATGGCCTATACAGGGAGTATCAAAAAGCCTCCTATTGCCAAAAGGGAGGGCCACACAACAAACATAACAATGTTGCAGGAACTCCCTTGATGATACCTAGGAATGCAGCTGAATGGTGATAAGGGACACATGGTGGGGTCAGGGGTCCAGGAGGCAAAGAGATATATGGTGATTTCTTCTATCTTACTTAGGTGAAACTAAGGTTACGCTCACATTGGGGTAATTTACTGACTAATTAACTTTATAGAGAATGGCTATGCAGAGCAAGTCTAATGAGGTCAGGAAAGTTCACCAGAGGAGGTTGGTGGGGGGAGCAGCTTTTAACTTTTTAACCCTTCAGGACCACATTTCCAATGGTCAGTGGGTCCAGTATGTTTGTAGAAGAGATGCCGGGGACAGATTTATTAGGACAGATTTATGACTGGAGTTTACAGAAGCAGAACTTAGGACATCTTCCCTCCCTAGATAAGATTTCAGTGGGCAGCTGTTTCACTCATTAATTGTGAGCATCCACTTTTAAAGGTTTGTGTTGGATGAGGTCCACTTCTCTTTCTTTGATGATGTATTTGGCTGCTTTTCATTTTCTGTCTTCAGCTATTTCTTCTCCTGTTAGCAAGGCTCTCAACTGTTTTTACCTGACGCTGATCCCTTTGCAAAGTGAGAGGGAACTAAAATTAATGCAAGTCTACTGTGTTGTCAATAACTGGAGCTACTTTTTTTAAAGATTTATTTATTCATTTGAAAGAGTTACACAGAGAGAGGAGAGAGAGAGAGAGAAAAAGTGAAAGACATCTTCCATCCGATTGTTCCCTCCCCAATTGGTAGCAACAGTTGGAGCTGTGCCAGTCTGAAGCCAGTAGCCAGGAGCTTCTTCTGGGACGAAGCTGTTTTTTTAAATAATTATTTATTTATTTGAAAGGCAGAGTTACAGAGTGGTAGAAACAGAAATCAATGGCTGGAGCTGTTTGGATCCAAAACCAGAAGCCAGGAGCTTTGTCCAGGTCTCATAGGTGGGTGCAGGAGATGAGGGATTTGGGCCATCTTCTACTGTTTCCCCAGGCCACAGCAGAGAGCTGGATGGGAAGTGCAGCAGCCAGGATCCCAACCGGCACCCATATAGGATGCTGACACTGCAGGCCGTAGCTTTACCCACTATGCAACAGTGCTGCCCACTAACGGGAGCTCTTTTAATCTGAGTATGCATAAAGTGGAGAATTACAGCATCATAAATACAGATAAGTTACAGTTTTTCTCTGCCCAGTACTTTACAGTTACCCAGTGATCCACTTAGAATCTTACTTTCCACACTGTGTAATTAAGAAGGTCAGTTAATTGTCTTATTTTGGGTTCTGTGGTTAAACCCATGACATTTTTGAAATGGGAGGATATTAGTTCTACAATTTCATAGAGACTGGTCTGTGGAAGCATCGATAGAAGTTATAACTGTGAGAGTGGTAAGAAAGAAGAATGGAAGAAATAAGTACCCCTTACGCCACACAGAGGTGTCCACAAATGGAATAGAAGATGTGCCCTTGAAAACTATGGCTGACTTTCTGGGACAAACTGTGTTTGAGTGCTTCACATGTTCTGATAGAAAGGTGTTGCCACCAGGTTATTAGTATATTTAGTTTTTAAAGATTTATTTATGTATTTGAAAATCAAAGTTTCACAGAGAGAGAAGGAGAGGCAGAGAGAGAGAGAGAGAGAGAGAGAGAGAGAGAGAGGTCTTCCATCAGGTTCATTTCCCCAATGGCTTCATCATTGTGAACTTTGCTCAGTTCCTGACCTATACCTTTCCTTTAACCTAGTACTTTGCCATGTAATAGCTTATGAAAACTGCAGACTGCATAAATTAATGAATACTTGGAGGGTTGTGATTTCTTAGAGGAACATCATGAGACAGAAGGAATAAAACAAAACAAAAGTATCCTCCGTGTATAGAAGGTATACTGTTTTTACAAGCCACAGAGAAGAGGAAGAAGCAGGAAAGTAGTGAGACTGGAAAGTTTGCGGCAAAGGAAATAGGCACTGGTCAAGAATTTAACAAGCCCATTAGGAAATATTAAGGTTTCCTTACTTCCATGTAGACTCTGCACTATAATGTTAAATGGCGTCCTCTAAACCCACTTGTTGCACAAATGAAAACCCAAGCATTGTCTTCTCCCACAGATGGAGTCTGCTATTGGTTTTGATTTACATTTCCCTAATGGCTAGTGATATTGGGCATGTTCATCTATGTCTTGACCATTGAGATTTCCTCTTCTGAGAAACATCTATTCTGATCATTGCCCATTTCTTAAGTGTACATTTTGCTTCTTGTTTGGAGTTTTTCCAGTTCTATATAAGTATGTTTTGGCTATCAATCTTTTGTCATAATCAGAGTTTTCAATGTTTCCTGCCATTCCGTACATTGTATCTTCACTCTGTTGATTACTTTGTTGTGAAGGTGTATCTTAATTTGATATGCTCAAATTTGTATATTTTATTTTGTTACTTGTGCTTTTGGAATCTAACCCAAAACTGTTGTCTATGCTAATGTTTTATAGTTTCTCATATGTTTACTTAGTTTTTGGTTTTATATTTAGACTTTTAATTCACCTTGAGTTGCTTTTACATAGTGTATGAGGTGTTGGGGTATCTTTTCAGGCTTCTACATATGGATAATCACTTTCCTTTAAACCATTTGCTAAAGGGGTTCTTCTTTCTCCTGTTTGTTTTCTTTCCTTTGTTAAATAGGAGTTGCCTGTAGAAAAGTTGGATTATTTCAGATGCCTATTCTTTTCCATTGAACTATGTGTCTTTTTTTCCAACAGTGCTAACACTGCTTCTATTTTTTTTAAGATTTATTTATTTATTTGCATGGCCAGATGCTTCTTCCAAGTCTCTCATGTGGGTGCCAAAACCGTAGAACACAGTCCATCTTCCACCAATTTCCTAGGTGCATTAGTAGGGAGCTGGATTGGAAGTGGAGCACCTGGTCTCCTAGCAGCAACATATGGGATGCATGCACAGCAGGTCAAGGCTTTAACCCACTACACCACAGAACCAAACCTTTCATTATTTACTTCTGCTGTGATCTTTCATTATTCACTTTTTTCTACTGCCCTGCATCTTGACTCATTCCTGTTTTTTTCTGGGTCCTGGAGGATGGTAGTAGGTTGCTTCTGGGATATCTTTTTTGTGTTAGTAGATACTTGGTAATCTAAAATCACAGATTGTAGTTTCTATATTTCTCTGCTATCACTAGGACCTTCTAGATGACAGCAGAAAATGCTGGCAGAAATGAGGATATATTAATTTGCTAAGAAAATACCACAGAGAATATGATGTAAATCATGGAATTTTACTTCTCAGAGTTGTAGAGCTTGAAAATATCAGATCAAGGTGCTTAAATAGGCTCGATTTTTCCAGAAGCGTTTCTCCGATGTGACAGACACATCTATCATTTTATCTACTTAAAAGTACTTTCTTCAGGTAGAGTCATGTTGGTGGTTAGCACTTCAGTGTTTGAGTTTTAGGGAGGCACATTTCAGTCCACAACAGCAAAAGGGGCCCTGTGGTCTACTTCAATGACAGCCATCTCTGCGGAGGACAGAAAGTTTAAAATCAGCGTTAGGATTTCTCACAGTATTAGTGTCAGTGCTATCTCCATCAAATGCGCATTCATGTACACACAAACAAAACTACCTGTACACATAAACAAATTCAACAGTGGAAATGCCTGATGGTTGTGTACAGGTAACATCAATATAATAATCCATAAGATGGCCTATTAGCAGACATTAAAAAGAGAATTAGAAAGAATGACAACAAAATCTGCAGTTACCTATATTTATGTCTATATGTATGATATTCAGTATTTATAGTTGCTAAAAGATGAATACTGATGTGTGGAAATAAAAGCTAAACCTTACCTTGCAATATTGCAGCCTAGTCTACATGAAAGATGTCTTCCTAAAACCTTTCCCTGGGCCCACCCTGTGGCATAGTAGATTAAGCATCCACCTGCAGCACCAGCATCCCACATGGGCACCAGTTTGAGTCCCTGCTCCTGCATTTCCAATTCAGCTCTTTGCTAATGGCCTAGGAAAGCTGTGGAATATGCCCTGAGTCCTTAGCCCCTGCACCCATGTGAGAGACCTGGAAGAAGCTGCTGACTCCTGGCTTCTGGCACCTGGCTTCAGATCAGCCCAGCTCCAGCCATTCTGGCCATTTAGGGGTGAACCAGTGGATAGCAGACCTCTCTTTCTCTTCCTCTCTATATCTGTCACTCTGCCTCACAATAAATAAATGCATTTTTAAAAAAAACTTTCACATTTTAAATTTCTTAATTGTTTTAGAGATTCATTTATTTATTTATTTACAAGTCGAGTTACAGAGAGGAGAGCCAGAGAGAAAGAGAGAGGTCTTCCATCTGATGTTCACTCCCTAATTGATTGCAACTGCCAGAGCTGTGCTGATCTGAAGCCAGGAGCCAGGAGCTAGTTCCAGGTCTCCCAAATGTGTACAGGGGCCCAAGGCCCAAGGCCATCTTCTACTACTTTGCCAGGCAATAGCAGAGAGCAGGATCAGAAGTGGAGCAGCTGAGTATTGAACCGGCCCCCATATGGGATGCTGGCACTTCAGTCCAGGGTGTTAACCTGCTCCACCACAGCACCAGTCCAACATTTTAAATTTCTGATACTCTAAAGTAGCACAGGACTGCATTATATCTAGGAAAGATGTATTTAAAAATTATAAATCTAGTGCATTTTAGCAGAAGTTTTAACAAATACTTCTGATTTTCTCAGCATTATGTATAAATAAATGACATAATGAGTCATTGTCAGATTTTTAGCTTTTGACAGCCACTTATAATATTTCACAGCTTTTTGAAATGTATTGCTAGTGTGTTTTTCTCAACACATGCACTGGATTTTACCAGTTTAGTGCACATGGAGTTGCCTCTTATAGGATTTGCATTTTAATGGGTTTTCATGGCACATGTAATCAACATCTGCAAAGCCTCTAAAACACATAAATAATAACATGAATCAGGCTTTTTTCTTAAAGATTAATTTATTTATTTGAAAGAGTTGCACAAATAGAGGAAAGGTAGAGAGAGACAGACAGACAGACAGACAGAGACAGAGAGGTCTTCCATCTGCTGGTTTACTCCCAGTTGGCCACAATGGGTGGTCTGTGTCAATCCGAAGCCAGGAGCTACTTCCGGATCTCTCATGTGTGCAAGGCCCCAAGGTCTTGGGCCACCTTCTACTGCTTTCCAAGGCCATAGCAGAGAGCTGGTTCAGAAGTGGAGCAGCCACGACTTGAACTGGCACCCATATGGCTTGCCAGCACTGCAGGCAGCAACTTTATCTGCTATGCCACAGAACCAGCCCCACATTGCATCTCTTTAAGATGATTTGGATTTAAGTTCATGAGAAATTATTAGCATAGTGGGAACTGATAGATATGGATGAAGCAGGATGGACTTGTTAGGAATGGTGATGTTAATTTTCTTATAAAATAAATAAATAAGAAATTAAATATGGTCAGACATAAATGAAGACTAAATTTTATTAGTGGTGATCCAGAAAACACTGATCTCAGGTCTTTTTCTTCCAGTGTTAAGTTTATATATTTAAATGCATATAAAGTGAACAAATTTCATTTAATTTATATATACAGTTTGAAGAGCAAACTGATAACATCCTATCCTATCTTCCCTTGGTCTCATATTTCCAACTCCCTCCTTCTCGTTTTATTTTCTTTTAATTTTGACAGCTGCATGCTTTGATTTTATTTTAGAATCACAAGCTTTAACCCTCTACAAAATAAAGAATTCAGCAAGTAGTAGCAGAAATATCAATGAGTATATGTTGTATACTCTATCAAAGAGTACAGAAAAGTGCTATGAACAATACTCAAATCTCAAAATGCCATATTAACTCATATGCTACTTTTCGTTGTCTATATATTAATTACCACCAGTCAGAGAAAACATATGGTATTTGTCTTTTGGGGACTGGCTTCTTTCATGAAGCATACTTATTTCCAGTTCATCCATTTAGTTACAAAAGATAGGATTTCATTCTCAATTATGGCTGAATAGTATTTTATACTGTATTTATAGCTCATATTCTTTTTCCAGTCACCAGTTCATGGACTTCTGGGTTGATTCCATGTTAGCTATTGTGAATTGAGTTGTAATAAACATGAGGTACAGATAACTCATGCCTATGTATATTCTATTTCATTTCATGTGGATAAATTCCTAGGAGTCAGATGGCAGGATCATATGGTATGTTTGTTTTCAGATTTCTGAGGAACTTTGATACTGCCTTCCATAATGGTTGTACTAGCTTCATTCCCACCAACAGTGGGTTAGGGTACCTTTTTCTCTCCCTCTCCACCAGCCTTTATTGTTTGTTGACTTTTTCCAAAGAATTATTTATTTGAAAGGTAGAGTTACTTATAGGGAGAGGCAGAGGCAGAGGCAGAGAGACATAAGTATTTTATCTGCTTGTTTATTCTCCATATGGCCCAACAGGTGGTGCTGGTCCAATCGGAAGCCAGAGTTAGGAGCATCTCCCTGGTCACCCAAGTGGGTGCAGGGACCCAGGCACTTGGGCCATCCTCCACTGTCCTCCCAGTCCAGAGCAGAAAGCTGGACTGGAAGAGGAGCAACCGGGACCAGAACTGGCACCCATAGGGGATGCCAGCTCAATGGGTGGAGGATCAACCCAGTGTGCCACAGCACTGGCCCCCATCAGGGATATTTTTCTATAGTACTCTCTCTCCACTGTATCTTTTTCTAGTTGAAGAATTAAGGTGATGCAGGATTAATCGAAGGAGTTTGAGAGGATTGTCTCTCTTTCAATTGAGTTGAATAGTTTGAGAAATACTGGAATTAGTTCTTTAAACGTCCTGTAGAATTCAATAGTGAGGCTGTCTGATCCTGGACTTTTCCTTGTTGGGAGGGTCTTTATTACTCATCCAATCTCTGTCTTGGTTTTTGATTTGTTTAGCTTTTCTATGTGTCTTCATGACTTAATTTTGGTATATTGTGTATGTCCAGGAATCTGTTGATTTTTCCTCTAGGATTTCCAATTTGTTAGCCATCACAACAGATACCCACATCCTATATTGCAGTGCTAATCTGAGTTTTGGGTACTCCACTTCCAAACCAATTTCATCTTAATACCCCTAGGAAGCAATGGATAATAGCTCAAATTCTTTCCTTCTTGTCATCTAATTTGGAGAACTGTAACCTCAATGGGGACTTGAGAACCTGGTCTTGCACAGTTGTAGCCATATAGAAAGTGAACTAGCAGATGGGAGACCTCTCTGCTTCTCTTTCCTTCTCTCTTTGTCTCTGTGTCTCTCTGCCTTTTTTATCATATTAAAATATTTAATTACTTATTTGAAAGAGTTACAGAGAGAGGGAGAGACAGAAATCTTCCACCACCTAATTCATTTTTGAGATGACTTTAATAGCCAGAGTGTGGCCAGGTTGAAGCCAGGAGCTTTTCCTCCGATGTGCGTGGCAGCATCCCAGCCACTTGGGCCATCTTTCCCTGCTTTTTCAGTCCATTGGTAAGGAGCTGGATCAGAAATGGAATAGCTGGTACTTGAACTGGTGCACATACAGGATGCCAATGTAGCAGATAGCAACTTTGTCCACTGCACCACAACCACCAGCTCCTCTTTCTGCCTTTCCAATAAATAAATCTTTTGAAAAAGAATTTAAGGTAGTAAAAGTCATCATGACTGAGCAATGGCAAATTTATTGAAGTGATCGACTTTCTTAAAGATCTATTTATGAATTTGAAAGGCAGCACTAGAAAGAGAGAGTGGGAGAGATGGATCTTCCTCCTGGTTTGTTCACTCCTCAAATGGCTGCAATGACTGTGGCTAGGCCAGACTGATATCAGGAGCCAGGGGCTTCTTCCAGGTCTCTCACATGGGTGCAGGAGCCCCAATATTTGAGTCACCCTGTGCTGCTTTTCCAGACACATTAGCAGGGAACTGGATCCATTTGGAGCATTAATGTCTATGATACTCTCCTTGCAGTTGAAGGATTTAGAATCCATTTCAATTATGGGTGGGCCAAGTACAACAGCTTCCAATTGTCCAAGATGTGGATTAGATGGGTTCTGAGAAATTTTGTTAAAATAGTTATTAATCATAACTCTGAGCTTAAGCTTTTCTTACCAAATTTTCATATTTGCTGATGTTTATATCTATGGGAAAATTGGGTCTCTGGATTGCAACCAATGAAAGCATCCAGACTAACAGTAATAAGGTCAACAGTCAGCAGAATGATGTCCAGCTGAACTGAAATAGCTTTTCTTATTTGGTAGAGGGGTTACCTCCTGCATTATGCTGACATAATGACATAGACAGTAGATGTTGGAGTCTGTCCCTTCTGCCAAAAGGAGAATACTACATTTTGGTCCATCATATATATATTAATATATTATAGTATATATTATATTATATATTTCTATACATAATATAGAATTACATATAATTATTATAAATATATAATTATATATGAATTTATTCTTTATATATAAATGTATAATTATTTCTTATCCAGCTCCTTACCAATGGATTGAAAAAGCCATGAAAGATGGTCCAAGTGCCTGGGTTACTGTGACACAGAGCGGAGGAGAAGCTCCTGGTTTCAAACTGGCCACACGCTGGCTTTTGAAGTCTTCTCAATAATATATATGTATATTATATATAATATTAATAATAAATTATATAATATCTGTTTATAATTATTATATATTATATAATATATTGTATGTTAAATTATAATATATTATATATTGAATATATTTATATACATAAATATATAAATTAATGTATATATATAAATTATTTATTTATGTATTTGACAGGTGTACTTACAGACAGTGAGAGGAAGAGACAGAGAAAGGTCTTCCATATGCTTATTTACTCCTCTAATGACTGCTGGGAGCACAAGGACAGTCCCTAGAGTTTATTTTGATGGATTTTAGCCCCTTTCATTGGAGGGAAGCCCAATGAAACTGGACTGATTTGTAAACCTCAGAAGTGTCTTTTCAAGGTGAAGGCAAACTGAGACTGAGGGGTATTTGGAAAAACTTGGAACAAAATGCATTTGCCACACTTGCTTAAGACACATCATTTATCTATTGATTTCATCAGATCTGTTAACATTAAGTATAAGGTACAGGGGACATGGTGGATGGCATATAGCAATATGATTTTAGTAATATATCATGAGGTGCTTTTATTTTTAGTGGATTTAGCAGGTAAAATTGGGCTACCTAATGGGATGTGGCTGGAATAATCACCTTTTTGTTAAATAAATCTGAGGTAATAAATGTTAGTGTATGAAGACATTGAGTTTTCTTTTATTGGGCCTTCTTGGTTATTTTAATCTGGGATCTGCGAATTCTCATTTTCTTTATTTTATTCCTCATCATGTCGGACCAACTCTGCTGCTTTGGGGAATTTTTTAGTACATCTGACATTTGGAAATTTAGACAATAGTATAGTTAAAATGAGATGTACCAAGTAAAGTATTTATTTTTATTCAGATACATATTTTGGAATTCTTCTAAAATTCCTATTGAGTATCCTTGTTAAATTTAGTTGCATCCCAGGTTAAGACTTATTGGAGACAGGCGCCATGGCTCAATAGGCTAATCCTCCACCAGCGGTGCAGGCACACCGAGTTCTAGTCCTGCTGGGAGAGCCAGATTCTGTCCCAGTTGCTCCTCTTCCAGTCCAGCTCTCTGCTATGGCCCAGGAGTGCAGTGGAGGATGGCCCAAGTGCTTGGGCCCTGCACCTGTATAGGAGATCAGGAGGAAGCACCTGGCTCTTGCTTTTGGATCAGCGCAGTGTGCCAGCCGCAGCACACTGGCCGCAGCGGCCACTGGGGGGTAAACCAACAGAAAAAGGAAGACCTTTCTCTCTGTCTCTCTCTCTCACTGTCCACTCTGCCTGTCAAAATAAAAAATAATTTTTATAAAAAAGACTTATTGGAGCCACTCTAGTGATTATACCCATGAAACTTTGTTAATTAATGCAAATAGAACCTGGGAAAATTGATGTATATCTTATGCTGTAGAGACTTAAGATTGAACATCTTTTTTATCTTTTTTAATTATATAATTTAAAAACAAATTTTAGATTTTTTTTGACTTTACTAAGCCACAGCTCTGGCCCCATTAATATGTCTTAACAATGTCTTTTCCTCTCAGACTTATCTCTATTGTTTCAGTTAACTGCATGTCTTTTCTTTAGATTCAGATTCTCTCAGCTGTCAAAGCTTATTCATCTTAATTCTGTTGTTCCTATTTCCCTCCCTTTTATTCTGTCCCTAGGCTAATTGAGGTCATGATTCTCCATTCCTTCTGTGTGGTGTCACAGTAGGATTGAAGTGTTCTTTTTCTCTTCTGATTTCTAAAGAAAGAAATTATGTATTCCCCCAGTTTAGATATTTTAATAATGCACTGTAAAACAAAGGTTAAATGTTCTTAATTTGACAAGAATTTTCGGGGCCAGTGGTGTGGCATAGTGGGTAGAGCCACCATTTGCAGTGCTGGCAGCTCATATGGATCCAGATCTCTGCTAAAGCCTGGGAAAGCAGTAGAAGATGGCCCAAGTCCTGGGCCCCTGCACCCATGTGGGAGACCTGGAAGAAGCTCCTTGCTCCTGGCTTTGGATTGGCACAACTCTGGCCATTGCAGCCAACTGGGGAGTGAACCAGTGGATGGAAGACCCCTCTCTCTTCTCTGCCTCTCTCTGTGTAATTCTGACTTTAAAATAAATAAATAAATCTTTTAAAAAAAGAATTTTTTCTAATTTTAGATTTGTTCTCCTTCATTGTCACTTCAGGGTGTGTGTAAAGAGTGCATATCCAGTTTTTCTATTTTGGATTTTTGGGATTTTGTATTAGCTCTGCTGTGTATTCATTTTTCTCGAGAATTGGTGATATCTTCTCCTTAGTTGTATTAAGAGAGAGAGCAATAGTCCTCATGTCTTTTTAGGTAAGTAAGACATATTAAAAACAGAGCATTCAGTATACATTCATAGTAGTTTGACTTGTTCAATTGATTTACGTGACCTCCCTTGGACATTCTTGGTCTCTGCTGTACAACTTTCTATACTCATTAATTCTTTGATATTCCCAAATCCAGAAAATGAATGATTCAACAGCGGTGTTCCTGTATTTGCTGGGACTCAGGGTAAGAAGCAAAGTGGAGGTGTTCAGGAATCTAAAGGTACATGCTACATAGCAAAGCACATCATTTCCTATACAAAGTGACTGGGAAATCCAGAATCTTTTGCATACTATATTGGATCCTGAACTATTACTGACCTATTCAGTAAGATTTTAATGTATTTATTTTCTGTGTGTGTGTTTGTATTTCTAAATAAACTCTGCTGGGCTACTTAACATTAACATGTATTGCAGAATTCTTTCATCAGTTTTTACTTTTAAAAAATTTCTCTTTCAGTTTTATGGGAGAGGGTAGAAGCTTTCTGCTATGTAACTGAAAATTCATTCATTCATTAAAGTAAAAATATTTGTTGGAAATGGGTGGAATACTATTAATTCTTGTGTGATTTTCATGAAACTAAATACATTCTCTATTTCATTTTGCTTAAAATTTCTGCATGTGTGGACTTCTTTTTCCTTCTTGCCCCAAATCCCTTTGTGTATTGGGATGGCAAATGGGTTTTACACTGGACAAAACATGTTATTTTGGCAAAGAAGTACTTAGCCTTCCTGCTTCAAGTATTCAAATATTGCATTAGAAATCAGTATATTTGTTTACTGTACAAATGTCCTTCATACAATTTTGTAATATTCTGGGATGTGAGAGGGAGCAGGAAATAGGAGGGTTATGGGTGGGGGGGAAGTTATGATTGTCAGCATAAATTATTGCCCTACACTTTTTATAGACACTCTTCAAAGCATATCCTCAAACTAATTCAATTAATTTAAAGGATTTATTAAGTGATAGACTACATGAAATTTATTGATGTATTTTATCAAGCAATCATCCAATGTAAATGATTACCATATGTTTGCACTTCAGGGAATCATTCTATTGTGAATATTTTGGCATCAATATAATTTTGTTTAAAATTTCTTTATGAAAAAATATCTAGACTAGAAATCAATTGAATGCGTTGCATGGTTTTGTTACCTAATGACAAATTGCCTTCACTGAGGTTTATAATTATTTATTCTTTCAACACTAATGTTATGTGTTTACCAAATACAGTAATATTAATATACATTTGGGGTTGGCACTGTGGCATAGCGGGTAAAGCTGCAGCCTGACAGTGCTAGCATCCCAAATGGATGCCGGTTTGAGTCCCGGCTGCTCCATTTCTGAGCCAGCTCTCTGCTAAGGCCTGGGAAAGCAATGGAAGATGGTCTAAGTCCATGAGCCCCAGAACTCGCATGGGGGACCCAGAAGATGCTCCTGGCTCCTGGCTTTGGGTCAGTGCAGCTCTAGTCATTGCAGCCAATTGGGGAGTGAACCAGCAGATGGAAGACCTCTCTCTCTTCTTTCTGCCTCTTCTTCTCTCTCTGTGTAACTCTGGCTTTCAAATAAATAAGTAAATAGATAAATAATTTTTAAAAAGATACATTTGTTTGCAAACAATATGTGACATCAATACAACTACTTAAATTTTCTCATACAAGTAGTTTAATTTGGAGGCCTGAATTATGGCTGATTGGTTCTGTAGTCTAATGATATCTTTGAACCCAACTATTTTCCCCTTCTTTATGAATTTCAGTGTTGTATATTACTAGAATTCTGAAAAAAATTCACAGAAACTTTAGGCATCATCTAAACATCATAATCTCCAAAGAGCAAAAATCATTGCAAACTATGATTTTCTAGAATTATTTCTTTGGATAATGCTACAATTTTATTGTAGCTTTAAATTGAGCACACACACACACACACACACACACCCATGTACCATACATACATTCACAAATGTACATACACAATCAGCAAGTCTCCAATGCATTTACCAAAGTGCATCAATGTGCTAGTTTAAGATTACTGCCAAAGAATAGTCCCTTTCTTTAAATACCAATTTACTCTATTGATTTATTTTTGACCAAAAATGATGCAGTTTAGTTACTGTTTTGACAAAGAGGCAGGTATCATCACAAAGCACAAATGAGTGAATAAGTTACATTATCCAGGGAATTAGATAAGAAATGGCTCACTCATCAAATTAAAAGGAATTGAATCTAGTTTGAGTTACCATGTCAAGCAAAATATGAAGTTTTACAAAACTTGAATGTATATAATTTCAAATAAATTTTGAGTTGTATCTAAATGTGTACACTACAACATTAAGCATAAAGGCACAGATATTTAAATACCTTTATTTAGGAAAATGCGAATAGATAATAATAATAATTGCTAACATTTATTTTATACCAGGTGCTGTTTCCTGAATTTTATGTTTCCAGAAAAATGGAGGTAGCTCCTGTTATTTTAACTTTAAAGAAAATGCAACTGAGGCATGAAGAGGTAAGTAACTGGTTTGCCCAAGGATATATAATCATGAAGTGGCAAAGCCTTAGACTTGGCATGATCTGAATGGCAGCCATTTTTTTCACAAATTCAATGTTTGATCTATTTCATATATTCACTAAAAGGATTTACTATCAAATGATACTTTCTGATAAAACCTATGAAAACTGCAGATGAGTATTGCTCCAAAGCAAATACTTGAGGCTAGCATTACGTGTAGCAGGTAAAGCCATTGTCTTTAAATTTAGCAAAGATATGCCTTGTTAGATGAGTGTACTTTGTGTAATTCTTCTTGTCAGTGTATACACTTTAGAAATTGATTACAGGGCACAGCATGTTAAAACCCCAACCTAGGGTGCCAGCATCCCATATGGGTGCTGGTTTGAGTTCCAGTTGCTCCACTTCTGATCTGACTCCTTGCTAATGCACCTGGGAAAGCATCAGAGGATGGCTCAAGTCCTTGGGCCCCTGCACCCATGTGGGAGACCTGAGAAAAGCTCCTGGCTCCGGGCTTCAGATCAGCTCAGCTCCGGCTTTTGCAGCCAATTGGGAAGTGAACCAGCAGATTGAAGACTTTTCTCTCTGTCTCTACCTCTCTATATAACTCTGTCTTTCAAATAAATAAAAATAAATCTAGAAAAAAAGAAATTGATTACATCAGGCAACACATATGAACTTTTTTATAGAAAGATTGACCTTTAGAAAAATTTTAGACCTACAGAAAAAAAATGTGGTACAAATGTGAACTTTTGAATAAAAATCTATTTTTCATGAAAGCATGGTGTTATAAAACACAGCAATACCTCACTGAGAACCAAAAATAAATTGGACTATCTCATTCTGTGATTTGAAATCTAGGGACAAATGTCCTTTATTTTTCTTACAGAGAATGTAAATAGTGTTGTGATATCAAACTCATTCTAAGTTTAGGTACCCCATGGAAAGTTTGATCTAATGAAAACAAATCTGTTGGATCATTTACCTCATACATTCCACTACCATGAAAATAATATATCTGTCATAATACATCAAGAAGAAAACATATTTATGCCTAAAAATACAAATTCAACTATTACAAACTGTTCAGCAAAATTTAAATTGTATGTTTTTAATATTCTAAAATGGAACATTTTTCTTTGCTTCTCAATAAAAATGTGATACACTTTAACATCTTCAGAATAAGAACTGAGAGTGTACAAGGCAAAATTTATTTATTTATTTATTTATTTATTTATTTATTTTTTGCCAGGCAGAGTTAGACAGTGAGAGAGACAGAGAGAAAGGTCTTCCTTCCATTGGTTCACCCACCAAATGGCCACCATGGCCTCCTGATCTCCCATGTGGGTGCAGGGCCCAAGCACTTGGGCCACCCTCCATTGCTCTCCTGGGCCACAGCAGAGAGATGGACTGGAAGAGGAGCAACCGGGACTAGAACCTGGGGTGCCAGCACTGCAGGCGGAGGATTAGCCTTGTGAGCCACGTACCCGGTGAAATATAGTTTAAGGAGAGAATTTATAATGTTCATTTTTAAAGTAACAAAAATATTTTTCACTTCTTGGTTTGCATTTTAAATTTGTATATATATATATATATATATATATATATTAGCCATCCTTACTGGTTATTGCAAATTACCACATCCCAAAATTAATTGCTTCTCAACATTTACAATTTGTTTCTTCACTTTAAAGAAAAACATTTGTGTCTCTTGAGTAAACAAGTAAATATAATGATTTGGCATCATTTTATAAAACTCAAATCTGTAAGAACTCAAAAACCACTGCAGAAATATTCTATAAGAATGTACTCATGCATATTGTTCTTACAATAGATTCACCCATGTCATAGGAGAGCAACTCCTTGCTCAACATTCAAAATGTTCACAGTCTTCTAACTATTCCTTTTAACATAGTGACCACAGTTGGACACAAGAGAGTCTTTAAAATTAAAAGAAACAATTTGGGTATGCTGACTTTCCTAGTCTTCTTGTTTTCCTGGGACAGAGTATCTTTTTTGAATGTAGGCTGACAAGGATACAACCCCCTCCACAAAGTAAAATGCCTAAACATTAGAGCACTGCTCCTGACCCCTGCTCACTTGTTCCTCTATGTGGGATTTATGAATGACTTGCATGAATGGAGAGATGAAAGAGGCAATGAGCTACCACCCCCCTTTTTCTTTATTTAGCACTTTTCTAGGATGCCTATGAGAACATGGGTTCTTGTCTGCCCTTTTTTATACTGTAAATTTAGCAAAAAACCTGTGCTCTGTAAGTGACTAGGTAGGGATGCAATGTAATGTACTAGGGCAATGGAAAGGAATCTTTGTTGCTAAGCACCAAGACCAACAACTCTGTGGGCTAGAAAGCTTACATTTTGACTTCTTTCCATGTCCAGCTTGAACCATTCAGAATTCAGAGAAAGTAGGAATGTAAGTTATGAGCACACTTCACTGCCACAAATGTTATGATACTCATCAGTTTGTAATCAGGAATGACTTAAAATTTAACCAAAAATACCACAGTAAACTATGGCAGATTCATCAACACCTACACTTATAACTAACATCCACATTTATAATTGTATCTTTCTATGAAGGATCTGACAGGAATTATTATCTGGGATGGATAGTTAACAACTCCTTATACAATTTTTATAATGTACCAAAAAAGTGAACTTTGAATCCTTTGGGAATTGGATAAGCTAAATATATTTGTATTTGATGAATTCAGGCTGAGAACTTGTAAGTACAATACCAACCATAATACCTACTAAAAAATTAAATACCTTGGAATAAATTTAACTAAGAATTTGAAAGATCTTCACAATGAAAATTACAAAACATTAAAGGAAGAAATAGAAGAACACACACAAAAATGGAAAAATATTTCATGTTTGTGCACTGGAAAAAATAATATCATCAAAATGTTCATACTACCCAAAGCGATTTATAGATTCAATGAGACCCCAATCAAAACTCCAAGAACATTCTTCTCAGATCTAGAAAAAAAGAATGCTTAAATTTGTGTAGAAACACAAGAGACCCCCAAATAACTAAAGCAACATTAAACAAGAAAAAGTTGGAAGTATCAGAAGACCAGATTTCAAGACATACTACAGGGCAGTTACAAACAAAACAGCCTGGGACTGGAACAGAAAAAGACATGTATACCAATGAAACAAAATATAAACCAAAAAAATTAATCCATGCAGCTACAACCAACTAGTCTTTGACAAATGAGCTAAAATCAATCCCTGGAGAAAGGACAGTCTCTTCAACAAATAGTGTTGGGAAAATTGGATCTCAACATGCAGACATATGAAACAAAACCTGTACTTACACCCAGACAAAAATCAACTCACAACTGATCATGACTCTAAATCTATGGCCTGATATCAACAAATTACTAGAGGAAAATATTGGGAAAACTGCAAGATATTAGCATAGGAAAGACTTCTTGGTAAAGACCCCAGAAGCACAGGCAATGAAAGCAGAAAGAGACAAAAGGGATTACATCAAGCTTAGAAGATTTGTGCTGCAAAGGAAACACTAAGCAAAGTGAAGAGTGGTAGAAAATATTTGCAAACTATATAACTGATAAAGGGTTAATATCTTGAAGTAACACCTTGACAGTAGGGACTCCATTTTGGAGCACTTGAGACTCCATTCTGGGAAGGTGCCCCCCCCACACCATGAGACTCTGGTCTGAGACTATGATCTAAAACAGTTGAATAATAGCAGTCCACTACATCTCACTTGGCAGAGCACAGAAACCCCCTAGCATGATCGCTCAAGCTTGGAAGTGGATAGACTACACCTGGGTTAATGATAAAAAATGTAATTTGTCTAAGTCCTACGTATGATTAAAACCAATACCTGGATTAATGTCAAGATTATAATTGGAATTGTTAAGATTGTAACTGGTATTCTCAATATTATAATTGATACTAGCTTATTGATACTAGCTTATTGATACTAGATTATAATTGATACTAGTTTCACATAAGTTTTAGGTCAGTAACCAGTAACCAGTAACCATGTATTCCCCCCTATTCCTAGCAACCATGAATTCCAATCCCGATTTTGTGGTTTTTGCCTTTGTAAACCCTGTTGCTTTGGGCTTCAGGGTCGAGAGTTCTTTAGGGCATGAGCCCACTCTCCACCACCCGCAATAAAGGACCACCAAATTTTATCAATCTGTGGAGCTCTTTTGTTTGCACTCACTCAGGTACAACAATCTGATGTTCATAAAGATCTTAAGAGACTCAACTTCAATAAAATAATGCAGTTAAGAAATGGGCAAAGGACATGCACAGAAAATTTTCAAAGGATGCAATCAATACAAATGGCCTACAGACACATGAAAAGATACTCAGCATCACTAACCATCAGGGAAATGCAAAAACACCATAAAGTTTCATCTCATCCCAGTTAGAATGTCTATCATCCAAAAATGAAAAAAATAATAAATGCTGGTAAGGATGTTGGAGAAAAGGCACACTTATACGCTGTTCATAGGAATGTAAAGTAGTACAACCATTATGGAAGACAGTAAGGATATTCCTCAGAAATCTGAAAATAGATCTACTATATGACCCAGCAATCCCACCCATGGGAATTTACCCAAACAAGATGAAATCAGGCTTTGGAAGAGTTATTTATAACCCCCATGTTTACTGCACCTCAATTGGCAATAATTAAGATAAGCAATCAAATCAGATTCCCATTAACTGATGTCTGGAAAAAGAAAATGAGTAGTATGGAATACTGCTCAGTCATAAAAAAGAATGAAACCCTGTCTTTGCAATACATGAATGCAACTGCAAACCATTATGCTTATTGAAATGAGCAATTCAAGAAAGATAAATGTCATTTCTTCCCTGATAAGTTCTGATTAATATAGGATACAAGAATAAATAAGAATGAAATGGATTTATGATTTGATTATTGTTTTTAGCCCTTGTGAATACTCTAGTCAAACTGTGGTTTTGGATTTTTTTTTTATTTGTTGAATAGTATGGTTAGTGGTGCACTAAACCCAAGGTTCAAAAGAAAATTGTGAAATCATGTTTTTTTTTAATTTATGTTTTTGCAAAACTTATAGAGAAAAAGGAAAGGTGAGTGGGGATTGATGGAGGGAGTGAGGGGACTATGGATATCTTCTTAGCATTGTATTTATAAAATACATGATATCTGTTCTCTTTATATTAATAAAAAATTTTGGAGAGCCTAAAGGTAAACATCTCCTACGAGCTGATCTTCAGCAGAAATGCTAAGAATATTCACTGCAGAAAGGACAGTCTTTTCAATGAATGGTGCTTTGAATATTGAATATTCACACATAGAAGATTTAAACTTTATCTCTCATCATATACAAAACTGAACTCAAAGGTGTTCATTTACCCTAGGCATTAAGATGTCAGTTAAGATGCTAGTGTCTCATATCAAAGTACCTAGTAGATACCCAGCTCTGACTCCTGACTCCAGTTTCCTGCTAATGCAGATACTGGGAGGGAGTAGGGATAACTCAAGTACTGGGTTCCTTCCACCATGCAGGAAAGCTGGGTTGAATTCCACACTATTGGCTTCTGTTTGGCCCAGTCCTGTCCTTTGTGGGCATTTGTGGAGTCAATCAACATGAGAGCTCTCTCTTTTTGTTTATCTGCTCTCAAATAAATAATTTTACACTCAATTCAAAATTATTTAAAGACTTAAATGTAAGATCTGAAAGTACTAGGAAAAAAATGCTTCAGGACATTGGATTGAGTAAGTATTTGAAGGATACGACAATAAAGCACTAGAAGAAAAAAGCAAAAATAGTCAAATGCACTTTTTTATTTATTTAACAGGTAGAGTTATAGACAGTGAGAGACAGAGACAAAGAGAAAGATCTTCCTTCCATTGGTTCACTCCCCAAATGGCCACTATGGCTGGCGCTGTGCCAGGAGCAAAGCCAGGAGCAAGGTGCTTCCTTGTGGTCTCCCATATGGGTGCAGGGCCCAAGCACTTGGGCCATCCTCCACTGCCATTCTGGGATGCAGCAGAGAGCTGGACTGGAAGAGGAGCAACTGGGACTAGAACCCAGTGCCCATATGGAATGCCGGCACTGCAGCAAGTGAGCCACGGCACTGGCCCTGGAATTTTACCAAATTAAAAAACTTCTGCAAAGCAAACAAAATAATCAACATAACAAAGAGACAATATGAAATTGGAGAAAATATTTAGAAAATATACACCTATTAAGGTGTATACACCCTTTAAGACATTTTAAAAACTCAATGAAAAATGAACAGATTTTAAAATTGGCATTAGATCTAAATGCTCATTTGTCAAAGAAAGGCATACAAATGGCCAAGAAGTACATGAAAAATGTTCAGCATCACTAATTAACAGGGAAATACAAATACAAATCAAAACCACAATTAGACACCAAGTTACTCCAGTTAGAATGCCTATTATCAAAGGCAAAACAGTGGCTGGTATTGTCACACAGCAGGTTAAGCCATGCTCTGTGACACTGGCATCCCATATGAGCACTAGTTCAACTCCACATCCCATCCAGCTCCCTGCTAATGTGTCTGGGGAAGCAGCAGAAGGTGACCCAAGTGCTTGGGCCCCTGTCATCCACATGGGAGACCCAGATGGAGTTCCAGGCTTCTGGCTTCAGTCTGGCACAGAACCAGCCATTGTGGTCATTTTTAGAGTGAACCAGTGATGAAAGATCTGTCTCTCTGTCTCACTATGTGTCTCCCTCTTTGTAACTGTTCCTTTCAAATAAATAAATTAATCGTATAAAAAAGAAAAATACACACTTGAAGGAATTGTATGCAAATTTAACAAAAACTTGGAGAACTCAGTAACAGGAAAATAAATGCCTTCAAATTTAAATACTGCCAGAATACATAGAGACACACGTAAAATGCATAATAAAATAAACATATACGGGGCTGGCACCATGGCTCACTTGGTTAATCCTCCACTTGTAGTGCTGGCATCCCATATGGGCACAGGGTTCTAGTCCCAGTTGCTCCTCTTCCAGTCCAGCTCTCTGTTGTGGCCTGGGAGTGCAGTGGAGGATGGCCCAAGTGCTTGGGCTCTGCACCCACATCAGAGACCAGGAGGAGGCACCTGGCTCCTGGCTTCAGATCAGCATAGTTCCAGCCATAGTGGCCATTGGGGGATGCACCAATGGAAGGAAGACCTTTCTCTCTGTCTCTCTCTTTCTTTCTCACTGTCTAACTCTATCTGTCAAATAAATAAAAAAGCATATAAACCAATCTGAATATTAGAGAATTCTGAGAAAAAGAAATGTACTGTACATAAAGGAAGAGCACATTTAGACAGCAACAAGATGGATACACTGTGTATCAGGATGGTTACACTTAAAAACACACATTACAAATGCTTTTAAGGATAGAGTAGCAGGACATCTCATTCATTCCTGGTGAGAATGCATCATGGGGTAGATGCTTTATCAGACATCTTGGCATGTTATTAGGAATCCAACACCATGTCATACACCATACATGTTCTAATATATTTACAGAGCTGGTGTGAAAATGTATGCCTTGATAAAAGCTGACATGAAAGTATATATAGCAGCTTTATTCACAATGGCTAAAGCTCATAGAAAACCACATTGTTCCTCAACAGTTAACCACATAACCAAACCTTCAAAGTGCATGGAGACCCTGGGAAGAGAACAGGAGATGAAGACACATGAGATGTTTAGGGTGCAGGCATTTAGCATGGGGACACAAGAAAAAAGCCGAGGCTGAAGTCATAGGGGATCTAGAAGCCCAAGGAAGACAATGACTTCAAGCAAAGGGCAGAGAGGTATCTGAAGGCTGCCATGAGCTGAAAGCTCAGGCTATGAAGTCACTCCAGGGTAGCAGGATAATACTCCGGAGTAGAGATGCAGATAACTGATGGGAGATCACGGCTTCATGCAGAGGGGCTGGAGGACCTGACAGCTGGCTTGGGATGCAGGCACAGATGGACACTCAAGGAAAGATGTGATGGAGGGTCTGGCATTGTGGTGCAGTGGGTTACACCACTACCTATAATGTTGGCATTCCATATGGGTGCTGGTTTGTATGCTGGCTGTTCCCGTTCAGATCCAGCTCCCTGCCAAAGACCTGGGAAAGCAGTGGAAGATGGCCTTACTGTTTTGTCCTCTGCCACCCACATAGGAGACCCAGAAGAAGCTCCAAAGGCCTGACTCCTGGCTTCAGATGGGCCCAACCCTGGCCATTGCAACCAATTGGGGAGTGAGCCAGAGGATGGAAGCTCTTTCTGTCTCTCTATGCCTCTGTCTCTCCCTCTATGTGATAAGGAAATAACTTGAGATATTAAATTTCATGGGGTTTTTTTGGACAGAGTTAGGCAGCGAGAGAGAGATAAAGATCTTCCTTCCATTGATTCACACCCCAAATGGTTGCCACGGCCAGTGCATAGTGGCAATCCAAAGCCAGGAGCCAGGTGTTCCCTCCTGGTTTCCATGCGGGTGCAGGGTCCAAGTAAGTTGAGCCATCCTCCACTGCCTTCCCGGGCCACAGCAGAGAACTGGACTGGAAGTGGAGCAACCAGGACTAGAACCTAGAGTGCCAGTGCCACAGCCAGAGGATTAGCCTAGTGAGCCATGGCACTGGCCCTCTATGTAATTTTCAAATAAATCTTTTTTAAAAAGAGGTGCTGGAGACACAGGGGATGGAGACTTATGAAGGCACATGGAATAAGACTGTGTCTAGGGAGGCCATTCATGCATCAGAATTCTACTTCTCCACTGTCTGTTTGTCATGATAAAGCCTCCCTTTGAGCAACCACCATTTAAAGATGCCACGTGACAGACTCCTTGTCTCTGAGGCTAATATGTGTCCGTAAAGCCTACTTTAGAAGTAAGAAGTACAGATAATCATAACAAAATCTGTGACTGCCTCTGGAAGACTGAGGGACCAGGGGGTGTGGAAAAACACAAAATTGGGGCCAGTGCCGTGGCTCACTTGGTTAATCCTCCACATGTAGTGCCAGCATCTTATATGGGCACCGGGTTCTAGTCCTGGCTGCTCCTCTTGCAGTCCAGCTCTCTGCTGTGGCCTGGGAAGGCAGTGGAAGATGGCCGAACTGCCTGGGCCCTGCATCCATATGAGAGACCATGAGGAGGTATCTGGCAGCTGGATTTGGATCAGTGCTGCACACTGGCCGTAGCAGCCATTTGGGGGGTGAACCAATGGAAGGAAGATCTTTCTGTCTCTCACTGTCTAACTTTGCCAAAAAATAAAAATAAAAAACACAAAATTTAATATCTCAATTTATTTCCTATCACTTCTTTTTTTTTTAATTTTCACAGCAATGTCTTGCAATCACTTGGAAACAGGTAACAACATAGGGATCTAACATATAGACTGAAAGGATTGCAGACTCAAAACACAAACCTGGTTATTCACATCGAATGCACCTTTGCTCTAGAATGACACTGACTGCTGACTGTGAGTTTCCAGCAGTTCTTAGGATGCCAAGTCTTCTGAAAACACTTTGAAACCTGTCTTCCCAGACTGAGAACCCATGGATAACAGGACTGGAGAGAGCAGTGCTCTAAGACTAGCCTAGCATCTGCTTCCACCCTTGGCAGGGAAGTGCCAGGGTCACCCCACACTGACGGGGAGTAGCTGCGTTCTCTGTGCCCTCCAGCAGGCGTGTGTACTAGGGTTCACTCCCAGCCCTGGGGCCTCCAGAAACCCTGCAGCCAGCCTTCCTCCACAGCCATGTGGTGGGGTCATGGGTTGGCTCCCACAGGGTGCACGGGGCACCTGGTGGCCCTCACCCCCCACCATTCCCTGACCTCTGGTCTGGTGCCCCCACCTCCGGGTTGGAAAAATCCCAGAATCAGTTGAGAGCCAGAGATAAGAAGGGAGGATTGGCACAGCACTGGCTGGGAGAGACCCTGAGGGGCCCTGTGGCACCCATGGGTTGGCCTCAAGGTCCCAGGGTGGCTGCAGCAGGGCCTGCGCAGGTCACCCCTGCACTCTCCCCAGACCCAGCTATCTGGAGTTCGCAAGTACAGAGATCCTGCATCCTTCAGTGCTGGGAGCACACTTCCTCAGGGTCTCCCACAGCCAGAAGTTCACAAAGGGCCACCACTTCCTCCTGTCCATCCATTTCCTCGCTCCTGAGTCAGCACCATCCATTTATGCTGAGTCATCATGAAATTTCTGCTGGGTCATCATTACCATACCTTCTGAGTCATCATGAAATTTCTGCTGACTCATCATTACCACCTACCTGGTCCCCACATGTTCTCTTTAGAGACCTGAGCCCTGTCAAGGGGTCCTGAGAGATAGGGTGGTCCCCAGCAGCTCCATCCTAGTCTCTAGCAGGTATACATTGCCCCATCTGGGTCCCCAGGGCTCCATTCAGTCTCTAGGGCCTTCATACAGATCTCCTGGTCTCCATCCGGGTCTCCAGGCCACCAGCCAAGTCCCCAGGTCCTCCATCCAAGTGCCGGGGCCTCCATCCAGGTCTCTAGGGCTCCATCTGGGTCTCTAGCAGGTGCACAGGGATCCATACAGTCTCTAGGAGCCTCATCTGGGTTTCCATGGCTCCATCTGGTTCTTCAGTGCTCCATCTGGGTCTCCAGAGCTCAATTTGGGTCCCCAGGGGCTCCATCCTGGTTTCCAGCAGGTGCATGGGGTCCTCAGGACCTCCATCTAGTCCCAGCAGGTGCAAGGGGCCCCCCCTTCCTTCCTTGCAGCCTTGGGTTAGATTTAGGGGTAGAAGCATGACTCAGCTGGCCTGGTGCCATGACTCAGCAGGTTAGGTTTGATGTCAAGGTTAGGGTGGGGATGGGATTTGGGTTAGGGTTCATGTTTGAAGCATGACTCACCAAGTTTAGAAGCACAACTCAGGAGGTCTGGAAGCATGATTCGGCAATTTTAGAAGTGCGACTCACTGGCCTAAGAGTATGACTTGGCAGGTGTAGTTGTCTACCTTTGTGGGTAAGGATGCCTGGTAGGTAATAATGACTCAGCAGGTATAAAATGGTGACTCAGCAGAAGTTTCTCAATGACTCACCAGGTCTGGGATAATGAGGATTAAGTGGGTATGTATAATGATGGCTCACAAGGTGTGTGCTAGTGATGATTCAGCAGAATTTCCTGATGACTCAGCAGGAGTCTCAGCATGACTCATCCCTTCCTTCCTTCCCTCCCCTCTTTGCATTCATTTCTGGTCCACTTTCAATTTCCTAAACCCACTTCTGGTCATTCTAGACCCACTTCCAGTCCACTTCTGCATTCCCAGAGTCAATTCCAGTCAACTTCCCGATTCCTACAGTCACTAACTTCCAGCTAATTTATGTCACTTCGGGGTTCTCAGACTCACTTTAGTCTACTTCTGGGTTCCTAAGTCACTTCCGGTCCACTTCCGGCCATTGTATACCCATTTTCAGTCACTTTGGTTCTGTTTATACCCATTTTTGGGTACTTCTGGTGTACTTCCAGGTTCTTATAGTCACTTCCCAGAGGGTCTCTGTTGGTCCCTGGGGGTCTCTGTGGGTCCCAGTTGTCTCTGGGGTTCTCTCAGGGTCTTTCAGCATCTCTGGGGGTCTCTGAGGGTCTCTGGGGGTCCCAGGGCTCTTGGCAGGGACACCTGTCCATCACCCAGTCACCCTTGTCCATCACTCAGAAACCTGTCCATCACTCAGAATAGACCTGTCACTCAGGAAAAACATTTTAATTCTCATACAAGTTTCTGTCAGCAAATTGGTCCTGGGTCCGAAAGACACCTTTTCTTACAGGGACTCCCTTGAGTTTTTGTCAGAGAAATTTTGTCAGGATCCAATATGGCTATAGCTCCTGTCAAAACAATTGCCAGAATCCAAGATGGCCACCACTGACATCAGAAAACACACTGCCAGACTCCAACATGGCTGCCACTCCTGTCAGAAAAATTTGCCAGCCTCCAAGATGCCTGTCATTCCTGTCATAATGAGAATTTGCCAGGATCCAACATTCTGCTGCTGATGTCAGAACGAGAATTTGCCAGACTCCAATATGGCTGTCATCAGAAAATCTAAAAATAGATTTCTTAAAAATTTCATTTAAAAATTCATTAAAAATTAAAAATTAAGTAAAAATTAAAAATGTAAAAAGACATTCAAATTCCATTTAAAAATTCATTAAAATTGGCTGGCGCCGCGGCACACTAGGCTGATCCTCCGCCTTTCAGCACCAGCACACCGGGTTCTAGTCCCAGTCGGGGCACCGGATTCTGTCCCAGTTGCCCCTCTTCCAGTCCATCTCTCTGCTGTGGCCCAGGAGTGCAGTGGAGGATGGCCCAAGTGCTTGGGCCCTGCACCCCATGGGAGACCAGGAGAAGTACCTGGCGCCTGCCATCGGATCAGCGTGGTGCGCCGGCTGCAGCGCGCTGGCGGCAGCAGCCATTGGAGGGTGAACCAATGGCAAAGGAAGACCTTTCTCTCTGTCTCGCTCTCTCACTGCCCACTCTGCCTGTCCAAAAAAAAAAAATTCATTAAAATTCTTTTAAAATTAATTTAAAAAATAATTAAATAATTAGTGTGCATGAGTGGGATTGCCTAGCAACTTGCTTAAGCCAGAGGCCCTGAACGCACCTTTGAGGGATTGCCTAGCAACTGGGTTAAGCCCCGCAGCCCCGGGCAAGCCTGCACGGGGTTGCCTAGCAACGAGAGAAAGCCAGAGGCGTGGAGGATGCCTTCATGGAGTTGCCTAGCCATGTTCCCACAGTCTCTGCATTTTCCACGGTTCTGGCCCAGGGGCCTTGGGGGTCCCCAGCTTTGGGGGGAGGGTTCCAGCTGGACTGGAAATGGAGCTCCTGGGGGCCCTGGGCACCTGCTGGGGACCTGGATGAAGCCCTGGGGACCCAGATGGAGGCCCGGTGCACTTGCTAGAGACCTGGATGCAACCCCTGGAGACCCAATGGAGCCCTGGAGACCTGTATGGAGCCCCTAGATACCCAGATGGAGCCCCTGGAGACCTGGATGGAGCCCTAAAGACCTGGAAGGAGCTCCTGGGAGCCCCCGGCACCTGCTAGAGACCCAGATGGAGCCTCTAGAGACCCAGATGGAGCCCCTAGAAATATGGGTAGAGCCTTGGGGACCCAGATGGAGCCTTAGAGACCTGGATGAATCCCTGGAGACCCAGATGGAGCTCCTGCAGACTCGGATGGAGCCTTAAAGACCTGGATGGAGCTCCTGGGAGCCCCAGGCACTTGCTAGAGACCCAGATGGAGCCCTAGAGACCTGGATGGAGCTCCTTGGGGCCCAATGCACCTGTTAGAGATCTGGATGGAGCCCCTAGAGACCCAGATGGAGCCCTAGAGACCTGGATGGAGCTCCTTGGGGCCCAATGCACCTGTTAGAGATCTGGATGGAGCCCCTAGAGACCCAGATCGAGCCCCTAGAGATATGGGTAGAGCCTTGGGGACCCAGATGGAGCCTTAGAGACTTGGATGGATCCCTGGAGACCCAGATGGAGCCCCTAGAGACTCAGATGGAGCCCCTGTGCACTTGTTAGAGACCCAGATGCAGCCCCTGGAGACCCAGATGGAGCCCTAAAGACCCAGATGGGGCTCCTGGGAGCCCCAGGCACCTGCTAGAGACTCAGATGGAGCCTCTAGAGATATGGATGGAGCCATGGGGACCCGGATGGAGCCCTGTGCACCTGTTAGAGAACTGGTTGTTGCCCCCGAGACCCAGATGGAGCCCTAGAGACCTGGATGGAGCTCCTGGTGGGCCCATGCACCTGCTAGAGACCTGGATGGAGCATTAGAGATCTGGATGGAGCCCCTGGAGATATGGATGGAGCCATGGGGACATGGATAGAGCTCTGGAGACCCGGATGAAGCCCTAGAGACCCGTATGGAGCCCCTGGGGACCCATATGGAGCCTTTGAGACCCAGATGGAGACCTGTATGGAGCTTTAGAGACACCAATGCAGCCCCTGGTGCAGGCTTGGGGCCTGGAAATGGGCAGGGCTATGGTGATTGATAGTCCTGATCCCCAACCCCATGTTCCCACAAGGTGTGGGTGGTGGGGAAGATGGCGCTGGAGTAGGGGACCTAGGGGTTTCTGGGAGCCAGAAGTGAGGGCGTGGCTTCTCCCAGGGGATTCTGAGCCAGACATGGGGGCCCCAAGGGTCTCTGGGAGCCAGATGTGGGAGCATTCCAGAGAGACCACAGAATCCACAGTCGTGTGCAATCAGTTTATGACATCAATGAGAAAGAGAAACTGAGAGCGAGCTGGGGACAGAGGCTTATGGGACATTCCAGAACATTCTGGAACATTCTGAAAACATCCCAGAACATTCCAGAAGCTTCCAGCAGAGATTGCAAGTGAGGGGCAGGGAGACGTTGGCTTTTTACCTATTGGGGATGAGAAAAAAAATGTGGAGCATTCTGGAAATGTCGCAGAATGCTCTGGAATGTTCCAGAATATTCCTGTTGCCTGAACATCTAGAACATTCTGGGATATTTCGGAAACACTCTAGAATGTTCCCCTGGGAATGTGTGAGGACTGGCTGGCACCACACTGCTCACCTGGGCGTCAGCATCATCACTGGGGACAGGTGTCTGTCAGGGAGGAGAAATTGGCTGAGTCAGCACGGGATGGCCTGGTGGCTCCATGGAACGTTCTAGAGTTTTCTAGATTTTTCTGGAACCCCCTGGAATGTTCCACCCAGGCCACACCCACCAGTTCATTCCCCTCCACCCAGACCACACCTGATTCTCATCCATGTCAGCCATGCCCCCAGCTCACAGCCATGCCTCCACCCTGGCCACACCCCTGGCTCACTCGTGACAGCCATGCCCATCCTGGCCATGAACCCTCCACACTGGCCACACCCCCAGCTCACCCGTGCTGGCCACACACTCCATGTTCTCCCGGGGATCCCGTTCTCCTCCATTAACACCAAGAACTGTGCCAGGTGCTCATCGCTCAGCTCCTGGTCCTGGGCTGTGGGTGGGTGCCCTGTCTAGTGGGCGCTGACTGTATACAGCCAGCCAGACGCACCTCAGGCAGCATGGGCTCCGTGCTGTGTACACCGAGGGTGCCTCTGTCTAGAGGGTGCCCACTAACTACCACTGGGTCTGCACCAACTGTATACAGTCACAGTCAGGATGGCTCCTTCTAGTGTGTGCTGACTGTATACAGTCAACCAAAATCACCCAGGATAGGATGGGGCTGGGATGGTTCTGTTCAGTAAGCACTGACTGTATACATTCAGCAAAACCTGCCCCAGATATCTAGTAGGTGCTGACTGTATGTGCTTGCCCCATCTAGTGGGTGTTGACTGTATACAGTCAGCCAAGCCCACCCCGGACAGGATGGGATCTACTTAGTATGCACTGACTGTATACAGCTGGCCGAGCCCCCCTCTAGGGTGTGCTGGGGTTGAGGATCTTGTATTTAGTAGGTGCTGCCTGAACACAGCCAGGGTCAGGCTCTCTCTCTAGTGTGTGCCACCAGTATACAGCTGGCCAAGCCCCTCTAGGATGCACCAGGGTCAAAGTTATTCTGCATAGTAGGCACTGATTGTATACGGTCACGGTCAGAATGTATCTCTCTCTAGTGGGTGCTAACTGTATACAGCAGGGTCAGGCTTTCAGGTTGCAATGTGTGTCCCTAGTAGGAGCTGACTGTATACACTCAGGATCCATGTATACAGTCAGGGTCAAGCTCTGGACTGGTTGCATACACTCAGGGTCTGTGTATACAGTCAGGGTCAGACTCTCTTTCTAGCAGGTGCTGGCTGTATCCACATGTGTGTGCAGGGGGCTCACCAGCAGTAAGGGTGACGCAGGTGGCAGTGCCATCAGTGCCCACATTCTGATTGAGAAAGAAGATGTGGCCATTCTCCTGCACCAGGAACTTGAAGTAGTTCTGGCCTTCAACTTCAGGGGGAGAGGTGGGCATTCAGGGTGTGCCAGGGCATGCTGGAACATGGTGGAATGTTTCAGGGCATTGTGGAGCATGCTGGGACATCCTGGGGCATGCTGGGACGTTCCAGAAGCATTTTCTAGAACATTCTGGAACATTCTAGAACATTATGGAATTTTTCTGGAACACTCTGGATGCTTCCCTAGGGCCTGTTAGAGTCTACTGGGACTGTCTGTAACATTTCGGAATGTTCTGTAATATTCTGGGGGAGAGATTCTAGAACATTCCAGAACATCCTAGAATTGTTAGAAACAAAATTGGAAAGATTCTGGAACATTCTAGAACATTGTGGAATTGTCTGGATGTGTTCTAGAACATCCTGGAATATTCTGGAACATTCCAGTTGCTCCTGTAGGGCCTGCTAGAGAGTCTATTGCAATCATCTGGAACATTCTGGAACATTCTAGGACATTATGGAACATTGCACAAATGATGCGAGTGATTGATACCTGGGCACAGGCCACGCCCACCACAAGGGCAAGAATGAGAGCCTTCATCATCATCGTCTTTTCGTCGTCTGGAACCGGCTGCTACCAGGCATCTCTTTATAGCCAGGGCTTGGGAGAAGGGGCAGGGCTGAGGTTGTGCAAACATCCAGGTTGGCACTGGGATGGGATGAGGTCCCGGGGCATTCCAGAATGTTCCAGGAGCTTCCATGAGCTTCCATTATGGATTCTCTGGGGCTAGGGATTTTCCAGAATTTTCTAGAATGTTTCAAGGACACTAGGCGAGTGTTTCTCAGGTCTTAGAATATTCTAGAATTTTATGGAGTTTTTTTTAGAACTTTCTAGAATTTTCTTAGAACTTTTTCTAGAATACTTGCTGAGTGTCTTCGGGGGTCATAGAATTTACTAAAACGTTCTAGAATACACTCAGAATTTTCAAGAATGCTCTCAGAAATTTTTCCAGAATGTTTCCAGAATGTTCTTGGAATTTTTCCTGAACACCAGGTAGGCATCATTGGGGTTTTAGAAATGTTCTAGAAACAATGGTGAATATTCTCAGAATTTTCTAGAATGTTCCCAGAACATGCAGTGAAAGTCTTTGGGGGTCCTGGAATTTTTTAGAATGTTCTCAGTATTTCTAGATTTTTGTAGAATGTCCTAGAACATTCCAGATTGCCCGGTGACCATCTTGGGGGGCCGAGAACCTCTTCTGATGGGCTGGAAATTACTACGGCCCCCAGAGATCAGCACAGGATGTCCTGGAGTGGCCACACCCCCTTGACTCCCCTCCCATGTGTGCAGGTGCTTAGGCTATGTGCGCTGTGTAAATGTCAGCCGGGCTGGGCACAGCACCAGGACACCCGCTGCACCTGGCTGGGGAATTTCCACTCAGACCTGCATCCCAGAATCCCCCTAGGATAACTAGGTGGCATTTTGGAACATTCTGGAACATCCTACAAAATCTCTAGGACATTCTGGGAAAATTCTAGAATATTCTAGAATGTTCCAGAAGATTCCAGAATCTGGATTTTTTTTTTCCAACTTTTTCCCTGGCAGGTGTCCAGGCATGGTCTTGTGAGCTCCGGGGAGGTCATTCTGGGTCTCTGTCTCTCAGTGAAAAAACTGGCTTGGAGCAGTTTTGCAGCATGAAATCCTTTAATCCCATTTCCTACTCCAATGACCCCAGGGTTCTGGCTGGCTTCAGCCAAAACAAACTGCCCAGGGGAAGCACAGGAGTTTGTGGGGGGCCCCCTGAGAACAGGCAGTGCCGAATCTGGAAGATGCTATGGTGTTCTGGCTTGTACTCTCTTGTACAAAAGTGGTTAAAAGACATCCTCATACTTAAGAATGAGGTATGCCTCCTAAGTAGTGGTTTACCCTGCTGCACCACAATGCTCATCCTTGGCATTTTATCTGATGTTTCCCTGGCATTTGGACTTGTTTACCTAAGTTCATTTGTTGGAGCCAGTGTTGTGATGCATTAGGATAATCTGTTGCCACTGATGCTGGCATCCCATATGGCCACTGTTTGTGTCTCAGCTGCTGTACTTCCCATCCAGCTCTCTGGCAATGCATCTGAGAAAGCAGCAGACAACCCAAGTTCTTGAGTCCCTGCCACCCATGAGGGAGACTTGGGTGGAGTTCCAGATCCTGGCTTTGATCTGACCCAGTCCCAGACATTGTGTCCATTTGGTGGGTTGACCTGCAGATGGAAGATCTCTCTCTCCCCCTCCCTGTCTCTCCTTCTTTATAACTCCATCTTCCAGATAAATAAATCCTTTTCACATATTTATTTTTCAACATTTTTTCTCCTTACTTGCTAGTATAGCATTCTCCCTAGGTGCTGCTGCTCTCTGTGGACTTGTCCTCCTCAGCCTCTGACTAGAGCACAGCCACCTCTCCAATGCTGACATCCTCTGACACATGTTTCACTCTTCTGTTCTCTCTAAACTGCAGACTCTTGATCTACCCAACTAACTCTCATGCATAGACACACACACCTGAGGACTCCAGAGTCTTGGATTTCAGGTTGTAATTAACTTTCCTTTTCAGAGGACTGGTGAAAAAACAAGTCTGGAAGCCAGGGTGCAGCCTTATGGTTCAGATGTCTGTGTCCCACATTGGAGTTTTTGGGTTTGATTCCCGGTTCCAGCCCCTGACTCCAACTTTCAGATAATGTAGACCCTGGTAGCTAGCAAGTGATGGTTCAGATGATTAGGTTCCCTGCTCCTGGGCCAGCCCTGACCACTGTGGACATTTCAGCAGTTAACTAGAGGGTGAATACCACTTCTCTGTCTACTTGTTCATTTCTTTGCATCTCAAAGTAAAAAACAAAACAAGTATGTTTGCATCATCCATTAAAATAACTTCCTCAATGGAAAAAGTAGTGTCATTATTATTTTTGGGGAAAAATAATGCTTCTTGGTTGTAAATGATATTTGAATAATGCATAAGTGTACATCAAACTTCCATTGTGGACAAGGAAGAGAAAGATGGAAGCAATAATTTTTGCTTCTGGCTTTGGTACTTGTCATGTAACCTTGAAAAATTCATTTAAACTCATGGGACCTGAGCATCCTTAAAATTACAGGCTCGTCTAGTTGAGGCAGGTGGTGTAAGGGGAGGTGGCAGGAAGCTGAGAGCTTTCCTTGTTTCTGTGCCGACAGAGCTAAGTGACATTAGCAAGTCATTTGACCCCTCTGGATCTTCCTCCCTTGTGAGATAAGATTGTCTTTGTAGTTAAAGGATTTATTCTACACAGTCCTATCTTATGGTAAAGTTCACATGACTGTGAAGTGTTTTATAAACTGGCAGTGTAATAATCAAGTTGGCACTGAAGATGAAATGTTAAACAGCATAGAACTTCTAAGGCTTGTAGTTCTATTAGGAGCTACACAGAAACATTGAAGTTCATGGGCATTTTTAAATTTAAAAACAGAAACATTGAATCACTGTTCAGAATCAGTATAGTTGCTAACATTCTTATTTATAATCACTGAGATTGGTAGTGTAATTACTGATAGCATACTCCTAGTGTTGTATATTTTAGTTTATACAATACTTAGACTATATAAAATATAGGTAGCATGGGAAGTGCGATACACAGCAGTCTCGTAGAATAGCAGATGTCCTAAACAGCACTCTGGCCTCAGAATCAGCCCTTAAGGCACTCAGATCTGGCTGAAGAGCCCATGAGAGTATTTTAGGTATGGAAAGCTGTGGGGAGCAACTCGGACTATACTGTTACTGGAATTAAGACTTATTCTATGCATCTGCTCTCCCACAATGTGGCGCTGGGAGAGGAGCGTACAGCTTCTACCCAGCTGCCCCTTACCAACTTGATAAGCTGCAAGAGCCGCTCCTGATTGGAGGAGAGCGGCGGGCTCAGCATGTGAGTAGCAGAGCACGGATTGGTGGAGAGGACTATATAGGAGGAGAGAGATGGCATGGTGGTGTGGGTTGGTTGAAGAGTGCGTTGGAGAGTTCGCGGGGAAGTTCGTTACTTCATTCTTTCTCACTTCTCTCTACTCATTCTTGCTTTGGGAGTTTGCTGTTTACTTATTCTTACTTTACTATAGAAAGGACTTGTTAAAAAAGGGAACAACAAGCGTCCGGTCCGGTGTGGCTCCTCCGCATGCGGAGGAGCAGCAAATGGTGCCGTGACTCAGATAGGAAACCTAGGAGGGAAAAAACGGGAAGAAGTGGGAAATTACCGGAGAGAGAGACTAGCAAAGAGCCTAGGGGAAGGCCAGACGGAAAGAGTGCCGGTGAAAAGCTAGTTAGAACCCAGGAAAAAAGCCATGGGGGAAGAAAATTAGAAGCTAGGAAAGAGGTATTAACTGGGAACGTCTGGGAGACTCAGTCTTCCATTACGCCCACCGCTCCAACATGTCACAGACGGTACAGACAATGGAGTTCTTTGGCTACTCTTTGCCCACTGGCTACCTCTTCCTCCTGCTAGGCACCATTCTCTATTTCTCCCTAAAGATCATCCATTGTGGGCTGAATGTGGTTTCTCTCTCTTCCTACTCCCCACCTCCTCGCAGCTTTTCTTCTAAGCGAGGGAAACGAGGGGGGAGGAAAATTCATGCTTTCGTAAGAGCAGTCGTGGAGATGTCCCCCTGGTTTCTACAGCAGTGGAGGCAGGTGGGATGGAAATTACGCGAGGCTGGGGAATCGATAGAAGTGCTGAAGCTGTGGCAACTCGTTGATCAGGTGCTTCAGGACCCCACGGAAGGGATCGAGTTGTTGCTTAATGAGGGGAGTGAATTGCAGGAAGAATTATGGCAGGGCAGCCAGGAGAGCAGCTATTGTAATGAACAGGTGAGAAGAAAATCAAAGAAGGATTTAGAGAGCCAGGAAGCTTACGTGGGGGAGAAGGAAGCTGAAGAGGGAACCTCGCCCCCGAGAGAGATGCCAAGAATATATCCTGGCCCTACAAGGCTGGCAAATTCAACCATAAAGGATGAATCACCACCCCGGTATCGCCCATTAGTACTACCAAAGTTTCCTCCTGTAAAGAAAAGCCCCTTTTTTCCACATGAGATTGAAGAAGAGTGGGAGGAGGAAAAAGGAGTGATGGAGGGAGTAGGTATGCAGGAGGAGATAGAAAGGCCGAGAACCGAAAGCAAGCAAAGGGGAGCTGTTTATAGAAAACCTGCTTGGGAGCAGTACCAGGAACCAGGCCAGGTGTTTCCTGTAATTCAGGATCAACAGGAAAACAGGGGTTGGACACCTCTTGACCATAAATTACTTAAAGAGTTGCAACAATCAGTACAATTGTATGGGCCCCATGCAAGTTACACTCAGGCAATCCTTGATAACATTGGGCAGCAAGGCCTAATACCCGAGGATTGGAGAAACTTAGTAAAGGCGGTGTTGGGTGGGGGTGACTTCCTCTTATGGTTAGCTGCTTATAAAGAATTCGCGCGAGAATATTCAAAGCAGAACTATCAAGCAGGGAATCAAGCATGGGATGAGGAAATGTTAAATGGAGAAGGGCGATTTGCCAATCCTGATGAGCAGGCCCGATTACCAACAGCTGTCCTCTTACAAGTGAGAGAGATAGCAAGAAGAGCCTGGAAGGTGATACCCAGAAAAGGAGAAATAAGACACAGCCTAACTAAGATAGTACAGGGCCCTACTGAACCTTACGCTGACTTCGTGAACAGATTAATGGAAGCAGCAGGAAACATTTTTGAAACTGTGGAAGAAGCAATGCCCTTAGTCAGAAGATTGGCGTATGAACAGGCCAATAAAACATGTCGTGAAGCTCTTAGACCATGGCAGCATAAAGACATCCCTACCTTTTTGAAAATCTGTAGGGATGTCATGGATGATGTAGCTTCTGGATCACATGCTGCAGTAGCTGTAACCCGACAATTTAGACAGAACATGAGGGGACGAATATGCTTTAGATGTGGTTGAGAAGGGCATCTAATGAGGGAATGTAGGGTGAAATTTCCAGCCCGAGATCGGCAGGGCATAGAGAACTCGAGAAGACCAGGCCTTTGCCCACGCTGTAGAAGAGGGAATCATTGGGTCAGTGAATGTTACTTTAAAATGAATAGCGCAGGCAATCCCCTGAGGATGCCAAATGAGCCGGGCCCCATAAGAAGATCAGGTGTATATGGACAGCAGCAAAAAAACGGAATGTGGGCCCCTGCACCCTGGGGCCAAAACAATTGGTGGGTGCCACGGTCCCAACAATACAAAAACCAAATATTTACTGCGCAGAGTTACGAGCCACCGAATATTCGGTACTAACACCTCAAATGGGGCCACAAGCCATAGAGGTGAGGGCAGAAACAATTTCAGCGGAGCATAAGGGACTTGGAATAATCATAGGAAAAGAAACAAATGCTTTAAGAGGCCTAATGGTCATTACCAGAGTCATTCAATTACCTTTTGATAAGTTAAAAGTGCTAATACAATCTACAAAGGGTATTATTCAAATCAAGCCAGAAGAACCTGTGGCTCAAATGCTGATCATGATTGGAGCGCAGGATGTTCATGGACCCCAAGGGGAGAAATTTACAGCCTTGTCCCTATCTTTAGCAGATCGACCTCTGTGGACCTTAACCATTAGAGGAAAGTCGATTCAGGGCCTGCTAGATACAGGTGCAGATGTAAGTATAATTTCAGAAAATGATTGGCCGAAGTCATGGCCCCTTCAGCCAGGAGATAATACTTTAGTAGGCCTAGGTGCGGCCATGACACCATCAAGAAGTGCTCAGGTGCTTCATTGGCAGGATCAAGAAGGGAACAAGGGAAATGTGCAACCTTATGTTAGTGCACTCCCCATCACATTATGGGGAAGAGACATTTTAGAACAATTGGGACTGACATTAACAAATGAGGACCAATTGGAGAGTTCTACAGGACGGCGTATTATGTATAAAAAGGGATATCAGGAGAGAGGATTAGGCTCCAGAGAAGGCAGAAGGGACCTAGCCCAGCCCAAAGGCGATTTTAAAAGACAGGACACGGGTTTTTCGTGGGGGCCACTGAGATGCAGCCGCTACCATTGTCATGGCTGGACAACAAGCCAAAGTGGATACCACAGTGGCCCCTTACCCAGGAAAAGTTGGCTGCGGTAAATGATATAGTGTTACAACAATTAGAGGCAGGCCATTTGCAACCATCAACCTCCCCATGGAATACGCCAGTATTCGTGATAAAGAAAAAATCGGGGAAATACCAGTTGTTGCATGATTTACGGGCTGTTAATCAGCAGATGCAACCCATGGGGGCATTACAACCTGGACTCCCGGTTCCTACTATGATCCCAAAGCATTGGCCATTAATAGTACTCGATCTGAAGGACTGCTTTTTTAGCATACCTCTACATGAACAAGACATTCAGAGGTTTGCTTTCACCGTACCTTCCATTAATCATCAAGGTCCCGACAAAAGATATGAATGGAAGGTGCTTCCCCAAGGAATGACTAACAGTCCTGCCATATGCCAGCTATATGTTGACCAGGCAGTAGAGCCGGTTCGACAACAGTGCCCAAAAGTACAAATTTTACACTACATGGATGACTTGTTAATAACGGCTGAAAGTGAAAGTCACCTTATGGAAGCATATAAGCTGCTGCTATTATATTTGGAAAAAGTTGGGTTACAAGTAGCGCCAGAGAAGATACAAAAAGGGGAAGTAGTACAGTACTTAGGGCTTAAAGTAACTTCTGAAAAGGTGACCCCATTAGAATTTGAAATTGCAATAGATGGGTTGCAGACCCTTAATGACTTCCAAAAATTATGTGGCAATTTAAATTGGTTGAGGCCCTATTGTAAATTAACCACCGAAGATATGATGCCATTATTCAATATTTTAGAAGGAGATGCCCAGCTTGATTCCCCTCGTAGATTGACAAAAGAAGCCCGCTTGGCGTTACAGAAAATCGAAAAACAAATTAAAGCAATGCAGATGGAAAGATGTGATCCACAACAAGCCCTAGAAATATTAATTTTTATGGAACAGCTGTATCCCTTCGCAGTCATTTGGCAAGGAGAACCCTTGTTGTTTGTATACCCACATTCACATGCACCGCGTGTACTATACACCCAAGGCATAGCAGTGGCTGATTTGATATTAACAGCAATAAAAAAGGTGACAGAAATGGCGGGGAAGACTCCAAAGCGATGTGTAGTTCCCTTTGCTCAAGAGGCAGTAGAAGCCTTTACAAGGGAATGCTGGCAATGGGCATACATAGTTCTCATTCTACAAATAGAGATTGACAATCACTACCCTCGCCATCCATTTGTTAACTTCTGCACACAGGTTTCAATAAAACGGGTGCAGAAGGTGCGAAGGGATCCAATTCAAGGGGCAGTTACCATATTTACGGATGGAGCTAAAGGCGGAACAGGAACAGCTATATTTAACAATCAACGATATTTTGTCTTAACAGCATCCCCTTCTCCACAACATGCAGAATTAGCTATTATCGCAACAGTATTACGCAGAGAGAGCACACCCATGAATATTTTGTCTGATAGTGCATATGTGGTGAATGCAGTTCAGATGCTTGCTACACAGTGCCTTATTCTTAAATCCTCCTCAGTCTATTCTTATTTAAGTGAAATTCAGGGGTTATTAAATCAAAGAGAGCATGCTATTTACATAGGCCACATAAGAGCTCATTCTAATTTACCTGGCCCACTTACTCGAGGAAACATGATGGCAGATCATTATTCAAGATTCTTGCTTGCATGCACCGCTTTGGAACAAGCTAAAGAATATCACTCTAAATGGCATGTTAACACCCACACTTTAAGTTTTAAATTTAATATTCCCTGCAAGCAAGCAGAAGATATTATTAGATCCTGTGAAAAGTGCGTTGTTACCATAGTTCCAAAGATTCCTGCGGGAGCCAATCCCCGTGGCCTTAAACCAGGACATATCTGGCAGATGGACGTTACACATATCCCCTCTTTTGGGCGACAAAGCTGTGTTCACGTCACTGTAGATACATATTCAGGTGTAGTTATGGCCACAGCCATGAATAAAGAAGGAGTACAACAAGTAATCCAACACTGCTTGCAGGCTTTTGCAGCCTGGGGAGTTCCTCATGTGATCAAAATGGATAACGGCCCAGCGTATACATCAACTCGTTTTGCTGCATTTTTGAAAGAATTCGGAATCTCCCATATTACCAGTATTCCATACAATCCACAAGGGCAAGCTGTGGTAGAACACACTCACTTATATTTAAAAAATTTAATAATTAAACAAAAAGGGGGAATAGGGGAAATGGCCACATCCAACAAGGATGCCTTGGCCCTAGCTCTTTATACAATTAATTTTTTGAACAAGAAAAAGAACGGTAAAACACCTGCAGAAATGCATGCTCAATCAGCTGATAAGGAATCAATACAGTGGATAATGTGGAAGGATTTACAGGACAACCAATGGAAAGGCCCGTTCCCCTTACTCAGAAGAATACGAGGCGCCGTTTGTTTTTTTCCACAGGGTGCGGCACAACCAATATGGACCCCTGAGAGAAGAATTTGGTTGGTAAACCTACCGGCAGAAGAGCTAGAAGAAAAAAACTCTATTTGAGGAAGAAAAACAATGAATAACCAATCCCTGGGATCTTGAATATGGGACATTTTTCAAGGAACTCTGAAGTAGCATGACAAACAAGACAGTCAATAGCATGAAGATCACGCTGAACTTTACACAGGCGCGTATCAACGCCAAAAAATTAAAAAGAAAGGGGGATCTGTGGGGAGCAACTCGGACTATACTGTTACTGGAATTAAGACTTATTCTATGCATCTGCTCTCCCACAATGTGGTGCTGGGAGAGGAGCGTACAGCTTCTACCCAGCTGCCCCTTACCAACTTGATAAGCTGCAAGAGCCGCTCCTGATTGGAGGAGAGCGGCACGCTCGGCGTGTGGGTAGCAGAGCACGGATTGGTGGAGAGGACTATATAGGAGGAGAGAGATGGCATGGTGGTGTGGGTTGATTGGAGAGTGCATTGGAGAGTTCGCGGGGAAGTTCGTTACTTCATTCTTTCTCACTTCTCTCTACTCATTCTTGCTTTGGGAGTTTGCTGTTTACTTATTCTTACTTTACTATAGAAAGGACTTGTAAAAAAAGGGAACAACAAGCGTCCGGTCCGGTGTGGCTCCTCTGCGTGCGGAGGAGCAGCAGAAAGCCACTCTGGCAAAAAAGAAAAAAAAAAGGACCTAAATAAAAGATCTCTGTGAGTGAGATCCCAGTAGAAAGAACAGGCCATCAAAGAAGGAGGTACCTTTCTCTGAAGGGAGGAGAGAACTTCCACTTTGACTATGACCTTGTCTAAGTAAGATCGAACTCAGTGAACTCAAGAGGCTTCCATAGCCTTGGCAACTCATGACTAGAGCCCAGGGAGATTTCGGATGCCATAAACAAGAGTGTCAGATTGTTAAGTCAACAACAGGAATAACTGCGTGCTTACTCCTTATGTGGGATCTCTGTCCTTAATGTGTTGTCCAATGTGAAGTAATGCTATAACTAGTACTCAAACAGTATTTTACACTTTATGTTCTGTGTTCTGCAAACTGATGAAATCTTAACTGAATATAAACTAAATCGATCTTCTGTGTATAAAGATAATTGAAAATTAATCTTGATATGAATGGAATGGGAGAGGGAGTGGGAGATGGGAGGGGTGCTGTTGGGAGGGAAGTTATGGGGGGGAAGCCTTTGTAATCCATAAACTGTACTTTGGAAAATTATATTTACTAAATAAAAGTTTAAAAAATTTAAAAATAAAAAAATAAATAAAAATATAGGTAGCAATATTTAATGCTTCTCTTACTGTTCCTGGATTGGATTATAGTATATGTTAATAAACCCTTTTTAAAGATTTATTTATTAATTTGAAAGACAGAATTATAGAGAGAGACACAGAAATAGACAGAGATGTTCTGTCTGCTGTTTTACTCCCCACGTGGCTGCAAGCAGCTGGAGCTGGGCTAATCCAAAGCCAGGTGCTTCTTCCAGTTCTCCCACATGGATTCAGGGGCCCAAGTATTTGGGCCATCTCCTGCTGCTTTCCCAGGCACATTAGCAGGGAGCTAGATTAGAAGCAGAGCAGCTGGGATATGAACCAGTGCCCATAGGGGATGCCAGCACTGCAGGTGGTGGCTTCACCTTATATGCCACAGCACCAGCTACAGCCTATTCATTTTAAATTAATAACTAAAGATTATCTGCTGTTCAGCCTCCAGGCTTTGGCTTGGCCCAGCCTCTGCTGTTGTGGACATTTGGGGAGTGAACCAGAGGTTGAAAGATCTCTTTTCTTATGTCTCTCCCTCTCTAACCTTGCCTTTCAAATAAATAAATGAGTCTTTGAAATAAAAATACATACACACACACAAACACACACAGTACCAACACAGTGGGTAAAGCCATGGCCTGCTGTGCCAGCATCCCATATGGGTGCTGATTCAAGTCCCAGCTGCTCCACCTACAATCTAGCTCCCTGCTAATGTGCCTGGGAAAGCATCAGAAGGTGGCCCAAGTGCTTGAACTACTGCATTCATGTGGGAGGCCTGCAAGAAGCACCTGGCTTTAGATTGGCTCAGCTGAGGTCAATTTGGGAAGTGAACCAGCAGATGGAAGATCTGTCTCTACCACTTCTTTGTAACTCTGCCTTTCAAATAAATAATAGATTTTTAAAATGGGGGAAAAGGGCAGTTTTGTTGCCTTCCCTTTCCTTAGAGTAACATAATCAAAATCTGTTAGGCAAATGAATAAGGGAAATTCTGAGATCATGTATTGACCACAGAAGAGAATGGATTCCTTGTGCATTTTCTGGAAGCCCATGCTAGTTAGAACCAAGGGAAGCATAACAAAAAAGGGGAGGCCTATATCCCTCTTATTTGTCTTCTTTGTTCATTGGAGCAGTGGAGAGTTGAGTAATGTAATATTGGTGTTTGTCTCCATACAGTTCACTTCTATTTAGCTGGTTCTTTTTTATTTTTGCATTTCTTTTTTATTTATTTTAAGAGATTTATTTGAAAGGCATAGAGACAGGGGTCTTCCATCTGCTGGTTTGATCCCCCAATGTTTGGGTGAGGCTGAAGGCCGATGAGCCCCCTTCCAGTTCTCCCATGTGGTGTGGGGTCCAAGCACCTGTCCATCACCACTGCACCTGTTGGCTGGAGTGGGACAGGAATTTGGGCGGCAGGGATTTGAATCAGCAACTGTGATGCAGGCCTTGCAGTTCTGGTTGCACCCCCAAACCATGGTGCCAGCCTTGATAAACTTCTTTAAAGTGGAATTAGGGGTAAAAACGATCTGAGGTGCATGTGCGGTTCCATTGTGAGAGGGTCTGAGGCCCCACGGGTGACCAGGGGCCAATAGGAACACCTGCAGCCTTGGCCCGCAGGTCCCAGGCATCTCCCCTCTCCTTCTGCCCCACCCACAGCAGCCCGGCCCAGGCTCCAGTGGTGCCTCAGGTATTTCCTCCCCAAACTGGTCAATTCAGGTCACTTTGTGATCCCTGAACAGATTCAGTAATGCATGCTTCTTCTCTACTACAAAGATCTTATGTTGGTCATATTTCCAGTTACAAAAATCAAATCAACTCACACCTGGACTCTGAGTATTCAATGACATTAGTTATCAAAATAAATGTATTCAAATATTCAAAGACCACTTCAAAGCTTAACTGCCTTCAAGAGTGTTTGGCACTTGGAACAGCCACTGTGGTTTTCTACACATGAGCACTCACTATTTTATATACCATTTAACAATTCAAACATCACTTCAGCTTCAGCAATACACAACAATAGAATGGATGATTCTACATAATAAACATGTTACATTAGTTTGGACTTAAAACCTAGAACTAAAACCATGTGGTAATATGGATGGATTTAAGGAAAGATGTAGAGCTAGGTAGCTAAGACCACAGAATCCCAGACCTATTGATTTTAAGTGAGTCTGGAACAACAGCATTCCATTGCATTATCTTCCATCTCAGAGTCCTGCTTTTCCAGTGAGACCCACCCCACTCAGACCATGTATTTCCTGCCTGTGTCTTCACGGTGGTGGAAGCTGTTCTGATACAGGCATCTCCTGGATAGTCACCAGCTTCCTGATTTACTACCTGAACTGGAATCAACAGTTGTGAGGGATGTTTCCCAAACACCCAGGCTGAACTGAATGTTCGTCTCTGGCAGTCAAAAACTTCTGCCTTAGGAAACAGAACATGTCCTCTACTCTGGGGCTCCTTTTTCTTCTCATGGGGTTCTGTGGTGATCTGTGGTTTTCAACACAAATCCTGGTAGCATTCTGACTCAAAAGAAAGACCAGGGATAAGAGTTCTTTCTGGGGGCTGGTGTTGTGGCATAGCAAGTTACACTGCTGCCTGCAGCACTAACATCCCACATGGATGCCAGTTTGACTCCCAGCTGCTCTACTTCTTCCCTAGCTCCTTGCTGGGTAAAGCAGCAGAGAATGTCCCAAGCACTTGGTCCTCTGCCCCCACATGGGAGACCTGGAGGAAGCTGCTGGCTTCAGCCTGGCCCAGCCCTGGCCATTGTGGCCATTTAGGGAGTGAGCCAGCAGATGGACCGCTGTCTTTCCCTCTCTTTTTCTCTCTGTAACTCTGCCTTGCCAATAAATACAACTTCAAAAAGTTATTCTCCATCAAGTAATACACCCTTTTCCAGGCAGTTGTAAAGCTGGGAGTCATAGCTTCTTTTATATTTTGGATAATAAGAGTTCTGGTTTGAAAGCATGTTCATCTGAGACAAAGATCACTCATTATCCTTTGTTAGAGAAGGGGGCTCTGCTCTTTGAAAGTGAAAATTAGAAGCGGTAATGTGTGATGAGCTCCACCTGCCAGGTCTGGGGAGACTTATTTGAAAGACAGGATACCAGGAGAGGAAGCTTTTCAGATTCCCTGGCCCTTGCTTTAGTCTTATGTCTTTACTTCTTTTGTTGCATCTTGATGTCAAGAGTGTACTCTTTATGCTGAAATGAGGAATTGTGTCTTACCTCTTTTGGGCCTTTTTCTAAGAAGAGTGTATATATTTTTCTTGCATATAAGGATGGCTTCTGGGGTGGGTGGATCTTTCTTGGAAGTTTTCACAAGCCAGCCAGTAGCCTATATTTTCTTCACAGAATTCAGTTTTTAGAAAAGCCTCCAATACAGCCAGACCATCTGTATGTAGGGAAGAGCAGGCAGAAAAATAAAAAGAAACATGAGGAATATGAGGAAGCTAATGATCAAATAATCCCTTGTACTTTTCTAGTACTAGGATTAGCTATTCTCGTTTTTACTCAATCCTGTAATCCTGCGGATTTAGCTCTTTAAAGACAAAGATGCCTGTAGGCAAAATACTTCATTGGTTCCATACTACTAAAACAGAAATACTTCAGTTTGTTTTAGTGCCAAAAATGTATTTACAGGAGAGGCATAAATCCTCAGGGAACTAAGTCTCTTGCAAATACTGCATGCAATGAAAAGCATCCTCAGCCTCAACCAAGAGCACTGCCATTGCAGAGCTGAAGGCTGATTTATCTTCCCCACCTGGTGTGAATATGCTGCAAAATAAGCGGAGATAAACAGACCTTCTAGGTTAAGTCAAATTCTCCCTGTTGAGCTGCTGATTTGAGGACACAGCCTTTCTGCACTCTTGTGATACTTGCAATGGATTCAATTCAAGCCTAATTCACAATTGCTGGCCAGCAGCTCCTGGAATGCTTCTGACCACAACAGTGCTTCCTTCGGGGAAGGTCTGCAAGAGCAGTTCTCTAATGAGTTGTGCTCAGAGCAGTTCCCCTCCCAGCTCAGCAGTGAGCTCTTCAGATTGCAAACACAGGAATCTCAACTTACTTGGTGAAAGCTTGCTACCTGCTTTTCTTGCCAATTGTGGCCTTCCCAGGAATGGTGGAGTTTTGCCATAGGTAGCTCAACCCGGTCTTCAGTACTCTTATTCTTACAAAAAAAAAAAAAAAAAAAAAAAAAAAAAAAGACAATTCAGTAAGTGGTCATCCTTGAATACACTACTGAGCCTGAAAGCATTTTTACCAAATAAAGTCGCCCAATAGCTATAAACCAAAAGCCAACAACAGGCTTACCCACCTAATATTACACTCAGCCCCGAAGTACTAAGCAGTTTCATCAGTTCCTCAGAATGTAACTATGCTGTGAGCACTAAAGATAGGACTGCCCAAATTTTAATTATCAATACACTGCACAGCTAATAAGGCAGATGCTGTCTCTGGCCCACAAAAGGAGACAGTTTCCCTGCAAGGTTAATCACAATTGGGAGACATTTTGCACCTGATGGAACCTGCAGCAGTACTGCCTTGAGCCTACTCCTCTCCTTCCCTTTCCACCTTTAGTCCTGGATGGGCCAGAGACCATGCACAGGAGGTGCCATTGGTCACCCGTGGCCCCCTGTCTACCTGCAATGCTCCTGGTAGGAAGATGCTGCAGAACAGTGATTTGTCTCATGATTGTCACTGTGTGAGATCAGCCCATCATGAGAAAATGACCATGGATTCAAATGAGATATCAACCGCAGAAGCACTTCCCCCAGCATCAGTGCAGGAGGGTGGATGATGGAAGGCACAGCATGGCCAGGACTCTAGGGACCCTGCAGGACTCTGCTGCCCTGGATGCCTATAGCAGGCAGCTGCATGAGGCCCAGTGTGCCAACAGCGCCCTCCTACGAAACCCTTCCCCCTGTCTGCCCATACAGACCACACAGATGCTGTGTCAGTGAGTAAATCAGCACCGCGCACTTGGTTTTCCTGATGAGACTTGGCCTTCATTACTTCCCCAAGCGCAGCATGTGCTGCAAGCCTCAGCCAGCAGGGCCAGCGGGAGAGGTGGCAACTACCAGCTGCCCAACAATGACCACCGCCTTTATAGCCAGCCTACATGGGGCGGGTCTGGCAGCACTGGTCCTGCCCCAGGGCAGGAAGGATTGGCCCGAGGTTCCCCGCTGGGTGGAGCCTGAGCTGTCCTGCAGCAGATTCTGGAAGCAAGAGAGCTGCTGATGGCTGAGGCCCTGGCTCAGAGCACACTTAGTGAGACCCCATGCCCGGCAAGGGTGCTGGGGCCCTGGACTTTCCCAGGCTGCAGTCCTAGGGTGGAGGCTTACTCAGCCCTCCTTCCCCAGCCCTGCCCACAGGTGGAGCGGGGTTCCCATGGGGGCATCTTCCTTCATGGGAGCATGGGTGAACCCCAAATGCCGCGACTCCCAGTTCTGAGTGCTGGCCCGCAGCCTTCCGGGAGGGAGTAGGATACAGAGACTTTGTGGGGAGGTGACACTTGAGCTGGGCCTGTATTTTGGGTTTGCTCTGGATGCACAACCCAGCGCGCCTGGACCTGCTGGTCTGCTGCAGGCCTCCTGGAGGCTCTGGGAGCTGGGCGTCCTGGTGGCAAGGGCAGGAGGGTGGGAGGTCGAGGCGCTGAGCTCCCGCTGGGTGCACCAGGCACTTTGGAGCTGTTCAGAGTAAGGAGTTGAGGTCACCTCCTGAACCACTGCTGGTCCCAAACTCCTGGTTTGGGATTTTCCAGAACCTGAAGTAGGGGTGTGGTGGGGGTGGTAGTGGTTGGCTTCAATGCACTGTATTTGTGAATTCTTCAAACACAGCTTCTCCCTACTCCTGCAGGCTTTCAGGTGATTGACGAGGACAGAGTCCCTCCACTGCAAAGTGACTGAAGTTTGGAAACTACGTCCAGAACATCACAGTGTGTATTCAGCTGATCATCCTTCAGGCCTGCAGGTGGACAGCAAGAGCAACAGTAAGATATTAACTACTGTAGATACTCTCCTTTCTTTCCAGTAGACCCACCAAAAGAGAATGGGAGATGAGTACTTGAACATTGGAACCAGTCAGCATGCTAGGGTGAGCTGCCAGTACTTGGAGCTCAGGAGTGGACATGGAGAGCAAAACATGCATTGTAACTAAAGAGGACAGTAAGGCATTTTACTGTGAAAAGGGAAATCATTTAAAAGTGAGCAAGACACCTTAAGGAAATGTCTGTATAGTTATTTTTGTTTATTTGCAAGGCAGAGAGAGCCCTTCCATTTATTGCTCATTCCTCAAATGTCTGCACCAACCAGAGCTGGGTCAGGCTGAAGCCAGGAACTCAGTGTGGGTCTCCCACACAGGTGGCAGGGACTCAAGTACTTGAGCCATCAGCTGCTGCCTCCCAGGGTTCTGTTAGCAGGAAGCCAGAAGCAGAAGCAGGGCTAGGGCTTGAGCCCTGAGAATTCTGACTGGGATGTGGAAGGCTTTACCACTATGCCAAACACATGCTCCAGTAAGCTGTTTCAACACGTTTGCAAAATGTAAGAATGTGGTTTTAAATATATGCTCTTCATCTTAAAAATTTGCATAATCTTATATTCAGTTTCATGATTCAATACTTATTATTAAATACAAGTAACATTTAGATACATGCTTTCCTCACCAATACAAACCTCAGTAATTTTTTCACTTAGAACCTTGAATATTAGCATTCATTCAGACTGAAGTTCACTCATAAGCTGGGAATTCTGACAAAGAGACAGTAGGGAAAAAATCTAGATGTGTATCTGATACCTAATAAGGTTCTGAACCTGATTGACAGAATCTGAGTAACTGTTCAGAGAGTGACTTCATACCTCTCCCCTCTGTAATGAGAAGACTGTGTCCTTTGGCCACTTTCACATGATGTTATGTAAATTTTACCTGAAAAGCCTTTTATAAATTCTGAAGTACCATACAGAAGCATATATGCATTTCCATATGTGTGAAAAAAGGCAATGTCAAAGGCATAGCTATTCCAGAGAGAAGTTAGGAGGATTAGCTCAGTTTTTAAGTGTGTAAGTACCATTAAATATCAACATATTTGAAATAGATTTATATATAGAGTGTGGAGTTCATGATAGATATTGAATAAATGCACTCTGGATAATAAGCAAATATCAGAAATAATGCCACACCCATCAGTGTTTAAACTCTTCAGACAGCTCCGTGCCAGGGAAGTGCAGTGATCCCTGTAAATTAACAAAAATCAATCTGTGTATACCCATGGAAGCCACTGGTTTATATGCAGCCTATACTAGAGGTTTTTGTGTTTAGTTAAATTACTTGATTTTTTAATGAATGCTTTCAGACTGATACCTGATGCTGAGTGGCAGACAATTTTTTCTGAAAAGTATGTGGTTGAGAAATATAAATATAAATCAGTTTATAATTTTTGTGTCTGAATATTTTTATGCATTGAGACAGTACCTGCAATAATCAGAAGACTTTTCCTCAAAAAGTTGCTACATTGATGCATCTTCATTTATGTATGTAATGTATGTTTAGGTAAAAGGAAGAGAGAGAGAGAGAGAGAGAGAGAGATCTATCTTTCATCTGCTGGCTCACTTCCAGATGGCCACAAAAGCTGGGGCTGAGCCAGGCCGAAGCCAGGACCCTGGAAGTCTGCCCCAGTCCCCCATGGGGGTGCAGGAACCCAAACACTTGGGCAATCTTTGCTGCTTTCCCAAGCAAAGAGCTGGACGAGAAGTGAAGGAGGTGAGTCTCAAAGCAGTGCCATAAGGCATGCTGCTGTTGCAGTTGGCAACTTACTCCTTTGTGCCACAACGCTGGCCCTGGATTGATGACATATTGAAGTGCTGCCACTGGCTTTTGGCTAAATAGGATGACTTAACGTGTTTTCCACTCTGTGGAAGAGGAACAAATAAGGCAGTTGGTTGTAAAAGTTGCCCATGGAAACCACAGCCTGAGAAAGATGAATCAGCTCACCTTGCATTTTCCACGTTGCATCTACACCACCCTTTTCTGGACAAACATCTGATTGTATGCCCTTGTGATGGAGGTTCTCAGGGTGCTGGAACTTTTTGTAATTTTTTTAAAAATATAGATTAAGAAGAAGGCAAATAAACAAAAAATTACAAACTGCTGCCAATACCAAGAAGAGATTATTGAGCGTAAAAGGTCACCTGTTGGAGCTAGCACTATGGCACATCAGGTTAAAGCCCTGGCCTGAAATACAGGCATCCCATATGAGTGCTGGTAGAGTCCCAGCTGCTCCACTTCCAGTCCAGCCTCCTGCTAATGCACCTGGGAAAACATTATAGGATGGCCCAAGTCCTTGGGCCCTTTTGCTCATGTGGAGACCCAGAAAAAGCTCCTGGCTCCTGGCTTCTGATCAGCTCACTCTCTACCTCTCCATATAACTTTTTCAAATGAATAAAATATTTTTTTTAAAAAAGGTATCCTGCCATACTTCTTTCTTCCCTGTTAATTCCTAGGAATTAAAAATTGTTACAGGGCCAGCACTGTGGCAAAATGGGTTATAGCAACACCTGCAGCACTAGCATCCTCTATGGGCACCATTGCATGTTCTACTTCTGATGCAGGTCTCTGAAAACATACTGGGAAAACAGTAGAATATGGTAGAAATCCTTGAGTCTTGCACCCAAGCGAGAGACCTCGATGAAATTTCCCTGACCCCTGGCTTTTTTTTTTTAAAGATTTGTTTATTTATTTGAAAGAGTTACAAACACCCACCCACCCACACACACACACACAGAGAGAGAGAGAGAGAGAGGTCTTCCATCTGATGGTTTACTCCCCAGCTGGTTGCAATGGCTGGAGCTGCACTGATCTGAAGCCAGGAGCTAAAAGCTTCAAGTTCTCCCATGCATGTGCATGGGCCCAAGCACTTGGGACATTTTCTACTGCTTTCTCAGGACATAGCCAGGAGCTAGATCAGAAGTGGAGCAGCAAGGACTCAAACCAGTGCCCATATGGGATGCCCATAATGTTTTCTTTAATTGGAGAAATGTTCCTTTGATAGAATGAGCGTATGACCCCACAATATTCTCTACTTACTCATAATAGGGTCTGAAATGTAAAAGTCATGATTAATTTCTTAGAAGAAAATTTACATACCCAGAAGCAAAGAGTGAAAATTAACCTTTTGTTTTTCTCATGAATGAATCAGAGTTTCAAAACTAATACTTAACTTGTATTTTAGAGGAGTTAATGACTTAACCATCTCTTCTATTAGAAATACTACGTTGTGGCCAGTGCTGTGGCACAGCAGGTTAAAGCACTGGTCTCAAGTGCCAGCATCCCATATGGGCTCCGGTTCTAGTCCCAGCTGCTCCTCTTCTGATCCAGCTCTCTGCTATGGCCTGGGAAAGCAATAGATGGCCCACATCTTTGAGCTGTTCTGAAGCTCTTAGCATAGTGAACATATATTAGATTCTCATTATTGAAATCTTTAGAAATGTCAGAAAGCATGTAACTTTCTTTAATGATCTGAAACAGAGATGAGATCCATAAGGGCAGAACTGCTCAGCAGCCACACTGCAGGAATATGTATCTTTCTGACGTTATCTTCATCTGCTTCTTGCAGTTGCAGCTAGTCTATGAGCTCTTGGTCTGTTTTCTGCCCTTGGGAGGGCCTAGGGTGCTCTATATTGTCTGTAAGGATTCAAAATTTGTTGTATATTAGTGTCTAATCATAAAATTTCCAAAGTGACAAGCTGGATGTAATAAACTATTCCAGACTGCAAAAAAAAAAAACCCACAAAAAACAAGAAAATACAAACATGGTGTACTGTCTATAAAGTACAGCGGTAGATCTGTATTATAGAGATACACATCTCTACACAATTCTCTGTTTCTTTCCCTCTGAAAGTCTACATTCAGCTCTCGATGGTGTGATTACTTAGGAATAGATTTCATATACTTACTTTCATAATCAGTGAACTCGGAATTATTATTGTAGTATTGAGGATTGTACTGACTAAAACACTATGTTTATTCCATGTTAAATAACATCATCGTATCTTTGGATTCCATTTGTCCTGCTACTGATGTATTCACAGGAGAGGGGAGGTGGGAGGAAAACCCAAGATCCATCAGGGTGGAGGAGGAATGTCAGAGGCTGTGGTTCTATTGTACTGCAGCTTGGGTTCTGGAAGAACACATTAATGCACCCAGATGGTTTGAAGCTAACTGAAGGGCTATGTTCTGTACAATTGTCTGTGGTGCTGCATTTTCATTTATGTAAAATTTATTTCCTTCAAGTAATATATTAATTTGGATGAAAATGAAGATGTTAAGGAATTTTCAGAATGGGTCTGTTTAACCCTCATTGGCTTTGTTTTTAGGCACTTAACTCAGAAAAGAAAAGATAGAAAAATACGTTTTGGGTTCTCTTCATCTGTACCACGGCACTCTTTGGTTAAGATTTGTCATTTTGTCATATTTGATTCTCTAGACTCCCTGAAAAATCCCCTACTTCATTAGATGGAGTCCGTGTCTCACCATGGCAGTGAAATGTTCCAGCTTTGCATTTAGCTAGGCCGTGGACACATGCCATGGCACTTGCCAGCCAATTGTGTCAGGGGCATCATCTGAATCAGAATTACTTGCATGAAAACAAGGAGTTACAGATTCTTCCAGTGAAAGTGGAGAGGAGCAAGAGCTGCAGAACATTGCCAGGGTTGAATGTGCCATGGGATGCCATGTGGTGGCTGGTGTCTGGGGTGCTGGTTCTGCAGAAGATAGGGCTTATGGGGGCTGGTGCTGTGGTATAGCAGGTGAGGCTGCCTCCTGCAGTGCCAGCATCCCATATGGTCACCGGTTGGAGTCCAGCCTGCTCCACTTCCAATCCAGGTGTGCTGTGGCCTGAGAAAGCAGTAGAAAATGGCCCATGTCCTTGGACCCCTGAACCCACATGGGAGACCTGGAAGAAGCTCCTAGCTCCTGGCTTTGGATCAGCTCTGCTCTGGCCATTGCATCCAATTGGGGAGTAAACCAGCAGATGGACGATTCTCTCTCTCTCTCTCTCTCTCTCTCTCTCTCTGCCTCTCCTCTCTCTGTAATTCTGACTTTCAAATAAATAAATCTTTTTTTTAAAAAAAGCTTATGCTTAAGGGTAGTGTTCATGGAAAATGTGTGGGACATTTTTCAGCAAGATTTTAGATGAATTTTCCAACCCCTGAACCTCCTAGAGATTGGAATAGACTTCTAATGCGTAACTTCCACTTATGCTTAATTAGGTTTTTGTTTTGAATTGTTTTTGATGAAACAGCAAGGAATTCTGAGTTATAGACTTCCTATTTCAGAGACAGAAGAACACTGATGCCTGCATTATAATTAAATAATGCCTATCACCCTTTCTTAAGCAACAAATGATCACAGATTCTCTCTTTGCTGCTAAGTAATGAGCATGGTGATTCTTCCCACCGTAACCACCTTCCCACCTACACTCCCTCCCCTCTTCCTCCTTCCTCTCCTATTGACATGGAATGCCTTACATAGCTAGGCTGAACTTTTAATCCACTTGGCCCTAGGTGTTCATACACTTCAACTCTGTGTGATTATTCATATGCCCTTTTTATGACAAGGCTTATGTCAGAATGACAAATTATATATTCACCTAATACTGAGAGTCATCAAATTGATTTCTATTTTCTTCTCTCTTAGGCAGTTCTTGAGGGGCAGAAATATTTATTTTGTATATCATGTATTTATTCAACTAAAAGACTGACTGTCAAGATGCTGAGTTTTAGTGTCAAAGCAAATATGTTTCTAGACCCCATGAAGTTTACAGTCTGGCAAGAAAGAGCCATCTACCCAAAGAATATTGTTTAACATAGTAAATGCTGGGGTGAAGTCAGTGGATAAAGATTGAAGCATTCTTAATCTAGCACTAACTCTAATCCCATGATCTCTAATTGAGAGAAGTAATCAGAAACACAGAACTCCATGTTACCCAGTTATCTCTTTGAATTTCTGATTAAAAAATAAAACATACCAAACAACACACAAATACCTAGAAGTGCATAATATTTATATACTATCTTGATATTAAAAATAACAAGAAATAACCATGAAAAATAGCAACTTTGAATCTCCTTTGTTTTCTAGACAAGTTATAATCCTATGTGGTTCTTTACAGTACATTATTACCATAAATTACAGTACATCATTACAGTAAATTATTACAGTAAATAATTACAGTAAATTATTTTTGTAGGTACTCTTCATCTCTCTCACATTTTTCCATTTGATAAATCAGATTTTAAAAACTGAGACACAAGACAAAAGAAATATCTTTAAGCTAGTATTATATATTGATTGACATTCTAAAAAACAGTTATTTATTTATTTGAAAGTCACAGTTACACAGAGAGGAAGGGGAGAGAGAGAGAGAGAGAGAAGCATCTTCCATCTTTTGGTTCACTCACCAATTGGTCACAATGGCTGGAGCTGTACAGCTCCAATGCCAGCAGTCAGGAGCTTCTTCTGGGTCTCCCACACAGATGCAGCTGCCCAAGGACTTGGGCCATCTTCCACCGCTTTCCCTGGCCATAGCAGAGAGTTGGATCGAAAGCAGAGTAGCCGGGTTCAACCTCCACCCATATGGAATGTCAATGCTTTACATGCTATGCCACAGTGCTGGCCCCTTGATTGGCCTTTAACTTAGACTTTTTTATGATATTAAAAAACACCATGCTTTTCTAAGCTCTTTCCATTCAGTTTCTATTTTGTAAACTCCAGATAATACTGTCCCCAGAATTAATCTAAGGTATAAATGCTATGATATAAGGCATTTAAACACTTAACCTGTCTCTTTGAATATGCAGCTATGTTAGCTCTGTGTCCATTCTTCTGTCTCTGTACTAGATGAATAAAAAGACAGTTTAAAATGATTTGAAAAGAACTATAAGGGGTCGGTGCTGTGCTGCTGCTGCCAATTGGGGAGTGAACCAGCAGATGGTAAACCTCTCTCTCTCTCTCTGTCTCTGCCTCTCCTTCTCTGTAACTCTGACTTCCAAATAAATCAATAAATCTTAAAAGAACTATAAACATCAATAAAACACAAATGAAAATTGTATTCTCAAAACTGGATATTAAACCATGCCTTCTACACCTCTGTTAAAAGCTACATTCTATCATAGTCATTTATGATTTCTAGGGCCAAAGTAGTAAATAAGATTTTTCTGGAAGAGACAGAGGTTATGAGGGAGCCAGGATTTGGGGTCAGTTAGCAGCAGTGAGTGTCACTCTTTCAGATTTGATTCAGGAAAGGAAGAAAGCAACTGATCCCTGAGATTTTGGTGGGGGGAAGGAAAGGAAGGAGGGACTGAATAAAAGCAAAGGCCCTCTGGTTGTGGGCACCCACCCCTGACTACAGCCTTTGGGAGGGCCAGCTGGTGTCTCTAGGGATGCTGCAGCCTGGACTCCATTTCCCAGAGTTCCCAGGAGCTCAGATGTATTATGCCTTCTGAATGCCTGTGCACATGTGCATGCTGCTGCCATTCCCTGGGGCCTGAGTTGGAACAGAGGGAGTTCATTCCCTGATCAGGGTCAGCCCTGGGGGCTGTGCTTCTCCTTCTCTGGCATTTACTGCATCTCCTGCTCTGCACGTGCGATCCCAGGGAGTTTCCAAGTGCTCACCCCGAGCCTGCCTCCTGCTGCATCTTCCCTCTTCATCATTCACCTGTGGGTCCCACTTACCAGGGAGTCTCTTCCCGCCACTCCCCGAATCGCTCCCCGTGTGTCCAGAAGAAAGGGTACCTCCTCCAGGGACTTTCTGCTGCAGGTTTGGCATGCAGGAAGGGGCAGGACATGTGTGGGAGAAGGGTGGGTGCCAGGGAGCCATAGATCATGGCAGCTTCCCCCGAGGTCAGGACTGGGACCCGGGCTGTTCTGTCTCCCACCTCCACTTCCCAGGCTCCCAGTGCCTGGAATCTCTCCTGCAGGACCTCACCCAAACTGTCCCTAATGCGCTTTATTTAGTGGTTACAGGAGAGAGGGGGCAGCATTCTGGGAACATGCACACGCAGGGAAGGAAGGCAGAAAGACTCCAGCACTCCACAGTTAAATAAGCTGGGTTCCCACTGTGGGTGGTCTCAGAATGCAGTCTGGCCAGGCCTCTTGATGTTTACTGGACTGGTTCCTGCAGGGTGGGTCTGGGTGGCCTTCAGCAGGGAGCCTGGGGCAGCAGAGGGGTGGGCAGGAGGATCTGACTAGGTTCTGCCCCACTGCTCTCATCCTGCACCTCATCTTCCTGGTGGGGAGCAGTGTGAAGTGTGCATTGATCCCTCTCAAGTATTAATTATCAGACTTTTCCAATGTGGAATTTGAAGCTGTTCCAGAAACCTGGGGTGGGAAAACTCCCTTCTTTCAAACAGGCACAGAGACAGTGGAGGATCCAAGGAGTTTCTATTAATGGCCCTAGGCTCAGCTGGAATGATTTCCTGAGAATTGTGCATCAAATTCAAGTTTCTTAGCTGTTACAGCATTGGTGGGTTTAAATGGCAGCCTTCATGACTTAGGTCCACATTTCCAATGGTCAGTGGGTCCAGTATGTTTGTAAAAGAGATGCCGGGGACAGATTTATTAGGATAGATTTATGACTGGAGTTTACAGAAGCAGAACTTAGGACATCTTCCCTCCCTAGATAAGATTTCAGTGGGCAGCTGTTTCACTCGTTAATTGTGAGCATCCACTTTTAAAGGTTTGTGTTGGATGTGGTCCACTTCTCTTTCTTTGATGATTTATTTGGCTGCTTTTCATTTTCTGTCTTCAGCTATTTCTTCTCCTGTTAGCAAGGCTGTCAACTGTTTTGACCTGACGCTGATCCCTTTGCAAAGTGAGAAGGGAACTAAAATTAATGCAAGTCTACTGTGTTGTCAATAACTGGAGCTACTTTTTTAAAGATTTATTTATTCATTTGAAAGAGTTACACAGAGAGAGGAGAGAGAGAGAAAGAGAGAGAGACGTCTTCTGTCCGATGGTTCACTCCCCAATTGGCAGCAACAGCTGGAGCTGTGCCAGTCTGAAGCCAGGAGCTTCTTCTGGGATGAAGCTGTTTTTTAAAATAATTATTTATTTATTTGAAAGGCAGAGTTACAGAGTGGTAGAAACAGAAATCAATGGTTGGAGCTGTTTGGATCCAAAACCAGAAGCCAGGAGCTTTGTCCAGGTCTCATAGGTGGGTGCAGAAGATGAGGGATTTGGGCCATCTTCTACTGTTTTCCCAGGCCACAGCAGAGAGCTGGATGGGAAGTGCAGCAGCCAGGATCCCAACCAGCACCCATATAGGATGCTGACACTGCAGGCAGTAGCTTTACCCACTATGCAACAGTGTTGCCCACTAACTGGAGCCCTTTTAATCTGAGTTTGCATAAAGTGGAGAATTACAACATCATAAATACAGATAAGTAACATCTTTTTCTCTGCCCAGTACTTTACAGTTACCCAGTGATCCACTGAGAATCTTACATTCCACACTGTGTAATTAAGAAGGTCAGTTAATTGTCTTATTTTGGGTTCTGTGGTTAAACCCATGACATTTTTAAAATGGGAGGATATTAGTTCTACAATTTCATAAAGACTGCTCTGTGGAAGCATCAATAGAAGTTATAACTGTGAGAGTGGTAAGGAAGAAGAGGGGAAGAAATAAGTGCCCCTTACTCCACTCAGAGATGTCCACAGATGGAGTAGAAGATGTGCCCTTGAAAACTATGGCTGACTTTCTGGGACAAACTGTGTTTGAGTGCTTCACATGTTCTTATAGAAAGGTGTTGCCACCAGGTTATTAGTATATTTTTTTAGTTAGTTTTTAAAGATTTATTTATTTATTTGAAAATCAGAGCTACACAGAGAGAGAAGGAGAGACAGAGAGAGAGAGAGAGAGAGAGAGAGAGAGAGAGATATGTCTTCCATCAGGTTCATTTCCCCAGATAATACTACATCATTGTGAACTTTGCTCAGTTCCTGACCTATACCTTTCCTTTAACCTAGTACTTTGCCATGTAGTAGCCCATGAAAACTGCAGACTGCATAAATGAATGAATATTTGGAGGGTTGTGATTTCTTAGAGGAACATCATGAGACAGAAGGAATAAAACAAAACAAAAGTATGCTCCGTATATAGAAGATATACTGTTTTTGCAAGCTATAGAGAAGAGGAAGAAGAAGGAAAGTAGTGAGACTGGAAAGGTTGTGGCAAAGGTAATAGGCACTAGTCAAGAATTCAACAAGCCCATTAGGAAAGTATTTTTTTATTTTTTTTTATTTTCTTTTTTTTATCTTTTATTTAATGAATATAAATTTCCAAAGTACGACTCCCCTTCCATTCACATCAAGATTCATTTTTGATTATCTTAATATACAGAAGATCAGCTTAGTATACCTTAAGTAAGGATTTCAACAGTTTGTTCCCACACAGAAACATAAAGTGAAAAATAATAGATGATTTTTTTTTAAATGATGATGAAATCAGATCAGACCTATTGTCATGTTTAATCCCAGTGAGAGTCAAGTTCGGAATTGATAATTTCTTTTTTTTTTTTTTACAGAAGATCAGTTTAGTGTACATTAAGTAAAGATTTCAATCGTTTGCACCCCCATAGAAACACAAAGTGAAATATACTGTTTGAGTAGTCGTTATAGCATTAAGCCTCAGTGTACAGCACATTAAGGACAGAGATCCTACATGAGGAGTAAGTGCACAGTGACTCCTGTTGTTGACTTTACAAATTGACACTCCTGTTTATGGCATCAGTAATCTCCCTTTGCACCAGTCATGAGTTTCCAAGGTTATGGAAGCCCCTTGAGTTCTCCGACTCTTATCTTGTTTAGACAAGACAAGGTCATAGTCAAAGTGGAGGTTCTCTCCTCCCTTCAGAGAAAGGCACCTCCCTCTTTGAAGACCTGTTCTTTCCACTGGGATCTCACTCACAGAGATCTTTTTGCCAGAGTGTCTTGGCTTTCCATGCCTGAAATACTCTCATGGGCTTTTCAGCCAGATGCGAGTGCCTTTAGGGCTGATTCTGAGGCCAGAGTGCTATTTAGGACATCGCCATTCTATGAGTCTGCTGAGTATCTCACTTCCCATGTTAGATCACTCTCCCCTTTATTTATTCTATCGGTTAGTGTTAGCAGATACTAGACTTGTTTATGTGCTCCCTTTGACTCTTAGTCCTTTCATTATAATCAATTGTGAACTGAAATTGATCACTTGGAATAGTGAGATGGCATTGGCACATGCCACCTTGATGGGATTGAATTGGAATCCCCTGGTATGTTTCCAACTCTACCAATTGGGGCAAGTCAGCCCGAGCATGCCCCAAATTATACATCTCTTCCCTCTCTTATTCCCACTCTTATGTTTAACAGGGATCACATTTCAGTTAATTTTCAACACTTAAGAATAACTGTGTGATAATTACAGAATTAAACCAGTCATATTAAGTAGAACAGACAAAAAAAAATACTATGAGGGATAATGTATTAAGTTGTCCATTAGCAGTCAGGGCTATGCTGATCAAGTCACCATTTCTCATAGTGTCCATTTCACTTCAGGAGGTTTCCTTTTTGGTGTTCAGTCAGTTGTCACTGATCAGGGAGAACATATGGTATTTGTCCCTTTGGGACTGGCTTACTTCACTCAGCATGATGTGTTCCAGATTCCTCCATTTTGTTGCAAATGACTGGATTTCGTTGTTTCTTACTGCGGTATAGTATTCTAAAGAATACATATCCCATAATTTCTTTATCCAGTCTACCATTGATGGGCATTTAGGTTGGTTCCAGGTCTTGGCTATTGTGAATTGTGCTGCAATAAACATTAGGGTGCAGACCGCTTTTTTGTTTATCAATTTAAACTCCTTTGGGTAAATTCCAAGGAGTGGGATGGCTGGGTCGAACGGTTTCTGAGGAATCTCCAGACTGATTTCCATTGTGGCTTGACCAGTTTGCATTCCCACCAACAGTGGGTTAGTGTCCCTTTTTCCCCACATCCTCGCCAGCATCTGCTGTTGGTAGATTTCTGTATGTGAGCCATTCTAACCGGGGTGAGGTGAAACCTCATTGTGCTTTTGATTTGCATTTCCCTGATTGCTAGTGACCTTGAACATTTTTTCATGTGCCTGTTGGCCATTTGGATTTCCTCTTTTGAAAAATGTCTATTGAGGTTCTTGGCCCATCTCTTAAGTGGGTTGTTGGTTTTGTTTTTGTGGAGTTTCTTGATCTCTTTGTAGATTCTGGTTATTAACCCTTTATCTGTTGCATAGTTTGCAAATATTTTTTCCCATTCTGTCGGTTGTCTCTTCACTCTCCTGACTGTTTCTTTTGCAGTACAGAAACTTCTCAATTTGATGCAATCCCAATAGTTGATTTTGGCTTTGACTGTCTGTGCCTCCCGGGTCTTTTCCAGAAATTCTTTGCCTGTGCCAATATCTTGAAGGGTTTCTCCAATGTTCTCTAATAACTTAATGGTGTCAGGACGTAGATTTAGGTCTTTAATCCACGTTGAGTGGATTTTTGTGTAAGGTGTAAGGTAGGGGTCTTGCTTCATGCTTCTGCACGTGGAAATCCAGTTTTCCCAGCACCATTTATTGAATAGACTGTCCTTGCTCCAGGAATTAGTTTTAGATCCTTGATCAAATATAAGTTGGCTGTAGGTGTTTGGATTGATTTCTGGTGTTTCAATTCTGTTCCATTGGTCTATCCATCTGTTTCTGTACCAGTACCATGCTGTTTTGATTACAACTGCCCTGTAGTATGTCCTGAAGTCTGGTATTGTGATGCCTCCGGCTTTGTTTTTGTTGTACAAGATTGCTTTAGCTATTCGAGGTCTCTTGTGCCTCCATATGAATTTCAGCATCATTTTTTCTAGATCTGCGAAGAATGTCTTTGGTATCTTGATTGGGATTGCATTGAATCTATAAATTGCTTTTGGGAGAATGGACATTTTGATGATGTTGATTCTTCCAATCCATGAGCATGGAAGATTTTTCCATTTTTTGGTATCCTCTTCTATTTCTTTCTTTAAGGTTTTGTAATTTTCATCGTAGAGATCTTTAACGTCCTTGGTTAAGTTTATTCCAAGGTATTTGATTGTTTTTGTAGCTATTGTGAATGGGATTGATCTTAGCAGTCCTTTCTCAGTCATGGCATTACTTGTGTATACAAAGGCTGTTGATTTTTGTGCATTGATTTTATATCCTGCCACTTTGCCAAACTCCTCTATGAGTTCCAATAGTCTCTTAGTAGAGTTCTTTGGATCCTTTAAGTACAGAATCATGTCGTCTGCAAAGAGGGATAGTTTGACTTCTTCCTTCTTGATTTGTATTCCTTTGATTTCTTTTTCTTGTCTGATGGCTCTGGCTAAAACTTCCAGAACTATGTTAAATAGCAGTGGTGAGAGTGGGCATCCCTGCCTGGTGCCAGATTTCAGTGGAAATGCTTCCAACTTTTCCCCATTCAATAGGATGCTGGCTGTGGGTTTTTTATAAATTGCTTTGATTATATTGAGGAATGTTCCTTCTATACCCAATTTGATTAGAGTTTTCATCATGAAAGGGTGTTGAATTTTATCAAATGCTTTCTCTGCATCAATTGAGATAACCATATGGTTTTTCTTCTGCAGTCTGTTAATGTGGTGAAACACATTGATTGATTTGCGAATGTTGAACCATCCCTGCATGCCAGGGATGAATCCCACTTGGTCTGGGTGGATGATTTTCCTGATGTGTTGTTGTATTCTATTGGCCAGAATTTTATTGAGGATTTTTGCATCTATGTTCATCAGGGATATTGGTCTGTAATTCTCTTTCAGTGCTGCATCTTTCTCTGCCTTAGGGATTAAGGTGATGCTGGCTTCATAGAAAGAATTTGGGAGGATTCCCTCTTCTTCGATTGTTCTGAATAGTTTGAGAAGAAATGGGATTAGTTCTTCTTTAAATGTCTGGTAGAATTCAGCAGTGAATCCATCTGGTCCTGGGCTTTTCTTTGTTGGGAGGGCCTTTATTACTGTTTCAATTTCTGTTTCAGTTATGGGTCTATTTAGGTTTTCGATGTCTTCATGGTTCAATTTTGGTAGATTGCATGTGTCCAGGAATCTATCCATTTCTGATAGGTTTTCCTGTTTGCTGGCATACAGGTCCTTGTAGTAATTTCTGATGATTCTTTTTTATTTCTGTGGTGTCTGTTGTTACGTTTCCTTTTTCATCTCTGATTTTATTGATTTGGGTCTTTTCTCTTCTTTTTTTTAGTTAGTTGGGCCAATGGGGTGTCAATTTTGTTTATTTTTTCAAAAAACCAGCTTCTCGCTTGGCTGATTTTTTGTAATGTTTTTTTGGATTCAATCCTGTTAATTTCTTCTCTGGTTTTAATTATTTCTCTTCTCCTTCTAGATTTGGGTTTGGTTTGCTGCAGTTTTTCTAGGTCCTTGAGGTGCGCTGAAAGCTCATTTATTTGGTACCTTTCCAATTTCTTGATGTAGGCACCTATTGCTATAAATTTGCCTCTCAATACTGCTTTTGCTGTATCCCATAAGTTTTGATATGTTGTGTTGTTGTCTTCATTTACTTCCAGAAAGTTTTTGATTTCTCTTTTGATTTCTTGAATGACCCAGTGTTCATTCAGGAGCATGTTGTTCAGTCTCCATGTGTTTGCATACTTTCTGGGGTTTCCTGAGTTGCTAATTTCCAGCTTCATCCCACTGTGGTCTGAGAAGCTGCATGGTATGATACTAATTCTTTTAAATTTGCTGAGACTTGCTTTATGGCCTAGTATGTGATCAATCTTAGAGAAGGTTCCATGCGCTGCTGAGAAGAATGTGAAGTCTGTAGATGTAGGGTTGAAAGTTCTGTAGATATCTGTTAGATCCATTTGGACAATAGTGTCAATTAAATCTGCTGTTTCCTTGTTGATCTTCTGTCCAGATGATCTGTCTATTTCTGAGAGTGGAGTATTGAAGTCCCCCAGTACTATTGTATTGGAATCTAAATCTCCCTTTAAGTCCCTTAACATATCTTTTAAATAGACCAGTGCCCTGTAATTAGGTGCATATACATTTATAATAGTTACATCTTCCTGTTGAATTGAACCCTTAATCATTATATAGTGTCCCTCTTTGTCTCTCTTAACAGTTTTTGTATTAAAGTTTATTTTGTCTGATATTAATATGGCTACACCTGCTTTTTTTTTTGGTTTCTGTTGGCATGGAATATCTTTTTCCAACCTTTCACTTTCAGTCTGCATGCCTCTTTGTTAGAGAGATGTGTTTCTTGTAGGCAACAAATAGTTGGGTTGTGTTCTGTGAGCCAGTCAGCCAAACGGTGTCTTTTAACTGAAGAATTCAGACCGTTAATGTTCAATGTGACAATTGATACGTAGTGACTTTGCTCTGCCATTTTCCCGGAAATATTTTCTAGTATATGCTTTGAGCTTCCCATGCTCTTTTACTGGTAGGTGTTCTTCCTTTCCCTTCTTTCATATTGATGGCCGTGTTTCTGTGTTTCTGAGTGTAGCACATCTTTAAGTATCTTTTGCAGGGCCGGACGAGTGGCCACAAAGTCTTTCAATTTCTGTTTGCTATGAAAGGTCTTTATTTCACCTTCATTCACAAATGAGAGCTTGGTAGGATATAATATTCTGGGCTGGCAATTTTTCTCTCTTAGCACCTATGCTATGTCTCGCCATTCCCTCCTAGCTTGTAGGGTTTCTGATGAGAAGTCAGCTGTGAGTCTGATTGGAGATCCTCTGAGAGTAATCTGACGTTTCTCTCTTGCACATTTTAGGATCTTTTCTTTATGTTTCACTGTGGTAAGTTTAATTACCACGTGTCGTGGTGAGGATCTCTTTTGGTCATGTTTATTGGGGGTTCTATGAGCTTCCTGTACTAGGATATCTCTGTCCTTCTCCAAACCTGGAAAGTTCTCTGCTAGTATCTCACTAAAAAGGCCTTCCAATCCTTTCTCTCTCTCCATGCCTTCAGGAACTCCTAGAACTCGAATGTTGGTTTTTTTAATAGTATCCTGTAGATTCCCAACAACATTTTTTAGGTTTCTAATTTCCTCTTCTTTTCTTTGGTTTGACTGTATGTTTTCCTGTGCTCTATCTTCTAAGTCCGATATTCTCTCTTCTGCTTCACCCATTCTGTTTTTAAGGCTTTCTAATGTGTTTGTCATTTGATCTATTGAGCTCTTCATTTCATTTTGATTTCTCTTGACTATTACACTTTCCTGTTCTACTAGTTTCTGAGTTTCATTTTGACTCTTCCTTAAAATTTCATTTTCACGAGAGAGATTTTCAATCTTGTCCATTAAGGATTTCTGTAGTTCAAGGATTTGCTTTTGAAAACTTCTAAATGTTCTTATCATAAATTTTTTGAAATCCGTATCTTGCATTTCTTCTATCTCATCATCTTCATACTCTTGGCTTGGGGTGTTTTGCTTATTTGGAGGCATCATAGTGTCATCGTTGATCTTGCTCCCTCTATTTCTGTGTTTGTTACTCGGCATAGTTAATTCTTCTTGCGTCACTGTGCGTTTTTTTTTCTTTCTTTTTTTTTTTTTTATACTGTGTCCGTGTTAAGTGGACTGCCTGCTGTTGGAGGAGCCTTGGAGGCTTGAGATGGGTGCGGCCTGAGAGCTCTGCCTGGTTCTTCCTGGTTAAGGGTGTGCAAAGGTGACACCCTCAGGTTATGCTTGGTAAATCTCTCTCTTTTTATTTATTTATTTATTTTATTTATTCAGGGGGTAAGTAACACCGCAGGGCAGGGCTGTGCAGAATTGATGGTATTTAGCTTCCAGTCTTTGGCTCCTCTGGACTCCCACTGGGTTGGCTAGGCTACTGAATTGTAGTGACTCAGTTCCTTAACTCTCCCCCATTGATATGTAAATCCAAAGAGGAGGCCTGCTCTTTGTCTCTTGGGAATTCTTCAAGCCTTGCAGCCTTGTAACCTTTGCAAGGTTAGGGGGAAGAGAAACCCCAAAGCTTTTTTTTTTCCTTCTTTCCGGTAGTGAGTTTGCTGCACTTTCCGGCCCCCCTCTAGATTCTGACCCCCGTTTCCCCACCAATGTCTCGGGTTATTGAGCTCACCTCCCCTTCCAGCGCCGATGTGTGGACTCGGAGCCCTGAGCGTCCCAAGTCTCCCCGCTGTTGTCTGTGTGGCATGCACTCCCCTTGGAGCACTGTCGCGCAGACCCTGGGGCTTCTGCGTCTGGGTCCCGCGACTTGGCTTCCGCGCGGTGGGCGACCTTGTTCTCCCAGTAGGTCCTCCGATTCACGCCTGCTCCATCCAGAAGGGTTTCCCCTGTATCTTTGTGGGGAATCAAGGCAGGACTGCCTGTTGCTCAGCCACCTACACCCACACCTGAGCAGTTTCTGGACCACTTCCCGCTTGCGAGGTCTCAGGCTTCCTCTTCTCCCATTAGGAAAGTATTAAGGATTCTTTACTTCCATGTAGACTCTGCCCTCTAATGGTGAACAGGGTCCTCTAAACCCACTTGTTGCACAAATGAAAACCCAAGCATTGTCTTCTCCCACAGATGGAGTCTGCTATTGGTTTTGATTTACATTTCCCTAATGGCTAGTGATATTGGGCATGTTCATCTATGTCTTGACCATTGAGATTTCTTCTTCTGAGAAACATCTATTCTGATCATTGCCCATTTCTTACGTGTACATTTTGCTTCTTGTTTGGAGTTTTTCCAGTTCTATATATGTATGTTCTGGCTATCAATCTTTTGTCATAGTCAGAGTTTTCAATGTTTCCTGCCATTCCGTCCATTGTATCTTCACTCTGTTGATTACTTTGTTGTGAAGATGTATCTTAATTTGATATGCTCAAATTTGTATATTTTATTTTTGTTACTTGTGCTTTTGGAATCTTATGCAAACTGTTGTCTCTGCTAATGTTTTACAGTTTCTCATATGTTTACTTAGGTTTTGGGTTTTTTTTTTAACATACATAATTTTATTACAAAATTTTTTTTAAAAAAACAACACAGAATGCAACATCCTAACAAAAAATCCAAATTTACAAATGATACTAATTCCTACAACTTTGCTGCGCTACCATACACAAGTCAAGAAATTAAAGAAACCATTAAATATTTAGGAACATTCAACATCAGAAGCTTTAAAATCTAACTGTATGTAGTAGCCCCTCAAAAAGCTACAACCTGCATTTTTTAAAAAAAGTATTTTCTCTACAAAGAATCTTATCAGCTATACAAAAATCTGTACAGTTTTTTTATACTGAAGCTAATATTGAGCTGCACTTGAATTCACATTCTTAGCAAAACAACTGCCTGAGCACACACGCACACTCCACACTCATCATTACAGGATAGCCATTTATTCTTCATCTTCATCCTCTTCCTCATCATCTTCATCTTCTTCTTCTTCCTCTTCTTCCTCCACATCTTCAGGTTCATTCTTCTTGTTTGAGCCTGTGGGCCTACCAGGGCCCTTCTTTCCCGCTTCACTTTTGCCCTTGGCACGGTATGCAGCAATATCCTTTTCATATTTCTCCTTTAGCTTAGCTGCTTTCTGTTCATATGGTTGTTTATCTTTGGCTGAGTGTTCAGACCGCATCTCACCCAATTTTTTTGCAGTGTCCCCAATGGACAGGCCAGGGTGTTCACTTTTGATCTTTGGGCGATGTTCAGAGCAAAAGAGAAAGAAGGCAGATGGTGGTCTTTTAGGAGCACTGGGATCCTTTTTCTTTCCCTTCTTATCACCCTTGGGAGGAACGTAATTTTTCATCTCCCTGTCATAACGAGCTTTTTCACTTTTTGCCATATCTTCAAACTTGGACTTTTCCTTTGCAGACATGGTCTTCCATCTCTCCGAGCATTTCTTAGAGAATTCTGCGAAATTGACCGAAGAGTCAGGGTGTTTCTTCTTGTGCTCTTCCCGGCACGTCTGCACGAAGAAGGCATAGGAGGACATTTTGCCCCTTGGCTTGTTGGGGTCTCCTTTACCCATGACGACGGAACGGCGGCCACCTGGTGTGAGTTGTTCCTCAGACTCCCGCAGAGCGGCCAGATCTGACGGCATTGCTTCCTTCCCTCAGCTCCGGCATGAACTCAGGATGTGAGGGCGATCTGGCTGTGACATCTGTCACCCCATTGATCGCCAGGGTTGATTCGGCTGATCTGGCTGGCTAGGCGGGTGTCCCCTTCCTCCCTCACCACTCCATGTGCGTCCCTCCTGAAGCTGCGTGCTGGGTCGAAGAGGACGACCTTCCCCGCTAGAGGAGGACCGGTCTTCGGTCAAGGGTATACGAGTAGCTGCGCTCCCCTGCTAGAACCTCAAAACAAGCTCTCAAGGTTTTGGTTTTATATTTAGACTTTTAATTAACCTTGAGTTGCTTTTACATAGTGTATGAGGTGTTGGGGTATCTTTTCAGGCTTCTACATATGGATAATCACTTTCCTTTAAACCATTTGCTAAGGGGATTCTTCTTTCTCCTGTTTGTTTTCTTTCCTTTATTAAATAGGGGTTGGCTGTAGAAAAGTCAGTTTATTTCAGCTGCCTATTTTTTCCATTGAACTATGTGTCTGTTTTTCCAACAGTGCTAACACTGCTTCTATTTTTTTTAAGATTTCTTTATTTGAAAGGCCAGATGCTTCTTCCAAGTCTCTCATGTGGGTGCCAGCACCCAAGAACATGGTCCATCTTCCACCAATTTCCCAGGTGCATTAGTAGGGAGCTGGATTGGAAGTGGAGAACCTGGTCTTCGAGCAACAACATATGGGATACATGCACAGCAGGACAAGGCATTAACCTACTACACCACAGCATCAAACCCTTCCTTATTTACTTCTGCTGTGATCTTTCATTATTCACTTTTCTACTGCCCCACAACTTGACTCATTCCTGTATTTTTTTTTTTTCTGGGTCCTGGAGAATGGTAGTAGGTTGCTTCTGGGATATCTTTTTTATGTTAGTAGGTGCTTGGTAATCTAAAATCATAGTTTTTACTTTCTATATTTCTCTGTTAATCACGAGGACCTTCTAGATGACAGCAGAAAATGCTAGCAGAAATGAGGATATATTAATTTGCTAAGAAAATACCACAGAGAATATGATTTAAATCATGGAATTTTACTTCTCAGAGTTGTAGAGCTTGAAAATATCAGATCAAGGTGCTAATAGGCTCGATTTTTCCAGAAGCCCTTCTCTGATGTGACAGACACATCTATCATTTGATCTGCTTAAAAGCACTTTCTTCAGGTAGAGTTATGTTGGTGGTTAGCACTTCAGTGTTTGAGTTTTAGGGAGGCACATTTCAGTCCACAACAGCAAAGGGGCCCTGTGGTCTACTTCAATGACAGCCATCTCTGCGGAGGATAGAAAGTTTGAAATCAGCATTAGGATTTCTCACATTATTACTGTCAGTGCTATCTCCATCTAATGTGCATTCATGTACACACAAACAAAACTACCTGTACACATAAACACATTCAACAGTGGAAATGCCTGATGGTTGTGTACAGATAACATCAATATAATAATCCATAAGATGGCCTATTAGCAGACATTAAAAGAGAATTAGAAAGAATGACAACAAAATCTGCAGTTACCTATATTTATGTCTATATGTATGATATTCAGTATTTATAGTTGCTAAAAGATGAATACTGATGTGTGGAAATAAAAGCTAAACCTTACCTTGCAATATTGCAGCCTAGTCTACATGAAAGATGTCTTCCTAAAACCTTTCCCTGGGCCCACTCTGTGGCATAGTAGATTAAGCATCCACCTGCAGCACCAACATCCCACATGGGCACCAGTTTGAGTCCCTGCTCCTGCACTTCCAATCCAGCTCTTTGCTAATGGCCTAGGAATGCAGTGGAATATGCCCTGAGTGCTTGGGCCCCTGCACCCATGTGAGAGACCTGGAGGAAGCTGCTGACTCCTGGCTTCTGGCACCTGGCTTCAGATCGGCCCAGCTCCAGCCATTCTGGCCATTTAGGGGTGAACCAGTGGATAGCAGACCTCTCTTTCTCTTCCTCTCTATATCTGTCACTCTGCCTCACAATAAAGAAATACATTTTTTAAAATCTTTTCCCTTTTTAAATTTCTTAATTGTTTTAAAGATTTATTTATTTATTTATTTACAAGTCGAGTTACAGACAGAGAGGAGAACCAGAGAGAAAGAGAGAGGTCTTCCATCTGATGTTCACTCCCTAATTGATTGCAACTGCCATAGCTGTGCTGATCCGATGCCAGGAGCCAGGAGCTAGTTCCAGGTCTCCCAGATCGGTACAGGGGCCCAAGGACTTGGGTCATCTTCTACTACTTTGCCAGGCCATAGCAGAGAGCAGGATCAGAAGTGGAGCAGCTGAGTATTGAACCGGCCCCCATATGGGATGCTGGAGCTTCAGGCGAGGGTGTTAACCTGCTCCACCACAGCACCAGTCCAACATTTTAAATTTCTGATACTCTAAAGTAGCAAAGGACTGCATTACATCTAGGAAAGATGTATTTAAAAATTATAAATCTAGTGCATTTTAGCAGAAGTCCAAACAAATACTTCTGATTTTCTCAACATTATGTATAAATAAATGATAGAATGAGTCATTGTCAGATTAATAGAAGGAGTTTGAGAGGATTGTCTCTCTTTCAAATGTGTTGAATAGTTTGAGAAGCATTAGTTCTTTAAAAGACTTGTAGAATTCAATAGTGAGGCTGTCTGATCCTGGACTTTTCCTTGTTGGGAGGGTCTTTATTACTCATCCAATCTCTGTCTTGGTTTTTGATTTGTTTAGCTTTTCTATGTGTCTTCATGACTCAATTTAGGTATATTGTGTATGTCCAGGAATCTGTTGATTTTTCCTCTAGGTTTTCCAATTTGTTAACCATCACAACAGATGCCCGCATCATATATTGCAGTGCTAATCTGAGTTTTGGGTACTCCACTTCCAAATCAGTTTCATGTTAATATCCCTGGGAAGCAATGGATAATAGCTCAAATTCTTTCCTTCTTGTCATCTAATTTGGAGAACTGTAACCTCAATGGGGACTTGAAACCTGGTCTTGCACAGTGGTAGCCATATAGAAAGTGAACCAGCAGATGGGAGATCTCTCTGCTTCTCTTTCCTTCTCTCTTTGTCTCTGTGTCTCTCTGCCATTTTTTATCATATTAAAATATTTAATTACTTATTTGAAAGAGTTACAGAGAGAGGGAGAGACAGAAATCTTCCACCACCTAATTCATTTTTGAGATGACTTTAATAGCCAGAGTGTGGCCAGGTTGAAGCCAGGAGCTTTTCCTCCGATGTGCGTGGCAGCATCCCAGCCACTTGGGCCAACTTTCCCTGCTTTTTCAGTCCATTGGTAAGGAGCTGGATCAGAAATGGAATAGCTGGTACTTGAACTGGTGCACGTAGAGGATGCCAATGTAACAGATAGCAACTTTGTCCACTGCACCACAACCACCAGCTCCTCTTTCTGCCTTTCCAATAAATAAATCTTTTGAAAAAGAATTTAAGGTAGTAAAAGTAATCATGACTGAGCAATGACAAATTTATTGAAGTGATCGACTTTCTTAAAGGTCTATTTATGAATTTGAAAGGCAGCACTAGAAAGAGAGAGTGGGAGAGATGGATCTTCCTCCTGGTTTGTTCGCTCCTCAAATGGCTGCAGTGACTGTGGCTAGGCCAGACTGATATCAGGAGCCAGGGGCTTCTTCCAGGTCTCTCACATGGGTGCAGGAGCCCCAATATTTGAGTCACCCTGTGCTGCTTTTCCAGACACATTAGCAGGGAACTGGATCCGTTTGGAGCATTAATGTCTATGATACTCTCCTTGCAGTTGAAGGATTTAGAATCCATTTCAATTATGGGTGGGCCAAGTACAACAGCTCCCAATTGTCCAAGGTTTGGATTAGATGGGTTCTGAGAAATTTTGTTAAAATAGTTATTAATCATAACTCTCAGTTTAAGCTTTTCTTACCAAATTTTCATGTTTGCTGATGTTTATATCTATGGGAAAATTGGGTCTCTGGATTGCAACCAATGAAAGCATCCAGACTAACAGTAATAAGGTCAACAGTCAGCAGAATGATGTCCAGCTGAACTGAAATAGCTTTTCTTATTTGGTAGAGGGGTTACCTCCTGCATTATACTGACATACTGACATAGACAGTAGATATTGGAGCCTGTCTCTTCTGCCAAATGGAGAATGCTGCATTTTGATCCATCATATATATATTTATATATTATAATATATATTATATATTTCTATACATAATATAGAATTACATATAATTATCATAAATATATAATATATAATTATATATAAATATTATATATGAATTTATTTATATATAAATATATAATTATTTCTGATCCAGCTCCATACCAATGGATTGAAAAACCAGTGAAAGATGGTCCAAGTGCCTGGGTTGCTGCCACACACATTGGAGGAGGAGCTCCTGGCTTCAACCTGGCCACACTCTGGCTATTGAAGTCATCTCAATAATATATATATATGATATATATAATAGTTATAATAAATTATATAATATTATCTGTTTATAATTATTATATATTATATAATATATGATAAAGCATAATATATTTTATATATGAATATATTTATATACATAAATATATATAAATAAATGTAAATATATATATATATAGAATTTATTTACGTATTTGACAGGTGTACTTACAGACAGTGAGAGGAAGAGACAGAGAGAAAGGTCTTCCATATGCTCATTTACTCCCCTAATGACTGCAATGTCTGCAGCTGGGCCAATCTGAGCTAGGAGCTTCCAGGTCTCCCACATTTTGGCAGGGACCAAAGCACTTGGAACAGCTTCTACTGCTTTCCCAGGCTATTGCAGAGAGATGGATGGGAAAAGGAGAAATGGGGACTAGAACTGGTGCTCATATGGGGTGCCAGCACTGCAGGTAAAGGATTACACCACTGCACCACAGTGCTGGCCCCAGTCTATCCTTTATTAAGGAGATCTCAGTAATCATGTTCAGGTATTGCTGTCCTATATTCATGGCCAAAGTCCTAGCAGGCAACATGGTTTGGAGAATCGTAAGCACAAGGTGTGTAGGAGACTTCATTTCTCATACAGCACAGTTAATAACAAGGTTCCAAGAGGGGAAATTACTTGCATCATAGTCTTTGAGAACTAATGGACATCACAGGTGATCTAAAGAATTTAGAAGGTTTGTGAGCCCCTAGAGTGAAAAAGTCACTGGGAGCACAAGGACAGTGCCTAGAGTTTATTTTGATGGATTTTAGCCCCTTTCATTGGAGGGAGGCCCGAAGAAGCTGGACTGATTAGTAAACCTCAGAAGTGTCTTTTCAAGGTGAAGGCAAACTGAGACTGAGGGGTTTTTGGAAAAACGTTGAACAAAAGACATTTCCCACACGTGGTTAAGACACATCATTTATCTACTGATTTTCATCAGATCTGTTAACATTAGGTATAAGGTACAGTGGACATGGTGGATGGCATATAGCAATATGATTTTAGTAATATATCATGAGGTGCTTTTTTTAAATGGATTTAGCAGGTAAAATTGGGCTACCTAATGGGATGTAGCTGGAATAATCACCTTTTTGTTAAATAAATCTGAGGTAATAAATGTTAGTGTATGAAGACATTGAGTTTTCTTTTATTGGGCCTTCTTGGTTATTTTAATCTGGGATCTGCGAATTCTCATTTTCTTTATTTTATTCCTCATCATGTCGGACCAACTCTGCTGCTTTGGGGATTTTTTTAGTACATCTGACATTTGGAAATTTAGACAATAGTATAGCTAAAATGAGATGTACCAAGTAAAGTATTTATTTTTATTCTGATACATATTTTGGAATTCTTCTAAAATTCCTATTGAGTATCCTTGTTAAATTTAGTTGCATCCCAGGTTAAGACTTATTGGAGGCAGGCTCCATGGCTCAATAAGCTAATCCTCCACCTGCGGTGCAGGCACACCAAGTTCTAGTCCTGCTGGGAGAGCCAGATTCTGTCCCAGTTGCTCCACTTCCAGTCCAGCTCTCTGCTATGGCCCAGGAGTGCAATGGAGGATGGCCAAAGTGCTTGGGCCCCGTACCTGCATGGGAGACCAGGAGGAAGCACTTGGCTCCTGGCTTTGGATCAGTGCCATGTGCCAGCTGCAGCACACTGGCCGCAGCGGTCACTAGGGGGTAAACCAACAGAAAAAGGAAGACCTTTCTCTCTGTCTCTCTCACTGTCCACTCTGCCTGTCAAAATAAAAAATAATTTTTATAAAAAGACTTATTGGAGCCACTTTAGTGATTACACCCATGAAACTTTGTTAATAAATGCAAATAGAACCTGGGAAAATTGATGTATATCTTATGCTGTAGAGACTTAAGATTGAACATCTTTTTTATCTTTTTTAATTATATAATTTAAAAACAAATTTTAGATTTTTTTTTTTACTTTACTAAGTCACAGCTCTGGCCCCATTAATATGACTTAACAATGTTTTTTCCTCTAAGACTTATCTCTATTGTTTCAGTTAACTGCATGCCTTTTCTTTACATTCAGATTCCCTCAGCTGTCAAAGCTTATTCATCTTAATTCTGTTGTTCCTATTTCCCTCCCTTTTATTCTGTCCCTAGGCTAATTGAGATCATGATTCTCCATTCCTTCTGTGTGGTGTCACAGTAGGCTTGAAGTGTTCTTTTTCTCTTCTGATTTCTAAAGAAAGAAATTATGTATTCCCCCAGTTTAGATATTTTAATAATGCACTCTAAACAAAGGTTAAATGTTCTTAATTTGACAAGAATTTTCAGGGCCAGTGGTGTGGCATAGTGGGTAGAGGCACCACTTGCAGTGCTGGCATCTCATATGGATCCAGATCTCTGCTATAGCCTGGGAAAGCAGTAGAAGATGGCCCAAGTCCTGGGCCCCTGCACCCATGTGGGAGACCTGGAAGAAGCTCCTTGCTCCTGGCTTTGGATTGGCACAACTCTGGCCATTGCAGCCAACTGGGGAGAGAACCAGTGGATGGAAGACCCCTCTCTCTTCTCTGCCTCTCTCTGTGCAACTCTGACTTTCAAATAAATAAATAAATCTTTTAAAAAAAGATTTTTTTTCTAATTTTAGATTTGTTCTACTTCATTGCCACTTCAGGGTGTGTGTAAGGAGTGCATATCCAGTTTTTCTATTTTGGAATTTGGGGATTTTGTATTAGCTCTGCTGTGTATTCATTTTTCTTGAGCATTGGTGATATCTTCTCCTTAGTTGTATTAAGAGAGAGAGCAATAGCCCTCATGTCTTTTTAGGTAAGTAAGACATATTAAAAACAGAGCATTCAGTATACATTCATAGTAGTTTGACTTGTTCAATTGATTTACGTGACCTCCCTTGGACATTCTTGGTCTCTGCTGTACAACTTTCTATACTCATTAATTCTTTGATATTCTCAAATCCAGAAAATGAATGACTCAACAGCTGTGTTCCTGTATTTGCTGGGATTCAGGGTAAGAAGCAAAGTGGAGGTGTTCAGGAATCTAAAGTTACATGCTACATAGCAAAGCACATCATTTCCTATACAAAGTGACTGGGAAATCCAGAATCTTTTGCACACATATTGGATCCTGAACTATTACTGACCTATTCAGTAAGATTTTAATGTATTTATTTTCTGTGTGTGTGTTTGTATTTCTAAATAAACTCTGCTGGGCTACTTAACATTAACATGTATTGCAGAATTCTTTCATCAGTTTTTACTTTTAAAAAGTTTCTCTTTCAGTTTTATGGGAGAGGGTAGAAGTTTCCTGCTATGTAACTGAAAGTTCATTCATTCATTAAAGTTAAAAATATTTGTTGCAAATTGGTAGAATACTATTAATTCTCATGTTATTTACATGAAACTAAATACATTCTCTATTTTGTTTTGCTTAAAATTTCTGCATGTGTGGACTTCTTTTTTCCTTCTTGCCCCAAATCCCTTTGTGTATTGGGATGGCAAATGGGTTTTACACTGGACAAAACATGTTATTTTGGCAAAGAAGTACTTAGCCTTCCTGCTTCAAGTATTCAAATATTGCATTGGAAATCAGTATATTTGTTTACTGTACAAATGTCCTTCATACAATTTTGTAATCTTCTGGGATGGGAGAGGAAGCAGGAAATAGGAGGATTATGGGTGGGAGGGATGTTTTGGGGGAGGGGAAGCCACTGTAATCCAAAAGCTGTACTTTGGAAATTTATATTTATTAAAAAAATTAAACAATTTTGTAATCTTCATCTTCCTTTTTATTTCATCCTTTTTTTAAAAAAAATCATTTATTTTACTTGAAAATCAGAGTTACACAGAGAAGGAGAGAGAGAGAGCAGTCTTCCAACCGCTGGTTCACTCCCCATTTGGCCACAATGGCTGGAGCTCTGCCAATCCAAAGCCAGGAGCCAGCAGCTTCTTTTGGGTCTCCTATGCAGGTGCAGGAGCCCAAGGGCCTGGGCCATCCTCTACTGCTGGATAGTAAGTCTTACTTGCCTAAAAAGATGGATAGTAATTTGAGTAGCCAGGACTTGAACTGGCACCCAATTGGAATGTCAGCACTGCAAGCCACAGCTCTACTTGCTACTCCACAGCATCGGCCCCCTAAATTCTTATGAGTATTGCTACACGATTGGAATTTATAATTGATAATGCTGAACAATTGAAACTGTCTTATTTACAATTGTAGGACTGGATATGGCAGTTCTACTTGAAGTAAAGTATGTAGCCTGCTTATTGTATGATTTTTGGAAAAGAATGTATTTATATATAACAGCAGATCTGTTAATCATTTAAAAGTGAATTGTCATGATTACCCAGATGTAAAGAATGCAATATGTGCTAATGAGTTAGCAGTCACAGACATTTAGAATTAGAGGGATTTTAGAACTTTTTCAATACTGCAGTTTTTATGAAAAACTAATAATTTTTTTTATTTGACAGGTAGAGTTATATACAGTGAGAAATCAGAAAGGCCTTCCTTCCATTGGTTCAGTCCCCAGATGGCTGCCACAGTTGGAGCTGTGCCCATCCAAAGCCAGGAGTCAGGTGCTTTCTCCTGGTCTCCCATTCGGGTGCAGGGCCCAAGCACTTGGGCCATCCTCTACTGCCTTCCCGGGCCATAGCAGAAAGCTGGACTGAAAGAGGAGCAACCAGGACTAGAACACTTTGCCCATAAGGGATACCAGCACCACAGGTGGAGAATTAACCAAGTGAGCCACGGCGCTGGCCCCCGATAAATTTACTCTTAACAAAATATCAAAATATCTTATTTAGTATAAAGTTAGTAGTGAAAAGAGACTACCTTGTTGAACACAGAAATTTGAGATTATATTTCTTGGTATTAATTTGCATCTTAAGGCTTATTGCCTAGTTTATTTCAATATTTCAATCTAATATTACTAATAATATCTTGTACTTAGTGGTTCACTGTGTGCCAGACAATATTCTTTTGATTTTTTAAAGGATTTATTTATTTATTTATTTGGAAGTCCGAGTTACACAGATAGTGAACAAGAGGAAGAGAGAGAGTTCCTCCATCTGCTTTTTCACTCCCCAGATGACCTAAAAGGTCAGAGATATGCCAATCTGAAACCAGGAGCCAGGACCTCTTCAGGGTCTCCCATGCAGATTCAGGGGCCCAAGGACTTGGGCCAACTTCCTACTGCTCTCCCAGGCTATAGCAGACAGCTGAATAGAAAATGGAGCAGCCTGGACTTGAACCGGCCTCCATATGGGATGCCCCCACTGCATGCAGTGGCTTTACTAGCTACACCACAGCACTGGCCTCAAGACAATGCTCTAAAATGATGCATTAATTATTCCCAAATATTGAAAAGTGGCATGGTACACATTTGAATGTGTTGTTTTGTACTAGTTGTAGAAAGAGTTTAAAATATATTTAGATTTAAAAATGTAAGCTTTGATCTAAAGGTTTACTTTCCCTTAAGGTGCCTGTTTGGAAACTGAGAGATCATTGAAGTCTCAAGATAGAGTACAACTGATCTTATCCAAGCCTCCTTTATCACATGAGGATGCTAAATGCCAAGCCCAGAGAAGTAAAGTGAATTGTTCAAGGTCACATAGGTAAGTTGTGGCAGGGATAATTCTGTATTAGCATTAGGTATCCTGATACATAGGCCACTGTTCTGTCAATTTTGTACTCCTTCTGGAGTTAAAGATTCTAAGTTGTGGAAAATTGAATTTGGAAATTTAGTGGTTGCTATGTTGTTATGGTGAGAAATTTCTGTGTATAGCTATGAGTTGCTTAAATTTTATTCAATATATTTTTCTAGTATGTTTGCTATTTATTTGAAATGTATAACAAATAGCTTCATCTATTTGCCAAAAGAATTTTTTAAAGATTTATTTATATTATTTGAAAGTCAGAATTACACAGAGAGAGAAGGAGAGGCAGAGAGAGTGGTCTTCCATTCACTGGTTCACTCCACAGTTGGCCTCCATGGCTGCAGCTGTGCTGACTGGAAGGCAGGAACCAGGAGCCTCTTCCTGGTCTCCTATGCAGTTGCAGGGGCCCAAGGACTTGTACCATTTTATAGTGTTTCCCAGGCCATAGCAGAGAGCTGGATAGGAAGTGGAGCAGCCAGGTCTTGAACTGATGCCCCTATGGAATACCAGCACTGCAGGTGGCAGCCTCACCCACTATGCCACAGTGCCAGCCCTTGCCAAAAGAATTTATAGAAGCTATTCCATATATACACTTAACAATTATTTAGTTACTTGACATGAACTATCCCTGCATATTTGAAAATTTTGAATGGTATCACTTGGGTTTTAAGAATGTTATATTTTAGGTCTCTTAATATTTTTAGTGATGATGTTTTAAAGGCCCTTCCTGTTTTATGAAAAATGATAAGGATTTTGTTTTACAATGGCCATAGTATTACTACTTAAAGCAATAGATTAAATAACACTTTTAAACAAAGTCATTTAATACTAAATTCTAACACACTGGTATATTTTAAAGTGAGAAACTGGATTTCTTTCAGATATTCTAAAGAAGAATGATAATCAAAATTGAAGACATCTACAGTTTTTAATCACTTGTTTTAAATATTGGTCATAATGGTCCAATTTTGAGTTTAATTTTAATTAGCTTTTAAATGATTCAATATGTTTTATAGAAAAAATTCGGAGAACATAATTATATACTCAACCTCCCTCCCTTCTTTTTCCTTCTTTGTCATTTTTTTTAGCTTATGAAATGACATTTTCAGTTTACATTACATTAAAAACGGTTGTTGAATCAAGGGACAAGTTTAACAGGCAAAAAGCAAAAAGATCGTAATTTAGAGGGAATACAGACAATGGCTCTAAACAATATTTGAATATCACATCTAAACAATATTTGAATAAATTGATAAATATTTTAATTTCTCCTACTAAAATGCTCAAAGTCTTTAATTATTTATCAAATATTAGTGCAAAATTATGGATTTAAATGATCCCAAAAAGTGATGAATTTTTGTGTAATAAAGTCCAATTTTTGTCAAGGCTTTTTGACAGTCTCACAGAAAACTTATGTTTGTGAATGGGAAGAATAATACCAAAATATCCATACTACCAAAAGCAATTTGCAAATTCAATGCAATCCCAATCAACATACCAACGATGTTCTCAGAGCTAGAAAAAATGATGCTAAAATTCACATAGAAACATGAGAGATGCTTAACATCTAAAGCAATATTATAAAGCAAAAAAAAGCTGGAGACATCACACCATATTTTAAGACATATTACAGGGGTCAGCACTATGACAAAGCAGGTAAAGTCACCGTCTGCAGTGCCGGCATCTCATATGGGTGCCAGTATGTTTCCCAGCTGCTCCACTTCTTATACCCCTCTCTGGTATAGCCTGAGAAAAAAGTAGAAAATGGCCAAAGTCTTTGGGCCCCTGCACCTGCATAGAGACCTGGAAGAAGCTCCTGACACTTGGATTCAGATCAACAGAGCTCCGGCCATTGTGGCCATTTGGGGAGTAAACCAGTGGATGGAAGACCTCTCTCTCTCTCTGCCTCTACCTCTCTGTAACTCTGCCTTTCAAATAAATATACTGCAAAAAAAAAAAAAAAAGAAGAAGAAGTGTTAGCACTGATATAATAACAGACACATAGTTCAATGGAAAAGACTTGGTAGCATAGAAATAAACCCAAATTTCTACCAGCAACTCATATTTAACAAAGGAACTAAAATGAACTGGAGAAAGAAGAATCTCTTTCACAAGTGGTGCAGAGGAACTTGATTATCCATATGTAGAAGCCTGAAAAGAGACTCCAACATCTCTTACACTATGTGAAAGTGAACTCACAGTGAATTAAAATGTAATCATAAGACCCAAACCCAAGTAAACATAGGGAAACTCTAAATATTGTCAACACACAATAGCTTTTGGGTAAGATTCCAATAGCAATAGTCACAAAAATAAAAACAGAGACATTTGAGTATATCCAACTAAGATACTTCTTCACAACAAAGTAAACATCAGAGTGTAGATACAATGAACAGATGGCAGGAAAAATTAAAACTCTGAATGTTTACAGATTTCCAGAACATTTACATGAATTGGAAAAACTCCAAAAAATACAGTGAAGAAACAGGCAAGGATCTGAATAGACATTTCTCAGAAGAAATGTACATGGTCAAAACATGTGAATATGCCCGATGTCACTAGCCATTATGTAAATATAAATCAGAACACCATATCAGTCTCCAACACCTGTGGGAGAATACAACACTCAGGTGTTTGTGTGTGCAGCAAGTGGGTTTAGAGGACCCTGTTCACCTCTGGAGAGCAGAGCCTACAGGGAGGTAAAGAAACCTTACTGCGCAGGGGCATGCTAATCTTCTCTGTATCGTTCCAATTTTAGTATATGTGCTGCCGAAGCGAGCACATGTGCTGCCGAAGCGAGAAAGAGATGAAAAGAATTTATCTCAACTAGCCACTAATATTCAAGAAACAAGGTCTTCAGGAAAGCCAACTCAACTGACATTTTCATGTCATTGTTAAATAAAGGAAAAATTATCTAGGTTCAGCAATACGTAGTTTATAAGAGAAAGACTACAGAGTAATTTCCTTGGCATAGAAATAACTTTGTCTTTTTTTTTTTTTTATCTATGAGGGCTTGCTATCACCACCACACACCCACATCCCATATACAAATGTCTGGCTTGAGTGGTAGCTTCTCTGCTTTGAGGCAAGTTTCTGCTAGTGTGCACCCTGGGAGGAGACGGAGGATGGCAGAAGTGCTTGGGTCCCTGCACCCAAATGGGACATCCAGAATGAATTCCCAGTTCCTGGTTTTGGCTTGGTCAAGCTTTGGCTATTGCAAGTGTCTGGGGAGTGAAGCAGTGGTTCCCTCTTCCTGTCACTCTGCCTTTCAAATCAATAACTGTTGTTGGTAATGACTAATAATGATATTCACTGATTGTCAAATTTTGAATCTATTAATTATAGACAATTTCTCTTTGTATTTTTAAACTTTCATAATGTTCTGTAGCCAATTTCATCACTAGAAATAAAAACTTTTCCTCAAAAAAAAAAAAAGAAACCTTACTGCTTTCCTAATGTGCTTATTAAGTTCTTGACCAGCGCCTGTTAGTCTTGCCACAAACTTTCTAGTCTTACTACTTTCCTTCTTCTTCTTCTTCTCTGTGACTTGTAAAATAGTATACATTCTATATACTGTGGATACTTTTGATTTATTTTATTCCTTCGGTCTCCTATGAAGTTCCTCCACAAAAGCACAGCCCTCAAAATATTCATTCATTTATGCAGTCTGCAGATTTCATGAGCTACTAAATTCCAAGTAGTATGTTAAAGGCAAGATCTGGGCCTAAGAGAAAAGTGGTCTAAATTCTGTGCCTAGAAGAGGATTTGGGACATAGTAGAACTTCAGTGAAGTGCTATGTGAATGACATGCACTCATTAAATGAGTAATCTAAAGCATACACTTCATTTAAGCAACACAGCAGCCCTACTCACCTCAGGTAGAGCAATTGAGAGGAATAATGTGAACAAAAATAAGACATCAATAAGTTGAATAATAACAGAGAAAAAACAAAATGAGATAGATGCCAACATTACTGAGCTATTTTTGAGGAATTAAATTGATAGAGGGGCTGGCATTGTGGCCAAGTGGGGAAAGCTGCAATCTGTGAGGCCAGCATAACATCTGAGTTCCACTTTGAGTTTAGGAATCTCCACTTCCAATTTAGCTCACTGCTAAACACCTGGGAAACCAGCAGAAGATGGACGAAGGACTCAGGTCCTTGCCACTCATGTGGGAGACTTGGATGAAGCTCCTGACTCCAGCATGCCCCAGGCTCAACTGTTGAAACTCTCTGGGGTGTGAGCCAGCAGATGAAAGCTATCTATGTCTTTCCCTCTCTCTCTAAATCCACCTTTCAAATAATAAAGATTTAATAAACAAATTAACTGATTTCAAAATACACAAAAACATGAACAATACTATATCATTTTTATGCCAAACTGATAAAAAATAACAAATGCTAGAGAGCACATGGGAAAAGAAAACCACCATATATGGTAGGTGAAAACACAAGTTAGTACAGATGTTATGCAGAACAGTATGGTCATTCCTTAAAAAGGATAAAAATTGGGGCTGGCGCTGTTGTGCAGTGAGTTAAAGCCCTGGCCTGAAGGGCCAGCATCCCATTTGGGTGCCAGTTCTAGTTCCAGCTGCTCTTCTTCCAATACAGCTCTCTGCTATCTCCTGGGATAGCAGTAGAAGATGGCCCAAGTCCTTGGGCCCATGCACCCATGAGGGAGACCCAGAGGAAGCTCCTGTCTCCAGGTTTCAGAATGGCATAACTCTGGCCTTTGTAGTCATCTGTAGAGCGAACCAGCTAATGGAGGACCTCTCTGTGTCTCTACCTCTATTGTAACTCTTTCAAATAAATAACAAAAATTAAACTAAGATAAAAATTGACCTACCATGTGAGAGTTATCTTGCTCTTGGCTATATAGAATAAGGAAATTTTATTAGAAGGAAAGGAGGAGAGCATATCAAAGATACAGCAATTTTCCCATAACACAGCCACTATAACACAGTTCACTGCAGCCAGGATGTGAAACCAATCTAGCTGTCCATCAGTGAAAAACAATGGACAGGGCAACCTCTTTTAGATACAAAAAAAGAACAAAATATTATTAAATTAATTGAAATAAGCCAGAAGCAGGAACACAAATGTCACCTGGTCCTTGTCGCATGTGGAAGTGAAAGAAAATAATGGATCTGAACACAGAACTGTGATTACTAGAGGCTGAGAAGGGAAGCAGCTAGGGATAGAGGGGGATTGGATAATAGGTATCAAAAATCAAAGAGGCAGAAAGAACTTCTGGTGTTCCATAATATAATGAGATGACTACATTCAACCATATTAGGTTCTGTGTAAAGAACTGAAGGAGAGGAGCTGGTAGTCTCAAATCATGGAGAAGAATTAGAAACTGTAGTTGCTTGGGGGCCAGCATTGTGGCACAGTGGGCTAACACCCTGGCCTGAAGCACCAGCATCCCCTGTGGGTACCAGTTCTAGTCCTGGCTGCTCCTCTTCTGATCCAACTCTCTGCTATGGCCTGGGAAAGCAGTAGAAGATGGCCCAAGTCCTTGGGTCCCTGCACCCAAGTGGGAGATCTGGAAGAAGCTCCTGGTTCCTGGAATCAGATTGGCAGAGCTCCGGCCATTGTGGCCATCTGGGGAGTGAACCGGCAGAGGAAGACCTCTCTCTCTCTCTGCTGCTACTTCTCTCTGTAACTCTGTCTTTCAAATAAATAACTCTTTAAAAACTTAATAAAACTGTAGTTGCTTAGCTTGATCACTTTTTACTGCATAAATGTGTGCAAATATTGCACTACACCCTGTAATAATGCATGACTAGGACACATTAATCACAAATTATTTCAATGAAATTTTAAAAATTAGAAGCATTTCTTTATATTAACAATGAACTATTTGAAAATGAAATTAGAGAAACATTTCCATGCATAGCAGCATAAGAACCAGGAACCAATGTCTTCAATGTTATCAGTGATGAATCAGATTCACAGCCCCCAGCACTCAGTTTTTGCCATATACTTTACCATGGCAATTGTGGGCATATAGTAGTAAATCAATGGACAGGAATCCTTTGTCTCTAAATCTGCTAAATAAATAAACAAGGAATTCATCAAAGAAAAAGAGATATCAATTTGGATGCCAGGCACAAAAACACATGCACTTGAGCTATCCTCCAGTTTGTGATGCCAACAAATCTTTCAGACATGTTACATTTTCAGAGACTTTTCTGTAATCTTGCTAAGCTTTCTGGAAATCTGCCTTATAGCAAAGGGTTTCCCAATTCCATTACACTCATGATATTTCTTTTGTGTGATATATTAGTTTACCATCTAGAGATAATTTATGGTACAAAACTTTTCTATGCATGCATGTTTTCTCATTTGTGAGTCTATTCATGGGAATTGAAGACTGATTTATAACAGAAATACTTTTTCCAAATTCATTGCATAGACTTTTGTTCCTTATGAATTCTCTGAAGTCTGTTGATGTCTAATTTCTGGCTAAAGGTTTTATCGTATTTACAGCATGCAAAGACTATCACCTTTTGTGAATTCTGTGTCTATACAAGCCTGAAATAAAGAAAATGTTTTTGCACAATCAGTATACGCCTAAGAAACCACCTGTGTCAATTCTCTGATGTACCATTGACTTCTGACTCTAATAATATTTATAAGCTTTCTCCTTTACATGAGTCTCTGTTGGATAGGATGTGATTTCCAGCAAAAGGTTTTGTCACAATACTTACATGAATTTGGGAGAAAAGCTCTTCCACATTCATTATATTGTTAAGGTCTCTCCCTTGTTCAAATTCCATGATGGATTATGAGGCATTACCTATGTGAAATGACTTTCTCACATTTATTTCATTCATTAGATATATATGTTGTGCATTCTGATATAAGGAGAGATTTGGGCAGAGCTTTCCAACACTCATTACACCCATAAGGTTTCTCTCCCACGTGAATTCCCTGTTGTCTTATGAGGTATGGCTTCTAATTAAAGGGATTTTACTTTCAAAGGAGTTTTTCCCTGTATGAATTTGATGATGTACAATGAGGGCTGAATTATGGTAAAAGGCTCTGAGTCATTACATTCATAAAATTGCTCCCCATGAGAATTCTTTTATGTTTGATGAGGTCTGATTTGCACCACAAAGGCTATTCACATGTATTATATTCATGCATTTCTCCCCTTGGTGAATTCTCTAATATTTCATGAGATATAACTTGCACAAAAAGGTCAAGTAGAAAATTCCCTGTGTGGATACTCTGATATCTTATGAGTTATGAAGTACAGCAAAGAGGCTTTCCACCATCCTTCCATCCATAAAACCTACCTAAATTGAGCAACAAAGATATAGAAAACCTAAACACACACATAACCAGATGGAAATGATACCAGTAATAAAGACCATCACTACCAAGAAAACCCCAAAACTGGAAGGCTTCACTGCTGAATTCTAACAGACATTTAAAGCACTAACTGCAATTCTTCTCAAGTTATTCAAAACAATTGAGAGAGAGGCGATTCTCCCAAATTCTTTCTATGAAGCCAACATCACCTTCATTCCTAAACTTGAAAAAAGTGCAACAAAGAAAGTAATTATAGACCAATTTCCCTGATGAACATACATGCAAAGATCTGCAACAGAATTCTGGCCAATTGAATCCAACAATGCATCAGAAAGATCATCCACCCAGACCAAGTGGGATTTATCCTTGGTATGCAAGGATGGGACCAAAGGCTTTTCCACAGTCATTTCATTTATAAGCTTTCTCCATGGTGTGAAGGCTCTGATACTTTCTGAGGTTTGACTTCTCAGCAAAGGTTTTTCCACAGTCATTGCAATCATAAGGTTTCCCCCAGTACAAATTGTCTGATGCTTTGTGAGCTTTGATTTCTCAGCAAAGGCTTTTCCACAATGATTGCATTCATAAGGTTTCTCCCCTCTGTGAATTCTCTGATGATTTATGAGGTTTGCCTTCTGGCCAAAGGATTTTCCATAGTAATTGCATTCATAAGGTTTCTCACCTGTGTGAATTCTCTGATGATTTATGAGGTTTGCCTTCTGGCCAAAGGATTTTCCACAGTCATTACATTCAAAAGGTTTCTCACCTGTGTGAATTCTCTGATGATTTATGAGGTGTTTCTTCTGGCCAAAGAACTTCCCACAGTCATTAGATTTGTAAGATTTCAACCCTGTGTGAATTCTCTGATGTCTAATGAGATCTGACTTCTGGTGAGTGGTTTCCACACAATCATTACACACATGAGGGTTTTCCACAATATGAGTGCTGTGATGGAGGGTATTTAATACTGAATGAATTCCCACAAGGTTTACATGCATAGGATTTCTTCCCTATATTTGGTCTATGATTCAGTCTAACATGTGATTGGTAAATGACAGGTTCCACAGTCCCAATATACTTATAAATGTTCTCTCTTTTCAGGTGAATACAATCAGAATTCCACAGTCAGTCAGCTGGGAGGGGTGGATGAATCCGGAAACAGCTGGTTTCCTTGTACTAAAACAAGCGCCATATCACGAAGGACTCTTGCATTTCTTTTTCTTTTTTGCATTTTTCACATTTTCTTATTTATCATGGTTTGTAATAAATTTTCTGATGTGGGTTGTGGTTTTGAGGCTGGCTTAAGGAGTTCAGGGAACCAGAGGAATGGTCTTTTTCAATTAGGGCACAGCTGTTGTTTCTCTCCAATTCTGGCTTTCTGTAATTGCTTTGGGTGCCTCAGGCAATTTTTCATTTTGAGCGACTTTTTCCTAAATGCTTTGTTGGTCTGAGTTGGTTTTGCCTTTTTCCTTTTCAAATTGTGTATTCTGATGCAATACAAACAAGGGTTTAGAACGAGGATCCATCAGGAAATTGAAAAACAGAACATATTGGGTTTTCATGATTAGAAATCATAGGCAACATGACCAAGATGAGTTTTTGGGTTTTGGAAAATGACATAGAACCCTTCCACTGAGGGGCAGATATTAATTTCCTCCAAATCGAGAGTGAGTGCGATTTTCAGGTGAATTCAATCAGAATTCCACAGCCAGTCAGCTAGGAGGGGTGGATGAATCCGGGAACAGCTGGTTTCCTTGCAACTAAATCAAGCCCAATATCACAAAGGACTCTTGCATTTCTTTGGCTTCTTTCTCTTTTTTCTTTTTATCATGGTTTGTAATGAATTTTCGGATGTGAGCTTTGGTTTTGAGGCTGCAATATAGAGTTCAGTGCACAGGAGGAATGGTCTTTTTCAAACAGGGCATAGCTGTTGGCCTGCTTCAATTCTGGCTTGCTGTCATTGTTTTGGGTGCCTCAGCCGATTTGTGGTTTCTTGTGTGGCAATTTCCTAAATGTTTTCTGGGTCTGAGTTGGCTTTGCCTTCTTCATTCCCAAATTCTGTATTCTGACGCAACACAAACAAGAGTTTGGACAGAGTAGCCATTATGAAATAAAAAACATTACAAATGGGCATTTGAAGAATATAAATCTACAGGTAACACGACCAAGGTGAGTTTTTGTGTTTTGGAAAATCAAATGGAACACTTTGGCTGAGGTGACAGATATTAATTGCCTCCAAAATGAGTTTCACTGTGATTTTCAGGTTAATTCAGACAGAATTCCACAGGCATCAGCTGGAGGTGTGGATGAATCCGGGAAAATTCGGTTTTCTTGAGACTAAATCAAGTCCAATATCATCATGGATTCTTGCATTTTTTTGGCTTTTTTCTCTTTTTTCTTATTTATCATGGTTTGTAATGAATTTTCTGATGTGAGCTTTGGTTTTGAGGCTGGCATATTGAGTTCAGGGCACAAGAGGAAGGTTCTTTTTCAACCAGGGCACAGCTGTTGGCTTGCTCCAATTCTGGCTTGCTGTCATTGTTTTGGGTGTCTCAGCCGATTTGTGGTTTCTTGAGTGCCAATTTCCTAAATGTTTTCTGGGTCTGAGTCGGTTTTGCCTTCCTATTCCCAAATTTTGTATTCTGATGCAATACAAGCATGTTTTGGAGAGTAGCCATTATGAAAGAAAAAAAAAAAAAAACACAGCGCATTGCCATTTCAGGATTAGAAATCTACAGGCAACACAACCAAGATGAGTTTCTGTGTTTTGGAAAATGACATAGAACGCTTCTGCTGAGGGGACAGATTCTAATTCCCTCCAAAATGAGTGTGAGTGCGATATTGAGGTGAATTCAATCAGAATTCCAGAGTCAGTCTGTGGAAGGGGGGGATGAATCTGGAAACAGCCAGTTTCTTTGTGTCTAAATCCAGCCAAATATCACAAAGGCCTCTTGCATTTCTTTGGCTTTTTCACATTTCCCTTATTTATCATGGTTTGTAATGAATTTTCTGATGTGACCTTTGGTTTTGAGGCTGCAATATAGAGTTCAGGGCACCGGAGGAATGGTCTTTTTCAAACAGGACACAGCTGTTGGTTTGTTCCAATTCTGGCTATTGTCTTTGTTTTGGGTGCCTCAGCTGAAATTTGGTTTCTTGAGTTTCACTGCGATTGTCAGGTTAATTCAGTCAGAATTCCACAGGCAGTCAGCTTTAGTGGTGGATGAATCTGGGAACAGCCAGTTTCCTTGGAACTAAATCAAACCCAATATCATTATGGATTCTTGCATTTCTTTGGCTTTTTCACTTTTTTCTTATTTATCATGGTTTGTAATGAATTTTCTGATGTGAGCTTTGGTTTTGAGGCAGCAATATGGAGTTCAGGGCACAAGAGGATGGTTCTTTTTCAATCAGGGCACAGCTGTTGGCTTGCTCCACTTCTGGCTTGCTGTCATTGTTTTGAGTGCCTCAGCCGATTTGTGGTTTCTTGTGTGGCAATTTCCCAAATGTTTTCAGGGTCTGAGTTGGCTTTGCCTTCTTCCTTCCCAAATTTTGTATTCTGATGCAATGCAAAGAAGAGTTTGTATAGAGTAGCCATTATGAAATAAAAAACACAACAAATAGGCATTTGAAGCTTAGAAATCTACAGGTAACATGACCAAGGTGAGTTTTTGTGTTTTGGAAAAAAAAATGGAACACTTTGGCTGAGGTGACAGATATTAACTGCCTCCAAACTGAGTTTCACTGCGATATTCAAGTTAATTCAGTCAGAATTCCACAGGCAGTCAGCTGGAGGGGTGGATGAATCCGGGAACAGCTGGTTGCCAAGCGACTAAATCAAGCCCTATATAATTATGGATTCTTGCATTTCTTTGGCTTTTCTCTTTTTTCTTATTTATCATGGTTTGTAATGAATTTTCTGATGTGAGCTTTGGTTTTGAGGCTGGCGTATTGAGTTCAGGGCACAAGAGGAAGGTTCTTTTTCAATCAGGGCACAGCTGTTGGCTTGCTCCACTTCTGGCTTGCTGTCATTGTTTTGGGTGCCTCAGCTGATTTGTGGTTTGTTGTGTGGCAATTTCCTAAATGTTTTCGGGGTCTGAGTTGGTTTTGCCTTCTTCCTTCCCAAATTTTGTATTCTGATGCAATACAAGCAAGATTTTGGACAGAGTAGCCATTATGAAAGAAAAAAAAAAAAACACAGCAAATTGACCTTTCAGGATTAGAAATCCATAGGCAACACAACCAAGATGAGATTCTGTGTTTTGGAAAATGACATGGAACGCTTCTGCTGAGGTGACAGATTCTAATTCCCTCCAAATGGAGTGTGAGAGCGATTTTGAAGTGAATTCAATCAGAATTCCAAAGTCAGTCTGTGGAAGGGGGGGATGAATCTGGAAACCGCCAGTTTCTTTGTGTCTAAATCCTGCCAAATATCACAAAGGACTCTTGCATTTCTTTGGCTTTTTCACATTTCCCTTATTTATCATGGTTTGTAATGAATTTTCTGATGTGAGCTTTGGTTTTGAGGCTGGCATATTGAGTTCAGGGCACAAGAGGAAGGTTCTTTTTCAATCAGGGCACAGCTGTTGGCTTGCTCCAATTCTGGCTTGCTGTCATTGTTTTGGGTGCCTCAGCCGATTTGTGGTTTCTTGAGTGCCAATTTCCTACATGTTTTCTGGGTCTGAGTGGTTTTGCCTTCTTATTCCCAAATTTTGTATTCTGATGCAATACAAGCAAGATTTTGGAGAGTAGCCATTATGAAAGAAAAAAAAAAAAAAACACAGCGCATTGCCCTTTCAGGATTAGAAATCTACAGGCAACACAACCAAGATGAGTTTCTGTGTTTTGGAAAATGACATAGAACGCTTCTGCTGAGGGGACAGATTCTAATTCCCTCCCAAATGAGTGTGAGTGCGATTTTGAGGTGAATTCAATCAGAATTCCAGAGTCAGTCTGTGGAAGGGGGGGATGAATCTGGAAACAGCCAGTTTCTTTGTGTCTAAATCCAGCCAAATATCAAAAAGGACTCTTGCATTTCTTTGGCTTTTTCACATTTCCCTTATTTATCATGGTTTGTAATGAATTTTCTGATGTGACCTTTGGTTTTGAGGCTGCAATATAGAGTTCAGGGCACCAGAGGAATGGTCTTTTTCAAACAGGGCACAGCTGTTGGTGTGCTCCAATTCTGGCTATTGTCTTTGTTTTGGGTGCCTCAGCTGAAATTTGGTTTCTTGAGTTTCACTGGGATTGTCAGGTTAATTCAGTCAGAATTCCACAGGCAGTCAGCTTTAGTGGTGGATGAATCTGGGAACAGCCGGTTTCCTTGCAACTAAATCAAACCCAATATCATTATGGATTCTTAGATTTCTTTGGCTTTTTTCTCTTTTTTCTTATTTATCATGGTTTGTAATGAATTTTCTGATGTGAGCTTTGGTTGAGGCTGCAATTTGGAGTTCAGGGCACAAGAGGATGGTTCTTTTTCAATCAGGGCACAGCTGTTGGCTTGCTCCACTTCTGGCTTGCTGTCATTGTTTTGAGTGCCTCAGCCGATTTGTGGTTTCTTGTGTGGCAATTTCCCAAATGTTTTCAGGGTCTGAGTTGGCTTTGCCTTCTTCCTTCCCAAATTTTGTATTCTGATGCAATGTAAAGAAGAGTTTGTACAGAATAGCCATTATGAAAGAAAATACACAACAAATAGGCGTTTGAAGCTTAGAAATCTACAGGTAACATGACCAAGGTGAGTTTTTGTGTTTATGAAAATAAAATGGATCACTTTGGCTGAGGTGACAGATATTAATTGCCTCCAAACTGAGTTTCACTGTGATTTTCAGGTTAATTCAGTCAGAATTCCACAGGCTGTCAGCTGGAGGGGTGGATGTATCTGGGAACAGCCGGTTTCCTAGCGATTAAATCAAGCCCTATATCATTATGAATTCTTGCATTTTTTTGGCTTTTTCACATTTCCCTAATTTATCATGGTTTGTAATGAATTTTCTGATGTGAGCTTTGGTTTTGAGACTGCAATATAGAGTTCAGGGCACCTGAGGAATGGTCTTTTTCAAACAGGGCACAGCTGTTGGTGTGCTCCAATTCTGGCTATTGTCTTTGTTTTGGGTGCCTCAGCTGAAATTTGGTTTCTTGAGTTTCACTGGGATTGTCAGGTTAATTCAGTCAGAATTCCACAGGCAGTCAGCTTTAGTGGTGGATGAATCTGGGAACAGCCGGTTTCCTTGCAACTAAATCAAACCCAATATCATTATGGATTCTTGCATTTCTTTGGCTTTTTTCTCTTTTTTCTTATTTATCATGGTTTGTAATGAATTTTCTGATGTGAGCTTTGGTTTTGAGGCTGGCATATTGAGTTCAGGGCACAAGAGGATGGTTCTTTTTCAATCAGGGCACAGCTGTTGGCTTGCTCCACTTCTGGCTTGCTGTCATTGTTTTGAGTGCCTCAGCCGATTTGTGGTTTCTTGTGTGGCAATTTCCCAAATGTTTTCAGGGTCTGTGTTGGCTTTGCCTTCTTCCTTCCCAAATTTTGTATTCTGATGCAATGCAAAGAAGAGTTTGTACAGAATAGCCATTATGAAATTAAAAAAAAACACAACAAATAGGCGTTTGAAACTTAGAAATCTACAGGTAACATGACCAAGGTGAGTTTTTGTGTTTATGAAAATAAAATGGAACACTTTGGCTGAGGTGACAGATATTAATTGCCTCCAAACTGAGTTTCACTGTGATTTTCAGGTTAATTCAGTCAGAATTCCACAGGCAGTCAGCTGGAGGGGTGGATGAATCTGGGAACAGCCGGTTTCCTAGCGACTAAATCAAGCCCTATATCATTATGGATTCTTGCATTTTTTGGTTTTTTCCCTTTTTTCTTATTTATCATGGTTTGTGATGAATTTTCTGATGTGAGCTTTGGTTTTGAGGCTGGCATATTGAGTTCAGGGCACAAGAGGAAGGTTCTTTTTCAATCAGGGCACAGCTGTTGGCTTGCTCCACTTCTGGCTTGCTGTCATTGTTTTGGGTGCCTCAGCTGATTTGTGGTTTCTTGTGTGGCAATTTCCTAAATGTTTTCGGGGTCTGAGTTGGTTTTGCCTTCTTCCTTCCCAAATTTTGTATTCTGATGCAATACAAGCAAGATTTTGGACAGAGTAGCCATTATGAAAGAAAAAAAAAAAAACACAGCAAATTGACCTTTCAGGATTAGAAATCCATATGCAACACAACCAAGGTGAGATTCTGTGTTTTGGAAAATGCCATGGAACGCTTCTGCTGAGCGGACAGATTCTAATTCCCTCCAAATGGAGTGTGAGAGCGATTTTGAGGTGAATTCAATCAGAATTCCAGAGTCAGTCTGTGGAAGGGGGGGATGAATCTGGAAACAGCCAGTTTCTTTGTGTCTAAATCCTGCCAAATATCACAAAGAACTCTTGCATTTCTTTGGCTTTTTCACATTTCCCTTATTTATCATGGTTTGTAATGAATTTTCTGATGTGAGCTTTGGTTTTGAGGCTGGCATATTGAGTTCAGGGCACAAGAGGAAGGTTCTTTTTCAATCAGGGCACAGCTGTTGGCTTGCTCCAATTCTGGCTTGCTGTCATTGTTTTGGATGCCTCAGCCGATTTCTGGTTTCTTGAGCGGCAATTTCCTAAATGTTTTCTGGGTCTGAGTCGGTTTTGCCTTCTTATTCCCAAATTTTGTATTCTGATGCAATGCAAAGAAGAGTTTGCACAGAATAGCCATTATGAAATAAAAAACACAAAAAATAGGTGTTTGAAGCTTAGAAATCTACAGGTAACATGACCAAGGTGAGTTTTTGTGTTTATGAAAATAAAATGGAATACTTTGGCTGAGGAGACAAATATTAATTGCCTGCAAACTGAGTTTCACTGTGATTTTCAGGTTAATTCAGTCAGAATTCCACAGGCAGTCAGCTGGAGGGGTGGATGAATCCGGGAACAGCCGGTTTCCTAGCGACTAAATCAAGCCCTATATCATTATGGATTCTTGCATTTTTTTGGCTTTTTTCTCTTTTTTCTTATTTATCATGGTTTGTAATGAATTTTCTGATGTGAGCTTTGGTTTTGAGGCTGGCATATTGAGTTCAGGGCACAAGAGGAAGGTTCTTTTTCAATCAGGGCACAGATGTTGGCTTGCTCCACTTCTGGCTTGCTGTCATTGTTTTGAGTGCCTCAGCCGATTTGTGGTTTCTTGTGTGGCAATTTCCCAAATGTTTTCAGGGTCTGTGTTGGCTTTGCCTTCTTCCTTCCCAAATTTTGTATTCTGATGCAATGCAAAGAAGAGTTTGTACAGAATAGCCATTATGAAATAAAAAAAACACAACAAATAGGCGTTTGAAACTTAGAAATCTACAGGTAACATGACCAAGGTGAGTTTTTGTGTTTATGAAAATAAAATGGAACACTTTGGCTGAGGTGACAGATATTAATTGCCTCCAAACTGAGTTTCACTGTGATTTTCAGGTTAATTCAGTCAGAATTCCACAGGCAGTCAGCTGGAGGGGTGGATGAATCTGGGAACAGCCGGTTTCCTAGCGACTAAATCAAGCCCTATATCATTATGGATTCTTGCATTTTTTGGTTTTTTCCCTTTTTTCTTATTTATCATGGTTTGTGATGAATTTTCTGATGTGAGCTTTGGTTTTGAGGCTGGCATATTGAGTTCAGGGCACAAGAGGAAGGTTCTTTTTCAATCAGGGCACAGCTGTTGGCTTGCTCCACTTCTGGCTTGCTGTCATTGTTTTGGGTGCCTCAGCTGATTTGTGGTTTCTTGTGTGGCAATTTCCTAAATGTTTTCGGGGTCTGAGTTGGTTTTGCCTTCTTCCTTCCCAAATTTTGTATTCTGATGCAATACAAGCAAGATTTTGGACAGAGTAGCCATTATGAAAGAAAAAAAAAAAAAAACACAGCAAATTGACCTTTCAGGATTAGAAATCCATATGCAACACAACCAAGGTGAGATTCTGTGTTTTGGAAAATGCCATGGAACGCTTCTGCTGAGCGGACAGATTCTAATTCCCTCCAAATGGAGTGTGAGAGCGATTTTGAGGTGAATTCAATCAGAATTCCAGAGTCAGTCTGTGGAAGGGGGGGATGAATCTGGAAACAGCCAGTTTCTTTGTGTCTAAATCCTGCCAAATATCACAAAGAACTCTTGCATTTCTTTGGCTTTTTCACATTTCCCTTATTTATCATGGTTTGTAATGAATTTTCTGATGTGAGCTTTGGTTTTGAGGCTGGCATATTGAGTTCAGGGCACAAGAGGAAGGTTCTTTTTCAATCAGGGCACAGCTGTTGGCTTGCTCCAATTCTGGCTTGCTGTCATTGTTTTGGATGCCTCAGCCGATTTCTGGTTTCTTGAGCGGCAATTTCCTAAATGTTTTCTGGGTCTGAGTCGGTTTTGCCTTCTTATTCCCAAATTTTGTATTCTGATGCAATGCAAAGAAGAGTTTGCACAGAATAGCCATTATGAAATAAAAAACACAAAAAATAGGTGTTTGAAGCTTAGAAATCTACAGGTAACATGACCAAGGTGAGTTTTTGTGTTTATGAAAATAAAATGGAATACTTTGGCTGAGGAGACAAATATTAATTGCCTGCAAACTGAGTTTCACTGTGATTTTCAGGTTAATTCAGTCAGAATTCCACAGGCAGTCAGCTGGAGGGGTGGATGAATCCGGGAACAGCCGGTTTCCTAGCGACTAAATCAAGCCCTATATCATTATGGATTCTTGCATTTTTTTGGCTTTTTTCTCTTTTTTCTTATTTATCATGGTTTGTAATGAATTTTCTGATGTGAGCTTTGGTTTTGAGGCTGGCATATTGAGTTCAGGGCACAAGAGGAAGGTTCTTTTTCAATCAGGGCACAGCTGTTGGCTTGCTCCACTTCTGGCTTGCTGTCATTGTTTTGGGTGCCTCAGCTGATTTGTGGTTTCTTGTGTGGTAATTTACTAAATGTTTTTGGGGTCTGAGTTGGTTTTGTCTTCTTCCTTCCCAAATTTTGTATTCTGATGCAATACAAGCAAGCTTTTGGACAGAGTAGCCATTATGAAAGAAAAAAAAAAACACAGCAAATTGACCTTTCAGGATTAGAAATCCATAGGCAACACAACCAAGATGAGATTCTGTGTTTTGGAAAATGACATGGAACGCTTCTGCTGAGGTGACAGATTCTAATTCCCTCCAAATGGAGTGTGAGAGCGATCTTGAGGTGAATTCAATCAGAATTCCAAAGTCGGTCTGTGGAAGGGGGGGATGAATCTGGAAACAGCCAGTTTCTTTGTGTCTAAATCCTGCCAAATATCACAAAGGACTCTTGCATTTCTTTGGCTTTTTCACATTTCCCTTATTTATCATGGTTTGTAATGAATTTTCTGATGTGAGCTTTGGTTTTGAGGCTGGCATATTGAGTTCAGGGCACAAGAGGAAGGTTCTTTTTCAATCAGGGCACAGCTGTTGGCTTGCTCCACTTCTGGCTTGCTGTCATTGTTTTGGGTGCCTCAGCCGATTTCTGGTTTCTTGAGTGCCAATTTCCTAAATGTTTTCTGGGTCTGAGTCGGTTTTGCCTTCTTATTCCCAAATTTTGTATTCTGATGCAATACAAGCAAGATTTTGGAGAGTAGCCATTATGAAAGAAAAAAAAAAAAAGCGCATTGCCCTTTCAGGATTAGAAATCTACAGGCAACACAACCAAGATGAGTTTCTGTGTTTTGGAAAATGACATAGAACGCTTCTGCTGAGGGGACAGATTCTAATTCCCTCCCAAATGAGTGTGAGAGCGATTTTGAGGTGAATTCAATCAGAATTCCAAAGTCAGTCTGTGGAAGGGGGGGATGAATCTGGAAACAGCCAGTTTCTTTGTGTCTAAATCCAGCCAAATATCACAAAGGACTCTTGCATTTCTTTGGCTTTTTCACATTTCCCTTATTTATCATGGTTTGTAATGAATTTTCTGATGTGACCTTTGGTTTTGAGGCTGCAATATAGAGTTCAGGGCACCGGAGGAATGGTCTTTTTCAAACAGGGCACAGCTGTTGGCGTGCTCCAATTCTGGCTATTGTCTTTGTTTTGGGTGCCTCAGCTGAAATTTGGTTTCTTGAGTTTCACTGCGATTGTCAGGTTAATTCAGTCAGAATTCCACAGGCAGTCAGCTTTAGTGGTGGATGAATCTGGGAACAGCCGGTTTCCTTGCAACTAAATCAAACCCAATATCATTATGGATTCTTGCATTTCTTTGGCTTTTTTCTCTTTTTTCTTATTTATCATGGTTTGTAATGAATTTTCTGATGTGAGCTTTGGTTTTGAGGCTGCAATATTGAGTTCAGGGCACAAGAGGATGGTTCTTTTTCAATCAGGGCACAGCTGTTGCCTTGCTCCACTTCTGGCTTGCTGTCATTGTTTTGAGTGCCTCAGCCGATTTGTGGTTTCTTGTGTGGCAATTTCCCAAATGTTTTCAGGGTCTGAGTTGGCTTTGCCTTCTTCCTTCCCAAATTTTGTATTCTGATGCAATGTAAAGAAGAGTTTGTACAGAATAGCCATTATGAAAGAAAAAACACAACAAATAGGCGTTTGAAGCTTAGAAATCTACAGGTAACATGACCAAGGTGAGTTTTTGTATTTATGAAAATAAAATGGAACACTTTGGCTGAGGTGACAGATATTAATGGCCTCCAAACTGAGTTTCACAGTGATTTTCAGGTTAATTCAGTCAGAATTCCACAGGCAGTCAGCTTTAGTGGTGGATGAATCTGGGAACAGCCGGTTTCCTTGCAACTAAATCAAAACCAATATCATTATGGATTCTTGCATTTCTTTGGCTTTTTTCTCTTTTTTCTTATTTATCATGGTTTGTAATGAATTTTCTGATGTGAGCTTTGGTTTTGAGGCTGGAATATTGAGTTCAGGGCACAAGAGGATGGTTCTTTTTCAATCAGGGCACAGCTGTTGGCTTGCTCCACTTCTGCTTGCTGTCATTGTTTTGAGTGCCTCAGCCGATTTGTGGTTTCTTGTGTGGCAATTTCCCAAATGTTTTCTGGGTCTGAGTTGGCTTTGCCTTCTTCCTTCCCAAATTTTGTATTCTGATGCAATGCAAAGAAGAGTTTGTACAGAATAGCCATTATGAAAGAAAAAACACAACAAATAGGCGTTTGAAGCTTAGAAATCTACAGGTAACATGACCAAGGTGAGTTTTTGTGTTTATGAAAATAAAATGGAACACTTTGGCTGAGGTGACAGATATGAATGGCCTCGAAACTGAGTTTCACAGTGATTTTCAGGTTAATTCAGTCAGAATTCCACAGGCAGTCAGCTGGAGGGTGCATGAATCTGGGAACAGCCAGTTTCCTAGCAACTAAATCAAGCCTTATATCATTATGGATTCTTGCATTTTTTTGGCTTTTTTCTCTTTTTTCTTATTTATCATGGTTTGTAATGAATTTTCTGATGTGAGCTTTGGTTTTGAGGCTGGCATATTGAGTTCAGGGCACAAGAGGAAGGTTCTTTTTCAATCAGGGCACAGCTGTTGGCTTGCTCCAATTCTGGCTTGCTGTCATTGTTTTGGGTGCCTCAGCTGATTTGTGGTTTCTTGTGTGGCAATTTCCTAAATGTTTTCGGGGTCTGAGTTGGTTTTGTCTTCTTCCTTCCCAAATTTTGTATTCTGATGCAATACAAGCAAAATTTTGGACAGAGTAGCCATTATGAAAGAAAAAAAAAAAAACACAGCAAATTGACCTTTCAGGATTAGAAATCCATAGGCAACACAACCAAGGTGAGATTCTGTGTTTTGGAAAATGACATGGAACGCTTCTGCTGAGGTGACAGATTCTAATTCCCTCCAAATGGAGTGTGAGAGCGATTTTGAGGTGAATTCAATCAAAATTCCAAAGTCAGTCTGTGGAAGGGGGGGATGAATCTGGAAACAGCCAGTTTCTTTGTGTCTAAATCCTGCCAAATATCACAAAGGACTCTTGCATTTCTTTGGCTTTTTTCTCTTTTTTCTTATTTATCATGGTTTGTAATGAATTTTCTGATGTGAGCTTTGGTTTTGAGGCTGGCATATTGAGTTCAGGGCACAAGAGGAAGGTTCTTTTTCAATCAGGGCACAGCTGTTGGCTTGCTCCACTTCTGGCTTGCTGTCATTGTTTTGAGTGCCTCAGCCGATTTGTGGTTTCTTGTGTGGCAATTTCCCAAATGTTTTCAGGGTCTGAGTTGGCTTTGCCTTCTTCCTTCCCAAATTTTGTATTCTGATGCAATGCAAAGAAGAGTTTGTACAGAATAGTCATTATGAAAGAAAAAACACAACAAATAGGCGTTTGAAGCTTAGAAATCTACAGGTAACATGACCAAGGTGAGTTTTTGTGTTTATGAAAATAAAATGGAACACTTTGGCTGAGGTGACAGATATTAATTGCCTCCAAACTGAGTTTCACTGTGATTTTCAGGTTAATTCAGTCAGAATTCCACAGGCTGTCATCTGGAGGGGTGGATGTATCTGGGAACAGCCGGTTTCCTTGCAACTAAATCAAAACCAATATCATTATGGATTCTTGCATTTCTTTGGCTTTTTTCTCTTTTTTCTTATTTATCATGGTTTGTAATGAATTTTCTGATGTGAGCTTTGGTTTTGAGGCTGGCATATTGAGTTCAGGGCACAAGAGGAAGGTTCTTTTTCAATCAGGGCACAGCTGTTGGCTAGCTCCAATTCGCTTGCTGTCATTGGTTTGGGTGCCTCAGCTGATTTGTGGTTTCTTGTGTGGCAATTTCCTAAATGTTTTCGGGGTCTGAGTTGGTTTTGCCTTCTTCCTTCCCAAATTTTGTATTCTGATGCAATACAAGCAAGATTTTGGACAGAGTAGCCATTATGAAAGAAAAAAAAAAAACACAGCAAATTGACCTTTCAGGATTAGAAATCCATAGGCAACACAACCAAGGTGAGATTCTGTGTTTTGGAAAATGACATGGAACGCTTCTGCTGAGGGGACAGATTCTAATTCCCTCCAAATGGAGTGTGAGAGCGATTTTGAGGTGAATTCAATCAGAATTCCAAAGTCGGTCTGTGGAAGGGGGGGATGAATATGGAAACAGCCAGTTTCTTTGTGTCTAAATCCTGCCAAATATCACAAAGTACTCTTGCATTTCTTTGGCTTTTTCACATTTCCCTTATTTATCATGGTTTGTAATGAATTTTCTGATGTGAGCTTTGGTTTTGAGGCTGGCATATTGAGTTCAGGGCACAAGAGGAAGGTTCTTTTTCAATCAGGGCACAGCTGTTGGCCTGCTCCACTTCTGGCTTGCTGTCATTGTTTTGGGTGCCTCAGCTGATTTGTGGTTTCTTGAGTGCCAATTTCCTAAATGTTTTCTGGGTCTGAGTCGGTTTTGCCTTCTTATTCCCAAATTTTGTATTCTGATGCAATACAAGCAAAATTTTGGAGAGTAGCCATTATGAAAGAAAAAAAAAAAAGCGCATTGCCCTTTCAGGATTAGAAATCTACAGGCAACACGACCAAGATGAGTTTCTGTGTTTTGGAAAATGACATAGAACGCTTCTGCTGAGGGGACAGATTGTAATTCCCTCCAAATGGAGTGTGAGAGCGATTTTGAAGTGAATTCAATCAGAATTCCAAAGTCAGTCTGTGGAAGGGGGGGATGAATCTGGAAACAGCCAGTTTCTTTGTGTCTAAATCCAGCCAAATATCACAAAGGACTCTTGCATTTCTTTGGCTTTTTCACATTTCCCTTATTTATCATGGTTTGTAATGAATTTTCTGATGTGAGCTTTGGTTTTCAGACTGCAATATAGAGTTCAGGGCACCTGAGGAATGGTCTTTTTCAAACAGGGCACAGCTGTTGGTGTGCTCCAATTCTGGCTATTGTCTTTGTTTTGGGTGCCTCAGCTGAAATTTGGTTTCTTGAGTTTCACTGCGATTGTCAGGTTAATTCAGTCAGAATTCCACAGGCAGTCAGCTTTAGTGGTGGATGAATCTGGGAACAGCCGGTTTCCTTGCAGCTAAATCAAACCCAATATCATTATGGATTCTTGCATTTTTTTGGCTTTTTTCTCTTTTTTCTTATTTATCATGGTTTGTAATGAATTTTCTGATGTGAGCTTTGGTTTTGAGGCTGGCATATTGAGTTCAGGGCACAAGAGGAAGGTTCTTTTTCAATCAGGGCACAGCTGTTGGCTTGCTCCACTTCTGGCTTGCTGTCATTGTTTGAGTGCCTCAGCCGATTTGTGGTTTCTTGTGTGGCAATTTCCCAAATGTTTTCAGGGTCTGAGTTGGCTTTGCCTTCTTCCTTCCCAAATTTTGTATTCTGATGCAATGCAAAGAAGAGTTTCTACAGAATAGCCATTATGAAAGAAAAAAAAAAAACACAGCAAATTGACCTTTCAGGATTAGAAATCCATAGGCAACACAACCAAGGTGAGATTCTGTGTTTTGGAAAATGACATGGAACGCTTCTGTTGAGGGGACAGATTCTAATTCCCTCCAAATGGAGTGTGAGAGCGATTTTGAGGTGAATTCAATCAGAATTCCAAAGTCGGTCTGTGGAATGGGGGGATGAATATGGAAACAGCCAGTTTCTTTGTGTCTAAATCCTGCCAAATATCACAAAGGACTCTTGCATTTCTTTGGCTTTTTCACATTTCCCTTATTTATCATGGTTTGTAATGAATTTTCTGATGTGAGCTTTGGTTTTGAGGCTGGCATATTGAGTTCAGGGCACAAGAGGAAGGTTCTTTTTCAATCAGGGCACAGCTGTTGGCTTGCTCCAATTCTGGCTTGCTGTCATTGTTTTGGGTGCCTCAGCCGATTTGTGGTTTCTTGAGTGCCAATTTCCTAAATGTTTTCTGGGTCTGAGTCGGTTTTGCCTTCTTATTCCCAAATTTTGTATTCTGATGCAATACAAGCAAGATTTTGGAGAGTAGCCATTATGAAAGAAAAAAAAACACAGCCAATTGACCTTTCAGGATTAGAAATCCATAGGCAACACAACCAAGGTGAGATTCTGTGTTTTGGAAAATGCCATGGAACGCTTCTGCTGAGCGGACAGATTCTAATTCCCTCCCAAATGAGTGTGAGTGCGATTTTGAGGTGAATTCAATCAGAATTCCAAAGTCGGTCTGTGGAAGGGGGGGATGAATCTGGAAACAGCCAGTTTCCTTGTGTCTAAATCCAGCCAAATATCACAAAGTACTCTTGTATTTCTTTGGCTTTTTTCTCTTTTTTCTTATTTATCATGGTTTGTAATGAATTTTCTGATGTGAGCTTTGGTTTTATGGCTGCAATATTGAGTTCAGGGCACAAGAGGATGGTTCTTTTTCAATCAGGGCACAGCTGTTGGCTGGCTGCAGTTCTGGCTTGCTGTCTTTATTTTGAGTACCTCAGCTGATTTGTGGTTTCTTGTGTGGCAATTTCCCAAATGTTTTCTGGGTCTGAGTTGGCTTTGCCTTCTTCCTTCCCAAATTTTGTATTCTGATGCAATGCAAAGAAGAGTTTGTACAGAATAGCCATTATGAAATAAAAAACACAACAAATAGGCGTTTGAAGCTTAGAAATCTACAGGTAACATAACCAAGGTGAGTTTTTGTGTTTATGAAAATAAAATGGAACACTTTGGCTGAGGTGACAGATATTAATTGCCTCCAAACTGAGTTTCACTGTGATTTTCAGGTTAATTCAGTCAGAATTCCACAGGCAGTCAGCTGGAGGGGTGGATGAATCCGGGAACAGCCGGTTTCCTTGTGACTAAATCAAGCCTTATATCATTATGGATTCTTGCATTTTTTTGGCTTTTTTCTCTTTTGTCCTATTTATCATGGTTTGTAATGAATTTTCTGATGTGAGCTTTGGTTTTGAGGCTGGCATATTGAGTTCAGGCACAAGAGGAAGGTTCTTTTTCAATCAGGGCACAGCTGTTGGCTTGCTCCAATTCTGGCTTGCTGTCATTGTTTTGGGTGTCTCAGCTGATTTGTGGTTTCTTGAGTGCCAATTTCCTAAATGTTTTCTGGGTCTGAGTCGTTTTTGCCTACTTATTCCCAAATTTTGTATTCTGATGCAATACAAGCAAGATTTTGGAGAGTAGCCATTATGAAAGAAAAAAAAAAAAAAACACAGCGCATTGACCTTTCAGGATTAGAAATCTACAGGCAACACGCCCAAGATGAGTTTCTGTGTTTTGGAAAAAGTCATGAAACCCTTCTGCTGAGGGGACAGATTTTAATTCACTCCAAATTGAGTGTGAGTGCGATTTTGAGGTGAATTCAATCAGAATTCCAAAGTCAGTCTGTGGAAGGGGGGGATGAATCTGGAAACAGCCAGTTTCCTTTTATCTGAATCCAGCCAAATATCAAAAAGGACTCTTGCATTTCTTTGGCTTTTTCACATTTCCCTGATTTATCATGGTTTGTAATGAATTTTCTGATGAGAGCTTTGGTTTTGAGACTGCAATATAGAGTTCAGGGCACCGGAGGAATGGTCTTTTTCAAAGAGGGCACAGCTGTTTGCGTGCTCTAATTCTGGCTTCCTGTCAGTGTTTTGGGTGCCTCAGCTGAAATTTGGTTTCTTGAGTTTCACTGGGATTGTCAGGTTAATTCAGTCAGAATTCCACAGGCAGTCAGCTATAGTGGTGGATGAATCTGGGAACAGCCGGTTTCCTTGCAACTAAATCAAACCCAATATCATTATGGATTCTTGGATTTCTTTGGATTTTTCTCTTTTTTCTTATTTATCATGATTTGTAATGAATTTTCTGATGTGAGCTTTGGTTTAGAGGCTGCAATATGCAGTTCAGGGAACCGGAGGAGGGTCTTTTTCAATCAGGGCACAGCTGTTGGCTTGCTCCAATTCTGGCTTGCTGTCATTGTTTTGGGTGCCTCAGCCGATTTGTGGGTTCTTGAGTGCCAATTTCCTAAATGTTTTCTGGGTCTGAGTCGGTTTTGCCTTCCCAAATTATTTCCAAATTTTTAATTTGGTGCAATACAAGCAAGATTTTGGAGAGTAGCCATTATGAAAGAAAAAAAAAAAAACACAGCGAATTGCCCTTTCAGGATTATAAATCTACAGGCAACACAACCAAGATGAGTTTCTGTGTTTTGGAAAATGACATAGAACCCTTCTGCTGAGGGGACAGATTCTAATTCCCTCCAAATTGAGTGTGAGTGCGATTTTGAGGTGAATTCAATCAGAATTCCAAAGTCAGTCTGTGGAAGGGGGGGATGAATCTGGAAACAGCCAGTTTCCTTGTATCTGAATCCAGCCAAATATCACAAAGGACTCTTGCATTTCTTTGGCTTTTTCACATTTCCCTGATTTATCATGGTTTGTAATGAATTTTCTGATGTGAGCTTGGTTTTGAGGCTGCAATATGGAGTTCAGGGTACTGGAGGACCTGTCTTTTTCAAAGAGGGTACAGTTGTTGGCTTGCTGCAATTCTGGCTTGCTGTCATTGTTTTGGGTTCCTCAGCCAATTTGTGGTTTCCTGTGTGGCAATTTACTAAATGTTCTCTGGGTCTGAGTTGGCTTTGCCTTCTTCCTTCCCAAATTTTGTATTCTGATGCAATACAAGCGAGATTTTCGACAGAGTAGCCATTATGAAATAAAAAACACAACTAATAGGCGTTTGAAGCTTAGAAATCAACAGGTAACATGACCAAGGTGAGTTTTTGTATTTTGGAAAATAAAATGGAACACTTTGGCTGAGGTGACAGATATTAATTGCCTCCAAACTCAGTTTCACTGTGATTTTCAGGTTAATTCATTCAGAATTCCACAGGCAGCAGCTGGAGGGGTGGATGAATCCGTGAACAGCCGGTTTCCTAGCGACTAAATCAAGCCCTATATCATTATGGATTTTTGCATTTTTTTGGCTTTTTTCTCTTTTTTCTTATTTATCATGGCTTGTAATGAATTTTCTGATGTGAGCTTTGGTTTTGAGGCTGGCATATTGAGTTCAGGGTACAAGAGGAAGGTTCTTTTTCAATCAGGGCACAGCTGTTGGCTTGCTCCACTTCTGGCTTGCTGTCATTGTTTTGGGTGCCTCAGCTGATTTGTGGTTTCTTGTGTGGCAATTTCCTAAATGTTCTCTGGGTCTGAGTTGGCTTTGCCTTCTTCCTTCCCAAATTTTGTATTCTGATGCAATACAAGCAAGATTTTGGACAGAGTAGCCATTATGAAATAAAAAACACAACAAATAGGTGTTTGAAGCATACAAATCTACAGGTAACATGACCAAGTTGTTTTTGTGTTTTGGAAAATGAAATGGAACATTTTGGCTGAGGTGACAGATATTAATTGCCTCCAAACTGAGTTTCACTGCGATTTTCAGGTTAATTCAGTTAATTCAGTTAGGATTCCACAGGCTTGCATTTCTTCAGCTTTTTCACACTTCCCTTATTTATCATGGTTTGTATGAGTTTTCTGATGTGAGCTTAGATTTGAGGCTGGCATATTGAGTTCAGGGCACAAGAGGAAGGTTCTTTTTCAATCAGGGCACAGCTGTTGGCTTGCTCCACTGCTGGCTTGCTGTCATTGTTTTGGGTGCCTCAGCTGATTTGTGGTTTCTTGTGTGGCAATTTCCTAAATGTTTTCGGGGTCTGAGTTGGTTTTGCCTTCTTCCTTCCCAAATTTTGTATTCTGATGCAATACAAGCAAAATTTTGAAGAGTAGCCATTATGAAAGAAAAAAAAAAAAAACACAGCAAATTGACCTTTCAGGATTAGAAATCCATAGGCAACACAACCAAGATGAGATTCTGTGTTTTGGAAAATGACATGGAACGCTTCTGCTGAGGTGACAGATTCTAATGCCCTCCAAAGGGAGTGTGAGAGCGATTTTGAGGTGAATTCAATCAGAATTCCAAAGTCAGTCTGTGGAAGGGGGGGATGAATCTGGAAACAGCCAGTTTCTTTGTGTCTAAATCCTGCCAAATATCACAAGGGACTCTTGCATTTCTTTGGCTTTTTCACATTTCCCTTAATTATCATGGTTTCTAATGAATTTTCTGATGTGAGCTTTGGTTTTGAGGCTGGCATTTTGAGTTCAGGGCACCAGAGGAATGGTCTTTTTCAAACAGGGCACAGCTGTTGGCTTGCTCCAATTCTGGCTATTGTCTTTGTTTTGGGTGCCTCAGCTGAAATTTGGTTTCTTGAGTTTCACTGAGATTGTCAGGTTAATTCAGTCAGAATTCCACAGGCAGTCAGCTTTAATGGTCGATGAATCTGGGAACAGCCGGTTTCCTTGCAACTAAATCAAACCCAATATCATTATGGATTCTTGCATTTCTTTGGCTTTTTTCTCTTTTTTCTTATTTATCATGGTTTGTAAAGAATTCTCTGATGTGAGCTTTGGTTTTGAGGCTGCAATATGGAGTTCAGGGCACAAGAGGATGATTCTTTTTCAATCAGGGCACAGCTGTTGGCTTGCTCCACTTCTGGCTTGCTGTCATTGTTTTGAGTGCCTCAGCCGATTTGTGGTTTCTTGAGCTGCAATTTCCTAAATGTTTTCTTGGTCGGAGTTGGTTTTGCCTTCTTCCTTCCCATATTTTGTATTCTGACGCAATATAAACTAGAGTTTGGACAGAGTAGCCATTATGAAATAAAAAACACAACACAAAGGCGTTTGAAGCTTAGAAATCTACAGGTAACACGACCAAGGTGAGTTTTTGTGTTTTGGAAAATAAAATGGAACACTTTTGCTGAGGTGACAGATATTAATTGCCTCCAAACTGAGTTTCACTGTGATTTTCAGGTTAATTCAGTCAGAATTCCACAGGCAGTCAGTTGGAGGGGTAGATGAATCCAGGAACAGCCGGTTTCCTAGCGACTAAATCAAGCCCTATATCATTATGGATTCTTGCATTTCTTTGGCATTTTTCTCTTTTTTCTTATTTATCATGGCTTGTAATGAATTTTCTGATGTGAGCTTTGGTTTTGAGGCTGGCATATTGAGTTCAGGGCACAAGAGGAAGGTTCTTTTTCAATCAGGGCGCAGCTGTTGGCTTGCTCCACTTCTGGCTTGCTGTCATTATTTTGGGTGCCTCAGTGACTTTTGGCTTCTTGAGCGGCAATTTCCTAAATGTTTTCTGGGTCTGATTTGGTGTTGCCTTCTTCCTTCCCAAATTTTGTATTCTGATGCAATACAAACAAGAGTTTGGACAGAGTAGCCATTATGAAATAAAACACACAATAAATAGAATGTTGAGACTTAGACATCTATAGGTAAAACAACCAAGGTGAGTTTTTCTGTTTGGGAAAATCAAATGGAACACTTTGGCTGAGGTGACAGATATTAATTGCCTCCAAACTGAGTTTCACTGCGATTTTCAGGTTAATTCAGTCAGAATTCCACAGGCCGTCAGCTTGAGGGGCGAATGAATCCGGGAACAGCCGGTTTCCTTGCGACTAAATCAAGCCCAATATAATTAGGGATTCTTGCATTTCTTTGGCTTTTTTCTCATTTTTCTTATGTATCATGGTTTGTAATGAATTTTCTGATGTGAGCTTTGGTTTTGAGGCTGCAATATGGAGTTCAGGGCACAAGAGGAAGGTTCTTTTTCAATCAGGGCACAGCTGTTGGCGTGTTCCAATTCTGGCATCCCGACATTTTTTTGGGTGCCTCAGCTGATTTGTGATTTCTTGAGCGGCAATTTCCTAAATGTTTTCTGGGTCTGAGTTGGTTTTGCCTTCTTCCTTCCCAAATTTTGTATTCTGACACAATACAAACAAGAGTTTGGCCAGTGCAGCCATTATGAAATAAAAAACACTACACTTAGGTGTTTGAAGCTTAGAAATCTACAGATAACACGACCAAGGTGAGTTTTTGTGTTTTGGAAAATAAAATGGAAACTTTGGCTGAGGTGACAGATATTAATTGCCTCCAAACTGAGTTTCACTGTGATTTTCAGGTTAATTCAGTCAGAATTCCACAGGTAGTCAGCTGGAGGGGTGGATGAATCCGGGAACAGCCGGTTTCCTTGCAACTAAATCCAGCCCAATATCATTATGGATTCTTGCATTTCTTTGGCTTTTTTCTCATTTTTCTTATTTATCATGGTTTGTAATGAATTTTCTGATGTGAGCTTTGGTTTTGAAGCTTGAATATGGAGTTCAGGCACTGGATTAATGGTCTTTTTCAATCAGGGCACAGCTGTTGGCTTGCTCAAGTTCTGGATTGCTGTCATTTTTTTGGTGCCTCAGCTGACTTTAGGTTTCTTGAGCGGCAATTTCCTAAATGTTTTCTGAGTCTCAGTTGGATTTGCCTTCTTCCTTCCCAAATTTTGTATTCTGACGCAATATAAACAAGAGTTTGGACAGAGTAGCCATTATGAAATAAACAACACAACAAATATGCATTTGAAGCTTAGAAATCTACAGGTAACACGACCAAGGTGAGTTTTTGTGTTTTGGAAAATCAAATGGAACACTTTGGCTGAGGTGACAGATAGTAATTGCCTCCAAACCGAGTTTCACTGTGATTTTCATGTTAATTCAGTCAGAAACCACAGACACTCAGCTGGGAGGTATGGATGAATCTAGAAACAGCCATTAAGAAGGGAATGATTCAAGCCCAATATCACTAAGAACTCCTGAATTTCTTTGGATTTTTTAGGATTTTTCTTATTTTTCATGGTTTGTAATGAATTTTCTGATGTGAGCTTTGGTTTTGAACCTGCAAGATGGAGTTCAGGGCACCGGAGGAATGGTCTTTTTCAATCAGGTAACAGCTGTTGGCTTACTCCAATTCTGTCTTCCTTTCAAGGTTTTGGGTGCCTCAGTGTCCTTCAGTTTCTTGAGCGGCAATTTCCTAAATGTTTTCTGAATCTCAGTTGGTTTTGCCTTCTTCCTTCCCAAATTTTGTATTCTGACGCAATACAAACAAGATTTTGGGGGAGAGCAGCCATTATGAAATAAAAAACACAACAAATAGGCTTGTGAAGCTTAGAAATCTACAGGTAACAAGAGCAAGGTGAGGTTTTGTGTTTTGCAAAATACAATGGAACACTTTGGCTGAGGTGACAAATATTAATTGCCTCCAAACTGAGTTTCACTGTGATTTTCAGGATAATACAGTCAGAATTCCACAGGCAGTCAGCTGAGGGTTGATGAATCCGGGAACAGCCGGTTTCCTTGCGACTCAATGAAGCCCAATATCATTATGGATTCTTGCATTTCTTTGGCTTTTTTCTCATTTTCCTTATTTTTCATGGTTTGTAATGAATTTTCTGATGTGAGCTTTGGTTTTGAGGCTGCAATATGGAGTTCAGGGCACAAGAAGAAGGTTCTTTTTCAATCAGAGCACAGCTGTTGGCTTGCTCCAATTCTGGCTTGCTGTCATTGTTTTGGATGCCTCAGCTGACTTTTGCTTTTTGAGCCTCAATTTCCTAAAAGTTTTCTGGGTCTGAGTTGGTTTTGCCTTCTTCCTTCCCAAATTTTGTATTCTGACGCAATACAAACAAGATTTTGGGGAGAGCAGCCATTATGAAATAAAAAACACAACAAATAGGCTTGTGAAGCTTAGAAATCTACAGGTAACAAGAGCAAGGTGAGGTTTTGTGTTTTGGAAAATCAAATGGAACACTTTGGCTGAGGTGACAGATATTAATTGCCTCCAAACTGAGTTTCACTGCGATTTTCAGGTTAGTTAGGTCAGAATTCCACAGGCCATCACCTGGAGGGGTGGATGAATCTGGGAACAGCCGGTTTCCTTGCGACTAAATCCAGCCAAATACCACAAAGCTTCTTGTATTTCTTCGGCTTTTTTCTCATTTTTCTTATTTATCAAGGTTTGTAAGATTTTGGACAGAGTAGCCATTATGAAAGAAAAAAAAAAAACACAGCAAATTGCCCTTTCAGGATTAGAAATCTACAGGCAACATGATCAAGATGAGTTTCTTTGTTTTGGAAAGTGACATGGAACCCTTCTGATGAGGCGACAGATTCTAATTCCCTCCAAATTGAGTGTGAGTGCGATTTTGAGGTGAATTCAATCAGAATTCCAAAGTCAGTCTGTGGAAGGGGGGGACAAATCTGGAAACAGTCAGTTTCCTTCTGTCTAATCCAGCCAAATATCACAAAGAACTCTTGCATTTCTTTGGCTTTTTCACATTTCCCTTATTTATCATGGTTTGTAATGAATTTTCTGATGTGAGCTTTAGTTTTGAGGATGCAATATGGAGTTCAGGGCACAAGAGGAAGGTTCTTTTTCAATCAGGGCACAGCTGTTGGCTTGCTCCAATTTTGGCTTGCTGTCATTGCTTTGGGTGCCTCAGCTGACTTTTGGTTTCTTAAGCGGCAATTTCATAAATGTTTCCTTGGTCTGAGTTGGTTTTGTCTTGTTCCTTTCCACATTTTGTATTCTGACACAATGCAAACAAGAGTTTGGGCACAGTAGCCAGTATGAAATAAAAAACACAACAAAAACAGACGGTTTCCCTGCGACTAAATCAAGCCCAATATCATTATGGATTCTTGCATTTCTTCGCTTTTTTTGCATTTTTCTTATTTATCATGGTTTGTAATGAATTTTCTGATGTGAGCTTTGGTTTTGAGGCTGGCATGTTGAGTTCAGGGCACTGGATTAATGGTCTTTTTCAAACAGGGCACAGCTGTTGGCTAGCTCCGATTCTATCTTTCTGTCATGGTTTTGGGTGCCTCAGCAGATGTGTGGTTTATTGAGCGGAAATTTCCTAAATGTTTTCTGGGTCTGAGTTGGTTTTGCCTTCTTCCTTCCCAAATTTTGTATTCTGAGGCAATACAAACAAGAGTTTGGACAGAGTAGCCATCATGAAATAAAAAAGAAAACAAATAGGCATTTGAAGCTAAGAAATCTACAGGTAACACGACCAAGGTGAGTTTTTGTGTTTTGGAAAATCAAATGGAACACTTTGGCTGAGGTGACAGATATTAATTGCATCCAAACTGAGTTTCACTGCGATTTACAGGTTAATTCAGTCAGAATTCCACAGGCAGTCAGCTGGAGGGATGGAAGAATCCGGGAACAGCCGGTTTCCTTGAGACTAAAAAAGCCCAATATCATTATGGATTCTTGCATTTCTTTGGCTTTTTTCTCATTTTTCTTATTTATCATGGTTTGTAATGTATTTTCTGATGTGAGCTTTGGTTTTGAGGCTGGCATATTGAGTTCAGGGCACAAGAGGAAGGTTCTTTTTCAATCAGGGCACAGCTGTTGGCTAGCTCCAATTGGCTTGCTGTCATTGGTTTGGGTGCCTCAGCTGACTTTTAGTTTCTTCAGCAGCAATTTCCTAAATGTTTTCTGGGTCTGAGTTGGTTTTGCCTTCTACCTTCAAAAATTTTGTATTCTGATGCAATACAAGCAGAGTTTGGACAGAGTAGCCATTATGAAAAAAAAAAAAAAACAGCATATTGCCCTTTCAGGATTAGAATTCTACAGGCAACACGACCAATATGAGTTTCTGTGTTTTGGAAAATGACATCGAACCGTTCTGCTGAGGGGACAGATTCTAATTCCCTCCAAATACAGTGTGAGTGAGATTTTGAGGTGAATTCAATCAGAATTCCAAAGTCAGTCTATGGAAGGGGGGATGAATGTTGAAACAGGCAGTTTCCTTTTCTCTAAATCCAGTAAATATCACAAAGGACTCTTGCATTTCCTTGGCTCTTTCACATTTCCCTTATTTATCAAGGTTTGAAATGAAATTTCTGATGTGAGCTTTGGTTTTAAGGCTGCAATATGGAGTTCAGGGCACCGGAGGAATGGTCTTTTTCAAACAGTATACAGCTGTTGGCTTGCTCCAATTCTGGCTTGCTGTCATTATTTTGGGTGCCTCAGCTGACTTCAGGTTTCCTGAGTGGCAATTTCCTAAATGTTTTCTGGGTCTGAATTGGTTTTGCCTTCTTCCTTCCCAAATTTTGCATTCTGACACAATGCAAACAAGAGTTTCGACAGAGTAGCCATTATGAAATAAAAAACACAACAAAAGGTGTTCGAAGCATATAAATCTACGGAAAACACGACCAAGGTGAGTTTTTGTGTTTTGGAAAATCAAATGGATCACTTTGGCTGAGGTGACAGATATTAATTGCCTCCAAACTGAGTTTCACTGCGATTTTCGGGTTAATTCACTCAGAATTCCACAGGCAGTCAGCTGGAGGGGTGGATGCATCTGGGAACAGCCGGTTTCCTTGTGACTGAATCAAGCCCAATATCATTATGGATTCTTGCATTTCTTTGGCTTTTTTCTGATTTTCCTTATTTATCATGGTTTGTAATGAATTTTCTGGTGTGAGCTGTGGTTTTGAGGCTGGCATATTGAGTTCAGGGCACAAGAGGATGTTCTTTTTCAATCAGGGCACAGCTGTTGCCTTGCTCCAATTCTGACTTGCTATCATTGGTTTTGGTGCCTCAGCCAATTTGTGGTTTCTTGAGCGGCAATTTCCTAAATGTTTTCTGGGTCTGAGTTGGTTTTGCCTTCTTCCTTCCCAAATTTTGTATTCTGCCACAATACAAACAAGAGTTTCGGCAGAGTAGCCATTATGAAATAAAAAACACAACAGATAGGTGTTTGTAGCTTAGAAATCTACAGGTAACATGACCAAGGTGAGTTTTTCTGTTTTGGAAAATACAATGGAAACTTTGGCTGAGGTGACAGATATTAATTGCCTCCAAACTGAGTTTCACTGCGATTTTCAGGATAATTCACTCAGAACTCCACAGGCAGTCAGCTGGAGGGGTGGATGAATCCGAGAACAGCCGGTTGCCTTGCGACTAAATCCAGCACAATATCACTAAGAACTCGTGCATTTCTTTGGCTTTTTTTCTCATTTTTCTTATTAATTATGGTTTGTAATGAATTTTCAGATGTGAGCTTTGGTTTTCAGGCTGGCATATTGAGTTCAGGGTGCAAGAGGACAGTTCTTTTTTAATCAGGGAACAGCTGTTGCCTTGCTCCAATTCTGGCTTGCTGTCATTGGTTTGGGTGCCTCAGCCGATTTCTGGTTTCTTCAGTGGCAATTTCCTAAATGTTTACTGGTTCAGAGTTGGTTTTGTCTTCTTATTCCCAAATTTTTTATTCTGACACAATGCAAACAATAGTTTGGACAGAGTAGCCATCATGAAATAAAAAAGAAAACAAATAGGCATTTGAAGCTACAGGTAACATGACCAAGTTGAGTTTTTGTGTTTTGGAAAATCAAATGGAACACTTTGGCTGAGGTGATAGATATTAATAGTCTCCAAACTGAGTTTCACTGCGATTTTCAGGATAATTCAGTCAGAAGTCCACAGGCATTCCCATGGAGGGGTGGATGAATCCGGGAACAGCCGGTTTCCTTGCGACTAAATGAAGTCCAATATCATTATGGATTCTTGCATTTCTTTGGCTTTTTTCTGATTTTTCTTATTTATCATAGTTTGTAATGAATTTTCTGATGTGACCTTTGTTTTTGAGGCTGGCATGTTGAGTTCAAGGCACCAGAGGAATGGTATTTTTCAATGAGGGCACAGCTGTTGGCTTACTTCAATTCTGCTTTGCTGTCATTTTTTTATGTCCCTCAGGCGATTTGTGGATTCTTGGGTGGTAATTTCCTAAATGTTTTCTGGGTCTCAGTTGGTTTTGCCTTCTTATTCCCTAATTTTGTATTCTGATGCAATTCAAGCAGATTTTGGACAGAGTAGCCATTATGAAAGAAAAAAAAACACAGCAAATTACCCTTTCAGGATTAGATATCTACAGGCAACATGAGCAAGATGAGTTTCTGTGTTTTGGAAAATGACATGGAACCCTTCTGCTGAGGGGACAGATTCTAATTCCCTCCAAATTGAGTGTGAGTGCGATTTTGAGGTGAATTCAATCAGAATTCCAAAGTCAGTCTGTGGAAGGGGGGGATGAATCTGGAAATAGCCAGTTTTCTATTGTGTAATTCCAGATAATTATCAAAAAGGACTCTTGCATTTCTTTGGCTTTTTCACATTTCCCTGATTTATCATGGTTTGTAATGAATTTTCTGGTTTGAGCTTTGGTTTTGAGGCTGGCATATTGAGTTCAGGGCACAAGAGGAAGGTTCTTTTTCAATCAGGGCACAGCTGTTGGCTTGCTCCAATTCTGGCTTGCTGTCATTGTTTTGGGTGCCTCAGCTGACTTTTGGTTTCTTGAGAGGCAATTTCCCAAATGTTTTCAGGGTCTGTGTTGGCTTTGCCTTCTTCCTTCCCAAATTTTGTATTCTGTCGCAGTACAAAAAGAGTTTGGACAGAGTAGCCATTATGAAATAAACAACACAACACATAAGTGTTTGAAGCTTAGAAATCTGCAGGTAACACGACCAAGGTGAGTTTTTGTGTTTTGGAAAATCAAATGGAATACTTTGGCTGAGGTGACAGATAGTAATTGCCTCCAAACTGAGTTTCACTGCGATTTTTATGTTAATTCAGTCAGAAACCACAGACACTCAGCTGGGAGGTGTGGATGAATCCGGAAACAGCCGGTTTCCTTGTGACTAAATCCAGCCCAATATCATTATGTATTCTTGCATTTCTTTGCCTTTTTTCTCATTTTTCTTATTTATCATGGTTTGTAATGAATTTTCTGATGTGAGCTTTGGTTTTAAGCTGGCATATTGAGTTCAGGGCACAAGAGGAGGGTTGTATTTCAATCAGGGCACAGCTGTTGGCTTGCTCCAATTCTGGCTTGCTGTCATTGTTTTGGGTGCCTCAGCTGATTTGTGGTTTCTTGAGTGCCAATTTCCTAAATGTTTTCTGGGTCTGAGTCGGTTTTGCCTTCTTATTCCCAAATTTTGTATTCTGATGCAATATAAGGAAGATTTTGGACAGAGTAGCCATTATGAAAGAAAAAAAAAAGCATAAAGAATTGCCCTTTCAGGATTAGAAATCTACAGGCAATACCACCAAGATGAGTTTCCTTGTTTTGGAAAATGACATAGAACATTTCTGCTGAGGGGACAGATACTAATTCCCTCCAAATTGAGTGTGAGTGCGATTTTGCAGTGAATTCAATCAGAATTCCAAAGTCAGTCTGTGGAAGGGGGGGATGAATCTGGAAAGAGCCAGTTTCCTTGCAACTAAATCTAGCCAAATATCACAAAGGACTCTTGCATTTCCTTGGCTTTTTTCTCATTTTTCTTATTTATCATGGTTTGTAAAGAATATTCTGATGTGAGCTTTGGTTTTGAGGCTGGCATATTGAGTTCAGGGCACAAGAGGAAGGTTCTTTTTCAATCAGGGCACAGCTGTTGGCTTGCTCCAATTCTGGCTTGCTGTCATTGTTTTGGGTGCCTCAGCCGATTTGTGGTTTCTTGTGTAGCAATTTCCTAAATGTTTTCTGATTCTCAGTTGGTTTTGCCTTCTTCCTTCCCAAATTTTGTATTCTTACGCAATAGAAACAAGAGTTTGGGCACAGTAGCCATTATGAAGTAAAAAACACAACAAATATGTGTTTGAAGCTTAGAAATCTACAGGTAACATGACCAAGGTGAGTTTTTGAGTTTTGGAAAATCAAATGAAACACTTTGGCTGAGGTGACAGATATTAATTGCCTCCAAACTGAGTTTCACTGCGATTTTCAGGTTAACTTAGTCAGAATTCCACAGGCAGTCAGCTGGAGTGGTGGATGAATCCGGGAACAGCCGGTTTCCTTGTGTCTAAATCCAGCCGAATATCACAAAGGACTCTTGCATTTCTTTGTTTTTTTCACATTTCCCTTATTTATCCTGGTTTGTATTGAATTTTCTGATGTGAGCTTTGCTTTTGAGGCGGCAATATGGAGTTCAGGGCACCGGAGCAATGGTCTTTTTCAAACAGGGCAGAGCTGTTGGCTTGCTCCACTTCTGGCTTGCTGTCATTGTTTTGGGTGTCTCAGCTGACTTTTGGTTTCTTGAACGGCATTTTCCTAAATGATTACTGGGTCTGAGTTGATTTTTCCTTCTTTCTTCCCAAATTTTGTATTCTGACGCAATACAAACAAGGGTTTTTTTACAGTAGCCATTATGAAATAAGCAACAAAACAAATAGGCGTTTGAAGCTTATACATCTACAGGTAACACGACCAAGGTGAGTTTTTGTGTTTTGGAAAATACAATGGAACACTTTGGCTAGGTGACAGATATTAATTGCCTCCAAACTGAGTTTCACTGTGATTTTAAGGTTAATTCACAGAAATCCACAGGCAGTCAGCTGGAGGGGTGGATGAACTGGGAACAGCCGGTTTCCTTACGACTAAATCAAGCCCAATATCATTATGGATTCTTGCAGTTCTTTGGCTTTTTTCTCATTTTTCTTATTTATCATGGTTTGTAATGAATTTTCTGATGTGAGCTTTGGTTTTGAGACTGCAATATGGAGTTCAGGGCACTGGATTAATGGTCTTTTTCAATCAGGGCACAGCTGTTGGCTTGCTCAAGTTCTGGCTTGCATTCATTGTTTTCGGTGCCTCAGCTGACTTTTGGTTTCTTGAGCGGCAATTTCCTAAATGTTTTCTGAGTCTCAGTTGGTTATGCCTGCTTTCTTCCCAAATTTTGTATTCTGACACAATATAAGCAAGAGTTTGGACAGAGTAGCCATTATGAAATAAAAAACACAACAAATAGGTGTTTGAAGCTTAGAAATCTACAGGCAACATGACCAAGGTGAGATTTTGTGTTTTGGAAAATAAAATGGAACACTTTGGCTGTGGTGACAGATATTAACTACCTCCATTCAGCTTAATTCAGTCAGAATTCCACAGTCAGTCAGCTGGATGGGTGGATGAATCCGGTAATAGCCGGTTTCCTTGTGACTAAATGAAGTCCAATATCATTATGGATTCTTGCATTTCTTTGGCTTTTTCCTCATTTTTCTTATGTATCATGGTTTGTAATGAATTTTCTGATGTGAGCTTTGGTTTTGAGGCTGCAATATGGAGTTGAGGTCACAAAAGGAAGGAACTTTTTCAATCAGGGCACAGCTGTTGGGTTGCTCCAATTCTGGCTTGCTGTCATTGTTTTGGGTGCCTCAGCCGATTTGTGGTTTCTTGAGCAGCAATTTCCTAAATGTTTTCTGGGTCTCAGTTGGTTTTGCCTTCTTCCTTCCCAAATTTTGTATTCTGACGCAATACAAACAAGAGTTTGGACAGAGTAGCCATTATGAAATAAAAAACACAACAAATAGGCATTTGAAGCTACAGGTAACACGACCAAGGTGAGATTTTGTGTTTTGGAAAATCAAATGGAACACTTTGGCTGAGGTGACAGATAGCAATTGCCTCCAAACTGAGTTTCACTGCAATTTTCAGGTTAATTCAGTCGGAATTCCACAGGCAGTCAGCTGGAGGGGTGGATGCATCCGGGAACATCTGGTTTCCTTGTGACTAAATCAAGCCCAATATCATTATGGATTCTTGCATTGCTTTGGATTTTTCTCATTTTTCTTTTGTATCATGGTTTGTAATGAATTTTCTGATGTGAGCTTTGGTTTTGAGGCTGGCATATTGAGTTCAGGGCACAAGAGGATGGTTCTATTTCAAACAGGGCACAGCTGTTGGCTTGCTCCAATTCTGGCTTGCTGTCATTGTTTTGGGTGCCTCAGCTGATTTTGGTTTCTTGAGCGGCAATTTCCTAAATGTTTTATGGGTCTGAGTTGGTTTTGCCTTCTTCCTTCCCAAATTTTGTATTCTGAGGCAATACAAACAAGAGTTTTGACAGAGTAGCCATTATGAAATAAAAAACACAACAAATAGGCGTTTGAAGCTTATACATCTACAGGTAACAAGACCAAGTGACTTTTTGTGTTTTGGAAAATAAAGTGGAACACTTTGGCTGAGGTGACAGATAGTAATTGCCTCCAAACTGATTGTCACTGCGATTTTCAGGTTAATTCAGTCAGAATTCCACAGGCAGTCAGCTGGAGGGGGGGATGAATCTTGGACGAGCCGATTTCCATGCGACTAAATCAAGCCCAATATCATTATGGATTCTTGCATTTCTTTGGCTTTTTCTCATTTTTCTTATTTATCATGGTTTGTAATGAATTTTCTGATGTGAGCTTTGGTTTTAAGCTGGCATATTGAGTTCAGGGCACAAGAGGAGGGTTGTTTTTCAATCAGGGCACAGCTGTTGGGTTGCTCCAATTCTGGCTTGCTGTCATTGTTTTGGGTGCCTCAGCTGATTTGTGGATTCTTGAGTGGCAATATCCTAAATGTTTTCTGGGTCTGAGTTACTTTTGCCTTCTTATTCCCAAATTTTGTATTCTGATGCAATACAAGCAAGATTTTTACAGAGTAGCCATTATGAAAGAAAAAAAAAAAACAAAGCAAATTGGCCTTTCAGGATTAGAACTGTACAGGCAACACAATCAAGATGAGTTTCTGTGTTTTGGAAAGTGACATGGACCCCTTCTGCTGAGGGGACAGATACTAATTTCCTCCAAATTGAGTGTGAGTGCAATTTTGAGGTGAATTCAATCAGAATTCCAAAGTCAGTCTGATTAATGGTGGGATGAATCCTGAAACAGCCAGTTTCCTTGTGTCTAAATCCAGCCAAATACCACAAAGGACTCTTGAATTTCTTTGGCTTTCTCAGATTTCCCTTATTTATCGTGGTTTGTAATGAATTTTCTGATGTGAGCTTTGGTTTTGAGGCTGGCATATTGAGTTCAGTGCACAAGAGGAAGGTTCTTTTTCAATCAGGGCACAGCTGTTGGCTTGCTCCAATTCTGTCTTGCTGTCATTGTTCTGCATGCCTCAGCTTACTTTTGGTTTCTTGAGCAGTAATTTCCTAAATATTTTCTGGGTCTGAGTTGGTTTTGCCTTCTTCCTTCCCAAATTTTGTATTCTGATGCAATACAAACAAGAGTTTGGACAGAGTAGCTATTATGAAATAAAACGTACAACAAATAGGCGTTTGAAGCTCAGAAATCTACAGGTAACACGACCAAGGTGAGTTTTTGTGTTTTGGAAAAGAAAATGGAACACTTTGGCTGAGGTGACAGATAGTAATTGCCTCCAAACTGAGTTTCACTGCAATTTTCAGGTTAATTCAGTCGGAATTCCACAGGCAGTCAGCTGGAGGGGTGGATGCATCCGGGAACATCTGGTTTCCTTGTGACTAAATCAAGCCCAATATCATTATGGATTCTTGCATTGCTTTGGATTTTTCTCATTTTTCTTTTGTATCATGGTTTGTAATGAATTTTCTGATGTGAGCTTTGGTTTTGAGGCTGGCATATTGAGTTCAGGGCACAAGAGGATGGTTCTATTTCAAACAGGGCACAGCTGTTGGCTTGCTCCAATTCTGGCTTGCTGTCATTGTTTTGGGTGCCTCAGCTGATTTTGGTTTCTTGAGCGGCAATTTCCTAAATGTTTTATGGGTCTGAGTTGGTTTTGCCTTCTTCCTTCCCAAATTTTGTATTCTGAGGCAATACAAACAAGAGTTTTGACAGAGTAGCCATTATGAAATAAAAAACACAACAAATAGGCGTTTGAAGCTTATACATCTACAGGTAACAAGACCAAGTGACTTTTTGTGTTTTGGAAAATAAAGTGGAACACTTTGGCTGAGGTGACAGATAGTAATTGCCTCCAAACTGATTGTCACTGCGATTTTCAGGTTAATTCAGTCAGAATTCCACAGGCAGTCAGCTGGAGGGGGGGATGAATCTTGGACGAGCCGATTTCCATGCGACTAAATCAAGCCCAATATCATTATGGATTCTTGCATTTCTTTGGCTTTTTTCTCATTTTTCTTATTTATCATGGTTTGTAATGAATTTTCTGATGTGAGCTTTGGTTTTAAGCTGGCATATTGAGTTCAGGGCACAAGAGGAGGGTTGTTTTTCAATCAGGGCACAGCTGTTGGGTTGCTCCAATTCTGGCTTGCTGTCATTGTTTTGGGTGCCTCAGCTGATTTGTGGATTCTTGAGTGGCAATATCCTAAATGTTTTCTGGGTCTGAGTTACTTTTGCCTTCTTATTCCCAAATTTTGTATTCTGATGCAATACAAGCAAGATTTTTACAGAGTAGCCATTATGAAAGAAAAAAAAAAAAAACACAGCAAATTGGCCTTTCAGGATTAGAACTGTACAGGCAACACAATCAAGATGAGTTTCTGTGTTTTGGAAAGTGACATGGACCCCTTCTGCTGAGGGGACAGATACTAATTTCCTCCAAATTGAGTGTGAGTGCAATTTTGAGGTGAATTCAATCAGAATTCCAAAGTCAGTCTGATTAATGGTGGGATGAATCCTGAAACAGCCAGTTTCCTTGTGTCTAAATCCAGCCAAATACCACAAAGGACTCTTGAATTTCTTTGGCTTTCTCAGATTTCCCTTATTTATCGTGGTTTGTAATGAATTTTCTGATGTGAGCTTTGGTTTTGAGGCTGGCATATTGAGTTCAGTGCACAAGAGGAAGGTTCTTTTTCAATCAGGGCACAGCTGTTGGCTTGCTCCAATTCTGTCTTGCTGTCATTGTTCTGCATGCCTCAGCTTACTTTTGGTTTCTTGAGCAGTAATTTCCTAAATATTTTCTGGGTCTGAGTTGGTTTTGCCTTCTTCCTTCCCAAATTTTGTATTCTGATGCAATACAAACAAGAGTTTGGACAGAGTAGCTATTATGAAATAAAACGTACAACAAATAGGCGTTTGAAGCTCAGAAATCTACAGGTAACACGACCAAGGTGAGTTTTTGTGTTTTGGAAAAGAAAATGGAACACTTTGGCTGAGGTGACAGATAGTAATTGCCTCCAAACTGAGTTTCCCTGTGATTTTCAGGTTAATTCCATCAGAATTCCACAGGCATTCAGCTGCAGGGGTGGATGAATCCAGGAACAGCCGGTTTCCTTGCGACTAAATCAAGCCCAATATCATTATGGATTCTTGCATTTCTTTGGCTTTTTCTCATTTCTCTTATGTATCATGGTTTGTAATAAATTTTCTGATGTGAGCTCTGGTTTTAAGGCTGGCATATTGGGTTCAGGGAACAAGAGGATGGTTCTTTTCAATCAGGGCACAGCTGTTGGCCTCCTCCAATTCTGGCTTGCTGTCAATGTTTTGAGTGCTTCAGCAAATTTGTGGATTCTAGTGTGTCAATTTACTAGATGTTTTTTGGGTCTGTGTTGGTTTTGCCTTCTTCCTTCCCAAATTTTGTATTCTGATGCAATACAAACAAGAGTTTGGACAGAGTAGGTATTATGAAATAAAAAACACAACAAATAGCCGTTTGAAGCTTAGAAATCTACAGGTAACACGACCAAGGTGAGTTTTTGTGTTTTGGAAAATCAAATGGAACACTTTGGCTGAGGTGACAGATATTAATTGCCTCCAAACTGAGTTTCACTGCGATTTTCAGGTTAATTCAGTCAGAATTCCACAGGCAGTCAGCTGCAGGGGTGGATGAATCCTGGAACAGCTGGTTTCCTTGCGAATAAATCAAGCCGAATGTCATTATGGATTCTTGCATTTCTTTGACCTTTTTCTTATTTTACTTATTTATCATGGTTTGTAATGAATTTTCTGAGGTGAGCTTTGGTTTTGAAGCTGCAATATGGAGTTCAGGATCCGGGGGAATGGTCTTTTTCCTTTTTTTTTTTTCTTGACAGGCAGAGTGGACAGTGAGAGAGAGAGACAGGGAGAAATTTCTTCCTTTGCCGTTGGTTCACCCTCCAATGGCCGCCGCGGCCAGTGTGCTGCGGCGGGCGCACCGCGCTGATCCGATTGCAGGAACCAGGAGCCAGGTGCTTTTCCTGGTCTCCCATGGGGTGCAGTGCCCCAGCACTTGGGCCATCCTCCACTGCACTCCCTGGCCACAGCAGAGGGCTGGCCTGGAAGAGGGGCAACCGGGACAGAATCCGCACCCAGACCGGGACTAGAACCTGGTGTGCTGGGGCCGCTAGGTGGAGGATTAGCTTAATGAGCCACGGAGCCGGCTGGGAATGGTGTATTTCAAACAGGGCACAGCTCTTGGCCTGCTCCACTTCTGGCTTGCTGTCATTGTTTTGGGTGCCTCCGCCGATTTGAAGTTTCTTGAGCATCAATATCCTAAATGTTTTCTTGGTCTGAGTTGGTTTTCCTTCTTCCTTCCCAAATTTTGTATTCTGACACAATACAAACAAGAGTTTGGACAGAGTAGCCATTAGGAAATAAAAAACACAACAAATAGGCTTTTGAAGATACAGGTAACACGACCAAGGTGAGATTGTGTGTTTTGGAAAATCAAATGGAACAAGTTGGCTGTGGTGACAGATATTAACTGCCTCCGTTCAGGTTAATTCAGTCAGAATTCCACAGGCAGTCAGCTGGAGGGGTGGATGAATCCGGGAATAGCCGGTTTCATTGCAACTAAATGAAGCCCAATATCATTATGGATTCTTGCATTTCTTTGGCTTTATTCTGATATTTCTTATTTATCATGGTTTGTAATGAATTTTCTGATGTGAGCTTTGGTTTTGAGGCTGCAATATGGAGTTCAGGGCACCGGAGGAATGGTCTTTTTCAATCAGGGCACAGTAGCTGGCTTGCTCCAATTCTGGCTTGCTGTCATTGTTTTGGGTGCCTCCGCCGATTTGAGGTTTCTTGAGTGGCAATTTCCTAAACGTTTTCTGAGTCTCAGTTGTTTTTGTCCTCTTCCTTCCCAAATTTTGTATTCTGACGTAATACAAGCAAGATTTTGGACAGAATTGACATTATGAAATAAAAAACACATCAAATAGGCTTTTGAAAGCTACAGGTAACACGACCAAGGTGAGATTTTGTGTTTTGGAAAAAGATATGGAACAATTTTGCTGAGGTGACAGATATTAATTGCCTCCAAACCGAGTTTCACAGCGAATTTCATTTTAATTCAGTCAGAAACCACAGACACTCAGCTGGGAGGTATAGAAGAATCTGGAAACAGCCATTAACAAGGGAATAAATCAAGCCCAATATCACTAAGAACTCCTGCATTTCTTTGGATTTTTTCTGATTTTTCTTATTTATCATGGTTTGTAATGAATTTTCTGATCTGAGGTTTGGTTTTGAGGTTGCAATATCGAGTTCAGGACACCGGAGGAATGGTCTTTTTCAATCAGGGCACAGCTGTTGGCTTGCTCCAATTCTGTCTTGCTATCAAGGTTTTGGCTTCCTCAGCGGCCCTTTGTTTCTTGAGCGGCAATTTCCTAAATGTTTTCTGGGTCTGAGTTGGTTTTGCCTTCTTCCTTCCCAAATTTTGTATTCTGACGCAATACAAAGAAGAGTTTGGACAGAGTAGCCATTATGAAATAAAAAACACAACAAATAGGCGTTTGAAGCTTAGAAATCTACAGGTAACACAACCAAGGTGAGTTTTTGTGTTTTGGAAAATCAAATGGAACACTTTGGCTGAGGTGACAGATATTAATTGCCTCCAAATTGAGTTTCACTGCGATTTTCAGGTTAATTCAGTCAGAATTCCACAAGCTGTCAGCTGGAGGGGTGGATGAATCCGGGAACAGCCGGTTTCCTTGCGACTAAATCAAGCCCAATATCATTATGGATTCTTGCATTTCTTTGGCTTTTTTCTCATTTTTCTTATTTATCATGGTTTGTAATGAATTTTCTGATGTGATCTTTGGTTTTGAGGCTGCAATATGGAGTTCAGGGCACCGGAGGAATGGTCTTTTTCAAACAGGTCACAGCTGTTGGCCTGCTCCAATTCTGGCTTGCTGCCATTTATTTGGGTGCCTCAGCTGACTTTCGGTTTCTTGAGTGGCAATTTCCTAAATGTTTTCTGGGTCTGAGTTGGTTTTGCCTTCTTCCTTCCCAAATTTTCTTTTCTGATGGCATACAAACAAGACTTTGGACAGAGTAGACATTATGAAATAAAAAACACATCAAATAGGCTTTTGAAAGCTACAGGTAACACGACCAAGGTGAGATTTTGTGTTTTGTAAAAAGACATGGAACACTTTTGCTGAGGTGACAGATATTAATTGCCTCCAAACCGAGTTTCACAGCGAATTTCATTTTAATTCAGTCAGAAACCACAGACACTCAGCTGGGAGGTGTAGAAGAATCTGGAAACAGCCATTAACAAGGGAATAAATCAAGCCCAATATCACTAAGAACTCCTGCATTTCTTTGGATTTTTTCTGATTTTTCTTTTTTATCATGGTTTGTAATGAATTTTCTGATCTGAGGTTTGGTTTTGAGGTTGCAATATCGAGTTCAGGACACCGGAGGAATGGTCTTTTTCAATCAGGGCACAGCTGTTGGCTTGCTCCAATTCTGTCTTGCTTTCAAAGATTTGGGTTCCTCAGCGGCCCTTTGTTTCTTGAGCGGCAATTTCCTAAATGTTTTCTGGGTCTGAGTTGGTTTTGCTTTCTTCCTTCCCAATATTTGTATTCTGCCCAAATACAAACAGGAGTTTGGGCAGAGTAGCCATTATGAAACAAAAAACACAACAAATAGGCGTTTGAAGCTTAGAAATCTACAGGTAACACGACCGAGGTGAGTTTTTGTGTTTTAGAAAATAAAGTGGAACACTTTAGCTGAGGTGACAGTTATTAATTGCTTCCAAACTGAGTTTCACTGCGATTTTCCGGTTAATTCAGTCAGAATTCCACAGGCAGTCAGCTGCAGGGTTGGATGAATCCGGGAACAGCCGGTTTCCTTGCGAACAAATCCAGCCCAATATCATTCTGGATTATTGCATTTTTGGGTATTTTCTCATTTTTCTTATGTATGAAGGTTTGTAATGAATTTTCTGATGTGAGCTTTGGTTTTGAGGCTGCAATATGGAGATCAGGGCACCGGAGGAATGGTCTTTTTCAATCAGGGCACAGCTGCTGGCTTGCTCCAATTCTGGCTTGCTGTCATTGTTTTGGGTGCCTCCGCCGATTTGAGGTTTCTTGAGTGGCAATTTCCTAAACGTTTTCTGAGTCTCAGATGGTTTTGTCCTCTTACTTCCCAAATTTTGTATTGTGACGCAATACAAACAAGAGTTTGGACAGAATAGACATTATGAAATAAAAAACACGTCAAATAGGCTTTTGAAAGCTACAGGTAACACGACCAAGGTGAGATTTTGTGTTTTGGAAAAAGACATGGAACACTTTTGCTGAGGTGACAGATATTAATTGCCTCCAAACCGAGTTTCACAGCGAATTTCATTTTAATTCAGCAGAAACCACAGACACTCAGTTGGGAGGTATAGAAGAATCTGGAAACAGCCATTAACAAGGGAATAAATCAAGCCCAATATCACTAAGAACTCCTGCATTTCTTTGGATTTTTTCTGATTTTTCTTATTTATCATGGTTTGTAATGAATTTTCTGATCTGAGGTTTGGTTTTGAGGTTGCAATATCGAGTTCAGGACACCGGAGGAATGGTCTTTTTCAATCAGGGCACAGCTGTTGGCTTGCTCCAATTCTGTCTTGCTTTCAAAGTTTTGGGTTCCTCAGCGGCCCTTTGTTGCTTGAGCGGCAATTTCCTAAATGTTTTCTGGGTCTGAGTTGGTTTTGCCTTCTTCCTTCCCAAATTTTGTAATCTGACGCAATAGAAACAAAAGTTTGGGCAGAGTAGCCATTATGAAATAAAAAACACAACAAATAGGCGTTTGAAGCTTAGAAATCTACAGGTAACACGACCAAGGTGAGTTTTTGTGTTTTGGAAAATCAAATGGAACACTTTGGCTGAGGTGACAGATATTAATTGCCTCCAAACTGAGTTTCACTGCGATTTTCAGGTGAATTCAGTCAGAATTCCACAGGCAGTCAGCTGGAGGGGTGGATGAATCCGGGAACAGCCCGTTTCCTTGCGACTGAATCAAGCCCAATGTCATTATGGATTCTTGCATTTCTTTGGCTTTTTTCTCATTTTTCTTATTTATCATGGTTTGTAATGAATTTTCTGATGTCAGCTTTGGTTTTGAGTCTGCAATATGGAGTTCAGGGCACCAGAGGTATGGTCTTTTTCAAACAGGGCACAGCTGTTGTGCTGCTCCAATTCTGGCTTGCTGTCATTGTTATGAGTGCCTCAGCCGATTTGTGGTTTCTTGAGCGGCAATTTCCTAAAGGTTTTCTGGGTCTGAGTTGGTTTTGCCTTCTTCCTTCCCAAATTTGTATTCTGACGGAATACAAACAAGAGTTTCAGCAGAGTAGCCATTAGGAAATAAAAAACACAACAAAAAGGCGTTTGAAGCTTAGAAATCTACAGGTAACACGACCAAAGTGAAGTTTTGTGTTTTGGAAAATCAAATGGAACACTTTGGCTGAGGTGACAGATATTAATTGCCTCCAAACTGAGTTTCACTGCGATTTTCAGGTTAATTCAGTCATAATTCCACAGGCAGTCAGCTGGAGGGGTGGATGAATCCGGGAACAGCTGGTTTCCTTGCGACTAAATCAAGCCCAATATCATTAAGGATTCTTGCATTTCTTTGGCTTTTTTCTCCTTTTTCTTATTTATCATGGTTTGTAATAAATTTTCTGATGTGAGCTTTGGTTTTGAGGCGGCAATATGGCGTTCAGGGCACCGGAGGAATGGTCTTTTTCAAACAGGGTACAGATGTTGGCTTGCTCCAATTCTGGCTTGCTGTCATTGTTTTGGGTGCCTCAGCCGATTTGTGGTTTCTTGAGCCACAATGTCCTAAATGTTTTCAGGGTCTGAGTTGGTTTTGCCTTCTTCCTTCCCAAATTTTGTATTCTGATGGAATACAAACAAGAGTTTGGACAGAGCAGTCATTATGAAATAAAAAACACAACAAATAGGCGTTTGAAGCTGATAAGTCTACTCGAAACACGACCAAGGTGAGTATTTGTGTTTTGCAAAATAAAATGGAAGACTTTGTTGAGGTCACAGATATTAATGGCCTCCAAACTGAGTTTGACTGCGATTTTCAGGTTAATTCAGTGAGAATTCCACAGGCAGTCAGCAGGAGGGGTGGATGAATCTGGGAGCAGCCGGTTTCCTTGCGACTAAATCCAGCCCAATATCAGAAAGGTCTCCTGTATTTCTTTGGCATTTTTCTCATTTTTTGATTTATCCTGCTTTGTAATGAATTTTCTGATGTGAGATTTGGTTTTGAGGCTGCAATATGGAGTTTAGGGCACAAGAGGAAGGTTTTTTTTTTTTTTAAACAGGGCACAGCTCTTGGCTTGCTCCAATTCTGGCTTGCTGTCCTTGTTTTGCATGCCTCAGCTCAATTTTGGTTTGTTGAGTGGAAATTTCCTAAATGTTTTCTGGGTCTGAGTTGGTTTTGCCTTCTTCCTTCCCAAATTTTGTATTCTGTCGCATTACAAACAAGAGTTTGGACAGAGCAGCCATTATGAAATAAAAAACACAACAAATAGGTGTTAGAAGCTTAGAAATCTACAGGTAACACGACCAAGGTGAGTTTTTGTGTTTTGGAAAATGAAATGGAACACTTTGGCTGAGGTGACAGATATTAATTGCCTCCAAACTGAGTTTCACTGCGATTTTCAGGTTAATTCAGTCAGAATTCCACAGGCAGTCAGCTGGAGGGGTGGATGAATCCGGGAACAGCTGGTTTACTTGCGACTAAAGCAAGCCGAATGTCATTATGGATCTTGCATTTCTTTGGCTTTTTTCTCATTTTTCTTATTTATCATGGTTTGTAATGAATTTTGTGATGTCAGCTTTGGTTTTGAGGCTGTAATATGGCGTTCAGGGCACCAGAGGTATGGTCTTTTTCAAACAGGGCACAGCTGTTGTGCTGCTCCAATTCTGGCTTGCTGTCATTGTTTTGAGTGCCTCAGCCGATTTGTGGGTTCTTGAGCGGCAATTTCCTAAAGGTTTTCTGGGTCTGAGTTGGTTTTGCCTTCTTCCTTCCCAAATGTTGTATTCTGACGCAATACAAACAAGAATTTGGGCGGAGTAGCCATTATGAAATAAAAAACACAACAAAAAGGCGTTTGAAGCTTAGAAAAATACAGGTAACACGACCAAGGTGAGTTTTTGTGTTTTGGAAAATAAAATGGAACACTTTGTTGAGGTCACAGATATTAATAGCCTCCAAACTGAGTTTCACTGCGATTTTCAGGTGAATTCAGTCAGAAGTCCACAGGCAGTCAGCTGGAGGTGTGGATGAATCCGGGAACAGCCGGTTTCCTTGCGACTAAATCAAGCCCAATATCATTCTTTATTCTTGCATTTCTTTGGCTTTTTTGTCCTTTTTCTTATTTATCATGGTTTGTAATGAATTTTCTGATGTGAGCTTTGGTTTTGAGGTTGCAATATTGAGTTCAGGGCACCTGAGGAATGGTCTTTTTCAAACAGGGTACAGATGTTGGCTTGCTCCAATTCTGGCTTGCTGTCATTGTTTTGGGTGCCTCAGCTGACTTTTGGTTTCTTGAGCCACAATGTCCTAAATGTTTTCAGGGTCTGAGTTGGTTTTGCCTTCTTCCTTCCCAAATTTTGTATTCTGATGGAATACAAACAAGAGTTTGGACAGAGCAGTCATTATGAAATAAAAAACACAACAAATAGGCGTTTGAAGCTTATAAGTCTACTCGAAACACGACCAAGGTGAGTATTTGTGTTTTGGAAAATAAAATGGAAGACTTTGTTGAGGTCACAGATATTAATGGCCTCCAAACTGAGTTTGACTGCGATTTTCAGGTTAATTCAGTGAGAATTCCACAGGCAGTCAGCAGGATGGGTGGATGAATCTGGGAGCAGCCGGTTTCCTTGCGACTAAATCCAGCCCAATATCAGAAAGGTCTCCTGTATTTCTATGGCATTTTTCTCATTTTTTGATTTATCCTGCTTTGTAATGAATTTTCTGATGTGAGATTTGGTTTTGAGGCTGCAATATGGAGTTTAGGGCACCTGAGGAAGGTTTTTTTTTTTAAACAGGGCACAGCTCTTGGCTTGCTCCAATTCTGGCTTGCTGTCCTTGTTTTGCATGCCTCAGCTCAATTTTGGTTTGTTGAGTGGCAATTTCCTAAATGTTTTCTGGGTCTGAGTTGGTTTTGCCTTCTTCCTTCCAAAATTTTGTATTCTGTCGCATTACAAACAAGAGTTTGGACAGAGCAGCCATTATGAAATAAAAAACACAACAAATAGGTGTTAGAAGCTTAGAAATCTACAGGTAACACGACCAAGGTGAGTTTTTGTGTTTTGGAAAATGAAATGGAACACTTTGGCTGAGGTTACAGATATTAATTGCCTCCAAACTGAGTTTCACTGCGATTTTCAGGTTAATTCAGTCAGAATTCCACAGGCAGTCAGCTGGAGGGGTGGATGAATCCGGGAACAGCCCATTTCCTTGCGACTGAATCAAGCCCAATGTCATTATGGATTCTTGCGTTTCTTTGGCTTTTTTCTCATTTTTCTTATTTATCATGGTTTGTAATGTATTTTGTGATGTCAGCTTTGGTTTTGAGGCTGTAATATGGCGTTCAGGGCACCAGAGGTATGGTCTTTTTCAAACAGGGCACAGCTGTTGTGCTGCTCCAATTCTCGCTTGCTGTCATTGTTTTGGGTGCCTCAGCTGATTTGTGGTTTCTTGAGCGGCAATTTCCTAAAGGTTTTCTGGGTCTGAGTTGGTTTTGCCTTCTTCCTTCCCAAATGTTGTATTCTGACGCAATACAAACAAGAGTTTGGGCGGAGTAGCTATTATGAAATAAAAAACACAACAAAAAGGCGTTTGAAGCTTAGAAAAATACAGCTAACACGACCAAGGTGAGTTTTTGTGTTTTGGAAAATAAAATGGAACACTTTGTTGAGGTCACAGATATTAATAGCCTCCAAACTGAGTTTCACTGCGATTTTCAGGTGAATTCAGTCAGAAGTCCACAGGCAGTCAGCTGGAGGTGTGGATGAATCCGGGAACAGCCGGTTTCCTTGCGACTAAATCAAGCCCAATATCATTCTTGATTCTTGCATTTCTTTGGCTTTTTTCTCCTTTTTATAATTTATCATGGTTTGTAATGAATTTTCTGATGTGAGCTTTGGTTTTGAGGTTGCAATATTGAGTTCAGGACACCTGAGGAATGGTCTTTTTCAAACAGGGTACAGATGTTGGCTTGCTCCAATTCTGGCTTGCTGTCATTGTTTTGGGAGCCTCAGCTGACTTTTGGTATCTTGAGCGGCAATGTCCTAAATGTTTTCTGGGTCTGAGTTGGTTTTGCCTTCTTCCTTCCCAAATATTGTATTCTGATGGAATACAAACAAGAGTTTGGACAGAGTAGTCATGATGAAATAAAAAACACAACAAATAGGCGTTTGAAGCTTATAAGTCTACTCGTAACGAGACCAAGGTGAGTTTTTGATTTTGGAAAATAAAATGGAACACTTTGGCTGAGGTGACAGATATTAATTGCCTCCAAACTGAGGTTCACTGCGATTTTCAGGTTAATTCAGTCATAATTCCACAGGCAGTCAGCTGGAGGGGTGGATGAATCTGGGAACAGCCAATTTCCTTGCGACTAAATCAAGCCCAATATCATTATGGATTCTAGCATTTCTTTGGCTTTTTTCTCATTTTTCTTATTTATCATGGTTTGTAATGAATTTTCTGATGTGAGCTTTGGTTTTGAGGCTGCAATATGGAGTTCAGGGCACAAGAGGAAGGTTATTTTTCAAAAAGGGCACAGCTGTTGACTTGCTCCAAGTCTGCCTTGCTGTCATTGTTTTGGGTGCCTCAGCTGACTTTTGGTTTCTTGAGCGGCAATTTCCTAAATGTTTTCTGGGTCTGAGAGGTTTTTACCTTCTTCCTTTCCAAATTTTGTATTGTGACGCAATACCAACATGAGTTCAGACAGAATAGCGATTATGAAATAAAAAACACAACAAATAGGCGTTTGAAGCTTAGAAATCTATAGGTTCATGACCAAGGTGAGTTTTTGTGTTTTGAAAAATAAAATGGAACACTTTGGCTGAGGTTACAGATATTAATTGCCTCCAAACTGAGGTTCACTGCGATTTTCCTGTTAATTCAGTCATAATTCCACAGGCATCAGCTGGAGGGGTGCATGAATCTGGGAACAGCCAATTTCCTTGCGACTCAATCAAGCCCAATATCATTATGGATTCTTGCATTTCTTTGGCTTTTGTCTCATTTTTCTTATTTATCATGGTTTGTAATGAATTTCCTGATGTGAGCTTTGGTTTTGAGGCTGCAATATGGAGTTCAGGGCACCGGAGGAAGGTTATTTTTCAAAAAGTGCACAGCTGTTGACTTGCTCCTATTCTGCCTTGCTGTCATTGTTTTGGGTGCCTCAGCCGATTATTGGTCTTTTGAGCGACAATTTACTACATGTTTTCAGGGTCTGAGTTGGTTTTGCCTTCTTCCTTCCCAAATGTTGTATTCTGACGCCATACAAACAAGAGTTTCGGCAGAGTAGCCATTATGCAATAAAATCACAACAAATAGGTTTTGAAGCTTATAAATCCATAGGTAACACGAGCAAGGTGAGTTTTTGTGTTTTGGAAAATAAAATGGAACACTTTGGCTGAGGTGACAGATATTAATTGCCTCCAAACTGAGTTTCACTGCGATTTTCAGGTGAATTCAGGCAGATCCACAGGCAGTCAGCTGGAGGTGTGGATGAATCCGGGAACAGCCGGTTTCCTTGCGACTAAATCAAGCCCAATATCATTATGGATTCTTGATTTCTTTGGCTTTTTTCTCATTTTTCTTATTTATCATGGTTTGTAATGAATTTTCTGATGTGAGCTTTGGTTTTGAGGCTGTAATATGGAGTTCAGGGCACCGGGGGAACGGTCTTTTTCAAACAGAGCACAGCTGTTGGCCTGCTCCAATTCTGGCTTGCTGTCATTGTTTTGGGTGCCTCCGCCAATTTGAGGTTTTTTGAGCAGCAATTTCTTAAAAGTTTTCTGGGTCTGAGTTGGTTTTGCCTTCTTCCTTCCCAAATATTGTATTCTGATGCAATACAAACAAGAGTTTGGGCAGAGTGGCCATTATGAAATAAAAAACACAACAAATAGGTTTTGAAGCTTAGAAATCCAGAGGTAACATGACCAAGGTGAGTTTTTGTGTTTTGGAAAATCAAATGGAACAGTTTGGCTGAGGTGACATATATTAATTGCCTCCAAACTGAGTTTCACTGCGATTTTCTGGTTAATTCAGTCAGAATTCCACAGGCAGTCAGCTGGAGGGGTGGATGAATCTGGGAACAGCCGGTTTCCTTGAAACTAAATCCAGCCCAACATCATTATGGATTCTTGCATTTCTTTGGCTTTTGTCTCATTTTTCTGATTTATCATGGTATGTAATGAATTTTCTGATGTGAGCTTCGGTTTTGAGGCTGGCATATGGAGTTCAGGGCACAAGAGGAAGGTTCTTATTCAATCAGGGCACAGCTGCTGGGTTACTCCAATTCTGGCTTACTGTCATTGTTTTGGTTGCCTCCGCCGATTTGAGGTTTCTTGAGCATCAATTTCCTAAATGTTTTGTTCGTCTGAGTTGGTTTTCCTTCTTCCTTCCAAAATTTTGTATTCTGACCCAATACAAAAAAGAGTTTGGACAGACTTGCCATTTTGCCATAAAAAGAAACACAATAAATAGGCGTTTGAAGCTTAGAAATCCACAGGTAATACGACCAAGGTGAGTTTTTGTGTTTTGGAAAATAAAATGGGACACTTTGGCTGAGGTGACAGATATTAATTGCCTCCAAACTGAGTTTCCCTGCGATTTTCCGGATAATTCCGTCAGAATTCCACAGGCAGTCAGCTGGAGGGGTGGATGAATCTGGGAATAGCCGGTTTCCTTTTGACTAAATCAAGCCCAATATCATTATGGATTCTTGCATTTCTTTGGCTTTTTTCTCATTTTTCTTATGTATCATGGTTTGTAATGAGTTTTCTGATGTGAGCTTTGGTTTTAAGCTGGCATATTCAGTTCAGGGCACCAGAGGAAGGTTGTTTTTCAATCGGGGCACAGCTGTTGGCCTGCTCCAATTCTGGCTTGCTGTCATTGTTTTGGGTGCCTCAGCTGATTTGTGGATTCTTGAGCATCAATTTCCTAAATGTTTTGTTCGTCTGAGTTGCTTTTCCTTCTTCCTTCCAAAATTTTGTATTCTGATGCAATACAAGCAACATTTTGACAGAGTAGCCATTATGAAAGAAAAAAAAAAAAACAAAGCAAATTGGCCTTTCATGTTTAGAGCTGTACAGGCAACACAATCAAGATGAGTTTCTGTGTTTTGGAAAATGACTTGGACTCCTTCTGCCGAGGGGACAGATACTAATTTCCTCCAAATTGAGTGTGAGTGCAATTTTGAGGTGAATTCAATCAGAATTCCAAAGTCAGTCTGTTTAAGGGTGGGATGAATCCTGAAACAGCCAGTTTCCTTGTGTCTAAATCCTGCCAAATATCACAAAGGACTCTTGCATTTCTTTGGCTTTTTCACATTTCCCTTATTTATCATGGTTTGTAATGAATTTTCTGATGTGAGCTTTGGTTTTGAGGCTGCAATATGGAGTTCATGGCACAAGAGAATGGTTCTTTTTCAATTGGGGCACAGTTGTTGGCTTGCTCCAATTCTGCTTGCTGTCATTGTTGGGTGCCTCAGCTGACTTTTTGTTTCTTGAGGGTCAGTTTGCTGAATATTTTCTGGATCTGAGTTGGTTTTCCCTTCTTCATACCCAAATTGTGTATTCTCATGCAATACAAGCAAGATTGTCGACAGAGTAGCCATTATGAAAGAAAACAAAAAACACAGCAAATTGGCCTTTCAGGATTAGATATCTACAGGCAACATGACCAAGATGAGTTTCTGTGGTTTGGAAAATGATATGGAACCCTTCTGCTGAGGGGAGAGATACTAATTCATCCAAATTGAATGTGAGTGGGATTTTGAGGTGAATTCAATCAGAAGTCCAAAGTCAGTCTGTGGATGGGGGGATGAATCTGGAAACAGCCAGTTTCCTTGTTTCTAATCCCGCCAAGTATCACAAAGGACTCTTGCATTTCTTTGGCTTTTTCACATTTCCATTATTCATCATGGTTTGTAATGAATTTTCTGATGTGAGCTTTGGTTTTGAGGCTGCAATATGGAGTTCAGGGTAACGGAGGAATGGTCTTTTTCAAACAGGGCACAGCTGTTGGCCTGCTCCAATTCTGGCTTGCTGTCATTGTTTTGGGTGCCTCAGCTGACTTTTAGTTTCTTGAGCGGCAATTTCCTAAATGTTTTCTGGGTCTGAATTGGGTTTGCCTTCTTCCTTCCCAAATGTTGTACTCTGTTGCCATACAAACAAGAGTTTGGGGAGAGTAGCCATTATGAAATAAAAACACAACAAATAGGCATTTGAAGCTTATAAATCTACAGGTAACATGACCAAGGGGAGTTTTTGTGTTTTGGAAAATCAAATGGAACACTTTGGCTGAGGTGACAGATATTAATTGCCTCCAAACTGAGTTTCACTGCGATTTTCAGGTTAATTCAGTCAGAATTCCACAGGCAGTGAGCTGGAGCAGAGGATGAATCCAGCTACAGCCGGTTTCCTTGTGACTAATAAGGCCAAATGTCATTATGGATTCTTGCATTTCTTTGGCTTTTTTCTCTGATTTCCTATTTATCATGGTTTGTAATGAATTTTCTGATGTGAGCTTTGGTTTTATGGCTGCAATATGGAGTTCAGAGCACCGGGGGAATGGTCTTTTTCAAACAGGGCACAGCAGTTGGCCTGCTCCAATTCTGGCTTGCTGTCATTGTTTTGGGTGCCTCAGCCGATATGTGGTTTGTGAGCGGCAATTTCCTAAATGTTTTCTGGGTCTGAGTTGGTTTTGCCTTCTTCCTACCCAAATTTTGTATTCTGACGCCATACAAACAAGAGTTTCGGCAGAGTAGCCATTATGAAATAGAAAAACACAACAAATAGGCGTTTGAAGCTTAGAAATCTACAGGTAACACGACCAAGGTGAGATTTGTGTTTTGCAAAATCAAATGGAACACTTTGGCTGAGGTGACAGATATTAATTGCCTCCAAAGTGAGTTTCACTGCGATTTTTCAGGTTAATTCAGTCAGAATTACACAGGCAGTCAGCTGGAGGGGCGGATGATTCCGGGAACAGCCGGTTTCCTTGCGACTGAATCAAGCCCAATATCATTATGGATTCTTGCTTTTCTTTTCTTTTTTCTCCTTTTTCTTATTTATCATGGTTTGTAATGAATTTTCTGATGTGAGCTTTGTTTCTGAGGCTGGCATATTGAGTTCAGGGCAGAAGAGGAAGGTTCTTTTTCAAACAGGGCACAGCTGTTGGCTTTCTCTAATTCTGGCTTGCTGTCATTGCTTTGGGTGCCTCAGCTAACTTTTGGTTTCTTGAGCGGCAATTTCCTGAATATTTTCTGGGTCTGAGTTGGTTTTGCCTTCTTCCTTCCCAAATTTTGTATTCTGACGCCAAACAAACAAGAGTTTGGGCAGAGTAGCCATTATGAAATAAAAAACACAACAAATAGGCGTTTGAAGCTTAGAAATCTACAGGTAACATGACCAAGGTGATTTTTTGTGTTTTGGAAAATAAAATGGAACACTTTGGCTGAGGTGACAGATATTAATTGCCTCCAAACTGAGTTTCACTGTGATTTTCAGGTTAATTCAGTCAGAATTCCACAGGCAGTCAACTGGAGGGGTCAATGAATCCGCGAACAGCCGGCTTCCATGTGACTAAATCAAGCCCAATAACATTACGGATTCTTGCATTTCTTTGGCTTTTTTCTCCTTTTTCTTATTTATCATGGTTTGTAATGAATTTTCTGATATGCGCTTTGGTTTTGAGGCTGCAAATTGGAGTTCAGGGAGCAAGAGGAAGGTTCTGTTTCAAACAGGGCACAGCTATTGGCCTGCCTCAATTCTGGCTTGCTTTCATTGTTTGGGATCCTCAGCTGATTTGTGGTTTCTTGAGTGGCAATTTGCTAAATGTTTTCTGGGTCTGAGTTGGTTTTCCCTTCTTCCTTCCCAAATTTTGTATTCTGACGCCATACAAACAAGAGTTTGGGTAGAATAGCCATTATGAAATAAAAAACACAACAAATAGGCATTTGAAGTTTAGAAATCTACAGGTAACACGACCAAGGTGAGTTTTTGTGTTTTGCAAAATAAAATGGAACACTTTAGCTGAGGTGACAAATATTAATTGTCTCCAAAATGAGTTTCACTGCTATTTTGAGGTTAATTCAGTCAAAATTCCATAGGCAGTCAGCTGGATGGGTGGATGAATCTGGGAGCAGCCGGTTTCCTTGCGACTATATCAAGCCCGATATCATTACGGATTCTTGCATTTCTTTGTCTTTTTTCTCCTTTTTCTTATTTATCATGGTTTGTAATGAATTTTCTGATGTAAGCTTTGGTTCTGAGGCTGGCATATTGAGTTCAGGGTAAAAGAGGAAGGTTCTTTTTCAAACAGGGTACAGCTGTTGGCTTGCTCCAATTATGGCTTGCTGTCATTGTTGTGGGTGCCTCAGCTGACTTAGTTTCTTGAGTGACAATTTCCTAAATGTTTTCTGGGCCTGAGTTGGTTTTGCCTTCTTCCTTCCCAAATTTTGTATTCTGACGCCATACAAACAACAGTTTGGGCAGAGTAGCCATTATGAAATAAAAAACACAACAAATAGGCATTTGAAGCTTAGAAATCTACAGGTAACATGACCAAGGTGAGTTTTTGTGTTTTGGAAAATCAAATGGAACACTTTGGCTGAGGTGACAGATATTAATTGCCTCCAAACTGAGTTTCACTGCGATTTTCAGGTTAATTCAGTCAGAATTCCACAGGCAGTGAGCTGGAGCAGAGGATGAATCCAGCTACAGCCGGTTTCCTTGTGACTAATAAGGCCAAATATCATTATGGATTCTTGCATTTCTTTAGCTTTTTTCTCATTTTTCTTATTTATCATGGTTTGTAACGAATTTTCTGATGTGAGCTTTGGTTTTATGGCGGCAATATGGAGTTCAGGGCACCGGGGGAATGGTCTTTTTCAACAGGGCACTGCTGTTGGCCTGCTCCAATTCTGGCTTGCTGTCATTGTTTTGGGTGCCTCAGCCGATATGTGGTTTGTGAGCGGCAATTTCCTAAATGTTTTCTGGGTCTGAGTTGGTTTTGCCTTCTTCCTTCCCAAATTTTGTATTCTGAGGGCATACAAACAACAGTTTGGGGAGAGTAGCCATTATGAAATGAAACACACAACAAATAGGCATTTGAAGCTTAGAAATCTACAGGTAACACGACCAAGGTGTGTTTTTGTGTTTTGGAAAATCAAATGGAACACTTTGGCTGAGGTGATAGATATTAATTGCCTCAAAACTGAGTTTACCTGCGATTTTCAGGTTAATTCAGTCAGAATTACACAGGCAGTCAGCTGGAGGGGTGGATGATTCCGGGAACAGCCGGTTTCCATGCGACTGAATCAAGCCCAATATCATTATGGATTCTTGCTTTTCTTTTGGTTTTTTCTCCTTTTTCTTATTTATCATGGTTTGTAATGAATTTTCTGATGTGAGCTTTGGTTCTGAGGCTGGCATATTGAGTTTAGGGCAGAAGAGGAAGGTTCTTTTTCAAACAGGGCACAGCTGTTGGCTTGCTCTAATTCTGGCTTGCTGTCATTGTTTTGGGTGGCTCAGCTGACTTTTGGTTTCTTGAGCGGCAATTTCCTAAATGTTTTCTGGGTCCGAGTTGGTTTTGCCTTCTTCCTTCCCAAATGTTGTATTCTGACGCCATACAAACAAGAGTTTGGGCAGAGCAGCCATTATGAAATAAAAAACACAACTAATAGGCGTTTGAACCTTAGAAATCTACAGGTAACACGACCAAGGTGAGTTTTTGTGTTTTGGAAAATCAAGTGGAACACTTTGGCTGAGGTGACAGATATTAATTGCCTCCAAACTGAGTTTCCCTGGGATTTTCTGGTTAATTCAGTCAGAATTCCACAGGCAGTCAGCTGGAGCAGTGGATGAATCCGGGAACAGCCGGTTTCCTTGCGACTATATCAACTCCGATTTCATTATGGATTCTTCCATTTCTTTGACTTTTTTCTCCTTTTTCTTATTTATCATGGTTTGTAATGAATTTTCTGATGTGAGCTGTGGTTTTGAGGCTGGCAAATTGAGTTCAGGGCACGAGAGGAATGGTCTTTTTCAATCAGGGCACAGCTGTTGGCTTGCTCCAATTCTGGCTTGCTGTCCTTGTTTTGGGTGCCTCAGCTGATTTGTGGTTTCTTGAGCCTCAATTTCCTAAATGTTTTCTTGGTCTGAGTTGCTTTTCCCTTCTTCCTTCCCAAATTTTGTATTCTGACGCCATACAAACAAGACTGTGGGCAGAGTAGCCATTATGAAATAAAACACAAAACAAATAGGCATTTGAAGCTTAGAAATCTACAGGAAACACGACCAAGGTGAGGTTTTGTGTTTTGGAAAATCAAATGGAACACTTTGGCTGAGTTGACAGATGTTAATTGCCTCCAAACTGAGTTTCCCTGCGATTTTCAGGTTAATTCAGTCAGAAATCCACAGGCAGTCAGCTGGAGGGCTGGATGAATCCGGGAACAGCCGGTTTCCTTGCGACTAAATCAAGCCCAATATCATTATGGTTTCTTGTATTTCTTTGGCTTTTTTCTCTTTTCTCTAATTTATCATGGTTTGTAATGAATTTTCTGATGTGAGCTTTGGTTTTGAGGCTGCAATATGGAGTTCAGGGCACAAGAGGAAGGTTCTTTTTCAAAAAGGGTAAAGCTGTTGGCTTGCTCCAATTCTGGCTTGCTGTCATTGTTTTGGGTGCCTCAGCCGATTTGTATTTCTTGAGCGGCAATTTCCTAAATGTTTTCTGGGTCTGAGTTGGTTTTGCCTTCTTCCTTCCCAAATGTTGTATTCTGACGCAATACAAACAAGAGTTTGGACAGAGTAGCCATTATGAATTAAAAAAGACAACAAATAGGCGTTTGAACCTTAGAAATCTACAGGTAACACGACCAAGGTGAGGTTTTGTGTTTTGGAAAATCAAATGCAACACGTTGGCTGAAGTGACAGATATTAATTGCCTCCAAACTGAGTTTCACTGCGATTTTCAGGTTAATTCAGTCAGAATTCCACAGGCAGTCAGCTGGAGGGGTGGATGAACCCGGGAACAGCTGGTTTCCTTGCAACTTAATCAAGAACAATATCATTATGGATTCTTGCATTTTTTTGGTTTTTTCTCATTTTTCTTATTTATCATGGTTTGTAATAAATTTTCTGTTGTAAGCTTTGGTTTTGAGGCTGGTATATTGAGTTCAGGGCACAAGAGGAAGGTTTTTTTTCTATCAGGGCACAGCTGTTGGCTTGCTCAAATTCTGGCTTGCTGTCGTAGTTTTGAGTGCCTCAGCCGATTTTGGTTTCTTGAGCTGGAATTTCCTAAATGTTTTCTGGGTCTGAGTTGGTTTTGCCTTCTTCGTTCCCAAATTTTGTGTTCTGACGCCATACAAACAAGAGTTTCAGTGGAGTAGCCATTATGAAATAAAAACACAACAAATAGGCGTTTGAACCTTAGAAATCTACAGGTAACACAACCAAGGTGAGTTTTTGTGTTTTGGAAAATAAAATGAAACAGTTTGGCTGAGGTGACAGATATTAATTGCCTCCAAACTGAGTTTCCCTGGGATTTTCAGGTTAATTCAGTCAGAATTCCACAGGCAGTCAGCTGGAGCAGTGGATGAATCCGGGAACAGCCGGTTTCCTTGCGACTATATCAACTCCGATTTCATTATGGATTCTTCCATTTCTTTGGCTTTTTTCTCCTTTTTCTTATTTATCATGGTTTGTAATGAATTTTCTGATTTGAGCTGTGGTTTTGAGGCTGGCATATTGAGTTCAGGGCACGAGAGGAATGGTCTTTTTCAAACAGGGCAAAGCTGTTGGCCTGCTTCAATTCTGGCTTACTGTCATTGTTTTGGGTGCCTCAGCCGATTTGTGGTTTCTTGAGCCTCAATTTCCTAAATGTTTTCTGGGTCTGACTTGCTTTTCCCTTCTTCCTTCCCAAATTTTGTATTCTGACGCCATACAAACAAGACTGTGGGCAGAGTAGCCATTATGAAATAAAACACAAAACAAATAGGCATTTGAAGCATAGAAATCTACAGGAAACACGACCAAGGTGAGGTTTTGTGTTTTGGAAAATCAAATGGAACACTTTGGCTGAGGTGACAGATATTAATTGCCTCCAAACTGAGTTTCCCTGCGATTTTCAGGTTAATTCAGTCAGAATTCCACAGGCAGTCAGCTGGAGCAGTGGATGAATCCGGGAACAGCCGGTTTCCTTGCGACTAAATCAAGCCCAATATCATTATGGTTTCTTGTATTTCTTTGGCTTTTTTCTCTTTTCTCTAATTTATCATGGTTTGTAATGAATTTTCTGATGTGAGCTTTGGTTTTGAGGCTGCAATATGAAGTTCAGGGCACAAGAGGAAGGTTCTTTTTCAAAAAGGGTAAAGCTGTTGGCTTGCTCCAATTCTGGCTTGCTGTCATTGTTTTGGGTGCCTCAGCCGATTTGTATTTCTTGAGCGGCAATTTCCTAAATGTTTTCTGGGTCTGAGTTGGTTTTGCCTTCTTCCTTCCCAAATGTTGTATTCTGACGCAATACAAACAAGAGTTTGGACAGAGTAGCCATTATGAATTAAAAAAGACAACAAATAGGCGTTTGAACCTTAGAAATCTACAGGTAACACGACCAAGGTGAGGTTTTGTGTTTTGGAAAATCAAATGCAACACGTTGGCTGAAGTGACAGATATTAATTGCCTCCAAACTGAGTTTCCCTGGGATTTTCAGGTTAATTCAGTCAGAATTCCACAGGCAGTCAGCTGGAGGGGTGGATGAACCCGGGAACAGCTGGTTTCCTTGCAACTTAATCAAGAACAATATCATTATGGATTTTTGCATTTTTTTAGGTTTTTTCTCCTTTTTCTTATTTATCATGGTTTGTAATGAATTTTCTGTTGTAAGCTTTGGTTTTGAGGCTGGTATATTGAGTTCAGGGCACAAGAGGAAGGTTCTTTTTCAATCAGGGCACAGCTGTTGGCTTGCTCAAATTCTGGCTTGCTGTCGTAGTTTTGAGTGCCTCAGCCGATTTGTGGTTTCTTGAGCGGCAATTTCGTAAATGTTTTCTGGGTCTGAGTTTGTTTTGCCTTCTTCCTTCCCAAATGTTGTATTCTGACGCAATACAAACAAGAGTTTGGACAGAGTAGCCATTATGAAATAAAAATAACACTACAAATAGGCGTTTGAAGATTATATTCTACAGGTAACACGACCGAGGTGAGTTTTTGTGTTTTGCAAAATAAAATGAAACAGTTTGGCTGAGGTGAAAGATATTAATTGCCTCCAAACTGAGTTTCCCTGCGATTTTCAGGTTAATTCAGTCAGAATTCCACAGGCAGTCAGCTGGAGCAGTGGATGAATCCGGGAACAGCCGGTTTCCTTGCGACTAACTCAAGCCCGATATCATTATGGATTCTTGCATTTCTTTGGCTTTTTTCTCGTTTTTCTTATTTATCATGGTTTGTAATGAATTTTCTGATGTGAGCTTTGGTGTTGAGGCTGGCAAATTGAGTTCAGGGCACGAGAGGAATGGTCTTTTTCAATCAGGGCACAGCTGTTGGCTTGCTCCAATTCTGGCTTGCTGTCCTTGTTTTGGGTGCCTCGGCCATTAGGAAAGAAAAAAAAAAAACACAGAAAATTGCCCTTTCGGGAGTAGAAATCTACAGGCAGCACGACCAATATGAGTTTCTGTGTTTGGGAAATGACATGGAACCCTTTTCCTGAGGGGACAGATTCTAACTCCCTAAAAAGGGGGTGTGAGTGCGATTTTGTGGTCAATTCACTCAGAATTCCAAAGTCAGTCTGTGGAAGGGGGCAATGAATCTGGAACCAGCCAGTTTCCTTGTGTCTAAATCCAGCCAAATATCACAAAGGACTCTTGCATTTCTTTGGCTTTTTCACATTTCCCTTATTTATCATGGTTTGTAATGAATTTTCTAATGTGAGCTTTGGTTTTGAGGTGGCAATATTGAGTTCAGGGCACAAGAGGAATGGTCTTTTTCAAACAGGGCACAGCTGTTGGCTTGCTCCAATTCTGGCTTCCTGTCATTGTTTTGGGTGCCTCAGCCGATTTGTGGTTTCTTGAGTGGCAATTTCCTACATATTTTCTGGGTCTGAGTCGGTTTTGCCTTCTTATTTCCAAATTTTGTATTCTGATGCAATAGAAGCAAGATTTTGGACAGAGTAGACATTATGAAAGCAAAAAAAAAAAAACACAGCGCATTGTCCTTTTTGGATTAGAAATCTACAGGCAACACGACCAAGATGAGTTTCTGTGTTTTGGAAAATGATATGGAACCCTTCTGCTGAGGGGACAGATACTAATACCCTCCAAATTGAGTGTGAGTGCGATTTTGAGATGAATTCAATCAGGTTCCAAAGTCAGTCTGTGGAAGGGGGACGAATCTGTAAACAGCCAGTTTCCTTGTGTCTAAATCCAGTCCAATATTACAAAGGACTCTTGCATTTCTTTGGTTTTTCCACATTTCCCTTATTTATCATGGTTTGTAATGAATTTTCTGATATGAGCTTTGGTTTTGAGGCGGCAATATGGAGTTCAGGGTAACAGAGGAATGGTCTTTTTCAAACAGGGCACAGCTGTTGGCTTGCTCCAATTCTGGCTTGCTGTCATTGTTTTGGGTGCCTCAGCTGACTTTTGGTTTCTTGAGCGGCAATTTCCTAAATGTTTTCTGGGTCTGAGTTGGTTTTGCCTTCTTCCTTCACAAATTTTGTATTCTGACACCATACAAACAAGAGTTTGGACAGAGTAGCCATTATGAATTAAAAAAGACAACTAATAGGTGTTTGAAGCTTAGAAATTTACAGGCAACATGACCAAGGTGAGTTTTTGTGTTTTGGAAAATCAAATGGAACACTTTGGCTGAGGTGACAGATATTAATTGCCTCCAAACTGAGTTTCACTGTGATTTTCAGGTTAATTCAGTCAGAATTCCACAAGCAGTCAGCTGGAGGGGTGAATGAATCCGGGAACGGCCGGTTTCCCTGCGACTAAATCAAGCCCAATATCATTATGGATTTTTGCATTTCTTTGGCTTTTTTCTCTTTTTTCTTATTTATCATGGTTTGTAATGAATTTTCTGATGTGAGCTTTTGTTTTGAGCCGGCAATATTGAGTTCAGGGCACAAGAGGAATGGTCTTTTTCAATCAGGGCACAGCTGTTGGCTTGCTCCACTTCTGGCTTGCTGTCCTTGTTTTGGGTGCCTCAGCTGACTTTTGGTTTCTTGAGTGGTAGTTTCCTACATGTTTTCTGGGTCTGAGTCAGTTTTGCCTTCTTCCTTCCCAAATTTTGTATTCTGATGCAATACAAGCAAGATTTTGGACAGAGTTAGCTCTGTGTCCATTCTTCTGTCTCTTTACTAGATGAATAAAAAGACAGTGTAAAATGATTTGTAAAGAACTATAAGGGGTCAGCGCTGTGCTGCTGCTGCCAATTGGGGAGTGAACCAGCAGATGGAAAACACCTCTCTCTCTCTCTCTCACTCTCTCTGTGCCTCTCCTTCTCTGTTACTCTGACTTCTAAATAAAAAAATGAATCTTAAAAGAAGTATAAACATCAATAAAACACAAATGAAAATTGTATTCTCAAAACTGGATATTAAACCATGCCTTCTACACCTCTGTTAAAAGTTACATTCTATCATAGTCATTTATGATTTCTAGGGCCAAAGTAGTAAATAAGATTTTTCTGGAAGAGACAGAGGTTATGAGGGAGCCAGGATTTGGGGTCAGTTAGCAAAAGTGAGTGTCACTCTTTCAGATTTGATGCAGGAAAGGAACAGCAACTGATCCCTGAGATTTTGGTGTGGGAAGGAAAGGAAGGAGGGACTTAACAAAAGCAAATGCCCTCTGGTTGTGGGCACCCACCCCTGACTGCAGCTTTTCGGAGGAACAGCTGGTGTCTCTAGGGATGCTGCAGCCTGGACTCCATTTCCCAGAGTTCCCAGTAGCTCCAAGGTATTCTGCTTTCCAAATACCTGTGGGCATGCACCTGCCACTGCCAGTCCCTGGGGCTCAGAGTTGGACCAGGGGAGTTCATTCCTTGATCAGTGTCAACCCTGGGGGCTATGCTGCTCCTTCTCTGGCATTTACTGCAACTCCTGCTCTGCACGTGCGATCCCAGGCAGTTTCCGAGTGCTCACCCTGAGCCTGCCTCCTGCTGCTTCTTCCCTCTTCATCCACCAACTGTGGGTCCCACATGCCAGGGACTCTCTTCTCCACACTCCCAATTTCACTCCCCGTGTATCTGGAAGAAAGGGTACCTGCTCAAGGGACTTTCTGCTGCAGGTTTGGCATGCAGGAAGGGGCGGAGACACATGTGGGAGAAGTGTGCCAGCGATCCTGGCAGCTTCTCCCGAGGTCAGGGCTGGGACCCGGGCTGCTCTGTCTCCCACCTCTATTTCCCAGGCTCAAAGTGCCCGGACTCTCTCCTGCAGTACCTCACCTAAACTGTCCCTAATGTGCTTTATTTAGTGGTTACAGGAGAGAGGGGGCAGTGTTCTGGGAACCTGCACTCACAGGGAAGGAAGGCAGAAAGACTCCTGATCTCCACAGTTAAATAAGCCGGGTTCCCACTGTGGGTGGTCTCAGAATGCAGTCTGGCCTGGTCTCTTGATGTTTCCTGGGCTGGTTCCTGCAGGGTGGGGCTGGATGGCCCTCAGGAGGGAGCCTGGGGCAGCAGAGGGGTGGGCAGGAGGATCTGTCTAGGATCTGCCCCACTGCTCTCATCCTGCACCTCATCTTCCTGGTGGGGAGCAGTGTGAAGCGTGAATAGCTGCTTTGTGTGTTGATCCCTCTCAAGTATTAATTATCAAATTTTTCCAATGTGGAATTTGAAGCTGTTCCAGAAACATGGGGTGGGAAATCTCCCTTCTTTCAAACAGGCACAGAGACAGTGGAGGATCCAAGGAGTTTCTATTAATGGCCCTAGGCACAGCTGGAATGATTTCCTGAGAATTGAGCATCAAATTCAAGTTTCTTAGCTGTTACAGCATTGGTGGGTTTAAATGGCAGCCTACATGATTAGAACCACATTTCCAATGGTCAGTGGGTCCAGTATGTTTGTAAAAGAGATGCCAGGGACAGATTTATTAGGACAGATTTATGACTGGAGTTTACAAAAGCAGAACTTAGGACATCTTCCCTCCCTAGACAAGATTTCAGTGGGCAGCTGTTTCACTCATTAATTGTGAGCATCCACTTTTAAAGGTTTGTGTTGGATGGGGTCCACTTCTCTTTCTTTGATGATGTATTTGGCTGCTTTTCATTTTCTGTCTTCAGCTATCTCTTCTCCTGTTAGCAAGGCTGTCAACTGTTTTGACCTGCCACTGATCCCTTTGCAAAGTGAGAAGGGAACCAAAATTAATGCAAGTCTACTGTGTTGTCAATAACTGGAGCTACTTTTTTAAAGATTTATTTATTCATTTGAAAGAGTTACACAGAGAGGAGAGAGAGAGAGAGAGAAAGAGAGAGAGGTCTTCCATCCGATGGTTCATTCCCCAATTGGCAGCAATAGCTGGAGGTATGCCAATTTGGAGCCAGTAGCCAGGAGCTCCTTCTGAGATGAAGCTGTTTTTTTAAATAATTATTTATTTATTTGAAAGGCAGAACTTTGTCCAGGTCTCATAGGTGGGTGCAGGAGATGAGGGGTTTGGGCCAACTTCTACTGTTTTCCCAGTCCACAGCAGAGAGCTGGATGGGAAGTGCAGCAGCCAGGATCCCAACCGGCACCCATATAGGATGCTGACAAGGCAGCAGTAGCTTTACCCACTATGCAACAGTGCTGCCCACTAACGGGAGCTCTTTTAATCTGAGTTTGCATAAAGAGGAGAATTACAGCATCATAAATACAGATAAGTAACAGTTTTTCTCTGCCCAGCACTTTATATTACCCAGTGCTCCACTGAGAATCTTACATTCCACACTGTGTAATTAAGAAGGCCAGTTACTTATCTTATTTTGGGTTCTGTGTTTAAACCCATGACACTTTTGACATGGGAGGATATTAGTTCTACAATTTCATAGAGACTGGTCTTTGGAAGCATCGATAGAAGTTATAACTGTGAGAGTGCTAAGAAAGAAGAGGGGAAGAAATAAGTGCCCCTTACCTCCCTCAGAGATGTCCACAAGTGCAGTAGACGATATGCCCTTATGGTTGACTTTCTGGGACAAACTGTGTTTGAGTGCTTCACATGTTCTGATAGAAAGGTGTTGCCACCAGGTTTTTAGTATATTTTGTTAGTTTTTAAAGATTTATTTATTTATTTGAAAATCAGAGTTACACAGATAGAGAAGGAGAGGCAGAGAGAGAGAGAGAGAGAGAGAGAGGTCTTCCATCAGGTTCATTTCCCCAATGGCTTCATCATTGTGAACTTTGCTCAGTTCCTGACCTATACCTTTCCTTTAACCTAGTACTTTGCCATGTAGTAGCCCATGAAAACTGCAGACTGCATAAATTAATGAATACTTGGAGGGTTGTGATTTCTTAGAGGAACATCATGAGATAGGAGGAATAAAACAAAACAAAAGTATCCTCCGTATATAGAAGGTACACTGTTTTTGCAAGCCACAGCGAAGAGGAAGAAGCAGGAAAGTAGTGAGACTGGAAAGTTTGCGGCAAAGGTAATAGGCACTGGTCAAGAATTTAACAAGCCCATTAGGAAAACATTAAGGTTTCCTTACTTCCATGTAGACTCTGCCCTCTTATGGTGAACAGGGTCCTCTAAACCCACTTGTTGCACAAATGAAAACCCAAGCATTGTCTTCTCCCACAGATGGAGTCTGCTATTGGTTTTGATTTACATTTCCCTAATGGCTAGTGATAGTGGGCATGTTCATCTATGTCTTGACCATTGAGATTTCTTCTTCTGAGAAACATCTGTTTTGATCCTTGCCCATTTCTTAGCTGTACATTTTGCTTCTTATTTGGAGATTTTCCCAGTTCTATATATGTATGTTCTGGCTATCAATCTTTTGTCATAATCAGAGTTTTCAATGTTTCCTGCCATTCTGTCCATTGTATGTTCACTCTGTTGATTACTTTGTTGTGAAGATGTATCTTAATATGATATGCTCAAATTTCTATATTTTATTTTTGTTACTTGTGCTTTTGGAATCTTACCCAAAACTGTTATCTATGCTTATGTTTTATAGTTTCTCATATGTTTACTTAGTTTCTGGTTTTATATTTAGACTTTTAATTCACCTTGAGTTGCTTTTACATAGTGTATGAGGTTTTGGGTATATTTTCAGGCTTCTACATATGGATAATCACTTTCCTTTAAACCATATGCTAAAGGGGTTCTTCTTTCTCCTGTTTGTTTTCTTTCCTTTGTTAAATAGGAGTTGCCTGTAGAAAAGTCGGTTTATTTCAGCTGCCTATACTTTTACACTGAACTATGAGTCTGTTTTCCAACAGTGCTAACACTGTTTCTATATTTTTAAGATTTATTTATTTATTGGAAAGGCCAGATGCTTCTTCCAAGTCTCTCATGTGGGTGCCAGCACCGTAGAACACGGTCCATCTTCCACCAATTTCCCAGGTGCATTAGTAGGGAGCTGGATTGGAAGTGGAGCACCTGGTCTCCTAGCAGCAACATATGGGATGCATGCACAGCAGTTCAAGGCTTTAACCCAGTACACCACAGCACCAAACCCTTCCTTATTTACTTCTGCTGTGATCTTTCATTATTCACTTTTTTCTACTGCCCTGCAACTTGACTCCTTCCTGTTTTTTTTCTGGGTCCTGGACGATGGTAGTAGGTGGCTTCTGGGATCTTTTTGTGTTAGTAGATACTTGGTAATCTAAAATCACAGTTTTTAGTTTCTATATTTCTCTGCTAATCACTAGGACCTTCTGGATGACAATAGAAAATGCTGGCAGAAATGAGGATATATTAATTTGCTAAGAAAATACCACAGAGAATATGATTTAAATCATGGAATTTTACTTCTCAGAGTTGTAGAGCTTGAAAATATCAGATCAAGGTGCTTAAATAGGCTCGATTTTTCCAGAAGCCTTTCTCCGATGTGACAGACACATCTACCATTTGATCTGCTTAAAAGCACTTTCTTCAGGTAGAGTCATGTTGCTGGTTAGCACTTCCGTGTTAGAGTTTTAGGGAGGCACATTTCAGTCCATAACAGCAAAAGGGGCCCTGTGGTCTACTTCAATGACAGCCATCTCTGCGGAGGACAGAAAGTTTGGAATCAGCGTTAGGATTTCTCACAGTATTACTGTCAGTGCTATCTCCATCAAATGTGCATTCATGTACACACAAATCTACCTGTACTCATAAACACATTCAACAGTGGAAATGCCTGATGGTTGTGTATGGGTAACATCAATATAATAATCCATAAGATGGCCTATTAGCACACATTAAAAAGAGAATTAGAAAGAATGACAACAAAATCTTCAGTTACCTATATTTATGTCTATATGTATGATATTCAGTATTTATAGTTGCTAAAAGATGAATACTGATGTGTGGGAATAAAAGCTAAACCTTACCTTGCAATATTGCAGCCTAGTCTACATGAAAGATGTCTTCCTAAAACCATTCACTGGGCCCACTCTGTGGCATAGTAGATTAAGCATCCACCTGCAGCACCAGCATCCCACATGGGCACCAGTTTGAGTCCCTGCTCCTGCACTTCCAATCCAGCTCTTTACTAATGGCCTAGGAAAGCTCTGGAATATGCCCTGAGTTCTTGGGCCCCTGCACCCATGTGAGAGACCTGGAGGAAGCTGCTGACTCCTGGCTTCTGGCACCTGGCTTCAGATCGGCCCAGATCTCCTCCCTTCAGAGAAAGGTACCTCCTTCTTTGATGACCTGTTCTGTCCACTGGGATCTCACTCGCAGAGATCTTTTGCCAGAGTGTCTTGGCTTTCCATGCCTGAAATACTCTCATGAGCTTTTCAGCCAGCTCCGAATGCCTTTAGGGCTGATTCTGAGGCCAGAGTGCTATTTAGGACATCTGCCATTCTATGAGTCTGCTGAGTATCTCACTTCCCATGTTGGATCACTCTCCCCTTTATTTACTCCATCGGTTAGCGTTAGCAGGTACTAGACTTGTCTATGTGCTCCCTTTGACTCCCAGTCCCTCCACCATGACCAACTGTGAACTGAAACTGATCACCTGGAACAGTGAGATGGCATTGGTACATGCCACCTCGATGGGATTGAATTGGAATCCCCTGGTATGCTTCCAACTCCACCACTTGGGGCAAGTCAGCCTGAGCATGTCCCAAATTATACATCTCTTCCCTCTCCCATTCCCACCACCATGTTCAACAGGGATCACATTTCAGTTAATTTTCAACACTTAAGAATAACTGTGCATCAATTACAGATCTAAACCAGTCATATTAAGTAGAACAGATAAAAAAAAACTACTAAGAGGGATAATGTATTAAGTTGTTCATTAACAGTCAGGGCTATGCTGATCAAGCCACCGTTTCCCATAGTGTCCACCTCACTCCAACAGGTTTCCCTCTTGGTGTTCAGTCAGTTGTCACTGATCAGGGAGAACATATGGTATTTGTCCCTTTGGGACTGGCTTATTTCACTCAGCATGATGTGTTCCAGATTCCTCCATTTTGTTGCAAATGACTGGATTTCGTTGTTTCTTACTGCGGTATAGTATTCTAAAGAGTACATATCCCATAATTTCTTTATCCAGTCTATCGTTGATGGGCATTTAGGTTGGTTCCAGGTCTTAGCTATTGTGAATTGTGCTGCAATAAACATTAGGGTGCAGACCTCTTTTTTGTTTGCCAATTTAAATTCCTTTGGGTAAATTCCAAGGAGTGGGATGGCTGGGTCGAACCGTAGGTTATCTACAACCTTGTCTAAACAAGATAAGAGTCGGAGAACTCAGAGGGCTTCCATAGCCTTGGAAACTCATGACTGGAGCATAGGGAGATTACTGATGCCATAGACAGGAGTGTCAATTGGTAAAGTCAACAACAGGAGTCACTGTGCACTTACTCCTCATGTAGGATCTCTATCCTTAATGTGCTGTACATTGAGATTTAATGCTATAACGAGTACTCAAACAATATATTTCACTTTGTGTTTCTATGGGGGTGCAAACTGTTGAAATCCTTACTGAATGCATACTAAACTGATCCTCTGTTAAAAAAAAAAGAAATTATCAATTCCCAACTTGACTCTCACTGGGATTAAACATGACAATAGGTCTGCTCTGATTTCATCATCATTTAAAAAAAAATCATCTATTATTTTTCACTTTATGTTTCTGTGTGGGAGCAAACTGTTGAAATCCATACTTGATGTATACTAAGCTGATCTTCTGTATATTAAGATAATCAAAAATGAATCTTGATGTGAATGGAAGGGGAGAGGGAGTGGGAAAGGGGAGGGTTGTGGGTGGGAGGGACGGTATGGGGGGGAAGCCATTGTAATCCATAAGTCGTACTTTGGAAATTTATATGCATTAAATAAAAATTAAAAAAATAGTTATTAATCATAACTCTCAGTTTAAGCTTTTCTTACCAAATTTTCATGTTTGCTGATGTTTATATCTATGGGAAAATTGGGTCTCTGGATTGCAACCAATGAAAGCATCCAGACTAACAGTAATAAGGTCAACAGTCAGCAGAATGATGTCCAGCTGAACTGAAATAGCTTTTCTTATTTGGTAGAGGGGTTACCTCCTACATTATGCTGACATACTGACATAGACAGTAGATATTGGAGCCTGTCCCTTCTGCCAAATGGAGAATACCATATTTTGGTCCATCATATATATATTTATATATTATAATATATATTATATATTATACTATATATTTCTATACATAATATAGAATTGCATATAATTATTATAAATATATAATTGTATATAATTATTATTTATGAATTTGTTATTTATATATAAATAATTATTTCTGATCCAGCTCCTTACCAATGGATTGAAAAAGCAGTGAAAGATGCTCCAAGTACCTGGGTTCCTGGGACACACATCAGAGGAAAAGCTCCTGGTTTCAACCTGGCCACACTCTGGCTATTGAAGTCATCTCAATAATATATATATATATATAAAATACATATAGTAAATTATATAATATTATCTGTTTATAATTATATATTATATAATATATTGTATGATAAATTATAATATATTTTATATATGAATATATTTATATACATAAATATATAAATAAATGTAAATATATATATAAGGAATTTATTTATGTAGTTGACAGGTTTACTTACAGAGAGTGAGAAGAAGAGACACAGAAAGGTCTTCCATATGCTCATTTACTCCCCTAATGACTGCAATGTCTGCAGCTGGGCCAATCTGAGCTAGGAGCTTCCAGGTCTCCCATATTTTGGCAGGGACCAAAGCACTTGGAACAGCTTCTACTGCTTTCCCAGGCTATTGCAGAGAGCTGGATGGGAAAAGGAGAAATGGGGACTAGAACTGGTGCTCATATGGGGTGCCAGCATTGCAGGTAAAGGATTACACCACTGCACCACAGTGCTGGCCCCAGTCTATCCTTTATTAAGGAGATCTCAGTAATCATGTTCAGGTATTGCTGTCCTATATTCATGGCCAAAGTCCTAGCAGGCAACATGGTTTGGAGAATCATAAGCACAAGGTGTGTAGGAGACTTCATTTCTCATACAGCACAGTTAATAACAAGGTTCCAAGAGGGGAAATTACTTGCATCATAGTCTTTGAGAACTAATGGACATCACAGGTGATCTAAAGAATTTAGAAGGTTTGTGAGCCCCTAGAGTGAAAAAGTCACTGGGAGCACAAGGACAGTGCCTAGAGTTTATTTTGATGGATTTTAGCCCCTTTCATTGGAGGGAGGCCCGAAGAAGCTGGACTGATTAGTAAACCTCAGAAGTGTCTTTTCAAGGTGAAGGCAAACTGAGACTGAGGGGTTTTTGGAAAAACGTTGAACAAAAGACATTTCCCACACGTGGTTAAGACACATCATTTATCTACTGATTTTCATCAGATCTGTTAACATTAGGTATAAGGTACAGTGGACATGGTGGATGGCATATAGCAATATGATTTTAGTAATATATCATGAGGTGCTTTTTTTAAATGGATTTAGCAGGTAAAATTGGGCTACCTAATGGGATGTAGCTGGAATAATCACCTTTTTGTTAAATAAATCTGAGGTAATAAATGTTAGTGTATGAAGACATTGAGTTTTCTTTTATTGGGCCTTCTTGGTTATTTTAATCTGGGATCTGCGAATTCTCATTTTCTTTATTTTATTCCTCATCATGTCGGACCAACTCTGCTGCTTTGGGGATTTTTTTAGTACATCTGACATTTGGAAATTTAGACAATAGTATAGTTAAAATGAGATGTACCAAGTAAAGTATTTATTTTTATTCTGATACATATTTTGGAATTCTTCTAAAATTCCTATTGAGTATCCTTGTTAAATTTAGTTGCATCCCAGGTTAAGACTTATTGGAGGCAGGCTCCATGGCTCAATAAGCTAATCCTCCACCTGCGGTGCAGGCACACCAAGTTCTAGTCCTGCTGGGAGAGCCAGATTCTGTCCCAGTTGCTCCACTTCCAGTCCAGCTCTCTGCTATGGCCCAGGAGTGCAATGGAGGATGGCCAAAGTGCTTGGGCCCCGTACCTGCATGGGAGACCAGGAGGAAGCACTTGGCTCCTGGCTTTGGATCAGCGCCATGTGCCAGCCGCAGCACACTGGCGGCAGCGGTCACTAGGGGGTAAACCAACAGAAAAAGGAAGACCTTTCTCTCTGTCTCTCTCACTGTCCACTCTGCCTGTCAAAATAAAAAATAATTTTTATAAAAAGACTTATTGGAGCCACTTTAGTGATTATACCCATGAAACTTTGTTAATAAATGCAAATAGAACCTGGGAAAATTGATGTATATCTTATGCTGTAGAGACTTAAGATTGAACATCTTTTTTTAATCTTTTTTAATTATATAATTTAAAAACAAATTTTAGATTTTTTTTTTTTACTTTACTAAGTCACAGCTCTGGCCCCATTAATATGACTTAACAATGTTTTTTCCTCTCAGAATTATCTCTATTGTTTCAGTTAACTGCATGCCTTTTCTTTACATTCAGATTCCCTCAGCTGTCAAAGCTTATTCATCTTAATTCTGTTGTTCCTATTTCCCTCCCTTTTATTCTGTCCCTAGGCTAATTGAGATCATGATTCTCCATTCCTTCTGTGTGGTGTCACAGTAGGCTTGAAGTGTTCTTTTTCTCTTCTGATTTCTAAAGAAAGAAATTATGTATTCCCCCAGTTTAGATATTTTAATAATGCACTCTAAAACAAAGGTTAAATGTTCTTAATTTGACAAGAATTTTCGGGGCCAGTGGTGTGGCATAGTGGGTAGAGCCACCACTTGCAGTGCTGGCAGCTCATATGGATCCAGATCTCTGCTATAGCCTGGGAAAGCAGTAGAAGATGGCCCAAGTCCTGGGCCCCTGCACCCATGTGGGAGACCTGGAAGAAGCTCCTTGCTCCTGGCTTTGGATTGGCACAACTCTGGCCATTGCAGCCAACTGGGGAGAGAACCAGTGGATGGAAGACCCCTCTCTCTTCTCTGCCTCTCTCTGTGCAACTCTGACTTTCAAATAAATAAATAAATCTTTAAAAAAAGATTTTTTTCTAATTTTAGATTTGTTCTACTTCATTGCCACTTCAGGGTGTGTGTAAGGAGTGCATATCCAGTTTTTCTATTTTGGAATTTGGGGATTTTGTATTAGCTCTGCTGTGTATTCATTTTTCTTGAGCATTGGTGATATCTTCTCCTTAGTTGTATTAAGAGAGAGAGCAATAGCCCTCATGTCTTTTTAGGTAAGTAAGACATATTAAAAACAGAGCATTCAGTATACATTCATAGTATTTTGACTTGTTCAATTGATTTTCCTGACCTCCCTTGGATATTCTTGGTCTTTGCTGTACAACTTTCTATACTCATTAATTCTTTGATATTCCCAAATCCAGAAAATGAATGACTCAACAGCTGTGTTCCTGTATTTGCTGGGACTCAGGGTAAGAAGCAAAGTGGAGGTGTTCAGGAATCTAAAGTTACATGCTACATAGCAAAGCACATCATTTCCTATACAAAGTGACTGGGAAATCCAGAATCTTTTGCACACATATTGGATCCTGAACTATTACTGGACTATTCAGTAAGATTTTAATGTATTTATTTTCTGTGTGTGTGTTTGTATTTCTAAATAAACTCTGCTGGGCTACTTAACATTAACATGTATTGCAGAATTCTTTCATCAGTTTTTACTTTTAAAAAGTTTCTCTTTCAGTTTTATGGGAGAGGGTAGAAGTTTCCTGCTATGTAACTGAAAGTTCATTCATTCATTAAAGTTAAAAATATTTGTTGCAAATTGGTAGAATACTATTAATTCTCATGTGATTTACATGAAACTAAATACATTCTCTATTTTGTTTTGCTTAAAATTTCTGCATGTGTGGACTTCTTTTTTCCTTCTTGCCCCAAATCCCTTTGTGTATTGGGATGGCAAATGGGTTTTACACTGGAGAAAACATGTTATTTTGGCAAAGAAGTACTTAGCCTTCCTGCTTCAAGTATTCAAATATTGCATTGGAAATCAGTATATTTGTTTACTGTACAAATGTCCTTCATACAATTTTGTAATCTTCTGGGATGGGAGAGGAAGCAGGAAATAGGAGGATTATGGGTGGGAGGGATGTTTTGGGGGAGGGGAAGCCACTGTAATCCAAAAGCTGTACTTTGGAAATTTATATTTATTAAAAAAATTAAACAATTTTGTAATCTTCATCTTCCTTTTTATTTCATCCTTTTTTTAAAAAAAATCATTTATTTTACTTGAAAATCAGAGTTACACAGAGAAGGAGAGAGAGAGAGAGAGAGCAGTCTTCCAACCGCTGGTTCACTCCCCATTTGGCCACAATGGCTGGAGCTCTGCCAATCCAAAGCCAGGAGCCAGCAGCTTCTTTTGGGTCTCCTATGCAGGTGCAGGAGCCCAAGGGCCTGGGCCATCCTCTACTGCTGGATAGTAAGTCTTACTTGCCTAAAAAGATGGATAGTAATTTGAGTAGCCAGGACTTGAACTGGCACCCAATTGGAATGTCAGCACTGCAAGCCACAGCTCTACTTGCTACTCCACAGCATCGGCCCCCTAAATTCTTATGAGTATTGCTACACGATTGGAATTTATAATTGATAATGCTGAACAATTGAAACTGTCTTATTTACAATTGTAGGACTGGATATGGCAGTTCTACTTGAAGTAAAGTATGTAGCCTGCTTATTGTATGATTTTTGGAAAAGCATGTATTTATATATAACAGCAGATCTGTTAATCATTTAAAAGTGAATTGTCATGATTACCCAGATGTAAAGAATGCAATATGTGCTAATGAGTTAGCAGTCACAGACATTTAGAATTAGAGGGATTTTAGAACTTTTTCAATACTGCAGTTTTTATGAAAAACTAATAATTTTTTTTATTTGACAGGTAGAGTTATATACAGTGAGAAATCAGAAAGGTCTTCCTTCCATTGGTTCAGTCCCCAGATGGCTGCCACAGTTGGAGCTGTGCCCATCCAAAGCCAGGAGTCAGGTGCTTTCTCCTGGTCTCCCATCCGGGTGCAGGGCCCAAGCACTTGGGCCATCCTCTACTGCCTTCCCGGGCCATAGCAGAAAGCTGGACTGAAAGAGGAGCAACCAGGACTAGAACACTTTGCCCATAAGGGATACCAGCACCACAGGTGGAGAATTAACCAAGTGAGCCACGGCGCTGGCCCCCGATAAATTTACTCTTAACAAAATATCAAAATATCTTATTTAGTATAAAGTTAGTCGTGAAAAGAGACTACCTTGTTGAACACAGAAATTTGAGATTATATTTCTTGGTATTAATTTGCATCTTAAGGCTTATTGCCTAGTTTATTTCAATATTTCAATCTAATATTCCTAATAATATCTTGTACTTAGTGGTTCACTGTGTGCCAGACAATATTCTTTTGATTTTTAAAAAGATTTATTTATTTATTTATTTGGAAGTCAGAGTTACACAGATAGTGAACAAGAGGAAGAGAGAGAGAGAGAGAGGTCCTCCATCTGCTGGTTCACTCCCCAGATGGCCTAAAAGGTCAGAGATATGCCAATCTGAAACCAGGAGCCAGGACCTCTTCAGGGTCTCCCATGCAGATTCAGGGGCCCAAGGACTTGGGCCAACTTCCTACTGCTCTCCCAGGCTATAGCAGACAGCTGAATGGAAAGTGGAGCAGCCTGGACTTGAACCGGCCTCCATATGGGATGCCCCCACTGCATGCAGTGGCTTTACTAGCTACACCACAGCACTGGCCTCAAGACAATGCTCTAAAATGATGCATTAATTATTCCCAAATATTGAAAAGTGGCATGGTACACATTTGAATGTGTTGTTTTGTACTAGTTGTAGAAACAGTTTAAAATATATTTATATTTAAAAATGTAAGCTTTGATCTAAAGGTTTACTTTCCCTTAAGGTGCCTGTTTGGAAACTGAGAGATCATTGAAGTCTCAAGACAGAGTACAACTGATCTTATCCAAGCCTCCTTTATCACATGAGGATGCTAAATGCCAAGCCCAGAGAAGTAAAGTGAATTGTTCAAGGTCACATAGGTAAGTTGTGGCAGGGATAATTCTGTATTAGCATTAGGTATCCTGATACATAGGCCACTGTTCTGTCAATTTTGTACTCCTTCTGGAGTTAAAGATTCTAAGTTGTGGAAAATTGAATTTGGAAATTTAGTGGTTGCTATGTTGTTATGGTGAGAAATTTCTGTGTATAGCTATGAGTTGCTTAAATTTTATTCAATATATTTTTCTAGTATGTTTGCTATTTATTTGAAATGTATAACAAGTAGCTTCATCTATTTGCCAAAAGAATTTTTAAAGATTTATTTATATTATTTGAAAGTCAGAATTACACAGAGAGAGAAGGACAGGCAGAGAGAGTGGTCTTCCATTCACTGGTTCACTCCACAGTTGGCCTCCATGGCTGGAGCTGTGCTGACTGGAAGGCAGGAGCCAGGAGCCTCTTCCTGGTCTCCTATGCAGGTGCAGGGGCCCAAGGACTTGCACCATTTTATAGTGTTTCCCAGGCCATAGCAGAGAGCTGGATAGGAAGTGGAGCAGCCAGGTCTTGAACTGATGCCCCTATGGAATACCAGCACTGCAGGTGGCAGCCTCACCCACTATGCCACAGTGCCAGCCCTTGCCAAAAGAATTTATAGAAGCTATTCCATATATACACTTCACAATTATTTAGTTACTTGACATGAACTATCCCTGCATATTTGAAAATTTTGAATGGTATCACTTGGGTTTTAAGAATGTTATATTTTAGGTCTCTTAATATTTTTAGTGATGATGTTTTAAAGGCCCTTTCTGTTTTATGAAAAATGATAAGGATTTTGTTTTACAATGGCCATAGTATTACTACTTAAAGCAATAGATTAAATAAAACTTTTAAACAAAGTCATTTAATACTGAATTCTAACACACTGGTATATTTTAAAGTGAGAAGCCGGATTTCTTTCAGATATTCTAAAGAAGAATGATAATCAAAATTGAAGACATCTACAGTTTTTAATCACTTGTTTTAAATATTGGTCATAATGGTCCAATTTTGAGTTTAATTTTAATTAGCTTTTAAATGATTCAATATGTTTTATAGAAAAAATTCGGAGAACATAATTATATACTCAACCTCCCTCCCTTCTTTTTCCTTCTTTGTCATTTTTTTTAGCTTATGAAATGACATTTTCAGTTTACATTACATTAAAAAGGGTTCTTGAATCAAGGGACAAGTTTAACAGGCAAAAAGCAAAAAGATCGTAATTTAGAGGGAATATAGACAATGGCTCTAAACAATATTTGAATATCACATCTAAACAATATTTGAATAAATTGATAAATATTTTAATTTCTCCTACTAAAATGCTCAAAGTCTTTAATTATTTATCAAATATTAGTGCAAAATTATGGATTTAAATGATCCCAAAAAGTGATGAATTTTTGTGTAATAAAGTCCAATTTTTGTCAAGGCTTTTTGACAGTCTCACAGAAAACTTATGTTTGTGAATGGGAAGAATAATACCAAAATATCCATACTACCAAAAGCAATTTGCAAATTCAATGTAATCCCAATCAACATACCAACGATGTTCTCAGAGCTAGAAAAAATGATGCTAAAATTCACATAGAAACATGAGAGATGCTTAACATCTAAAGCAATATTATAAAGCAAAAAAAAGCTGGAGACATCACACCATATTTTAAGACATATTACAGGGGTCAGCACTATGACAAAGCAGGTAAAGTCACCGTCTGCAGTGCCGGCATCTCATATGGGTGCCAGTATGTTTCCCAGCTGCTCCACTTCTTATACCCCTCTCTGGTATAGCCTGAGAAAAAAGTAGAAAATGGCCAAAGTCTTTGGGCCCCTGCACCTGCATAGAGACCTGGAAGAAGCTCCTGACACTTGGATTCAGATCAACAGAGCTCCGGCCATTGTGGCCATTTGGGGAGTAAACCAGTGGATGGAAGACCTCTCTCTCTCTCTGCCTCTACCTCTCTGTAACTCTGCCTTTCAAATAAATATACTAAAAAAAAAAAAAAAAAAGAAGAAGTGTTAGCACTGATATAATAACAGACACATAGTTCAATGGAAAAGACTTGGTAGCATAGAAATAAACCCAAATTTCTACCAGCAACTCATATTTAACAAAGGAACTAAAATGAACTGGAGAAAGAAGAATCTCTTTCACAAGTGGTGCAGAGGAACTTGATTATCCATATGTAGAAGCCTGAAAAGAGACTCCAACATCTCTTACACTATGTGAAAGTGAACTCACAGTGAATTAAAATGTAATCATAAGACCCAAACCCAAGTAAACATAGGGAAACTCTAAATATTGTCAACACACAATAGCTTTTGGGTAAGATTCCAATAGCAATAGTCACAAAAATAAAAACAGAGACATTTGAGTATATCCAACTAAGATACTTCTTCACAACAAAGTAAACATCAGAGTGTAGATACAATGAACAGATGGCAGGAAAAATTAAAACTCTGAATGTTTACAGATTTCCAGAACATTTACATGAATTGGAAAAACTCCAAAAAATACAGTGAAGAAACAGGCAAGGATCTGAATAGACATTTCTCAGAAGAAATGTACATGGTCAAAACATGTGAATATGCCCGATGTCACTAGCCATTATGTAAATATAAATCAGAACACCATATCAGTCTCCAACACCTGTGGGAGAATACAACACTCAGGTGTTTGTGTGTGCAGCAAGTGGGTTTAGAGGACCCTGTTCACCTCTGGAGAGCAGAGCCTACAGGGAGGTAAAGAAACCTTACTGCGCAGGGGCATGCTAATCTTCTCTGTATCGTTCCAATTTTAGTATATGTGCTGCCGAAGCGAGCACATGTGCTGCCGAAGCGAGAAAGAGATGAAAAGAATTTATCTCAACTAGCCACTAATATTCAAGAAACAAGGTCTTCAGGAAAGCCAACTCAACTGACATTTTCATGTCATTGTTAAATAAAGGAAAAATTATCTAGGTTCAGCAATACGTAGTTTATAAGAGAAAGACTACAGAGTAATTTCCTTGGCATAGAAATAACTTTGTCTTTTTTTTTTTTTTATCTATGAGGGCTTGCTATCACCACCACACACCCACATCCCATATACAAATGTCTGGCTTGAGTGGTAGCTTCTCTGCTTTGAGGCAAGTTTCTGCTAGTGTGCACCCTGGGAGGAGACGGAGGATGGCAGAAGTGCTTGGGTCCCTGCACCCAAATGGGACATCCAGAATGAATTCCCAGTTCCTGGTTTTGGCTTGGTCAAGCTTTGGCTATTGCAAGTGTCTGGGGAGTGAAGCAGTGGTTCCCTCTTCCTGTCACTCTGCCTTTCAAATCAATAACTGTTGTTGGTAATGACTAATAATGATATTCACTGATTGTCAAATTTTGAATCTATTAATTATAGACAATTTCTCTTTGTATTTTTAAACTTTCATAATGTTCTGTAGCCAATTTCATCACTAGAAATAAAAACTTTTCCTCAAAAAAAAAAAAAAAGAAACCTTACTGCTTTCCTAATGTGCTTATTAAGTTCTTGACCAGCGCCTGTTAGTCTTGCCACAAACTTTCTAGTCTTACTACTTTCCTTCTTCTTCTTCTTCTTCTCTGTGACTTGTAAAATAGTATACATTCTATATACTGTGGATACTTTTGATTTATTTTATTCCTTCGGTCTCCTATGAAGTTCCTCCACAAAAGCACAGCCCTCAAAATATTCATTCATTTATGCAGTCTGCAGATTTCATGAGCTACTAAATTCCAAGTAGTATGTTAAAGGCAAGATCTGGGCCTAAGAGAAAAGTGGTCTAAATTCTGTGCCTAGAAGAGGATTTGGGACATAGTAGAACTTCAGTGAAGTGCTATGTGAATGACATGCACTCATTAAATGAGTAATCTAAAGCATACACTTCATTTAAGCAACACAGCAGCCCTACTCACCTCAGGTAGAGCAATTGAGAGGAATAATGTGAACAAAAATAAGACATCAATAAGTTGAATAATAACAGAGAAAAAACAAAATGAGATAGATGCCAACATTACTGAGCTATTTTTGAGGAATTAAATTGATAGAGGGGCTGGCATTGTGGCCAAGTGGGGAAAGCTGCAATCTGTGAGGCCAGCATAACATCTGAGTTCCACTTTGAGTTTAGGAATCTCCACTTCCAATTTAGCTCACTGCTAAACACCTGGGAAACCAGCAGAAGATGGACGAAGGACTCAGGTCCTTGCCACTCATGTGGGAGACTTGGATGAAGCTCCTGACTCCAGCATGCCCCAGGCTCAACTGTTGAAACTCTCTGGGGTGTGAGCCAGCAGATGAAAGCTATCTATGTCTTTCCCTCTCTCTCTAAATCCACCTTTCAAATAATAAAGATTTAATAAACAAATTAACTGATTTCAAAATACACAAAAACATGAACAATACTATATCATTTTTATGCCAAACTGATAAAAAATAACAAATGCTAGAGAGCACATGGGAAAAGAAAACCACCATATATGGTAGGTGAAAACACAAGTTAGTACAGATGTTATGCAGAACAGTATGGTCATTCCTTAAAAAGGATAAAAATTGGGGCTGGCGCTGTTGTGCAGTGAGTTAAAGCCCTGGCCTGAAGGGCCAGCATCCCATTTGGGTGCCAGTTCTAGTTCCAGCTGCTCTTCTTCCAATCCAGCTCTCTGCTATCTCCTGGGATAGCAGTAGAAGATGGCCCAAGTCCTTGGGCCCATGCACCCATGAGGGAGACCCAGAGGAAGCTCCTGTCTCCAGGTTTCAGAATGGCATAACTCTGGCCTTTGTAGTCATCTGTAGAGCGAACCAGCTAATGGAGGACCTCTCTGTGTCTCTACCTCTATTGTAACTCTTTCAAATAAATAACAAAAATTAAACTAAGATAAAAATTGACCTACCATGTGAGAGTTATCTTGCTCTTGGCTATATAGAATAAGGAAATTTTATTAGAAGGAAAGGAGGAGAGCATATCAAAGATACAGCAATTTTCCCATAACACAGCCACTATAACACAGTTCACTGCAGCCAGGATGTGAAACCAATCTAGCTGTCCATCAGTGAAAAACAATGGACAGGGCAACCTCTTTTAGATACAAAAAAAGAACAAAATATTATTAAATTAATTGAAATAAGCCAGAAGCAGGAACACAAATGTCACCTGGTCCTTGTCGCATGTGGAAGTGAAAGAAAATAATGGATCTGAACACAGAACTGTGATTACTAGAGGCTGAGAAGGGAAGCAGCTAGGGATAGAGGGGGATTGGATAATAGGTATCAAAAATCAAAGAGGCAGAAAGAACTTCTGGTGTTCCATAATATAATGAGATGACTACATTCAACCATATTAGGTTCTGTGTAAAGAACTGAAGGAGAGGAGCTGGTAGTCTCAAATCATGGAGAAGAATTAGAAACTGTAGTTGCTTGGGGGCCAGCATTGTGGCACAGTGGGCTAACACCCTGGCCTGAAGCACCAGCATCCCATGTGGGTACCAGTTCTAGTCCTGGCTGCTCCTCTTCTGATCCAACTCTCTGCTATGGCCTGGGAAAGCAGTAGAAGATGGCCCAAGTCCTTGGGTCCCTGCACCCAAGTGGGAGATCTGGAAGAAGCTCCTGGTTCCTGGAATCAGATTGGCAGAGCTCCGGCCATTGTGGCCATCTGGGGAGTGAACCGGCAGAGGAAGACCTCTCTCTCTCTCTGCTGCTACTTCTCTCTGTAACTCTGTCTTTCAAATAAATAACTCTTTAAAAACTTAATAAAACTGTAGTTGCTTAGCTTGATCACTTTTTACTGCATAAATGTGTGCAAATATTGCACTACACCCTGTAATAATGCATGACTAGGACACATTAATCACAAATTATTTCAATGAAATTTTAAAAATTAGAAGCATTTCTTTATATTAACAATGAACTATTTGAAAATGAAATTAGAGAAACATTTCCATGCATAGCAGCATAAGAACCAGGAACCAATGTCTTCAATGTTATCAGTGATGAATCAGATTCACAGCCCCCAGCACTCAGTTTTTGCCATATACTTTACCATGGCAATTGTGGGCATATAGTAGTAAATCAATGGACAGGAATCCTTTGTCTCTAAATCTGCTAAATAAATAAACAAGGAATTCATCAAAGAAAAAGAGATATCAATTTGGATGCCAGGCACAAAAACACATGCACTTGAGCTATCCTCCAGTTTGTGATGCCAACAAATCTTTCAGACATGTTACATTTTCAGAGACTTTTCTGTAATCTTGCTAAGCTTTCTGGAAATCTGCCTTATAGCAAAGGGTTTCCCAATTCCATTACACTCATGATATTTCTTTTGTGTGATATATTAGTTTACCATCTAGAGATAATTTATGGTACAAAACTTTTGTATGCATGCATGTTTTCTCATTTGTGAGTCTATTCATGGGAATTGAAGACTGATTTATAACAGAAATACTTTTTCCAAATTCATTGCATAGACTTTTGTTCCTTATGAATTCTCTGAAGTCTGTTGATGTCTAATTTCTGGCTAAAGGTTTTATCGTATTTACAGCATGCAAAGACTATCACCTTTTGTGAATTCTGTGTCTATACAAGCCTGAAATAAAGAAAATGTTTTTGCACAATTAGTATACGCCTAAGAAACCACCTGTGTCAATTCTCTGATGTACCATTGACTTCTGACTCTAATAATATTTATAAGCTTTCTCCTTTACATGAGTCTCTGTTGGATAGGATGTGATTTCCAGCAAAAGGTTTTGTCACAATACTTACATGAATTTGGGAGAAAAGCTCTTCCACATTCATTATATTGTTAAGGTCTCTCCCTTGTTCAAATTCCATGATGGATTATGAGGCATTACCTATGTGAAATGACTTTCTCACATTTATTTCATTCATTAGATATATATGTTGTGCATTCTGATATAAGGAGAGATTTGGGCAGAGCTTTCCAACACTCATTACACCCATAAGGTTTCTCTCCCACGTGAATTCCCTGTTGTCTTATGAGGTATGGCTTCTAATTAAAGGGATTTTACTTTCAAAGGAGTTTTTCCCTATATGAATTTGATGATGTACAATGAGGGCTGAATTATGGTAAAAGGCTCTGAGTCATTACATTCATAAAATTGCTCCCCATGAGAATTCTTTTATGTTTGATGAGGTCTGATTTGCACCACAAAGGCTATTCACATGTATTATATTCATGCATTTCTCCCCTTGGTGAATTCTCTAATATTTCATGAGATATAACTTGCACAAAAAGGTCAAGTAGAAAATTCCCTGTGTGGATACTCTGATATCTTATGAGTTATGAAGTACAGCAAAGAGGCTTTCCACCATCCTTCCATCCATAAAACCTACCTAAATTGAGCAACAAAGATATAGAAAACCTAAACACACACATAACCAGATGGAAATGATACCAGTAATAAAGACCATCACTACCAAGAAAACCCCAAAACTGGAAGGCTTCACTGCTGAATTCTAACAGACATTTAAAGCACTAACTGCAATTCTTCTCAAGTTATTCAAAACAATTGAGAGAGAGGCGATTCTCCCAAATTCTTTCTATGAAGCCAACATCACCTTCATTCCTAAACTTGAAAAAAGTGCAACAAAGAAAGTAATTATAGACCAATTTCCCTGATGAACATACATGCAAAGATCTGCAACAGAATTCTGGCCAATTGAATCCAACAATGCATCAGAAAGATCATCCACCCAGACCAAGTGGGATTTATCCTTGGTATGCAAGGATGGGACCAAAGGCTTTTCCACAGTCATTTCATTTATAAGCTTTCTCCATGGTGTGAAGGCTCTGATACTTTCTGAGGTTTGACTTCTCAGCAAAGGTTTTTCCACAGTCATTGCAATCATAAGGTTTCCCCCAGTACAAATTGTCTGATGCTTTGTGAGCTTTGATTTCTCAGCAAAGGCTTTTCCACAATGATTGCATTCATAAGGTTTCTCCCCTCTGTGAATTCTCTGATGATTTATGAGGTTTGCCTTCTGGCCAAAGGATTTTCCATAGTAATTGCATTCATAAGGTTTCTCACCTGTGTGAATTCTCTGATGATTTATGAGGTTTGCCTTCTGGCCAAAGGATTTTCCACAGTCATTACATTCAAAAGGTTTCTCACCTGTGTGAATTCTCTGATGATTTATGAGGTGTTTCTTCTGGCCAAAGAACTTCCCACAGTCATTAGATTTGTAAGATTTCAACCCTGTGTGAATTCTCTGATGTCTAATGAGATCTGACTTCTGGTGAGTGGTTTCCACACAATCATTACACACATGAGGGTTTTCCACAATATGAGTGCTGTGATGGAGGGTATTTAATACTGAATGAATTCCCACAAGGTTTACATGCATAGGATTTCTTCCCTATATTTGGTCTATGATTCAGTCTAACATGTGATTGGTAAATGACAGGTTCCACAGTCCCAATATACTTATAAATGTTCTCTCTTTTCAGGTGAATACAATCAGAATTCCACAGTCAGTCAGCTGGGAGGGGTGGATGAATCCGGAAACAGCTGGTTTCCTTGTACTAAAACAAGCGCCATATCACGAAGGACTCTTGCATTTCTTTTTCTTTTTTGCATTTTTCACATTTTCTTATTTATCATGGTTTGTAATAAATTTTCTGATGTGGGTTGTGGTTTTGAGGCTGGCTTAAGGAGTTCAGGGAACCAGAGGAATGGTCTTTTTCAATTAGGGCACAGCTGTTGTTTCTCTCCAATTCTGGCTTTCTGTAATTGCTTTGGGTGCCTCAGGCAATTTTTCATTTTGAGCGACTTTTTCCTAAATGCTTTGTTGGTCTGAGTTGGTTTTGCCTTTTTCCTTTTCAAATTGTGTATTCTGATGCAATACAAACAAGGGTTTAGAACGAGGATCCATCAGGAAATTGAAAAACAGAACATATTGGGTTTTCATGATTAGAAATCATAGGCAACATGACCAAGATGAGTTTTTGGGTTTTGGAAAATGACATAGAACCCTTCCACTGAGGGGCAGATATTAATTTCCTCCAAATCGAGAGTGAGTGCGATTTTCAGGTGAATTCAATCAGAATTCCACAGCCAGTCAGCTAGGAGGGGTGGATGAATCCGGGAACAGCTGGTTTCCTTGCAACTAAATCAAGCCCAATATCACAAAGGACTCTTGCATTTCTTTGGCTTCTTTCTCTTTTTTCTTTTTATCATGGTTTGTAATGAATTTTCGGATGTGAGCTTTGGTTTTGAGGCTGCAATATAGAGTTCAGTGCACAGGAGGAATGGTCTTTTTCAAACAGGGCATAGCTGTTGGCCTGCTTCAATTCTGGCTTGCTGTCATTGTTTTGGGTGCCTCAGCCGATTTGTGGTTTCTTGTGTGGCAATTTCCTAAATGTTTTCTGGGTCTGAGTTGGCTTTGCCTTCTTCATTCCCAAATTCTGTATTCTGACGCAACACAAACAAGAGTTTGGACAGAGTAGCCATTATGAAATAAAAAACATTACAAATGGGCATTTGAAGAATATAAATCTACAGGTAACACGACCAAGGTGAGCTTTTGTGTTTTGGAAAATCAAATGGAACACTTTGGCTGAGGTGACAGATATTAATTGCCTCCAAAATGAGTTTCACTATGATTTTCAGGTTAATTCAGACAGAATTCCACAGGCATCAGCTGGAGGTGTGGATGAATCCGGGAACATTCGGTTTTCTTGAGACTAAATCAAGTCCAATATCATCATGGATTCTTGCATTTTTTTGGCTTTTTTCTCATTTTTCTTATTTATCATGGTTTGTAATGAATTTTCTGATGTGAGCTTTGGTTTTGAGGCTGGCATATTGAGTTCAGGGCACAAGAGGAAGGTTCTTTTTCAACCAGGGCACAGCTGTTGGCTTGCTCCACTTCTGGCTTGCTATCATTGTTTTGGGTGCCTCAGCCGATTTGTGGTTTCTTGAGTGCCAATTTCCTAAATGTTTTCTGGGTCTGAGTCGGTTTTGCCTTCCTATTCCCAAATTTTGTATTCTGATGCAATACAAGCATGTTTTGGAGAGTAGCCATTATGAAAGAAAAAAAAAAAAAACACAGCGCATTGCCATTTCAGGATTAGAAATCTACAGGCAACACAACCAAGATGAGTTTCTGTGTTTTGGAAAATGACATAGAACGCTTCTGCTGAGGGGACAGATTCTAATACCCTCCAAAATGAGTGTGAGTGCGATTTTGAGGTGAATTCAATCAGAATTCCAGAGTCAGTCTGTGGAAGGGGGGGATGAATCTGGAAACAGCCAGTTTCTTTGTGTCTAAATCCAGCCAAATATCACAAAGGACTCTTGCATTTCTTTGGCTTTTTCACATTTCCCTTATTTATCATGGTTTGTAATGAATTTTCTGATATGAGCTTTGGTTTTGAGGCTGCAATATAGAGTTCAGGGCACCGGAGGAATGGTCTTTTTCAAACAGGGCACAGCTGTTGGTTTGCTCCAATTCTGGCTATTGTCTTTGTTTTGGGTGCCTCAGCTGAAATTTGGTTTCTTGAGTTTCACTGGGATTGTCAGGTTAATTCAGTCAGAATTCCACAGGCAGTCAGCTTTAGTGGTGGATGAATCTGGGAACAGCCAGTTTCCTTGCAACTAAATCAAACCCAATATCATTATGGATTCTTGCATTTCTTTGGCTTTTTCACTTTTTTCTTATTTATCATGGTTTGTAATGAATTTTCTGATGTGAGCTTTGGTTTTGAGGCTGCAATATGGAGTTCAGGGCACAAGAGGAAGGTTCTTTTTCAATCAGGGCACAGCTGTTGGCTTGCTCCACTTCTGGCTTGCTGTCATTGTTTTGGGTGCCTCAGCCGATTTCTGGTTTCTTGAGTGGCAATTTCCTAAATGATTTCTGGGTCTGAGTCGGCTTTGCCTTCTTATTCCCAAATTTTGTATTCTGATGCAATGCAAAGAAGAGTTTGTAAAGAATAGCCATTATGAAATAAAAAACACAAAAAATAGGTGTTTGAAGCTTAGAAATCTACAGGTAACATGACCAAGGTGAGTTTTTGTGTTTATGAAAATAAAATGGAAGACTTTGGCTGAGGTGACAGATATTAATTGCCTCCAAACTGAGTTTCACTGTGATTTTCAGGTTAATTCAGTCAGAATTCCACAGGCAGTCAGCTGGAGGGTTGGATGAATCCGGGAACAGCCGGTTTCCTAGTGACTAAATCAAGCCCTATATCATTATGGATTCTTGCATTTTTTTGGCTTTTTTCTCTTTTTTCTTATTTATCATGGTTTGTAATGAATTTTCTGATGTGAGCTTTGGTTTTGAGGCTGGCATATTGAGTTCAGGGCACAAGAGGAAGGTTCTTTTTCAATCAGGGCACAGCTGTTGGCTTGCTCCACTTCTGGCTTGCTGTCATTGTTTTGGGTGCCTCAGCTGATTTGTGGTTTCTTGAGTGCCAATTTCCTAAATGTTTTCAGGGTCTGAGTTGGTTTTGCCTTCTTATTCCCAAATTTTGTATTCTGATGCAATACAAGCAAGATTTTGGAGAGTAGCCATTATGAAAGAAAAAAAAAAAAAAACACAGCGCATTGCCCTTTCAGGATTAGAAATCTACAGGCAACACAACCAAGATGAGTTTCTGTGTTTTGGAAAATGACATGGAACGCTTCTGCTGAGGGGACAGATTCTAATTCCCTCCAAATGGAGTGTGAGAGCGATTTTGAGGTGAATTCAATCAGAATTCCAAAGTCAGTCTGTGGAAGGGGGGGATGAATCTGGAAACAGCCAGTTTCTTTGTGTCTAAATCCAGCCAAATATCACAAAGGACTCTTGCATTTCTTTGGCTTTTTCACATTTCCCTTATTTATCATGGTTTGTAATGAATTTTCTGATGTGAGCTTTGGTTTTGAGGCTGCAATATAGAGTTCAGGGCACCGGAGGAATGGTCTTTTTCAAACAGGGCACAGCTGTTGGTGTGCTCCAATTCTGGCTATTGTCTTTGTTTTGGGTGCCTCAGATGAAATTTGGTTTCTTGAGTTTCACTGGGATTGTCAGGTTAATTCAGTCAGAATTCCACAGGCAGTCAGCTTTAGTGGTGGATGAATCTGGGAACAGCCGGTTTCCTTGCAACTAAATCAAATCAATATCATTATGGATTCTTAGATTTCTTTGGCTTTTTTCTCTTTTTTCTTATTTATCATGGTTTGTAATGAATTTTCTGATGTGAGCTTTGGTTGAGGCTGCAATATGGAGTTCAGGGCACAAGAGGATGGTTCTTTTTCAATCAGGGCACAGCTGTTGGCTTGCTCCACTTCTGGCTTGCTGTCATTGTTTTGAGTGCCTCAGCCGATTTGTGGTTTCTTGTGTGGCAATTTCCCAAATGTTTTCAGGGTCTGAGTTGGCTTTGCCTTCTTCCTTCCCAAATTTTGTATTCTGATGCAATTTAAAGAAGACTTTGTACAGAATAGCCATTATGAAAGAAAAAACACAACAAATAGGCGTTTGAAGCTTAGAAATCTACAGGTAACATGACCAAGGTGAGTTTTTGTGTTTATGAAAATAAAATGGAACACTTTGGCTGAGGTGACAGATATTAATTGCCTCCAAACTGAGTTTCACTGTGATTTTCAGGTTAATTCAGTCAGAATTCCACAGGCTGTCAGCTGGAGGGGTGGATGTATCTGGGAACAGCCGGTTTCCTAGCGACTAAATCAAGCCCTATATCATTATGAATTCTTGCATTTTTTTGGCTTTTTTCTCTTTTTTCTTATTTATCATGGTTTGTAATGAATTTTCTGATGTGAGCTTTGGTTTTGAGACTGCAATATAGAGTTCAGGGCATTGGAGGAATGGTCTTTTTCAAACAGGGCACAGCTGTTGGTGTGCTCCAATTCTGGCTATTGTCTTTGTTTTGGGTGCCTCAGATGAAATTTGGTTTCTTGAGTTTCACTGTGATTTTTAGGTTAATTCAGTCAGAATTCCACAGGCAGTCAGCTGGAGGGGTGGATGAATCTGGGAACAGCCGGTTTCCTAGCGACTAAATCAAGCCCTATATCATTATGGATTCTTGCATTTTTTGGCTTTTTTCCATTTTTCTTATTTATCATGGTTTGTAATGAATTTTCTGATCTGAGCTTTGGTTTTGAGGCTGGCATATTGAGTTCAGGGCACAAGAGGAAGGTTCTTTTTCAATCAGGGCACAGCTGTTGGCTTGCTCCACTTCTGGCTTGCTGTCATTGTTTTGGGTGCCTCAGCTGATTTGTGGTTTCTTGTGTGGCAATTTCCTAAATGTTTTCGGGGTCTGAGTTGGTTTTGTCTTCTTCCTTCCCAAATTTTGTATTCTGATGCAATACAAGCAAAATTTTGGACAGAGTAGCCATTATGAAAGAAAAAAAAAAAAAACACAGCAAATTGACCTTTCAGGATTAGAAATCCATAGGCAACACAACCAAGGTGAGATTCTGTGTTTTGGAAAATGCCATGGAACGCTTCTGCTGAGGGGACAGATTCTAATTCCCTCCAAATGGAGTGTGAGAGCGATTTTGAGGTGAATTCAATCAGAATTCCAGAGTCAGTCTGTGGAAGGGGGGGATGAATCTGGAAACAGCCAGTTTCTTTGTGTCTAAATCCTGCCAAATATCACAAAGGACTCTTGCATTTCTTTGGCTTTTTCACATTTCCCTTATTTATCATGGTTTGTAATGAATTTTCTGATGTGAGCTTTGGTTTTGAGTCTGGCATATTGAGTTCAGGGCACAAGAGGAAGGTTCTTTTTCAATCAGGGCACAGCTGTTGGCTTGCTCCACTTCTGGCTTGCTGTCATTGTTTTGGGTGCCTCAGCTGATTTGTGGTTTCTTGAGTGCCAATTTCCTAAATATTTTCTGGGTCTGAGTCGGTTTTGCCTTCTTATTCCCAAATTTTGTATTCTGATGCAATACAAGCAAGATTTTGGAGAGTAGCCATTATGAAAGAAAAAAAAAAAAAAAACGCATTGCCCTTTCAGGATTAGAAATCTACAGGCAACACAACCAAGATGAGTTTCTGTGTTTTGGAAAATGACATAGAACGCTTCTGCTGAGGGGACAGATTCTAATTCCTTCCCAAATGAGTGTGAGAGCGATTTTGAGGTGAATTCAATCAGAATTCCAAAGTCAGTCTGTGGAAGGGGGGGATGAATCTGGAAACAGCCAGTTTCTTTGTGTCTAAATCCAGCCAAATATCACAAAGGACTCTTGCATTTCTTTGGCTTTTTCACATTTCCCTTATTTATCATGGTTTGTAATGAATTTTCTGATGTGACCTTTGGTTTTGAGGCTGCAATATAGAGTTCAGGGCACCTGAGGAATGGTCTTTTTCAAACAGGGCACAGCTGTTGGCGTGCTCCAATTCTGGCTATTGTCTTTGTTTTGGGTGCCTCAGCTGAAATTTGGTTTCTTGAGTTTCACTGTGATTGTCAGGTTAATTCAGTCAGAATTCCACAGGCAGTCAGCTTTAGTGGTGGATGAATCTGGGAACAGCCGGTTTCCTTGCAACTAAATCAAACCCAATATCATTATGGATTCTTGCATTTCTTTGGTTTTTTTCTCTTTTTTCTTATTTATCATGGTTTGTAATGAATTTTCTGATGTGAGCTTTGGTTTTGAGGCTGGCATATTGATTTCAGGGCACAAGAGGATGGTTCTTTTTCAATCAGGGCCCAGGTGTTGGCTTGCTCCACTTCTGGCTTGCTGTCATTGTTTTGAGTGCCTCAGCCGATTTGTGGTTTCTTGTGTGGCAATTTCCCAAATGTTTTCAGGTCTGTGTTGGCTTTGCCTTCTTCCTTCCCAAATTTTGTATTCTGATGCAATTTAAAGAAGAGTTTGTACAGAATAGCCATTATGAAATAAAAAAAACACAACAAATAGGCGTTTGAAACTTAGAAATCTACAGGTAACATGACCAAGGTGAGTTTTTGTGTTTATGAAAATAAAATGGAACACTTTGGCTGAGGTGACAGATATTAATTGCCTCCAAACCGAGTTTCACTGTGATTTTCAGGTTAATTCAGTCAGAATTCCACAGGCAGTCAGCTGGATGGGTGGATGAATCTGGGAACAGCCGGTTTCCTAGCGACTAAATCAAGCCCTATATCATTATGGATTCTTGCATTTTTTGGCTTTTTTCCATTTTTCTTATTTATCATGGTTTGTAATGAATTTTCTGATGTGAGCTTTGGTTTTGAGGCTGGCATATTGAGTTCAGGGCACAAGAGGAAGGTTCTTTTTCAATCAGGGCATAGCTGTTGGCTTGCTCCACTTCTGGCTTGCTGTCATTGTTTTGGGTGCCTCAGCTGATTTGTGGTTTCTTGTGTGGCAATTTCCTAAATGTTTTTGGGGTCTGAGTTGGTTTTGCCTTCTGCCTTCCCAAATTTTGTATTCTGATGCAATACAAGCAAGATTTTGGACAGAGTGGCCATTATGAAAGAAAAAAAAAAAAACACAGCAAATTGACCTTTCAGGATTAGAAATCCATAGGCAACACAACCAAGGTGAGATTCTGTGTTTTGGAAAATGCCATGGAACGCTTCTGCTGAGGGGACAGATTCTAATTCCCTCCAAATGGAGTGTGAGAGCGATTTTGAGGTGAATTCAATCAGAATTCCAGAGTCAGTCTGTGGAAGGGGGGGATGAATCTGGAAACAGCCAGTTTCTTTGTGTCTAAATCCTGCCAAATATCACAAAGGACTCTTGCATTTCTTTGGCTTTTTCACGTTTCCCTTATTTATCATGGTTTGTAATGAATTTTCTGATGTGAGCTTTGGTTTTGAGTCTGGCATATTGAGTTCAGGGCACAAGAGGAAGGTTCTTTTTCAATCAGGGCACAGCTGTTGGGTTGCTCCACTTCTGGCTTGCTGTCATTGTTTTGGATGCCTCAGCCGATTTCTGGTTTCTTGAGTGGAAATTTCCTAAATGTTTTCTGGGTCTGAGTCGGTTTTGCCTTCTTATTCCCAAATTTTGTATTCTGATGCAATGCAAAGAAGAGTTTGTAAAGAATAGCCATTATGAAATAAAAAACACAAAAAATAGGTGTTTGAAGCTTAGAAATCTACAGGTAACATGACCAAGGTGAGTTTTTGTGTTTATGAAAATAAAATGGAATACTTTGGCTGAGGTGACAGATATTAATTGCCTGCAAACTGAGTTTCACTGTGATTTTCCGGTTAATTCAGTCAGAATTCCACAGGGAGTCAGCTGGAGGGGTGGATGAATCCGGGAACAGCCGGTTTCCTAGCGACTAAATCAAGCCCTATATCATTATGGATTCTTGCGTTTTTTTGGCTTTTTTCTCTTTTTTCTTATTTATCATGGTTTGTAATGAATTTTCTGATGTGAGCTTTGGTTTTGAGGCTGGCATATTGAGTTCAGGGCACAAGAGGAAGGTTCTTTTTCAATCAGGGCACAGCTGTTGGCTTGCTCCAATTCTGGCTTGCTGTCATTGTTTTGGGTGCCTCAGCTGATTTGTGGTTTCTTGTGTGGCAATTTCCTAAATGTTTTCGGGGTCTGAGTTGGTTTTGTCTTCTTCCTTCCCAAATTTTGTATTCTGATGCAATAAAACCAAGATTTTGGACAGAGTAGCCATTATGAAAGAAAAAAAAAACACAGCAAATTGACCTTTCAGGATTAGAAATCCATAGGCAACACAACCAAGATGAGATTCTGTGTTTTGGAAAATGACATGGAACGCTTCTGCTGAGGTGACAGATTCTAATTCCCTCCAAATGGAGTGTGAGAGCGATTTTGAGGTGAATTCAATCAGAATTCCAAAGTCAGTCTGTGGAAGGGGGGGATGATACTGGAAACAGCCAGTTTCTTTGTGTCTAAATCCTGCCAAATATCACAAAGGACTCTTGCATTTCTTTGGCTTTTTCACATTTCCCTTATTTATCATGGTTTGTAATGAATTTTCTGATGTGAGCTTTGGTTTTGAGTCTGGCATATTGAGTTCAGGGCACAAGAGGAAGTTTCTTTTTCAATCAGGGCACAGCTGTTGGCTTGCTCCACTTCTGGCTTGCTGTCATTGTTTTGGGTGCCTCAGCCGATTTGTGGTTTCTTGAGTGGCAATTTCCTAAATGCTTTCTGGGTCTGAGTCGGTTTTGCCTTCTTATTCCCAAATTTTGTATTCCGATGCAATACAAGCAAGATTTTGGAGAGTAGCCATTATGAAAGAAAAAAAAAAAAAAACACAGCGCATTGCCCTTTCAGGATTAGAAATCTACAGGCAACACAACCAAGATGAGTTTCTGTGTTTTGGAAAATGACATAGAACGCTTCTGCTGAGGGGACAGATTCTAATTCCCTCCCAAATGAGTGTGAGTGCGATTTTGAGGTGAATTCAATCAGAATTCCAAAGTCAATCTGTGGAAGGGGGGGATGTATCTGGAAACAGCCAGTTTCTTTGTGTCTAAATCCAGCCAAATATCACAAAGGACTCTTGCATTTCTTTGGCTTTTTCACATTTCCCTTATTTATCATGGTTTGTAATGAATTTTCTGATGTGAGCTTTGGTTTTGAGGCTGCAATATAGAGTTCAGGGCACCTGAGGAATGGTCTTTTTCAAACAGGGCACAGCTGTGGGTGTGCTCCAATTCTGGCTATTGTCTTTGTTTTGGGTGCCTCAGCTGAAATTTGGTATCTTGAGTTTCATGCAATTGTCAGGTTAATTCAGTCAGAATTCCACAGGCAGTCAGCTTTAGTGGTGGATGAATCTGGGAACAACCGGTTTCCTTGCAACTAAATCAAACCCAATATCATTATGGATTCTAGCATTTTTTGGCTTTTTTCTCTTTTTTCTTATTTATCATGGTTTGTAATGAATTTTCTGATGTGAGCTTTGGTTTTGAGGCTGGCATATTGAGTTCAGGGCACAAGAGGAAGGTTCTTTTTCAATCAGGGCACAGCTGTTGGCTTGCTCCACTTCTGGCTTGCTGTCATTGTTTTGGGTGCCTCAGCTGATTTGTGGTTTCTTGTGTGGCAATTTCCTAAATGTTTTCGGGGTCTGAGTTGGTTTTGTCTTCTTCCTTCCCAAATTTTGTATTCTGATGCAATACAAGCAAAATTTTGGACAGAGTAGCCATTATGAAAGAAAAAAAAAAAAAACAGCAAATTGACCTTTCAGGATTAGAAATCCATAGGCAACACAACCAAGGTGAGATTCTGTGTTTTGGAAAATGCCATGGAACGCTTCTGCTGAGGTGACAGATTCTAATTCCCTCCAAATGGAGTGTGAGAGCGATTTTGAGGTGAATTCAATCAAAATTCCAAAGTCAGTCTGTGGAAGGGGGGGATGAATCTGGAAACAGCCAGTTTCTTTGTGTCTAAATCCTGCCAAATATCACAAAGGACTCTTGCATTTCTTTGGCTTTTTTCTCTTTTTTCTTATTTATCATGGTTTGTAATGAATTTTCTGATGTGAGCTTTGGTTTTGAGGCTGGCATATTGAGTTCAGGGCACAAGAGGAAGGTTCTTTTTCAATCAGGGCACAGCTGTTGGCTTGCTCCACTTCTGGTTTGCTGTCATTGTTTTGGGTGCCTCAGCTGATTTGTGGTTTCTTGTGTGGCAATTTCCTAAATGTTTTCGGGGTCTGAGTTGGTTTTGCCTTCTTCCTTCCCAAATTTTGTATTCTGATGCAATACAAGCAAGATTTTGGACAGAGTAGCCATTATGAAAGAAAAAAAAAAAACACAGCACATTGACCTTTCAGGATTAGAAATCCATAGGCAACACAACCAAGATGAGATTCTGTGTTTTGGAAAATGACATGGAACGCTTCTGCTGAGGTGACAGATTCTAATTCCCTCCAAATGGAGTGTGAGAGCGATTTTGAGGTGAATTCAATCAGAATTCCAGAGTCAGTCTGTGGAAGGGGGGGATGAATCTGGAAACAGCCAGTTTCTTTGTGTCTAAATCCTGCCAAATATCACAAAGGACTCTTGCATTTCTTTGGCTTTTTTCTCTTTTTTCTTATTTATCATGGTTTGTAATGAATTTTCTGATGTGAGCTTTGGTTTTGAGGCTGGCATATTGAGTTCAGGGCACAAGAGGAAGGTTCTTTTTCAATCAGGGCACAGCTGTTGGCTTGCTCCACTTCTGGCTTGCTGTCATTGTTTTGGGTGCCTCAGCTGATTTGTGGTTTCTTGTGTGGCAATTTCCTTAATGTTTTCGGGGTCTGAGTTGGTTTTGCCTTCGGCCTTCCCAAATTTTGTATTCTGATGCAATACAAGCAAGATTTTGGACAGAGTAGCCATTATGAAAGAAAAAAAAAAAAACACAGCAAATTTACCATTCAGGATTAGAAATCCATAGGCAACACAACCAAGGTGAGATTCTGTGTTTTGGAAAATGACATGGAACGCTTCTGCTGAGGTGACAGATTCTAATTCCCTCCAAATGGAGTGTGAGAGCGATTTTGAGGTGAATTCAATCAGAATTCCAAAGTCAGTCTGTGGAAGGGGGGGATGAATCTGGAAACAGCCACTTTCTTTGTGTCTAAATCCTGCCAAATATCACAAAGGACTCTTGCATTTCTTTGGCTTTTTTCTCTTTTTTCTTATTTATCATGGTTTGTAATGAATTTTCTGATGTGAGCTTTGGTTTTGAGGCTGGCATATTGAGTTCAGGGCACAAGAGGAAGGTTCTTTTTCAATCAGGGCACAGCTGTTGGCTTGCTCCACTTCTGGCTTGCTGTCATTGTTTTGGGTGCCTCAGCTGATTTGTGGTTTCTTGTGTGGCAATTTACTAAATGTTTTCTGGGTCTGAGTTGGTTTTGCCTTCTTCCTTCCCAAATTTTGTATTCTGATGCAATACAAGCAAGATTTTGGACAGAGTAGCCATTATGAAAGAAAAAAAAAAAACACAGCACATTTACCATTCAGGATTAGAAATCCATAGGCAACACAACCAAGATGAGATTCTGTGTTTTGGAAAATGACATGGAACGCTTCTGCTGAGGTGACAGATTCTAATTCCCTCCAAATGGAGTGTGAGTGCGATCTTGAGGTCAATTCAATCAGAATTCCAAAGTCAGTCTGTGGAAGGGGGGGGATGAATCTGGAAACAGCCAGTTTCTTTGTGTCTAAATCCTGCCAAATATCACAAAGGACTCTTGCATTTCTTTGGCTTTTTCACATTTCCCTTATTTATCATGGTTTGTAATGAATTTTCTGATGTGAGCTTTGGTTTTGAGGCTGGCATATTGAGTTCAGGGCACAAGAGGAAGGTTCTTTTTCAATCAGGGCACAGCTGTTGGCTTGCTCCACTTCTGGCTTGCTGTCATTGTTTTGGGTGCCTCAGCCGATTTGTGGTTTCTTGAGTGCCAATTTCCTAAATGTTTTCTGGGTCTGAGTCGGTTTTGCCTTCTTATTCCCAAATTTTGTATTCTGATGCAATACAAACAAGATTTTGGAGAGTAGCCATTATGAAAGAAAGAAAAAAAAAAAAAAAAACACAGCGCATTGCCCTTTCCGGATTAGAAATCTACAGGCAACACGACCAAGATGAGTTTCTGTGTTTTGGAAAATGACATAGAACGCTTCTGCTGAGGGGACAGATTCTAATTCCCTCCCAAATGAGTGTGAGTGCGATTTTGAGGTGAATTCAATCAGAATTCCAAAGTCAGTCTGTGGAAGGGGGGGATGAATCTGGAAACAGCCAGTTTCTTTGTGTCTAAATCCAGCCAAATATCACAAAGGACTCTTGCATTTCTTTGGCTTTTTCACATTTCCCTAATTTATCATGGTTTGTAATGAATTTTCTGATGTGAGCTTTGGTTTTGAGGCTGCAATATAGAGTTCAGGGCACCGGAGGAATGGTCTTTTTCAAACAGGGCACAGCTGTTGGTGTGCTCCAATTCTGGCTATTGTCTTTTATTTTGGGTGCCTCAGCTGAAATTTGGTTTCTTGAGTTTCACTGTGATTGTCAGGTTAATTCAGTCAGAATTCCACAGGCAGTCAGCTTTAGTGGTGGATGAATCTGGGAACAGCCGGTTTCCTTGCAACTAAATCAAACCCAATATCATTATGAATTCTTGGATTTTTTTTGCTTTTTTCCCTTTTTTCTTATTTATCATGGTTTGTAATGAATTTTCTGATGTGAGCTTTGGTTTTGAGGCTGGCATATTGAGTTCAGGGCACAAGAGGAAGGTTCTTTTTCAATCAGGGCACAGCTGTTGGCTTGCTCCACTTCTGGCTTGCTGTCATTGTTTTGAGTGCCTCAGCCGATTTGTGGTTTCTAGTGTGGCAATTTCCTAAATGTTTTCAGGGTCTGAGTTGGCTTTGCCTTCTTCCTTCCCAAATTTTGTATTCTGATGCAATGCAAAGAAGAGTTTGTACAGAATAGCCATTATGAAAGAAAAAACACAACAAATAGGCGTTTGAAGCTTAGAAATCTACAGGTAACATGACCAAGGTGAGTTTTTGTGTTTATGAAAATAAAATGGAACACTTTGGCTGAGGTGACAGATATTAATTGCCTCCAAACTGAGTTTCACTGTGATTTTCAGGTTAATTCAGTCAGAATTCCACAGGCTGTCAGCTGGAGGGGTGGATGTATCTGGGAACAGCCGGTTTCCTAGCGACTAAATCAAGCCCTATATCATTATGGATTCTTGCATTTTTTTGGCTTTTTTCTCTTTTTTCTTATTTATCATGGTTTGTAATGAATTTTCTGATGTGAGCTTTGGTTTTGAGGCTGGCATATTGAGTTCAGGGCACAAGAGGAAGGTTCTTTTTCAATCAGGGCACAGCTGTTGGCTTGCTCCACTTCTGGCTTGCTGTCATTGTTTTGGGTGCCTCAGCTGATTTGTGGTTTCTTGTGTGGCAATTTCCTAAATGTTTTCGGGGTCTGAGTTGGTTTTGCCTTCTTATTCCCAATTTTTGTATTCTGATGCAATACAAGCAAGATTTTGGACAGAGTAGACATTATGAAAGAAAAAAAAAAAAAACACAGCAAATTGACCTTTCAGGATTAGAAATCCATAGGCAACACAACCAAGGTGAGATTCTGTGTTTTGGAAAATGACATGGAACGCTTCTGCTGAAGGGACAGATTCTAATGCCCTCCAAATGGAGTGTGAGAGCGATTTTGAGGTGAATTCAATCAGAATTCCAATGTCGGTCTGTGGAAGGGGGGGATGAATCTGGAAACAGCCAGTTTCTTTGTGTCTAAATCCTGCCAAATATCATAAAGGACTCTTGCATTTCTTTGGCTTTTTCACATTTCCCTAATTTATCATGGTTTGTAATGAATTTTCTGATGTGAGCTTTGGTTTTGAGGCTGCAATATAGAGTTCAGGGCACCTGAGGAATGGTCTTTTTCAAACAGGGCACAGCTGTTGGTGTGCTCCAATTCTGGCTATTGTCTTTGTTTTGGGTGCCTCAGCTGAAATTTGGTTTTTTTGCCTTTTTTCTCTTTTTTCTTATTTATCATGGTTTGTAATGAATTTTCTGATGTGAGCTTTGGTTTTGAGGCTGGCATATTGAGTTCAGGGCACAAGAGGAAGGTTCTTTTTCAATCAGGGCACAGCTGTTGGCTTGCTCCGCTTCTGGCTTGCTGTCATTGTTTTGGATGCCTCAGCCGATTTCTGGTTTCTTGAGTGGAAATTTCCTAAATGTTTTCTGGGTCTGAGTCGGTTTTGCCTTCTTATTCCCAAATTTTGTATTCTGATGCAATGCAAAGAAGAGTTTGTAAAGAATAGCCATTATGAAATAAAAAACACAAAAAATAGGTGTTTGAAGCTTAGAAATCTACAGGTAACATGACCAAGGTGAGTTTTTGTGTTTATGAAAATAAAATGGAATACTTTGGCTGAGGTGACAGATATTAATTGCCTGCAAACTGAGTTTCACTGTGATTTTCCGGTTAATTCAGTCAGAATTCCACAGGGAGTCAGCTGGAGGGGTGGATGAATCCGGGAACAGCCGGTTTCCTAGCGACTAAATCAAGCCCTATATCATTATGGATTCTTGCGTTTTTTTGGCTTTTTTCTCTTTTTTCTTATTTATCATGGTTTGTAATGAATTTTCTGATGTGAGCTTTGGTTTTGAGGCTGGCATATTGAGTTCAGGGCACAAGAGGAAGGTTCTTTTTCAATCAGGGCACAGCTGTTGGCTTGCTCCAATTCTGGCTTGCTGTCATTGTTTTGGGTGCCTCAGCTGATTTGTGGTTTCTTGTGTGGCAATTTCCTAAATGTTTTCGGGGTCTGAGTTGGTTTTGTCTTCTTCCTTCCCAAATTTTGTATTCTGATGCAATAAAACCAAGATTTTGGACAGAGTAGCCATTATGAAAGAAAAAAAAAACACAGCAAATTGACCTTTCAGGATTAGAAATCCATAGGCAACACAACCAAGATGAGATTCTGTGTTTTGGAAAATGACATGGAACGCTTCTGCTGAGGTGACAGATTCTAATTCCCTCCAAATGGAGTGTGAGAGCGATTTTGAGGTGAATTCAATCAGAATTCCAAAGTCAGTCTGTGGAAGGGGGGGATGATACTGGAAACAGCCAGTTTCTTTGTGTCTAAATCCTGCCAAATATCACAAAGGACTCTTGCATTTCTTTGGCTTTTTCACATTTCCCTTATTTATCATGGTTTGTAATGAATTTTCTGATGTGAGCTTTGGTTTTGAGTCTGGCATATTGAGTTCAGGGCACAAGAGGAAGTTTCTTTTTCAATCAGGGCACAGCTGTTGGCTTGCTCCACTTCTGGCTTGCTGTCATTGTTTTGGGTGCCTCAGCCGATTTGTGGTTTCTTGAGTGGCAATTTCCTAAATGCTTTCTGGGTCTGAGTCGGTTTTGCCTTCTTATTCCCAAATTTTGTATTCCGATGCAATACAAGCAAGATTTTGGAGAGTAGCCATTATGAAAGAAAAAAAAAAAAAAACACAGCGCATTGCCCTTTCAGGATTAGAAATCTACAGGCAACACAACCAAGATGAGTTTCTGTGTTTTGGAAAATGACATAGAACGCTTCTGCTGAGGGGACAGATTCTAATTCCCTCCCAAATGAGTGTGAGTGCGATTTTGAGGTGAATTCAATCAGAATTCCAAAGTCAATCTGTGGAAGGGGGGGATGTATCTGGAAACAGCCAGTTTCTTTGTGTCTAAATCCAGCCAAATATCACAAAGGACTCTTGCATTTCTTTGGCTTTTTCACATTTCCCTTATTTATCATGGTTTGTAATGAATTTTCTGATGTGAGCTTTGGTTTTGAGGCTGCAATATAGAGTTCAGGGCACCTGAGGAATGGTCTTTTTCAAACAGGGCACAGCTGTGGGTGTGCTCCAATTCTGGCTATTGTCTTTGTTTTGGGTGCCTCAGCTGAAATTTGGTATCTTGAGTTTCATGCAATTGTCAGGTTAATTCAGTCAGAATTCCACAGGCAGTCAGCTTTAGTGGTGGATGAATCTGGGAACAACCGGTTTCCTTGCAACTAAATCAAACCCAATATCATTATGGATTCTAGCATTTTTTGGCTTTTTTCTCTTTTTTCTTATTTATCATGGTTTGTAATGAATTTTCTGATGTGAGCTTTGGTTTTGAGGCTGGCATATTGAGTTCAGGGCACAAGAGGAAGGTTCTTTTTCAATCAGGGCACAGCTGTTGGCTTGCTCCACTTCTGGCTTGCTGTCATTGTTTTGGGTGCCTCAGCTGATTTGTGGTTTCTTGTGTGGCAATTTCCTAAATGTTTTCGGGGTCTGAGTTGGTTTTGTCTTCTTCCTTCCCAAATTTTGTATTCTGATGCAATACAAGCAAAATTTTGGACAGAGTAGCCATTATGAAAGAAAAAAAAAAAAACAGCAAATTGACCTTTCAGGATTAGAAATCCATAGGCAACACAACCAAGGTGAGATTCTGTGTTTTGGAAAATGCCATGGAACGCTTCTGCTGAGGTGACAGATTCTAATTCCCTCCAAATGGAGTGTGAGAGCGATTTTGAGGTGAATTCAATCAAAATTCCAAAGTCAGTCTGTGGAAGGGGGGGATGAATCTGGAAACAGCCAGTTTCTTTGTGTCTAAATCCTGCCAAATATCACAAAGGACTCTTGCATTTCTTTGGCTTTTTTCTCTTTTTTCTTATTTATCATGGTTTGTAATGAATTTTCTGATGTGAGCTTTGGTTTTGAGGCTGGCATATTGAGTTCAGGGCACAAGAGGAAGGTTCTTTTTCAATCAGGGCACAGCTGTTGGCTTGCTCCACTTCTGGTTTGCTGTCATTGTTTTGGGTGCCTCAGCTGATTTGTGGTTTCTTGTGTGGCAATTTCCTAAATGTTTTCGGGGTCTGAGTTGGTTTTGCCTTCTTCCTTCCCAAATTTTGTATTCTGATGCAATACAAGCAAGATTTTGGACAGAGTAGCCATTATGAAAGAAAAAAAAAAAACACAGCACATTGACCTTTCAGGATTAGAAATCCATAGGCAACACAACCAAGATGAGATTCTGTGTTTTGGAAAATGACATGGAACGCTTCTGCTGAGGTGACAGATTCTAATTCCCTCCAAATGGAGTGTGAGAGCGATTTTGAGGTGAATTCAATCAGAATTCCAGAGTCAGTCTGTGGAAGGGGGGGATGAATCTGGAAACAGCCAGTTTCTTTGTGTCTAAATCCTGCCAAATATCACAAAGGACTCTTGCATTTCTTTGGCTTTTTTCTCTTTTTTCTTATTTATCATGGTTTGTAATGAATTTTCTGATGTGAGCTTTGGTTTTGAGGCTGGCATATTGAGTTCAGGGCACAAGAGGAAGGTTCTTTTTCAATCAGGGCACAGCTGTTGGCTTGCTCCACTTCTGGCTTGCTGTCATTGTTTTGGGTGCCTCAGCTGATTTGTGGTTTCTTGTGTGGCAATTTCCTTAATGTTTTCGGGGTCTGAGTTGGTTTTGCCTTCGGCCTTCCCAAATTTTGTATTCTGATGCAATACAAGCAAGATTTTGGACAGAGTAGCCATTATGAAAGAAAAAAAAAAAAACACAGCAAATTTACCATTCAGGATTAGAAATCCATAGGCAACACAACCAAGGTGAGATTCTGTGTTTTGGAAAATGACATGGAACGCTTCTGCTGAGGTGACAGATTCTAATTCCCTCCAAATGGAGTGTGAGAGCGATTTTGAGGTGAATTCAATCAGAATTCCAAAGTCAGTCTGTGGAAGGGGGGGATGAATCTGGAAACAGCCACTTTCTTTGTGTCTAAATCCTGCCAAATATCACAAAGGACTCTTGCATTTCTTTGGCTTTTTTCTCTTTTTTCTTATTTATCATGGTTTGTAATGAATTTTCTGATGTGAGCTTTGGTTTTGAGGCTGGCATATTGAGTTCAGGGCACAAGAGGAAGGTTCTTTTTCAATCAGGGCACAGCTGTTGGCTTGCTCCACTTCTGGCTTGCTGTCATTGTTTTGGGTGCCTCAGCTGATTTGTGGTTTCTTGTGTGGCAATTTACTAAATGTTTTCTGGGTCTGAGTTGGTTTTGCCTTCTTCCTTCCCAAATTTTGTATTCTGATGCAATACAAGCAAGATTTTGGACAGAGTAGCCATTATGAAAGAAAAAAAAAAAACACAGCACATTTACCATTCAGGATTAGAAATCCATAGGCAACACAACCAAGATGAGATTCTGTGTTTTGGAAAATGACATGGAACGCTTCTGCTGAGGTGACAGATTCTAATTCCCTCCAAATGGAGTGTGAGTGCGATCTTGAGGTCAATTCAATCAGAATTCCAAAGTCAGTCTGTGGAAGGGGGGGATGAATCTGGAAACAGCCAGTTTCTTTGTGTCTAAATCCTGCCAAATATCACAAAGGACTCTTGCATTTCTTTGGCTTTTTCACATTTCCCTTATTTATCATGGTTTGTAATGAATTTTCTGATGTGAGCTTTGGTTTTGAGGCTGGCATATTGAGTTCAGGGCACAAGAGGAAGGTTCTTTTTCAATCAGGGCACAGCTGTTGGCTTGCTCCACTTCTGGCTTGCTGTCATTGTTTTGGGTGCCTCAGCCGATTTGTGGTTTCTTGAGTGCCAATTTCCTAAATGTTTTCTGGGTCTGAGTCGGTTTTGCCTTCTTATTCCCAAATTTTGTATTCTGATGCAATACAAACAAGATTTTGGAGAGTAGCCATTATGAAAGAAAGAAAAAAAAAAAAAAAACACAGCGCATTGCCCTTTCCGGATTAGAAATCTACAGGCAACACGACCAAGATGAGTTTCTGTGTTTTGGAAAATGACATAGAACGCTTCTGCTGAGGGGACAGATTCTAATTCCCTCCCAAATGAGTGTGAGTGCGATTTTGAGGTGAATTCAATCAGAATTCCAAAGTCAGTCTGTGGAAGGGGGGGATGAATCTGGAAACAGCCAGTTTCTTTGTGTCTAAATCCAGCCAAATATCACAAAGGACTCTTGCATTTCTTTGGCTTTTTCACATTTCCCTAATTTATCATGGTTTGTAATGAATTTTCTGATGTGAGCTTTGGTTTTGAGGCTGCAATATAGAGTTCAGGGCACCGGAGGAATGGTCTTTTTCAAACAGGGCACAGCTGTTGGTGTGCTCCAATTCTGGCTATTGTCTTTTATTTTGGGTGCCTCAGCTGAAATTTGGTTTCTTGAGTTTCACTGTGATTGTCAGGTTAATTCAGTCAGAATTCCACAGGCAGTCAGCTTTAGTGGTGGATGAATCTGGGAACAGCCGGTTTCCTTGCAACTAAATCAAACCCAATATCATTATGAATTCTTGGATTTTTTTTGCTTTTTTCCCTTTTTTCTTATTTATCATGGTTTGTAATGAATTTTCTGATGTGAGCTTTGGTTTTGAGGCTGGCATATTGAGTTCAGGGCACAAGAGGAAGGTTCTTTTTCAATCAGGGCACAGCTGTTGGCTTGCTCCACTTCTGGCTTGCTGTCATTGTTTTGAGTGCCTCAGCCGATTTGTGGTTTCTAGTGTGGCAATTTCCTAAATGTTTTCAGGGTCTGAGTTGGCTTTGCCTTCTTCCTTCCCAAATTTTGTATTCTGATGCAATGCAAAGAAGAGTTTGTACAGAATAGCCATTATGAAAGAAAAAACACAACAAATAGGCGTTTGAAGCTTAGAAATCTACAGGTAACATGACCAAGGTGAGTTTTTGTGTTTATGAAAATAAAATGGAACACTTTGGCTGAGGTGACAGATATTAATTGCCTCCAAACTGAGTTTCACTGTGATTTTCAGGTTAATTCAGTCAGAATTCCACAGGCTGTCAGCTGGAGGGGTGGATGTATCTGGGAACAGCCGGTTTCCTAGCGACTAAATCAAGCCCTATATCATTATGGATTCTTGCATTTTTTTGGCTTTTTTCTCTTTTTTCTTATTTATCATGGTTTGTAATGAATTTTCTGATGTGAGCTTTGGTTTTGAGGCTGGCATATTGAGTTCAGGGCACAAGAGGAAGGTTCTTTTTCAATCAGGGCACAGCTGTTGGCTTGCTCCACTTCTGGCTTGCTGTCATTGTTTTGGGTGCCTCAGCTGATTTGTGGTTTCTTGTGTGGCAATTTCCTAAATGTTTTCGGGGTCTGAGTTGGTTTTGCCTTCTTATTCCCAATTTTTGTATTCTGATGCAATACAAGCAAGATTTTGGACAGAGTAGACATTATGAAAGAAAAAAAAAAAAAACACAGCAAATTGACCTTTCAGGATTAGAAATCCATAGGCAACACAACCAAGGTGAGATTCTGTGTTTTGGAAAATGACATGGAACGCTTCTGCTGAAGGGACAGATTCTAATGCCCTCCAAATGGAGTGTGAGAGCGATTTTGAGGTGAATTCAATCAGAATTCCAATGTCGGTCTGTGGAAGGGGGGGATGAATCTGGAAACAGCCAGTTTCTTTGTGTCTAAATCCTGCCAAATATCATAAAGGACTCTTGCATTTCTTTGGCTTTTTCACATTTCCCTAATTTATCATGGTTTGTAATGAATTTTCTGATGTGAGCTTTGGTTTTGAGGCTGCAATATAGAGTTCAGGGCACCTGAGGAATGGTCTTTTTCAAACAGGGCACAGCTGTTGGTGTGCTCCAATTCTGGCTATTGTCTTTGTTTTGGGTGCCTCAGCTGAAATTTGGTTTTTTTGCCTTTTTTCTCTTTTTTCTTATTTATCATGGTTTGTAATGAATTTTCTGATGTGAGCTTTGGTTTTGAGGCTGGCATATTGAGTTCAGGGCACAAGAGGAAGGTTCTTTTTCAATCAGGGCACAGCTGTTGGCTTGCTCCGCTTCTGGCTTGCTGTCATTGTTTTGCGTGCCTCAGCCGAATTGTGGTTTCTTGAGTTCCAATTTCCTAAATGTTTTCTGGGTCTGAGTCGGTTTTGCCTACTTATTCCGAAATTTTGTATTCTGATGCAATACAAGCAAGATTTTGGAGAGTAGCCATTATGAAAGAAAAAAAAAAAAAGCGCATTGCCCTTTCAGGATTAGAAATCTACAGGCAACACGACCAAGATGAGTTTCTGTGTTTTGGAAAATGACATAGAACGTTTCTGCTGAGGGGACAGATTCTAATTCCCTCCCAAATGAGTGTGAGTGCGATTTTGAGGTGAATTCAATCAGAATTCCAAAGTCAGTCTGTGGAAGGGGGGGATGAATCTGGAAACAGCCAGTTTCCTTGTGTCTAAATCCAGCCAAATATCACAAAGTGCTCTTGCATTTCTTTGGCTTTTTTCTCTTTTTTCTTATTTATCATGGTTTGTAATTAATTTTCTCATGTGAGCTTTGGTTTTGAGGCTGGCATATTGAGTTCAGGGCAGAAGAGGATGGTTCTTTTTCAATCAGGGCACAGCTGTTGGCTGGCTGCAGTTCTGGCTTGCTGTCCTTATTTTGAGTACTTCAGCAGATTTGTGGTTTCTTGTGTGGCAATTTCCCAAATGTTTTCAGGGTCTGAGTTGGCTTTGCCTTCTTCCTTCCCAAATTTTGTATTCTGATGCAATGCAAAGAAGAGTTTGTACAGAATAGCCATTATGAAATAAAAAACACAACAAATAGGCGTTTGAAGCTTAGAAATCTACAGGTAACATAACCAAGGTGAGTTTTTGTGTTTATGAAAATAAAATGGAACACTTTGGCTGACGTGACAGATATTAATTGCCTCCAAACTGAGTTTCCCCATGATTTTCAGGTTAATTCAGTCAGAATTCCACAGGCAGTCAGCTGGAGGGGTGGATGAATCCGGGAACAGCCAGTTTCCTTGTGACTAAATCAAGCCTTATATCATTATGGATTCTTGCATTTTTTTGGCTTTTTTCTCTTTTTTCTTATTTATCATGGTTTGTAATGAATTTTCTGATGTGAGCTTTGGTTTTGAGTCTGGCATATTGAGTTCAGGCACAAGAGGAAGGTTCTTTTTCAATCAGGGCACAGCTGTTGGCTTGCTCCAATTCTGGCTTGCTGTCATTGTTTTGGGTGTCTCAGCTGATTTGTGGTTTCTTGAGTGCCAATTTCCTAAATGTTTTCTGGGTCTGAGTCGGTTTTGCCTACTTATTCCCAAATTTTGTATTCTGATGCAATACAAGCAAAATTTTGGAGAGTAGCCATTATGAAAGAAAAAAAAAAAAAAACACAGCGCATTGCCCTTTCAGGATTAGAAATCTACAGGCAACACACCCAAGATGAGTTTCTGTGTTTTGGAAAAAGTCATGGAACCCTTCTGCTGAGGGGACAGATTTTAATTCACTCCAAATTGAGTGTGAGTGCGATTTTGAGGTGAATTCAATCAGAATTCCAAAGTCAGTCTGTGGAAGGTTGGGATGAATCTGGAAACAGCCAGTTTCCTTTTATCTGAATCCAGCCAAATATCAAAAAGAACTCTTGCATTTCTTTGGCTTTTCACATTTCCCTTATTTATCATGGTTTGTAATGAATTTTCTGATGTGAGCTTTGGTTTTGAGGCTGCAATATAGAGTTCAGGGCACCGGAGGAATGGTCTTTTTCAAACAGGGCACAGCTGTTTGCGTGCTCTAATTCTGGCTTCCTGTCAGTGTTTTGGGTGCCTCAGCTGAAATTTGGTTTCTTGAGTTTCACTGCGATTGTCAGGTTAATTCAGTCAGAATTCCACAGGCAGTCAGCTTTAGTGGTGGATGAATCTGGGAACAGCCGGTTTCCTTGCAACTAAATCAAACCCAATATCATTATGAATTCTTGCATTTTTTTGGCTTTTTTCCCTTTTTTCTTATTTATCATGGTTTGTAATGAATTTTCTGATGTGAGCTTTGGTTTTGAGGCTGCAATATGCAGTTCAGGGAACCGGAGGAGGTTCTTTTTCAATCAGGGCACAGCTGTTGGCTTGCTCCAATTCTGGCTTGCTGTCATTGTTTTGGGTGCCTCAGCTGATTTGTGGTTTCTTGTGTGGCAATTTCCTAAATGTTTTCTGGGTCTGAGTTGGTTTTGCCTTCTTCCTTCCCAAATTTTGTATTCTGATGCAATACAAGCAAGATTTTGGACAGAGTAGCCATTATGAAAGAAAAAAAAAAAAACACAGCAAATTGACCTTTCAGGATTAGAAATCCATAGGCAACACAACCAAGATGAGATTCTGTGTTTTGGAAAATGACATGGAACGCTTCTGCTGAGGTGACAGATTCTAATTCCCTCCAAATGGAGTGTGAGAGCGATTTTGAGGTGAATTCAATCAGAATTCCAAAGTCAGTCTGTGGAAGGGGGGGATGAATCTGGAAACAGCCAGTTTCTTTGTGTCTAAATCCAGCCAAATATCACAAAGGACTCTTGCATTTCTTTGGCTTTTTCACATTTCCCTTATTTATCATGGTTTGTAATGAATTTTCTGATGTGAGCTTTGGTTTTGAGGCTGCAGTATGGAGTTCAGGGCACCGGAGGAATGGTCTTTTTCAATCAGGGTACAGCTGTTGGCCTGCTCCAATTCTGGCTATTGTCTTTGTTTTGGGTGCCTCAGCTGATATTTGGTTTCTTGAGTTTCACTGAGATTGTCAGGTTAATTCAGTCAGAATTCCACAGGCAGTCAGCTTTAGTGGTGGATGAATCTGGGATCAGCCGGTTTCCTTGCAACTAAATCAAACCCAATATCATTATGGATTCTTGCATTTCTTTGGCTTTTTTCTCTTTTTTCTTATTTATCATGGTTTGTAATGAATTTTCTGATGTGAGCTTTGGTTTTGAGTCTGCAATATGGAGTTCAGGGCACAAGAGGATGGTTCTTTTTCAATCAGGGCACAGCTGTTGGCTTGCTCCACTTCTGGCTTGCTGTCATTGTTTTGAGTGCCTCAGCCGATTTGTGGTTTCTTGTGTGGCAATTTCCCAAATGTTTTCAGGGTCTGAGTTGGCTTTGCCTTCTTCCTTCCCAAATTTAGTATTCTGATGCAATGCAAAGAAGAGTTTGTACAGAATAGCCATTACGAAAGAAATAACACAACTAATAGGCGTTTGAAGCTTAGAAATCTACAAGTAACACTACCAAGGTGAGTTTTTGTGTTTTGGAAAATCAAATGGAACACTTTGGCTGAGGTGACAGATATTAATTGCCTCCAAACTGAGTTTCACTGTGATTTTCAGGTTAATTCAGTCAGAATTCCACAGGCAGTCAGCTGGAGGGGTAGATGAATCCAGGAACAGCCGGTTTCCTAGCGACTAAATCAAGCCCTATATCATTATGGATTCTTGCATTTCTTTGGCTTTTTTCTCTTTTTTCTTATTTATCATGGCTTGTAATGAATTTTCTGATGTGAGCTTTGGTTTTGAGGCTGGCATATTGAGTTCAGGGCACAAGAGGAAGGTTCTTTTTCAATCAGGGCATAGCTGTTGGCTTGCTCCACTTCTGGCTTGCTGTCATTGTTTTGGGTGCCTCAGTGACTTTTGGCTTCTTGAGCGGCAATTTCCTAAATGTTTTCTGGGTCTGAGTTGGCTTTGCCTTCTTCCTTCCCAAATTTTGTATTCTGATGCAATACAAACAAGAGTTTGGACAGAGTAGCCATTATGAAATAAAACACACAAGAAATAGGATGTTGAAACTTAGACATCTACAGGTAAAACAACCAAGGTGAGTTTTTCTGTTTTGGAAAATCAAATGGAACACTTTGGCTGAGGTGACAGATATTAATTGCCTCCAAACTGAGTTTCACTGCGATTTTCAGGTTAATTCAGTCAGAATTCCACAGGCCGTCAGCTTGAGGGGCGAATGAATCCGGGAACAGCCGGTTTCCTTGCGACTAAATCAAGCCCAATATAATTAGGGATTCTTGCATTTCTTTGGCTTTTTTCTCATTTTTCTTATGTATCATGGTTTGTAATGAATTTCCTGATGTCAGCTTTGGTTTTGAGGCTGGCATATTGAGTTCAGGGCACAAGAGGAAGGTTCTTTTTCAATCAGGGCACAGCTGTTGGCATGCTCCAATTCTGGCTTGCTGTCATTGTTTTGGGTGCCTCAGCTGAATTTTGGTTTCTTGAGTGAAAATTTCCTAAATGTTTTCTGGGTCAGAGTTGCTTTTGCCTTCTCCCTTTTGAAATTTTGCATTCTGACACAATACAAACAAGAGTTTGGGCACAGTAGCCATTATGAAATAAACAACACAACAAATTGCGTTTGAAGCTTAGAAATCTGCAGGTAGCATGACCAAGGTGAGTTTTTGTTTATTGGAAAGTAAAGTGGAACACTTTGGCTGAGGTTACAGATAGTAATTGCCTCCAAACCGAGTTTCACTGCGATTTTCATGTTAATTCAGTCAGAAACCACAGACACTCAGCTGGGAGTTGTTGATGAATCTGCAACCAGCCAGCAATAAGAGAATAAATCAAGCCCAATATCACTAAGAACTCCTGCATTTCTTTGGCTTTTTTCTGATTTTTCTTATTTATCATGGTTTGTAATGAATTTTCTGATGTGAGCTTTGGTTTTGAGGCTGGCATATTGAGTTCAGGGCACAAGAGGAAGGTTCTTTTTCAATCAGGGCACAGCTGTTGCCATGTTCTAATTCTGGCATCCTGACATTTTTTTGGGTGCCTCAGCTGATTTGTGATTTCTTGAGCGGCAATTTCCTAAATGTTTTCTGGGTCTGAGTTGGTTTTGCCTTCTTCCTTCCCAAATTTTGTATTCTGACGCAATACAAACAAGAGTTTGGCCAGTGCAGCCATTATGAAATAAAAAACACTACACATAGGTTTTTGAAGCTTAGAAATCCAGAGGTAACATGACCAAGGTGAGTTTTTGTGTTTTGGAAAATAAAATGGAACACTTTGGCTGAGGTGACAGATATTAATTGCCTCCAAAGTGAGTTTCACTGCGATTTTCAGGTTAATTCAGTCAGAATTCCACAGGCAGTCAGCTGGAGGGGTGGATGAATCCGGGAACAGCCCGTTTCCTTGCGACTAAATCCAGCTCAATATCATTATGGATTCTTGCATTTCTTGGCTTTTTTCTCATTTTTCTTATGTATCGTGGTTTGTAATGAATTTCCTGATGTGAGCTTTGGTTTTGATGCTGGAACATGGAGTTCAGGGTCCCGGAAGAATGGCCTTTTTCAATCAGTACTCTGCTGATTGCCTCCTCCAATTCTGGCTTGCTGTCATGGTTTTGGGTGCCTCAGCTGACTTTTGGTTTCTTGAGTGGCAATTTCCTAAATGTTTTCTGTGTCTGAGTTGGCTTTGCCTTCTTCCTTCCCAAATTTTGTATGTGATGCAATACAAGGAAGATTTTGGACAGAGTAGCCATTATGAAATAAAAAACACAACAAATAGGCGTTTGAAGCTTGGAAATCTATAGGTAACATGACCAAAGTGAGTTTTTTTGTTTTGGAAAATAAAATGGAACACTTTGGCTGAGGTGACAGATATTAATTGTCTCCAAACCGAATTTCACTGCCATTTTGAGGTGAATTCAGTCAGAATCCCTATTCACTCAGCTGGGAGTTGTGGATGAATCTGGAAACAGCTGTTTACTTAGGAATAAATCAAGCCCAATATCACTAAGAAAACTTGCATTTCTTTGGCTTTTTTCTGATTTTTCCTATTTATCATGGTTTGAAAAGAATTTTTTGATGTGAGCTTTGGTTTTGTGGCTGGCATATTGAGTTTAGGGCACAAGAGGAAGGTTCTTTTTCAATCAGGGCACAGCTGTTGGCGTGCTCCAATTCTGCTTGCTGTCATTGTTTTGGGTGCCTCAGCTGATATGTGGATTCTTTTTCTGCAGTTTCCTAAATGTTTTCTGGTTCTGATCGGATTTGCCTTCTTATTCCCAAATTTTGTATTCTCACGCAATACAAGCAAGATTTTGGACAGAGTAGCCATTATGAAAGAAAAAAAAAACACAGTAAATTGCCCTTTCAGGATTAGAAATCTACAGGCAACACGACCAAGATGAGTTTCTGTGTCTTGGAAATTCACATGGAACACTTCTGCTGAGGGGACAGATACTAATTCCCTCCAAATTGAGTGTGAGTGCGATTTTGAGGTGAATTGAGTCAGAATTCCAAAGTCAGTCTGTGGAAGGGGGGGATGAATCCAGAAACAGCCTGTTTCCTTCTGTCTAAATCCAGCCAAATACCACAAAGGACTCTTGAATTTCTTTGGCTTTCTCAGATTTCCCTTATTTATCATTGTTTGTAATGATTATTTTTTGTGAGCTTTGGTTTTGAGGCTGGAAGATGGAGTTCAGGGCACTGGATTAATGGTTTTGTTCAATCAGGGTACAGCTGTTGGCTTGCTCCAATTCTGGCTTGCTGTCATTGTTTTGGGTGCCTTAGCCGATTTGTGGTTTCTTGAGCGGTAATTTGCTAAATATTTTCTGGGTCTGAGTCGGTTTTACCTTCTTTCTTCCCAAATTTTGTATTCTGATGCAATACAAGCAAGATTTTGACAGAGTAGCCATTATGAAAGAAAAAAGAACACAGCAAATTGCCCTTTCAGGATTAGAAATCTACAGGCAACTCGACCAAGATGAGTTTCTGTGTTATGGAAAATGACATGATACCCTTCTGCTGAGGGGACAGATCCTAATTCCCTCCAAATTGAGTGTGAGTGCGATTTTGAGGTGAATTCAATCAGAATTCCAAAGTCTGTCTGTGGAAGGGGGGGATGAATCTAGGAACAGCCAGTTTCCTTGTGTCTGAATCCAGCCAAATATCACAAAGGACTCCTGCATTTCTTTGGCTTTTTCACATTTCCCTTATTTATCATGGTTTGTAATGAATTTTCTGCTGTGAGCTTTGGTTTTGAGGCTGGAATATGGAGTTCAGGGCACAGGAGGAATGGTCTTTTTCAAACAGGGCACAGTTGTCGCCTTGCTCCCATTTTGCCTAGCTGTCATTGTTTTGGGTGCCTCAGCTGACTTTTGGTTTCTTGAGCGGCAATTTCCTAAATGTTTTATGGGTCTGAGTTGGTTTTGGCTTCTTCCTTCCCAAATTTTGTATTCTGCCACAATACAAACAAGAGTTTGGGCACGGTAGCCATTATGAAATAAAAAACACAACAAATAGGTGTTTGAAGCTTAGAAATCTACAGGTAACACGACCAAGGTGAGTTTTTGTGTTTTGGAAAATAAAATGGAAACTTTGGCTGAGGTGACAGATATTAATTGCCTCCAAACTGAGTTTCACTGTGATTTTCAGGTGAATTCAGTCAGAATTCCACAGGCAGTCAGCTGGAGGGGTGGATGAATCCGGGAACAGCCGGTTTCCTTGCAACTAAATCAAGCCCAATATCACAAAGGACTCTTGCATTTCTTTGGCTTTTTTCTCATTTTTCTTATTTATCATGGTTTGTAATGAATTTTCTGATGTGAGCTTTGGTTTTGAGGCTTGAATATGGAGTTCAGGCACTGGATTAATGGTCTTTTTCAATCAGGGCACAGCTGTTGGCTTGCTCAAGTTCTGGATTGCTGTCATTTTTTTGGTGCCTCAGCTGACTTTAGGTTTCTTGAGCAGCAATTTCCTAAATGTTTTCTGAGTCTCAGTTGGATTTGCATTCTTCCTTCCCAAATTTTGTATTCTGACGCAATATAAACAAGAGTTTGGACAGAGTAGCCATTATGAAATAAACAACACAACAAATATGCATTTGAAGCTTAGAAATCTACAGGTAACACGAGCAAGGTGAGTTTTTGTGTTTGGGAAAATCAAATGGAACACTTTGGCTGAGGTGACAGATTTCAATAGACTCTAAACTGAGTTTCACTGCGAATATCAGGTTAATTCAGTCAGAATTCCACATGCAGTCACCTGGAGGGTTCGATGAATCCGGGAACAGCCGGTTTCCTTGTTACTAAATCCTACCCAATATCACTAAGAACTGGCGCATTTCTTTGCTCATTTCTCATTTTTCTTATTTATCCTGGTTTGTAATGAATTTTCTGATGTGAGCATCGATTTTGAGGCTGGCATATTGAGTTCAGGACACAAGAGGAAGGTTCTTTTTCAAACAGGGCACAGCTGTTGGCTTGCTCCAATTCTTTCTTGCTATCATTGTTTTGGGTGCCTCAGCCAATTTGTGGTTTCTTGAGTGGCAATTTCCTAAATGTTTTCTGGGTCTCAGTTGCTTTTGCCGTCTTCCTTCCCAAATTTTGTATTCTGACGCAATACGAACAAGAGTTTGGACAGAGTAGCCATTAGGAAATAAAAACCACAGCAAATAGGGCTTTGAAGCTTATAAATCTACAGGTAACAAGACCGAGGTGAGTTTTTTTGTTTTGGAAAATCAAATGGAACACTTTGGCTGAGGTGACAGATATTAACTGCCTCCAAACTGAGTTTCACTGCGATTTACAGGTTCATTCAGTCAGAATTCCACAGGCAGTCAGCTGGAGGGATGGAAGAATCCGGGGACAGCCGGTTTCCTTGAGACTAAAAAAGCCCAATATCATTATGGATTCTTGCATTTCTTTGGCTTTTGTCTCATTTTTCTTATTTATCATGGTTTGTAATGTATTTTCTGATGTGAGCTTTGGTTTTGAGGCTGCAATATGGAGTTGAGGTCACAAAAGGAAGGAACTTTTTCAATCAGGGCACAGCTGTTGGCTAGCTCCAATTGGCTTGATGTCATTGGTTTGGGTGCCTCAGCTGACTTTTGGTTTCTTCAGCAGCAATTTCCTAAATGTTTTCTGGGTCTGAGTTGGTTTTGCCTTCTACCTTCAAAAATTTTGTATTCTGATGCAATACAAGCAGAGTTTGGACAGAGTAGCCATTATGAAAAAAAAAAAAAAAAACAGCATATTGCCCTTTCAGGATTAGAATTCTACAGGCAACACGACCAATATGAGTTTCTGTGTTTTGGAAAATGACATGGAACCGTTCTGCTGAGGGGACAGATTCTAATTCCCTCCAAATACAGTGTGAGTGAGATTTTGAGGTGAATTCAATCAGAATTCCAAAGTCAGTCTATGGAAGGGGGGATGAATGTTGAAACAGGCAGTTTCCTTTTCTCTAAATCCAGCCAAATATCACAAAGGACTCTTGCATTTCCTTGGCTCTTTCACATTTCCCTTATTTATCAAGGTTTGAAATGAAATTTCTGATGTGAGCTTTGGTTTTAAGGCTGCAATATGGAGTTCAGGGCACCGGAGGAATGGTCTTTTTCAAACAGTATACAGCTGTTGGCTTGCTCCAATTCTGGCTTGCTGTCATTGTTTTGGGTGCCTCAGCTGACTTCAGGTTTCCTGAGTGGCAATTTCCTAAATGTTTTCTGGGTCTGAATTGGTTTTGCCTTCTTCCTTCCCAAATTTTGCATTCTGACACAATGCAAACAAGAGTTTCGACAGAGTAGCCATTATGAAATAAAAAACACAACAAAAGGTGTTCGAAGCATATAAATCTACAGATAACACGACCAAGGTGAGTTTTTGTGTTTTGGAAAATCAAATGGATCACTTTGGCTGAGGTGACAGATATTAATTGCCTCCAAACTGAGTTTCACTGCGATTTTCGGGTTAATTCACTCAGAATTCCACAGGCAGTCAGCTGGAGGGGTGGATGCATCTGGGAACAGCCGGTTTCCTTGTGACTGAATCAAGCCCAATATCATTATGGATTCTTGCATTTCTTTGGCTTTTTTCTGATTTTCCTTATTTATCATGGTTTGTAATGAATTTTCTGATGTGAGCTGTGGTTTTGAGGCTGGCATATTGAGTTCAGGGCACAAGAGGATGTTCTTTTTCAATCAGGGCACAGCTGTTGGCTTGCTCCAATTCTGACTTGCTATCATTGGTTTTGGTGCCTCAGCCAATTTGTGGTTTCTTGTGTGGCAATTTCCTAAATGTTTTCTGGGTCTGAGTTGGTTTTGCCTTCTTCCTTCCCAAATTTGTATTCTGCCACAATACAAACAAGAGTTTAGGCACAGTAGCCATTATGAAATAAAAAACACAACAGATAGGTGTTTGTAGCTTAGAAATCTACAGGTAACACGACCAAGGTGAGTTTTTCTGTTTTGGAAAATACAATGGAAACTTTGGCTGAGGTGACAGATATTAATTGCCTCCAAACTGAGTTTCACTGCGATTTTCAGGATAATTCAGTCAGAACTCCACAGGCAGTCAGCTGGAGGGGTGGATGAATCCGAGAACAGCCGGTTGCCTTGCGACTAAATCCAGCACAATATCACTAAGAACTCGTGCATTTCTTTGGCTTTTTTTCTCATTTTTCTTATTAATTATGGTTTGTAATGAATTTTCAGATGTGAGCTTTGGTTTTCAGGCTGGCATATTGAGTTCAGGGTGCAAGAGGAGAGTTCTTTTTTAATCAGGGAACAGCTGTTGCCTTGCTCCAATTCTGGCTTGCTGTCATTGGTTTGGGTGCCTCAGCCGATTTCTGGTTTCTTCAGTGGCAATTTCCTAAATGTTTACTGGTTCAGAGTTGGTTTTGCCTTCTTATTCCCAAATTTTTTATTCTGACACAATGCAAACAATAGTTTGGAAGAGTAGCCATAATGAAATAAAAAAGAAAACAAATAGGCATTTGAAGCTACAGGTAACATGACCAAGTTGAGTTTTAGTGTTTTGGAAAATCAAATGGAACACTTTGGCTGAGGTGATAGATATTAATAGTCTCCAAAGTGAGTTTCACTGCGATTTTCAGGATAATTCAGTCAGAAGTCCACAGGCATTCCCATGGAGGGGTGGATGAATCCGGGAACAGCCGGTTTCCTTGCGACTAAATGAAGTCCAATATCATTATGGATTCTTGCATTTCTTTGGCTTTTTTCTGATTTTTCTTATTTATCATAGTTTGTAATGAATTTTCTGATGTGACCTTTGGTTTTGAGGCTGGCATGTTGATGTCAAGGCACCAGAGGAATGGTATTTTTCAATGAGGGCACAGCTGTTGGTTTACTTCAATTCTGCTTTGCTGTCATTTTTTTGTGTCCCTCAGGCGATTTGTGGATTCTTGGGTGGTAATTTCCTAAATGTTTTCTGGGTCTCAGTTGGTTTTGCCTTCTTATTCCCTAATTTTGTATTCTGATGCAATTCAAGCAGATTTTGGACAGAGTAGCCATTATGAAAGAAAAAAAAACACAGCAAATTACCCTTTCAGGATTAGAAATCTACAGGCAACATGAGCAAGATGAGTTTCTGTGTTTTGGAAAATGACATGGAACCCTTCTGCTGAGGGGACAGATTCTAATTCCCTCCAACTTGAGTGTGAGTGCGATTTTGAGATGAATTCAATCAGAATTGCAAAGTCAGTCTGTGGAAGGGGGGGATGAATCTGGAAATAGCCAGTTTTCTATTGTGTAATTCCAGATAATTATCACAAAGGACTCCTGCATTTCTTTGGCTTTTTCACATTTCCCTGATTTATCATGGTTTGTAATGAATTTTCTGGTTTGAGCTTTGGTTTTGAGGCTGGCATATTGAGTTCAGGGCACAAGAGGAAGGTTCTTTTTCAATCAGGGCACAGCTGTTGGCTTGCTCCACTTCTGGCTTGCTGTCATTGTTTTGGGTGCCTCAGCCGATTTGTGGTTTCTTGTGTAGCAATTTCCTAAATGTTTTCTGATTCTCAGTTGGTTTTGCCTTCTTCCTTCCCAAATTTTGTATTCTTACGCAATAGAAACAAGAGTTTGGGCACAGTAGCCATTATGAAGTAAAAAACACAACAAATATGTGTTTGAAGCTTAGAAATCTACAGGTAACATGACCAAGGTGAGTTTTTGTGTTTTGGAAAATCAAATGAAACACTTTGGCTGAGGTGACAGATATTAATTGCCTCCAAACTGAGTTTCACTGTGATTTTCAGGTTAATTCAGTCAGAATTCCACAGGCAGTCAGCTGGAGTGGTGGATGAATCCGGGAACAGCCGGTTTCCTTGTGTCTAAATCCAGCCAAATATCACAAAGGACTCTTGCATTTCTTTGTTTTTTTTCAAATTTCCCTTATTTATCTGGTTTGTAATGAAATTTCTGATGTGAGCTTTGCTTTTGAGGCGGCAATATGGAGTTCAGGGCACCGGAGGAATGGTCTTTTTCAAACAGGGCAGAGCTGTTGGCTTGCTCCACTTCTGGCTTGCTGTCATTGTTTTGGGTGTCTCAGCTGACTTTTGGTTTCTTGAACGGCATTTTCCTAAATGATTACTGGGTCTGAGTTGATTTTGCCTTCTTTCTTCCCAAATTTTGTATTCTCACGCAATACAAACAATGGTTTGTTTACAGTAGCATTATGAAATAAGCAACAAAACAAATAGGCGTTTGAAGCTTAGACATCTACAGGTAACACGACCAAGGTGAGTTTTTGTGTTTTGGAAAATACAATGGAACACTTTGGCTGAGGTGACAGGTATTAATTGCCTCCAAACTGAGTTTCACTGTGATTTTCAGGTTAATTCAGTCAGAAATCCACAGGCAGTCAGCTGGAGGGGTGGATGAATCCGGGAACAGCCGGTTTCCTTACGACTAAATCAAGCCCAATATCATTATGGATTCTTGCAATTCTTTGGCTTTTTTCTCATTTTTCTTATTTATCATGGTTTGTAATGAATTTTCTGATGTGAGCTTTGGTTTTGATGCTGGCATATTGGGTTCAGGGCACAAGAGGAAGGTTCTTTTTCAATCAGGGCACAGCCATTGGTTTGCTACAATTCTGTCTTGCTTTAAAGGTTTTGGGTGCCTCAGCGTTGTTGTTTTTTGATCCACATTTTCTGAATGTTTTCTGGGTCTGAGTTGGTTTTGCCTTCTTCCTTCCCAAATTTTCTGACGCAATACAAACAAGAGTTTGGACAGAGTAGCCATTATGAAATTAAAAACACAACATTACGCATTTGAAGCTTAGAAATCGATAGGTAACACGACCAAAGTGAGTTTTTGTGTTTTAGAAAGTGTCATGGAACACTTCTGCTGAGGGGACAATTTCTAATTCCCTCCAAAGTGAGTTTCACTGCGATTTCCAGGTTAATTCAGTCAGAATACACATTCACTCAGCTGGGAGGTGTGGAAGAATCTGGAAACAGCAGTTTACATGGGAATAAATGAAGCCCAATATCACTAAGAACTCCTGCATTCCTTTGGCTTTTTTCTCATTTTTCTTATTTATCATGGTTTGTAATGAATTTTCTGATGTGAGCTTTGGTTTTGAGGCTGGCATATTGAGTTCAGGGCACAAGACAGCTGTTGGCTTGCTCCAATTCTGGCTTGCTGTCCTTGTTTTGGGTGCCTCAGCTGACATTTGGTTTCTTGAGCGGCAATTTGCGATATGTTTTCTGGGTCTGAGTTGGTTTTGCCTTCTTCCTTCCCAAATTTTGTATTCTGACGCAATATAAACTAGAGTTTGGACAGAGTAGCCATTATGAAATAAAAAACACAACACATAGGCGTTTGAAGCTTAGAAATCTACAGGTAACACAACCAAGGTGCGTTTTTCTGTTTTGGAAAATCAAATGGAACACTTTGGCTGAGGTGACAGATATTAATTGCCTCCAAAGTGAGTTTCACTGCGATTTTCAGGTTAATTCAGTCAGAATTCCACAGGCAGTCAGCTGGAGGGGTGGATGAATCCAGGAACATTCTTTTCCTTGTGACTAAATCAAGCCCAATATCATTATGGATTCTTGCATTGCTTTGGATTTTTCTCATTTTTCTTTTGTATCATGGTTTGTAATGAATTTTCTGATGTGAGCTTTGGTTTTGAGGCTGGCATATTGAGTTCAGGGCACAAGAGGATGGTTCTATTTCAAACAGGGCACAGCTGTTGGCTTGCTCCAATTCTGGCTTGCTGTCATTGTTTTGGGTGCCTCAGCTGATTTTGGTTTCTTGAGCGGCAATTTCCTAAATGTTTTATGGGTCTGAGTTGGTTTTGCCTTCTTCCTTCCCAAATTTTGTATTCTGAGGCAATACAAACAAGAGTTTTGACAGAGTAGCCATTATGAAATAAAAAACACAACAAATAGGCGTTTGAAGCTTATACATCTACAGGTAACAAAACCAAGTGAGTTTTTGTGTTTTGGAAAATAAAGTGGAACACTTTGGCTGAGGTCACAGATAGTAATTGCCTCCAAACTGATTGTCACTGCGATTTTAGGGTAATTCAGTCAGAATTCCACAGGCAGTCAGCTGGAGGGGGGGATGAATCTTGGACGAGCCGATTTCCTTGTGACTAAATCAAGCCCAATATCATTATGGATTCTTGCATTTCTTTGGCTTTTTCTCATTTTTCTTATTTATCATGGTTTGTAATGAATTTTCTGATGTGAGCTTTGGTTTTAAGCTGGCATATTGAGTTCAGGGCACAAGAGGAGGGTTGTTTTTCAATCAGGGCACAGCTGTTGGGTTGCTCCAATTCTGGCTTGCTGTCATTGTTTTGGGTGCCTCAGCTGATTTGTGGATTCTTGAGTGGCAATATCCTAAATGTTTTCTTGGTCTGAGTTACTTTTGCCTTCTTATTCCCAAATTTTGTATTCTGATGCAATACAAGCAAGATTTTTACAGAGTAGCCATTATGAAAGAAAAAAACAAAGCAAATTGGCCTTTCAGGATTAGAACTGTACAGGCAAAACAATCAAGATGAGTTTCTGTGTTTTGGAAAGTGACATGGACCCCTTCTGCTGAGGGTACAGATACTAATTTCCTCCAAATTGAGTGTGAGTGCAATTTTGAGGTGAATTCAATCAGAATTCCAAAGTCAGTCTGTTTAAGGGTGGGATGAATCCTGAAACAGCCAGTTTCCTTGTGTCTAAATCCAGCCAAATACCACAAAGGACTCTTGAATTTCTTTGGCTTTCTCAGATTTCCCTTATTTATCGTGGTTTGTAATGAATTTTCTGATGTGAGCTTTGGTTTTGAGGCTGGCATATTGAGTTCAGTGCACAAGAGGAAGGTTCTTTTTCAATCAGGGCACAGCTGTTGGCTTGCTCCAATTCTGTCTTGCTGTCATTGTTCTGCATGCCTCAGCTTACTTTTGGTTTCTTGAGCAGTAATTTCCTAAATATTTTCTGGGTCTGAGTTGGTTTTGCCTTCTTCCTTCCCAAATTTTGTATTCTGATGCAATACAAACAAGAGTTTGGACAGAGTAGCTATTATGAAATAAAACGTACAACAAATAGGCGTTTGAAGCTCAGAAATCTACAGGTAACACGACCAAGGTGAGTTTTTGTGTTTTGGAAAAGAAAATGGAACACTTTGGCTGAGGTGACAGATATTAATTGCCTCCAAACTGAGTTTCCCTGCGATTTTCAGGTTAATTCCATCAGAATTCCACAGGCAGTCAGCTGCAGGGGTGGATGAATCCTGGAACAGCCTGTTTCCTTCGAGTGAATCAAGCCCAATATCATAATGGATTCTTGCATTTCTTTGGCCTTTTTCTTATTTTTCTTATTTATCATGGTTTGTAATGAATTTTCTGAGGTGAGCTTTGGTTTTGAAGCTGCAATATGGAGTTCAGGATCCGGGGGAATGGTCTTTTTCCTTTTTTTTTTTTCTTGACAGGCAGAGTGGACAGTGAGAGAGAGAGAGACAGGGAGAAATTTCTTCCTTTGCCGTTGGTTCACCCTCCAAATGCCGCCGCGGCCAGTGTGCGGCGGCGGGCGCACCGCGCTGATCCAATTGCAGGAACCAGGAGCCAGGTGCTTTTCCTGGTCTCCCATGGGGTGCAGTGCCCCAGCACTTGGGCCATCCTCCACTGCACTCCCTGGCCACAGCAGAGGGCTGGCCTGGAAGAGGGGCAACCGGGACAGAATCCGCACCCAGACCGGGACTAGAACCTGGTGTGCTGGGGCCGCTAGGTGGAGGATTAGCTTAATGAGCCGCGGAGCCGGCTGGGAATGGTCTTTTTCAAACAGGGCACAGCTCTTGGCCTGCTCCAATTCTGGCTTGCTGTCATTGTTTTCGGAGCCTCAGATGATTTGTGGTTTCTTGAGCGGCAATATCCTAAATGTTTTCTGCGTCTGAGTTGGTTTTGCCTTCTTCCTTCCCAAATTTTGTATTCTGCCACAATACAAACAAGAGTTTGGGCAGAGTAGCCATTTTGTAATGAAAAACACAGCAAATAGGCGTTTGAAGCTTAGAAATCTACAGGTAACACGACCAAGGTGAGTTTTTGTGTTTTGGAAAATCAAATGGAACACTTTGCCTGAGGAGACAGATATTAATTGCCTCCAAACTGAGTTTCACTGCAATTTTCAGGTGAATTCAGTCAGAATTCCACAGGCAATCAGCAGGAGCGGTGGATGAATCTGGGAATAGCCGGTTTCCTGGCGACTAAATCCAGCCCAATATCATTATGGATTCTTGCATTTCTTTCGCTTTTTTCTCATTTTTCTTATTTATCATGGTTTTTAATGAATTTTTTGATGTGAGCTTTGGTTTTGAGGCTGGCATATTGAGTTCAGGTCACCAGAGGAAGGTTCTTTTTCAATCAGGGCACAGCTGTTGGCATGCTCCAATTCTGGCTTGCTGTCATTGTTTTGGGTGCCTCAGCTGACTTTTGGTTTCTTGAGTGGCAATTTACTAAATGTTTTCTGGATCTTAGTTGGTTTTGCCTTCTTCCTTCCCAAATATTGTATTCTGACACGATACAACCAATAGTTTGGACAGAGTTGCCATTATGAATTAAAAAACACTACAAATAGGCCTTTGAAGCTTAGAAATCTACAGGTAACATAACCAAGGTGAGTTTTTATGTTTTGGAAAATCAAATGGAATACTTTGGCTGAGGTCACAGATATATATTGCCTCCAAAGTGAGTTTCACTGCGATTTTCAGGTGAATTCAGTCAGAATTCCACAGGCAGTCAGCAGGAGTGGTGGATGAATCTGGGAACAGCCGGTTTCCTTGTGACTCAATCAAGCCCAATATCATTATGGATTCTTGCATTTCTTTGGCTTTTTTCTCATTTTACTTATTTATCATGGTTTGTAATGAATTTTCTGATGTGAGCTTTGGTTTTGAGGCTGGCATATGGAGTTCAGGGTACCGGAGGAATACTCTTTTTCAAACAGGGCATAGCTGTTGGCCTGCTCCAAATCTGGCTTGCTGTCATTTCTTTGGGTGCCTCAGCTGACTTTTGGTTTCTTGAGCGGCAATTTCCTAAATGTTTGCTGGGTCTGAGTTGGTTTTGCCTTCTTCCTTCCCAAATTTTCTTTTCTGATGGCATGCAAACAAGAGTTTCGGCAGAGTAGCCATTATGAAATAAAAAACACTACAAATATGCGTTTAAAGCTTAGAAATCTACAGGTAATACGACCAAGGTGAGTTTTTGTGTTTTAGAAAATCAAATGGAACACTTTGGCTGAGGTTACAGATAGTAATTGCCTCCAAACTGAGTTTCACTGCGATTTTCAGGTGAATTCCGTCAGAATTCCACAGGCAGTCCGCTGGAGGGGTGGATGAATCCGGGAACAGCCGGTTTCCTTGTGACGAAATCAAGCTGAATATCATTATGGATTCTTGCATTTCTTTGGCTTTTTTCTCCTTTTTCTTATTTATCATGGTTCGTGATGAATTTTCTGATGTGAGCTTTGGTTTTGAGGCTGGCATATGGAGTTCAGGGCACAAGAGGAATGGTCTTTTTCAATCAGGGCACAGCTGTTGGCCTGCTCCAGTTCTTGCTTCCCGTCATTGTTTTGGGTGCCGCGGCTGACTTCAGGTGAATTCAGTCACAATTCCACAGGCAGTCAGCTGTAGGGGTGGATGAATCTGGGCACAGCCGGTATCCTTGCGAATAAATCCAGCCCAATATCATTATGGGTTTTCTGGGTCTGAGTTGGTTTTGCTGTCTGCCTTCCCAAATTATCTTTTCTGATGCCATACAAACAAGAGTTTGGGCAGAGTAGCCATTATGAAATAAAAACCACAAGAAATAGGATTTTGAAGCTTAGAAATCTACAGGTAGCACGACCATGGTGAGTTTTTGTGTTTTGGAACATAAAATGGAACGCTTTGGCTGAGGTGACAGATATTAATTGCTACCAAACTGAGTTTCACGGCGATTTTCAGGTTAATTCAGTCAGAATTCCACAGGCAGTCAGCTGGAGGGGTGGATGAATCTGGGAACAGCCGGTTTCCATGCGAATAAAACAAGCCTAATATCATTATGGATTCTTGCATTTCTTTGGCTTTTTTCTCATTTTTTATTTATCAAGGTTTGTAATGAATTTTCTGATGTGAGATTTGGTTTTGAGGCTGCAATATGCAGTTCAGGGAACCGGAGGAATGGCCTTTTTCAAACAGGGCACAGCTGTTGGCCTGCTTCAATTCTGGCTTGCTGTTATTGTTTTGAGTGCCTCAGCTGACTTTTGGTTTCTTGAGCAGCAATTTCCTGCATGTTTTCAGGGTCTGAGTTGGTTTTGCCTTCTTCCTTCCCAAATTTTGTATTCTGACGCCATACAAACAAGAGTTTGGGCAGAGCAGCCATTTTGTAATGAAAAACACAGCAAATAGGCATTTGAAGCTTAGAAATCTACAGGTAACATGACCAAGTTGAGGTTTTGTGTTTTGGAAAATCAAATGGAACACGTTGGCTGAGGTGACAGATATAAATTGCCTCCAAACTGAGTTTCACTGCGATTTTCAGGTGAATTCAGTCACAATTCCACAGGCAGTCAGCTGGAGGGGTGGATGAACTGGGAACAGCCGGTATCCTTGCGAATAAATCCAGCCCAATATCATTATGGATTCTTGCATTTCTTTGTCTTTTTTCTCATTTGTCTTATTTATCATGGTTTGTAATGAATTTTCTGATGTCAGCTTTGGTTTTGAAGCTGCAATATGGAGTTCAGGGCACCGGAGGAATGGCCTTTTTCCATCAGGGCACAGCTGTTGGCTTGCTCCAATTCTGGCTTGCTGTCATTATTTTGGGAGCCTCAGCTGACTTTTGGTTTCTTGAGTGGAAATTTCCTAAATGTTTTCTGGGTCTGAGTTGGTTTTGCCTTCTTCCTTCCCAAATTTTGTATTCTGACGGCATACAAACAAGAGTTTGGACAGAGTAGCCATTATGGAATGAAAAACACAACCAATAGGCGTTTGAAGCTTAGAAATCTACAGGTAACACGACCAAGGTGAGTTTTTGTGTTTTGGAAAGTCAAATGGAACACTTTGGCTAGGTGACAGATATTAATTGCCTCCAAACTGAGTTTCACTGCGATATTCAGGTTAATTCAGTCAGAATTCCACAGGCAGTCACCTGGAGGGGTAGATGAATCTGGGAACAGCCGGTTTCCTTGCGACTAAATCCAGCCCAATATCATTATGGATTCTTGCATTTCTTTGGCTCTTATTTTTCTTATTTATCATGGTTTGTAATGAATTTTCTGATGTCAGCTTTGGTTTTGAGGCTGCAATATGGAGTTCAGGGCACAAGAGGAATGGTCATTTTCAATCAGGGCATAGCTGTTGGCTTGCTCCAATTCTGGCTTGCTGTCATTGTTTTGGGTGCCTCAGCCGATTTGTGGTTTCTTGAGCGGCATTTTCCTAAATGTTTTCTGGGTCTGAGTTGGTTTTTCCTTCTTCCTTCCCAAATTTTGTATTCTGATGCAATACAAACAAGAGTTTCGGCAGAGTAGCCATTATGAAATAAAAAACACAACAAACAAGCATTTCAAGGTTATACATGTATAGAAAACACGACCAAGGTGAGTTTTTGTGTTTTGGAAAATCTAATGGAACACTTTGACTGAGGTGACAGATATTAATTGCCTCCAAACTGAGTTTCACTGCGATGTTCAGGTTAATTCAGTCGAATTCCACAGGTAGCCAGATGGAGGGGTGGATGAATCTGGGAACAGCCGGTTTCCTTGTGACTGAATCAAGCCCAATATCATTATGGATTCTTGCATTTCTTTGGCTTTTTTCTCATTTTTCTTATTTATGATGGTTTGTAATGAATTTTCTGATGTGAGCTTTGGTTTTGAGTCTGCAAGATGGAGTTCAGGGCACCGGAGGAATGGCCATATTCAATCAGGGCACAGACCTTTGCTTGCTCCAATTCTGGCTTACTGTCATTGGTTTGGGGGCCTCAGCTGAGTTTGCTTTCTTGAGCGGCAAGTTCCTAAATGTTTTCTGGGTCTGAGTTGGTTTTGCCTTCTTCCTTCAAATGTTGCTTCTGACGCAATACAAACAAGAGTTTAGACAGAGTAGCCATTATGAAATAAAAAACACAACAAATAGGCGTTTGAAGCTTAGACATCTACTGGTAACATGACCAAGGTGAGTTTTTGTGTTTTGGAATATAAAATGGAACACTTTGGCTGTGGTGACAGATATTAATTGCCTCCAAACTGAGTTTCACTGTGATTTTCAGGTTAATTCAGTCAGAATTCCACAGGCAGTCAGCTGGAGGGGTGGATGAATCTGGGAACAACCGGTTTCCTTGCGACTAAATCAAACCTAATATCATTATGGAATCTTGCATTTCTTTGGATTTATTCTCATTTTTCTTATTTATCATGGTGTGTAATGAATTTTCTGATGTGAGCTTTGGTTTTGAGTCTGGAAGATGGAGTTCAGGGCAGAAGAGGATGGTTCTTTTTCCATCAGGGCACAGCTCTTTGCTTGCTCCAATTCTGGTTTAATGTAATTGGTTTGGGTACCTCAGCTGACTTTTGGTTTCTTGAGCGGCAATTTCCTAAATGTTTTCTGGGTCTGAGTTGGTTTTGCCTTCTTCCTTGTCAAATTTTGTATTCTGACGCAATACAAAAAAGAGTTTGGTTAAAGTAGCCATTATGAAATAAAAACCACAACAAATATGCTTTTGAAGCTTAGAAATCTACAGGTAACTCGACCATGGTGAGTTTTTGTGTTTTGGAAAATCAAATGGAACACTTTGGCTGAGGTGACAGATATTAATTGCCTCCAAACTGAGTTTCACTGTGATTTTCAGGTTAATTCAGTCAGAATTCCACAGGTAGTCAGCTGGAGGGGGGGATGAATCTGGGAAGAGCTGATTTCCTTGAGACTAAATCAAGCCCAATATCATTATGGATTCTTGCATTTCTTTGGCTTTTTTCTCATTTTTCTTATGTATCATGGTTTGTAGTGAATTTTCTGATGTGAGCTTTGGTTTTGAGTCTGCAATATGGAGTTCAGGGCACAAGAGGAAGGTTCTTTTTCAAACAGGGCACAGCCATTTGCTTGCTCCAGTTCTGGCTTGCTGTCATTGTTTTGGGTGCCTCAGCTGATTTTTGGTTTGTTGAGTGGCAATTTCCTAAATGTTTTCTGGGTCAGAGTTGGTTTTGCCTTCTTCCTTCCCAAATTTTGTATTCTGAAGCCATACAAACAAGAGGTTGGACAGAGTAGCCATTATGAAATAAAAAAAAAACACAAGAAATAGGAGTTTGAAGCTTAGAAATCTACAGGTAACACGACCAAGGTGAGATTTTGTGTTTTGGAAAATCAAATGGAACACTTTGGCTAGGTGACACATATTAATTGCCTCCAAACTGAGTTTCACTGCGATTTTCAGGTTAATTCTGTCAGAATTCCACTGGCAGTCCGCTGGAGGGGTGGATGAATCCAGGAACAGCCGGTTTCCTTGCGACTAACTAAAAGCCAATATCATTATGGATTCTTGCATTTCTTTGGCTATTTTCTCATTTTTCTTATTTATCATGGTTTGTAATGCATTTTCTGATGTGAGCTTTGGTTTTTAGGCTGGCAGTCAGCTGGAGGGGTGGATGAATCCGGGAAAGATGGTTTCCTTGCGACTAAATCAAGCCCAATATCATTGTGGATTCTTGCATTTCTTTGGCTTTTTTCTCATCTTTCTTATTTATCATGGTTTGTAATGAATTTTCGGATGTGAGCTTTGGTTTTGAGGCTGGCATTTTGAGTTCAGGGCACCGGAGGAATGGTCCTTTTCAAACAGGGCACAGCTGTTGGCCTGTTCCAATTCTGGCTTGCTGTCATTTTATTTTGGGTGCCTCAGCTTATTTGTGGTTTCTTGAGCGGCAATTTTCTGAATGTTTTCTGGGTCTGAGTTGCTTTTGCCTTCTTCCTTGTCAAATTTTGTATTCCGACGCAATACAAACAAGAGTTTCAGCAGAGTAGCCATTATGAAATAAAAAACATAACAAATAGGCATTTGAAGCTTAGAAATCTACAGGTAACACGACCAAGGTGAGTTTTTGTGTTTTGGAAAATCAAATGGAACACTTTGGCTGAGGTGACAGATATTAATTGCCTCCAAAAAGAGTTTCAATGCGATTTTCAGGTTAATTCAGTCAGAATTCCACAGGCTGTCAGCTTGAGGGGTGGATGAATCCGGGAACAACCGGTTTCTTTGCGACTCAATCAAGCCCAATATCATTATGGATTCTTGCATTTTTTGGCTTTTTTCTTCGTTTTCATATTTATCATCGTTTCTAATGAATTTTCTGATGTGAGTTTTGGTTTTGAGGCTGCAATATGGAGTTCAGAGTAACGGAGGAATGGTCTTTTTCAAACAGGGCACAGCTGTTGGCCTGCTCCAATTCTGGTTTGCTGTCATTGTTTTGAGTGCCTCAGCCGATTTGTGGATTCTTGAGCGGCAATTTCCTACATGTTTTCTGGGTCTGAGTTGGTTTTGCCCCCTTCCTTCCCAAATTTTGTATTCTGACGCCATAGAAAGAAGAGTTTGGGTAGAGTAGCCATTATGAAATAAAAAACACAACACATAGACGTTTGAAGCTTAGAAATCTACAGGTAACACGACCAAGGTGAGTTTTTGTGTTTTGGAAAATCAAATGGAACACTTTGCCTGAGGTGACAGATATTAATTGCCTCCAAACTGAGATTCACTGCGATTTTCAGGTTAATTCAGTCAGAATTGCACAGGCAGTCAGCTGGAGGGGTGGATGATTCCGGGAACAGCCGGTTTCCTTGCGACTGAATCAAGCCCAATATCATTATGAATTCTTGCATTTCTTTGGCTTTTTTCTCATCTTTCTTATTTATTATGGTTTAAATGAATTTTCTGATGTGAGCTTTGGTTTTGAGGCTGCAGTATGGAGTTCACGGCACTGGAAGTATGGTCATTTTAAACAGGGTACAGCTGTTAGTCTGCTCTAATTCTGGCTTGCTGTCATTGCTTTGGATTCTTGCATTTTTTTGGATTTTTCGCATTTTTCTTATTTATCATGGTTTGTAATGAATTTTGTGATGTCAGCTTTGGTTATGAGGCTTCAATATGGAGTTCAGGGCACCGGGGGAATGGTCTTTTTCAATCAGGGCACAGCTGTTAGTATGCTCTAATTCTGGCTTGCTGTCATTGTTTTGAGTGCCTCAGCCGATTAGTGGTTTCTTGAGCGGCAATTTCCTACATGTTTTCTGGGTCTGAGTTGATTTTGCCTTCTTCCTTCCCAAAGTTTGTATTCTGACGCAATACAAACAAGAGTTTTTGCAGAGTAGCCATTTTGTAATGAAAAACATAGCATATAGGCGTTTGAAGCTTAGAAATCTACAGGTAACACGACCAAGGTGAGGTTATGTGTTTTGGATAATAAAATGGTCTGAGGTGACAGATATTAATTGCCTCCAAACTGAGTTTCACTGCGATTTTCAGGTGAATTCAGTCAGAATTCCACAGGCAGTCAGCTGCAGTGGTCGATGAATCCAGGAACAGCCGGTTTCCTTGAGACTAAATCAAGCCCAATATCATTATGCATTCTTGGAATTCTTTGGCTTTTTTCTCATTTTCCTTATTTTTCATGGTTTGTAATGAATTTTCTGATGTGAGCTTTGGTTTTGAGGCTGCAATATGGAGTTCAGGGCACCGGAGGAATGGTCTTTTTCAAACACAGCACAGCTGTTGGCCTGCTCCAATTCTGCCTTGCTGTCATTGTTTTGAGTGCCTCAGCCGATTTGTGGTTTTTTGAGCGGCAATTTCTTAAATGTTTTCTGGGTCTGAGTTGGTTTTGCCTTCTTCCTTCCCAAATTTTGTATTCTGACGCAATACAAACAAGAGTTTGTTTAAAGTAGCCATTATGAAATAAAAAACACTACAAATAGGCGTTTTAAGCTTAGAAATCTACAGGTAACACGACCAAGGGGAGTTTTTGTGTTTTGGAAAATACAATGGAACACTTTGGCTAGGTGACAGATATTAATTGCCTCCAAACTGAGTTTCACTGCGATATTCAGGTTAATTCAGTCAGAATTGCACAGGCAGTCAGCTGGAGGGGTGGATGAATCCGGGAACAGCCGGTTTCCTTGCGACTAACTCAAGCCCAATATCATTATGGATTCTTGCATTTTTTGGCTTTTTTCTCCGTTTTCTTATTTATCATGGTTTGTAATGAATTTTCTGATGTGAGCTTTGGTTTTGAGGCTGGCATATTGAGTTCAGCGCACCGGAGGAATGGTCTTTTTCAAAAAGGGCACAGCTGTTGGCCTGCTCCAATTCTGCCTTGCTGTCATTGTTTTAAGTACCTCAGCCGATTTGTGGCTTCTTGAGCGGAAATTTTAAATGTTTTCTGGACAGAGTAGCCATTATGAAATAAAAAATACAACTAATAGGCGTTTGAATCTTAGAAATCTACAGGTAACACGAGCAAGGTGAGTTTTTGTGTTTTGGATAATAAAATGGTCTGAGGTGACAGATATTAATTGCCCCCAAACTGAGTTTCACTGCGATTTTCAGGTTAATTCAGTCAGAATTCCACAGGCAGTCAGCTGGAGGAGTGGATGAATCCAGGAACAGCCGGTTCCTTGCGACTAAATCAAGCCCAATATCATTATGGATTCTTGCATTTCTTTGGCTTTTTTCTCATTTTTCTTATTTATCATGGTTTGTAATGCATTTTCTGATGTCAGCTTTGGTTTTGAGGCTGCAATATGGAGTTCAGGGCACCGGGGCAATGGTCTTTTTCAAACACGGCACAGCTGTTGGCCTGCTCCAATTCTGGCTTGCTGTCATCGTTTTGAGTGCCTCAGCCGATTAGTGGTTTCTTGAGCGGCAATTTCCAAAATGTTTTAAGGGTCTGAGTTGGTTTTGCCTTCTTCCTTCCCAAATGTTGTATTCTGACACAATACAAACAAGAGTTTGGGCAGAGTAGCTATTATGAAATAAAAAACACAACCAATAGGCTTTTGAAGCTTAGAAATCTACAGGTAACACGACCAAGGGGAGTTTTTGTGTTTTGGAAAATACAATGGAACACTTTGGCTAGGTGACAGATAGTAATTGCCTCCAAACTGAGTTTCACTGCGATATTCAGGTTAATTCAGTCAGAATTCCACAGGCAGTCCGCTGAAGGGGTGGATGAATCCGGGAACAGCCGGTTTCCTTGCGACTAACTCAAGCCCAATATCATTATGGATTCTTGCATTATTTGGCTTTTTTCTCTGTTTTCTTATTTATCATGGTTTGTAATGAATTTTCTGATGTGAGCTTTGGTTTTGAGGCTGGCATATTGAGTTCAGGGCACCAGAGGAATGGTCTTTTTCAAACAGGGCACAGCTGTTGGCCTGCTCCAATTCTGGCTTGCTGTCATTGTTTTAAGTACCTCAGCCGATTTGTAGCTTCTTGAGCGGAAATTTTAAATGTTTTCTGGACAGAGTAGCCATTATGAAATAAAAAATACAACTAATAGGCGTTTGAATCTTAGAAATCCTCAGGTAACATGACCAAGGGGAGTTTTTGTGTTTTGGAAAATCAAATGGAACACTTTGGCTGAAGTGACAGTTATTTACTGCCTCCAAACGGAGTTTCACTGCGATATTCAGGTTAATTCAGTCAGAATTCCACAGGCAGTCAGCTGGAGGGGTGGATGAATCCAGGAACAGCCGGTTTCCTTGAGACTAAATCAAGCCCAATATCATTATGCATTCTTGCATTTGTTTGGCTTTTTTCTCATTTTTCTTATTTATCATGGTTTGTAATGCATTTTCTGATGTCAGCTTTGGTTTTGAGGCTGCAATATGGAGTTCAGGGCACCGGGGCAATGGTCTTTTTCAAACATGGCACAGCTGTTGGCCTGCTCCAATTCTGGCTTGCTGTCATTGTTTTGAGTGCCTCAGCCGATTAGTGGTTTCTTGAGCGGCAATTTCCAAAAAGTTTTCTGGGTCTGAGATGGTTTTGCCTTCTTCCTTCCCAAATGTTGTATTCTGACACAATACAAACAAGAGTTTGGGCAGAGTAGCTATTATGAAATAAAAAACACAACAAATAGGCTTTTGAAGCTTAGAAATCTACAGGTAACACGACCAAGGGGAGTTTTTGTGTTTTGGAAAATCAAAGGGAACACTTTGGCTGAGGTGACAGTTATTTACTGCCTCCAAATGGAGTTTCACTGCGATATTCAGGTGAATTCAGTCAGAATTCCACAGGCAGTCAGCTGGAGGGGTGGATGAATCCGGGAACAGCCGGTTTCCTTTGCGACTGAACCAAGCCCAATATCATTATGGATTCTTGCATTTCTTTGGCTTTTTTCTCATTTTTCTTATTTATCCTGGTTTGTAATGAATTTTCTGATGTCAGCTTTGGTTTTGAGGCTGCAATATGGAGTTCAGGGCACTGGAGGAATAGTCTTTTTCAAACAGGGCACAGCTGTTGGCCTGTTCCAATTCTGGCTTGCTGTCATTGTTTTGAGTGCCTCAGCCGATTTGTGGTTTCTTGAGCGGCGATTTCCTAAATGTTTTCTGGGTCTGAGTTGGTTTTGCCTTCTTCCTTCCCAAATTTTGTATTCTGACGCAATACAAACAAGAGTTTGGGCAGAGTAGCCATTATGAAATAAAAAACACTACAAATAGGCGTTCGAAGCTCAGAAATCTACAGGTAACAGGACAAGATGAGGTTTTGTGTTTTGGCAAATAAAATGGAACACTTTGGCTGAGGTGACAGATATTAATGGCCTCCAAACCGAGTTTCACTGCGATTTTCAGGTTAATTCAGTCAGAATTCCACAGGCAGTCAGCTGGAGGTGTGGATGAATCTGGGTACAGCCAATTTCCTTGCGACTAAATCAAGCCCAATATCATTATGGATTCTAGCATTTCTTTGGCTTTTTTCTCATTTTTCTTATTTATCATGGTTTGTAATGAATTTTCTGATGTCAGCTTTGGTTTTGAGGCTGCAATATGGAGTTCAGGGCACAAGAGGAAGGTTATTTTTCAAAAAGGGCACAGCTGTTGACTTGCTCCAATTCTGCCTTGCTGTCATTGTTTTGGGTGCCTTAGCTGACTTTTGTTTTCTTGAGCGGCAATTTCGTAAATGTTTTCTGTGTCTGAGAGGTTTTTGCCTTCTTCCTTCCCAAATTTTGTATTCTGACGCCATACAAACAAGAGTTTGGGCAGAGCAGCCAATTTGTAATGAAAAACACAGCAAATAGGCATTTGAAGCTTAGAAATCTACAGGTAACATGACCAAGGTGAGGTTTTGTGTTTTGGAAAATCAAATGGAACACGTTGGCTGAGGTGACAGATATAAATTGCCTCCAAACTGAGTTTCACTGCGATTTTCAGGTGAATTCAGTCACAATTCCACAGGCAGTCAGCTGGAGGGGTGGATGAACTGGGAACAGCCGGTATCCTTGCGAATAAATCCAGCCCAATATCATTATGGATTCTTGCATTTCTTTGTCTTTTTTCTCATTTGTCTTATTTATCATGGTTTGTAATGAATTTTCTGATGTCAGCTTTGGTTTTGAAGCTGCAATATGGAGTTCAGGGCACCGGAGGAATGGCCTTTTTCCATCAGGGCACAGCTGTTGGCTTGCTCCAATTCTGGCTTGCTGTCATGGTTTTGGGAGCCTCAGCTGACTTTTGGTTTCTTGAGCGGCAATTTCCTAAATGTTTTCTGGGTCTGAGTTGGCTTTGCCTTCTACCTTCCGAAATTTTGTATGTTGATGCAATACAAGCAAGATTTTGGACAGAGTAGCCATTATGAAATAAAAAACACAACAAATAGGCGTTTGACGCTTTGAAATCTATAGGAAACATGACCAAAGTGAGTTTTTTTGTTTTGGAAAATAAAATGGAACACTTTGGCTGAGGTGACAGATATTAATTGTCTCCAAACCGAATTTCACTGCCATTTTGAGGTTAATTCAGTTAGAATCCCTATTCACTCAGCTGGGAGTTGTGGATGAATCTGGAAACAGCTGTTTACTTAGGAATAAATCAAGCCCAATATCACTAAGAAAACTTGCATTTCTTTGGCTTTTTTCAGATTTTTCCTATTTATCATGGTTTGAAATGAATTTTCTGATGTGAGCTTTGGTTTTGTGGCTGGCATATTGAGTTTAGGGCACAAGAGGAAGGTTCTTTTTCAATCAGGGCACAGCTGTTGGCGTGCTCCAGTTCTGCTTGCTGTCATTGTTTTGGATTCCTTAGCTGATTTGTGGATTCTTTTTCTGCAGTTTCCTAAATGTTTTCTGGTTCTGATCGGATTTGCCTTCTTATTCCCAAATTTTGTATTCTGACGCAATACAAGCAAGATTTTGGACAGAGTAGCCATTATGAAAGAAAAAAAAAAAAAACACAGTAAATTGCCCTTTCAGGATTAGAAGTCTACAGGCAACACGACTAAGATGAGTTTTTGTGTTTTGGAAAATGACATGGAACACTTCTGCTGAGGGGACAGATACTAATTCCCTCCAAATTGAGTGTGAGTGCGATTTTGAGGTGAATTGAGTCAGAATTCCAAAGTCAGTCTGTGGAAGGGGGGGATGAATCCGGAAACAGCCAGTTTCCTTCTGTCTAAATCCAGCCAAATACCACAAAGGACTCTTGAATTACTTTGGCTTTCTCAGATTTCCCTTATTTATCATTGTTTGTAATGATTTTTTTTTTGTGAGCTTTGGTTTTGAGGCTGGAATATGGAGTTCAGGGCACTGGATTAATGGTCTAGTTCAATCAGGGCACAGCTGTTGGCTTGCTCCAATTCTGGCTTGCTTTCAAGGTTTTGGGTGCCTCAGCCCATTTGTGGTTTCTTGAGCGGCAATTTCCTACATGTTTTCTGGCTCTGAGTAGGTTTTGCCTTCTTCCTTCCCAAATTTTGTATTCTGGCGTAATACAAACAAGAGTTTGGACAGAGTAGCCATTATGAAATAAAAAACACAACAAATAAGCGTTTGAAGCTTATATATGTACTGGTCACAAGACCAAGGTATGATTTTTTGTTTTTGAAATTAAAATTGAACACTCTGGCTGAGGTGACAGATATTAATTGCCTCCAAAACCGAGTTTCACTGCGATTTTCAGATTAATTCAGTTAATTCAGTTAGGATTTCACAGGCTTGCATTTCTTTGGCTTTTTCTCATTTCCCTTATTTATCATGGTTTGTAATGAATTTTCTGATGTGAGCTTTGGTTTTGAGGCTGGAATATGGACTTCAGGGTACTGGAGGGATGGTCTTTTTCAAACAGGGCACAGCTGTTGGCTTGCTCCAATTCTGGCTTGCTGTCATTGTTTTGGGTGCCTCAGCTCAATTTTGGTTTGTTGAGCGGCAATTTCCTAAATGTTTTCTTGGTCTGATTTGGTTTTGCCTTCCTCCTTCCCAAATTTTGTATTCTGACACCATACAAACATGAGTTTGGGCAGAGTACCGATTATGAAATACAAAACACAACAAATGGGAATTTGAAGCTTAAAAATCTACAGGTTACATGACCAAGGTGAGTTTTTGTGTTTTGGAAAAAAAAATGTTACACTTTGGCTGAGGTCACAGATATTAATTGACTCCAAACTGAGTTTCACTGCGATTTTCAGGGTAATTCAGTCAGAATTCCACAGGCAGACAGCTGGAGGTATGGATGAATCTGGGGACAGCCGGTTTCCTTGTGACTAAATCAAGCCCAATATCATTAAGGATTCTTGCATTTCTTTGGCTTTTTTCTCATTTTTCTTCTTTATCATGGTTTGTAATGAATTTTCTGATGTGAGGTTTGGTTTTGAGGCTGGTATATTGAGCTCAGGGCACAAGAGGAAGGTTCTTTTTCAATCAGGGCACAGCTGTTGGCTTGCTCCACTTCTGGCTTGCTGTCATTGTTTTGGGTGCCTCAGCCGATTTGTGGTTTCTTGAGCAGCAATTTCCTAAATGTTTTCTGGGTCTGAGTCGGTTTGGCCTTCTTATTCCCAAATTTTGTATTCTGAATCAATACAAGCAAGATTTTGGCAGAGTAGCCATTACGAAAGAAAAAAAAATACACAGGAAATTGCCCTTTCAGGATTAGAAATCTACAGGCAACTCGACCAAGATGAGTTTCTGTGTTTTGGAAAATGACATGGAACACTTCTGCTGGGGGGACAGATTCTAATTCCCTCCAAATTGAGTGTGAGTGCGATTTTGAGGTGAATTCAATCAGAATTCCAAGGTCTGTCTGTGGAAGGGGGGGATGAATCTGGAAACAGCCAGTTTCCTTCTGTCTAAATCCAGCCAAATACCACAAAGGACTCTTGAATTTCTTTGGCTTTCTCAGATTTCCCTTATTTATCGTGGTTTGTAATGAATTTTCTGATGGGAGCTTTGGTTTTTAGGCTGCAATATGGAGTTCAGGGCACCGCAGGAATGGTCTTTTTCAAACAGGGCACAGCTGTTGGCTTGCTCCAATTCTGTCTTGCTTTCAAGGTTTTGGGTGCCTCAGCTGATTTGTGGTTTCTTGAGCGGCAATTTCCTAAATGTTTTCTGGGTCTGAGTTGGTTTTGCCTTGTTCCTTTCCAAATTTTGTATTTTGACGTAATACAAACAAGAGTTTGGACAGAGTAGCCATTATGAAATAAAAAACACAACAAATATGCGTTTGAAGCTTATATATGTACAGGTAACACGAGCAAGGTAAGTTTTTGTGTTTTTGAAAGTAAAATTGAACACTCTGGCTGAGGTGACAGATATTAATTGCCTGCAAACGGAGTTTCACTGTGATTTTCGGGTTCATTCTGTGAGAATTCCACAGGCAGTCAGCTTTAGGCGTGGATGAATCTGGGAACTGCTGGCTTCCTTGCGACTAAATCAAGCCCAATATCATTATGCATTCTTGCATTTCTTTGGCTTTTTTTCTGATTTTTCTTATTTATCATTGTTTGTAATGAATTTTCTGATGTGAGCTTTGGTTTTGAGGCTGCAATATGGAGTTCAGGGCACAAGAGGAAGGTTCTTTTTCAATCAGGGCACAGCTGTTGTCTTGCTGCAATTCTGCTTGCTGTCATTGTTTTGGGTGCCTCAGCTGATTTGTGGATTCTTGTGTTGCAGTTTCCTAAATGTTTTCTGGGTCTGAGTCGGATTTGCCTTCTTATTCCCAAATTTTGTATTCTGATGCAACATAAGCAAGATTTTGGACAGGGTAGCCATTATGAAAGAAAAAAAAAAAAACAGCAAATTGCCCTTTCAGGATTAGAAATCTATAGGCAACACGACCAAGATGAGTTTCTGTGTTTTGGAAAATGACATGGAACCCTTCTGCTTAGGGGACAGATTCTAATTCCCTCCAAATTGAGTGTGAGTGCGATTTTGAGGTGAAATCAATCAGAATTCCAAGGTCTGTCTGTGGAAGGGTGGGGATGAATCCGGAAACAGCCAGTTTCCTTCTGTCTAAATCCAGCCAAATACCACAAAGGACTCTTGAATTTCTTTGGCTTTCTCAGATTTCCCTTATTTATCATGGTTTCTAATGAATTTTCTGATGTGAGCTTTGGTTTTGAGGATGGAATATGGAGTTCAGGGCACTGGATTAATGGTCTTGTTCAATCAGGGCACAGCTGTTGGCTTGCTCCAATTCTGTCTTGCTTTCAAGGTTTTGGGTGCCTCAGCCGATTTGTGGTTTATTGAGCGGCAATTTCCTAAATGTTTTCTGGGTCTGAGTTGGTTTTCCCTTCTTCCTTCCCACATTTTGTATTCTGACGCAATACAAACAAGAGTTTTGACAGAGTAGCCATTATGAAATAAAAAAAAAAAAAAAACAAATTAGCGTTTGAAGCTTATAAATCTAAGGGTAACATGACCAAGGTGAGTTTTTGTGATTTGGAAAATAAAATGGAACACTTTGGCTGAGGTGACTGATATTATTGCCTCCAAACTGAGTCTTACTGTGATTTTCAGGTTAATTCAGTCGGAATTCCACAGGCAGTCAGCTGGAACTGTGGATGAATCTGGGAACAGCCGGTTTCCTTGCAACTAAATCAAGCCCACTATCATATGGATTCTTGCATTTCTTTGGCTTTTTCTCCGTTTTCTTATTTATCATGGTTTGTAATGAATTTTCTGATGTGAGCTTTGGTTTTGAGACTGCAATATTGAGTTCAGGGCACAAGAGGGAGGTTCTTTTTCAATCAGGGCACAGCTGTTGGCTTGCTCCAATTCTGGCTTGCTGTCATTGTTTTGGGTGCCTCAGCCGATTTGTGGTTTCTTGAGCGGCAATTTCCTTAATGTTTTCTGGGTCTGAGTCGGTTTTGCCTTCTTATTCCCATATTTTGTATTCTGATGCAATACAAGCAAGATTTGGACAGAGTAGCCATTATGAAAGAAAAAAAAAACACAGAAATTGCCCTTTCAGGATTAGAAATCTGCTGGCAACATGATCAAGATTAGTTTCTGTGTTTTGGAAAATGACATGGAACACTTCTGCTGAGGGGACAGATTCTAATTCCCTCCAAATTGAGTGTGAGTGCGATTTTGAGGTGAAATCAATCAGAATTCCAAGGTCTGTCTGTGGAAGGGGGGGATGAATCTGGAAACAGCCAGTTTCCTTGTGTCTAAATCCAGCCAAATACCACAAAGGACTCTTGAATTTCTTTGGCTTTTGTCTCATTTTTCTGATTTATCATGGTTTGTAATGAATTTTCTGATGGGAGCTTTGGTTTTGAGGCTGCAATATGGAGTTCTGGGCACTGGATTAATGGTCTTGTTCAATCAGGGCACAGCTGTTGGCTTGCTCCAATTCTGTCTTGCTTTCAAGGTTTTGGGTGCCTCAGCTGATTTGTGGTTTCTTGAGCGGCAATTTCCTAAATGTTTTCTGGGTCTGAGTTGGTTTTGCCTTCTTCCTTCCCAAATTTAGTATTCTGATGCAATGCAAAGAAGAGTTTGTACAGAGTAGCCATTATGAAATAAACAACACAACAAATAGGCGTTTCAAGATTTTAAATCTGCAGGTAACACGACCAAAGTGAGTTTTTTTGTTTTGGAAAATAAAATGGAAAAGTTTGGCTGAGGTGACAGATATTAATTGCCTGCAAACGGAGTTTCACTGTGATTTTCGGGTTCATTCTGTGAGAATTCCACAGGCAGTCAGCTTTAGGCGTGGATGAATCTGGGAACTGCTGGCTTCCTTGCGACTAAATCAAGCCCAATATCATTATGCATTCTTGCATTTCTTTGGCTTTTTTTCTGATTTTTCTTATTTATCATTGTTTGTAATGAATTTTCTGATGTGAGCTTTGGTTTTGAGGCTGCAATATGGAGTTCAGGGCACAAGAGGAAGGTTCTTTTTCAATCAGGGTACAGCTGTTGGCTTGCTCCAATTCTGGCTTGCTATCATTGTTTTGGGTGCCTCAGCTGACTTTTGGTTACTTGAGTGGCAATTTCCTAAATGTTTTCTGGGTCTGAGTTGGTTTTGCCTTCTTCCTTCCCAAATTATGTATTCTGATGCCATAGAAACAAGAGTTTCAGCAGAGTAGCCACTATGAAATAAAAAACACAACAAATAGGCATTTAAACCTTCAAAATCTACCAGTAACATGACCAAAGTGAGTTTTTGTGTTTTGGAAAATCAAATGGAACACTTTGGCTGAGGTGACAGATAGTAATTGCCTCCAAACTGAGTTTCACTGCGATTTTCAGGTTAATTCAGTCAGAATTCCACAGGCTGTCAGCTGGAGGTGTGGATGAATCCGGGAACAGCCGGTTTCCCTGTGACTATTCAGGCCAAATGTCATTATGGATTCTTGCATTTCTTTGGATTTTTTCTATGTTTTCTTATTTATCATGGATTGTAATGAATTTTCTGATGTGAGCTTTGGTTTTGAGGCTGCAATATGGAGTTCAGGGCACCAGAGGAATGGTCTTTTTCAAACAGGGCACAGCTGTTGGCCTGCTTCAATTCTGGCTTGCTGTCATTGTTTTGGGTGCCTCAGCCGATTTGTGGATTCTGAGCAGCAATTTCCTAAATGTTTTCGGGGTCTGAGTTGGTTTTGCCCTCTTCCTTCTCAAATTTTGTATTCTGACGCCATACAAACAACAGTTTGGGCAGAGTAGCCATTATGAAATAAAAAACACAACAAATAGGCGTTTGAAGCTTAGAAATCTACAGGTAACATGACCAAAGTGAGTTTTTGTGTTTTGGAAAATCAAATGGAACACTTTGGCTGAGGTGACAGATAGTAATTGCCTCCAAACTGAGTTTCACTGCGATTTTCAGGTTAATTCAGTCAGAATTCCACAGGCAGTCAGCTGGAGCAGAGGATGAATCCGGGAACAGCCGGTTTCCTTGTGACTAATAAGGCCAAATGTCATTATGGATTCTTGCATTTCTTTGGCTTTTTTCTCTGATTTCCTATTTATCATGGTTTGTAATGAATTTTCTGATGTGAGCTTTGGTTTTGTGGCTGCAATATGGAGTTTAGGGCACCGGGGGAATGGTCTTTTTCAAACAGGGCACAGCTGTTGACCTGCTCCAATTCTGACTTGCTGTCATTGTTTTGGGTGCCTCAGCCGATATGTGGTTTGTGAGTGGCAATTTCCTAAATGTTTTCTGGGTCTGAGTTGGTTTTGCCTTCTTCCTTCACAAATTTTGTATGCTGACGCCATACAAATAAGAGTTTCGGCAGAGTAGGCATTATGAAATAGAAAAACTCAATAAAAGGGGTTTGAAGCTTAGAAATCTACAGGTAACACGACCAAGGTGAGATTTGTGTTTTGCAAAATCAAATGGAACACTTTGGCTGAGGTGACAGATATTAATTGCCTCCAAACTGAGTTTCCCTGCGATTTTCAGGATAATTCTGTCAGAATTCCACAGGCAGTCAGCTGGAGGGGTGGATGATTCCTGGAACAGCAGGTTTCCTAGCGACTAAATCAAGCCCTATATCATTATGGATTCTTGCTTTTCTTTTGCTTTTTTCTCCTTTTTCTTATTTATCATGGTTTGTAATGAATGTTCTGATGTGAGCTTTGGTTCTGAGGCTGGCATATTGAGTTCTGGGCAGAAGAGGAAGGTTCTTTTTCAAACAGGGCAGAGCTGTTGTGCTGCTCCAATTCTGGCTTGCTTTCATTGTTTTGGGATCCTCAGCTGATTTGTGGTTTCTTGAGTGGCAATTTGCGAAATGTTTTCTGGGTCTGAGTTGGTTTTGCCTTCTTCCTTCCCAAATTTTGTATTCTGACGCCATACAAACAAGAGTTTGGGTAGAATAGCCATTATGAAATAAAAAACACAAGAAATAGGCGTTTGAAGCTTAGAAATCTACAGGTAACACGACCAAGGTGAGTTTTTGTGTTTTGCAAAATAAAATGGAACACTTTAGCTTAGGTGACAGATATTAATTGTCTCCTATATGAGTTTCACTGCGATTTTCTGCTTAATTCAGTCAGAATTCCATAGGCATTCAGCTGGATGGGTGGATGAATCCGGGAACAGCCGGTTTCCTTGCAACTATATCAAGTCCGATATCATTACAGATTCTTGCATTTCTTTGGCTTTTTTCTCATTTTTCTTATTTATAATGGTTTGTAATGAATTTTCTGATGTGAGCTTTGGTTCTGAGGCTGGCATATTGAGTTCAGGGCACAAGAGGAAGGTTCTTTTTCAAACAGGGTACCGCTGTTGGCTTGCTCCAATTATGGCTTGCTGTCATTGTTTTGGATGCCTCAGCCGATTTGTGGTTTCTTGAGTGGCAATTTCCTAAATGTTTTCTGGGTCTGAGTTGGTTTTGCCTTCTTCCTTCCCAAATTTTGTATTCTGACGCCATACAAACAAGAGTTTGGGCAGAGTAGCTATTATGAAATAAAAAACACAACGAATAGGCATTTGAAGCTTAGAAATCTACAGGTAACATGACCAAGGTGAGTTTTTGTGTTTTGGAAAATAAAATGGAACACTTTGGCTGAGGTGACAGATACTAATTGCCTCCAAACTGAGTTTCACTGCGATTTTCAGGTTAATTCAGTCAGAATTCCACAGGCAGTGAGCTGGAGCAGAGGATGAATCCAGCTACAGCTGGTTTCCTTGTGACTAATAAGGCCAAATGTCATTATGGATTCTTGCATTTCTTTTGCTTTTTTCTCTGATTTCCTATTTATCATGGTTTGTAATGAATTTTCTGATGTGAGCTTTGGTTTTATGGCTGCAATATGGAGTTCAGAGCACCGGGGGAATGGTCTTTTTCAAACAGGGCACAGCAGTTGGCCTGCTCCAATTCTGGCTTGCTGTCATTGTTTTGGGTGCCTCAGCTGACTTTTGGTTTCTTGAGTGGCAATTTCCTAAATGTTTTCTGGGTCTGAGTTGGTTTTGCCTTCTTCCTACCCAAATTTTGTATTCTGACGCCATACAAACAAGAGTTTCGGCAGAGTAGTCATTATGAAATAGAAAAACACAACAAATAGGCGTTTGAAGCTTAGAAATCTACAGGTAACACGACCAAGGTGAGATTTGTGTTTTGCAAAATCAAATGGAACACTTTGGCTGAGGTGACAGATATTAATTGCCTCCAAACTGAGTTTCACTGCGATTTTCAGGTTAATTCAGTCAGAATTCCACAGGCAGTCAACTGGAGGGGTGAATGAATCCGCGAACAGCCGGCTTCCATGTGACTAAATCAAGCCCAATAACATTACGGATTCTTGCATTTCTTTGGCTTTTTTCTCCTTTTTCTTATTTATCATGGTTTGTAATGAATTTTCTGATATGAGCTTTGGTTTTGAGGCTGCAAAATGGAGTTCAGGGAGCAAGAGGAATGTTCTGTTTCAAACAGGGCACAGCTATTGGCCTGCCTCAATTCTGGCTTGCTTTCATTGTTTGGGATCCTCAGCTGATTTGTGGTTTCTTGAGTGGCAATTTGCTAAATGTTTTCTGGGTCTGAGTTGGTTTTCCCTTCTTCCTTCCCAAATTTTGTATTCTGACGCCATACAAACAAGAGTTTGGGTAGAATAGCCATTATGAAATAAAAAACACAACAAATAGGCATTTGAAGTTTAGAAATCTACAGGTAACACGACCAAGGTGAGTTTTTGTGTTTTGCAAAATAAAATGGAACACTTTAGCTGAGGTGACAAATATTAATTGTCTCCAAAATGAGTTTCACTGCTATTTTGAGGTTAATTCAGTCAAAATTCCATAGGCAGTCAGCTGGAGGGGTGGATGAATCCGGGAACAGCCGGTTTCCTTGCGACTATATCAAGCCCGATATCATTACGGATTCTTGCATTTCTTTCTCTTTTTTCTCCTTTTTCTTATTTATCATGGTTTGTAATGAATTTTCTGATGTGAGCTTTGGTTCTGAGGCTGGCATATTGAGTTCAGGGTAAAAGAGGAAGGTTCTTTTTAAAACAGGGTACAGCTGTTGGCTTGCTCCACTTCTGGCTTGCTGTCATTGTTGTGGGTGCCTCAGCTGACTTGGTTTCTTGAGTGGCAATTTCCTAAATGTTTTCTGGGCCTGAGTTGGTTTTGCCTTCTTCCTTCCCAAATTTTGTATTCTGATGCAATACAAGCAAGATTTTGGACAGAGTAGCCATTATGAAAGAAAAAAAAAAAACACAGCAAATTGACCTTTCAGGATTAGAAATCCATAGGCAACACAACCAAGATGAGATTCTGTGTTTTGGAAAATGACATGGAACGCTTCTGCTGAGGTGACAGATTCTAATTCCCTCCAAATGGAGTGTGAGAGCGATTTTGAGGTGAATTCAATCAGAATTCCAAAGTCAGTCTGTGGAAGGGGGGGATGAATCTGGAAACAGCCAGTTTCTTTGTGTCTAAATCCAGCCAAATATCACAAAGGACTCTTGCATTTCTTTGGCTTTTTCACATTTCCCTTATTTATCATGGTTTGTAATGAATTTTCTGATGTGAGCTTTGGTTTTGAGACTGGCATATTGAGTTCAGGGCACAAGAGGAAGGTTCTTTTTCAATCAGGGCACAGCTGTTGGCTTGCTCCACTTCTGGCTTGCTGTCATTGTTTTGGGTGCCTCAGCTGATTTGTGGTTTCTTGTGTGGCAATTTCCTAAATGTTTTCGGGGTCTGAGTTGGTTTTGTCTTCTTCCTTCCCAAATTTTGTATTCTGATGCAATACAAGCAAGATTTTGGACAGAGTAGCCATTATGAAAGAAAAAAAAAACACAGCAAATTGACCTTTCAGGATTAGAAATCCATAGGCAACACAACAAAGATGAGTTTCTGTGTTTTGGAAAATGACATGGAACGCTTCTGCAGAGGGGACAGATTCTAATTCCCTCCAAATGGAGTGTGAGAGCGATTTTGAGGTGAATTCAATCAGAATTCCAAAGTCAGTCTGTGGAAGGGGGGGATGAATCTGGAAACAGCCAGTTTCTTTGTGTCTAAATCCTGCCAAATATCACAAAGGACTCTTGCATTTCTTTGGCTTTTTCACATTTCCCTAATTTATCATGGTTTGTAATGAATTTTCTGATGTGAGCTTTGGTTTTGAGGCTGCAATATAGAGTTCAGGCACCTGAGGAATGGTCTTTTTCAAACAGGGCACAGCTGTTGGTGTGCTCCAATTCTGGCTATTGTCTTTGTTTTGGGTGCCTCAGCTGAAATTTGGTTTCTTGAGTTTCACTGCGATTGTCAGGTTAATTCAGTCAGAATTCCACAGGCAGTCAGCTTTAGTGGTGGATGAATCTGGGAACAGCCGGTTTCCTTGCAACTAAATCAAACCCAATATCATTATGGATTCTTGCATTTTTTTGGCTTTTTTCTCTTTTTTCTTATTTATCATGGTTTGTAATGAATTTTCTGATGTGAGCTTTGGTTTTGAGGCTGGCATATTGAGTTCAGGGCAGAAGAGGATGGTTCTTTTTCAATCAGGGCACAGCTGTTGGCTGGCTGCAGTTCTGGCTTGCTGTCCTTATTTTGAGTACCTCAGCCGATTTGTGGTTTCTTGTGTGGCAATTTCCCAAATGTTTTCTGGGTCTGAGTTGGCTTTGCCTTCTTCCTTCCCAAATTTTGTATTCTGATGCAATGCAAAGAAGAGTTTGTACAGAATAGCCATTATGAAAGAAAAAACACAACAAATAGGCGTTTGAAGCTTAGAAATCTACAGGTAACATGACCAAGGTGAGTTTTTGTGTTTACGAAAATAAAATGGAACACTTTGGCAGAGGTGACAGATATTAATTGCCTCCAAACTGAGTTTCACTGTGATTTTCAGGTTAATTCAGTCAGAATTCCACAGGCTTTCAGCTGGAGGGGTGGATGAATCCGGGAACAGCCGGTTTCCTAGCGACTAAATCAAGCCCTATATCATTATGGATTCTTGCATGTTTTTGGCTTTTTTCTCTTTTTTCTTATTTATCATGGTTTGTAATGAATTTTCTGATGTGAGCTTTGGTTTTGAGGCTGGCATATTGAGTTCAGTGCACAAGAGGAAGGTTCTTTTTCAATCAGGGCACAGCTGTTGGCTTGCTCCACTTCTGGCTTGCTGTCATTGTTTTGGGTGCCTCAGCAGATTTGTGGTTTCTTGTGTGGCAATTTCCGAAATGTTTTCTGGGTCTGATTTGGTGTTGCCTTCTTCCTTCCCAAATTTTGTATTCTGATGCAATACAAACAAGAGTTTGGACAGAGTGGCCATTATGAAATAAAACACACAACAAATAGGATGTTGAAACTTAGACATCTACAGGTAAAACAACCAAGGTGAGTTTTTCTGTTTTGGAAAATGAAATGGAACACTTTGGCTGAGGTGACAGATATTAATTGCCTCCAAACTGAGTTTCACTGCGATTTTCAGGTTAATTCAGTCAGAATTCCACAGGCCGTCAGCTTGAGTGGCGAATGAATCCGGGAACAGCCGGTTTCCTTGCGACTAAATCAAGGCCAATATAATTAGGGATTCTTGCATTTTTTGTCTTTTTTCTCATTTTTCTTATGTATCATGGTTTGTAATGAATTTTCTGATGTGAGCTTTGGTTTTGAGGCTGGCATATTGAGTTCAGGGCACAAGAGGAAGGTTCTTTTTCAATCAGGGCACAGCTGTTGGCGTGCCCCAATTCTGGCTTGCTGTCATTGTTTTGGGTGCCTCAGCTGACTTTTGGTTTCTTGAGTGAAAATTTCCTAAATGTTTTCTGGTTCTGAGTTGGTTTTGCCTTCTCCCTTTTGAAATTTTGCATTCTGACACAATACAAACAAGAGTTTGGGCACAGTAGCCATTATGAAATAAACAACACAACAAATTGCATTTGAAGCTTAGAAATCTGCAGGTAGCATGACCAAGGTGAGTTTTTGTGTATTGGAAAATCAAATGGAACACTTTGGCTGAAGTGACAGATATTAATTGCCTCCAAACCGAGTTTCACTGCGATTTTCATGTTAATTCAGTCAGAAACCACAGACACTCAGCTGGGAGTTGTTGATGAATCTGCAACCAGCCAGCAATAAGAGAATAAATCAAGCCCAATATCACTAAGAACTCCTGCATTTCTTTGGCTTTTTTCTGATTTTTCTTATTTATCATGGTTTGTAATGAATTTTCTGATGTGAGCTTTGGTTTTGAGGCTGGCATATTGAGTTCAGGGCACAAGAGGAAGGTTCTTTTTCAATCAGGGCACAGCTGTTGGCGTGTTCCAATTCTGGCATCCTGACATTTTTTTGGGTGCCTCAGCTGATTTGTGATTTCTTGAGCGGCAATTTCCTAAATGTTTTCTGGGTCTGAGTTGGTTTTGCCTTCTTCCTTCCCAAATTTTGTATTCTGACACAATACAAACAAGAGTTTGGCCAGAGCAGCCATTATGAAATAAAAAACACTACACATAGGTGTTTGAAGCTTAGAAATCTACAGATAACACGACCAAGGTGAGTTTTTGTGTTATGGAAAATAAAATGGAACACTTTGGCTGAGGTGACAGATATTAATTGCCTCCAAACTGAGTTTCACTGCGATTTTCAGGTTAATTCAGTCAGAATTCCACAGGCAGTCAGCTGGAGGGGTGGATGAATCCGGGAACAGCCCGTTTCCTTGCGACTAAATCCAGCTCAATATCATTATGGATTCTTGCATTTCTTGGCTTTTTTCTCATTTTTCTTATGTATCGTGGTTTATAATGAATTTCCTGATGTCAGCTTTGGATTTGAGGCTGGAATATGGAGTTCAGGGTCCCGGAAGAATGGCCTTTTTCAATCAGGACTCAGCTGATTGCCTCCTCCAATTCTGGCTTGCTGTCATGGTTTTGGGTGCCTCAGCTGACTTTTGGTTTCTTGAGTGGCAATTTCCTAAATGTTTTCTGTTTCTGAGTTGGCTTTGCCTTCTACCTTCCCAAATTTTGTATGTGATGCAATACAAGTAAGATTTTGGACAGAGTAGCCAATATGAAATAAAAAACACAACAAATAGGCGTTTGAAGCTTGGAAATCTATAGGTAACATGACCAAAGTGAGTTTTTTTGTTTTGGAAAATAAAATGGAACACTTTGGCTGAGGTGACAGATATTAATTGTCTCCAAACCGAATTTCACTACCATTTTGAGGTGAATTCAGTCAGTATCCCTATTCACTCAGCTGGGAGTTGTGGATGAATCTGGAAACAGCTGTTTACTTAGGAATAAATCAAGCCCAATATCACTAAGAAAACTTGCATTTCTTTGGCTTTTTTCTGATTTTTCCTATTTATCATGGTTTGAAAAGAATTTTTTGATGTGATTTTTGGTTTTGTGGCTGGCATATTGAGTTTAGGGCACAAGAGGAAGGTTCTTTTTCAATCAGGGCACAGCTGCTGGCTTGCTCCAATTCTGGCTTGCTGTCATGGTTTTGGGTGCCTCAGCTGATTTGTGGATTCTTTTTCTGCAGTTTCCTAAATGTTTTCTGGTTCTGATCGGATTTGCCTTCTTATTCCCAAATTTTGTATTCTGACGCAATACAAGCAAAATTTTGGACAGAGTAGCCATTATGAAAGAAAAAAAAAACACAGTAAATTGCCCTTTCAGGATTAGAAATCTACAGGCAACACGACCAAGATGAGTTTCTGTGTCTTGGAAATTCACATGGAACACTTCTGCTGAGGGGACAGATAGTAATTCCCTCCAAATTGAGTGTGAGTGCGATTTTGAGGTGAATTGAGTCAGAATTCCAAAGTCAGTCTGTGGAAGGGGGGGATGAATCCAGAAACAGCCAGTTTCCTTGTGTCTAAATCCAGCCAAATACCACAAAGGACTCTTGAATTTCTTTGGCTTTCTCAGATTTCCCTTATTTATCATTGTTTGCAATGATTATTTTTTGTGAGCTTTGGTTTTGAGGCTGGAATATGGAGTTCAGGGCACTGGATTAATGGTTTTGTTCAATCAGGGCACAGCTGTTGGCTTGCTCCAATTCTGGCTTGCTGTCATTGTTTTGGGTGCCTCAGCCGATTTGTGGTTTCTTGAGCGGTAATTTGCTAAATATTTTCTGGGTCTGAGTCGGTTTTACCTTCTTCCTTCCCAAATTTTGTATTCTGATGCAATACAAGCAAGATTTTGGACAGAGTAGCCATTATGAAAGAAAAAAAAAAAAGCGCATTGCCCTTTCAGGATTAGAAATCTACAGGCAACTCGACCAAGATGAGTTTCTGTGTTTTGGAAAATGACATGATACCCTTCTGATGAGGGGACAGACCCTGATTCCCTCCAAATTGAGTGTGAGTGCGATTTTGAGGTGAATTCAATCAGAATTCCAAAGTCTGTCTGTGGAAGGGGGTATGAATGTAGGAACAGCCAGTTTCCTTGTGTCTGAATCCAGCCAAATATCACAAAGGACTCCTGCATTTCTTTGGCTTTTTCACATTTCCCTTATTTATCATGCTTTGTAATGAATTTTCTGCTGTGAGCTTTGGTTTTGAGGCTGGAATATGGAGTTCAGGGCACAGGAGGAATGGTCTTTTTCAAACAGGGCACAGTTGTCGCCTTGCTCCCATTTTGCCTTGCTGTCATTGTTTTGGGTGCCTCAGCTGACTTTTGGTTTCTTGAGCGGCAATTTCCTAAATGTTTTATGGGTCTGAGTTGGTTTTGGCTTCTTCCTTCCCAAATTTTGTATTCTGACACAATACAAACAAGAGTTTGGGCACGGTAGCCATTATGAAATAAAAAACACAACAAATAGGTGTTTGAAGCTTAGAAATCTACAGGTAACACGACCAAGGTGAGTTTTTGTGTTTTGGAAAATAAAATGGAAACTTTGGCTGAGGTGACAGATATTAATTGCCTCCAAACTGAGTTTCACTGCAATTTTCAGGTGAATTCAGTCAGAATTCCACAGGCAGTCAGCTGGAGGGGTGGATGAATCTGGGAACAGCCGGTTTCCTTGCAACTAAATCAAGCCCAATATCATTATGGATTCTTGCATTTCTTTGGCTTTTTTCTCATTTTTCTTATTTATCATGGTTTGTAATGAATTTTCTGATGTGAGCTTTGGTTTTGAGGCTTGAATATGGTGTTCAGGCACTGGATTAATGGTCTTTTTCAATCAGGGCACAGCTGTTGGCTTGCTCAAGTTCTGGATTGCTGTCATTTTTTTGGTGCCTCAGCTGACTTTTGGTTTCTTGAGCGGCAATTTCCTAAATGTTTTCTGAGTCTCAGTTGGATTTACCTTCTTCCTTCCCAAATTTTGTATTCTGACGCAATATAAACAAGAGTTTGGACAGAGTAGCCATTATGAAATAAACAACACAACAAATATGCATTTGAAGCTTAGAAATCTACAGGTAACACGACCAAGGTGAGTTTTTGTGTTTTGGAAAATCAAATGGAACACTTTGGCCGAGGTGACAGATAGTAATTGCCTCCAAACCGAGTTTCACTGCGATTTTCATGTTAATTCAGTCAGAAACGACAGACACTCAGCTGGGAGGTATGGATGAATCTGGAAACAGCCATTAACAAGGGAATGATTCAAGCCCAATATCACTAAGAACTCCTGAATTTCTTTGGATTTTTTAGGATTTTTCTTATTTTTCATGGTTTGTAATAAATTTTCTGATGTGAGCTTTGGTTTTGAACCTGCAAGATGGAGTTCAGGGCACCAGAGGAATGGTCTTTTTCAATCAGGTAACAGCTGTTTGCTTACTCCAATTCTGTCTTCCTTTCAAGGTTTTGGGTGCCTCAGTGTCCTTCAGTTTCTTGAGCGACAATTTCCTAAATGTTTTCTGAATCTCAGTTGGTTTTGCCTTCTTCCTTCCCAAATTTTGTATTCTGACGCAATACAAACAAGAGTTTGGACAGAGTAGCCATTTTGAAATAAACAACACAGCAAATAGGCATTTGAAGCTTAGAAATCTACAGGTAACATGACCAAGGTGAGGTTTTGTGTTTTGGAAAATCAAATGAAACACGTTGGCTGAGGTGACAGATATTAATTGCCTCCAAACTGAGTTTCACTGCGATTTTCAGGTGAATTCAGTCAGAATTCCACAGGCAGTCAGCTGGAGTGGTGGATGAATGCGGGAACAGCCGGTTTCCTTGTGTCTAAATCCAGCCAAATATCACAAAGGACTCTTGCATTTCTTTGTTTTTTTTCACATTTCCCTTATTTATCCTGGTTTGTAATGAATTTTCTGATGTGAGCTTTGCTTTGAGGCGGCAATATGGAGTTCAGGGCACCGGAGGAATGGTCTTTTTCAAACAGGGCAGAGCTGTTGGCTTGCTCCACTTCTGGCTTGCTGTCATTGTTTTGGGTGTCTCAGCTGACTTTTGGTTTCTTGAACGGCATTTTCCTAAATGATTACTGGGTCTGAGTGATTTTGCCTTCTTCCTTCCAAAATTTTGTATTCTGATGCAATACAAACAAGAGTTTGTTTACAGTAGCCATTATGAAATAAGCAACAAAACAAATAGGCGTTTGAAGCTTATACATCTACAGGTAACACGACCAAGGTGAGTTTTTGTGTTTTGGAAAATACAATGGAACACTTTGGCTGAGGTGACAGATATTAATTGCCTCCAAACAGAGTTTCACTGTGATTTTCAGGTTAATTCAGTCAGAAATCCACAGGCTGTCAGCTGGAGGGGTGGATGAATCCGGGGACAGCCGGTTTCCTTACGACTAAATCAATCCCAATATCATTATGGATTCTTGCAATTCTTTGGCTTTTTTCTCATTTTTCTTATTTATCATGGTTTGTAATGAATTTTCTGATGTGAGCTTTGGTTTTGAGACTGCAATATGGAGTTCAGGGCACTGGATTAATGGTCTTTTTCAATCAGGGCACAGCTGTTGGCTTGCTCAAGTTCTGGCTTGCTTTCATTGTTTTCGGTGCCTCAGCTGACTTTTGGTTTCTTGAGCGGAAATTCGGTAAATGTTTTCTGAGTCTCAGTTGGTTTTGCCTGCTTTCTTCCCAAATTTTGTATTCTGACACAATATAAACAAGAGTTTGGACAGAGTAGCCATTATGAAATAAAAAACACAACAAATAGGCGTTTGAAGCTTAGAAATCTACAGGCAACATGACCAAGGTGAGATTTTGTGTTTTGGAAAATAAAATGGAACACTTTGGCTGTGCTACAGATATTAACTGCCTCCATTCAGCTTAATTCAGTCAGAATTCCACAGTCAGTCAGCTGGATGGGTGGATGAATCCGGTAATAGCCGGTTTCCTTGTGACTAAATGAAGTCCAATATCATTATGGATTCTTGCATTTCTTTGGCTTTTTTCTCATTTTTCTTATTTATCATGGTTTGTAATGAATTTTCTGATGTGAGCTTTGGTTTTTAGGCTGGCATATTGAGTTGAGGTCACAAAAGGAAGGAACTTTTTCAATCAGGGCACAGCTGTTGGCTTGCTCCAATTCTGGCTTGCTGTCATTGGTTTGGGTGCCTCAGCCGATTTGTGGTTTCTTGAGCGGCAATTTCCTAAATGTTTTCTGGGTCTGAGTTGGTTTTGCCTTCTTCCTTCCCAAATTTTGTATTCTGACGCAATACAAACAAGAGTTTGGACAGAGTAGCCATTATGAAATAAAAAACACAACAAATAGGCATTTGAAGCTACAGGTAACACGACCAAGGTGAGATTTTGTGTTTTGGAAAATCAAATGGAACACTTTGGCTGAGGTGACAGATAGTAATTGCCTCCAAACTGAGTTTCACTGCAATTTTCAGGTTAATTCAGTCGGAATTCCACAGGCAGTCAGCTGGAGGGGTGGATGCATCCGGGAACATCTGGTTTCCTTGTGACTAAATCAAGCCCAATATCATTATGGATTCTTGCATTGCTTTGGATTTTTCTCATTTTTCTTTTGTATCATGGTTTGTAATGAATTTTCTGATGTGAGCTTTGGTTTTGAGGCTGGCATATTGAGTTCAGGGCACAAGAGGACGGTTCTATTTCCAACAGGGCACAGCTGTTGGCTTGCTCCAATTCTGGCTTGCTGTCATTGTTTTGGGTGCCTCAGCTGATTTTGGTTTCTTGAGCGGCAATTTCCTAAATGTTTTCTGGGTCTGAGTTGGTTTTGCCTTCTTCCTTCCCAAATTTTGTATTCTGAGGCAATACAAACAAGAGTTTGGACAGAGTAGCCATTATGAAATAAAAAACACAACAAATAGGCGTTTGAAGCTTATACATTTACAGGTAACAAGACCAAGTGAGTTTTTGTGTTTTGCAAAATAAAGTGGAACACTTTGGCTGAGGTGACAGATAGTAATTGCCTCCAAACTGATTGTCACTGCGATTTTCAGGTTAATTCAGTCAGAATTCCACAGGCAGTCAGTTGGAGGGGGGGGATGAATCTTGGACGAGCCGATTTCCTTGCTACTAAATCAAGCCCAATATTATTATGGATTCTTGCATTTCTTTGGCTTTTTCTCATTTTTCTTATTTATCATGGTTTGTAATGAATTTTCTGATGTGAGCTTTGGTTTTAAGCTGGCATATTGAGTTCAGGGCACAAGAGGAGGGTTGTTTTTCAATCAGGGCACAGCTGTTGGGTTGCTCCAATTCTGGCTTGCTGTCATTGTTTTGGGTGCCTCAGCTGATTTGTGGATTCTTGAGTGGCAATATCCTAAATGCTTTCTGGGTCTGAGTTACTTTTGCCTTCTTATTCCCAAATTTTGTATTCTGATGCAATACAAGCAAGATTTTTACAGAGTAGCCATTATGAAAGAAAAAAAAAAAAAACAAAGCAAATTGGCCTTTCAGGATTAGAACTGTACAGGCAACACAATCAAGATGAGTTTCTTTGTTTTGGATAGTGACATGGACCCCTTCTGCTGAGGGGACAGATACTAATTTCCTCCAAATTGAGTGTGAGTGCCATTTTGAGGTGAATTCAATCAGAATTCCAAAGTCAGTCTGTTTAAGGGTGGGATGAATCCTGAAACAGCCAATTTCCTTGCGACTAAATCAAGCCCAATATCATTATGGATTCTAGCATTTCTTTGGCTTTTTTCTCATTTTTCTTATTTATCATGGTTTGTAATGAATTTTCTGATGTGAGCTTTGGTTTTGAGGCTGCAATATGGAGTTCAGGGCACAAGAGGAAGGTTATTTTTCAAAAAGGGCACAGCTGTTGGCTTGCTCCAATTCTGTCTTGCTGTCATTGTTCTGCATGCCTCAGCTTACTTTTGGTTCCTTTAGCAGTAATTTCCTAAATATTTTCTGGGTCTGAGTTGGTTTTGCCTTCTTACTTCCCAAATTTTGTATTCTGATGCAATACAAACAAGAGTTTGGACAGAGTAGCTATTATGAAATAAAAAGTGCAACAAATAGGCGTTTGAAGCTCAGAAATCTACAGGTAACACGACCAAGGTGAGTTTTTGTGTTTTGGAAAATAAAATGGAACACTTTGGCTGAGGTGACAGATATTAATTGCCTCCAAACTGAGTTTCCCTGCGATTTTCAGGTTAATTCCATCAGAATTCCACAGGCATTCAGCTGCAGGGGTGGATGAATCCAGGAACAGCCGGTTTCCTTGCGACTAAATCAAGCCCAATATCATTATGGATTCTTGCATTTCTTTGGCTTTTTCTCATTTCTCTTATGTATCATGGTTTGTAATAAATTTTCTGATGTGAGCTCTGGTTTTAAGGCTGGCATATTGGGTTCAGGGAACAAGAGGATGGTTCTTTTCAATCAGGGCACAGCTGTTGGCCTCCTCCAATTCTGGCTTGCTGTCAATGTTTTGAGTGCTTCAGCAAATTTGTGGATTCTAGTGTGTCAATTTACTAGATGTTTTTTGGGTCTGTGTTGGTTTTGCCTTCTTCCTTCCCAAATTTTGTATTCTGATGCAATACAAACAAGAGTTTGGACAGAGTAGGTATTATGAAATAAAAAACACAACAAATAGCCGTTTGAAGCTTAGAAATCTACAGGTATCACGACCAAGGTGAGTTTTTGTGTTTTGGAAAATCAAATGGAACACTTTGGCTGAGGTGACAGATATTAATTGCCTCCAAACTGAGTTTCACTGTGATTTTCAGGTTAATTCAGTCAGAATACCACAGGCAGTCAGCTGCAGGGGTGGATGAATCCTGGAACAGCCTGTTTCCTTCGAGTGAATCAAGCCCAATATCATAATGGATTCTTGCATTTCTTTGGCCTTTTTCTTATTTTTCTTATTTATCATGGTTTGTAATGAATTTTCTGAGGTGAGCTTTGGTTTTGAAGCTGCAATATGGAGTTCAGGATCCGGGGGAATGGTCTTTTTCCTTTTTTTTTTTCTTGACAGGCAGAGTGGACAGTGAGAGAGAGAGAGACAGGGAGAAATTTCTTACTTTGCCGTTGGTTCACCCTCCAATGGCCGCCGCGGCCAGTGTGCTGCGGCGGGCGCACCGCGCTGATCCAATTGCAGGAACCAGGAGCCAGGTGCTTTTCCTGGTCTCCCATGGGGTGCAGTGCCCCAGCACTTGGGCCATCCTCCACTGCACTCCCTGGCCACAGCAGAGGGCTGGCCTGGAAGAGGGGCAACCGGGACAGAATCCGCACCCAGACCGGGACTAGAACCTGGTGTGCTGGGGCCGCTAGGTGGAGGATTAGCTTAATGAGCCGCGGAGCCGGCTGGGAATGGTCTTTTTCAAACAGAACACAGCTCTTGGCCTGCTCCAATTCTGGCTTGCTGTCATTGTTTTGGGAGCCTCAGACGATTTGTGGTTTCTTGAGCGGCAATATCCTAAATGTTTTCTGCGTCTGAGTTGGTTTTGCCTTCTTCCTTCCCAAATTTTGTATTCTGCCACAATACAAACAAGAGTTTGGGCAGAGTAGCCATTTTGTAATGAAAAACACAGCAAATAGGCGTTTGAAGCTTAGAAATCTACAGGTAACACGACCAAGGTGAGTTTTTGTGTTTTGGAAAATCAAATGGAACACTTTGCCTGAGGAGACAGATATTAATTGCCTCCAAACTGAGTTTCACTGCGATTTTCAGGTGAATTCAGTCAGAATTCCACAGGCAATCAGCAGGAGCGGTGGATGAATCCGGGAATAGCCGGTTTCCTGGCGACTAAATCCAGCCCAATATCATTATGGATTCTTGCATTTCTTTCGCTTTTTTCTCATTTTTCTTATTTATCATGGTTTGTAATGAATTTTCTGATGTGAGCTTTATTTTGAGGCTGGCATATTGAGTTCAGGTCACCAGAGGAAGGTTCTTTTTCAATCAGGGCACAGCTGTTGGCATGCTCCAATTCTGGCTTGCTGTCATTGTTTTGGGTGCCTCAGCTGTCTTTTGGTTTCTTGAGTGGCAATTTACTAAATGTTTTCTGGATCTTAGTTGGTTTTGCCTTCTTCCTTCCCAAATATTGTGTTCTGACACGATACAACCAATAGTTTGGACAGAGTTGCCATTATGAATTAAAAAACATTACAAATAGGCCTTTGAAGCTTAGAAATCTACAGGTAACATAACCAAGGTGAGTTTTTATGTTTTGCAAAATCAAATGGAATACTTTGGCTGAGGTCACAGATATATATTGCCTCCAAAGTGAGTTTCACTGCGATTTTCTGGTTAATTCAGTCAGAATTCCACAGGCAGTCAGCAGGAGTGGTGGATGAATCTGGGAACAGCCGGTTTCCTTGCGACTAAATCAAGCCTAATATCATTATGGATTCTTGCATTTCTTTGGCTTTTTTCTCATTTTACTTATTTATCATGGTTTGTAATGAATTTTCTGATGTGAGCTTTGGTTTTGAGGCTGGCATATGGAGTTCAGGGTACCGGAGGAATACTCTTTTTCAAACAGGGCATAGCTGTTGGCCTGCTCCAAATCTGGCTTGCTGTCATTTCTTTGGGTGCCTCAGCTGACTTTTGGTTTCTTGAGCGGCAATTTCCTAAATGTTTGCTGGGTCTGAGTTGGTTTTGCCTTCTTCCTTCCCAAATTTTCTTTTCTGATGGCATGCAAACAAGAGTTTCGGCAGAGTAGCCATTATGAAATAAAAAACACTACAAATATGCGTTTAAAGCTTAGAAATCTACAGGTAATACGACCAAGGTGAGTTTTTGTGTTTTAGAAAATCAAATGGAACACTTTGGCTGAGGTTACAGATAGTAATTGCCTCCAAACTGAGTTTCACTGCGATTTTCAGGTGAATTCCATCAGAATTCCACAGGCAGTCCGCTGGAGGGGTGGATGAATCCGGGAACAGCCGGTTTCCTTGTGACGAAATCAAGCTGAATATCATTATGGATTCTTGCATTTCTTTGGCTTTTTTCTCCTTTTTCTTATTTATCATGGTTTGTGATGAATTTTCTGATGTGAGCTTTGGTTTTGAGGCTGGCATATGGAGTTCAGGGCACAAGAGGAATGGTCTTTTTCAAACAGGGCACTGCTGTTGGCCTGCTCCAATTCTTGCTTCCCGTCATTGTTTTGGGTGCCGCGGCTGACTTCAGGTGAATTCAGTCACAATTCCACAGGCATTCAGCTGTAGGGGTGGATGAATCTGGGCACAGCCGGTATCCTTGCGAATAAATCCAGCCCAATATCATTATGGGTTTTCTGGGTCTGAGTTGGTTTTGCTGTCTGCCTTCCCAAATTATCTTTTCTGATGCCATACAAACAAGAGTTTGGGCAGAGTAGCCATTATGAAATAAAAACCACAAGAAATAGGATTTTGAAGCTTAGAAATCTACAGGTAGCACGACCATGGTGAGTTTTTGTGTTTTGGAACATAAAATGGAACGCTTTGGCTGAGGTGACAGATAGTAATTGCTACCAAACTGAGTTTCACTGCGATTTTCAGGTTAATTCAGTCAGAATTCCACAGGCAGTCAGCTGGAGGGGTGGATGAATCTGGGAACAGCCGGTTTCCATGCGAATAAAACAAGCCTAATATCATTATGGATTCTTGCATTTCTTTGGCTTTTTTCTCATTTTTTATTTATCAAGGTTTGTAATGAATTTTCTGATGTGAGATTTGGTTTTGAGGCTGCAATATGCAGTTCAGGGCACCGGAGGAATGGCCTTTTTCAAACAGGGCACAGCTGTTGGCCTGCTCGAATTCTGGCTTGCTGTCATTGTTTTAAGTGCCTCAGCTGACTTTTGGTTTCTTGAGCAGCAATTTCCTGCATGTTTTCAGGGTCTGAGTTGGTTTTGCCTTCTTCCTTCCCAAATTTTGTATTCTGACGCCACACAAACAAGAGTTTGGGCAGAGCAGCCATTTTGTAATGAAAAACACAGCAAATAGGCATTTGAAGCTTAGAAATCTACAGGTAACATGACCAAGGTGAGGTTTTGTGTTTTGGAAAATCAAATGGAACACGTTGGCTGAGGTGACAGATATAAATTGCCTCCAAACTGAGTTTCACTGCGATTTTCAGGTGAATTCAGTCACAATTCCACAGGCAGTCAGCTGGAGGGGTGGATGAATTGGGAACAGCCGGTATCCTTGCGAGTAAATCCAGCCCAATATCATTATGGATTCTTGCATTTCTTTGTCTTTTTTCTCATTTGTCTTATTTATCATGGTTTGTAATGAATTTTCTGATGTCAGCTTTGGTTTTGAAGCTGCAATATGGAGTTCAGGGCACCGGAGGAATGGCCTTTTTCCATCAGGGCACAGCTGTTGGCTTGCTCCAATTCTGGCTTGCTATCATTATTTTGGGAGCCTCAGCTGACTTTTGGTTTCTTGAGTGGAAATTTGCTAAATGTTTTCTGGGTCTGAGTTGGTTTTGCCTTCTTCCTTCCCAAATTTTGTATTCTGACGGCATACAAACAAGAGTTTGGACAGAGTAGCCATTATGGAATGAAAAACACAACCAATAGGCGTTTGAAGCTTAGAAATCTACAGGTAACACGACCAAGGTGAGTTTTTGTGTTTTGGAAAGTCAAATGGAACACTTTGGCTAGGTGACAGATATTAATTGCCTCCAAACTGAGTTTCACTGCGATATTCAGGTTAATTCAGTCAGAATTCCACAGGCAGTCACCTGGAGGGGTAGATGAATCCGGGAACAGCCGGTTTCCTTGCGACTAAATCCAGCCCAATATCATTAAGGATTCTTGCATTTCTTTGGCTCTTATTTTTCTTATTTATCATGGTTTGTAATGAATTTTCTGATGTGCGCTTTGGTTTTTAGGCTGGCATATGGAGTTCAGGGCACAAGAGGAATGGCATTTTCAATCAGGGCATAAGTGTTGGCTTGCTCCAATTCTGGCTTGCTGTCATTGTTTTCGTGCCTCAGCCGATTTGTGGTTTTTTGAGCGGCATTTTCCTAAATGTTTTCTGGGTCTGAGTTGGTTTTTCCTTCTTCCTTCCCAAATTTTGTATTCTGATGCAATATAAACAAGAGTTTGGTCAAAGTAGCCATTATGAAATAAATAACAAAACAAACAAGCATTTCAAGGTTATACATGTACAGAAAACACGACCAAGGTGTGTTTTTGTGTTTTGGAAAATCAAATGGAACACTTTGACTGAGGTGACAGATATTAATTGCCTCCAAACTGAGTTTCACTGCGATGTTCAGGTTAATTCAGTCGAATTTCACAGGTAGCCAGATGGAGGGGTGGATGAATCTGGGAACAGCCGGTTTCCTTGTGACTGAATCAAGCCCAATATCATTATGGATTCTTGCATTTCTTTGGCTTTTTTCTCATTTTTCTTATTTATGATGGTTTGTAATGAATTTTCTGATGTGAGCTTTGGTTTTGAGTCTGGAAGATGGAATTCAGGGCAGAAGAGGATGGTTCTTTTTCAATCAGGGCACAGCTCTTTGCTTGCTCCAATTCTGGTTTAATGTAATTGGTTTGGGTACCTCAGCTGACTTTTGGTTTCTTGAGCGGCAATTTCCTAAATGTTTTCTGGGTCTGAGTTGGTTTTGCCTTCTTCCTTGTCAAATTTTGTATTCTGACGCAATACAAAAAAGAGTTTGGTTAAAGTAGCCATTATGAAATAAAAACCACAACAAATAGGCTTTTGAAGCTTAGAAATCTACAGGTAACACGACCATGGTGAGTTTTTGTGTTTTGGAAAATCAAATGGAACACTTTGGCTGAGGTGACAGATATTAATTGCTTCCAAACTGAGTTTCACTGTGATTTTCAGGTTAATTCAGTCAGAATTCCACAGGTAGTCAGCTGGAGGGGGGGATGAATCTGGGAAGAGCTGATTTCCTTGAGACTAAATCAAGCCCAATATCATTATGGATTCTTGCATTTCTTTGGCTTTTTTCTCATTTTTCTTATGTATCATGGTTTGTAGTGAATTTTCTGATGTGAGCTTTGGTTTTGAGTCTGCAATATGGAGTTCAGGGCACAAGAGGAAGGTTCTTTTTCAAACAGGGCACAGCCATTTGCTTGCTCCAGTTCTGGCTTGCTGTCATTGTTTTGGGTGCCTCAGCTGATTTTTGGTGTGTTGAGTGGCAATTTCCTAAATGTTTTCTGGGTCAGAGTTGGTTTTGCCTTCTTCCTTCCCAAATTTTGTATTCTGACGCCATACAAACAAGAGGTTGGACAGAGTAGCCATTATGAAATAAAAAAAAAAAAAACACAAGAAATAGGAGTTTGAAGCTTAGAAATCTACAGGTAACACGACCAAGGTGAGATTTTGTGTTTTGGAAAATCAAATGGAACACTTTGGCTGAGGTGACAGATATTAATTGCTTCCAAACTGAGTTTCACTGTGATTTTCAGGTTAATTCAGTCAGAATTTCACAGGTAGTCAGCTGGAGGGGGGATGAATCTGGGAAGAGCTGATTTCCTTGAGACTAAATCAAGCCCAATATCATTATGGATTCTTGCATTTCTTTGGCTTTTTTCTCATTTTTCTTATGTATCATGGTTTGTAGTGAATTTTCTGATGTGAGCTTTGGTTTTGAGTCTGCAATATGGAGTTCAGGGCACAAGAGGAAGGTTCTTTTTCAAACAGGGCACAGCCATTTGCTTGCTCCAGTTCTGGCTTGCTGTCATTGTTTTGGGTGCCTCAGCTGATTTTTGGTGTGTTGAGTGGCAATTTCCTAAATGTTTTCTGGGTCAGAGTTGGTTTTGCCTTCTTCCTTCCCAAATTTTGTATTCTGACGCCATACAAACAAGAGGTTGGACAGAGTAGCCATTATGAAATAAAAAAAAACACAAGAAATAGGAGTTTGAAGCTTAGAAATCTACAGGTAACACGACCAAGGTGAGATTTTGTGTTTTGGAAAATCAAATGGAACACTTTGGCTGAGGTGACAGATATTAATTGCCTCCAAACTGAGGTTCACTGCGATTTTCAGGTTAATTCTGTCAGAATTCCACAGGCAGTCAGCTGGAGTGGTGGATGAATCCGGGAAAGATGGTTTCCTTGCGAATATATCAATCCCAATATCATTGTGGATTCTTGCATTTCTTTGGCTTTTTTCTCATCTTTCTTATTTATCATGGTTTGTAATGAATTTTCGGATGTGAGCTTTGGTTTTGCGGCTGGCATTTTGAGTTCAGGGCACCGGAGGAATGGTCCTTTTCAAAAAGGGCACAGCTGTTGGCCTGCTCCAATTCTGGCTTGCTGTCATTTTATTTTGGGTGCCTCAGCTTATTTGTGGTTTCTTGAGCGGCAATTTTCTGAATGTTTTCTGGGTCTGAGTTGCTTTTGCCTTCTTCCTTGTCAAATTTTGTATTCTGACGCAATACAAACAAGAGTTTCAGCAGAGTAGCCATTATGAAATAAAAAACACAACAAATAGGCTTTTGAAGCTTAGAAATCTACAGGTAACACGACCAAGGTGAGTTTTTGTGTTTTGGAAAATCAAATGGAACACTTTGGCTGAGGTGACAGATATTAATTGCCTCCAAAAAGAGTTTCAATGCGATTTTCAGGTTAATTCAGTCAGAATTCCACAGGCTGTCAGCTGGAGGGGTGGATGAATCCGGGAACAACCGGTTTCTTTGCGACTCAATCAAGCCCAATAGCATTATGGATTCTTGCATTTCTTTGGCTTTTTTCTTCGTTTTCATATTTATCATCGTTTCTAATGAATTTTCTGATGTGAGTTTTGGTTTTGAGGCTGCAATATGGAGTTCAGAGTAACGGAGGAATGGTCTTTTTCAAACAGGGCACAGCTGTTGGCCTGCTCCAATTCTGGTTTGCTGTCATTCTTTTGAGTGCCTCAGACGATTTTTGGATTCTTGAGCGGCAATTTCCTACATGTTTTCTAGGTCTGAGTTGGTTTTGCCCCCTTCCTTCCCAAATTTTGTATTCTGACGCCATAGAAAGAAGAGTTTGGGTAGAGTAGCCATTATGAAATAAAAAACACAACACATAGGCGTTTGAAGCTTAGAAATCTACAGGTAACACGACCAAGGTGAGTTTTTGTGTTTTGGAAAATAAAATGGAACACTTTGGCTGATTTGAGAGATATTAATTGCCTCCAAACTGAGTTTCACTGCGATTTTCAGGTTAATTCAGTCAGAATTCCACAGGCAGTCAGCTGGAGGGGTGGATGAATCCGGGAACAGCCCGTTTCCTTGCGACTAAATCAAGCCCAATATCATTATGGATTCTTGCATTTCTTTGAATTTTTCGCATTTTTCTTATTTATCATGGTTTGTAATGAATTTTGTGATGTCAGCTTTGGTTATGAGGCTGCAATATGGAGTTCAGGGCACCGGGGGAATGGTCTTTTTCAATCAGGGCACAGCTGTTAGTCTGCTCTAATTCTGGCTTGCTGTCATTGCTTTGAGTGCCTCAGCCGATTTGTGGTTTCTTGAGCGGCAATTTCCTACATGTTTTCTGGGTCTGAATTGATTTTGCCTTCTTCCTTCCCAAATTTTGTATTCTGACGCAATACAAACAAGAGTTTTTACAGAGTAGCCATTTTGTAATGAAAAACATAGCATATAGGCGTTTGAAGCTTAGAAATCTACAGGTAACACGACCAAGGTGAGGTTATGTGTTTTGGATAATAAAATGGTCTGAGGTGACAGATATTAATTGCCTCCAAACTGAGTTTCACTGCGATTTTCAGGTGAATTCAGTCAGAATTCCACAGGCAGTCAGCTGCAGTGGTCGATGAATCCAGGAACAGCCGGTTTCCTTGAGACTAAATCAAGCCCAATATCATTATGCATTCTTGGAATTCTTTGGCTTTTTTCTCATTTTCCTTATTTTTCATGGTTTGTAATGAATTTTCTGAAGTGAGCTTTGGTTTTGAGGCTGCAATATGGGGTTCAGGGCACCGGAGGAATGGTCTTTTTCAAACACGGCACAGCTGTTGGCCTGCTCCAATTCTGCCTTGCTGTCATTGTTTTGAGTGCCTCAGCCGATTTGTGGTTTTTTGAGCGGCAATTTCTTAAATGTTTTCTGGGTCTGAGTTGGTTTTGCCTTCTTCCTTCCCAAATTTTGTATTCTGACGCAATACAAACAAGAGTTTGTTTAAAGTAGCCATTATGAAATAAAAAACACTACAAATAGGCGTTTTAAGCTTAGAAATCTGCAGGTAACACGACCAAGGGGAGTTTTTGTGTTTTGGAAAATACAATGGAACACTTTGGCTAGGTGACAGATATTAATTGCCTCCAAACTGAGTTTCACTGCGATATTCAGGTTAATTCAGTCAGAATTCCACAGGCAGTCCACTGAAGGGGTGGATGAATCCGGGAACAGCCGGTCTCCTTGCGACTAACTCAAGCCCAATATCATTATGGATTCTTGCATTTTTTGGCTTTTTTCTCCGTTTTCTTATTTATCATGGTTTGTAATGAATTTTCTGATGTGAGCTTTGGTTCTGAGGCTGGCATATTGAGTTCAGGGCACCGGAGGAATGGTCTTTTTCAAACAGGGCACAGCTGTTGGCCTGCTCCAATTCTGCCTTGCTGTCATTGTTTTAAGTACCTCAGCTGATTTGTGGCTTCTTGAGCGGAAATTTTAAATGCTTTCTGGACAGAGTAGCCATTATGAAATAAAAAATACAACTAATAGGCGTTTGAATCTTAGAAATCTACAGGTAACACGAGCAAGGTGAGTTTTTGTGTTTTGGATAATAAAATGGTCTGATGTGACAGATATTAATTGCCCCCAAACTGAGTTTCACTGCGATTTTCAGGTTAATTCAGTCAGAATTCCACAGGCAGTCAGCTGGAGGGGTGGATGAATCCAGGAACAGCCGGTTTCCTTGAGACTAAATCAAGCCCAATATCATTATGCATTCTTGCATTTGTTTGGCTTTTTTCTCATTTTTCTTATTTATCATGGTTTGTAATGCATTTTCTGATGTCAGCTTTGGTTTTGAGGCTGCAATATGGAGTTCAGGGCACCGGGGCAATGGTCTTTTTCAAACACGGCACAGCTGTTGGCCTGCTCCAATTCTGGCTTGCTGTCATTGTTTTGAGTGCCTCAGCCGATTAGTGGTTTCTTGAGCGGCAATTTCCAAAATGTTTTCTGGGTCTGAGTTGGTTTTGCCTTCTTCCTTCCCAAATGTTGTATTCTGACACAATACAAATAAGAGTTTGGGCAGAGTAGCCATTATGAAATAAAAAACAATACAAATAGGCGTTCGAAGCTCAGAAATCTACAGGTAACAGGACAAGATGAGGTTTTGTGTTTTGGCAAATAAAATGGAACACTTTGGCTGAGGTGACAGATATTAATGGCCTCCAAACTGAGTTTCACTGCGATTTTCAGGTGAATTCAGTCAGAATTCCACAGGCAGTCAGCTGGAGGGGTGGATGAATCTGGGAACAGCAAATTTCCTTGCGACTAAATCAAGCCCAATATCATTATAGATTCTTGCATTTCTTTGGCTTTTTTCTTATTTTTCTTATTTATCATGGTTTGTAATGAATTTTCTGATGTGAGCTTTATTTTGAGGCTGCAATATAGACTTCAGTGCAGAAGAGAATGGTTCTTTTTCAATCAGGGCACACCTCTTTGCTTGCTCCAATCTGGTTTAATGTCATTGCTTTGGGTACCTCTGCTGACTTTTGGTTTCCTGAGCGGCAATTTCCTAAATGATTTCTGGGTGTGAGTTGGTTTTGCCTTCTTCCTTCCCAAATGTTGTATTCTGATGCAATACAAACAAGAGTTTGGTTAAAATAGCCATTATGAAATAAAAAACACAACAAATAGTCGTTTGAAGCTTAGAACTCTACAGGTAACCCAACAAAGGTGAGTTTTTGTGTTTTGGAAAAGAAAATGGAACACTTTGGCTGAGGTGACAAATATTAATTGCCTCCAATCTGAGTTTCACTGCGTTTTTCAGCTGAATTCAGTCAGAATTCCACACGCAGTCAGCTGCAGTGGTCGATGAATCCTGGAACAGCCGGTTTCCTTGAGACTAAATCAAGCCCAATATCATTATGCATTCTTGGAATTCTTTGGTTTTTTTCTCATTTTCCTTATTTTTCATGGTTTCTAATGAATTTCCTGATGTGAGCTTTGGTTTTGAGGCTGCAATATGGAGTTCAGGGCACCGGAGGAATGGTCTTTTTCAAACAGGGCACAGCTTTTGGCCTGCTCCAATTCTGGCTTGCTGTTATTGTTTTGAGTGCCTCAGCTGACTTTTGGTTTCTTGATCGGCAATTTCCTACATGTTTTCTGAGTCTGAGTTGGTTTTGCCTTTTTCCTTCCCAAATTTTGTATTCTGACGCCATACAAACAAGAGTTTGGGGCGAGTAGCCAGTGTGAAATACAAAACACAACAAATAGTCTTTTGAAGCTTAGAAATCTACAGGTAACACGACCAAGGTGAGTTTTTGTGTTTTGGAAAATCAAATGGAACACTTTGGCTGAGGTGACAGATATTAATTGCCTCCAAACTGAGTTTCACTGCGATTTTCAGGTAAATTCAGTCAGAATTCCACAGGCAGTCAGCTGGAGGGGTTGATGAATCCGGGAACAGCCGGTTTCCTTGCAACTCAATCAAGCCCAATATCATTATGGATTCTTGCATTTCTTTGGCTTTTTTCTCATCTTTCTTATTTATCATGGTTTAAATGAATTTTCTGATGTGAGCTTTGGTTTTTAGGCTGCAATATGGAGTTCAGGGCACCGGAGGAATGGTCTTTTTCAAACAGGGCACAACTGTTGGCCTGCTCCAATTCTGCCTTGCTGTCATTGTTTTGAGTGCCTCAGCCGATTTGTGGTTTTTTGAGCGGCAATTTCTTAAATGTTTTCTGGGTCTGAGTTGGTTTTGCCTTCTTCCTTCCCAAATTTTGTATTCTGACGCAATACAAACAAGAGTTTGTTTAAAGTAGCCATTATGAAATAAAAAACACTACAAATAGGCGTTTTAAGCTTAGAAATCTACAGGTAACACGACCAAGGGGAGTTTTTGTGTTTTGGAAAATACAATGGAACACTTTGGCTAGGTGACAGATATTAATTGCCTCCAAACTGAGTTTCACTGCGATATTCAGGTTAATTCAGTCAGAATTCCACAGGCAGTCCGCTGAAGGGGTGGATGAATCCGGGAACAGCCGGTTTACTTGCGACTAACTCAAGCCCCATATCATTATGGATTCTTGCATTTTTTGGTTTTTTTCTCCGTTTTCTTATTTATCATGGTTTGTAATGAATTTTCTGATGTGAGCTTTGGTTTTGAGGCTGGCATATTGAGTTCAGGGCACCGGAGGAATGGTCTTTTTCAGACAGGGCACAGCTGTTGGCCTGCTCCAATTCTGCCTTGCTGTCATTGTCTTAAGTACCTCAGCCGATTTGTGGTTTCTTGAGCGGAAATTTTAAATGTTTTCTGGACAGAGTAGCCATTATGAAATAAAAAATACAACTAATAGGCGTTTGAAGCTTAGAAATCTACAGGTAACACGAGCACGGTGAGTGTTTGAGTTTTAGATAATAAAATGGTCTGAGGTGACAGATATTAATTGCCTCCAAACTGAGTTTCACTGCGATTTTCAGGTTAATTCTGTCAGAATTCCACAGGCAGTCCGCTGGAGGGGTGGATGAATCCAGGAACAGCCGGTTTCCTTGCGACTAACTAAAAGCCAATATCATTATGGATTCTTGCATTTCTTTGGCTTTTTTCTCATTTTTCTTATTTATCATGGTTTGTAATGCATTTTCTGATGTCAGCTTTGGTTTTGAGGCTGCAATATGGAGTTCAGGGCACCGGGGCAATGGTCTTTTTCAAACACGGCACAGCTGTTGGCCTGCTCCAATTCTGGCTTGCTGTCATTGTTTTGAGTGCCTCAGCCGATTAGTGGTTCTTGAGCGGCAATTTCCAAAATGTTTTCTGGGTCTGAGTTGGTTTTGCCTTCTTCCTTCCCAAATGTTGTATTCTGACACAATACAAACAAGAGTTTGGGCAGAGTAGCTATTATGAAATAAAAAACACAACAAATAGGCTTTTGAAGCTTAGAAATCTACAGGTAACACGACCAAGGGGAGTTTTTGTGTTTTGGAAAATCAAATGGAACACTTTGGCTGAGGTGACAGTTATTTAATGCCTCCAAACGGAGTTTCACTGCGAAATTCAGGTTAATTCAGTCACAATTCCACAGGCAGTCAGCTGGAGGGGTGGATGAATCCAGGAACAGCCGGTTTCCTTGCGACTGAACCAAGCCCAATATCATTATGGATTCTTGCATTTCTTTGGCTTTTTTCTCATTTTTCTTATTTATCAAGGTTTGTAATGAATTTTCTGATGTGAGCTTTGGTTTTGAGGCTGCAATATGGAGTTCAGGGCACCGGAGGAATAGTCTTTTTCAAACAGGGCACAGCTGTTGGCCTGCTCCAATTCTGGCTTGCTGTCATTGTTTTGAGTGCCTCAGCCGATTTGTGGTTTCTTGAGCGGCAATTTCCTAAATGTTTTCTGGGTCTGAGTTGGTTGTGCCTTCTTCCTTCCCGAATTTTGTATTCTGACGCAATACAAAGAAGAGTTTGGGCAGAGTAGCCATTATGAAATAAAAAACACTACAAATAGGCGTTTGAAGCTCAGAAATCTACAGGTAACAGGACAAGATGAGGTTTTGTGTTTTGGCAAATAAAATGGAACACTTTGGCTGAGGTGACAGATATTAATGGCCTCCAAACTGAGGTTCACTGCGATTTTCAGGTTAATTCAGTCAGAATTCCACAGGCAGTCAGCTGGAGGGGTGGATGAATCTGGGAACAGCCAATTTCCTTGCGACTAAATCAAGCCCAATATCATTATGGATTCTAGCATTTCTTTGGCTTTTTTCTCATTTTTCTTATTTATCATGGTTTGTAATGAATTTTCTGATGTGAGCTTTGGTTTTGAGGCTGGCATATGGAGTTCAGGGCACAAGAGGAAGGTTCTTTTTCAATTAGGGCACAGCTGTTGGCTTTCTCCAATTCTGGCTTGCTGTCATTGTTGTGGGTTCCACAGCTGACTTTGGGTTTCTTGAGTGGCAATTTCCTAAATGTTTTCTGGGTCTGAGTTGGTTTTGCCTTCTTCCTTCACAAATTTTGTATTCTGACGCAATACAAACAAGAGTTTGGACAGAGTAGCCATCATGAAATAAAAAACACAACAAATAGGCATTTGAAGTTTTGAAATCTACAGGTAAGAAGACTAAGGTGAGTTTTTGGGTTTTGGAAGATAAAATGTTACACTTTGGCTGAGGTGACAGATATTAATTGCCTCCAAACCGAGTTTCACTGCGATTTTTTTGTTAATTCATTCAGAAACCAAAGACACTCAGCTGGGAGGTGTGGATGAATCTGGAAACAGCCGTTTACATGGCAATAAATCAAGCCCAATATTACTAAGAACTCCTGCATTTCTTTGGCTTTTTTCTCATTTTTCTTATTTATCATGGTTTGTAATGAATTTTCTGATGTGAGCTTTGGTTTTGAGGCTGGTATATTGAGCTCAGGGCACAAGAGGAAGGTTCTTTTTCAATCAGGGCACAGCTGTTGGCTTGCTCCAATTCTGGCTTGCTGTCATTGTTTTGGGTGCCTCAGCCGATTTGTGGTTTCTTGAGCGGCAATTTCCTGAATGTTTTCTGGGTCTGAGTCGGTTTGGCCTTCTTATTTCCAAATTTTGTATTCTGAATCAATACAAGCAAGATTTTGGCAGAGTAGCCATTACGAAAGAAAAAAAAAAATACACAGCAAATTGCCCTTTCAGGATTAGAAATCTACAGGCAACTCGACCAAGATGAGTTTCTGTGTTTTGGAAAATGACATGGAACACTTCTGCTGAGGGGACAGATTCTAATTCCCTCCAAATTGAGTGTGAGTGCGATTTTGAGGTGAATTCAATCAGAATTCCAAGGTCTGTCTGTGGAAGGGGGGGATGAATCTGGAAACAGCCAGTTTCTTTGTGTCTAAATCCAGCCAAATACCACAAAGGACTCTTGAATTTCTTTGGCTTTCTCAGATTTCCCTTATTTATCATGGTTTGTAATGAATTTTCTGATGTGAGCTTTGGTTTTGAGGCTGCAATATGGAGTTCAGGGCACCGGAGGAATGGTCTTTTTAAAACAGGGCACAGCTGTTGGCTTGCTCCAATTCTGTCTTGCTTTCAAGGTTTTGGGTGCCTCAGCTGATTTGTGGTTTTTTGAGCGGCAATTTCCTAAATGTTTTCTGGGTCTGAGTTGGTTTTGCCTTCTTCCTTTCCAAATTTTGTATTCTGACGTAATACAAACAAGAGTTTGGACAGAGTAGCCATTATGAAATAAAAAACACAACAAATATGCGTTTGAAGCTTATATATGTACAGGTAACACGAGCATGGTAAGTTTTTGTGTTTTCGAAAGTAAAATTGAACACTCTGACTGAGGTGACAGATATTAATTGCCTCCAAAACCGAGTTTCACTGCGATTTTTTTGTTAATTCATTCAGAAACCAAAGACACTCAGTTGGGAGGTGTGGATGTATGTGGAAACAGCCGTTTACATGGCCATAATTCAAGCCCAATATCCCTAAGAACTCCTGCATTTCTTTGGCTTTTTTCTCATTTTTCTTATTTATCATGGTTTGTAATGAATTTTCTGATGTGAGCTTTGCTTTTGAGGCTGGCATATTGAGTTCAGGGCACAAGAGGAAGGTTCTTTTTCAATCAGGGCACAGCTGTTGGCTTTCTCCAATTCTGGCTTGCTGTCATTGTTGTGGGTTCCTCAGCTGACTTTGGGTTTCTTGAGTGGCAATTTCCTAAATGTTTTCTGGGTCTGAGTTGGTTTTGCCTTCTTTCTTGCCAAATTTGTATTCTGACGCAATACAAATAAGAGCTTGGGCAGAGTAGCCATTATGAAATAAAAAACAAAACAAATAGGCATTTGAAGTTTTGAAATCTACAGGTAAGAAGACTAAGGTGAGTTTTTGAGTTTTGGAAGATAAAATGGAACACTTTGGCTGAGGTGACAGATATTAATTGCCTCCAAACCGAGTTTCACTGCGATTTTCAGGTTAATTCAGTCAGAAACCACAGACATTCAGCTGGGAGGTGTGGATGAATCTGGAAACAGCCGTTTACATGGCAATAAATCAAGCCCAATATTACTAAGAACTCCTGCATTTCTTTGCCTTTTTTCTCTTTTTTCTTATTTATCATGCTTTGTAATGAATTTTCTGATGTGAGCTTTGGTTTTGAGTCCGGCATATTGAGTTCAGGGCACAAGAGGAAGGTTCTTTTTCAATCAGGGCACAGCTGTTGGCTTGTTCCAATTCTGTCTTGTTTTAAGTTTTTGGGTGCCTCAGCGGTGTTTGGTTTCTTGAGAGGCAATTTCCTAAATGTTTTCTGGGTCTGAGTTGGTTTTGCCTTCTTCCTTCCCAAATTTTGTATTCTGACTCAATACAAACAAGAGTTTGGACAGAATAATGAATTTTCTGATGTGAGCTTTGGTTTTGAGGCTGCAATATGGAGTTCAGTGCACAAGAGAATGGTTCTTTTTCAATCAGGGCACAGCTGTTGGCTTGCTCCAATTCTGGCTTGCTGTCATTGGTTTAGGTGCCCCAGCCGATTTGAGGTTTCTTGAGCAGCAATTTCCTAAATGTTTTCTGGGTCTGAGTTGGTTTTGCCTTCTTCCTCCCCAAATTTTGTATTCTGACGCAATACAAACAAGAGTTTGGACAGAGTAGCCATTATGAAATAAGAAACACAACACATAGGCATTTGAAGCTTATAAATCTACAGGTAACACGAACAAGGTGAGTTTTTGTGTTTTGGAAAATAAAATGGAACACTTTGGCTGAGGTGACAGTTATATATTGCCTCCAAACTGAGTTTCACTGCGAATTTCAGGTTAATTTAGTCAGAAGTCTACAGGCAGTCAGCTTTAGGGTTGGATGAATCCGGGAACAGCCGGTTTCGTTGTGACTGAATCAAGCCCAATATCATTATGGATTCTTGCATTTCTTTGGCTTTTTTCTCATTTTTCTTATTCATCATGGTTTGTAATGAATTTTCTTGTGTGATCTTTGGTTTTGAGGCTGGCATATTGAGTTCATGGCACCAGAGGAATGGTCTTTTTCAAACAGGGCTCAGCTGTTCGCTTGCTCCAATTCTGGCTTGCTGTCGTTTTTTTTTGTCCCTCAGCCAATTTGTGGATTCTTGAGTGGTAATTTCCTAAATGTTTTCTGGGTCTGAGTTGGTTTGCCTTCTTATTCCCTAATTTTGTATTCTGATGCAATACAAGCAAGATTTTGGACAGAGTAGCCATTATGAAAGAAAAAAAAAAACACCAAATTACCCTTTCAGGATTAGAAATCTACAGGCAACATGAGCAAGATGAGTTTCTGTGTTTTGGAAAATGACATGGAACACTTCTGCTGAGGGGACAGATAGTAATTCCCTCCAAATTGAGTGTGAGTGCGATTTTGAGGTGAATTGAGTCAGAATTCCAAACTGAGTCTGTGGAAGGGGGGGATGAATCTTTAAACAGCCAGTTTCCTTCTGTCTAAATCCAGACAAATATCACAAAGGACTCTTGCATTTCTTTGGCTTTTTCACATTTCCCTTATTTATCATGGTTTGTAATGAAATTTCTGATGTGAGCTTTAGTTTTGAGGCTGGCATATTGAGTTCAGGGCACAAGAGGAAGGTTCTTTTTCAATCAGGGCACAGCTGTTGGCTTGCTCCAATTCTGGCTTGCTGTCCTTGTTTTGGGTGCCTCAGCTGACTTTTGGTTACTTGAGCGGCAATTTCCTAAATGTTTTCTGGGTCTGAGTTGGTTTTGCCTTCTTCACAAATTTTGTATTCTGACGCCATACAAACAAGAGTTTGGGCAGAGTAGCCATTATGAAATAAAAAACACAACAAATAGGCGTTGGAAGCTTAGAAATCTACAGGTAACTCAACCAAGGTGAGGTTTTGTGTTTTGGAAAATGAAATGGAAGACTTTGGCTGAGGTGACAGATATTAATTGCCTCCAAACTGAGTTTCACTGTGATTTTCAGGTGAATTCAGTGAGAATTCCACAGGCAGTCAGCTGGAGGGGTGGATGAATCCGGGAACAGCCGGTTTCCTTGCGACTAAATCCAGCCCAATATCATTATGGATTCTTGCATGTCTTTGTCTATTTTCTCATTTTTCTTATTTATCATGGTTTGTAATGAATTTGCTGATGTGTTCTTTGGTTTTGAGGCTGCAATATGGAGTTCAGGGAACCTGAGGAATGGTCTTTTTTAATCAGGGCACAGCTGTTGCCTTGGTCCAATTCTGGCTTGCTGTCATTGATTTGGGTGCCTCAGCCAATTTGTCGTTTCCTCAGTGGCAATTTCCTAAATGTTTACTGGTTCTGAGTTGGTTTTGCCTTCTTCCTTCCCAAATTTTGTATTCTGAAGAAATATAAACAAGAGTTTAGACAGAGTAGCCATTATGAAATTAAAAGCACAACAAATAGGCGTTTGAAGCTTAGAAATCTACAGGTAACACGACTAAGGTGAGTTTTTGTGTTTTGGAAAATAAAATGGAACACTTTGGCTGAGGTGACAGATATTAATAGTCTCCAAACTGAGTTTCACTGTGATTTTCAGGTTAATTCAGTCAGAAGTCCACAGGCAGTCAGCTGGAAGGGTTGATGGATCTGGGAACAGCCGGTTTCGTTGTGACTGAATCAAGCCCAATATCATTATGGATTCTTGCATTTCCTTGGCTATTTTCTCATTTTTCTTTTTATCATGGTTTGTAATGAATTTTCTGATGTGAGCTTTGGTTTTGAGGCTGGCATATTGGGTTCAGGGCACAAGAGGAAGGTTCTTTTTCAATCAGGGCACAGCTATTGGTTTGCTACAATTCTGTCTTGCTTTAAAGGTTTTGGGTGCCTCAGCGTTGTTGTTTTTTGATCCACATTTTCTGAAGGTTTTCTTGGTCTGAGTTGGTTTTGCCTTCTTCCTTCCCAAATTTTCTATTCTGACGCAATACAAACAAGAGTTTGGACAGAGTAGCCATTATGAAATTAAAAACACAACATTACGCGTTTGAAGCTTAGAAATCGATAGGTAACACGACCAAGGTGAGTTTTTGTGTTTTAGAAAGTGTCATGGAACACTTCTGCTGAGGGGACAATTTCTAATTCCCTCCAAAGTGAGTTTCACTGCGATTTGCAGGTTAATTCAGTCAGAATACACATTCACTCAGCTGGGAGGTGTGGAAGAATCTGGAAACAGCAGTTTACATGGGAATACATGAAGCCCAATATCACTAAGAACTCCTGCATTTCTTTGGCTTTTTTCTCATTTTTCTTATTTATCATGGTTTGTAATGAATTTTCTGATGTGAGCTTTGGTTTTGAGGCTGGCATATTGAGTTCAGGGCACAAGAGGAAGGTTCTTTTTCAATCAGGGCACAGCTGTTGGCTTGCTCCAATTCTGGCTTGCTGTCCTTGTTTTGGGTGCCTCAGCTGACTTTTGGTTTCTTGAGCGGCAATTTCCTAAATGTTTTCTGGGTCGGAGTTGGTTTTGCCTTCTTCCTTCCCAAATTTTGTATTCTGACGCAATATAAACTAGAGTTTGGACATAGTAGCCATTATGAAATAAAAAACACAACACATAGGCGTTTGAAGCTTAGAAATCTACAGGTAACACAACCAAGGTGAGTTTTTGTGTTTTGGAAAAATCAAATGGAACACTTTGGCTGAGGTGACAGATATTAATTGCCTCCAAACTGAGTTTCACTGTGATTTTCAGGTTAATTCAGTGAGAATTGCACAGGCAGTCACCTGGAGGGGTGGATGAATCCAGGACTAGCCAGATTTCTTACGACTAAATCAAGCCCAATATCATTATGGATTCTTGCATTTCTTTGGCTTTTTTCTCTTTTTTCTTATTTATCATGGTTGGTAATGAATTTTTGATGTGAGCTTTGGATTTGAGGCTGCAATAAGAACTTCCGGGCACAAGAGAAATGTTCTTTTTCAATCAGGGCACAGCTGTTGGCTTGCTCTAATTGTGGCTTGCTGTCATTGTTTTGGGTGCCTCAGCAAATTTGAGGTTTCTTGAGTGGCAATTTCCTAAATGTTTTCTGGGTCTGACACGGTTTTTTCTTCTTATTCCCAAATTTTTTATTCTGACTCAATACAAACAAGAGTTTGGACAGAGTAGCCATTATGAAATAAAAAACACAACAAATAGGCGTTTGAAGCTTAGAAATCTACAGGTAACACGACCAAGGTGAGTTTTTGTGTTTTGGAAAATAAAATGGAACACTTTGGCTCAGGTGACATATATTAATTGCCTCCAAACTGAGTTTCCCTGTGATTTTCAGGTTAATTCAGTGAGAATTGCACAGGCAGTCACCTCGAGGGGTGGACGAATCCAGGAATAGCCGGATTCCTTACAACTAAATCAACCCCAATATCATTATGGATTCTTGCATTTCTTTGGCTTTTTTCTCATTTTTGTTATGTATGATGGTTTGTAATGAATTTTCTGATGTGCGCTTTGTTTTTGAGGTTGGCATATTGAGTTCAGGGCACAAGAGGATGGTTCTTTTTCAATCAGGGCACAGCTGTTGGCTTGCTCCAATTCTGGCTTGCTGTCATTGTTTTGGGTGCTTCAGCCGATTTGTGGTTACTTGAGTGGTAATTTACTAAATGTTTTCTGGGTCTGAGTTGGTTTTGCCTTGTTATTCCCAAATTTTGTATTCTGATGCAATACAAGCAAGATTTTGGACAGAGTAGCTATTATGAAAAAAAAGAAAATACGGCAAAAAGCCCTTTCAGGATTCAAAAGCTACAGGGAACAAGACCAAGATGAGTTTCTGTGTTTTGGATAATGACTTGGAACACTTCTGCTGAGGGGACAGATTCTAATTACCTTCCAATTGAGTGTGAGTGCGATTTTGAGGTGAATTCCATCAGAATTCCAAAGTCAGTCTGTGGAAGGGGTTGATGAATCTGGAAACAGCCAGTTTCCTTGTGTCTAAATCCAGCGAAATATCACAAAGGACTCTTGCATTTATTTGACTTTTTCACATTTCCCTTATTATCAAGGTTTGTAATGAATTTTCTGATGTGAGCTTTGGTTTTGAGACGGCAATATGGAGTTCAGGGCACCGGAAGAATGGTCTTTTTAAAACAGGGCACAGCTGTTAGCTTGCTCCAATTCTGGGTTGCTGTCATTGGTTTTGGGGTTTCAGCTGACTTTTGGTTTCTTGAGCGGCAATTTTCTAAATTTTTTCTGGGTCTGAGTTAGTTTTGCCTTATTCCTTCCCAAATTTTGTATTCTGACACAATGCAACAAATAGACATTTACAGATTATAAATCTGCTGGTAACACGCCAATATGATTTTTTTTGTTTTGGAAAATAAAATGGAACACTTTGGCTGAGGGGACAGATATTAATTGCCTCCAAACTGAGTTTCACTGCGATTTTCTGATAAATTCAGTCGGAATTCCACAGGCAGTCAGCTGGATCTGTGGATGAATCTGGGAACAGCCGATTTCCTTGCGACTAAATCAAGCGCAATATCATTATGGATTCTTGCATTTCTTTGGCTTTTTTCTCATCTTTCTTATTTATCATGGTTTGTAATGAATTTTCTGGTGTGAGCTTTGGTTTTGAGGCTGGCATATTGAGTTCAGGGCACAAGTGGAAGGTTCTTTTTCAATCAGGTCACAGCTGTTGGCCTGCTCCAATTCTGGCTTGCTGTCATTGTTTGGGTGCCTCAGGAGATTTGTGGTTTCTTGAGTGCCAATTTCCTAAATGTTTTCTGGGTCTGAGTCGGTTTTGCCTTCTTATTCCCAAATTTTGTATTCTGATGCAATACAAGCAAGATTTTGGACAGAGTAGCCATTATGAAAGAAAAAAAAAAAAACACATCAAATTGCCCTTTCAGAATGAGAAATGTAGGCAATATGAACAAGATGTGTTTCTGTGTTTTGGAAAATGACATGGAACCCTTTTGCTGAGGGGACAGATTCTAATTCCCTCCAAATTTGGTTTCTTGTGTGGCATTTTCCTGAAAGTTTTCTGGGTCTGTGTTGGTTTTGCCTTTTTCCTTCCCAAATTTTGTATTCTGCCGCAGTAGAAACAAGAGTTTGGACAGAGTAGCCATTTTGTAATGAAAAACACAACAAATAGGCATTTGTAGCTTAGAAATCTACAGGTAACACGACCAAGGTGAGCTTTTGTGTTTTGGAAAATAAAATGGAACACTTTGGCTGAGGTGACAGATATTAATTGCCTCCAAACAGAGTTTCACTGCGATTTTCAGGTTAATTCAATCAGAATTCCACAGGCAGTCAGATGGAGGGGTGGATGAATCCGGGAACAGCCAGTTTCCTTGCAACTGAATCAAGCCCAATATCATTCTGGATTCTTGCATTTCTTTGCCTTTTTTCTCATTTTTGTTATTTATCATGATTTGTAATGAATTTTCTGATGTGAGCTTTGGTTTTGAGGCTGCAATATGGAGTTCAGGCCACCGGGGGAATGGTCTTTTCCAAACAGGGCACAGCTGTTGGCCTGCTCCAATTCTGGCTTGCTGTCATTGTTTTGGGTGCCTCAGCTGAATTTGGATTTTTGAATGGCAATTTCCTAAACGTTTTCTGGGTCTGAGTTGGTTTTGCCTTCTTCCTTCCCAAATTTTGTATTCTGATGCAATACAAACAAGAGTTTGGACAGAGTAGCCATTATGAAATAAAAAACACATCAAATAGGTGTTTTAAGCTACAGGTAACACGACCAAGGTGAGATTTTGTTTTGAAAAAATAAAATGGAACACTTAGGCTGTGGTGACAGATATTAACTGCCTTCGTTCAGGTTAATTCAGTCAGAATTCCACAGGCTGTCAGCTGGAGGGGTGGATGAATCTGGGAACAGCCGGTTTCCTTGCGACAGTATCAAGGCCAATATCATTCTGGATTCTTGCATTTCTTTGTCTATTTTCTCATTTTTCTTATTTATCATGGTTTGTGATGAATTTTCTGATGTGAGCTTTGGTTTTGAGGCTGCAGTATGGAGTTCAGGGCACCGGAGGAATGGTCTTTTTCAATCAGGGTACAGCTGTTCGCCTGCTCCAATTCTGGCTTGCTGTCATTGTTTTGGGTGCCTCCGCCGATTTGAGGTTTCTTGAGTGGCAATTTCCTAAACGGTTTCTGAGTCTCAGTTGGTTTTGTCCTCTTCCTTCCCAAATTTTGTATTCTGACGCAACAGAAACAAGAGTTTGGACAGAATAGCCATTATGAAATAAAAAACACATGAAATAGGCTTTTGAAAGCTACAGGTAACACGACCAAGGTGAGATTTTGTTTTGGAAAATGAAATGGAACACTTTGGCTGAGGTGACAGATATTAACTGCCTCCCTTCAGGTTAATTCAGTCAATATTCCTCAGGCATCAGCTGGAGAGGTGGATGAATCTGGGAATATACGGTTTCCTTGCGAGAAAATCAAGCCCAATATCATTATGAATTCTTGAATTTCTTTGGCCTTTTTCTCATTTTTCTTAATTTTAGTGGTTTGTAATGAATTTTCTGATGTGAGCTTTGGTTTTGAGGCTGGCATATGGAGTTCAGGGCACAAGAGGAAGGTTCTTATTCAATCAGGTCACAGCTGTTGGCTTGCTCCAATTCTGGCTTGCTGTCATTGTTTTGGGTGCCTCCGCCGATTTGAAGTTTCTTGAGCATCAATATCCTAAATGTTTTCTTGGTCTGAGTTGGTTTTCCTTCTTCCTTCCCAAATTTTGTATTCTGACACAATACAAACAAGAGTTTGGACAGAGTAGCCATTAGGAAATAAAAAACACAACAAATAGGCTTTTGAAGATACAGGTAACACGACCAAGGTGAGATTTTGTGTTTTGGAAAATAAAATGGCACACTTTGGCTGTGGTGACAGATATTAACTGCCTCCGTTCAGGTTAATTCAGTCAGAATTCCACAGGCAGTCAGCTGGAAGGGTGGATGAATCCGGGAACAGCCGGTTTCCTTGAAACTAAATGAAGCCCAATATCATTATGGATTCCTGCATTTCTTTGTCTATTTTCTGATTTTTCTTATTTATCATGGTTTGTAATGAATTTTCTGATGTGAGCTTTGGTTTTGAGGCTGCAGTATGGAGTTCAGGGCACCGGAGGAATGGTCTTTTTCAATCAGGGTACAGCTGTTGGCTGCTCCAATTCTGGCTTGCTGTCATTGTTTTGGGTGCCTCCGCCGATTTGAGGTTTCTTGAGTGGCAATTTCCTAAACGGTTTCTGAGTCTCAGTTGGTTTTGTCCTCTTCCTTCCCAAATTTTGTATTCTGACGCAACAGAAACAAGAGTTTGGACAGAATAGCCATTATGAAATAAAAAACACATCAACTAGGCTTTTGAAAGCTACAGGTAACACGACCAAGGTGAGATTTTGTTTTGGAAAATGAAATGGAACACTTTGGCTGTGGGGACAGATATTAACTGCCTCCGTTCAGGTTAATTCAGTCAATATTCCTCAGGCATCAGCTGGAGAGGTGGATGAATCTGGGAATATACGGTTTCCTTGCGACAAAATCAAGCCCAATATCATTATGAATTCTTGAATTTCTTTGGCCTTTTTCTCATTTTTCTTAATTTTAGTGGTTTGTAATGAATTTTCTGATGTGAGCTTTGGTTTTGAGGCTGGCATATGGAGTTCAGGGCACAAGAGGAAGGTTCTTATTCAATCAGGTCACAGCTGTTGGCTTGCTCCAATTCTGGCTTGCTGTCATTGTTTTGGGTGCCTCCGCCGATTTGAAGTTTCTTGAGCATCAATATCCTAAATGTTTTCTTGGTCTGAGTTGGTTTTCCTTCTTCCTTCCCAAATTTTGTATTCTGACACAATACAAACAAGAGTTTGGACAGAGTAGCCATTAGGAAATAAAAAACACAACAAATAGGCTTTTGAAGATACAGGTAACACGACCAAGGTGAGATTTTGTGTTTTGGAAAATAAAATGGCACACTTTGGCTGTGGTGACAGATATTAATTGCCACCGTTCAGGTTAATTCAGTCAGAATTCCACAGGCAGTCAGCTGGAGGGGTGGATGAATCCGGGAATAGCCGGTTTCCTTGAAACTAAATGAAGCCCAATATCATTATGGATTCTTGCATTTCTTTGGCTTTATTCTGATATTTCTTATTTATCATGGTTTGTAATGAATTTTCTGATGTGAGCTTTGGTTTTGAGGCTGCAATATGGAGTTCAGGGCACCGGAGGAATGGTCTTTTTCAATCAGGGCACAGCTGCTGGCTTGCTCCAATTCTGGCTTGCTGTCATTGTTTTGGGTGCCTCTGCCGATTTGAGGTTTCTTGAGTGGCAATTTCCTAAACGGTTTCTGAGTCTCAGTTGGTTTTGTCCTCTTCCTTCCCAAATTTTGTATTCTGACGTAATACAAGCAAGATTTTGGACAGAATAGACATTATGAAATAAAAAACACATCAAATAGGCTTTTGAAAGCTACAGGTAACACGACCAAGGTGAGATTTTCTGTTTTGGAAAAAGATATGGAACACTTTTGCTGAGGTGACAGATATTAATTGCCTCCAAACCGAGTTTCACAGCGAATTTCATTTTAATTCAGTCAGAAACCACAGACACTCAGCTGGGAGGTATAGAAGAATCTGGAAACAGCCATTAACAAGGGAATAAATCAAGCCCAATATCACTAAGAACTCCTGCATTTCTTTGGATTTTTTCTGATTTTTCTTATTTATCATGGTTTGTAATGAATTTTCTGATGTGAGCTTTGGTTTTGAGGCTGCAATATCGAGTTCAGGACACCGGAGGAATGGTCTTTTTCAATCAGGGCACAGCTGTTGGCTTGCTCCAATTCTGTCTTGCTTTCAAGGTTTTGGCTTCCTCAGCGGCCCTTTGTTTCTTGAGCGGCAATTTCCTAAATGTTTTCTGGGTCTGAGTTGGTTTTGCCTTCTTCCTTCCCAAATTTTGTAATCTGACGCAATACAAACAAGAGTTTGGGCAGAGTAGCCATTATGAAATAAAAAAACACGACAAATATGCGTTTGAAGCTTAGAAATCTACAGGTAACACAACCAAGGTGAGTTTTTGTGTTTTGGAAAATCAAATGGAACACTTTGGCTGAGGTGACAGATATTAATTGCCTCCAAACTGAGTTTCCCTGCGATTTTCAGGTTAATTCAGTCAGAATTCCACAGGCAGTCAGCTGGAGGGGTGGATGAATCCGGGAACAGCCGGTTTCCTTGCAACTAAATCAAGCCGAATATCATTCTGGATTCTTGCATTTATTTGGCTTTTTTCTCATTTTTGTTATTTATCATGGTTTGTAATGAATTTTCTGATGTGAGCTTTGGTTTTGAGGCTGCAATATGGAGTTCAGGCCACCGGGGGAATGGTCTTTTTCAAACAGGGCACAGCTGTTGACCTGCTCCAATTCTGGCTTGCTGTCATTGTTTTGGGTTCCTCAGCGGCCGTTTTTTTCTTGAGCGGCAATTTCCTAAATGTTTTCTGGGTCTGAGTTGGTTTTGCCTTCTTCCTTCCCAAATTTTGTAATCTGACGCAATAGAAACAAAAGTTTGGGCAGAGTAGCCATTATGAAATAAAAAACACAACAAATAGGCGTTTTAAGCTTAGAAATCTACAGGTAACACAACCAAGGTGAGCTTTTGTGTTTTGGAAAATCAAATGGAACACTTTGGCTGAGGTGACAGATATTAATTGCCTCCAAATTGAGTTTCACTGCGATTTTCAGGTTAATTCAGTCAGAATTCCACAAGCTGTCAGCTGGAGGGGTGGATGAATCCGGGAACAGCCGGTTTCCTTGCGACTAAATCAAGCCCAATATCATTATGGATTCTTGCATTTCTTTGGCTTTTTTCTCATTTTTCTTATTTATCATGGTTTGTAATGAATTTTCTGATGTGATCTTTGGTTTTGAGGCTGCAATATGGAGTTCAGGGCACCGGAGGAATGGTCTTTTTCAATCAGGGCACAGCTGTTGGCCTGCTCCAATTCTGGCTTGCTGCCATTTATTTGGGTGCCTCAGCTGACTTTCGGTTTCTTGAGTGGCAATTTCCTAAATGTTTTCTGGGTCTGAGTTGGTTTTGCCGTCTTCCTTCCCAAATTTTCTTTTCTGATGGCATACAAACAAGACTTTGGACAGAGTAGACATTATGAAATAAAAAACACATCAAATAGGCTTTTGAAAGCTACAGGTAACACGACCAAGGTGAGATTTTGTGTTTTGTAAAAAGAGATGGAACACTTTTGCTGAGGTGACAGATATTAATTGCCTCCAAACCGAGTTTCACAGCGAATTTCATTTTAATTCAGTCAGAAACCACAGACACTCAGCTGGGAGGTGTAGAAGAATCTGGAAACAGCCATTAACAAGGGAATAAATCAAGCCCAATATCACTAAGAACTCCTGCATTTCTTTGGATTTTTTCTGATTTTTCTTTTTTATCATGGTTTGTAATGAATTTTCTGATCTGAGGTTTGGTTTTGAGGTTGCAATATCGAGTTCAGGACACCGGAGGAATGGTCTTTTTCAATCAGGGCAAAGCTGTTGGCTTGCTCCAATTCTGTCTTGCTTTCAAAGATTTGGGTTCCTCAGCGGCCCTTTGTTGCTTGAGCGGCAATTTCCTAAATGTTTTCTGGGTCTGAGTTGGTTTTGCCTTCTTCCTTCCCAAATTTTGTATTCTGCCCACATACAAACAAGAGTTTGGGCAGAGTAGCCATTATGAAACAAAAAACACAACAAATAGGCGTTTGAAGCTTAGAAATCTACAGGTAACACGACCGAGGTGAGTTTTTGTGTTTTAGAAAATAAAGTGGAACACTTTAGCTGAGGTGACAGTTATTAATTGTTTCCAAACTGAGTTTCACTGCGATTTTCCGGTTAATTCAGTCAGAATTCCACAGGCAGTCAGCTGCAGGGTTGGATGAATCCGGGAACAGCCGGTTTCCTTGCGAACAAATCCAGCCCAATATCATTCTGGATTCTTGCATTTTTGGGTATTTTCTCATTTTTCTTATGTATGAAGGTTTGTAATGAATTTTCTGATGTGAGCTTTGGTTTTGAGGCTGCAATATGGAGATCAGGGCACCGGAGGAATGGTCTTTTTCAATCAGGGCAGAGCTGCTGGCTTGCTCCAATTCTGGCTTGCTGTCATTGTTTTGGGTGCCTCCGCCGATTTGAGGTTTCTTGAGTGGCAATTTCCTAAACGTTTTCTGAGTCTCAGATGGTTTTGTCCTCTTACTTCCAAAATTTTGTATTCTGACACAATACAAGCAAGATTTTGGACAGAGTAGACATTATGAAATAAAAAACACATCAAATAGGCTTTTGAAAGCTACAGGTAACACGACCAAGGTGAGATTTTGTGTTTTGTAAAAAGACATGGAACACTTTTGCTGAGGTGACAGATACTAATTGCCTCCAAACCGAGTTTCACAGCGAATTTCATTTTAATTCAGCAGAAACCACAGACACTCAGTTGGGAGGTATAGAAGAATCTGGAAACAGCCATTAACAAGGGAATAAATCAAGCCCAATATCACTAAGAACTCCTGCATTTCTTTGGATTTTTTCTGATTTTTCTTATTTATCATGATTTGTAATGAATTTTCTGATCTGAGGTTTGGTTTTGAGGTTGCAATATCGAGTTCAGGACACCGGAGGAATGGTCTTTTTCAATCAGGGCAAAGCTGTTGGCTTGCTCCAATTCTGTCTTGCTTTCAAAGTTTTGGGTTCCTCAGCGGCCCTTTGTTGCTTGAGCGGCAATTTCCTAAATGTTTTCTGGGTCTGAGTTGGTTTTGCCTTCTTCCTTCCCAAATTTTGTATTCTGACGCCATGCAAACAAGAGTTTCGGCAGGGTAGCCATTATGAAATAAAAAACACCACAAATAGGCTTTTGAAGCTTAGAAATCTACAGGTAACACAACAAAGGTGAGTTTTTGTGTTTTGGAAAATAAAATGGAACACTTTGGCTGAGGTGACAGATATTAATTGCCTCCAAACTGAGTTTCACTGCAATTTTCAGGTTAATTCAGTCAGAATTCCACAGGCAGTCAGCAGGAGGGGTGGTTGAATCCGGGAACAGCCCGTTTTCTTGCGACTAAATGAAGCCCAATATCATTATGGATTGTTGATTTCTTTGGCTTTTTTCTCATTTTTCTTATTTATCATGGTTTGTAATGAATTTTCTGGTGTGATCTTTGGTTTCGAGGCTGTAATATGGAGTTCAGGGCACCGGGGGAACGGTCTTTTTCAATCAGGGCACAGCTGTTGGCCTGCTCCAATTCTGGCTTGCTGCCATTTATTTGGGTGCCTCAGCTGACTTTCGGTTTCTTGAGTGGCAATTTCCTAAATGTTTTCTGGGTCTGAGTTGGTTTTGCCGTCTTCCTTCCCAAATTTTCTTTTCTGATGGCATACAAACAAGACTTTGGACAGAGTAGACATTATGAAATAAAAAACACATCAAATAGGCTTTTGAAAGCTACAGGTAACACGACCAAGGTGAGATTTTGTGTTTTGTAAAAAGAGATGGAACACTTTTGCTGAGGTGACAGATATTAATTGCCTCCAAACTGAGTTTCACAGCGAATTTCATTTTAATTCAGTCAGAAACCACAGACACTCAGCTGGGAGGTGTAGAAGAATCTGGAAACAGCCATTAACAAGGGAATAAATCAAGCCCAATATCACTAAGAACTCCTGCATTTCTTTGGATTTTTTCTGATTTTTCTTTTTTATCATGGTTTGTAATGAATTTTCTGATCTGAGGTTTGGTTTTGAGGTTGCAATATCGAGTTCAGGACACCGGAGGAATGGTCTTTTTCAATCAGGGCAAAGCTGTTGGCTTGCTCCAATTCTGTCTTGCTTTCAAAGTTTTGGGTTCCTCAGCGGCCCTTTGTTGCTTGAGCGGCAATTTCCTAAATGTTTTCTGGGTCTGAGTTGATTTTGCTTTATTCCTTCCCAATATTTGTATTCTGCCCACATACAAACAAGAGTTTGGGCAGAGTAGCCATTATGAAACAAAAAACACAACAAATAGGCGTTTGAAGCTTAGAAATCTACAGGTAACACGACCGAGGTGAGTTTTTGTGTTTTAGAAAATAAAGTGGAACACTTTAGCTGAGGTGACAGTTATTAATTGCTTCCAAACTGAGTTTCACTGCGATTTTCCGGTTAATTCAGTCAGAATTCCACAGGCAGTCAGCTGCAGGGTTGGATGAATCCGGGAACAGCCGGTTTCCTTGCGAACAAATCCAGCCCAATATCATTCTGGATTCTTGCATTTTTGGGTATTTTCTCATTTTTCTTATGTATGAAGGTTTGTAATGAATTTTCTGATGTGAGCTTTGGTTTTAGGCTGCAATTTGGAGATCAGGGCACCGGAGGAATGGTCTTTTTCAATCAGGGCAGAGCTGCTGGCTTGCTCCAATTCTGGCTTGCTGTCATTGTTTTGGGTGCCTCCGCCGATTTGAGGTTTCTTGAGTGGCAATTTCCTAAACGTTTTCTGAGTCTCAGATGGTTTTGTCCTCTTACTTCCCAAATTTTGTATTCTGACGCAATACAAGCAAGATTTTGGACAGAATAGACATTATGAAATAAAAAACACATCAAATAGGCTTTTGAAAGCTACAGGTAACACGACCAAGGTGAGATTTTGTGTTTTGTAAAAAGACATGGAACACTTTTGCTGAGGTGACAGATACTAATTGCCTCCAAACCGAGTTTCACAGCGAATTTCATTTTAATTCAGCAGAAACCACAGACACTCAGTTGGGAGGTATAGAAGAATCTGGAAACAGCCATTAACAAGGGAATAAATCAAGCCCAATATCACTAAGAACTCCTGCATTTCTTTGGATTTTTTCTGATTTTTCTTATTTATCATGATTTGTAATGAATTTTCTGATCTGAGGTTTGGTTTTGAGGTTGCAATATCGAGTTCAGGACACCGGAGGAATGGTCTTTTTCAATCAGGGCAAAGCTGTTGGCTTGCTCCAATTCTGTCTTGCTTTCAAAGTTTTGGGTTCCTCAGCGGCCCTTTGTTGCTTGAGCGGCAATTTCCTAAATGTTTTCTGGGTCTGAGTTGGTTTTGCCTTCTTCCTTCCCAAATTTTGTATTCTGACGCCATGCAAACAAGAGTTTCGGCAGGGTAGCCATTATGAAATAAAAAACACCACAAATAGGCTTTTGAAGCTTAGAAATCTACAGGTAACACAACAAAGGTGAGTTTTTGTGTTTTGGAAAATAAAATGGAACACTTTGGCTGAGGTGACAGATATTAATTGCCTCCAAACTGAGTTTCACTGCAATTTTCAGGTTAATTCAGTCAGAATTCCACAGGCAGTCAGCAGGAGGGGTGGTTGAATCCGGGAACAGCCCGTTTTCTTGCGACTAAATGAAGCCCAATATCATTATGGATTGTTGATTTCTTTGGCTTTTTTCTCATTTTTCTTATTTATCATGGTTTGTAATGAATTTTCTGGTGTGAGCTTTGGTTTTGAGGCTGTAATATGGAGTTCAGGGCACCGGGGGAACGGTCTTTTTCAAACAGAGCACAGCTGTTGGCCTGCTCCAATTCTGGCTTGCTGTCATTGTTTTGGGTGCCTCCGCCAATTTGAGGTTTTTTGAGCAGCAATTTCCTAAATGTTTTCTGGGTCTGAGTTGGTTTTGCCTTCTTCCTTCCCAAATTTTGTATTCTGACGCAATACAAACAAGAGTTTGGGCAGAGTGGCCATTATGAAATAAAAAACGCAACAAATAGGTTTTGAAGCTTAGAAATCCAGAGGCAACATGACCAAGGTGAGTTTTTGTGTTTTGGAAAATCAAATGGAACAGTTTGGCTGAGGTGACATATATTAATTGCCTCCAAACTGAGTTTCACTGCGATTTTCAGGTTAATTCAGTCAGAATTCCACAGGCAGTCAGCTGGAGGGGTGGATGAATCTGGGAACAGCCGGTTTCCTTGAAACTAAATCCAGCCCAACATCATTATGGATTCTTGCATTTCTTTGGCTTTTGTCTCATTTTTCTGATTTATCATGGTTTGTAATGAATTTTCTGATGTGAGCTTCGGTTTACAGGCTGGCATATGGAGTTCAGGGCACAAGAGGAAGGTTCTTATTCAATCAGGGCACAGCTGCTGGGTTACTCCAATTCTGGTTTACTGTCATTGTTTTGGTTGCCTCCGCCGATTTGAGGTTTCTTGAGCATCAATTTCCTAAATGTTTTGTTCGTCTGAGTTGGTTTTCCTTCTTCCTCCAAAATTTTGTATTCTGACCCAATACAAACAAGAGTTTGGACAGACTTGCCATTTTGCCATAAAATAAACACAATAAATAGGCGTTTGAAGCTTAGAAATCCACAGGTAATACGACCAAGGTGAGTTTTTGTGTTTTGGAAAATAAAATGGGACACTTTGGCTGAGGTGACAGATATTAATTGCCTCCAAACTGAGTTTCCCTGCGATTTTCCGGATAATTCCGTCAGAATTCCACAGGCAGTCAGCTGGAGGGGTGGATGAATCTGGGAATACCCGGTTTCCTTTTGACTAAATCAAGCCCAATATCATTATGGATTCTTGCGTTTCTTTGGCTTTTTTCTCATTTTTCTTATGTATCATGGTTTGTAATGAGTTTTCTGATGTGAGCTTTGGTTTTAAGCTGGCATATTCAGTTCAGGGCACCAGAGGAAGGTTGTTTTTCAATCAGGACACAGCTGTTGGCCTGCTCCAATTCTGGCTTGCTGTCATTGTTTTGGGTGCCTCAGCTGATTTGTGGATTCTTGAGTGGCAATATCCTAAATGTTTTCTGGGTCTGAGTTAGTTTTGCATTCTTATTCCCAAATTTTGTATTCTGATGCAATACAAGCAAGATTTTGAAAGAGTAGCCATTATGAAAGAAAAAAAAAAAACAAAGCAAATTGGCCTTTCATGTTTAGAACTGTACAGGCAACACAATCAAGATGAGTTTCTGTGTTTTGGAAAATGACTTGGACTCCTTCTGCCGAGGGGACAGATACTAATTTCCTCCAAATTGAGTGTGAGTGCAATTTTGAGGTGAATTCAATCAGAATTCCAAAGTCAGTCTGTTTAAGGGTGGGATGAATCCTGAAACAGCCAGTTTCCTTGTGTCTAAATCCAGCCAAATATCACAAAGAACTCTTGCATTTCTTTGGCTTTTTCACATTTCCCTTATTTATCATGGTTTGTAATGAATTTTCTGATGTGAGCTTTGGTTTTGAGGCTGCAATATGGAGTTCATGGCACAAGAGAATGGTTCTTTTTCAATTGGGGCACAGTTGTTGGCTTGCTCCAATTCTGGCTTGCTGTCATTGTTGGGTGCCTCAGCTGACTTTTGGTTTCTTGAGGGTCAGTTTGCTGAATATTTTCTGGGTCTGAGTTGGTTTTCCCTTCTTCATACCCAAATTGTGTATTCTCATGCAATACAAGCAAGATTGTGGACAGAGTAGCCATTATGAAAGAAAACAAAAAACACAGCAAATTGGCCTTTCAGGATTAGAAATCTACAGGCAACATGACCAAGATGAGTTTCTGTGGTTTGGAAAATGATATGGAATCCTTCTGCTGAGGGGAGAGATACTAATTCATCCAAATTGAATGTGAGTGGGATTTTGAGGTGAATTCAATCAGAAGTCCAAAGTCAGTCTGTGGATGGGGGGATGAATCTGGAAACAGCCAGGTTCCTTTTGTCTAATCCCGCCAAGTATCACAAAGGACTCTTGCCTTTCTTTGGCTTTTTCACATTTCCATTATTTATCATGGTTTGTAATGAATTTTCTGATGTGAGCTTTGGTTTTGAGGCTGCAATATGGAGTTCAGGGTAACGGAGGAATGGTCTTTTTCAAACAGGGCACAGCTGTTGGCCTGCTCCAATTCTGGCTTGCTGTCATTGTTTTGGGTGCCTCAGCTGACTTTTAGTTTCTTGAGCGGCAATTTCCTAAATGTTTTCTGGGTCTGAATTGGGTTTGCCTTCTTCCTTCCCAAATGTTGTATTCTGATGCCATACAAACAAGAGTTTGGGGAGAGTAGCCATTATGAAATAAAAACACAACAAATAGGCATTTGAAGCTTTGAAATCTACAGGTAACACGACCAAGGTGAGGTTTTGTGTTTTGGAAAATCAAATGGAACACTTTGGCTGAGGTGACAGATATTAATTGCCTCCAAACTGAGTTTCACTGTGTTTCTCCGGTTAATTCACTCAGAATTCCACAGGCTGTCAGCTGGAGGGGTGGATGTATCTGGGAACAGCCGGTTTCCTTGCGACAAAATCAAGCCCAATATCATTATGGATTCTTCCATTTCTTTGGCTTTTTTATCATTTTTCTTATTTTTTATGGTTTGTAATGAATTTTCTGATGTGAGCTTTGGTTTTGAGGCTGCAATATGGAGTTCATGGCACAAGAGGAAGGTTCTATTTCAATCAGGGCACAGCTGTTGTCTTGCTCCAATTCTGGCTTGCTGTCATTGTTTTCGATACCTCAGCTAATTTGTGGTTTCTTGAGTGGCAATTTCCTAAATGTATTGTGCATCTGAGTTGGTTTTTCCTTCTTCCTTCCCTAATTTTGTATTCTGAGGCAACAGAAACAAGAGTTTGTACAGAGTAGCAATTATGAAATAAAAACCACAACAAATAGGCATTTGAAGCTTAGAAATCTACAGGTAACATTACCAAGGTGAGTTTTTGTGTTTTGGAAAAAAAAATGGAACACTTTGGCTGAGGTGACAGATATTAATTGCCTCCAAACTGAGTTTCACTGCGATATTCAGGTGAATTCAGTCAGAATTCCACAGGCAGTCAGCTGGAGGGGTGGATGAATCCGGGAAGAGCCAATTTCCTTGCAACTAAATCAAGCCCAATATCATTATTGATTCTTGCATTTCTTTGGCTTTTTTCTCCTTTTTCTTATTTATCATGGGTTGTAATGAATTTTCTGATGTCAGCTTTGGTTTTGAGGCTGCAATATGGAGTTCAGGGAACCGGGGGAATGGACCTTTTAAACAGGGCAAAGCTGTTGGCCTGCTCCAATTCTGGCTTGCTGTCATTGTTTTGAGCCTCAGCCGATTTCTGGTTTCCTGAGCTGCAATTTCCTACATGTGTTCTGCGTCTGAGTTGGTTTTGCCTTCTACCTTCCCAAATTTTGTATTCTGATTTCTACAAACAAGAGTTTGGGGAGAGTAGCCATTATGACATAAAAAACACAGCAAATAGGATTTTGAAGCTTATAAATCTACACGTAACATGACCAAGGGGAGTTTTTGTGTTTTGGAAAATCAAATGGAACACTTTGGCTGAGGTGACAGATATTAATTGCCTCCAAACTGAGTTTCACTGCGATTATCAGGTTAACTCAGTCAGAATTCCACAGGCAGTCAGCTGGAGGGGTGGATGAATCTGGGAATAGCCGGTTTCCTTGCGACTGAATCAAGCCCAATATTATGGATTCTTGCATTTCCTTGTCTTTTTTCTCATTTTTCTTATTTTTTCTGGTTTGTAATGAATTTTCTGATGTGAGCTTTGGTTTTGAGGCTGCAATATGGAGTTCAGGGCACAAGAGGAAGGTTCTTTTTCAATCAGGGTACAGCTGTTGGCTTGCTCCAATTCTGGCTTGCTATCATTGTTTTGGGTGCCTCAGCTAACTTTTGGTTTCTTGAGCGGCAATTTCCTAAATGTTTTCGGGGTCTGAGTTGTTTTTGCCTTCTTCCTTCCCAAATTATGTATTCTGATGGCACACAAACAAGAGTTTGGGCAGATTAGCCATTATGAAATAAAAAAACACAAGAAATAGGCGTTTAAACCTACAAAATCTACTGGTAACTTGACCAAAGTGAGTTTTTGTGTTTTGGAAAAACAAATGGAACACTTTGGCTGAGGTGACAGATAGTAATTGGCTCCAAACTGAGTTTCACTGCAATTTTCAGGTGAATTCAGTCAGAATTCCACAGGCAGTGAGCTGGAGCAGAGGATGAATCCGGGAACAGCCGGTTTCCTTGTGACTAATAAGGCCAAATGTCACTATGGATTCTTGCATTTCTTTGGCTTTTTTCTCTGTTTTCTTATTTATCATGGTTTGTAATGAATTTTCTGATGTGAGCTTTGGTTTGTGGCTGAATATGTAGTTCAGGGCACCAGAGGAATGGTCTTTTTCAAACAGGGCACAGCTGTTGGCCTGCTCCAATTCTGGCTTCCTGTCATTGTTTTGAGTACCTCAGCCGATTTGTGGATTCTGAGCGGCAATTTCATAAATGTTTTCTGGGTCTGAGTTGGTTTTGCCTTCTTCCTTCCCAAATTTTGTATTCTGACGGCGTACAAACAAGAGTTTGGGGAGAGTAGCCATTATGAAATGAAACACACAACAAATAGGCATTTGAAGCTTAGAAATCTACAGGTAACACGACCAAGGTGAGTTTTTGTGTTTTGGAAAATCAAATGGAACACTTTGGCTGAGGTGACAGATATTAATTGTCTCCAAACTGAGTTTCACTGTGATTTACAAGTTAATTCAGTCAGAATTCCACAGGCAGTCAGCTGGACGGGTGGATGAATCCGGGAACAGCCGGTTTCCTTTTGACTGAATCAAGCCCAATATCATTATGGATTCTTGCATTTCTTTGGCTTTTTTCTCTGATTTCCTATTTATCATGGTTTGTAATGAATTTTCTGATGTGAGCTTTGGTTTTGTGGCTGCAATATGGAGTTTAGGGCACCGGGGGAATGGTCTTTTTCAAACAGGGCACAGCTGTTGACCTGCTCCAATTCTGGCTTGCTGTCATTGTTTTGGGTGCCTCAGCCGATATGTGGTTTGTGAGCGGCAATTTCCTAAATGTTTTCTGGGTCTGAGTTGGTTTTGCCTTCTTCCTACCCAAATTTTGTATTCTGACGCCATACAAACAAGAGTTTCGGCAGAGTAGCCATTATGAAATAGAAAAACACAACAAATAGGCATTTGAAGCTTGGAAATCTACAGGTAACACAACCAAGGTGAGTTTTTGTGTTTTGGAAAATCAAATGGAACACTTTGGCTGAGGTGACAGATATTAATTGCCTCCAAAGTGAGTTTCACTGCGATTTTCAGGTTAATTCAGTCAGAATTACACATGCAGTCAGCTGGAGGGGTGGATGATTCCGGGAACAGCCGGTTTCCTTGCGACTGAATCAAGCCCAATATCATTATGGATTCTTGCTTTTCTTTTCTTTTTTCTGCTTTTTCTTATTTATCATGGTTTGTAATGAATTTTCTGATGTGAGCTTTGGTTCTGAGGCTGGCATATTGAGTTCAGGGCAGAAGAGGAAGGTTCTTTTTCAAAGAGGGCACAGCTGTTGGCTTGCTCTAATTCTGGCTTGCTGTCATTGCATTGGGTGCCTCAGCTAACTTTTGGTTTCTTGAGCGGCAATTTCCTGAATATTTTCTGGGTCTGAGTTGGTTTTGCCTTCTTCCTTCTGAAATTTTGTATTCTGACGCCAAACAAACAAGAGTTTGGGCAGAGTAGCCATTATGAAATAAAAAACACAACAAATAGGCGTTTGAAGCTTAGAAATTTACAGGTAACATGACCAAGGTGATTTTTTGTGTTTTGGAAAATAAAATGGAACACTTTGGCTGAGGTGACAGATATTAATTGCCTCCAAACTGAGTTTCACTGCGATTTTCAGGTTAATTCAGTCATAATTCCACAGGCAGTCAACTGGAGGGGTGAATGAATCCGCGAACAGCCGGCTTCCATGTGACTAAATCAAGCCCAATAACATTACGGATTCTTGCATTTCTTTGGCTTTTTTCTCCTTTTTCTTATTTATCATGGTTTGTAATGAATTTTCTGATATGAGCTTTGGTTTTGAGGCTGCAAAATGGAGTTCAGGGAGCAAGAGGAATGTTCTGTTTCAAACAGGGCACAGCTATTGGCCTACCTCAATTCTGGCTTGCTTTCATTGTTTGGGATCCTCAGCTGATTTGTGGTTTCTTGAGTGGCAATTTGCGAAATGTTTTCTGGGTCTGAGTTGTTTTTCCCGTCTTCCTTCCCAAATTTTGTATTCTGACGCCATACAAACAAGAGTTTGGGTAGAATAGACATTATGAAATAAAAAACACAACAAATAGGCATTTGAAGTTTAGAAATCTACAGGTAACACGACCAAGGTGAGTTTTTGTGTTTTGCAAAATAAAATGGAACACTTTAGCTGAGGTGACAAATATTAATTGTCTGCAAAATGAGTTTCACTGCTATTTTGAGGTTAATTCAGTAAGAATTCCATAGGCAGTCAGCTGGAGGGGTGGATGAATCCGGGAGCAGCCGGTTTCCTTGCGACTATATCAAGCCCGATATCATTACGGATTCTTGCATTTCTTTGTCTTTTTTCTCCTTTTTCTTATTTATCATGGTTTGTAATGAATTTTCTGATGTGAGCTTTGGTTCTGAGGCTGGCATATTGAGTTCAGGGTACAAGAGGAAGGTTCTTTTTCAAACAGGGTACAGCTGTTGGCTTGCTCCAATTATGGCTTGCTGTCATTGTTGTGGGTGCCTCAGCTGACTTGGTTTCTTGAGTGGCAATTTCCTAAATGTTTTCTGGGCCTGAGTTGGTTTTGCCTTCTTCCTTCCCAAATTTTGTATTCTGACGCCATACAAACAAGAGTTTGGGCAGAGTAGCCATTATGAAATAAAAAACACAACAAATAGGCATTTGAAGCTTAGAAATCTACAGGTAACACGACCAAGGTGAGTTTTTGTGTTTTGGAAAATCAAATGGAACACTTTGGCTGAGGTGACAGATATTAATTGCCTACAAACTGAGTTTCACTGCGATTTTCAGGTTAATTCAGTCAGAATTCCACAGGCAGTGAGCTGGAGCAGAGGATGAATCCAGCGACAGCCGGTTTCCATGTGACTAATAAGGCCAAATGTCATTATGGATTCTTGCATTTCTTTGGCTTTTTTCTCATTTTTCTTATTTATCATGGTTTGTAACGAATTTTCTGATGTGAGCTTTGGTTTTATGGCGGCAATATGGAGTTCAGGGCACCGGGGGAATGGTCTTTTTCAAACAGGGCACAGCTGTTGGCCTGCTCCAATTCTGGCTTGCTGTCATTGTTTTGGGTGCCTCAGCCGATATGTGGTTTGTGAGCGGCAATTTCCTAAATGTTTTCTGGGTCTGAGTTGGTTTTCCCTTCTTCCTTCCGAAATTTTCTATTCTGACGCCATACAAACAAGACTGTGGGCATAGTAGCCATTATGAAATAAAAAACACAACACATAGGCGTTTGAAGCTTAGAAATCTACAGGTAACACGACCAAGGTGAGTTTTTGTGTTTTGGAAAATCAAATGGAACACTTTGGCTGAGGTGACAGATATTAATTGCCTCCAAACTGAGTTTCACTGCGATTTTCAGGTTAATTCAGTCAGAATTGCACAGGCAGCCAGCTGGAGGGGTGGATGATTCCGGGAACAGCCGGTTTCCTTGCGACTGAATCAAGCCCAATATCATTATGGATTCTTGCTTTTCTTTTGGTTTTTTCTCCTTTTTCTTATTTATCATGGTTTGTAATGAATTTTCTGATGTGAGCTTTGGTTCTGAGGCTAGCATATTGAGTTCAGGGCAGAAGAGGAAGGTTCTTTTTCAAACAGGGCACAGCTGTTGGCTTGCTCCACTTCTGGCTTGCTGTCATTGCTTTGGGTGGCTCAGCTGAATTTTGGTTTCTTGAGCGGCAATTTCCTAAATGTTTTCTGGGTCTGAGTTGGTTTTGCCTTATTCCTTCCGAAATTTTGTATTCTGACGCCAAACAAACAAGAGTTTGGGCAGAGTAGCCATTATGAAATAAAAAACACAACTAATAGGCATTTGAAGCTTAGAAATCTACAGGTAACACGACCAAGGTGAGTTTTTGTGTTTTAGAAAATGAAATGGAACAGTTTGGTTGAAGTGACAGATATTAATTGCCTCCAAACTGAGTTTCACTGCGATTTTCAGGTTAATTCAGTCAGAATTCCACAGGCAGTCAGCTGGAGCAGTGGATGAATCCGGGAACAGCCGGTTTCCTTGCGACTATATCAACTCTGATTTCATTATGGATTCTTCCATTTCTTTGGCTTTTTTCTCCTTTTTCTTATTTATCATGGTTTGTAATGAATTTTCCGATGTGAGCTTTGGTTTTGAGGCTGCAATATGGACTTCAGGGCACCAGAGGAATGGTCTTTTTCAAACAGGGCACAGCTGTTGGCCTGCTTCAATTCTGGCTTGCTGTCATTGTTTTGGGTGCCTCAACCGATTTGTGGTTTCTTGAGCAGTAATTTGCTAAATATTTTCTGGGTCTGAGTCGGTTTTACCTTCTTCCTTCCCAAATTTTGTATTCTGACGCAATACAAACAAGACTGTGGGCATAGTAGCCATTATGAAATAAAACACAAAACAAATAGGCGTTTGAAGCTTAGAAATCTACAGGTAACACAACCAAGGTGAGTTGTGTTTTGGAAAATCAAATGGAACACTTTGGCTGAGGTGACAGATATTAATTGCCTCCAAACTGAGTTTCACTGCGATTTTCAGGTTTATTCAGTCAGAAATCCACAGGCCGTCAGCTGGAGGGGTGGATGAATCCGGGAACAGCCGGTTTCCTTGCGACTGAATCAAGCCCAATATCATTATGCATTCTTGGAATTCTTTGGCTTTTTTCTCATTTTTCTTATTTATCATGGTTTGTAATGAATTTTCTGATGTGAGCTTTGGTTTTGAGGCTGCAATATGGAGTTCAGGGCACAAGAGGAAGGTTCTTTTTCAAAAAGGGTAAAGCTGTTGACTTGCTCCAATTCTGGCTTGCTGTCATTTTTTGGGTGCCTCAGTGACTTTTGGCTTCTTGAGCGGCAATTTCCTAAATGTTTTGGGTGCCTCTTGCTGTCGTAGTTTTGAGTGCCTCAGCCGATTTGTGGTTTCTTGAGCGGCAATTTCCTAAATGTTTTCTGGGTCTCAGTTTGTTTTGCCTTCTTCCTTCCCAAATGTTGTATTCTGACGCAATACAAACAAGAGTTTGGACAGAGTAGCCATTATGAATTAAAAAAGACAGCTAATAGGTATTTGAAGCTTAGAAATTTACAGGCAACATGACCAAGGTGAGTTTTTGTGTTTTGCAAAATAAAATGAAACAGTTTGGCTGAGGTGAAAGATATTAATTGCCTCCAAACTGAGTTTCCCTGCGATTTTCAGGTTAATTCAGTCAGAATTCCACAGGCAGTCAGCTGGAGCAGTGGATGAATCCGGGAACAGCCGGTTTCCTTGCGACTAACTCAAGCCCGATATCATTATGGATTCTTGCATTTCTTTGGCTTTTTTCTCGTTTTTCTTATTTATCATGGTTTGTAATGAATTTTCTGATGTGAGCTTTGGTGTTGAGGCTGGCAAATTGAGTTCAGGGCACGAGAGGAATGGTCTTTTTCAATCAGGGCACAGCTGTTGGCTTGCTCCAATTCTGGCTTGCTGTCCTTGTTTTGGGTGCCTCGGCCATTAGGAAAGAAAAAAAAAAAACACAGAAAATTGCCCTTTCGGGAGTAGAAATCTACAGGCAGCACGACCAATATGAGTTTCTGTGTTTGGGAAATGACATGGAACCCTTTTCCTGAGGGGACAGATTCTAACTCCCTAAAAAGGGGGTGTGAGTGCGATTTTGTGGTCAATTCACTCAGAATTCCAAAGTCAGTCTGTGGAAGGGGGCAATGAATCTGGAACCAGCCAGTTTCCTTGTGTCTAAATCCAGCCAAATATCACAAAGGACTCTTGCATTTCTTTGGCTTTTTCACATTTCCCTTATTTATCATGGTTTGTAATGAATTTTCTAATGTGAGCTTTGGTTTTGAGGTGGCAATATTGAGTTCAGGGCACAAGAGGAATGGTCTTTTTCAAACAGGGCACAGCTGTTGGCTTGCTCCAATTCTGGCTTCCTGTCATTGTTTTGGGTGCCTCAGCCGATTTGTGGTTTCTTGAGTGGCAATTTCCTACATATTTTCTGGGTCTGAGTCGGTTTTGCCTTCTTATTTCCAAATTTTGTATTCTGATGCAATAGAAGCAAGATTTTGGACAGAGTAGACATTATGAAAGCAAAAAAAAAAAAACACAGCGCATTGTCCTTTTTGGATTAGAAATCTACAGGCAACACGACCAAGATGAGTTTCTGTGTTTTGGAAAATGATATGGAACCCTTCTGCTGAGGGGACAGATACTAATACCCTCCAAATTGAGTGTGAGTGCGATTTTGAGATGAATTCAATCAGGTTCCAAAGTCAGTCTGTGGAAGGGGGACGAATCTGTAAACAGCCAGTTTCCTTGTGTCTAAATCCAGTCCAATATTACAAAGGACTCTTGCATTTCTTTGGTTTTTCCACATTTCCCTTATTTATCATGGTTTGTAATGAATTTTCTGATATGAGCTTTGGTTTTGAGGCGGCAATATGGAGTTCAGGGTAACAGAGGAATGGTCTTTTTCAAACAGGGCACAGCTGTTGGCTTGCTCCAATTCTGGCTTGCTGTCATTGTTTTGGGTGCCTCAGCTGTCTTTTGGTTTCTTGAGCGGCAATTTCCTAAATGTTTTCTGGGTCTGAGTTGGTTTTGCCTTCTTCCTTCACAAATTTTGTATTCTGACACCATACAAACAAGAGTTTGGACAGAGTAGCCATTATGAATTAAAAAAGACAACTAATAGGTGTTTGAAGCTTAGAAATTTACAGGCAACATGACCAAGGTGAGTTTTTGTGTTTTGGAAAATCAAATGGAACACTTTGGCTGAGGTGACAGATATTAATTGCCTCCAAACTGAGTTTCACTGTGATTTTCAGGTTAATTCAGTCAGAATTCCACAAGCAGTCAGCTGGAGGGGTGAATGAATCCGGGAACGGCCGGTTTCCCTGCGACTAAATCAAGCCCAATATCATTATGGATTTTTGCATTTCTTTGGCTTTTTTCTCTTTTTTCTTATTTATCATGGTTTGTAATGAATTTTCTGATGTGAGCTTTTGTTTTGAGCCGGCAATATTGAGTTCAGGGCACAAGAGGAATGGTCTTTTTCAATCAGGGCACAGCTGTTGGCTTGCTCCACTTCTGGCTTGCTGTCCTTGTTTTGGGTGCCTCAGCTGACTTTTGGTTTCTTGAGTGGTAGTTTCCTACATGTTTTCTGGGTCTGAGTCAGTTTTGCCTTCTTCCTTCCCAAATTTTGTATTCTGATGCAATACAAGCAAGATTTTGGACAGAGTTAGCTCTGTGTCCATTCTTCTGTCTCTTTACTAGATGAATAAAAAGACAGTGTAAAATGATTTGTAAAGAACTATAAGGGGTCAGCGCTGTGCTGCTGCTGCCAATTGGGGAGTGAACCAGCAGATGGAAAACACCTCTCTCTCTCTCTCTCACTCTCTCTGTGCCTCTCCTTCTCTGTTACTCTGACTTCTAAATAAAAAAATGAATCTTAAAAGAAGTATAAACATCAATAAAACACAAATGAAAATTGTATTCTCAAAACTGGATATTAAACCATGCCTTCTACACCTCTGTTAAAAGTTACATTCTATCATAGTCATTTATGATTTCTAGGGCCAAAGTAGTAAATAAGATTTTTCTGGAAGAGACAGAGGTTATGAGGGAGCCAGGATTTGGGGTCAGTTAGCAAAAGTGAGTGTCACTCTTTCAGATTTGATGCAGGAAAGGAACAGCAACTGATCCCTGAGATTTTGGTGTGGGAAGGAAAGGAAGGAGGGACTTAACAAAAGCAAATGCCCTCTGGTTGTGGGCACCCACCCCTGACTGCAGCTTTTCGGAGGAACAGCTGGTGTCTCTAGGGATGCTGCAGCCTGGACTCCATTTCCCAGAGTTCCCAGTAGCTCCAAGGTATTCTGCTTTCCAAATACCTGTGGGCATGCACCTGCCACTGCCAGTCCCTGGGGCTCAGAGTTGGACCAGGGGAGTTCATTCCTTGATCAGTGTCAACCCTGGGGGCTATGCTGCTCCTTCTCTGGCATTTACTGCAACTCCTGCTCTGCACGTGCGATCCCAGGCAGTTTCCGAGTGCTCACCCTGAGCCTGCCTCCTGCTGCTTCTTCCCTCTTCATCCACCAACTGTGGGTCCCACATGCCAGGGACTCTCTTCTCCACACTCCCAATTTCACTCCCCGTGTATCTGGAAGAAAGGGTACCTGCTCAAGGGACTTTCTGCTGCAGGTTTGGCATGCAGGAAGGGGCGGAGACACATGTGGGAGAAGTGTGCCAGCGATCCTGGCAGCTTCTCCCGAGGTCAGGGCTGGGACCCGGGCTGCTCTGTCTCCCACCTCTATTTCCCAGGCTCAAAGTGCCCGGACTCTCTCCTGCAGTACCTCACCTAAACTGTCCCTAATGTGCTTTATTTAGTGGTTACAGGAGAGAGGGGGCAGTGTTCTGGGAACCTGCACTCACAGGGAAGGAAGGCAGAAAGACTCCTGATCTCCACAGTTAAATAAGCCGGGTTCCCACTGTGGGTGGTCTCAGAATGCAGTCTGGCCTGGTCTCTTGATGTTTCCTGGGCTGGTTCCTGCAGGGTGGGGCTGGATGGCCCTCAGGAGGGAGCCTGGGGCAGCAGAGGGGTGGGCAGGAGGATCTGTCTAGGATCTGCCCCACTGCTCTCATCCTGCACCTCATCTTCCTGGTGGGGAGCAGTGTGAAGCGTGAATAGCTGCTTTGTGTGTTGATCCCTCTCAAGTATTAATTATCAAATTTTTCCAATGTGGAATTTGAAGCTGTTCCAGAAACATGGGGTGGGAAATCTCCCTTCTTTCAAACAGGCACAGAGACAGTGGAGGATCCAAGGAGTTTCTATTAATGGCCCTAGGCACAGCTGGAATGATTTCCTGAGAATTGAGCATCAAATTCAAGTTTCTTAGCTGTTACAGCATTGGTGGGTTTAAATGGCAGCCTACATGATTAGAACCACATTTCCAATGGTCAGTGGGTCCAGTATGTTTGTAAAAGAGATGCCAGGGACAGATTTATTAGGACAGATTTATGACTGGAGTTTACAAAAGCAGAACTTAGGACATCTTCCCTCCCTAGACAAGATTTCAGTGGGCAGCTGTTTCACTCATTAATTGTGAGCATCCACTTTTAAAGGTTTGTGTTGGATGGGGTCCACTTCTCTTTCTTTGATGATGTATTTGGCTGCTTTTCATTTTCTGTCTTCAGCTATCTCTTCTCCTGTTAGCAAGGCTGTCAACTGTTTTGACCTGCCACTGATCCCTTTGCAAAGTGAGAAGGGAACCAAAATTAATGCAAGTCTACTGTGTTGTCAATAACTGGAGCTACTTTTTTAAAGATTTATTTATTCATTTGAAAGAGTTACACAGAGAGGAGAGAGAGAGAGAGAGAAAGAGAGAGAGGTCTTCCATCCGATGGTTCATTCCCCAATTGGCAGCAATAGCTGGAGGTATGCCAATTTGGAGCCAGTAGCCAGGAGCTCCTTCTGAGATGAAGCTGTTTTTTTAAATAATTATTTATTTATTTGAAAGGCAGAACTTTGTCCAGGTCTCATAGGTGGGTGCAGGAGATGAGGGGTTTGGGCCAACTTCTACTGTTTTCCCAGTCCACAGCAGAGAGCTGGATGGGAAGTGCAGCAGCCAGGATCCCAACCGGCACCCATATAGGATGCTGACAAGGCAGCAGTAGCTTTACCCACTATGCAACAGTGCTGCCCACTAACGGGAGCTCTTTTAATCTGAGTTTGCATAAAGAGGAGAATTACAGCATCATAAATACAGATAAGTAACAGTTTTTCTCTGCCCAGCACTTTATATTACCCAGTGCTCCACTGAGAATCTTACATTCCACACTGTGTAATTAAGAAGGCCAGTTACTTATCTTATTTTGGGTTCTGTGTTTAAACCCATGACACTTTTGACATGGGAGGATATTAGTTCTACAATTTCATAGAGACTGGTCTTTGGAAGCATCGATAGAAGTTATAACTGTGAGAGTGCTAAGAAAGAAGAGGGGAAGAAATAAGTGCCCCTTACCTCCCTCAGAGATGTCCACAAGTGCAGTAGACGATATGCCCTTATGGTTGACTTTCTGGGACAAACTGTGTTTGAGTGCTTCACATGTTCTGATAGAAAGGTGTTGCCACCAGGTTTTTAGTATATTTTGTTAGTTTTTAAAGATTTATTTATTTATTTGAAAATCAGAGTTACACAGATAGAGAAGGAGAGGCAGAGAGAGAGAGAGAGAGAGAGAGAGGTCTTCCATCAGGTTCATTTCCCCAATGGCTTCATCATTGTGAACTTTGCTCAGTTCCTGACCTATACCTTTCCTTTAACCTAGTACTTTGCCATGTAGTAGCCCATGAAAACTGCAGACTGCATAAATTAATGAATACTTGGAGGGTTGTGATTTCTTAGAGGAACATCATGAGATAGGAGGAATAAAACAAAACAAAAGTATCCTCCGTATATAGAAGGTACACTGTTTTTGCAAGCCACAGCGAAGAGGAAGAAGCAGGAAAGTAGTGAGACTGGAAAGTTTGCGGCAAAGGTAATAGGCACTGGTCAAGAATTTAACAAGCCCATTAGGAAAACATTAAGGTTTCCTTACTTCCATGTAGACTCTGCCCTCTTATGGTGAACAGGGTCCTCTAAACCCACTTGTTGCACAAATGAAAACCCAAGCATTGTCTTCTCCCACAGATGGAGTCTGCTATTGGTTTTGATTTACATTTCCCTAATGGCTAGTGATAGTGGGCATGTTCATCTATGTCTTGACCATTGAGATTTCTTCTTCTGAGAAACATCTGTTTTGATCCTTGCCCATTTCTTAGCTGTACATTTTGCTTCTTATTTGGAGATTTTCCCAGTTCTATATATGTATGTTCTGGCTATCAATCTTTTGTCATAATCAGAGTTTTCAATGTTTCCTGCCATTCTGTCCATTGTATGTTCACTCTGTTGATTACTTTGTTGTGAAGATGTATCTTAATATGATATGCTCAAATTTCTATATTTTATTTTTGTTACTTGTGCTTTTGGAATCTTACCCAAAACTGTTATCTATGCTTATGTTTTATAGTTTCTCATATGTTTACTTAGTTTCTGGTTTTATATTTAGACTTTTAATTCACCTTGAGTTGCTTTTACATAGTGTATGAGGTTTTGGGTATATTTTCAGGCTTCTACATATGGATAATCACTTTCCTTTAAACCATATGCTAAAGGGGTTCTTCTTTCTCCTGTTTGTTTTCTTTCCTTTGTTAAATAGGAGTTGCCTCTGGAAAAGTCGGTTTATTTCAGCTGCCTATACTTTTACACTGAACTATGAGTCTGTTTTCCAACAGTGCTAACACTGTTTCTATATTTTTAAGATTTATTTATTTATTGGAAAGGCCAGATGCTTCTTCCAAGTCTCTCATGTGGGTGCCAGCACCGTAGAACACGGTCCATCTTCCACCAATTTCCTAGGTGCATTAGTAGGGAGCTGGATTGGAAGTGGAGCACCTGGTCTCCTAGCAGCAACATATGGGATGCATGCACAGCAGGTCAAGGCTTTAATCCACTACACCACAGCACCAAACACTTCCTTATTTACTTCTGCTGTGATCTTTCATTATTCACTTTTTTCTACTGCCCTGCAACTTGACTCCTTCCTGTTTTTTTTCTGGGTCCTGGAGGATGGTAGTAGGTGGCTTCTGGGATCTTTTTGTGTTAGTAGATACTTGGTAATCTAAAATCACAGTTTTTAGTTTCTATATTTCTCTGCTAATCACTAGGACCTTCTGGATGACAATAGAAAATGCTGGCAGAAATGAGGATATATTAATTTGCTAAGAAAATACCACAGAGAATATGATTTAAATCATGGAATTTTACTTCTCAGAGTTGTAGAGCTTGAAAATATCAGATCAAGGTGCTTAAATAGGCTCGATTTTTCCAGAAGCCTTTCTCCGATGTGACAGACACATCTACCATTTGATCTGCTTAAAAGCACTTTCTTCAGGTAGAGTCATGTTGCTGGTTAGCACTTCCGTGTTAGAGTTTTAGGGAGGCACATTTCAGTCCATAACAGCAAAAGGGGCCCTGTGGTCTACTTCAATGACAGCCATCTCTGCGGAGGACAGAAAGTTTGGAATCAGCGTTAGGATTTCTCACAGTATTACTGTCAGTGCTATCTCCATCAAATGTGCATTCATGTACACACAAATCTACCTGTACTCATAAACACATTCAACAGTGGAAATGCCTGATGCTTGTGTATGGGTAACATCAATATAATAATCCATAAGATGACCTATTAGCAGACATTAAAAAGAGAATTAGAAAGAATGACAACAAAATCTTCAGTTACCTATATTTATGTCTATATGTATGATATTCAGTATTTATAGTTGCTAAAAGATGAATACTGATGTGTGGGAATAAAAGCTAAACCTTACCTTGCAATATTGCAGCCTAGTCTACATGAAAGATGTCTTCCTAAAACCATTCCCTGGGCCCACTCTGTGGCATAGTAGATTAAGCATCCACCTGCAGCACCAGCATCCCACATGGGCACCAGTTTGAGTCCCTGCTCCTGCACTTCCAATCCAGCTCTTTACTAATGGCCTAGGAAAGCAGTGCAATATGCCCTGAGTTCTTGGGCCCCTGCACCCATGTGAGAGACCTGGAGGAAGCTGCTGACTCCTGGCTTCTGGCACCTGGCTTCAGATCGGCCCAGCTCCAGCCATTCTGGCCATTTAGGGGTGAACCAGTCGATAGAAGACCTCTCTTTCTCTTCCTCTCTATATCTGTAACTCTGCCTCACAATAAAGAAATACATTTTTTAAAAACCTTTCACATGTTAAATTTCTTAATTGTTTTAAAGATTTATTTATTTATGTACAAGTCGAGTTACAGACAGAGAGGAGAGACAGAGAGAAAGAGAGAGGTCTTCCATCTGGTGTTCACTCCCTAATTGATTGCAACTGCCAGAGCTGTGCTGATCTGAAGCCAGGAGCCAGGAGCTAGTTCCCGGTCTCCCAGATGGGTACAGGGGCCCAAAGACTTGGGCCATCTTCTACTACTTTGCCAGGCCATAGCAGAGAGCAGGATCAGAAGTGGAGCAGCTGAGTATTGAACCGGCCCCCATATGGGATGCTGGCGCTTCAGACCAGGGTGTTAACCTGCTCCACCACAGCACCGGTCCAACATTTTAAATTTCTGATACTCTAAAGTAGTACAGGACTGCATTACGTCTAGGAAAGATGCATTTAAAAATTATAAATCTAGTGCATTTTAGCAGAAGTTTTAACAAATACTTCTGATTTTCTCAGCATTATATATAAATAAATGACATAATGAGTCATTGTCAGATTTTTAGCTTTTGACAGCCACTTATAATATTTCACAGCTTTTTGAAATGTATTGCTAGTGTGTTTTTCTCAACACATGCACTGGATTTTACCAGTTTAGTGCACATGGAGTTGCCTCTTATAGGATTTGCATTTTAATGGGTTTTCATGGCACATGTAATCAACATCTGCAAAGCCTCTAAAACACATAAATAATAACATGAATCAGGCTTTTTTCTTAAATATTAATTTATTTATTTGAAAGAGTTGCACAAATAGAGAAGAGGTAGAGAGAGAGAGACAGACAGACAGAGACAGAGAGGTCTTCCATCGGCTGGTTTACTCCCAGTTGGCCGCAATGACTGGTCTGTGTCAATCTGAAGCCAGGAGCTTCTTCAGGGTCTTTCACATGTGTGCAAGGCCCCAAGGACTTGGGCCACCTTCTAATGCTTTCCCAGGACATAGCAGAGAGCTGGTTCAGAAGTGGAGCAGCCGCGACTTGAACTGGCACCCATATGGCTTGCCAACACTGCAGGCAACAACTTTATCTGCTATGCCACAGCGCCAGCCCCACATTGCATCTTTTTAAGATGATATGGATTTAAGTTCATGAGAAATTATTAGCATAGTGGGAACTGATAGATATGCATGAAGCAGGATGGACTTGTTAGGAATGGTGATGTTAATTTTCTTATAAAATAAATAAATAAGAAATTAAATATGGTCAGACATAAATGAAGACTAAATTTTATTAGTGGTAATCCAGAAAGCACTGATCTCAGGTCTTTTTCTTCCAGTGTTAAGTTTATATTTTTAAATGCATATTAAGTGAACAAATTTCATGTAATTTATATATACAGATTGAAGAGCAAACTGATAACATCCTATCCTATCTTCCCTTGTTCTCATATTTCCAACTCCCTCCTTCTTGTTTTATTTTCTTTTAATTTTGACAGCTGCATGCTTTGATTTTATTTTAGAATCACAAGCTTTAACCCTCTACAAAATAAAGAATTCAGCAAGTAGTAGCAGAAATATCAATGAGTATATGTTGTGTACTCTATCAAAGAGTACAGAAAAGTGCTATGAACAATACTCAAATCTCAAAATGTCAATTTAACTCATATGCTGCTTTTTGTTGTCTATATATTAATTACCACCAGTCAGAGAAAACATATGGTATTTGTCTTTTGGGGACTGGCTTCTTTCATGAAGCATACTTGTTTCCAGTTCATCCATTTAGTTACAGAAGATGGGATTTCATTCTCAATTATGGTTGAATAGTATTTTACACTGTATATATAGCTCATATTTTTGTTCCAGTCACCAGTTGATGGACATCTGGGTTGATTCCATGTTAGCTATTGTGAATTGAGCTGTAATAAACATGAGGGTACAGATAACTCATGCCTGTGCATATTCTATTTCATTTCATGCGGATAAATTCCCAGTAGTCAGATGGCAGGATCACATGGTATGTTTGTTTTCAGATTTCTGAGGAACTTTGATACTGCCTTCCATAATGGTTGCACTAGCTTCATTCCCACCAACAGTGGATTAGGGTACCTTTTTCTCTCCCTCTCCACCAGCCTTTATTGTTTGTTGACCTTTTCAAAAGAATTATTTATTTGAAAGATTGAGTTACAGAGATGGAGAGGCAGAGGCAGAGAGACAGAAGTATTTTATCTGCTTGTTTATGCTCCATATGGCCCAACAGGTAGTGCTGGTCCAATCGGAAGCCAGAGTCAGGAGCATCTCCCTGGTCACCCATGCGGGTGCAGGGACCCAGGCACTTGGGCCATCCTCCACTGCCCTCCCAGTCCAGTGCAGAAAGCTGGACTGGAATAGCAGCAACCGGGACCAGAACTGGCACCCATATGGGATGCCGTCTCCACGGGTGGAGGATCAACCCAGTGTGCCACAGCACTGGCCCCCATCAGGGATATTTTTCTATAGTACTCTCTCTCCACTGTATCTTTTTCTAGTTGAAGAATTAAGGTGATGCAGGATTAATAGAAGGAGTTTGAGAGGATTGTCTCTCTTTCAATTGTGTTGAATAGTTTGAGAAGCATTAGTTCTTTAAAAGTCCTGTAGAATTCAATAGTGAGGCTGTCTGATCCTGGACTTTTGCTTGTTGGGAGGGTCTTTATTACTCATCCAATCTCTGTCTTGGTTTTTGATTTGTTTAGCTTTTCTATGTGTCTTCATGACTCAATTTTGGTATATTGTGTATGTCCAGGAATCTGTTGATTTTTACTCTAGGATTTCCAATTTGTTAGCAGTCACAACAGATGCCCACATCCTATATTGCAGTGCTAATCTGAGTTTTGGGTACTACACTTCCAAATCAGCTTCATGTTAATATCCCTGGGAAGCAATGTATAATAGCTCAAATTCTTTCATTCCTGTCGTCAAATTGGAGAACTGTAACCTCAATGGGGACTTGAGAACCTGGTCTTGCACAGTGGTAGCCATATAGAAAGTGAACCAGCAGATGGGAGATCTCTCTGCTTCTCTTTCCTTCTCTCTTTGTCTCTGTGTGTCTCTGCCTTTTTTATCATGTTAAAATATTTAATTACTTACTTGAAAGAGTTACAGAGAGAGGGAGAGACAGAAATCTTCCACCACCTAATTCATTTTTGAGATGACTTTAATAGCCAGAGTGTGGCCAGGTTGAAGCCAGGAGCTTTCCCTCCGATGTGCATGGCAGCAAGGAGCTTTTCCTGCAATGTGCGTGGCAGCATCCCAGGCACTTGGGCCATCTTTCCCTGCTTTTTCAGTCCATTGGTAAGGAGCTGGATCAGAAATGGAATAGCTGGTACTTAAACTGGTGCACATACAGGATGCCAATGTAACAGATAGCAGCTTTGTCCACTGCACCACAACCACCAGCTCCTCTATCTGCCTTTCCAATAAATAAATCTTTTGAAAAAGAACTGAAGGTAGTAAAAGTCATCATGACTGAGCAATGGCAAATTTATTGAAGTGATCTATTTTCTTAAAGATCCTTTTATGAATTTGAAAGGCAGCACTAGATGGAGAGAATGGGAGAGATTGATCTTCCTCCTGGTTTGTTCACTCCTCAAATGGCTGCAATGACTGCGGCTAGGCCAGACTGATATCAGGAGCCAGGGGCTTCTTCCAGGTCTCTCACAAGGGTGCAGGAGCCCCAATATTTGAGTCACCCTGTGCTGCTTTTCCAGACACATTAGCAGAGAACTGGATCCGTTTGGAGCATTAATGTCTATGATACTCTCCTTGCAGTTGAAGGATTTAGAATCCATTTTGATTATGGGTGGGCCAAGTACAATGTCTTCCAATTGTCCAAGGTTTGGATTAGATGGGTTCTGAGAAATTTTGTTAAAATAGTTATTAATCTTGTTTAGACAAGGTCATAGTCAAAGTGGAGGTTCTCTCCTCCCTTCAGAGAAATGTACCTCCTTCTTTGATGACCTGTTCTTTCCACTGGGATCTCACTCGCAGAGATCTTTTGCCAGAGTGTCTTGGCTTTCCATGCCTGAAATACTCTCATGAGCTTTTCAGCCAGCTCCAAATGCCTTTAGGGCTGATTCTGAGGCCAGAGTGCTATTTAGGACATCTGCCATTCTATGAGTCTGCTGAGTATCTCACTTCCCATGTTGGATCACTCTCCCCTTTATTTACTCCATCGGTTAGCGTTAGCAGGTACTAGACTTGTCTATGTGCTCCCTTTGACTCCCAGTCCCTCCACCATGACCAACTGTGAACTGAAACTGATCACCTGGAACAGTGAGATGGCATTGGTACATGCCACCTCAATGGGATTGAATTGGAATCCCCTGGTATGCTTCCAACTCCACCACTTGGGGCAAGTCAGCCTGAGCATGTCCCAAATTATACATCTCTTCCCTCTCCCATTCCCACCACCATGTTCAACAGGGATCACATTTCAGTTAATTTTCAACACTTAAGAATAACTGTGCATCAATTACAGATCTAAACCAGTCATATTAAGTAGAACAGATAAAAAAAACTACTAAGAGGGATAATGTATTAAGTTGTTCATTAACAGTCAGGGCTATGCTGATCAAGCCACCGTTTCCCATAGTGTCCACCTCACTCCAACAGGTTTCCCTCTTGGTGTTCAGTCAGTTGTCACTGATCAGGGAGAACATATGGTATTTGTCCCTTTGGGACTGGCTTATTTCACTCAGCATGATGTGTTCCAGATTCCTCCATTTTGTTGCAAATGACTGGATTTCGTTGTTTCTTACTGCGGTATAGTATTCTAAAGAGTACATATCCCATAATTTCTTTATCCAGTCTATCGTTGATGGGCATTTAGGTTGGTTCCAGGTCTTAGCGATTGTGAATTGTGCTGCAATAAACATTAGGGTGCAGACCTCTTTTTTGTTTGCCAATTTAAATTCCTTTGGGTAAATTCCAAGGAGTGGGATGGCTGGGTCGAACCGTAGGGTTATCTACGACCTTTTCTAAACAAGATAAGAGTCGGAGAACTCAGAGGGCTTCCATAGCCTTGGAAACTCATGACTGGAGCATAGGGAGATTACTGATGCCATAGACAGGAGTGTCAATTGGTAAAGTCAACAACAGGAGTCACTGTGCACTTACTCCTCATGTAGGATCTCTATCCTTAATGTGCTGTACATTGAGATTTAATGCTATAACGAGTACTCAAACAATATATTTCACTTTGTGTTTCTATGGGGGTGCAAACTGTTGAAATCCTTACTTAATGCATACTAAACTGATCCTCTGTTAAAAAAAAAAAAAAGAAATTATCAATTCCCAACTTGACTCTCACTGGGATTAAACATGACAATAGGTCTGCTCTGATTTCATCATCATTTTAAAAAAAAATCATCTATTATTTTTCACTTTATGTTTCTGTGTGGGAGCAAACTGTTGAAATCCATACTTGATGTATACTAAGCTGATCTTCTGTATATTAAGATAATCAAAAATGAATCTTGATGTGAATGGAAGGGGAGAGGGAGTGGGAAAGGGGAGGGTTGTGGGTGGGAGGGACGGTATGGGGGGGAAGCCATTGTAATCCATAAGTCGTACTTTGGAAATTTATATGCATTAAATAAAAATTAAAAAAAAATAGTTATTAATCATAACTCTCAGTTTAAGCTTTTCTTACCAAATTTTCATGTTTGCTGATGTTTATATCTATGGGAAAATTGGGTCTCTGGATTGCAACCAATGAAAGCATCCAGACTAACAGTAATAAGGTCAACAGTCAGCAGAATGATGTCCAGCTGAACTGAAATAGCTTTTCTTATTTGGTAGAGGGGTTACCTCCTGCATTATGCTGACATACTGACATAGACAGTAGATATTGGAGCCTGTCCCTTCTGCCAAATGGAGAATACCATATTTTGGTCCATCATATATATATTTATATATTATAATATATATTATATATTATACTATATATTTCTATACATAATATAGAATTGCATATAATTATTATAAATATATAATTGTATATATTATATATGAATTTGTTATTTATATATAAATAATTATTTCTGATCCAGCTCCTTACCAATGGATTGAAAAAGCAGTGAAAGATGCTCCAAGTACCTGGGTTCCTGGGACACACATCAGAGGAAAAGCTCCTGGTTTCAACCTGGCCACACTCTGGCTATTGAAGTCATCTCAATAATATATATATATATATATATAAAATACATATAATAAATTATATAATATTATCTGTTTATAATTATATATTATATAATATATTGTATGATAAATTATAATATATTTTATATATGAATATATTTATATACATAAATATATAAATAAATGTAAATATATATATAAGGAATTTATTTATGTAGTTGACAGGTTTACTTACAGAGAGTGAGAAGAAGAGACACAGAAAGGTCTTCCATATGCTCATTTACTCCCCTAATGACTGCAATGTCTGCAGCTGGGCCAATCTGAGCTAGGAGCTTCCAGGTCTCCCATATTTTGGCAGGGACCAAAGCACTTGGAACAGCTTCTACTGCTTTCCCAGGCTATTGCAGAGAGCTGGATGGGAAAAGGAGAAATGGGGACTAGAACTGGTGCTCATATGGGGTGCCAGCATTGCAGGTAAAGGATTACACCACTGCACCACAGTGCTGGCCCCAGTCTATCCTTTATTAAGGAGATCTCAATAATCATGTTCAGGTATTGCTGTCCTATATTCATGGCCAAAGTCCTAGCAGGCAACATGGTTTGGAGAATCATAAGCACAAGGTGTGTAGGAGACTTCATTTCTCATACAGCACAGTTAATAACAAGGTTCCAAGAGGGGAAATTACTTGCATCATAGTCTTTGAGAACTAATGGACATCACAGGTGATCTAAAGAATTTAGAAGGTTTGTGAGCCCCTAGAGTGAAAAAGTCACTGGGAGCACAAGGACAGTGCCTAGAGTTTATTTTGATGGATTTTAGCCCCTTTCATTGGAGGGAGGCCCGAAGAAGCTGGACTGATTAGTAAACCTCAGAAGTGTCTTTTCAAGGTGAAGGCAAACTGAGACTGAGGGGTTTTTGGAAAAACGTTGAACAAAAGACATTTCCCACACGTGGTTAAGACACATCATTTATCTACTGATTTTCATCAGATCTGTTAACATTAGGTATAAGGTACAGTGGACATGGTGGATGGCATATAGCAATATGATTTTAGTAATATATCATGAGGTGCTTTTTTTAAATGGATTTAGCAGGTAAAATTGGGCTACCTAATAGGATGTAGCTGGAATAATCACCTTTTTGTTAAATAAATCTGAGGTAATAAATGTTAGTGTATGAAGACATTGAGTTTTCTTTTATTGGGCCTTCTTGGTTATTTTAATCTGGGATCTGCGAATTCTCATTTTCTTTATTTTATTCCTCATCATGTCGGACCAACTCTGCTGCTTTGGGGATTTTTTTAGTACATCTGACATTTGGAAATTTAGACAATAGTATAGTTAAAATGAGATGTACCAAGTAAAGTATTTATTTTTATTCTGATACATATTTTGGAATTCTTCTAAAATTCCTATTGAGTATCCTTGTTAAATTTAGTTGCATCCCAGGTTAAGACTTATTGGAGGCAGGCTCCATGGCTCAATAAGCTAATCCTCCACCTGCGGTGCAGGCACACCAAGTTCTAGTCCTGCTGGGAGAGCCAGATTCTGTCCCAGTTGCTCCACTTCCAGTCCAGCTCTCTGCTATGGCCCAGGAGTGCAATGGAGGATGGCCAAAGTGCTTGGGCCCCGTACCTGCATGGGAGACCAGGAGGAAGCACTTGGCTCCTGGCTTTGGATCAGTGCCATGTGCCAGCTGCAGCACACTGGCGGCAGCGGTCACTAGGGGGTAAACCAACAGAAAAAGGAAGACCTTTCTCTCTGTCTCTCTCACTGTCCACTCTGCCTGTCAAAATAAAAAATAATTTTTATAAAAAGACTTATTGGAGCCACTTTAGTGATTACACCCATGAAACTTTGTTAATAAATGCAAATAGAACCTGGGAAAATTGATGTATATCTTATGCTGTAGAGACTTAAGATTGAACATCTTTTTTATCTTTTTTAATTATATAATTTAAAAACAAATTTTAGATTTTTTTTTTACTTTACTAAGTCACAGCTCTGGCCCCATTAATATGACTTAACAATGTTTTTTCCTCTCAGAATTATCTCTATTGTTTCAGTTAACTGCATGCCTTTTCTTTACATTCAGATTCCCTCAGCTGTCAAAGCTTATTCATCTTAATTCTGTTGTTCCTATTTCCCTCCCTTTTATTCTGTCCCTAGGCTAATTGAGATCATGATTCTCCATTCCTTCTGTGTGGTGTCACAGTAGGCTTGAAGTGTTCTTTTTCTCTTCTGATTTCTAAAGAAAGAAATTATGTATTCCCCCAGTTTAGATATTTTAATAATGCACTCTAAAACAAAGGTTAAATGTTCTTAATTTGACAAGAATTTTCGGGGCCAGTGGTGTGGCATAGTGGGTAGAGCCACCACTTGCAGTGCTGGCAGCTCATATGGATCCAGATCTCTGCTATAGCCTGGGAAAGCAGTAGAAGATGGCCCAAGTCCTGGGCCCCTGCACCCATGTGGGAGACCTGGAAGAAGCTCCTTGCTCCTGGCTTTGGATTGGCACAACTCTGGCCATTGCAGCCAACTGGGGAGAGAACCAGTGGATGGAAGACCCCTCTCTCTTCTCTACCTCTCTCTGTGCAACTCTGACTTTCAAATAAATAAATAAATCTTTAAAAAAAGATTTTTTTCTAATTTTAGATTTGTTCTACTTCATTGCCACTTCAGGGTGTGTGTAAGGAGTGCATATCCAGTTTTTCTATTTTGGAATTTGGGGATTTTGTATTAGCTCTGCTGTGTATTCATTTTTCTTGAGCATTGGTGATATCTTCTCCTTAGTTGTATTAAGAGAGAGAGCAATAGCCCTCATGTCTTTTTAGGTAAGTAAGACATATTAAAAACAGAGCATTCAGTATACATTCATAGTATTTTGACTTGTTCAATTGATTTTCCTGACCTCCCTTGGATATTCTTGGTCTTTGCTGTACAACTTTCTATACTCATTAATTCTTTGATATTCCCAAATCCAGAAAATGAATGACTCAACAGCTGTGTTCCTGTATTTGCTGGGACTCAGGGTAAGAAGCAAAGTGGAGGTGTTCAGGAATCTAAAGTTACATGCTACATAGCAAAGCACATCATTTCCTATACAAAGTGACTGGGAAATCCAGAATCTTTTGCACACATATTGGATCCTGAACTATTACTGGACTATTCAGTAAGATTTTAATGTATTTATTTTCTGTGTGTGTGTTTGTATTTCTAAATAAACTCTGCTGGGCTACTTAACATTAACATGTATTGCAGAATTCTTTCATCAGTTTTTACTTTTAAAAAGTTTCTCTTTCAGTTTTATGGGAGAGGGTAGAAGTTTCCTGCTATGTAACTGAAAGTTCATTCATTCATTAAAGTTAAAAATATTTGTTGCAAATTGGTAGAATACTATTAATTCTCATGTGATTTACATGAAACTAAATACATTCTCTATTTTGTTTTGCTTAAAATTTCTGCATGTGTGGACTTCTTTTTTCCTTCTTGCCCCAAATCCCTTTGTGTATTGGGATGGCAAATGGGTTTTACACTGGAGAAAACATGTTATTTTGGCAAAGAAGTACTTAGCCTTCCTGCTTCAAGTATTCAAATATTGCATTGGAAATCAGTATATTTGTTTACTGTACAAATGTCCTTCATACAATTTTGTAATCTTCTGGGATGGGAGAGGAAGCAGGAAATAGGAGGATTATGGGTGGGAGGGATGTTTTGGGGGAGGGGAAGCCACTGTAATCCAAAAGCTGTACTTTGGAAATTTATATTTATTAAAAAAATTAAACAATTTTGTAATCTTCATCTTCCTTTTTATTTCATTCTTTTTTTAAAAAAATTCATTTATTTTACTTGAAAATCAGAGTTACACAGAGAAGGAGAGAGAGAGAGCAGTCTTCCAACCGCTGGTTCACTCCCCATTTGGCCACAATGGCTGGAGCTCTGCCAATCCAAAGCCAGGAGCCAGCAGCTTCTTTTGGGTCTCCTATGCAGGTGCAGGAGCCCAAGGGCCTGGGCCATCCTCTACTGCTGGATAGTAAGTCTTACTTGCCTAAAAAGATGGATAGTAATTTGAGTAGCCAGGACTTGAACTGGCACCCAATTGGAATGTCAGCACTGCAAGCCACAGCTCTACTTGCTACTCCACAGCATCGGCCCCCTAAATTCTTATGAGTATTGCTACACGATTGGAATTTATAATTGATAATGCTGAACAATTGAAACTGTCTTATTTACAATTGTAGGACTGGATATGGCAGTTCTACTTGAAGTAAAGTATGTAGCCTGCTTATTGTATGATTTTCGGAAAAGCATGTATTTATATATAACAGCAGATCTGTTAATCATTTAAAAGTGAATTGTCATGATTACCCAGATGTAAAGAATGCAATATGTGCTAATGAGTTAGCAGTCACAGACATTTAGAATTAGAGGGATTTTAGAACTTTTTCAATACTGCAGTTTTTATGAAAAACTAATAATTTTTTTTATTTGACAGGTAGAGTTATATACAGTGAGAAATCAGAAAGGTCTTCCTTCCATTGGTTCAGTCCCCAGATGGCTGCCACAGTTGGAGCTGTGCCCATCCAAAGCCAGGAGTCAGGTGCTTTCTCCTGGTCTCCCATCCGGGTGCAGGGCCCAAGCACTTGGGCCATCCTCTACTGCCTTCCCGGGCCATAGCAGAAAGCTGGACTGAAAGAGGAGCAACCAGGACTAGAACACTTTGCCCATAAGGGATACCAGCACCACAGGTGGAGAATTAACCAAGTGAGCCACGGCGCTGGCCCCCGATAAATTTACTCTTAACAAAATATCAAAATATCTTATTTAGTATAAAGTTAGTCGTGAAAAGAGACTACCTTGTTGAACACAGAAATTTGAGATTATATTTCTTGGTATTAATTTGCATCTTAAGGCTTATTGCCTAGTTTATTTCAATATTTCAATCTAATATTACTAATAATATCTTGTACTTAGTGGTTCACTGTGTGCCAGACAATATTCTTTTGATTTTTTAAAAGATTTATTTATTTATTTATTTGGAAGTCCGAGTTACACAGATAGTGAACAAGAGGAAGAGAGAGAGTTCCTCCATCTGCTTTTTCATTCCCCAGATGACCTAAAAGGTCAGAGATATGCCAATCTGAAACCAGGAGCCAGGACCTCTTCAGGGTCTCCCATGCAGATTCAGGGGCCCAAGGACTTGGGCCAACTTCCTACTGCTCTCCCAGGCTATAGCAGACAGCTGAATGGAAAATGGAGCAGCCTGGACTTGAACCGGCCTCCATATGGGATGCCCCCACTGCATGCAGTGGCTTTACTAGCTACACCACAGCACTGGCCTCAAGACAATGCTCTAAAATGATGCATTAATTATTCCCAAATATTGAAAAGTGGCATGGTACACATTTGAATGTGTTGTTTTGTACTAGTTGTAGAAAGAGTTTAAAATATATTTAGAGTTGGAAACATACTAGGGGATTCCAATTCAATCCCATCAAGGTGGCATGTGCCAATGCCATCTCACTATTCCAAGTGATCAATTTCAGTTCACAATTGATCATAATGAAAGGACTAAGAGTCAAAGGGAGCACATAAACAAGTCTAGTATCTGCTAACACTAACCGATAGAATAAATAAAGGGGAGAGTGATCCAACATGGGAAGTGAGATACTCAGCAGACTCATAGAATGGCAGATGTCCTAAATAGCACTCTGGCCTCAGAATCAGCCCTAAAGGCACTCGGATCTGGCTGAAAAGCCCATGAGAGTATTTCAGGCATGGAAAGCCAAGACACTCTGGCAAAAAGATCTCTGTGAGTGAGATCCCAGTGGAAAGAACAGGTCTTCAAAGAGGGAGGTGCCTTTCTCTGAAGGGAGGAGAGAACCTCCACTTTGACTATGACCTTGTCTAAACAAGATAAGAGTCGGAGAACTCAAGGGGCTTCCATAGCCTTGGAAACTCATGACTGGTGCATAGGGAGATTACTGATGCCATAAACAGGAGTGTCAATTTGTAAAGTCAACAACAGGAGTCACTGTGCACTTACTCCTCATGTAGGATCTCTGTCCTTAATGTGCTGTACACTGAGGCTTAATGCTATAACGAGTACTCAAACAGTATATTTCACTTTGTGTTTCTATGGGGGTGCAAACTGTTGAAATCTTTACTTAATGTACACTAAACTGATCTTCTGTTAAAAAAAAAAAAAAAAAAGAAAAGAAACTATCAATTCCCAACTTGACTCTCACTGGGATTAAACATGACAATAGGTCTGATCTGATTTCATCATCATTTAAAAAAAATCATCTATTATTTTTCACTTTATGTTTCTGTGTGGGAACAAACTGTTGAAATCCTTACTTAAGGTATACTAAGCTGATCTTCTGTATACTAAGATAATCGAAAATGAATCTTGATGTGAATGGAAGGGGAGAGGGAGTGGGAAAGGGGAGGGTGGTGGGTGGGAGGGACGGTATGGGGGGGAAAGCCATTGTAACCCATGAGACGTACTTTGGAAATTTATATTCATTAAATAAAAGATAAAAAAAAAAAAATAAATAAATAAATATTCAAAAAAAAAATAAAATATATTTAGATTTAAAAATGTAAGCTTTGATCTAAAGGTTTACTTTCCCTTAAGGTGCCTGTTTGGAAACTGAGAGATCATTGAAGTCTCAAGATAGAGTACAACTGATCTTATCCAAGCCTCCTTTATCACATGAGGATGCTAAATGCCAAGCCCAGAGAAGTAAAGTGAATTGTTCAAGGTCACATAGGTAAGTTGTGGCAGGGATAATTCTGTATTAGCATTAGGTATCCTGATACATAGGCCACTGTTCTGTCAATTTTGTACTCCTTCTGGAGTTAAAGATTCTAAGTTGTGGAAAATTGAATTTGGAAATTTAGTGGTTGCTATGTTGTTATGGTGAGAAATTTCTGTGTATAGCTATGAGTTGCTTAAATTTTATTCAATATATTTTTCTAGTATGTTTGCTATTTATTTGAAATGTATAACAAGTAGCTTCATCTATTTGCCAAAAGAATTTTTAAAGATTTATTTATATTATTTGAAAGTCAGAATTACACAGAGAGAGAAGGACAGGCAGAGAGAGTGGTCTTCCATTCACTGGTTCACTCCACAGTTGGCCTCCATGGCTGGAGCTGTGCTGACTGGAAGGCAGGAGCCAGGAGCCTCTTCCTGGTCTCCTATGCAGGTGCAGGGGCCCAAGGACTTGCACCATTTTATAGTGTTTCCCAGGCCATAGCAGAGAGCTGGATAGGAAGTGGAGCAGCCAGGTCTTGAACTGATGCCCCTATGGAATACCAGCACTGCAGGTGGCAGCCTCACCCACTATGCCACAGTGCCAGCCCTTGCCAAAAGAATTTATAGAAGCTATTCCATATATACACTTAACAATTATTTAGTTACTTGACATGAACTATCCCTGCATATTTGAAAATTTTGAATGGTATCACTTGGGTTTTAAGAATGTTATATTTTAGGTCTCTTAATATTTTTAGTGATGATGTTTTAAAGGCCCTTTCTGTTTTATGAAAAATGATAAGGATTTTGTTTTACAATGGCCATAGTATTACTACTTAAAGCAATAGATTAAATAAAACTTTTAAACAAAGTCATTTAATACTGAATTCTAACACACTGGTATATTTTAAAGTGAGAAGCCGGATTTCTTTCAGATATTCTAAAGAAGAATGATAATCAAAATTGAAGACATCTACAGTTTTTAATCACTTGTTTTAAATATTGGTCATAATGGTCCAATTTTGAGTTTAATTTTAATTAGCTTTTAAATGATTCAATATGTTTTATAGAAAAAATTCGGAGAACATAATTATATACTCAACCTCCCTCCCTTCTTTTTCCTTCTTTGTCATTTTTTTTAGCTTATGAAATGACATTTTCAGTTTACATTACATTAAAAAGGGTTCTTGAATCAAGGGACAAGTTTAACAGGCAAAAAGCAAAAAGATCGTAATTTAGAGGGAATATAGACAATGGCTCTAAACAATATTTGAATATCACATCTAAACAATATTTGAATAAATTGATAAATATTTTAATTTCTCCTACTAAAATGCTCAAAGTCTTTAATTATTTATCAAATATTAGTGCAAAATTATGGATTTAAATGATCCCAAAAAGTGATGAATTTTTGTGTAATAAAGTCCAATTTTTGTCAAGGCTTTTTGAAAGTCTCACAGAAAACTTATGTTTGTGAATGGGAAGAATAATACCAAAATATCCATACTACCAAAAGCAATTTGCAAATTCAATGTAATCCCAATCAACATACCAACGATGTTCTCAGAGCTAGAAAAAATGATGCTAAAATTCACATAGAAACATGAGAGATGCTTAACATCTAAAGCAATATTATAAAGCAAAAAAAAGCTGGAGACATCACACCATATTTTAAGACATATTACAGGGGTCAGCACTATGACAAAGCAGGTAAAGTCACCGTCTGCAGTGCCGGCATCTCATATGGGTGCCAGTATGTTTCCCAGCTGCTCCACTTCTTATACCCCTCTCTGGTATAGCCTGAGAAAAAAGTAGAAAATGGCCAAAGTCTTTGGGCCCCTGCACCTGCATAGAGACCTGGAAGAAGCTCCTGACACTTGGATTCAGATCAACAGAGCTCCGGCCATTGTGGCCATTTGGGGAGTAAACCAGTGGATGGAAGACCTCTCTCTCTCTCTGCCTCTACCTCTCTGTAACTCTGCCTTTCAAATAAATATACTGCAAAAAAAAAAAAAAAGAAGAAGAAGTGTTAGCACTGATATAATAACAGACACATAGTTCAATGGAAAAGACTTGGTAGCATAGAAATAAACCCAAATTTCTACCAGCAACTCATATTTAACAAAGGAACTAAAATGAACTGGAGAAAGAAGAATCTCTTTCACAAGTGGTGCAGAGGAACTTGATTATCCATATGTAGAAGCCTGAAAAGAGACTCCAACATCTCTTACACTATGTGAAAGTGAACTCACAGTGAATTAAAATGTAATCATAAGACCCAAACCCAAGTAAACATAGGGAAACTCTAAATATTGTCAACACACAATAGCTTTTGGGTAAGATTCCAATAGCAATAGTCACAAAAATAAAAACAGAGACATTTGAGTATATCCAACTAAGATACTTCTTCACAACAAAGTAAACATCAGAGTGTAGATACAATGAACAGATGGCAGGAAAAATTAAAACTCTGAATGTTTACAGATTTCCAGAACATTTACATGAATTGGAAAAACTCCAAAAAATACAGTGAAGAAACAGGCAAGGATCTGAATAGACATTTCTCAGAAGAAATGTACATGGTCAAAACATGTGAATATGCCCGATGTCACTAGCCATTATGTAAATATAAATCAGAACACCATATCAGTCTCCAACACCTGTGGGAGAATACAACACTCAGGTGTTTGTGTGTGCAGCAAGTGGGTTTAGAGGACCCTGTTCACCTCTGGAGAGCAGAGCCTACAGGGAGGTAAAGAAACCTTACTGCGCAGGGGCATGCTAATCTTCTCTGTATCATTCCAATTTTAGTATATGTGCTGCCGAAGCGAGCACATGTGCTGCCGAAGCGAGAAAGAGATGAAAAGAATTTATCTCAGCTAGCCACTAATATTCAAGAAACAAGGTCTTCAGGAAAGCCAACTCAACTGACATTTTCATGTCATTGTTAAATAAAGGAAAAATTATCTAGGTTCAGCAATACGTAGTTTATAAGAGAAAGACTACAGAGTAATTTCCTTGGCATAGAAATAACTTTTTTTTTTTTTTTTTTTTTTTTTTTTTTTTTTTTTATCCATGAGGGCTTGCTATCACCACCACACACCCACATCCCATATACAAATGCCTGGCTTGAGTGGTAGCTTCTCTGCTTTGAGGCAAGTTTCTGCTAGTGTGCACCCTGGGAGGAGACGGAGGATGGCAGAAGTGCTTGGGTCCCTGCACCCAAATGGGACATCCAGAATGAATTCCCAGTTCCTGGTTTTGGCTTGGTCAAGCTTTGGCTATTGCAAGTGTCTGGGGAGTGAAGCAGTGGTTCCCTCTTCCTGTCACTCTGCCTTTCAAATCAATAACTGTTGTTGGTAATGACTAATAATGATATTCACTGATTGTCAAATTTTGAATCTATTAATTATAGACAATTTCTCTTTGTATTTTTAAACTTTCATAATGTTCTGTAGCCAATTTCATCACTAGAAATAAAAACTTTTCCTCAAAAAAAAAAAAAAAGAAACCTTACTGCTTTCCTAATGTGCTTATTAAGTTCTTGACCAGCGCCTGTTAGTCTTGCCACAAACTTTCTAGTCTTACTACTTTCCTTCTTCTTCTTCTTCTCTGTGACTTGTAAAATAGTATACATTCTATATACTGTGGATACTTTTGATTTATTTTATTCCTTCGGTCTCCTATGAAGTTCCTCCACAAAAGCACAGCCCTCAAAATATTCATTCATTTATGCAGTCTGCAGATTTCATGAGCTACTAAATTCCAAGTAGTATGTTAAAGGCAAGATCTGGGCCTAAGAGAAAAGTGGTCTAAATTCTGTGCCTAGAAGAGGATTTGGGACATAGTAGAACTTCAGTGAAGTGCTATGTGAATGACATGCACTCATTAAATGAGTAATCTAAAGCATACACTTCATTTAAGCAACACAGCAGCCCTACTCACCTCAGGTAGAGCAATTGAGAGGAATAATGTGAACAAAAATAAGACATCAATAAGTTGAATAATAACAGAGAAAAAACAAAATGAGATAGATGCCAACATTACTGAGCTATTTTTGAGGAATTAAATTGATAGAGGGGCTGGCATTGTGGCCAAGTGGGGAAAGCTGCAATCTGTGAGGCCAGCATAACATCTGAGTTCCACTTTGAGTTTAGGAATCTCCACTTCCAATTTAGCTCACTGCTAAACACCTGGGAAACCAGCAGAAGATGGACGAAGGACTCAGGTCCTTGCCACTCATGTGGGAGACTTGGATGAAGCTCCTGACTCCAGCATGCCCCAGGCTCAACTGTTGAAACTCTCTGGGGTGTGAGCCAGCAGATGAAAGCTATCTATGTCTTTCCCTCTCTCTCTAAATCCACCTTTCAAATAATAAAGATTTAATAAACAAATTAACTGATTTCAAAATACACAAAAACATGAACAATACTATATCATTTTTATGCCAAACTGATAAAAAATAACAAATGCTAGAGAGCACATGGGAAAAGAAAACCACCATATATGGTAGGTGAAAACACAAGTTAGTACAGATGTTATGCAGAACAGTATGGTCATTCCTTAAAAAGGATAAAAATTGGGGCTGGCGCTGTTGTGCAGTGAGTTAAAGCCCTGGCCTGAAGGGCCAGCATCCCATTTGGGTGCCAGTTCTAGTTCCAGCTGCTCTTCTTCCAATACAGCTCTCTGCTATCTCCTGGGATAGCAGTAGAAGATGGCCCAAGTCCTTGGGCCCATGCACCCATGAGGGAGACCCAGAGGAAGCTCCTGTCTCCAGGTTTCAGAATGGCATAACTCTGGCCTTTGTAGTCATCTGTAGAGCGAACCAGCTAATGGAGGACCTCTCTGTGTCTCTACCTCTATTGTAACTCTTTCAAATAAATAACAAAAATTAAACTAAGATAAAAATTGACCTACCATGTGAGAGTTATCTTGCTCTTGGCTATATAGAATAAGGAAATTTTATTAGAAGGAAAGGAGGAGAGCATATCAAAGATACAGCAATTTTCCCATAACACAGCCACTATAACACAGTTCACTGCAGCCAGGATGTGAAACCAATCTAGCTGTCCATCAGTGAAAAACAATGGACAGGGCAACCTCTTTTAGATACAAAAAAAGAACAAAATATTATTAAATTAATTGAAATAAGCCAGAAGCAGGAACACAAATGTCACCTGGTCCTTGTCACATGTGGAAGTGAAAGAAAATAATGGATCTGAACACAGAACTGTGATTACTAGAGGCTGAGAAGGGAAGCAGCTAGGGATAGAGGGGGATTGGATAATAGGTATCAAAAATCAAAGAGGCAGAAAGAACTTCTGGTGTTCCATAATATAATGAGATGACTACATTCAACCATATTAGGTTCTGTGTAAAGAACTGAAGGAGAGGAGCTGGTAGTCTCAAATCATGGAGAAGAATTAGAAACTGTAGTTGCTTGGGGGCCAGCATTGTGGCACAGTGGGCTAACACCCTGGCCTGAAGCACCAGCATCCCCTGTGGGTACCAGTTCTAGTCCTGGCTGCTCCTCTTCTGATCCAACTCTCTGCTATGGCCTGGGAAAGCAGTAGAAGATGGCCCAAGTCCTTGGGTCCCTGCACCCAAGTGGGAGATCTGGAAGAAGCTCCTGGTTCCTGGAATCAGATTGGCAGAGCTCCGGCCATTGTGGCCATCTGGGGAGTGAACCGGCAGAGGAAGGCCTCTCTCTCTCTCTGCTGCTACTTCTCTCTGTAACTCTGTCTTTCAAATAAATAACTCTTTAAAAACTTAATAAAACTGTAGTTGCTTAGCTTGATCACTTTTTACTGCATAAATGTGTGCAAATATTGCACTACACCCTGTAATAATGCATGACTAGGACACATTAATCACAAATTATTTCAATGAAATTTTAAAAATTAGAAGCATTTCTTTATATTAACAATGAACTATTTGAAAATGAAATTAGAGAAACATTTCCATGCATAGCAGCATAAGAACCAGGAACCAATGTCTTCAATGTTATCAGTGATGAATCAGATTCACAGCCCCCAGCACTCAGTTTTTGCCATATACTTTACCATGGCAATTGTGGGCATATAGTAGTAAATCAATGGACAGGAATCCTTTGTCTCTAAATCTGCTAAATAAATAAACAAGGAATTCATCAAAGAAAAAGAGATATCAATTTGGATGCCAGGCACAAAAACACATGCACTTGAGCTATCCTCCAGTTTGTGATGCCAACAAATCTTTCAGACATGTTACATTTTCAGAGACTTTTCTGTAATCTTGCTAAGCTTTCTGGAAATCTGCCTTATAGCAAAGGGTTTCCCAATTCCATTACACTCATGATATTTCTTTTGTGTGATATATTAGTTTACCATCTAGAGATAATTTATGGTACAAAACTTTTCTATGCATGCATGTTTTCTCATTTGTGAGTCTATTCATGGGAATTGAAGACTGATTTATAACAGAAATACATTTTCCAAATTCATTGCATAGACTTTTGTTCCTTATGAATTCTCTGAAGTCTGTTGATGTCTAATTTCTGGCTAAAGGTTTTATTGTATTTACAGCATGCAAAGACTATCACCTTTTGTGAATTCTGTGTCTATACAAGCCTGAAATAAAGAAAATGTTTTTGCACAATCAGTATACGCCTAAGAAACCACCTGTGTCAATTCTCTGATGTACCATTGACTTCTGACTCTAATAATATTTATAAGCTTTCTCCTTTACATGAGTCTCTGTTGGATAGGATGTGATTTCCAGCAAAAGGTTTTGTCACAATACTTACATGAATTTTGGAGAAAAGCTCTTCCACATTCATTATATTGTTAAGGTCTCTCCCTTGTTCAAATTCCATGATGGATTATGAGGCATTACCTATGTGAAATGACTTTCTCACATTTATTTCATTCATTAGATATATATGTTGTGCATTCTGATATAAGGAGAGATTTGGGCAGAGCTTTCCAACACTCATTACACCCATAAGGTTTCTCTCCCACGTGAATTCCCTGTTGTCTTATGAGGTATGGCTTCTAATTAAAGGGATTTTACTTTCAAAGGAGTTTTTCCCTATATGAATTTGATGATGTACAATGAGGGCTGAATTATGGTAAAAGGCTCTGAGTCATTACATTCATAAAATTGCTCCCCATGAGAATTCTTTTATGTTTGATGAGGTCTGATTTGCACCACAAAGGCTATTCACATGTATTATATTCATGCATTTCTCCCCTTGGTGAATTCTCTAATATTTCATGAGATATAACTTGCACAAAAAGGTCAAGTAGAAAATTCCCTGTGTGGATACTCTGATATCTTATGAGTTATGAAGTACAGCAAAGAGGCTTTCCACCATCCTTCCATCCATAAAACCTACCTAAATTGAGCAACAAAGATATAGAAAACCTAAACACACACATAACCAGATGGAAATGATACCAGTAATAAAGACCATCACTACCAAGAAAACCCCAAAACTGGAAGGCTTCACTGCTGAATTCTAACAGACATTTAAAGCACTAACTGCAATTCTTCTCAAGTTATTCAAAACAATTGAGAGAGAGGCGATTCTCCCAAATTCTTTCTATGAAGCCAACATCACCTTCATTCCTAAACTTGAAAAAAGTGCAACAAAGAAAGTAATTATAGACCAATTTCCCTGATGAACATACATGCAAAGATCTGCAACAGAATTCTGGCCAATTGAATCCAACAATGCATCAGAAAGATCATCCACCCAGACCAAGTGGGATTTATCCTTGGTATGCAAGGATGGGACCAAAGGCTTTTCCACAGTCATTTCATTTATAAGCTTTCTCCATGGTGTGAAGGCTCTGATACTTTCTGAGGTTTGACTTCTCAGCAAAGGTTTTTCCACAGTCATTGCAATCATAAGGTTTCCCCCAGTACAAATTGTCTGATGCTTTGTGAGCTTTGATTTCTCAGCAAAGGCTTTTCCACAATGATTGCATTCATAAGGTTTCTCCCCTCTGTGAATTCTCTGATGATTTATGAGGTTTGCCTTCTGGCCAAAGGATTTTCCATAGTAATTGCATTCATAAGGTTTCTCACCTGTGTGAATTCTCTGATGATTTATGAGGTTTGCCTTCTGGCCAAAGGATTTTCCACAGTCATTACATTCAAAAGGTTTCTCACCTGTGTGAATTCTCTGATGATTTATGAGGTGTTTCTTCTGGCCAAAGAACTTCCCACAGTCATTAGATTTGTAAGATTTCAACCCTGTGTGAATTCTCTGATGTCTAATGAGATCTGACTTCTGGTGAGTGGTTTCCACACAATCATTACACACATGAGGGTTTTCCACAATATGAGTGCTGTGATGGAGGGTATTTAATACTGAATGAATTCCCACAAGGTTTACATGCATAGGATTTCTTCCCTATATTTGGTCTATGATTCAGTCTAACATGTGATTGGTAAATGACAGGTTCCACAGTCCCAATATACTTATAAATGTTCTCTCTTTTCAGGTGAATACAATCAGAATTCCACAGTCAGTCAGCTGGGAGGGGTGGATGAATCCGGAAACAGCTGGTTTCCTTGTACTAAAACAAGCGCCATATCACGAAGGACTCTTGCATTTCTTTTTCTTTTTTGCATTTTTCACATTTTCTTATTTATCATGGTTTGTAATAAATTTTCTGATGTGGGTTGTGGTTTTGAGGCTGGCTTAAGGAGTTCAGGGAACCAGAGGAATGGTCTTTTTTAATTAGGGCACAGCTGTTGTTTCTCTCCAATTCTGGCTTTCTGTAATTGCTTTGGGTGCCTCAGGCAATTTTTCACTTTGAGCGACTTTTTCCTAAATGTTTTGTTGGTCTGAGTTGGTTTTGCCTTTTTCCTTTTCAAATTGTGTATTCTGATGCAATACAAACAAGGGTTTAGAACGAGGATCCATTAGGAAATCGAAAAACAGAACATATTGGGTTTTCATGATTAGAAATCATAGGCAACATGACCAAGATGAGTTTTTGGGTTTTGGAAAATGACATAGAACCCTTCCACTGAGGGGCAGATATTAATTTCCTCCAAATCGAGAGTGAGTGCGATTTTCAGGTGAATTCAATCAGAATTCCACAGCCAGTCAGCTAGGAGGGGTGGATGAATCCGGGAACAGCTGGTTTTCTTGCAACTAAATCAAGCCCAATATCACAAAGGACTCTTGCATTTCTTTGGCTTCTTTCTCTTTTTTCTTTTTTTCATGGTTTGTAATGAATTTTCTGATGTGAGCTTTGGTTTTGAGGCTGCAATATAGAGTTCAGTGCACAGGAGGAATGGTCTTTTTCAACCAGGGCACAGCTGTTGGCCTGCTTCAATTCTGGCTTGCTGTCATTCTTTTGGGTGCCTCAGCCGATTTGTGGTTTCTTGTGTGGCAATTTCCTAAATGTTTTCTGGGTCTGAGTTGGTTTTCCCTTCTTCCTTCCCAAATTTTGTAATTCTGACGCAACACAAACAAGAGTTTGGACAGAGTAGCCATTATGAAATAAAAAACATTACAAATAGGCATTTGAAGAATATAAATCTACAGGTAACACGACCAAGGTGAGTTTTTGTGTTTTGGAAAATAAAATGGAACACTTTGGCTGAGGTGACAGATATTAATTCCCTCCAAACTGAGTTTCACTACGATTTTCAGGTTAATTCAGTCAGAATTCCACAGGCATCAGCTGGAGGTGTGGATGAATGCGGGAACATTCGGTTTTCTTGAGACTAAATCTAGTCCAATGTCATTATGGATTCTTGCATTTTTTTGGCTTTTTTCTCATTTTTCTTATTTATCATTGTTTGTAATGAATTTTCTGATGTGAGCTTTGGTTTTGAGGCTGGCATATTGAGTTCAGGGCACAAGAGGAAGGTTCTTTTTCAATCAGGGCACAGCTGTTGACTTGCTCCTATTCTGGCTTGCTGTCATTGTTTTGGGTGCCTCAGCCGATTTGTGGTTTCTTGAGCGGCAATTTCCTAAATGTTTTCTGGGTCTGAGTCGGTTTTGCCTTCTTATTCCCAAATTTTGTATTCTGATGCAATACAAGCATGTTTTGGAGAGTAGCCATTATGAAAGAAAAAAAAAAAAAACACAGCGCATTGACCTTTCAGGATTAGAAATCTACAGGCAGGCCGGCGCCGCGGCTCACTAGGCTAATCCTCCGCCTTGCGGCGCCGGCACACCGGGTTCTAGTCCCGGTCGGGGCACCGGATTCTGTCCCGGTTGCCCCTCTTCCAGGCCAGCTCTCTGCTGTGGCCAGGGAGTGCAGTGGAGGATGGCCCAGGTGCTTGGGCCCTGCACCCCATGGGAGACCAGGAAAAGCACCTGGCTCCTGGCTCCTGCCATCGGATCAGTGCAGTGCGCCGGCCGCAGCGCGCCGGCGGTGGCGGCCATTGGAGGGTGAACCAACGGCAAAAGGAAGACCTTTCTCTCTGTCTCTCTCTTTCACTGTCCACTCTGCCTGTCAAAAAAAAAAAAAAAAAATCTACAGGCAACACAACCAAGATGAGTTTTAGTGTTTTGGAAAATGACATAGAACGCTTCTGCTGAGGGGACAGATTCTAATTCCCTCCAAAATGAGTGTGAGTGCGATTTTGAGGTGAATTCAATCAGAATTCCAGAGTCAGTCTGTGGAAGAGGGGATGAATCTGGAAACAGCCAGTTTCTTTGTGTCTAAATCCAGCCAAATATCACAAAGGACTCTTGCATTTCTTTGGCTTTTTCACATTTCCCTTATTTATCATGGTTTGTAATGAATTTTCTGATGTGAGCTTTGGTTTTGAGGCTGCAATATAGAGTTCAGGGCACCTGAGGAATGGTCTTTTTCAAACAGGACACAGCTGTTGGTGTGCTCCAATTCTGGCTATTGTCTTTGTTTTGGGTGCCTCAGCTGAAATTTGGTTTCTTTAGTTTCACTGGGATTGTCAGGTTCATTCAGTCAGAATTCCACAGGCAGTCAGCTTTAGTGGTGGATGAATCTGGGAACAGCCGGTTTCCTTGCAACTAAATCAAACCCAATATCATTATGGATTCTTGCATTTCTTTGGCTTTTTCTCTTTTTTCTTATTTATCATGGTTTGTAATGAATTTTCTGATGTGAGCTTTGGTTTTGAGGCTGCAATATGGAGTTCAGGGCACAAGAGGATGGTTCTTTTTCAATCAGGGCACAGCTGTTGGCTTGCTCCACTTCTGGCTTGCTGTCATTGTTTTGGGTGCCTCAGCCGATTTGTGGTTTCTTGAGTGCCAATTTCCTAAATGTTTTCTGGGTCTGAGTCGGTTTTGCCTTCTTATTCCCAAATTTTGTATTCTGATGCAATACAAGCAACATTTTGGAGAGTAGCCATTATGAAAGAAAAAAAAAAAAAAACACAGCAAATTGACCTTTCAGGATTAGAAATCTACAGGCAACACGACCAAGATGAGTTTCTGTGTTTTGGAAAATGACATGGAACGCTTCTGCTGAGGGGACAGATTCTAATTCCCTCCAAAATGAGTGTGAGTGCGATTTTGAGGTGAATTCAATCAGAATTCCAGAGTCAGTCTGTGGAAGGGGGGGATGAATCTGGAAACAGCTAGTTTCTTTGTGTCTAAATCCAGCCAAATATCACAAAGGACTCTTGCATTTCTTTGGCTTTTTCACATTTCCCTTATTTATCATGGTTTGTAATGAATTTTCTGATGTGAGCTTTGGTTTTGAGGCTGCAATATAGAGTTCAGGGCACCGGAGGAATGGTCTTTTTCAAATAGGGCACAGCTGTTGGTGTGCTCCAATTCTGGCTATTGTCTTTGTTTTGGGTGCCTCAGCTGAAATTTGGTTTCTTGAGTTTCACTGGGATTGTCAGGTTAATTCAGTCAGAAATCCACAGGCAGTCAGCTTTAGTGGTGGATGAATCTGGGAACAGCCGGTTTCCTTGCAACTAAAAAAAACCCCAATATCATTATGGATTCTTGCATTTCTTTGGCTTTTTCTCTTTTTTCTTATTTATCATGATTTGTAATGAATTTTCTGATGTGAGCTTTGGTTTTGAGGCTGGCATATTGACTTCAGGGCACAAGAGGAAGGTTCTTTTTCAATCAGGGCACAGCTGTTGGCTTGCTCCAATTCTGGCTTGCTGTCATTGTTTTGGGTGCCTCAGCTGATTTGCGGTTTCTTGTGTGGCAATTTCCTAAATGTTTTCGGGGTCTGAGTTGGTTTTGCCTTCTTCCTTCCCAAATTTTGTATTCTGATGCAATACAAGCAAGATTTTGGACAGAGTAGCCATTATGAAAGAAAAAAAAAAAAACACAGCAAATTGACCTTTCAGGATTAGAAATCCATAGGCAACACAAGCAAGATGAGATTCTGTGTTTTGGAAAATGACAAGGAACGCTTCTGCTGAGGTGACAGATTCTAATTCCCTCTAAATGGAAATGAGAGCGATTTTGAGGTGAATTCAATCAGAATTCCAAAGTCAGTCTGTGGAAGGGGGGGATGAATCTGGAAACAGCCAGTTTCCTTGTGTCTAAATCCTGCCAAATATCACAAAGGACTCTTGCATTTCTTTGGTTTTTTCACATTTCCCTTATTTATCATGGTTTGTAATGAATTTTCTGAAGTGAGCTTTGGTTTTGAGGCTGCAATAGGGAGTTCAGGGCACTGAAGGAATGGTCTTTTTCAAACAGGGTAAAGCTGTTGTCTTGCTCCAATTCTGGCTTGCTGTCATGGTTTTGGGTTCCTCAGCCGATTTGTGGTTTGTTGTGTGGCAATTTCCTAAATGTTTTCTGGGTCTGCGTTGGCTTTGCCTTCTTCCTTCCCAAATTTTGTATTCTGACGCCATACAAAAAAGAGTTTCGGCAGAGTAGCCATTATGAAATAAAAAAACACAACAAATAGGCGTTTGAAGCTTAGAAATCTACAGGTAACACTACCAAGGTGAGTTTTTGTGTTTATTAAAATAAAATGGAACAATTTGACTGAGGTGACAGATATTAATTGCCTCCAAAGTGAGTTTCACTGCGATTTTCAGGTTAATTCAGTCAGAATTCCACAGGCAGTCGGCTGGAGGGTTGGATGAATCTGGGAACAGCCTGTTTCCTTGCCACTAAATCAAGCCCAATATCACTAAGAACTCCTGCATTTCTTTGGATTTTTTCTCATTTTTCTTTTTTTCATGGTTTGTAATGAATTTTCTGATGTGAGCTTTGGTTTTGAGGCTGGCATATTGAGTTCAGGGCACAAGAGGAAGGTTCTTTTTCAATCAGGGCACAGCTGTTGGCTTGCTCCACTTCTGGCTTGCTGTCATTGTTTTGGGTGCCTCAGCCGATTTGTGGTTTCTTGAGTGGCAATTTCCTAAATGTTTTCTGGGTCTGAGTCGGTTTTGCCTTCTTTTTCCCAAATTTTGTATTCTGATGCAATACAAGCAAGATTTTGGACAGAGTAGCCATTATGAAAGAAAAAAAAAAAAAAACCACAGCGCATTGCCCTTTCAGGATTAGAAATCTACAGGCAACACGACCAAGGTGAGATTCTGTGTTTTGGAAAATGACATGGAACGCTTCTGCTGAGGGGACAGATTCTAATTCCCTCCAAATGGAGTGTGAGTGCGATTTTGAGGTGAATTCAATCAGAATTCCAGAGTCAGTCTGTGGAAGGGGGGGATGAATCTGGAAACAGCCAGTTTCTTTGTGTCTAAATCCAGCCAAATATCACAAAGGACTCTTGCATTTCTTTGGCTTTTTCACATTTCCCTTATTTATCATGGTTTGTAATGAATTTTCTGATGTGAGCTTTGGTTTTGAGGCTGGCATATTGAGTTCAGGGCACAAGAGGAAGGTTCTTTTTCAATCAGGGCACAGCTGTTGGCTTGCTCCAATTCTGGCTTGCTGTCATTGTTTTGGGTGCCTCAGCCAATTTGTGGTTTCTTGAGTGCCAATTTCCTAAATGTTTTCTGGGTCTGCGTCGGTTTTGGCTTCTTATTCCCAAATTTTGTATTCTGATGCAATACAAGCAAGATTTTGGAGAGTAGCCATTATGAAAGGAAAAAAAAAATCCACAGGGCATTGCCCTTTCAGGATTAGAAATCTACAGGCAACACGACCAAGATGAGTTTCTGTGTTTTGGAAAATGACATGGAACGCTTCTGCTGAGGGGACAGATTCTAATTGCCTCCAAAATGAGTGTGAGTGCGATTTTGAGGTGAATTCAATCAGAATTCCAGAGTCAGTCTGTGGAAGGGGGGGATGAATCTGGAAACAGCTAGTTTCTTTGTGTCTAAATCCAGCCAAATATCACAAAGGACTCTTGCATTTCTTTGGCTTTTTCACATTTCCCTTATTTCTCATGGTTTGTAATGAATTTTCTGATGTGAGCTTTGGTTTTGAGGCTGCAATATAGAGTTCAGGGCACCGGAGGAATGGTCTTTTTCAAACAGGGCACAGCTGTTGGTGTGCTCCAATTCTGGCTATTGTCTTTGTTTTGGGTGCCTCAGCTGAAATTTGGTTTCTTGAGTTTCACTGGGATTGTCAGGTTAATTCAGTCAGAAATCCACAGGCAGTCAGCTTTAGTGGTGGATGAATCTGGGAACAGCCGGTTTCCTTGCAACTAAAAAAAACCCCAATATCATTATGGATTCTTGCATTTCTTTGGCTTTTTCTCTTTTTTCTTATTTATCATGATTTGTAATGAATTTTCTGATGTGAGCTTTGGTTTTGAGGCTGGCATATTGACTTCAGGGCACAAGAGGAAGGTTCTTTTTCAATCAGGGCACAGCTGTTGGCTTGCTCCAATTCTGGCTTGCTGTCATTGTTTTGGGTGCCTCAGCTGATTTGCGGTTTCTTGTGTGGCAATTTCCTAAATGTTTTCGGGGTCTGAGTTGGTTTTGCCTTCTTCCTTCCCAAATTTTGTATTCTGATGCAATACAAGCAAGATTTTGGACAGAGTAGCCATTATGAAAGAAAAAAAAAAAACACAGCAAATTGACCTTTCAGGATTAGAAATCCATAGGCAACACAAGCAAGATGAGATTCTGTGTTTTGGAAAATGACAAGGAACGCTTCTGCTGAGGTGACAGATTCTAATTCCCTCCAAATGGAGTATGAGAGCGATTTTGAGGTGAATTCAATCAGAATTCCAAAGTCAGTCTGTGGAAGGGGGGGATGAATCTGGAAACAGCCAGTTTCCTTGTGTCTAAATCCTGCCAAATATCACAAAGGACTCTTGCATTTCTTTGGTTTTTTCACATTTCCCTTATTTATCATGGTTTGTAATGAATTTTCTGAAGTGAGCTTTAGTTTTGAGGCTGCAATAGGGAGTTCAGGGCACTGAAGGAATGGTCTTTTTCAAACAGGGTAAAGCTGTTGGCTTGCTCCAATTCTGGCTTGCTGTCATGGTTTTGGGTTCCTCAGCCGATTTGTGGTTTGTTGTGTGGCAATTTCCTAAATGTTTTCTGGGTCTGCGTTGGCTTTGCCTTCTTCCTTCCCAAATTTTGTATTCTGACGCCATACAAAAAAGAGTTTCGGCAGAGTAGCCATTATGAAATAAAAAAACACAACAAATAGGCGTTTGAAGCTTAGAAATCTACAGGTAACACTACCAAGGTGAGTTTTTGTGTTTATTATAATAAAATGGAACAATTTGACTGAGGTGACAGATATTAATTGCCTCCAAAGTGAGTTTCACTGGGATTGTCAGGTTAATTCAGTCAGAAATCCACAGGCAGTCAGCTTTAGTGGTGGATGAATCTGGGAACAGCCGGTTTCCTTGCAACTAAAAAAAACCCCAATATCATTATGGATTCTTGCATTTCTTTGGCTTTTTCTCTTTTTTCTTATTTATCATGATTTGTAATGAATTTTCTGATGTGAGCTTTGGTTTTGAGGCTGGCATATTGACTTCAGGGCACAAGAGGAAGGTTCTTTTTCAATCAGGGCACAGCTGTTGGCTTGCTCCAATTCTGGCTTGCTGTCATTGTTTTGGGTGCCTCAGCTGATTTGCGGTTTCTTGTGTGGCAATTTCCTAAATGTTTTCGGGGTCTGAGTTGGTTTTGCCTTCTTCCTTCCCAAATTTTGTATTCTGATGCAATACAAGCAAGATTTTGGACAGAGTAGCCATTATGAAAGAAAAAAAAAAAAACACAGCAAATTGACCTTTCAGGATTAGAAATCCATAGGCAACACAAGCAAGATGAGATTCTGTGTTTTGGAAAATGACAAGGAACGCTTCTGCTGAGGTGACAGATTCTAATTCCCTCCAAATGGAGTATGAGAGCGATTTTGAGGTGAATTCAATCAGAATTCCAAAGTCAGTCTGTGGAAGGGGGGGATGAATCTGGAAACAGCCAGTTTCCTTGTGTCTAAATCCTGCCAAATATCACAAAGGACTCTTGCATTTCTTTGGTTTTTTCACATTTCCCTTATTTATCATGGTTTGTAATGAATTTTCTGAAGTGAGCTTTGGTTTTGAGGCTGCAATAGGGAGTTCAGGGCACTGAAGGAATGGTCTTTTTCAAACAGGGTAAAGCTGTTGACTTGCTCCAATTCTGGCTTGCTGTCATGGTTTTGGGTTCCTCAGCCGATTTGTGGTTTGTTGTGTGGCAATTTCCTAAATGTTTTCTGGGTCTGCGTTGGCTTTGCCTTCTTCCTTCCCAAATTTTGTATTCTGACGCCATACAAAAAAGAGTTTCGGCAGAGTAGCCATTATGAAATAAAAAAACACAACAAATAGGCGTTTGAAGCTTAGAAATCTACAGGTAACACTACCAAGGTGAGTTTTTGTGTTTATTAAAATAAAATGGAACAATTTGACTGAGGTGACAGATATTAATTGCCTCCAAAGTGAGTTTCACTGCGATTTTCAGGTTAATTCAGTCAGAATTCCACAGGCAGTCGGCTGGAGGGTTGGATGAATCTGGGAACAGCCTGTTTCCTTGCCACTAAATCAAGCCCAATATCACTAAGAACTCCTGCATTTCTTTGGATTTTTTCTCATTTTTCTTTTTTTCATGGTTTGTAATGAATTTTCTGATGTGAGCTTTGGTTTTGAGGCTGGCATATTGAGTTCAGGGCACAAGAGGAAGGTTCTTTTTCAATCAGGGCACAGCTGTTGGCTTGCTCCACTTCTGGCTTGCTGTCATTGTTTTGGGTGCCTCAGCCGATTTGTGGTTTCTTGAGTGGCAATTTCCTAAATGTTTTCTGGGTCTGAGTCGGTTTTGCCTTCTTTTTCCCAAATTTTGTATTCTGATGCAATACAAGCAAGATTTTGGACAGAGTAGCCATTATGAAAGAAAAAAAAAAAAAAACCACAGCGCATTGCCCTTTCAGGATTAGAAATCTACAGGCAACACGACCAAGGTGAGATTCTGTGTTTTGGAAAATGACATGGAACGCTTCTGCTGAGGGGACAGATTCTAATTCCCTCCAAATGGAGTGTGAGTGCGATTTTGAGGTGAATTCAATCAGAATTCCAGAGTCAGTCTGTGGAAGGGGGGGATGAATCTGGAAACAGCCAGTTTCTTTGTGTCTAAATCCAGCCAAATATCACAAAGGACTCTTGCATTTCTTTGGCTTTTTCACATTTCCCTTATTTATCATGGTTTGTAATGAATTTTCTGATGTGAGCTTTGGTTTTGAGGCTGGCATATTGAGTTCAGGGCACAAGAGGAAGGTTCTTTTTCAATCAGGGCACAGCTGTTGGCTTGCTCCAATTCTGGCTTGCTGTCATTGTTTTGGGTGCCTCAGCCAATTTGTGGTTTCTTGAGTGCCAATTTCCTAAATGTTTTCTGGGTCTGCGTCGGTTTTGGCTTCTTATTCCCAAATTTTGTATTCTGATGCAATACAAGCAAGATTTTGGAGAGTAGCCATTATGAAAGGAAAAAAAAAATCCACAGGGCATTGCCCTTTCAGGATTAGAAATCTACAGGCAACACGACCAAGATGAGTTTCTGTGTTTTGGAAAATGACATGGAACGCTTCTGCTGAGGGGACAGATTCTAATTGCCTCCAAAATGAGTGTGAGTGCGATTTTGAGGTGAATTCAATCAGAATTCCAAAGTCAGTCTGTGGAAGGGGGGGATGAATCTGGAAACAGCCAGTTTCTTTGTGTCTACATCCAGCCAAATATCACAAAGGACTCTTGCATTTCTTTGGCTTTTTCACATTTCCCTTATTTATCATGCTTTGTAATGAATATTCTGATGTGAGCTTTGGTTTTGAGGCTACAATATAGAGTTCAGGGCACTGGAGGAATGGTCTTTTTCAAACAGGGCACAGCTGTTGGTGTGCTCCAATTCTGGCTACTGTCTTTGTTTTGGGTGCCTCAGCTGAAATTTGGTTTCTTGAGTTTCACTGGGATTGTCAGGTTAATTCAGTCAGAATTCCACAGGTAGTCAGCTTTAGTGGTGGATGAATCTGGGAACAGCCGGTTTCCTTGCAACTAAATCCAACCCAATATCATTATGGATTCTTGCATTTCTTTGGCTTTTTTCTCTTTTTTCTTATTTATCATGGTTTGTAATGTATTTTCTGATGTGAGCTTTGGTTTTGAGGCTGGCATATTGAGTTCAGGGCACAAGAGGATGGTTCTTTTTCAATCAGGGCACAGCTGTTGGCTTGCTCCACTTCTGGCTTGCTGTCATTGTTTTGAGTGCCTCAGCCGATTTGTGGTTTCTTGTGTGGCAATTTCCCAAATGTTTTCAGGGTCTGAGTTGGCTTTGCCTTCTTCCTTCCCAAATTTTGTATTCTGATGCAATGCAAAGAAGAGTTTGTACAGAATAGCCATTATGAAAGAAAAACCACAACAAATAGGTGTTTAAAGCTTAGAAATCTACAGGTAACATGACCAAGGTGAGTTTTTGTGTTTATGAAAATAAAATGGAACACTTTGGCTGAGGTGACAGATATTAATTGCCTCCAAACTGAGTTTCACTGTGATTTTCAGGTTAATTCAGTCAGAATTCCACAGGCAGTCAGCTGGAGGGGTGGATGAATCCGGGGACAGCCGGTTTCCTAGCGACTAAATCAAGCCCTATATCATTATGGATTCTTGCATTTTTTTGGCTTTTTTCTCTTTTTTCTTATTTATCATGGTTTGTAATGAATTTTCTGATGTGTGCTTTGGTTTTGAGGCTGGCATATTGACTTCAGGGCACAAGAGGAAGGTTCTTTTTCAATCAGGGCACAGCTGTTGGCTTGCTCCAATTCTGGCTTGCTGTCATTGTTTTGGGTGCCTCAGCTGATTTGTTGTTTCTTGTGTGGCAATTTCCTAAATGTTTTCGGGGTCTGAGTTGGTTTTGCCTTCTTCCTTCCCAAATTTTGTATTCTGATGCAATACAAGAAAGATTTTGGACAGAGTAGCCATTATGAAAGAAAAAAAAAAAAACACAGCAAATTGACCTTTCAGGATTGGAAATCCATAGGCAACACAAGCAAGATGAGATTCTGTGTTTTGGAAAATGACATGGAACGCTTCTGCTGAGGTGACAGATTCTAATTCCCTCCAAATGGAGTGTGAGAGCGATTTTGAGGTGAATTCAATGAGAATTCCAAAGTCAGTCTGTGGAAGGGGGGGATGAATCTGGAAACAGCCAGTTTCTTTGTGTCTAAATCCTGCCAAATATCACAAAGGACTCTTGCATTTCTTTGGCTTTTTCACATTTCCCTTATTTATCATGGTTTGTAATGAATTTTCTGATGTGAGCTTTGGTTTTGAGGCTGGCATATTGAGTTCAGGGCACAAGAGGAAGGTTCTTTTTCAATCAGGGCACAGCTGTTGGCTTGCTCCAATTCTGGCTTGCTGTCATTGTTTTGGGTGCCTCAGCCGATTTGTGGTTTCTTGTGTGGCAATTTCCCAAATGTTTTCCGGGTCTGAGTTGGCTTTGCCTTCTTCCTTCCCAAATTTTGTATTCTGATGCAATGCAAAGAAGAGTTTGTACAGAATAGCCATTATGAAAGAAAAACCACAACAAATAGGTGTTTAAAGCTTAGAAATCTACAGGTAACATGACCAAGGTGAGTTTTTGTGTTTATGAAAATAAAATGGAACACTTTGGCTGAGGTGACAGATATTAATTGCCTCCAAACTGAGTTTCACTGTGATTTTCAGGTTAATTCAGTCAGAATTCCACAGGCAGTCAGCTGGAGGGGTGGATGAATCCGGGGACAGCCGGTTTCCTAGCGACTAAATCAAGCCCTATATCATTATGGATTCTTGCATTTTTTTGGCTTTTTTCTCTTTTTTCTTATTTATCATGGTTTGTAATGAATTTTCTGATGTGTGCTTTGGTTTTGAGGCTGGCATATTGACTTCAGGGCACAAGAGGAAGGTTCTTTTTCAATCAGGGCACAGCTGTTGGCTTGCTCCACTTCTGGCTTGCTGTCATTGTTTTGGGTGCCTCAGCTGATTTGTGGTTTCTTGTGTGGCAATTTCCTAAATGTTTTCGGGGTCTGAGTTGGTTTTGCCTTCTTCCTTCCCAAATTTTGTATTCTGATGCAATACAAGCAAGATTTTGGACAGAGAAGCCATTATGAAAGAAAAAAAAAAAACACAGCAAATTGACCTTTCGGGATTAGAAATCCATAGGCAACACAACCAAGATGAGATTCTGTGTTTTGGAAAATGACATGGAACGCTTCTGCTGAGGTGACAGATTCTAATTCCCTCCAAATGGAGTGTGAGAGCGATTTTGAGGTGAATTCAATGAGAATTCCAAAGTCAGTCTGTGGAAGGGGGGGATGAATCTGGAAACAGCCAGTTTCTTTGTGTCTAAATCCTGCCAAATATCACAAAGGACTCTTGCATTTCTTTGGCTTTTTCACATTTCCCTTATTTATCATGGTTTGTAATGAATTTTCTGATGTGAGCTTTGGTTTTGAGGCTGGCATATTGACTTCAGGGCACAAGAGGAAGGTTCTTTTTCAATCAGGGCACAGCTGTTGGCTTGCTCCACTTCTGGCTTGCTGTCATTGTTTTGGGTGCCTCAGCCGATTTGTGGTTTCTTGAGTGGCAATTTCCTAAATGTTTTCTGGGTCTGAGTCGGTTTTGCCTTCTTTTTCCCAAATTTTGTATTCTGATGCAATACAAGCAAGATTTTGGACAGAGTAGCCATTATGAAAGAAAAAAAAAAAAACCACAGCGCATTGCCCTTTCAGGATTAGAAATCTACAGGGAACACGACCAAGATGAGTTTCTGTGTTTTGGAAAATGACATGGAACGCTTCTGCTGAGGGGACAGATTCTAATTCCCTCCAAATGGAGTGTGAGTGCGATTTTGAGGTGAATTCAATCAGAATTCCAAAGTCAGTCTGTGGAAGGGGGGGATGAATCTGGAAACAGCCAGTTTCTTTGTGTCTACATCCAGCCAAATATCAAAAAGAACTCTTGCATTTCTTTGGCTTTTTTCTCTTTTTTTTATTTATCATGGTTTGTAATGTATTTTCTGATGTGAGCTTTGGTTTTGAGGCTGGCATATTGAGTTCAGGGCACAAGAGGATGGTTCTTTTTCAATCAGGGCACAGCTGTTGGCTTGCTCCACTTCTGGCTTGCTGTCATTGTTTTGAGTGCCTCAGCCGATTTGTGGTTTCTTGTGTGGCAATTTCCCAAATGTTTTCCGGGTCTGAGTTGGCTTTGCCTTCTTCCTTCCCAAATTTTGTATTCTGATGCAATGCAAAGAAGAGTTTGTACAGAATAGCCATTATGAAAGAAAAACCACAACAAATAGGTGTTTAAAGCTTAGAAATCTACAGGTAACATGACCAAGGTGAGTTTTTGTGTTTATGAAAATAAAATGGAACACTTTGGCTGAGGTGATAGATATTAATTGCCTCCAAACTGAGTTTCACTGTGATTTTCAGGTTAATTCAGTCAGAATTCCACAGGCAGTCAGCTGGAGTGTTGGATGAATCCGGGAACAGCCGGTTTCCTAGCGACTAAATCAAGCCCTATATCATTATGGATTCTTGCATTTTTTTGGCTTTTTTCTCTTTTTTCTTATTTATCATGGTTTGTAATGAATTTTCTGATGTGTGCTTTGGTTTTGAGGCTGGCATATTGAGTTCAGGGCACAAGAGGAAGGTTCTTTTTCAATCAGGGCACAGCTGTTGGCTTGCTCCACTTCTGGCTTGCTGTCATTGTTTTGGGTGCCTCAGCTGATTTGTGGTTTCTTGTGTGGCAATTTCCTAAATGTTTTCTGGGTCTGAGTTGGTTTTGCCTTCTGCCTTCCCAAATTTTGTATTCTGATGCAATACAAGCAAGATTTTGGACAGAGTAGCCATTATGAAAGAAAAAAAAAAAAACACAGCAAATTGACCTTTCAGGATTAGAAATCCATAGGCAACACAACCAAGATGAGATTCTGTGTTTTGGAAAATGACATGGAATGCTTCTGCTGAGGTGACAGATTCTAATTCCCTCCAAATGGAGTGTGAGTGCGATTTAGAGGTGAATTCAATCAGAATTCCAAAGTCAGTCTGTGGAAGGGGGGGATGAATCTGGAAACAGCCAGTTTCTTTGTGTCTACATCCAGCCAAATATCAAAAAGAACTCTTGCATTTCTTTGGCTTTTTCACATTTCCCTTATTTATCATGGTTTGTAATGAATTTTCTGATGTGAGCTTTGGTTTTGAGGCTGCAATATAGAGTTCAGGGCATGGAGGAATGGTCTTTTTCAAACAGGGCACAGCTGTTGGTGTGCTCCAATTCTGGCTATTGTCTTTGTTTTGGGTGCCTCAGCTGAAATTTGGTTTCTTGAGTTTCACTGCGATTGTCAGGTTAATTCAGTCAGAATTCCACAGGCAGTCAGCTGGAGTGGTGGATGAATCTGGGAACAGCCGGTTTCCTTGCAACTAAATCAAACCTGATATCATTATGGATTCTTGCATTTCTTTGGCTTTTTTCTCTTTTTTCTTATTTATCATGGTTTGTAATGTATTTTCTGATGTGAGCTTTGGTTTTGAGGCTGGCATATTGAGTTCAGGGCACAAGAGGATGGTTCTTTTTCAATCAGGGCACAGCTGTTGGCTTGCTCCACTTCTGGCTTGCTGTCATTGTTTTGGGTGCCTCAGCCGATTTGTGGTTTCTTGTGTGGCAATTTCCCAAATGTTTTCCGGGTCTGAGTTGGCTTTGCCTTCTTCCTTCCCAAATTTTGTATTCTGATGCAATGCAAAGAAGAGTTTGTACAGATTAGCCATTATGAAATAAAAAACACAACAAATAGGTGTTTGAAGCTTACAAATCTACAGGTAACATGACCAAGGTGAGTTTTTGTGTTTATGAAAATAAAATGGAATACTTTGGCTGAGGTGACAGATATTAATTGCCTCCAAACTGAGTTTCACTGTGATTTTCAGGTAAATTCAGTCAGAATTCCACAGGCAGTCAGCTGGAGGGGTGGATGAATCCGGGAACAGCCGGTTTCCTAGCGACTAAATCAAGCCCTATATCATTACGGATTCTTGCATTTTTTTGGCTTTTTTCTCTTTTTTCTTATTTATCATGGTTTGTAATGAATTTTCTGATGTGAGCTTTGGTTTTGAGGCTGGCATATTGAGTTCAGGGCACAAGAGGAAGGTTCTTTTTCAATCAGGGCACAGCTGTTGGCTTGCTCCAATTCTGGCTTGCTGTCATTGTTTTGGGTGCCTCAGCTGATTTGTTGTTTCTTGTGTGGCAATTTCCTAAATGTTTTCGGGGTCTGAGTTGGTTTTGCCTTCTTCCTTCCCAAATTTTGTATTCTGATGCAATACAAGCAAGATTTTGGACAGAGTAGCCATTATGAAAGAAAAAAAAAAAAACACAGCAAATTGACCTTTCAGGATTGGAAATCCATAGGCAACACAAGCAAGATGAGATTCTGTGTTTTGGAAAATGACATGGAACGCTTCTGCTGAGGTGACAGATTCTAATTCCCTCCAAATGGAGTGTGAGAGCGATTTTGAGGTGAATTCAATCAGAATTCCAAAGTCAGTCTGTGGAAGGGGGGGATGAATCTGGAAACAGCCAGTTTCTTTGTGTCTAAATCCTGCCAAATATCACAAAGGACTCTTGCATTTCTTTGGCTTTTTCACATTTCCCTTATTTATCATGGTTTGTAATGAATTTTCTGATGTGAGCTTTGGTTTTGAGACTGCAATATAGAGTTCAGGGCACCGGAGGAATGGTCTTTTTCAAACAGGGCACAGCTGTTGGTGTGCTCTAATTCTGGCTATTGTCTTTGTTTTGGGTGCCTCAGCTGAAATTTGGTTTCTTGAGTTTCACTGCGATTGTCAGGTTAATTCAGTCAGAATTCCACAGGCAGTCAGCTTTAGTGGTGGATGAATCTGGGAACAGCCGGTTTCCTTGCAACTAAATCAAACCCAATATCATTATGGATTCTTGCATTTCTTTGGCTTTTTTCTCTTTTTTCTTATTTATCATGGTTTGTAATGAATTTTCTGATGTGAGCTTTGGTTTTGAGGCAGCAATATGGAGTTCAGGGCACAAGAGGATGGTTCATTTTCAATCAGGACACAGATGTTAGCTTACTCCAATTAAGGCTTGCTGTCATTGTCTTGAGTGCCTCAGCCGATTAGTGGTTTCTTGTGTGGCAATTTCCCAAATGTTTTCGGGGTCTGAGTTGGCTTTGCCTTCTTCCTTCCCAAATTTTGTATTCTGATGCAATGCAAAGAAGAGTTTGTACAGAATAGCCATTATGAAATAAAAAACACAACAAATAGGCGTTGGAAGCTTAGAAATCTACAGGTAACATGACCAAGGTGAGTTTTTGTGTTTATGAAAATAAAATGGAATACTTTGGCTGAGGTGACAGATATTAATTGCCTCCAAACTGAGTTTCACTGTGATTTTCAGGTAAATTCAGTCAGAATTCCACAGGCAGTGAGCTGGAGGGGTGGATGAATCCGGGAACAGCCGGTTTCCTAGCGACTAAATCAAGCCCTATATCATTATGGATTCTTGCATTTTTTGGCTTTTTTCTCTTTTTTCTTATTTATCATGGTTTGTAATGAATTTTCTGATGTGAGCTTTGGTTTTGAGGCTGGCATATTGACTTCAGGGCACAAGAGGAAGGTTCTTTTTCAATCAGGGCACAGCTCTTGGCTTGCTCCACTTCTGGCTTGCTGTCATTGTTTTTGGTGCCTCAGCTGATTTGTGGTTTCTTGAGTGGCAATTTCCTAAATGTTTTTGGGGTCTGAGTTGGTTTTGCCTTCTTCCTTCCCAAATTTTGTATTCTGATGCAATACAAGCAAGATTTTGGACAGAGTAGCCATTATGAAAGAAAAAAAAAAACACAGGAAATTGACCTTTCAGGATTAGAAATCCATAGGCAACACAAGCAAGATGAGATTCTGTGTTTTGGAAAATGACATGGAACGCTTCTGCTGAGGTGACAGATTCTAATTCCCTCCAAATGGAGTGTGAGAGCGATTTTGAGGTGAATTCAATCAGAATTCCAAAGTCAGTCTGTGGAAGGGGGGGATGAATCTGGAAACAGCCAGTTTCTTTGTGTCTACATCCAGCCAAATATCAAAAAGGACTCTTGCATTTCTTTGGCTTTTTCACATTTCCCTTATTTATCATGGTTTGTAATGAATTTTCTGATGTGAGCTTTGGTTTTCAGACTGCAATATAGAGTTCAGGGCACTGGAGGAATGGTCTTTTTCAAACAGGGCACAGCTGTTGGTGTGCTCCAATTCTGGCTATTGTCTTTGTTTTGGGTGCCTCAGCTGAAATTTGGTTTCTTGAGTTTCACTGCGATTGTCAGGTTAATTCAGTCAGAATTCCACAGGCAGTCAGCTGGAGTGGTGGATGAATCTGAGAACAGCCGGTTTCCTTGCAACTAAATCAAACCCAATATCAGTATGGATTCTTGCATTTCTTTGGCTTTTTTCTCTTTTTTCTTATTTATCATGGTTTGTAATGAATTTTCTGATGTGAGCTTTGGTTTTGAGGCAGCAATATGGAGTTCAGGGCACAAGAGGATGGTTCATTTTCAATCAGGACACAGCTGTTGGCTTGCTCCACTTCTGGCTTGCTGTCATTGTTTTGAGTGCCTCAGCCGATTTGTGGTTTCTTGTGTGGCAATTTCCCAAATGTTTTCCGGGTCTGAGTTGGCTTTGCCTTCTTCCTTCCCAAATTTTGTATTCTGATGCAATGCAAAGAAGAGTTTGTACAGAATAGCCATTATGAAATAAAAACCACAACAAATAGGTGTTTGAAGCTTACAGATCTACAGGTAACATGACCAAGGTGAGTTTTTGTGTTTTGGAAAATACAATGGAACACTTTGGCTGAGGTGACAGATATTAATTGCCTCCAAACTGAGTTTCACTGCGATTTTCAGGTTAATTCAGTCAGAATTCCACAGGCAGTCAGCTGGAGGGGTGGATGAATCCGGGAACAGCCGGTTTCCTTGCAACTAAATCAAGCCCTATATCATTATTTATTCTTGCATTTCTTTGGCATGTTCTAATTTTTCTTATTTATCCTGGTTTGTAATGAAGTTTCTGATGCTAGCTTTGGATTTGAGGCTGGCATATGTAGTTCAGGGCATAAGAGGAAGTTTCTTATTCAATCAGGCACAGCTGTTGGCGTGCTCCAATTCTGGCTTGCTGTCATTCGTTTGGGTGCCTCAGCTGACTTTTGGTTTCTTGAGTGAAAATTTCTTAAATGTTTTCTGGGTCTGAGTTGGTGTTGCCTTCTTCCTTCCCAAATTTTGTATTCTGCAACAATACAAACAAGTGTTTGGGCAGAGTAGCCATTATGAAATAAAAAACACAACAAATAGGCATTGGAAGCTTAGAAATCTACAGGTAACACGACCAAGGTGAGTTTTTGTGTTTTGGAAAATCAAATGGAACACTTTGGCTGAGGTGACAGATATTAATTGCCTCCAAACTGAGTTTCACTGCGATTTTGAGGTTAATTCAGTCAGAATTCCACAGGCAGTCAGCTGGAGGGGCGGATGCATCCGGGAATGGCCGGTTTCCTTGCAACTAAGTCAAGCCCAATATCATTATGGATTCTTGCATTGCTTTGGCTTTTCTCTCACTTTTCTTATTTATCATGGTTTGTAATGAATGTTCTGATGTGAGTTTTGCTTTTGAGGCTCACATATTGAGTAAGGGCACTGGATTAATGGTCTTTTTCCATCAGGGCACAGCTGTTGGCTTGCTCCAATTCTGACTTGCTGTCCTTGTTTTGGGTGCCTCAGCTCACTTTAGGTGTCTTGAGCGGCAATTTTATAAATGTTTTCTGGGTCTCAGTTGGTTTTGCCTTCTTCATTCCCAAATTTTGTACTCTGACGCAATACAAACAAGAGTGTGGGCAGAGTAGTCGTTATAAAATAAACAGCACAAGAAATAGGCATTTGAAGCTTAGAAATCTACAGGTAGCATGACCAAGGTGAGTTTTTGTGTATTGGAAAATAAAATGGAACACTTTGGCTGAGGTGACAGATATTAATTGCCTCCAAACCGAGTTTCACTGCGATTTTCATGTTAATTCAGTCAGAAACCACAGACACTCAGCTGGGAGGTGTGGATGAATCTGCAACCAGCCAGCAATAAGGGAATAAATCAAGCCCAATATCACTAAGAACTCCTGCATTTCTTTGGCTTTTTTCTGATTTTTCTTATTTATCATGGTTTGTAATGAATTTTCTGATGTGAGCTTTGGTTTTGAGGCTGGCATATTGAGTTCAGGGCACAAGAGGAAGGTTCTTTTTCAATCAGGGCACAGCTGTTGGTGTGCTCCAATTCTGGCATGCTGACATTTTTTTGGGTGCCTCAGCCGATTTGTGATTTCTTGAGCGGCAATTTCCTAAATGTTTTCTGGGTCTGAGTTGATTTTGCCTTCTTCCTTCCCAAATTTTGTATTCTGACACAATACAAACAAGAGTTTGGGCAGAGCAGCCATTATGAAATAAAAACCACTACACATAGGTGTTTGAAGATTAGAAATCTACAGATAACAAGACCAAGGTGAGTTTTTGTGTTATGAAAAATCAAATGGAACACTTTGGCTGAGGTGACAGATATTAATTGCCTCCAAACTGAGTTTCACTGTGATTTTCAGGTTAATTCAGTCAGAATTCCGCAGGCAGTCAGTTGGAGGGGTGGATGAATCCGGGAACAGCCCGTTTCCTTGCGACTAAATCCAGCTCAATATCATTATGGATTCTTGCATTTCTTGCCATTTTTCTCATTTTTCTTATGTATCATGGATTGTAATGAATTTCCTGATGTGAGCTTTGGTTTTGAGGCTGGAATATGGAGTACAGGGTACCGGAAGAATGGCCTTTTTCAATCAGGACTCAGCTGATTGCCTGCTCCAATTCTGGCTTGCTGTCATGGTTTTGGGAGCCTCAGCTGACTTTTGGTTTCTTGAGTGGCAATTTCCTAAATGTTTTCTGGGTCTGAGTTGGCTTTTCCTTCTACCTTCCGAAATTTTGTATGTTGATGCAATACAAGCAAGATTTTGGACAGAGTAGCCATTATGAAATAAAAAACACAACAAATAGGCGTTTGAAGCTTTGAAATCTATAGGTAACATGACCAAAGTGAGTTTTTCTGTTTTGGAAAATAAAATGGAACACTTTGGCTAAGGTGACAGATATTAATTGTCTCCAAACCGAATTTCACTGCCATTTTGAGGTTAATTCAGTCAGAATCCCTATTCACTCAGCTGGGAGTTGTGGATGAATCTGGAAACAGCTGTTTACTTAGGAATAAATCAAGCCCAATATCACTAAGAACACCTGCATTTCTTTGACTTTTTTCTGATTTTTCCTATTTATCATGGTTTGAAATGAATTTTCTGATGTGAGCTTTGGTTTTGTGGCTGGCATATTGAGTTTAGGGCATAAGAGGAAGGTTCTTTTTCAATCAGGGCACAGCTGTTGGCTTGCTCCAATTCTGGCTTGCTGTCATTTTTTTGGGTTCCTTAGCTGATTTGTGGATTCTTTTTCTGCAGTTTCCTAAATGTTTTCTGGGTCTGAGTCGGCGTTGCCTTCTTATTCCCAAATTTTGTATTCTGATGCAATACAAGCAAGATTTTGGACAGAGTAGCCATTATGAAAGAAAAAAAAAGAACACAGTAAATTGACCTTTCAGGATTAGAAATCTATAGGCAACACGACCAAGATGAGTTTCTGTGTTTTGGAAAATGACATGGAACACTTCTGCTGAGGGGACAGATACTATTTCCCTCCAAATTGAGTGTGAGTGCGATTTTGAGGTGAATTGAGTCAGAATTCCAAAGTCAGTCTGTGGAAGGGGGGCATGAATCTGGAAACAGCCTGTTTCCTTCTGTCTAAATCCAGCCAAATACCACAAAGGACTCTTGAATTACTTTGGCTTTCTCAGATTTCCCTTATTTATCATTTTTTGTAATGATTTTTTTTTGTGAGCTTTGGTTTTGAGGCTGGAATATGGAGTTCAGGACACTGGATTAATGGTCTTGTTCAATCAGAGCACAGCTGTTGGCTTGCTCCAATTCTGGCTTGCTTTCAAGGTTTTGGGTGCCTCAGCCCATTTGTGGTTTCTTTGCGGCAATTTCCTAAATGTTTTCTGGGTCTGAGTTGGTTTTGCCTTCTTCCTCCCCAAATTTTGTATTCTGGCATAATACAAACAAGAGTTTGGACAGAGTAGCCATTATGAAATAAAAAATACAACAAATATGCGTTTGAAGCTTATATATGTACTGGTCACAAGACGAAGGTAAGTTTTTTTGTTTTCGAAAATAAAATTGAACACTCTGGCTGAGGTGACAGATATTAATTGCCTCCAAAACCGAGTTTCATTGCGATTTTTTTGTTAATTCATTCAGAATCCAAAGACACTCATTTGGGAGGTGTGGATGAATCTGGAAACAGCCGTTTACATGGCCATAAATCAAGCCCAATATCCCTAAGAGCTCCGGCATTTCTTAGGTTTTTTCTCATTTTTCTTATTTATCATGGTTTGTAATGAATTTTCTGATGTGAGCTTTGGTTTTGAGGCTGGCATACTGAGTTTAGGGCACAAGAGGAAGGTTATTTTTCAATCAGGGCACAGCTGTTTACTTTCTCAATTCTGGCTTGCTGTCATTGTTGTGGGTGCCTCAGCTGACTTTTGGTTTCTTGAGTGGCAATTTCCTAAATGTTTTCAGGGTCTGAGTTGGTTTTGCCTTCTTCCTTCCCAAATTTTGCATTCTGACGCAATACAAACAAGAGTTTGGACAGAGTAGCAATTATGAAATAAAAAACACAACAAATAGGCATTTCAAGTTTGAAATCTACAGGTAAGAAGACGAAGGTGAGTTTTTGAGTTTTGGAAAATAAAATGGAACACTTTGGCTGAGGTGACAGATATTAATTGCCTCCAAACCGAGTTTCACTGCTATTTTCATGTTAATTCAGTCAGAAGCCACAGACACTCAGCTGGGAGGTGTGGATGAATCTGGAAACAGCCGTATACATGGCAATAAATCAAGCCCAATATTACTAAGAGCTCCTGCATTTCTTTGGCTTTTTTCTCATTTTTCTTATTTATCATGGTTTGTAATGAATTTTCTGATGTGAGCTTTGGTTTTGAGGCTGGCATATTGAGTTCAGGGCACAAGAGGAAGGTTCTTTTCAATCAGGGCACAGGTGTTGGCTTGCTCCAATTCTGGCTTGCTGTCATTGTTTTGGGTGCCTCAGCCGATTAGTGGTTTCTTGAGCAGTAATTTCCTAAATGTTTTCGGGGTCTGAGTCGGTTTTACCTTCTTCCTTCCGAAATTTTGTATTCTGATGCAATACAAGCAAGATTTTGACAGAGTAGCCATTATGAAAGAAAAAATAACACAGCAAATTGCCCTTTCAGGATTAGAAATCTACAGGCAACTCGACCAAGATGAGTTTCTGTGTTTTGGAAAATGACATGGAACGCTTCTGCTGAGGGGACACATACTAATTCCCTCCAAATTGAGTGTGAGTGCGATTTTGAGGTGAATTCAATCAGAATTCCAAAGTCAGTCTGTGGAAGGGGATATGAATCTGGAAACAGCCAGTTTCCTTGTGTCTGAATCCAGCCAATTATCACAAAGGACTCTTGCATTTCTTTGGCTTTTTCACATTTCCCTTATTTATCATGGTTTGTAATGAATTTTCTGATGTGAGCTTTTGTTTTGAGGCTGGAATATGGAGTTCAGGGCACAGGAGGAATGGTCTTTTTCAAACAGGGCACAGTTGTTGCCTTGCTCCCATTTTGCCTTGCTGTCATTGTTTTGGGTACCTCAGCTGACTTTTGGTTTCTTGAGCGGCAATTTCCTAAATGTTTTCTGGGTCTGAGTTGGTTTTGCCTTCTTCCTTCCCAAATTTTGTATTCTGCCACAATACAAACAAGAGTTTGGGCACAGTAGCCATTATGAAATAAAGAACACAACAAATAGGTGTTTGAAGCTTAGAAATCTACAGGTAACACCACCAAGGTGAGTTTTTGTGTTATGAAAAATAAAATGGAACACTTTGGCTGAGGTGACAGATAGTAATTGCCTCCAAACCGAGTTTCACTGTGATTTTCATGTTAATTCAGTCAGAAACCACAGACACTCAGCTGGGAGGTATGGATGAATCTGGAAACAGCCATTAACAAGGGAATGATTCAAGACCAATATCACTAAGAACTCCTGAATTTCTTTGGATTTTTTAGGATTTTTCTTATTTTTCATGGTTTGTAATGAATTTTCTGATGTGAGCTTTGGTTTTGAGGCTGCAATATGGATTTCAGGGCACCGGAGGAATGGTCTTTTTCAATCAGGTAACAGCTGTTGGCTTAATCCAATTCTGTCTTGCTTTCAAGGTTTTGAGTGGCTCAGTGTCCTTCAGTTTCTTGAGTGGCAATTTCCTAAATGTTTTCTGAATCTCAGTTGGTTTTGCCTTCTTCCTTCCCAAATTTTGTATTCTGACGCAATACAAACAAGAGTTTGGACAGAGTAGCCATTTTGAAATAAACAACACAACAAATAGGCATTTGAAGCTTAGAAATCTACAGGTAACACGACCAAGGTGAGGTTTTGTCTTTTGCAAAATACAATGGAACACTTTGGCTGAGGTGACAAATATTAATTGCCTCCAAACTGAGTTTCACTGCGATTTTCAGGATAATACAGTCAGAATTCCAGAGGCAGTCAGCTGAAGGTTAATGAAACCGGGAACAGCCGATTTCCTTGCGACTAAATCAAGCCCAATATCATTATGGATTCTTCCATTTCTTTGGCTTTTTTCTCATTTTTCTTATTTATCATGGTTTGTAATAAATTTCCTGATGTGAGCTTTGGTTTTGAGGCTGCAATATGGAGTTCAGGGCACAAGAGGAAGGTTCTTTTTCAATCAGGGCACAGCTGTTGGCTTGCTCCAATTCTGGCTTGTTGTCATTGTTTGGTGTGCCTCAGCTGACTTTTGGTTTTTTGAGCTGCAATTTCCTAAAAGTTTTCTGGGTCTGAGTTGGTTTTGCCTTCTTCCTTCCCAAATTTTATATTCTGTCGCCATTCAAACAAGAGTTAGGACAGAGCAGCCATTATGAAATAAAAAACACAACAAATAGGCTTATGAAGCTTAGAAATCTACAGGTAACAAGAGCAAGGTGAGGTTTTCTGTTTTGGAAAATAAAATGGAACACTTTGGCTGAGGTGACAGATAGTAATTGCCTCCAAACTTAGTTTCACTGCGATTTTCAGGTTAGTTAGGTCAGAATTCCACAGGCCGTCACCTGGAGGGGTGGATGAATCTGGGAACAGCCGGTTTCTTTGCGACTAAATCCAGCCAAATACCACAAAGCCTCTTGTATTTCTTCGGCTTTTTTCTCCTTTTTCTTATTTATCATGGTTTGTAAGATTTTGGACAGAGTAGCCATTATGAAAGAAAAAAAAAACACAGCAAATTGCCCTTTCAGGATTAGAAATCTACAGGCAACATGATCAAGATGAGTTTCTTTGTTTTGGAAAGTGACATGGAACCCTTCTGCTGAGGGGACAGATTCTAATTCCCTCCAAATTGAGTGTGAGTGCGATTTTGATGTAAATTCAATCAGAATTCCAAAGTCAGTCTGTGGAAGGAGGGGATGAATCTGGAAACAGCCAGTTTCCTTGTGTCTAAATCCAGCCAAATATCACAAAGGACTCTTGCATTTCTTTGGCTTTTTCACATTTCCCTTATTTATCATGGTTTGTAATGAATTTTCTGATGTGAGCTTCGGTTTTGAGGCTGCAATATCGAGTTCAGGGGAACGGAGGAATGGTCTTTATCAAACAGGGCACAGCTGTTGGCTTGCTCCAATTTTGGATTGCTGTCATTGCTTTGGGTGCCTCAGCTGACTTTTGGTTTCTTGAGCGGCAATTTCCTAAATGTTTTCTGGGTCTGAGTTGGTTTTGCCTTCTTCCTTCCCACATTTTGTATTCTGACACAATGCAAACAAGAGTTTGGGCACAGTAGCCAGTATGAAATAAAAAACACAACAAAAAAACAGCCGGTTTCCTTGCGACTAAATCAAGCCCATTATCATTATGGATTCTTGCATTTCTTGCCTTTTGTTGCATTTTTCTTATTTATCATGGTTTGTAATGAATTTTCTGATGTGAGCTTTGGTTTTGAGGCTGGCATGTTGAGTTAGGGGCACTGGATTAATGGTCTTTTTCAAACAGGGCACAGCTGTTGTCTAGCTCCAATTCTATCTTTCTTTCAAGGTTTTGGGTGCCTCTGCAGATGTGTGGTTTCTTGAGTGGCAATTTCCTAAATGTTTTCGGGGTCTGAGTTGGTTTTGCCTTCTTCCTTCCGAAATTTGTATTCTGAGGCAATACAAACAAGAATTTGGACAGAGTAGCCATTATGAAAGAAAAAACAAAAACAAATAGGCATTTGTAGCTTAGAAATCTACAGGTAACACGACCAAGGTGAGTTTTTGTGTTTTGGAAAATCAAATGGAACACTTTGGCTGAGGTGACAGATATCAATAGCCTCTAAACTGAGTTTCACTGCGAATATCAGGTCAATTCAGTCAGAATTCCACAGGCAGTCAGCTGGAGGGGTGGATGAATCCTGCAACAGTTGGTTTCCTTGTGACTAAATCCTACCCAATATCACTAAGAACTGGCGCATTTCTTTGCTCATTTCTCATTTTTCTTATTTATCCTGGTTTGTAATGAATTTTCTGATGTGAGCTTCGATTTTGAGGCTGGCATATTGAGTTCAGGGCACCAGAGGAAGGTTCTTTTTCAAACAGGGCACAGCTGTTGTCTAGCTCCAATTCTATCTTTCTTTCAAGGTTTTGGGTGCCTCAGCAGATGTGTGGTTTCTTGAGCGGCAATTTCCTAAATGTTTTCTGGGTCTGAGTTGGTTTTGCCTTCTTCCTTCCCAAATTTTGTATTCTGAGGCAATACAAACAAGAGTTTGGACAGAGTAGCCATTATGAAAGAAAATACAAAAACAAATAGGCATTTGTAGCTTAGAAATCTACAGGTAACATGACCAAGGTGAGTTTTTGTGTTTTGGAAAATCAAATGGAACACTTTGGCTGAGGTGACAGATATCAATAGCCTCTAAACTGAGTTTCACTGCGAATATCAGGTTAATTCAGTCAGAATTCCACAGGCAGTCAGCTGGAGGGGTGGATGAATCCTGCAACAGTTGGTTTCCTTGTGACTAAAAAAGCCCAATATCATTATGGATTCTTGCATTTCTTTGGCTTTTTCTCTTTTTTCTTATTTATCATGGTTTGTAATGAATTTTCTGATGTGAGCTTTGGTTTTGAGGCTGGCATATTGAGTTCAGGGCACAAGAGGAAGGTTCTTTTCAATCAGGGCACAGCTGTGGCTTGCTCCAATTTGCTTGCTGTCATTATTTTGGGTGCCTCAGCTGACTTTTGGTTTCTTCAGCAGCAATTTCCTAAATGTTTTCTGGGTCTGAGTTGGTTTTGCCTTCTACCTTCCCAAATTTTGTATTCTGATGCAATACAAGCAGAGTTTGGACAGAGTAGCCATTATGAAAGAAAAAAAAAAAACACAGCAAATTGCCCTTTCAGGATTAGAATTCTACAGGCAACACGACCAATATGAGTTTCTGTGTTTTGGAAAATGACATGGAACCGTTCTGCTGAGGGGACAGATTCTAATTCCCTCCAAATACAGTATGAGTGAGATTTTGAGGTGAATTCAATCAGAATTCCAAAGTCAGTCTATGGAAGGGGGGATGAATGTTGAAACAGGCAATTTCCTTTTGTCTAAATCCAGCCAAATATCACAAAGGACTCTTGCATTTCCTTGGCTCTTTCACATTTCCCTTATTTATCAAGGTTTGAAATGAAATTTCTGATGTGAGCTTTGGTTTTAAGGCTGCAATATGGAGTTCAGGGCACCGGAGGAGTGGCCTTTTTCAAACAGTGTACAGCTGTTGGCTTGCTCCAATTCTGGCTTGCTGTCATTGTTTTGGGTGCCTCAGCTGACTTCAGCTTTCCTGAGTGGCAATTTCCTAAATGTTTTCTGGGTCTGAATTGGTTTTGCCTTCCTCCTTCCCAAATTTTGCATTCTGACACAATACAAACAAGAGTTTGGACAGAGTAGCCATTATGAAAGAAAATACAAAAACAAATAGGCATTTGTAGCTTAGAAATCTACAGGTAACATGACCAAGGTGAGTTTTTGTGTTTTGGAAAATCAAATGGAACACTTTGGCTGAGGTGACAGATATCAATAGCCTCTAAACTGAGTTTCACTGCGAATATCAGGTTAATTCAGTCAGAATTCCACAGGCAGTCAGCTGGAGGGGTGGATGAATCCTGCAACAGTTGGTTTCCTTGTGACTAAAAAAGCCCAATATCATTATGGATTCTTGCATTTCTTTGGCTTTTTCTCTTTTTTCTTATTTATCATGGTTTGTAATGAATTTTCTGATGTGAGCTTTGGTTTTGAGGCTGGCATATTGAGTTCAGGGCACAAGAGGAAGGTTCTTTTCAATCAGGGCACAGCTGTGGCTTGCTCCAATTTGCTTGCTGTCATTATTTTGGGTGCCTCAGCTGACTTTTGGTTTCTTCAGCAGCAATTTCCTAAATGTTTTCTGGGTCTGAGTTGGTTTTGCCTTCTTCCTTCCCAAATTTTGAATTCTGATGCAATACAAGCAGAGTTTGGACAGAGTAGCCATTATGAAAGAAAAAAAAAAACACAGCAAATTGCCCTTTCAGGATTAGAATTCTACAGGCAACACGACCAATATGAGTTTCTGTGTTTTGGAAAATGACATGGAACCGTTCTGCTGAGGGGACAGATTCTAATTCCCTCCAAATACAGTATGAGTGAGATTTTGAGGTGAATTCAATCAGAATTCCAAAGTCAGTCTATGGAAGGGGGGATGAATGTTGAAACAGGCAATTTCCTTTTGTCTAAATCCAGCCAAATATCACAAAGGACTCTTGCATTTCCTTGGCTCTTTCACATTTCCCTTATTTATCAAGGTTTGAAATGAAATTTCTGATGTGAGCTTTGGTTTTAAGGCTGCAATATGGAGTTCAGGGCACCGGAGGAGTGGCCTTTTTCAAACAGTGTACAGCTGTTGGCTTGCTCCAATTCTGGCTTGCTGTCATTGTTTTGGGTGCCTCAGCTGACTTCAGCTTTCCTGAGTGGCAATTTCCTAAATGTTTTCTGGGTCTGAATTGGTTTTGCCTTCCTCCTTCCCAAATTTTGCATTCTGACACAATGCAAACAAGAGTTTGGACAGAGTAGCCATTATGAAATAAAAAACACAACAAAAGGTGTTCGAAGCATATAAATCTACAGGTAACAGGACCAAGGTGAGTTTTTGTGTTTTGGAAAATCAAATGGATCACTTTGGCTGATGTGACAGATATTAATTGACTCCAAACTGAGTTTCACTGCGATTTCCAGGTTAATTCACTCAGAATTCCACAGGCAGTCAGCTGGAGGGGTGGATGCATCTGGGAACAGCCGGTTTCCTTGTGACTGAATCAAGCCCAATATCATTATGGATTCTTGCATTTCTTTGGCTTTTTTCTGATTTTCCTTATTCATCATGGTTTGTAATGAATTTTCTGATGTGAGCTTTGGTTTTGAGGCTGGCATATTGAGTTCAGGGCACAAGAGGAAGGTTCTTTTTCAATCAGGGCTCAGCTGTTGGCTTGCTCCAATTCTGGTTGCTGTCATTGTTTTGGGTGCCTCAGCTGATTTGTTGTTTCTTGTGTGGCAATTTCCTAAATGTTTTCGGGGTCTGAGTCGGTTTTGCCTTCTTATTCCCATATTTTGTAGTCTGATGCAATACAAGCAAGATTTGGACAGAGTAGCCATTATGAAAGAAAAAAAAAAAACACAGAAATTGCCCTTTCAGGATTAGAAATCTACTGGCAACATGATCAAGATTAGTTTCTGTGTTTTGGAAAATGACATGGAACCCTTCTGCTGAGGGGACAGATTCTAATTCCCTCCAAATTGAGTGTGAGTGCGATTTTGAGGTGAAATCAATCAGAATTCCAAAGTCAGTCAGTGGAAGGTGGGTATGAATCTTTAAACAGCCAGTTTCCTTGTGTCTAAATACAGCCAAATATCACTAAGAACTTGTGCATTTCTTTGGCTTTTGTCTCATTTGTCTGATTTATCATGGTTTGTAATGAATTTTCTGATGTGAGCTTTGGTTTTGAGGCTGGCATATTGAGTTCAGGGCACAAGCGGATGGTTCTTTTTCAATCAGGGCACAGCTGTTGGCTTTCTCCAATTCTGGCTTGCTGTCATTGTTGTGGGTTCCTCAGCTGACTTTTTGTTTCTTGAGTGGCAATTTCCTAAATGTTTTCTGGGTCTGAGTGGGTTTTGCCTTCTTCCTTGCCAAATTTTGTATTCTGACGCAATACAAACAAGAGTTTGGAGAGAGTAGCAATTATGAAAGAAAAAACAAAACAAATAGGCATTTGAAGTTTTGAAATCTACAGGTAAGAAGACTAAGGTGAGTTTTTGAGTTTTGGAAAATAAAATGGAACACTTTGGCTGAGGTGACAGATAGTAATTGCCTCCAAACCGAGTTTCACTGCGATTTTCAGGTTAATTCAGTCAGAAACCACAGACACTCAGCTGGGAGGTGTGGATGAATCTGGAAACAGCCATTTACATGGCAATAAATCAAGCCCAATATTACTAAGAACTCCTGCATTTCTTTGGCTTTTTCACATTTCCCTTATTTATCATGGTTTGTAATGAATTTTCTGATGTGAGCTTTGGTTTTGAGGCTGGTATATTGAGCTCAGGGCACAAGAGGAAGGTTCTTTTTCAATCAGGGCACAGCTGTTGGCTTGCTCCATTTCTGGCTTGCTGTCATTGTTTTGTTTGCCTCAGTCGATTTGTGATTTCTTGAGCGGCAATTTCCTAAATGTTTTCTGGGTCTGAGTCGGTTTGGCCTTCTTATTCCCCAATTTTGTATTCTGATGGAATACAAGCAAGATTTTGGCAGAGTAGCCATTATGAAAGAAAAAAAAAAAACACAGCAAATTGCCCTTTCAGGATTAGAAATCTACAGGCAACTCGACCAAGATGAGTTTCTGTGTTTTGGAAAATGACATGGAACCCTTCTGCTGAGGGGACAGATTCTAATTCCCTCCAAATTGAGTGTGAGTGCGATTTTGAGGTGAATTCAATCAGAATTCCAAAGTCAGTCTGTGGAAGGGGGGGATGAATCTTTAAACAGCCAGTTTCCTTCTGTCTAAATCCAGCCAAATATCACAAAGTACTCTTGCATTTCCTTGGCTTTTGTCTCATTTTTCTGATTTATCATGGTTTGTAATGAATTTTCTGATGTGAGCGTTGGTTTTGAGGCTGCAATATGGAGTTCAGGGCACTGGAGGAATGGTATTTTTCAACCAGGGCACAGTTGTTGCCTTGCTCCCATTTTGCCTTGCTGTCATTGTTTTGGGTGCCTCAGCTGACTTTTGGTTTCTTGAGCGGCAATTCCTAAACACTTTGGCTGAGGTGACAGATATTAATTGCCTCCAAACCAAGTTTCACTACGATTTTCGTGTTAATTCGGATAGAAACCACAGACACACAGCTGGGAGGTGTGGATTAATCTGGAAACAGCCATTAACAAGGGAATAAATCAAGCCCAACATCACTAAGAACTCCTGCATTTCTTTGGCTTTTTTCTCATTTTTCTTATTTATGATGGTTTGTAATGAATTTTCTGATGTGAGCTTTGGTTTTGAGGCTGGCATATTGAGTTCAGGGCACAAGAGGAAGGTTCTTTTTCAATCAGGGCACAGCTGTTGGCTTGCTCCAATTCTGGCTTGCTGTCATTGTTTTGGGTGCCTCAGCCGATTTGTGGTTTCTTGAGCGGCAATTTCCTTCATGTTTTTTGGGTCTGAGTCGGTATTGCCTTCTTATCCCCATATTTTGTATTCTGATGCAATACAAGCAAGATTTGGACAGAGTAGCCATTATGAAAGAAAAAAAAACACAGAAATTGCCCTTTCAGGATTAGAAATCTACTTGCAACATGATCAAGATTAGTTTCTGTGTTTTGGAATATGACATGGAACCCTTCTGCTGAGGGGACAGATTCTAATTCCCTCCAAATTAGTGTGAGGGCGATTTTGAGGTGAAATCAATCAGAATTCCAAAGTCAGTCAGTGGAAGGTGTGTATGAATCTTGAAACAGCCAGTTTCCTTGTGTCTAAATGCAGCCAAATATCACTAAGAACTCGTGCATTTCTTTGGCTTTTGTCTCATTTTTCTTATTTATCATGGTTTTTAATGAAATTTCTGATGTGAGCTTTGGTTTTGAGGCTGGCATATTGAGTTCAGGGCTCAAGAGGAAGGTTCTGTTTCAATCAGGGCACAGCTGTTGGCTTGCTCCAATTCCAGCTTGCTGTCATTGTTTTGGATGCCTCAGAAGATTCGTGGTTTCTTGAGTGGCAATTCCCTAAATGTTTTCTAGGTCTGAGTTGGATTTGCCTTCTTATTCCCAAATTTTGTATTCTGATGCAATACAAACAAGAGTTTGAACAGAGTAGCCATTATGAAATAAAAAACACAACAAATAGGCGTTTGAAGCTTGGAAATCTACAGGTAACACAACCAAGGTGAGTTTTTGTGTTTTGGAAAATACAATGGAACACTTTGGCTGAGGTGACAGATATATATTGCCTCCAAACTGAGTTTCACTGCGATTGTCAGGTGAATTCAGTCAGAATTCCACAGGCAGTCAGCTGGAGGGGTGGATGAATCCGGGAACAGCCCGTATCCTTGCGACTAAATGAAGCCCAATATCATTATGGATTCTTGCATTTCTTTGGCTTTTTTCTCATTTTTCTTATTTATCATGGTTTGTAATGAATTTCCTGATGTGAGCTTTGGTTTTGAGGCTGGAATATGGAGTTCAGGGTACCGGAAGAATGGCCTTTTTCTATCAGGGCACAGTTGTTGGCTTGCTCCAATTCTGGCTTGCTGTCATGGTTTTGGGTGCCTCAGCTGACTTTTTGTTTCTTGAGCGGCAATTTCCTAAACGTTTTCTGAGTCTCATTTGGTTTTGCCTTCTTCTTTCCCAAATTTTGTATTCTGATGCAATACAAGCAAGAGTTTGTTCAGAGTAACCATTATGAAATAAACAACACAAGAAATAGGCGTTTGAAGCTTAGAAATCTATAGGTAACACGACCAAAATGAGTTTTTTTGTTTTGGAAAATTAAATGGAACACTTTGGCTGAGGTGACAGATATTAATTGTCTCCAAACCGAATTTCACTGCGATTTTGAGGTTAATTCAGTCAGAATCCCTAGTCACTCAGCTGGGAGTTGTGGATGAATCTGGAAACAGCTGTTTACATAGGAATAAATCAAGCCCAATATCATTATGGATTCTTGCGTTTCTTCGGCTTTTTTCTCATTTTTCTTATATATCATGGTTTGTAATGAGTTTTCTGATGTGAGCTTTGGTTTTAAGCTGGCATATTCAGTTCAGGGCACAAGAGGAAGGTTGTTTTTCAATCAGGGCACAGCTGTTGGTTTGCACCAATTCTGGCTTGCTGTCATTATTTTGGGTGCCTCAGCTGATTTGTGGATTCTTGAGTGGCAATATGCTAAATGTTTTCTGGGTCTGAGTTAGTTTTGCCTGCTTATTCCCAAATTTTGTATTCTGATGCAATACAAGCAAGATTTTGACAGAGTAGCCATTATGAAAGAAAAAAAAAAAAAGCAAATTGGCCTTTCATGTTTAGAACTGTACAGGCAGCACAATCAAGATGAGTTTCTGTGTTTTGGAAAATGACTTGGACTCCTTCTGCTGAGGGGACAGATACTAATTTCCTCCAAATTGAGTGTGAGTGCAATTTTGAGGTGAATTCAATCAGAATTCCAAAGTCAGTCTGTGGATGGGGGGATGAATCCGGAAACAGCCAGTTTCCTTGTTTCTAAATCCCGCCAAGTATCACAAAGGACTCTTGCATTTCTTTGGTTCTTTCACATTTCCCTTATTTATCATGGTTTGTAATGAAATTTCTGATGTGAGCTTTGGTTTTGAGGTTGCAATGTAGAGTTCAGGGCACCGGAGGAATGGTCTGTTTCAAACAGGGTACAGATGTTGGCTTGCTCCAATTCTGGCTTGCTGTCATTGTTTTGGGAGCCTCAGCTGACTTTTGGTTTCTTGAGCGGCAATGTCCTAAATGTTTTCTGGGACTGAGTTGGTTTTGCCTTCTTCCTTCCCAAATTTTGTATTCTGACACGATACAAACAAGAGTTTGGGCAGAGTAGTCATTATGAAATAAAAAACACAACAAATAGTCGTTTGAAACTTATAAGTCTACTCGTAACACGACCAAGGTGAGTTTTTGTGTTTTGGAAAATAAAATGGAACACTTTGGCTGAGGTGACAGATATTAATTGCCTCCAAGCTGAGTTTCACTGCGATTTTCAGGTTAATTCAGTGAGAATTCCACAGGCAGTCAGCAGGAGGGGTGGATGAATCCTGGAACAGCCGGTTTCCTTGCGACTAAATGCAGCCAAATATCAGAAAGGACTCTTGCATTTCTTTGGCTTTTTTCTCATTTTTCGGATTTATCATGCTTTGTAATGAATTTTCTGATGTGAGATTTGGTTTTGAGACTGCAATATGGAGTTCAGGGCACAAGAGGAAGGTTTTTTTTTAAACAGGGCACAGCTCTTGGCTTGCTCCAATTCTGGCTTGCTGTCTTGTTTTGCATGCCTCAGCTCAATTTTGGTTTGTTGAGTGGCAATTTCCTAAATGTTTTCTGGGTCTGAGTTGGTTTTGCCTTCTTCCTTCCCAAATTTTGTATTCCGTCGCATCACAAACAAGAGTTTGGACAGAGCAGCCATTATGAAATAAAAAACACAACAAATAGGTGATCGAAGCTTAGAAATCTACAGGTAACATGACCAAGGTGAGGTTTTGTGTTTTGGAAAATCATATGGAACACTTTGGCTGAGGTGACAGATAGTAATTGCCTCCAAACTGAGTTTCATTGCGATTTTCAGGTGAATTCAGTCAGAATACCACAGGCAGTCAGCTGGAGGGGTGGATGAATCCGGGAACAGCCAGTTTCCTTGCGACTACATCAAGCCCAATATCATTATGGATTCTTGCATTTCTTTGGCTTTTTTCTCCTTTTTCTTGTTTATCATGGTTTGTTATGAATTTTCTGATGTGAGCTTTGGTTTTGAGGCTGCAATATGGACTTCAGGGCACCGGGGGAATGGTCTTTTTCAATCAGGGCACAGCTGTTGGCCAGCTCCAATTCTGGCTTGCTGTCATTGTTTTGGGTGCCTCAGCTCACTTTTGGTTTCTTGAGCAGCAATTTCCTGAATGTTTTCTGGGTCTGAGTTGGTTTTGCCGTCTTCCTTCCCAAAATTCTTTTCTGCTGCCATACAAACAAGAGTTTGGGCTGCGTAGCCATTATGAAATAAAAAAAAAACAAAACAAATAGGCGTTCGAAGCTTAGAAATCTACAGGTAACACGACCAAGGTTAGTTTTTGTGTTTTGGAAAATCAAATGGAACACTTCGGCTGAGGTGACAGATATTAATTGCCTCCAAACTGAGTTTCACTGCGATTTCCAGGTTAATTCAGTCAGAATTCCAAAGGCAGTCAGCTGGAGGGGTGGATGAATCCGGGAACAGCCCGTTTCCTTGCGACTGAATCAAGCCCAATATCATTATGGATTCTTGCATTTCTTTGGCTTTTTTCTCCTTTTTCTAATTTATCATGGTTTGTAAAGAATTTTCTTATGTGAGCTTTGGTTTTAAGGCTGGTATATTGCGTTCAGGGCACAAGGGGAATGGTCTTTTTCAATCAGGGCACAGTTGTTGGCTTGCTCCAATTCTGGCTTGCTGTCATTGTTGGGTGCCTCAGCTGACTTTTGGTTTCTTGAGGGTCAGTTTGCTGAATATTTTCTGGGTCTGAGTTGGTTTTGCCTTCTTCCTTCCCAAATTGTGTATTCTCATGCAATACAAGCAAGATTCTGGACAGTGTAGCCATTATGAAAGAAAACAAAAAACACAGCAAATTGGCCTTTCAGGATTAGAAATCTACAGGCAACATGACCAAGATGAGTTTCTGTGGTTTGGAAAATGACATGGAACCCTTCTGCTGAGGGGACAGATACTAATTCATCCAAATTGAATGTGAGTGGGATTTTGAGGTGAATTCAATCAGAATTCCAAAGTCAGTCTGTGGATGGGGGGATGAATCCGGAAACAGCCAGTTTCCTTGTGTCTAATCCCACCAAGTATCACAAAGGACTCTTGCATTTCTTTGGCTTTTTCACATTTCCATTATTTATCATGGTTTGTAATGAAATTTCTGATGTGAATTTGGTTTTGAGGCTGCAATATGGAGTTCATGGCACTAAAAGAATGGTCTTTTTCAAACAGGGCACAGCTGTTGCCCTGCTCCAATTCTGGCTTGCTGTCATTGTTTTGGGTGCCTCAGCTGATTTGTGGTTTCTTGAGTGGCAATTTCCTAAATGTTTTCTGGGTCTGAGTTCGTTTTACCTTCTTCCTTCCCAAATTTTGTATTCTGATGCCTTACAAACAAGAGTTTGGGCAGAGTAGCCATTATGAAAGAAAAAACACAACAAATAGGCATTTAAAGCTTAGAAATCTACAGGTAACATGACCAAGGTGAGGTTTTGTGTTTTGGAAAATCAAATGAAACAATTTGGCTGAGGTGACAGATAGTAATTGCCTCCAAACTGAGTTTCACTGCAATTTTCAGGTTAATTCAGTCAGAATTGCACAGGGAGTCAGCTGGAGGGGTGAATGATCCGGGAACAGCCGGTTTCCTTGCGACTGAATCAAGCCCAATGTCATTATGGATTCTTGCATTTCTTTGGCTTCTTTCTCCGTTTTCTTATTTATCAAGGTTTGTAATGAATTTTCTGATGTGAGCTTTGGTTTTGAGGCTGCAATATGGAGTTAAGGGCTCCGTGGGAATGGTCTTTTTCAAACAGGGCACAGCTTTTGGCCTGCTCCAATTCTGGCTTGCTGTCATAGTTTTGGGTGCCTCAGGTGACTTTTGGTTTCTTGATCGGCAATTTCCTGAATGTTTTCTGGGTCTGAGTTGGTTTTGCCTTCTTCCTTCCCAAATTTTGTATTCTGACGCCATACAAACAAGAGTTTCGGCAGAGTAGCCATTATGAAATAAAAAACACAACAAATAGGCATTTGAAGCTTAGAAATCTACAGGTAACACGACCAAGGTAATTTTTTGTGTTTGGAAAATCAAATGGAACACTTTGGCTGAGGTGACAGACATTAATTGCCTCCAAACTGAGTTTCACTGTAATTTTCAGGTTAATTCAATCAGAATTCCACAGGCAGTCAACTGCAGGGGTGGATGAATCCGGGCACAGCTTGTTTCCTTGCGACTAAATCAAGCCCAATATCATTATGGATTCTTGCATTTCTTTGGCTTTTTTCTCCGTTTTCTTATTTACATGGTTTGTAATGAATTTTCTGATGTGAGCTTTGGTTTTGAGGCTGCAATATGGAGTTCATGGCACTAAAAGAATGGTCTTTTTCAAATAGGGCACAGCTGTTGGCCTGCTCCAAATCAGGCTTGCTGTCATTGTTTTGAGTGCCTTAGCTGATCTGTGGTTTCTTGAGCGACAATTTCCTAAATGTTTTCTGGGTCTGAGTTGGTTTTGCCTCCTTCCTTCCCAAATTTTCTCTTCTGATGCCTTACAAACAAGAGTTTGGGCAGAGTAGCCATTATGAAATAAAAAACACAACAAATAGGCATTTGAAGCTTAGAAATCTACAGGTAACATGACCAACGTGAGTTTTTGTGTTTTGGAAAATCAAATGGAACACTTTGGCTGAGGTGACAGATATTAATTGCCTCCAAACTGTGTTTCACTGCGATATTCAGGTTAATTCAGTCATTATTGCATAGGCAGTCAGCTGGAGGGGTGGATGAATCCGGGAACAGCCGGTTTCCTTGCGACTAAATCAAGCCCAATATCATTATGAATTCTTGCATTTCCTTGGCTTTTTTCTCCTTTTTCTTATTTATCATGGTTTGTAATGAATTTTCTGATGTGAGCTTTGGTTTTGAGGCTGCAATATGGACTTCAGGGCAGAAGAGGATGGTTCTTTTTCAATCAGGAAACACCTCTTTGCTTGATCCAATCTGGTTTAATTTCATTGGTTTGGGTACCTCAGCTGACTTTTGCTTTCTTCAGGGGCAATTTCCTAAATGTTTTCTGGGTCTGAGTTGGTTTTGCCTTCTTCCTTCCCAAATGTTGTATTCTGACGCAATACAAACAAGAGTTTGGTTAAAGTAGCCATTATGAAATAAAAAACACAACAGATAGTCGTTTGAAGCTCAGAAATCTACAGGTAACATGACCAAGGTGAGGTTTTGTGTTTTGGAAAATAAAATGGAACACTTTGGTTGTGGAGACAGATATTAATGGCCTCCAAACTGAGTTTCACTGCGATTTTTAGGTTAATTCTCTCAAATTCCACAGGTAGTCAGATGGAGGGGTGGATGAATCTGGGAAGAGCCGATTTCCTTTCGACTGAATCAAGCCAAATATCATTATGGATTCTTGCATTGCTTTGGCTTTTTTCTCTTTTTTCTTATTTATCATGGTTTGTAATGAATTTTCTGATGTGACCTTTGGTTTTGAGGCTGCAATATGGAGTTCAGGGCACTAGATGAAGGTTCTTTCTCAGTCAATGCACAGCTGTTGACTTGCTCTAATTCTGCCTTGCTGTCATTATTTTGGGTGCCTCAGCTCAAATTTGGTTTGTTGAGTGGCAATTTCCTAAATGTTTTCTGGGTCTGAGTTGGTTTTGCCTTCTTCCTTTCCAAATTTTGTATTCTGTCGCATTACAAACAAGAGTTTGGACAGAGCAGCCATTATGAAATAAAAAACACAACAAATAGGTGATCGAAGCTTAGAAATCTACAGGTAACATGACCAAGGTGAGGTTTTGTGTTTTGGCAAATAAAATGGAACACTTTGGTTGTGGAGACAGATATTAACTGCCTCAAAACTGAGTTTCACTGCGATTTTTAGGTTAATTCTCTCAAATTCCACAGGTAGTCAGATGGAGGGGTGGATGAATCTGGGAAGAGTCGATTTCCTTTCGACTGAATCAAGCCAAATATCATTATGGATTCTTGCATTGCTTTGGCTTTTTTCTCTTTTTTCTTATTTATCATGGTTTGTAATGAATTTTCTGATGTGACCTTTGGTTTTGAGGCTGCAATATGGAGTTCAGGGCACTAGACGAAGGTTCTTTCTCAGTCAATGCACAGCTGTTGACTTGCTCTAATTCTGCCTTGCTATCATTATTTTGGGTGCCTCAGCTCAAATTTGGTATGTTGAGTGGCAATTTCCTAAATGTTTTCTGGGTCTGAGTTGGTTTTGCCTTCTTCCTTCCCAAATGTTGTATTCTGAGGCAATACAAACAAGAGTTTGGACAGAGTAGCCATTATGAAATAAAAAAAAAAACACAACAAATACGCGTTTGAAGCTTGGAAATCTACAGGTAACATGACCAAGGTGAGTTTTTGTGTTTTGCAAAATCAAATGGAACACTTTGGCTGAGGTGACAGACATTAATTGCCTCCAAAATGAGTTTCACTGCGATTTTCAGGTTAATTCAGTCAGAATTCCACAGGCAGTCAGCTGGAGGGGCGTATGAATCTGGGAAGAGCCAATTTCCTTGTGACTAAATCAAGCAAAATATCATTATGGATTCTTGCATTTCTTTGGCTTTTTTCTCATTTTTCTTATTTATCCGGGTTTGTAATGAATTTTCTGATGTGAGCTTTATTTTGAGGCTGCAATATGGAGTTCTGGGCAGAAGAGGATGGTTGTTTGTAATCAGGGCACACCTCTTTTCTTGCTGCAATCTGGCTTACTGTCATTGGTTTGGGTGCCTCAGCTGACTTTTGGTTTCTTGAGCGGCAATTTCCTAAATGATTTCTGGGTCTGAGTTGGTTTTGCCTTCTTCCTTCCCAAATTTTGTATTCTGACGCAATACAAACAGGAGTTTGGTTAAAGTAGCCATTATGAAATAAAAAAACACAACAAATAGGCATTTGAAGCTTAGAAATCTACAGGTAACACAACCAAGGTGAGTTTTTGTGTTTTGGAAAATCAAATGGAACACTTTGGCTGAGGTGACAGATATTAACTGCCTCCAAACTGAGTTTCTCTGCGATTTCCAGGTTAATTCAGTCAGAATTCCACAGGCATTCAGCTGGAGGGATGGAAGAATCCGGGAACAACCGGTTTCCTTGCGACTAAATCAAGCCCAATATCATTACGGATTCTTGCATTTCTTTGGCTTTATTCTCATTTTTCTTATTTACCATGGTTTGTAATGAATTTTCTGATGTGAGCTTTGGTTTTGAGGCTGGAATATGGAGTTCAGGGCAGAAGAGGAAGGTTCTTTTTCAATCAGGGCACAGCTGTTGACTTGCTCCAATTCTGGCTTGCTGTCATTGTTTTGAGTGCCTCAGCCGATTTGTGGTTTCTTGATCGGCATTTTCCTAAATGATTTCTGGGTCTGAGTTGGTTTTTCCTTCTTCCTTCCCAAATTTTGTATTCTGAAGGCATACAAACAAGAGTTTGGGCAGAGTAGCCATTATGAAATAAAAAACACAACAAATAGGCATTTGAAGCTTAGAAATCTACAGGTAACACGACCAAGGTGAGGTTTTGTGTTTTGGAAAATCAAATGGAACACTTTGGCTGAGGTGACAGATATTAATTGCCTCCAAACTGAGTTTCACTGTTATTTTCAGGTTAATTCAGTCAGAATTCCACAGGCAGTCAGTTGCAGGGGTGGATGAATCCGGGAACAGCCGGTTTCCTAGTGACTAAATCAAGCCCAATATCATTATGGATTTTCCATTTCTCCGGATTTTTTCTCCTTTTTCTTATTTATCATGGTTTGTAATGAATTTTCTGATGTGATCTTCGGTTTTGAGGCTGGCATATTGAGTTCAGGGCACAAGAGGAAGGTTCTTTTTCAATCAGGGCACAGCTTTTGGCTTCCTCAAATTCTGGCTTCTTGTCATTGTTTTGGGTGCCTCAGCTGATTTGTGGTTTCTTATGTGGCAATTTCCTAAATGTTTTCTGGGTCTGAGTTGGTTTTGCCTTCTTGCTTCCCAAATTTTGTATTCTGATGCAATACAAGCAAGATTTTGGACAGAGTAGCCATTATGAAAGAAAAAAAAAAAAAACAGCAAATTGCCCTTTCAGGATTAGAAATCCATAGGCAGCACAACCAAGATGAGATTCTGTGTTTTGGAAAATGACATGGAACGCTTCTGCTGAGGTGACAGATTCTAATTCCCTCTAAATTGAGTGTGAGTGTGATTTTGAGGTGAATTCAATCAGAATTCCAAAGTCAGTCTGTGGAAGGGGGGGATGAATCTGGAAACAGCCAGTTTCTTTGTGTCTAAATCCTGCCAAATATCACAAAGGACTCTTGCATTTCTTTGGCTTTTTCACATTTCCCTTATTTATCATGGTTTGTAATGAATTTTCTGATGTGAGCTTTGGTTTTGAGGGTGCAATATGGAGTTCAGGGCACCGGAGGAATGGTCTTTTTCAAACAGGGCAGAGCTGTTGGCTTGCTCCAATTCTGGCTTGCTGTCATTGTTTTGGGTGACTCAGCTGAAATTTTTTTCTTGAGCTTCCTGCGATTGTCAGGTTAATTCAGTCTGAATTCCACAGGCAGTCAGCTGCAGGGGTGGATGAATACGGGAATAGTAAGTTTCCTTCCAACTAAATCAAGCCCAATATCATTATGGATTCTTGCATTTCTTTGGATTTTTTCACTTTTTTTTTATTTATCACGGTTTGTAATGAATTTTCTGATGTGAGCTTTGGTTTTGAGGCTGTAATATGGAGTTCAGGGCACAAGAGGATGGTTCTTTTTCAATCAGGGCACAGCTGTTGGCTTGCTCCACTTCTGGCTTGCTGTCATTGTTTTGGGGGCCTCAGCCGATTTGTGGTTTCTTGTGTGGCAATTTCCCAAATGTTCTCTGGGTCTGAGTTGGCTTTGCCTTCTTCCTTCCCAAATTTTGTATTCTGATGCAATACAAGCAAGATTTTGGACAGAGTAACCATTATAAAATAAAAAAAAACACAACAAATAGGTGTTTGAAGCTTACAAATCTGCAGGTAACATGACCAAGGTGAGTTTTTGTGTTTTGGAAAATACAATGGAACACTTTGGCTGAGGTGACAGATATTAATTGTCTCCAAACTAGTTTCACTGCGATTTTCAGGTTAATTCAGTTAATTCAGTTTGGATTCCATAGGCTTGCATTTCTTTGGCTTTTTCTCATTTCCATTATTTATCATGGTTTGTAATGAATTTTCTGAGATGAGCTTTGGTTGTGAGGCTGCAATATGGAGTTCAGGGTACTGGAGGAATGGTCTTTTTCAAACAGGGCACAGCTGTTGTCTTGCTTCAATTCTGGCTTGCTGTCATTGTTTTGGGTGCCTCAGCTCAATTTTGCTTTGTTGAGCGGCAATTTCCTAAATGTTTCCTGGGTCTGATTTGGTTTAGCTTCCTCCTTCCCAAATTTTTTATTCCGATGCCATACAAACATGACTTTGGGCAGAGTACCGATTATGAAATACAATACACAACAAATGGGCATCTGAAGCTTAAAAATCTACAGGTTACACGACCAAGGTTAGTTTTTGTGTTTTGGAAAATAAAATGGAATACTTTGGCTGAGATGACAGATATTAACTGCCTCCAAACTGAGTTTCACTGTGATTTTCAGGTTAATTCCGTCAAAATTCCACAGGCAGACAGCTGGAGTGGTGGATAAATCCGGGAACAGCTGGTTTCCTTGGGACTAAATCAAGCCCAATATCATTATGGATTCTTGCATTTCTTTAGCTTTTTTTCTCCTTTTTCTTATTTATCATGGTTTGTCATGAATTTTCTGATGTCATCTTTGGTTTTGAGGCTGGCATATTGAGTTCAGGGCTTAAGAGGAAGGTTCTTTTTCAATCAGGGCACAGCTGTTGGCGTTCTCCAATTCTGGCTTGCTGTCATTGTTTTGGGTGCCTCAGCCAATTTCTGGTTTCTTCTGTGGCAATTTCCTAAATGTTTTCGGGGTCTGAGTTGGTTTTGCCTTCTTACTTCCCAAATTTTGTATTCTGATGCCATACAAACAAGTGTTTATACAGAGTAGCCATTCTGAAATAAAAAACACAACAAATTGGCATTTGATGCTACAGGAAACACGACCAAGGTGAGTTTTTGTGTTTTGGAAAATAAAATGGAACACTTTGGCTGAGGTGACAGTTATTAATTGCCTCCAAACTGAGTTTCACTGTGATTTTCAGGTTAATTCAGTCAGAATTCCACAGGCAGTCAGCTGGAGAGCGGAATGAATCTGGGAAGAGCCGGTTTCCTTGCGACTGAATCAAGCCCAATATCATTACGGATTCTTGCATTTTTTTTTCTCATTTTTCTTGTTTATCATGGTTTGTAATGAATTTTCTGATGTCATCTTTGGTTTTGAGGCTGGCATATGGAGTTCAGGGCACAAGAGGAAGGTTCTTTTTCAATCAGGGCACAGTTGTTGGCTTGCTCCAATTCTGGCTTGCTGTCATTGTTTTGGGTGCGTAAGCTCAATTTTGGTGTGTTGAGCTGCAATTTCCTAAGTGTTTTCTGGTTCTGAGTTGGGTTTGCCTTTTTCCTTCCCAAATTTCGTATTCTGATGCAATACAAACACGAGTTTGGACAGTGTAGCCATTATGAAATGAAAAACACAACAAATATGTGTTTGAAGCTCAGAAATCTACAGGTAACATGACCAAGGTGAGGTTTTGTGTTTTTGAAAATAAATTGGAACACTTTCGCTGAGGTGACAGATGTTAATTGCCTCCAACTGAGTTTCACTGCGATTCTCAGGTTAATTTAGTCAGAATTCCACAGGCAGTCAGCTGGAGGGGTGGATGAATCCCGGAACAGCAGTTTCCTTGCGACGGAATCCAACCAAATATCATTATAAATTCTTGCATTTCTTTGGGTTTTTTCTCATTTTTCTTATTTATCATGGTTTGTAGTGAATTTTCTGATGTGAGCTTTGGTTTTGAGGCTGGCATATTGAGTTCAGGGAACAAGAGGATCGTACTTTTCAATCAGGGAACAGCTGTTGGTATTCTCCAATTCTGGCTTACTGTCATTGTTTAGGATGCCTCAGCTCATCTGTGGTTCTTGAGCGGCAACATTCAAAGTGTTTTCTGTGTCTGAGTCAGTTTTGCATTCTTCTTTCCCAAATTTTGTATTCTGACACAATACAAACAAGAGTTTTTGCAGAGTAGCCATTATGAAAAAAAAAAAAACACATCAAATTACCCTTTCAGGATTAGAAATCTACAGGCAAGACGACCAAGATGAGTTTCTGTGTTTTCGAAAATGACGTGGAACCTTTCTGCTGAGGGGACAGATACTAATTCCCTCGAAAATGAGTGTGAGTGCGATTTTGAGGTGAATTCAATCAGAATTCCAAAGTCAGTCAGTGAAAGGGGCGATGAATCTGGAAACAGCCAGTTTCCTTGTGTCTAAATCCAGCCAAATATCAGTAAAGTACTCTTGCATTTCTTTGGCTTTTTCACATTTCCCTTTTTTATCATGGTTTGTAATGAATTTTCTGATGTGAGCTTTGGTTTTGAGGCCGGCATATTGAGTTCAGGGCACAAGAGGATGGTTATTTTTCAATCAGGGCGCAGCTGTTGGCTTGCTCCAATTCTGGCTTGCTTTCACTGTTTTGGGTGTCTCAGCTGACTTTTGGTTTCTTGAGCGGCAACTTCCTAAATGTTTTCTGGGTCTGAGTTTGTTTTTCCTCCTTCCTTCCCATATTTTGTATTCTGAAGCAATACAAACAAGAGTTTGGACAGAGTAGCCATTATGAACTAAAAAACACAACAAATAGGCGTTTGAAGCTTAGAAATCCACAGGCTGGCATATTGAGTTCAGGGCACAAGAGGATGGTTCTTTTTCAATCAGGGCACAACTGTTTGTGTGGTACAATTCTGGCTTCTGTCATTGTTTTGGGTTCCTCAGCTGATTTGTGGTTTCTTGAGCAGCAATTTCCTAAATGTTTTCTGGGTCTGAGTTGGTTTTGCCTTCTTCCTTCCCAAATTTTGTATTCTGACGCAATACAAACAAGAGTTTGGACAGAGTAGCCACTATGAAATAAAAAACACAACAAATAGGCTTTTGAAGCTTCAAAATCCACAGGTAACACGACGAAGGTGAGTTTTTGTGTTTTGGAAAATCAAATGGAACACTTTGGCTGAGGTGACACATATTAATTGCATCCAAAGCAAGTTTTACTTGAATTTCATTTTAATTCAGTCAGAAACCACAGACACTCAGCTGGGACATGTGGATGAATCTGGAAACAGCCATCAATAAGGGAATAAATCAAGCCCAATATCACTAAGAATTCCTGCATATCTTTGGCTTTTTTCTCATTTTTCTTATTTATCATCGTTTGCAATGAATTTTCTGATGTGAGCTTTGGTTTTGAGGCTGGCATGTTGAGTTCAGGGCACAAGAGGAAGGTTCTTTTTCAATCAGAGCACAGCTGTTGACTTGCTCCAATTCTGGCTTGCTGTCCATGTTTATGGTGCCTCAGCAGACTTTTGGTTTCTTGAGCGGCAATTTCCTAAATGTTTTCTGGGTCTGAGTTGGTTTTGCCTTCTTCCTTCCCAAATTTTGTATTCTGACACAATACAAACAAGAGTTTGGCCAGAGCAGCCATTATGAAATAAAAAACACTACACATAGTTGTTTGAAGCTTAGAAATCTACAGATAACACGACCAAGGTGAGTTTTTGTGTTATGGAAAATAAAATGGAACACTTTGGCTGAGGTGACAGATATTAATTGCCTCCAAACTGAGTTTCACTGTGATTTTCAGGTTAATTCAGTCAGAATTCCACAGGCAGTCAGCTGGGGGGTTGATGAATCTGGAAACAGCCATTTACATGGCAATAAATCAAGCCCAATATTACTAAGAACTCCTGCATTTCTTTGGCTTTTTTCTCATTTTTCTTATTTATCATGGTTTGTAATGAATTTTCTGATGTCAGCTTTGGTTTTGAGGCTGGCATATTGAGTTCAGGGCACAAGAGGAAGGTTCTTTTTCAATCAGGGCACAGCTGTTGGCTTGCTCCAATTCTGGCTTGCTGTCATTGTTTTGGGTGCCTCAGCCAATTTGTGGTTTCTTTAGCGGCAATTTCTTAAATGTTTTCTGGGTCTGAGTCGGTTTTGCCTTCTTATTCCCAAATTTTGTATTCTGATGCAATACAAGCAAGATTTTGACAGAGTAGCCATTATGAAAGAAAAAAAAAAAAACACAGCAAATTGCCCTTTCAGGATTAGATATCTACAGGCGACTCGACCAATATGAGTTTCTGTATTTTGGAAAATGACATGGAACCCTTCTGCTGAGGGGACAGATTCTCATTCCCTCCAAATTGAGTGTGAGTGCGATTTTGAGGTGAATTCAATCAGAATTCCAAAGTCTGTCTGTGGAAGGGGGGGATGAATCTTTAAACAGCCAGTTTCCTTCTGTCTAAATCCAGCCAAATATCACAAAGGACTCTTGCATTTCTTTGGCTTTTTCACATTTCCTTTATTTATCAAGGTTTGTAATGAATTTTCTGATGTGAGCTTTGGTTTTGAGGCTGGAATATGGAGTTCAGGGCACCGGAGAAATGGTCTTTTTCAACCAGGGCACAGTTGTTGCCTTGCTCCCATTTTGCCTTGCTGTCATTGTTTTGGGTACCTCAGCTGACTTTTGGTTTCTTGAGCGGCAATTCCTAAATGTTTTCTGGGTCTGAATTGGTTTTGACTCCTTCCTTTCCAAATTTTGTATTCTGACGCAATAAAAACAAGAGTTTGGGCAGAGTAGTCATTATGAAATAAACAACACAACAAATAGGTGTTTGAAGCTTAGAAGTCTACAGGTAACTCGACCAAGGTGAGTTTTTGTGCTTTGGAAAATGAAGTGGAACACTTTGGCTGAGGTGACAGATATTAATTGCATCCAAACTGAGTTCACTGCGATTTTCGTGTTAATTCAGACAGAAACCACAGACACTCAGCTGGGAGGTGTGGATTAATCTGGAAACAGCCATTAACAAGGGAATAAATCAAGCCCAACATCACTAAGAACTCCTGCATTTCTTTGGCTTTTTTCTCATTTTTCTTATTTATCATGGTTTGCAATGAATTTTCTGATGTGAGCTTTGGTTTTGAGGCTGGCATATTGAGTTCAGGGCACAAGAGGAAGGTTCTTTTTCAATCAGGACACAGCTGTTCGCTTGCTCCAATTCCAGCTTGCTGTCATTGTTTTGGATGCCTCAGAATATTTGTGGTTTCTTGAGTGGCAATTCCCTAAATGTTTTCTGGGTCTGAGTAGGATTTGCCTTCTTATTCCCAAATTTTGTATTCTGATGCAATACAAACAAGAGTTTGGACAGAGTAGCCATTATGAAATAAAAAACACAACAAATAGGCGTTTGAAGCTTGGAAATCTACAGGTAACACAACCAAGGTGAGTTTTTGTGTTTTGGAAAATCAAATGGAACACTTTGGCTGAGGTGACAGATATTAATTGCCTCCAAACTGAGTTTCACTGCGATTTTCAGGTTAATTCAGTCAGAATTCCACAGGCAGTCAGCTGGAGGTGTGGATGAATCCGGGAACAGCCCGTATCCTTGCGACTGAATCAAGCCCAATATCATTATGGATTCTTGCATTTCTTTGGCTTTTTTCTCATTTTTCTTATGTATCATGGTTTGTAATGAATTTTCTGATATGAGCTTTGGTTTTGAGGCTGGCATATTGAGTTCAGGGCACAAGAGGAAGGTTCTTTTTCAATCAGGGCACTGCTGTTGTCTTGCTGCAATTCTGCTTGCAGTCCTTGTTGTGGGTTCCTCAGCTGATTTGTGGATTCTTGTGCTGCAGTTTCCTAAATGTTTTCTGTGTCTGAGTCGGATTTGCCTTCTTATTCCCAAATTTTGTATTCTGACGTAATACAAGCAAGATTTTGGACAGAGTAGCCATTATGAAGGAAAAAAAAAACACAGCAAATTGCCCTTTCAGGATTAGAAATCTACAGGCAACACGACCAAGATGAGTTTCTGTGTTTTGAAAAATGACATGGAACCCTTCTGCTGAGGTGACAGATTCTCATTCCCTCCAAATTGAGTGAGAGTGCGATTTTGAGGTGAATTCAGTCAGAATTCCAAAGTCTGTCTTTGGAAGGGGGGGATGAATCCGGAAACAGACAATTTCCTTCTGTCTAAATCCAGCCAAATATCACAAAGGACTCTTGAATTTCTTTGGCTTTCTCAGATTTCCCTTGTTTTTCATGGTTTGTAATGAATTTTCTGATGGGAGCTTTGGTTTTGAGGCTGCAATATGGAGTTCTGGGCACTGGATTAATGGTCTTGTTCAATCAGGGCACAGCTGTTGGCTTGCTCCAATTCTGTCTTGCTTTCAAGCTTTTGGGTGCCGCAGCTGATTTGTGGTTTCTTGAGTGGCAATTTCCTAAATGTTTTCTGGGTCTGAGTTGGTTTTGCCTTCTTCCTTCCCAAATTTAGTATTCTGATGCAATGCAAAGAAGAGTTTGTACAGAGTAGTCATTATGAAATAAACAGCACAACAAATAGCGTTTCAAGATTTTAAATCTGCAGGTAACACGACCAAAGTGAGTTTTTTTGTTTTGGAAAATGAAATGGAAAACTTTGGCTGAGGTGACAGATATTAATTGCCTCCAAACCGAGTTTCACTGCGATTTTCGGGTTAATTCTGTGAGAATTCCACAGGCAGTCAGCTTTAGGCGTGGATGAATCCGGGAACTGCTGGCTTCCATGCGACTAAATCAAGCCCAATATCATTATGGATTCTTGCATTTCTTTGGCTTTTTTTCTGATTTTTCTTATTTATCATGGTTTGTAATGAATTTTCTGATGTGACCTTTGGTTTTGAGGCTGCAATATGGAGTTCAGGGTACAAGAGGAAGGTTCTTTTTCAATCAGGGCACAGCTGTTGGCGTGCTCCAATTCTGCTTGCTGTCATTGTTTTGGGTTCCTCAGCTGATTTGTGGATTCTTGTGTTGTAGTTTGCTAAATGTTTTCTGGGTCTGAGTCGGATTTGCCTTCTTATTCCCAAATTTTGTATTCTGACACAACATAAGCAAGATTTTGGACAGAGTAGCCATTATGAAAGAAAAAAAAAAAAACACAGCAAATTGCCCTTTCAGGATTAGAAATCTATAGGCAACACGACCAGATCAATGGTCTTTTTCAAACAGGACACAGCTGTTGGCTTGTTGCAATTCTGGCTTGCTGTCATTGTTTTGCGTGCCTCAGCTGATTTTGGTTTCTTTAGCGGCAATTTCCTACATGTTTTCTGGGTCTGAGTTGGTTTTGCCTTCTTCCTTCCAAAATTTTGTATTCTGACGTAATACAAACAAGAGTTTGGACAGAGTAGCCATTATGAAATAAAAAATACAACAAATATGTGTTTGAAGCTTATATATGTACAGGTAACACGAGCAAGTAAGTTTTTGTGTTTTCGAAAATAAAATTGAACACTATGGCTGAGGTGACAGATATTAATTGCCTCCAAAACCGAGTTTCACTGCGATTTTTTTGTTAATTCATTCAGAAACCAAAGACACTCAGTTGGGAGGTGTGGATGAATCTAGAAACAGCCGTTTACATGGCCATAATTCAAGCCCAATATCCCTAAAAAATCCTGCATTTCTTTGGCTTTTTTCTCATTTGTCCTATTTATCATGGTTTGTAATGAATTTTCTGATGTGAGCTTTGGTTTTGAGGCTGGCATATTGAATTTTTGTGCACAAGAGGGAGGTTCTTTTTCAATCAGGGCACAGCTGTTGGCTTCCTCCAATTCTGGCTGGATGTCATTGTTTTGGGTGCCTCAGCCAATTTGTGGTTTCTTGAGCGGCAATTTCCTAAATGTTTTCTGGGTCTGAGTTGGTTTTGCCTTCTTATTCCCAAATTTTGTATTCTGATGCAATACAAGCAAGATTTTGACAGAGTAGCCATTATGAAAGAAAAAAAAACACAGCAAACTGCCCTTTCAGGATTAGAAATCTACAGGCAACTCGACCAAGATGAGTTTCTGTGTTTTGGAAAATGACATGGAACCCTTCTGCTGAGGGGACAGATTCTAATTCCCTCCAAATTGAGTGTGAGTGCGATTTTGAGGTGAATTCAATCAGAATTCCAAAGTCTGTCTGTGGAAGGGGTGATGAATCTTTAAACAGCCAGTTTCCTTGTGTCTAAATCCAGCCAAATATCACAAAGGACTCCTGCATTTCTTTGGCTTTTTCACATTTCCCTTATTTATCATGGTTTGTTATGAATTTTCTGATGTGAGCTTTGGTTTTGAGGCTGCAATATGGAGTTCAGGGCACAAGAGGAAGGTTCTTTTTCAATCAGGGCACAGCTGTTGGCTTGCTACAATTTTGGCTTGCTGTCATTGCTTTGGGTGCCTCAGCTGATGTTTGGTTTCTTGAGTGGCAATTTCCTAAATGTTTTCTGGGTCTGAGTTGGTTTTGCCTTCTTCCTTCCCACATTTTTTATTCTGACGCAACACAAACAAGTGTTTGGGCAGAGTAGCCATTATGAAATAAAAAACACAACAAAAAGCGTTCGAGCTTACAAATCTACAGGTAACACGAACAAGCTGAGTTTTTGTGTTTTGGAAAATCAAATGGAACACTTTGGCTGAGGTGACAGATATTAATTGCCTCCAAACTGAGGTTCACTGTGATTTTCATGTTAATTCAGTCAGAAACCACAGACAATCAGCTGGGAGGTGTGGATGAATCTGGAAATAGCTGTTTTCATGGGAATTAATCAAACCCAATATCACTAAGAACTCCTGCATTTCTTTGGCTTTTTTCTCATTTTTCTTCTTTATCAAGGTTTGTAATGAATTTTCTGATGTGAGCTTTGGTTTCGAGGCTGGAATATGGAGTTCAGGGCATGGGAGGAATGGTCTTTTTCAAAAAAGGCACAGCTGTTGACTTGCTCTAATTCTGTCTTGCTTTCAAGGTTTTGGGTACCTCAGCAGATGTGTTTTCTTGAGCGGCAATTTCGTAAATGTTTTGTGGGTCTGAGTTGGTTTTGCCTTCTTACTTCCCAAATTTTGTATTCTGAGGCAATGCACACAAGAGTTTGGACAGAGTAGCCATTATGAAAGAAAAAAACAAAACAAATAGGCATTTGAAGCTTAGAAATCTACAGGTAACACGACCAATGTGAGTTTTTCTGTTTTGGAAAATCAAATGGAACACTTTGGCTGAGGTGACAGATAGTAATTGCCTCCAAACTGAGTTTCACTGCGATTTTTAGGTTAATTCAGTCAGAATTCCACAGGCAGTCAGCTGGAGGGGTGGATGAATCCGGGAATAGCCGGTTTCTTTGTGACTAAATCCTACCCAATATCACTAAGAACTGGCGCATTTCTTTGCTCATTTCTCATTTTTCTTATTTATCATGGTTTGTAATGAATTTTCTGATGTGAGCTTTGGTTTTGAGGCTGGCATATTGAGTTCAGGGCACAAGAGGAAGGTTCTTTTTCAATCAGAGCACAGCTGTTGGCTTGCTCCAATTCTTTCTTAGTATCATTGTTTTGGGTGCCTCAGCCAATTTGTGGTTTCTTGAGCGGCAATTTCCTAAATGTTTTCTGAGTCTGAGTTGCTTTTGCCTTCTTCCTTCCCTAATTTTGTAACTGACTCAATACAAAGAAGAGTTTGGGCAGAGTAGCCATTATGAAATAAAAACCATAGCAAAAAGGGCTTTGAAGCTTACAAATCTACAGGTAACATGACCAAGGTGAGGTTTTGTGTTTTGGAAAATAACACGGAACACTTTGGCTGAGGTGACAGATATTAATTGCCTCCAAGCTGAGTTTCACTGTGATTTTCAGGTTAATTCAGTCAGAATTCCACAGGCAGTCAGCTGGAGGGGTGGATGAATCCGGGAACAGCCGGTTTCCTTGCGACTAAATCAAGCCCAATATCATTATGGATTCTTGCATTTCTTTGGCATTTTTCTCCTTTTTCTTATTTATCATGGTTTGTAATGAATTTTCTTATGTGAGCTTTGGTTTTGAGGCTGCAATAAGGAGTTCAGGGCAACAGAGGAATGGTCTTTTTCAAACAGGTCACAGCTGTTGGCCTGCTCCAATTCTGGCTTACTGTCATTGTTTTGGGTGCCTCAGCTGACTTTTGGTTTCTTGAGCGGTAATTCTCTAAATGTTTTCTGGGTCTGAGTTGGTTTTGCTTTCTTCCTTCCCAAATTTTGTATTCTGACGCCATATAAACAAGAGTTTGGGCAGAGTAGCCATTTTGTAATGAAAAACACAACAAATAGGCGTTTGAAGGTTAGAAATCTACAGGTAACACGACCAAGGTGAGCTTTTTTGTTTTGGAAAATAAAATGGAACACTTTGGCTGAGGTGACAGAGATTAATTGCATCCAAGCTGAGTTTCACTGCGATTTTCAGGTTAATTCATTCAGAATTCCACAGGCAGTCAGCTGGAGGGGTGGATGAATCCGGGAACAGCCGGTTTCCTTGCGACTGAATCAAGCCCTTTATCATTATGGATTCTTGCATTTCTTTGGCATTTTTCTCATTTTTCTTAATTATCATGGTTTGTAATGAATTTTCTGATGTGAGCTTTGGTTGAGGATGGCATTTGGAGTTCAGAGCAGAAGAGGAAGGTTCTTTTTCCATCAGGGCACAGCTGTGGGCTTGCGCCAATTATGGCTTGCTGTCATTGTTTTGGGTGCCTCAGCTGACTTTTGGTTTCTTGAGTGGCAATTTCCTAAATGTTTTCTGGGTCTGAGTTGGTTTTGCCGTCTTCCTTCCCAAATTTTGTATTTGGGCACAATAGAAACAAGAGTTTGGACAGAGTAGCCATTATGAAATAAAAAGCACAAAAAATAGGCATTTGAAGCTTATAAATCTACAGGTAACACGACTAAGGTGAGGTTTTGTGTTTTGGAAAATCAAATGGAACACTTTGGCTGAGGTGACAGATATTAATTGCCTCCAACCTGAGTTTCATTGCGATTTTCCGGTTAATTCTGTCAGAATTCCACAGTCAGTCAGCTGGAGGGGTGGATGAATACGGGAACAGCCGATTTCCTTGCGACTAAATCAAGCCGAATATCATTATGGATTCTTGCATTTCTTTGGCTTTTTTCTCCTTTTTCTTATTTATCATGGTTTGTAATGAATTTTCTGATGTGAGCTTTATTTTGAGGCTGCAATATGGACTTCAGGAGAAGAGGTTGGTTCTTTTTCAATCAGGGCACACCTCTTTGCTTGTTGCAATCTGGTTTAATGTCATTGGTTTGGGTACCTCAGCTGTCTTTTGGTTTCTTGAGCCGCAATTTCCTTAATGTTTTCTGGGTCTGAGTTGGTTTTGCCTTCTTCCTTCCCAAATGTTGTATTCTGAAGCAATACAAACAAGAGTTTGGACAGAGTAGCCATTATGAAATAAAAAACACAACAAATAGGCGTTTGAAGCTTAGAAATCTATAGGTAACATGACCAAGGTGAGTTTTTGTGTTTTGGAAAATCAAATGGAACACTTTGGCTGAGGTGACAGATATTAATTGCCTCCAAACTGAGTTTCACTGTGAATTTCAGGTTAATTCAGTCAGAATTCCACAGGCAGTCAGCAGGAGGTGTGGATGAATCTGGGAACAACCGGTTTCCTTGCGAAAGAATCAAGCCCAATATCATTATGGATTCTTGCATTTCTTTGGCTTTTTTCTCATGTATAATTTGCGACATGCTCAAGCTGACTTGCCCCAAATTTTAGAGTTAGAAACATACCAGGGGACTCCAATTTAATCCCATCAAGGTGGCATGTACCAATGCCATCTCACTAGTCCAAGTGATCAATTTCAGTTCACAATTGATCATAATGAAAGGACTAAGAGTCAAAGGCAGCACATAAGCAAGTCTAGTACCTGCTAACAATAACCAATAGAATAAATAAAGGGGAGAGTGATCCAACATGGGAAGTGAGATACTCAGCAGACTCATATAATGGCAGATGTCCTAAATAGCACTCTGGACTCAGAATCAGCCCTAAAGGCATTCAGATCTGGCTGAAAAGCCCATGAGAGTATTTCAGGCATGGAAAGCCAAGACACTCTGGCAAAAGATCTCTGTGAGTGAGATCTCAGTGGAAAGAACAGGTCTTCAAAGAAGGAGGTACCTTTCTCTGAAGGGAGGAGAGAACCTCCACTTTGACTATGACCTTGTCTAAACAAGATAAGAGTCGGAGAACTCAGAGGGCTTCCATAGCCTTGGAAACTCATGACTGGTGCATAGGGAGATTACTGATGCCATAAACAGGAGTGTCAATTGGTAAAGTCAACAACAGGAGTCACTGTGCACTTACTCCTCATGTAGGATCTCTGTCCTTAATGTGCTGTGCATTGAGATTTAATGCTATAATGAGTACTCAAATAATATATTTCACTTTGTGTTTCTATGGGGGTGCAAACTGTTGCAATCTTTACTTAATGCATACTAAACTGATCCTCTGTATAAAAAAAAAAAAAAAGAAAGAAACTATCAACTCCCAACTTGACTCTCACTGGGATTAAACATGACAATAGGTCTGATCTGATTTCATCATCATTTAAAAAAAATCATCTATTATTTTTCACTTTATGTTTCTGTGTGGGAGCAAACTGTTGAAATCGTTACTTAAGGTATACTAAGCTGATCTTCTGTATATTAAGATAATCGAAAATGAATCTTGATGTGAATGGAAGGGGAGAGGGAGTGGGAAAGGGGAGGGTTGTGGGTGGGAGGGACGGTATGGTGGGGAAGCCATAGTAATCCATTATTCGTACTTTGGAAACATATATTCATTAAATAAAAGTTAAAAAAAAAAAGAAAAGAAAAAAAAAAAGAAAAGAAAAGAAAATGGAACACTTTGGCTGAGGGGGCAGATATTAGTTGCCTCCAAACTGAGTTTCACTGCGATTTTCAGGTTAATTCAGTCAGAATTCCACAGGTAGTCAGCTGGAGGGGGGATGAATCTGGGAAGAGCCGATTTCCTTGTGACTAAATCAAGCCCAATATCATTATGGATTCTTGCATTGCTTTGGCTTTTTTCTCATTTTTCTTATTTATCATGGTTTGTAATGAGTTTTCTGATGTGAGCTTTGGTTTTGAGGCTGCAATATTGAGTTCAGGGCACTAGAGGAAGGTTCTTTTTCAATCAGGGCACAGCTGTTGACTTGCTCCAATTCTGGCTTGCTGTCATTATTTTGGGTGACTCAGCTCAATTTTGGTTTGTTGAGTGGCAATTTCCTAAATGTTTTCTGGGTCTGAGTTGTTTTGCCTTCTTCATTCGCAAATGTTGTATTCTGATGCAATACAAACAAGAGTTTGGGCACAGCAGCCATTATGAAATAAAAAACACAACAAATAGGCGTTTGAGGCTTAGAAATCTACAGGTAACATGACCAAGGTGAGTTTTTGTGTTTTGGAAAATCAAATGGAACACTTTGGCTGAGGTGACAGATATTAATTGCCTCCAAACTGAGTTTCACTGTGACTTTCAGGTTAATTCAGTCAGAATTCCACAGGCAGTCAGCAGGAGGGGTGGATAAATCTGGGAACAACTGGTTTCCGTGCGAGTAAATCAAGCGCAATATCATTATGGATTCTTGCATTTCTTTGGGTTTATTTTCATTTTTCTTATTTATCATGGTTTGTAATGAATTTTCTGATGTGAGCTTTGGTTTTGAGGCTGCAGTATGGAGTTCATGGCACAAGAGGAAGATTCTTTTTCAATCAGGGCACAGCTGCAGACTTCCTCCAATTCTGGCTTGCTGTCTTGTTTTGGGTGCCTCAGCTGATGTGTGTTTCTGAACGGCAATTTCCTAAATGTTTTCTGGGTCTGAGTTGGTTTTGCCTTCTTCCTTCCCAAATTTTGTATTCTGACGCAATACACACAAGAGTTTGGACAGAGTAACCATTATGAAATAAAAAACACAACAAATAGGCGTTTGAAGCTTAGAAATCTACAGGCAACACAACCAAGGTGAGTTTTTGTGTTTTGGAAAATCAAATGGAACACTTTGGCAGAGGGGACAGATATTAGTTGCCTCCAAACTGAGTTTCACTGCGATTTTGAGGTTAATTCAGTCAGAATTCCACAGGTAGTCAGCTGGAGGGGGGGATGAATCTGGGAAGAGCCGATTTCCTTGTGACTAAATCAAGCCCAATATCATTATGGATTCTTGCATTGCTTTGGCTTTTTTCTCATTTTTCTTATTTATCATGGTTTGTAATGAATTTTCTGATGTGAGCTTTGGTTTTGAGGCTGCCATATTGAGTTCAGGGCACTAGAGGAAGGTTCTTTTTCAATCAGGGCACAGCTGTTGACTTGCTCCTATTCTGGCTTGCTGTCATTATTTTGGGTGCCTCAGCTCAATTTTGGTTTGTTGAGTGGCAATTTCTTATATGTTTTCTGGGTCTGAGTTGGTTTTGCTGTCTTCCTTCCCAAATTCTGTATTCTGATGCAATACAAACAGGAGTTTGGGCAGAGTAGCCATTATGAAATAAAAAACACAACAAATAGGCGTTTGAAGCTTAGAAATCTACAGGTAACACGACCAAGGTGAGTTTTTGTGTTTTCGAAAATCAAATGGAACACTTTGCTGAGGTGACAGATATTAATAGCCTCCAAACTGGTTTCACTGCGATTTTCAGGTTAATTCAGTCAGAAGTCCACTGGCAGTGAGCTGGAGGGGTGGATGAATGCGGGAACAGCCGGTTTCCTTGCGACTAAATCAAGCCCAATATCATTATGGATTCTTGCATTTCTTTAGCTTTTTTCTCAGTTTTCTTATTTATCATGGTTTGTAATGAATTTTCTGATGTGAGCTTTGGTTTTGAGGCTGGCATATTGAGTTCATGGCACAAGAAGAAGGTTCGTTTTCAATCAGGGCACAGCTGTTGGCTTGCTCCAATTCTGGCTTGCTGTCATTGTTGGGTGCCTCAGCTCAGTTTTGGTTTCTTGAGGGTCAGTTTGCTGAATATTTTCTAAGTCTGAGTTGGTTTTGCCTTCTTCCTTCCCAAATTGTGTATTCTCATGCAATACAAGCAAGATTGTGGACAGAGTAGCCATTATGAAAGAAAAAAAAACACAGCAAATTTCCCTTTCAGCATTAGAAATCTACAGGCAACTCGAACAAGATGAGTTTCTGTGTTTTGGAAAATGACATGGAACCCTTCTGCTGAGGGGACAGATTCTAATTCCCTCTAAATTGAGTGTGAGTGGGATTTTGAGGTGAATTCAATCAGAAGTCCAAAGTCAGTCTGTGGATGGGGGGATGAATCCGGAAACAGCCAGTTTCCTTCTTTCTAATCCCGCCAAGTATCACAAAGGACTCTTGCATTTCTTTGGCTTTTTCACATTTCCATTATTTATCATGGTTTGTAATGAAATTTCTATGTGAATTTGGTTTTGAGGTTGCAATATTGAGTACAGGGCACCGGAGGAATGGTCTTTTTCAATCAGGGCACAGCTGCAGACTTCCTCCAATTCTGGCTTGCTGTCATTGTTTTGGGAGCCTCAGCTGACTTTTGGTTTGTTGAACGGCAATTTCCTAAATGTTTTCTGGGTCTGAGTTGGTTTTGCCGTCTTCATTCCCAAATTCTGTATTCTGACGCAATACAAAGAAGAGTTTGGGCAGAGTAGCCATTATGAAATAAAAAACACAACGAATAGGCGTTTGAAGCTTAGAAATCTTCAGGTAACACAACCAAGGTGAGTTTTTGTGTTTTGGAAAATCAAATGGAACACTTTGGCTGAGGGGACAGATATTAGTTGCCTCCAAACTGAGTTTCACTGCGATTTTCAGGTAAATTCAGTCAGAATTCCACAGGCTGTCAGCTGGAGGTGGGGTTGAATCTGGGAAGAGCCGATTTCCTTGTGACTAAATCAAGCCCAATATCATTATGGGTTCTTGCATTGCTTTGGCTTTTTTCTCATTTTTCTTATTTATCATGGTTTGTAATGAATTTTCTGATGTGAGCTTTGGTTTTGAGGCTGCCATATTGAGTTCAGGGCACTAGAGGAAGGTTCTTTTTCAATCAGGGCACAGCTGTTGGCTTGCTCCAATTCTGGCTTGCTGTCATTATTTTGGGTGACTCAGCTCAATTTTGGTTTGTTGAGTGGCAATTTTCTAAATGTTTTCTGGGTCTGAGTTGGTTTTGCCTTCTTCATTTGCAAATGTTGTATTCTGATGCAATACAAACACGAGTTTGGGCAGAGTAGCCATTATGAAATAAAAAACACAACAAATAGGCGTTTGAAGCTTAGAAATCCACAGGTAACACAACCAAGGTGAGTTTTTGTGTTTTGCAAAATCAAATGGAACACTTTGGCTGAGGTGACAGATAGTAATTGCCTCCAAACTGAGTTTCACTGTGATTTTCAGGTTAATTCAGTCAGAATTCCACAGGCAGTCAGCTGGAGGGTTGGATGAATCCGGGAACAGCCGGTTTCCTTGCTACTAAATCAAGCCCAATATCATTATGGATTCTTGCATTTCTTTGGCTTTTTTCTCCGTTTTCTTATTTATCATGGTTTGTAATGAATTTTCTGATGTGAGCTTTATTTTGAGGCTGCAAATATGGACTTCAGGGCACAAGAGCATGGTTCTTTTTCAATCAGGGCACACCTCTTTGCTTGCTCCAATCTGGTTTAATGTCAATGGTTTGGGTAACTCAGCTGTGTTTTGGTTTCTTGAGCGGCAATTTCCTAAATGATTTCTGGGTCTGAGTTGGTTTTGCCTTCTTCCTTCCCAAATGTTGTATTCTGACACAATATAAACAAGTGTTTGGTTAAAGTAGTCATTATGAAATAAAAAGCACCACAAATAGGCGTTTGAAGCTTAGAAATCTACAGGTAACACGACCAAGGTGAGTTTTTGTGTTTTGGAAAATCAAATGGAACACTTTGGCTGAGGTGACAGATATCAATTGCCTCCAAACTGAGTTTCACTGCGATTTTCAGATTAATTCAGTCAGAATTCCCCAAACAGTCAGCTGGAGGGTGCATGAATCCGGGAACAGCCGGTTTCCTTGCAACTAAATCAAACCCAATATCATTATGCATTCTTGGAATTCTTTGGCTTTTTTCTCATTTTTCTTATTTATCATGGTTTGTAATGAATTTTCTGATGTGAGCTTTGGTTTTGAGGCTGGCATATTGAGTTCAGGGCACAAGAGGAAGGTTCTTTTTCAATCAGGGCACAGCTGTTGACTTGCTCCTATTCTGACTTGCTGTCATTATTTTGGGTGCCTCAGCTCAATTTTGGTTTGTTGAGTGGCAATTTCCTGAATGTTTTCTGTGTCTGAGTTGGTTTTGCCTTCTTCCTTCCCAAATTTTGTATTCTGATGCAATACAAACACGAGTTTGGGCAGAGTAGCCATTATGAAGTAAAAAACAACAAATAGGCGTTTGAAGCTTAGAAATCCACAGGTAACACAACCAAGGTGAGTTTTTGTGTTTTGGAAAATCAAATGGAACACTTTGGCTGAGGTGACAGATATTAATTGCCTCCAAACTGAGTTTCACTGCGATTTTCAGGTGAATTCAGTCAGAATTCCACAGGCAGTCAGCTGGAGGGGTGGATGAATGCAGGAACAGCCGGTTTCCTTGCGACTAAATCATGCCCAATATCATTATGGATTCTTGCATTTCTTTGGCTTTTTTCTCATTTTCATGGTTTGTAATGAATTTTCTGATGTGAGCTTTGGTTTTGAGGTTGGCATATTGAGTTCAGGGCACAGGCGGGATGGTCTTTCTCAATCAGGGCACAGCAGTTGGCTTGCTCCAATTCAGGCTTGTTGTCATTGCTTTGGGTGCCTCAGCTAACTTTTCGTTTCTTGAGCGGCAATTTCCTAAATGTTTTCTGGATCTTAGTTCGTTTTGCCTTCTTCCTTCCCAAATTTTGTAATCTTTTGCAATATATACACGAGTTTGGATAGAGTAGCCATTATTAAATAAAAAACACAACAAATAGTCGTTTGAAGCTTAGAAATCTACAGGTAACATGACCAAGGTGAGTTTTTGTGTTTTGGAAAATCAAATGGAACACTTTGGCTGAGGTGACAGATATTAATATCCTAAAAATTGAGTGTCACTGTGATTTTCAGGTTAATTCATTCAGAATTCTACAGGCAGTCAGCTGGAGGGGTGGATGAATCCGGGAACAGCCGGTTTCCTTGCGACTAAATCAAGCCTTATATCATAATGGATTCTTGCATTTCTTTGGCTTTTTTCTCCGTTTTCTTATTTATCATGGTTTGTAATGAATTTTCTGATGTGAGCTTTTGTTTTGTGGCAGGCATATTGAGTTCAAGGCACTAGAGAAAGGTTCTTTTTCAATCAGGGCGCAGCTGTTGGCTTGCTCCAATTCTGGCTTGCTGTCATTGTTTTTGGTGCCTCAGCCGATTGTGGTTTCTTGTTCAAAAATTTCCTAAATGTTTTCTGGGTCTGAGTTGGTTTTGCCTTCTTCTTTCCCAAATTTTGTATTCTGATGCAATACTAACAAGAGTTTCGGCAGAGTAGCCATTATGAAATAAAAAACACAACAAATAGGCGTTTGAAGCTTATACATCTACAGGTAACACGACCAAGGTGAGTTTTTGTGTTTTGGAAAATCAAATGGAACACTTTGGCTGAGGTGACAGACATTAATTGCGTCCAAACTGAGTTTCACTGCGATTTTCAAGTTAATTCATTCAGAATTCCACAGGCAGTCGGCTGGAGGGGTGGATGAATCCGGGAACAGTCGGTTTACTTACGACTAAATCAAGCCTAATATCATTATGGATTCTTGCATTTCTTTGGATTTTTTCACCTTTTTCTTATTCATCATGGTTTGTAATGAATTTTCTGATGTGAGCTTTATTTTGAGGATGCAATATGGAGTTCAGGGCAGAAGAGGATGGTTCGTTTTCAATCAGGTCACACCTCTTTGCTTGCTCCAGTCTGGCTTACTGTCATTGGTTTGGGTGCCTCAGCTGAGTTTGGTTTCTTGAGCGGCAATTTCCTAAATGCTTTCTGATCTGAGTTGTTTTTGCCTTCTTCCTTCCCAAATGTTATCTTCTGACGCAGTACAAACATGAGTTTGTACAGAGTAGCAATTATGAAATAAAAAACACAACAAATTGGCGTTTGAAGCTTAGACACCTACTGGTAACATGACCAAGGTGAGTTTTTGTGTTTTGGAATATAAAATGGAACACTTTGGCTGTGGTGACAGATATTAATTGCCTCCAAACTGAGTTACACTGTGATTTTCAGGTTAATTCAGTCAGAATTCCACAGGCAGTCAGCTGTAGGGGTGGATGAATCCGGGAACAACCGGTTTACTTGTGACTAAATCAAACCTAATATCATTATGGAATCTTCCATTTCTTTGGATTTATTCTCATTTTTCTTATTTATCATGGTTTGTAATGAATTTTCTGATGTGAGCTTTGCTTTTGAGGCTGCAGTATGGAGTTAATTGCAGAAGAGGAAGGATCTTTTTCAATCAGGGCACAGCTCTTTGCTTGCTCCAATTCTGTCTTATTGTCATTGTTTTGGGTGCCTCAGCTGACTTTTGCTTTCGTGAGCGGCAATTTCCTAAATGTTTCTGGGTCTGAGTTGCTTTTGCCTTCCTCCTACCCAAATTTTGTATTCTGACACAATACAAACAAGAGTTGGGGCAGAGTAGCCATTATGAAATAAAAAATACAACAAATCGGCGATTGAAGCTTAGAAATCTACAGGTAACACCACCAAGGTGAGTTTTTGTGTTTTGGAAAATCAAATGGAACACTTTGGCTGAGGGGACAGATAGTAATTGACTCCAAACTGAGTTTCACTGCGATTTTCAGGTTAATTCAGTCAGAATTCCACAGGCAGTCAGCTGGAGGCGTGGATGAATCCGGGAACAGCCGGTTTCCTTGCGACTGAATCAAGCCCAATATCATTATGGATTCTTGCATTTTTTTGGCTTCCTTCTCATTTTTCTTATTTATCATGGTTTGTAATGAATTTTCTTATGTGAGCTTTGGTTTTGTGTCTGCCATATTGAGTTCAGGGCACTAGAGGAAGGTTCTTTTTCAATCAGGGCACAGCTGTTGACTTGCTCCAATTCTGGCTTGCTGTCATTATTTTGGGTGCCTCAGCTCAATTTTGGTTTGTTGAGTGGCAATTACCTAAATGTTTCTGGGTCTGAGTTGGTTTTCCCTTCTTCCTTCCCAAATGTTGTATTCTGACACAATACAAACAAGAGTTGGGGCAGAGTAGCCATTATGAAATAAAAAACACAACAAATCGGCGTTTGAAGCTTATAAATCTACAGGTAACACCACCAAGGTGAGTTTTTGTGTTTTGGAAAATCAAATGGAACACTTTGGCTGAGGTGACAGATATTAGTTGCCTCCAAACTGAGTTTCCCTGGGATTTTCAGGTTAATTCAGTCAGCATTCCACAGGCAGTCAGCTGGAGGGGGGGATGAATCTGGGAAGACCAGATTTCCTTGCAACTAGATCAAGCCCAATATCATTATGGATTCTTGCATTTCTTTGGCTTTTTTCTCCTTTTTCTTATTTATCATGGTTTGTAATGAATTTTCTGATGTGAGCTTTGCTTTTCAGGCTGCAATATGGAGTTCAGGGCACCGGAAGAAGGGTCTTATTCAAACAGGGCACGGATCTTTGCTTGCTCCAATTCTGGCTTACTGTCATTGGTTTGGGTGCCTCAGCTGAGTTTGGTTTCTTGAGCGGCAATTTCCTAAATGTTTTCTGGGTCTGAGTTGGTTTTGCCGTCTTCCTTCCCAAATGTTGTCTTCTGACGCAATACAAACAAGAGTTTGGACAGAGTAGCCATTATGAAATAAAAAACACAACAAATACGCATTTGAAGCTTACACATCTGCAGGTAACATGACCAAGGTGAGTTTTTGTGTTTTGGAATATAAAATAGAACACTTTGGCTGTGGTGACAGATATTATTTGCCTCCAAACTGAGTTTCACTGTGATTTTCAGGTTAATTCAGTCAGAATTCCACAGGCAGTCAGCTGGAGGGGTGGATGAATCCGTGAACAACTGGTTTCCTTGCGACTAAATCAAGCCTTATATCATTATGGAATCTTGCATTTCTTTAGATTTATTCTCATTTTTCTTATTTATCATGCTTTGTAATGAATTTTCTGATGTGGACTTTGCTTTTGAGGCTGACATTTTGAGTTCAGAGCACAAGAGGATGTTTCTTTTTCCATCAAGGCACATTGTTGGCTTGCTCCAATTCTGGCTTGCTGTCATTGTTTTGGGTGCCTCAGCTGACCTTTGGTTTCTTGAGTGGCAATTTCCTAAATTTTTTCTGGGTCTGAGTTGGTTTTGCCTTCCTCCTACCAAAATTTTGTATTT